>NC_087488.1:0-2400000 GCF_036417665.1 Passer domesticus | reverse complement strand
TGTGTAGAGGGAAGGGTGGGAGTGTGAATGGGACAGGGATGTCCCTGAAGGCAGGACCCAGGTGCAGGGCTACGGTGAGAAATTTCTCTGCTGGTCAGAAAAGATCCCAGTTGAAGTGTTTGCCCTGTAGGAAATAGGCTGGAAGGAGTTTGGAAAACAAAGTCCTTGGAGCCTTATCTTGAACCACAAGCAGAGTGTGTGAGATTGGGAACGTGGGAACTGTGCTGTGGGACACGGGAGGGCTGGAGGTGAGGGGGCAGCAGTGCAAGCAGAGGTGTCTCAGTAAGAGTTTGAGAAGTAAAAAGGCAGGGGCTGGGTTTTCCTAATTCGTTTCAGTGTCTGATTTTGGGCTCTCAGGGGAGTTCAGATGTTCTCTGAGGTCCTGAGGCGCGAGCAGAGGAGCTCAGGGGCTGTGACCCGCTGTGTGGAGGAGCAGGTCCAGGCAGAGCTCGGGTTAAAGCGTAACTCCTTCCTGCCGTGCTCGGAGCAGGAATCTGGGCTGGGCTGGGCTCAGGAGGTCAGCTCCTGTCGGGGTAGGGACACTGCGGGCAGCGCTGCGGGCACTGCCCTCTGCTCCCAGCTCCGTGCCGCAGGAGCGATGTGGCACAGCACAGCGAGAAGAACCCAGAGGAAAGGGGAGGACCTGCTTTGGGAAGGTAATGGAAGGAAATCTGTGTGTTTGTGCTGGGTAGGCAGCGCTGAGGAAGCTTGATGTACGTGTGGTTTCTGCGGAGGGGAAATAGAAAACCTGAGGAAACCCTCAGAACCTGTGGGTGCGAGCGGTGCCGAGGCCTCGTGTGCCATGGAGAGGGGAAGATGCCATGGATCAGCTCTCCCTCAGGGCTGGGCTCCTCTTTGCGGGGACAGCTCAGAGCTCGGCAAGGCTGGCACTGGGCGTTTGTAACCTTCTCTGGGGTCAGCATTGTCACTGCTGCCGGAGACCACCCTCTGAGTCACCAAAAGTGCTGCTGACCTGCCCCCGGGGAGCAATCCCAGCTTTATGCATCCCTCGGTTTGTGGCTATAAGGAAGGAATTTGTCACTTAACGCTTAATTATTCACCAGAAACACCAGGAAGGCCGAGATAAACCTCGACAGGTCGCTTTCAGATTCAACCTTTTTTATTTGGGATGGATTCCTGGGAAGTGTGAGCAGCTGAAGCGGGGCTCCCAAAACGAGCTCTTATTTTGGAATCCAGGGGAGCGGGAGGAGGCTGCGCTCACCGGCAGGGAAGGGTGCCCGAGCTCCTGCTCCTTATCGCAGCCCGGGAACAAAAGGCGCTCTGTTGGGACTCGGGCTCGCTCCTTAAGCCTCCCGGCTCCCCTGGACTTTGCCTCCCTCCTGCCCCGCAGAAGCAGCTCCCGGAGCCGGCTGTGGCTCTGGCCAGGATGTCTCCACAGGTGGGTTTTTGCGGGCTGACACAAAGTGAGGAGGGGTTGGATTTCCAGAGGGACTGGGCTCAGCCCCAGAGGTGCTGGGAAGGGGCAGGTTGGGAATGCACCTGACTTGTTACATGGGCAGATCCACCTGATTTTTTACATGGAAATGGTTTAGATTTAAAGAGGAAAGATTTAGATGGGATATTGGGAAGGAATTGTTCCCTGTGAGGGTGGGCAGGCCCTGGCACAGGGTGCCCAGAGCAGCTGTGGCTGCCCCTGGATCCCTGGCAGTGCCCAAGGCCAGGCTGGGCAGGGCTTGGAGCAGCCTGGGATGGTGGGAAGTGTCCCTGCCATGGCAGGCATGGGACTGGGCAGAACTTTAATGTCCCTTCCAACCCAAACCATTCCACAATTCTGTGACTCCGTGGGCTGTGGTGTAACTTCACGCTCCTCTCTGGCTGGCTCTCCCTGGGGAGCTGGACCAGCAGGGACAGTGCCTGCTGTTTTTTGGGGTGCTGGGGACAGCCTGCCAGCTGCGGTGTTTTATGAGTTGGTTTGGGGTTTGGTTTTGGGCTGGGTGAGTTTTCAATTTGCTCCAACAGATGCAGCACGTTTCTCTTGCCCAGCCTTGATGGAGTGTAACAACCCCAACTCCAGGGGCTGAGCTGTGCAAGTTGCCTTCACCCAGGACTGAGCAGAGGCTCCCTGGCTTCCCTGAAAAGCTGGCACTGCCTGGGTGTGTGAGAAGAGGGCAATACTGGGACACAGGGGTGGCAGTCCCCAAAGTGGCATTCCGGAGGCTGAGCTGCCCTGGGGTGTTCCAGGGCTTTGGGGCCAGCTCCATTAATGTGGGACGATAAGCACAAATGTGTCCCTTCTCCCTGGCTCCCAGCCTGGCACTGTCACCACTGGCAGGGCCACAGGGTGTCCTTGGAGGGGGATTTTTGTAGCTGATCTATCTCCTCTGCATCCTGTGCAAAGCCAGGGCTGGATTCTTCAGAAACAGGCTCGCACTGCTGACAAAACAGAGTTGTTTTTCCTTTTCCTTGTCATTCACCTCCCCTCCCAACCTTCCGAGTGCTTGTGTTCAAGGACAGCAGAGCTTTGGGATGCCAGGACAGCTCCAGGGACAGCCCTGCCTGGAAGGAACCTCCCTGGGAGCCAGACTTTGCCCTCCTTTCCAAGGCAACGCCTTGGCAGAGCTTGTGCTGAACCTTCTGTCCCTGCCTGGACCTTGCAGGTGATTCCCAAGAGTGCCTCTCCTCACACTGCAGCAGCTTCTTTTAAAATCCATATGGTTTTACAGCACTCTACAGCTTCTAATTAAGTAATCTTTACTCCCAGATGTCATCAGATGCCTGGGATGGATGAGCTGCTGCTGGAGAAAGCTCCTAAAGGCACCTCACCTGTCTCATCAGGGCACATTACATCATCCCAGTGCTGACTTCACCATTTATTTCCTTTTAGAAGCAGGAATGCTCACCTGGGCTCTTGGATCCCTGGAGCTTCCCTGGGCAGGCAGAGATGCCTCTGGGTGGCCCAAGTCCTGTCAGCCAGGTGTGGCTCTGGGGAAATACCTGCTGGAGGAGCTGGATTTGGGATTGGGAGCCCCACCAAACCCTGATCCTGTTCCAGTTCAGAACTCTGCCTGTGTCTGAGTCCCAGTTTTAATGTCTGAGGTTTGCCTGAAGCACCTCAGGGTGTGTTTTATTTGATAAAAAATCAAAATGCACTGATATTGCTGACACCAGCCCTGCTCTGAATGTGGCACTGATGTTCCTGACAAGTCATCTGGGGTTGGTGTAGCCCAGCCTGGCTGTGCTGAGCCCATGGATGTTTTTAAAGTGTGTATTTGGCTTTTTTTAGCTGGAAAAAAGTTTATTTTCTGCTCACAGGAAGGGAAAGCTGGCTGAAGGAGATCTGGGGCAGGGGGGTTTGAAGGGTCAGTGCACAAACCAGCTGCTCATGAGGCCATAAATAAGAACTTTCTGTACCCACACACTTGCCCAGGGACAGAGATTCAGCTGTGTCAGGCATTTGGCAATACCTGAACCCCCTTGGTTTGCCTATCTCCTCCTGGCATCTCTTCTTGGGGTTTAGTTACTGATTCTGTGCTGAAATGTGCAGCAAAGTTCTCCACGCTCGTGCTCAGGGGAAGGACTTTGTTTACAGTTTCAGCTGCTTCTTAACTCATTGTCCACACAGGTTTAATTTTAATAGGGCTCTCTTGCTTTTGAAACCTCATCTAGGCTGGTATCACAAAGGAAAAATACAATTTTTAAGTAATAAATTGATGCGTATCTTTGGTGTGGCTGAAGGACAATGGTTGATGTGCTCTGCTGGTGGCTTCTTCTACTCCAAAATGTTGCTCCCAAATCCAGCCTGTCCCTGTGTGTATTTCCCACCAATAAGTGGGAATTGTTTTGGAACAATTTGATAGAGAAATCATAGAATCATGGAATGGTTTGGGTTGGAAGGGACCTTGAAGGCCCTCTTGTTCCAACATCTGACTAAGGGCACTGTTCAGCTCCTGGCTGGTTCATGTTGAGAGGGTCAGCAGTAACCACAGCAGGGTTTCTAAACAAATTACTTGTGAATTGGAGGTTTTTGGCTTCTTTCAATAGTTGTCTTTACTCTGTGCTTATTATAATACTTCAATTTGCTCATTATAATACTTCAACCTGTGCTTAAATTTAAGTTTTTCCAGTGAGAAGGAGGGGGGCGGGGTTGGAATTTAAAAAGCAGCCTTTATTTTGTAGTGTGCAAGCAAAATTCTTTCCAGTTTGGCATGAAATCTTTTTCAAACAGGCAGAAGGGAGGGGAATGTGCAGCTGGGGGTGGCTGCTGTCACCTCTTGGGCTCTCTCTGTCCGTGACCAAGCCAGGGCAGGTCAAACCTCTGCTTCCCCTTGTCCCTCCTGCTGGAGCATTAATGGTGTTTCTAGAAAGTGCAGATAAATCCAGTAAAGCACTTAAACAAGTCTCAGCTTTAGGTGTGTAAGTGGTTTTGGTGGATTTGTGCTTTTTTAAGTGGGTGGGGGCTTTAGAGGCTTTTGTTTCTCTCTGCAAGACAGGCACAGGCTGTGCCCTGGTGGAGTTCACTGGAGCAGCCCCTTACTTCAGACTGCAGCTCTGGGCAGGTTTGTGTCGAGTTTAACTTCAGGGAGGTGTCCTGGAGGTGCTGGTGTCCACAAGCCAGGTGCAGGCTGAGCCAGGCTTAGGACTGTGTCCATCCTGCTGAGTGTGGTGGGCACAGGGGCTGGGAGAGCAAAGCAGGGCTGGACTGAGTCACTTGGCTGCTCCCAGTGGCCACATGGAGTGGGAATTGCTGTTATCAGCTCTCTCTCCAGCCCTTCAGCGTTTTCTATCCCTTTTTGCCCCTGGAAGTGTCCAAGGCCAGGCTGGGTGGGGCTTGGAGCAACCTGGGGTAGTGGAATAAGCAGGGAGTGGAATGAAATGGGCTCTAAAGTCCCTTCCAACCCAAACCACTCCATGATTTTTTGAATACGATGGTTTGAGAAATGTGATTTTCTCCAAAATCCTTGGAAAAAGCCCTGAAAGCTGTTCTGTGTGCCCTGGCAGGAGAGCAGGGTTTTGCTTCAGTCCTGCCTGCATTCAAACTGCTGCTGTTTTGCTCTGCTGCTGTGCTGGAGGGGCAGCTGAGCCTGTGGGATCCCACCAGGTGAACTTCAGGAGGAGCAGATGGCTTTCCATGGGCAGCTCTTCACCTGGAGACCTGGCAGGAGGGCTCCCACCCCTCTGCCCAGCCCCTCTGGTGACAGGGGATCAGCTGGAGCTCAGCACCAGCACTGGCAGTCCCAAAATTCCTTGATTTGCTCCGAGGCGTGCTGGGGAAATCCCCAGATCTTAGGAGAGGGGCTGGCACTGCTAGGGGTAACAAGAGCTTTGGCTTTTTGGGATTTCTGCTGCTGCTCCCATGGTTCTCCAGAGATCAGGATCAGAAGGGATAGTCCCTCCTGTGTGTGGCAGCAAACAGGCAGGACTGAAGCTGAACCTGCCTGGAGTGCAGAACTGGAAAACACAGTTCTCCTTGCTCTGTCACAGTCTCTTAAAACACAAACCCTGCTGCTTTCCCTGAGCCTGCTCAGTGATAGATTTGAGATGCTGGTCCAGCTGAAGTGTGGGGATTTGAGTCCGTGCAAATCAGAAGCTGTAATGAAGATTTAGAAACAGTTTATTTGCTGTTGAGGGATGGAAGGTTTTACCAGAAAGGACCAAAAAAAAGGTGCTCCAAGGGCTAATTGGGAGTTTTGAATGGTGGTTTTTGCAGGGAATTCAGATTAATAATAACATGTCCTCTTGGAATGGGGTGGGAGAAAGCAGCAGTCATGGGAACTGCTGAGTCAGCAGTGGGTAATCCCTTCTGCCCTGGCCAAATCCATCCTGGCTCGCAACAAAACCTCCCTCCAACTCTTATTTAGTCCTATTTCTGTGATCTGCTTCCCAGGCCCTGCAAAGGCTGAGGTGCACCCCGTGGTGCCCACAGAGCAGCACCTGGGCTTGGGATGATTCCAGAGGTTGGATTCCTGTGCTCAGAAATGCAACACAGCCAAAATTCCCTCATCCATTTTGTCCTGCTCTGCCCCAAACCCACGTAGCTGTAGGATCTTATAGTTTTGCTTCTCATGTGTGTTTTTTCACCAGGCAAATGAGGTGACTGACAGTGCCTACATGGGCTCGGAGAGCACCTACAGCGAGTGCGAGACCTTCACGGATGAGGACACCAGCACCCTGGTCCAGCACGAGATGCACGACGAGGTGGAGACCGACAGCGCCATCGACTCCACCGTGCACTCGGAATTCACGGATCCCATCGAGGAGCCGGAGCATGGGTGAGGAGGAGCCCCCACACGGGGCCTGGCTTCCACACCGAGTGGAACCTGGGTTGTTCTTTTGATGCTTTGTGAAGGCTGACCTAGAATAGAGACTAGACAGGGTTAAAGAATAAAGTAGGGATTTATAAGGAGGCCTCAATGGATCCACCTTGGGCAGCACAAGAGCCCAGCCAGGGCTACACCCAAGATGAACCAAAATGGTCACAAAATGCGTGACCACTCACGGGGTCTCTCACTTTTATAAGTTTTGGTCCTTTTGCATATTGCAGTTAATTGTCCAATTACAGCTTTAGCCCATGAAGTCCCATCCTCCTTGTTTTTCCCTCTTCAGTCCATGTTGTTTATGCTCTTGGGCCTGAAATTTGGATCATTTGTCCTTGGTCCCCAGCTAGAGAAGGAATTGTTTTGTCTCCCTACTCTGTGAAGAGAGCTTACTATCCCCTAATATGAATCCCAGACCTATTGTCAGACCCACACACTAAAGCAGCACAGAATCTGAAAAATATAAAAGCTAAAACCCGAGGCATCATTTTGTGTTTGTAACAACGTGCAAGACCAAAATAGCTCTTCTGGAAGAATAACGAGAATAATTAGGCTGGTTTGTGTAGGCTGGTTTGGAGCCCGGCCTGGCAATCTCTTTGAGTTAATCGTTGCTTGCCTTGGGAGATCTTCTGTACCCTCATTAGCATCTTTAACCTCTAAAATAACTTCTCAGGTGATCCAAACACCTGAAAGACTTGCAGTTTTTAATCTATCACTTAAGCCAGAAACACAACATATAATTTTCCAGTCAGGAGGGGAACTTGTTCTATTTTTGTTTTCCCTAAAAACATGCGTGTGCCCTTTGATGTGCAACCACCTCCTGTAATAACTGGTTTGAAACCTCTGCCTGGAGCACAGAAATGTGAGCCAAGATCTCCTTCCCTGGGTCTGAACCGCTGCTGGCGAAACTGCTCCTGGGCCCACCCCATTTTTGGAGGAAAAGTGGGGTTTGGGGTGAAACTGGGATGCTGGCAGGCAGAAAGGCAGGGAAGAAGTCCTTTAGGATCAGACTCACAGAATGGTTTGGGTTGAAAGGGACCTTAAAGCTTATCCCATTCCACCCTCTGCCATGGGCTGGGACACCTTAAGCTAGACCAGGTTTCTCCGAGCCCCATCCTGGACACATCCAGGATTGGGGCAGCCACAGCTTCCCTGGAAAATCTGTGCCAGTGCCAGGTTAGTGCCCCAAGAACACCAATCTACACCAAAACCTCTGGAATCATCTTTGCTTAAGGTCTGTAACACACAGGATGAGGTTTGTCCCAAAACACAAGGCCCAGGGTTGGTGCTCCAGGGAGTGCTTACAGCTCCCACTGCTTTTTGGGAGCTCCAAGCTTCCCTCCCACCCCAAAATCCCATCTGGGGTCGTCAGAGAGGCAGCGAGCATGGCTGGGCCTGGGGCTGAAAGGGTGCTGTGGATTAGAGCAGAAATGGGATTATCCAGCTGGGCTCTTCTCACCAAAGAGGGCTCAGTGACAGTTAAATTGGGAGCTAATCAGCTGTGAGCTCCCTGTGAGCCAGCAGCACAGGGTCCCTGCAGGGTCATGGCAGCCTGTGTGCGCTCCCGCCCGCTGGGGAAGGCAGCCTGCCTCGGATTCACCTGCCTGTAGGTACAGAACTGCTGGGGAAACGGGGTTTGGGGATCAGCTTGTTCCCCGTGCCTGCCAACTGTGGGGTCAGCAGGACAGGAAGGATGGGATTGTTGGAGTCCAGAGGAGGCCACGGGGATGCTCCAGGGACTGGGGCCCCTCTGCTCTGGAGCCAGGCTGGCAGAGCTGGGGGTGCTCACTGCAGAGGAGAAGGCTCCAGGGACACCTCAGAGCCCCTGCCAGGGCCTAAAGGGGCTCCAGGAGAGCTGCAGAGGGACTGGGGACAAGGCATGGAGGGACAGGACACAGGGAATGGCTCCTACTGCCAGAGGGCAGGGCTGGATGGGATATTGGGCAGGAATTGTTCCCTGTGAGGGTGGGCAGGCCCTGGCACAGGGTGCCCAGAGCAGCTGTGGCTGCCCCTGGATCCCTGGCAGTGCCCAAGGCCAGGCTGGGCAGGGCTGGGAGCAGCCTGGGACAGTGGGAGGTGTCCCTGCCATGGCAGGGGTGGCACTGGATGGGCTTTAAGGCCCTTTCAACCCAAACCATTCCATGATTCCCTGTTACCCCAGCTGTGGGCTTGGGAAGGTCAGATGTCCTTTGGATGCTCTGTCCAAGCACAGTGGGGCCTGTTCCCAGATTGTTAAATGTGTGCAAATTCCAGGCAGCCAGAAACTTAGTTTGATGTATAGATTTGAAAGCTTAGAAATGGAACCTGTGGGAGTGCTGAGGGCTGGTTTTGGTACCATCAGACCCCACACAGGAGGAGCCCTCTGGTGCCCAGGGACAGCCAGGGAGTACAGCCCCCCCAGTGCAGCTGCTGGGCTGAATCAGAGCTTCAGCATCACTTCTAGGAGCCCTCAGAGCTCAACATACCTGAAATGGTTTGAGCTTAAAGCTTGTTTAGGCTGTGTGTAGTGAAGATTAGTTGGACTCTGGATCTTGAAGCTGCCTGAGCCTCGAGATGGGAATAGGAAATATAATTTACTGCCCAGGTTGAGGGTTTCCAGGTGTCTGATCAGATCTGCTTCTGTACAGCACTTATCAAACCACAACCCCAAATTTAGAGTTCTGGGCTTGGGTTTTGCTTCTGAATTAACAATTCCACCCCCTGGCTTCTATTCCTGGAGAGATTTCCACTGCTTTTGGTGAGGGTCTGACTCACCACAGGGATGGATGGGTTCCAGTAGATCCCACTGTGGAATACTGGTGCTTCTCAAGGGCAGGAGGAGTGTGTGCAGATGCCCACAAGCTGGGCTGGATTTATTTGTGGTTAAATAGAGATCTGGAGGGTTGACTTGTTTTTATTAGCGGGATAAGGGCAAATCCTTCAGATGGAGCAGGTTTTCTGTCATAAATGGCTTATCTGTAATCTTTTTTTCTTTCTGGTTTAGTCCAGCAATCTGCTCATACCCCATTTCCCTCTCCTAGCCAGTGCATGGAGATAAGGGCATAGCCAATACCAATTTCTGTAATAAAGCAATATTATTATGGTTTTTAGCCTAGAATTTTGGATAGCATAATGTTGTTAAACCCCCCCAAAACACAGAGCTGTGGCTCACAGCCCTGTGTCCACTTTCACAGCCCAGTTATTGCAAATCCCTCCTTCCTTTTCTCCAGCTTAATTTGAAAACTTCCATAGTCCTGGGCAGGAAAGGGGGCTTGGCTTGTTTTGGGGGACCCTGGCACAGGGTGCCCAGAGCAGCTGTGGCTGCCCCTGGATCCCTGGCAGTGCCCAAGGCCAGGTTGGATGAGGCTTGGAGCAGTCTGGGACAGTGGAAAGTGTCCCTGCCATGGCAGGGGCTGAAATGGGATGAGCTTTAAGGTCCTTCCAGCCCAAACCATTCCAGGATTCTGTGTCTCCATGCAATGGAAAGGCTCTTCCAGGGACAGTGACTCTGTGCTGAGCTGTGTCCCCCCTGGAGCAAGGGACATCCCAGCAGCTGTGCTGGGTGTGTTCAGGGTTTGCACCGAGCCTTAACACGCTGCAACTCTGGTGTTAAAAACACATGGAGCAGCATTCCCCACTCCAGGATTGTCACACACAGGGTTTTCCCAGCAGGAGCAGGGGAAGGGCTCCTTTGTCTTGCTGGGGTCTGTCCCAGCTGCCTGGACCCTCCCCAGCACCAGTCCCTGGGGTTAAGGGGTTAAAGCCTTGAGAGGATTAGGCAGCAACAAGCAAGTGTGAGCCTGGCACGGGCTGCTGTGGAACTCACAGCATTTCGGATGGGGCTGGGACATGCCCAGCTCTTTCTCTGCCATGCCAGTCACAGAAATTGGTATTTTAGTCAAGCAAGGCCTTGTCACCAACCGTGGACACTGTTCTGCAAGTCTGAGTGTCCCCAAATCCTGTGTTGCAGCTGCCAGTGGAAAAACTTGGTTTATTGGGGGGAAAAAAATCACCATAAACCTCCCAGTGGTGCCTGGGTTTTTTCTGTCCTGTCCTACTCTGCCAAAATGGGACACATCACTCACTTGGTGGGGTGGGTTGACCCTGGCTGCACACCAGGAAGCCACCAAAGCTGCTCCATCCCTGCCCTCCAGAGATGGACAGGAAAAGAAAACATAACAAAGGGTTCATGGGTTAAGGACAGGGAGAAATCACTCATCAAATACCATCATGGGCAAAACAGACTTGAATTGGGGATATTAATTGAATTTATTACTGACAAAATCAGAGCAGGATAATGAGAAGTAAAATCAGACCTTAGAAAATTATTTACCCCCCATCATCCCTCCTTTCCAGTTCCCCCTCCTTCCCCCCAGTGGCACAGGGAGATGGGAGTGGAGGTTGTGGTTAGTTCATCACAAATTGTTCCAGCCACTGCTCAGGGAGTGCAGCCAGAGTCCCCCCCTGCCCCAGTGTGGGGTCCCTTGCACAGGAGCCAGCTCTCCATGAACCTCTCCAGCCTGAGTCCATGCCATGGGTTCTCCAGGAACTGCTGCCCCGTGTGTCACTCTGCCATGGGGTCACTCCTTCGGGCACAGCCTGGGTCCTCCACAGGGCCACAGGTCCCACCAGGACCCTGCTCCAGCATGGGCTCCTCTCCCTGGGTCCGCAGGTCCCTGCCAGGACCCTGTCCCAGCACAGCTTCCCACGGGCTCACAGCCCCTGTTGGGCACCCCCTGCTCCAGGCCTGGGCTCCTGCAGGGGCTGCAGGTGCATCTCTGCACCTCCTGGGCTGCTGAGACACAGCTGCCTCCCCATGGGCTTCCCACAGGATCCCAGGGTCATCCCAGGAACCTCGGGGCAGTCTCAGCTCTGGTGCCCAGAGCAGCTCTTGCCCCTCTCCTGCCCTGCCCTGCAGAGCTGATCCTCTCCAGTGTCCTCACCCCACTCTTCTCTGCACTCAGTTCAGCTGCCCCATCCCTTTTTTGTGTTTTCCCTCTCAAATCTGTTATCTCAGAGGTGCCACCGCCATTCCTGGTGGGCCCAACCTCAGCCAGCAGCAAGTCCATTTGGAGCCACCAGGGATGGGCTCTGCTGGATATGGGGGGAGCTTCCAGGGATGGGCTCTGCTGGACATGGGGAGAGCTTCCAGGGATGGGCTCTGCTGGACATGGGGAGAGCTTCCAGGGATGGGCTCGGGCTCTTCTGGACATGGGGAGAGCTTCCAGGGATGGGCTCTGCTGGACATGGGGAGAGCTTCCAGGGATCCACCACTACCCGACCAAGTCCAAACCCCACAGACCAGAAGGAGGATGTCCTGGATGCAATGGAGAGGCTGCTGTGAGCCCTCTGTGAGCCCTGCCTGTGTGTTCCCACAGATCCCATCCCCACGAGCTGGCCCTGGGCTCCGAGCTCAGCCACTCCATCGTCACCGTCATCAGCGGCGAGGAGCACTTCGAGGACTACGGGGAGGGCAACGAGGCCGACCTGTTCCCAGACCCTTTGTGCAATGGGGAAAGCAGCTTTGGCAGCTCCTCCTTCCTCTCTCCCAGGTAATGCCCAGCCCTGGTGCTGCTTCACTCTGCTCTGTGGGACGGGGGTTTCCTTGGGATTTGTCAGCCAGGGGGCCTGGCAGACTGGATCCAGTGGGATAATGGGCTTGGAAGTGGAGGAGGAATCCCTCCCTCGGTGGTTCCTTTCCCTGGTGAGTGCCCATCCTGTAACACCCAGCAGGAGGTGGAAGAGCTGTCTGCATTTCCAGTGTCACATTCCCACTCCTTCTAGGGATGTGGCTCCTCACTGAACCTTCCAGGAGAGAAAACCACCTGCAGCTTTACCCCTGATCCTGCAGGATGACTCTAATGGTTTTTTTCTCTTTTATTTTTTTGGGCTTTGATGCAATGTTTGGTTGGATTTGCATGAGCAGCATTCCTTCTCTAGGGATATTAGAGCAGGAAGCAGGCTGTAGCATTTCCTCCTTGCTTCAGGATCTGAAACCAGGAAAAAGTCAATTTTCCAGCCCAAGCAGGGTGGGCTGAGGAGCTGGTATGGTGGTACACACACAATCAATACTTACTTTCTAAAGAAAATCAGTAAAAGCTGGAACGTCATCAGTGCTGCAGCCCACAAAGTGTCTGGGAAGACAGGTGACACTGGGAATGTGTTCCTCCATTGGAAGCACATCTCTGCACAGGGCAGGAATGTTCCCTGCCAGCCACTGCTAAAGACAAAAATATACTTCTTTCTCTTTGGAATTACACATTTGTGCCTTTTTGTAGCCATGTAAACTTCTCAAAACTTATTTTTTTTCCCATCTTCTTGTTTTCTCCCAGCTTCCCAAACCCCTTCACAGAGTTGGGGCAATTCTGGTTGCACAGGGCTGGTAGGGAAGAGCAGGTCAGGGCTCATTTCTTTTTGGCTGGTGCAGCAGCAATGTAGGAGGTTTTAATGGCAAATAGGAGAGTTGCTGTAAAGAATTCCCAATGTTTTCCTTTAGGAAAGCAGTGCTCCAGCACTGGATACCCTGCACAGTCTCTGATCCATGCTTGTCCTTGGCTTGCTCCATGCAGGAATGTAGGGCTGGCTGTGCTGGTGCTGTGGCACAGGAAGAACTCTGATTAAAACCCATCTTTGGTGTTCATTTTTCCTTGAGGATGAGCTGCCAGCCTCATCCAGAGGGCTCCTGGCAAGAAAATACTCAGCTAAAGGAGCTTTTCAATCTCTTGAACTTTTCCTTTAACATCAGGCCAGAGCTCCCAGTTTGCCCACGCTCCCAGTGTTCCAATCTTGCTGTGCCAGGGCACCATCTCTCCTTTGCTCTGTCTCTGGATCTGATCCACCCCTTATCCCATCTTCCCTCTGCTGGGAGGGGCTCACTGGGCACGTGGCCACACAGGTTGTGGTGGTTTGTGCTGGAGACTCTCTGCTGGGGCTTGCTGGGGAGGGAGGCTGGAGATAAACCCTGCAAATCCTCTGGAGTCAGGAATGTGGGGCTGTTGGAGCCGAAGGATTTCCTCGTGCCTCTCAGGTCTAGCCTCCCCTTGGATTATTGCTCTGTGTGTGAAGTCCTGCCCTAAACATTCCCTGAGTCTGTGCAGCTCTTCTGACTTTGGATAGGAAGGGGCAGGACACAGGGAATGGCTCCCACTGCCAGAGGGCAGGGCTGGATGGGATACTGGGAAGGAATTGTTCCCTGTGAGGGTGGGCAGGCCCTGGCACAGGGTGCCCAGAGCAGCTGTGGCTGCCCCTGGATCCCTGGCAGTGCCCAAGGCCAGGCTGGGCAGGGCTTGGAGCAGCCTGGGACAGTGGGAGGTGTCCCTGCCATGGCAGGGGGTGGGGTAGGATGAGTTTTAAGGCCCTTTCCCACCCAAATAATTCCATGTCTGAGCAGCCCCAGTGTGTTTAAACATACCTGAAGGGACACAGGCTGTCCCTGGTTCAGGCTGAATGGGTTTTTTGGCTGTATTTTGAGTACAAAAACAGCATCTCTTGTAAAAGGCCACATCATCACAGACACTTTCCACGCTACAGGAGTCTCTAAATGGGAATATTTTCTAGAAGTTCTCCTGCCACAACTCCAGAAGATGAACACAAACCCCAAGAGCCTTCAGGGAGCACTGTGGGGCGCAGTGCTTCCCTGCCCTGTCTTTTTATGTTTATTTATGGTCTCTCCTCTTGAGTCTTCCCTTGCATATCCATCCAGTAGGAAAAGCCTCTTTGCAGGTGTCAGTGGGAAATAAAGGGGAAAGCTCCTTGTGCCCATCCCAGCCACCAGGAAGCACCAAGGACCTGGGGAAGACAAATGTTGCTCCAGGAGATGGAGGGAGGCACAGGGAGGCTCTGTATTGTGGAGCCACAGATTCTGCTGAGCTGAAGGGGACCCATCAGCACCCTGGAGTGGGTGGGGACAGCCCAGGGCTGAGCTCTCACCCACGCCAGAGGCAGGGAGCCAGGGCAGCCGGAGGCCACGAGGATCTGCACACACCCCAGGAGCTGCCAGGCTGGCCTGGGCTTCTCCTCCACACTTCTCTTCTCATGTTGATTAATGCTGGTTAAATTTGGGTTCCCACCTGGCCCAGGCTGCACCACCTGGGAAGGGAATGCACCCAAGAGCACCCACAAAAGGGACATCCCTTCCCCCAGGTGCCACACTGCTGCTGTCACCTCTTCCCTGCACAAACCCTGAGCCACCGACCTGTCTGCCCCTGGGAAAGATTATCCTGGGGCCAAACCTGCCCTGAGGGGCAGGGGGAATGGTTTTCAATCTAATTTTTTTTTCATGAATGGGAAGAGATGATAATTTGGTGTCCAGCCTGTCTGAGGGGGCTGGGAAATACTGTACAGACAGCACAGACTCCAGGCCTGACCCTGGGCTGGGGGCTGAGCTAGGGCACCCTCAGGATGCCCTGGACCACGAGTTTCTGGTGTGTTTGTGTATCCCAGGATTCACTGTCCCTTCCTGATGCCTGTTGGGTTTATCTTGCTTGTGTTTGCTCACACCTTTACCTGTCTCTCTTATGGAACTGCTTGGGTTTTTCACTATTTAACCTTTCTTTGATTCACGTCCGTGGCTTCCAGAAGCACACTGTCCTACAGGAAGGATTTGTGGAGTCTGGCCCCAAATGAACACAAACCATTTACTCTTGAGAATCCCCTCTGTCCTGCCCAAATCATGAGGAAGTGTATCCCAGCTTCCCAAGCTGTGAAAGTTCTACAGCCCCCCATGGCCCTTCCCAAATGGCATTCCCTGCAGGAGCACAGCACTGCTGCTTGGCTCCTCTGGGCTGTGCTTTGGGGAAGTGAGGTGTTAAACTGCACCTGTCCATTTCATCTTGGATTAAAAGCTGTTTGCAGTGAAACTCTGACTCTGCATTACTAAAGCAGGTCTGCAGCAGCACAGCTGCTCTGCTTTTAAAGCATCCCATTGAAAAGTGGGACACTGGCCAAAGGATCAGAGAATCCCACAATATCCTGAGTGGGAATAGACCCACCAGGATCATGCAGCCCAGCTCCTGGCCCTGCACAGACCCCCAACAATCCCACCCTGTGCCTGAGCATTGTCCAAGCATTCCTGGAGCTCTGGCAGCCTCAGGACTGTGCCCATTCCCTGGGGAGCCTGGGCAGTGCCCAGCACCCTCTGAGGAAGGAACCTTTTCCTAAAATCCAGCCTAAACCCCCCTTAGATTCAGCCCTGGCTCACAGCACCCAGTCCTGCAGTGTGCAAGTTCATTCTGCACTTACTGAGGCAAACCAGGAGTCTCCTGAGACAGATTGCCTGGAAAAGCCTTGGTGGAAAATAAACTTTGCAGTGGTGTAGGTTTGTGGGAAGCACTTACCTCACCTGCCCTGGGCTCTTGGGGATTGAGATTGGCCCAGGGGTTTGGAAATGTGGGCCAAGCTCAGCTGCTGGGAGTCTCTGGGAGGAGAGTGGTGTAAGTGTTGCTAATTATCAACTATATAAATTCTATTGAGCAATTACAAATTATCAATTAGCTACATATTGTTATACACTATTCTAAATTAGAAATTATCCATATATTATTATAAGCAGCCCCACATTGGCTTTAATTTAGCTTCGAAAACGATGGTGGGAGGCAACCCAACCTGCCCTGAGATTTTAATTCAAATTTCCTAGCTCCCACCCAAACTTCCCCTACCTTGAGGCACCCTCAGCTTGTGGAAGCCACGGCTGCAGCTCTCGCTGTGCCTTCTGTGCTGACATGACCTTGTGATCTCTCTAGCACCAATCCGCTCGCTGCGAAACTGCACAGCATTCTCGCAGATGAAGCTTTTGAGTTTTACTGTAGCCAGTGCCACAAACAAATCAACCGCCTCGAGGATCTTTCTGCTCGCCTGAATGATCTTGAAATGAATAGGTAACGGGGCGTGCATGGCCATCCCAGCTGGGAAGGATGTTCTGGCTGGGAAGGCTCTCCTTGTCTGGCACAGCTTTTCCCTCTCTGGGATAACTGGATAACAGGAGGGAGAAAGGGATGAGTTTCCCCCGGCCACGGGAGCCTCTGCAGGTGCTCGAGGTGCTGGGGAGCTCGAGGAGGGTGAGCAGGAGGTGCCTTTAATGCAGGCAGGGGGCTGGCAGACAAGGAGAGCATTCCCTGCCCTTTGCATGCCTGTGCATGGTGGGTTCCACGGGAGCAGCGAGCTGGCCGTGTACAGTATTTCTGTCACCAAGGAAAGACTGGGAGTGGTGTGCCAGGGCAGCCTGGAGGGGCAGGGACAGCCCATCCTCCTGCTGCAGGAACAGCCTGAAGGCATCAGCCTGCTCCACAAGGCTCAGGAGCAGTAAAATCTTGTCTCACCCAGCTTCACCCACAGCCTGCACACCCCGGTGTCACCATGGGCTGGGGAGATGTGACAGACACCAGCAACATCAGGAGGTTTTGAATGGAGTTTTGGAGGTCTCCCAGGCAGCAGCTGGATGTGTTGTCTGACAAGTGGAGAGGGATTTCTGCCTGTCGATTTGTTCATTCAGAGCTGGGTGATGCCCTTTGGGTGGAAGGATGGTGGCATTGGTGATAAATCTTTCTTCTCATGGCTGTTGTGGCTATTCAGACCTGGGTTTTGGTCATGTTCTTGGTCTCTGTCTGTCCTTTGCACGGACAGTGTGATGTGGGAGCTCTCCTGGTCTATGGGAGGAGAACTGGAAAACAGGAGCTTCAGTTTCATTCTTTTTAATGAAAAAAAGTCTCTCCCTTTGTTTTTCTTGGCTAAATAGTTGTCTTTGCTATTGGAGGCCTTGAGGGTCAGTGATGGGTCTCAGGTTATGCAGGTATTAAGGAGAACACTGGTTTTCCCTGGAAATCCCACTCCAAGTTTTCTCCACCACGTCTGCCTGCAAAGCTAAGCTAACACCTCAGAGCCTCCTGTGATGGGTGGGGTTTCCTGTGGAGCTTCTCTGTCCCATGGTCATGGTGGGAATTCCACAGGCTTTGATTTGCCCTGTGAGTAGGTGCAATTCCTCCATCTGTGTTCAGGGTTTCCCAAGTACAGATTTACTGGGAATATGTTCCAAGAGCCTTTGTGGAAGGGGCAGTGCCCCCTCTTTGTGTGGTGTGGGTGGGAGATGTCCTGTGCAGCATGTGGGACATGCAGGACCTGCTGCTCCTCCCTGCATCACCACTGACCCTTGGAGCAGGGGACAAATCCTGGAGCAGCAGGAACTGGGACCAAAATCTGGGACAAGCCTGAAGACACCTCCTCCAGGGGATTCTGGCAGCTGGGATGAAGCCCAAAGCAGCCCAGAACAGCCTCACTCGTAAGAACTGCGGGCACAGAGACAGTGTTTTATCCTTGGAATAAACAGGGGAGCTTGCTGCCAGCATTGGGGTGCTGCTTCCTGAGCCCAAAGCATGGGAAAGCAGGGAAGACTCCTCCAGGAGCTTGGCATGAAGTGCTTTGTGCCTCTGTTTTGTTCCAGTGCCCTTGCTGGTGTCTCAGCCTTTGGACGCTGCAGGTGCCGTCGCTTCCCCAGGAGCTTTTTCCAGAGGAAAATATTTTCCCCCCAGTGCTGGGGCCATTCCTTACAATTCCTGGCAAACACCAGGGCCTGACCTCCTCCCCTTGGGCGCCGAGCAGCCTTGAAGCCCAGCCAGCAGCAGCTCTTGTGCTCCCTGGAAGTCTGGGATTTGAGGATGCACTCTGACCCCAGGGCTGGTCACCCTGACAACAGCCCCCAGTCAGGTTTGGGGTTGCTTTACAAAGCAAATTGTCCTAAGCTATTTTTAATCCCTCCTTCGAAGAACTCATGTTGCAGCTCCAGGCAGGAGTGGACTTCCAGAGGATTTTATTTGTTATTTTTTCCTAAAACTGAGCTAAGCACCAGGGAATGCAGTTGCTGCTTCTTGGATTGGAGCTGTTCCTGCTGCCATTGCTGAGTGAGGATTTGGTGTGGCCCGGTGGCATCTTGTGACACCAGCATGGGTGGAAGATGAGGAGTGAGATCCAAGCCCTGTCCACTTCCCCAGCACCAGTCAGGACCAGAAGACTGGAAGGAGCATCTCAGCAAGGAGCTGGTTCTGGAAAAGGCTGGTTTTTCTCAGCAGGGAGAGCCTGCAGCCTGTCCCCTGCAGGTGGGACACGGTGACACAGCCCTTGGCTGCTCGTGCTGTGGTGACACTGATCCCTGACCGCCGTGGCATGGTGGCAGCTGGCTCAGACATGGATCCCAGGAGTGAGCTCTGTCAGTTATCTGTGAGAAGGACAGAGAGTTCATCCCCCTCGCCAGCCACTGCAGCAGTGCCATGCTCAAAATGCAGACAGGGACACCACCAAGAGCTCCTGAAGCCTCTGAGCCAGGAGCAGGCAGCACTTCCCTGGTGACCCAGAGCCCAGCAGTGGGATGGTGGCTGTGGAAGGGCAGAAGGATGGATTGATCCAGTGGGATCATAGCTGGATCCTGTGGGATCATGAACCAGTGGGATCATGGCAGAAGGATGGATGTGCCATTGGTCCCAGTCCAGGGGAGCTCTGGGGGTGGCAGGGGTGCCCTGAGGTGCCCTGGGGTGCAGGACATGTGGCTCAGTCTGCCATCAGCACGGGGCTGGAGCCCCCCCAGCCTCCCTGCTATTCTTAGCTCTTTCCTTGGGGATCAGTTTTCAGGCAGGGATCAGCAGGAGAGCAGAGCGTGGCAGGGGGCAGCGAGCTCTTCTCCAGCTTTATTCCATGTGCTTTGTTATTCCTTGTTGTTCAACACAGGAGTGGCCCCTCTGCTGCCCTTTCCAGGGGTTTGGGGGTGCATGCCAAGGGCTCCCTGCCAGAGCAGAGGATGTGCCCCGGACTCCATGCAGTTTCCTGTTTCCTTGGCTCTCCACTGTCAGCTTTTCTAACTCTTTCCTGTTTTTTCTTCATTTTGCAGTCCCAATAAAAGACTTTCCAGCAAGAAGGTGGCAAGGTAAGCTCATACTCCTGTTGTTGTTTGCTTGATCTGTGCGAGCTGCCAGCTCCCTGGAAGGAAAACTCAAAATAAGCTTGGAGAGTTGTATTTCTGGATATATTCCATAGTGCTGGGGAAAAGTGGGTTTAATTCCGGGATTTTTTTTCTGGAATGGGGGTTTCTCACGTGTGCCCACAGCTAGAGGCTGCTGGCAACCTGATTCCTTCCAGGAAAAAATGAGGGGGCTTTTCCTCACTCTCTGTCCTGCCAGTGCCATAGCAGGGGGCACATGGAGGAGGGAAGGAGTCTCCAGAAGGACACATCCCTCTGGAATATGTCCCAGTGTGGGATCCCTCCCAGTATCACCATGTCTGTAAATTTCTGCAAGACCAGACCAGTCAGTACTCCCACCTGGAGGGATTCTCCAGCACCCCAAAAATTCCAGCTGCCTCAGCTCTTGGTCCTGTTTTACTTCAGTCCATGTCACCCTCAGGACTTGGCTTTGTGGGAGCAGCTCCCCCTGCTTAGTCAGGGGCTCTAGGGCACCTGGGTGGGCTGCAGGTAGCTCTGGTTGAAGGGTTTAACCCTGGTTTAGCCCTGGTTTATGCCCAGGTTTAATGCTGTCTTCTGTCCTGCACGACCACCTCATGTGATGTCGGTCACCTTTCCATGTGGGCCTTGTGACCCCTGACTGCACAGGGATATTGGATATATTGGATATATTTGGGCAGTTTGCTGTGGATCTCTGGAGCAGAGGGTCCTTCCCTCCCCTCTCAGTGTCACCTGGTGCTCACCTTTCCTCCTCTCCCAGCTCTCCCATCCCTCCTGTTCCTGTGCCATCATGATTTTAAAGATAAACTGACTCTTACCTCGCTGTTCTGCCTCTGCCAGGCTCAGGAGGGAGATTTCCCTCTGCAGTTGTTGGGTTTCTCCTTGCTGGTTTCCCAGCAGGACAGGGACACTGTGGAGGAGCAGGCAGCTCAGTTTGGGAATGTTCCTGTTCCTGACACTCACTCTGCTCCCTGTGCTGCCCCAAGCAGCCTCCCTGCACCTCTTCCTCCCGCTCTGCTCTCACACCTTTCCCTTCTCCATTTTTCCTGTGCTCAGCAATCTCCCCTGGCACGGTTCCCCTCCTGGAAAGGAAGCAGATCCTTGATATTACATTTCCTACTTCCACTCATCTTACTTTCTAGAACTTTGTTAAAAACACTGGCAGGAAGGAGGGCTGAGGGGAGCAGCCTGTCCCCAGGTTTCCTGTTTTAGGACTCGTTTTTGTCCCGTGCCTGGCACAGATAATTTTGGGAGGATCTGAGTTAAACTTTTGGGAACAGATATACCCTGTCTTATGGGGGACTGAGCCCTCCTGGCCCTTTGCTTTTCTGAGGCAGGGATGTGTGGGCTTGTGTAAATATTAGTTAATTCAAGAGCAGTCAGGTTTGGTTTGTGATAAGGAGGGAGATAACAGGGTTTTGCCGAGCCAGATCCTTAAGCTCAGCCCAAAGCAAATCCTTTATTGCAGATACTGTAATTAGTGAATAATCCCAAAACATTTGCTTTTAGAAAATTGATTTTATTTTGGTAAGGGCTCTTTCCTCATTTTTCTTATCCGGATTCTGCTTGTGCCAAGAAATCTCAGCTGCTTAAGCCCTGTTGTGCTTGGCACGATTTAAATGACAAATGTGCCTGAGACTTTAAAATCTAAATATAAACTGAGGGTGAGGATGCAAAATCAGGCTGTGGTCTCTTGGTAAATGCCAGTTGTGCTTAGTGAGTCCTGGCATGAACACACTGTGTAGTGGGAGGAATTCAAGAGCCAATGGTACAAATTCTTGGGAAAAACAGAGGTTTAAAGAGACAAAATGGTGATTTTGTCATCCATTCCCTGTTCAAAGCAGGAGAGCAGAGTGTTCTCCTTCTGCCTGGGGTGCCAGGGCTGGAACACACCCCCTCTTCAGGGCAGATCCACAGCCATGCCGAGGGAGCAGCCCCTCCCCAGGGTGTCCTTTAGCTGGTCACAAAGCTGGGGACACCGAGCAGCCCCTCCCCAGGATGTCCTTTAGCTGGTCACAAAGCTGGGGACACCGAGCAGCCCCTCCCCAGGATGTCCTTTAGCTGGTCACAAAGCTGGGGACACCGAGCAGCCCCTCCCCAGGATGTCCTTTAGCTGGTCACAAAGCTGGGGACACCGAGCAGCCCCTCCCCAGGATGTCCTTTAGCTGGTCACAAAGCTGGGGACACCGAGCAGCCCCTCCCCAGGATGTCCTTTAGCTGGTCACAAAGCTGGGGACACCGAGCAGCCCCTCCCCAGGATGTCCTTTAGCTGGTCACAAAGCTGGGGACACTGAGCAGCCCCTCCCCAGGGTGTCCTTTAGCTGGGGACACTGAGCAGCCCCTCCCCAGGGTGTCCTTTAGCTGGGGACACCGAGCAGCCCCTCGCCAGGGTGTCCTTTATCTGGTCACAGAGCTGGGGACACCGCTGTCACCAGGCCTCGTTAATGATTAGCTCAGCCGGGCTGGGGGGTCACAGCAGCCTCAGGGGGGTTTTTCCCTCTCCCTCCCCTTACACCCCACTTCTTCCCAGCCTTATCAGCATTGGGAGTACTCTGGCCTTTGCTGGATAACCCACAGCCTTGGGACTGGGCTAGAGAAAGAAAGTGGGAAGAGGGAGCTCTTATCTCTCCCCATTCCAAAGAGCAAGAGCAATGATCCCGGTGTGAAGTCCCGGGAGCATGTCCACGTTGGAGCGCTGGATTTCCCGGGAGAGCTCGGCGGTGAGGGGACATCCAGCCCTGGAGAGCAGTGCTGAGGATCCCTGGAGAGGCTGAGGAGGGCGGGAGGTGGCGGGCTGTCCCCTGGTGTCAGCATGGTGCCGCTGCTGGGGCTGATGCCGGTGCTGCTGTGGGTCGGGGTGGTTTGTCTCTGTTTCAGGCAGCTGCAGCAGACGAGCTCGCTGGCCGTGGGGGTGATGGAGGAATCCTACCGGGAGAGCCTGGAGTGCACCGACGAGGACATCACCGACAAGGTGGGGCCTCCTTCCCTCCTGCCCCTGGCCTGGGCCGTCAGCATCCCGCTGGTGTGTGCTGGTGCCCTGAGCTTTTCTGAGCTGTTGGGAGGAAGGGGTTCTAGGGTAAGGTCTGTGTTACCATGAGGGTTCAGTGTTCCCAGGCAGGATGAGGCTGAAGCTCCTCCCGGTGCAGATGGGACGTGGGGAGCCCTCCCCATGGAGGGTTTGGAGGAGCAGAGGAGCTCCAGGTGCTCTGCAGGGTCAGGAGGTGACACTGGAGCTTCTCCAGGGGCAGTGGCTTCCCCCAGAGTGCTGGGAGGAGGAATGGGCTGTTCACAGGCAGCATTTTCACTTCTCCTTCACACAAGAAGATGTTCTCAGGTTCTGCTTTTCTGGGGCAACCCACCCAATGTGAAACAGGGACTTCCTCTCCTCGGCACACTCTGCTCGTGCTGTCAGGGTAGAGTTGATTTTGTGCTGGTGCTGGTGGGTTTTCCTGGGGTATTACAAGAAAAGAGTTGTAGGATAAGATAGGAGCACAGGAAACATTGTTTGAGTATTCCTAGTTTAAAAAAAAAAACAAAACCAGGGTAAAGAAGGTATGGGAAAGAAGCTAAGATTGTGTAGATGTCTGCTGAAGTCCTGAAACTCCGTGGAAACTCCCGAAACTCAGGAAGTCCTGAAATTGTCTTGGAAATGGCTTTTTCCAAGACATATCTCTGGAATATGAATGTCCTGAGGAGCTCTGTGTGAAAGAGAAATGTCTATGTGTGGCTGCACTTGGAAATAATTATAATGCAGAGAAGACCTTTAAAAATAAATAAAAATCAATATTTTCCCAGGGGGAAGTTGAATAAAATAGTTGGGTTCCTTAAGGCATTAGACCTGGGAAACCTTTGATGGAAAAGGCACTGCTGGGAAAGGCCTTGTGTGTCTGCATGGCCTCTTTAATACTCCCGTGTCTCCTGCCCTTCTCCCAGAGCCAGGGTTTGGCTTTTCTAGACATGCTCCTCATTTCTTCTCCCCCAGGATTGTTTTATATGGAATTTGAATGAATTAATGCAAATACAGCTGGAGTAAACCCTGTACAAGTACAGGGAGAAAATCCTCACCTCTGCTCCTTCCCCACCAACTGGCATTGATCCCTCCATCAGCTGTAAATTCAGGATTTCCATCCTGTTCCAGGCAGTGGGGACTTATCCAGCCTCAGGGCTGCCCATGGAGCTCTGGAGATCCACCAGGATCTTTCCCTCTGGACTCCTTTTAGGATGCCATCAGGAAGGGGTTGAAGGAAGGAAAGAGTGAAGTGTTTGACCCCAGACTGGTTCATGAGAACCATCAGAACCTGGGAAACCGGGTGGAGAAGGATGTTTAAAAGGGATGCTTTAAATCAAGCCATGACTGCCCAGCTGCAGTGGGAACCCTGCTTGTCTGGGGGTGCTGTGGGGGCTGCCTGGGTTTGGGGCTGCCCAGAGGCTGATCCGTGTCCCTCTGGCAGGTGGTGTTCCTGGAGAAGCGGGTGACAGAGCTGGAGAAGGACACGGCTGCCAACGGGGAGCAGCACAGCCGCCTCCGGCAGGAGAACCTGCAGCTGGTGCACAGGTGAGAGCCCGCCTGGGGCCTTCCCTCCTCGTGCCCCAGCTCCCTTCCCAAACCCAAACCACAGCCCTCAGCAGGGACATTGACTCCATCCCAGCTGCCAACAGGGCACAGTGACATGGAGATGTTCTGTTTTATGGGCTTAAGTTCTCTGGAGCTCCAGGACTTGGCTTTTGGTGGTTTTTACATATGGCTTTTAATTGCTGGAGCTGTGTCAGGGAGGGTCAGGCTGGAGCTCAGGGAAAGGGGGTGCTGGGCACTGCCCAGGCTCCCCAGGGAATGGGCACAGCCCCGAGGCTGCCAGAGCTCCAGGAGTGCTTGGACAATGATCTCAGGGATGCCCAGGGTGGGATTGTTGGCGTGGCTGTGCAGGACTGGGAGCTGGAATCCATGGTCCTTGTGGCTCCCTTCCCACTCAGGATGGGTTTTTGTTGTTATTATTTGTCTTTTGGTTTGGGTTTTTTTTTTTTTTTTAATGTAAATTTTTAATGTAATGTAAAGCTTCCCTGCTCCATGTGTCCCTGCCAAAAGGTCTCTGGAACTCTGGGTCTTGACTTTTTAAAATACATATTTATATTTATATTTATATTTATATTTATATTTATATTTACATTTACATTTACATTTGTATTTGTATTTGTATTTGTATTTATATTTATATTATATTTACTATGTTTTCCTGCCCCACATGCCCCTTCCAAATGATCTCTGGAGCTCCAAGGCTTGCCTCGTGCTGGATCCAGGCCGGGGTGCAGCCCTTTGGATCCCACATGATGTAACCCCTGTGTGTGCTAATCTGCCAGGCTCCTCTCTCCCAGCATAGCTTTACCCTGGGCAGATAAACCCTGCACAGTTTATCTATAGGGCTGTAATTCTGTTAAGTAACAGTCGTGTCAGGGAACTGAGCCACCTAAACAAAGGTTTCCCTAAGCCCTGATAAACTTGGGAGTGAGGGAAGTGTTTTCACTTCAGCAGCTTGGCCCGGAAGTGTCAGCTGGCTCTGGGTGAGCTGGGTGCTGGGAGGAGTGGGATCAGCTGGGAAAAGCCTTCTCCTGGGAAAAGCCTTCTCCTGGGAAAAGCCCCTGCAGAATTTCCAGCTCCCAGCCCCATCCCTGCAAGTGCTCATGGCCGGGTTGGGCAGGGCTTGGAGCAACCTGAGATAGTGAAGCCAGGCTGGCAGAGCTGGGGGTGCTCACCTGCAGAGGAGAAGGCTCCAGGGACACCTCAGAGCCCCTGCCAGGGCCTAAAGGGGCTCCAGGAGAGCTGCAGAGGGACTGGGGACAAGGCATGGAGGGACAGGACACAGGGAATGGCTCCCACTGCCAGAGGGCAGGACTGGATGGGATATTGGGAATTAGGAATTGTTCCCTGTGAGGGTGGGCAGGCCCTGGCACAGGGTGCCCAGAGCAGCTGTGGCTGCCCCATGATCCCTGGCAGTGCCCAAGGCCAGGCTGGGCAGGGCTTGGAGCAGCCTGGGACAGTGGAAGGTGTCCCTGCCATGGCAGGGGTAGGATGAGATGAACTTTAAGGTCTCTCCCAGCCCCAACCCTTCTGGATTCTGTGATCTGCAGTTCTGCTGACACCCAAGGAAGGGTGACCTGCAGATCCCCTGGTTTTTGTTGGGATCACAAGAGAGTGAAAAGAAGAAGGATTGAGGCTGTTGCCTTTTCTCAGCAACAATACCACTTCCTGCTGGAAACAGCTGAAGGAGAATTTCTTTGCCATGGCTACTGCAGGTGGAACCACAAACCCTGGGATTTGTTTTTGGATTAGATGCTCTTAAAGGTCTTTTCCAACCTCAGTGACTCTGAGATTCCCATTGAGAGATGTGTATGTGCGTGGCTGCACTTGGAAAAAATTCTAATGCATAGAAGACATTTAAAAATAATTAAAAATTAACTTCTTTCCCAGGCTGGGAATTGAATAGCATGCTTGTGTTCCTTAAGGCATCTGACTTGGGAAACCTGTGATGGAGGAGGTGCTGCTTCTCCTGCTGCATCTGCTGGGATGCAGTGAAGCTGTGTGAGATGTGATTGGTGTGTTTGCCCTGGAAGCTTGTTCTGTTTTACCATCTCCTTCTCCCAGCTCACCTGAGGGGTGGGAAAGGGGCTGGGAAGAGAGTCTGGTCCCTGCCTGGGATGGCAGCCTGCTCCCAAGGACAGTTCAGTCCCCTCTTTGTCCTCTCTGCAGAGCAAACGCGCTCGAGGAGCAGCTGAAGGAGCAGGAGCTGAGGGCTGACCAGACCCTGCTGGAGGAGATCAAGAAGCAGAGGGAGCTGCTCAGCAAGATGGAGAGGGAGAAGAGCATTGAGATCGAGAACCTGCAGGCCAGGTGGGGCTGGGGGGGCAGCTCTCCTGGAGCCACCCCAGAATCTGTGCCCAGGCAGCCCTGGGGGGACACAGGGAGGCAGGCAGGGAGTTTGAGTGGTTCAAGGTGTGACTGAAGTCACCACAAACCCTGGGGTTTGGTTATTTCCACCTTTGGCCCACAGACCTAATCTTGGAGTCTTTATTTGAGCTGCTCTCATGCATTTTAAGTTTAGCTCCCACCCTTTATCCGTGTGCCTGCCCTGCAGTGTGGGGATGAAGAGGGGATTTGTTAGTGCTTCTTCCCATAAATGACCCCTTGGGGTACTTTTAATGCCCAGATGCTTTCCACCTTGATGGAAACAGGCAAATGCCTGGCAAAGAGGCAGAGTGTCCCAGCCAGGGTGCTTCGTGCTGCCTGGTGGATTCCAAAGGAAGAAGTGGGCTGGGAGAGGTGTCAGTTATTTGAGAGGGTTTTTCCAGCTTGCTCAGAGTGTTTTGCTGTTGTTCATCCCATGAAGTCAGTGGAAGGTGAAGACAGTGGGGTTTTACCTGGGAATGCAAACCCAGAGCCCTCTCTGACCCCCTGTTCTCTTGTCTCTGCTGCTGAGGCTTGTCCAGGGACTGAAAAAACCCTTGGAACAAGGAGTAGCACTGGAGCTGATGGATGTCAGCATTGTGTAGGTGCCCCTCTCTTTCCCCTGGCAGCAGAAATATCTCAGGGTTTGCCTGGAACAGATGAATCCCTGCTGGCTTCCCTTTGGTTTAGTATTCCTGGGGATGTTTTCTCCCCCACGTGGGATGCTGGATGAGTCTCACACCCATTCCCTCTGCAGGCTGCAGCAGCTGGATGATGAGAACAGCGAGCTGAGGTCCTGTGTCCCCTGCCTGAGAGCCAACATCGAGAGGCTTGAGGAGGTGAGGCCAGAGGGTGCCTGGTTTTGGGATGAAATTCTGGCTTTGGGATGAATTTTCATGAACATGAGATCCATTTAATGTAACAAACCAGTTGCTTCCATTCTCCAGTCGCTGCACACCCCACTTTGGACAGCACTGTCCCACACAGTTATCCTTGCAGTTTCCCACTGTTCAGCCTGGAAGCTTGGAATAAACCCCTGATGAATCTCTGTGGCAGTGCCTGCTCAGGAGGGGACTCGTGCCCTCTTGTGGAAGCTTGTCCCCATCCCTGTCCCCATCCCTGTGGCCAGTCCAGTGCAGGGGAGCAGGGATGCTCCATCTCCATGTCCTGGGGTTTGTGAGTTGAGTTTTCAAAGACCCATGTCACCTCCCAGCCCCTCTCACTGTCACCCTGCTCAGGATCCAAGGCCCTGCAGGGCTGGGGCTTCCCGAGGCTCCTTGGGCTGGGCAGGAGCCTCACCTGCAGGGATAGTGTGGGTCACAGGTGGGACACCTGGAACAGGGGCTGCATGTTGTCTCTGCCAGCCTTGGGGCAGAAGTAAGGTTAAAACTGAGCTGAAATCAAACCTCCTCTCCCAGCTGAAGGGCCTGAGGCATTTTATCCATGTTTAATCCCACGGGAGAGCTCTGCAGCTCCATCCCTCCTGATGTGGTCTTCATCTGCCAGGACCTTGTGAGCACAGCTGAGGCTGGGGGCAGGAAAACCCCGTGGCTCTGAGGATGAATTCCCAGCCATGGGAAGTTGGTTTTGATCCATGCAGAGCCATTCTCCTTTCCTCCACAGTGAATGGGTGAAGGAGGAGAAGAGCAGCACTCACTGCCCCTCCCTGCCCAGGAGAAGCCTGGCTGACGAGCTGCTCTCCTGTCCAGTGCCCAAAAATCAGGGTTTTGTTGTCAGTGTTGCCTTTCCTGCTGGCCTGGTGCCTTTGGTGCTGCTCTGTGGAGCAGGACACCCCCGAGCTGTGGAGTCTTTGCTTCTTTTCTGCCAGGGTCAGGGTTAAATCACAAGAAGGTATTTCTTATTGGGACTCAGATGTTTATTAGTTTTTATCTTTGTCACAGTCTCACAAACCCTGAGCTCTACAGCACTTCACTTCAACAAACTAAAAATGGAGTCCCATCTCTCTCTACAAGGCCTTTTAAGGATAAACTGTCCAATTAAGAAATTATACCTAAATTATTTTTACTTTTAACCCAATAACCAACCACCCATGCCCACAATGTGGACTTTTTATCCAATTACACAAAACCACCCAAACCCAAGGAGAAGAAGGTGAAGAAGGAGGACCAGCCTCTGCCCTAAAACCTCCATCTTGCCTTATATATTTTACTATATTCTAAAACCTTAACTCTGAGTTTCCCACCCTGTGATAACACACACTTCTATCAAACTCCACACCCACAGTCCCAGTTCTGTCATTCCATTTTGGAAGCCTTCTCCACAGCCTCAGGTCAGTGCAGTGTTCTCTGGGGGGTCAGTGCCTGGCAGCACAGAAAGTCTGACATTCTCAGCAGCCAGGGTTCCAGCTCAGAGCCAGCATCTGGAGCTCCCCCAGGGAGCTGCTCCTCAGCCCTGTGTACCCCAGGCCATGCATCAGCAGCCCTGCAGGGGCTCCTGTGGCATTCTGGAGTTCTGAAAGCCAAAACCTTTCCCATGGGACTGGAAGCTGTGAGCCTGGGGAGGTTTGGAAGGGCAACAATGGTAAAACTTGTGGGTTGAGGGAAAAGAGAGTTTGTTAAGTAAAGCAAAAGCTGCCCACAGAAGCAAAGCAAAACAAGGAGTTAATCCCTGCTTCCCAAGGCAGACAGGTGTTCAGGCATCTCCTGGAAAGCTCCATCATCAAGCAGGGAGCCTAACTGTGACTTGGGAAGACAAATGCCATCATGCCATACACCCCCTTTTTCTCATTCTTCCCCCACCTTATATTGAGGAACATGTTGTCATACAGTATTAAATACCCATTTTGAGTTTTGGGATCAGCTGTCCCAGCTGTGTCCCCTCCCAGCTCCTTGTGCACCTCCAGAATCCTTGATGGTGGGGTGCAGTGAGAAGCAGAAAAAGCTGGTCACAAGCAGAAGGTGCTGCTCTAGGGGCTGTTGGCATCTTCACCTGCATCCCAAACATTCTGCCAGGGCTTTGGGAGAGGAGAAGGGAACAGAGCTGGGCTGTGTGTTTTACATCCTGGCTTCAGCTGGTCTGTTCCTTCTTGGATCAGCCCTCAATTCAAACCTTTCATGTCTGAAACCAAGAGGGAGGTAAAAATCTCAGATTCAGGACTTTTCTGAAATCCAGACATAAGGAGCTTTATGATTGAATGTCTCTCCTTGGCCTGGAGCCCCGTGCTGGCCCCAGCCCATCCCACACCAGCAGCGTGCTTCCCAGAAAACAGCACAAGAGTGGATATTCATGTGGATTCACTTGGAGCCATCCCTGGCTGCCTCCCTCAGTGCTGCCAAGGCCCAGGCTCTGAGCAGATGAGATCCCAGCAGGCAGAGCCTCCTGGTGCCTCAGGAGAGGAGCATTCCCTGCGGAGCCAGCGCCCAGCAGGGCTCCAGGGCCTCTCACGGGGCTCTCGTGTCCTTGCAGGAGAAGCAGAAGCTGCTGGATGAGATCGAGGACCTCACTGTGCAGCTCACAGAGGAGCAGGAGAAAAAGAGGAAGATGGGGGACAAGCTGAGTCAGGAGAGGCACCAGTTCCAGAAGGAGAAGGAGTCAACGCAGGAGGTGAGTGGAGTCCGGGCCTCCACAGCCCTGTCCCCAAGTGTGGGAATCTGGCCTTGGCAGCCTCTCCAGAAATGGGTGCCTGCAGCAGTGAGTGCAGAGGAGAGGGCTTCAGCAGCAGCACCTCAGCCACTTTGCTGCTCTGGAATCCATCCAGCACTGTCCCTGCAAGGGGCTGTGCCACCCTGGCCCCTTCCCTTCCTGCCTGGAAGGAGCAGTGGCACAGGCACATGGAGCCAGCAGGAGCAGGGGGGGTGGGAGCTGAGTGCTTGGGGGCTGGAACACACCCTCCCAGTGCTCCCATCATCTGTGCCTGCTGATTCCAGCTGGAGGCCCAGGCAGGGCTGCCTGTGGTGGCAGGAAAGGAGCTCTGGCCCAAAGTTGTCACCGTGGTGTCACTGAGGGCTCTGAGTGAGAGGGGACCCAACCCTGCAGCAGAGGGACCCACATTGCTGGGGGGTCTTTGCTGCTGCACATCCAAACCCAGCATCTTTGGCCCTCCAACAAGGTCCTTGCAGGGCTGTGCCCATGTGTTTCAGTAGCTCCCCATCTCCTGCTCGCTGGGGGTGTGAGGGAGGAAGAGGGAACCAAGTTCCCCCCAAAAAGGAATTCGATCATGGAATGGTTTGGGTTGGGAGGGACCTCAAAGCTCATCTTGTTCCACCCCCTGCCATGGGCAGGGACACCTTCCACTGTCCCAGGTTGCTCCAAGCTCCACCAGCCTGGCCTTGGGCACTGCCAGGGCTCCAGGGGCAGCCACAGCTGTGGCCAGCAATCCTGCTGCAGCAATCCCCGGAGCTGCTCCCACAGCAGCCACATCCAGAGGGTGCTGCTGGATCTCCCAGGCCTGTTGCACCCAGCTGTCCCCTTGCCTTGCTCTGCAGCTCATCGAGGACCTGAGGAAGCAGCTGGAGCACCTGCAGCTCTTCAAGCTGGAGGCAGAGCAGCGCAGGGGCCGCAGCAGCAGCATGGGGCTGCAGGAGTACAACAGCAGGACACGGGAGACAGAGCTGGAGCAGGAGATCAAGCAGCTCAAGCAGGTAAGGAGGGCTGGGCTGGCAGGGAAATGGTTCCCTGATGCCAAGGGAGGACCAGCAGGGTCCAGGGGCTTTCTCCCAAGGGATGGAGTGGATCCAGGAGCCCAGTGCTGTCTTGCTTTCCTGTCCTGGGAGGTTGGTGCTTTCTCAGGGATAGCAGGAGCCCTTCTCTCTGCTGTGTTCCCTGCATCTTCCCAGTGTGTCTCATGCTTCCAGAGGTTCTCCAGGCTCTGCTGAGATGGAGGCAGCAGCCCATGTGCTGTTCCCAGCCCTGTGTGAGCTGTGTTAGGGTGAAAGGCCCTGTCTGCCTTTGCTGGTCTGGATGAGCTCTGAGCACCAGGTGCTCCAGCAGCGTGTGGTTTTTGTGTGTGAACAGGATAACAGGAACCTGAAGGAGCAGAATGATGAGCTGAACGGGCAGATCATCAACCTGAGCATCCAGGGAGCCAAGAACCTGTTCTCAGCCTCCTTCTCAGAGTCCCTGGCAGCAGAGATCAGCTCTGTCTCCAGAGATGAGGTACGTGCCATGAGGAGCTGCAGGCTCACACTGCACCTTCCTGAGTGCCCCCACCTGGCATGGCCTGGGAGGAGTGGATGTGCCCTGTCTGCGGCCCAGCCCATGCCCAAAGTTCCCCTGAAAGCTGGCAAGAGCAGAGAAATCCCCACACAATTGTCTGTAGAGCTCTCAGGACTTACCCTGCCTGCCAGCCCTCCCTCCTGGGAACAGGGAAGCTGCTCCCTGCCCGTTTGCTGGTTCTGGCAGCTCTGCTTTGCCTGCCCTGGGACAGCCTTCCCCTTCCAGGACAGAGCAGCCACCACGGGCTGTGTCCATCAGTCTGGAGCTGTCTTTAAACCCTGGGAGCCAGGATATTCCCCCTGGAGATCCCAGCTCCTCCAGCACGTGTTCTCCCTGAGCACCAGCCAGGGGTGGCTGAGCCTGCACAAGCACTGGAATTAAATCTTTAACACCTCAACAAGTGGGGAAACACACCTGGATATTTTGGGAATCCAATGGAGATGTGGTGCTCCCTGCTCTCTCCTGGGCCCCATCAGGCTGAGAGCTTGAGGAAGGACAGGAGTGAGCAGGACCAGTTTTTCCCTGGCCATTTAAACAGGGTCAGGAATGTCCCCGTCCAGAGTGAAGAGCCAGGGAGTGAGCCAGGGATGCACAGAGCCACGGGAAGCCCTGAGCAGTGTCAGGAGTGACCTCTCCCTCCCTCTCCCCTCTGCTGCAGCTCATGGAGGCCATCCAGAAGCAAGAGGAGATCAACTTCCGCCTGCAGGATTACATCGACAGGATCATCGTGGCCATCATGGAGACCAACCCCTCCATCCTGGAAGTCAAGTAACACAGCCGGGAGGATTTGGTGCTCTGAGAGGATGAAGAGGGACTCCAAATGTCTTTGCACTTGATGAAGGCACAAGGAAGCCTCAGGTCGGGGAGTGACTGAGCCACGGACCAGGGAAAAGGAAAACCAGCAGCCAGGCTTTGTCTGACTCCGTTGTTTTGAAGCCCTCCTGGCTGTGGAGGGGTGAAAGGGAACCTGGAGAAGGAGCTCAGGAAAGGGACACGGCAGGAAGTGCCTGTGGCGCTGGGGACTGTCCCGACAGGCACCGCCCCTCCGAGGGACAGCGGGATGGAGATGGAAGCGGCAGCGCTGGCTTTGCCCTGCCCGGCCCGAGCATCCGCCGTGCCAAAGTGTCCCTGACACACTCACCGGGCAGAGCTGGAACCAGGGACGCGCCTCCCGGACTCGCACAGCGTTGGGGTTTGGTTTTGCTTTGGGGTTTTGGTTTTGTTTTTTTTTTAATTAACTTAATGCAAATGGCCTCATCCAGCTGGCTCAGCCCATCCTTGCCCGTGCTCCTGCTGGGGCCGGCTGCGTGCAGAGCCCGCAGTGGCTGTGGGGACAGGGCGTGAGCACGCTCGGTCACCTGCCTCCTTATTTATTTTTGCTGTCCGTGGCTCAGTACTGTCGGCACGTCTCGGCATCCCGGCTCCACTCTCCTCCTCCCTTCTCTTCTGCCGGGCTCTGCCGTGAGGCGGCTCCGGGAGGAGCTGTCACTCGTCCCACCGGGACAGACACGCGGGGCAAGGCTGCAGCTCCTCACCCCGCGCTGGAGCCGGTCCTGGCCGCCTCTCCTCGTCCTGGGTGGGACACGCAGCGCTTTGGGAGCTGCAGCGGAGAGGCCCGCGGTCCCCAGGTCACCTCCCGAAGCCTGGGGACAGCGGCCTGTGCCATTCCAGCCGGAGCAGGGCTCTGCTGGTGATAGCGGCAGCCCTGGAGGGAGAGCCTGCTCCGGCTGCCTCCCCCTTGCTGGGCGCGCCAGGGCTGCAGGAGCCGCGCTCTTCCTCACCCCTGGCACCGGCCGGGGCTGGAATCTCTGTGCCGATGGGAGGGGAGCTGGAGAACACCCGCAGCTCCCTGGGAAACAAAAGCCATGTTTACACCAGACAGCTCTGGGCTTGCTGGCACAAGCGGCCGTGGTGGCCCCGGCAGTGGCCGCTGTCCCCCCCTGCTCCCCGGGGCTCCCGGGGATCGGCTTCAACCCGCGGGTCCTCTTCCTGCTCGTCAGGTTTTGGGAATGCCAGGACGGCCTGGAAGCAGCAGCCACAGCAATCCCGGGGGGTCATGCTCCCCCCAAGCCCCTTCCAGCCCTCAGGGTGGCCCTGTGGGGACAGCGGCCAGGCCACGGCCACGGCACCTCTGGGGGCTGCTCCCACAGAGCAGCGGGGTCAGGGGGAGCCCCAAAGCCCGGGGCAGCTCCTGCACCCCAGCCCTCCCTCCCTGCCCCGAGGCCGCGGGAAGAAGCCACGTAATGTACATTTCCAGAGAAGCTTTGGGTGTAAATCAGTGTATACTTGGAGAGGGAAAATTTTTCTATCTTGTAGAGTAGGTATTTTTATAGAATGAAGGTTGATCCATTTTTTTAATACTTTAAAAGAAGAGAGAAATGTATCTGTGTATACACAAAAGCATATATATATATATGTATAAATATATAAATATTGGAGATCTGCCTTTCTCGACCGGGGATCCCGGATCCCCAGGTCTCAAACAATCGTTTGTTTTTTCCTGTCGCTCTCACAGAGGTACTGTAACTGTAAATAAGCACCGGGGAAAAAAAAAGTTTTAAGCAAACAAAAAGCACTGACTTGCACATTCACCATGCTTTAAAGTCCCTATGGAGAGAGAAAAACAAAAAGTGTACATCCTGAAAATGTTCCTCTTTCCCGACCGGTATGTGAAGGAAGTCCCCCAAAAAAGAGGCAAAAACGGTATTGTCTTAACTGATGTATCAACTCTTGTCGGATTAAAAGCTGTTACTATTCCTGCCCAGAGACTTTGTTTCCACAGAGGTGGATTGGAGCATCCTGAGGATCCCAGTGCTGAGTTGGAGCATCCCCAGTATCCAAGTGCTGGATCTCCCGTGGGGCTGGATTGAGTGGAAATGCTCCTGCACCAAGGAAAGCCCTGATTTGGGAGGATGAGGATGAGGATGAGGATGAGGATGAGGATGAGGATGAGGATGAGGATGAGGATGAGGATGAGGATGAGGGAGGCTGGACCCTGCTGATTCCAGAGGGATCAAGGTCAGAGGGAGCCAAATCTCCCCAGCCAGCCAAGCTGTGTGGGTGGGGATGGGGGAATTCCCCCTTCACCTTCCTGGAGGATCCAGGCGGGACCCCGGGAGCTGATCCTGCTGCCCAGGGACGGGGCAGGCTGGGACAGGGACTCTGGGTCTGCTCCAGGCAGGAACACGGAGCTTTCCTTCCCTCCACTCCAGGAGACCCCCCTCGGAGCCCTCGGCTGTTCTGAACTGCTCCAAAAATCCCTTAAACGCCCTCACCTCCCTGCTAAGCTGCTCCCCACCCCTCTAAGCCTCCTCCACCCCTCCCCACCCCTTTTAAGCCGCCCCAAAGGGCCCAAACGTGCAAAATCCCCTCCCAGCTCCCGCCGTGCCTCCGGATGGCTCCAGACTGTTCCTCTGAACTGCTGCGGGCAGCCCTGAGCTGCAGCACGGAGCTGGGAAAGCTCTGACACACCCTGAGAGCTCTGAAACCCCCCAGATTGCTCCAGCCTGCTCCATGGTGCTCAGGGCAGTGCTGAGGCTCCAAAACATCCCCAGAGCTGCTCCAAAACATCCCAGAGCTGCTCCAAAACGTTCCAGAGCTGCATAAAACATCCCAGAGCTGCTCCAAAACGTTCCAGAGCTGCTCCAAAACATCCCAGAGCTGCTCCAAAACGTTCCAGAGCTGCTCCAAAACATCCCAGAGCTGCTCCAAAACATTCCAGAGCTGCTCCAAAACATCCCAGAGCTGCTCCAAAACGTTCCAGAGCTGCTCCAAAACGTTCCAGAGCTGCTCCAAAACATCCCTGACGTGGTCCAAAAAGTCCCTGACATGCTCTAAAACATCCCTGAGCTGCATAAAACATCCCAGAGCTGCCCAAAACCATCCCAGAGCTCCTCCAAAACACCCCTGCCATGCTCTGAAGCATCTCTGAACTGCTCTAAAACAGTCCCTGAGCTGCCTAAACTGTCCCTGAGCTGCCCTAAAACATCTCTGAGCACCTCCAAAGCATCCCTGAGCATCTGTAAATCAGCTCTGCAGCATTCCCAACTGCTCTACACCCTGCAAGCAGCTCTAGAGTGCACCAAAGGTTTCCCTAAACACCTCTAAAACCTCCTTTTAAAAATCCCTCTGAAATCTCAACCTCCAACATCTCGAAGCTGCTCTAGAAATGGGGTGGGTAAATAGCTCTGGGGGTATTTCTGTGCTGCTGGGCTGCCTCAAGAAGCTGTAAATCTCTTCTGAGCAGCTCAGGCTCTGGAAGGATGGAGCTCTGGCCATTACTGAACCACTTGAACTGCTCAAACAGTTCTTGTGCTCCTCCAACCAGCCCTGAAAGGCACCAAGATGCTCAAACTGCCTCGAAGTAGCACTTGAAGCCCTCTAAACTTTTCTAAAACTCCTCGAAATAGCTCAAAATGGATCATAGGAAAGGTCTCCTGGCAGCTCTGAAGCTCTCAAAGCCTCCTCTGTGCAGCTGTGAAACTCCTCAAGTGCCCCAACAGCCTCCAAAAGGCCTTGAAACCCTCTGGACCTTCTTCATGTGCTCTCAAAAGGGTTAAAATTTTTTATAACATCTCTAAACTCAGTTTGCAACTACCCGAAACCCTCTCTGAACGACATCAGAGGGGCACAGGCAACCCTAAAACAACTCCAAAGCTTCTCAAAAACTCATTAAAAAATAATCAGGGCTGCTCCAAAGCACTCCAGCTCTTCTGCTCCTCTGAAAAGGGCTCTGCATGGCTTAAAATCTCTCCAGCCTTTTCAAAACTGCTCCAGAAAAGTCCTAAAGCTCTGAAGGTCTCTGCATGCCCAGAACAGCTCCAGAGCTGGTCCCAGCCCAGCCCAGCTCTGGCCCTTCCACCCAGCTGGGGGGGCTGAGCACGGTGACAAAGCCCAGGGCTGGGGACAGGTCTGGGCCACTCATGGCCAGAAGGACCTGGAGGGTGTCCAGGGAAGGGAACAGAGCTGGGAAGGGTCTGGAGCACCGGGAGCGGCTGAGGGAGCTGGAAAGGGGCTCAGCCTGGAGAAAAGGAGGCTCAGGGGGGACCTTGTGGCTCTGCACAGCTCCTGACAGGAGGGGACAGCCGGGGGGGTCGGGCTCTGCTCCAGGGAACAGGGACAGAAGGAGAGGGAACAGCCCCAAGCTGTGCCAGGGGAGGTTTAGGTTGGATATTGGGAAAATTCCTTCATGGAAAGGGTGGTCAGGCAGTGGCACAGCTGCACAGGGCAGTGGTGGGGTCCCCATCCCTGGAGGGGTTTGAAGATGTGGATGTGGCACTTGGGGACAGGGTTCAGTGGTGGCCTTGGCAGTGCTGAGGGACATTTGGACTCTGTGATCTCAGAGGACTTTCCCAGCCACAACAATCCTGTGGTTCTATGGGCCAGTGGCACTTCTGAATGTCCCCAAAGCCCGGCCACGACCAAGGCCACCATCATGTCCCACGTGCCCTGGTCCCTGTGCTGTGTCCCCACGCAGGGCTGGCTCCTGCAGGGCTCCATGGCCGTGTCCCCATGCGGGGCAGGAATGTGCTCCAGCCCACACGAGGGGCTGTGCTGCAGGGAAGGGGTTGCTCTGTGTGCAGCAGGGATTTCCAGCTCCTTCTCCTTCCCCATCTGCTGCCGACCCCGGCCGGGGCTGGGATGGGTTAACTCTTGGCAGCCGGGCTGAGGGCAGCCCTGAGCCCTGGGACTCGCCGTGGGCAGAGCACCGGGGTGGCCGCGGGGAACGCAGTCCCAGGGATGCTCCAGCCCCGGCAGGGACACACCGGAGGGAGGTGACACCGCAGCAGACCCCACACCCAGCGGGAGACAGCGACAGCCGCCCTGCCTGCTCCAGACCATTCTCCTCCTCTTGCTCGAAACTGGGAATTCCCGCCGATGCAGAACCTGGGGAGGACAGGCCGCTTGGAACGCCCTGCCCCTGGAGCCTGGCAGGGCACCCCAGCCTGCCCGGGACCCCCAGCCTGGCCGGGCTCCCTCCCCGCCTCTCCGGGACCCCCAGCCTGCCCGGTATCCTCCAGCCCGCCGGGGCCCCCCAGCCTTCCTGGGAGCCCTCCAGCCTGGCCAGAAACTGCCCCCGGGGCTCTCCGGGACCCCCAGGCTGCCCGGGACCCCCGGCCGGGGCTGCCGCCTCCCAGCGCCCCGGGCCGGGAGGGCGCGGCGGAGCTGCGGGGGCCGGCCCGGGGGAGGCGGGGGGTCCCGGGCCGGGGCGGGGGCGCAGGCGGGACCTCCCCCTCCCCTCCCTTTCCCCTCCCCTCCCCCGGCCGCTCCCCTCCTCCTTCCCCTCCCGGCGAGGGCAGCCGGCGCCGGCCCGTCCCGTCCCGGGGCTCGGTGGGCTCGGCCGCGCTGCCCCCTCCGCCTGCGGGGGTCCCGGGTGGGCGGCAGCCCCGGCCCCCCCGGCCCGCCATGGCCCGGCTCTCGGTCAAGGAGCACCTGGACGGGATCCTCTCCGACTTCGAAGGTGCGGCCCCCCCGGGACCCCCCCTCGGGCCGGGAGGAGCGGGGGTGCCGTGGGAGGAGCGGGGGATGTCCCCGGGGGGGAACGCCGCTGTCCGGGCGTCTTGGGGGGCGCGGGTGTCCCCCAAGGGCTGAGCATCGTGGGGGGCTGCCCTCCCCCGGCCCGGAGGCTGATTTGGGGGGGATGCTGCTGGCTGGGCTTTTTGGGGGGCTTGGGGTGTCCCCAAGGGGGGAGCAGCGGGCACTGGGGTTCGGTGCGGGGGTTTGGCTGCTGCTGGGCTGGGGATCTTGGTCTGGGCTGAGCATGGCGGGGGCTGGGACTGGGGGGGATGCTGAGCTGCTCATCTTCGGGGGCCTGGGGGCTCCCCGGGGTCTCAGCGTCCTAGGGGGCTGCGCTCCCCTCCGGAAGATGGATATTGGGGGCGGGGGGTGATGCCCCCGGGGGCTGCACATCGTGGGGACAGGGGGTGACCCCAGGGCTGGGCATCGAGGGGGGCTGCTCTGCCCCCAGCCCGGGGGATGCGGGGCTGCTCCGGGGGGCGCGGCTGTGGGGGCTGCAGGAGCGGGGGAAGGTGCGGGACCCCCGAGCCCGCGGTGTCTCCGTGCGCGCTCCCCGCGTGTGCGCGCTCTGCCCGCGGGCCGGGGGCTGCGGCGGGGCCGGGGCCGGGCCGGGGGCGGGAGGCGAAACCCGACCCCGGGGCTGCTGCTGCCCTCGCCGGGGAGGAATGTGTGCACCTACCCCGGGCACCTTAACCCCGCCGCTGCCGGCTGACACCCCTCAGCCCCCGCCAAACCCCACATCCCCCCCAGCCCCCGCTGAACCTCCTGGCACCGCTCCTTTACCTCCCACCACCCCCGAGCGCCCTGCCACCCCCTAAACCTCCTGCAGCCCCATCTCAACATTCCCCCTCCACCTTCTGACACCGCACTTTCACCCCCTGCCATTCTCCCGATCCCCCATCCGTCCTAAACCTCCTGCCACCCCCCCTTCGCCCTCTGCCACCCTCCAAGCGCCTGCCACCCCCACCTTGCCCTGCGTCCCCTCGCTGCCCCCCCGCCCATCACTCCGGACACCTGGGTGAGGCTGGGTCAAGAGCCAGAGGCAGGTTTGGGGTAAAAGGAGGCATTTTGGGCGGTAACAAAGCAGAGACGTGGATGTGGGGAGGGGGTCGCCGACCCCGTGACCCCTGGCCCCCGGCAGCCCGGGCTGGACCGGCCGCGGAATTACCTGCCCTGGGGAGAGCTGTGATCGGCAGCGCCCGCACCCCGGCCTCTGACCCCTGCCCCGCCCCGGGCACAGGGGCACGGGGGAGGGGATAGGGTCGGACCCTCAGCACCCCGCCGACCCCGCACCGCGCCTGAGGAAGAGGAGGGTGAGGGCGGGCGGGTGCCATGGGTGGGTGCCGGGACAGGCTGGCACACGGAGAGGATGCAGGGGCGCAGCGTGGGCCGCCCCACAGAGCCCCCGGGGGCAGCAGCCGCTCGGCGCTTGGCAGCGAGGATCTGGGGGAACCTGGGCCCCCCGCCCTCCCCGGCTGCCGGCAGCGTGCGGAGCCCTCGGGCAGCTCCTGGGGAGCCCCCGGCAGGGCTGGGGGGCAGGAGGGAGCGGCTGCACCGCGGGGGTTCCCGGGGGTCACCCCGTGGGGTCGGTCCCCCATCCTGTGCCAGGCGGGGTTCAGCAGGAGCTTTGCACCGGGCCCGGTTCCGCGGTACCCCGGGGAGCCGAGGGGCCCATGTGGGGCACGTTGGCACCCGGGGCTGTGCCGCGGGCCCGTGGCCGCTGTGAAGCCGCGTGGGAGGCGCAGCAGGAGCCACCAGAACGGGATGTGACAGTCCCCGAGCGTGGCAATGGCGCTGGCCCCTGCCATCCGCGGGCTCCAGGGTTAAGGCCCGGGAAGGGGCAGGAATCCTGCCCGGGTGCCGGGATGGATGCAGGGGGAGAGGGTCAGGCGGGGATCCGGTTACTCGGCCGGATCCCTTTCAGGGGGAATAAAGCGGGCAGTGTGCTGCGAGGGGAGCCGGCGGCACCGGCCAGATCAACCGGGGAACAATGATAAAACCCTCGGGGACAGCGCCGCAGGGCTGGGGAGGAGCTGGCGCCGGGCTGGGCTCCTCGGTGGGACGGGCTCACAATCAGGGGGCACCTCTGGGTGGTGGGGGGACACACCTGGGGCTGGGCAGGGGACGGGTGCCATCGGGGACCACTCTGGTGCCACCATCTCTCTCTCTGTCCCCAGCGCTCAAGAAGTCGTTTGAGGCAGAAGATGGGGACGAGGCACCCGACTCCTTGCTGTCCTCAGGCGAGAGCCACCAGCCGCTGCAGCGCGGCCACCCTCCCCGCCTGGGCGGCGGCCCCGGCCCCAGCCCGGTGCCCAGCCCCGTGCTGCGCTCCCGGCTCGGCACCGGCCTGGCCACCGGCCGAGCCAACGGCACCGGCATCGCCCGCGCCGCCTCCTTCCAGAGCCGCCAGGCCCTGGCCACGGGGCCGGGCAGCGACGGGGAGAGCCAGCGCAGCTCATCCTCCAGCCTGGAGAGCCCCGCGCCCACCGGGCCCCCGCAGGCACCGGGCAGCCCCCCGGCCGCCAGCCCCGGCTTGAAGAAGGTCTCGTCCCAAGGCTGCGTCTTCCCGGTGGAGCTGGATCATCCCCTCCGCGGGGCCGCCGCCAGCCACGGCTCCCTGCCAGCGCTGGACCTGCACATCGCCGAGGAGCCGGGCCTGGGGACGCCGTGGGGCACGCAGAGCTCTGCAGCCCAGCCTCGCGCCCACCAGCCTTCCTCCTCACCCTCCTCCTCCGCCCTGCCCCCGCACGATGGCACAGAGACAGCCCCGGGGCTGCCCCCGCTCCCCGAGGGGCCGGGGGGGTGGGACGCGGCTCCCCGCACGGTGTCCCGGCCGTGGAGGGTCACCCTGAGCGCCAGCCCCCTCCCGTCCCGCCGGGCCCCCGCTCAGCCCCGGGGACAGGGGGAGGCGGCCCCGGCCGAGGGCAGGGCCGAGGGGCCGCCAGCGCTGCCAGCCCCCCAGGCCGCCACCTTCAGGCTGGTGTCGCAGCCGCAGACGGTGCAAGTGAGCTCGCAGCCCGCCTTCCTCGGGGGGCTGGTGCTGGGGCACCCCTGGGGCACGCCGGCAGCGCCCGGGCAGATGGCACCGCGGGGACCCTGCGTGGTGGCAGCGGCTCCCGGCCAGGCTGCAGACGGCAGCGGGGCGGCGGTGACGCCGGAGCACGGTAGGACTTGTTCTTGTCCCCGTCCCTCTCTCCGTCGGGGCCCCCTCGGCGGGCGCAGCGCTGCCAAAACCCCGCACGAGCCGAAGCCGGGAAAAGCGTGGGGTGACGGCGACTTTGGGGACAGGCGCGCCGCCAGCTCGCTGCTCCCCGCGCCGGGGCCCGCTGGCTGCGGGGGGCCGGGAGCCGAGCGCGGCGCTGGCAGCGCTCCCGGCCCGCCCGTCCCCGCGGTGCCTGGCGAGCCGCCCGCTCCGCCCCGGCGCTCACTGCTCTGCCGGCGCGGAGACAGGTCGGGACACATGTGCCCCATCGGCCGGCCCCGCGCGTGCCGCCTATCGCCGCGATCTTGTCCCGCGTCCAGCGCTTTCTTCCCCTCTCATCCCTGCTGGCTTGGCACGGGGCTGGATCCTGTTCCTCCCTCCCCGCGGGGCGCGGGAGGTGGCGGGGGGCCAAGGAGCGCCGGGGCGTGCTCGGCGTGCGCCCGGTGCCGCGGGCAGCGGAGCCCGGCTCCCGGCACGGCTGTGCCCCCGGCTCCCGCCGTGCCAAGCCCGTGCCCGTCCCCAGGCCCGGGGAGGGGGTAGCCAAGTGCCCTTCCCAGCGGCTGCTCCGGGAGGGCCGGAGGGCGCCGCGGTGGCCGGAGACGGCCGCCACCGCCGCTGCTCCCTGGCTGGGTGCTCGGGGCTCTTTGCCCGTCTCGCTGCGCTGTCGCGGAGCCGCCGTGGCCGGGCCCTAAGTACTGACGCGGCGAAGGCATCCATACATCTGCGCTGAATCAGCCCCCGGCGGTGCCCGTGGCCCTGCTGCCCAGCCAGCCCGGCTGCCCGCGCCTCCCCGGGCCAGGGATGGGGCTGGGGACGGCCCGGGTCATGGGGACACGGGGGAGCAGAGCTCAGGGCTGAGCCGGGTGATGGGGACACTGAGGGACAGTGCTCAGGGCTGAGCCAGGTGATGGGGACACTGAGGGACAGTGCTCAGGGCTGAGCCGGGTGATGGGGACGAGGATGTGGTGTTCAGGGCTGAGTCAGGAGTGATGGGGACACGAAGGGACAGCACTTGGGGCAGTGCCAAGGTGACAGGGACAGGGGGACACCATACTTGGGCCAAGCCAGGCTGATGGGGGCACAAAGGGAAAGTGCTCAGGGCTAACAGGAGGTGACAGGGACACGGTGCTCAGGACCAAGCTGGGGTGATGCAGTTTTGCTCAGGGCTGAGCTGGGGTCATGGGGACATGGTGCTTGGGGACAAGCCAGGGTCACAGGGAGACAAGGGACAGTGCTCAGGGCTGTGACAGGGACAGGGTGCTCAGGAGCAAGCTGGGGTGACAGGGAAATGGAGACATGGAGCCGGGGTGATGAGGGGACATGCTCAGGACAGAGCCGTGGTGGTGGCCGGCAGCCCAGCCTGGGGGGACACACGAGCCAGCGGGCAGCGGGTGGCACCGGCTGCCCTGCAGATGGCCCGGGACTGGCAGGGGGCTGGCACACACCGCTCGGGCACAGCGGTTTCTCTGCCAGGAAGAGGTGGGAACGGGCTGTTTCCTCTCCCGGGAGGCCCCCCCGGCCCCCAGCCGGTGACACCCGTGGGTGGCCCCGGGCCCCGTGGCGCGGTGGGTCCCACGCCCCGCAGGAGGAAGCTCCCAGCCAGCCCCGGCCGCCGCATTTCACTTCCACGCCGGGTCGCCCACGCAGGGCCCGGGGCGAGGAGGAGGAGGAGCGGAGGAGGAGCCGTGGGCAGCAGCCGCCCTCTGCCTCGCACCCCAGGAGCCATTTGGCCCCGGTGACCAGCTCTCGGCGGCAGCAGCCCCGGCTCCGGCCGGCTCGCCCAGGTAGGGATGGCGTGGTGGCAGCGGGCAGGGCGGCGTGCGGGCAGAGGGAGCTGCCACCGGGGCTGGGTGACTTGTCCCCTGTCCCCAGCAGCGCTGCAGGCGCAGGGTTTCGCTCCATGGTTCACTTCTGCTTCTCCTCACCGACGGTCCCCAGCCACCCCAGCCCCGTCCCGTGGCTCCCACGGCCAGACGGACGGGCTGGCTCCGAGTCTGGCTGCAGATGGGGACTGTCACCACTGTCCCCTTAGGTCGTGTTTGGCACTGGGAGAGGCACTGGTGTTTCTGGGTCAGTTCGGCTGGGCAGGAAGAGCTGTGGTGTGGCCGGGGCGGTGGGTGCATGCCCAAAGCTTCCGTCTCTTTGCCAGAGGGGTCAGCTCCCTTGTGCTGGCCCCAGAGCCAGGCTATCCCCATCCCGTGCCCGGCTGCTCGGTTTGGAGCAGTGGTGAGCAGCCGGACAGGGAGCTCCTGTCCCAGCTCATCCTCTCCCAGCACCCTCCACCCTTGAAGCTTTATTACAGGCTTCCCGGGGAACTGGCCAATTAACCCTGCATCGGTAATTAAATCCATGGAGGAGACCACGGACCCGGGATTACTTGTCCCTGTCTGGAAAATAAGAGCATCTGTGATGAGTCCTGGAACAGGTCTGGCTGCAGGAGCCACTTGCCCCGGGGCTCCGTGGGGATGCCGAGAGCTTCCACGTGGCCACCCGGCTGCTGGCCATTAGCAGCGGGGCCTTTTGGCACTGAGCGCAGGGACGGGGGGGCTCCAGAGCCCCGGGGGAGGCAGCGGTGGGTGCAGCCCCCAATGTCACCCCGGACGTGCCTCTGGCTGTGGCTGTCTCCTTGGTGCTGGCCCTGGCAGGGCGCAGGGCAGTGGCTGAGCCCCTCTGTGGGGGCTGCACCCTGGGGACCACCCCGGAGAGCCGGGGGGTGCAAGCACCAAATCCCAGCTGCTCCCTGCCTGCAGTGCCCAGCACCCGGGATGGCTCCAGCGGCTGCACCACTTGGTTCTGGATCTGTCCTGGCAGCTGCCAAGGCTGGCAGGGACTGGGAAGGGGTGCTACGCTGGGGGCACGGGGGGCTGATGTCTCTCGGGGAGGAGGGCTGCAGTCGTTGTCGGGGTCCTCTCCTTGATGGGGACTTCCCACCCCACGTCGCTGCCAGCCTGTGGGCTGTCCCCGTTGGGAAGGACCGTGCTGGGTGGGTGGATCCCCGCGGGGTGAGCATCCTGCCCTCCCCCAGCCCCCCCCGCCGGGTGTCACCGCTGTCACCAGGAAATCCGCGGCTGTTTCACCACTTCCGAGGAACATCCCGACCCAGGGGGCGCAGGGGCAGCTGGGACATGCGACAGTGCTGTCCCCAAGCCTGCCACCACTCTGGCACCCACTGGGCACAGGGTGCTGGGTGGCTCCCACGCCGGGATGCCGTTGCCATGGCAATGGGGGTGTTCAGTTCCATCATCTCCTGGCACCCCGGGCTGGCTCAGGCCGGCCCCTGCCCACGTGCCCCTTGTCCCCTGGCTGCGTGGCACACGGACGCGGTCTCAGCAGGTCCCTCCCAGCCTGGGCCATCGCAAGCTGCCGCTCCAGCCTCGCCGGTGCCAAGCGCCGGCTGGCACATACACAGGGGGAGGCTGCGGCGTGGGGGGACGCAAGCGCCGTGGGGCACTGCGGCAGTGGGGCGAGTGGCAGGGCCACCACCCCTTGTCCTACCCCGCCGTGCCGGGACCGGGCACAGGTGCTGCTGGGGAGGGCGGGGGGCACGGTGCCGGGCGGTCCCCGGTGCCCGTGGGGATCGCACCCGCGGCCAAGCCCTCCCGCTGCCATTCAGTGCCATTCAGTGCCACCGCGGCCTCTCAGGGGGCGATGGGGACAAAGTGAGGACTGGGGGTGTCCTGTGCCATGGGAGGGGTCCCCACCCGTGCTGGCCCGGCTGGGAGGCCGAGCAGTGCCATGCTCCGGGGGGGGCACAGCGGGGTGGGCAGAGCCGGGTTGGCACGGCCCTCCCCACCCGCCAGCCCATCGGCAACCTGGGCGCAGGGGCTCGGCTGCGGTGGGGAGGGGGCTGCGGGGGGCGGGTGTTGCCATGCTGGTCATGCGTGGGAGCCGCAGCCTCGGCGGAGCGGGGCTGGTGCCAGCCGGGAGCCGGCGGAGGGAAGGGGCCGGGCTGCGGCGCCGCCGGGGATGGGGACGGGGATGCGGACGGCGCCCGGGGGACCCCCCCGGCCCTAGCGGGGCGCTGAGCGAGGGCACCGCAGCGCCGAGGTAGGACCCGAACAATGGCCGTGCTGGGAAGCAGGAGGAGGAGGAAGAAAGGGATTTGAGGCTGCCGCACAAAGGGCTGGGGCGGGCACGGTGCTCCTGTGGCCCCCGGTGTGGGGCACGCTCCGGGCACCGTCCCCGGGGACCCCCACGTGTCCCCTGGGGCTCGGGGTTGTGCCGGGGATTGCGCTGCACCCCCGGTGCCCCCGCCCGGCAGTGCCCAGTGCCTGGGCACAATGTGGGGTGGCGCGTCCTGCCCTGGGGCCGGAGCCCCCCGGCTGTGCCGGGACCGGCGCGGTGCCGCCTGGCGCGGGTGGCCGCGGGGGCTGGGCAAAGGGTGCGGGGCAAAAGGTGCTGGGCAAAAGGGGCTGGGCAGAAGGTGCTGCTGGCCGCGGCCACGATGCCCGATGGTCTCAGGGCAGCCTGTGGCATCGTGGGGTCTGGTGGCACGACCACCCCAGAGATGCCCCTGGCAGCTCCTGGGAGCCTCTCTCGCGGCGGGGGTGGCGTGTCCCCGTTGCCATGCCGAGCCTCCCCGGCTCCCGGGAATGTGCCGGGGCTGCATGCCCGCCGGCACGGCCGCTGCTGGGGCAACGCAGGGGTGGGCACCGCGGGGTGGGCACCCAGGGGTCCAGGCTCACCGCCTTTGCCCACCCCGCGGTGCAGGGAGCAGCCTGGAGCCCGAGGAGCGCAGCATGGAGCCGCCGGCCGTGCCGGAGGAGGAGGAGGAGGAGGAGGAGGGGGCGGTGCCCCTCTCCATGGCGCCCAGCCCCGTGGGCTGCCAGCTCTTCGGATACGTGGGAATCGAAGCTGTGCTCGACCAGATGAAAATCAAAACCATGAAGACAGGCTTTGAGTTCAACATCATGGTTGTGGGTGAGTGCTGGGCGTGGGGTTTGCTCCTGGGTGGGGAGGGAATACTGGCTCTGATTCCACCATGCCAAGGGAAATCATGCTTTTAAGGGATTTTAAGGAAATATAAGTGATTTTAAACTGATTTAAGTAGCAAACAATTGAAAATGAGTAATATCCCCTACCACACAGCATAGTCATGCTGGTAGGTGAGCTCATCCCAACCTCTGAGATGCTCCCAAATGGATGTTGAGGGGCTGTCGCCTTGGGGAATAAATTTGTTTGGAAGATTAAACCAGACTAGCCCAATCTGGGATGCTCCCAGATGTGTACCGGGGTCATGACCTTGGGGAATAAATATGTTCCTGGGATAAAATGGATTATCCCAACCTCTGAGATGCTCCCAAGTGGATACCAAGGACTTATTGCCTTGGGGAAGAAATTTATTTGGGGATAAGCCAGAGTTATTCCAAACTCTGGGTTGCTCCCAAGTGGATATCAAGATGTTACTGCCCTGGGGACAAACCAGAGCTGCTGGTGTCCCCTCAGGGCAGAGTGGGCTGGGGAAGTCCACGATGGTGAACACCCTCTTCAAGTCCAAGGTGAGCCGCAAATCCTCCCAGCCCGGCCAGGAGGAACGTATTCCCAAAACAGTGCAACTCCAGTCCATCACCCACAGTAAGGTCACCACCACGCGGCGTGTCCCACCAGCCCTTGGGAGAAGCAGGGGACTGGGCTGGGCTCTGAAGCTGCGTTCACAGCCTCAAACATCCCCCATGCCTGGTCCCCTGCTTTTCCCCAATGTTCCTTCCCCCCTGACCCATGCATGTACCCCACAGTCATCGAGGAGAAGGGGGTGAAGATGAAGCTGACGGTGACCGACACACCAGGGTTTGGGGACCAGATCAACAATGAGAACTGGTAGGACACAATGGGGAGCGGGAGCCCAGCTCGGCGGGGGGCAGTTTGGGTAGAAGTTGAGCTCAGGTGCTGTCCCCCAACTCCTCATCCTCAGCTGGGACCCCATCATCAAATACATCAACGAGCAGTACGAGAGATACCTGCGGGAGGAGATCCTCATCACCCGCAAGAGGAAGATCCCGGACACCCGCGTCCATGGATGCGTCTACTTTGTCCCCCCAACAGGTCACTGGTGAGTCCCCACTCACAGCACCCGTAGGTGAGGGGGTCACCACGGGGTGGTTGTGTCACCCTGAGATGATGGTGGTGGAGTCACCCTGAGGTGATGGTGGTGGAGGCTGGGGTGATAATGATGGAATGATGAGGAACCTCAGGGTGACTCTGGAGTAGCAGTGGTGTGGTCACCCCATTGGTGACAGTGGCGGGGTGGTCACTGTGGGGTGGTTGTGTCACCCTGAGATGATGGTTGTGGAGTCACCCTGACGTGATGGTGGTGGAGGCTGGGGTGATAACCCCACCCTGAGGCGATGGTACTGGAAGAACCTCAGGGTGACTCTGGAGTGGCAGTGGTGTGGTCACCCCATTGGTGACAGTGGCGGGGTGGTCACTGTGGGGTGGTTGTACCACCCTGGGATGATGGTTGTGGAGTCACCCTGAGGTGATGGTGGTGGAGGCTGGGGTGATAACGATGGAATGATGAAGAACCTCAGGGTGACTCTGGAGTGGCAGTGGTGTGGTCACCCCATTGGTGACAGTGGCGGGGTGGTCACTGTGGGGTGGTTGTGTCACTGTGGGGTCACCCCAGGGTGACAGAGATAGGGTATCAGCCTGGGATGGTGCTGGGGTCACCTCCGAGCGACCCTGGGGTGGTAGTGGTGGGGTCACCCACCCCCCAGTGACAAAGGTGGGGACAGCCTGGAGTGACGGTGGCCCTTGTCAGGCTGCGCCCGCTGGACCTGGAGTTCATGCGGCGGCTCAGCAAGATCGTCAACGTGGTGCCGGTGATCGCCAAAGCCGACACGCTCACCCTGGAGGAACGGGCAGAATTCAAGCAGAGGGTGAGGACAGGTCCCCAGTGGGCTCCTGGGCTGCCCCACGTGGCCCCCAGCCCCGGCTCAAGCCCTGTGTCCCTCAGATCCAGGAGGACCTGAAGACCCATGCCATCAGCGTGTACCCGCAGGAGGACTTCGACCAGGACCCCGAAGACAGGGCCCTGAACGACAGGATTCGTGTGAGTGCCGGGGTGCAGGGACGGAGGGGCCAGCCCCTGGGGGGCAGGGGGGGACAGGGACCCTGGGGACCCCTGGGGAGCAGCACCCGGGGCAAGCACAGCCTCTGCTGGCAGGAGAAGATTCCCTTCGCCGTGGTGGGGGCAGACCAGGAGCACCAGGTGAACGGCAAGCGGGTGCTGGGCCGCAAGACCAAGTGGGGCATCATTGAAGGTGAGCAGACCCCTCACAGCCCAGCCCCCGCAGGTGCAGGGAGCAGCACCCACAGGGTATCCTTGCCTGGGTGGGTGCCGAGCCATGGCAGGTGGCACGGGGCTGTGCTGTGCTCTGGTGGTACCCAGAGTGTGCCAGGATGTGCTGCCCAGGCATCCCAGCACCACCGAGCCCTCCTGCCAAGCCTGCCCCTCTGCCTTGCCTTGCAGTGGAGAACCCAGCACACTGCGAGTTCCCCCTCCTGCGGGACCTGCTGATCCGGTGAGCGGGGGACAGGGTGGGGAGTGCTGGACCCCCACGGGGTGACAGCAGGGTGGGGGGGACAGTGACATGATGGCCTTCCTCCCCCTGCCACCCCGGGCAGGTCGCACCTGCAGGACCTGAAGGACATCACCCACAACGTCCACTACGAGAGTTACCGCGTGCGGCGGCTGAACGAGAGCAACGGGCCGGGGCTGAGCCCCCTCAATGGGCTGCCCGGCAAGGGCGAGGCCAGCAGCCACCTCTGAGCCACCCAGCGCCCCCAGACCACCACTGGACCCCATGGCAGTGCCCACCCCTGCCCACCATGGCTGTGCCAGGAACCTGCCTGGGGTGAACCCCCCTAGAGTGCCCAGCTGCCCTGACATGTGTCCCTCGTCCCCAGGCTCTGCCATGGGCACAGACCCCCGGACCCTGTGTGACATTAAAGGTTAATCCAGAGCCTTCAGCCTTCACGCTCCTGTTGGACTCCCAACTTTTGATGTGCCACCCCCCTGCTGTGCTGCTCTGGCTGCTGTGGCTCCCCCAGGCACGCTGGGGAAATGGAGGTGCTGCCTGTGGGGTGTGACGAGGGTGCAGATGCCCTCCTCCTGGCCACCTCACCCGCCCCGCCCAGCGCGGCAGCTGGCACAGCTGGACTTTGAGACCCTTATCAGGTGGTGGAGGTGCCGGGAGGGGAGCGGAGCGGAGGTGCCGAGGGGTGTGGAGGTGTGCCCACAAGGGTGTGAAGGGGCTACACCCAGCTGCGGCATCCCTCTGCCAGGGGCACCGCACGGGTGCAGCCCCTAAACCCCTCAGGGGGACCCAGTGGGTGCTGCCCTGCTGGCTGCCAAGCCCTGGTACCTGTCAAGGTGTCGGGGTGCCCCTCCCGGTACTCTAGGGTTGCACGAAAAGCCCTTTTGTACCTCCTGCCGCAGGCAGGGCCGGGGCTCGCTGCCAGGACGGTGGCACACGGTGGCCTCCTGCCCGCCCCGGCCCCGCAGCGTGCCCGCCCTTTGCCCGGCCCCCGTTAATGATCCACCCGCCGGCCCCCAGCAGCCACCGGCGCGGCGGCAGCGGCGGCAGAGCCGGGGGTCCTCGGCACGGGCGGCTCGGGGGGGCTGGCGGCTCCCTGCCCTGCGCCCCACCCCGCTTCCCCGGCAGCCGGATAAGAGAGGCTGCGGGCAGCGCCAGTGCCCAGCGCGGCGCGGGCACAGCGGTGCACCATGGCCACGGTGAACCTCCGCGCCCTCACCTCCTGGGTGGGCATCGCCCGCCTCCTCGCCCTCGTGCTCTCCTGCCTCACCTTCAGCTTGGTGGCCTCCACCAGGGACTTTGCAGGTCCCTACGGGACGTGGTGCATGTTCACCTGGTGCTTCTGCTTCGCCGTGACGCTGCTGGTGCTGCTGCTGGAGCTGCTGGAGCTCTACCCGCTGCTGCCGCTCTCCTGGGATGACTTCACCTCGGCTTTCTCCATGCTGGCCGCTCTGATGGTCTTCACCTCCTCGGTGGTGTTCCCTGCCATCTTCATCGACAGCTCCTGCAGCGGCAGCCACTGTGCCCGGCAGGCCGTGGCCACCGCCGCCTCCTGCCTCTGCTTCCTCGCCTACGCCACCGAGGTGTCGCTGACCCGCGCCAAGCCCGGCGACATCAGCAGCTTCCTCTCCACCGTGCCTGGGCTCCTCAAGGTCTTTGAAACCTATGTGGCTTGCCTGATCTTCTCCTTGCTGCAGGACAAGTATAAGGAATCTGGCCTGATGTGGTGCTTGGCTGTCTACTCCATCTGCTTCATCTTCACCCTCCTCATCATCATCTTCACCATCGGCCGCTGCCTCACCTACATTCCCTGCTCTCTGGAGAAGGTGCTGGTGGGCTACAACTTCCTGGCCCTGCTGATGTACCTCACTGCCACCATCATGTGGCCTCTCTACAATTTCAGGGGCAAGAGCCGCCCCGATTCCTGCGGCACGGACTGCCCGTGGAACAGGCACCTGGGGGTCACCTTCCTCACCATCTTCAACCTCATCGCCTACTTGGTGGACCTGGTCTACTCCACCAGGATGGTTTTTTTCAGGGCACCTCCCTAAGGGCTGCGGGCGGGGCTGGGGGCGGTGGGACATGGCTGGTGCCGGTGCCGGTGCCGGTGCCGGTGCCGGTGCGGGGCTGCCGGCGGAGCTGAGGAAGAGGCCGGGTGCCTCGGAGAGCTCCTTGGCCCCGTGCTGGAGCACAGAGGCAGGGTGTGACCCAGGGGTGCACACAGGGGGCTGGAGGGGCCACGAGGGGCTTGAGGGGGCTTTGGGATTAAATTGGGTCATTTTTCACTGGTTTCTGCCTCCTCTTTCTTCCCCTTCCCAACCCTCTGCAGGATCCCTGCTGGGAGGTGAGAAACTGGGGAGCACCATTGGCACTGGGAGCCGTGGGTGACTTTGGGGGGCACCAGCAGCACTGTGGGGGCACCAGGCTCCAGAAAACCCTTCCCACTCCTTGTTGACTCGGCACTGGAGTGAAGCAGGGCATGACCAGGGAAAGCCCAACCCGGATGCCTTTTTTTTGGCACCTGCACAGGGCCCTGCCAAACAGGTTCAGGAGGAATGCAGCTCTTGGGGGGGCTGAGAGCCCGCCAGGTGCTTGTCACCAGCATGGCCGGGTCCTTGTCACCACCACAGTAACCCCAGTGGGAGCCCTGCTGGGTTTGGTCCCCGCCATGTAGGCTGGAGTCCCCTTTGGGGGCTGCTGTGGCATCCCCTCCCTGGGGGAAAATGGGGAGGGGGGTGGCTGCCACCCAGTGCCACCAGAGCTGGGGCTGCTGACGCACACCACGGGGGGACAGTGACACCACAGGCTGCTGTGCGGGAAGAAGGCAGCCGTGCAGGGCAGGCAGGGAAGGTGTGCCCGCAGGCAGAGCTCCTGGCACCGCGCTCCCGGATGTGGGATGGGTGCCCATGGGGCACCCTGGCAGGTTTTGGGGCCACTGTCCCCACGCTGCTTCTTCTGCCACTGCTTGTCCTGGCCACAGCCTGAGGCCATCCCTGCTGCCTTGGGACCGTGTCAGGGCCCATCACCACTGCACTGGGCTCACAGGGTGACACAAAATGGGGTCCCCACCACCAGGAGGTGGCACAGACTGGCAATCACAAAAGAGCCGACAGGTGCCCCAGTGCCTGGGCAGGTGGGACTTCTATGGCCAGCGCCAGGGCCACTGCAGGGCTGGGTCCCAGCAGTGCCAGTGATGGCAACACCACAGGGTGGCCTGGGGGTGCCCGTTCCCTGTCCCCACAGTGGCCATCACGCTGGCACTGACGGGCCACTCCCCTGCACCCCAGACAGCAGGGATGGAGGGAACGGCAGAGTTTTGGGAGGAAATAACAGGAAAATGACAGTGGCGAGGCACAGCCCGGTACAGCAGTGCCCAGGATGATGGAAATTAGCAGAGGAAGGCGGACGAGAGGCGCAGGGAGTGACAGAGGTGTCACTGGTGATGAGCTGTGCTGTGTGGCTGTGGGTGGCACGTGGGCAGTGCCAGCACGTGGGGTGTGGTGAGGCTGGGGGACAGGGGCCAGGCTGGCAGCGGGGTGCAGGTGAGTGGCTGCAGGGGTTTGGGGGTTCCCGGGGGGGCGCAGCCCAGGAGCCCCATGGGGGCACCTCCCAGCTGGGGCTCACGGCGGTGCTGGGGGAACCTGAGACCTGGTGACTGCGGGAAGCCCCGGCGCCGGTCTGTGCCGTGCCGGGGTGTCACCGTGCCGGTCTGTGCCGTGCCGGGGTGTCACCGTGCCGGTCTGTGCCGTGCCGGGGTGCCCCGGTGCCGGTCTGTGCCGTGCCCGGGTGCCCCGGTGCCGGTCTGTGCCGTGCCGGCGGAGTGCTAGAGGGTCTCACGGTGCCGGTGTCTCTGTCGCTGCGGTGCGGTGCCGGTGCCGGTGCCGGTGCGATGCGGCGCCGCTCCAGGTGCGGTGCCGGTGCGGTGCCGGTGCGGTGCCGGTGCATTCCTCCCCCTAGGGGTCGGTGTGCCGCGGCGCGGGAGGCGGTGCGGGGGGCGGCTCGCTCCTGCGCACGGCCCGGGACGGCCGGGGCACGGCGGCGGCGGCGGCGGCGGCGGTGGGAGCGGGCACCGCCGCGGGCCGGTGAGTGCGGGCAGCGGCGGGCGGCGGGGCCCGGCCCGGGGGGAAGCGGCCGCGTACAGCGGTGGGGAAGGGGCGGCTGAGCCCGGCCGGGGGGCTCCTCCTTTTCCAGCCGGCGGGGGCCGGTCTGAGCTGCCGGGATGGGGAGGGGAATGCCGTGCCCTGCAGTGCTCCGGTGAGTCCCCGGGCTGTCCCCTCCCGTTTGCCGGGGCTGCCTCTGCCCGCGGTGTTGGGGTTCCTGCACCTGGCACCAGCACCCAGCCCTCTGCCCCGTCAGCAGGGTGTCCCTGAGTCCCCCAGGGATGCCCCTGTAGCCTCAAATGGCTTTGTGGCCCCAGGGACACTGCTGTGTCCCCCGGTGCCCCCAAAGATGCCCTGGTGTCCCTCTATGACCCTGTACCCCCAAGGATGTCCCTGTGTCCCCAGCTGGACAAGTTGCCTCCAGGCAAAATCCCATGTGAGCCCCCACCTGCCCTTCCAAGGCCTGGCCCCCCAGCCGGGGTGACTTTCAGGAGGGCCCACATGCTCTCCCTTCTCTGTGGGGCTGGGGGCACATCCAGGAGCCCCCCGAGCTGTCCTGACACTCGCACTGAGCATCCCCAGCCCTGGCTGGAGAGGGGAGGCAGTGTGACAGCCTGGCAGTGCCATGGGTGTGGTGGGTGCTGGGGAGCCGCCCCGGGGTGTGCGCTGGCTGGGACAGGTGCTGGGGGAAGCCTCGGGGAAGGGGATCCAACTCCTGCCCAGGGAAATGCTGTCCTCCCTCAGGGACGTCATCCTCTGCTCCCGGGGAGCGCCCCTCAGGACAGGACAGTGTAGGTGCCCAGAGGTGGGTCCCCGGGAGCACCGGGCAAGTGTGACCCCATCCTCATGTCCCTACAGCCCTCTTGCCGCACTGGCCACCGCAGCTGGGTGGGGATGCGGCACCCCGGAGGGACGGCACCCTATTCTGGGGGGACACGTGCGCTCCAAGGGGACGCGTTTGCCTGCCTGGCAGGGAAGGGGTTAACGGCGGCAGGGTTTTGGGGTGCCGGGATGTCCCCAGCTGGGTACACCCAGGCCGCTCCTCGCACGGGTGACCTCACGCCACTGCCATGGCAACGGCTCGTGAAGTCACCGCCAGCGGGGCGGCTGCCTCGGGCTGGGGGTGCTGGGACGGAGCGTGGGAGGCAGCGCCGCGCCCCCCGCCCGCTGCCCGCCGCCCCCAGCATGAGCCGCGTCCCCGGCAGCGCCCACGCCTCCGCCTGACCCCCGTCCTGCCCGCCGTGCCCGCGTCACCCCGCCCGAGGTGTCACCCCGCCCGAGGTGTCACCCCGCCCGAGGTGTCACCCTGCCCGAGGTGTCACCATGCTCGTCAAGGAGTACCGCATCTGCATGCCGCTCACCACCGAGGAGGTGAGCGGGGCCCGCGGGGCGGGGGCGGGCACGGACACCCCACCGAGGGGCGTGGGTGCGGGTCTCATGCCCAGGGGATCGGCTCCTGCCCTGGGAGGGACGCGGTGACCCCTTGCTGTCTCCTCGTGGCACGGCTCGTGGCAGGGATGGGGATGGCTCGGGATGTTCCGTGCCAGGGCCGAGCCGTGCTTTGGGGTGCGGGTGGGGGAACAGCCTGTCCCTGGGCACGGCGAGCTCGGGGCACAGAGCCCGACGGCAGCACCGGGGCACAGCGGGAACAGGGGACGGACCAGCAGGCGGAGGGCACCGGGGTTGGGATGCCCGTGACCATGAACTCCATCCCTGCTCCGGCAGGGAGCCTCAATGCCATCGGCAAACAGCGCTGGCAGCATCCCTGGGCAAAGGTCTCTCCCTGGTGCCTGCGTTTGGTGTGGTGCCCACCCCGGGAAGTGCTGTCCCTCCTTGGAGGCACCCGGGGAAGGTTTTAATTTAATCAGAGCAGGGTGGTAAAATCCTGCTGGCGATTGCAGTGGATGGGATCTTCAGCAGAACAGTCCAACCCCCACTGCACAGCTGCAGCCCCAAACACACATCTACACCCTCATGGTTATATACCTGACACAGTCACATCCAGATATATCATAGAGATTATATCATACAGACATTTTCCCCTGGCTCCCAGGTAGTTTGCCAAGCAGAAAACCTCCAGGAATTCTGCAAGGCACTGGGAGAGCACAGGGAGAGCAGGATCCAGCCCTTGCCTGGGAGCTGGGACAGCCTAGGGATATGGGAGGTCACACAGGGTGCCCCTTGAACCCCGTGCCCGCTGCACGGCTCAGGCTCTGCCACCCCTTGCTCCGTGCCTCAGTTTCCCCTCTCGGCAGCGTGGCTCAGGCTGTGCCGGGCGGTCACCGGGGCCGGTGGCACTGAGGGCGGGTTCTGTGCTTGCAGTACCGCGTGGGGCAGCTCTACACCATCAGCAAGCACAGCCACCAGGAGAGCGAGAAGGGCGAGGGCGTGGAGGTGGTGAAGAACGAGCCCCACGAGGACCCCGTGCACGGCCCCGGCCAGTTCACTGAGAAGCGTGTCCACCTCTCCAGGTGAGCCCGTGGTAGCTGCTGGGGGGCACTGCGGGGGGGGGGGCACGGACAGGCAGCTGGGTGACCCCAGCTCTTCCTTCAAAATTCCTGGGGAACCTCCTTCCTGGGTCCTGGGCACGCTGCTGAGTGCTGATTCCCAGGGCTGCCTCCATCATTTCCCGGGGGTGCCCCCATCTCCTGGGGTGCACTGATCTTGGGGGCTGCACTGATCTTGGGGGCTGCACCCATCTCCCAGGCACCCACCCATCTTCAAGGGCTGTGTGTGTGTCCCCCAGTGAGGTCCTCAGGTCCTGGGGTACACCCATCTTTGGGGTGTGCATCCAGCTTTGGGAGCTGCCCTTATCTCTCAGGATGCACCCATCTCCGGGGCTGCTCTGATCCTGGGGGGCTGCACCCATCTCCGGGGGTGCCAGGGACTGCACCCATCTTTGAGAGCCATGCCCCAGGGTGTACCCATCCTAGGGCTTCACCCCCTCTCTGGGGGTTGCCCTCCTCTCATGGGGTGCCCCCACCCCAGGACATGCCCCCCCTCCCTGGTGGGCACCCACCTCTGGGTGCCTGATCGGGGGCTTGGCAACGCCCTGGCCCTGGGGGTGCCACCGTGGGGCAGTGGCTGGCCCCCAGCAGCACTGTCCCCACGTCCCCTCAGCTGCCTGCGGACACACACGGGCTGCTCCCCACCAGGAGCTGCTGGTGTGAGACAGGTTATTTTTAGCTGCAGCACTCACGATTCCCCTCTCGCCTGAAATTTATTTATAACGCCTGAAAATTAATCAAAACCCACCTCCTGCCTCCCCAGGGGGCCCGATCCTGCCGGGGTGCTGGGGGGGGACAGGAGCACCTGGGGGCTCGGCCCTGGGGAGGTGGAGGGGTCCTGGGGAAGGGGAGAGGGTCCGGGATGGAGGGTGGGTGTTTCTTGGGGAGGGGGTCGGGGTGTCTGGGGAGGAGGGGGGGAACCTGAAGGGCACTGGGGTGGAGATGAGGAGCTGGCACAGATCCCTGGGGTGTCCTGGTGTGCAGATGAAGGTGCTGGGGAGGTGGCAGGGGTCTCTGGTGGGGGAAGGCTGGGGCACTGGGGAGGGTCCTGGGGAGGCAACAGGGGTCCCTGAGGGTGTCGTGAGGTGCAGATGATGATCCTGGGGTGTAAAGGAGGGTCCTGGGGAGGTGACAGGGGTCCCTGAGGGTCTCATGAGGTGCAGATGATGATCCTGAGGTGTAAAGGAGGGTCCTGGGGAGGTGACAGGGGTCCCTGAGGGTGTCATGAGGTGCAGATGATGATCCTGGGGTGTAAAGGAGGGTCCTCGGGAGGTAACAGGGCTCCTTGGGGGTGTTCTGAGGTGCAGGTGAGGGCATCCTGGAGTGGAGGTGAGGGTGAATGGTGAGGAGCTGGGGCAGGGGTGAGGGTCCTGGGGAGGTGACAGGGGTCCCTGGGGGTGTCCTGAGGTGCACAGGACAGTGCTGAAATGCAGATGGAGATGCTGGGGACGTGGCAGTAGCTCCAGGGAGAGGTGCTGGGATGCAGATGAGGGTCCTGAGGTGCAGGTGAGGGTCCCTGGTGTGGAGGTGAGGGTGCCATGTAACAGGTGGGGTTCCTGGGGTGGGAATGGGGGTTCCAGAGCCAGGCTGTGTTTGGCAGTGCAGGGCTGGGTGGCACCAGCCATGTCCTGTCCTGAGGGGGTCCCCTGACACGGTGCCCACAGCAAACTGCCGAGCTGGGCACGGGCGGTGACCCCCCGCATCTTCTACATCACCGAGAAGGCCTGGAACTACTACCCCTACACCATCACGGGTGAGCCCCGGGCAGGGCGTGGGCCGGGCACCCTGGGCACCCCGCCCCTGCCCACTGCGGGGGCTGCAGGAGCTGTCCCTGGTCTCACTGCTCCCTCTCTCCCCTGTAATGCCACACTGCGATGCCGCTGTGCCCTGGTGTCCCTGCAGAGTACACGGTAAGGAGCTGCCATGGGATGAGCTGTCCCCTCCTGCAGCAGGTGGCCTGGGAGGGGGCGCTGGGGGGGAATTTTTGGGGATGGGTGTCCCTCAGGGTGGGTGTCACTATGGGCGGTGGCCCTTGGGTGGGTGTCCTTAGGGCTGGGCATCCCTCAGGGTGGGTGTCCCCTGGGGCTCAGATTTCCTTGGGGTTGGGAATCCCCTGGAGAGGGTGTCCTTGTGGCTGGGGGTTCCTTGAGGATGACCATCCTTGGAGGTGGGTGTCCCTCAGGGCTGGGTGTCCTTTGGATGGGTGTCCCTCAGGATCAGTGTCCCTGGACTGCACAGCTCTTGGGGATGGGCATCCTTGGGCATGAAGTGTCCCTCGGGGTGCCTATCCCTGGGAGAGGTGTCCCTCGGGGAGCAGCTGACAGCCACTCCCTGCAGTGCTCCTTCCTGCCCAAGTTCTCCATCTACATCGAGACCAAGTACGAGGACAACTGCGGGGACAGCGAGAATGTGAGTGTGCAGTGCAGCTGAGAGCTGGCAAACTCATCAGCTCACGACTTGTGGTCCCTGGGTCACTCACCCTCCCTCCCCTTCCCAGATCTTCCACAGTGACAAAATCCTGGGTGACCACGAGGTCTCTTTCCTGGACATCGCCTTCGATGAGATCCCTGAGCGCTACTACCGCAGCCTGGAGGTACCCGGGCTGGGGACGAGGGGGCTCCCTGGAGCCACCCCCTTGTCTCCTGTCCCAAGGCAGGACTCATGACCCCGATGTCCCCCATCACCCCAGGACCCCCGTTTCTTCAGCTCGGCCAAGACGGGCCGGGGGCCGCTGCGGGAGGGCTGGCGCCAGCACACCAAGCCCATCATGTGCTCCTACAAACTGGTGAGCGTCAAGTTCGAGGTGTGGGGGCTGCAGACGCGGGTGGAGCAGTTTGTGCACAAGGTGAGGGGGGCCCAAGGGGGCTTGGGGGGCACCGGGAGGGCAGTGACAGGGTGCTGATCCCCGTGGTGTTGCAGGTGATCCGGGACATCCTGCTGATCGGGCACCGGCAGGCTTTCGCCTGGGTGGACGAGTGGTGTGGTGAGTCCGGGGGGCACACGGTGGGGAGGGGGCACACGGTGGGGAGGGGGCACACGGTGCCCATGGAGGGAGGGCTGCTGGTCAGACTGCCGGTGCCACTGACCCCACCGCAGCTCCAGCTCTTCCTCTGCCTATGCTGCTGCCAGCCCCGCCTGCATTGCCTGCACTGCCTGCATTGCCTGAATTGTCTTCACTGCCTGTGCTGCCTGCACTGCCTGCACTGCCTGCATTGTCTTCATTGCCTGCATTGCCTGCACTGCCTGCACTGCCTGAATTGTCTTCACTGCCTGTGCTGCCTGCATTGCCTGCACTGCATGTCCTGCCTGCATTGCCTTCACTGCTTGCATTGCCTGCACTGCCTGTGCTTCCAGCTCACCCCTGCCTGCACCCCTGCACGCTGCATGCTCCCCTGCACCCCTCGGGGAGGATGGGCAGAGGGGTCCCAGCACCCCGCCTGCGCTGCCTGCACCCCCATTCTGGCAGGGACATGCGCTGCAGGTGACTGCCACATGCGGGCACAGGGACGGGAGCCCCGGGTTTGGTGACAGCTGGTGGCGGGTGCCAGGCCATCCCGGTGAGTGGCTCTCTGCCTTCCAGACATGTCCCTGGAAGAGGTCCGGGCCTTCGAGAGTCAGATGCAAGTGGCCACAAACCAAAAGCTGGGGAGCCAGCACCCCTAAGCCCCTCTGCCTGCCGGGGACAGACACCCCAGACCCCACCTTGCTGCCTGGGAGTGGGTGCAGGCAGGGGGCTTGTGCCCCTCCTGCACCCCGCGGTGGAGTGTCCCCCTCCCAGCTGCCCTCCCTGCGTGTCCCCTGCCTGCGCTGCCTGTTCATCCCTTCCCGTCTGCTGTCTGGGCTGGCGCTGGAGTTGGGGAGCTGGCTGTGCTGCCCAGCATCCCCTTCCCTGTCCCCAGTCCCTGTCCCCTTCCTGTCCCCCAGCTCGGTGGGGAGCCGGGGCGGGGGCTGCCCGGGATGAGGGGGCGGCCGTGCCGAGCGGCCCCAAGCCCGGCTGTGCTCGGCAGGGATGACGATGGAGGAGGTGCGGCGCTACGAGCAGGAGACGCAGGAGGCCACCAACGAGCTCATCGGCCTGGTGGCACCGGCCATCTCGGTCAGCGAGGTGGGGCAGCCCACGGCCACGCACTCGGCCCCTGCCAGCGCCCCCTCCACCCCCCTCAGCGACGAGGCCCCCGAGTTCCTGGCTCCCCCCAAGAGTCGCCCGCGGAAGAAGTCGGCCCCGGAGACGCTGACGCTGCCCGCGCTGCGGGAACGCGCTGGCGCCGAGTGACGCGGGCAGTGCCGCTCCGTGCCGGACTGTGCCAGCTCTGCCCACCCGGCCCCCGACAGGCGCAGAGCCCAGGGAGCGACCCGGACCCGCTGTCAGGGCGCTGGCAGCCCTGGGGTGTGCTGGCCTCCCTGAGCCACCGAGGGTGCCCACAGGGGTCAGGGCCACCACTGCCGTGCCAGACCCGCTGGCTGCACCAGGAGGGGACGCCAGGCCAGCGCGGGTCCCCGGCAGCGTCGGGCGATGCCGCGGGAGCTGCTTCCCTCGACTCCACCCGCCCCGGTGTCCGCAAGGGCCACCGAGGCTGGCGAGCAGCGGGGAGGTGCCAGCTGGTGCCCATTTGCCGTGGCCGGGCTGGTGGCCGGTGCCAGGCTGGAGCAGTGCCCTGCAGGGTAGGCACCAGCGTGGGGGAACAGTGAGGGTGACAGTGACAACCAAGCGCTGGGCTGGGGCTCCCCACCGGACCCCAAGGGGCTGCACAGCCCTGTGCACTGCTGGTCCTGCAGTCAGGGTCCCCTTCACTGTCCCTCCAGAGGCCGTGGCTGCTCGAGGGGGGCTGGGGCGCGCTCAGCCCCTCGTTTTCTTTAGGAAAACAAAGGCCTTTTCGGAAATAAAGCTCGAGACACGGCAGCTGGTTGCTGATAGTGATTTATTTGGTGCTGTGGAAGGGTGCTGCGGAAGGGTGCTGCATCCCCCACGCCTCCATGTGTGCAGTGAGGGATTTCTGGGTCACTAATCCCAGGCTGTGGAGATGGGGTCCTGGATGGGCAGCGAGCCTCTGGGGGTCGGGTGGTCAGGGCAGGCAGGATCAGCCCAGCCGTGGGGCAATGTCCCCAGCCACAGCAGTGGCACTGGGCTCTCCTCCCTTCCAGCCATCATCATCCTCCAGCTCCGCAGCCCCCGGCACAGCCTCTGCTCCCAGCAGGGCGATGTAGTGGGAGCTGCAGTAGACGGGCGGCTTGTTGGGGCTCGAATAGACCTGCTCGGGCCGCAGCGAGGCAAAGGGGTTGCTGGCATAACCCACAATATGCATCTCGAGCTCCACAAGGATCTGCAGGGAGGCCTTCAGCTCCTGCTCACTGCCAGGAGAGAGGACAGGCACGGTGACTGGGTGTCTGGGCGGGCTCACCGGGGCGCTGGGGCTGTGCTCACCTGTACACGGTGAAGAGCACGGGCAGGCCGTAGTCCCGCAGCAGCAGCAGAGTGGGCAGCCAGCCCGCCAGCAGGTCTGGGCAGGCATGGAAACCTGTGGGGACACAGCCATGAGGGTTCCACCGCTTTCCCATCCCACCCTGGCCCTGGGGAAAGCCGGCTCCAACTGCATCCACTCTGTGCTGGACACCCCAAGCATGCAGTGAGTTTGGCAGCCCGCAGCAAGGTGGGGTTTGGCTCCCCACCAGCATGTGGGGCACCCCAAACTCTGGGTCCTGGGCTAAGCCACAGCACTCAGACCTGAAGGGAAGGATCCGTTTCACCTGCAGGTGGGTGACACAGGCTGGGGACAGAGTGCCTGGTGGGGAGACAAGGCAGCCATGTCCCAGGGGGTCCCCCCAGCTGCCCGATGTGCCTTGGTGCAAAGCCCTGAGTATGTCCCAGGCCACCTTCAGACCCAGCCACAGGTGCTGCCAGGGTGCTCAGGGTGGTCCTTGAGCCCATGCGCCCTGTGGATGTCCCTATCCCTGCAGCGGGGTGTGAGGGTCCAACCCCTCCATGGCACAGGCACTCACCCGGGTGAAAGCCCACCACCAGGTCAGGAGGGGCGGCCAGCTTGGTCTCCACCTGGCTTTCCCAGAAGTCATGGTAGAGCCCCTTGTAGCTGCTGAGATAGACTTTTCCCAGGGGCGCCAGCGTGGTCAGGGGTGGCCTCATGATGGGTCCGTCCACCACGTCCACCCCCACCATCACCATCTCCACGCCCTGGTGCCCCGGGAACATCCGCGTCAGCTCGTCGTAGTCCGTCAGGCGCGTGTTGAGGGTCTCCACGTGGGAAGCCCCCACCACGTGCACGGTGAGGGGCCTGGTGAGGGGGTCGATGCCAAACAGCCGCAGTGCCAGGCCGATGGTGAGCGGCCGCGAGTGGAAGTCAGTGACCAGGCGCCGGATGGACTCCCGCAGCTCCGCGTCCTCCGGCCGCGGCTTCCCGGCGTTGGCCCACAGCAGGGTCATGTACCGCCCCGCCACGATGGCACCCAGCTTCTCCTCCAGCTGCTCCTGCATGGAGAACCAGTCCTCCCAGCCCTTCACGTCCCGAGCAGGCTTTGTCCAGGCGTCCGTGGGAAATGGGATGTCTCCTGGGGGGTCAGGAGGTGGTTGGAGGGTACAGTGGTGGTGCCACAGCCCAGGCTGCCCGTCCCACCTGTGCTGGGGGAGTGGGGCTGGAGAATGGACACCACAGCCCACCACAGGACTTGTGCAGCCCAGATGGGGATCCCAGGGGGACACATGCCTCACCTGTGAAGATGAGCCACTCCACCAGCCGGTCCAGGGCCACCAGCTTCAGCTTCTTGCAGAACTTCTTGTGCAGTGGCCAGTTGGCACGCTGGCACGCCACGCCGCAGTAGTACACATTTTGGCACCTGGGCAGACAGACAGGCAGCATGCCCAGCCACGGGGAGGGAGGGCACAATCCAGCCCACCGAGCCTGGTTCCCTGCCACCCCCTCCCAGGGCTGTGTCACTGCTCCTAGGGGTGCCCAGTGGCTGGAGGTGGGCACTGGGGTCAGACACCCCTCACTTCACCCCAGCCACCAGGCTGGAAGTGAGAGATGGATCCATCCTTGTGCCATCAGACCATCTCCCCACCATACCTCTTGCAACGCCGGAGGCTTTTGGGGTCTGGGAGGGCATCAGGGAGCTTCTTGCACTCAACGCAAAACTTGAAGGTGTCCTCCATCTTCTGGAACATGTCAAAATACGTCCGGATGCCGAAATCGCTGCCGCTCTTCCTCCCATCCATGGCAGACCTGCAGATGTCAGAGGGTGAGCAGAATCCAGCCTGCTGCCACAAGGGTGGGGCTGATATCCTCTGAGGCTGCCAAGACTTTTAGCTCCAGCCAGGAGCATCCTGATCTGGGTGGGGACAGGGAGCCAGGCACTTCGGAGGGGCCCACCCAGGAGCCCATCAGAGCTCCCGGTGGGCTGAGCCGGGGAGGGTGGGATGAGCCACGGGAGCTGCTCCAGCTGCTGGGGGACACACGGGATGCTCTTCCCGGGGGAGGGGGTGGGGAATAGGCACCCATGGGTGCTCACTCACTTGTAGTCCTCATAGCTCTTCATGTTGAGCTTCTGCAGGATGACATGGGACAGCCCCGGCACGTTGCGGTCCATGGCCTGAAAGCCCAGCGAGTCCACGTCTGGAGCCCTCGCCGCTGGCTCCTCCGGGGCCTTCTTGGAGCGGCCGGTTTTGGGGGTAGCACCCGCGTTCGGCTGGGCCGGGGCGGCTGCAGGAGGGAGCGGTGCGGGCGGGGAGGCCGGCCCGGGGGTGCCGGGGTGCTGCCGGGGCCCCCCGCGCCGCCCGCCACCCGCACGGCGCCTGCCGCCCGCCATGCCGCTCCTGTCCCGGCGGTGCCCCGAGAGCCCGGGCGGTCCCGTCCCGTCCCGACCCGCGGCTGGGCTCAAATGTCAGCCCCCGGGAGCCGGCGGCGCAGCCGGCCGTGGCCCCTCGGAATCAGATAGCGGAGCTATTCTGGGCATCCCCTCCCCGGGAACCGGCCAACCCGCTCCGGGGGTCCGGCTCCCGCCCCAAAAGCCGCGATGGTGGCAGTGGGGTGCCCCAAAACCCCGCAGCGTCCCACACTGCGAACCTGCGGGGAGCTCGGGGGGCTGCCCAAAGCCCTGGGAGCCCTTTGCGAGCACAGGGACACCAAGTCATTGCCCCGCCACAGGGACCCCAGCCCAGCCCGGGCTGCGGGCACCCACCGCCTCAGGGCCCCCAGCGGGGTGCGAGGGAGCGCCTGGGTGGGCACCGCGGCCTGTGCCAGCCGGGGCGGAGGCCAGCGGTGGGCTCTGGCAGCAGCCGGGCACAGCAGGCTGCAAAGGGGGACACGGGTGCCGTCAGCACCGCCAGCTCACTCGGGAGGCGCGGGGGGACCCCCGCCCCAGCGGGGCTGCCGAGGGCTGCCCACACCCATCATGGCGGCGGCCGCGGCCTCGCGGGCACGCCCCCAGCGCGCGGGGCTGGGCCGGGGTCCCGCGAGGTTTCGGGGGCCTGCGGGAGCCGCCGCGTCGCTGTGGTGACGGGACGCGAGCCCTCCGCCGCTCGGGGAAGCCGTGGGTTCGAGCCCCGCCGCCGCACGGTGCCTCGGCAGGCTCCCGGTGAGGGGCTGCAGGATCCCCCCGGGGCGGGAGGGCCTCCAGAGCTGTCGGTGAGGGGCTGCAGGACCGTTCTGGGGCAGGAGAGCTTCCAGGCCCGTGGGTGAGGGGCTGCAGAGCGCCTAGGCCCGTGGCTCGGGGGCTGCAGGTGCCCCCAGGCCGGGAAAAACCCCGGGGCTGTTGTGAGGGGCTCGAGACCGCTCTGGGGCAGGAGAACCGGCAGGCCCGTGCGTGAGGGGCTGCTGCAGACCCCCGGGTGGGTGAGGGGCCGCAGGGCCCCAGCAGGGTGAGGGGAGCCCCGAGCCCACCAGTGCTGCCCTGAGGGGCTGCCAGGCCCTGGGGGCGCGAGGCGAGGCGGCCGTGGGGTCCCTGGGGAGCCCTGGGGAATCCTGAGCGATTCACCAGCCTGAGGAGCAAAAGGAGCCAGGAAGGAGCCAGCTCCCCCCGGCATTTGGGAGCCATGAGTGGCCGCCAGCCTTTGGCCCATGGGATCACCATGAACTTAAAAAGGGAGTAAAAGAGAGCCAGGGATGTGCTGGGAGCTGAGAGCAGCCTGGCACAACAAACCTTCCCTGGCAGCAGCAGCTGGGTGAAGCTTACAGAGATGGATAATTTTCACATTACATTTTTCCCAGTCCTCCCCCTGCACCTCGTGAGAGATTCGTCACTGCCAAAGCCCTGTGCATTCAATGGTGTTTTGACAGCCAAGCCCTGAATAGCGCTTGCAGCCCGCACTGCTGTGTCCTGCAGAGGTATCTGGGAGAGGAATGGAGCAGTTTCATGTTTCTTTCCTCATTCTTTCTCCTGCAGAGCCGTGGAGGTCCCTGCGGGGCTGACTGGTGGGAAGGAACCTGCTGCTGCAGCTCTTCCCAGTATGTCACAGCCAATACCAGTACAGATCACAGTCGGGAATGCTCAGGACCTGGTAAAGTTCTGAAAATATCTCTGCTAATTTAATAAACAAGGCCAGAGCAATTCTGTGTGCACAGGGATCCCCTGTGAGAGCAGGCAGGGGGTGACAAGGCTGAAGGAAGGAGTGGTGGGAGTATCAGAGGTTCAGCAATGCCACACCGTGGCTTCCTCCTCCCTTTGCTGAGGCGTTCACACAGGGGAAAAAATCTTATGAGGCGCATAAATTGGGGAAGACATCTCCCTAGCAGCAGGCCAGACATACTGGGGGGAAATGGACCTCTCTGCCTCCTCTAACTGTATGGAAATGGCAGGGTTTTAAAGCAGAACACAGCAAAAATGTGATCAGTGAGACAAAAACCCGTGAAAGGACCTCACCTTGGGTGTAAAGCCAGATTTCCTCCCAGCTCCAGCTGTTTAAACCATATTGAAAGCAATAGGGTGGCTCTGGTTTTAAAAAGGCAGTGGATCCAGTTCAAGGCTGTGAGCTGGTGCCAATCAAACCACTGCTGCTGTGATTTCCATGTGATGCACCCAGCTGTCCTTAAAGTCTTCCAGAGGAACTGGCATTTGGGGAGGGAATGTGGAGGAGAAGCTCAGCTCCTGCTGCAAGCAGAAAAAATGCAAATCCCTGCTTCTGCTCCAGCAGCAGACAGAAAAAGCAATCCAAAAGCACCTGCTTGAGGCTTTCACATTGTAGTATTGAAGTGCCTCTTACAGTGATGGATTCAGCAAACAGCAGCTTAGGTGAGGTATGAGGTGAGAGGAGGATAAACAGTGCTGGGAAGAAAAGACTGCTGGATTGATTGCATCTGGAATGTTGCTTTGTGGTTCTGATTGCTCCACCGTGAGAAAGGGCTGTACAAAAGGGAGGGGGGTTACAAAAGGGCAATAATCACAGCAACAGTATGAAAAAAAGCCCGGCTGTAAGAATGTGGAATCCACTTCTAGCCATAAGTGTGGAATCTGCTTAATTAGAGGCAATGTAGAGAAGGATGAGAGAGGAGTCTTGGATAATTAATGGTACAGGGAAAGGTTAATTGGATTCTTCTGTTTAGCCATTCAGAGGATGTATGCTCAAGGAGACAGTGAGAAGGGCTGAAAATTAAAACCAAGTGAAAGAGATCTCTTTTTGTGTAAGAACCAGCATGGAACTAATTACTCCAGTGACAGGGAGAGAGGGAGCTGAGGGCGGGGTAGGCATCCCTGTGGCTCAGCACTAAGGAAAAGCTGGGCTTGGGTACAATGGTCCCTGTGTTCAGCCACTTCTCTGTGGATTGAGAGCTAAACTGTGTTTCTGCTGCAGGGAGCCCTTTGGTACCTGCTGCCCAGCACTTGCTGTGCTCTGGAGGTGCCCTGTGGGTCCCCACTGCCATGTGCTGTGCCCTCACTGTCCCTCTCCAGCTCTGTTTAAGCCCCTCTGTTTAGACATTTGAAATTCAAAGTAAAATCTGAATCTCCTCTTCTCTGGTTAAAGCAAGTGTATGAAGGTGGTGTAACAACAAATTGTAGAGCTCCCTAAGAGCTTGCTGGAGCCCTTCCTTTGATTTCACAGAATCATGGAATCCTTTAGGTTGGAAAAGGCTTCTGAGACCATCAGGTCCAACCTTTAACCCAGCACTGCCAAGGATACCACTAAAGCATGTTCCCAAGTACCTGCACAGGTCTTTTGAACACTTGCAGGAATGGGAACTCCCCCACTGCCCTGGGGAACCTGTGCCAGTGCCTGACCACCCTTACAGTGGAGAGATTTCCCCTAATATCCAAACTAAACCTCCCCTGGCACAACCTGAGTCTGTTTTCTCTCGTCCATTTCAGGACATTCTACACCACACATCCACAGGTGCTCTGTGAGCTCATCCCTGTAGCTCAGGAGCTGCTTTCTTAGGAGACAGCAAAGGTCTCAAGCTTCCTGGAAGTACAAAAATATCAATGGAGTATTTTGGGATTTGTTTTAGATGTGTCTTTCCTGAGGTGAAGCCTGAACCTCTCTATCTCCCTTGCCACAGCTCCTGATAATCTTTAGGGCATCACAGCATGGTGCAACAGGAAATTTCCCTCCTAAAGACAGGGAATGGTGAGGTCTCAGTGTGGCCAAGCTCTGCTCCTCTTCCCCATTCCTGTGCTGGAGCAGACTCCCACAAGTGAGCCCTGTCCTGAGCTGCTGCCAGAGGAGCTCTGATCCTGGGATGCTGCTGCAGAGCCAGCTGCTCTCTGAGCTGTTTTTTTTTATGACAGAAAACTCTCAAAAGCAGCTTGCTGCTTACGGTGGTGCGTGTGGAGTACAACGGAGCAGGCCTGGGAGAGTCCTCCAAGACTAATGTGCTGCCAGATGGGACAGCAGAATATGACTTCAGCACCAGCTTTGAGTACAGCCCCGATGGGCCCAACTCCTTGGATGTCCTTGTGCAGAAACCACTGCTCTGTAAGTAGCTGGTGCCAGATCTCCCACCTTGGAGCGGGGTGCTGTCGCTGCAGGAGTCACTGGTTCAGGAATAACACTTTAGCAGCAGTGGTGGGAGGCTCTCAGCACTTCTTGTCCATCTCTGCCAGCTGGAAGAATCCTCTTTCATGTTGGCCCGTGCTCCTTTGGCTTTGCTGTGCTTGTCAGCCTTGGGAGGTGAAGAGGAGTTTGTGCCAGAGCTTGCACAGAGCCTCCCTGGTGCCTGACCTGCTGGTTCAAGGAATTCTGCCAGCTCCTCTCTTTATATCTCCCTAGTGACACTGCTAGAAGTGGCAGCAAAGGAGAAGAAAAAAACAGAGAAAGTCACTCCTCTTGCCCAAGCTGTGGTGGACCTTCTACCTCTGCTGCAAGGTACAGCATTGAGTTTTACACTCTCCATGACCACTCCTTGCTCCCTAGCACTTTCTGAGCTCTGCTTATGGACCCCTGAATTTATCTCCTTTGGACAAAGTAACCTTCATAGCTCTGCAAAATCTCATTCAGGGGGAGAGAGAGTAGCTCAGCATTCAGAATTCATTCAGAATGAAATCAAAATTCAGAACCATGACTTTGCCTCATGTAAGGTGTCCCTGCCCATGGCAGGGGGCTGGAACAAGGTGATCTTTAAGGTCCCTTCCAAGCCAGATCATTCCATGACTGTGATTCTTTGCAGAGGGTCTCACTTCAGGCTGTTCTCATTCCTGTTTCTTCCCAGGAGTGCGCTCACTGAAGGTTCTTGCTCCTTTGTATGCAGTGCCTGCCTTCCCATCAGCGATGCCTCACCCCGAGGCCACGGTATGTGGAATTTGGAACTGTTCCTTCCCTCATTCAGCTCTCTGCTGCTTTTTAATGGGAGGGAGAGCATGACTCAGCTGCCTGGCTCATCACGGATGTGGTGCAGCCCTATATGTTACAGGCTTGGAGGCCTTTCCCGCTCCCTCTGACGTCTGTCCCTGCTTCCCTCTGATAGGTGAGGTCGTGCTGGGAAATGTTAATGTGTGCAGCTACCCAATTGTTCTGCAAAAAAAAAGATGGAAAGCACAGAGCTGAAAACCCCCCTAAAGGCAGCGGCAGGGTCACCTGCCCAGCTTTATTAGCCTTCCTTTCTGGAGACAAAATGTCTGAGTCCATTATTGTACAAACTCTGACTGCCTTTCCTGCAAGGACCTTATTCATTCAGCAGGTTGCAAAGTACCCAGTGACTAAAATAGGGAATGAAGTATGAGGCTGGGAAAATGTGTCCAATTTTGCTGCTGAGCCTGCCTGCAGTGAGCACCGGGAGCAAACTGGAGGGGTGGATATCCCATTAACAGCTCTGTGTTTAAGAAGAGTTCACAGTGAGCAAGGTGGGGGGGCACTCATTAGGGAGGACAGGTAACAAATGCTGACCAGCTGGTTTTCCCTCACACACCATCCATCCAGGGCTGGGACAGGTAATTAAAGGCTGCACACAGAGCATGGAGATAGGGCAGAGGCAAAGCTATGGCTCTCTGAATCACCAGGGGAAAAACATCATTTTCCACCCTTGATGTTCTTTCTCTATGGCTCCTTTCATGAGACCCTGCCTCTTTCTCCACAGCTCATTTTATGAGACCCTTGGGGCATGTGCCATACCTTAGCCAGGCTGTGATTTAAACAAATACCACAAATGAGCCAAATTGGTCTTGAGATTCCTTTCCTGTGCTGGGCTGTTTTCTTTTACATCCGAGATGAGGCACAAGATAACATTATATGTTCTGGCCTTGGGTTTCTGCTTGCTTCTCCCTAACAGCAGGCAAGTTATAATTGTCTGTATACTGGCTCGATTTTATCTTTGTCTCACAGGCTGGCCTTGAAGTGATAGTGAGCACCAAAGAGCTCCTGCTCTCTGCCACCCAGTTCTCAAGTGGAAACCTCCTGAGCATCACGCTGGAGGCAGCTTATTCTGTCCCTGAAGCCTTTACTCCTGACGCCCAGCAAAACTACATGGCTTGTTTGCAAATACCAGCAGCTGGTGAGGTGAGAATGGTCCAGGCACAGTGACAGGGGGTTTGGCTGGGTTTGGGTTATTCTCCCACCCCATGAACAAGTGTCCAGGCATGTGGAGTGCACAGCTTCTGTGCTTGTGCACCAGCAGCCTTTGTTGGGAGGTCTCAGAGTCTCTGTGGCGTGATGTGTTTCTTTAACACAAACAAAGGTCTGTTTGGAAAGATTTGGATTCAAACTGGCAGGGCTTTTTCCACGTGGCTCTTTATTTTTATTCCATTCTTTGTATGCGTGTGGTGGAGTGCATTTTCCAAGCCAGGCACCCTGTACTGTTGCTTTGCTTTGTTATCCCAGCTTGGAGCAGCTGGCTCTTGCTCCTGCTCCTGTTAGAAATGCAAATCTTTTGTTTCTTCTGTCTCTCTAGAAAGAATTGCCATTGCTCTTCAAGAATGGCATCCTGAAAGCTGATGGTGAAAAAGAACCATTCCCCCGGCCCAAAAACTGGCCCCTTGGCCCCCTCCTGGCCCCTGATGCTCTGAACATACCTAACTCCTTTATTGTTGGTGGGCCCTATGAGGATGAGGATGGAGAGCTCACCAAAAGCGAGGTGAGGATGGACTGGCAAGTTCAGAAGAGAACCAGGAGGAACGGAGAGCCTTGATGTGAGAGGGAGGTGGGTGGTCACTGTGCAGTGTCCAGCACAGAGGTGGTTCCCCTGGGACAGCAGACATACTGACTCACTGCTGGAGACATCCCAAAGGAGAATGTGGCAGGTCTGGTCCCAGAAAACTCCCACACTGAGCTGCTGGGCTGGGAGTGGGTTATCTCTCGTGAGCAGGCACTTAACGCTGATGGTGTCTGCAGGAAAGGCTGTCAGCCTCTCTGCGGGGCTGGCCTGCCTTTGGGCACTTGGACACCTCTGTCTGACTCACATTCTCTCCTGGGGACACTTTTGAGGATGATGCTGGCTGTGGAGTTTGCTGTCCTGGCTTTGACTGCACGCTGTTTCCCACAGGACAGGGCATTCAGGATCCAGGCCGAGAGCTCGAGGAGGGTGGTGTGGGACACAGAAATACGCTGTTTCCTGGATGCTGCTGCAGTGGCCACGTAAGGGACCTGAGCAACCCACCCCAGAGCATGCTCAGAATGACCTGAGGCAAGGAGCTGCAGCGTGCAGGTTCTCTCGGACCACTTAGAGGTCAAACTGTGGCTCTGCCTCACCTCCCGTGGCTGCTGTGGCTGTCTCTTGGCCACAAGCATTCACCTGAGCAAGGGCACAGCTCTTGAAGTGCCTTGAACTGCTGGCAGCAGCTTTGTTCTGCTGTGCTGGGAAAAGATGAATTGTTTGGAGCTGCTGTCTCCAGGCCACAAATGCTCTCTCCTGCTGCCAGCAGCTGGGGCTGGGGGCTGGTCCCTGCATAGCTTGAGGGAAGGGGCAGCTGTTATTGTGAGCAGACCTGGACTAGAGTGGCATCCACAGCTCTTCTCTGAGCTGCTAATTAAGTTTTTACTGAATTCCAAATACATTCAAACCTTTCACTCCATGTGGGCACTCTTCATTTGCTTTTTTATTGGATAAGTGTTGCCTTTAGCAGCTCCAGATACGCTCAAGATCAGGATGAGTGTTCCATTTATCTTTGAATCCTGCTATTTTCTGGCCTCAGCTGCATCATGGCTGTGCATTTCACAGCCAAATTACTCCTTGTGTGGAAATACTCACTTCTATCTCATTTGATTTTTTAAATTCTTTTCCCTACACATCCATCCACCTGCCTGCTGGTGTAAGAGTCACCAGCCATACTGAATGCAAGCTCAGGATCCATTTGCTCTGTACAATTCAGGTTTTATACCAAAGTTAATCACATTCCTTCTTACTTATTTCTGAAGTAACTGGGGAAGAGAGAAAGCCCAATGTGCTGCTCTCACAGTTGTTTTGAAGCTGGCTCTGCCATAAATGCACACAGCAGTGGGTAGAGCAGAAAATGTATCCAGCCTGCCCCAAATCACAGTGTTCCCATGGCCTGAGGGTGTTTGCTGAGGGAATAGGGGGAAGCAAAGCCAAGAGGAGCTGCTGGGGCACAGAGGAGGGTGGTGGGGCTCTCCAGGTGGGTTTCTGCATCTCCTCAGTGCATCTGCATCCCTTGTGCCCAGCCTGCAGTCGCGCATTGCCGAGTGCCGCCACTGGCCCGTGGAGCTCTGCAGGATGTCCATGTCCTCAGGTGGCAAAGGCAAAGCCAGCAAACTTGACAAGGTAAAAGTGGGGTCTGGCTTGTGGAGTAGTATTGCATTATCAGGCATTTTCCTCTTGAGGCCTTTGTGATACCAAAATCGGCCTTGAAGCTGCCAAAGTGAGTCAGAGAGCAGGAGGCTTTGTGAAAAATCAGCTTTATAGGGCTGTTAAATAGACACAGGGTCATATTTTTCCTTACAGCTCTCACTGATGGTCTGTGGTAGCTCACTGGAAAGGGGACAGAGTGGCTTTTAAAATCACAGAATAGTTTGGGTTGGAAGGGACCCCAGACTCCATCTCCTTCCAACCCCGTGCCACGGGCAGGGACACTTTCCACTAGATCAGGTGGCTCAGAGGCTTGTCCAGCCTGGCTTTGAAGACAATTGAAAGTAATTCACTGAGCTGATATTTGGCCAGTGGGGTTTTGAAGCAGCTTGAGAAGTTCTTGCATTCTTTCTCAGTCTGTAGGTAAGTTATGCTTTTGCATCTAAACCAGGGTGGTTTAGCAGAGAAACAGCCCCTTAGAGAATGGTTCTGCTCCTGGCAGATGATTGTGTGAGAGCTTCTAATCTATCCCAGGGCAAAGCTATATAAGTTGGTGTAAATCCCTTTCAGCACTCACAGTGCCAGGATTTTACAGCTCTGATGATGATCCTTGTAGCCAGGCCTCCCACACCTCCTAAGCCACTTGGTGTCTGTCCAGCCTGAGATGCACAACTCTGGTAGGGTCACCTGGATTTCTAAACCCACAGCTGATAATCTTCCAGCTGTATCTCAACAAGGCCATCCTGGGGAACAGCAGAGTGAGAAAGCTGCCCCACAGGGGTTGGGATAAAATTAATATTCTACATATGGAATGACTCCAGTGTATTCATCCAGGTTGTCTCGGCTGCATGCCAGTGACAGAACCATGGGCTCATCAGGTGCATCACTTTGCTGTGTGGCCTTCTCTTAATGAGATTGGTGACCTTGTTCCCTTAAGGAGAATAACAGCCTGTTCAGGATCTCAGTGCTTTGCTCTGTGTTTCCAGAGAGATGAGGACAAGCAGATTGCCTTCCATGGCGTGGCATATGTCAACATGTTGCATTTGCTGTGCCCTGGGGTGAAGCAGATCCGAGGGGCCTTCCGTGTCTTTAACTACCAGGACAGCGAGGTGTTTGAGAAGGTGAGAGCAGCAGGCTCTGCTCCAGCTCTGCACCTGGGTTTGCACTGAGGGCTGGGGGGCAGGGACTGTGGACAGGGGGATGTTTGGGAGCAGGCGGGGTGGACAGGGGGTTGTTTGGGAGCAGGCAGGGTGAACATGGGAGTGTTTGGGAGCAGGCAGGGTGGACAGGGGTTGTTTGGGAGCAGGCAGGGTGGACATGGGAGTGTTTGGGAGCAGGCAGGGTGGACGGGGCATGTTTGGGAGCAGGGACTGTGGACAGGGGATGTTTGGGAGCAGGCAGGGTGGACAGAGAGTGTTTGGGAGCAGGCAGGGTGGACAGGGGGTGTTTGGGAGCAGGCAGGGTGGACAGTGTGCTAGTTGGAGGTGGATCTGAACCATGAGTGCCCTTCTGGTGATGGAGAAAATTAATGATACAAGCTTTTAGATGAAGGTTTCTCCAAGGCAGGATTTCTCAGGTGGGGTGAGCAGGTCTGGGGGCTGAGAGAGGCTTTGAATCTCACTCCACTCCCTCCTGTGCCAGCGTGATCCACTCTCCCCAGTCTGGAACATGGGCAAGGGAACAGTGTTGCTTGGAAGAGCAAACAGTGGTTTTAAAAGGATTGCGTTACCCCCGGCAACCACCAAAAAAGCTGTCACTGGAGCTCTTTCAGCTCTAGCTCATCGAGGTTTATTTGTCTTTTCGTTTTTCCCTCTCTGTTACTAAGAGTGACAGTTACATCTCCATTTTCCCACAGTCTCTCCCTCCTGGAACAGACCTGAGCTTGTTTCAGGAGGGCAGATGTACAGCCTGGTTTTACCCCCCATGTTCCCTGTGGGGCTGTGGTCCAGGTGCAGGGGCTGGGTGAATTCCAGCCCTTCTCCTGCCTCCCTGCTCTCACTGGCTGCTGCTGAGCTGAGCTGGGCATGAGTGTCTGCTGGGCTCTTCATGAGTAATGACCCCTGGGCTGCATGGTGCTGCTTGTCCCGTGCCATTTATCTGTCACAAGTGAAGTCCTACTTACTCCCCAGGTGCTTTGGGTTGCCTCTAGGTCTAAGGAGTTTCCCATCCTCTCCCCAGGTTCCCCATAACTCTTGCTAGCCCAGTTCCTGTAACCAGGATGTGTGGGAGGGAATGGCCTGTCTAGGTGGTCAAACACTGTGTAAACACACAGTCTGACAAACCTATTCCTTGCAATTCCCTGTTGTGCGTCAGGGAAGCTGCTCCACACCAGAAAATGAGCTAGGAGCCAAGAGATGCTGTCAGGCAGGTGGGGACCCCCAAAAATGTGTGGAGCAGGCCTGGTGAGAGAAGCCAAATTCATCCAGCAGCCCTCATCACCAGGCAAATCCATAGCTGTGGGGCAGGTCTAGGATCCCACCAGGAATTCAGGATCATGGATCTGGGTTCCAGCGTGTTCACCACATATTTCAGGCGAGGATCAAGGGCCAGTCCTCAGTGAAAACACAGCTCTTTGAGGGAAGATGGAGAGACCTCCACTGAGCCTCATAGTCTAACCTGAGGCTTCACAGCTACACAGGATCAGAACTGGGCTGGAGCACCAGCAACTGAACTCTAGGAGGAGAGAATGAGGTTACAAAACTTCTTAAGGCATTTAAGACCCTGGCAGTGTGTTTTGTGATGAGAGAGGTTAAGGCAAATGAGTGAGGAAGCCTGCTTGTCCCTTGATTCTCTCTGTTGCCTCTATTTTTCAGACCAGAGTTCAGTACAGTATTTTCCGGGACCGCAGGTCACAGCTCAGTCTGGGCAAGGAAAGGCTGGGGACCTCTCCTGGCAGCAAAGCTGCTCCCAATAAGACTCAGAAGGAAGAGAAAGATTCCAATGCAACGGTAAGGTCTAGGGAGGGACATGGCACCATGGCTGCTCTGTTTCTGTGTCACAGGAAGTTGGGACACACAGGAACCAGGGATGGATGCTGTCTCAGTTGCCTCAGCCAACTGAGAGATACTCATTTTCCTAGACCCATAGAATCTTCTCAACTTGAAGGGATCCACAAGGATCAAGAGTCCAACTTCTGGCCCAACAATCTCACCCTGTGCCTGACAGAACTGTCCAAGCACTCCTGGAGCTCTGGTAGCCTTGACGTCGTGACAGTGCCCAACCACCCTCTGGGGGAAGAATCTTTCCCTGACATCCAGCCTAATCCACCCCTGGCATAGCTCCAGCCATTCCCTCAGGTCCAGTCACTGGTCACAGAGAGGAGAGACTGGAGCTGCCTCTTGTAAGGAAGCTGCAGCTTTTCCTTGTCTGAAATCCTAGGATGTGCTGCTTGAACTTGCAAAGATTTGAGATTTATTGAGTCTGAAACAAGAGACATCTTTTCTTTTTCCTAGTAATTACTCAGCCCATCCAAAATCCAGTTGTCAGATGGCACTGGAGAATCTGAAAATGTCACAAATCTCAGCCTTGAAGGACAGGTAATTATGTCTCTCCAAAGAGAAGGAGAGACTGTAGAGCATCACTGTGCTGGTGTCTCACACCTTTCACACAATTAAATTCCTCAAGAGTCAGCTGGACAAGGGATGTTTTACGTAGATGTTGTCCCAGAGCTCTTCCAGTGACGTCCACCTGGAGAGCAGGCTGGCACTGGGCTAGAAGGTCTCTGTAAATTGTCAGGCATTAATTTAAATTACCCCTTCATATTTTGGCTTCTTCCTCTGGAATGCACATTCATTCTGCAGGCAGATTGATTATCTGGGCTCTCTCCTTTTCCCTAGCCTGGATTTTGCTGCTGTAACTCATTCCGAGGGCGGGTTATAAAACAAGCTGGATCTCTGCAGTTGGGAGATCTGTGGCTGTGTGCTCAGTATTTCCCTGTGCCAGCACTGGCTGCAGACAGCACGACACAGGCAGCAATGTTTATCTCCACAGCAATACAGCGAGGCAGGAACGTTCCTGGTGATGGAGATAAATCTGGACAGGCCCTTGGTCCCAAAGCGGCTGCGGGAGGAGCTGGTCCAGCGGTGCGTAAGGATGGGCTGTGGGGCTGACAGCTCCTCTCTGCAGGCTGGAGAGAGGCTTGTACAGCAAACCCCCCTTGGAACACTCCATGAAGAGGGCCTGAGACAAAGCCCACAGGAATCAGGGGGAGGATTTGGCCAGACTGCTTTAGACATGGCATCTGGTGTGTTGGGAAAACACTTGTTCATCCCAGCTGGCATCTCCCTGCCATTCCTCTCAAAACAAGAGACACCAGAGCAGCTCAGCAGTGTCTGTGTTCCTGTCTGGGCTTTGTTTCCCTCTAATCCCCATGTGCTTGCCTCTTCCATGTGATGTTCAGTGGTTTGGTCAGTCCTGGCCACCAGCGTGGACTGTCCTGGATAGTGCTGCTGTTGCTTCACCAGAGCATTCTCTCATTTTTAGCTTCCCAGTTGTTTTCTCACAATGTTTTACCCATTCCTCAGCTTTTATGTTAGTTTTCATGTTGTTCTGCTGCAGAGCTGCTCTTTCATCTCTGCTGCTTTGAGACTTCAGTTCCTGTCCAGTGGCAGCCCTGCTGTGTTATGGGTTAGAAAGGCATAAAACATCTAATTTATGGCATAAAAAAATAGAAAATGCAGCAGATGAATAAGGTTTAAGAGATGCAGGTTTATATCTCTCAAACAGGAATGTCATCCTTTCATTGAAGGTATATGTGTTTTCCTCACTGCTCCCTGCTGTCTTCCAGGAGGAGCAGGCTGAGGAAGGTGAACCCCTCTTAGAACAGACTTTTTGCTGGCCTATTTTATACATTTCTACTCTTCTGCAATGTGTGTGAATTCAGCGTCACTCCTCCTTGCTTGTGTGCACCTGAACAAGGCCTGTGACCCCTTGGCTTGGTGGGATGGATCATGTTCTGAGGACTGAGGGTGTTCTGGAGTCCAGCAAGCAGCAAATGTTGAAAAAAAAATAAATTAATTGGTTTGGCACCAGGGATTTTAATTCCAGAATCCCAAAATGATTCTGTTTGCAAGAGACCCCTGAAGGTCACCTAGACCAATGTTCATGTTCAGCTGGGGTTCCCCAGAGCACGTTACTCTGTGTCCAGATGGTTTTTGGGTATATCCAGGGAAGGAGACTCCACAGAGAATCCTGCTCCAATGCTCAGCCACCCTCACCTTAATAAAATCTTAGTTAAAAAGATGCTAATTCTAATGGAAGGTCACTGCAACTCCACAGAGGCCCAGGCAGGGCTGGGTGGTGTCTGGAGGTCTGAGCTTGGTGTCTGGGGGTCGATGTGTGGCCAAGGCTGCCCCAGCCAAACTGGGCAGCGTTGGAACTGATGGATCAGGTGCTCTGGGCTGTTCAGTGACCAAGTTCTACAGAGCTTTCCTCAGTCTGGTTCCTTCCTTACACCTGCTCTGCAGAACCAGGAGCTCCAAAATACAGCTCTGCTACTCCAGGAGAGCAGTTTGGGTTAATAATAAATGTTAACCCTGTCATGACAAGCCACAACCTGTTCACTCTTGGTCTGAGATTTCAGGTTTCCTCTCAGGTGTCTCATGGACAGGGTGGCAGGGTGGAGCCCTCACGCCACACAAGCCAGCATCCCTGGCAGTGGATCTGCTGATCTCCTCTGCTCTCACTCACAGGGTGAAGGAGCTGATTCCTCCCCACCCTGCGCTGCCCCCGCGGACGGAAGGAGCCAAGAAGGTACGTGTGAGAGCTGGGGCCTTGTCACCACTCTGCCACCCGAGCCTGCCCTCAGAGTCTTCATTCTCAGCCCACAGCAACACGGGCATGAGGTTTGCAGAGATCAGGGGTGCAGGGCCACAAAGGTGGTGAAGAGTCTAGAGGGGAATAGGGCAATGTGAGGAGTGGTGAGGTCACTTGGGGTGTTCAGCCTGGAGAAGAGAGACTGAGGGTAGAGATCATTGGGGTCTGCAGCTTCCACATAAGGGGCAGTTCCAATCTCTGCTGTCTGTGAGCAGTGACAGGACCCGAGGGAACAGCTGGAGCTGTGTCAGGGGAGGTTTTAATGGGTTTTAGGAAAAGAGTGCCTGGGCACTGCCCAGGCTCCCCAGCAAATGGGCACAGCCCTGAGCTGCCAGAGCTGCAGGAGCATTTGGACAATTCTCTCAGGGATGCCCAGGTGGGATTGTTGGGGTGTCTGTGCAGGGCCAGGAGCTGGACTCGATCCTTGCAGATCCCTTCCAATTCAACAAATTCTGTGAAATACACAGAAAATTAAACTTCCCTGTGGGTTATCTCCATAGCAGTGTGCCTTGGGAACCCATTCATCACTTGTGTTCACATCCCGTTCAAAGAGAAGCCATGAAAAGATGGAGCAAAGGGAGGGAAGGCAGCCATGGGGGGATGTTTGGAAGGAAATGGGATGCTGGGAAAAGAGGCTACCAGAACCTTACATTTATATCCTGGGCAGTCCCAACAGTTTCTTGTCTCTGACCACCCCCTGTGCTTCATCAGACTCAGACAAACCTGAACAGAATCAGCCCTGACCTTTCTCGGGTCACCAAGAATTTTTGAAGATCAAGATTATGGAGATTACAGATTCTGCTGAAGAGGGCTGGCCATGGGTTTCAAGGCTCCCAGTAAATGAAATATATTTTACTCACAGCCAATTATATTGCTATAGGAGAGATAGCAGTGACTGGAATACTGGGTTGTGATGGAAAATCCTAGCAGGAAGGAGCTCTTTTATGTTTACCTGCAGATATTTTCTCAGCCCTGAGGCGTGGACAGGAAAGGATGTGTGACAGACTAATTGAGACTTGAGTCAGGTGGAGTTAATGGGAGGCGTGGGCTGTGGCAAATCAAATACATATCAAGGCTGATTGCATAAGTGGCTTGTGAAATTTATTTATTTTTTTTCCTAGGTGGTGGAGGATTATCACAAACGTGTCACAAGTGTTGCTGTTGCCATCCTGAGAGAGTACCATGAGCTTTTTGGGAAGCAGCTGCCTGACCAGGGAATGATGGACCACAAAACCATGGAGGAACAAAAGCGTCAGCTCAACTATGAACTCAATACCTCTGGGAAATATTTTGCTTTTAAGGAACAGCTTAAGGTGAAGACTCCTTTGTCCTTTTTGCTTCCCTACTTGTTTTGTCCAGACACTTTCTCAGTGAGGAACTGCTGCTCCATGGGGGTAACTCAGGATGATGTGGTGCTCCAGAATCCTTTCCTGCCACCTGGAGCTGTTGCAGTGAGCACTGAGGGGACGGGATTCCCCAGTAATGGAGCAGGCACCAAGCTGCTTTGGACCCACACCAAGAGAACACTTCCTATCATTGGGAGCTACTCACATCCATTTGCCCCATGCTCATAACCTGAGAAAGGCAAAGCTGGCTGCTCCCACATTCCCAGTCTGCCCCGGCAGGGAAAGGGGGTTCCACTCTCTCAGCTGCTCAGCCTCAGCCACACTCTTCCTGGAGAGTCCCTCTCTGTCCTGAGGAGATGAGCCATGCACATGCTGTCCCTAAAGGCTGGGTCAGGGAGGTGGGAAAGGAACTCCCCCTTGCTTGCTTTTTTTTTCACCTTTTATCAGTGGTGGGCTGGATTTATTTCTCAGAACTAAGCTGGAGCTTCAGGCTCTGTCTGTGTGTGGTTACAGAGCTGGTGGGGGGCACGGGAGGGAACCTGCCCTGTGCAATGTCCCTTGTCTCCACAGTATTCTGTGGTGAAGATTGTGAGGGAGAAATACCTGAAGACCACAGCATTTGAGACCAAGGAGAAGCTCCAGGAATTTCTCAGTGAGCTCTATGTGTACCTCGTGGACCACATGCACATGGCCCTGAACAAGGTAGGGGAGATTGGGGTGGCTTGGGCCATGGCTTCACTCTGGGTGCAGGGCAGGTGAAGGACTTTCTGCCTTCAAGGCAGAAGCAGGCTCATGCTTTCATCTGCTGGAGTTGTCACATGTAGACCTTGAGCCACACTTGAGGCAGGGATCCAGTGCCTGTTCAAAATCCTGGGATAGGTGTGAGATGCCACTGGTAAAGCTGCTGTAGCTGGCACATGGTGACGGGGGCTGGGCAGAGCAGGAGCTGGGGTCACCAGTGAGTGGCCCCACTGAAGTTTGTAATTGCCTTGATCTTGGGAATGCTGTGAATAATCATAGCATCATGGACAGGTTTGGTTGGAAGGGACCTTAAAGCTCATCTTATTCCACCCCCTGCCATGGGCAGGGACACCTTCCACTGTCCCAGGCTGCTCCAAGCACCATCCAGCCTGGCCTTGGGCACTGCCAGGGATCCAGGGGCAGCCACAGCTGCTCTGGGCACCCTGTGCCAGGGCCTGCCCACCCTCACAGGGAACAATTCCTTTCCAATATCTAACTCTGCCTTCTGGCAGTGGCAAGCCCTTCCCCCTTGTCCTGTCCCTCCATGTCCTTGTAAAAATTGATATTGCCCTGTGCCTGTGTGGCAGAGGTACCTGGGAATGATGGGAATGTGTCCCAGCACAGAGCAGCCTGTCCTTCCCAGTGCCAGCCCCAGCCATGCTGGTCTGTACAGTGTGCAGGGCTGGCGTGGGACCTGCTGCCATCCTGGGATCACACAAACCACTCTCCCTTCCCCAGAGCTAACACTGTCTCCTTCCCTACCAGCTCCTGTCTGGGGAAGATGTTTCTCCTGCCCCTCCACCCTACACAACCAGGAAGCAGCTCTTGCTCTTTGCTCGTGAAGCTGAAGCCAACAAGGACCTCAACCTGGCCTCTCTCTTCTACAAGCAGGTGAGGGAGGCCCAGATCTCTCCTGCCATCACCTGTGTGGACTGGCACAGCCCAGCATCACCCTGCTCACAGCTCAGCCAGTCCCCGCTGTGGTGAGGGAGGAAGGAGCTGAGCATCACCAGGATGCTCAGGCTCAAGTAGGATTTGGGAGGGATTTCCCAGGGAGATGCTGCTCTCTGCAGGTTGTGAGATTGTCCCTGGCCAGGTCACTGAGGACTCCAGCCTCGAGGCCAGGGGAAATGGGATGTGCTGGCTCAGTTCTGGGGACACTGGGCCCTGGGAGGTGTCAGCTGGAGCTGGAGAGCACATGTTTGGTGGAGAAGGCTTAGAGAAGTGGGCTTCCAGCACAACCCCATTTAGGGGACACCCTTGCATGTGACAGACAAGGTCTTGATTACTGCTCAGCTGGGCTGGGGTGGCCAGGGAAGCTGTGGTCATTCCAGAATTGCCTGCCCAGCCCATGGCACGTGCAGAGCCTGGCTGCAGTGATGATCTCTGTTGTGCAGAGAATAGCTCGGGACCAGCGCAGCATCCAGTCCTGGCTGGCCTATGGAGCCTTCTGCCTCCTGCATGAGGATGCCACCAAAGCCCAGGAATGCTTCCAGCAGGCTGTTTGTCTGGACCCCCAGCACATCCAAAGGTGCTGAGTGCTCCTGGTGGGCGGGTGGGGAGGTGTGGAGTGTATCCCCACAGCACTGCTGGGGCTGCAAGGCTGACTGCTCTGCCCCTGCCCCAGCTTGCTGCTCTGTGGCATTGTGGCTGTCAAGCTGCAGCACTATGAAGAGGCAGAGATTTTCTTTGAGGATGCCTGCTGCTTGGAGCCATCCAGCATCATAGCCTGGACCCTTGCAGGTACAAAACCAAGCCACTCTGGTGCTCAGGGTATTCCTGTAGAGCCAAGCATTGCTCCTGCCCCCAGTCCTCTTCTCCCTGCTCCAAGCTGAGGGCTAAGGGAAGCATTTTGCTTCCTTTGGGTGTCTGCTGATGCTGCTGTGTCTCTCCCACAGGTTTGTTTTATGAGCTGCAGAATAATTACATTCAGGCAGAAAGGAGCTTCCGTGAGGCTAAGAAGCTCCTGCGAGCAGAGCTTGAGGAGGAGAGGAGGCTCCTTGAGGCTGCTGAGGGAGAGGAGAAAAAGCCCAGTTCTCCCAGCACAGACCCAGGTAACAGACAAACCCAGGAGGTGCCCTGACACCAGCAAGGAGGGGTGGATCTGTGTGGGGAACAGTGGAAGGAGAGGAGAGTTTTTAAGAGCTGTACAAAGGGTAAAGGTAGAAGATGTGGACTGTGAGCCAGAACAGAATTCCATGGAAGCTGTCACTGTGAGTTCCCAACACAGCAACCCAAAGGGCAAACCAGCTGCTTGGCAGTGACCCTGAGGTCAGGACTTCCTTTGGAGCCCCTCTGAGTCCAGCCTGGGCTGAGGCTGTCTGTCCTGAGTCCCAGATATTTGGCCAGGCTGCAGGAAATGCTGACTGGCTTTATTTTTAACATTATCACCACTCAGTGCCTCAGGCAGGCAGGCTCGTGACACATGCGGGTTTTTGTCCCTTCAGATTATGAGGAAAGGGATATTCATAGAATCATGGCATGACTAAGGCTGGAAAGGACCTCCAAGATGGAGTCCAACTGTTAACCCAGCACTGCTGTGCTCATCACCAGCCCATATCCCCAGCTGTCACATCCACATGGCCTTTGGACACTTCCAGGGATGGGGACTCCACCCCTGCCCTGGGAAGCCTGTTCCAATGTCTGGCCACACTTTCTGTGAATAAATTTTTTGCTATCATCAAACATAGACTTCCCTGGTGCAACTTGAGGCTGTTTCCTCTCATCTTGCCTCATTTATACCTGTTGCTGGCTTCACATGGTAATCTTGTGCTAAAAACCTCTGCCCCAGGGATTGCTTCCTGCAAAGAAATTTATTCCCAGCTTTGAAAACCTGATGTATCTTTATATTTTCTCTCTTCTCTCTTTTTTTTCTTTTTTGTTGTTTTTGTTTGTTTGTTTTTTTTATTTTGTTTTGTTTTGTTTCATTTCATTTTGTTTTGTTTTGTTTCATTTCATTTTGTTTTGTTTTGTGGAATCATGTTCTAAACTGGGAAGTTTATGGCCTTCCACCTAATGGTTGTTGGGGGTTTCATTCCAGAGAAGATTCCAGACAGCTCAGCTGACAAACCACCAGAGGCTGTGGAGGGTGTGACATCCAATGAAGAGGCTACAGCAGTGCAGGAAGTCCCAGAAGGTTTGGGAATGGGGACGTGGGGAGCAGGGACATGGTCCTGTGGGAATGGTGGGGAGTAATGTGGGAGCAGTGAGCCATGGCCCCTGTGCTGCCAAGGCCTGTTGTCTCTCCTGAGCCAGGGAATGTGCAGGCAAAGCAGGTTCACTCTGATTTTCAGAGCAGCACATCTCAGGATGGACAGCCAGCAGGTGAATGCAGCTCTCTCCCTCACGTCACTGCACCCTGCACCTTCCTTTTCTTCCTCCTGAGATGCCAGCTCTTAAAATGTCCCCAGGGATCCCCTCTGGTTGTGTGGTGTGGGATCTGCCTCCTCCACAGCCCCTGTGGTGCTGCAAATGGCAGTGCTGGGTGCCTCAGGGCCCCCTGGTTGCTTTGGGGAGGCAGGAGCCTCACTGTAGTTGTCTCTGACAAGCATAATTCATCAATTTCCATCTTTTTTCCTCTGGGTTTGGACCAGAAAATTAGTGGGTGAAGAGTGTAATTTCTTTTCAGATCTCCTACAAAACTTAAGCCCTTCAGAAAGAAATGCTGGGTTAATCTCTGCTCCAACCTCCCCTGCCACCTCCTGGGTTTTGCTCCATGTTGCAGAGATTTTTCTGTCTCCACTGGGATGTCAGGACCTGCTTTGACTCCAGAAATGCAAACCCCACTTTGGGACTGATAGAGACACATTTTCTTGCAGCTGCAGAACCTCAGCCACCTCCCTGCACAATCTTCATGAAGACAGTGGAATTCCTGATGAAATTCAATGCTGTCCGGGTTAGTTTAGCAGGGAGTGGAGGAGAAGGGAGGGAGGCTGGTTCATTCCCAAAGAGCTCCACCAGCCCCTTTCTGGGCCTCAGGGAATGTGCCATGGCTACTGCAGAGGCTGAGCACAAGGGGGAGCAAAGCCACCACTGCCCAGGGATGCAGAAGTGTGGCCAGGCAGAGTATGGAGCCCACAATGCTGGCTGGGGACCAGCCCAGCCCTGCCTGCTGCAGAGGAACAGCCAGCTCAGAAATGGTACAGGGTGCTCTTCCTTGTGCATTCAGAGATGGGATCCATTATTGGGGTGCTTCCAAGATGCCTGAACTCCTGTGATTCAGACACTTGTGTATGCTGGAGGGATTTTTGTATCAACTGTGGAATGTGCCTGTCCTACCAAGTCATCTCTGGGACATCTCTGGTTGTCACATTGTGCTGCCTGCCTAAACTTGACATGGCAGAAAGAGTAGCTTAGAGCAACTAAATGGAATCGTGGAATGGTTTGGTTTGGAAGGAACCTTGAAGTTCATCTCATTTCAACCCCCTGCAGGGGGAAAAAGCCCAGAGACATATTCCACTATATCAGGGATACCTTCCAGTAGACCAACATTCAAAAGAGGGGAAAAAGAAATTTCCTTTGTGCTTTCTGTTTGTGGAAGTCAAAGAGGTGTCAGTCAGCTCTCCTACCCTGTCCTGCTGGGGTGTCCATGGTGTCCCTGCTCCCCTAACCACCACCTGTGCTGTTCCTCCCCAGTTTGTCCACAAGGCACTGGCCCACGAGCTGCTGAGCCTTCAGGGAGGCCCCACCTGTGCCTACTACCTGGCCCTGGCCTGGACCTACCTGCTGCGGGAAGACTTCCCCCGGTGTGGGCAGTGCCTGTGCGAGGCCGCTCGCATCGACCCCTTGGTAATTCCTGGGCACTGCTGCTGTGGGAGAGCCCAGAGCCCCTGCTTCATTCCAAATTTACCATCCAGTGCTAGTCCAGAGCATTTCAGGGGGAGGGCAGTCACACCAGGCTGTGGCTGCTCTCTTTGTTGTCCCGTTGTCACAGTCTCCTGGCACTCCCTGCACAGAGCCTGTCTCTGCCTCTCCCTCTGCAGCACCTGCCTTTCTTTTCTCTCTCAATGGGTGTATCCTGATCCTCTGTCCCTGGCTGGGGGAGTCGGGTTCTCTTTCATGACAAACAAGGTTGCTATTGAGCTCTCTGCAAGAAGGTGGCTTTGGGGAGGCAGATTGAAAGGAAAGCAGGGGAAGATGACACCTGGGAATGCTGTGTGCAGGCAGGACACTGGGCAGGGAGCTGGAGGGGGATGCCATGCTGGTGTCCTGCAGGCAGCCCACTGACCTTAACTCTCTCCATAAACCCTGCCCTCATATCACAGAATCATGGAATTGTTTAGGGTGGAAAAGCCCTCTGAGATTTCAAAACCAACATTCCCCAGCACCACCAATTGTTCACAATTAAACAATCCCCAAGTGCCACATCCACATGGCTTTTAAATCCCTCCAGGGATGGTGACTCTACCACTGCCCCATGCAGCTGTGCCAGTACCTGACCACCCTTTCCATGAAGAAATTCTCCCAGTATCCAATCTGAACCTGTCTTGGCATAACATGAGGCTATTTCCTTTCATGCTGTCCCTGTTCCCTGGGAGAACAGCCCGACCCCCCCGGCTGTCCCCTCCTGTCAGGAGTTGTGCAGAGCCACAAGGTCCCCCCTGAGCCTCCTTTTCTCCAGGCTGAGCCCCTTCCCAGCTCCCTCAGCCCCTCCTGGTGCTCCAGCCCCTTCCCAGCTCTGTTCCCTTCCCTGCACCCACTCCAGCCCCTCAATACTCCCCACAATTGAGGGGCGCACAGCTGGACACAGCACTGGAGCTGTGGCACCCTCAGTGCCCAGCTCAGGGCCACAAGCCCTGCCCTGCCCCTGCCAGCCATGCCATGGCTGACACAGCCCAGGGGCCATTGGCCTCCTTGCCCACCTGGGCACACCTGGCTCTGCTTCAGCTGCTGCCAACCAGCACCCCAGGTCCTTCCCTTGCCATGAGGCAGCTTCCAGCCACACTATCCCCAGCCTGGAGCACTGCACAGGGAGCTGTGATAATGCAATTAAACACTGCTCAGCTCCTCCTTGCTGCTGCTTGCAGTGTCCCAGCCCCCCTCTCAGGTGTTTCTCCCATCCATGTCTCACTCCTGTTTTTTGGTGCACAGAATCCAAACGTCTGGGCTCAGAAAGGGCACCTGTTCTACCTGCAGAAGGACTTTGACAAAGCAAAGGATTGCTATGAGCGAGTCATCAGCTTTGTGGAGGATGCTGCAGACATGCACTTTGTCTACCTGCGCCTGGGCTCCATCTACCTGGACGAGAAAGAGGTGAGGAGCCAGCAGGGCTGTGGAGGGGGAGTTACCACAGAACACATCACTCCTGCAGCAGCAGTGGGGCCCTGGGTGTCTGAGCCCCATGGCAACAAACCCCTGTCTGTGGAGTGATGCAGAGGGATCTGTCTGTCTGTCTGTCTGTCTGTCTCCTGGCAGTACGGCCGGGCCAAGCACATCTACCTGCTCGCCTGTGACAACTCTGCCTCCTGTCTCACCTGGCTGGGCGTGGGCATCGCTTGCTACAGGGTGAGTGCAGCTGCCTTTGTGTCCTCTGGCTTCACTTGGTGGCACAGGACACAGGGCTGGCTTTTGCAGGATCCCCTTGTGTAAAGCAACTCTTGGCTGCCTGTGAGCCAGTGCTCCCAAAGGCCATTGTGTCCTGTGTGCTGTGACAGCCCCAGCATGGCACCCAGACAGTGTCACCTTCAGCCCCTGCTCTGGGAACAGCCAATGTCACCTTCAGCCCCTGCTCAGGGAACAGCCAGACAGTGTCACCTTCAGCCCCTGCTCGGGGAACAGCCATCGTTTCCCCTCATCCCAGCTCCTGCCAGCACCTCCTTCCCCAGGGTGTCATGGCAAACAGTCTGGGCTCTGCTCCAAGTTCCTGCCTGCACATGACCTGCATGTCACCAAGGCACTGAGTGGGATGTCAGCAGGGTGCCATCTCGGTGCTTTCACTGTCCAAGGGAATCCAGCACTTCTGAAGGGCTGCCAGGGACACCCAGCCACCAGCAGTGCAGGATCTCCCCAAGGGACACCTTGCCAGCTTCCTCCAAGGGAGTTTGGCTGAGGAAGCAACCGAGGAAGGAATTTAAACCTCTGTTCCCTCTTGGCCAAATGTTTACCTCCTGGGAGGCTGTGAAATCAGGTTAGGGAGGTGACTGGTGGCCTGGGCACAGCTACCCCTGCATTCCCAGCAGGAATAGGGAGCAAGAACACAGCCATGTTTCCTCATGGAGCTGGATCACTCAGTTCCTGGAGGTGACGTGGTTTGTGCTGCTTTCCTTACAGCTGGAGGCTCATTTAGAAATAGTGTGTGACCCCACGGAGGTCAGCAGTGCGAAGCTCCTGCTCCAGGCTGGAGATATGGATGCTTTGGCACTGAGGATAACTCCTTGTCTGTGCCCTAAATTCTTTCCCTTGCACTTCTCTCAGGGAAGGCCTCCTAGGAGCTTCTGTTGCACTGATTCCTTCTGCTGTTAGAGCAATGCCTGTTCAGTTGGGAAGCCCTTTCTGCCTGCTCTTTGACATTTGTCCATGCCTCTCCTTCTCTCCCTCAAGCTGGAAGAGATGCTGGAAGCAGAAGATGCTCTCTCTGAAGCCAATGCCCTAAATAACACCAACGCTGAAGTGTGGGGATATCTCGCCCTCATCTGCCTGCAGGTGAGTGCCCAGCCCCTGCCAGCCTGCTGGAGTGGGGTTTATGGGGGTTTATTGGGCTGGTGGGGAGGTTGGCATCTGCTCATGAACCTGAAGAGCTGGTCTAGAGCTGTGATATAAAGTCTCAGGGAAAGCGAGTGCTTGGATGGCAAAAGCAGCACCCTGAGGCACCGACTGCCCCAGGGCGTGTCCTCCCTGCTAAGCTGCTTACAAATGCCATTCCACATTGGAGATCCCATGTCTTTCCTGGGGTGCTGGCCACTGCTGAGGCACCCTAACCCCTGGGGGCAGTATAGGGCCCCTTCATGATGAGACAGACATTGAGGGGTTGGGATGGGTGCAGGGAAGGGAAGGGAGCTGGGGAAGGGAACAGAGCACCAGGAGGGGCTGAGGCAGCTGGAAAGGGGCTCAGCCTGGAGAAAAGGAGGCTCAGGGGGGACCTTGTGGCTCTGCACAACTCCTGACAGGAGGGGACAGCCGGGGGGAGTCGGGCTCTGCTCTCAGGGAACAGGGACAGGACAAGGGGAAATGGGCTCAGGTAGTGCCAGGGGAGGTTTAGGTTGGGTATTGGGAAAATTCCTTCATAGAAAGGTTGTCAGGCACTGGCACAGCTGCCCAGGGCAGTGGTGGGGTCCCCATGCCTTGGGGGAATTTAAACGCCCTGTGGATGCAGCACCTGGGGACATGGTTCAGTGGTGGCCTTGGCAGTGCAGAGGGCAGGGGTGGCTTTGGTGTCCTCTGGCTTCTCCTGCCCGACCCACGCCAGGCTTTGCTGCGGGGCTGTGTTGCAGGGCGGGCGGCAGCTGGAGGCGGAGCAGTGCTACAAATACACGGTCAAGGTTGGTGTCGGTGCCCCGCGGGCAGCACGGGCCGCTGCCCCGCTCCCTGCCCGGCCCGAACAGCGCCGCGCAGCCCGGCCCTCAGCGCGCTCCCCTCTCCCGCAGCTCGGCCTGCAGAACGACGCGCTGCTGCAGGAGATCCGCGCCGCCCAGCACCGCTTCGGCTTCGGCGACCCCTCGCTCTGAGCCCACACAAAGCCCCTCACCCCGGGCACACAAACCCCCTCACCCCGGGCACATAAATCCCCCTCACCCCGGGCACACAAAGCCCCTCAACCCGGGCACATAAATCCCCCTGGCCCTGGGCACATAAACCCCCTCAACCCGGGCACATAAAGCCCCTCAACCCGGGCACATAAAGCCCCTCAACCCGGGCACATAAATCCCCCTCACCCCGGGCACACAAAGCCCCTCACCCCGGGCACATAAAGCCCCCTCAACCCGGGCACACAAACCCCCTCAGCCCGGGCACATAAAGCCCCCTGGCCCTGCCGTGCCCGGCTCTGTCGATGGCGTCGCGACCGCGGGGAGGGGAATGGGCGGGGCCAGCGCCGGGAGGGCGGGGTTAGGGCGGGACATGATCACGTGACGGGCTGTAGCGCGCCGCTGATTGGCTGCGGCCGCGCGGGACGGTTGATCCGGCGGCGCGCGCCATGGCGGCAGGTGAGGGGGACCGCGGGGGACCGCGGTGATCCGGGGCACGGCGGCGTCACTGGGCTGGGGGAGCCGAGGCATCGCCCGGGATGGGCGTCCGGGGCACGGGGGTGCCGGCGGTGTCCCCGCGGATGGGGCCGCTCCGGCGGGGCTCGGAGCACGGCGGTAACGGGGGCGTCACCGGGGTGGGCGCGGGGCATGGGGGACCTCTGGGGTACCGGGGCTGAGGGGCTTGTGGGTCTGGAGCGTGGCGGTAGCAGGGATGTCGCTCGGGCTGGGGCTGGTTGGGTTCGGGCTCAGGGTCCTCGCTGGGGCTCGGGGCACTGTCACCGGGCGCGGGGGTACCGGGGTGTCACCGGGCACGGGGGCGTCGCTGGGTCTGGGGGGCTGCATGCACTGGGGTACAGGGCTGTCACTGGGCATGGGGGCTCTGGACATGGAGTTAACGGGGTGCCACCAGGGAGGGGGAGGCTTGGAACAGGGAGGCAGTGGGCTGTCACCGGAGGGGCACTCGGAACGTGGGGTTCAGAGACAGCACCGGGGCTGCACGGTGGTGGGGATGTCATTGGGACTGGAGGAGCTCGGGGCTTGGAGGTTCCAGGGGCATTCCTGGGGCTGGAGGAGGGGAGTAATGGGGTTCTCAGCAGCGCTCTGAGGCTTGGGGGTGTCACCAGGGCTGGGGGGAATTGGAGGAAAGAGATTATGAGGGTATCACCAGGCTTGCATGATGGGGTTGACACTGGGGCTGGGGAGACTCAGGACATGCAGACAGTGGAGTGCTAATGGGGCAGGGGACCTGGGGGCATACAGGGACAATGGGGGGGTGTCCAGGCTGGGGTTCCATCCCCCGATGATCCCGGTGCTGGCAGCCTGGCAGCGTCCCTACCTGAACATCTTCAAGCACTTCCGCGTGGAGGAGTGGAAGCGCTCTGCCAAGGAAGGGGACGTGGCCGCCCTCACGGTAACGGGGCCGCCATGGGCCGGGGGCACTGGCCAAGGGTGGGCAGTGCTGACCACCCCCGTCCTTCCCTGCTTTCCAAAGGACACGAGGATGAAGGGAACAATCTACCGCATCCGAGGCTCCAACCCAGCCAGCAGCTACCTGCAGCTGCCCCGGGCAGGGACACAGTCCCTGGGGCTGACAGGGCGCTACCTCTACCTGCTCTTCAGGCCCCTGCCCCGCAAGCACTTCCTCGTGCACCTGGATGTCACCACCGAGGTCCGTGACACGGGTGGCCTCTTACACTGCCATCACGGCTGCCTGAAGGACTGGGGGTGGCACTGGTGGGCTTGGGGGCTGCAGGATGTGCCTGCTCTTTGCTGCTGGTGGGTCACTCTGGGCTGGAGATGGTTTCCATCGTGGTGTCATCTCCACCGGGGACAGGAGACAGGGGCACATGCCTCCTCCTCTGCAGCACTTCCCTGCCGAAGCCACCAGGGTGACTAGAGCTCCGTGTGTGTCTCTTCCCAGGAAAACCAGGTGGTTCGTATCTCCTTCTCCAACCTCTTCAAGGAATTCAAATCCTCGGCCACCTGGCTGCAGTTCCCCTTCGTCTGCGGGACAGCCAGCGAGGGCACGGCCCGGCGGGGTGAGGAGCTGGGGCTGGGCTGGCACACCACCACCAAAACTAATTGTTAGAAAGTAAATGGAGTTCTCAGGTTGGCTCAAGGTGTTTGCAGAGAAGCTGTGGCTGCCTCATTCCTGGCAGTGTCCAAGGCCAGGTTGGATGGGGTGTGGAGCTACCTGGGCTGGTGGAAAGTGTCCTGCCCATGGCAGGGGATGGAATGAGATGGGTTTAAAGGTTGTCCCTCCCAGCCCAAACCATTCCAGGATTTTATGATAACAGCGGTGGGCCTGAGCAGGAGCCCCTCTGCAGCCAGGTCAGAGCTGTAGCTCCTGCTTGGGCTGTCCCCCATCCCTGTTCTCCCAAACAGTGGGGTGCAGTGTCAGACCAGGCATGAGCCCATGGAGGTGGTGGGACGCCTGTCTGTCTTTCCCCACCCCTGAGCTGACAAGACATGTTTTCCCATCTCCCACTTGGCAGTCTTGCCTGGTAAATACTTCATTCTGAACCCTGTGACCCTGTGTCTGCTGCCCAGCAAGGTCCCTGTCTGTAGCCCCTTTCCCAGCTTCCCTCTTCCCTCCTGTCCTGTCCTGCGCAGGGGTCCCCGGAGCGGCCCCGGCTGACGCGCGCTGGACGTGCCTGGTGCTGGACCTGCCCTCCATCCTGGCCCTGTACCTGAGCCGCAGCTACAACCACCTCCGGGGGGTCAAGCTCTGCTGCAACCTGCTCGTGAGAAACCTCTGCACCAGCGACCTGCTCTTCGAGCCAGGTGAGGAGCCCGGAGCTCGGGCTGGCCTCTGCTTCCTGCTGAGACTGCAGCCCAGCCTGGGGGAGCCCGTGGGGGCTCAAAGCTGAGTTTGCAGCCCTGGCAGAGCACTGGTGCTCTATGATGTGAACAGAAAGGGCAAAATACTTGGTACAATGTTAAGTTTCCACACAGGCAGGGACACCTTCTACCGTCCCAGGGTGCTCCAAGCCCTGTCCAACCTGGCCTTGGACACTTCCAGGGGTCCAGGGGCAGCCACAGCTGCTCTGGGCACCCTGTGCCAGGGCCTGCCCACCTTCACAGGGAACAATTCCTTCCCAATATTCAATCCATCCCCACTCTCTGGCAGTTTGAAGCCATTTCCCCTGTTCTACCAGGCCCTTGTCCAAAGTCCCTCCCCACCTCTCTTGGAGCCCGTTCAGGCACTGGAATGAAATCTGGAATTTAATACAGTCTCCCAAACTCTGAAGGAAAGTATAATCTCATTTTCCAGCTGTACAAGTGAATGAAAAGAGCAAAGTTAAATATCTTTCTAAGGTTAGAAATTTTTTCAGGGGTAAAAATTAAAGGTGTCACCAAGCCTCACATCTGCAAGACTTGTGCTTTTATCTGCTGGAAGAGCCTGTGCTTTTTTTTGTGTCAAAAATCTTCCAACCTGCTTTTTTTATCCACTTGCACAGTGTGGCAGAGGTACTTTGGTCAAATCCTTTGTTTTCTCTCTTTCCTTTTTCGTACTGGAATTCTGTCTGAACTGCCTGGCCTGCTGGGAAGCATCAGTGAGGATGAAGTTATAGGGGCTGCTTTGAAATTCCTGAAACTTACTGTATCTTTCCTGAAACCTTTTCTGTTTCACTTTCCTAAATTTAAAAATTCACGGAGGAAATAAGAAAATGGGCAACAAGCCTTAAGAGAAATCATATGAAACTGCTGAATCAGTGAACAGAAATGACATGAATCTTGAGCCTGGGGGTTTATAACTGAGATCCAAGGGTTTATGCTGTGGTTGAGAGGAGGTTGAGAGTTACAGGAGTTCACCTGTGAAACGTGGGTTTGTTGCAAACCTCAGGCTTGTGCTCTTTGTTTCTCTGGTGGGAAGTGGTGTGTGCCTGTATCCCACAGGAACTGGGATTTCAGGCAGCTCCCTGGGCTTGCAGAGCTCAGTGTGTGTGTGTCCCTGTCCTGGCAGGTGTGACATTCAGCAGGGCCCGCCTGGGTGACCTGTCCTGCCGCGGGGTGGCTCCCATGCCCCGGGAATTGGCCTTCCCTGTGCCCAAGGGGGAGAAGTGGCACGACCTCTATGACTACATCAGGTAGGGCTGCTCCCATCCCACTGCAGCTCCCAGACCTCCCTGCCCCCCTGGGAGGGGCAGGATGGGCAGTGCCACTTAAGGAATGACAGATCAGGTGGACATGGGGCTGGTCTTGGTCCCCCCACCTCCAGCATTTAGGTGTTGGTAACAAAGACACCCTTAGTGCCATCTGCCTTTGGTACCCCTGTGTTTGGAGAACCATGAGGCACAAGGGGAGGGATCTTACAGGAGACAGCAAGGAGGCCTCTGTGCCAAGCTGAGGTACCTGGTGACATTGCCAGGTGCCAATGCAGTGTCCCAGTGACACGGTGCCTTCCTCTGGTTCTGCTCAGGTTCCCATCTGAGGGGGCTAAGCTGCTGCACGACTCCATCCAGAAGAGCTTCCCACATCCTGTGGCAGGTGGGAATGCTGGGGATGGCAGCCAAGGCTGTGCCAGCCCTATTGGGTGCCCTGGGTTCCCAAAAGAGCTCGATCTGCTCCTTGTGTTGCCCAGGTGACCAAGTCCTGGAGGAGCCTGGCCACCCACCGACCCAGCTGGTGACACACTCCAGAGCAGTCTGTGACCCATCCCTTGTCCAGCAGATCAACAGTCCCAAAGCTGTAAGTGCACTGTGGAGGAGGCTGCAGCTCCTTCCTTCCTGCTTCCCATGGAGCTTTTCCCTGCATCTGTGTCTTAATTTAAGAGGTAGAAGCTGCTTGTTGTCATTGGCAGCTGCTGCAGGCACGGTCTGGTGACCACAGCCCTGCAGTGACTGCCTGGGGGTGCAGTGTGGTGCAGCACAGAGACAGGAGCTGTGCCAAGTACCTTGGAATCTCCAGATATCCATCTTCCCTGTCTCTGTGGAGGCAGCAGATCGTGTGTCTTCAAGTTATAGATCAGGAAGTGAGGTGTGGAGTCTGGGGAATGTGAGCAGTGCCCTCAGGGAGCAGAGCAGTGCCTGGAGCTGGCGTTGCTGGGGCTGCAGGCAGCTGCCCTCAGCTGGGCTTCCCCTCCCCACCGGGGTGATGTGAGAGCTGGTGTCCAGGCTGGCTTACCAGTGTGGGGGTGGGTGTTGGGAGAGGGGCTGGGGGAAGCCATCCTCATGCTGTGGAGAGGAGAAACTGAGGAGAACAACCTCTCTTATTAAAGGGTGTCCAAAGGGTGGCTGTGAGGGTGGTGAAGGGTCTGGAGGGGAAGGGTAAGAGGTGAAGCAGGCACTTGGTTTGGTCAGGTGGAGCAAAAGGGACTGAGGTCAGACCTTGTCAGGGGCTGCAGCTCCTCCCGAGGGGCAGCTCTGATCTCTGCTCCCTGTGACAGGGACAGGACCCAGGGAGTGGCTGGAGCTGTGCCAGGGCAGGTTTTAATGGATATTAAATAAAGGTTCTTCCTCCAGAGGGTGGTTGGGCACTAGCCAGTCTCCCCAGGGCAGTGGTCCAAACCTGCCAGAGCTCCAGGAGCATTGGACAGGGCTCTGGTTTGCTGTCTGGAGGAGATGAACTGTGCACAGACAATGCTGGGAGTATAAGGAGAGGGCTGGTTAACAACCTGGCCAAGCCAGGTACCCACAGGACTGCTCTCCCTCCATATTTTTTCCTCCTTGTTGTGTTGCTATGAGGAGCCCTCAGGACAGACATGGGTGTCTCCCTGTCTCTGCCCCTGGGCAGGTGGGGGCCCTGGGAGGAGAACTGAGCTCTGCCTGAGGCTTTGCTCCCTCTCAGGTGCCACGTCGGTGTCCTGCGATCACAAAAAGCATCCCTGAGGTTCACCTGGCAGCCCCAGGGCCTCTGGGAGCTGTGCCTGCTGGAGACCCCGTGCTGGAGGAGAAGCAGAAGCTGCACAGTGCAGGGGACACGAGGCAGCCGCTGCCACTCAGTGATGGTGGCATCCATGTCTATGCTCATCAGAGGAGGGGACAGACATCCCGAGCTGTCCGTGGCTCAGAGGAGGTGTGTGAAGTTCTGGAGGGTCACAAGATGGCTTTGGGGTATTTCCCTTTGTTTCTAATGAAGGGAGAGAAGGAACACAGGGTTCATGCTGGGGTTTCAGTTAAACTCATGGAGTCCAGAAGATGCAGAGGAGCAGTTCTTCCCACTAGCACCCTGCTTGCCTTGACAGAGGGATTCTGTGTTCAAATGTGCTGACCTCAAGCCACAGGTTTGCCCAGGTGTGTACAGGAAGGGCTCTGGCCCTTTTGCCATCCCACAGGTGAGCCCCAGCCTGCAGGACAGCCCTGGCAGTGTCCAAGGCCAGGTTGGAAAGGACTTGGAGCAACCTGTGCTAGTGGAAGGTGTCCCTGTCCGTGGCCAGGGGGGTGGAAGTGGGTGGACTTTAAGGTCCCTTCCAGCTCAAACCAGTCTGGGATTCTCACAGTGCCCCCAGGGCATCACTGGGGCTGGATGGCAGAGCTGCTTAACTCAGAAACCCCAGCTCCTCCTGCTGCCAGCTTTGACTCTGCCAGGTTAAATGCATTAAAGTTGTCCCCTCTAAAGGGAGAAACCCAAAGCTGCCTCTGCTTCAGAGAGTCAAGCACTGGGGCTGGGGTGCCCCATGGAGGGTGGACCTCAGCCTGGCTCTAAGCATGATGCTTCTGTCTGGTTTTCTTTTCCAGGGGCTTGTGCCAGATCCCATCCTGAAGCTGAGAACAATTATTGGCTTTGGAGGCTGCAGCACCAAATGGGTCAGTGGCTTGGGTGATCTGGGGAGCTCATCTGTCATTGTGTGGCCAGGATATGGATGTTTTGGAGGTGTGAAATGCAGCTGAGTGTGGCACTGCTTGATGTGGAAAATGATCCCAAAGTGGGTGAGCCTGAGCATCTGTGACAACTGCTTTGCTGTTAGGATGGTGAATTAAAAATTATGGGGCCCATTAGACAGAATCATAGGATGGAAAAGTTCTCTAAAGACATCAGTTCCAACTGGTTTTCCCAGGATTCCCAGGCCTTCCACTGACCCATGTCCTAAGTGCCACATCTACGTGTCTTTTAAATCCCTCCAGGGATGGTGACTCCACCACTGCCCTGGGCAGCTGGGCCAGTGCCTGACAACCTTTTCTATGAAGAAATTTTCTCAATATCCAGTCTAAACCTCCCCTGGCAAAACTTGAGGCCATTTCCTCCCTTCTTCCCTGGGAGCAGAGCCTGACCCTCACCTGACTGCCCCCTCCTGTCAGGGAATTGTGGAGACCCAGAAGGTCCAGGCTGAGGCCCCTCAGCGTCTTTTCATCAGACTTGTGCTCCAGACCCTTCACTAAATTTAACTTCTTTTTAACACGTTAAAACGGGTGCTGCTTTGTTGGAGGCTGTAAAGGAAGGGCTGTGTTTTGGATTGTTTTCTGTGGCACACTGGGTCCTGCTTGTGGTCTATGTTAGGGTAAAGAAAGGCTTGGTTTGGTTCAGTCAGTTCAAGGCTCTGCCAACAATGTTGGTTTCCTTGGATCTGCTGTTCAGTAGTAGGGACAGAACCTTGAAGCCCATCCCATTCCATCCCCTGCCACGGGCAGGACCCAGGTTGTTCCACACCCCCTCCAGCCCAGCCTTGGACACTTCCAGGGCTGGGGAAGTGTTGCTATAGGACACAAGACAACACGACGCAGACACACTGCTGCTTTTAGGCAGGAAAAAGAGAGTGTTTATTTTCTGACTCTTACATTTATGGATTTTTAAAGGTGACAGAGGATTGGAGGGTGAAAGTGCTACCTCTCTAGGGATACTGGACAAACTAACAGTCTATCAAGTTTCTCCTCCTCCACAAAAGAATGCAAAACAATAAGTTGTTTATAGAAAGTGTGTGAGAAAGTTTCATACAACAATGCAAACATCAGAAGGCTTAGAAAATCTTAAAAAATCAGGGTGACAGGGAAGAGCAGCGCCTGGGCTGTGGGGCAGTTCTGGAGCCGTGTCCCCCGTCTGGGTGCTGCAGGCTCTGTGGACACGGGACAGCAGGGCCGTGGTGTACCCCTGCCACGCCGTCATCGTCGCCCTGCTCCTCGAGACCGGTGAGCAGAGGTTCTTCCTTGGCCACACCGACAAGGTGAGTCTGCCGTGCAGGCCCTGCCCTGTCCGTGCTGCCTGCGGCTCTCCCGGCTCCTCTCGTGCTTCCCGCAGGTGGCGGCGCTGGCCTTGGGCGGGAGCAGCACCGTGCTGGCCTCGGCGCAGGCCGGGCCCCGCGGCCTGGCCCGCCTCTGGGACTTCCCCGCGGGAACCTGCCTCTGCCTCTTCAAAACGCACCTGCAGTCCCTCGTGTCCCTCAGGTGGGTGGCAGAGCATGGCAGCACAGCGGCTTTGCCGTGCTGTTCCTGCCTGCTGGAGCAGGGATGGATTTACAGCTGCCTGGGTTTGTCACAGAACCTGCTGGCAGCTGGCCTGGGGGTGCTGCCAGCTCTGTGCTGAGCTGATCCCTCAGGTCTTGCTGTCTCCCCATCCCCACTACTTGTCCCCTTTTATGGCCTGTGAGGATGAGCCCAGGATACAAGGAGCTGTTTTTCACCAGGTCTCTCTCCCTGCAGCTTTTCCCACAGTGGAGATGTTCTGTGTGGTGTGGGGAAGGACGTCCACAGCAGAACGGTGAGAACTGACACTGGGGCTGGGAGGTTTCCCTGAGAGAGCTGTTCTCCCAGATTCTGTAGTTATTTTCCTCTGCTCTCAGCTTTCCTAGACATGTTCTTGGGGGACATCCCTTTCTCATTAACTGCTTAGAGAATACTTTCCCTCTGCCTGATGCTGATGGGTGTTCCTCAGCGGCAAGTGAACAAATCCTTTTGGAAGCAGCTGGACAGACCTGCTGGGGTTGTGCTTTGGGGCTGTTCTATCCCTGGAGTGGTCCCAGCTAGGGCCCAGGCAGGGTGATGGGATTATATCTTCATTTTAATAGCATTTAGGGCAAGATACGAGGTGAAATCTTCCAGCTCCAGGCATCACTGTGGGAAGGGATGCCAGGCACTGGAGCTGCCGCCTAGCATTGTAGCTGGGGATGACGCAGATCCCACGTGGAGCAGTCAAAAATAAACTTGTTCCATGGGACTGGGGGTTTTGTTTTGTCAGTGGAACTGTTTTTTATCCTTTAGTGACGACCATCAGCAATTAGCTGTGCCATCACTAAGTGAAGCAAAAGCCACACAGTGCTCTCTGTTTTTCCCAGCACGTGGCAGTGTTCTGTGATCCGTGTGGGAGCTGGGAGGTGGGATCAGTGGGGTGAAAGCTGGCTGGGAGAATGGGGGTGCTGGGGGAGTACCTCTCAGCCCATCCTGAAGTGATGCTGGGTTTGGTTTTAACACTGTGCTGGAATGCAGAGCATCCTCCTGCATTTCTGCTGGCATCTTCCCCTTTGCTTTGGGCAGAGGGTTTGACTCTTGCCCCTGGTGATGGGCACTGAGGGCACACAGACCTGCACTGAGCAGTGGGCATGTGCTGCCTCCTGCTCCCTCAGCCCTGGGACAGCTCCCGTATCCCAGCAGGCAGGGTTCCCACTGCTCTGTGGATTTGCTCTCCAAGTCTGAGCCCTGTTGCCAGGCAGCCCTGGGATTTAGAACCTCTAATTATGGATTGCAGACAAGGATATTGCCATGGAGCTTTGCAAAGCTGTTGGACTGTCCTAAACCCTCTGTGCAATGGGTTTTATTTCCGTGCTCCAGCTCTGTTATCAACACTTTGTGCCCAGCTCTGGAGCAGCTGTGGGATGAAAAGCTCTTCTGCTGCCAAGGTTTTGAGCAGCTCTCCCATCATATTTTCTTGCTTCAGATGGTGGTGGTGTGGAACACTGCTCAGGTGACCCGTGGTGGAGGCGTGACCGTGCTGGCCAAGGCACACACAGATGTGGACATCCAGGCCATGAAGATTGCTTTCTTTGATGATAGCAGGTATTGTGCCAGGAAAAGAAATTCAAAGTATTGATTCTTAGATATTGGGAAGGAATTGTTCCCTGTGAGGCTGGGGAGGTCCTGGCCTGGGGGTGCCCAGAGAGGCTGTGGCTGCCCCTGGATCCTTGGCAGTGCCCACGGCCAGGTTGGACACTGGGGCTGGGAACAACCTGGGCTAGTGGAAGGTGTTGCTGGCCATGGCAGGGGGTGGAACAAGATGATCTTTAAGGTCCCTTCACCCCAAACCAAAATAAATATTTTATTTGATAACTCTGGCATGGCTGGGGGGACGTTGTGGTGCTGCAGCCATCTGGTTGCCATTCCTGCTCTCAGTCCTTGCTGTCAGTGGCCTTTGGGACACTGCCCTCCCCTCAGGGGCCTGGGGAGCCCTGCCCTGGCGCTCAGGCTGTGTCTCCCTGTGCAGGATGGTGTCGTGTGGCCGGGACAACATCAGGCTGTGGCGAGTGCGGAGCGGAGCCCTGCGCTCGTGTGCCGTCAGCCTGGGCGAGTACCACGGCCTGGAGTTCACCGACCTGGCCTTCGAGAGGGGGCCTGGGCCTGAGCAGGAGCCAGAGGAACGTGCACTGTAAGGGCCTGTCACTGTCACCTGTGTCTGGAGATGTGCACTGTAAGGGCCTGTCACTGTCACCTGTCCCTGGAGATGTGCACTGTAAGGGCCTGTCACTGTCACCTGTCCCTGGAGATGTGCACTGTAAGGGCCTGTGTGTCACTGTCCCCTGTCCCTGGAGGACTGTGCACTGTAAGGGCCTGTGTGTCACTGTCACCTGTCCCTGGAAGACTGTGCACTGTAAGGACCTGTGTGTCACTGTCACCTGTCCCTGGAGATGTGCACTGTAAGGGCCTGTGTGTCACTGTCCCCTGTCCCTGGAAGACTGTGCACTGTAAGGACCTGTGTGTCACTGTCACCTGTCCCTGGAGATGTGCACTGTAAGGGCCTGTGTGTCACTGTCCCCTGTCCCTGGAGGACTGTGCACTGTAAGGGCCTGTGTGTCACTGTCACCTGTCCCTGGAGGACTGTGCACTGTAAAGGCCTGTGTCATGATCCCTGGTACAAACTCAGAGTGCCAAAACAACATGGAGGGGATTTCAGTACTAATCAAAACAAGTGCACCTTTTATTGAGTGCCCACAGCAAATGCCATAGAAGGATTAGAAAGGAGAATAAAGGATAGAGAGAGAGAGAAAGAGGGGAAGGGGTATAGCTACCAACAGAGAGACTAAATCCTTGTGGTCTGGCCAATAGATCCATCTTGTGATATCAGGGAGAATCTCAGTCTTGGTTAATTCAGGGGTCTTTTATAGTCCTCTGCTGAGGGGGGGAACAGGTAAAAGACAATGGAGAATGAGTTTACTGAAAATGGGTACAGACAGTCCATGTTCCGAAACAGGATAAGTCAATCTCAGCAGAGAGCAGGACCCATTGTTTCAGGAGTGGTTTCTTGGTCCAGGGAACACACCTGTAGGCAACACTTGGCAAACATCTCACTTCAGTCAGGCCAGCCCCCGTGTCAGAATTATGGGGGTCTCAGTCCTTGGGAGGGGGCTTGAATCTCCACCTGTCATGGTGGTCCAGAGGCAGATGAGGGATTGTCTGTCACCAAAGTTATCCCAGAAAGTTCATTTAGCCAAGAGGTGTGGAAATTCCTGGGCTGTTGTGATGAGCGGGTATCAAGGCTCCTTGCCAGGCCCTGCTGGAAGCAGTGTGGCATGGTGGAGCTGCAGACACAGCTGCAAACAATCCCTTGTACAGCATCCACCTCAGCCAGGCCAGAACTGCACTCAGGGTCCTCAGGGTCTTGGTCTCTCTTTGCAACGGTCGTGAGGCAAATGAGGGAAACTTCAGACCATCTCTTACAGCCTGTCACTGTCACCTGTCCCTGGCAGCCTGGCAGGGGGGAGCTCTGCAGCTCTCCCTGGTAGCATTTGCCTTCCCCTCCACCACGGTGCTTTGCTGGGCTTCTCCCTCAAAATACAGCTGCCCTCTGGAGCTGGGAGAGCTCTCCCCACTCAGCATGTGTCAGCTCCCAAAAGGGGTTTGGCTGCTCGCAGAACAGCCTCTTTCCTCTTGCCATGCTGCTGTTGTGCCATATTTAGTGACTGTCTCCCCACCTGAAGCTCTCTGTTGGATTCCTGGGTCAGTGGGAGGAGCCTGGTACACATCCTCTTGCATACAGACACACACTTTGTTGTTTTATTTTAATCATCAAAACCAGACCTTTGTTGTCACCCCATGTTGTCCCACAAAGGCAGAGCTGTCAGCTCAGCCAGCCTGTGGCAGAGAGAAGCTTCTTTCTGGAATCTATGGCAAGCTTCTAGCTCTTTTGCTAATTTCTATTCCAAAGGGTCAGGAAACTAAATAGGAAGCTCTGACTTCTTTGGAAGTGTGTGGAACACTTGGACACCTTGTTGACCTCTTATATTACTTGTGAGCCAGGATTGCTTTACACAAACAAGGTAAACCAAGGTATTGTTTTACTAAAAGCAAGTCTCTCCTGTTGTTTTTCCACAGCTTTGTGTGCAGCAGGAGTGGCCACGTGCTGGAGGTGGACTACAAGAACGTCTGTGTGCGGAGTGCACGGCGCCTGCTGCCTGCACAGCCCCAGGGGGACGGGCAGGAGCAGGCAGGGAGCAGCTCAGGTGGGAGCAGGAGCAGGCAGGGAGCAGCTCAGGTGGGAGCAGGAGCAGGCAGGGAGCAGCTCAGGTGGGATGAGGAATGGGCAGGGAGCAGCTCAGGTGGGAGCAGGAATGGGCAGGGAGCAGCTCAGGTGGGAGCAGAGCAGGCAGGGAGCAGCTCAGGTGGGAGCAGGAGCGGGCAGGGAGCAGCTCAGGTGCGAGCAGAGCAGGCAGGGAGCAGCTCAGCTGGGAGCAGAGCAGGCAGGGAGCAGCTCAGGTGGGAGCAGGAGCGGGCAGGGAGCAGCTCAGGTGGGAACAGGAGCAGGCAGGGAACAGCTCAGGTGGGAGCAGGAATGGGCAGGGAGCAGCTCAGGTGGGAACAGGAGCAGGCAGGGAACAGCTCAGGTGGGAGCAGGAGCGGGCAGGGAGCAGCTCAGGTGGGAGCAGGAGCGGGCAGGGAGCAGCTCAGCTGGGGGCAGGAGCAGGCAGGGAGCAGCTCAGGTGGGAGCAGAGCAGGCAGGGAGCAGCTCAGGTGGGAGCAGGAGTGGGCAGGGAGCAGCTCAGGTGGGAGCAGGAGCGGGCAGGGAGCAGCTCAGGTGGGAGCAGGAGCGGGCAGGGAGCAGCTCAGCTGGGGGCAGGAGCGGGCAGGGAACAGCTCAGGTGGGATGAGGAATGGGCAGGGAACAGCTCAGGTGGGAGCAGAGCAGGCAGGGAACAGCTCAGGTGGGATGAGGAATGGGCAGGGAGCAGCTCAGCTGGGGGCAGGAGCAGGCAGGGAGCAGCTCAGGTAGAGGGGGACCAACAACCAGGGACCAACACCATTGGGGTCAGAAATCTGTTCAAACCAACCAGCTCTTTACCTACGGCTGAAGGATTATTTTGGGGTTGTTTAGATCATTGCTATTTGCCTCTTAAGGACTGCAAATAATCTTCCTTAGTACAGCAAAGAATCATTTTAAGGAAGATTTTAGCATTTTAAATGCTGATTGCACTTTCAGAGAAACACTACTTTTAGAAGCATGAGACAAGGTCTTCATTTGCTTAATGGAGAGATGGAAAAAGAGCTAAGATTAACGAAAAAGATGAATTTGGGGATTTTTTTCATTATTCAGCTGGTGCAGAGCATTCGGGGAATCTTTGTTGCTCTACATTAAGTAGACCAACTTTCAGCTCTTCCATTAACTTGAACAGCAGGAAGAATTCACTTTCAAGTGTGATTGCTCTCATATCTTAAAACTTAGTGCATAGTTTGCTTTGGCAAATTGAGCTAATTAATCTATAATGTGGCCTTTGAGAGGTGTGCAACTGCAGTTCTCGCTTCATGGGCAAGAAAGGGCCCAAGAGGAGATGAAACAAAGTCCTTGGTGCCTCCTGGTCTCAGTGCTGTCTCTGACTTATGGCCTCTATACCTGAATTTAGGTTGAATATTGGGGAAAATTTCTTGACTGAAAGTGTGGTAAGGCATTGGAACAAGCTGCCCATTCTGTCCCTGGAAATGTTCAAAAAGCCTGTGGTGGCACCTGGGGACATGGGCTGGGGTGGGGGATAATCGTTGGGCTCCATGACGTTTCAATCTTAATGATTCTGTGAATCAAAACCTCCCAGTCTGTGCATCTGTATCTCCCTTGTGCAGAGAGGCTTTGGGACAGGGCAGTGAAAGGGTTTGTACCTCAGGCAGTTAATCTGGGATATCCTTTGCTACAGAATCCTGTTTGAGGCAAAAATATGGCAGAGGTAGGAATCTTCTGTGCCTAGCAAGAGTTTCACACTGGTAAAGAGGAGTTTGGAGCCCTGAGAAGGGCTGGCTGAGACCCTTCAGCCAGTTCTGCCTGTCACTGTGGGGTTCCTGCATCCTCCTCAGGCTCCAGCTGGGTGTGGGTGGGTGGACTACCAGCCTCAGCTCTTGGATGGGCCCCCTCTCAGGCTGAGTTTTCTTCTTTCACCTGTGTCAGGAGCTGTTGTTTTTTGGGTTTCCAGGCTCTGGGATTGCTATAAACAGTATCAGCATGTCCTCGACCTTCTGTGCCACGGGATCAGAGGATGGCTACGTGAGGCTGTGGGTACTGGACTTCTCAGCTGCTGTCCTAGAGGCAGGTGAGTAGAGATGGGAGTGGTGCTTCCGAGTTCCACATCTCCTGCTGCAGATCCAGAGCTCCCACAGCAATGCTCATGAGTCAGGGCTGTGTTATGTGTGCTGCCTCCGGAGCTGACTGCCTTGGAAGTCTTCAGTGGCAATTATTCATGTTTATTCTTGTAACTCATAGGAGAAAGGCAGAATCTCCTGGGAGACAACAGACCTTCCATCTTGATTTCTGTCCCTTTCTAGCCATGGCTCATCTGTCCATGAAAAATTAGGGGAGAAGTTGAGCAGTCCTTGATTGTTTTTGAAACAATCACCATTAGAGCAGAGCCCAAGGACGTTAGGAAGGACAGAGACTAATCTCTCTAATCTGTCACGTATCACACCTGCAGGCATTCAGTCTTTGTGTCGTGGGCTTTGCTTTCCTAAATGTGGGTCTGTAGCTGTGTTCCAGCTGCTCCTTTCCCAGAGGATTTATTGACTCCTGTGTCTTTCCCAGAGCATGAGGCTTCAGTGAGTTCTGTCTGCATCAGCCCAGACAGCCACAAAGTCCTGTCCACCACAGCTGCTGGGAGCCTGGGCTACCTGGATGTGCAGGCCCGGGACTACAGCACGCTGATGCGCTCCCACGAGGGCTCTGTGCTGGCCTTCTCTGTGGAGGGCAAGTGGCAGCAGATAGCAACAGTGTCCCAGGACAGCACCATCCGAGTGTGGGACCTCGCCTCCAGGCAGCAGGTGGGTCAGATGGGCAGGTGCTGTCTCAGGTTTAGTAAGAGTCTCCCTGGTCTCTGTTTGGTCCAGTTAGCAAAGCCCCACAGTTCAGGAGCCCTCCCTGGAGTGTGAGGGGTACCATGGGCAAGAGACCCTTTGGAGGTACAGAGTTCTGAGGTATTGCTTGACAAAACTATTTCCTTTTCCTCCATCTCTTGAAGAATGCTTTTTAGCACAAATAGTAACACCCAAGGGCTTTATCTGAGTGCCCAAAGACCCAGGACTTCAGTGGGCTTTGGATCCATCCAGGCAGGAGCAGGGACATGCTCATGGTGGGGATGTGAGGCTGATCAGTTCTTAGATCCAGCTGCAGCTCCAGTCCTCTCCAGCTTCATGCCTGTGGTGTCTCTTCCCTGCAGCTGTATGACTTCTCAGCTGCAGAGGAAACTCCCTGCACTGTGGCCTTCCACCCCTGCTGGGAGATGCTGGCCTGTGGCTTCGACAGCGGGGTGGTGAGGATCTTCAGCCTGGCTGCCTCTGACCTCCTGCTGGAGCACAAGTGAGTGAAGTGGGAGCTCCACGGGGTCTAACTGGGTGTCATGGTGATGAGACAGAGCCACAGTGACACTCGGGGAGCTCCTCAAGCCTCAGGTCCCAGCTGGGTGGGTCTGGGGCAGATCCTGCTGTGCTGAGGCTCTGGGTGGTGAAAGCCCAAGCTGTGAAAACCATGAGGGCTTTCTTTGTGACTTCCCAGTGGACAGGAGGAGGAAAGAGCTGCTAGAGAGCAGCTGGGCAGGTAGCCCTTGTGAGCCTCAGTGTGGGATTTGGAGGATGCTCCAAAGGGAGAAGGAGCAGGTTCCATCCAGGCTGGAGCCTGCTTGCTGCTCGGTTTTCTGACAATTCAGAATGTTGCTTGTCCTGGGCTGCTACAGGGGTGAGCACAGTGGGGTCCTGCTCTGCTTCTGGTAAATTTATCCTCTTGGGTTCTTCACTGTGTTGCACTCAACATCACCACTGTTCCCTCTGTCTGTGATTCCTTCTCTTCCCTTTCCCCATGTCTTCTGCCCTCTTTCAGGCAGCACCGCACCGCGGTCACCGGGCTGACCTTCTCTCCAGATGGCAATTTGATGTTCAGCTCCTGCTTGCAGGGAACTCTGGCTCTGTACAGGCTTGTGGCACAGAAAGTCCAGGTTTTGAGAGTCCTGGGTAAGACTCTGGGGTTGGGATTGCCTTTCTTCTTTTTCTGTATTAGCACAGACATCCTGACACCAGAGCCAGCCCAAACTGACCCTGCTTGGAGTGATATTTCCCAATGAACTTCCTGAGCTTTGTCATTTCCCCCTGCACTGGGCATTGCTGGGGCACCTCCAGTCCTGGGGTCAGTTCTGGGCCCCTCACAACACAGACATGGAGGGGCTGGAGCTTGTCCAGAGAGGGGAACAGAGCTGGGGATGGGGCTGGAGCACCAGGAGCGGCTGAGGGAGCTGGGAAGGGGCTCAGCCTGGAGAAAAGGAGGTTCAGGGGGGACCTTGTGGCTCTGCACAACTCCCTGACAGGAGGGGACAGCCAGGGGGTGTTGGGTTCTGCTCCCAGGGAACAGGGACAGGATGAGAGGAAACAGCCCCAAGCTGTGCCAGGGGAGGTTTAGGTTGGATATTGGGAAAATTCCTTCATGGAAAGGTTGTCAGGCACTGGCACAGCTGCACAGGGCAGTGGTGAAGTCACCATCCCTGGAAGGATTTAAAAGATGTGTGGATGTGGCATGTGGGGACATGTTTTAGTGGACTTGATGATCTCAGAGGGCTTTGCCAACCTTAATGATTCTGTGATTTCTGTTTGTACCTTCTGTGTGAGCAAACCCCAGTGACTGCCAGCCCTTCCCTACCTGTTCTGGTTCAAACCCTCTCATCCTGCTGGTCTGATTTCATTAATGTGCTGGGGTCACAGAGATTCATCCATGCCCAAGCCCTAACTCTTTCCATTCTGTGCATGTGCAATTTAATTTGTTTGAAGTGGATTGTTGCCCTAATCCTGCCTGCAGCAGAGCTGCTCTGTGCTGGTGAATGGAGCTGGTGGAGGGCTGCAGGCAGGGCAGGGGCAAGGCAGTTTGGAAAAATTAGTGTCACATTTAATGTACACTTTGGAAATGAGTTTTGACAGCACAAGCTTGGGCAGGGAAAGGGAACTCTTGATTTTTATACAGTGCAATATTGCACAAAGAGGAGAAACCTGCCCCAGGATGTGTGCAGGAGAAGGAATGGGGGTTGGAGGAATCAGGGAATTCATCCAAAATAACCCAGGTTTGGTGTCAGTGCTGCAGCTGGACCTTCACGTGGTGCCTCTGCTCTGAAACTGTGTTTGCTGCCTGGTCACGTTCCAGGGACAGAACAGTGGAATTATGGTCATGGAATAAATACAGAGAATTGCTGTAATTTCTGTGATTTTCAGACCTCTGGGTCTCTCTGCCCTCTGGACTGACATCAGTGTGGTGGTGTTCAGCACTGACCTCATTCTGCTCTGGGTTCAGCCACCCAGGCTGCAGCTGAGATCTCACAGAGCTCCTCATCACAGCCTCTTGTAACACTAAAAAATAAGCCCTGAAATCAATTTTATTCCTTTGACTTTGTTCTGCTCTCCTTGAAAACGCTGCATGTTCACTCAGGCAACAAGCTGTGCATCACAGCCTTGTTTTTGAGGTGGTTCACTGACCATTCTGGGTGTGTAAATAAAATTTGTAGCATCTCCTACAACACAGGTTGCTTTTTCTCTCAGGCTGCAGGAGAAGCTGCAGCTGCTGCTCAGCAGCACCATCAGAGTGGCTTTGCTGCTCCTCACCCTGTTGCTGTGTCCCCCAGGCAATGTGGTGGCCCGGGATGCTGGGAGTGGCGTGGACACCCTGGTGGTCAGTGGGGACAGTCGCCTGCTGGCCTTCGTGGGGCCCTCCCAGTACGTGGTGACAGTGATGGAGGCCTGCTCACTCGATGAGGTACCCAGCAGAGTCCCCTCACTCCTGGGGACAGGGCTGTCCCCTGGAAACCCCACAGGCAGCATCCAGGGAGGTGGGTCAGGGTGTGGGGCTGACAGTGAGCTCCTTGTTTTCCCTTCAATGAGACAGAAATAAATTCAAGGTTTCCTCTCCTCTGCCTTCATTCTCCTCTAGAAAGATAATTTGGGGAGGTGCTGTGGAGGCTGTCAGCTCTCACCTCTCTCTTGACCTGCTCTCCTGGGCATTGCCTGGACCTGCAGCCCCTCATTAAGTGGGAAGGGAAGGGTCCAGGGGCCTCCATAGCCTCCTGTTAGGAGCACGGGAGCAATCCTGAGGCTCCTGCAGTGCTTGTTCAGTGGCTCTTTGTTCCACAGCTGCTGAGGGTGGACATCAGCATCCTGGACCTGCACAGCACCATCCTGGACTCTGCAGTGAAGGTCTGCTTTGGTCCTGTGCCTCAGGGCGAGCTCCTGGTATCCACTTCTTCCAATAAAATCCTTGTGCTTGATGCAAAAACCGGACGGCTGGTGCGAGAGGTAGGACACTGAAATTCATCCCCCAGGTCTCCTGTGGGGGCTGGGCACTTCTTGTCTCTCTGGGAAGTTAAATGAGAGAAAAACTCCTCCTGGAGCTCCCAGGCTTCAAAGAAACACAAGTGAGAAGCCTGCAGCTGTCCCAGTGTGCTCGTGCTCAGGGTGAGCCGAGCTTGTCCTTGTTTTCCACACTGTCACACTACTGTTCTCTTGCTGAAGTGTAAATAAGGATAAGAACCAGCTCAGCTGAGGCTGCTGGTGCCATTTCTTGTCCTCAGGTGTCCCCTGTGCACAAGCTGAGCTGTTCCTCCTTGGCACTGAGCAAGGATGGCCAGTACCTGCTCACTGCTGGTGACAAGGTCATCAAAGTGTGGGACTACCGGATGCGCTTCAACATCAACTTCCAGGTACTGCCCACCTGGGGGAAGAGGTGGTGCTGAATCCCCAGAGAAGGGAGCAGCAAATGGGCTCTGTGTGACCTGGCCCAGTGTCCCCAGTCCCACTTTGCCCAGCAGAGAAATGCAGCCCCAATCCCACACTGTAACAGTGCCCAGCAGCGGGCTCTGGCTGGGGCTGACAGAGCACCCCAGTGAGAGCCTCTGAAAAGGACAGAAGTAGGTGATAGCTCTGTGTTAGGGACAGAGAGAGAAAATGGAGAGGAAAATGGCTTACCCAAGGCTTCAGAGGCAGGATAAGACTTTGGACTCTTCAGCTTTTGCTTCCTTCCCTGAGTGAGTGTGTTGGAGGTCGGCCCCAGGCTGATCAGCCCACAGTGGGGAGAACTGTAGGTGTGATGGATCCTCTTCTGGAACTTCTGTCGAGGCCTGTAGACCCTGGCTGTGCAGGGGACAGGGAGTGGAGTAACCCTGTCCTGCCAGTGCTGATGGGGATTCAAGGCCTGCTCTCTCCAGGTGTTCATCGGCCACTCGGAGCCCGTGCACCAGGTCGCCTTCACCCCAAACCAAGAGCACGTCATCAGCGTTGGGGATGCCATCTTCCTCTGGGATTTCCTAGCTCCACCTCCCGTCAAGTCATTCCCAGCCAGGTAATGGTGCTGGCAGTGCCTGTCTGTGTCCCCTCTCCCTGCCCCATCCCTGTGTGACTCCAGTCTCTCACCTTCCCAGGGCTCTTTCCCCCGCGTCCACTCGGGTGCTGAGGTCAGGTGAGTTTGCCTCTTCCCAGGGTTGTGCTGGCAGCTTTTCCAGAGGGTAGGAATTTGGGGGGATGGTTCCTTCCCTGAGGGAGTCACGCAGTGGGGGGTAAACCAGCTAATTAGCCTTGAGAGACAATCTCAAATTAATTGGCAGTACCTCTCAGTCTGCCTAGGTGGGGATGTTCTGAGCAGAGCCACTCTGGGCTTTCGGGTAGATTTTCACCTTTTGCCTTCCGTCTTTCTCTGTCCCCATCTCCTCTGTCTTCTTTCTCCCTCATTGGCCCTCTCTCTCTGTCCCTCTCTTTCTTAAAACTCAGAGAAGTGGCTTCTGTGGAAGCTGGAAAGCTGAGGTGTCACCATCCAGAAGGATGAGAGGAGCATGGGCTGAAGGAAGTGACACCAAGCCCTTTTCTTTCCCAGACAGCAGCTCTGAGAAGCCCAAGGATGGCTCTGAGACCCCTCGGCAGACAGTGCCTCTTCCATTGCTGTCCTCCCCACCGTGTCTGGATGTCAGCTCTGTCCACCCAGCAGGATTTCAAAGTAAGAGGAACTGCTTGCAGGAAGGGGGAAAATTAACCTTGTTTTAGGAAAAACTTGCCTAGTTCAGCAGCATCCTTGGGGCCATCCCTACCTGTGACCCCTTCTGGCAGACCAGTCTGCCGTTCCTGCCCCTAAGCTGGGGTTCAGCACCCCTTTATCCTCTGCCCTCCTTCACATTCTGAGCTGCTGGCACAGCCTCTCTGACTGTGCTAAACACCTTGCTGGTCATTCCTATAGGATTTCTCTGCTTTGCCCTCCACCCTAACAGCTGAGCTGTCCCACAGGGCAGGGGAGTGACTGGAAGTCAAGGGGTCAGGCACACATGAGGTGGTCCTGAAGGACATGGATGGCTCCATCTTCTGCTGATTTCTCTCCCCAGGTATTTCCTCTGAGTCGGACAGGGAGGAGGAAGCAGATCTGCCAGGCAGCAGCAGCAAGGTGGCAAAGGAGCACAGAGATGCCTCAGTCATTGTGGTGGAATCAGATGGGAATGAGGAGTCTGTTGTGAGGCCCAAAGGGAGACAGGAGAGCTCAAGATCTCCTGAAAAACCAGCAGATGGTAAATCAGGGGTATTGCCAGTTTGTGCAGAGCTGCAGGCCTGCATGGCAGCTTGGTCTATCCCCCAAAACCAAAGGTCATTATTCTTATGGGGCAGAGAGACCCAGACACGTGCTCTGAGCTGTGAGGTGAAAGGCTGCACCGTGTTCCTGAGGAGCTTTCCCTTGGGCATGGCCTTCCAAGGGAGGTCAGTATTGAGGGGGGCTCACATTGATCCCTAAAACTGCTTGTTTTCCTGGCTCTTTCCCTGCTGCTGCTTCTGGGCACACCAGATCCTGTCTTCAGCCTGGAGCCACTATCATCTCTGAGTGGCACATCCCATTAAATCCAGCTGCAATTAAAGCTCCCAATGGCTCTATTAATAGCTGCACAGCCTGGGAGCTGCAGTGGTGTGTGGCAGCCTGCCAGGAGCAGGCAGCTGCCAGTGCTCAGGACGTGTTGGAAAGCCTCAGGATGAAACTGCCCCCAATGTTCCTGTTACAGTCCTGGAGCTGTGGGGCTCATGGCTTCACTGGGATGCCCAGAGATGAGGTGTGGGTGTCCTTAGGCTCTTTGCAGTGTGGTGTGGCTGTGTGGGTGGGAAATTTAGGAATTTTGGATAACTAATTAATATGATTAAAAAAGAAACTGTTTATTGTTAACATTAAGTACTTATTTATATATTCTAACTCTACTGATTATGTATTTTTATTGGTGTTTTTGTTTGCCTATGTGTTTTGTATGTACTTTTCAGAATATGTGATTGGTTATAGTTTAGGTGGTTTACAGTTCTTTGTTATCTCTTTCTTATGGTCTTGGAATTCAGTTTTTAGCTTCTTTCTTATTTTAGTACAGTTTATGTCTTAGTAACTTTGAATTTTAGAGAGCTTTGAGAAAATTCTGGTAAGAACAATTACAAGTGAAATGGCTGGTGCATACTGTAGTCTGAGTTGTTCAGATACATTGCCAGAAGTGGGAAAGGAACTGACCCAGGGAGTGGCTGGAGCTGAGTCAGGGAGGGCCAGGCTGGATATCAGGAAAAGGTTCCTCCCCCGAGGGTGCTGGGCATTGACTGAACAGGCTCCCCAGGGAATGGGCATGGCTGCCAGAGCTCCAGGAACACTTGGACCGTGCTCTGAGGTGCAGGTGGGATTGTTGGGGTGTCTGTGCAGGGCCAGGGGTTGGACTCACAGTCCTGGTGGGTCCCTCCCCACTTGGGATGTGCTACATGTGACACTGCAGTTTGCCTTTTGCCTCGTGTGTGTTCACACATGCGCAGCACCTGAAGAGAAGCAAGCCACAGCCTGGGTGCTGCTTCCAAACCCTTCCCAGGAGCAGCATCCCATGGGTGCCATTTTCTCCTTTGTGTGGCAGAGCCCAGGAAGGGCACCAGACCTCCCAAGTCCCAGTGTTGCATCCGCCCAGATTCCTACCGGCATTTCACTCCTCGCTTCAAGGCCTCAGTGCTCCCCCAGGTGAGAGTTGAGCTGCTTACCAGGTGGAGAACAGGCATTTTGGGGCTGGGGTAGGTGAATTTTCCAAATTGTTTCCATTTTGTTCTCTGTTGGAAAGCAATTTGGGAAATGTACCCCTGGGCTGATGTTCAGCATAGAAATCCTAATGTTAATTCCCTGTTCTCTACATATAACTCTTCACAGACTATTAAAAAGTGAGTTGTGCTCAACTCTTTTTGTGTTGCCCAAATCTGCATACATTTTTATTCAGAAGGAGTGGAAATGGCATGTGCTATTGAGAGTGAAAGACGAGTGAGCAATGGAGTGATTCATTGTGCTCCCATATTTGCGAGCAGCTGCATTGGCAGAGCAGGCTGGGGAAGGCAAATCCATGGAGCGTAGTGAGAGAGACACGGCACAGCTCCTGCTCTGTTAACAAACACAGCAGGGATAAAACAGAAACTTAACTCAGCCCTTCCCTAAGCTCTGCTGCTAGTGCTGGGAGAACAGCTACATCCAGATTTCACCCCCACTCCTCTTCTCTGTCCCTCCACCTGGCAGCATTTTTCTCCCAGTCCTCTTCCTGTTCAAATATCTGCATCCCAAGTCAGCCAAACCCATGGAACTCTTTCCCAGCAGGATTAGCAGCTGCTCCTCGGCTGGGCATTTGCTGCCAGCCTGTTTTGTACCCCATCTGAAAGCATCTGTGCCTGGCTGTGCTGGGGCAATCTCTCTTCTGTTATGCAATGTTATTTGTCTCTTCCGCTGTGGAGTTGTGTGGGTGTTGGCATGGATCTGTGTGGGATGTGTTTGAGGACACTCGCTTTTTCTTGTGTGGGTGTTGATGCACCTGACCAGACCATTCTTCCAGAGATTATTTTAAGCCAGTGTCTGTTTTTCTTGCAGAGTTTCTTGTCTCCTCCAGCGGGCAGTGAGGTGCTGAAGCTGAAAGCAGTGATTGGCTACAATGGGAACGGCAGAGGGAATATGGTGTGGAACCCAGATACAGGTACACTGGGAATGCTCTGGACCAGTGGGATGTGTTGCCAGAGAAGCTGTGGCTGCTCCTGGATCCCTGAAGTGCCAGGTTGAACAGGACTTGGAGCAGCCTGCCATAGTGGAAGGTGTCTCTGCCCATGGCAGGGATGGAAGGAGATGAGCTTTAAGGGCCCTTCCAACCCAACCCCCGTGTGATTCTATTCTGTGATTCTAGGGCTGTGTACTGAGTGAAGTTATGATCTGACTGTTGGATTGGGATCTTTGCTTGAACACAGAGCTTCTTTCTATTGGTAAAATCCAGTAGCTCTTTGCTGTTGGCAAGCTTTACTTGGTGGGACAGACTCAGGCTCCAGCTGTTGAGTGGACAGAGCAGGAGGGAAGCTCACAAAGCCCATCCTGCCTCCTTTCTCCATCTGGAATGGTGCCCAGCAGCTCTGCTTTACTCAGGGCAGGGAAAGGGAGATTTCACCCCGCTCCCAACCTGCTGCTGCTGAGCTGCATCAAAGACTCAGCTCTTACGTATTAATGAATCATAGAATTTTCCACGTGGGTTGTGGTGGGGGCTGTATGTGCAGCCTTTCCATGAAAACATCCCCTCTCCTCCCCCTCCTCTGCCAGGCTTCTTCGCCTACTCGTGTGGCTGCGTCATCGTGGTTGAAGACCTGCACTCAGGCTCCCAGAGCCACTGGCTGGGCCACGCCGAGGAGATCTCCACTCTCACCCTCAGCCACCATGCCCAGGTGGGAGAGGCTGCTCTGCTCCATACCAGGGCTTGTCCCTGTCACTTTGCAGTCCCACAGCTTAAAATCCCGTTTTTCTGTTCCTCCTTCTGCCTGGAGGCTGTGGAGATTATTTTGGAGTCAGCTATCTGTTGTGCTGGCTCAGTGTGAGCTGGAGAATGTCCAGAGAAGGGAACAGAGCTGGGGAAGGGGCTGGAGCACAAGTCTGATGTGGAGTACTGGGAAGGGCTCAGCCTGGAGAAAAGGAGGCTCTGGGGGGACCTTGTGGCTCTGCACAACTCCCTGGCAGGAGGGGGCAGCTGGCAGGGCTCAGGCTCTGCACCCAGGGAACAGGGACAGGATGAGAGGGAACGGCCTCAAGTTGTGTCAGGGGAGGTTCAGGCTGGCCATCAGGAAGAATTTCTCCATGGAAGGGGTGGCTAGGCATTGGAAGGGGCTACCCAGGAGTGGTGAAGTTCCCATCCCTGGAGGTGTCCAAGGAGGAGCTGGATGTGGCACTCCATGCCCTGGGCTGGGTGACAAGGTGTGGATCTGTCACAGCTTGGACTTGATGATCTTGGAGATCTTTCCCAACCTCAGTGATTCTGTAAAGGCTGTTCTCTTCCTCTGGGTGATGCTGCCTTTCCCTCCTGCCATCAGCTGAATGGTTGCTTCTCACTGAATTCTCCATTTGCCAGCCACATCCCTCTAATGTGGGATGACTGAAAAAACCATTAAGGCTAACGAGCATTCTCTAATTACACATTGTTGTGTTAGGTTCTTGCCTCTGCATCAGGGCAGAGGGATGGAGACTCCCACTGTCAGATCTGCATCTGGAGCACCCAGGATGGGGCCTGCACAGCAGAGCTGTTCCACCACGAGACACAAGTGCAAGCCATGGCATTCTCCTGGGATGACAGATTCCTTGTCACCATAGGTGAGCACTCCTGTAACAGCAGCTGTGGGTGCAGGGTGCACCCCCAAGCAGACAGCTCATGGCAGGAGGGTGCTGTGAGCACCAAACACCTGCCAGATGTGCAGCAGGCTCATGGGTAGGAAGCTGCTCTGTGGTATCCTCGGGACAGCAGGGAATGCAGCAATTACAGCTTTCTTCTCCTGACTCACTGGTGCTTCTTAGACCCCCTGTAAAGGGTTTGTGGTTACTATTTATAGTGTGCAGAGGGAAAAGCCTTCTTCTGGACTTGTTATTGCTGCCTAGATGGACTTGGACAGAAGTAGCCAGGCTCCCAACTGTGAGCCTCCTGCCAGGCAGCCATGCCAGCACAGGATGGATGCTCAAGCTGTCTGTTTTGTTCAGGCAGGGGACATTTAAAGGACAACATGCAATTAGGAAGCCCTTGTTTTGCATGAGAGGGGACCTGTGGAGCAGGCAATACACTCTCTCCAAGCTGGTGAGGCTGCCTTTGGAAAGAAAAGCAGCCTTTGCTGGAGAGAAAGAGAGCTTTGTGCTCTTCAGGGAGCAGTGTGGGAGAGGAGCTCTCCTCCTCCAGCTCTGGTCTGGGCTGCAGGGGAGGGAAAAGCTGAAAGTCTCCACAGAGCTTGTGGAGCCTGGGAAGGGCAACAGGAGAGCTCTCTGGAAGCTTGGGGATTTTGCCATCACTAAGGCCAATGCTTTCTGCTCCCACCCAGCTGTGTGGCTTCCATGGAGGTCAGCTCCCACCTCAGCTGGGACCTTGGCAAAGGTGACATCCCGTTCTTTGTCAAGACAGGGTTAGCCCTGAGTGCCCAGTCACTGGAGAGTTTGTGTGGGACATTCCCAAAAGTGGGCAGCAACTCCCAAGGATAGAGAAACAGCAAGGAAACTGCTCTGACATTCCTCTGCCTGCTCAATCCCAGCCCTGGCTGCTCCTGATTACTCCACTGCCAGGACAGCTTTGCTACAATCTCCAGTGTGAAGTGCTGGGCCAGTCCTGTCTGTCCTTAATTTGGGCAAGCATCTGTTGTGTTGTGCAGCTGGTGCTGAGCACAGGAGTTGTGTCCATGCCTGGAATGGTGTTTGGGACAGTTGTCTCCCAACAGCTGGATGAGGGGTGATGCACTGTGTGCTGTGTGGATGCTTGTGAGCATCCTGAGGCAGCAAAATTTTTCCTGCTGTTTTTCCCTTTCTCCTTAGGGGACTACAGTGACCAGACCATGGCTCTGTGGAGCACCAACACCTTTGAGCTCGTGCTGTCCACTCGTATCTCAGAGCCTGTCCATGATGTGGCTTTTAGCCCTTTCTCTCATCAAGACCTGGCCTGTGTGGGGAGGGGAGCTGTGACATTCTGGGTGTTGGAGCAGCAGGGAGCTGCTGTCAGGCTCAAGGTAAACCTTCCTTTTACCTTTTATTTTCAGCATCTCTGACTTATTTTCCAAGCCCCTGGTGAGGGCTCTGTGAGAGCTGATGATTTCTCTCAGTGAGGTGATACTGACTGTGCACAAACAGCTTTTGGTTGTATTTGAGGCATTGACTGCAGGAGTTGAGGGGAGGAGGGTGTTTTTTCTCCTGATGCGTCTGAGCATGGTCATTGCCTTTGACATTCCTGGTTTTGTGCTCTGGCAGGCTCATCATGCCCCTGCCCCAGCCATGCTGGGGCTGGTGGAGCTGACGTCCCTCTGTCACGGTGCTGAGGCTCTCCTTTACACTGGGACCAACTCAGGCCACATCTGTGTGTGGGACACAGAGACCAATTCCTGCTTCATGACCTGGGAGGCTGATGAGGGCGAGATCGGTGGGTGCAGTGCCAGGGCTGAAAGGGAACAAGTTGGGAAAGAAGCTCTGAGCTCCCAGACTTCCCATTTCAGCTCTGCTTGGACAACTTGTTTGCTGTGTTGGATGAAAGATGAGTGGGTGGCAATGGACCTGTGATCTGGGTTTCCTGGGGGCTTCATAGAATCATTAATGTTGGGAAAGGTCTCTGAGATCATCAGGTGCAACCACTAAGCCAGCACTGCCAGGTCCAGTATAAAGCCACTTCCACATTCCACAAGCTGTTGGAATCTTGCAGGGATGGTGACCCCTCCACTGCTCTGGGCACCTACAGACCTCTAGTCTATAAAACAATGGTGGGCTCCCACTTTGCTGCCCAAATGGCTGTCAGGAGCACCCTTGGAATGATGACAGGGTATCACTGTCACCACTTGAAATAAAGGGATGGGACCACAGTTGGGATAAGGATGATTTGTAGCTCGGACAAACATCAGTCTCAGAGGCCATGAGATTTTAGAGCAGGCAGTCAGCCATAGCACAAAGTAGTCACAAGTTCTCTGTTACAAGGCAATGTAGAACTTTGTCATCCAATGGACAGTTGCCACAGGGTTTATTTTGCTTTTCTAACCTATCCCCATTACTTCTGCACTGTGGATGTTTTGTCCAATAGGCTTCTGTCTCACATGCACACATATGCTTCTGTTATAACTTCTAAACTCTTAGCTTGTTCTATACAACCACACCCCTACACTATAAACCCTTCACCATCTTACCCATCCAGTTTCTCACTTACTTAAGGCATATTCTTACTTACAACTGGAGAAACATAAGTTTATTCATTTTCTACTTAATATCTGTGTATTGTATTTTTACATCAATCCAAGCTTCTCCCAAGGCTGCAGCTCAAATCCTTCAGTGTCTGTGGAAGTTTCTATTTTTCTCATTCCCACATGTGTTGGTTTGAAAAGATAGGTGTCTGTTAAGGAAGGCAGGAGCCTTCCTTGAAATGGAAAATGAAAACCCCCTCTCTCCAAATTATTATAATTTTTAATTAGGGGCACTCAAGAAGAGATATGGGAGTAGGAATAACAGTTCTTTACTAGGAAAATTTAAAAATATAAATGCAATAGTACCAAAAAAAAAAAAACCCAAAAAAAACCAGAAAACAAGCTACTGACAGAAAACAAACCCTGTGGGTCAGGGTGGTGGCACAGTCCCATCCCAGGGTGGCTCAGCCCTCCTGCAGTGCCAGCTGTGCTTCTGCTGGAGCAGGGATCCTGCACAAGGCTGCAGTTTTCCTCTGGAGCTCCAGAGCTGCTGGAGATGGGCCTGCTCTCCCTCTGGGAATGCAGGGCAGGAGAAAGCTGCTCCTCTGGGAATGCAGTGGGAAAAGGCTGCTGTGGTGTTCCAGGGTCAGATTGGATCCAGGTAGGAGCATCTCCCCATGGGATGCTGGAATTTGATCAGCCATGCAGGGACACTCAGTGGCCATGGACAGCAGAGATCTGCTGGAGGGAGGATTGGCTGTGGGAGAGATAAAGAAAACTGCCCAATGAACAGAAGATAAGTGCCCCAGCTGTGACAGCTGCCAAATAGCATACACATACCTGTTAGCACCCAGGGCAGCAGGGCAGGGAGCCCTGGACACTGACAGTGCCCTTCCTCCCCAGGCGTGCTGCTGTGCCGGCACCCCCGCCTGCTGAGCGGCAGCAACACGAAGCGCATCCGCCTGTGGTGCGTGGCCACCGTGCAGGAGCTGAGGCTGAAGGGGCCTGATGCCAGGTAGGAGCTCGTGGCCCCTCACCTGGCAGCCCCCAGGACCTGTCTGAGAGGTGGCTTTTCACAGACAGACACCACGTGCAACCACGCTGCTCCTGCTACTCTTCATGCTTAGCTTTTTCTCTCCATCCCGTGACTGCTGATTCTTTCTGTCTGGATCTTTTGACTGAATTTTTGCCACAGGTAGCTGAACCCTCTTAATGGTGGAAGTGGGTGTTTATTGTACCTGAAGTTTGTGTCAGTGGTTTTTAGGAATTCCTTTAGGAGAATTAGGGAAAAGACATCACCTTTGTTTCTTCTCTCATGCCATTGCATGCCCTATTTTTTTCTTTCCTGTAAAAAGATGGTTGAAGTACAAATCACAGAATCATGGAATGGTTTCAGCGGGAAGGAACTTTCAAGACCATCCCATTCCAACCCTCCCTGCCAAGGGCAGGGACATTATTCACTATCCCAGGCTGCTCCAAGTCCTGTCCAGCCTGGCCTTGGACACTGCCAGAGATCCAGGGGCAGCCACAGCTGCTCTGGGCACCCTGTGCCAGGGCCTGCCCACCCTCACAGGGAACAATTCCTGCCCAATATCCCATCCAGCCCTGCCCTCTGGCAGTGGGAAGCCCCTCTCCCTTGTCCTGTCACTCCAGGCTCTTGTCCAAAGTCCTTCTCCAGCTCTCCTGGAGCCCCTTTAGGCACTGGAAGGGGCTCTGAGGGCTCCCAGGATGGACAAGCCCAGCTCTCCCAGTGACTGTTCCAGGACAGGAGCCCCTCATTGAACTGGCTCATTAGAAAGTTGGATTTAAAGCAGGCAGAGTGGCTGTTCCAACATCTGAGCCAGTCCTTCTCCTACCCTGCCTTCCTCCAGGTGTGGCTCTGTCCTGCTGGAGCATGAGATCACCCTGGATGGGACCATTGTGAGCGCAGCCTTTGACGACAGCCTGGAGATGGGAATTGTGGGCACCACGGCAGGGACCCTGTGGTACATCAACTGGGTGGAGAGCACCAGCATCCGACTCATCAGCGGCCACAAGAACAAGGTCACAGGGGCTGGGCCTGCTTTGAGTTTTCTGTTGCTTCAGGGTGTCTTTCTGCTACAGAAAAAAGGTTCAGATGGTGGGAGAGAAGGTGTTTTATGACAACTTGCCGTGCACCTTGCCTGGTCCTGCCTTTGGGGTTAGGTTTACTGTGCACAGTGCCTGGTCCTACCTTTGGGGTTAGGTTTACTGTGCACAGTACCTGGTCCTACCTTTGGGGTTAGGTTTACTGTGCACAGTACCTGGTCCTACCTTTGGGGTTAGGTTTACTGTGCACAGTGCCTGGTCCTGCCTTTGGGGCTGGGTTTACTCTCTGCCATGATTGATAAGGTTGGAAAAGACCTTTAAGATCATCAAGTCCAAGCACTAACCCAGCACCACCACAACATTCACCATTAAACCATGTCCCCAAGTGCCACACTTATGCATTTTTTGAACACTCTTGGGTATGGTAACTCCACCCCTGCCCTGGGCAGCCTGTGCCAGTGCTTTTACAACCATTTCTGTGAAGAAATTCTTCCTAATATTCAATCTAAATCTTCCCCGGTGCAGGTTGAGGACATTTCCTCTTGTCCTGTCAGCCCAAAAGCAAACCTTCCTTTGTGTTCCCTCTCATCTGGTGTGTCCCATGAGCACAACCCTGGGGAGGAGGGGGCAGGGCAGCTGCTGTGCTGTGGGCTGTGTCCCCTAGAGCCCTGCTGTGTGCCTTTTTCCTGGAGCAGGTGACTGAGGTGTGCTTCAGCCCCGACGAGCGGCACTGTGCCACGTGCGGGGAGGACGGCAGCGTGAGGATCTGGGCTCTGGGCAGCACCGAGCTCGTCGTGCAGTTCCAGGTGCTCAACCAGGTGAGGCTTCATGCCACACCAGTCCCTCCCTCTTGGCACAGGGAAGTGTCCCCTGCGTCACCAGGTCTCTCCTTGCAGAGCTGCCAGTGCCTGGCCTGGAAGCCTGGTCCCGTTGGGGTGTGGCCTTATCCCGGCGAGGGCCAGCACGTGGTGGCAGGGTACAGTGATGGCACTGTCCGTGTGTTCAGTGTCTCCAGGACAGAGATGGAGCTGAAAATGCACCCCCACGCTGCTGCACTGACAGCAGTCACCTACTCCACTGATGGTGAGGCTGCCTGAGGTGACACTGGGGACATGTGGCCTCGGGGAATGTGGCTTGGTGCTGCCTGGGTTTACCCTGGCCTCCAGCTGCTCTGTGTCCTGGCCACCTGCCCAAACCCCAGGGCCAGGGAGAGCCACAGAACTTGTCTCAGTGAGCTCTGGTGACTGCCAGCTGAGCACACAGTGGGTGGGACACGCGAGGTGCACTGGCTCTGGGATAGCCAAGGGTTTTGGGTACAACAAACACCTTTGTTTTATGATCTACTGTGGCTCTTCTTCAGTGTGGGGGGTGTAGTGGGTGTCTCTGAGACATCTCCTCATACCCAGCCCTTGACTGGGGTGTGCCCAGCCTTTCACAGTGTTTCAGGACACTGACATCCCATAGTCTTGGACATTTCTTCTCTGACCATTTTTTCCTCCTACAAGAAGTGTCCCATTCTTTCCTCCTCTGCCGTCAGGGGAAATGATCCTGTCAGGGGGCAAGGATGGGATAGTGGCTGTCAGCAGCCCTCGCACTGGGATGACCATCCATGTCCTGGCTGACCACAAAGGCTCCCCCATCACTGTGCTCCAGTGCACCAGGAAGCAGGTGAGACCTCAGGAGCAACTCCTGTCCCCATCTCTCACTGCACAGCTCTGGCCAGCAAGTTTGCTTTGGTGTCCCTTGCTTTTCCTCTTTGGAAATCTCAGTTTTTCCAGGGATATATTCTGTGGAATAAATCTCCGTGTGTTGCAGGTGCAGCCTGAGTGAGGCTGTGCCTGCAGGGGACCTTTGGTGGCAGTTGTTGACACCCGCATGCAGGTGTGACATGAACCTGTACCACAGGTTCTTGGAGAGCAGCACCCCTCAGGAGCAGCCCAGGCTGTCAGCCTGCAGCCCCTGTGCCCCCAAAAAGGCTCTTTGGCAGCCTGTACCATTCCTCTGTGGAGCTGGGAAGACTTGGCTGTGCAGCAGCGGGATGGTTTGGGTACCTCCTTTGTCCTCCTCTTCATGGAGAGGTTTTTTCCCTTTGCACAGCAGAAGTGGGAATAGTTTTCCCTAAGCTCTCAGGGTTTAGGATCATCTCCACTGCAAGGCTGTATTTCCTGGTAATCTGAGACTGAGGAAATCCTCCTTGATTTGAGGTGAAGCACGTTGTTGGGGGACACATGGTATTGGAAATAACTCCCTTAGGAGATGTGCAGATGCAGAGGGTGTCCCAAGGAAGAGAACTGACCTTAAAAATCATCTATTTTCAGCCCCCTGCCATGGGCAGGGACCCCTCTCACTAGACCAGGTTGCTCCAATCCCTGTCCAGCCTGGCTTTGGACACTTCCAGGGATGGAGCAGCCACAGAGGTTGATCATGGCTTTCATCCCCTAAACACAAGCCCCATGTTCCCATGAGTTCCTGTCCTCCCCGTTCAAAGTCTCTGTGGCCCCAGAAGGACAGGGCTGTGTTTCTGCTCACAGTACCATGACCTGGGGGTGGAAGGAGGGGAGCTCTGGCTGGCAGCCAGCTCCGACCGCCGCGTCAGCGTCTGGGCCTCCGACTGGCTCCAGGACAAGTGTGAGCTCCTGGACTGGCTCAGCTTCCCAGCTCCTGCTGGCCCCGAGGTGAGTGTGGCTCCTGCCAGGCCCTGCCTGCTCCTGGTGTGAGGCTGGACACCAGCAGAGATGGGAGAGGGGGCACAGGGCTCTGAGAGTGAGTGTGTGCTTAGGAAAGGCATCTCTGTTAGTCCAGTTCACAGAGTGTCTTGTCAGTGCACCTTGTTGGGTGTGGAAAGACAGTGTGGCAGTGCCAGACTGCCCTGAATTTAAGCATGAGGAGCCCTAAACTGCACCTGCAAAGAGCTGAGAGCCCTGTGCCAGCAAAGCAGAGCCCGGGCAGCAGTGAGCAGGAGGGAGAGCTCATTATGAGCGTACTGCTAATTGTGACACTCCTGAGGAGTGTGAGTACTCCGAGCCAGGAGCGTGGTGATGGCTTCCCAGAGCCAAGTACTCAGCCCTGTGTGTCCCTGCTGCTTGGCAGAAGCCTCTGGCTGCAGCCCAGGGGTAGGGTTTGGGCAGCAGGACACCTGCTAGAAAAGCAGGAGGATCTGTGTTGGAGAGGATGGAGATGGTCCCTGGTGTAGGTGACACTGGCAGACAGAAGGGAGCTGGGTGTTTTTGGGGGGCAAGAGGCAGTGCCTCAGCCTGGGTCCATACAGCAGCTGGGTTCTGTCAATAATTCTTCTGTTCCTTTCCAAAGAGATGGATTTGCTGTGGAAAGAAGCTCACTGCAGCTCTCCCTACAGCGTGAAGGTTTCATCTTGCATCCCCTCCTCAAGATCTGCCTCCTGGGCCCCATTTCCTTGTGTTAAACTGATCCATAACCAAATCCCAGCTTCAAGCCCATGCAGCAGTATTATCTCAGTGGGAATTCAACCTGTTGGACCCTCATGGGACCTGTCTACAACACTAAATGATTTGCTTCAGGTTTCCATGGCAGGGTGTAGTTGTTCCTTGCTTTCCCTGAGCCAGAGATGGGAGTGCAGGAGGGAGGAAGCAGCCTGCACCACACTCATGTCCCACTGCTCAAACACTCACAGCCCCGGGGTCCCTCTGTGCTCTCCTTTTATCTCTCACTGATCCAAACAAGAGAATCCAGCCTCAGTTTTGTTGCCTTTGGTTTCCCTCAGCAGGCTCTGGACAGCCTCCCTCCCAGCCTGGCTGCGTTCTGCCCTTGGGAACATGGTGTCCTGGTCTACGTGGGCTTTGGGCTGCAGAAGGAAGCTTTGTTCTACAGCCTGAGGAAGAAACAGGTACCTGTCCCCTGCCACAGGCAGTGGGGACAGTGGGGGCTGGCAGAGCTGCCCTGTGTGTTACCCTCAGTCACAGGGGTGGGGCTCAGGGAACAGATTTTCATTTTGGAAATTCCAGAGTGTGGCCCTGGTGAGCAGCAGAGCCCTGCCTCTGCCTCAGGCTGCATCCAGGCAGGCAGCCAGTCCCTGACCCCAGGGAGGGCAAGGCAGCTGCTTCCAGAGCATCAACACTCTCTCCAGTGTCTTCTGGATGCCTGGGGCAGCTTTAGGAGCTGTGCACCCTCAGCCTCCCCATCACCCTCCTTCGGGCTGTGGCTGCACAGCAGTGGATGCTGCCTTCCCCCTCTGAGCTGCCTGTGTTTCTTGCTGGGCTGCAGGTGCTCAGGAAGATCTCCTTGCCAGCCTTTGCCACGTCCCTCAGCCTGTCCCCAGCTGCACCTTTCATGGCTCTTGGCTTTGGTGGTGAGTGCTGGGGGTGCCTGGGCCCCTCCTTCTTCTGCCAGAGGGGAAACAAGTGTCCTCATTCTTCCAAACAAGAGACATGTCCTCGAACCTGGGAGCTACAGTCCAGGGCAAGGAGAAATCTCCAGGAGGCTCCTGGAGGGAGGGTCAGAAATGAGATGCACGAGATCAATCCTGCTTGTCCTTGGGCAGGGGGTTGTGGGCTGTCTCCATTTCTGCAGCCTCTGAGGCAGCAGGAACCTTCCCACAGCATGGGGACAGGCACGACCCTGCTCCTGGCAAGGGCACCTCGCTCCTGGAGCAGTTTGGGTCCGTCTGTGCTGTGTCACTCAGCTCAGCGACTCAACTTGCAGCTCAGCAGCGGGGAGAGAGCCTGGGGAGTGACGGGGAACAGTGGGAAAGGACGGAGAGGGGCTGGGGGTGAGGGGGAATGGTGGGAAAGGACAGGGAGAGGGGCTGGGCATGAGGGGGAATGGTGGGAAAGGACAGGGAGAGGGGCTGGGGGTGACTGGGAACAGGGCTTCTGGCTGGGAAAGGACAGGGAGAGGGGCTGGGCATGAGGGGGACTGGTCCTGGCTGGGAAGGGACAGGGAGAGGGGCTGGGGGTGAGGGGGAATGGTGCTTCTGGCCAGAACAAGACATGGAAATGGTGTGGGAGTGACCATGAATGGTGTTTCTGGCACGGAGCAGAGATGGAGGCGGTGTGTGGGGGCCAGGGAAGGGTGGTCGTGGCACGGACAAGCCCGGGAGCGGGCCTGGAGGGTGATCGGAGCCGCTCCTGTCCCCAGACCGGCTGCTGCGGCTGCAGCCCTGCCCCGGCGGGGCCCCGCAGGACTACGCGGGCCATGACGACACCGTGCAGCTCTGCCGCTTCGCGCCCTCCGGCCGCCGCCTGCTCACGGCCTCGCACAGCGCCGTCCTCGTGTGGGAGCTGCCGGGCGCCTGAGCCGCGCCAGCAACGCTTCTCCAGGGGACCCGCCCGGGCCCAAACCGCCGCCCCGCGGCCGCAGCGGCCGGCCCGCCTGCGGCCCCGGAATGTGTTTCACGGCCCCGTTCGCCGTTTGTTGCCGTTAAACGTTTTGTTTTCGTTAATAAACCATCGAAAGGCCAACGCTGGAGGTCTGGGTGTGCTGGTCCCGCTAGGGGGCGCCGCGCTGCCCCGCGCCGCTCTGCGCCGCCGCTCGGTGGTGCGGCCGGAAGTGGGGGGGGGGGGGTGCCGGGAGGCGGCGGCGCCGCCATGAAACGGGACGTGCGGATCCTCCTGCTCGGGGAGGGTGAGGGGGCACGGGCCCGGGGGAGCCGGCACGGGGCCGGGGGAGCCTCCTCCGGCACGGCACGGGCGTCCCGGGGGAGAGGGTTCTCCTGCAGGGGAGGGGCGAGGGCGGGCACGGGGCCCAGGTGTACCCCCGTCACTGGCAGGAGCAGGGGAGAGACCGGGCCCGTCGTTGTCACCGGGCGAGCCGCGGTGTCACGGCTCCCACCTGCCGCTGTCCCCCTCAAGCTCTGCCGTGCCGGTGCCGATGTCAACGTCCTCCCTTTATTTCCTAGCCCAGGTGGGGAAGACGTCCCTGATCATGGCTCTGGTGGGAGAGGAGTTTCCTGAAGAGGTGAGTGCGGAGGGGACGCGCGCAGCCCCGGCCCGGGCCCCCAGCTCTGTCCCCAGTGTCCCCGCTGGACGTGGGGCTCTTGGGAGGTGCTGTGACAGCCACGGGGCAGGTTCAGGTGAGGTCAGTGAGGACCACACGGAGCTCCAGCTGAGGTGGTGCTTTCCTCGTTTGTGCTCTGATTCTGACTTGGGGGCTGATCCTGACTTGCAGCTCTCTCTGCCCTGAGGAGGGTGTTGGTGTTGGTGCCTCCCAGGGCCCCACCTGCTGCTGCTGGGGTCTCTGTCACCAGCACAGCAGGGCTGGCACCACCACAGAGCCCTTGGAAGGGGCCAGCCCCACTCCCTGCCCGCTGCACCCTCTGGGGATGGGTTTGGTGCTCCAAGCCAGGCCACTGTGAGCAGCAGCTCCCAGCCAGCTGTGCCCCTCAACAGCTGGCTGTTCCAGCACAGTTTGGGTAGGGAAATGGGATCAGTGTGTCCAGGCACATTTTCCCTGAGCCTCAGATGGTTTCTCCTGTTGCCCACATGTGTCCTCCATGGTGTTGTGCTGGGCAGCAGCAGCTCAGGGGTTTGGGGGGACCAGCCCTGCACCCCTTCCCTGCTCTCAGCCCAGCCCACACACCCAGCTCAGCGCTGCTCCCAGAGGAGCCCAGGGCTGATCTCCACGGGATCAGGAGCTTCGTGTGAGGGAGGCAGGTGGAAGTTGCACCTCGAGGGGGCTGCTGCAGCCTGGTGGGCCAGGAGTGATCTGAGATCCACAGCTCGTCCTGCCCTGGCAGTGGCCCTGAGGTCCCTTGTCAGCTGTGCTGCTTGGCTGCAGGGCTGTGCTGGCTTTGCAGGTGCCCCCCCGGGCGGAGGAGATCACCATCCCGGCCGATGTCACCCCTGAGAAGGTCCCCACGCACATAGTGGACTACTCAGGTAGGGCCCTGTCCTGCCTGGCTTCTCCCCTTCCCGGCCTGCCTGAGGGATTGGGACGGGGTGCCCCTGCCTGGGCAGGTGGTGATGGCTCCATTCCCCTTCCAGAGTCGGAGCAGACGGAGGAGGAGCTGCAGGAGGAGATCGCCAAGGTGAGCAGGGCTGGCTGGATGGGGACAGCAGGCTGTGGTCCCCAGGGGACACATGGCTGGTCCCTCCCCTCCCTGTTAGCCACCCAGAGAGGCACAGGCGGTTGGTTATCCATGGATTAATGCTCCTGGTTTGTTGAGAGGCTTGTTTAATCCTGCTCTGCCTTGTAAGCTGCTGTGTGTGGCTGGTCCAGGCCCTCCGGGAGCCTCCAGAAGGCGAGTGGCAGGGGCAGCTCCCTGCCCACGGCAGGAGGAGGAGGAGGCAGGAGCAGACTCTGCTCTCAGCCTCGGGATATTCCCCATGGACTAGAAGAGGGAGAAGCAGTTGCTGGGTTTGGGCCAGACCCCTGCTCCCTGCATTAGATATGTGTGGCTGCCTGATGAAGCCCTGGCACAGAGGAGTTAATTTGGGAGCTGGAGCCCCTGAGGAGCACTGGGCAGGGAGGGATGAGGGAGCCCTCAGAGCAGCCATGGAGGAATAATTAAGTTGTCTGGCTGGGTTGGACCCAGCTGCTCTTTGCCCTGGGATTAACCTTGACTCTGCAGGCATGAGGACCTTTTAATTATGGATAATAAAACATCTCTCACGTGAGCAAAGCTATTTAATCTCCCAACCCCGGTGGCTAACGGTCGAGGAGGTGGGCACGGGGGTCCTGCTCCCTCCACCCAGACAGCAGGAGTACACAGAAGCTTTAAATGGCTCCAGGAAATCCTGCCTAAACCCTTGTGTGTCCTCGGATTAGCATTAAACTCTCTGCTGAAAGGACCAGTGATCCCTCCTGTCTGCTTCCCATAAAGCCTCCGTGTCTGCAGGGGGTCAGGAGGGGAGGAGGGCCAGGACACGGTGCTGTGGGAGGGGGATCTGGGCCAGCAGGCATGGGAGCAGCAGCTCCCGAGGCAGAGGAACTGCTCCCAGCAGTTCCTCAGCCAGAAGAGCTGCTCCCAGCAGCTCGTGGCTCGTGCTGAGGGCACAGGGGGCTGTGTACGTGTCCGTGCTCACGTGCATTTCCCTGGCAGCTCAGGCAGCATTCCCCCTGCAGCCCTGGCCATTCCCTGGAGCCCTGGTGTTCCCTGTAGCCCTGGCCATTCCCCCTGCAGCCCTGGCCATTCCCTGCTGCCATGAGTGTGGCAGGGACCCCTTCACCACCCTCCTGTTTCTCTTGCAGGCCAATGTGGTCTGTGTGGTGTACGATGTCACCAAGGAGGCCACCATTGACAAGGTAATGGGTCCCCACCACGGCCCCTCTGCAGCAGCAGGGCCAGAGGGGGTTCCCAGTGCTGGGGTTTCCATGCTGCTCTGTGGTGTGGGCACATACTGATAGCCCCTGGCTCTTTGGGATTTTGGGTCAGAGATTCCTGCAAGCAGAAGCTGAGCCCCACCCGAGGTTGCTCCCTCACAGCAGGACAACAGGTTGTTGCATCCTGGTGCTGGCATCCAGCATCCCTGGGGCTGCTCTGCCTGCTGGTGTGAGGGAATGCCGGGGAGCAGATGGCTGCAGGGCCCTGTTCCTGCCTGCTGGGAGCTGCCTCTCCCTCCCCAGGCTGTGCTGACAGCCCTTTCCCTCTGCTCACCTTCCAGATTCGCACCAAGTGGATCCCCATGGTGAATGGGGGACTTGAAAAGGGATCCAGGTACCGTGTGGGGTGTGATCTGTGGGTGCAGAATGGGGGGATTCTGGGGGCTGTAGAGTACCCACCATCCTCACCTCCTTCTGGGGGTACTGAGAGCAAACCAGCTTTGTGGTTTGATCCAGGCCAGGATGAATGGGGCTTGGAGCCATGGTCTAATGGAGGTGTCCCTGCCTGTGGCAGGGGCTGGGATGAGATGAACTTCAGAGTCCCTCCCAGCCAAAACCATTCCAGGACTGTGGTTTGTGGCCAGACCACTTAGAGCAGAAGGCACTTTCCTCTACCAGAGGAGGCAGGGGGTCACTGGGGAGGGATCCTTCTCCCCCCTTGATCTCTTCTCAGCCATACAGGGAGAGGAGGCTGCCAGGGGGGTCTGGGAGCACAGAAGCTTTATTCTGTGTGTGGATCTCTTGGGCAGAAGGCTGTTGTGCTGGATTAAAGGCTCCTGAGCATATTGTTGCTGGGTGAAAGCATAAGCAGGATCAGGCAGTCTGTTTCTCCAGATGGATGCTCCTGGCTGTGGGAGGCAGGAAAGCTGCTCTGGACCTTGCAGAGGAGAGCTGGGGCCTCCCTGAGCTGCCCATGGGAGCACCAGTGGTTGGGACAGATCAAGAGGGGGTGGCCTCACTTGTGCTCTGTGTCTTTCCTAGAACCCCCATTATTTTAGTGGGAAACAAGTCTGACCTGCAGGTGGGCAGCTCCATGGAGGTCATCCTGCCCATCATGAACCAGTTCTCGGAGATTGAGACCTGTGTGGAGGTGAGGGAGCTGGGGCTGAGCAGAGCCTCCCTGAGGGGTTGAGATGCTGGTTTGGGGGGAGTCAGGGAGCCTCTGTGCTCCTGGAGTGCTGCCCTGATGATGCTGCTCTACACATGTCCCCATGTTCAGGGGTTGAGAGCCTGTCCTTTGGCCTTTCTGGCCTTTACCCCTTGCCAAGGAGCAGCTTTCTGTCTCTGCTCTCTATGGCTCTCTAACTGGAACTTCACACAGGCCCTGCTGTTTCTGGGGCTGTGGAATGGGCACAGCAAAACCAGAGCAAAACCGAGGAGATTGTCCCTTTGGATTTTTCCTCATGGTGGACGAATGTTGCTCTGGGCTTTGTGGCACAGCTAGTCTGGCTGGGGGAGATTGTGTCATCCTCCTCCTGCCCTTTTCATCAGGGCTGTCTCTTCCTCTGAATCCCCAGTGCTCTGCCAAGAACCTCAAGAACATCTCTGAGCTCTTCTACTACGCCCAGAAAGCTGTGCTGCACCCCACTGCCCCGCTCTATGACCCGGAGGAGAAGCAGGTGGGCTCCTGGGGGAGTCTCCTTCCCCCACACTGCTCTGGGCTGGAGGTTTTGGAATGCAGGAGGAGGGTTTGGGCTGGCACAGACAGGCCAAGGGAGCAGTGCCCATCTCCTGTGCTGGGCAGACAGACTGGGTGTGTTGGGCCAGAAGCCTCCATGCTCCAGGCTGTGTCTTGGTTGTGGAGGGGAGGGTCTGGAAGAAAAATTCCCCATGGATTGTCCTCCCTGACTTTAGATGGGATATTAGGAAAAATTTCTTCCTGGTAAGGGTGGTCAGGCACTGGCAGAGATGGAGTGGTGGAGTCAGCATTCCTGGAAGGATTTAAGAGCTCTGTGGATGTGCCACTTGGGGACGTGGGCTAGTGGTGGCCTTGGCAGTGCTGGGGGAACAGCTGGACTCAGATCTTGGAGCTGTTTTCCATCCTTAATGATTCCATGATTCCCACCTCCAAGGAGGCTGTGGTACTGGCCTGGAAGTGCAGAAAGGAGCCCTCTGTGTGTGGGGTGCAGGAGGAAGGCCAGGCTGTGGCTGGTGCCCTGTCATTGTCACCGTGCTTGGTCCTTGCAGCTCAAACCCGCCTGTGCTCGAGCCCTGACCCGGATCTTCAACCTCTCGGACCAGGACAACAACCAGATCCTCAGTGATGATGAGCTCAACTACTTCCAGGTAGGATGGCTGCAGAGCTGAGGAGCTCCCCAGTGCCTGGCATTCCCTTTCCAGCAGGGAGGCTGCCCCTCTCCTGGCACAGCCATCCCGTTCCTCTTCGGTGTTTCTGTGGCACAGCTGAAGCACTGCAGGGTGCATCTCTGAGCATGTTGGGTTCCATCTTCCTAAGCCTGGGCTGAGTTTGCTCTGCCATGGGAAGACCAGGAGGCTCTGGAGATGCTGAGAGCCCTAAGTTATTGGGATGCTGAAGAGCAGGGGTTTGTCAAGGCATAAGACACAAATCCATGAGCTGGGTGGATTTTCCCTCCCTAAAACCCCATTCCTTGCCAGGGGAGAGGGAACCTGATGAGACAGGATTGTGCTCTCTGAGTGCTTTTCTGACAATGACCTTCATTCTCTTGGGAGGCAGAAGTCTTGTTTTGGAAACCCCCTGGCTCCCCAGGCCCTGGAGGATGTGAAGATGGTTGTGTGGAAGAACACGACAGACGGGGTGCAGGACAACGGCCTCACCTTGAATGGTAACAGCCAGAGAGCTCCCTGCTCCTTCCCAGGGGACAGGGGACCCTCCTTCAGCCATCCCAGGGGCCCTGTCCTTGGCCTGAGCCTCCTGGCTCTCATTCCAAGCCTAGTTAGTTCCTCTTGTTAAAGCAAGCCTGCTGTGGCTCTGTGTCCCAGCAGTCTGTTTTCCCAGGGAAAGCATGGCTGATGAGTGGACTCCTGAGCCTGAGCTGACTCCACTGTGGCTGAGCCCCCTGGTCTCTCCTGCAGGCTTCCTCTTCCTCAACACCCTCTTCATCCAGAGGGGCCGGCACGAGACCACCTGGACCATCCTGCGCCGCTTCGGCTACGACGACGAGCTGGAGCTGACAGATGACTACCTGTACCCACAGTGCGTGTCCAGGGCTGCCAGGGGGCCACATTGCCCTGGTGCTTGGCTCAGCATGCCCAGCCCCTGGCTGCATCCTTCCTGCAGCCCAGGAGCTGCTCTGGGCCCTGAGGTCGGGGTCAGCTTCGCAGTCCTTGCCTTCCCCTGGGGCAGGAGCTGACACGTGGGGTCAGGGACAAATATAGCAGGCCTGGGGCTGGTGATTTAGGCAGACAGGAAGGTGGGGAATGAAATCCTGACTTGCCTTGACATCAGCAAGGGGTTCTTGGAGGCTGCTGTGTGCCTGGCTGAGCGAGGCAGGGCTCGGGAGCAGTGAGCTGTCAGCACAGCCCTCGCGGCTGATTGTGCACCGCTGTTTCCTCTCTGCTCCCTGCCACTCTGGAGATGGGGAGCTGGCAGGAATGGAAGGGTTTGGCTTGCGAGCTGCCTCCTCCTCTTCCCAGAGAGCAGGCTGCAGGGAGGTGACAGGGACACGCTAGTGGATGGCACCCCGGGGCACTGCTGTGCCCTGGGCGTGAGGCAAAGCGAGGCCACATCACCTCCTGGGCTGCTTGGGATGTGCCAGGGAAAGGCCCCTGTGCATCCTCAGGGGATTCTCCCCAAAATAAAGGGACTGTGTCAAGGAATAGCCAGGCCTGGAGGCAGCAGCTGACCTTGAGCAGGGAGGGAGTGGGGAGCTGTTTCCCCTGAGTAAGATGTGCTCACACACTGCGTGAGAGTGTGCTCACACTGCCCTTTGTTCCGTGCTTGAGGAGGTTCATTTGGGTGTCTGAACTGGAGAATAGGATATGAAAGATAAAAGATTTAGGTTGAGTAGTAGGAAAAATTTCTCTGCTGAAAGGGTTATCAGGCACTGGCACAGCTGCCCAGGGCAGTGGTGGAGTCCCCCCATCACGGGGGGATTTAAAGTCATGTAGACGTGGCACTTGGGGACGTGGGTCAGTGGTGGCCTTGACAGTGTTGGAACAGTTGGACTCCATCATAGAGGGCTTTTCCAACCTAAATAATTCCATGATTTTCCCAACAGGATCCGTGTGCCCCCCGGCTGCTCCACGGAGCTCAACCACTTGGGATACCAGTTCCTGCAGAGGCTCTTTGAGAAGCACGACAAGGTGGGCAGCAGGGCAGGGGCTGCAGGGCAGGGGATGCTCTGCTGGGCCTGCTCACCTGGGCACAGCTGCTCCCCTAACACCCCTCTGTGCCAGGGAGCCCATGGAGCACCAGGGAAGGGCTTTCCTCTGCCACAGCATTTTCTCTCTGGTGGCTTTGGGAGCAGGAAGTGGCCACAGCACGCTCTAGGTAGTCTGATGGGCTCAGGAACGTGGGCTTTGGTCACTACTCTTGGCCAAAGGGCAGTTTGGACTTTGAGGGACTGGGTCTGAGTAGGCATCAAGCTGGCATGGCCCTTGTAGTGCCTGGCTGCAGTGGGCAGGGAGGCAGGGGAGTGGGCAGGGAGGCAGGGCAGTGGGCAGGGAGGCGGGCAGGGAAGCTGGCACAGCTGCTGGCCAGCAGCCATGGACCAAACACCAGCATCTGCCAGCCTGGTGGAGGGCTGCCAGGCTGGAGAGAGGGAGAGAAAGCAACATTTGTGCCAAACTCGGGCTCTTGGAGAGTGGGAGAAGGGGATGTATTGGATCAGCATGCACCTGCTCAGACTGGCTATTCAGATGTTGATGTGCATCTGGGGTATGGCAGCTCTGTGACAACAGAGTGGCTCAGGAATGGCAACAGAGTGGACACACATCCCTGTGTGTCCAGATCAGCTCTGTGGCCATGGGGAATGGCAGAACTGAATGGATGCACATCCCTGGGTGCCCAGGTGCCAGCAGGTCCCCTTCAGCACAGCAGCCTGAGTGCTGAGTTGGCCTGTGGAAGGCCAGGCTGGCCTGATGCAGGCTGCTGTGGGACAGCTGGCTCCAGGAATGGCAGGAACAGCAGCTCAGGGCTGTGGGCTGGGCGTGGACAAGTCCTGCCTGGTTGCAGCTGCCATCCCACAGCATGTTTGCTGTTGTGCAGTGCTGGCAGTCCCTGAGGCACAGGCTCTGAGCTCCCCAGCTCCGGCCTCCCTGCGGCCGATCGATTGCTGCCATTGACAGGATCCCTGTGCCCGTGCACAGCGGGGATGTGCCCGTGTGCAGGGCCCCCTCTGGGCACGGGCTGGCTCCTGCCTCCCCTGGTGACTCGCTGTGTTTTGGCAGGACCAGGATGGAGCCCTGTCGCCCACAGAGCTGCAGAACTTCTTCAGCGTGTTCCCCTGCGTGCCCTGGGGCCCCGAGCTCTACAACACGGTATGCACCACTGATAAAGGCCTGCTTTCCCTGCATGGATTCCTCTGCCAGTGGACGTAAGCTCAGTCCCTCTCCCTGGCCCTTGGTCACACCACTCAGCCCTTGCTCACCCTCCTGGCATGCTGTCTCTCCAGGCTCGTGGCTTACCTGGACGTACGGCACTGCCTGGAGTGCCTGGGCTACTTGGGCTACCCCATCCTCTCGGAGCAGGACTCCCAGACCCAGGCCCTCACAGGTACAGCCATGCCCTCCCCTTCTGTCACAACTCGGGTCCCTCCTGGCTCTCACCGCGCTCTCTCCTGCCAGTGACCCGGGAGAAGAGGATTGACCTGGAGAAAGGGCAGACCCAGAGGAATGTCTTCCTGTGCAAGGTGCTGGGAGCGCGGGGTGCAGGCAAGTCTGCCTTCCTGCAGGCCTTCCTCGGCAGGAGCCTGGCGGTGAGTGGCTGCTCCCTGCCTGGCCACGCTCCCAGGGCAGAGCAGGAGGCACAGCTGGGGGTCCTGGAGCGATCTGTCCTGTGGTGGCACCTCCCTGCCCCTGGCCAGGCACCCCGTGTGGTGCCCTCCCTGCCCATGCTTCACACCCCTCTGTGCTGGTGGCTTTGGTGTCCTTCATCCTGGCTGAGGCAGTGGCTCTGCTCCCTCTGCTTGTCCCAAGGGGCTGTGCCTTTTCCTGGTCTGACCACAGCAGTGCTGAATTTCCCTGCCTGTTGGGAACAGCCCCACATCTCATGACAGGCCCTGGCTGCCCTTCAGGGGCTGTCAGGCCACGGGGGCTCGGGGCAGTGTGAAACCCTGTCCCTCACCCAGCTCCTGGCTCCACGGCCTGAGATGGTGTTTTCCTTGTGACAGGCCCAGAGGGAGAAGCCAGGACAGCCATCCCTCTACACCATCAACACAGTGCAGGTCAATGGCCAGGAGAAGTACCTCATAGTAAGTCTGGGAGGGCAGGGCATTGTGCTGGGCCTGGCTCTTGGCAGGGCTGGGTTGTGTCCCCGTGCCCTGGCACATGGGGCTGGGCTGTGGCTGTGGCTGTGCTGGCATGGTCCCTGTGCTGGTGTGAGGAGCAGCAGACCCCTGGGACACTGCAGTGCCACAGCCCTGTCCCCTGTGCTGCAGCTGTACGAGGTCAGTGCTGACACCACGTTCTCGAAGCCGTCGGACGCAGCCTGTGACGTGGCCTGCTTCATCTACAGCCTGAGCGACCCCAAATCCTTCAGCTACTGTGCCAGCATCTATAAGGTAGCTGGCAGGGACCCTGGGGGACTGCACTGGGGTCCTGGGCAGCCACAGGAACCTGTTAGACTTCAGCAGGGGCATGGGGGACATCAGCCTTGGTGGCAGCCCCACCTCTGCCGGGTTGGTCCTTAACCCCTCGCTGGGGTTTCTCCCTCTGCAGCAACACTACGTGGACAGCCAGATCCCCTGTGTCTTCGTGGCCTCCAAGACAGACCTGCCAGAAGCCAGCCAGCAGCCGGGCCTCTTCCCAGCTGAGTTCTGCTACAAGCACTGCCTCCCTCCACCCTTCCTCTTCTCCTGCCACAGCCAGGGACCACCCAGCACTGCTGTCTACACCAAACTGGCCACTGCTGCCACCTTCCCGTTAGTATCCTTGCCGTGGGGGGCTCTGCTGGGAGCACAGCCTGGGGAGGGGGCTGTGTCCCAGCCCTGCCTCTGCCACGTTGCTTTTGCTTTGGTTTCTCTGCAGCTTTTGGCGGCATCTAGGGCATGCAGTGACAGGATAAGGGGGGATGGCCTTAAGCTGAAGGAGGACAGGATTAGATGGGATATTGGGAAGGAATTGTTCCCTGGTGGGGGGGGAGTGTAGAGGCCCTGGCACAGGGTGCCCAGAGCAGCTGTGGCTGCCCCTGGATCCCTGGCAGTGCCCAAGGCCAGGCTGGATATTGGGGTTTGGAGCACCCTGGGATAGTGGGAGGTGTCCCTGGACATGGCAGGGACAAGAACAAGATGAGCTTTTAAGGTTGCTTTCCAATCAAACCATTCCCAGGTTCTGTGATTCTGTGATCTGCTTATACAAATAATTGAAACAGAAAAGCCACTTCTTCTCTAATTGCAGAAGGGGGAGGTTTTCATCTGCCTGTGTGTATGTCTCTGGCAGATTTAGTAGATAGATCCTGCCACAGAAGTGTTTATTTTTGAAGCCTAAGATAAAAAATGCTGAAGAGGAGTAGCCAGCTTAGTTTGCCAAGGCCCACGGGGGGGGTGGCAGCTATTTTCTCCCGATGAGATGGATCAGACTGAAAAAGAGGTCAGTGAAGCGAGACCTCTGTCACACAGCCTCTCTGGGAGGAACTGCCCCCCAGAGGGGCTGGGAATGGGTAGGACAGCAGCAGGCTGGTCACGGGAGGTGAGGGGAGCTGTGGGGAGGGAGGAGGATCCCTGTGAGTGGAATCCCTCTGCTCCAGGGCCGGGAAGGGCGAGCAGAGCTCCAGGGGCCGAGCCCTGGCGGGGAGAGCGTGTGGGAGCCTTGGAAGGCAGGATGGGATTACTAGTGAGTAGTTTTCCCTCCAGCTTCTTTTCCATAAACAACTTTATTTTTAGAGCTGACGTTTTGTTTTTTTTTCCCTCCCCTCTGCAGTATTAAAATTTAAATATTCTTAATATATCTTAGGGTATGTGGTATAAATAAATAACAGCGTAATGGAGGGCCGGGGATTGGCTGTGCTCCCCCGATGTAGTGGGGAATGAATTATGGATGGAGGGAGAGAGAGGAGAGGAGCAGTTAGTGCAGGACAGCACGTGTTTGGGGAGGAGTGTGTGCACTGGGGCAGCACCAGGGCCTGGCCCTCGCTGCCCTTTGGTCCCTGTCACCAGTGTCCCCGTGGTGGCATCCCGGCTCTCCGTGCACGGGGAGCTGAAAGGCAGCTTGACCTAGAAAGGCAGATACCTGTATAATTATTTAGGTGTTGGTGAGCTGTTTCCAGGGCAGGGAGGGGACAGCCACATCCCACAGCACTCCCTTGGCTTGATGGTGATGCTGGGTGACGAGTGCTGTGCTTGTAGGGTTGGGAATCTCTCAGATTCCCCCTGGGCTGTTCTCCCCTGTGCTGGGCTCGCCCCCTGGCACCCCCAGCCTCCCTGTGTAGGGTGGGAGCAGTGGGACAGCCACACTCACCGGCCTCTCCTGTGTTTGCTTGCAGGCACCTGAACGCCGTGGAGCTGGGAGTGGCGTCCTTCTGGCTGCGGGTGGCGCTGGGGGCAGCAGTGACAGCGCTGGTGGGCTTCACCCTGTACCGCCTGCTGGCCAAGAACAAGTGACAGCCACGCCCCGCTCCGTCCCCGTGACACCAGCTCCCGTCCCCAGCGACGCCCAGAGGGACCTTGAACGGGCCCCTGGTAGGAAATCATCCTTTGCCCCCAGCCTGGATTGCAGGACCAGTGAAGCCAGACCCCCCAGCACCAGCAGGATCCATCCCTGGCACCCCCCTGTGGCCTCCTGGCCCCCGTGGCCACAGGGCAGGCAGCTCTGCCAGGAGAGCCCTGCCTCACCAGCAGCTGGAGGATCACCCTCATCTTTTATTCTGTTCTGTTTTTTTAACGCTTGTTTTTAAGCTCAAACATGAGTGTTTCAGTGTCTCTTGGACTGGGCACATCCCCTCCCCTGAGGGCTGTGCTGGTGCCCTCAATTCTGGAGGGCACGACGCTCCCGGGGCCTGTGGGAGCCCCAGCAGCAGCTGAGCTGTCAGATGAGCTCATGGCTGCAGCTCCCTGGGGCACAGCTCCAGCTCCTGTCCCCCTTTCCCTCAGCCAGCGCCGGCAGGGGAGGGAGGGCAGGCACTGACACCCCCAGCCCAGTGTGGGGTCAGGCTGGCCCCTCCTGCTGCTGTCCTGAGCTGAGGGGGCACAGTGACAACCAGGGTTTGTCCTGAGCTCCTTCCTGTTGTTTCTACACGAAAATCTTGTGAGCCCTGCAGCGTGCCAGGCTCGGGCTCTGGGTCCATCCTTTCCTGCCTCCCCTTTGGCCCGTCCCCTCCCCACCCCTGGCCACCAGTGTTCATGGCCACCAGTGTTTGCAGGGCTCCAGGAGCCCTGGTGAGGACTGGGAGGGCGTTGGATGCCCCCTGTGTGCCCAGTCTTTCCATGGCAGTGCCATCACTGAGCTGGTGCCACGCTGTGCCCTAGGCCCTGTGACCTGCTGTCCCCTCTGTGGGGCCTGTCTGGAGCGTGAGGCTCTGGGCATTGCATCTCCTGGCACCACTGGAAGCTCCTTCCTCTCCTGTCCTGTCTCCTGTCCCCTGCCCACACCTGGGCTGGTTTCATCTACTGGGACAGCTCAGCACCACTGGGGCCAGAGCCCCACAGTGTCCCTGTCTGCAAGTCCCAAAGAGCCAGGCCAGCACCCATCCCTGCATTCCTGGCCTCCCAGGGGAGCCTGGATCAGCCCTGGCCGTGCCACCGGCCTGGCAGTGCCACCAGCCTGGCCTTCCCCAGCATGCTCAGGGTCGGTCTCCAGGCAGCTGCAGATCCTGGGTAGCACCCAGAGCTGCTTTTTCCATGTTTTGTCTATTTAAATGTTTTATCGTGGCCTGGAGCCAGCGAGGGGATGGAGGAATCACTGGGCAGCACTGGTGTCTCTCCCAGGGGCAGCCCCAGGGTGGTGTCCCCATCCTGCTGTCCCCAGCGTGGCCAGCCAGGTGTCCCTGCCTGTGCTGGAGCTGCTCTGCCAGTCGGGCACGCACTCGCTGCTGGCCCCTGGTGCCTGGCACTGCCAGGGCCACATCCCTCTGTTCAATGTCCTTCTCTGTGCCCACCGTGCATGGCTCTGCCAGCTGGGCCCGTGCCTGGTGTCTCCCTGCTCCACATCTGCTGGAGCTGTAATGTTTTAGGTTTGTTCTCTACAGCAAAATAAATTTTTACACACCTTGCGCTTGCACAGCGTGTCCTGTGTCACCTGGAGAGCAGGACCCTCGTCCCTGCCCGGGCTGCAGGGGGAGCAGGGCCACCCCGAGAGCCTGGGCTGACCCTTTGAGGGCAATCACAGGGATTTAGGGCCTGGTGTGGTGTGGTGGGACAAGCCTTGGGGCTGGCCAGGACTCCTTGGTGCTTGGGGACACGGATCCTCATACAACATGTGCCAGCCAGGGTGCAGAGACAGGGGAGGAGGTGATGGATCCCGTGGTTCTGTGCCCGGGATCCACGGGAAGGGGGAGCCTTGGCTGCCCTGGGAGCTGTGGATCTGTGCCCGTCCTCGTGTGGGGTTTGGGGCTCCCCTTCCCTGCAGTCACTTCCCCGCTGCACCTGCAGCTCCCAGGGCTGTGCCACCTCCCCTGCCTGCTCCTGTTTCCCATGGCAGCTTTTCCCTCAGCTATTTCTGTCCCTGCAGCCTCAGCCACGGCCGCTGGGCACAGGGAATGTGGGGGCAGCCAGAGAAGAGGAATTTCCAGAGCCTCTTCCCTCTGCTGGATGGGGTCGGGCTGCTCCCACATGAGGGGGATCCCTCTGGGCTGAGGGGTGGGAGAGGAGAGGAGACCCTTCCCAGACGGGCAGCCAGGGACAGGGAGGGTGGGGGACAGCCGTGCTGCCCAGAGCGATCCCAGGGCGGACGGGACACGCGGTGCTCCCTGGTGGCTCCAAAGCAGGCCGGGTCCCCCGGGAGCCGCGGCCCCCGTGCCCGCGTGGGTATTTATAGCTCTGGAGGGCGGGCACGGGGCTGGGGCGGGGCCGTGGGACCCAGCCGTGGCCACACACTGTCCCCAGGGCAGGACCTGCATGGGCAGGGGAGCCCAGAGCTCCCTGGGCACCTCGGAGCGGCTGAGCCACGGCTCTGGAAGTGAGGATGGTACCGGGGATGGGTCCTGGGGACACCCCTGCCCTGCCTGGGGATCCGGGGGAGCCTGGCCTGGGTGACACTGGGCACATCCCACAGAGGTGCCAGTTCCAGGTCCCAGTGCCAGGCTGTCCCATGAGCACTGTGCTGGGGCAGGGACAGCAGCAGAGGCTCTGTGACCCCTGTGCCATGGGGGAGGTACCCAGACTGTGCTGGCCTGTGCGTGCAGGGACAGAATGGAGGGAATGTTTGCAATCCCCTGTGCCAGATTCAGCAGGTACCTGGTGGTGGCATGCTGGTGTCCATTCTGGAGCACTGGTGTCCATTCTGGGGTGCTGGTACTGTACCAGGATATGGATTCCTCTAGCAGGGGGCAGCTGCAAAGCCATGTACCAGGATGTGGGTACAGGAATACGTGTACCTGTGTTGGGATGCAGTACTGGAAATGGAACACAGGTTCTCATTCCAGGATGCAGATCCTGTGCTGGGACATGGGGACCAGGATGCAGGTACCCACAGCAGGATGCACAGAGCTGCTCTGGGATGCAGGAGCTGGGCCAGGATCTGGGTACCAGTACTGGGATGTGAGTGCCAATACTGAGATGTAGACCCCACAGTGGGAAGCAGGTATCACGCCAGGATGAAGTTACCATATGGGGATGTGGGTACCAGTACCGGGATGCAGGTACCTGTACTGGGATGCAGGTTCCCGTACCGGGATGCAGGCACCTGTACCGGGATGTCCGCAGCCGTACCGGGATGCCGGCCCCATCCCGCGCTGCGGGCGCCGGGTGTGGGCAGTGCCGTGCCGTGTCCCGGCGCTGCCGGCGGGGCGGGGCGGGGCGGGTCCCGGTTCCCCGCTCGGCGGTGTCGGGGGTGCGGGGAGGGGGGGGCGCTGCGCCGCGCGTTGCGGCGGGGGCGGCTCCGCTCGGCTCCGCTCCCGCCCCCGCCGCCGCCGTCGCCCCGCTGCCATCGGCGGCTCCCGGCGCCGCCGCTCGCCGCTCGCTCCCGGGCCCGCCGCAACGCGGGGCTGGCGGGGAGAGCCGCCCCCGCCGCCGCCCCCGCCGCCCGCGCCGCTCCCCTGCCCGGCTCGCCGGCCCCGGGCGCGGGGGAGCGGCGGAGCCCTCAGCCCGCCGGGTGCATGGACAGGAGCTCCCTGCTGCAGCTCATCCAGGAGCAGGTGAGGCCGCCCGGGGGGCACCGGGCACCGGGCTGCGCTGGGGGCCGCCGGACAGCGGCCATCGGTCGCTACTGGGGCCGGGCTGCTCGCAGCTCCGGGCGCGGCTGGCGCGCAGCGGGCAGCGCTGCCACCCGGGGCGGCCAGAGGGGCCGTGCCAGCCCCGCCAGCGCCCCTCGGAGCCCCTCATCACCGCCCTGGGGCCCCCCCCGCCCTGTGCCGCTGAGACCGCGCCGCTCATCTCACTTGTGGCCTCTCCCTCCGTCAGCGCCGGGTCGGATCCTGCCCGTGCGCCCTCAAGGACGGGGGGTGCTGGGCGCGGAGCCCCGGCGGGGTTTGGGGGCCGGATGGAGCCCCGGGGGTGCCGTGGGCTCGGCGCCGCCGGCGAGGCGGGGGTCTGCGCCCACCCCCGTGACCTGATTGCGGGATGAGGCCGTGGAGCACCAGCGCTGCGCGGCGTGGGGCTCCGCTCGCGGCACGATGGGGCCTCCAGGGGTTTCCACCCGCTGCCCCCGGCCCCCCCCCAGCCCCCCTTGAGCTCCATCGCCTCGTCCCTCCATCCCCACCCAGCCCTGGCCCAGCTGGCCGCTCTCCCCTGGGCACGGGGAAGGAATTCCTTGGGGATCAGGAAAATGAACTGATCCCCCACTCGCCCCCCGCTGTTCCTGTGACCTTGGCTGAGTCCCCCAGCCCGGGAGCCGCGGTGCTGTCCCCCGTGTCACCCCACCCTCGGGCACAGGGACTCCATGTGGACCCGGGCTCTTCAGGAACCAGCGGCATCTTCCCCGGGAATGAGCAGTGCTGGGGGGGCTGGGCTGGGGATTGGGCCCCACCGGGGGGTCCTAGGGTGGCAGTGAGTTTGGGGTGGGGGAAGATGCACCCCAAAAGCAGAAAGGGGCTCCCTGGCTGCTGGCAGGGCTCTTGATGTTCTTGGGGCCGGTGGCTCAGCATGTGCCAGGTCCCGGCGTGGCACACACACGTGGAGCCTGTGGGGTGATGGCTGTGGGGCAGGGGCACGGGTGACACCCGGGTGCTCCCGTTCCCCGCGGCTGGGGCTGCTCCCAGGGGCTGGAGGCAGCTGAGCGGTTGCAGTGCTGCCTGCACCCCTCATCCCACCCTGCACCCCTCATCCCACCCCTCCCCTCATCCCACCCTGCTCCCCTCATCCCACCCCTCCCCTCATCCCACCCTGCTCCCCGCTCCGGGCAGCCAAACCCCCTTGGGGAAGGGGCTGTGGCTGTTTCCTGCCGGGGGAGCAGGGAGGGACAGGGTGCCCACCCGGTGGGGACACAATCCCGTGTCCCAAGCGCTCCCTTTCCTGCCCATCCCACGAGGCTGAGGCTCCTCTCCCGCATTTCCTCCCGGCAGGAGCAAGGAGCAAACCCCGCACGAGCCCAGGGTGATTGCAGGGGCTGTGCTCTGCCCGGGGGTGCCCTGTCCCCGTCTCCACCTTCCCGTGCCCTCCCGGGCTCCCTGTCCCCAAGGGCGGTCCCACGTCGGGCACTCCGTGGCGCTGGGTGCCCCCGGGCGCTGTCCCGGGGGTCTCGGGGTGCCCGGCCGGCTCTGGGAGCGCCGAGGATGGCTCAGGGAGCCCCGGGCAGGGCGCGGTGGATGCCAGCGGCCGGCGGCAAGGGCGGCGGGAGGAGGAGGAGGAGAGGAGGAGGAGGAGGAGGAGAGGAGGAGGCTGGTGCCAGGGCTGCGCGTGTGTTTAGCTTGGTGGCTTCCTGGCTGGCAGGCTGCTGGCGGCGAGAAATAACTGAGTGGGAGAGTGTTGGCTGCGCCGCGGGGAGACGGGGACACGGCACGGCACGGGGCACGGCGTGGCACGGGGCACCTCACCGGGCACGGCCCGGGGCGGCTGCGGGAGGCAGGGACAGCGTCACGGAGCCAGGCGTGGGGCACCAGGGACAGCGGGAGGTGTCCCCAGCCGGGCAGGGAGCCGCGGCACGCCGGTGATGCTCCGTGCCGTGCCCGCAGCTGGACCCCGAGAACACCGGCTTCATCGGCGTGGAGACCTTCGCCAGCCTGGTGCACAGCCATGAGCTGCCCCTGGACCCCGCCAAGCTCGACATGCTGGTGGCCCTGGCACAGGGCAACGACGAGGGCCAGGTCTGCTACCAGGAGCTGGTAGACCTGGTCAGTGCCGGGCGGCCGCGGGGACGGGGTGGGTGCCAGCCCGGGGTGGGCGCCGGGCACCTCCCCGTGCCCCGGGGAGGGGGCAGAGAGCGGCGGTGCCCGGGGGTGCCCAGGCGCGGGGGGCGGCGCGGCCTCGGGGGCTCCTCCGGGCTGCGGCTGCGGGGGGTGGCGGGGCAGGGGGTGGCCCCAGGCCGGGGGTCCCGAGCTGCCCCCGCGGGCTCGGCCTCTCTCCGCAGATCAGCAGCAAGCGCTCCAGCAGCTTCAAGCGCGCCATCGCCAACGGGCAGCGGGCGCTGCCCCGCGACGTGCTGCTGGACGAGACCGGCCTCGGCATCTACAAACGCTTCGTCCGCTACGTGGCCTACGAGATCCTGCCCTGCGAGATGGACCGGCGCTGGTACTTCTACCAGCACCGCACCTGCCCGCCCCCCGTGTTCATGGCAGCCGTGACCCTCACCCAGGTGAGGGCAGGGGCCAGCTGGGCATAGCCGGGACCTGGCAGGGATCAGACTCGGGCTGGGCAGGGGGTGAGCCTGGTTCTGAGCTCCTGGTGCTGACATGAGGGGATGTGTGACCTGGATGTGACACCTTTGTGCCCACGTGGGTGGTCAGAGCTGGGGCAGAGGGGGTGGGTGGCCACAGTTGGGATGTTCTGGTGGCCACAGAGGGGCTCAGATGTGGGGTGAGAGGTTGGGTGACCCCTGTGGTGATGTCCTGGTGTCCATGGTGGTGCTGAGACCCAGGACAGAGGGGATGGGTGACCCCAGTCGTGGTGTTCGTGTGCCCAGGATGGGACCCATGGAGGGGCTCAGATCCAGGGTAGAAGGAATGGGTGACCCCAGCTGTGATGTCCTGGTGCCCTTGGGGGACTCACACCCGGGGTGAAGGGGCGGAGGACCCTGTTTGTGATGTCCTTGTGCCCACGTGTGACTCGCCCCAGGGCAGCGGGGATGGGTGACCCCAGCTGTGACACCCTGGTGCCCGTGTGGGGCTCACAGTGGGGTGAAGGGGGGTGACAGCCGCGGGGTTTGTCACAGATCATCGTGTTCCTGTGCTACGGGGCCCGGCTGAACAAGTGGGTGCTGCAGACCTACCACCCCGAGTACATGAAGAGCCCCCTGGTCTACCACCCCGGGCACCGGGCACGCGCCTGGCGCTTCCTCACCTACATGTTCATGCACGTGGGGTAGGTCCTGCCGGGGGCACAGGGGGGACACCGGGGGGCTGCGCAGGCTGAGCCCCCTCTGTCCCCTCCTGTGCCCGGGCAGGCTGGAGCAGCTGGGGTTCAACGCCCTGCTGCAGCTGATGATCGGGGTGCCCCTGGAGATGGTGCACGGCATCCTGCGCATCAGCTTCCTCTACCTGGCCGGGGTCCTGGCAGGTGGGTGCTGCCCTGGGGGGACTGTCCCCACTCCCCAGCCCCTGTCACCAGCCCGGGGAGGGCATGGGGAGGTGCACGCCGAGTTTGGTGGGGCTCTGCTGGCAGTGCCAGCATCACTTGGCTGGGGGCTGGGGGGCAATGCAGGCTGTAATTAATTAATGTAGACAGTAATTAATTAATGCTGTGGGGGGAGACCCCATGCTGAGGCCTGTCTGTGCCCCCAGGCTCCCTCACCGTCTCCATCACGGACATGAGGGCCCCCCTGGTGGGGGGCTCGGGGGGGGTCTACGCCCTCTGCTCTGCTCACCTCGCCAACGTCGTCATGGTCAGCCAGGGGACAAGGGGACACAGAGGGGGGACAGGGGGGATGGCTGTGGGCAGCATGGTGGGGGGTGCCATGGGGTGACAACGGGGATGGGAACTGTCTGCGGGTTGGGCAAGGTGCTGGGACATTATGGGGGGATGCCATGGGGTGGCTGGCACTGTGGGGTGGGCAGCGTTGGTGGGAGGATGCTGTGGGTGGCATCAGGGGTGGCACTGTCACAGGGGGACCACCTTGGGTGGCATCATGGGTGGGTGGGGATGGGGAGGAGCAGGGACATGAGGGGGGTCCATGGAGCTCTGGATGAAGCCCCCACTTCTGTGATGGAGCATCACTGATGCCAGCCTGTCCATCCATCCATCATCCATCATCCATCCATCCATCCATCCATCCATCCATCCATCCATCATCCATCATCCATCCATCCATCCATCCATCCATCCATCCATCATCCATCCATCATCCATCCATCATCCATCATCCATCCATCCATCATCCATCCATCCATCCATCCATCCATCCATCCATCCATCCATCATCCATCATCCATCCATCCATCCATCCATCATCCATCCATCATCCATCATCCATCCATCATCCATCCAATGTCCATCCATCCATCATCCATCCATCATCCATCATCCATCCATCATCCATCCATCCATCCATCCATCATCCATCCATCCATCCATCCATCCATCCATCCATCATCCATCCATCATCCATCCAATGTCCATCCATCCATCATCCATCCATCATCCATCCATCCATCATCCATCCATCATCCATCCATCCATCATCCATCCAACCATCCATCCATCCATCCATCCATCCATCCATCCATCCATCATCCATCCAACCATCCATCCCTCATCCATCCATCCATCCATCCATCATCCATCCATCATCCATCCATCCATCATCCATCCAACCATCCATCCATCCATCCATCCATCATCCATCCATCCATCCATCCATCCATCCATCCATCATCCATCCATCCATCCATCATCCATCCATCCATCCATCCATCCATCCAACCATCCATCCATCCATCCATCCATCCATCCATCCATCCATCCATCCATCCCTCCATCCCTCATCCCTCCCTCTCTCCCTTTCCCGCAGAACTGGGCCGGGATGCGCTGTCCCTACAAGCTGCTGCGGATGGTTCTGGCGCTGGTGTGCAGTGAGTACCGCTCCCCCCCCGGGCCGCGCGGGTCCCGCCGCGGGCTCAGCGCCTCCCGCCTGTCCCGCAGTGAGCTCCGAGGTCGGTCGCGCCGTCTGGCTCCGCTTCTCGCCGCCGCTGCCGGCCTCGGGCCCGCAGCCCAGCTTCATGGCGCACCTGGCGGGGGCCATCGTGGGCATCAGCATGGGGCTGACCATCCTGCGCAGCTACGAGGAGAGCCTGCAGGACCAGTGCGGCTGGTGGGTGCTGCTGCTGTCCTACGGCACCTTCCTGCTCTTCGCCGTCTTCTGGAACATCTTCGCCTACGACCTGCTGGGGGCACAGATCCCGCCCCCGCCGTAGCCCGCCCCCCCCCGCCCCGCCCCCGCGGCTGATTTTGATTTCCGAGCCCGGCGGAGGGGCTGGGGGGGTCCCCGCGCGTGACATGGGGACAGGCCACCCCCCGCCCGCCTGTCCCCTCGGTGCTAGCGAACGCGCCGCCCCCGCCCCGGGCTGCGCCCCCCGGTGTCCCCTGCCGCGCCCCGCCCTAGCCCCGTCCCCAAAGGATGCTTCAGCCCTGCCCCGGCAGCGCCCACCCCCGCGGGTGCCCGCAGGGCTCGGAACGTGCCCCTCGGGAGGGAGCCGAGCCAGGGGGACCCCCCCGCTGGCTCCCGCACCCCCTTTCCAGCGTGGGGGCCGCCTCGCTGCCCCCCGGGACCTGCACTTGCACACGAAGGACTGGTGCCAAAAGAGGAGCGATTTATTTTTCTACGCCAAAATAAATATAAATAAAAGAAAGAGGAATTTAACAAAAAGAAGGATATGGGGAGAGCCCGGCAGGAACCAGCTGAGACCGGCACAACTCGTTTTGGCGGTGCCCTCGGCGGCACAGCCCCCCCTCCCCGCCCCCGACCCCCCTTCCCCGCCAGCCGCCCTCCCGGGACGGGGCTGGCCTCGGGATGGGGGCGGGGGGTCCCCGCTCTAACCCCCCCCCAGACCTTTTTGGAGTATAAATAAATATTTTGCACACTGCGGGGCTCGTGTCTCTGTCGGGGGAGGGGGTTTGGGGGTGCCCCCATCCCTGATGGGAGGCGGGGCGGTGCCGGGGCGGGCTGGCCCGGGGGCACAGCCGGGGTCGGGGTTTACTGGAGCAGAAAACTCCGGGAGAAGTGGAGCGGCACCGCCCGAGCCCCGCGGGGCTGGCAGCGCGGGGGGCACACGGGTGGGAGCTGAGCCCGCGCCGGGCCGGGCAGCCCCGGCCGTGCAGCGCCGGCAGCCGAGCCCCCTCCCAGCCCGGCCCCGCCATCCCGGCCCCCTCACCCAGCCCCCGGCCCCATCAGCTCCATGGCCAATCCTCCCGGGATGCACACCCCCAGCGCCCCTTCCACCCCGGCCCCCTCCGGCCAGGCCCCCACACATCCCCCGCACCCCTCTGTGCACCCTGCTCCCATCAAACACCTTCAACCCCATAAACCGCACCCCAAAACAGCATCATCCATCATCCCTCCATCCATCATCCATCATCCATCCATCCATCATCCATCCATCCATCCATCTGTCCATCATCCATCCATCCATCCATCATCCATCCATCCATCATCCATCCATCATCCATCCATCATCCATCCATCCATCATCCATCCATCCATCCATCCATCCATCATCCATCCATCCATCCATCTGTCCATCCATCCATCCATCATCCATCCATCCATCATCCATCCATCCATCTGTCCATCCATCCATCCATCCATCCATCATCCATCCATCCATCATCCATCCCTCATCCATCCATCATCCATCCATCCATCATCCATCATCCATCCATCCATCATCCATCCATCCATCCATCCATCCATCCATCCATCCATCATCCATCCATCCATCCATCCATCATCCATCCATCCATCATCCATCCATCCATCCATCCATCCGTCCATCATCCATCCCTCATCCATCCATCATCCATCCATCCATCATCCATCATCCATCCATCCATCATCCATCCATCCATCCATCCATCCATCCATCCATCCATCCATCCATCCATCCATCCATCCATCATCCATCCATCCATCATCCATCCATCATCCATCCATCCATCATCCATCCATCCATCCATCATCCATCCATCCATCATCCATCCATCCATCCATCCATCCATCATCCATCCATCATCCATCCATCCATCCATCCATCCATCCATCATCCATCCATCATCCATCCATCCATCATCCATCCATCATCCATCCATCCATCCCTCATCCATCCATCCATCCATCCATCCATCCATCCATCCATCCATCCATCATCCATCCATCCATCCATCCATCCATCCATCCATCCATCCATCCATCCATCCATCCATCCATCCATCCATCCATCCATCCATCCATCCATCCATCCATCCCCATAAACCACACCCCAGTCCCCTCCATCCATCATCCCCCGTTCAACCCTATAAACCCCGCCCAGACCCCGCCCATCTGACACTGACCACGCCCCCGGCGCGCTCCGCTCCTTTCCAGGCACGCCCCGCCCCCACCTCCTGCGGGCAGGCCACGCCCCCAAAATCTAGCCACGCCCCTTTCCCCTCTATTAACCCCGCCCTCCACTGGCCGCCCGTCCCTACCCAGAGGCCCCGCCCCCTCCCCAGAAGCCCCGCCCAGTCCCGTCGCTGCCCGGCTGGCCCCGCCCCCGCGGCCCCGCCCCGGAAGCGTCGCTGTCGCAGTGCGCGGCCGGAGCGGCGCAGCCGGAGCCGCCGGAGCCGCCGGGGCCGCCCGAGCCAGCGGAGCCGCGGCCCCAGTGCCGCCCGGGCCGCGCCATGAAGGGCAAGGAGGAGCGCGAGGGCGGCGCGGCGGGGCCCGGCGCGGCGGGGCCGGGCGCGGGGGGCGCGGGCGGCGGCAGCCCCGAGAAGAGCCACAGCGCGCAGGAGCACAAGGAGCAGGGGAACCGGCTCTTCGGCGGCCGCAAGTACCCCGAGGCCGCCGCCTGCTACGGCCGCGCCATCGTGAGTCCCAGCGGCGCCCCCGGCCGAGCGGGACCGGAGCCCCGGGGAGGGGACACCCGCACCGCCGTCCCAAGGGCCCGGCCCGCGTACCCCCGGACGGGACTCCCCGGGAACGGGCCCTCCCCCCTGGCCTCGATGGCCCCAGGCTGGCAGCTCCCCCGTGGCCTGGACACCCTCCCGGAGCCGGCCTGGCCAGCCCTGGGGTGCGGTCCCCGGGGATGGGTCACCCCCGCCGCACACCGGGCCTTGGGGCCCGCAGGGTGGGCCTTCCCCGGCCTGGCCATCTCCGAGGCCTGGCCTGGGCATCACCAGGCTGGAACCTCCTCGGGCTGGGCACTGTTCTTCCTCAGGGCCTGGCCAAGATCCCCCTGAGATGGGACCCTTTTAATCTGGACATTGTTCCCTCACTGGGCCTGGCTCGTCCTGGGGTGCTGGGCACAGCTCCGGGCCTGATTCCCCCTCCTGGGCCTGGCCTGGCACCCCTGGGCCTGGCCTGGCACCCCCCGGCCCTGGCCCTCTCTGGACTTGGACTCCCCAGCCCATCCTCTCCCTGACCCAACTCCAAGCTGGACTCCAAGCCCTGCACCCCCCCAGCCTGAGCGTGTTTCCCCTAAGCCCTGCAGTGTCCCAGGGCTGTGCTGGGTAGGGCTGAGCCACGCTGGGACAGTCGGGGTGCCAGGGGACAGTCCCCTCTGGGGGCAGGGACACGGGCTGCCCTATGGGGACTGTCCCCAGTCCCTGCCAGCGCCTCCCCACGGGGTGCACGCCCTGGCTGGCACTGCTGGCCCTGCCTGCCCAGGGTGACAGCGCTGCGCCGCTGGCTCGGCGAGTCACCGTCTGTCACCCGGCCGCCAGCACGTCCTGGCGCTGCCGCCGCCACCGACATGGGCCTGTCCCCGCAGAACCGGAACCCCTTGGTGGCCGTGTACTACACCAACCGGGCCCTGTGCTACCTGAAGATGCAGCAGCACGACAAGGCGCTGGCCGACTGCAAGCGGGCGCTGGAGCTGGACGGGCAGTCCGTGAAGGCTCACTTCTTCCTGGGCCAGTGCCAGATGGAGATGGAAAACTACGACGAGGCCATCGCCAACCTGCAGAGAGGTGAGCAGGCACGCTGCCACTGTGCCCTGCTCCTGTCTGCTGGGAGAGGGCCAGCAGGGCGACAGGGACGCCGCTGCTGGCGCTGAGGTGCCCTTTCTCTGCCCAGCCTACAACCTCGCCAAGGAGCAGCGGCTGAATTTCGGGGACGACATCCCCAGTGCGCTGCGCATCGCCAAGAAGAAACGCTGGAACAGCATCGAGGAGAAGCGCATCAACCAGGAGAACGAGCTGCACTCCCACCTGACCAAGCTGATCGTGGCCGAGAAGGAGAGGTAACAGGGCGCCTGGAGAGGCTTTTTGGGTGCCACCAGGCTGGCACAGCTCTGTGTGAGGTGTCTCTGCAGAGCCCTGCAGCAGGGAAGGGAGTGACAATGCTCCCCCATCTCCTGGTCTCCCACTCTGTCCTAGGGAGCTGGCGGAGTGCCGAAAGACTCAGCAGGAGGAAAACACAGACGAGAGCCGGAGCCGTGTTCAGCTGGCCAGCATCGAGGCCAAACACGTGAGTGGGGGGCTGGGGGCTTCCTCATCCCATCCTCATCCCCATCCTCATGCTCTGCTGCAGCCAGGGGAGCTGCAGGGCTGCAGCTGTGCAGGTGAAAGCTGGGAGACCTTGGGACACAGCACAGTAGCCTTCATTCTATAGCTCGAGCCACTACTGCAGGTCTGTTGTGTCCCCCCATGATGGCTTCCCCTGCTCTGTCACCTCTTGTCCCAGCCTGGCAGCAGTGAAGCCTGCTGTGCTTATTGTTCCCTGAGGAAACACAAGTGGCTCTCGGCCACATGTGGGTCTGGGTGCTGGGGACTAATCCCAGATAAAAATAGGCCCACAAAGGAAGGTTATTTGTAAGCTGGGTCACTCCTGCCAGTTCAGTCAGGAGCTGCACAGGCAGAGGGGCCACAGAGGACTTGCCCCAGCACCCATGGTGGGAGGCTTTGGGGCTCTCCCTGGGGACCTGTAGCCCCTACACACCAGGGACCCCGTGTCCTCAAGGGCTTGTCTTTCAGGACAAATACCTGGCAGACATGGACGAGCTCTTCTCCCAAGTGGATGAGAAGAGGAAGGTGAGTGTGGCCCAGCCTGTGCTCCTGTAAACCTGCTGTGCACCCTGCTCTCTACTCTGAGCCAGCACCACCTCCCAGCCCACTTTCCTGACCCAGCTGTGCCTCTCTCGAGCCAGAAGCGGGACATCCCTGACTACCTGTGTGGGAAGATCAGTTTTGAGCTGATGAGAGAGCCCTGCATCACGCCCAGCGGGATCACCTACGACAGGAAGGACATTGAGGAGCATCTCCAGGTACTCCGGGCCAGGGGGCTTTCCCAGGACCTTGCCTGGGTGGGAAGGCATCTTTTTGCTCAACTCAGAGCTCCGCAGGCTCCTTGGGTTTGCTCCCAGTTACCTGCCCGGGCAGCTCCCTGTGGAGCAGGCGCTGCCGGGCCCTGCCCAAAGCGGAGGCGGCTCTTGGCAGGGGTCTCACACCCTGACCTGCCCTCTCCTGCTGGGAGGCACCTCCGAGGGGCTCTCCCCCTTGCCGTGGGCAGGTGCCACGTGGCGCTGGCCTCACGGGCACCCGCGCCCCGGGGCTGAGCCCGGGCACGTGGAGTAACCGGTTCCCCCGCAGCGCGTGGGGCATTTCGACCCGGTGACGCGGAGCCCCCTGACCCAGGACCAGCTGATCCCCAACCTCGCCATGAAGGAGGTGATAGACGCGTTCATCTCGGAGAACGGCTGGGTGGAGGATTACTGAGGGGCCGGGGGCTGCCCTGGCACAGCTGGCTCTCCCCGGGCTGGCACCATGCCTTACTCGCTCTCCGGCTGTCCCCGCTCCGCCCCAGCTGCCCCGGGCCTGGCGCTGGGCGAGGGCACGTCACCATGTCCCCTTCCCGAGGAGGCGGGCACCACGGCTCCCTGGCTCCCCTCTCCCGCTCCGGGAGCTGCCTGGGGGTTGGAATGCTGGCTCCTCGGCAGTGGCCTCACCACCATGTCTGCCGCCCCCTCAGCCAGGGCAGCCACAGTCCCCAGAGAGCACGTCCCGCTCCAGGGATTGCCACAGGGGGCTTGCCGGGATGAGCACCTGGAGCCCCGTCCCTCCCTGTGTTTAGAGTTGTTTCTCCTCCTTCCACCTCCTGCCTGGCCAGGGTTGGGCCCTCTTCCCAGTAAACAGCCACTTACCGGGATGCTGCTGCACCTTCTGGCTTTTCCTGGGAAACAGCCGCCCCAGGGCTGGAAGGGGCTGGTTCCCACCTCCCCCTCCCCACTGGGACTGCGGTTCCCTAAGAACAACCACCTGGGTTAAAGTTCTTCTTCCTTTTAATGAAATCCCTTAAAAACCCTACAAAAAATAACCAACAGATTTGCATCCAAGTGAGATTCCAGCGTTTCGGTCGGCCGACGGCCTGCCTGGCTTTTGAGTGCCCTCTGGAAGTTTGCCAATGTCCATTAAAAAATATATATATAGAAAAAGAATAAAAAAAATTCAGCAATAAACGTGGAAAAGGATCTGGAGTGGTTCACAGCAGCCATTTCTGGGGATATCCTGTCTGGGGAATCGCTGCCATCCTGGGGGGACCAGGTTTGCTCCAGGGATGCAGCAACACACAGTGTGCTTCAGTAGAACAACTTTAATCCAAAGACCAGGAAAAACCAAAACTTTCTCAGGCAGTTGGTCCCAGTACCAGTGGCCTGTCCCTGAGGGTGGCAGGAGCTGGAGCTCCTGGCCTGGCTGGGATGCTGGTGAGGCGTCCTCGTCCTGCCAGCCCTAGCCCAGGAAGGTGGAGATGAAGACGCTGGTGTCCAGGTTGAGAGTGGCGTGCCACCAGCGGTCAGGGAAGTACAGCACCTGCAGGGGACAGCAGTGGGGTCCCACGGCTCTGGCTGGGACGCCCGGGGTCCCCCACAGCCCTGCCTCACCTCCCCGGGGTGCAGGGTGCACTCCAGCGGGCGCTGGGCCGGCGGCAGCGCGGGGTAGGTGTGCTGCAGCCAGGCCAGCGTGCTCTCGTTGGGGTGGAAGTGCGGGGTCTGCTCCGGCGGGTACAGGAACCAGCGCTGCAAAACACCGCGGCCACATCCCCTCCCACCCCCTCCGGCCCTGCCAGGGACACCCGGCGGGGGCCTGCTTCTGTGCCCCCTCCCCAAATCCTTCCCCCAGGGCTCCGTTCTCACCTTCCTGCCGAAAATCACCTCGGAGAAACCAGGGCCGTGCCAGTGGAAGGGAACGCCAGAGCCTGAGCCTGGTGGGAGTGGGGGGTGGTACTGGGGAGAGCCCCCAGTCCCGGCCCAATCCCATCCCAGTCCCGGCCCAGTCCCATCCCAATCCCGGACCAGTCCCGGCCCAATCCCGTCCCAGTCCCATCCCAGTCCCGGCCCAGTCCCATCCCGCGGGTTCCCGGCCCAGTCCCATCCCGCGGGTTCCCGGCCCAGTCCCGTCCCAGTCCTGTCCCAATCCCGTCCCAGTCCCATCCCAGTCCCGGCCCAATCCCATCCCAGTCCCGGCCCAGTCCCGTCCCAGTCCTGTCCCAGTCCCGGCCCAGTCCCATCCCAGTCCTGTCCCAGTCCCGTCCCAGTCCCGTCCCGCGGGTTCCCGGCCCAGTCCCGTCCCACACCCACCTGCGATGCCAAAGCTGTAGGCGGGGCTGGTGCCCGGGATGCGGAAGGGAGGGGGCACGTAGTGCTGGAAGAGGGGCTCCCACTCGGTGAAGTTGTTGTCCCCGAAGAAGTAGAGGGTGTCTGGGGGGACACGGGAGCTGAGCCCGGCCGGGGCAGGGGCTGCGGGGGGCGGGACGGCGCTACCCACCGCTGCCCAGGCGCGCCGGGTCCTGCGGCTTCAGCAGCTGCTCCACGTACTGCTGGAACGGCACATCCACTGCGGGACGGAGCGATGAGCGGGGAACGGAGCGGGGAACGGGGAACGGGAGGGATGAGCGGGGAACGGAGCGGGGAACGGAGCGAGGAGAGGGGGAATGGGAGGGATGAGCGGAGGAAAGGCAGGGATGAGCGCGGAACGGAGTGAGGAGCGGGGAACGGGAGCGAGGAGCGGGGAACGGGAGCGAGGAGCGGGGAACGGGAGCGAGGAGCGGGGCAGCAGCAGCCCCGCGGGCGGGCACGGCCCCGCGCTCACCTTTGCGGTACGAGTAGGTGTTGGCCGTGCTGAGGCGCACCGGGAAGGGCCCGAAGGCCGCCAGCAGCTTCTCCCGGGTGCAGAGGGCTCGGAACGCCTGGGGATGGAGCGCGGGGAGCCGGGATGCTGCCGCCGCTCCCGGGGCACCGGGGGGTGCGCCCGCCCGGAACCCTCCGTCCCCTCGCGGCACTCACCGAATTGTCCGTGACCCCACCGAGGATCACTGGCCGGGAGAAGGCGAACCTGGGGGCGGCATCCAGCGGGGTCCCGCACGGGCGGAGCACGGGGACCGGCACTGACCCACCCCGGGGCACCGGGACCGGCCCCGACCCACCCCGAGACTGGCTCCAAAGCACCCCCGGGGCACCTTCCCCCAGGTTTTCCCCCGGGGCTCCCGGGTCCGCCCCCCCCCCCCCCCAGTCCCCCCCGCCGCTCCCCGTTAGCCCGCCCGGTGCACCGGAACTGTCCCCGGGCCCTGTCTCGGTGCCGGGCCCCCCGTACCGCTGCAGGAAGAGGGAGTAGGTGAGGGAGGCATCGGCTCGCTCCACGGTGCAGCGTGGCTCCTCCGGCACCGTGCCCGCCAGCCTGCAACGGGAGACTCCGCTCGGCACCGGCACCAGGACCCGCACAGGGACCGGTCCCGGGGCAGCCCCTGTCCTTACCAGCCGCCGTCCGGAGGGTCGGTGCAGGCGCCGGGCCGGACCCAGCCCAGCAGCAGCAGCGGCAGCAGCCGCGGGGCCGCCGCCATCGGGACCGGCACCGGAGACACCGGGAACTACAACTCCCGGCATGCACCGCGAACACACGGTGGGCACGATCATTGGCTGGGCGCGTCGCTACGGGTCCCGGTAAGTGCCATCCTTATAAGGCAGCGGAAAGCCAGCCCCGCCTCACGGCTCAGTGTCCGCCCGACCCCAGGGGACAACAGCATGGGGACAGCGGGACACCGCAGGGCGGGACCCTGCGGAGCGGGGCCGGGGCCCCTCCCAGCGGTCCCTGCATCCAGGCGAAGCAAAGACAGGAGTCATGGCTCGAATCAGCTGCTGGTTTGTTTTAATCCAGTAAAAAACGGCCGGGCGGGGGGTGCCCCCCAGCCCTTATTTACACAAATAAATACACGGAGGGCGGTGCCAGGGGCATGGGGCAGGGCACGCTGCCTGCCCCGCTCCCCCCTGCCCACGCTGCTGCCAGCTGCCCTGCAGGGGCAGGGCTCAGGTGTGCTCTCGGGGGGCTCAGGTGTGCTCGGGGGGCTCAGGTGTACTCGCAGAGGTGGCCGCAGCCAGCGGGGCAGTGGGAGCTGGTCTCCAGCCACTTCATGATGTGCTGCAGGTGGCCACCATGGCTGCAGCCCTGGCACCAGACGAAGAGCCCCTTCACCACATGGTGACACACGGCACACATGCTGGCACACTGCCGACACCTGCACCAGGAGATTCGGGTGGGTGTGGGCAGGGAGAGCCCTCGGGGGGCAATAAGGGGGAACGGGGGCACCCACAGGCCCCTCTGGGCCCCCTGACCTGTCGCAGATCCAGCCCCTGTTGCTCATGGGCCGCTTGCAGTTGCTGCAGTTGACGTGCAGGGTGGTGGAAGCCTGGTTGAGGCAGTTGATGGCACGGCAGGTGCTCAGCTTGATCACCTCGTTGGAGATGTTCCAGAGCTGGAAGCGCTGCAGCAGGTCGATGTAGGACGTGTACCAGTGCTCCTGGGGACAGCCACAGGCAGCTGAGCCTCCACATCCACCTGAAACCCCCTCAGGACTCCAGCCCTGTATCCCAAAGGCAAGATTCCCCTGGGGGCTCAGCCTGGAGAAAAGGAGGCTCAGGGGGGGCCTTCTCACTCTACAAGTCCCTGACAGGAGGGTGGAGCCAGGTGGGGTCAGGCTCTGCTCCCAGGGAACAGGGACAGGAAAAGAGGAAATGGCCTCAAGCTGGGCCAGAGGAGGTTTAGGTTGGATATTAGGGAGAATTTCTTCATGGAAAGGGTGGTCAGGCACTGGCACAGGCTGCCCGTTGCAGTGGTGGAGTCACCATTCCTTGGGAGGATCTAAAAGCTGTGTGGATGTGGCACCTCGGGACATGGTTCAGAGGTGACCTTGGCAGTGCTGGGGGAATGGTGGGACTCGATGATCTTAGAGGCCTTTTCCAACCTAAAGGATTCTGTGATCCTCTGCTCCCTGCAGTGGGAGAATGGCTCTGCAGTGCTGAGGAACAGCATCCTTCCCTGCATCAACAGGGTGAGGACACCTCCCCACCCCAGCCCTGCAGAGCCCACCCCAAATCCCTGCCAGGACTGCTGGTGGAGCAGGCACCAGAACCCTGGGGCTGCTCACTCTGCCTCAGAGCTGCCCTGCCAGGGCCTGCAGGAGAAGGAACGTGCCCCGGCCCCAGGCAGGAGCCCATCCCACGGGGAGGCACGGCCCTGCCCTCGGGGCCGTACCTGCGTCTGCTCATCGATCTCCTTGCGGATGCGCTCTCCCAGCACGATGAGCACGGACACGGCCGTCTGCACGTCGCCCTGCTCGGCGTAGAAGAGCAGCGTGTCCCGCACGATGGGGTTGAAGAAGTCGGAGGGCAGGCGGTTCTCGTAGAGAGAGTGGGAGATGGAGATGAGCGAGAAGGACTCCACGGGCGTCAGCGACACCGTCTCGGCCTCGTTGCCGCTGACGTGAGGGGAGTCGGCCTTGTCCTGCAGGTGGTCCAAGGCTGACGGGTTGTCCACGATTTCGTGGCGCAGGGGGAAGGCTTCCTGGGGAAGGCTGTACTCCTGCTCTTCAGCTGCGAGGAGAAGAGCAGGAGTGAGCAGAGCGAACCCAGCGGGGACAGACAACACGTCCCCCAGCGCGCTCACCGTGCGGGTTCTCGTGGTCCATCATGTACAGGTCGTCCTCGTCTGCCTCCACGTCCCCCAGCAGGTAATCCGCAGGGACATCGCTGCCCTCCGTCTCCTCGTTGTCTGCGTGCCCAGGGAAAGAGAAACCAGCTCATCACACCACTGGATCCACCTCCCAGGGTCCTGCCCAGCATGCCAGGCTGTGCCCGAGCCACACAGCTCAGCTCCCCACCACTGTCACTGTCACCCCAGGTCATGGGGGAACACTGTCCTTCTGCCCTGGGGCTCAGTGCCCTTCACCCTGGGGCTGCAGCACGTTCAGCCACCCCAGTTCACAGGACAAATGCCCCAGTTTGTGGCCTGTCTACGGCTGAGGAGGGAGGAGCTGTGGGGCTGCACTGTGCCCAGGCAGGGGCGTTACCCTCGTTGTTGATCAGGGTGGAGGAGGAATCCATGAGGATGTTCTCTGGGCGGCTTTCTCCTTTGCTGCGGTCCAGTCTGGACTCGCTGCCCAGCCCAGCAGGGATATCTTTCAGGTTAAAGCTGGGGAAAAAAGCCAAAATTAACAGTCAGAGGAGTATAAAGTTTCCATTTCAGCCAGCAAACAGCCTGGATGCAGGTGTCCAGTTGCAATTTGAATGGAGAAACATGAGATATGGTGATATCCCTTCGTGGGCAGAAGGGATAACACCAGTCCTGACTGTGTGAGTTACAAATAAAGACACATTGTGACTGTGATCACAGCCCTTCCTGCAAGCCTGGTGGCACTGCACACGCACTGCAAAGGTCTCCCTGAAGAATTCCAGAGCTGGGCAGGCTCTTGGCTCCATCTCCTTCCCCTCAGAGGCAGGTGAACAGGAGCTGCCTCGCTCCAAGGTGCCTGGCTGTCAGTTATGCATCACCATGCTTGGCCTTCACCGAGATGGAGAAGGGAAGGGATGGGGCTGGAGCAGAGCCCAGCTCCCCAGGCTGCTGCCTGCCATCTCAGACAGGCACAGCCACCCCGCTGGAGGCAGAGCTTGGTCAGGGACAGTGCTTGTTTCCTTTGGTGTTATTTGAGGATCTGTCACTCACTGGGAACCCGGTCCTGCGAGGTCTGACAGCTCATTTGGAGTCCTCACCCCACATGTTTATGTCATTGAGAAGAGGAAAAACAAGTTTTCCTGCTTCATCAGCCCACAACGGGCTCTCCATGCCAGCCAGCTGCTGGCAGAGCTGGGCCGTGCTCTCCCTTGGAAAGGCTCCAGACACTGCACACTGGCAGTTCCAGCTCCAGCCATGAGACACCTCCTCCAGCCCCAGCCCTTGGTCACCATCACTGCCCTGGGCACTGCTGAGCCTCACCTCAGATCCTGGGGTCACTTTTGGGGCCCTCATGACAGGGAAGACACTGAGGGGCTGGAGCATGTCCAGGGAAGGGAACAGAGCTGGGGAAGGAGCTGGAGCACCAGGAGCAACTGAGGGAGCTGGAAAGGGGCTCAGCCTGGAGAAAAGGAGGCTCAGGGGGGATCTTCTCACCTCCACAACTCTGACAAGAGGGGGGAACTAGGGGAGTCAGGCTCTGCTCCCTGGGAACAGGGACAGGAGAAGAGGAAATGGCCTCAAAATGTGCCAAAGGAGGTTTAGATTGGATCTTGGGAAAATTTCTTCATGGAAAGGGTGGTGAGGAACTGGCACTGCTCCAGGGCAGTGGTGGAGTCTCCACCCCTGCAGATACTCAACATCATGTAGATGTGGTGCTTAGGGACATGGTTTAGTGGTGGCCTTGGCTGTGCTGCTGGGGGAATGATCTCAGAGGACTTTTCCAACGTTAGAGATTCTGTAATTCATGAATTCAGTAACTGCAAAGCTGGTCCAGCCCCTGCCCCACCACAGGCCAAACTTTGGTTGAAGGAGAGAAGGGAGCAGTGTGTGAGGCTGCACATTTTGAGGCCAGGCTGGCCACACCAACCTGGGAAGTGGCTTCGTTCAAACAATGCCAGCATGCAAACCAGCACAGCCTGAGGCTGAGGGAGAGCTGTCCCTGTGTCTGGGGCAGGTTAGGTATTATGCAGAAATTGTTCCCTGGGATGGTGGGGAGGCCCTGGCACGGGGTGCCCAGAGAAGCTGTGGCTGCCCCTGGATCCCTGGCAGTGTCCAAGGCCAGGTTGGATGGGGCTTGGAGCAACCTGGGCTAGTGGGAGGTGTCCCTGCTTGTGGCAGGGTGTTGGAATGAGATAAGCTTTAAGGCTCCTTCCAACCCAAACCATTCTGGTATTCCATGATGTGACTCTACAACCCCATCCCAGCCAAGGAGCTGTTCCCACTCCCCCCTCACGGAGCTATCCCCTCATCTCATGGCTGCCTGCAGCTCCCACCCCGTACCTGTTCATGAGCGGGAGGGCAGTGCTGCCTTTGCCCATGCTGTGGTTGAGGTTGGCGGACGACACGGTGCCGAGGCTGGAGTAGATGATCCTCAGCATCGTCCACGTCTGCGCCACCTGTGTGGAGCACACTCCCTGTCAGAGCTGCCCAGGCTCCCCCTGCAGCCCAGCCGTCCCTCAGCTCACCTGGTTGCGCTCCAGCCCCTTGGCCACCTTGGCGTTGTGGTCGCAGAGCTCGGCCAGCGGCCGGCCGGCCAGCGCGTACTGCTTGGCCGTGTGCACGAACCAGTCCATGCTGCCGCTCTCCACGTCCGTCTCGAACACGCTGAGGGCGCTGCAGGATGAGATGTACTCAAACTGCTCCGTGGGGTCCAGCTTGCGCTTGAAGAAGATGGGGTGGCGCCGGTCGCCGATGTAGGGCTTGCGGTTGGAGTCGGAGGAGATGAGGCTCTCCTTGGCGGCGAAGGCCAGGTCTCCGTAGAGGCTGTAGCACAGCCCCTCGGGGTTGGCCCGCTCGATGGGCTGGCTGGCGTCCTTGAAGATGTGCTGGTAAAGGGTGCTGTCCTTGGAGCCCGACAGGAGGAAGTAGGGGTCGTGGAGGTGCCGCCACACGATGCCCGTGGTGACGTCCTTGTGCTCCTCGAACATGGCGGAGGGGATGAAGGGGCGGCGCACGTCCCACACGTAGATGTTGTGGTCCACCATCATGGAGCAGGTGGCGATGTGGTGCTTGCACTCGGGGCGCCACTTCACCCGCGCCACCGAGGCGATGGTCTGCACGCAGTAGATCTCCTTGGCCCGCGTCGTGTTCATGTCCCACACCTTCACCATCTTGTCACGGCCACCCGTGGCCAGCCAGCCCCTGGGACAGGGACGGATCAGTGCTCACCTCTGTCCCCACCGTGGCACGGAATTGCTCACAGCACACGTGTGACCACATCCACGCCACAGGAACGCAGCTGGGCTGCAATCCCGTCCTCCCAGGAGCTCCCCTGGCACCTCTGCTCTGCAACCAACCAGGTCAGGCAGAACCTCCTCTGTGCCCCCAGTTATGGCCCTGCTCCTCTAGAGCCACATCCCAGTCCGACCAGTTCCCTCTGGCTCTGCTTTCTGCTGGCCAGGCACAGCAGAGAGGAAAAGGCCATTCTGAGCATATTTCAGTGCCCCTCTAAGATCATGAGCAGTGGCAGCACTGCCTGGCAGGGAGTGAGGAGAGACCTGCACACTGTAGCAACTCCTTCCACATCCTTCCCAGCAACCTCCCAGGAAAGGCAAGAGGGAAACACGACTGAACACAAGCGAGCTGTGTCCCAGAGCAGCCAACTAGTGCCTTCCTCAAGCTGAGCACTGGAGCAAGGGCTGCTGTGACATTGCTATACACAACCATAAGACACCCAGTGCCTCAAAACCCGCTAACTTATCAAAAAACAAACCTCAAACACTCTTACACCACCCCAAAAGTTCAAAGCAACAATCAATCCTATCTCCCAGCAACATCCCAGCCCCTGACACAAGGGGACGGGGTATCACAGACCACACCTTCCCCTACAAAATCCCAGTCCTGTTTTTAGGGTCTCTTGTCCTGCAAGGCCGGGGGGCTGGCAGGCCCACACTGACCTGTCCTCGGGGTGCCAGTCGCAGCAGAAGACGGGCCCGTTGTGGGCTGTGAACATCCTCTCGTAGCGGTCGGGCCGGCGGATGTCCCACAGCTGCACGTTCCCGTTCTCGAAGGTGGCGGCGAAGGTGAAATAGTCCCGGATGCTGAACTGCACATCACGCACGCTCTCCGACTGGCCTGGGAGGGGACACACAGTAAGAGCTCCAGCAAAGCTAAAAATCCCACTGGAAGAGCCATGGCACAGAGAGGAGGGGCAGCAGGGAGTGCTGTGACTGTCTTCCATCACCCACACAGTGCACTGAGAGGCAAGAGAAGGCACCAAAATGCCTCTCAGCTCCTTCTGGGCATCAAACCCTGAGCAAACCCTCCTCCTGGGCAAGGGGAACGACAAAACCCCCAACCCTTGCCTCTCCGAAGGGTGAAGGGACAAGCGAGGAAAGGACAAAGCTCCCAAACTCTGCCTCCCCACAGGGAAAGGGGACAACAGCAGCCACGTCTGTACCAGAGAAGGTGCTGACGGAGTCCTTCTTGCGCAGGTCGAAGCACTTCATGTAGCCGTCCTGGGAGCCGCTGAGCAGCATGTACACCTCGGTGGGGTGGAAGCACACCTTGTTGACAGTGCGCTTGTGCTCCGTGAACAGCTGGTCCTGCTTGTTGCGCGACGGCTTGCCCAGGTTCCAGGTGACCACCACGCCGTTGGTGGCGGCGGTGGCCAGCAGGTTCTCGTCCATCTGGTGCCACACCACGTCGGCGCAGCTGAAGTTCAGGGAGGGCTTGCGGCCCACGCGGAGGTTCAGCTTCTCCACAAACTGCTCCTCCTCGATGGAGTAGATCTTGAAGATGTTGCGGCCGGCCACCACCACCTGGGCGGCGTCCCGGCACACGCTGATGGCGTTGGCAGGGGCGTCCAGGTGGCAGAACATGGTGCGGCCGGTCAGCGCGTTGCCCCCCAGGGCGGTGGTGACCCTGGCCATCTTCTCCATGGCTGTCCTCGGGGCGGTGTCCCCTCTCCAGCAGGCTGCCTGCACACCCGCACGGCCGCCCTGCTCCACCTCAGCCAGAGCTGGGCAGGGACAGGCCGGGCTCCCGTGGCTCCTGCCGGGCCCTGGTGGCTCCGACTGCGGCTTCTTGTGGCTGCATCAAGGGGCTGTGCAGGTGAGAGGCCACGGCTGCCTGTGGGAGGGAGACACAGCCCCACTCCGGGCTCTCCTCCGGCCGCCCTCTGTGGCTTCCTCTCAGGGAGTTCCTGAAAACCTCCTCTGGGTTCCCTCTTCCCTCCTCGGCCACAGCCTGAGAGGTTTTGCTGTTGCTGATAATCCAGGTCAAGCACAGCGCTGTGGTTGAAGTGAGCAGTGTCTGCAGCACGAGGTGGAGTGAAGTGAGGCCACGGCTACCTCCGTGGGGCACTCGGAGCCCCAGAGCCTGCAAGAGCCAGGGGATGACCCTCCTTCTCTGGGGGGCAGCAGTTACTCCAGGCTCCTGGAGGGATCACGGGTCCCACGGGCTGTGTCCTCCAGAGCCGGGCTGAGCTCCTGCCACAGCACTGCCCTCCCTTGCCAGGCCCCACTGATCCCTCACACCGCACACTCCCAGCTCCTCAGGGCCCCTTCCCACCCTCACAGCCCCCTGGGGGTCCCGTCCACCCCCAGCCCCCTCATATCCCACAGTGCCACCCCACCAGGGCCCTCTCCTGACCCACAGCCCCCCGGACCCCTCAGACCCCACACCTCCCGCTCTGCAGGGCCCGCTCCTGACCCAGAGCCCCTTCAGGGCCCACTCGGTTCCCTCAGGGGCCCCCTCACCCCATACCCTGCTCAGGGCCCTTCCCGCCCCTCAGAGCCCCCGGGGCCCTCTCACACCCCACTCCCGCCTCACAGAGTCTCCTGCCGCTGCCTGCCGGTCGCGGAGCGCTCCGTGCGGGGCCCCGGTGCCGCTCCCGAAGCCGAGCCCGGTGCCGGTTCCCGCTCGGCCCGAGCAGGCCCCGCCGCCGAGCTCCCGCCAGGCCACGCCCCCTTCCGCCATTGGGACCCGCCCCCTCCCGACAGACCGCGCCCCTTCCGACGGCGGGGCACGGCTCTGACGCCAGGCCACGCCCCCTGACACTGCCCGGATGCTCCTCCCTCCGCCTGACCACGCCCCCTTCGTGTCTCCTGCTGTTCAGCCCCGCCCATCTGTGACAAAACCACGCCTCCCACAGCTCTGCTCCGCCCCTGTCCGTAGACCACGCCCCCGTCTGTAGACCACGCCTTTCTTGTCCCTGGACCGCCCCCTGCACCAGGCCACGCCCCCTTCCTGACCGGAGATCCATCAGGCCCCGCCCATTCCCATGCCAATCGAGAGGCCCCGCCCCGTGTGAAGCTCCGCCCCAGGTGAAGCACCGCCCCCGTATGAAGCCCCGCCCCCACACAGGCCCCGCCCCCGCCCGGTATAGGGCGCGCTGGGGGCGCGGGGCCATGGCGGGCACTGAGCCCTGGGGGTGATGAGCGATGAGCCTTGGAGATCCGGGCACTGAGCCCTGGGGTGCGGGCACTGAGCCCTGGGGTGCGGGCACTGAGCGCTGGGGGTGGTGAGCAATGAGCCTTGGAGATCCGGGCACTGAGCCCTGGGGGTGATGAGCAATGAGCCTTGGAGATCCGGGCACTGAGCCCTGGGGGTGATGAGCAATGAGCCCTGGGGTGCGGGCACTGAGCCTTTGGGGTTAAGGGCATTGAGCCTTGGGGCTCGGGGCAATGCGGGGTCCGGGGCTGCCGGGGGGACATGGGGTGCAGTGGGCATAGGGGTCCGCGGGGATAAATGGGAATTGGAGGATATGGGCGCCTTGGCGGGGGTGCCGGAGGGGTGTGGGTGCACTGGGAGTTCGCTGGGATGGAGTGGGGTACTGGAGGGATGGGAGCTGCACTGGGGACTGGGGGTGCAGGGGGACAGAGTACCAGGGGGTTCCGGGGGTGTCAGGGAGATGTGGGATCCGGGGAGAAGGGGGATGCTGGAGGTGCACCCCAGAGGGACGGGGAGCGCAGGAGAAAACGGGGATTAGGGGGGTGCGGGGTGCATTAGGGGTCAGGGTGGGAAGTGGGGGTGCCGAGGGGGTATGGGGTGCACTGGGGGTGCAGCAGTGAGCTGGAACGCTACAGGGGTGCACAGGGTGTGTGGGTGCACTGGCAGCTTGGGCACACTGCCGTGGGGGTGTGCATATGGGGACATGTGGGGTGCAGGGCACTGGGGGCTCCAGAGGGATGTGGGTGCATGGGAATGGGGGAGCAGGGGGACAACGGGGGGTCAGGGGTCTGTGGGAGCCTCGTGGGTCAGGCTGCATGCGGGAAATGGGGGTGCCGAGAGGGTATGGGGTGCATTGGGGGTGTTCAGGTGCACTGGAGGGATATGGGGGTGCACAGGGCAGTAGGGGTGCAGGGGGGCACTGCCACGAGGGGTGCAGGGCACAGTATGGGGGCCGTGCTGGGGCTGTCTGTGTAACCTGCACCAGGGATTTGTGCAGCGCCATGGCACCCCAAAAGCGCTGCTGTCACCTGCGGGGTGGGGCACCCTCTGTGTGCCGCTGTCCCCGTGCCCAGGGGCACTGCCGGGTTTGGGGGTGCGGGCAGCCCTCCAGCCCCGTGCCAGGGTGCTCCGTGCCCCGGCAGTGCCACCCTGTCCCGCAGCCCCAGGGACTCCCGAAAGCCCTTCCAGCGCCACTCGGTGCCATTTTGGGGTCAGAAAGGGGCGTTTCGGACAAAGCAGGGAGCGGAGGCGGCGGTTGGTGCAGCAGTTCCTTCCCGGCCGGTACAAAGGCAAAACAAACCGAAAGCGTGTCCGTGTCCGTGTCCGTGTCCGTGTCCGTGTCCGTGTCCGTGTCCGTGTCCGTGTCCGTGCCCACCCCGTGCCCGTGCCCGCTGTCCTCCCGCGGCGGCGGGCAGTGCCCGGGGCCCCCGAGCCCCAGCCCCGCGCCGGCTCGGTCCCCTCTGGGCTCAGCCCGGGGTCCCCCCGGTGCCCCGCTTGCCGCTGGCACGGGGCGATGGCTTTTCAGCTGGAAGAGCGGCGGCGGTGGCAGTGCGTCCGAGGTGCCACCCGCTGTGGTCTCTCTGTGCCCGGCGGCTCAGGCGCGGCCCCGGTGGCCCGGGATGTCCCATCCCAGACGGATGGGTCGCTCCCCACCAGGCGGTGGCATCGCCCCAGGGCCCCGCGGGGCGCGGGGCGGGGGATGCTCGCAGGGGAGCCCGGCTGCCGGGGCGAAGCCGCGCGGAGAGGCTCAGTGGGGCTGTCACTTGTCACTGTCCCCCCGGGTCCCCCGAACCCTGCCGTAGCACGAGACTGAAGCAAGCGAGCATGCGAGGGCGGCGGGCGGGCGGAGAGGGACATCCTATTGACCGGGAGAAGGTGCCCCGAGGGGGGCTGGGGGGGACACGCAGCACGGGGAGGGGGGTGAGCTCGGTGACCCGCTCCGGGGGCGTGAGGGGACCCATCCAGCCTCCGCCGCCACCCCAAAAGAAGCATCCTCCTCCGGCCCGTCCCTGGGAGCCTCCTCTGGTCGCCAGGAGCATCCTTGGTGGCGGGGCCGTGTGCCCGCTGGCACCGGGGCGGGGGCAGCAGGATGCGGCCGGGGGGGGTCACACAGCGTCGCCTTCCCACTTTGGGCTTCCGTGATGTCCGTTCGTCTGTCCGGAAGGGGTTGGCAGGACAGCGGGAGGAGCGCGGGCGGTGGCGGCGGCGTGAGGGGAATTTACACGGTACCGGGGGGGGGCACGCCTGCCCCCATCTCCCCCCGGAGCCCCGCGTCCCTCGGGGGCGTCGATGCGGGGGTGTCCGGGCTCGGGTGGAATCGGGGGCGTCTCTCGAATCCCCCCGCGGCCGGAGGGAGATGGGGCGGGCGGTGGCGGCCGGGGCGGGCGCGGGTGGGCCGGGTCCGGTGCTACTCGATCACCATGCAGCACGGGAGGTGCTGGGAGAAGTACTTGAAGAGCTCCGGGGTGGCCCCGGGGCAGTTGGTGAGTTCCAGCTCCTCCAGCTCCTGCAGCTGCACCAGCCCCGACAGCCCCGTGGTGGTCAGCAAGGGGCAGCCTGCGAGGGGACAGGGTGCACTGTCAGCCCGGGACACCAGCGCCCCCCAAAAATAGCATCCCAAAAAATAGCATCTCAAAGGCACCGACATCCCAAAACACCAAAATCCCCCCAAACAGAACCAAAGACCAGGACCTCAAAATCCCAGCACCTTAAAGCTCACCACACCCAAAAGACAGAAGCCAAAAAACGAGCGTGCTAAAAAAAAAGTACCCCCAAAAACCCCAAAGCTACCAAAAAAAATTACTCAAAATATCAGCATCCAAAAAAATCCAGTGCTCAAAAATGCACACAAAACCCAGTACTTTAAAGCACCAACACCTCAAAATACTAAGACCATCAAAATTAGCACCCCAAAAATCCCCACCAGAGCCCAGAAAAGCAGCATGCTAAGGAACAGTGCTCCAAAACAGCTGCACCCCAAGGTCAGCCTAAAAACCCAACACCTCAGAGCACCAGTATTTCAAAGAGAAAAAAAAGCACCCCTAAAACAGTGCCCTCCAGAACAGCTCCTCAAAAACCAAAACCCCAGAAAACTTGAATGGCAAAAACATAACTCCCAAAACACCACCCCCAAACCACGGCACCCCAAGAGCCCAGGCGTGCATCTTTCCCCCAGGCTGGGCTGGGTGCGGGTGCCCTCTGCTGTCCCCAGGCTGTCCCCAGGGCTCTGTCTGTCCCCAGGGCTCTGTCTGTCCCATGCCCCGTGCCTCCCCAGCCCCGGGGGTCTCCGGTCCCTGGCAGAGGGTCAGGGTCTCACCTGCCAGCGAGAGGAGGCGCAGGCTGCCCATGCCCAGGAGGTGCTTCAGGCCAAAATCCTGCACCTGGAAAAGAAGATGGGATCGGATGAGGGGGACAGTGGGGACAACCACAGCACAGGGCTCAGCATGGCCCAGCGGGGGAAGGGAACTGGTGCCAGGGCTGGGAACCTGGAGCAGGGTGCAGGATGCTGGGGCAGTGTGCTGGCTCTGGGTGCCAGGGCAGGGAACTGTGATGGGACAGGCTGCAGGGAGCTGGGTGCCGGGGAGGGCAGCCTGAGCAGGAGGTGGGATGCTGCAGCAGGATGCTGGGGCAGGATTTTGGGTGCAGGGCAGGGGTACTGGCTCTGGGCTGTGCAACAGGGAGCAGGGAGCCAGGGCAGAGAGCCTGCAGCAGGTCTGGGGATGCTGCTGTGGGGCAGGGATGCAGGGTCAGGGTGCCAGGGCTGAGCCCTGCTGAGCTCACAGGAGCTCTCTGCCTCCTGGCACCAAGTCTTGGGGTCTTCAGCCAGCCCTGGGAGCCCGCCCTGAGCTCATGGCCCGTCCCCAGGGAGGTGCCACCATGCCCTCTCTGCCGTGCCGAGCCAGGACGGGCACAGCCTGTTCCACACCTACCTGGCAGCACCAGCGCAGGTAGAGGCTCCGCAGGGATGACATGGTGGACAGGTAGCTGAGGCCGGTGTCGGTGATCCGCACGCACCTGCCAGGACACGGGGTGTCAGGGCCAGCTGGTCACCCATGGGTGTCCCCAAACCATGGCCCCCATGCTGCACCCTCTGCTTCCAGCGCGGCTCAGCATGGCACGGCTTGGCACGGCATGGTTTGTCACGGGGTGACGCGGCACAGCACAGCTCGGCATGGCATGGCATGGCATGCATGGCATGGCATGGCATGGCTCGGCATGATATGGCATGACTTGGCATGGTTTGACATAGCTTAGCATGGCATGGCATGGCCCGGCATGGCACAACATGGCATGGCATGGCTTGGCATGGCACAGCACAGCCCCTTACCTGTCGAGCACCAGCTCCTCCAGCTTGTGCAGGTCGCAGGCGATGTACTCCAGGGCCATGTCGGTGATGCGGGGGCACCAGGACAGGTCGAGGCTGCGCAGCTTCCGCAGGTTCTCGGCCACCAGCTCCACGCCGTCATCCGTCACCTTGGAGCAGCCCGAGAGGCTGAGGACGCTCAGGTTGGGCAGGCTGTGCACCATGTTGACCACGCCGTGGTTGGTGATCTCCCAGCAGGAGTTGAGGCGCAGGGTGTGGGTGGTGTAGCCCTGCTTGGCGGTGAAGTAGGCGAGCGCCGTGTCCGTCACGTGGTAGGCCTGCAGGTTGAGCTCGGTGAGGTTGGGCAGGAGCTGCGAGATGGCGGCGATGGCGTCGTCGGCCACGTTGATGCAGTCGCTGACGCTCAGCGCCGTGATGCGGGCGTTGAGGCTGGACCACAGCCCGGCCTCCGTGAAGTCGTTGCAGCCCGACAGCTCCAGCCGCACCACGCCCTGCATCTGCTCCAGCATCACCTGCCGAGGGCCAGGGGGTCAGGCCGTGCCGGGCACTGCCACCCACCCTTGTGCATCCCTGTGCCCCACCCCAGCTCCCTCTGGGTGGCTCTTCCCACTGCTCCCAGTCTTGCCTGGGTCCAGTCTTCTCCCTGGCATGGGTTCAACGCCTGCCTCAGGACATGCCAGCATCAGTGGGGAGTGGGAGGGGACAGGCAGGGACCCCTGGGTGCAGCCCCAGCCCTGTCCCAGGTGCTGCTGGCAGGGTCGGGATCGATGCCCGCTCCCAGCACAGGACCCACTCAGGTGAGATGTGCCCACGGAGCAGCTGGTGCCGTGTTTGGCCATGGCACGGGGCAAGGACCTCGGTGGGGACTTTGCCTAAACCCCTGACTTGCCCCATCTCTATCTGACCCTCAGCCCCTTGCTTGGGTGCACCCCTTGCTGGGGAGCAGCCAGCCAAGCAGGAATGTCCTATTCCCAGAGCTTGTCACCCACTGTCACCCACCACCCAGCAGCATGGCCACCTCACGTGGCTCTGCCTCCCTGCAGCACCCACAGGCAGCAGGGATGAAGCCCCACCAGCCTCCTGACCCCGCACCCATCCCACGGCCCAGACCACAGGCAGGGCCTCCCAGGGCTGCCAGCACCCGTGGGGTGGCCATGGCACCTGTCTGCTCCTTCACTGTGACTGCTGAAAGCTCTGCCCGTGTGTGTGTCCCCAAGGCCACCAAGACTGACCCACCACCAGCACACCTCACCCACCCCGGCCACTTCAGCAGGGTCACCTACCTCCAGCCCCGCATCTGTGATGGTCGACCTCTTAAGGCTCATGGACTTGACCCCCTTCTTGGAGAGGGGGTAGTTGTCAATGAACTCACAAATGTCCAGGTCAGAGACGCCCACGAGGCAGAAGCCGTCGAAGCCGCGGACGGCGAAGCCCTGCAGGCTGACGAACTCCTTCTCTCCACCGGGCAGGACGTTGTAGAGCTCTTTGGTGTGCAGGACGGGCGTCAAGCCCACCCAGAACTTGGGCTGGTAGAGCACCCTCCGCCATGCCTTGCACACCTGCGCCAGCACGCACTTCTCGCACGCCGAAAAGTACCAGAACAAGCGGTTGAGGATCTTCTCGTCCACGGCCAGCTGCCGTTCCGAGGGCGAGCCTGGCAGCCGCTCCGGGGAGGGCTGCTCCGAGCCTTCGCTGGCGTTCAGTCCCACCAAGGAAGCGCCGGGAGGGGAGGAGACGCTGGCCAGGGTGGCCAAGGAGAGCGGGGAGGCCAGGCTGGGGATGGGCAGGTCGCTGCGGTGGGCTAAGGCCGGGCTGAGGATGGCAGGCACGGAGGAAGGCTGGCACAGGCGGTTCTTCACGGCAGGGGTGCCTTTGGTGATGCTGGCGGAGCCGAGGCCGTTGGGTTGCGTGGGGATCTTCACCAGTCCATTGCGGGGCAAACATGGGGGCTTGGTGTCGCCGTTTCTCGGGTTCGACATCTTCCACAGGTCTCTCTGTAACACAGGGGTGGGGGTGAGGGGCTGTGGGTCTGCTGGGGGGGGTTGGCCATGGCTGGGGGAGGTGGCACCAGTGAGGGGGGGATCCCGGGGGCCCTGAGCAGGGTGGCACATGGGACCAGCCACAGAGGGGACATGTCCAGGACACAGAGCAGGGTCCTCCCGGGAAATGCATGGCCCTGGTGTCCCCTCGTGATGAGGGATGGATGGGGATTTGTCCCTGGGTGTTCACAGTCCTCTCCAGGCCTAGAAACAAGCATGGCCAGTGGCAGACAGAGAAGGATCCGCAGACTGGTTTGGGTTGGAAGGAACCTCAAAGCCCATCCCATTCCACATCCGTACCGTGAGCAGGGACACCTTCCACTAGCCGAGGTTGTCCCAGCCTGGCCTTGGGCACTGCCAGGGATCCAGGGGCAGCCACAGCTGCTCTGGGCACCCTGTGCCAGGGCCTGCCCACCCTCCCAGGGAACAATCCCTTCCCAATATCCCATCCAGCCCTGCCCTCTGGCAGTGGGAGCCATTCCCTGTGTCCTGTCCCTCCATGCCTTGTCCCCAGTCCCTCTGCAGCTCTCCTGGAGCCCCTTTAGGCCCTGGCAGGGGCTCTGAGGTGTCCCTGGAGCCTTCTCCTCTGCAGGTGAGCACCCCCAGCTCTGCCAGCCTGGCTCCAGAGCAGAGGGGCTCCAGCCCCCAGTGCATTTTTGAGGAGGGCAGTGGGCAGAGTCAGAGGCACAGAGCTGCCTGTGCCCACTGTGCCAGCCAAGCCCTCAGCAGTGAGCCTGTGCCAGCCGTCGTGTCACTGATCTTTATGGAGCCTGGAGGCAGCCGGGCAGCACCCGGCAAACCGGGCCAATGAATATTGCAGTGGCAGCAAGGCCGGCTTCCCAAGGGCCCCGCCGCACCCACCATCCATTATTCAACGCATTTCCCTCTATAAATACGGAGGTGAATTATTGATGGGGGTTCAGCCCCCTCCCCCTGCCCAGCCGGGGCCTGGCACAGGGCCCTGCCCCACTGCTGCCTGCCCTGCCCGTGCCCTACGTGCCAATGCCATGCCAAACCCTGCCAAAAAGCTGATCCTGGCAGCCCCTGGGGGCACAAGGAGCTGAAGCACGGGAATGCAGCTTGCAGTGCATGGAGCAGCACAGGGAGCTGCCCCTGAGGGCCCAGGGGGTGGTTGGCACATCCACCCACCGGAGACAGGAGCTGAGGACCTTCCTGCCTGCCAGCTCTTCCCAGACCCGAGGTTAAAGCAAGGGAATTATTACAGCCGCTTGATTTGGGATGGAGAAAGACAAGCCCTGATGGAGGAGGCACCGAGGGAAGAGCACCCAGCTCATGGCCGAGCTCCGTGGTCCCGAGCCTGGAAGCAGGATGCAGCCTAGACCCCCTTTCACTCCCACAGCATCCCCGACGTCATCCAGCTCTCCCGGAGCAGCCAGGGAGGGCGCAGCCACCCAGCAGAGAGCTCAGAAGCGCAGTGAGGTGCCGGTGGCCCATCGGGAGAGCCCGCGGGATGCAGGGCACAGGGATGTCCCCAGGACACGGTGGGGCACAGCGGGGCCGTGGCGTGGGGCCGAGCCCAGCCCCGGGACGAGCCCAGCCCCGGGCAGACAGTCTGGCGCCGCTCCCGGCTCGATGCAGCCGCTGCTGCCTCCCTCACGCTGCCCGAGAGCGGAGCGGGGCCGCCGCCGCTTGGACATGTGCTACATTGGCTTGAAAGCGGGAGAAGGGGAGGGGAGAGAAGGGAGAAACTCGAAACCAGCGGCTCGGAGCTTGGCCGCGGGTGGGGCAGCAGGCAGAACGTGCAGCGGGTGTCTCTGGCCGCGATCACCGATCCAAAGAGGGGAGAGCAAGTGGCGCCGAGGAGCTGCGGCACCGAGCCCGCAGCCAGAGCCGCTGGCCGGCCCCGGGGAGAGGGCAGGGGCTGCCAGAGGGGCAGCGCAGGGCCTCGGGAGCCCAAGGGGACAGGCACAGCAGGACACAGGTGCTGACAAAGTCGCCGGACTCACAGCAGCCAGCAGGAGGCTTTGGCACAGCATCCAGCCTGCTCAGAGCTCGGCTGGTCCCCGAGGCCGAGACCAGGGGGCTCAGGGGGTTCAGGGGGCTCTGGGGGCTCTGGGGGCTCGGGGGGCTCGGGGGGCTCGGGAGGCTCAGGGGGCTCGGGGGGCTCGGGAGGCTCGGGAGGCTCAGGGGGCTCGGGGGGCTCGGGGGGCTCGGGGGGCTCGGGGGGCTCGGGAGGCTCAGGGGGCTCGGGGGGCTCGGGGGGCTCGGGGGGCTCGGGGGGCTCGGGAGGCTCGGGAGGCTCAGGGGGCTCTGGGGGCTCGGGGGGCTCGGGGGGCTCGGGAGGCTCAGGGGGCTCAGGGGGCTCGGGGGGCTCGGGGGGCTCGGGGGGCTCAGGGGGCTCGGGGGGTTCAGCAGCTTTCCTGGAAAGCTGAGCCAGGCCCCCTGCCCAAGGCATTGAGGCTGCCTGAACAGAGCACAGAAATCCCAAACCTTGAGTGAGCTGGAAGTCACTGCAAATAGAAAGATGAACAGAGATTGGAGCCTCTGGGCACAGGAGGATCTGGGTAGTGATGGGGGCAGGAATTTCTCTCTGGGGAGATGAGCAGGGAATAGTTTGGGTGCTCCTACCACCCAGGCACTGAGCTGTGCCTGAGGAAAGACCCCCGTGTGGGGAAGGTGGGCGGGGGGCACGGGCTGGGAGGGCAGTGGGTCCCATAGCTGCTGTCTCTGGCACCAAGGGGCAGTGCTGGCATCTGCCCTCCTGTGCCCCGGGAGAGCCCCGGCCTGCAGCCAGGCAGCCCCGCAGCTCCTGCAGCCCAGGGCTGAGGCCACACTGCTCTGATGCCCGAAGTGCAGCTCCCACAGCCCCTGGGGGTCACAGCTGCTGAGCGCAGGGACACCCAGAGCCCACCCTGCACCTCCCCAGGCCCTCCCAGCCCAGAGACAGCGGATGGACAGACAAACCCAAAGCTGTCTGCCTTGGAGGTGTCAGCACAGACCCTCCCAGGTGTTCCAGCAGTTCCATGAACACCTCCACATGCTTTTTGGCCACTTCAAAGTAACAGGAGAGCAGAGATCTGTCCCTTTCCCTCTTCCCTGCCATCTCAGTGATGCAGATTGCATGACTGGGTCAAGCCCACCATCATCATCAGGATTGTTCAGTACTTGGTGCAACCATCCTTGCTCTGGGGTCCCACAGGAAGGGCCCAGATTGGCAGCCCCCCCGTCTCAGCCCCCCTTGTCTCACGGGGAAGCATCTCCCAGCAGCGGAGTGCCAGCCCCAGCCCAGGGGGAGAAAACCTGACAAAAGCAAAGGTCAAAGCCCTCCAGTCTCCCGAATGCACTCCAGGGTGCACATTTGGCAGGGTACGTCACTGGCAGAGAGGTTTGGAGGGGTTTGTCACCCACGGGAAGCGATGATGCAGTGCTGGGGGGCGGATTTGACGCAGGGAGAGAGAAGAAAGCCGGGGTCTGAGAGCCTCCACCACAAACTGCACAGAAAATGAGGATGCTGGGATGAACGGGCTGGAAACTGCCAGGAAAACAGAGCTTGCCCAGCCTGTTGGCGAGTTTACTATCTCCACGTGGTACTGAAAAGGGATGAGGGCCTTGAGACACGGGCAGGGCCGTCAGCCACCCTGTGAGTGCCGTGCCTGGGAGATCCCTGGCTGCGGGATCAGCTGTCCTGCTGCAGCGGGGATCGGGCTGAGCTCTGGGACAGCCGGGCCGGAGCCCAAGGGACATCCCGGGCTGGCCGGCGTGGGAGTCCCGGGGACCGCGGCCGTGCCGGGTCAGCACCGCGGACAGCGGCCCCGGTCACGGGCCCCGGTCACGGGCCCCGGTCAGCACCGCGGACAGCGGCCCCGGTCAGCACCGCGGACAGCGGTTCCAGCCAGCACCGAGGCTAGAGGCCCCGGTCACGGACGCTGATCAGCACCGAGGACAGCGGCCCCGGTCACCAGCCCCGATCAGCGTCACGGGCCCCGGTCAGCCCCGCGGCCAGCGGCGCCCCGCAAGGACACCGCGCTCGTGTCCCCGCCAGCACCGGCCCCGTCGCGCCGGGCCCTGGGAGGATCCATCCCTGCCCCACCGGCTCCTTGCAAGGGATCCGACATCACCCCTCCAGGGCCCTCCAACAGATCCTTGTGAGAGATGCTGCTGTAACCCAGCAGGCAGAGCTGCTGCTGCCCCAGCAGATCCAGGGAGAACCCATGAGTGCCCCACAAACCCCCCGTGAGACGCTGCTGTCACCCCCCGGGTCCTGCAGCCCGCTGCTGCCCCCAGCCCGCCTCGGAGCCGGGGTACCGCCCTGCCAGGACCCAGAGCTGCTGCCGAAGGGTTTCGGGTGGCAGAGCTGCGTGGAGAGAGCAGCCATTGCTGCCTGCTCACACTCACACACAGGGGAGGTACACACGCACACACACACACCAGGGGAGGTACACACACACTCACACTCACACACACTCACACTCACACTCACTCACACTCACACTCACTCACACTCACACTCACACTCACACTCACACTCACACTCTCACACACTCACACCAGGGGATGTACACACACTCACACACACACACACACCAGGGGAGGTACACACACACTCACACTCACACACACTCACACTCACACTCACACACACTCACACACAACCCCGGCAGAGGGATGCCCTGCACAAGCCCGGCTCACACTCACACTCACACACCCAGGGGATGTACACACACTCACATACTCACACTCACACTCACACTCACACACACACACCAGAGGATGTACGCACACACACTCACACACAGGGGAGGTACACACACAAACATGCATACACACACACACTCACACACACTCATGCTCACACTCACACACACACAACCCCGGCAGAGGGATGTCCTGCACAAGCCCGGCTCACACTCCCAGGGGATGCACACTCTCACACACACACAGACACTCACACACATACATACACACACTCACACACACACACTCACACACACTCACACTCTCACACCCAGGGGATGCACACACACACACAGACACTCTCACTCACACTCACACTCACACACACAGACACTCACACTCACACTCACACACACAGACACTCACACTCTCACTCTCACTCACACTCACACTCACACTCACACTCACCCTCGCACAGCGCAGCGGGGCCGCCGCGTGCACGCGCGCCGGGGTTGCATCAGCTGCATTCATTAGCCCGTCTATTTTTACTAATGCAGCAAGCCAAGTTGCTCTCCGGGCGGGGAGAGCCTGGCGGAGCACACACCGGGCTTTGTCCCGCACCCCGCGGGATGAGCTCCCGAGGCTGCCCCGGCTCGGCCGGCCAGCGGCGAGCCCAGGCGGGGCTGCAGCTCCCTCCCGAGCACACGGCACCGTAAGAACATCCCTGCCGCTGCCTCCCGAGCACACGGCACCGTAAAGAACATCCCTGCTGCTGCCTCCCGAGCACACGGCACCGTAAGAACATCTCTGCCGCTGCCGCCGGCTCCGGTCCCGCCGGATCAGAGCGCTGCCCGTGCTGTGAGCAGGGTACCAGCACCCAGCCCCGGGCTGGCTCTCTCCCCAGGGCTGGGGTCACCCCAGGGATGCGGAGCAGCCGCTGAAGCCTCGGGAGGAGCCGCCGGTGGAGGGCAGTGGTTGTGTTGGCAGGGAGCCGCTGTACCTGTGTGTGTTTGTGTGTGTGCACAGGGGGGGTTGTGCTCCAGCCTCGGCACTCGCACAGGTGAGCTGGGCCAGGGGCTCGGAGCACAGCTCCAAACTCAGTGCTACCTTTTCCTTGCTGCACAGCCCAGGAATTCAGGGTAGGGGAGGGCCTTGCCTCTGCACCTGGCCCTGGAGACCTCTGTTTGTGTGATGGGAGCTGGGAAACCCTCCTGGGGCTGCCCTCAGAGCTGCTGGGGAGACCTAAGGGCTGCGAGCAGCTTTCCTGCTCCCTTGATGGCTCCCAGTGGTGCCAAGGAGCTCATCCCACCTTGCAGTGGACAAAGAGGCTTAGGAGGGGCTGGGAAATGGCTGGTTTGAGTCCCACTGCTGGGGGCTGCTGCTCTCAGTGCCAGCCAGGCTGGGTCTTGCAGCTCACTGCCAAGCAGAGCAGCTGTCACGGTAGGAGCCCCAGCACTGCAATCTCTCAGGTCCCACAGCCTGCCCAAAGGTCAGGCTCAGGCTTTGCGGGGTCAGCCCCAGCCCCAGGGAGCCAGGAAAAGCTGGCTGAGGTGGCAGCACCAAGCTCTGCTCAGGTCCCCACCACTCTGGGCTTTGCTGAGGGAACAGCTCCTGTCTGGGGCACGGGGAGATGCAGCTCCTGTCCCCCAGCCCCCAGCCTGGGGGAGGCAGAGCTCCAGCCCCAAGCCTGGCCAAGCAAAACTTCCTCCCAACAGGGTCCCTCAGACCAGCAAGCCCCTCCTGCAGCAGCTTTCAGTTTCTCTGCTAAACCCCATTCTCCCAGAGACAGCAAATTCTGACCTCTCTCCTTTTCCCAGGCAGCTCCTTGTCCCCTTGGGAGGAATGCCCCCCAAAAGGAGCACGGGACAGACTGAGGGCAGAGCTGGAGCCCTGCTCCCTTCCCCTCCTCTGGAGATCTTCACTCTCACACCATGGCAGGATGCTCGTGCTTCAGCCGAGCTTCTCCCAGCTCCCCCTGAGCGAGGCAAAGAGGAGAGGGAGCAGCTCCTCGTGTGCTGGATCCTGCCCAGCCTGGCCCCCTGTCACTACAGGCGCAGCCAGAGCCCAGTGACAGCTCCCCGTGTGACCCAGCCCTTCCCTCTGCCCTCCTGGGCCCAGCAAGGGCTGAAATGCCATCCCCCGAGGATCCCCTGAGGAGCCAGGAGAGCTGTCTGTCCCCAAGCACAGGATGTGCATGTGCTCCTCAGGTCCTGCTGGGACTCGTGCCTGCCCAAACCCTTCGTGCCTCCAGACACGGTGACAGCCACACAAGCACTGGTGGCCCTTTGCCCCTGGGCTCGGGGGTCTGACTGGGACCTGGGGTGGGGGTCAAGCAGGGGCCCTTGGCACGGGGCAGGCAGTGTCCAGCCATGGCACTCCTCAGTTCAGTGGGCTGTGGGTGCTGAAGGTCAGCACGGGCTCCAAAAGCCATCAGGCACCATCCTGGTCCTGCTCCCAGCCTAAGCCCCTGGCCTCCTGCTTCCCCTGTCCAGATCTGGGCATGGATCACCCCTCCAGCAGGGAGAAACCCTGCAGAAGCACGTCCTGCTGAAGTGTGCCCTCCCCAAACTCTGCTCTTCATCCCTGAGCTCCTCCCGGGAGCCACCAGCCCTGGAGCACCCAGCACACGTGGCTGGTCCCCGTGGCAGGTGGGCAGAGGTTGGCAGGGGGTGGGCTGCTGCCAAGGAGCTCTGCTCGCTGCACACCCAGCGCTGCTCCCTCCCACACCAGCAGCACCCACTCGCCTCCCAAATTCCCTCTCTGGGAGCAGCTCCTCCTGCACAGGCACTGCTGGGAGCAGCAGGAGATTGGAGATGGGGACACAGCCACAGGCAGGACGAGGTGGCTGTGCCATGGAGCTGCCAGATGCTGAGCCAGGCACAGCTAAAATCTGCAGAGCAGAGGGGCAGGAGCCAACCTCTAAACTCCAAGTGCTCCCACTCCGGTTGTCCTTCTGTCTGGCCACCTCCCCACGGGATGGTCAACACAGCTGTGACCCCACTGGAGGGGACAAGGGAACTCTTTCCCCAGTCTCACCTTACCCTGGCACAGTGAGGGTCACTCCTTCCCCGGGAGCAGGATTTGGGGAGCCAGGAGGGTCCCACTGCCAGGGCTGCTCCCCTCTGCCGTGGAGCTGCTGGCACGGGGAGGGGAGCAGGCAGAGGGATCGATGTGGGGGAAGCCAGCTCGGGGAAAAATAGATATCTAGCTCATTAAAAATGGATGCTTGAGCAAGTCCTCCCCACTCCAAAGCCACCTCCCTCCCTCTTCCTGGTAGCCAGAGTGAAATCAGCACCCAGCTTCCAGAGGAGGGGAGATGCCAGCACGGCACGGTGCTCGCTCTGTGCCCGCTGCTGCCAGCCTGCTGCGTGCTGAGCACCCCGGGGTGCCGTGCCCCGAGACCCCAGACCCTGGGCAAAGGATGGGCACGGAGAGCGTCTGCCAGGAGCATCCCTGCTGCAGGGACTGCCACGCTCTGGCCTTCCCTGCCCAGGCACTGCCACGTCCCACCAGCACCAGCAGATGCCCAAGAGGCAGAGCCACCTCAGCCCAGTGCCCCATGGCACCCCATGACCCCCACATGGCCAAGATCATGGGGGTAGCAAGCTGGTTGCTGGCAGAACCCTGTGCCTCAGTTTCCCCAGCTGTGCTCAGCCCCAGCCATTCCATGGGGTCGAGTCTGCCTGGTCCCCAACCCCACACACTGATCCCTCTGCCCCTGCCCATCCCTCCCCACCCAAACAAACTCGTGCTCCCATCCTGGGCCGATGGGAGATCCCTGCTGGGCTCTGCAGGACCCCGCGGTGGGGCTCAGCTCCCCCAGCCCCATCCCAGCCAGGGCCTTCCCCTTCCTCCATCCCCTGGGCTCTGGGAATGGGGGAGGCTGCCCCTGTCCCCCCATCCCTGGGCTGGTGTCACCCTGCACCCACAGAAAGGATCCACAGCAAGGTTTTGGGGTGTTTGGGTGTTTGAGTGCAGCCTCGGGGATGCCAATGGTGCCACCAGGGAGGACAAGAGGAATTTGAGAGGCTGGCAGCAGAGGCGGAAGGCAGCAAACATCAACCCCACACTGGGGCAACCATGTCCCTACAGCGATGTGCCCTTACACCCCCCTGCCAGAGCAGCCCTGCATCCCGCAGGATCCACCTGATCCCCCTTCCCTGCCTTTCCCCGCCCGCTGATGCCCGGCCATGCTGGGGGGGGACACAGCACATCCCCTCACCCCCCACATCCCCCCCAAACCGAGGGGGCGGAGGGGCAGCATCACCGGGGCGGGGGAGGGTCACACCGACCACCATCCTCCGCCGCGTACCGGGAGGCGGGGGCGGAGGGGGGGCAGCGGTCCGGGAGCCCCGGGGCCGGGCCGGCTCCGCTGCCGTTATATAACGCGGCTCCATGATGCGGGATGCGGCTGGCGGTGCTCGCGGGGCCGGGGCCGGTGCCGGTATCGGTATCGGTACCGGTACCGCTCCAACAGGCACCGGCACCGACCCCGCCATCGGCATCGACCCCGGCACCGGCTTTGTGTCGGAAAGGGTTTTCCCGAGCGGCTCTTACCTCCAGCCCTGGCTCCCGAAGCTCATGCCATGCCTTGTGCCCGTCTTCTTTCGGTTGCAGCAAAAAATCCCACCAGGAAGAAAACGGCGAATAATCCCCCCAAAAATGCCCGTTGGCAAAGGGGCCGGATCCCGCCCGGCCCCCGCCCCAACCCCGCCAAACAACAGGAAAAATAAGCGGGGAGTGGAGGGGGGGAATGGGGCCGGATCCGGATCCGGGGGGATGGAGAAGGGGGGCCCTGCTGCCAGCCAGCCCCGGGAGCCGGGAGCACACGCACACGCGCGTTTGCACACCCGCACACGCGTGTCACCAGCGAGGCTGTTAAAGGGACACGGCCACCGGCAGCGGTGATGGAGCGTGCCGGGAGAGCTCCGGGAGAGGCGAGGTGAGGGTGCGGGACACGGGAATGGGGCGGGGGGTACGGGCAGGGCTGGGCTGGCAGCTGGGTGTGCAGGGAGAGAGGGCTGGTGGGTGGGGGAATGCAGGGGTGGAAGGATGGGGGATGGAGGGAGGGATGGAAGGATGCAGGGGGGATGGAGAGGTGGAAGGATCGAAGGAGGGATGGAAAAATGGAGGGAAGAATGGAGAGATGCAGGGAGAAATGGAGGGGGGGAAGGATGAATGGAGAGGTGGAGGGATGGAGGGAAGAATGGAGGGATGAGGATGGAGGGGGTGGAGAGGATGGAGGGATGAAGAAATGGAGGGAAGAATGGTGAGAGGAAGGGATGGAGGGGTGGAGGAAGAAATGGAAGCATGGATGGAGGGATTGAGGGAGGGATGGAGACATGAAGGGAGGGAGGGCTGGAAGGCTGAACTCAGGGGTGGATGGAAGGCTGGAAGGACAGACGGATGCTTGCTCTGGCTCTCTCCCCACCAGGGCACGGCAGGCTGGAGATCCTGGAGCAGATCCTGCTGCAGACCCTGCTCACCCCGGCAGCCACCTCAGGCTCTGCTGACAGCCCTGGGGTGCAGTGGTGACACTGGACCCCGTGCCAGCCCCCCAGGGGCAGCAGGCACCCAGGCCAGGCCGCTGTGCCCATGTGCCAGGGGGAACCACCTGCCCCAGCCACGTCTGGCACTGAGCCCTGCTGGGGCTTGTCCCACTGCTGTCCCCCATGTCCCAGCACCCACCCAGCTTCACCAGTGCTCCCAGACTGGGGGAGCTGGGCAGCAGGCACACTGAGCCTGTCCCCTCTGCCCTCCCCTGGCACGGCCCCGCCAGCCGCGGGTCCAGCTCGGCCCCGGGGAGGGGAGGGAGCTCCTGCAGCCCGCGCCTGCCTCCTGCTTCCATTATTTATAAGGCAGGTTGGGTTTCACACTGGCAGCTGGGAGGGGGCTTGGGGGAGGAGACTGTGCTCACACTCACACTCACACTCACATCCTCAGCACACCCTGCCCAGTGGGTGACAAATGCTGGAGGGGACAGTGGCTGCAGGGATGTGTGGATCCATGGCCTCATCCCGGTGCCACGTGTCTCCCCATCTCCCGAGGAGCTGTAGGTCCTTCTCCCCACAATCCCCTGTCCCCCAGCAGTGCCCTGTCCCCCCTGTGCCCGGTCCCCAGGGAGGTGTTCCAGGGGAAGTGACCAGCAGCAGCTGTGGTGCAGCCCTTGGGGACACTCTGCACCCAGAGCAGGCCAGGTGCCACTGGGGATGGCAGACAATGGGGCCCTGGATGGTCCCTGATGTCCCCTTGGTCCTGGCACAGGCCAGTTGTCACTAACTCCTGCCACCTCCAGGGCTCAGAGGGGACAAATTGTTGTGGCCCGATGTCCTGGGGACATTTTCGTGCCATGAAGGCTGAAAACTCCTTCAACAGGAGTCGTCCCTGGGCAAGAGGAGACTCCACGTGTGTCAGTGTCATCCCTGGGGAAGGGGACACAGCTGGGGTGCCACCAGTCCGGGGGGCACCCACACCTGGGTGCTGGTCACCCCACTTCACCCTGCAGCCACAGATCAGCAGCACAAACCCCCTGAGCCCCCTGCTCCACGAGGCCTGTCCCTCCCGAGTGCCACAGGGCCACTGTCCCCAGCCAGCAGCCGAGAGCCAAGTGACACGGCTCCCGCAGCTCCTGCTCCCCTGCAGCGCCCGGGGTGCTGGGGCTGGCACCCAGCGTGTCCCCGCGGCGCTGGGAGCCGGGGCCGAGCCCTGCCGGTGCGCTGGAGCACGGCGGCCCGGCGGGAGCGGCCGGGCTGGACCGCAGTGCGCCGGGGGCCGTCGCCGCAGCAACCGCCGTCGCCTAGCGCCGCTGTCTCCCGGTAACCCGTCGCCTAGCAATGGGGGATTTTCACAGCTCGGGATGAAGAGTTGAAAGTTATTTTTAGCCCGGGCTGCGAATCAATAGGCAGCTCCATTCGCTGCCCCGCAGGATGCAGGCGGGGGGAGCAGGGGGGTCTGTCCAGCCGGGGGTCACCGCTGCCCCCCCGGGCTCAGCCCCTCTGCTGACCCGGCAGAGCTCAGAGCTCTTCCCTGCCGAGCTTCTGGCTCCCCCTCAGGTTCCCCCCACCCAGGCCACGTGTGGGTGAGGACATGGGGGCTTTCAGGCTTCTGTGGGGACCCTCACAGAGAGATGGGGGTGGTCACGCTGCTGCAGGGACCACTGGACCCTCTTCTCACTCTGGGGACCCTCATCTTATTGTGGGGACTCTCAACCAGCCATGAGGACTCTCCTCCAGCTTCTGGGAGCCTCATCCTTTCATGGGAACCTTCTGCTACTAGTGTGGACCCCCACTTTGCTATGGGACCCCCACCTTGCCATGGTGACCTCCACCTTGCCATGGTGACCTCCACCTTGCCATGGGACCCCCACTTTGCTATGGGACTCCCACCTTGCCATGGGACCCCTACCTTGCTGTGGTGACCCCAGCTTGCCATGGCATCCCCTCCTTTCCATGTGGACCCCTGCTTTGAGGTGTGAACCCCATCTTTGCTTTGGGGATCCCCACCTTGCCCTGCCCTGAGGAGCCTCCCCTCCTGCATCCCCTCCTGACATCCCCCGAGCTTCCCAAGCCTTCCCAGGGCACATTCCCACCCTCATCCTGGGAGTCTGGTGAGAGGGGACGCTGAGAGGGGACAAAGCCAGCTGGGTTCCGTGCAGAGGAGCTCGGGTTGTCCCTGCACGTCCCCAGGGACGGGCTGGGAGCTGAGCTGAGGCTCCCGAGCTATTTTTTAAGACAAGGTGGGTGCCTCCCACAGCCGCAGCTCCTGCGGGCGCTCGGCAGGGCGGGAGAGCTCCCCCCACAGCCGGGGGGGATGGGAAGCTGCGAGGGGACAGGCTGGGGACACCCTGCCCCTGAGCAGCCCTCCACGGTCCCAGCTGCCCCAAATGTCCCTTTGCCCTTCCAGGAGGGGTTTTTTGGGCACAGCCTAGCCTGGAGCGTTCCTGCCCATGCCATCCCCACCCGTGGCACAGCCTGGAGGGTGCCCAGAGCCACCCCACAAGGACATTTTGTGGGCACCGTGGATGTCCCAGGGACCTGCCAAGAACTCCAGGAGTGCTGGGGGGAGATACCCAGGAAATAAAAACTTTGGGGTGGCCCAGCAGGAAGAGACAGGATCGTCCAAATGCAAAGGAAGCTCCTGCAGGAGTGCCCCGTGAGTGGCAGTGACAGAGCAATCCTGGATGAGCCACAGCGGGTCCAGAGGGAACATGGAAATGCTCAGGGGGCTGCAAGAATCTGGGGAAAGGCTGGGAGAGCTGGGGCCATCCAGCCTGGAGGAACCCTTCTGGCACCCTGGTGGTACCTGAGGGATCTTGGAAGGGTGACAGAGAGAGGCTTTCTCCAGGAACGGTGGAGGCAGAGAAGGGGAAGCAGTTTTCAGCTGGAAGAGGATGCGTTCGGATGGGATAAAAGGAGGAATGGCTCTGTGGGGTAGCTGCAGGAGCTGTGGGTGCTCCGCGGGGCTGCAGCGGCCCGGCCCGGTGTGAGGTGTCCCCGCCCGGGGCAGGGGTGGCACCGGGGGCTGCTGGGGACGAGCTGAAGTTCCGCTCCCTGCGGGACGCGTTTCCCCAGCCCCACCCGAGCCCCCCGGGTCCCCTCGGGGGGGTGGCGGCTCCCGGCCGCCGTGCCCGCGGTCACCAGAGGGCACTGCGAGCCCGAGCATCCCTGCGCGGCCCCGGGCCCAGCGGACACGCAGCGGGCCCGGCGGCGGGGACACCCCGGGGGCGGCGGCACTCGGAGCCCCCCTGCTCCCCAGTGCCACGGGGACAGCACCCTGCGGCAGCCAGCGACAAGGAGGGGACACGGGGGACACAGAGCGCCGGGCACGGCTGGCTGCTCGGGGGGTGCCCAGGGGTGCCCAGCCCCACGGGCTCTCCGAGGGCTGAGGCCACTGCGGGTGCTGCGGGAGCCGCTCCCGCTCAGCCCCGGCTGCCGTGGCTGCTCCACAGGGGCTCCGGGACCCCCGGTGGCCGTGCCCCGGCCGCGTGGAGCGAGGCAAGGCAGGGCTGGCGGCGCAGCTGGTGCCGGGGTTTCTCCGGTAACACCAGTTAAGGTGGGTCGGGGGCTGTGGAGGGCCCGGGGAGCTGGCATTAGGGCAGGCGCTGCCGTGTGCCCGCGGGGGCGGTGGCACCGTGCCCACCTCCCTGCATCCCCTCATGTCCCAAGGGAACATCCCCGCAGGGTGCTGGGCACCCCGCTGGGCCGGGGATCAGTCTCGGTGGGGAGAGGTCCTTGCGTGGGGACAGCAGTGCCTGGTGTCACCCTGCCTCTGGTGCCACGCCTCCCTTGGTGCCTCCTCGCCCCCGGCACCCGGCCAAAGCCATTGCTGGGGTCCCTGCCCAGCTCCGAGCCCAGCCCGTTCCTCACTGTGTCACCGGCTCGGGGACCGTGTCCCCGCCACGCCGGGGTCTCTGTGACCTTCGGGGGCACAGCCAGACCCTCGACCCAGCCACCCCCGGCACACCCCGGGCTCAGCTGCTGCTGGGCTCAGCACGGGGCCAGCGGGCAGAGAGCCGCCCAGCCGACCCCCAGCCCAGCCCCCCGACACCCCGACACCCCGACATCCCGACCCGCTCCACCTTAACCCACTGCCCCTCCGGCCCCTCATTTGCCACGGATTCCAGCAGCATGACTTCTTTCAGCATCATTTCATGGCCGGAGGGCTGTGAATCCTCCTCTCCCAGCCTGCCTCCCCCTCCTCTTCCCCCCTTCCTCTCTTTCTTCCCACCATCCCAATTTACAATCCCTCATTTCCATTCCGCTCCACCCTCTGGCCGGGGACTTTGTTCCCGGCCTGTATCATCCCATCCCAATTGTTCCGTGTTTATTTCAAACATTTTGGCGGGCTGTCACTGGATGGAAACTTAATTAATGGTGGGGTCTGTAGTGGTGGCACAATAGCGGCTGGGAGGGAGGGGGTGGAAAGAAATGCCCAGGTTTGGACGGGGAAATTCGGGGTTCGGATGTGCTTGACCCCCGTGCCAGGCCCGGAGCCACGTGCCTGGGCTCCCCCGGTCAGAAAATGTCTCCGTGGGGAGGGGGACGCTGCTGCTGGTGGGGGGAGGTTATAAGGAGGTTGGGGGGCTGTAACTTTGGGGGTACACAGTTCTGGGGGGTGTAAGGCAGGGGGTTGCAGTGTGGGGTTGCATAGCCTGGGTTGTCTGTAGCCTGGGGTGTGTATGGGCTGGGTTGTGCAAAGGTTGGGGTGTGATAATTTGGGGGGTATAGAGCCTGGGGTGCAGAACTCAGGGTGCAGGGACCCGTGCTGTGTGCAGCTCAGCGCTGGGGGTGTGTGACTTTTGGGGTGCACAGTTCTGGGGTGGGGGTGTGTAAACCAGGGGGGCTGTAGTGGGGGGTGTGCACAGATTGGGGTGCAGCCAGCCTGGAGTGCTCCACGTGTGCATGGCTTGGGGTGTCCGTGACCGTGGGTGTGCATGTCCTGGGGTGCGTGCAGGTCTGGGGGTGCACAGTTCTGGGGGTGCACAGTTCTGGGGATGCACAGTTCTGGGGGTGCACAGTTCTGGGGGTGCACAGTTCTGGGGGTGCACACTTCTGGGGGATGCAGGCTGGGGTGTTCACAGCTCGGGCTATGCCTGTGCCCAGCTGTGCAGAGCTGGGGTGTCGATAGCCAGGGCTGGCTGCAGCCGGGCTGTGCAAATTTGGGGTGCACCTGGCCTGGGGTGTCTATAGCCAGGGGTGTGCACAGCTTGGGGTATACAGTTTGGGGTGCACAGTGTGGGGTGTGCAGAGTTTGGGGTGTGCACAGTTGGGGTGTGCACAGTTGGGGTGTGCACAGTTTGGGGTGTGCAGAGTTTGGGGTGTGCAGAGTTTGGGGTGCGCACAGTTTGGGGTGTGCAGAGTTTGGGGGATGCACAGTTTAGGGTGCACAGTGTGGGGTGTGCACAGTTTGGGGGATGCACAGTGTGGGGTGTGCACAGTTTGGGGTGCACAGTGTGGGGTGTGCACAGTTTGGGGTGTGCACAGCTGGGGTGTGCACATTTTGGGGTGTGCACAGTTTGGGGTGTGCACAGTGTGGAGTGTTCCCGGCCGCTGGGGTGTTCCCAGCCCGGGGTGCTGTAGCCGCGGCTGTGACAGACACGGCCCTACAGAATTCAGGGTGCACCCCCGGGGGCGGATCTGACCCCTGGGGTACCCCAGCCCTGCTCCGGGTCCTGTCCCCCGCCTCAGCCGTGTCCCCGCCCGGTGTCCCCCGTGCCGCGGGCTGCGGAGAAGCCCCGGGGGGCTCCGGGGATGCCGCCGCTGTGGCCGCCGGTGCCCCCGGCGGTGGGGAGGGGGCTCGGGGGCGGCTCCCGTGCCCGCCCCTCCGCCGCCATTGGCGGAAAGTTCGGGGCGCGACGCGGGGTGGCGGCCGCGCTCCCCCGTCCCCGCGGCCCCGGCCCCGGTGCGGGCAGCGCTGCGGGCAGGGCCGGGCCGGGCCGGGCCGCCCGGGGCCGCCGCGGGCGCGGCCATGTGGGCGCTGCGGGCGCTGTGCCTGGCCGGGCTGGGGGCGGCCATCGGCGGCGGAGCGGCGGACCAGTGCAGCTGGAGGGGCAGGTAGGCACCGGGAGCACCGGCACCGGGAGCACCGGGACCGGGAACACCCCACCGGGAACACCGCACCGGGAACAGCGGCCCCGGGGGCGGCGCGCCGGGCGGGCGGGGGTGGCACACGCTGGTCCCCGGATCGGGCAGGTTCATGGGGGAGGGGGAGTCTGCTTTCCCACCCCCCCCTTCCATCCTCAGGGCTGAACCCCTCCCGTATCCGTGGGGAGGGTACGGGTGGGACGCTGGGAACCTGCGCCTGCCTCAGTTTCCTCACCCCTGGGTGCGGCTCCCCCCCGCTTTCAGGGATGCTGGTCCCCCTGCGGGGCTCCGCGCCTCTCCAGGACCCCGAGCCCCCCACCCGTGAAACCCATCCCCGCGGCCGGCGGGACCCCCGGCCCCCGGCCGGGCCCTAAGCATCGCCCGAAGGCGCCGGACTCCGAACAAAGAGCCGGGGCCCGCCAGAGGGGCTGCCCCACGCGGGGGCCTGGGGGGACACGGGGGCCACGCAGCCACCAGCGTCCTGTCAGGGACAAAGCAGCCCCCGACTGTCCCCGCTCCCCCCAGGCTGGCGTCCAGGCCTGTCCCCCCCCAGTGCCGCGGGAAAGGAGCGGCTCCAGGCATCGTGTGTGAGAGTGGGACCCCAGCATCCCCCGGGGATCCCCAAAGTGGGAGCAGGTGACCCCGAGGTTGTGGCACTCTGGGGGTGCTTTGGGAGCCCGCGCTGGGTGTGAAGGGGGCTGTGCTGCTGCGCCCCTCGCCCCCCCCCCCAAAAGGTGCTGGGGGAACACAAGCACCCCAAAACGTCGTGCTTGAACCCCAGTCCAAGTCATTGAGGGTTTGGTGCTGTTCCTGCCTGTGGCCATCTCGCACACCTCTGTGGAGGGGCTGCTCGGGAGCCGCTGTGCCGGGGGACACGGGCTGGGGGCTCCCTGTCACCTGGGGGTCCCGGCTGACGAGGAGCTGTGCCCCACAGCGGGCTGTCACAGGAGGCTGGCAGCGTGGAGCAGCTGTCCCTGCACTGTGCCGAGGGCTCGCTGGAGTGGCTGTACCCCACGGGGGCTCTCCGCCTCCGCCTGGCCCCCCGCCTGCCCCCCACCAGCGCCGCCGTCAAGGGCAGGAGCCCCCCGCACGTCACCGCCTGCATCAAACCCACCGGCACCTTCCGGGGGGCTCAGCTCTACCTGGAGAGGGAGGGGGGGCTGGAGCTGCTGCTGCCGGAGGCCCCCCGGCCCCACGCCCGCTGCTTCAGCTGGCTGCCCCAGGAGAAGGTGGCTCTGTTCCTGCAGGCCACCCCGCAGCCCGACATCAGCCGCCGCATCGCCGCCTTCCGCTACGAGCTGCGGGGGGACTGGCTGGCCCGGCCCGCGCTGCCCACCGCCAGCCTCGGCGCCGAAGGTGAGCGCCTCGCCTGCCTCAGTTTCCCTGCCCCTGCCGCGTGCCCGCAGCGGTGAGGAGGGGCTGGGTGGGTGTTGTCCCCCGGGGGGTGACAGGCTGTGCTTGGCCTCGCAGGTGCGTGCCGGCCGTGCAATGACACCGAGATCCTGATGGCCATTTGCACTAGTGACTTTGGTGAGTGCAGCCCCGGGGCTCGGGGACCGGGGTGGCCCCGAAAGTGGCACTGGGACAGCTGGGCTGGCTGGGCCGGGCTGGGCTGGGCTGGGCTGGGCTGGGCCGGGCTGGGCTGGCTGGGCCGGGCTGGGCTGGGCTGGGCTGGGCTGTGCAGAACACTGCTAGGGATGGGGAAGGGGGATGGGAAATGGGAATGGGATGGGGATGGGATGGGATGGGATGGGATGGGATGGGATGGGATGGGATGGGATGGGATGGGATGGGATGGGGATGGGATGGGAATGGGATTGGGATGGTATGGGATGGGGATGGGATGGGATGGGATGGGATGGGATGGGATGGGATGGGATGGGATGGGGATGGGAAATGGGATTGGGATGGGGATGGGGATGGGGGTGGGAAATGGGGATGGGGATGAGGATGGGGATGGAGATGGGGATGGGGATGGGAACAGGAGTGGGAGTGGGAATGAGACAAGAACGGAGACAGGGATAAGGATGGGAATGAGAATGTAGGTGGGGACAGGGACTGGGATAGGGATGAGGATGGGAATGCACACGGGGACAGTGATGGAGATGGGGATGGAGACAGGCACGGGGACAAGACTGGGGATGAGGACGGCAGTGAGGACAGGGACAGGGCCATGCTGACGCCCCTCCCTGCCTTCCCCCCGCAGTCATCCGCGGCAGCATCCGGAGCGTCTCCAACGACGCAGAGCTGCAGGAATCCATCATCGGGGTGAGCGCCACCCGCATCCACCGGCAGAAATTCCCACTCTTCCAGGCGGGCGGGCGGCCGGGGCGGCCGGTGGGCAGCATCCGCACCCCGCTGCGCTGCGGGGTCAAGCCAGGACCCGGCACCTTCCTGTTCACGGGCTGGCTGCACTTCGGGGAGGCCTGGCTGAGCTGCGCTCCCCGCTACCGGGACTTCCAGCGCATCTACGAGGGGGCCCGGCGCACACGCCAGAACCCCTGCGAGTTCCCCGTGGACTGAGCGGCTCCGGGAGCGCAGCCCGGCCCCGCCGGGGCACCACGCTCCTGCCGCCACCGGCAGCACCCCCGGGGACACGGGAACGGGGCCCGGAGGGAGCGTGGCACACGGGCCACGGGTGTGGCAGCACCCGCCGGCGGGCTGGGGGGGTTCTGGGAAAATCCTGCTGGAAGGGAAGGGATTTTCCCAGGGCGTGCGTGCCCAGGGTGCCCAGGGAGCCGCCTGGGTGAGGGGTGCAGCAGCGTGGGGTCGGGGCTCCCAGGGGACCGGGGTGCTGCATGCTCAGGGGGTGCTGTGGGCACAGTGGGTCTGGCACCGGGGGGCAGCCGCACCCCCGGACCCGGCAGGGCTCGGGGGCGGGTGGCCGTGGTGGCCGGTCCGGGGACACGGTAGGCACAGAAGGGAGTGGAAGGGCCAGGAGATGGATCTGTAAGGTTGGGGGTGGAAGGGGGAGCAGGCAGCGGTGAGCCTGGCCCTGGCACGGGCAGGAGCTGCGGGGCGGATGCCGAGGAAGAGGAGAGAAGCTGAAGGGAGCGAGGGGAGCGGTGAGGTGGGAGGAAGGCTGGCGCGGGGGGCAGAGGTGGCCTTGGCACGGTCAGGGCAGGACCAAAGCGCCGAGCAGGGAGGTGCCATGGGAGCAGGGAGGGGTGACCGTGCCACCCAGCCCTCGGGTGAGCGGGGCAGGCCGTGCCAGCCGCGGGGAATCTTTGACCGTGGGGGTGGGGGGGCATCGTATGTGCACTAAAGTTATAACGATACCAAATTTGTGACTTCTTTTTTATAAACTGAGCTGTATTTGTAGCGTGTGCCTCCTGTTTTTAGCAAGCCGAGCAGCACGGTCACCGACAGGCACTGCTCCCCCCTGTGCCAGCTCCAGCTGTGACCCTGCCTCCCGCGGGGCTGGAAACAGCCCTGATCCTTGGACATCTCTCTCTGTGGAGAGATTTATTGCCGTTTGCACGTTCTGCACCCCAGTGCTCCCCAGCATGGCTCACTGTGGGGTCCCTTTCCCTGGGGATCCCCGGGTGTGGGGACCAGGGCCGGGTGGCCCCGTGCTGGGTGGGTGACCCTGCTGCTGCAGCCGCTGTCAGGACTGATTCTCGTCAGAGCCACCGGCCACAAGGCCTCATTGTGCCCGACTGTGCCGCGCCAGCATCCCAGCCCTGCCCGCCGCTGCCCCTCCGGCCCCAGCAGCGGCCCTGCTCCCCTGGGAATGCCGAGGGGACGGGACTGGGACAGGGAGGGGACGTGGGAATCCTGCGTGGGGACGGGGAACAGAACCCTCGGTCAGGGGAGGGACACGGGAGCCCCAGGCAGGGATGGGACATGGGGCACCCATGGGACAATGGGGCTCAGCACCCCCAGCCGGGGACCTTCCCTCCCCACCAGTGAGGCCACAGGGCTCAGCACAGGAAATCTCAGCCCCTGAGCCCCCCAAACCCCTCGAGCCCCCCAAACCACTCAAGCAAAGCTCCTGCCACATGTCTGCTTGTACTCAACACCTTTCCCATTTTGTTTCAATGACACCTTTTCAAATAGCACCAGCCAGGATGAGCTGCTGCTGAGTGTTCGGTGCCTCTGCTGACCACAATGTGCTTTTCCTTGCCAAAAAAAAAGTTTCCAAAGAATGCCGTGGGCTTTGGAGCATAATTAAATATAAATATCTATATGTGTGTGTGTATAGAACGATCTGGCTGTGATAAGATCCTGGTGGGTTTGATACACAACACATGTTTTCCCTTGAGGAGAGTTTGCTGCTTACTTTATGCTTTACTGCCAATTTTATACTTGGATATTTTGATTTTATCCTTTTTACTGCCCCATTTTGGGGCCGGCCTGGGCTGTGAGGGCTGGATCTGGCCCTGGGGAGGCTGAAGCTCCACGCTGGGCACTGGAGGATGCCAGCATCCCCCTGGATTTTGGCAGCAAGCAGGAGCCAAGCGAGGCAGGGGGAAGGGGGAAGGAGTGGGAAACCCAGCGGAGGAGGAAAAATGAAGCTGGAAAAGCAATAAATGAGGTGCAGAGGGAATTGTGCTGCCCACGGCATCCTCTGTATGCGCGGGGGTAAATCACGGCTGCTCCGACCCCGCCGCAATCCAGCGCATTCCTCCCGGCTAAAAGTCGCCGTTTAACGCGAGGCATCCGGCACTTCTGTGTCCAGCAGCAAAACCTCTTGTTTTTCTTCCCATCTGTTTGTTTGGCCAAAGCAGCTCGGTGCGCTGCTGCGGAAGGGCTGTTACTCCGCTCGTGTTCTGGCACAGAGGTTTTCGGGCTGTTTTTGGTGCCCTCTGCCCCCTGTCAGGTTGGGTCGCCCGCCCTCGCTCCCCCCGGCTGGCGCTGGGCCCCGGCCAGGGCACCGACACTTCCCGTGGGATCATCCCACGGGACACCCTGGCAGCCCGTGCCTCAGTTTCCCCTCTGTGAGACGGGGCTAACAGCCCTTCCCAAGGGAAGCAGATGGAATCCCACAGCTCTGGGATCTCTGCCGTTCCAGGACCGGCCATCCCAGCGTTTCCCCGAAAGCAGAGTCCGGCCCCGGCCGAGCCAAATTCCTGCCCGGCCTCTTGGCACAGAGCAAGGCCACGAAGGGTGAAAACACAATGAGACAAACTCCATCCCGGGGAATATTTCCTCCACAGGATGGAAAATGTGGTGGGAGGCAGCGGGGTGGGGACACCGAGTGGAGCTGGGGGGGTCAGGAGGGGCTCGGGGAGGGGCTGTGGCAGCCCCCGGCAGGACAGGGCAGGGTGGCCCTGCCTGTGGGTGCCATGGTGGGGATGATCCAGCCAGACCTGCTCCAAAAGCCCCCCCGGTCCCCAGCCTGCCCACCCGGGGTGGGCTTTGGGGGAGCCCCGGAGAGCAGTGCCCCAGAGCAGCTCCCTCGGTGTGGACGTGCCCAGGGATGCCCCTGGGGCTCCTCATTCCGTGGGATCAGCCCCACTGTGGCCCCAGACACCCCGGGAACCTGCTGGGCACTGCGGAGCCCTCCAGCCACGCTGTGGGTGGGCGTCCGCCTCGGGACGGAGCGGTGGCAGCGGCGGGTGTCCGCGGTCCCTGTCCCCGTCCCTGTCACACAAAGGGAGTCGCCGTTTCCCGCCATTTCCCCCCTCCAGCCCCTCTCCCCCCTCCCCTGCTCCCTTCGCCTCCTCCTCCCCGGCTGCCGGATGAAAGCCCGAACGTGTGAATCGCGGGGCACAAAGGGGAGGCACAAAGGCGGCCGGGCCCGCTCAGCCCTCCCTGCGGCCCCAGCACCGAGTGGGGACCCCCAGGGACCCCCGGGCAGCCTGCCCAGCCCGCCGGCAGCACCCCAGAGCTCCGGGCTGCCGTGGGGCACGGGGGTGGCCCTGAGACCAGGGGACCCCCACTGGGGTCAGGGTGATGTCCCTGGGGTTCAGGGAGGCCCTATAGGGCCAGGATAAGGTCCTGGGGTTTAAGGATGCCCCATAGGGTTGGATGATGCCCCTGGGACCAGGGGAAGCCCCATAAACTCAGGATAAAAGCCCCGGGGCTCAGGGGTACCCCTTAGGGTCAGGATGATGCCTCTGGAGTTTAAACTCAGGATGAAGCCCCGGGGGTCCAGGATGAGCACCTTGGGGCCGGAGGAAGCTCCACCCCACAGCCCTCGGCAAGAGGAGAAGCGAAAACCCGATAATTCTGAGGACACCCCCACAACTCTGGGGAGCTGTACCCCAAATCCTGACACCAGGTCTGCTTCCAGCCCCATCCTCTGACCCGGACAAAGGCAAGGCAGCGCCATCCCAGCGCGGGGAGCGATGCTGGGGCTGCAGCCGGACCCCGGCCCGCAGCGGGGCCCCCTCGGCCCCTCACCCCGTCCCCCGCGTCCGGCTGCCGACAGCTGGTGGGAAGCGGCTTTCCCAGCACATAGCGACAAATTCCTGGCGGTCGGGGCTGCTTTGCAGCCGCCGCGGCCCCGGCGGGGGAAGCTGCCCTGGAAAGAGGAGGATTAAAAGCTCTTCGGCTCCAGTGACACATCGCAACCGGTCCCCTCGCACGGCCACCTGCTCGAGATGCTGCGGGCACCCGGGGCAGGGGCAGGAGGGACCGGCCACCCCCCTGCTAAATCCCAGGGGCCCGGCAGGGAGGCTCAGCCCTGCCCGGGCACTGCCCCCCGATTGAATTCGCTCTGCAGCACCGCAGGGGCGCTCGGGCGCTCCAGGAGCTGCTCATCCCCACGGACCATCCTCCTCCTCCGCAGCCCCCGGCCCCCGGCTCCGGTTTCCCTGGATTTTCTGCTTTAACCAGCTCCACCTGCCAGCGAGAAAGAGCAGAAAGCGGAAAATCGGGGTGATCCCCGCAGCCCCGCTTTGGCCACGCCGGGCCCTTTGGGGCGGCAGGGGAGGGAGCAGCCCCGGGCTGTGTTTGGGGGCGGCTTCACCCCCCGCTGGAGCCCCACTGCTGCTCCCGGGAACGTGATTAATGGGATCTGGCGTTGTCAGTGCCCTGAGCTGTGTGTCTGGGGGTAGAACACGTGTGTGGGTGTGTGTGCATCCTCATCCCGCCCGGTTCCCACAAATCAGGGGGAGGCGGGGGCAGGAACACTCCTGCCCTTGGCTCATCCCCAAAGAGGGGCTCCGGGGGGCTGGGCCTGTGCCGGCCCCAGCGCTGAGGAGTGGGAATCCCAATTCTGCTTCCCTGCACCCCAAAGCCATTCCCAGCACGGGCTGGGGTCTCTCCTCCGCTGGGAACGGCCCCAGAGACACCGAGGGACGTGATGAGGCTGGTGGTCCTGTGGCAAGGACACGGGGGCCACCAGACCCCCCAGGCCCTCAGGGGACACCCCAAAACGCCGCGGGAGGAGGACACCCTGCAAAGCCCACAAATGCTGACCCAAGGCTGAGGAGAGACGGGGGGAGGTGACAGCAGTGGCATCCCCGGTGACATGTGGCCGTCCTGGCAGGGGGCTGCGGCCCTTTGTGCCTTCTGAACGGGTGTTGTTCCCGCGTCTGGGCTGCTTGGGAGGGGGGGGTCACTAATTGGGGCTGGGCAGGGGCTGCGGGGCCTGGCTGCCCCCCCACAACGCCTGGAATTTTCCCACAGTCGCTGCTGCCTCGCAGCAGGAAAACCCCGGCTGAGGCAGCAGGGCCCCAACAGCCCCAAACAGCCCCTACAGCCCCACACGGGTGTGCACAGCCCCTACAGCCCCCAACAACCCCTACAGCCCCACACGGGTGTGCACAGCCCCAAACAGCCCCTACAGCCCCACACGGGTGTGCACAGCCCCACACGGGTGTGCACAGCCCCAACAACCTCACACAGGGCTGTGCACAAAAGCAGTAGCCACACACAAATCCATGCACAGCCCAGAAGGAGTGCCAACACCCATGCAGGACCCTGCACAACTGCACACAGCTGGCACAGCTGCCCATGGCAATGCACACACAGCCGTGCAGAGGCGGTTGTGCACAGCTGGGCACCACTGCACACAACCCTGCTCACCAGGACAGCTGCAACAGCCCTGCAGGACCCTGCTCAGCTGCACAAACCTGTGCACAAGCACACACACTGCCAATCACAGCCCTGCACAACAACACCCACAGCTTCACACGGCCGTGTTCATCTGTGCAAACCTGTGCACAGCCACGTGCAGCCATCAGAACCCTTCAGACAGGAGTGCACAGCCCTGCACAGCCACACAGAGCGGTGCAGCAGCGCACAAACACACAGAGCTGTGGGTCACGGTACAGACACACAGCCACGCACAGCTGAACCTGGCTGTGCACGGCTGAACCACGATTCACCGCCACACACAACCGTGCTTGGTCACACACTGTGCACACACACAGAGCTGCAGGCACTGAGAGCCACACACACACTGTGCACACACACACACTGTGCACACACACACACTGTGCACACACACACTGTGCACAAACACACACTGTGCACAAACACACACTGTGCATGCACACACACACACACACACTGTGCACACACACACACACACACACACTGTACACACACACACACACTGTGCACACACACACACTGTACACACACACACACACTGTGCACACACACACACTGTGCACACACACACACTGTGCACACACACACACACACACACTGTGCATGCACACACACTGTGCATGCACACACACACACACACTGTGCACACATACACACTGTGCACACACACACACACACACACACACACACTGTGCACACACACACTGTGCACACACACACACACACACACACACTGTGCACACACACACTGTGCACATACACACACACACACTGTGCACACACACACACACTGTGCATGCACACACACTGTGCATGCACACACACACACACACACACACACACACTGTGCACACACACACTGTGCACACACACACTGTGCACACACACACACACACACTGTGCACACACACACTGTGCACACACACACACACTGTGCACACACACACACACACACTGTGCACACACACACTGTGCACACACACACACACTGTGCACACACACACTGCACACACTGTGCACACAGACACACACACACACTGTGCACACACACACTGCACACACTGTGCACACAGACACACACACACACTGTGCACACACACACTGCACACACTGTGCACACAGACACACACACACACTGTGCACACACACAGAGCTGTTCCCCAGAACACACACTGTGCACACACACACACTGTGCACACACACACACACACACACTGTGCACACACACTGTGCACACACACACACACACTGTACACACACACACACACACTGTGCACACACACAGAGCTGTTCCCCAGCACACACAGCCCATCGTGCTCAGCACACAGCAGCACACCCCTGCACACAACAGCCGTGCACAGCCTGCACAGACAGACACAGACACACACACAGCAGTGCACAGCCATCCACCACTCACAGCTCCACCCAACACCAGGGCAGTTCTGCACACCAACCGTGCAGAACTGCCCTGGAGCAAAAACAGCTCTGCACAAACACACAGAGACACACAGAGCTGTTATCACACACACACACACACACACACACACACACACACACACACACACACACACACAGACACACACACACAGAGCTCTTATCACACACACCCCGCTGTGCACACTCGCACACAACCACGCCGAGTTCTGCCTCTCCTGCAGCCCCGGGGCCGTGTCACTCCCGTGCCCTCCCCGTGTCCCGGTGTCCCGGTGTCCCCGCCGTGTCCACCCCGTGTCCCGGTGTCCCGGTGTCCCGGTGTCCCGGTGTCCCGGTGTCCCGGTGTCCCGGTGTCCCGGTGTCCGGGGCCGCTCCCGGCGGAAGGCTGGGGCCGTGCTCCCTCCCCTTCCGGCGGCCATGGAGCCGGGCTGGGATGCGGCGCTGGAGCCGGGCTGGGAGCCGGGCGAGCCGGGCGAGCCGAGCTGGGCGCGGCCCGGGGGCGCGCTGGGCGGCCGGGGGCTGCTGGCGCTGGCCGTGGCTAGCGGGGCGGCCGTGTGGGCCACCTGGGCCGTGCTGCTGATGCCCGGCTTCCGCCGCGTCCCGCTGCGCCTGCAGGTACCCCCAGCCCTGCCCCGGCACCCCCAGCCCTGCCCCGGCACCCCCAGCCCTGCCCCTGCCCCCAGCCCTGCCCCCTGACCCGCTGTGCCCCCCAGGTGCCCTACCAGCCCTCCAGCCCCCGGCAGGTGGCCAACACCCTGGCGCTGCTGCGGGGCCGCGCCGGCAAGACCGTGGATCTGGGCTCCGGAGATGGACGGCTCGTAAGGCTCGGGGGGCTTGGGGTGTCAGGGGGGCTGCACGGGAGGGTGGAGGGGAGACCCCCGCCCTGCTGCTGCCTGGCTTCTGGCTGTGTGTCTGCTGATCCTCCTGGCTACGGTGCAGGACCATCCCCCGTGGTCCCAGAGGGTCCTCGATGGTGTTAGACAGCTGTAGGTGGTTCTCGATTGTCCTGGGTGTCCCTTGGTGACCTTGGTGGTCCTAGGTGACCCAGCATGGTCCTCGGTGGCTCTGAACAGCCCCAGGTGGTTCTAGGCAGCCCCAGGTGGTCCAGGGTGGCTCTAGATGGCCGTAGGTGATCTTTGGCAGCTCTGAAGGACACGTGCAGGGAGCAGGGTGGGAATGAGGGAGTGGGTGGTGCTGAGCTCCGAGCTCACCCTGCCCTGAGCCAGCAGGATGGGGTGAGTGGGGTGGGCAGCAGCCCCTGCCCACCCAAATCCTGCCCTCAGCACCGAGGTGCTTTGGCTTTCAGCCCCCCTCTCTCCCCCTCCAGGTGCTCGAGGCTTACAAGCAGGGGCTGAGGCCAGCCCTGGGCTATGAGCTCAACCCCTGGCTGCTGTGCCTGGCCAACTACCGTGCCTGGAAGGCTGGGTACCACGGGAAGATCTCCTTCCTGAAGAAGGATCTGTGGAAGGTAACAGCATCCCGAGGGTCTGGATGCGCTCAGGGCAGGGCCAGAGCTCTGTTTGCCTCTCCAGGATGGATTTGCTGATGGCTGCTTGCTCCTTCCCCATCCCACACTGCTCCTGAGAGGTGGAAATCCATCCTCCTTTCCAGGGAATGCCAGGTGGGAGGTGGAAATCCATCCTCCTTTCCAGGGAATGCCAGGTGGGAGGTGGAAATCCATCCTCCTTTCCAGGGAATGCCAGGTGGGAGGGGGAAATCCATCCTCCTGTCCAGGGAATGCCAGCTGGGGCAGCCCATGGCCAGTTCTGCTGCTTGGAGCAGCTCTGAGGAGAGGTCTGGGTGCTGCTGACAGGCTCACCTGCAGACATGAGCTTCTCAGGCTGCCATGAGGTATTTGCAGCCTGAGCAGAGAGAATCCATCAGGGAATGTGGGTCTGGGATGGTGCTGGAGGCAGGTGTTTCCCAAGAGATGCTGCTTTCACACCCACACTTCCCCATCCCACATCTTTTGTGGCACCTTTGCTCCCTGCAAGGTTCCAGAGATCACCCACAAGGTTTGGACACTCACACAGTTGTTCCTGCTCTGCCTGCTGCTCGTTATTCCCCTTTTCCTTGTGTGTTCAGGTGAATCTCTCAGACTGCCACAACGTGATCGTGTTCCTGGCCCCCAGCGTGGTGAGTCAGCCCCTCACACCCCGAGTTCTTCTGGGCCAGCCCGAGGGGGCTTGTCCTGGGAAACAGAGGGGGTCTGGCATGGGTAAGGCCAGGTGGACATCCCTGTGGCTCAGTGGTTTGGTGCCACACAGCATTTGGATTTATGGAATCATGGAGGTTGGAAAATCCCTCTGGGATGGATTGCTGCCATTCCCCCAGCAATGAGTCGTGTCCCCAAGTGCCACATCCACGTTAAAGCCCTGCAGGGATGGTGACTCCACCACTGCCCTGGGCAGCTGTGCCAGTGCCTGACCACCCTTTCCATGAAGGAATTCTCCCAATATCCAACCCAAGCCTGCCCTGGTGCCACTTGAGGCTGTTCCTTTGTCCTGTTGCTCATGGCTTGCTCCAAGTCCCAGCCTCACCCAGGGCCAGTAGCAGCCCTCAGCTCTGAAGGGTCGATGTCCCAGGAGCTGCCCCACGGTCCCTGGTGGCACTGCCACTGTGTGACCGTGTGCTAAGGCTGCCTGTCCCGGCTGTGTCTCTCCCCAGAAGCCTCCCTTGGCCAGCAAGCTCCTGGCAGAGCTGCCCGACGACGCGCGGGTGGTGGCGGGACGCTACCCCTTCCCCAGCTGGAGCCCCAGCAGCACCCTGGGCCAGGGCCTGGACCAGGTCTGGGCCTACGACATCAAGGAGGTGCGGCGGGAGGTGCAGGGCAGCGCCCAGCAGAGCCGGCTCTGACCCCAGCCTCGTTAAGCCCGGGTTAACAGCAGCCTCCTTAAGCCTGGCCTTAAGGGTCAGAGCCACTCCAGCCCTTGGCTCACTCAGGACAGAAGTGCTTGGCCAGCATTTGCCCTGGGGACTTGCAGGGTGGCGGATCTTCATTTTTCCAGAGTGTGAGCAAAGCAAGGGAGGAGGGAATCAGACCTGGAAATCCTGGGATTAACGCAGGATTGAAGGGATGACGCTCCAGTGCCTCTTTTTGGATGATTGCTGCTTTATTTCAGTTTAAGTTTTAAATTAAAAACTTTAAAGTTTTGGTTGATTATTCCTCTGAGGTTTTTGCTTTGTCTTTGAGCTGCTGGATGGTCCTGGAGCTGGAGCAGCTGCTGCTCCTGGACTTGGGCTTTGCTCTGCCATCTTTTCCAGCTCATCTCTGTGCAGGATCAGTTTGGCCCTGCTTGTCAATATAATATTCTATTTTCCATTCAAACCCAGAGGAAAATGGGGTTTTCCCACCACAGAATCACAGAACCATAGAATGGGTTGGGTTGGAAGGGACCTTGATGCTGCTCTTGTTTCATCCCTGCCATGGCAGGGGCACCTTCCAGGCTGCTCCAAGTCCTGCCCAGCCTGGCCCTGGGCACTGCCAGGGATCCAGGGCTGCTCTGGGCAGCCTTTCACCACCCTCCCAGTAAAAGAGCAGCTCATCCCTTTGTCTAAGCCCAAACAAATCCTGGTCTGAGCCAGCCTTGGCTCTGTCTCAGGGGTGAGGGGAGCGAGGCAGGAGCAGCCCTTGGTCCAGCTCCAGGTCTCATCCAGGAAAAAATGTTCCAGCAGGAGCAGGAACCTGTCCGTGCAGCCCAGCAGTGAAGAGCTGCCTGGGATCCTGCCCTGTGTCCGAGGGGTGCTCAGGGAAGAGAGAATTCCTGCAGCCTGGCGGGTACAGACAGACGCCGTGGTCTGGTCTCGTTTACTCCTGTGAATTTAAGAGCAGAAACACCCACATGGTTTCTCTCGCTGTTCCCACCTCCCAGCCCGAGAGGGATCCTTGCCTGGCACTCCATGAACACTGACCTCCCAAGGCTGGGGCTGCGCTGGCTCGTGGCTGGCACGGGGCACTGCGGGCACCTCGCTGCCCCCAGCGTTCCTCAGCCGCAGGATCTCCTGCTTGTACCTGCAGGGGAAGTGCCACTGTCACCCTCACCATGAGCAGTGGAAGTGCCACTGTCACCCTCACCATGAGCAGTGGAAGTGCCACTGTCACTCCTCACCATGAGCAGTGGAAGTGCCACTGTCACCAATGACCATGAGCAGTGGAAGTGCCACTGTCACCCTCACCATGAGCAGTGTGGAAGTGCCACTGTCACTCCTCACCATGAGCAGTGGAAGTGCCACTGTCCCCAATGACAATGAGCAGTGGAAGTGCCACTGTCACCAATGACCATGAGCAGTGGAAGTGCCACTGTCACTCCTCACCATGAGCAGTGGAAGTGCCACTGTCACCAATGACCATGAGCAGTGGAAGTGCCACTGTCACCAATGACAATGAGCAGTGGGAAGTGCCACTGTCCCCAATGACAATGAGCAGTGGAAGTGCCACTGTCACCAATGACCATGAGCAGTGGAAGTGCCACTGTCACCAATGACAATGAGCAGTGGGAAGTGCCACTGTCCCCAATGACAATGAGCAGTGGAAGTGCCACTGTCACCAATGACCATAAGCAGTGGAAGTGCCACTGTCACTCCTCACCATGAGCAGTGGAAGTGCCACTGTCACCAATGACCATGAGCAGTGGAAGTGCCACTGTCACCCTCACCATGAGCAGTGTGGAAGTGCCACTGTCACTCCTCACCATGAGCAGTGGAAGTGCCACTGTCCCCAATGACAATGAGCAGTGGAAGTGCCACTGTCCCCAATGACAATGAGCAGTGGGAAGTGCCACTGTCCCCAATGACCATGAGCAGTGGAAGTGCCACTGTCCCCAATGACCATGAGCAGTGGAAGTGCCACTGTCACCCCTCACAGTCCCCGGGCAGTGAGCCATGCCAGGAGCCGAGCCTGGCACGCAGATCCCATGGCCTTTCCCAGAGAATGGGCATTCATGGGCTGTGCCAGGTGAGGGCAGAGCCTGACCCAGCCCACGGCTGGGGGCACGGCAGGAGCAGGGGATCAGCCCCTGACACACCTGCCCTCCTTGTCCTCTCCCTCCCCTGCTGCTCTCCCTGCCCAGAGCAGGATGAGCCAGGGAGAGGGGAACACAGGTCAGGGCAGCTGGGACGACTTGGGTTAGAACCTGTGAATAAAAGAACTTTGAAGGTTTTAGGCTTTAGATTTTAGGTTCCAGTGAAGGTTACAGGGAAACCTTAGAGCACCTTCCAGTGCTTGAAGGGGCTCCAAGAGAGTGGGGGGAGGACTTTGGAAAATGGCATAAAGTGGCAGGGCATGGGGAATGGCTTTAGACTGGCAGAGGGCAGGGCTGGATGGGATATTGGGAAGGAATTGTTCCCTATGAGGGTGGGCAGGCCCTGGCACAGGGTGCCCAGAGCAGCTGTGGCTGCCCCTGGATCCCTGGCAGTGCCCAAGGCCAGGCTGGGCAGGGCTTGGAGCAGCCTGGGACAGTGGAAGGTGTCCCTGCCCATGGCAGGGGGGCTGTTTGTGTCACTTCCAACCCAATCTGTGACTGTGATTCCTCCCAAGGATGGGTGAGCACGCAGGGAAGGACGCCTGTGGTGTGTGAGGTGTGTCTGTCCTGCTGCCCCGTGGCACAAGAGGTGGTGGCAGCTGCCTGCACAGCTGGAGGAGCAGTGGGACATGGGCTGTGCTGGCAGGCTGTGGCAGGGCTGGCAGTGGGCACGGGGACAGCGCTGGCACCAAGCCTGGAGAGGGATCCCCTCTCACCTGGCAAGGTGCTGGTCGATGTACCCCTGCAGCTCCAACACCTGCTCCTCTGCCCCCACAGCCCGAGCCAGCAGCTGGCTTCTCTGCTGCTCCAGGTGCTCCTGCAGGGGCACAGAACATGGAGAAAATGTGGAAAAAAGACATCTGTGCCATGGGATTGATGTTGCTCAGGGATGATGAGTCCGACCTTCTGAACACTTCCCCACCAGTCCAGCCTCTCCACCATGACATCTCTTTTCTTTTGGCCACAGAGATAGGCCCTATGCAGGTGTGGAGCTTTACATCCCAGGGAGTGAGCTTTACATCCCAGGGAGTGAGCTTCACATCCCAGGGAGTGAGCTTTACATCCCAGGGAGTGAGCTTTACATCCCAGGGAGTGAGATTTACATCCCAGGGAATGATCTTTACATCCCAGGGAATGAGCTTTACATCCCAGGGAATGATCTTTACATCCCAGGGAGTGAGCTTTACATCCCAGGGAATGAGATTTACATCCCCAGGGAATGAGCTTTAATTCCCCAGGGAGTGAGCTTTACATCCCAGGGAGTGAGCTTTACATCCCCAGGGAGTGAGCTTCACATCCCAGGGAGTGAGCTTTACATCCCAGGGAATGAGCTTTACATCCCAGGGAATGGTGGAGCACTCCCTCAGGTTGCTGTGGACAGGGAAGGGCAGGACATGGAAGTGGATATCCCTGCAGGCAGCAGGAACCAGGCTGGGAAGCTGATTCAGATTCAGCCTAAACTAGAACCAGGTTGAATAGAATCAAAAAACTGTGGAATTGTGTGAATTGGTTGGAAAAGCCCACTAGAATCCAGGTGTTAACCTGACACTACCAAGGCCACCACTGACCCATGTCCCCAAGTGCCACATCCATGTGTCCTATAAATCCCTTCAGGGGTGGTGACCCCACCACTGCCCTGTGCAGCTGTGCCAGTGCCTGACCACCCTTTCCATGGAGAAATTCTCCCAATATCCAACCTAAACCTCCCCTGGCACAGCTTGGGGCCGTTCCCTCTCCTCCTGTCCCTGTTCCCAGGGAGCACAGCCCGACCCCCCCGGCTGTCCCCTCCTGTCAGGAGTTGTGCAGAGCCACAAGGTCCCCCCTGAGCCTCCTTCTCTCCAGTCTGAGCCCCTTCCCAGCTCCCTCAGCCCCTCCTGGTGCTCCAGCCCCTTCCCAGCTCTGTTCCCTTCCCATGACCCCCTCCAGCCCCTCAGTGTCCTTCTTTTCTTGAGTGGCCCAAAACTGCCCCCAGGACTGGAGGTGTCCCAGCAGTGCCAGCACAGGGCAGCAATCAGCCCCAGTTTATTCCAGAGATGCCAAAATGCTTTTTCTGAAACGTGGGCAGGAGTGACCAGGGGCTGCTCTCCTTGCTTTAGGAGCAGGGACAGTAAAGCCTGGAGCCCCCAGCAGCTGGGACCTGCCAGCATTGCTTGGAGGGGTGAGCCTCAGCAAGGCTCCATGGAGAGTGATCCCCAGGGAATGGGCACAGCCCCGAGGCTGCCAGGGCTCCAGGAGGGTTTGGACAATGCTCTCAGGGATGCCCAGGGTGGGATTGTTGGGGGGTCTGTGCAGGGACAGGAGCTGGGCTGGATGATCCCTGGGGGTCTCTCCCAGTCAGGACGTTCTGTGACTCCATGGAAGTTCCCCCCTCCAGGCTGGAGCAGCCCCAGGGCAGGGGCTGAGGCAGCACATCCCTGCTGTGGGTGAGAGATCAGCCTGGCCTCCAGCGGGCTGTGCCAGAGCTTTACCTGGGTGTTGAGTGTGAATTCCCGGAGCCTCCTCCTGAGCTCTGCCCAGCCCTCCTCATCCAGCTGCCTGCGACAGAGGAGTTCATGTGGGTGGTGCCCAGACACCAAACCCAGCCCTGCACGGATCACACAGCTCCACACAGCCAGAGCCCATCCCACCACGACCCCCAGAACCAGAACCTTCCCTCTCCCCGTGCCCAAACCTCCTCAGGGCAGGCAGCAGCAGCGGGCAGCCACAGCCCTGCCCACAGCCTGGCCCTGTGCCTGTGGAACATGAGGTTACACAGGTCAAAGCAAGGTTTGCTGACCCTCCTGACCATCACTCAGAGCTCTGCTGTCATGTCGTCCACCACACTTTCCAACTTGTCTCTTTCCAGAAGTCTGGAATATTTTCCTTCTACATATAAAAAAGCCTTACCCAAGATAAAACTTTTTAGTAAAAAGTAATGACAGAATGACATTTCCCCTTCCTCTTTATGTAGTTTAACACTGGAAGAACATTCTTGATTGTGTCCTTAGGTGATCCCCAGCCACAGCCCGGGGCAGTCCAAGGCACAGCAAGGCAAAGAGCCCTGGAGCTGCCCCTCAGGGTGGCTGTGATGGAGCCCTCAGTGCCAAGGCTGCTGCTGGCCCTGCTGGGAGCCAGGACACCGAGCAGCAGGACAGCTGAGCTGTCTGCAAGCCCTTCCCACCCCGTGCCAGCCTCGGGAGGAGAATCCCAGTCACGGCAGGTGCTGGGGGAACTGGGCTGCGTGGAGGCAGGAGTGCACTGTGCTCCCCCCAGTTCCTCCAGCACCAAGCTGGGCTCCTGTGGGAGCCCGAGGAGAAGGGAAGGACCAGCAGGGCACTGGTGCAGCTGGTAACCCCCAGGGAGAGCCAGAGCTGGGCTCTGGTGCCTGCCAGCCCAGCCCAGCCCTGGCAGAGGCAGCAGGAGCTGGAGCTGCTCCTGTCTGCAGCTGGGGAGCCAGGTAACAGCACACGGGTTAACCCAGCAGAACTGGCAGTTAAAAAACCCCAAATGATGAGATGCATCACTGAAATTCAGGTTCTGGACTTTGCCTGCCCTGCTCCTGTGCTGTCTGCCCAAACTGCTGCATTTACTCACGGAGCACTGCTATTTTCAGTGTGGAGCACGTGGCAGAGGCTGGTTGAGGCTCAGGCTTGTGCCTGAGACACCCCTCCAGAGCCAGGGGCTCTGGCACTCACCCACTCCTCAGTGCTGGCATCCAGCTAATGGAATAGCTGACATGTTTTCTAGGTGACCACGTCTTTTAGAGAGCTGGAAAAGCCCAGCTCAGGTTTCTCCTGTGCTTTGTTCCACCCCTCCACAGCTATAGCTGGTTGAGTTTTGCAGGGTAATGGAGCAGGGGGAAGAGACCCATCAAAATTTAGCAATTTCAGGGTTTGTTGGTGTCCTGGTTTAGGGAGTCACCCAGGACAGCTGGGAAGCCTGGGAGGTGTCAGCACAGTGCCAGCAAAGGATTCCAGACAAACTCCTGCACTGGGAAGGAGGAAAAACGGGACCATCCCAAACTGGTGGTGTCTCACAGGCCTCTCTCACGTTGTGATCCACCAAAGCACTTGGGCGTGTGCTTAACTTCAGCTTTTAAAGAGGTCAGTGGGGCTAAAAACATGATTAAATCAAATATGTGCTTAAGAGCTTTCTTGGATCAAGGCCCAGTGACCAAATCTTCCTGCAGGAAGAGGGGACAGCTGCCTCTTCTTCCCAGAGCAGGCCCAGCAGCTCCCTTTCCCTGCCTATTGCTGCCTCCAGCCAGGCAAAAAAAGATCCCTCAATCCACACAGCCATGGGAATGTGGAATGGCAGATATCCCAAGAAAGAAACAGCACTTACTGCTCCGGAGGTGCTGGGAAGGCAGAGGCTCCTTTCAGGCTTTTCTGGAGGCAAAGGGAGAACAGAATTCCTGTAAACACGAACCCACTGCAATCCCAGATCCTGCCACTCTCAGAGAAATCCTGCCATGGAATGGGTGAGGCTGGAAGGGGCTTTAAGGCTCATCCCATCCCACCCCTGCCATGGCAGGGACACCTCCCACTGTCCCAGGCTGCTCCCAGCCCTGCCCAGCCTGGCCTTGGGCACTGCCAGGGATCCAGGGGCAGCCACAGCTGCTCTGGGCACCCTGTGCCAGGGCCTGCCCACCCTCACAGGGAACAATTCCTTCCTTACATCCAACCTAGATGTCTCCTCTTTTAGTTTAAATCCATTCCTTTTGTCCTTTCACTGTCTGCACACGTAAAAAGACATTTTCCCTCTTTTCTGTAAGGCCCCTTGGAAGTGGCACAAGCTGTCCCAGCACTCCCACAGCCACCAGTGCCACGGCAAGGAAACCATGGGCTGTACAATCTGAAGGTTTCAGGTCTCCCATCCTCTGAATTTTTAAATAAATGCATCCTGTGCAAATCAAGACCCACATTTGCCCAATGGGAGGACATTTCCCCATCCCTGGCAGTGCCCAAGGCTGGGTTGGATGGGGCTTGGACCCACCTGGGACAGTGGAAGGTGTCCCTGCCATGGCAGGGTTGGAACAAGATGAGCTTTAGGCCCCTTCCAACCCAAACCATTCCATGATTCCATCATTCTGTCACATGGGGATGACTGTTGTGTCCCCTGCCTGTGCCCCAGGCATGGCAAACCCTCAGGGAGAGCATGGATGTGGCCCTTGGGGACACAGCTCAGTGGTGGCCTTGGCAGTGCTGGGGAATGGCTGGACTGGATGATCTGAGAGGGCTTTTCCAACCCAACCAGTCCTACAAATGCCTCAAGGAAGGGGCTCATGGAACTCTTCCCAGCAAGGCCAGCTCTCTCCCCTCCCTACCTGCAGCTGCATCTCCAGCTTTGCCTTCTGCTCCCGCAGCCGGGCCAGCTCCCGGGAGCTGCTTGGCAGCAGCTCAGGCTCTGGGATGGACAAGTGGAGCTCGGCAGGGCCACAGTCCACGGTACTGCAGCCCAGGGACCGGATCTGCTCCCGCTGCAGCCTGAAAGCAGCACGGGGTCAGTCCCTGCCCGCCCTTCTGGGGACACCACCGAGCAGCCCTGCTGCTCCTCAGGGTGCCACTCACTGGGACCTGCTGCTTCTGGCCGCCTGCAAAGGAAAAGTGGGGAAGTTTCTGAGGGGAGCTTGTCCTAGAGCTATTTGTGGCTCTTTACCACAAGTATTTCTGCTGCTTCCCACAGCCCAAGCTGCCGAGAGAGCTGAGAGCGCTGCAGGGACGGGCTGGGAGGTGGAGCTATTTGTGGTACCTCTGCATTTCCACACCATCCACCGCGGGATCAATCTCTCACCCTGCGCTTCAAGTGGGAGGAACATATGTGCAAAGCAGCTCCATGGGGTCCAGAGCACCCTGACGTGCAGCTGGAGGCAGCTTGATGCTGGGTTGCCAGGAGCAGGGAGACAAACGTGCCTCCAGACCCTGAGCTCCACCCGGGAGCCGTGCTCGCCTCCTCCCGGGGCAGGGCACGGCTGCTGTGGGGCTTTTCCACCTGGCCCTAAGGAGGAGGTGCCTGAGGTTTACCCGTAGGCAATCAGCAGGTTCTCGTGCTTCTTGGCCAAGTCCTTCATGCGTTTCCTGTAGGCCCGGGCTGCCCGAGCCAGCTGCTCTTCCCGGCACTTGTAGGAAGCCCGGATGTCCCTGAGCATCCTGTCCACAAAGTTCTTCATGGCAGCGTGGCCAGCTGGGGCTTTGCCGTGTCCTGTCACGCTGCTGGGTTTGCTGTCCATGTAGTTCTGTAAATGCACAGAGAGGGAAATCCAGGGGGAATGGCTTCCCGCTGGGTTAGAGGGGATATGGGGAAGGGATTGCTCCCCAGGAGGGTGGGCAGGCCCCGGCACAGGGTGCCCAGAGCAGCTGTGGCTGCCCCTGGATCCCTGGCAGTGCCCAAGGCCAGGCTGGGCAGGGCCAGGAATCACATGTTCAGTGGAAAGTGTCCCTGCCCATGGCAGGGGGTGGCACTGGATGATCTTTAAAGTCCCTTCCAACCTATTCTATGGTTCTATGGCACTCCCCAATACAGATTTCCTGTATGGCCATGCAAAATTATGGGTGAGCTTCTGCTGGGACTTTTCTTGGTCAGATAACAGGGATTTAAAAAACCCTTTCTTTATGTAATTACTCTAATTTATTGGCAGCAGCCTACAAGAGGAGGGTGCCAGTATGGAGACACCTGAGGGAACGGCTGGAGCTGTGCCAGGGCAGGGTCAAGTTGGATATCAGGGAAAGGTTCTTCCCCAGAGGGTGCTGGCACTGCCCAGGCTCCCCAGGGAATGGGCACAGCCCGAGGCTGCCAGAGCTCCAGGAGGGTTTGGACAATGATCTCAGGGATGCCCAGGGTGGGGTTGCTGGGGGTCTGTGCAGAGGTCTGTGCTCTCTGTGGGTCCCTTCCCACTGTGGCTATTCCATGGTTCTGTGGCACCCCCCGGGCCAGGAGGGCTGGGTACCCACTGCCAGGTCCCGGGCGTGCTGCGCCAGCCGGGAGCGATATTCCTCGTTCAGCTCCTTCAGCTGCAGCTGCAGCCGCGAGTTCTCCGCCTCCACCTCCTGGAGCTGGCCCTGGGACGTGAGCAGCACCTGGCACACAAACAGAAATCCTGCTGGCCTGCTCCTCCGGCCGGGGAGCGGGAGCTGAGACACTTCTAAGAGCTGAGGGGCTTCATTTCCAGACATCTGGCTTCACTGGAGCTGGGAAGGTCCTGGATTTCCACACGAACCCACTGGAAATGTTTACAATCCCTATTCCCCTGCTACTTTCTGTCATTTGCCACCCCCCACCCCGGTGATTCCACCAACTCCTTCTGCAAACCAGTGAGCAAAATTCCTCCCACCAGCTTTGCAAGCAGCACTTCCACCACGTGCAGGAGAAACTGCACGGGGACAACCTCGGTGTGACAAGCTCCCTGCAGAGGGAGCGGTGCTGGAGCACCTGGATGGAAGGCTCCCAGCCCCGGGGGAGGGCTGGTGGCAGCCCGGGCTCACCGCTGCTCGCTCCGCCTGCCCCTGCCCGCCGGCCCCCGTCGCTCCCTTCACCTCCTGCAGCTCCTTCCCCAGCGCCAGCCTGGACACACAGCGGGAAAACGGGTTTGTTTGAACTGCCCGAACTCCTTCTCCATCCCTGCAAGGGTCCGAGGCCAGGCTGGATGGGCTTGGAACAGCCTGGGGTATTGGAAGGTGTCCCTGACCATGGCAAGGGGTGGAATGAGATGGGCTTTAGGGTCCCTCCCAACCCAACCCATGCTGGGGTTCTGTGATTCTCCACAGGTCCAACACAGGCAGCTTTGGGAAGAAAATCACTTTGGAATGACAGAAATCTCCCAGCAGCAGCTGCCAGCCTCCAAATGTGTGTGTAAACCTGTGCCACAAAATCTCTCCCCACCAAAGATGAACATCCTCCACAGCTCAGAGGGTTGAGTCTGTAGCATTCCTGCTGGGGCAGCCTTTCCTGGGACATTAACCCCATTCCAAGGTGATGGAAAATCCACTCTGTGGGTAAGGGCTGGGCTGGATTAATCTCTGGGATGTCACAGTTTGCTGTGTGTCACAGACAGTGGATTTTCAAGGTGTCCCTGAACACCACCAACTTCCATCTGACAGCTCTGAAGAGCCTTGAAAAATCAGGTTTTCCTTCCAGGCCTCATTCCTTCCTGTCCCCCCCAAAGGCAGGCTGCCTCCTCTCCTGCTCCCATGGGTCAAATCCAGTCCCACAAACACCTGGCCAAGCAGAGGGACACTCACACTCGCTCCTCCAGCTTCTGCTGCTGCTCAGCATACGTTTTCTTCAGTTTTTCCAGCTCCACTTTTATGTGATCCTGGTTTCCAAGCAACTGAGGGACAAACGAAGAGGAAGAGGAGGCAGAAGGCTGAGTGAAGAGAGGACAAAGTGAGGAGAACCTCGAGCTGAGCACTTGTCCAGCTGAGCAGTGCCATGCTGGGGGAAGGACTGCTTTGACTGGGAGGGGCTGGTGCACAGCCAGGGCACGTGGAGTTACACATGTGTCACCCTCCCCAGGGAAACGCTCACGTTGAGATTCCCAGCAGGAGCCGGTGGCGGAGCCCAGGCTGGTTCTGCAAGGGCTGCAGATGGGGAGGAGGCAGGGACCATCTCTGTGCTCTCAGTTTTGGGTGCTTCATCACCCCCAGATTTCTCAAGTGTGAGAAAGAAGGGAAAAAATTCTCCTTTGCACTTCTTGGCTTCTAAGCTCCTGTCTGTGTTCCCCCTGCCAGGGCATGGACCCAGGGAATCACCTCTGCCCTCCTCAGCTCTGCCTGCACATCTGGAGTTATTCCTGTCTCGTTTTGCAACTGCGGGGTTTAAAAAAAGGATTTAAAATGATTCAAGGCATCAGCTGATCCACAAAACTCAAGTCAGCAGCAGGAGGTGCCAGCCGCAGTTGGAATCAATCCCCTCTGCTTCCCAAGGATCCTGCAGCAGAGCCCCTCACACTCACGTTTCTTTCCAGCTCCTGCTGCTCGTGTTCAGGGGCAGCTGCATCCTCGGGCTGGTTTGGGGAGAGAGAAGAAGGGGCCTGGTGGATCCCTGCTCTCCGAGGGGCTGGTGGAAGGGCAGACAGTCCCTCACCTTCCCCCTCTGAGCAGAGCGGGGCTGTCCTGCTGCTCTCCCTCTTCCCAGCCCTGGGGAGGATTGATGGGCCATGCCAGGGGGGAGGCTGCTCTTTTTGGCCAGGCTGAGCAGCTCCTGGGTCAGCTCCTCATTCCTCATCGCCTGCAAGGTCAAACAAGAAGGAGAGAACTTCTGAAATCCCCCTCTGGTCAGCACATCCCTGCTGCTCCTGGTGTGTGCTCCAGGCAGGCACCCCCTCCTCAAATCAAGATTGAATTTTAGTTCTGTCTCCTATATCCAAAGATCCTGGCGATTTTCTGCTTCTCATGGAATGCACTGCCAGGCAGCAAGGTTGTTCCCAGGGAATGTTATCCCTCTGCACATCCCACACTCAAATCCAGACCTCAGTGCCAGCCCTGGCACAGCTCTGCCACCACCTCTGCAGGCTCCAGCTCCCTCCTCGCCCCCACCCTGCACCCTCTGTTCAGCTTCCCAGCACTTCAGGAACGTCCTTCCCCATGGATCAGCTTTGAGCAGTGCTGGGCTCCACAGGGCAAGAAGGGCCAAGTCTTCTCCATCCCTCCATGGATCCATCCATCCATCCATGGATCCATCCATCATCCATCCATCCATCCATCCATCCCTCATCCATCCATCATCCATCCATCCATCATCCATCCATCCATCCATCCATCCATCCATCCATCATCCATCCATCCATCATCCATCCATCATCCATCCATCCATCCATCCATCCATCCATCATCCATCCATCCATCCATCCATCATCCATCATCCATCCATCCATCCATCCATCATCCATCCATCCATCCATCCATCCATCCATCCATCCATCCATCCATCATCCATCCATCATCCATCCATCATCCATCCATCATCCATCCATCCATCCATCCATCCATCCATCCATCCATCCATCCTCCATCCATCATCCATCCATCCATCCATCCCTCATCCATCCATCCATCCATCATCCATCCATCCATCCATCCATCCATCCATCCATCCATCCATCATCCATCCATCATCCATCATCCATCCATCCATCCATCCATCATCCATCCATCCATCCATCATCCCTCCATCCATCCATCATCCATCCATCCATCCCTCATCCATCATCCATCCCTCATCCATCCATCCATCCATCATCCATCCATCCATCCATCCCTCATCCATCATCCATCCATCCATCCATCCATCCATCCATCCATCCATCCATCCATCATCCATCCATCCATCATCCATCCCTCCATCCATCCATCCATCCATCCATCCATCCATCCATCCATCATCCATCCATCCATCCATCCATCCATCCATCCATCCATCATCCATCCATCATCCATCCATCATCCATCCCTCCATCCATCCATCCATCCATCCATCCATCCATCCATCCATCCATCCCTCCATCCCTCCCTCCCCCTCTCCAGATGTCCCATTCCCAGCTGGGTTTGGAGCCTCCCAGCAGCAGCCCACAGCCCGCTGTAGGCAGCGTTCAGAGCGGTGCTGCTGTGAAGTGACACATTTCCAAAAGATAAAGAGGATCTGAAGGAGCAAAGCTCCGTTCCAGGTGATCTGGAGGGAACGCTGGGGGAATTCATGTCTCCCAGGAGGGTTTCTGTGTAGATAACAAAGCTCTGATGGGGTTTATGGCTGGGCACAAGCTTGAGTAATTGTTACCATGGCAGTGAATCGGGAGGATGGCAGGCAGAGGTCATCTGAGTCATCCGTGGAGAGAATAGCTTATCAAAAGATAGCACGGGGTGGGCTGGGGGAGAGCGAGGAGAAAGGAAGCTGACAAAGAGGTGAGATCCACAGCTGTGGAACCTGACAGCTCCGCAGAGACAGCTCCGCTTGTTCCCCGGCCCGCGCCATCCATCCGCAGCTGTCAGCCCTGACAGTTTGATCGCGGGGGTCACAAGGACCGGTTTAGCCGAAAAAAAAGGGACAGTCCCCGGTTTGAGTTGGGCTTCGCTGCCTTTCCTGAGCCCCCGAGGCTGGCGTGGCTCCAGGGAAAACCCCGGTGTGGAACCCAGAGCAGCCTGGGTCCCCTCGGGGGCTGCCGCCGCGAGCCGGGGGGACAAAAGGAGAAGGAAACGCAGAGCGAGGAAAGGTCAGAGCCTTGAAAAGGAAGAATTTACAGCGAGTCAGAAAACAGGCACCGAGTGCCCGCCTGGCATCTCCTGCGGGGCGCTTCCCAAGGCCGGGCAGGGCCGCTCCGCGGCCGGGCAGGCGCGGAGCCCGCGGACAAAGGAGCCGCCGCAACCCGGAGGCTCCGCTGCTCCCGGCCGAGGGGCCGTGAATGAGCTCGCCGAGCTGCTCCTGCAGCGCCAAGCAGCCATGACAACATATTGGCAAGGTCACAAGTGGCACTTGTAATTGGGAATGTGTAAAAGGTTCATTGTCTCCCCCAGAAGAGCGCCGGGAAGGGGAGGGGGCAGAACCGCAGGCTGCTTTTCCCATTTCCTTTGGGAAAGTCCGCACTGGGAACATAATGAGCAAGAGGCCCATGTCGCGACAAGCCCCGGGCTGCCAAGTCGGAGCCTCGCTGGCTTCAGGCAGGGATTTTTGGGAGTCGGAGCCAAGGAACTGGGATAAACTCCTCGGCATATGGAGGGCATCCAAGGAATTCACCTCTGGCTTCTGGCCCCGCTTCAGCACTTCTTGGAGCAACCTGGCCTGGGGGAAGGGGTCCCGTGGCAGGGGTGGAATGGGATGGGTTTTAAAGTCCCTTCCACCCCAAAGCATTCCTCGACTCTGTGGTTCCTCAGGATGCTATCTGGCACAGAACTGAACCCACGTGCCTTCACCCTCTGAACCATCCCAGGATCCATGTGAAACTGTGTGATATTACCTCTACCCTGCTAAACGCATCACTTAGAGATGTCAGCTGCCTGCAAATCCAGCTTTTGACAAACACACTGCACCCCCTTGGGGACAAGAAGCAGCTGAGAGTGCTGATGGCTGAGCTGTTCCTCCCTGAGCCCGGCACGGCCGGGAGCAGAGCGGCTCTGCCTCGGGCCGCAGCGGGATCGCGATCCCTCCTTGTGAGAAATCCCCATTTCGCAGCTTCTGGGAGACAAACGATCGCTCCCCGAGGTCCCTAAATCGCGGGTGACCATTGTCCTGCTCTGCCAGAGCCCATCCGGGCACACTGCAGCGGAGCAGCATTCCTGCTCACATCTTCCCAGCACGGCTCGCCATGGAAAACCAGGTCAGCGAGCCGAGGCAGCCAAATATCTGCTGGGGGAGGGAGGGAGCAGGAGCGCGTCACTCATTGCATCCCCTTCAAAAAGGAGCAGAAGCGGCAGGGGGGAGAGGAGGGGACAGAGGAAGGGCTATTGAAGCAGCCAAAGAAATACACAAATCTGGGTCCAAAAGGCTCTGGTCAATCACTGCTGAGCTAGCAGTCAGCGGGAAGGGGTCTGTCTCTCAAGGAACCATCAGAAACTCGCTTGAATTCGGTGTTTTTATGAACTTGTCGACCTCAGAGCTGCCAGGCCCCTTCCCGCCGCCCGAAATGAGAGCGGCTCCAATCCGTTCACGTGCGGGCTGCGCAAGCCAAGCAGAAAAAAGGGAAACAAAGCGCGCTGGCAGCGCCGGGGGAGCGGCCCCGGGCAGCCCCGCCGTGACCCCCGGGCAGCGCCGCGGGAGCGGGGAGCGGCAGGGCTCTGCCCGCGGGGCCGGGGACAGCGGCTCGGCACTGCCCTGGCCCCAGCCCTGTCCTCAGTTCTGTCCCGAGCTCTGTCCCCAGCCCTGTCCTCATTTCTGTCCCCAGCCCTGTCCTCAATTCTGTCCCCAGCCCTGTCCCCAGCCCTGTCGCCACCGCCCGGGCAGGTCTGCAGGCCCTGTGGGAAGGAGCTGTCTTACATCAAATCCCCGGGGACAATCCCACGGCCAGGCTGTGCCTGTCCCAGCTCAGAGGCTGGACATGTCCTGGCCGTGTGTGCTGGGACCCTGAGCCCCCTGGGTTGGGCTGAGCCCCAGTGTGGGCAGCAGGAGGGGGGATTCTGCCCCTCTGCCCCCTCAGGTGAGACCCCACCTGCAGAGCTGCCCCAGCCCTGGGGCCAACAGCAGCAGGACCTGGAGCTGCTGGAGAGAGTCCAGGGGAGCCCCTCTGCTCTGGAGCCAGGCTGGCAGAGCTGGGGGTGCTCACCTGCAGAGGAGAAGGCTCCAGGGACACCTCAGAGCCCCTGCCAGGGCCTAAAGGGCTCCAGGAGAGCTGCAGAGGGACTGGGGACAAGGCATGGAGGGACAGGACACAGGGAATGGCTCCCACTGCCAGAGGGCAGGGCTGGATGGGATATTGGGCAGGAATTGTTCCCTGTGAGGGTGGGCAGGCCCTGGCACAGGGTGCCCAGAGCAGCTGTGGCTGCCCCTGGATCCCTGGCAGTGCCCAAGGCCAGGCTGGGCAGGGCTTGGAGCAGCCTGGGATGGTGGGAAGTGTCCCTGCCCATGGCAGGGGTGGCACTGGATGTTTTTTGTGGACTTGGTGACCTTTAAGAAGTCCCTCAACAAGAACATTTGTACAACTGCATGAGAAGCCTCCCCAGAGCTGAGCTGTGGTCGGGATGCACAAACGAAAGCCAAGCAAGGCCCCTGCACAGCGGGATCTGAGCTGGATCTGTGGAATAACCCCTGGCACGAGCTCTGGGATGAGCCCTGCAGCCTCTCTCACCTCCTTGTCCAGCTCCCTGCCGAGGGCCAGGTAGTTGCTCTTGAGGATGATGAACTCCTCGCCCAGCTCCTGCCGGCTGCTCTCCAGGCGGCGCAGGCGCTCCCGCAGGGAATCCCGCTCCTCGCTGAGCCCGGCGCTGCCCTGCTCCAGCTCCAGCTGCTGCAGCCGCCGCTGCAGAGCCCGCATCTGCACGGGCAGAGCTCAGAGAGCACCGCCAGGGAGCATCCCGAGCTCCCGGGGCTGGCTGCCGAGGGAATCCAGCTCCCTCGGAAGCCCGGAGGAGAGGGCAGGGGAAGGGTGGGTGTGCTAGGGGCTGCAGAGCTGGGGGAAGCACTGGCAGGGCTGAATTGGGGCTGCAGAGCTGGGGGAAGCACTGGCAGGGCTGAATTGGGGCTGCAGAGCTGGGGGAAGCACTGGCAGGGCTGAAACGGGCAGTTCCCAAATTGGGTACCATCGTTTTCAGCTGGAAGTTCTCGGTCTCATAACGCTCCTTCATTTTGTTTGTCTCGATCTGCAGATCCACGAGGTCTTTGGAAATCTGGGAGAGACAAACTCGGTGAAGCCATGGTTGGATTCTGAGGCCAGGGTGATGTTTGAGCACAACACAGCACCCCCCTCCAGAAGGAGGAATTCCCCCCAGATTTCCCACTGGGGATCTACTGGCCATCACAGCTCAGTTCTCTCCAACTCCCAAAGTTTTACCTTCAGTTTTTCCTCCTCACTGAGGACCATCCTGGCTGGGAAGCCTGTCCTGGAGCCAGGCAGTTTCCCCATCTCCTCCCGCGGGTCTCCAGGCTGGTGCATCTCCTGGCTCCTGTCCTCCAGCTGCCCCTGGAGGCACAGAGCAGCTGCAGGGCCCTCCTCTCCCCCTGCCCCAGCCCACCCTGCTGCTGGAGGAGCTCTGCAGAGCCTGGACAGATCCCAGCCAGCCTTTCCAGCAGCCATTTCTCCCCGTGGTTAGGATTCCCTTGGCACAGTGCTGCTGGCAGGAGCTGGGGAGGGGCTGCAGAAATTCACAGCTGGATTTTCGGGCAGCGAGGCGCTCTGTCAGAATACTCACACTCTCATTCTCTGCAATGATCCCAAGGTCCATGTGCTCAGGGGCTCTGCTCGGGCTGGGCAGGCAGCGACGGAGAAGCCCAGGAGGGATCTCTAAGGAGATCCAGTGCTGTTGCTACCAACTCTGGTTGCCAGAGGCTTCCACCTGGATTTTAAGGTGGCTCCAAAGCTGCCAGCCCTGGGAGCTGCTGGAGGGAGAGCACTGGCACTTCCCAGGAGGATTCTGTGCTCCCAGCTCGGCCCACAGCAGAGACTGGAGCGAGCAGCTCAGGAACAGCCCGGGCAGGCAGGGAGGGGGTACCAGCCCCTGCACGGACCCTTCCCAACCCTGGCTGCAGGGATGGCTTCCAGCTCCAGTGCAGGGATATTCCAGTGCTCTAGGGGCTGACAGGAAAGAGGGAGAGGGACTTTTTACAGGGGCTGACAGTGATAGGACAAGGGGGGAGATTTTAAAGTAATAGAGGAGAAATTTAGAATTAATAAAGAGCAGGGCTGGATGGGATATTGGGCAGGAATTGTTCCCTGGGAGGGTGGGCAGGCCCTGGCACAGGGTGCCCAGAGCAGCTGTGGCTGCCCCTGGATCCCTGGCAGTGCCCAGGGCCAGGCTGGGCAGGGCTTGGAGCAGCCTGGGACAGGGGAAGGTGTCCCTGCCATGGCAGGGGGGGAACTGAATGGGTTTTAAGGTCCCTTCCCACCCCAACCATTCCATGATTTCCAGGGCTGATTAACTCAATAATTAACCCACTAATCCAACCACCTGCTCCACGCCCATCCCATAGTATTTGATTTTCTTCCAGGAAACTTCCTCTTGATCCCTGCAGTCCTTGAACCTCCCCTGCCAAAGAGCTGCTCCAGAGGTCCCAGGATCTCTGAGTTGTGGTGCAGCAAAGACTTTTCCCAATTCATCCCTTCACACCAGAGTTGCTGTGTGGAAAAATAATGTTTTAAAGCAAAGCATGCACTGAAACAAGCCTGGATTAGCCTGGTCTGGGTGCTGCTGCTGGCTCCAAAGTGGGAGCTGCCAGGCTGGAAGGGGACAAATCCCACAGCCAAAAGTGTTTGGAGAATCTCCAGGGTCAGAGTGAGGGTAACAGGGAGTGCAGGGCAGAGGGGATAACCTGGAAAACCTTGAGCAGGGGTGAAATCAGATGGACTGGGAGACCTTCAGAGGGCCCTTCCAACTCAAACTCTTCCATGATTCTAAAATGAATTCCAGCTCTTTATCTCCTCATTTCAGGCTTATTATTGCTGCTATTTCTGGAGAGTGGGTGAGTTTAGGTAAGAATCTGTCTCCCACAGAAAAAAAGCTTTGACAATATAATGTTCAAAAAAGCCCAAAGCTCTGAATAACTCCTCAGGATCTGTCAGAGCCAGCAGATGAGAGGGAGAGGGGCCATCCTGACGGGCTCCGTGGCAAGCAGAGCTCCTCACCTGTCCAGGTGCTGAGGAGAGCCCAGACCCCCAGGGAAGGTGCACGGAGCCGGGGGCTGAGCCCTTCGGGGGGTCGGGGGAAGGAGAAGCCAGCAAACCGTGCAATTACGGCTTGTTTTTCTGCAAAAGAGCTTAACAGACCTGAAGTAATTTTATTAAGGTAATGGAAGTGTTGATGAGAATTCACAGTCTCTTCACACCCAGCGTTCACACCCTGCCCACGGCGGAGCCGAGCAGCAGCTCCGCTCCCCGAGGGCACCCCGGGGGTCTCAGCCCCACCCGGGCACCCCAGGGATGGGCACCCCCATCCCACAGCCCCCGGACGCTGTCCCGGACCCCCAGACCCTGATTTGGGGGGGATCAGCCGCACCCATCACACGGCTGCTCCCTGAGCCGCAGCGAGCCCGCTGCAATTAACGTAATTAACATATGCAAACACGGCGTTATTTGTGCAATAAATAACCCGGCTGCCAGGTGCCCTCCCGGCACCAGGAGCGACAGTGACCGCTTCTCCCAGGGGCTGGGACTACAACGCAGATTTTGTGTCGGGCAACACCACAGAAAGCAGATTCGGGCTGAGAAATTAAGTTTTGGGGTGCCACTGAATCTCCACCACCGCTCCGGACGAAAGCACACAACCCCACAGAGCCAAATCCCGGCTCTGCCTGAGGGGTTTCACCCGGGTACCCCTTAAACCCAGCCCCGGAGCGCGGCTTTGGGGGATGGAACCGCTCCTAAACCCACGGAGCTGCAGGGTGGGCAGTCCCCGCACCGAGCCCTGCCAGCCCTGCCAGCCGTGCCAGGGTCACACACGGCCCCGTGCCCCCCAGGGGACCCCGGCGGAGCGGGGGAGCAGCCGCCCCTCCCCAGCTCTGGCAGAGCCGCACGGGCTCGGCGCAGTGATGGCTCCATCTGGCTTCCAGCGCCAGCACAGGGGCTCCGAGCCCGCTCCGGGACTGCCACGTTCATCCCGGGATGCCAGGGGGGCACACAGACACACGGGATGCCAGGGGGGCACGCTGCCAGCCGGGATGCCTGAGGTGCCCGAGCCTCGCTGCCCCGGGATGGGGAATCCTCTGGGCACTCACCGATCCCCCCCAGCACATTTTCTCTTTATACCCAGCCTAAATCCACCCTCTCTCCGTTTAAATCGCCACCGTTTCTCCTTGAGGAACAGCTTTCCTGTGCCACTTTTCCAAGCCCCCAGGCTGCCACAGGGAATTGTCCAGGCTGGACAGCCCCAGCTCTCCCAGCCTGGGCAAGGGAGAGGAGGAGGGAGCCGCAGAACCTCTCTCACCACCCCAGGAAGAACGGGAAAGGTTCTTCCAGCCCCCAGCCATCTCCAGGGTGCCCTCGGGATCTGCTCTGGCCCGGCCAGGTCTGCCCTGTCCCGGGCTCCATCCTGGGGTGGGTTTGTGAGCTCTGGGGGGCTCAGGGGGGAACATCTCCCTGCCCTGCTGAGCACCCTGGTGATGCACCCAGGGGAGGTTTGGTTGTGGGTTCTGTGGGAAACGGATGTGTAGGGAGTTTTTAGGGTTTGACAGAAGGTTTACAGGTGTTTGTATGTAAAATTTGAGATCAGAAACGCCTCTCAGTAGCCCCATCCCTGGGTCAGAAAAGGGTATTGTCCTACAGGCTGCCAGCACCCACTGCCACCCCACGTCCCCTTTGTCACCCCCAACACCTCCAGGCGCTTCCCTGCGGGGCTGGGAGGAGATTTGGGATGGGGCAGGCGGGGAGGCGCTGGAGGATGGGGTGGGGCTGTGATGTCGGGCAGGAGGAAAGCTCTGCTCCCTCTGCTCCCTCTGCTCCCTCCCACCCCATCCCAGCAGGCTGCTCCCTCGGGGCCGGCTCTGGAGAGCTGACATGGCACACGGAGAGCTGACATGGCACACGGAGAGCTGACATGGCACACGGAGAGCAGCACCCCCCGTCCCTGCCCGCCCTGGCACTGCCCTCAGGGTGGCTCAGGCACGGCCGTGCCTCCCTTCCCTGTGCTGTCTCCAGTTCCACTGTGCCAGCCGCTGCCCTCCTGCCCTTCCTGCCCCGTGCACCTCCAAACCCCGCTCCCAGGGCCCCTCTTCCCCACACCTCAGAGTCTGGGAATTTCCCCATCTTTGCCTCCAGCAATGGCCCTGACCACCCTGAGTCACATCCTGGGGACGGCCTCACCTCTCCAGTCCAACCAGTCTGGTGCTGGTGACACGGTGGCCACGTGGGCCACCAGGGCAGTCACTGCCATCCCTGGAGCTCCAGCACATCGGGCACCGTTCCCAGCCTCCCACACGAGGCTCTGCAGCCGGGGCACTCAGAGATGCCCACGGGGACCTTTACCAGCAGCAGGGACCAGGGTGAGCGTCAGGCACAGTGCCACCCCTGGGGCTGGGTCCCTGCTGGTGTCCCCAGCAGATGGCACGAGCCCTGTGGTGCTGCTGTCACCCCTCCCCTCTCGCTGGGCACGGTTTTGGTCCTGAACGAGGAGCAGGAGCGCTGGTTACCCTGGCAACACGAGATGCTCTCCTCCAGACAGGGACAATATTTGGCAAGATCTGCTAAAAATACTCCCTAACTCAGCAGTGACAGTGCCACACGTGTCACCTCCCTGCTCCCCAGGGCTCCTTGCTGGGTGCTGTCCCTGCTGGTGTGCAGAGTGGCCCTGGTCACTCGCCCTGCCTGGTGGGGACCTGCCGGGCTCCCACAGCAGATGTGGCCCAGCACTGTCCCCTCCCCAGGTCGGCCAGCCCGGGGACAGAGCAGGGACAGCAGGGACAGCTGGTGGCATGTCCCACCCCTGGGGAGGGACCTGCAGGAGCTGCTGGGGAAGGTAAATGATTCCTTAGAGTTTAAATAGGTTTAAAAACTACTTTTTAATGATTTTGCTGCTTTTCCTAATACCATTACAGCCTTCTCCATGGCAACCAGGGAGGGGCTCAGACTTTGGCCCGGGCTGGAGTTTATCTGCAGGAGCTGGAGGGGTGGGGGGTCACACAGGGGGTCCACACCAGCCAGGGACATGCTGGGGAGGGGACAGGCGTGGTGGGGACCCAAAGCCAGGTCCCCACGGTGGCACGCGGGCTGCAGGAGCAGCAGGGTCCCAGCACCTCCTGCCACAGGACCCATGTGGGGACGAGGCTGCCAGGGAGGTTTAGGGGCACAGACAGGCCTGGAGGAGATGCCTCAAGGATCTCTAAAGGTGGAGATGGGCCCAGCTCCTCCCTGCACCACAACCACTCTGGGAAGGGATTTCCCTGTTTCCCTCCTCAATTTCCCATTGCATTTCATTTGATATTTCCCCGGGGAGGGTGCTGGAGGCAGGGATAAACCTGCTCCCAGCTGCAGGCAGGGCTTGTTTAAACTTCCCAACGAGGTTTTGTGGGTTTTGGCTGGCTGACCTGTGCTGGTTCAGCTCTTTTTGGCTTCCAGATTGATTACACCTTGTGTCAATATGTGCTCAGTGCCTATTAGTGGGTGCATGTATCCCTATCTCTCATTTCTCCCTCCTGATCTATAAATTCCCAGAAGACAGGATTAAAATAGAGGGGGAGGAGGATTCCACTCGGGGCCAAAAGGGAAGAGGGAAAGCAGAGCCTGTGGGAAAGTTGGGCAGTGAGGCTGGAGCCTGGATGTCTCTCCAGTTCCCCTTCTTTCCATGGGCATGGCAATGCCGGGTGAGGAGCTGAGGTGTGGCCTGGGAGCTGGGGAAGTGCCAGGCTCCCAGGGGAAGGGGCATGGTGGGGTGCCCGTGGTGTGGGAATGGTGGGAGTGAATCCCTGCTCCTCGCAGAGCAGCCTGGGGAAGCAGGGCTGGGAAGAGCAGCTGCAGGGCAGAGGTTGCTGCTCCTGGAGCTGAGGGTGCCCGTGGTGCCAGCCTGGTGCAGCTCCAGGGAGGAGGGGACAGGGGAAGGCTCAGCCATGGCTTTGCTGTCTGCCACAGGGCTCCTCTTGCTGGGGCTTTTTCTTTCTGTTTCTTTCCTGGAAACTGGTGAAAGATTCCTGTGTTGGAGCCTGGTGGGGAAATAACCTGGGACACAGGATGGGGTCAGCGGCCTCCCAGGGTGGTTTTGATGAGCTGCCAGGGGCAGAGTGTGACCTGCCAGCCCTGGGGCATCACCCGCCCTCATCCCACTGCCTGGGGGCTGGCAGAGGAGCAGGGGACCCCCAGGGCCACCACCCCAGCAGGGGGACCCTGGCTGTGCTCTCAGTTTGGCACAGAAGCACTGGGCACAGCAGGGTGTAGAGCTCCCAGCACCATTCCCACTCACAAGGCAAGACAGGAGGGAAAATGGGAAAATGCCCACGAGGGGCTGAGGGTTCTGCCCTGAGGTTTTTAGTACCACACAGGGAAGTTTTTTCCCTTTTCCCAACTCATTTCCCACTTGCATCACCATAAACCCTCAGGTGTTTCAGCCCACCCTGCACTAAGGCTGGTCCCCAAACCTTTAATCCCTGTGTCCTGTGGATGCTCCAAACCCCAGAGTGTGGTTTTTGTGTCCTGATGGAAAGTGAGGACCAGTGCCAGGGCTTACCCAGGGCAGGGCAGGGCAGGGTCCGTGCTGCTGCTCACACCTTCCAGGAGCTCAGGGCACGGAGCTGGGACACCCTCTGAGCTTGCCCCATTCCTCCCTCCAGGCTCAGAGCCCACACAGACCCCACCTCTGGCAGGACCCCCCTCTGCAGGGCCCCCATCAGGGTCGGGACATCTCGTTGCGTGTCCTTGTCCCGAGCTGCCCCAGGGGCAGTCCCGAGGAGCCGTCCCGGTGCCACTGCCCCGGCCGGGCCAGCAGCAGTGGGGTTAAGCCCGGCCGGGCGGGTGGCTGGACAGGCGTCAAGGTGGTTGCTCCATCCATCCCTGCGCAGTCGGAGGGGCCGGAGAGCGGAGCGGGAGCCCTGCCCTGCCCGCCGCCATGAGCGCAGGCAAAGGTGAGGCTGAACTGCCCGGGCCGGGCTGGGGGGACACGCGGGGACCGGGGGGACACGCTCAGGCTCTGCCCGGGCTCCAGTCACCCTTTACTCTGCTCCTCCTCCACTGCTCACAGGACGTTTTGGGGCCCCCGAGCTGCCTGGGGGGCTGCAGGCACGGCAGGGCAGAGCCCACACCTGGCTGGGGAGCGCAGGGATGGGCAGGGACCGTGGGACCGGGACCCTCCGGTGCCGAGCGAGCCCCGGGGAGGAGCGGGGACAGCGGTCTGGGGGCCTTTCCCCAGGACAGGGAGAAGCTGCCGCTGCAACATGGAGATGAATTTCGGGGGGTCAGAGCAGTGCCAGCAGTGGGCGGTGATCTCGGGCCGTTTCCCAAGGGATCCAGCCTCTGGAAACTCCCGCAGCTGCCCCGTGTGCGCAGCGGGCCGGGAGTGACCCCTTCATCCCCCCGGGCCCCGGCGGTGCGGGCACCAAGGGTGTCCCAGGGGTGTCCCAGGGGCGTCCCAAGGGTGTCCCCTAGAGCAGCCACAGCCCGGCACTGACGCTGTCCCCTCTCCCCCACCCCCAGCAGGCATCCCCCTCGTGCTCCCCCTGGCCCTGCTGCTGGCTGCCGCCTCGCAGCCCCCCGGGGGGGACCCCCCGAAGGAGCCGGGGGAGGGCGAGGCTCCGCGCTGCCCCAGCCCCTGCGCCTGCAGCCTGGACGATTACAGCGAGGAGCTGAACGTCTTCTGCAGCGGCCGCAACCTGAGCCGCCTGCCCGAGGACGTGCCCCCCAACGCCAAAGCGCTGTGGCTGGACGGCAACAACTTCACGGAGCTGCCGGCTGCCGCCTTCAGGAACCTGTCCGCGCTGGACTTCCTGGACCTGCAGAGCAGCCAGCTGGGCTCGGTGGAGCAGCACGCCTTCCACGGGCTGCGCAGCCTCTACCACCTGCACCTGGAGCGCAACCGCCTGAGGCACCTGGCCCCGCACACCTTCCTGCACACGCAGAACCTCGTGTCCCTCAGCCTCAACAACAACCACTTCAGCAAGGTGGAGGAAGGGCTCTTTGCCGGGCTCTCCAACCTCTGGTACCTGAACCTGGGCTGGAACTCGCTGGTGGTGCTGCCCGACAAGGTGTTCCACGACCTGCCCAACCTGAGGGAACTGATCCTGGCGGGCAACAAGCTGCCCTACCTGCAGCACCAGCTCTTCTGCAGCCTCACCGAGCTGAAGGAGCTGGACCTGAGCGGGAACGCCCTCAAGGGCATCAAGATCAACGTGTTCGTCAAGCTGCAGAAGCTGCAGAAGCTGTACCTGAACCACAACCAGATCACCGCCATCGCGCCCCGCGCCTTCATGGGCATGAAGTCCCTGCGGTGGCTGGACCTGTCCCACAACCGCCTGGTCTCGCTCTACGAGGACACCTTCCTGGGCCTGCTGAGCCTGCACGTGCTGCGCCTGTCCACCAACGCCATCACCAGCCTGAGGCCCAGGACCTTCAAGGACCTCCAGTTCCTGGAGGAGCTGCAGCTGGGGCACAACCGGATCCGGGGCCTGGCGGAGAGGACCTTCGAGGGGCTGGGCCAGCTGGAGGTGCTGAGCCTCAACAACAACCAGCTGCAGGACATCAGGGCCGGGGCCTTCCTGGGGCTGCACAACGTGGCCGTGATGCACTTGTCTGCCAACTGCATCAAGGTCCTGCCTGACTTTGTCTTCAAGGGGGTCACCAGGCTGCACAGCCTCCACCTGGAGCACAGCTGCGTGGGCAGGATCCGGGCCAACAGCTTCTCTGGGCTCTCCAGCCTGCGGCGGCTCTTCCTGCAGCACAACAGCATCTCTGTCATCGAGGACCAGAGCTTCAGCGACCTGCACGAGCTCCTGGAGCTCGACCTGAAGCACAACAGGCTGAGCCACCTCTCGCCCCGGCTCTTCACAGGGCTCAGCAACCTGGAGTACCTCTTCCTCTCTTCCAACCAGCTCCTGGACATCTCCCAGGACACCTTCAGCCCGCTCCAGAGACTCTTCTGGCTCGACCTCTCCCACAACCAGCTGGAGACACTGGACAACAGCGTCATCTCCCCCCTGGCCAACCTGCGGCACCTCAGCCTGAGCAACAACTCCCTGGAGACCTTCTCGGTGGCATTCCTGTGCCCCCCCTTCACCCTGGAGCAGCTGTGGCTGGGGGGCAACAACTGGCACTGCAACTGCTCCCTGAAGGGCCTGCGGGACTTCTCCCTGCAGCACCCGGCCGTGGTGCCGCGCTTCGTGCAGTCAATGGCCGAGGGGGACGACAGCCACGTCCCCGTCTACACCTTCAACAACCTCACCTGCCTGCAGCCCCCGGGCCTGGCGGGGCTGGACCTGCGTGACACTGCCGAGGACAGCTTTGCTCACTGCTGAGCCGGGCTGGCCCTCCCAGGGACCCTCATCCCGGCCCCGTGGCCACCCCGGCCAGAGCACGGATTTGCCACCGCCTCCAGCAGCCGCCCTGCTCAGAAGATGCTGGATGGGCAGCAGCCCCCTGGGCTTCAAACTGAGTCTTTCAGTCCTTTAATATTTAAATAGCAGCCCCCAGGGCACAGCGTGGTTGCTCCCAGCTCCCAGCAGGAGAATCTCTGGCTGGGGGAATGCTGCACCCCCAGCCCTGCAGCCACAGCAAGGGGCAGCCCTGCCCAGGCCAGGACTTTTATGAGACAAAGAGTTTTCCTGCCATGGAGCAGTGGAGAAATCCTAAAAGCCCCCCCGAGCTTAGGGAAGGGGCAGAGGACTTGCTGCAATGATTCCTTGCAGCAGCAGGTGTAGGCAGGGCACAGAAAGGCACTGGTTGCTCACCTGATACATGGCAGCAGACAAATAAACCTTTGGAGCTATTGCAACCCACATTGTAAGTTACGTTTTTTCCAAAGCTTGTGCTGCCAGTGGCTGGGATTTCTCCCCAGAACCCCTCAGGGTGAGGGATTCAGGATCCCAGGGGGCTCCCAGCATTTCCTGCAAGCCTGGGGGGGTGGCTTGTTCCCAGGGAGGGAGCAAGAAATACCCAGCTATCCCACAGAAGCCAACAGCCCTGACAGATTCCAGCTACTGCCCAGCTCTCCAAATCCCAGATAAGTGTCCAAAGGTCAGACAAAATTTTCCTGGAAAATTGCATGAGGGGAAACCTGCTCGGGTGTCCTTGTGCAGTGGGAGCAGGGCTGGGTGCTGCTCCTGCTCCTGCCTGCTGGAATCCTGGCTCGTTAGTGGAAATCCAGGATTTCCCTGCCTTCCCAAAACCTCACTGCGAGGGGGAGTCCCAAAGGCAGAGAGGGAGGCAGGCAGGAGCAGCTCAGAGAGTCTGTGAGGGAGGGAGGTGAGATGCAAGGCCACCACCTTCATGGCTTCCCCAGCTTAACTCAAGCCTGCAGGAGGAGGGCAGCTCCCGTGGGAGCAGCAGTCCATGGGAAGAGGGGCAGGGAACAGGACACTGGGAAGTGGAAGAGGCAGGAACCACCTGGGGACACAGAGGAGCCCCAGGCTGGGGCTGGAGAACAGCTCCATGAAGGGCTGCCAGGGCTGGCTCACAGCAAGACAAGGGACAGGCTGGATCCTGAGGCTGTTATAGGAGAGATTTAGCTGAATTCCATCAAGGAAACCAGGGAACAGCAGGAAGCACCTTGATGTATGTGAAAGGCCAAGACTCAGAGACACAGCGAGGCCTGAAGCCATGGAAAAACAGAAGTTTTGCAGACCTGCATTTTAAGAAAAGGGTTTACTGCCTGGAACCTTGAAAAATATTCCTGAGTCACAGAAGCCCAGCAGGCCTGAGGGCTCCTTCCCAGCACGATGGGATGCAGCTCCTGAAGGTGTTTCCTCAGCCCAGCCCACGCTGTGCTGTGCCCTCATGGCCCATCAGGAACCAGCCAGCCGGGAATTCCGAGCTCAGGGGCCTGGCCTGGCTCCACATGGGAGCACCCAGCACGAGCCAGCCACTGAAGCAAGGCCTGTGTGATCCATCAGGCAGGGGCAGCAGAAGGCAGCAGCACATGGAGCCATGATCCAGGTGACCAGAACCATGTGGGAATGCTCAGGGAAGAACAGCCTGGACACTGCAGCTCCAGAGTCTCTCTGAGTATGAGGGGATGTGGCTTCTTCCCTCTGGGACTGCCAGCAGCAGCAGGAATCTGTGCTCCCCCCCTCACACCCCAGCTTGAGTTGAACAGTTCCTGCATCCCCTTCCTGCTGCTGGGCTGCCAGCCCAGTCCAGCTCCACGCCTGCCTCAGGAGCTCCTCTGCGATGTGTCCAAGATCTGCTGGGCAATGTGAGTCAAGGCAGGGAAGGCAGAGCTCTTGGGAAACTCCTGGATGAAGTCTCTGCCTTCTTCCAAGCTCTGGCTGAGCTGGGGGTCCAGGGGGACGCAGCCTGTGGGACAGGGGAGGGAGAGTGAGAGCTCGCTCCCTTTAGGGCCCAGGTCTGCAGCCAGGGATAAAACACACACTGCCACAGTCAACTCCAGGGACAGTGGTAGGGAAGAGCCCCCACTGCCCTCCCTGGGCTCTCCAGGAGATAATTCTCACCTCCAACCACTTCCTCTGCCTCCAAGACCCCGCCCCACCCTGGTGCTTCGTGAGAGGGGCTCTCCCACCTGATCCCAGCCCTGTCCAGGGATGGGTTCAGCCCTCAGCCCCATTCTCAGGAAGGTTCCAGACATTCCAACATGGTTCTCATGCATCTCCAGGCCTGTTTATACCATGACCATGATGTCACCAGTCAGAGCACGCTGCTGGCATCACCACCTCTGCCCCAGCAGGGCCAGGGGCCCACTGTGAGAAGTTGGGACGGCAGAAAAGCAAAGCACAAACCTCAGCTCTGCCCAGGTGCCTGGGGCTCACAGCCCAGCGCCCCTGCCCCCGTGCTGCTCCTTCCCTTTGCTCAGCCCTCCCAGAGCACCACGAGGGCAGCCCTGAGCAGAGCTCTGCTGCACAGCCACTCACCCAGGAAGGGCACCCCGGCGTGCTTGGCCAGCTCCTCGCCTCCCCCTTTGGAGAAGATGTTTGTGCATTCCTGAGGGAGGAAGAGCAGTGAGTCAGGAAGGCCAGAGCCCTTGTGACAGGGCAGGAGCTGAGCAGGGCCAGCTCCCCTCCACCCTGCAGCCCCAGGCACGCCCTGTGCCCTGCCCTCTCCCTCCCCTCAGGACAGCAGAGCCCAAAGCTGGCAGCTCTCCCCTCCCTGGCTCACAGCACCACCCTCATGGCACTTCCCAATTCTCCACCCCACCAGCACAGGGAAGGGCCCAGAGCAGCCCCAGGGCTGCACAGGGAGGTCAGGAGGGCTCACAGAGCAGTGGGGGCACACGAAGCCGCTCATGTTCTCCACGATGCCGAGGATGTGCAGTCCTGCCTTCCTACAGAAGGTCAGCTCCCGCCTCACGTCCCCCACGGACACAGCCTGAGGGGAACAGCAGCCATTGGGGTCCCTCTGGCCACGCCGACTGTGCCCCCAGAGCACACGTGTACAACAAGCATCCACAGTCAGCCCTGGGCAAACCTGGGGTGCATTTTCCCCCCTCCAAACGTGCTGCCAGCCCCGTGTCCCACCTGAGGTGTTGTGACCAGCACTGCCCCGAGCAGCTGGAAGGGCCTCAGGGCCTCCACGGTGGAGATGTGCTCGTCGGACGTGCCCGGTGGTGTGTCCACAATGAGGAAGTCCAGCTCCCCCCAGGCCACGTCGGTGACAAACTGTTTGATCAAAGCTATGGAAATAAAAGGGGCAGATAAAAAACCCCAAACCACAACGGGCTTGGGAGGTGTGGGACAGGGAGAGGGGACAAGGCTGTGCTGCACTGTCCCCATCTGAGTGACTTCAACCCATCCTCATGGAACAGCAGCTTCGTTCCCCAGGGAATAAGCTCTCCAGGAGGCAGCAGCAGCTGCAGCAGGGCTCACAGGAGGCTGCCCAGCAGCAAGCCCCAGCGTTACCGTTTTTCTTGGGTCCCCTCCACACCACGGCGTCGTCCGGGCGCTCCAGCAGGAAGCCGATGGACATGAGGGCGAGGGCCTTGTCCTGGCCCACGAAGACGGGCACCCAGCCGCTGTCACACTGGTGCACAGCGCTGTCCTGCACCCTCAGCATGCGCGGGATGCTGGGCCCGCACAGGTCCACGTCCAGGATCCCCACCTGGGGACAGGCACGGCCTTCAGGGCGGGCTCAGGAGCCCGCGGGCACCCCGATTTGGGGGTTCCACAACTGCCACCTCACTTCTCTGCACACAGAAAAGGCACAGTTCTTCCCAAGAGTATTCCTGGGTTTTGTCGGAACCCAGAGCATCTCTCTGGATGCCCTGGATGTCTCAAAGCCCTGGCAGGGGCTCGGAGACCCTGGCAGGAAGCCAAAGACACCTGGAAATTCAATCTTAACTCATGGAGCAAATTGCCAACCTGATATGAAGAATTACGGGCCACAAAAGTTTAAGTGGCACAGTAGTAGGAATCACAGGGTGAAGGAAAAAATTTTAGAGCGCTGCACAGGGGGGTTTTGTGTGTTGTACAGGGGGGTTTGAAATTCTGTACATGGGGGTCAGGGGTTCTAAGATGGAGGGATTTGGGCGTGCCCTGTCCTTCTTTCTTCTCCTTGGCATCCATGTTCAGGATGATGTTGGCATGTGTGGATTGGTTCATAGGGAAAGTGCACTTGCCAACAAGAGCGAAAAGGATTGGAAATTGAAGGTAAATATCTTATACGTAGTTTTCACTATAAAAGAGACAACTGCCCCGTGGGCAGGAGAGAATGCCCTTGGCTGCCTTGCTGATCAGACCTCGGCTGGACAGACAGAAAAACTTTGTAGATAAGGAACAATAAACCCAACTGAAGACCAAAAGCAAGAGTCCAGACTCCTTCTTCAGAGTGCAGCCTGCCCAGAACCACCTTTTCCTGTGCTGGGGCAGAGACCACTGACAGCCGACCCCGGCAGGGTTTCACATTCTCTGAACATCAGAGAAAGAAAACACAATTCTTACCTCGCTTGCCTGTGTTGTGCCAAAGCAGAATGCAATATAGAGATTGTTTACCCACAGTGATGGTGTTTTGTTTCCTTGGCCTGTCAGGGCCAAGTGTGTGTGTGAGTGTTGGGTCTGTGGGCTGACAGTCATGAGATTCTGTGCAGTTGTGTGCAGAGTTGAGTGCTTGGCAGATTCAGTTTAGATGAAATGTAATTTAGTGTACCATAATATAGTATAATAAAGTAATTAATTAGCCTTCTGATAAGATGGAGTCAGATGCATCATTCCTCTCCTTCTTGGGGGTGCCCTGGATCTGATACACAACAGCCACATTTGGAAAACAAATGCTTTAAATTTCATATCCCTCCTGACCTCCTGCTCCCCAAGGAGCATCCCCTGGGTGTTTCCAAGTGCTTTATGCCAGAACCCAATTGGCACAGGCTGCACAGAGCCTTTAAAAAGGTCCTCAGGGAATTCAGTCTGTCCCCTGCACACACATTTCCTTTTTATCCCCATTTAACAGTCCTTGAGCTCACCCACTTCACCCCGCAGAGGGAGTGACACCACAAAGCAGCAAAGTCATGTCCCAGTGCCAAATTCAACAATAAATATTGGGTGATTTAATAAAATAGACAAAGGAGAAATGAACTGCAGTACCTGAACTGGATCACACTATCACAAATCACATTTTCACAGAGAATCCACACACCAAGGACATGGAAAGGCTGGGCAAACCCAGCCCAGCTGAGGACAGGGAGGGAAGGGCAGAGCCAGCTCCCCAGAGGCTCACTCACCCTCTTGCCGGCGTGCCGCAGCGCCAGGGCCAGCTCAGTGGAGAGGGTGCTCTTCCCAACGCCGCCCTTCCCCGACAGCACCAGCAGGATGTGCCGCACCCCCGCCAGGTTGGCTCTCTCTGCAGGGAATAACCACAGAACCTGAGTGGGGAGGGAGCCAGGGATCATCCAGGGCAGCCCCTGGCCCTGCACAGACCCCCAACAACCCCACCCCGGGAATCCCTGAGATCATTGTCCAAGCTCTCCTGGAGCTCTGGCAGCCTCGGGGCTGTGCCCATTCCCTGGGGAGCCTGGGCAGTGCCAGCACCCTCTGGGGATGAACCTTTCCTGATATCCAACCCAAACCTGCCCTGGCACAGCTCCAGCCGTTCCCTGTCCCAGGATCCTGCTGGGGAGGAGCTGCTGAGCTCTGCCCTCAGTGTGAGGCAGGGGCAAGGAAGAGCTGGAGGTGCCACAGGCTTTTTGTCATCACAAGCAGGACACAGAACAATGGCAACGATCACCGTGTGCGGGGAGCAAAGGCTGCTCCCGATGACCTAAGTGGAAATCGGGCAGCAGAGCAACAAACACGCGCGGGGCTGGTGAGGCTGAGCGGGCATGGCCCGAGGCTCGGTGAGCTCAGGCCCTCGGCGTTTCCTCCCTCCGTGCCACACCAGTCGCTTCCTGCCGGCCCCACGCTCCTCTCCAGCCCTCCCCGCTGTGCTGTCAGCGCTCCCGGCTCAGCTTTGGGCTCAGCTCCGCGGAGCAGGCAGCGCTCGGCACCGGAGCTCCCGGCCCGGGGCAGCACAGGGGCGGCCGGGCCGCTCCACCACAGCCTCGAACGCCACCGACCCGACCGGGCACGGACCCAACGCGCCGGGGCTGGCCCGGCAGCGCAGCGGCGGCATGGAGCCCGCACGCACCATGGCAGAGCTCATCCGCACCTCCGCCGACGGTAAAGGGCACGGGCCCCAAGCGGGGCGGGGGGTCAGGGCCCGGGGAGGGGCAGGCGGGGCCCGGCCCCGAGGGGCTCCGGGGACACCGCCCGGCGACAGCGGCAGCCCCGCGCCGGGCCCGCTTACTCGGCGTTGTCTGCCGCGGGAGCCGGGCCCGGGCTCCTGGCAAGGCTCAGCGTCCCTCCCGATCAGCGGTGGCCACCGCCCACGGGAGCCCGGCCCGGCGCGGCCCGGCGCGCCCCTCACCAGGAGCTGGGCCGAGCACCTCGGAACTCCGCGGAACCGGGCCCTGACCCCCGCTAGGCCCGGTCATTCGGCTGGGACGTCCCCCGAGAGGCGGGCAGGACCCCCCCGGGCCGAGACCCCGGCTCCCGGTTCCCCCCGGCCGCAGCCTCTCCGCCGCTCACCCCCAGCTGTCTCCTCCATGTTGCCTCCCCGCACCACCCGCTTCCGGCTTGCGCCGGCCCACGGCCCCGCCCTCCAGACTGACAGGTGCTGTATCCAATCGCAAGCCGCACTTTCACCGGAGAGCCCGCCCTCCAATGCTTTGCAGCCAATCCACTTCTCGTGCTCCCTTCGCACCAGCCAATGGACTTAGTGCTTTCCCTTCGCGAGCGGCCGCCCAATGGCGCCGCGCTCTGGCGATTGGCACACGAAGTAGCCAATAGCGCCAGGTTCTCTCAGACCCCGCCCCCTTCCACCCCCTCTGCCTGTGAGTGACAGATGACTCAGCCAACAGCGGAGGGGCGCGGCGCGGCCGCAGCCAATGAGCGCGCGGAGGCGGTGCCGGGAGCGGATTGTTTATGTCCCGGGAGAGGAAAGTAGGTCAGAGCGGCGCGGGCCGGGCCGGGCCGGGCCGGGGCAGGGCAGGTGGGCCGGGGCTCGGGGGACCGGCCATAGGTGCCAGCTGGGCTGGGGTGTGGCTGAGGGCGGGCCGGGGTTCTGCGACCCGAGCGCCGTGGCCCGGCCCGGCCCGGCCCGGCCCTGTCCGGCGGGCCTCAGCTGCCGGGACAGCCGGGCTCCGCTGCCCGCCCCCGGTGGAGCCGGGCCGGGCCGGGCCGGGCCGGGCCGGGCCGAGCCTCCCCCCGTGGTCCCCCCGCGCCGCTCGGTGCGGGGCTGTGCGGGTCACGCCGCAGCGTCGCCTCGGGCCCTCAGCGGCAGCGCTGCCGTGGCAGCAGGAGCGGGACAGGCCCGTCCCCGCTGCTGGCAATGCTGGGGCTGCTCCAGTGCTGGGGGCCGGTCTGTCAAGCAGGACATGAGGGGCTGGAGGGTGTCCAGGGAGGGAAACAGAGCTGGGAAGGGGCTGGAGCCCCAGGAGGGGCTGAGGGAGCTGGGAAGGGGCTCAGCCTGGAGAAAAGGAGGCTCAGGGGGGACCTTGTGGCTCTGCACAGCTCCTGACAGGAGGGGACAGCCGGGGGGGTCGGGCTGTGCTCCAGGGAACAGGGACAGGAGCAGAGGGAACGGCCCCAAGCTGTGCCAGGGGAGGTTTAGGTTGGATATTGGGAGAATTTCTTCATGGAAAGGGTGGGCAGGCACTGCACTGCTCCAGGGCAGTGGTGGGGTCCCCATCCTTGCAGGGATTTAGAAGCTGTGTGGATTTGGTGCTTAAAGACAGGTTCAGTGCTAGGGGAATGGTTGGACTCATTGGTCCGAGAGATCTTTCCCAGCCATAACAATTCCATGTCTGACTGTGCCCTCAGTGCTGGGATCTCTGTGCTGGCTCAGGGAGGAGCAGGGCAGCTCTGTTGTGCTGCCGTGGGTGCTCAGCAAAGCTGCAGAAGGGTTTCTGCCGTGGCTTTAGGTGCTTTCCCAGCACGGTGGTTTCAGCAGGTGGGATTTCAGAGCCCTTCAAAGCAACCATGGGCAGCTGGCTGTGGCTTGGCCTGTCCTGCTTTTCCAGGAGCTGCTGTCCCACTGGGGACTGAGGCACGGGAGGACCTGGGCCAGGTGCTTCATGGCAGGCTCTGGCTCGGGGCTGAGCTGAGGGACATGGTTCAGGGGTTACAGTCCTGAGGCTGCCTCTTTGTGGGGAGTAGAAGCCTGCAAAGATAAACTTCAGGCAGATGAGACTGGAGCTGAGGTTCCCTGTCACATCCAGTGCAGTGGCCCTGTGTGGGAGCTGGGAGCTGGTGTGCCTGTCAGGCTCTGCCCAGGGAAGGAGCCTCAGGAAATCTGAACAACATCCCTGCTGGGCTGGGAGACAGGCGGCTGCTTCTGATGCCCTGTGCAGGCTGCCCTAGAACAGAGGCTGGACAGAATAAAGAATAAAGCAGGGATTTATTAAAAGGATCTCCTCAATGGATCCACCTTGGGCAGCACAAGAGCCCAGCCAGGGCTGCACCCAAAATGAACCAAAATGGTCACAAAATGCATGACCACTCACGGGGTCTCTCACTTTTATAAGTTCTGCTCATTTGCATATTGGAGTTAATTGTCCAATTACAGCCCCAGCCCATGCAGTCCCATCCTCCTTGTTTTTCTGTCTTCAGTCCATGCTGTTTGTGCTCTTGGGCCTGAGATTTGGATCATTTGTCCTTGGCCCCCAGCTAGAGAAGGAATTGTTTAGTCTCCCTACTCTGTGCAGAGAGCTTACCATCCCCTAGTGTGAAGCTCAGAAGTTCACACTGAAGCAGCACAGAATCTGAAAAACTGAAAAGCCAAAACCTGAGGCATCACTTCCCTTCTGCCTGTTGTCCTTGAGGCCAGCTGGGACAGGTCTGTCACAACCCTGGTTTCCTTCCAGTGGGCAGGAAAGTGGTTTGTGTTCCTCTCCAAGCACTGAGAGCCAAGTCTTCCATCCGAGGGCAGTTGCAGGTGGAGACAGCTGGGCTGCAGGGGCTGGGGTGGTGCAGGTGGCCAGAGCCAGGACAGCTGCTGGAGGGTCCCTGGGCAGCAGGGAGGCTGTGTCTTGGAGCAGCAGGGGCTGGAACGAGATGAGCTGGAAGGTCCTTGGATTGGACTTGGGGATTCTGACAGCCCTGAAGCTCCCCAGGCCAGCTGAGAGGTGGCTGCTGGAGGCAGTTCCTGCAGAGGGGCACCACAGCTGGATACTGGGAGCGTTCCTTGGGCCAGATGAACGCATGGCTCAGGGAGAAGTTCACCCTGGGTGGAGAAGGAGGTTGAAGTTTGGGGAGGCTCTTCATGCGCGTGATGTTGTGCTGGTGACTGGGGCGTGGCAGGGGTGTAACGTGTGTGTGTTCCCCCATCCCTGGCGTGTTCCCTCACGGCGTGTTCCCCCATCCCTGGCGCGTTCCCTCACGGCGTGTTCCCCCATCCATGGCGTGTTCCCTCACGGCGTGTTCCCCCATCCCTGGCGTGTTCCCTCACGGCGTGTTCCCCCATCCCTGGCGTGTTCCCTCACGGCGTGTTCCCCCATCCCTGGCATGTTCCCTCACAGCGTGTTCCCTCACAGTGTGTTCCCTCACGGCGTGTTCCCCCATCCCTGGCGTGTTCCCTCACGGCGTGTTCCCCCATCCCTGGCGCGTTCCCTCACGGCGTGTTCCCCCATCCCTGGCGTGTTCCCTCACGGCGTGTTCCCCCATCCCTGGCGCGTTCCCTCACGGTGTGTTCTCCGCAGCGTACCTGCGTGGGGCCGGCATGGCGCGGCGCCCTCGCAGCAGCCGGGCCTGGCGCTTCGTGCTGAGCGGCGTGCGGCGCGAGCCCGAGCGCGGCGGCGCCCGCGCCTGGGGCTGCGACTCCGACGGACAGGTACGCTGGGCTGGGGGCTGGGGCCACAGGGGCGGGCGTGCTCGGGGTCCCAGGGAACAGGTGAGACTCTTAACTCTGCGTTTCACAAGGCTATTGTTATATTCTGATATTATATTATGTTAAAATGCTATACTAAAAAGAATAGAGAGAAAGGATCCATCAGAAGGCTGGAAAGGAATGAATAACAAAATCTTGTGATTGCTCACTGCCTCAGCACGGGTGGCTGTCATTGGTCATCAAGTAAAAAACAATTTCACATGCTGGGTAAACAGTTCTCCTCTTGTTTCGGCTGAGACCCCTTGTGTGAGGACACGAGGCTTGACTCCATTTTCATCAGAAGGCTGATTTATTATGTTATATATTATATTAAAATACTACATTAAAACTATACTAAAAGAACAGAGAGAAGAAGATCAGAAGGCTACAAAGACAAGAATAGAATCGGAATCAATAACAAAATCCTGTGACTGCTCACAGCCTTGGCACAGGTAGCTGTGATTGGTCACTGATTGAAAACAATCCACATGGACCAATGGAAGATGCACCTGTAGCCTTCCACAGCAGCAGACAGTTATTGTTTACATTTCTTTCCTGAGGCTCTCAGCTCCTCAGGACAGGAAAAATCCTAGCAGAGGTTTTTTCACTAAAATATCATGGCTACATTCTCCAAATTATGTTCCAAAGCAGCAAAACATGGAGAAGCTGAAGCTCCCCATCTTCTCAGGAGAAAAGATCCTGGCTAAAGGATTTTTCATAAAATATGTCTGTGACAACAGGGGATGTTTCCTGTCCCTGATATCAGGTGTGAACTGGCCAAAAGCAGGAAGGGTTTAGTAATGGTCAATATTGATGCTAAACTAAATGCTTTTTCAAGCCTAGAATGGGTGTGTCATACATAAAGTACATACAATATTTTTATAAATTTGGTTTTGGAAGCAGAGCTCTAGATAAGTGTTTGAAGTGGATCAGTTCCCTAATCTGGCTGGCTGTGCTTCCTCCTGGGCTGTGAGGGGCTTGGAGATGGTGGTGGAGATTTCAGGGCAGTGTCTTCAGACCGAAATTTCCTCACATTTCCTGCTCTGCAGCATGACCCTCAGCTCTGAACCTGGTCCAGGTGTGCTGGGGATGGGAACACAGCAGGGAGAGCAAGAGTAAAACACTGCAAGGAGTGACTGACTCACCTCTGCCATCCTTCCCTGTTTTCCTGATTCTTGAGAGTGTGAGTTGAGTTCCCTGTGCAGTGGTGGGGACTCAAGGAGCTGCTCCAGGAGCTTCAGAGCGTACACTGAAGCCAGGAGGCTCTCCAGAGCACAGTGTCCAAACCCAGGCACTGTGCTCCCAGAAAATGAGCAGTTTTCTGTCCCTGTGGCCAGGGGAATGACAGGATTTCTAGGCAGCAGTGGCTGGGAAAGTTAGAAGTTAGGAAAGACAGAAGGCAAGCTCTTGTGTCTGCAGGCCAGAGAAGGAGGCTGGGCAGTACATATGTAAGCCCAAGTAGTTTCAATTCCCTGTCTTACACAGCTGCAAGAACACGAATTTAAAGGATTTTTGTCATTAAATACTCCTGACCATAGGGGTGAATAACAAGCAGGTTAATTAATAACAAGTAGGTGCACCTGAGCAGCATGTAAACCTAGAGTAACTGCAACCAGTGATGAGAGAATCCCTTAGGCAGCACCATAACACAGGAGTGAAACTGGGCTGTGACTCTCACCATGTCCAGTCTAGGATCACTGTGGTCTCTTGGCACTGGGGAACAGTAAATCAGGTTTTTGTGTTTATGGAAGTAAACAAAAGCCCTTTACTCCTGCCCTGGTTCCCCATGGGCCTGTTTGCAGCTCTGCCCTGAGGGGCTGCAGCCATGCTGCTCAACTGGCTCCCTTTGTTCTGCCCCCTCTCCCTTCTCCTCCTGTGCCTCCCAGCCTCTTCACAGCCTCTCCAGAGCAGTGCTTGGCTCTGCTGTGGCTGGAACCTGGCTGGTGAAAGCCAAAGCTTTAGCACAGAACTTCCTTCAGAATGTGTGTGTTCCACACTTGGGCTGCCACCCTGCTGTGACAGCTCCGTGTCCCTGGCAGGCACACAGAGCATCCTGCACCGCAGAGTGCTGAGAGGTCCCTGCAGCTCAGCAGGCTGTGTCCATGTCCCGGGGCAGGGTAGTTCCATGGGCACAGCCTCCCTGTGTGACAGGAGCCTGGGGATGTCCCAGCAGAGCGCGCAGGGAGCTCTGCCAGCCCCGCTGCCGTGCCCAGCAGTGAGCATTCCTGTTCTCCCCAGCAGCACAGCGACTCGGATTCGGAGCCCGAGTTCTCCTCCCTGTCTCCCTCCATCCCAAGTGCCATCCCTGTGACTGGAGAGTCCTACTGCAACTGTGAGAACCAGAGTGAAGCTCCCTACTGCTCCAGCCTGCACGCCCTGCACCGCGTCCGCGACTGCCGCTGCGGCGAGGAGGACGAGTGTAAGGGGCTGGGGATGGGGCCCTGCAGTGTCCTGTGCCCAGCATTCCTTGGTTTGCATCCTGAGGCACAGGAGGGTTTCCAGCCCCTGCCTGCTGCCGTGTTTCCAGGGTCAAGGCTCACCCCTGGCACCTGCTTTCCAATCCAGCTCAGGCCCCAGTGAAACAGAGCTGGTGCTTAGGGCCCTGCTGGTCCTTGTTGGGGCTGGCAGCGTGCCTGGCTCTGAGCACAGGCTGGGCTTGGGCTGGGGGGAGAGCCTGTGGCAGGGCAGAGTCACCCCTTGATCCCATGAGGAATGTGGGGAGAAGGGAGGCTGTGCCCGGTGCCAGCCGGAATTTGGCCTGGTGAATGCTGACAGCTTTGGAGCACTGATCCATCCCTGCTGGGACACTGCAGAGTAGTTCAGGCCTCAAGCAGGTCTCTGATGTGCACAGCTGAAGATTTATCCTCTTAAACAATAAGAGAAATAGAAACAAACCCACTGGCAGGCCTTCAAAACAAACATCTGGCTGTGCTTTGGCTTGGGGCTCGTTCCCTGAGGGTCTTTGCCACTCTGTGCTTCCTCAACAGATTTTGACTGGGTGTGGGATGACCTGAACAAGTCGACGGCCACGCTGCTGACGTGTGACAACCGCAAGGTGAACTTCCACATGGAGTACAGCTGTGGCACGGCCGCCATCCGCGGCAACAAGGAGCTGGCAGAGGGCCAGCACTTCTGGGAGATCAAGATGACCTCCCCGGTGTATGGCACTGACATGGTAGGTGTGGGGCACGCAGAGATGCCCAGGAGTTTGGACAGGGTGAGGTTCCATCGTGGCAGATGAGGTTTGAGGCTGGCTGGGAGTGCACAAGTCCATGGGGAGTTGATGAGATGCATCCCTGGGATCTGAGGGAACTGGTGGATGAGGTGGCTCAGCCACTATCTGCTGTGTTGGAGAAGCTGTGGGAGTCTGGTGAAGTTCCCAGTGACTGGAGAAAAGGAAATGTAGCCCCCATTTTTAGAAAGGGAAATAAGGAACATCTGGGGAAGTACAGGCTGACCAGTCTCACTTCTGGGCCTGGCAAACTTGGAGCAGATCCTTTTGGAAGCTATGAAAAGGCACATGGAAAATGTGGATGTGATTGATGACATCCACCATGGCCTCACTAAGGGATTCAGTGCCCTGTGATGGGGTTGCAGTGTTGGTGGAAGAGGAACTGATCTCATCTACCTGAACTTGTGCAAAGCATTTGTTGCTGCCTTGCTTGGCATCCTTGTCTCTAACCTGGAGAGACATGGATTTGACAGAGGGACCACTTGGTGGATATGGAATTGTCTGGATCATCACATGCAAAGAGCTGGGAGTCAACAGAGACCAGTGACAAGTGACATTGCTCAGGGGCTGGCACTGGGGACATGGACAGTGGGACCAGGCACCCCCAGCCAGCCTGGAGCTGACAGCCAGCTGTGTGGGGAGGTGACAGCCTGGAGGGGAGGGCTGGGGCATCCAGAGGGACCTGGACAGGCTGGAGAGCTGGAGCCATGGGAAAAATGTTGAACAAGGCCCAAGTGCCAGTGCTGCACCTGGGTCAGGGCAATCCAAGCACCAATCCAGGCTGGGCAGAGATGAGGAAGAGCAGCCCTGGGAGAAGGACATGGAGTGTTGGAGGATAAGAACTGGACCTGCCCTGGCTGTGAGCACCCAGAACCCGCCTGTGCTGGGCTGAGCCCCCAGTGTGGGCAGCAGGAGGGGGGGATTCTGCCCCTCTGCCCCCTCAGGTGAGACCCCCACCTGCAGAGCTGCCTCCAGATCTGTGGCCCAGCACAGGAAGGACCTGGGGCTGCTGGAGAGAGTCCAGAGGAGCCCATGGTGGTGCCCCAAGAGCTGGAGTCCCTCTGCTCTGGAGCCAGGCTGGCAGAGCTGGGGGTGCTCACCTGCAGAGGAGAAGGCTCCAGGGACACCTCAGAGCCCCTGCCAGGGCCTAAAGGGGCTCCAGGAGAGCTGCAGAGGGACTGGGGACAAGGCATGGAGGGACAGGACACAGGGAATGGCTCCCACTGCCAGAGGGCAGGGCTGGATGGGATATTGGGAAGGAATTGTTCCCTGGGAGGGTGGGCAGGCCCTGGCACAGGGTGCCCAGAGCAGCTGTGGCTGCCCCTGGATCCCTGGCAGTGCCCAAGGCCAGGCTGGGCAGGGCTTGGAGCAGCCTGGGACAGTGGAAGGTGTCCCTGCCATGGCAGGGGTGGGATGAGATGAGCTTTAAGGTCCCTTCCAACTCAAACCATTCTGTGACAGGACAGTGACCTCCTCCAGCATTTTAGGAAAGGAAATCAGAGCTGGGAGTCTTTAGTTCCACCCTGAAACCTCTGACTTGGCTTTAAGAACCCCTCTGGCTGCTTTGGGCTGAGCCAAGAATAGGAGGGAATATCTGGAGGTGGAATTGGTTGTGTATTGTTGCTTGAAAAGGCAGTGAGCTTGTGTTCTGCCTCCCAGATGGTGGGGATTGGGACGTCAGACGTGAACCTGGACAAGTACCGCCACACCTTCTGCAGCCTGCTGGGCAAGGACGAGGACAGCTGGGGCCTCTCTTACACAGGTAACATGGCCAGGGTGGCTGGGTGGGCAGCAGTGGCACAAGAGGTGCCACCAGGCCTGTGAATCCCTTTAAGGACACCAGAGCAGCTGCTGGCAGCTCACAGCCCTTGGAGTGTCTCTCCTGACCCACTTTTTGCAGAGCCCTCAGACCTGGTGTGGGACCCTGCCAGGGCACTTCTGTCACATCAGCACTTGGGGGTTTCAGTGCTGCTCCCTGTGCTCTGGAGTTGTAAAACCTCACTTTTGCCTTTCCACCAGCCACTCTGGGAGGGGAGGACAGGGCTCAGAAATGCAGGGATGTTTTTGGCACTGAGCGAGGCTGTACCAGCAGCATGGGAGTTGGGATGAATTGCTGGAGTGCAGGTTTTCCACAGAATGCCATTTTTTGGGTGTGTTTTCAGGACTGCTGCATCACAAGGGGGACAAAACAAACTTCTCCTCAAGGTTTGGCCAAGGCTCCATTATTGGGGTGCATTTGGACACGTGGCACGGGACACTGACGTTCTTCAAGAACCGCAAGTGCATAGGTGAGAACCAGGGATGGGGTGGGAGCAACTCGAGTCTGGCTGCAGCAGAAAACTCTGGCAAAGCAAGGTGTGAAGTGAGTGGGAGGAGGGTCACGTTTCTTGTTTAATAGATGGGGATTTTGGAAAGCTTTTCCCAACAGCTTTGCAGTTAATGGCTTTGGGGTAGGTGGGAGGGGGGAGATTCCTCTGTCTAAACTAACGCGCCCTCTCTGGTTCTGTGCCCTGGCAGGGGTGGCAGCCACAAAGCTGCAGAACAAGAAGTTTTACCCCATGGTGTGCTCGACGGCGGCCAAGAGCAGCATGAAGGTGATCCGGTCCTGCGCCAGCCGCACGTCCCTGCAGTACCTGTGCTGCTTCCGCCTGCGCCAGCTCCTGCCCGACTACGTGGACACGCTGGAGGTGCTGCCCCTGCCCCCAGGACTCAAGCAGGTGCTGCACAACAAACTGGGCTGGGTCTTGAGCATGAACTATAGCACATCGAAGCCTTCCTCCTCCTCATCCTCGGGGAGCGACTCGGACAGCTCGTGCGGCTCGGATGCCGAGGCCTGCCAGAGGAAGAGGTGCAGGAGGACATGATGGCTCTGCACACCACCTGGGTGGGGGTTTCTTGTGTTGTCTGCAAGGGCCAGTCAAGCCTGATGCACCTCTTCCTTCTGGGGACATCCATTTCTGTGTGTTGGCAAAGATTTCTTCAGTGCTGTGGAAATCTTTGGCCTCGACATCCATCACAGGCACTTAGAAGAGCTGCTGCTCCAAGAGATGCCAGTTCTGACACAAGAAATTTGTGGTGAAATATCTGAGCTTCATCTCCTGACTTGCTATGGAGGCCAGCACCTCTTCCTGAAGGATCTCTCTTCTCCCTGTTGGCACAGACAATGTTTAAGAAATTTGACTTGATGACAGGAGTTGGACTTGATAATCTTCATGGCTCCCTTCCAGCTCAGGATGTTCAGGCAGTCTCCTGGCTGGAGTGTGCTGGATTCCAGTCAGACACAGGACCTGACTCACTGAGCCACAGTCCCAGGCCATCCTCTCCTCTCTGTGTGTGTAGGGTTGGTGTCTGCCATGACCTCGTCCCACTCTGGGGCACAGTGGAGCAGCAGCTGCAGGGAAAGGGCCCCCAGAGACACTGCTGGGAGCAGGGACAGGAGCTGAGCTGTGCCTGGTGTTCCTCGAGCCCCTGGGACTTTTAATTGCTTTGCATGTTGGTTTCTGCTCTTCTCCTCTGTCCAAGACTGTGCTAAACTGTAACAATAAACGTAGAAGCTGTCTCTTGTTCCTCTTGGGGCCCTTGAAGGCAGGAGGCTGCAGGTGCTTGTCAAAACTAGCCTGGGCAGCAGCGTGGAGGGCAGGTTTTGGGTGCAGCAGTTGTGTGTCAGAGCTGCAGGAGGTGAAGGCAGCAGAGATGTCCTTGTCTCTGCCCTCTGCAGGGCTCTGGTGCTTCCCACTGAAGCAGAAGTCTGGCTGGGGGGATGTTCAGTGGAGCCAGGCTGCTGCCTGTGGCTGTGCACTGGAAGGGAGGCTGCAGGGGTTATAGTGCCTGTCCTCTGGCAGGCCATGCTGGGAAAAACACCCCAAACCCCCACCCCAGAGCCTGGCAATCAGAGCAGTCCCTCCACGACTCTCTGGTCCTGCTGAGGAGAAGTGCTGGATTAGGATCTGGACAAGTGATTTACTGTGCTGTGGCCTGATGCCACTGCCAGGGAATGGGCTCTGTGCTCCCACAGGGCAGGTGCCAATGCAGGCCAGTCCCTGCAGGGCCTGTGATCAGCCCAGGGACTTTTCCCCAGCCTTTGAGCTCTCCTCTGGTTGATTGAGGAGTCATGGCTGAGCTGGTGCTGCTGGTCTTGCAAAGGGCATTGGAAAGTGCACCAGGGCTGGGCTGTGGGTGGGAAATGGCTTTTAACCAGTTCTCTGGGGGTTTCCTTCCACCACGTTCCAGCTGCTGCCTTCTCCTCTGCTCCCATCCCAGACCCCACAGGCTCAGGAAAAACTTCTTGCACCATGGGCACTTCTTCCCTGCTGAGCTCCCTCCCAGCCCCTGAAGCAAAGATGGCCCTTGCTGCTCTGGGGCCAGGCTTTGAAGGACTTCACTGCAGCAGGCCAGGCTCTGTCCATGCCCTGGAAGGGTGATGCAGCCAGAACAAGCTGCATTGCTGCTCTGCTCTTCCCCAGGAACTGACTCAAGCAGCAGCTGCAGGCAGAGCAGGGGGAGCGTGGTGTGCAGGGGCTCTCCTGCAGAACTGGTTGCTCCAGGGCTGTAGGGACAAGTCCAGGGGTTCTGTGTCACTGGGGAAAGCCCCAGTGAACAATCCCAAACCTCAGCAGGCACTGGGGGAGCCCTGACCCACCCCATCCTGGCTGTGGCTATTTCTGAGTAATAATGGAGCATTTGCTTTGGGAAAAGAATCCCATCCTAACCTACCATTTCCTGTGGATTTTCTGGAGCTTATTCAGCATTTTCTCGTGTTGGGAGTTCAGTGAACAAACTGCCCTGCCCTGAGCTGTGTTACCCCAAGGAAGTGGTTGCTCTCCTCTCAGCTGGTTTTGACAGTTGGCAGATGTTTTCCAAAGTGACTCAAACAGAACCCACATGTCCTTGGAAGGCATACCAGGATCTACAGAAACATCCCACAAAGAGCCAGAGTAGGATATGGAAGGTCAGGACACACTGAAGAAAATACATGGCTTGTCCAGCAGCTCACCTGCGAGGCCAGAGCTACACCAGCCCCTCTTCCAGCACTCCTCAGCTCCCTCAGGAGACAGGCAGCTTTCCAGCCAGCAGGACAGAAAGCTGGGGGAGCTGAAAGAGGAAATGAGAGCCAAGAGGCTGGAGAAAGCATTTGTAACGAGACATTTATTGATGTGCAAGTCTCTGTTCTGAAGGAGAATCAGCTGCTTCCCTTGGCTGGGCTCCCAGCTGCAGCTCAGGCACAGCCAAGCAGTGGCAGATAAAGGAGTGACCAACACCAGCCACAGTCCCTCTGTGGGCAGCAGGACAGAACAGGGCTGGGCTTAGAGATGTGCCCCAGCACAGTGGTCTTTGCCACTGATGTCCCATGTCACTGGGATGCTCAGAGGGTGTCACTTGTCACCTTCTGTGCTGCATTCTCCATAGGCACAGAAGAGGAGGGAACAGTTAGCCCAGATGCTCTAGAAGACCCCAATCCTCCCTGCAGGACTCAATCCCATTGTTACAGTGAGGATCCACGACTGAGCCTTCATCCAGACATATCAGGATGGGAGAGATAAAGCTCAGAACAAACAAATATCTATCACTTGGGAACAGACCTTGCACACACTCAGTTGTGTGCTGTCTTTGTACAGCGAGAGTTGTAAGGCCACTTCATAAAATCCTAGGATGGTTTGGCTTGGAAAGGACCTTAAATTGCATCCCATCCCACCTCCTACCATGTCCAGGGACACCTTCCACCGTCCCAGGCTGCTCCAAGCCCTGCCCAGCCTGGCCTTGGGCACTGCCAGGGATCCAGGGGCAGCCACAGCTGCTCTGGGCACCCTGTGCCAGGGCCTGCCCACCCTCACAGGGAACAATTCCTGCCCAATATCCCATCCAGCCCTGCCCTCTGGCAGTGGGAAAAAACTCATCTTCCAGAGAGGCTGTGCTGAGGCCAGAGACCAAGGCTCCAAGGCAAGGAAAAGGACAGGAGAGTATTTGACTACATGAGATTATATAAAAACAGGTTCTTGCAGAGTTCTTCATCCAGTAGGAGCTTTCTGTGATTAATGTTCCCAAAAACAAGCACGTGCTGATAAAAATGTTCCTTCATCCATTGGCTGAGCTGCTGTCAGAAGGGTCAGAGCATCCCAGTCTGATACTACTCCTGTCAGTCAGGAGCAGCAGAAGGCTCAGGAGCATGGGGGGAGGGAGAACCTGGTGAGCTAAACAAGCTCCCTGAAGGATCAGAGAGCAGAAGAACAAGGAAGGTGTGGGGTACACCATGAGGAGAGCTTGGTGTCCTGTGGAAAGCCCCCACAGCTCTGGAGTGACACATTTTTCTGCTTGAGGAGGTGTCAGACTGCAGCAGCAGCCACTGGGACATCAGACCCAGGGCTGAGGGACAGACCATGGGGGACAGGGGCTGCCCCAACAACCACTGAGCTGCCCTGGCTGGGTGGGCACCAAAGGTGTTCCCTGGGGAACGTCCAAGGTGATGTGAGCAGGTCCTGGGAAGTGGGACCACAGCAGGGAGAGGCCTGGGAGGGCCAACAGGAGGGTGAGCAAATACTGGAACAAGGCTCTGGTTTAATCACACTCCCAGAGACAAGGCTTGCTTCCCTGGGGAACTGGTGGCACATTCAGAGCTTGTTTGCTTCATCAACACAGAGCTTTTAATGAAGATTCCCTTGACAGCCCTCCCTGCCCCTGTTCTCCAAGCTTTAACAGGCCACAGAGGGCTTTGAGGGCTCACCTGTACAGGGGAGGGGTTGCTTCTGCTGCAGCTGCTGCTGCTGCAGGGCTGGCTCTGTTCTACTGCTGGAATTGTTACTTCCACACCTGCCAGAGTCCTGGGTTGCTCTTCTCCTCTTGCAACCCCTGACCCTGGAAGGGCAGAAAGGAAACTCCTGCAGCTCCAGCTGCAGAAAGAGCTGGGATCAAGGCCTGAGGCAGCTGTGTGCCCAGACCCCAGACTGTACAGCCCTCCCCTTGATGCCCTGTGCAGGCTGCCCTAGAACAGAGGCTGAACAGAATAAAGAATAAAGTAGGGATTTATTAGGAGGCCTCAATGGATCCACCTTGGGCAGCACAAGAGCCCAGCCAGGGCTACACCCGAAATGAACCAAAATGGTCACAAAATGCATGACCACTCACGGAGTCTCTCACTTTTATAAGTTTTGATCCTTTTGCATATTGGAGTTAATTGTCCAATTACAGCTTTAGCCCATGCAGTCCCATCCTCCTTGTTTTTCTGTCTTCAGTCCATGCTGTTTGTGCTCTTGGGCCTGAGATTTGGATCATTTGTCCTTGGCCCCCAGCTAGAGAAGGAATTGTTTTGTCTCCCTACTCTGTGCAGAGAGCTCACCATCCTCTAATATGAAGCTCAGAAGTGCACACTGAAGCAGCACAGAATCTGAAAAATATAAAAGGTAAAACTTGAGGCATCCCCCTGGCATTAAGCTCTGGGCTTCTTCTAAAGCCTCTTTCTGCCAAGGGCTAATATTTTTTCCCCACTCAATCTTCTTTCCTTTCCTGGACATCTCCAGAGCAGGGGGGTGAAAAGCTTTTCCTAAGGTCGTCTTCCCTCCTTCCCTAGTGCTGAGTCACCACTGCATTCACCACGAGGACAGATTGTCACCTGCAGAGACTCAAAAGGATCTTGAGACACACAAATAATCTGGGCCCTTCCACTGACAGTATCAAGGACAGGCTGGCAGGCACAGACAAACAATCCTGTAACTTTCACTGAGGTTTCCCAAAGCTCTGGGCTTGGGATGTGAGGGAATGACTCACTTGTCCGGGTGTTTCATTGTTGTCCTTGTCACAGAGGTGCTGGCCAAATTCCTGCTACACACAGCACTGTGGTGTTACCCCATGGCTGCAGCACCCAGAGAAGAGGGAGGTGAAGCAGGTAACACATGGACCAAGGCTCAGTGAGGCAGGATAGCCCGAGGTTCTCACCCTCATCACCCTGCTAGCGCTGGTGTCACCAGTCACCTGGTGCAGGGCTGGAGTCACCATCCCTGGGAGAGGCCAAAAGCACTGGATGTGGTACTTCCTGATCTGGCTTAGAAGGCACAGGGGTGTTTGGTCAAAGGTTGGGCTTGATCTTGGAGGTTTTTTCCAACCTTAATGATTCCCTGAAAGTGCATGGGTTGGACACTTCCCTGGGTGAGATGAGCCCGGGCTGGCCCGGCAGGGAGGGAGCAGGGATGGCAGGGCAGGGATGGCAGGGCAGGGATGGCAGGGATGGCAGGGCAGGGATGGGCAGGGATGGCAGGGCAGGGATGGCAGGGATGGCAGGGGAGGGAGCAGGGATGGCAGGGAGGGAGCTGGGATGGCAGGGCAGGGATGGCAGGGATGGCAGGGCAGGGATAGCAGGGATGGCAGGCCAGGGATGGCAGGGATGGCAGGGCAGGGAGCTGGGATGGCAGGGCAGGGAGGGCAGGGAGCTGGGATGGCAGGGCAGGGAGCAGGGATGGCAGGGCAGGGATGGCAGGGCAGGGATGGCAGGGCAGGGATGGCAGGGCAGGGAGGGCAGGGCAGGGATGGCAGGGCAGGGAGCTGGGATGGCGGGGGGGGGAGCAGGAATGGCAGGGGAGGGAGCAGGAATGGCAGGGGAGAGAGCCCAGGCTGCCCAGAGCTGTTTACTCAGCTACTGCAAAGCTGCTCATCTTTCTTAGCTCTCCCTAAGCCATGAGTCCTAACCCCCTTTAGGGGAACGTTCAGGCAGGGCAGGAATTCAGTTCAAGGGATATCAAGCCAGGATTTAGCTGGTGTTTGATCTACTTTGTGACTGCTGTGGCATCACTGGAGCACTGCTGGGGGGACACAGGCTCTGCAGGGCAGAGAACTGAGGGAGAACCAACAGCCCCTTCCACAGCTGGGCAGCTGCTGGTGGATTTGGAGAGGGGAGGCTGCGTTCAGGCCCCTCTGAACAAGGGACTCCAAATAGTTCCTCAAAGCTGGCAGTTCCTCCTCCATCCCACTGCCAGCCAGGGTGAAGGTGTAAGCAAGTGGATGCAGCCACCAGCTCCCTGGCAAAGCATTCCTTCACAGAACTCACACCCGTGGGACTTTGCCACCAGCTCAACCCAAGTGACAGAAAGCTTCCAGGACTCTAGCTTTTACTCCAGAATCTCCTCATGAGGCAAAGGAAGCTTCCTGGGAGCTGGGGCTCTGCATTGCCAGGCTCAGGGGGTGCTGCCTGCCCTGCCCTGGGCACAGGGCTCATGCAGGGGCCCCACACACTCACACCCCAGGGCTGCTGTCTGTAAAGAGGGAAAGGCCAGGCTTAGTCCCACATCTGCCACTTCAGATCTGACCTGGAGCTGGAGATAAAGGATTGGCAGCAGCTCCCCTGTGAGAGGAGACCCCAAACCATGGTGAGACCCACTGTCTGCCTCTGCTGGCAGAACTCCACAGGCCACAGCGGGGTTTTTATACAAAAACATCCATCCTCACAGGCTTAGGTGAAGAACTGAGGAGGTGCTGAGGAGCTGTCCCTGAGAAATCATCCCTGATGCTCCAAGGGCTGGAGTCCCTCTGCTCTGGAGCCAGGCTGGCAGAGCTGGGGGTGCTCACCTGCAGAAGAGAAGGCTCCAGGGACACCTCAGAGCCCCTGCCAGGGCCTAAAGGGGCTCCAGGAGAGCTGCAGAGGGACTGGGGACAAGGCATGGAGGGACAGGACACAGGGAATGGCTCCCACTGCCAGAGGGCAGGGCTGGATGGGATATTGGGCAGGAATTGTTCCCTGGGAGGGTGGGCAGGCCCTGGCACAGGGTGCCCAGAGCAGCTGTGGCTGCCCCTGGATCCCTGGCAGTGCCCAAGGCCAGGCTGGACAGGGCTGGGAGCAGCCTGGGACAGTGGGAGGTGTCCCTGCCATGGCAGGGGGTGGAATGAGATGGGCTTTCAGGTCTCTTCCAACTCAAACCACTGTGGGATTCTATGAATCACTCCAGACAGAACAGGACAGACCAAGGTACTGCAGCTGCACCTGTACAGGAGTTTTGGATGTGACCCCAGCATCAGCACAGGGGAGACTCCTCTGCTGTGCACCTGCAGGACAGGAAGGAGCCAGGACTGGGAGCAGCACACAAGTGACACTCAGAGCTCAGGAAAGGGCTCCAGGCCGTGGACATCTCTCAGGGCACTGAACAGCAGGCAGTGTCCTGCTGCCCTCCTGGCTCACCTCCAGAGCACCAGCACCCAGCTCCTCACTGCACTGCCTATTCCAGCCTGTCCTTCTCTGGCCTAGCATGGAACTGGATGGACTGGAAATTTCTCAGGGCAGAAGCACGGCTGCCCAGACAGGTATAAATAAAATGCTGTAGCACTGCACAGAAGTGAGAACACAAACCTCTGCTTCAAAGTGCAAGTGTTTCCCTGGGCTGTGTACCCTGAGTGCTTCTTTCCAGGAAATCTTTCATGGACTCCATGAGAATGGAAAAGCCAAAAAAAGGACAGGTAAGTCTGGTTTGAGCTGTTCCCTCTGAGCAAGCAGCACCTCTCCTGGGGTTAGAGGTGTATCCCTGGAGACCTCCTGCTGTACTCAAACAGCTACTCCTGGTTTTCAGAGCACCCCCTCTGTATCAGAGCTTTGTTCCAGGGTGGAGCAAGGGCTCTTTGGAAAGGATCCTCTTATCTGTTCCATGTGCCTTGCTGTGGAGCACTTTGTGTAGCTCTGCCTCTGACATCTGTATCCCCTGTGTCCAGCTAAAGGTGCTTCAGGAGATCTTCTGGCTCTACCAACCCCTCTTTATCTTTAAAGGTGAAATATTCCCAGCAGGATCAGTGGTCTAGGACGAGAGCAGACAGGTCTGCACCTGTGCAGAGCCCCCACTGTGAGAGGCAGCAACACTGCAGCTGTGCCAGTGCTGTGCTGGTGAAAGACCATGGCTGAACTGGGAGGTGAAAATCCTCCCCAAACAAGCAAAAAGGTGCAAAAAGAGCCTGAGAAGGAAGGCAGTGCCAACTTCAGGAGTTGCTAAATGTGATGAAAGGAGACAAAAAGCCTTTGTCTGCACTGCACAGTGTTGGATGGCCACCTTATCTGCACCTAGATGCTCTGGAGGCTCTTACATAACAGCAGGATCTGCAATGTTCTCTCCAGCAGGAGCAAAAATAGAGTTCTGCCTCCGCCTGACATTCCTGCAGCGGGGGCGAGCAGGGGAACAGCCCCGCCCAGCTCCCCTGCCACGCTGGGATCCCCCACACTGAACCTTCCCCCTGAAATGAGAAGGTGTTTGGTGCCACCAGGCACCTGGCCTTTCAGGTTCCCAGTCAGGGGTTCAAAAAGTGATCACTGGGCTTTCCAAACGAGGCAGCAAATTTGTTCAGCCCTTGCAGATGTGCAGCTGCTGCCTGTGGCACCATTCCATGCACACATCTGGGCTGGGAATGCTGAGCACCCAAGTGAAAGCTCTGTAGGAAGGATTTGTAGTCTCATTCTTGCTTACTGCAGCTTCCTGTGCTCACCCTAGATACACACCTGCCTAAAACTGTGCCTAAAAGACACTGGCTCAGGAAGAATCTGCCTGGGAATCAGGCCCAGCTCCATTTCCCAAGCCACCTGGAAAACAATAATCCACATTTCTGGGCTTCTGGAGAGGGAAGTCAAAGCTTTCTCTCCACAGCACAGCATTGCCAGAGAAGAGGAGAAGGACTCACCCAAGTGGAGAGTGTTTGACAAGTTTCTCCTCCAAGTTCTGCTCCAGGGAACTCCCTGAGGCTCAAAAGAACATTTACAGTCCAAGGAGATGAAATCCTGCACCCAAATTCCTGCACCAGGATCTTTGAGGAGACCTGTGGAGAATGACAGAACAACCCTGGTATGAGAAGATGAGGTGTTCCATCAGCACTGACAAACAGCAGAAATGAAACAAGTGTGAAATGAGGGCTGCTGCCTGCGTGGAAGTGTGGCTGCCTGCAGCACACGTGGTGCTGGCTGGGCTGGGGACTGAGCTGCTGACTTCATCACTGACACCTCTGCAGGCACCTTGAAAAGTGTCCTGGAATAAATCTTACTAAAACGGCAGCAACATCGTTATTTTTGAACCAGCCTTCTGTGAAGGAAGACTGAGAGCAGCCATCAGTTAGGAAGCTGGGTTTCACCAGCTGCCACCCTCCTTCAGCCCCACTGCCACTCCTGTGTGGAAGAGGTGTTACACTGACTTCTGTCAGCCAGAGAGAAGTTTGAGAAGAGGATCCATGTTTGCCCCAGAAGAATTTCCTATCAAGGTCGTTGACATAGAAACCAAGAAAAAAAAGAAGGATAAATAAGAGAAACCTGCAACTGTCTATTCCAATAAACACTTTCTTTGTCTTTCCTGACCAATGAGCAAAGTGCAAACTTAGGAGTTTTGAAGAATGTATAAAAAAGCATGCATGCTGAAATAAAACCACGTTTGAAGCCTTCTGAAAATTGAGTGTGGCTTTGCATTGTCTCCGTCTCAACTACGACACTCCTGCACACCAGGCTGGGCACACACAGATGTCACGGGCAGCACCTGGAGAATGTGCTCCTAATGAGCGGCTCTGTGAGCAGCTAAACGAGAGCTGACACCACCTATTGGGCACCCTCCTCAGAGCGCTCTGCATCCTTTCCAAACCGCGTGAGCGCTGTTTGCCTGCACAGACACCTCCTCCACACGGGGCTGGTCCGAGATGCTCCAACGAAACAGCGCGGCTGGCCCTCGGAACACGAGGGGAGGGCTGGCACCGCCTGAAAATCCCAGCCATGTTTTAGGGACGCACCTGAATGTCTTAGGGATGCACCTGAATGTTTTAGGGATGCACCTGAATGTCTTAGGGATGCACCTGAATGTTTCAGGGATGCACCTGAATGTCTTAGGGATGCACCTGAATGTTTCAGGGATGCACCTGAATGTTTTAGGGGTGCATCCCGGTGTTTTAGGGACGCACCTGAATGTTTTAGGGACGCACCTGAATGTTTCAGGGACGCACCTGAATGTTTTAGGGATGCACCTGAATGTTTTAGGGATGCATCCCGATGTTTTAGGGACGCACCTGAATGTTTTAGGGACGCACCTGAATGTTTCAGGGACGCACCTGAATGTTTTAGGGATGCATCCCGGTGTTTTAGGGGTGCATCCCGGTGTTTTAGGGATGCCCGGGACTGCTCCGCGCTGCCGGCGCTCCCTCTGCCGGCACCGGAGCCCCGGGAGCGGCCTCTGGACCGGCCTCCGGCTCCGCCCTCGCCTCCCGGGCAGTGCCCGCGGCTCCACGAGGGACAGTCCATCCTGCGAAGGCTTTTCCAGGCAGGATGACACCCGGAGCAGCGCTGCGCTGGAGCAAAGGGCTCGGCTTCCCTCGGGCAAAGCTCTGGAGCTCCAGGATGCAACCATTAATTACTGATTGTACAAACGCGGGAATAATTTACTCCAAACTGTGTTGGATAAAGCAGGGGGATCCCTGCTGTTTGGAGACAGATCCCTGCTTGTCCCAGCCAAGAGCTGAAGGGAGGAGAGGGAGCAGAACTCGGTCTCTGAACACAGGGTGGAAGCGGACCCAGCGCCCCACGAGGCACCCGAGCAGCTCTGGGAGCCAAGCCAGCCCTGCACAGGGCACCTGGTGCAGGTGATTCATGCGCTGCTGTTTCCAGAGGCTGATTTTGGAGGGAGCTGAAGCAAGAGGTGAGTTCCTGAGAGCAGGAAATGGAGCCCTGGAGCGCAGTGCTCACAGCCTGAGGCTGAGAGCCGGGTCTGCCAGCCCGGAATGGACTCAGTGCATGTGCTCGGTACAGGAGCTCCGAGCCGGGCTGCAGCCCTGCCCTGCTGCTCCGCCCCGGCCGGGGCAGCTCGGGGCTGGGGCTGCGGGGCTGCTCAGCCCGCACACCGGACTGCTCCAGGCACCGCTAGCGTGCAGCCGCAGCGACACAGACAGCGGAGGCCAAACAGTCTCATAAACACCGGGACGCTGTCGCCGGCACAGGGCAGCTCAGGGGCGGCGGCAAGGAGGGACAGCTCTCCCGGTGGAGCGCGGTGCGTCCGCCGGGCCCGCCCCGGGCCCGCCCGTTGCCATGGGAACGGGCCGTGCCGGTGTCCCCGTGTGTCGGCCCCGCCGCTCCGCGGCCCCGGCTCGATGGTTCCGCGGGGGGCGGTGGCAGCGCGGGGGGAGCGCGGCCCCTTTAAGAGCGGCGCCGCCATGATCTGCCTGGTGCTGGGGATCTTCGCCGGCCTCTTCCACAGCGGTGCGCACCGGGACGCGACCCCCGCCGGGTCTGAGGGCCGGGGACCCCCGCTCCCCTTGTGCCTCAGGGCCAGGGACCTCCCTGCCCCGGGAGAGACCCCGCGGCTGAAGGCCGGGGCCAGGCCCCGTGTCCCTGTGCCCTCTGCGGCCAGGACCGCCCTGGGGAGCCCGGGACCCCGCTGTGCCCCCACGGCTGAGGGCCCGGAGGTGTCCCCTTCCCCGCTCAGACCTGTGCCCTGTCCCTGCAGCCTGCGGCGGGCTCCATGAGCGAACCTTCGTGGCCATCAAGCCGGACGGGGTCCAGCGGCGCCTGGTCGGGGAGATCATCCGGCGCTTCGAGAGGAAGGGGCTGCAGCTCGTGGGGATGAAGCTGCTGCAGGTGAGCGGCCCGGCCCACCCCGGCTGGGGGCCCTGGGCTCGAGCAGCCCCTGCAGCCCCCAAGCCCTGGCTGTGCTGGGACCTGCTGGGGGTTCTGCCTGTCATCCGGCCTGTACGGGCTGCAGGTGTCATTCCAGCGCCAAATCCTCGCAGCTCAGAGGAGGGCTGGCACTGGGAGGGTGATTCCAGCTGTGGGGAGCATGTCTGCCCTTGTTTGTGCCCGTACTCCAGGGCTGGCACTGTAAGCTGGCAGCTGGAAACGCCCGTGTCAGGCTCCTGCTGTTTCACTCCTGCAATTGGGCATCTGTGCCAGAGCTTCATTCTCTTAATTTCCTGCATCCTGAGGTGCAGCCCTTGCCCGGGTGCCCGTGTGGCAGCAGACTGAGCTCTGTGCTCTGTGTAGGCCTCGGAGGAGCTGCTGAAGGAACACTACGTGGCCCTGCGGGACCGTCCCTTCTACGGCCGCCTGGTGAAGTACATGAGCTCGGGGCCCGTCGTGGCCATGGTGAGTGCTGGCCAGGGCCCCGGGGCCAGGGACAGAGTGCAAGGTGTGAGCAGCAGTGGCTGCTGGCACAGGGGAAGTAAGGTGATATCCCTCCTCAGAGGGTCTCTGGAAGCTGTACTGAACTTCAGGGATGTGTTCTGTTGTAAATTAAATCATAGAATGGTTTGGGTTGGAAGGGACCTTAAAGGTCTCATTCCACCCCCTGCCATGTCAGGGGCACTTTCCACTAGAGCAAGGTTGCTCCAAGCCCCATCCACCCTGGCCTTGAGCACTTCCAGGGGTGGGGAGAAATCTGCAGACAATTTGGATTATTTTCCAAAATTAACTATGGAAGAATAATTTGGAGAGACCCTTTGCTGTCTGTCACCCGGTGGATCCGGTGGGGAATTCAGAGGGCAGATGTGACCTGCTGGGGCAGCTGTGGGAGCTGATCCTGGTTTTGCTCTCCTGTAGGTCTGGCAGGGCCTGGATGTGGTGAAGACTGTTCGCACCATGATTGGGGAGACCAATCCAGCTGAATCCAGGCCTGGCACCATCCGAGGAGACTTCTGTGTTGAAGTCAGCAAGTGAGAGCTTTGCCTTCTTCCCTCAGTGTTTGAGGGCGTCCTGTGCAGGCATTCCTGTGCCAGGCCTGCCCGAGCCACATCAGTCTGCATTCCCAGAGCAAAGTTCTCCCTTCTGTGCTCAGACAGAGCTGAGCTCTGCTTCCCAGGGTTGGCTTAAACAGGAGGAAGAGCCTGGGTTGTGTCTTTCCTTCCTCCTGAGTCCTCTGTTGAAAGCAGGTGGGCTTTGCCTGTTTTCCTCTGCTAATCAGCACTGTCAGGCTGTGAGGAGGAAGGGAGGCAAAGGTGAATATCCATGGGTGGTGACCTTGGGTGGCCCCAGCCTGGCTCGAGGTAGACACAGCTCTTACTGAACCATCCTGCCTTAGATCTGTCTCCTGGTGTCTGATACCAAACCTGCTTTGATGGAAGGGGGAAAATCTGGAGGCACAGCTGGAATCGCTGACATAAAAAATGCACATCCCAGTGCTACAGCCACTTGCAGCTCCTCCTGTAGTAAACAAAAGGTTCCTCAGCATAGGAGGGGGGAGTGCTGGGAACTGGCACTGCTGGAAGGATGAGTGGTGTCTGACAGGAGAGGATATTATGGGATAGGACTGGCTGCATGGATTTCATGCAATTGATCAAGGGGGAATTTTGCAGGCTGCAGCATCCCTTTCCCAGCTTGGTGAGAGCTGCTCCCTCTGTCCCTGCCCACAGGAACGTGATCCATGGCAGTGACTCGGTGGAGAGTGCCCAGCAGGAGATCTCGCTCTGGTTCCGCCCCGAGGAGCTGCCGTGCTGGGAGGACGCGGCTGCACACTGGATCTACGAGTGAGCAGCACCTCAGTGCCCTGCTGGGGCACAGCACACTTCCACCCATTTCCTGCCACTGCTGGGGCTGCCTGCACATCCTCTGTGGGATTCCTCTTCTGCCTGTGGGGTCCTGGGAGCTGGGCTGTGTGTGGAACTCTGGTTCAGCTCCTGCCAAGGGGAGCTCTTCCTTTTTTTTCTCTCTCTGCTCTAGTAAGTAGTTGGTATTGTTGTTCTGTTTGCTGCAGCATCTTAAATCCCAAGTAGCTCAAGCTGATTAATTTTTGAAGCAAAACTTGGGCTCTTGGCCCATTCCTGGGTGTTCTCATCCCTGCCTGGAGCAGGAGAAGGTGTTTTCCTTGCTGCTGGGAGAGGTGCTGGTCACAAGGTGATGGGCTTGACAATTTACCTGCATTTCTGGAAGGCTTTTCACCAAAGGCTCTTAAAAAATTGGGCTGCTGTAGGATAAGGGAGCAAATTCTCATTTTGGAGTTCATGCCAAGACAAGGAATGAAGGATGGGACAATTCTCTCTCCCTTGCTGGGAGCCCTGGGTGCTGGGGCTGGCCAAAGCTCACCCAGTTTCAGACGTGATGAGTGAGTTTGTGGAAGGAAGAGTCTCCAAACGCTGTGAACGCACAATTCCTCAGGCTGTGCTCCTGGGCTGTGGCTGCTGGGGGAGGGAAGCAGCTCCTGCAGGCCTGCTCTGGTTCTCTGGGGCTGCATGGCCCTGACCCAGCCTGTCCCTCCATGGTCACTGGTGTGAGGCAGCAGCACTGGGGCAGCTGCAGGAGTAGAAGGGGGAGAGGGAGGCAGGAAGGATTTGTGGATCTGGGGCTCAGGAAGGACTGTTCAGGGGAGTATTTAGCTCTGTCTTGTGCAGAGGCTGTGAAGTCCTGGCACTGAGCTCTGGCAGGTGCCAAGATCTTCCTTGTCCCCCTGAGAGTTTGCAGTGGAGCTTTCATACTGGGAGGGTATCTGGAAACCAGTTTGTAACGGGCTGGACACCACCATGAGCTGTCCCTGGGCCAGCCAGCTGCTCAGAGCTGTGCTGTGCCTGAGCTCCCTGTGCAGCCTCACCAGGACAGGGACAGTGACATGGAGTCCTGCATGGAACAGGGGCACAGTTAAACTGAGGGAACAAGATCTCCAGGGCTTTCCTGTGTGCAGGATGAGTTTGACCTGTGCCCTAAGAGCCTCTGGGTCCTCAGCTGTGCAGGTGCTGGGGAGTGAGGGCAGCTCTGGGGGAGCAGAGTGAAGTCACCCCCACTCCTGCTCCCTGCTGGCCCCAGAGTGTGGGGCTGAGCAGGGCAGGGGTGGGAGGTGTCCCTCCAGTCAGTGGGGCTGTCCAGCTGCCTCAGCCAAGGCTCCTCCTGCCTTGGGGCCTTCTCCAAGCACCTGTGTCCAGCTCTAAATACCTGAGAGATCCCATTTGTTTCTGGAACTTGTCCACTTGGCTGAACTTGGAGTCTGGCTGCAGCAGGGCTGCAGGAGAAGGCGATGGTGAAGACCGAGGTGTGAAGCCAGTGGGAGCAAGGCCACGTTTGCTGTTTAATAGATGCACTGAGAGAAGCTGTTGGTACCAAGAGCTGCCAGCTCTGACACAGGAAAACTGCCCAAATAGCTGAGCTTCATCTCCTGCCATTGCCTCTTCCTGAAGGATCCCTCTTCTCCTGTCTACATGGATGAGATTGAAGATGCCTCCTGGTTTCAAAGTGCACTGAACCCCAGTCAGACACAGGACCTGACTCACTGAGCCACAGTCCCAGGCCATCCTCTCCTCTCTGTGTGTGTAGGTTTGGTGTCTGCCATGACCTCGTCCCACTCTGGGGCACAGTGGAGCAGCAGCTGCAGGGAAAGGGCCCCCAGAGACACTGCTGGGAGCAGGGACAGGAGCTGAGCTGTGCCTGGTGTTCCTCGAGCCCCTGGGACTTTTAATTGCTTTGCATGTTGGTTTCTGCTCTTCTCCTCTGTCCAAGACTGTGCTAAACTGTAACAATAAACGTAGAAGCTGTCTCTTGTTCCTCTTGGGGCCCTTGAAGGCAGGAGGCTGCAGGTGCTTGTCAAAACTAGCCTGGGCAGCAGCGTGGAGGGCAGGTTTTGGGTGCAGCAGTTGTGTGTCAGAGCTGCAGGAGGTGAAGGCAGCAGAGATGTCCTTGTCTCTGCCCTGTGCAGGGCTCTGGTGCTTCCCACTGAAGCAGAAGTCTGGCTGGGGGGATGTTCAGTGGAGCCAGGCTGCTGCTGCAGCACCACACACTCACAGCAGCAGAACCAGCAAGGTCTGTGCTCCTGCAGGAATCACAAACTCCCAGAATAGATGGGGTTGGAAAGGACCTCTGGAGATCATTCAGTTCCCTGTGAGAGCAGGGTCATGTGGAGCAGCCATCACAGGAATGTGTCCAGGTGGGTTTGGAATGTCTCCAGAGCAGGAAATTCCACAGCCTCCCTGGGCACCTGCTCCTGTGCTTTGCCACCTCAGTGTGAAGAAATTCTTCCTCGTGTTGAGGGGGCACTTTCTGTGTTTTACTTTCTGGCCATTGCTGCTCCTCCTGTGGCTGGGCACCACTGCCCCTGCCCCAGCATTTGCAAATGAAAGAGGGTTAAACATTTTATGGGATGGGAAATGGCTTTTGAGCTGTTCTCTCCACAGTTTTGCTCCATGTTCTCTCTTTTGACCTGTTCTCTCCACAGTTTTGCTCCCAGCCCCTTGAGTGGGATCACAGAGCTCCAGCCCCAGTGCAGAGCAGGACAATCCCCTCCCTCACCCACGCTGCACCCAGGGCAGAGCCAGCTCTTGGCTGCCACTGCTGGCTCTGAAGTTGCTGTGAGCCCCAGGGCTCTGCTGGGCTGCTCCAGCCCCATCCCCAGCCTGTGCAGCCCTGCCCCAGGTGCAGCAGTGCTGCTGTTGGATCTCACAGGCTGAGACGGCCCAGCTCCCTGTGAGCCCCTCTGGGGCTCCACAGCCCCTTCCAGGTCACTGTTGTTGGCAAACCTGCTCAATGTATGTTAAATTCCTGGATTTGGAGCATTTACAAAAACATTCAAGAGCACCAGCCCTCAAGACAGAGCCCTGTGTAACCCCACTGGTGACTGTCCTTTTTCCCTGCCCTGGAAAATCCATTTCCATGGGAATAATGGGATTTTCTCCCCATTTTCCCTGGATTTGGAGGGGTGTCCTTTCATTCCAGCCTCATCCCAGCTTTGCTGCCATATCCACCCACCCAAATGATGGGATTTTGGGATATTTGGATGTTCCAGCCCCTTCCCCTACATCCCTGGAAATTCTGGGAAGACTGGGCCACTCCTGATGTGACCCCATTTACTGTAATCCTCTGAGCCTGACCTGGCACTGCCTGCTCACCCATGCACAGGGTGGAGCTGTGTGAGGGACAGCTGATCCAAGAGAGTGCTGGAGATGGGATCAAAAGCTCTGCTAAAACCCCAAACCACCACTGCCTTCCCAAAGAGGGCTGACACGGGGCTGGCAGGAGGGCTGGTGCCTCAGAGGGTTGTGTGGCCCTTCAGAGGGACCTTGAGAGGGGCAGAGAGGAACCTTCTGGAATGCAGCACGGGCCAGAGCAGGGGAGAACAACCCAGGCACCAGGCAGGGCTGGGCTGCTGCTCTGTGGAGAAGGGGGTGACGCTGACTGCTCCTGACCAGCCCGGGGGCTCCTGGGGGTGTGAGGGAGGGGATCCTGCCCCTCTGCCCAGCCTGTGAGGCTCACCTGGAATGCTGTGTCAGGACAGGAGGGACGTGGAGCCCCTGGAGCAGGTCTGGGGGGGGGGCTGTGGGGATGCTGAAGGGCCTGGAGCAAATCCTTGTGAGGAAAAGCTGAGGGAGCTGGGGCTGCTCAGCCTGGAGAGGAGCCCCAGCTGAGAGGGGCCTCAGCCCTGGCTGTCCCTGGCTGTCCCTGGGTGCAGGGAGGGACAGAGCAGGCCCAGGCTCTGCTCCAGGCCCAGCAATGGCACCAGAGCCATGGGCAGGGACTGAGCCCAACAAGTCCCAAATGAACACAAAAAACTTCCTTTTGTTTGTTACTGGAGGTGTTTCAGAACTGTCTGGGCACAGCCCTGTGCCCTGGGCTGACCCTGCCCCAGCAGCTGGGGCCAGGTGAGCCACTGTGGGCCCTGGCAGTGTTCTGTGCCTGGGGAATCAGTGCCTGAGCCCCTCCCAAATGGGAATTAAGCAGATGAAGCAGGACCTTCCCCTGTGAGCCCACATGGCTGTGCCTGCTGCCTGCCTTGTCTCTCAAGGGGTTTTCAGCAGCTCCCTAAACACCCCCCAGGATTTTAACACTGAAGTGGCACTGACAGGCTTCAGGGATGCAGGGTCTTCTTCCTTAAGTCTGCTTCAGAACTCGGACATTTAGCACCTGCCACTCAACAGAGACTGTCCAGAGTCCCCAAGCCCCGGAAAACACTGGGGAGTCCCAGATGAATCAGCCCCGGGCCGGACGCACCGTGTCCCGTCCTGACCAGCTCCAGGGCCTGCGGCACTCTGTCCTCTGCAGCCACGGTGTCCCAGCACAGGCTGCACCCCACCCGCGAGCCATTACAGACACGGATACATTACATTACTCCGCTGGCCCTTATCGTTACACACATTCCCCGCTTTGCATTTCATTCTATGGAAGAAACCTGAGCCTGCTTAAGGGACATGAGGGGCAGGACGAATGCACTTCCTGGAGGCTCCACCGAACGCTGCCGGGTGAGCGGAGGGCGCGGGCAGCCCCTGCGGACAGTCCCAGGGAGCGCACCCCGCCGCTCCCTCAGGGGCCGCCGCCATCTTCCCGCCCCTCCCGCCCCGCGCGCGGGCCGCCGGGACGGGGCGGTGCCGGCGCCGGGGATTGGCCCGCCACGATCACGTGGCGGGGGGGCAGCCCTCCGCGAGCCTTTCCCGCGAGGTGTGGCCGCAGCGGCGGCCGCTGATTGGTCGCAGTGCGAGGCGTGGCCGCCGGAGCCATCGCTGATTGGTCGTGGCGCGCGCGGCCCGGCGTGAGGGCAGCACCGCCCACGTGACGCGGGCGCGGGGCCGGAGCGGGCCCGGAGCGGCGGCTGCTCCCGCCGGCGGTGAGTGAGGGAGGGAGGGAGGGCGGGAGAGGGCGGACCCGGCACCGGCACCGCGGCCTCGGGCCCCCCTCCGGCCGAGCTGCCTCCACGGCCCCGCGCAGCCCCGGCCCCGGCTCGGCCCCCGCCGCGGCCGCTGTCCCAGAGACAGCGGTGAGCGGTGAGCGGGCCTCCGTGCAGCGGGGGATCAGGCGGCCGCAGCGCAGCCCCGGCCCGGCAGGTGCAGCCCCGGCTCCGTGTTCACTGCCAGTCTGGCGGGCTCGTTTTGTTTCCCCGCAGCTGGATTTCCTTCAGCCCTTACGGAGAGCTGTGGTGTGAGCAGAGGGAGCTGCAGCGGAGCTGGAGGGATAGCGAGGAACTTCCAGTGTCGGAGGGAAGACTGGTACAAGGACTGACTTCTCTCTTTCTCTCCTTTTTCTCTAACGATTTCAGCAAGCCCCCGCAGCACGGCCCTTTGTCGCTTCCCGGGAAAACTCCCAAAGCAAAGCGCTTGTTGTGCTGCCGGCACCGCAGTTACCGTGGTGAAATCAGCAGTGCAGCCCCACAGAGCTCTCCGAACGCGATGGGAACGATGCCGTGAGGCCTGGTGAGGCTCGGCCATAGCCATGACAGAGCCGCACAGGGTCTCGTTCACCACGCTGCACGGGCCCCTGAGCAGCAGCTTCCTGAAGAGGTCTCGGAAGGACGAGGCAGAGCAGCCCCCGGAGGCGGAGCCCGCGGCCACGGCCGTGCGCATCACCCTGACCCTCTTCGAGCCCGACCACAAACGCTGCCCCGAGTTCTTCTACCCTGATCTCCTCAAGAGCTTTCGGGGGAAAGTAAAAGGGAGTTCTTCAGGTGACAAGGTGAGTGTCCCTGGGGGCCTGTGGGGATCTGTGCTGTAGCTGAGGGTCTCAAGGGCTGTCTCAGCATCACTGTTGTGAGAGCTGGGTCTGCCTTTGCTGTGAGGTGGGAGGAAGGTGTGTGGACATCCTGCAGGCAGGAGAACTGACCCACAGGCTGGGCTGCTTGTTGTCAGGCCGTGCTGTGGCACTCCTTTGGCCTGGCTGGAATGTGGTGTTGGGAGGTGGTGTGCTGGTGGCAGCTGTGGGATGTGATGCTCGTTCAGTTTGGAATGGCTGGATCTAAAGTGAGTTTTGGTAGCTGGGCAGCCAGCAGTGACAAGGAGCTGTTTTCCAAAGAGCACCAAAGGAGACAGGAATGAAAACTCCTGTAGCATCTAAAGTTTGAGTTGGGAGTGTTTGTCTATGACAAGAAACTTACTGGATTCTGTTCCTTTTACTGTTTGCCTTCAGGACTGTTAGCAGTCAGTTGATGCTGTGTGCCACTTAATTTTGGGGGGTTTTTTGAGGGTTGTGAGAAGCAGAGGCAGGTACAAAACTAGCTGGAAGAGCAACCAAACCACAGGGATACTCTCAGAATCCCAGCATAGTTTGGCTTGGAAAGGGCCTTAAAGCTCATCCAGTGCCATCCCTGCCATGGCAGGGACACCTTCCAGTGTCCCAGGCTGCTCCAAGCCCTGCCCAACCTGGCCTTGGGCACTGCCAGGGATCCAGGGGCAGCCACAGCTGCTCTGGGCACCCTGTGCCAGGGCCTGCCCACCCTCCCAGGGAACAATCCCTTCCCAATATCCCATCCAGCCCTGCCCTCTGGCAGTGGGAGCCATTCCCTGTGTCCTGTCCCTCCATGCCTTGTCCCCAGTCCCTCTGCAGCTCTCCTGGAGCCCCTTTAGGCCCTGGCAGGGGCTCTGAGGTGTCCCTGGAGCCTTCTCCTCTGCAGGTGAGCACCCCCAGCTCTGCCAGCCTGGCTCCAGAGCAGAGGGGCTCCAGCCCTGGGGGCATCTCCAGGGCTCCCCTGGACTCTCTCCAGCAGCTCCAGGTCCTGTTGGCCCCAGGGCTGGGGCAGCTCTGCAGGTGGGGGTCTCACCTGAGGGGGCAGAGGGGCAGAATCCCCCCTCCTGCTGCCCACACTGGGGCTCAGCCCAGCCCAGGGGGGTTCTGGGTGCTCTCAGCCAGGGCAGGTCCAGCTGTCACCCACCAACAGCCCAAATCCTTCTCCCAGGGCTGCTCTAAATCCCTTCATCTCCCAGTCTGGACTGATCCTGCAGGTTCCAGGTGCAGCTCCAGCATTTGGCTTGGTTGAACCTTATGAGGTTCCCATGCTCCCAGCTCCCCAGCCTGCCCAGGTCCCTCTGGAGGGCCTCCCATCCCTCAGCTGTGTCAACCTGGCTGGGTGGCACCCCAGACATGCTGAGAGTGCCCTGATCCCACTGTCTGTGTCACTGATGAAGGTGTTGATCCACTCTGTCCTAAAGGTTGATTTATCTGAGCTTCTGCCCAGCTGCTCCAGTCAGGATGGGTTTAATTTCTACAGTTTTGGTGGCAGTGTGGCAGCATTGGCTGTCATGGTTTTACCCCTTTTGTTCTGCAGAAGAAAGACCCAGCTGATCCCTTCAATGATGAGGAAAGGGAAAGGCATAAAGTGGAGGCTCTTGCTAGGAAGTTTGAAGAAAAATATGTAAGTGCTTCTTCTTTCCATTCTGTTATTCTTTGGGCTGGGCAGTGCTGTTCAGGTCTCAGGCAGTGCTTTTAATGCTCACTGGCTCTCAAGTTCCTGTTCTCCCCCAGTCCTTTATCCTGGCTGCCATGTGCTGGTTTTTATGTTCTTTTTCTGTCTCAAGGCTGCAAAAATAGTTCAGATTCATTCTTAAATCAGATGAATCTGATTAAAGCAAATTACAGGAACTAAAGTGAGCAGCAAATCACTTACTGTGACTGATAAAATTGAGTTTTCCTTAAGCAAAAATGAATTCCTAGGCCTCGTTGCTGTGGCAGGATGGAATGTTCCAGGTTTCTGAGCATGGGGCTGTGATGAGCCCACTGCCCTCAGGACACTGCTGCATGGATCTCTCCTACCTGCTCCTTTCTGTTCTTCCTTTTGCGTTATTTCTGTGGTTGGCAGTAAAACCACACTGTGGTTTTTATACCCTTTGGCACATTGGGGTAGCAAGTTTGGTGTTGTTTTGTGACACAGGTTTGGTCACCTTGACACACTGTGTGTGTTTGCTGTCTGTAGCACTGAGTCTGTACCTGCTGCAGCACTTAGGGAAGAGAGCCCTGGCAGGAATGTTGAAGGGATGCAGACCCAGTTCAGCGTGGAGCCTGGCTGGCAGACTTTCATTTGGCTGCACTGTTTTGTTTCTGTATCACAAGGCTTAAACCTGGATTTACCACACCCTGGGAGCGCAGTGTGACGGGAGCCAGCCCTGGTTTGGTTCTGCTGCAGCTTTTCTGTCCTGGAGCCAGGGTTGCTGTCCTGTGTCAGGGTATCTCTGTGGTGCTGGGAAAGAAAAGTGATCACAGTGTCCATGTTTCCTTGTTCAGGGTGGCAAGAGGCGCAGGAAGGACCGGATTCAGGATTTGATTGATATGGGGTATGGCTATGATGAGTCCGACTCCTTCATCGACAACTCGGAAGCTGTGAGTGCTGGGGCTGTCAGTGGCTGAAGGTGGCTGCCTGGGAGTGACCCTGCTCTGGGAGTGAGCCATGAGGCTGCCAGGGCCAGGGAGTGAGAGCTCCTGGGGCAGCTGTGTGGCAGGAGATGCTGGTAGGCATTCCAGTGTGCTCCTGGGGGAGCACAACCTCCTCAGACCCCTGACCAGGGACAGGACTTGGGGAAGTGGCTGGAGCTGAGTCAGGGAGCTTTAAGTGGGATATCAGGAAAAGGTTGTTCTCCCAGGGTATGGTCAGGTGCTGGAACAGCTTTCTCAGGGAAGCAGCCACAGCACCAAGCCTGTGTGAGCTCCAGAGCATTTGGACAAGGCTCTCAGGGGTGCACAGTTGGGATTGGTGGGGTGTCTGTGCAGGGCCAGGAGCTGGACTCGATCTGATGGGTCCCTTCCAACTCAGCATGTTTTGTGATTCCATGAATCCCACTGCATCTTCCAAGCAGCTGAGCTGTGGAATGAAGTAACCAAGGTCCCAGTGCCAATGAATGTTCTCTGTTGTTTCCAGTACGATGAGCTGGTTCCTGCCTCTCTCACTACCAAGTATGGAGGGTTTTACATCAACTCAGGAACGCTGCAGTTCCGGCAGGCCTCTGAGTCTGAGGATGACTATGTCAAAGAGAAGAAGAAGAAGTGTCCCAAGGTCAGGAATGCACCTTTCTCAGTTATTCCCTCTGTTACAGCTCAGAGCTTGCTGCATGAGAGTGTGTTAACATCCAGAGTGGGAAAGATTTGTGTCTTGGTGAGGACAGAATAGGGATAGGCACTTGAAATGCCATTGTATCCTAAAATTTCTTGGTAAAATGAAGCATGTTGGGCATGGATAAGACTCTGCTGGGGTTACCTGGTTCCCAGAGCAGAGGTGGCAGCAGCTCTCTGTCACCCTGGAAGTCACAGCATTATGGGGATGCTGTCAAATGCTGAAGGCAACACGTGCCAGAGCCATGGTGAGGGATGTAGGGGGTTGGGTTAATGAGTCCTGTGTTTTCACATGCCTGGGAGAGGACCCAAAGTGGCTCTGGGAGTGCTGGTAATGTTGTGGGAAACTCTTTGATTGTGACTTGTTTTTAACCCTCTGCAGAAGCGGAAGTTGAAAGATGGGGGTGAAAAAATAAAGAAGAAGAAGAAGGATGATTCTTATGACAAGGAGAAGAAATCAAAGAAGTCCAAGTTTCCAAAAGCTGGGTAAGCAGGGGACGAGGGAATTCTTGCTGCTCAGCACCTTGTGTCAGGGTTCCAGGGGGCTGCAGTAGGAGGCTGTTGCAAACACCAGCACATTTTCCAAACCCCTGTTGTTTCCCAAGTGGGAAAGAAAGGCAAGGGATGATCAGGAAAGGAGCACAGCTCCACAGCAGCACTGTGTGAGCAAAGAGGGCCACAGCTGGCTGCAGGAGTGGTGGTTTTGGAGCTCTGTTTAGGCACTGACAATGGGAACAGATGTGGAGAGGAGAGAGATAGCAACTGTGGGAGGAAAGGCAGGTGGGGAGGGCTTGGGGCTGTGGAGTGTGGGGCTGGCAGGGAGGGAGAGGTTACAAGGCAGGCTGTCACTGCTCTCTCGGGGCAGTCCTTTGTACTCCTGCCCAAAGTATTTCTTGGATGAGTGCTCAGCTCTTTTATGGCTTTTGGGCTGTAAAATGGACTGCTTTTTCTTTTTGTCCTGAGTCATCTTGTGCTGTAGCTCTGTCCTGGCTTTGGTCTGCCTGGCCTGTCACTTTCAGTATCTATATCTGTTGCTTTTCATTAATTTCCTGTATTTTCCTGCAAAGTTTTTTCCCTCTTCCTTTAACTTTGTAATTTATTTTTTCCTGCATGGATCTGCTTTTGGGCAGCAGCAGCCCATGTGTCTGATGGTATCATCAGTGTGTGATTCCTTCAAAGTGAGCAAGGAAAGGAATTTGCTCCCTGGTTTTAACACAGCAGAAAGCTTCACACTAACCTGTCCTGCCTCAATTCCTCTGTACTAATTGTGCATTTCCCAACCTTCCTTGCTGGAATAACAATAATTTCATGTAGCTAAATGAAAGCAGAGCTCTGTGGAGGTGGTTTAAGCCTTAGCACCTCTCTGCAGTGAGTCAGGACAGCCTTCTCTGAGCTGAGATGAGCAGCCAGAACCCTGAGACTTTTAGAAGCTGTAAAATACCTTTTCTGCTGTAATTGGTTAAGGAGCTAAGACTTTCCAGGGAATTGTGCCTGAAGTGAACTGGGGGAGAAGGGCCCCTCTCTGCTCCTTGATCTTGTATTCAGTTCCCTTTCCCCCTCTACGCTTTGTTTGCAGCTTCACAGCATTAAATGCAAGTAAGGAGAAGAAGAAGAAGAAATACTCTGGAGCTCTCAGTGTCAAGGAGATGCTGAAGAAGTTCCAGAAGGAGAAGGATGCTCAGAAGAAAAAAGATGAAGAGCAGAAAGTGGTGACTCCTTCGCCAGCAGACCCCGCAGCCCCACGGGAGGCAGAGGCCATGGCTGACCCCCTGCTGTCCCTCTTTGGCCACGCCAGTGACAGTGACCTGCTGCAGGCAGCCTCAGCCATGGACTCCTTGAGCGAGCTGGACCTGGAGCGGCTCCTCAGCGAGTCCCCCGAGGGCAGCCCCTTCCCCGAGGTGGAGGATGGCAGCGACCCTGCCTTGGAGCAGGAGTTCAAGCAGCCACCATCCCTCCCAGAAGGGCTGCCAGCCCCCCTGGAGAAGAGGATCAAGGAACTGGCTCAGGTACAGCAGCTCCTGGGGCAGTGGGGCTGGCAGGGGGCCCAGCTCTGCTGGGAGGGTGTGTGTGACAGGGGTGTGTGTGTGTGTGTGTGACAGGGGTGTGTGTGTGTGTGTGTGACAGGGGTGTGTGTGTGTGTGTGTGTGACAGGGGTGTGTGTGTGTGTGTGACAGGGGTCTGTGTGTGTGTGTGTGACAGGGGGCTGTGTGTGTGACGGGGTCTGTGTGTGTGTGACAGGGGTCTGTGTGTGTGTGTGTGACAGGGGTCTGTGTGTGTGTGTGTGACAGGGGGCTGTGTGTGTGTGTGTGACAGGGGTCTGTGTGTGTGTGTGTGACAGGGGGCTGTGTGTGTGTGTGACAGGGGTCTGTGTGTGTGTGTGTGACAGGGGTCTGTGTGTGTGTGTGTGACAGGGGGCTGTGTGTGTGACGGGGTCTGTGTGTGTGTGACAGGGGTGGGTGTGTGTGACAGGGGTCTGTGTGTGTGTGTGACGGGGTCTGTGTGTGTGTGACAGGGGTGGGTGTGTGTGACAGGGGTCTGTGTGTGTGTGTGTGTGACAGGGGTCTGTGTGTGTGTGTGTGTGACAGGGGTCTGTGTGTGTGTGTGTGTGATGGGGTCTGTGTGTGTGTGACAGGGGTGTGTGTGTGTGTGTGTGACAGGGGTCTGTGTGTGTGTGTGACAGGGGGCTGTGTGTGTGTGTGACAGGGGGCTGTGTGTGTGTGTGACAGGGGTCTGTGTGTGTGTGTGTGTGATGGGGTCTGTGTGTGTGTGACAGGGGTGTGTGTGTGTGGCAGGGGTGTGTGTGTGACAGGGGTCTGTGTGTGTGTGTGACAGGGGTCTGTGTGTGTGTGTGACAGGGGCTGTGTGTGACAGGAATGGCACAGTTCTGCTGGGAGGGTGTGTGTGTGACAGGGGGGTGTGTGTGTGACAGGGGGCTGTGTGTGACAGGAGTGGCACAGCTCTGCTGGCTGTGTGTGACAGGGGTGTGTGTGTGTGTGACGGGGCTGTGTGTGACAGGAATGGCACAGTTCTGCTGGGAGGGTGTGTGTGTGACAGGGGGGTGTGTGTGTGACAGGGGGCTGTGTGTGTGTGACAGGGGGCTGTGTGTGACAGGAGTGGCACAGCTCTGCTGGCTGTGTGTGACAGGGGTGTGTGTGTGTGTGACGGGGCTGTGTGTGACAGGAATGGCACAGTTCTGCTGGGAGGGTGTGTGTGTGACAGGGGGGTGTGTGTGTGACAGGGGGCTGTGTGTGACAGGAGTGGCACAGCTCTGCTGGGAATGTGTGACAGGAGCTCTGCTGGCTGTGTGTGGCAGCACCCAGGGACAGAGCACATTCCAGTGGGGGAGTTCCTCAGATCCCCTGGGATCACATCTTTGTGTCACTCAGTTTCCTATAAGTGATTTTCTTGAAGGCCCAGATGTCAAGTGATGTCCAAGTGCTGGACCTTGTCAGGTACTGAATGTAAACTTGAGATCACACCTGACCAGGATTCCTTCTTTACCCTTCTTGGAAAAATATGGTCCTGATGCAAGCAGGAATTTCCAAAGTCAGTTTGACATGAATGAGCTGAAATGTGGATTACTGAGCCTAGGGGGCTGGTTTGGGCTGGGACAGAGGTCATTTTCTGCACAGTGGCTGTTTTGGGGCAGATTTGAATTGTGCTGTAAAGAGAGCTGATGGCCCAGGGATGTTTTGTTATTGAGCAGGGAGTGCTCAGCCAGTGCCCAGGCCTTTGCTGCTCCCACCCCACAGTGCCAGCGAGGGGCCTGGGGGGCAGGAGGAGCTGGGAGGGGACAGCCAGGACAGCTGATCCCAACAGGGATATCCCAGCCCAGGGGGTCACGCTCAGCATATGAACCTGGGGGGAGAAGGAAGAGGGGGATGCTTGGAGTGATGGCATTTGTTTTCCCACATGATACATGAGATGGAGCCCTGCTGTCCTGGGGATGGTTCAACACCTGCCTGTCCATGGGAAATGGGGAATGAATTCCTTGTTTGCTTTGCTTGTATGGCTTTTGCTTTCCCTGTTACACAGCCTTGCCTCAGCCCATGGTTTTCTCTTTTACCCTTGTGATTTCCTGCCCCATCCCACCTGGGTGAGGGAGCAGCAGCTGTGTGGGGCTGAGTTGCAGCCTGGGCTTAAACCATGACAAGGACAAATGCCACCATAATATTTTTAAAGTGCTGTGCTGGTCAGGACACTGAAGGGGTGCACAGTGTTGTGTGTGTAAAATCAGAGGGTGCAGCTGGAGAGCATTGCCACAGTTCTGCACTGGGAGAAGGCCTGGAAAGCCCTGTAGATGGGGCTTGAGGATCTGCTAGAACCATTTCCATGTCACAGGCAGATCCCTTGCTGAAGCTTGGGTACCACTGGAGCTGCACCAATTTGGCAATTTGACTCTTTCAGCCATTTTTAACATCTGCTTGTTGGGGTCCCATTTAGGGAGTAATGGATTCTTTGCTTGTTTTCTGCCAAGGTCAGGATTAAAACATTAGATGGTATTTCTTGTTCAGACTCAGGTGTTTATTAGTTCTTATCTATGGCACAGTCCCACAAACCCTGGGTTCTGCAGTACTTTGCTCTAACAAGGTAGAAAATGGCTATGTATCTCTCTCCACAAGGCCTTTTAAGGATAAACTGTCTAACTAAGAAATGACACCTGAATTATTTTTACTTTTAACCCAATAAGCAGCCACCCATGGCCACAATGTGGACTTTTTATCCAATTACACAAAACCACCCAAACCCAAGGAGAAGAAGGTGAAGAAGAAGGACCAGCCTCTGCCCTAAAACCTCCATCTTGCCTTTTATATTTTACTATAGTCTAAAACCTTAACTCTGAGTTTCCCACCCTGTGATAACACACACTTCTATCAAACTCCACACCCACAGTCCCAGTTCTGTCATTCCATTTTGGAAGCCTTCTCCACAGCCTCAGGTCAGTGCAGTGTTCTCTGGGGGGTCAGTGCCTGGCAGCACAGAAAGTCTGAAATTCTCAGCAGCCAGGGTTCCAACAAGTGAGTGAAATATATTAATGTCTAGAAGGTTGATCTTCTGTCTTTTCACCAGCAGCTGCTCCTGCAGCTGGGCTCCTGGGGACTCCCCCATCTTCTCCATCATATGGTGTGCTTGGGGAAGCTCCAGTGTGTTTTGGAGAAGGCAAATATTGGGTGCTGATCAGGGATCCCTTCCTGGCATGTCAAAGTGTGCTTTCAGCCTTGTGGTGTGAGGGCTGTCACCATCAGCCTGTCAACAAGTGCTGGGAGGTTTTGTGCCTGCTGCTGGTGTGGTTTTAAACATTGATTTTAAGTCATAAACATGCCCTTGGAGCTCTGTGGTGGTTCTGCCTCCTGGGGCACTTCAGTTTAGAGCACCTCTTACTGAAGTGAGAGATGCTGAGTACCTCCTGTTACTGAAGATAAGCTGCTCTCAGAGAACTGTCCTGCTGAGTTGTGCATGGGGGTGAGCAGATGGGAGGGGAGAAGGAACTGAAGCAAGTATTGCCACAGCTGATAAAAATAATGGGCTCTTGGTGGATGTTTCTGTTTCAGAAAGCACCAAAACAGCTGTTTGTGACTCTGAGTTAAAGGAGAATATCTTGGAAGTTCCATGATATCAGGTTAATTGTTATGGTGTTGTGAAACAGTTTAATAGCAGAGTCCCCAGTGATTTTCCTGCTTATATTTTCCTGCTGCTGTGTCTCTTGTTTCTGGATTGTGGATGTTAAGAAAAGAGAGAAACTGAAGCCTGTGGGTCAGTTAGGGCTGTGGGACAAGAGCTCAGGTGGCAATGAAGAGATGCTGCACCTCTGCCTGAGAGCCAGGTCTCTTCATCCCAGAGGTGGGAGCATCTTCTGAATTAAATGGAGCCTCCAGGCATTTCCTCTTCTACTTGAACTGCTTTGACTTTAACCCTCTCCTTCCTAAGTAATTTTCCTGTAGAGGATTCTCCTTAGCATTGAGCCTTCTCCTTTGACATCACCTGCTGCTGGCAGGGAGGAATGTTCACCCTCTGGGCATAAATGAATTGCTTGCCTGCCTCAAGTTTGGAGTGGTAAATCATGGGATTTCAAAATCCTCTCCTGGTCTGCTTCCCCATGCAAAGAATCATTTACTCATAGTGGTGCCTTGTGCCAAATCCCAGTTTTGTTTATATCCCCACTCAGAAAAAAACTGAAAGCTCTTGGCAATTTGCTACTATCTCATTCATCTCTTGGAATTATTTTCCTGCTGGACATATTTTTCATGGGTGTGATGTTTTTGGGCAGCACTTTGTGAGCTGCACTCATAGCTCTGGAAGCTTCCTGAGCTGGACTTTTTTTCTTTCCATGGTGTTGACTGGGAGTAACACATCCCCTGTGGCTGTGACTCTTCTCTGTTGGTGTCTTGGCTTAGTTTCCAGATGGATCTAGAAAACTTGGTGATAAGTCTGCTCAACTTTCCTTAGATGTGATTAGGATGAGCTTTGCTGGTCCAGGGACAAGCTCTGTGCTCATATCCCTCAATATACTGAGAAGTTAAAACCATGTTCTTGTCCCCATGGCAAATTTGCCAAAGAAGTCACCAAGCCACCTCCTTTGTCCCAGGAAAGAGAGGACTCTTCATCCAGAGTGGTAACTCCAGTGCATCTGGAGAGGAGAATCCAGGCTGGGAAGGTCCCCAGGTGTTACCAGGTCAGGCAGGGTTGGACTTGAGCTGGGGAGTTCACACTTCTGCTGTGACAGAGTTTATGTAATAAAACTGTGCCTTGTTTTGCAGTAGTTCTGTGGTGCTTTTGGAGACACCTGGTTGCTTGTGCCAGCTGTGAAGTGCTGATGATTTGTGTTATTTCCTGACTTCCAGGCTGCCAGAGCTACTGAGGGAGAAGGAAGGCAGAGATTCTTCACTCAGGACATCAACAACATCATACTGGAGTAAGTGCTGCCAGCAGAGAAAGGAGAGCATTAGGCAGAGCATTTTGGTAAATTCAGGAGCAGGCTCAGCAGGAATTGTGGGGTTCTCCTTGTACAGGTCTTCCAGGCAGAACATGCCCAGAATAAAATCAAAGTCTCCTATAAATGGCTTTCAGTTGAAATATGATGAGTTAGGAGAGTGTTGGAGGGAATGTATCCAGGCCTCCTGTTCTCAAGATGCTGCCTGATATTTATGTACCTAAATTTGGTCACTTGACCTGTGAGTTTAGCTTGATGCAAGACCAGTAAATCTCTCCCTGTGAGAGATGTCAGGTATGTTTTTGCTACTTAATTTACATGCTATGTAGAATTGTTTATGACTGGGATAAGGCTGCTGTGTTCAACTGGTTCTCTGGGAAAACTGGAGGAATTCCATTCCTGCTCTGTGCTTTGAGGCCCCAAATTACAGAGTGCCAGTGTTGCTCAGGCAGCTGCAGATAATGGCTTCATTCTTCTGCCAGAGCCTGGAGAGGGCTGATGAATGCACAGGGTTTTGTGATCAGTGCAATAATACTGACACCCAGGCTTTAATTTCATTAAGGTTTATCCAGGCACTTGCAGGGAGCTGCCAAGGGGAGTTTGGGACTCTTTCCCTCTTATTTTCAGGGCTGATTACCACCTTCCAGCATTCCAGTGCTGGCTGCACAAACAGTCCTTGTCTGGTGTCAAACTGATCACTTTAGCCTCATTCAGAGGAGGTTTAGACAGATTCAGACAATTTTGCTGTTCAATTTGGATCAGGGCAACCTCAGACAAGAATATAGACTGGGAGAAGAACTCGCTGTGAGCAGCCCTGGGAAAAGGACTTGGGCTGTTGCTGGGTGAGAGACTGGACATGCTCCCCCCTCTGTGCACCCAGAACCCCCCTGGGCTGGGCTGGAACTCCCCCAGTGTGGCCAGCAGGGAAGGGGGGGATTCTGCCCCTCTGCCCCCTCAGGTGAGGCCCCACCTGCAGAGCTGCCCCAGCCCTGGGGCCAACAGCAGCAGGACCTGGAGCTGCTGGAGAGAGTCCAGGGGAGCCCCTCTGCTCTGGAGCCAGGCTGGCAGAGCTGGGGGTGCTCACCTGCAGAGGAGAAGGCTCCAGGGACACCTCAGAGCCCCTGCCAGGGCCTAAAGGGGCTCCAGGAGAGCTGCAGAGGGACTGGGGACAAGGCATGGAGGGACAGGACACAGGGAATGGCTCCCACTGCCAGAGGGCAGGGCTGGATGGGATATTGGGAATTAGGAATTGTTCCCTGTGAGGGTGGGCAGGCCCTGGCACAGGGTGCCCAGAGCAGCTGTGGCTGTCCCTGGATCCCTGGCAGTGCCCAAGGCCAGGCTGGGCAGGGCTTGGAGCAGCCTGGGACAGTGGGAGGTGTCCCTGCCATGGCTTTAAGATCCCTTCCAATTCAAAGCATTCTGTGACTTTGATGATGGTGATGATGAATCACTTGGCATTTTCTACACTTTTTGACACCAAAAAGTGGCTTAAAAAGCCAGGCTCCTAATTCCTGTTTAATTGTGTAGATGGATTTGGCACATGCTGATCTCTCTCATCTGCTCACTTGGAATTTGAAACCCAAGGGATAAAGTTTGATTTTGTGTTGTCCTGAATTCCACTGCTACAGCACCTGACATAACCCCTGTGCACTTCCCATTTCATGGCCTGACCCTCCTGCATGCAGCTGCCAGGGAGAGCAGACGAGACTGCTGACCTCCATCTGCTCCTTCTCCAGCTACTCCCAGAGCAGATTCAAAGCACAGCTTGGGATCAAATCTGTTCATTCTAGAATCCAAAGAACCTTCACACGGTTTACCTTGTCCCCTGTGCCTCTGTCCCTGCCTGGTGCCCTGGTGGCTCAGGGGTGGCTGCAGTCCTGCTGACGCTGTGTTTGTCCCCAGCATCGAGCTGCAGACGCGGGAGCTCAGCAGCCAGGTGCGCTCGGGGGTCTACGCCCACCTGGCTGCCTTCTTCCCCTGCAGCAAGGACACCCTGCTGAAGAGAGCCCGCAGGCTCTACCTCTACGAGCAGGTGAGGCAGGTGGCCAGCACAGGCCTGGGGGTGCTAGCCCTGCTGGGCACAGCGTGGCTGTTGCTGTTGTCCCCAAACTGCTGTGTCCTCCATGGCACGGTGGCTGGGGTGGGGGTTGGAGCTGGCTGGATTTTGGTGTCCCAGCCATGGGAACATTTTGGGGTGTTTTGTGTGGTAGCAGCTCTCTGGCCACAGAGAGAAACAGACAAAATTTCCCTGGCATCATTTTGGGAAAAGGCTGTGAGATGGTCAGAGAAAAGAATGAGAAACAATTCTTATCTTAACTTGCTGCACCTGGTATTGTGAACATGTGTTATGGGGATTTGTTTACCAAAGGGTGGCTTCTTAATTAACTAATGGTGATGGTCTTTTAATTAAATAACTATCATTTCCACCTGTAGTGAACTAAGGTATCAAAGTATAGGTTTCTTAAAGATTATTGATCAGCCTTCTGTAAATACATGGAGTCTGTGTAAGTGGTCACCCAGCCCTGGCTGCTGTGCTGACAGTTCTGTGCTCGCTGCAGGGGGGGCGCCTGAAGGAGCCTCTGCAGAAGCTGAAGGAAGCCATTGGAAGGGCCATGCCAGAGCAGGTGGCCAAGTACCAGGAGGAATGCCAGGCCCATACTCAGGCCAAGTTTGCCAAGTAAGCTCCTTGTTTGCTCATTCCCCATCTGTAGCTTTAGGCAGCAGGCTCCCTGTGGCCTGGAGGCTGCTCTCCCAAAGTTTGCCACCTCTTTTTGTTCCGTGGGTTACATTTGGTGATGGCCATTGGTTGGCCTGATTCAGCTGTGTGTTCTTTGTGCTGTCTGTGGCCATGCCAGCTTCAGCAGCACTGATGGGACCAGAGCTTGGCTGAAGGATTTTGCATGTGCAGGTGTGTCCTTAGGAACATGGCAGCCTGGGAACAGTCAGGGTGGATTAGTCCCATCATCTCTATTTCAAAATATTGGGAGATTTCTTAACCTTCAGCCCATAGCTCAGCTTGCACCCTTAGCCAGAGATTGCTGATACTGAGACCTCTGTCCCATGCTGTTCAGAGATACTTAATCCTCACCTGGAACCTGCAGGACAATCACTTCCACATTTTCTGTCTCATTTTAGGATGCTGGAAGAGGAAAAAGACAAAGAACAGCGAGTTTGTTCTGATGATGATGAGGATGAAGAAAAGGGAGGGAAGCGCGTCGCAGGCCCGCGGAAGAAATTCCAGTGGAATGATGAAATCAGGTTTGAATAACTCAGATATTAAGCAAACTCATGACCTGGCTTACTCTTTGCAGTTGGCAGTGAAGCATTTTGGTGTCTGTGTTTTGTTCACAAAGCAGTGCTGATTACCTGTAGGAACAGTCAGCTCGGAGGCTCGTGGCACATGGTGGTGTTTGTGGAAGCCATTGCTGCATTTATTGCATCTCACCCTGAAGCTGATTTCAGGCCCAGGCTAACCCTGAGAGAAGTGCTGAGAAGCTTCTGTGCAGAGTCCAAAAGAGAGAGTCAGATCTTTGGGAACAGAAGGGATTCAGCTGAACTGCTGACATCCTGCAGCCCAGACTCTTGACATGCCCAGGTTCTGGTTGTGGAAGCAGTTGAAGCTGTTGGGTTTTGCTGCCCCTGGCACTCAGGGGGCTGACAGAGAAAGGAGTGCTGAGAATAGGAGAGAGTGACAAAGAGTAAAAAGAAAATCAATCCTGCTGTCTTTTTCTTCTTATTCTAGAGCAAATCAATTTGTGCTGCTGATCCAGGACATAGCCAGCTGTGCTTCCTGCCTTCTCCTTGCTGAGAGGTTCAGTTCTGTGGTTGTTACTGGTGCCTGTGGCTCTGGCACTGGTTTGCTGCCTCAGCTGTTTCAGGAGATCACACTGGGAAGGGGTAACAAGACTTTTCTCCCTGGTGCATCCACGTGTGTGCACACACAGAGCAAGGACTGTGCCTTTCCCTTCTCCTTTCTGAGGAGGCAGTGCAGGGCTATTTTAGCAAGAGCCAGGAGTGTCTTGGTGTGTTTATCCAGCCTGGATAAAGAGAATGATCTCCAAGTGGGAAAGGTCAATCTGCATAACTGTATGTGAAATCTTCCTGTTCCTCAGGGAGCTGCTTTGCCACTTGGTGAAGATTAAATTGGATGGTTATGACCTTGACAAGAATAAGGCTCAGTCTCTAGAGGATTATGTGAAGACCTTCCTAGAAGGAGAGGTGAAGCCCCTTTGGCCAAAAGGCTGGATGCAGGCCAGGTGAGCAAGAATCAAGGGATTCCTTGTCCCAAGGGACCTGGGAAGGTCATTAGTCCTACCCTTGCTCAGGGAATGGCTGGCTTCAGAGTTAGATCAGAGTGCTCAGGGCTTTGGCGTATGGAATTTTGGAAATTCTCAAGGATGGAGATTACCACAGCATCTCTGGGCTCCTGTTCTGGTACTTGATCACTCTTCATGAAATCTTTTCTCCTTATTTCCTGTAAGAATGCCCCTTGCTGCACTGAACTGAATATTCCCTGCTTTTGTTTTTTTACTGTGCATCTTTGAGAAAGGTCTGGCTCCATCTTGTTCCTGTCCCTACCACTCTTTAGGTAGTGGAAAACTGCCATTAGACTTTAGACTCCTCCTGGGGCTTCTCTTTGTCCAGGCTGAGCAAACCCAGTTCCCTCCACCACTCCTTGGCTGGCGTGTGTCCCTGTTCCTTGGGATGTCTTCAGTTTGCTGGCATCTCTCTTGGATTGTGGGGACCCTGAAACTGGGTCTGTGTCCAGATGTGTCCTCCCAGGTGCTGAGCAGGGGATCAGGGGATGGTTTGCTCTCAGCAGGACACCTCTGCAGCAGTGGCTTCCCTTCCCTTGCCCCCCAGGACTCCAGGTCCTTTCCTGCAGAGCTGCTGCCCAGGGTTGTTCCAGCCCAGCTGCAGCACTTGGAGCTGGATTTCACTGAGCTTCACAAGGTCTGTGTTGGTCCCTTCCTCCAGGCTGGGAAGGGCCCTGTGAATGGCAGCCCTGCCCTGCACCTGTCCCTTTTCACCCCACAAATGCCTGAGTGCAGCCAGGACTGTAAGTGGCAGTGCTGAGTGGCCTTGGTGCCACGTTGATGTTACACAGGTGCCACTGGCAGGTAGAACTGGCACTGAGGTCAGGCCCACGGGCCAGTCTCTGCTTTCTTGGCTCTGCATTACAAAAGATCCCTTTATAATCACAAAGGATACATTTTTCAGACACTTTGGGAAGTTTTCTCTGGAGTGTTCCCAAAAGAAGGCAAAGTAGAAAAGTTTTAGGGGCTTATTGGAGTCAGTAGAATCTGGTGTGGTTTCTGTACCCTTACTGCTGTTTCCTGCTCTTTCCCACTCTCCATCATCCCTGCCCTCGAGCTGGCAGTGGCAGGGAGCCACACAAATGGCAGAGTCCCTCTGCTGGGACTGTCATCACCTTCTGGCCTGCTTTGTTTTGCTCAGTACTTTCAAAGAAAGGACAACTCTTCAGTCTTACTTCTGGAATCTTTAAGGTTCCTTCCAGCCCAGGCTGTTCCACGATCTGTCTCTGCATTTCACCAGCTGGGCACTGCTGTCAGTGCTGTCTTCTCTGCTGAGTTTGCTTTCTGGGTGTTGGGGGTTAAAGGCAGATGTGGGTAGCAGTTCCTAAGAGCAGTAAGTATGAGTGGCACGTCAGAGAAGTCCATGGCTGTTTGTTGCAGTTGCATGTGCACAGGAAGCTCAGTGCTCAGCATGGTTGTAGTGTGGTGGTGCAGGAGCTGAAAGAGGCATTAGGAGGTGGGGGAACATTCCTGCTTAGATAATGAAGATATATCCAGCCTGAGGGGCTCAGCTTGCCAAGTTTTAAAAACTTTTCTTGGAATAAATGGAAATTAAAATCTTCAACTCCAAGTTTGATGGTGAAACCGTTGTTGGGCACCCAGGACTCAGTGTAGGAGGCACTTCCAGTGGAATTAAGTACAGTAAGTAATACCTCAGTAAAAGTGGATTTCCTGGTTGCTTTCCACTGGCTCAAGGACAATGGTTTCTTCTGGTGGGACTTGATCTTTCTGGGTCCCATCCAGCTCAAGATATTCTCTGACTTGGTGGTTTAAAGACAGAGAGTAGAGTGACAGCCACAGGGAGGGATTGGTGGCTCTAGGAAAACTGTAACAATTTTATGGATAAGTCAGCTTGGTTCACTGTCATCGTGATCTCAGAAGGTCATCTGTAAGAGGAACTAGAAGGTGGACAGAGCAGCAATTTCATGGATGGGTTAGAGAGGCCCTGCCATGAGTCTGTTTCCTCCATGAGCACTAAGAGATGACTACCAGACTGTTAGGTTAACATAAGCTTGCTTTTTAAGAGACAAATGATAACAGAAGTCTGTTAATACCAGCCAGGAATCACATTCCACGTGCCAGTACCGAAGGGATGTTTGTAGCTCCCCCCTGACGTGTAGGAGGGCAGCTGAATGGCAGCTGGTTTGGGTCAGAGAGTGTTTGGGGGAGACTCTGCTTTACCCTCAGTAGTGCAGGCTTTGGATGAAGCTCAGTCTGTCAGTCCTTCCAGAAAGGATTGTGATGTACAGAGTCACCTCAGCTCCAGGCTGGGGACACAAAGGCAGCACAGACCCTTCTCTCCTTCAGTGCTGGGTGAGAGGCACAGGAAGGGAACTTTCTCCTGGAGGCTGAAGAGCTCTTGGATGATCTCTGGCAGCAGGAAGGCCCTGAGTGATGATCCTGCCTCTCCTTTGTCTTTTTAAGCTGGAAGAGCCTTTTTCCTTAGACATTGTCCAGCTACTGCCTTAATAGCCTTTCCAATGCCTACGAGCACAGAGAGAGCTGTGTGGGGCAGCTCAGGATGATCTTCCTGGCAAAGGGCTGAATATTTGTTTGCTCTCTGTGGTTTCAGTTTCACCAAGTCCCTGCTGTACTGTGCAGCTCTGTCTCCAGTGATCCCAGCTGCTCTACTGGGTCTTGCTGGATATCACTTCTCATTGCTCTCTTCCCTTCTTAGGACACTGTTTAAGGAGAGCAGGCGTGTACACGGACACCTCACATCAGTTCTGTGAGTATCACAGCATTCCTCTGGAGTGAAAACTGCTGATCTCCATTCCCTGGGGCCTGGGGGGATCCTGCAGGAGCACCTGAGCTTGCTTGGCTCCCCCCTCATAGATCAGTGCTGCTTCCTTTGGGGAGGTCTAGGGAGAGCAGCTGCTTGTGTGTGACATCTCCCAACACTTTCCTCAGGTGCTTTAGCCTTCAGCAAGCTCAAAAATAACAACTTTAAAGCCAGGTTGCCTCCGGTTCAACAGCCTGGAGTCAGGCCTCTGTGCTGGGCCCGGGAGGCTCAGGGAGGTCAAGTGGAGTGTGGTTACTGCAGCCTGTTCAGTTGGTCCTTGCTGGATTGTGGATTCCCTCTTTCTTGTTGCCTGGTTCAAGCAGGGTCACCATGAGCTCAGGCTGGTGAAGGTGGGTGGCAAACCAAGAGCTATCAGAATCCAGCTGGGCAGGGGCTTTAATCCAAGGGGTCTCATGGATCTTGCTGGTGGTTGATAACAGATGAGGACATGGATTTAGGCTGGTGTCAGCTTGGCAGACAGTCCTGTTCTTGGCACTGGGTGAGTGAGGGGAGGTGGGATAGGGTGCAGAGTCATCCTTCCCTCAGCCACACCACCCAGCAGCTCAGGGATTGCATCTGACCAGATCTATTCTCTGGGAGTTTGGCAGATGCTTTTGCATCTTTTGCTTCTTCTGGGAAACCCAAAAGCAGGGAGTAACTTCTGCAGAACAGTTTCTGTGCCAGTTTCTCTCTGGGCGTTGCTGTAGGAGGGCAGCAGTGGGGTCCTGCAGCTGGTGCAGGCTGTGTGTGTGGGTGTTTCACTGCTCTGTGCCATTCCAAGACTGCTCCACTCCCTGATCCGCTCCCTGGGTGGGAGTTGGGGCTTCCAAGAGCAGCAACCAAATGTCATGTGGTTTTGAATCCTAGCAACCTGAGATGCTGCCTCTGTTCCCTGCAAAGACCCAGTGGATCATCACCAGCAGGGCCCAGGTGTGCTCCCTAGCTGGCTCCTTCCCTGGGGCACTCACTGAGCCATGTTTCTCTTGTCTTCCTCCAAACAGGGCGAAGAAGAAGGTTATAGCTCCTACCAAGGTGAAAGTGAAGGTGAGTTCTGTTTTCTGGTTCTCATGGTTGGTATGTGCCAAAAGTCAAGTGACTGCCACCCTGAACCCTGTGTTTGAGCTTTGTATCTGACACCAGCTACTGTGAAATGGCTCTGCTCAGTATCTGGCTTGGAAAAAACAACTGGAACAGCAGCTAAAGTTGATGGCAGTGGCAGTTAGGAGGGAAGTGGGGACTCACGGGTATAGAATAGGTGTATCCTGCCTTTTATTCCCAGATTGTGAACTTTCCCTCCCCTTTTCAGCAGAATCCCTGTCTCTTTTCTGACTGTGCCTTCTCCTGTGATGTTGTTCCAGGACTCTTCCTGCAAGCCAGACAAGAAGCTGTCGGTGTCTGTCCCTTCCCTGCACTCGAGCAGCACCTTGGCCTTGTCCTCAGAGTCCCAGGGAGGAGCCCTGGGCATCAGTGCCCAAACCAGGGAGCTCCTGTCCCTTGGGACAGCCCAAGCTGCCAGCAGCACTGCCACTCCTGCCACCTTCAAGGATGACTCCTTGGATGAGGACTTGATCCACAACCCCACCTCCTCCCTGGAAGCAGTGTCCAAGGAACTGGCTGTGCTGAACAGCAGGGCAGCAGCAAGCCCTGACTTTACTCTTCCTGCAGCTCCAAAAGCTCCACCAGAGAAGATCCCAGCTCTTGCATCCTCAGAGGAGAAGAGGACATTTCCAAAGCCCAACCCTTCCCCTACATCATCCTCTGGTTCCCTCCAGTCTCCTCTAAACTTCCTAGCTGAGCAGGCCCTGGCGTTGGGCCAGTCTTCTCAAGACAAGAAGACAGAGAACTCTAATTACAAAGAGCATTCCTGCCAAGCCTCCCCCAGCAAAATCCTCCCTGATGCCCACCAGCCTAAACAGAAGCACCACAGCCTGGTGAGGCCAGGCCACGGGCCCCCAGCCTCGGCGCCGGTGCCGGCCTCTCAGGTGAAGGTGTTCCACCCTGGTGCTCAGCTCCAGAAAACCTTCACCTCCCCAGCTCCCTTTGTCAAACTGCAGAATCCCAAATCCTCCACCCCTCTGCCCCAGCGCTCCCTCCTCCAGCAGGTCAAGTCATCAACCAAAGCTCAGAGCTTCCATTCCTCCACGTCCCCAAGCAGCACCCAAAACTCCAGCAGCTCCCACAAGAGCCAAGGCTTGTCCTCATCCTCTCTCAGCTACGCCGGGAAGCACTCGAGTGGCTCCGGCTCTTCAGGACAATCCTACAAATCACCTTTTGTTGCTGGCTCCCTCTCCAAGCACGGGGCTTCTTCCAGCAGCTCCTCTGGAGCTCCTGCCAGCCAGGGCAGCTCCTCTGGGACTTTGCTCCCCAACGTCGCAGCCCCGTCCCCGGGCTCGGCCTCCAGCCGCCCGGCCTCGGGCTCCTCCGTGAAGAAACCTCCCGTTGCCCAGAAGCTGACCCTGGTGGCACCTCCTGGAGGCTCCAACGGAGACTCCAGCGGGGGCACCCAGGGGGTGGCCAAGTTGCTGACCTCGTCCCTAAAGCCAGCTGTGGTCAGCAGCACCGCAGCCTCTACCTCTGTGCCGGTAAGGGGCTGTGCTGGAGCTCCTGCCTCGTTCGCAGCTGCCCTCAAAAGGGGGCACTTCAAAAGCAGTTGCTGAAGTTCTTGAATGACTGTATGGATTTTCTTTTAGCTGCTTTAGACTAGAAAGTTGTGGCCTTTGCCCTGGGCTTGCCCTCCAGAATTCCAGCTTTCATTTTCAGTTTAAACAACCACTAAGCTGAATACTGTGCTGCCTTACAAAGGGCGGTTTTTGCCCAGGCTATGTCATGGTCCTGCCCTGGCTCTGTTAATTATGGAACAGTAGGGCTCCCATTCGGATTAAGAGAAAGTGCAGTAAGGTTATTTATCACAAGAGATAAAATTTATTGCATAAACTAAAAGTATAATGATGAATTTATTATTATTTAGATCTACAAACTTAGCCTTCTTTAAATTATTCCAAGTCATTTTAGTATTATTGGCACTTTTGTCATGACTGGCCCATAGAGTAAATAACCTGTGGTTATAGAACTGTGGAATCATTCAGGTTGGAAAAGCCCTGGAAGATCATTGAGTCCAACTATTCCCCCAGCACTGCCAAGGCCACCTTTAGCCCATGTCCCCAGTGCCACATCCACATGGCATTTAAATCCTCCCAGACATGCTGACTCCACCCCTTCCCTGGTGGCTGTGCCAGTGCCTGACAACCCTTTCCATGGAGAAATTTTCCCAGTATTTTTTGGGATAGAACATTTCAGGAAGGACTTCTGGGTTGTCACTACAAACTTGTGTTATTACAATATTGTCTTACTTAATGATAATAAGGGGCTTCATTTTTATCTATAGCAAAAAAGTAATAGTTCCTAATGTTGTATTCATTTGTTGTTGGCTGCTCCTGCCTGCCTTCCTTTGTGCCCCACGGAAAGAGCTGGCAATACAAGGAGTGTGTTGAAATGGAAAGCATGTACTGCTCAGCTTGTGTAGCTTGGCTGTTGCTGAGCTAGAGAGCTGGGCAGCACTCCCCAGTGGTGCCTGTCTCCATGAGAGACATCCTGAATAACATCCTGGGGTGCCTTGGGTGTCAGACCTCGGTGCCTGGAGTTGTCAGCAGTGTGTGCTGCCATAAGTCAGTCAGAAGCATACCCCTGGAACTCCCAGGCAGTGTGGAAACCTTTCCTCTGCCTAATGGAGGCACAATTCCAGAGCAAGGGAGTTGTGGAGGCAAATCCAGCACGGCCACATTCAGAAGAGCTGACTTGCCAATGTCCATGTGCAGATGGCCTCAGGTGTTGGCATCTCTTGGGCCCTGGCTGGGAGGGTGCTTTTCCAAGGGGGAATTCTCAAGCATTCTATGTTTTGCAGATTTGTAAGTCTGAATGATGCCGTACCTTGATTCTCCCTCTCCTGACTGACCTTTTCATTGCTTTGCAGAAAGGAACTAGTGGAGCTGTGCTGCTAACAAGCTCTTCCTCCTTAAGTGTACTGGCTCCATCCTACAAGTCCAACAACCCAAAGCTGCCAGCTGCCCTGAGCTCCACCCCGTTAGGTATTATCTCTCCTATTCATTCTTTCCCTCTCCATGTCATCTCCTTCAGTTCCGACTCCTCCCCAAAAGCAGGAGTTTCCAAGGATGCAATAGTTACGGGACCTGCTCCAGGAACTTTCCACCATGGCCTCGGGCACAGTGAGTATCCTGCTGGTCACCCGTGTGTCACCTGTGCTGTGCTGTCACATAGACCATCGCTGCTCTGCTGGGCTGCCCCATTGCACACCAGCCCATCTCTCTGGCTGTTGCTTTGTGCTGTGGTCCCTGCTTTTGTATCTCCAGCAGCTGCATTTGGAGAACATCCCTAGAGCTCACCCAGAAGTGTCAATAACTGGAACCCGACCTCTGCTAACTGCTGCAGCTCCTCTGCTCATTTCTGTCTTGGATGTGTATTGGTTCCTTTTTCCCTCTCCTCTCTTTGTTTTTCTCTCTAGGTCTTCTGGCTGGTTTGCACTCCAGCCCCCACCACGCAGCGCCACTCCCACACTCTGCCCTGTCCACTCATTTACCACAGAGTTTGCCAGGTAACTTGTTAGATGCTCGTGTTTGTCTTCTGCCTCGTGAGTCTCCCTCTATCTCAGCAGATCCTTCCTTCAGGGCTGGAGCCAGAGGGGTTGTCCATGTTTTCCAGCTGTGTGGTTGTCACTAAAGCCTCTCCAAAGTACAGAGTGAGGGGCTGGGAGCTACCAGGCCTGGTGGAAGGTGTCCCTGCCCATGGCAGGGGGTGGAACAGGATGGGCTTTAAGGTCCCTTCCAACCCAAACCATTCCATGGTTAGGAAGAAATTCTCGGCTGTGATGGTGGTGAGGCCATGTCACAGGGTGTTCAGAGAAGCTGTGGCTGTCCCTGGATCCCTGGAAGTGTCCAAGATCAGGTTGGACAGGACTTGGAGCAACCTGGGCTAGTGGAAGGTGTCCCTGCCTGTGGCAGGGGGTGGGATGAGATGGGCTTTAAGGTCCCTTCCAATCAAACCATTCTGGGGTTCTGTGGTTTCTGGAATGATGAGTCCTCAGTGCTTACAGCAAGTGTTGGTTCCTGGAGATACTCAGAATTATCCTGCCAGGATGAAAGCTGTGCCTGTTTGTGCACAGCCTGCCAGGACTGCCCTGGAATGAATATTCCAGTTCTGGGGAGTTTTGTTCCTGGTGGCCTACATAAAATGTGTCAGACCAGACTGTCTTGTGTCTGTGCACTGAGTTAATTGCCAGCATCTCCTTCACAAGTTTGTAGTGCAAATGCAGATTGCTCCACTTGCTGCTCACAACGTGAGCATTTGGCAGTTAAGCCTGTTCCTGCCCCAGTTTGATGCCTGCAGAAGTGATGCATAAGACAAGAGTTTTCCAAAGAAGGAGAGAAGTAAGGAAAATTGAAATTCAGCACCAGCAGATCATTCTTACCTGCTCCAGGGAGCTGTGTATTCCCCTGATAACTCCTGCTTTCTTAGGTGTGTTCTTTAGCACTTTGGTGCAGTTGAGTGCCATTATCTTAGTACCTGCTCCTGTTGGGATGGTCTTCCTGGGCTAAGTGAGCCTGATTTAGGAGTGCTGGCCTGGTCCTGTGGCTGTGTGCATGGGTAACCATGTGGCCTGGAGGAGTCATGGAATAAAAGGCCCTTGGCTGCTGAGCACAGTGCTTGTTTGCTGGAGAAGGAAGAGTGCACTGTGCACTCATGAAAATGCAAATAATTGGTTTGGTTTGTTTCCTTTGCTGAAGTTTGATGTGGGTGGTGCCACGCTGGTGTGGTAGAGCTGAAGAAGGTCCTGGCAGTGATCACTGGTGGGACAGACCCTTCCTGTGTGTAAACCACACTTCCTGGAATGACATCAGAGATTGCACCTGCTGTGGAATGTATTCCATGTCACTGAGGACCAGCTCTTTGTCCCTTTAGTTGAGGGAATTCTGAGTGATCACTTTGTTCATAGGGCTTATAACAGAAGAACTTTTTGATGAACTCTTCAGCAGGATGCAGGGCCAGAAGACAAAAGACCACTGGGAATAAGTGAAGGAAAATTGACCATGGATCCAGCTTCAGCAAGGACCTGCTTTCTCACTTGTTGTTTTCACTTAAAGATTGAGGATGGAGCCTGGTGCTGCCATCTCTTGGAACATTCCCAATTCTGGTGTTTTGGAGGAGAGCACAGTAGATATTTAAGTGACTCCCATAACCTTAAAATGAATTCCTGTGTTTTGTGGCACAAGCTGTGTTTGGCTGTGCCAACACCTGCACACAGCTGCATTGCTGTGTGAGCACTGCCGGGTGTGTGGGAAGTTGCTGCAAATGCAAGGGAATGTTGATGCCTTTTATTTAAAAGTGCTTTTATATCCATGTTCATCCAAGAGCCTGTGAGCAAAGAGCATCCAGTTCTTGCCTGTGTGTGGTTGGTGCTTGTGTTGCTGGTGGAGGTTCCTTGTGCTGGGGCTGGGAATGTGGAAATGGGATGTGCTGAGCTGAGCTCTTGCATGCAAAGGAGCTGTTCTTGGCCTGGAGGAGAAGCTGCTGCTGCATTGCTGGGTGCCACTGCTGCTTAGCTGCACGTCTCAGTACTCCCATGTGTTCATCACAGTCTGAAGTGGTTTTGATTTCTCCTGGAAAACTTTCGCTTCTTTAAATTTCCTTCCTTTTCTCTCTTCAGTGCATTTTTTCTTGTCCTCCACATCCATTCCGTTCTATTCCATCAGTGGTGAGATTCCTATGGATCCTGTTGCTATCAGTGGGTGCCTAAAGCCTTCCTTTAAAAAGCACCTAATTAAATAACTTTAAAAAATAAACAATAAAGCACCTAAAGCCCTACCTGAAAGGAGTTTCTAGGTGAGGGGTTTGCTTCTTCTCCCACAAAACCAGTGACAGGACAAGAGGAGACAGGGGGAAGTTCAGGTTGGGTATCAGGAGGAGTTTCTTTATGAAAATGGTGGTCAGGCATTGACAGGGGCTGTCCGGGGAGGTTTGTAGTCTCCATCCCTGAAAGTGTCCAAGGAAGGCCTGGATGTGGCACACAGTGCTCTGGGCTGGGGACAAGCTGGGGATGGGTCACAGGTTGGACTCCCTGGTCTTGGAGGACTTTTCCAACCTCAGTGATTCTGTGATTACAACAGCAAAAATGTACAGTGGGTTACTTCCAACCACCTGGAGGTGCAAGGCAACTAGAGCGTGTATTTTGGGATTCCTGGAGGGGGAGATGTGGCAGGGTGGATTTAGAGAAGGGCACAGGCTAAGGAGTTCCCTAGCAGCTGGAATTGTGCCATGGGGCTTCTGCTGGGGGCCCCCAGGGGACCCTCAGTGCTTCCCTTGTCCCTTCCTCAGGAGCTGGGCTGCTCCCAGCAGGGAGATGTCTCCAAGCACATCCTCTTCTTCTTGATCCCTTGGTGCTGGGAAGGAAGAGTAGGTCTTTCCCTCTGTGCAGAGGCCTGGCTGTCCCAGCTGCCCTTCAGGGGGTGCTGAGCCCCCTTCCCAGCTGTTTTATTTTCTTTCAGATGCTTCTCAGCTTCACGGCAAAGGGTCCAATGCACAGCAGCGCAAGTTGTGACGCCTGCAAGGAGGGGAGCTCCAGCACCCATAGGATAAAACCCAGAGGAACAGGTCATGGACTTTGGATACCAGCTGTGTCTTTTGATTTCTTTTTTTTTTTTTTTTCCTATTTCTTTTTTTTTATGACAACTGGAGAAACTGATCTGCAACAAGGAACTCATTGGGGCGTCTGCTCAGAGGCTTTCAGAGCTGAGCCCCCACATGGGGCCAGCTGGAGCCATGCCCTGATGAGAGGAGCCTTTTGTAGCACTGTTTATTGCTGCTGCCCTTCCTGCATTCCCTGGCACTGGCAGGAGCTGGAACTCGCAGGGAGGCTCGGGTGGTCCTGCAGGATTCCCACCCACCTGTGTCTGTAGCTGCCAAGTACCTCCAAGTCCAGTTACCTCCTTGGTCTCCCTGTGGAGGGTATGAAAGGTGCTTCTTTCTTCTGCTTTGGATTTACATGGATAATTCTAGCACTGCCAGTGCTTTCTTTAAGACATTTGAGTAACTTTCCAATTGTACTATAAAACTGTGCTACACTTAATTGGAGGATTTAACATTTCCTGTGTGGTGAATCTGAGGAACCACCTGATGTTCCCCTCTGGAGGAGAAGGAAGACTCTCTAGAGACTAAAGACCTTTTTAGATGCAGTCATCGACTTTTAGAATTGTACTTCTTTTGAGTTTTTGGATTTTTTTCCCTCCAAAGGGATGCTTTTTTCCTGCTCAGTTTTATCCTCATTGCCATCGAATGCATTGGATTGAATGGGACACTTCTTAGCATGTCACATGGATCGGAAGACATAATTCCAGTGCCTTGTATGGTGGAGCAAGAATGGACTAGTGACACACATTTCAGCCCTATTTTGTGTGCTCCTCAACCCTTTTTTAATCATTCTGTATTTAAAATGTATTCTGGTTTATTTAATAGAGCTTTTTATGGTTGCACATCAGAAAAAAAAAAAAAATAAGCTGCACTGTCTGGACTTCAGCGGTGACCTGGTGACTGAGCACAGTCCCAAATCCAGCAGGAGCACCAGTTCTCATCCCAGTATGTGCAGGCGGGTTCCAGGCCCTCCCCTAAAGCCATTCTTTCCTAGGGTTGTGAGTTAGGATCAGTTTGGTGGGCAGAGGGATTGAGTGAGATGAACCAAGGTCACGACCTGTCAAATGAATTCCAGAGAAAAACATTGCTCCCCTCAATGGTACCTGCACCAGGATCATGTGCTCTGCACAGCTGCAGGAACAGGGACCATCTACAGTTGGGGGGGTGTCTTTTGTTGTTAATTTTTTTAATTTCAGAGCTAAATCCTCCCCCTGTGCACCCCCTTTCAGGCTAAGGGCAGGCTGAGGCTCCACCTGAGCTTTCTGAGGTTTGGTTTCCTGCTCTGCCCAGTCTGTCTTCTCTCAGGCCGCCCCAGCCATGTCCCAGTTGTGCAGGGGTAGTGCTGATCCATGTAGAATTTACTGGTGTTCCAAGGAAAAGCTTGTAGCTTCCTCCTTGAGCTTTGGGGAAGGATGCTGACCCCAGGATACCAGCAAATGTCTGCTTTAGTTTCCTCTGTTTTTTTTTAAGATCTGAGAAAGACTGTTTTCAATTTGAGCTGATACATAACTGCCCAAGATCAGTGAGTTGATTGTATTTCACATGAAGGGATACAGCTCAGATTTCAAGTCTGTTTACAGAAAATACCTAGGTTGTAGCAGAAGAGCCAAAGACAGAACTCGTGTGGGTAAACGAAGCACAGCATTTCTTGGTGGACTCTGATGTCGTGTGGTTCCTGTTGAAGGCCTCACCCTGAGGGGTGCTTGGCACCTTCCCCTGGGAGCTGAAAGCTTGGGACACCTGGCAGGATAGGGGCTCTCAGTGGTACTGGTTCTCCTCCCTCTCTGCTTTCACTTGAATGCTTCTGCTGGGCAGCCCGCGCGCGCGGCCGGAGCAGAATCCCTCCTCTAGGAATTTAGCGAAGCCTCTTGCCTCAGGGAAACGTTTATGTGGTGGAAATTCTGTGGGATATTTTTTCTTTACATGCTATGATGAATGAGTGAGTGGTGTGGAGCAGCAAGGCAGGCCCACGCAGAGCAGCTGATGGGGAGCCAGGCTGGCACCTCTGCCTTGGTGAGGCAACTGGCAGCGCTTCCAGGATGGAATGGGGAGGGATAGGCTCCCATGGCACTTACCTGGGGATGGCAGTTCCTTTTGGCTGTAAGAGCTGCAGTTTACTATTCTATTTTTTTTTATGTGTGTTGGCACTGTCTTGCTGAAGATGGTGGGGGTGGTATGAAAAATGTTAATCTTGTACAGAACAACTCAATAAATTGTTTCAAACTTTCCAAAACGCTTTTTTCCCCCAATCTCCTTACCTCTAGTTCCCCGACTTTGTTTCCAAGAATTTCTGTTGCAGCTTGGATGCTCGTCTGTGTCTCGAGTGAGTAATGAATTATTGACTGTTTTAAAGTCTCCTGTTTGGTGAGTGAATGGCAGCTGTGTTACAGCTGTTGCAGGGGTAGGAATGTTTCTTTTCATTCTCTGTGCTCCTAATGGTTGAAGTTGGCCTCTGCTGGAAAGGACATGTGGGGCTCAGACCCTGCAGGAGCAGTGAGATCCTCCCTGATCCCTTCATTCACAAAGGTAAAATAGTGGTGTAAATCCCCAGAGCCAGGAGGGATAAGCAGGGAATGATTATGACTGCTTTTGTGGACATCAGAGCTCCCCAGGGTTTGGCTATTAGCTGAAATTTGGGCAAAGGGAAGTGAATGGTCTCTGAAAGGTACCATCCCAGTGTAATCCACTGTTCTGCAGTCAGTCCCATTCTTTAGTGCACTTCACTCCCATCTAATGCTGCTCATTAGTCCCAGCTCAAGTGCTGCTCCAGCAGTTTCCCCTTGGAAAAGTGCCAACAGCTAAAATGAATAATCTTGGTGTTTTAATTCCTAAATGGCAACTTCTTGTACAGCCAAAGATCAGGAGGCCGCCATAATTAATGAAAACCAAACACCTTCTAATTGGAACCACTGCATTTTTATTTTGTACTATAAATAGAATTCCCCTCTATTCCCCATTCCCTTACACAAGTAAATGAAACATGTAGCTGCATGTAACTCCATCCAGGAAAACACCAGCACTAACAGCTTTTAACCACGAGTGAAGGAGCTGCCTGTGGGAGGCTCTCTGCATTGGGTTCCCTCGCATGCTGCGCACAACCCCTTGTGTCTGGTGGTTCTGCCATCTCTTCATGTCCTTTTCCTTGACCTCTGGGGTGTGTGAATGCTCCTTCTGGATCAATGCTGGTGCCATCAAAGTACACCTTCATTCTTCCCCAGCAGCACAGGCACAGGTGAACAAATGGTGGTGGTGAGTGTTGACGTGGTGATTCTGGGCTGAAACCTTGGTTTCCACAGAGCTGGCTTTCTCAGAGGACGAGCCCGTCATTGAGTCAGTTGTCCACGGTGGGACTGTCTGGCTTATCAACATGCAGCTGATGTAACCAGCTCCTGCTGGTCACCTCAGAGTCACCTGGACCTTCAGTTTCTCTCCTGACACGGCTTCGTACACGACTATGTGAGTAGGAGTTGAGGAAACTGCAGGTTCTACTGAGTCTGTTGGACTTGAGGCACTTCACTGTCCTAAGGCTTTCTCTTGTTTTCTGGTAGGCAGGGAGGAAGAGGGGTTTCAGGAGGTTGGCAGATACTTTCCACTACTAGTGGTGTTTTCTGCAGTGTGACAACAAGCGGAGTGGCTGCGTAGCATGGCCGGGGCAGAGGCTGTAGCAGTTGGGAAGACGCAAAGGAGGGTGAGGCTTTGCAGTGATCTGGATGTCTGCAAGGTGCTGCAGCTCTGACTGGCTGCTCTTGAAGTGAAGTTTCTAAAGTGGAGCGAGCGCTGTGTAATTGCTTCCGGACACCAAGACTGCCAGCTCCTGGATGGACATCTCCTTGTTGAGGTAACTGTCGTACTGGGCTGTGGTGAGCCGCCCGCTCTTCAGGGCATCCTCGATGGAGAACTCCCTGCCAGACTTCCTGTCGAGGATCACAGACGACTCCCCGTTGGGACCCTTTATTGAGATCTCCTCCCAGTCACATTCCTGGCTCTTCAGTTTGACAAACAGGCTCCATTCGATGAGGCCAAACACGTGAGCTTCCTCTGGAGACATCTCTTTTCCTGTGTCGGGGTCAATGACCACGATGGAGCGCCTCAGGTGGTTCTCTCGTTGCTCCCTCTTGATAGCCACTGTCTTCAGGCGATTCTGGAGCTGCTCAATCTCTGCATCTTTTTCTCTGGATAACTGCTTCAGATCCTCTAACTCTCTTTCCAAAGCTTGGAACCTGGAGTCCAGGTTTATTCCACTGTCCACGTGGGTCATGTTTCTCAAATCCTGAGCTTCTGTTGCGGTGAGTTCAATCTCTGACTGCAGTCTTCTTGTTTCCATCAGTAGGTTCTGTTTCTCAAGGTGGAGCTTGTGGTTTTCCTCCCTTAACAAGTCTAGCTCCTTTGATGACTTGGAGTTGTTGAATTCCACCTCGGACAGCCTGGTTTCCAGGCGGTTGAGATCTGCATCCAGCTCCCTCTTGCGCCTACTTTCTTCCTCCAGGTTGCTCTTCAGCTTTTGAATCTCGTACTCCGTGTCTCCTTTGTCCACTTGGACACTCTCTGAAAAGACCACTTTCTCCTTGACCTCCATCTTCTCCAAAGAAAGGAGCTTCTTTCTCAGGGCTTCTAGCTCGGTTTGCAGGACTTGTCTTCGGTGCTTCTCTTCTTCTAACTCCAGCTTGAGGAGGGAGTGCTCCTTCTCCTGCTGGGGATCTTGCTGAAGGATCACTTTCTGTTTCACAGTCACTCGTTCTGTCGTTTCTCTTTCCTGTTCTTCCAGCTCGTTCAGCCGGATCCTGAGCCTTTGCACCTCCAGCTCGGCCTCCCTGCGGGCCTGTCTCTCCTTCTCCAGCTCCTCGAGCTGCCGCTCCAGCTCGGAGCGTCTCCTCTGCAGCTTGCGCAGCTCCTCACGGAGCCCGTCGATCTGCTTCAGTTCGCTCTCGATGCTCTGGGAGAAGGAGTTCACCTCAGCTTTCAAGGCAGGATCCTGCTCATACTTCACTACTTCCTGTTGGACCACCTTCTCCTTCACCTGGGAAAGTTCTTCCTCCTTCAGTCTTACTTTTTCTTCTTGGAGAAGTCGTTCCCTCTCCAGGTCAATGTGCTTCATTTGTTCGTCTGCCAGCTGCACTCGCAGCGACTCTACCTCCTCTCTAGTCTTGGGGTCTTCCCGAAACTGGAGGATTTCTTGAACAACTTCCTTCATTTGCACTTGAGGTTTGGTGTCTTTCAACGCTTGTATCTCTTGTTTCAGCTGGTAGATCTCCAGGTCAGCTCTTTCGATAGCTCCGGTCCTCTCTATTATCTCCTCCCGGAGTCGCTGTAGCTCCTTTTCGGTTTCTGGATCATTCTTGTACTTAATGACCTCCTTAATGACTTCTTTGACTTCTACCAGGGGCCCTCTGTTCTTGAGAGCAGCCAGCTCGCTCTGGCAGCTCTTCAGCTGTTCGTCCCCACCGCGGTACCTCCTCTCCTGCTCTACCAGCTCCAAGCGAAGGTTGGCAACTTCATTCTCAGCCTTGGGGTCTGGGCGCACAATCTCACGCACTTTCTCCTGAACAACCACCTTGGAGTTCTCCTCCTCCAGCAGCTGGATTTTCCTGAGCAGCTCAGCCTTTTCCCGCTCATTGGAACGGCCCTTGGACTTCTCATCTTCGTACTGGCGCCGGAGCTCGTTCACCTCCCTCTCAATGGCCAAATCTTTCTCCACCTTCAGCACCTCCTTGACGGTGATTTTGCCTTCGGCGATGGCCCGTTCCTTCTCCAGACGCTTGAGCTTTTCCTGGAGGAAGCTGAGCTCTTCCTCGTGCTTCTGCCGAAGGGCGCTTTCCCTCTCCTTGGTCTCCTGCAACATCCGGAATTCCATCTCCAGCTGGGGATCGTTCTGCAGCTTCAGCACCTCCTTCTCCGTCACCTTCTCCTGCTCTTTGTTCTTCTCGCTGGACAGCACAGCAATTTGTTGGCGTAAGAGGATGACTTCACTCTCCCTGGTCCCTTCCTGCCTCCTGAGCTCTTCCAGTTCCTCTTTGAGCTTCAGGATTTCAGCAGCTTGAGCCTTATCTTGTTCAATCCTCAGCACCTCTTTCACTATGTACTCCTGCCCTCCTTCCCTCTTCTCGTGCTCCAGGACTCGCAGCCGGATCTTAAGAGCCTCCAGCTCATCCTGGAGCGCCTGGTTCTTGCGCTGCTCCTCTGCCAGGTTTTGCTGCAGTCTGTGGAAACTCTCTTCCAGCTGGGGGTCAGGCACCTTCTTCAGCAGTTCTTTCTTCACCACAGTTTCTTGGGGCTTCTGATTTTGCAGGTGGACAATGTTGTTCTGAATGGCTTCAATCTCTGCCTCGAGCTGTTGCCGACGCTGAGTCTCATCCTCGAGCTCCTTCTTCAACTTCCAGACTTCTTCCACAGGCCTTACAGACTTTTTGGTCTGGGCAAAGTCTTGTGTCACCTGAATCTCTGGCTGCTGTTGTTGGCAAAAGGATCAAAAAAAATTAGTGAAAAAAAATCCAGTTAATCACACTTTTGGTGCTTATCATCACAGAATCATTTAGGTTGGAAAAAACCTCCAAGATCATTGAGTCCAACCTGTGACTGATCCCCATCTTGCCACCCAGCCCAGAGCACAGAGTGTTATATCCAGTCATTCCTCGGAGACCTCCAGGAATAGTGGAACACATCCACCACCTCCCTGGGCAGCCTGACCACCCTTTCAGTGAAGAAATTTCTCCTGATGTTTAACCTGACCCTCCCCTGGCACTTGAGGGTCTCCCTCTCCTCCTGTCCCTGTTCCCTGGAGCAGAGCCTAACCCCCCTGGCTGTCCCCTCCTGTCAGGAGCTGTGCAGAGCCACAAGGTCCCCCCTGAGTCTCCTTTTCTCCAGGCTGAACCCCTTTCCAGCTCCTCAGTCCCTCCTGGTGCTCCTGACCCTTCCCAGCTCTGTTCCCTTCCCTGGATCCCCTCCAGCCCCTCAGTATCCTTCTTGTCACAACGAGCCCAGAACTGGACATAGAACTCAAGGTGTGTCAGCAGGGCCAGCCCAGAGGGACAATCACTGCCCTGGTCCTGCTGGCCACTCTTCCTGACCCAGGCCAGGAGATTGGTGCCTCCAACAAAGCAACAGGAGGGAGCTGAGCTGTGGCAAATTCTGTGCAGGGAGCATTTGCAAATGGACTTCTGCAGGTTCCCAGCCTGAGAAATCCTTTCTGCAATGCCTGCTGCTGTCAGAACAAAGCTCTGAGCCACAAGGGACACTAATTCTGCCACAGAATGTCAAAAGAAAGTTAAAAACTATGTGGAGCTTCCTAGGATGAGTGGGCAATGGGACTGGGGGTAGTCTGTGTGATTTAAGTGTCTGCTGATTAATGATTTAGGGGGATAAGACACCAACTAGACTTGTTCCCACGTGTCCTTGGGTCCTACCTGTGTCCCTTCAGCATCACCTTGCTCCTGTGATCACTCACCTGTCGCAGGAGGCTCTGGGCAAACTCCAGGTTCTGCAGCCTCTGCTTGTTCACAGCGTTCACTTCTGTGTATTTGGCTGCCAGAACAGCTTCCTGCAGAGCAAAAACGTGTTGGGAAGAGCTTGAGAAGGGCAGAAACAACAGGTCCTAAACTGGTAGCTCTGGGTGCTCCTCTAAAAACCTGCAGCAGTGAACGGCTGAGTTTTGGGAGAGGGAGAAGGATTCTCATACACAGACACACTCATGGTCATACTGTGATTTTTTCTACTCAAGATAAACAAAACCAGGTGCAGTTAGAACCAGGTGAGGAAGAACCAGGTGAACTTTTGCCTGCCTCTATAGGCAGGGTGAGTTTGAGGCAGGTAGCAAACAGATCCTGCATAAGTAAGTAGCTTGTGGCCTCATCTCACTGCAAGTATTTCTATCTTTGGTGGTGAAATCTCTCTGAAAATCTAGAGAAGGGAAAAACTTTCAGGTTTTTGGCTTTTCTCCTGATTTTTCCCTTCCAAAAGTGTTAAATCCAGCATTTTTCCTCCCTCATTCTGGCCAGCCCAGTTTAAAAAAATGAAAAATCCCTTCCTCCTGATTCCCTGTCCTTCCCTGTGGTTCCCTGTGGGACCGAGGTCCTGACAGTAAGTGTAGATGTTTGCAGACCCCCAGTGGTCCTGTGAGCTGCCCTCTGCTTTGGCTCTCCTGTGGCCAGCCCTTGCTTACCTCCTCCTTCACTTTGGCAGCTGGGGACTGCAGCCTGGGCTTCTTGCTGGTGTAGCCATTCCGGCCGTTCTCCAGGTCCAGGATGGACCGCAGCTTCTCAGCCTCCAACTCGTAGTCCTGTGCCAAGACATTCCCAGCAGAAATGTGAAACTGCTGCATCCCCTTCACACACGGGCTCCTCCTAAGCTGCCCTGGCTTTAACAACTTCACCCCTTGACCCGTTTTTTGGGAAGGCCACAAAACCCCACCCTCTGCTCTGGAGCCAGGCTGGGAGAGCTGGGGGTGCTCACCTGCAGAGGAGAAGGCTCCAGGGACACCTCAGAGCCCCTGCCAGGGCCTGAAGGGGCTCCAGGAGAGCTGCAGAGGGACTGGGGACAAGGCATGGAGGGACAGGACACAGGGAATGGCTCCCACTGCCAGAGGGCAGGGCTGGATGGGATATTGGGAAGGAACTGTTCCCTGTGAGGGTGGGCAGGCCCTGGCACAGGGTGCCCAGAGCAGCTGTGGCTGCCCCTGGATCCCTGGCAGTGCCCAAGGCCAGGTTGGATGGTGCTTGGAATAACAGGAGGTGTTGCTGTCCATGGCAGGGGGTGGAATGAGATGGGCTGTAGGGTCTCTTCTAACCCAAACACTGTGTTTCTCTGTTCTCTCACAGGCAGAATTTCAGCCCTTACCTTCACTGCCTGCTGGTACTGCTGAGCTGTGGCAGAGACCTTCTGCACCTCCTGTTCCTTGCTTGCAATGTCACTGAGCAGTGCCTGGACACACACAGATACAGGTCAGAGGCAACACAACATCCAAATGCATCCTTCAGCCTTTTTGGGAGTTACCATTAAAATCACAACCCTGAGAATTGCAACCACCTTGAGCAGCCCTGCTTTGTGTGAACAAGGCACAAGAGGACCACGGGACCTTAGAGCCCAAGAATAAATCTAATAAACATTTATATTTTTCTATTTGATGTTCAGGAGCTATCTAAGCTCTGTTTCTATTAGTCTTGTTCCCTCTTTTCTCCCTGTGGATCCTGTGGATCTCTGGGAATTACCGCTTGGCTCTTGAGCTTCATCTCCACTTGCTGGATGTTGTCAGTCTCCTGGGGCTCGTAGTTGGGGATGTTGCACAGGAACTGGTTCACCTTGTCATAGTTGGCACGGTAGTTGGAGTAGGCACTTTTTGCTTTCTGCAGGGTTTGCGTTCTGTGGGGGAAACCAGCTCAGCTTCAGTTCTGTCCCATCTCCTGCGCCTCCTGCAGACACCTCCTAACCCATCCCGCCTCCCCTGCTCCCCAAAGACATGGATTTGAGCCAGGTTGTTCTCTTGGCACCTCTTCTGCAAGAGAACTAATCCTTGTTTTCCCAGCTCTACCCAGCCAGCACATGCCAGCAACCTCTCCCTCTTCCTCCTCGGGCCTCCCTGGAAGCCCTTCTGCAGCTCCTCCTTCCCAGGACCGTGGTGTGCCTCCTCCAGCTCCACAGCAGCCATCCCAGCTCTGCTGCCTGAGCCCTCACCTGTGGTCGATCTGCTTGCTGAGGTTGTTGAAGCGCTGGTTGAGCTTGTAGAGCTCTGCCTCCTGGCGCTCGATGTCGGGGCAGTGCTCCTGGAACTTGCTGGCCAGGGTGTTGGAGCACGTCTTGGTCCTCTGCAGGTTCTGCTCGGCTTCACTGAGCAGGAACTTCTTGGACTGGAGCTCACTGCCCATGGCCTGTGGGGGAAGAAGCAGGAGAGGGTGATTCTCTGGGGTTTCACACTGTTGTCACCCACATTGACTCCAGCAACTGCACTGGAGTGCAGGCCTGAGCTGCAGCAGTGCCACCAGTTGTGGAAAGAAACAAGCTCAGGGCTTACATGGTGAGCAGAACCACCTGGTAAACCTGACAGGGAGAAAAGCTACCTCTTACTCCCCCTCGACCTTTAAAAGTAACCATGCAAAGTGCAGAATAGCTGCTGCTCTTCATGCAAGGCTTAGATCCTGTTCTTGCCAGTGCAGCAGCTGTGGAAGGAGCAGTGAAAGCTCTTCCATGTTAGTCTGAAATTGGGGTTTCATGAAAAAAGCTGAAGGAGCACAGAAAATTCTGCCCTAGCCAGTTCTTGGTCTTTCTATAGCAGAATTGCCAGTTTGGGTAATTTTTCCAAGCAATAACTGTTCTCAAAGCCTTGCTAGGCCCATCTTTCCAGTATCAGGCCACTGAGCTGCTTTTCCACACCATTTTATCCTTCACTTCTCTAAGAATCACAGAAGGTTTTAGTTTGGAAAAAACTTAAAGCTCATCTCATCCCACCCCTGCCATGGCAGGGACACCTCCCACCCTCCCAGGCTGCTCCAAGCCTTGCCCAGCCTGGCCTTGGGCACTTCCAGGGATCCAGGGGCAGCCACAGCTGCTCTGGGCACCCTGTGCCAGGGCCTGCCCACCCTCACAGAGCAGAATTTCTTCCTAATATGTAAATTAAATATTTTCTCTTTTAGTTTTAAGTCATTCCTCTTGTCCTGTCAGTATCTGCCCGTGTAAAAAGTTTCTCTCCCTCTTTTTTATAAGTATCCTTTAGGCCCTGGAAGGGGCTCTAAGGACTCCTGGAGCTTTCTCTCCTCCAGGTGAGCACCCCCAGCTCTCCCAGCCTGGCTCCAGAGCAGAGGGGCTCCAGCCCTGAGAGTGTTTTCCCTGGACATGCTCCAACAGGTCCATGTCCTTCTTGTGCTGAGGACTCCAGGCCTGGACACAGCCCTGCTGTGGGAGGGTCTCACAAGAGCAGTGTAGAGAGGGAATCCATCTGCATTAGTCCTTTCATCAAATCACAAGACTTCAAGTGGGATTTGATTTGATTTGATTTGATTTGATTTGATTTGATTTGATTTGATTTGATTTGATTTGAGGTGTTTGTGCCTGAAGCAAGTGGGGATCATTGCAGTCAAGGTGAGTTCTCACCCCCAGCTGGGGAGCCCATCCTGTCACCAACAGATCCAAGCTTAGGAGTTGAGCAGGAATCACCACATCTTTTGCAAAGTGTTTTTGCACATGCAGCACACAAACAGGGCAGGAAACTCACCAGCAGCTCTTCCTTCTTCCTGTCCACCACCCTCAAGTCCTCTGGTACCGTGTCATCTATGACCAGCTTGTTCTCATAGGTTGACAGCAGGTCTCGGCCTTGCTGGAGGCTCCTCTCCAGGTTTGTGGCCACCTCAACTCTGTAAGGACACAAGGAAAGTGTTTAAGCACTCCTGCACCCTCCTCCTGCAGGATCCTGTCACTGTCATATTTTCTGAAAAATCCTTTTGCCAGGATTTTTCTCCTGAGAAGCCTCAGAAAAGAAATGCAAACAATAACTCTCTGATGGCTGTGGCATGTGGTCTGGAGATGGTTTACCAAGAGGTGCATCTTTGATTGGTCTCATGTGAGTTGTTTTTACTTAGTGACCAATCACAGCCAGCTTGTCAGGCTCTCTGTCATGAGTTTTTTATTATTCATTCCTTTCCTAGCCTTCTGATGAAATCCTTTCTTCTATTCTTTTAGTATAGCATAATATAATATAATATAATATAATATAATATAATATAATATAATATAATATAATATAATATAATATAAGCTGATATATTAATTATTATATTATATAATATAAATAAGGTCGATATATTAAATATTATATTATATTATATTATATTATATTATATTATATTATATTATATTATATTATAATTAATATATCAGCCTTCTAAGAAACATGAAGTCCTATTCTTCTCTTCCCTCATCCTGGGACCCACAAACACCACAGATCCTGCCTTAGGTCGGGCTCAGGCTGGGATTTAAGCATGACTTACTTCTCCTGGGCAGCGCTGAGCAGCTGCACCACGCGCTCGTACTTCTTGTTGGTGTTGTCCACCTTGCTCCTCACCAGGGTCGCGCTGCCCGTGTTGGGCACGGACTCGATGAAGGCCTCGCACTCCTGGATCTTCCTCGTCTTCTCGGGCTCGATGCGCCGGACCTCGTTGGTGATGTTCTGCAGGAGGAACAAAGCCTTTAGAGCAGCTGAGCCAGGACCTGGTGGCTACAGAGGAGCCACGCTCGGCTGTCCAGGGTGAGGAAGGAACTCAGGGCTGAGATTTGTGTTTGGTAGAAGGTGCCTTCCAGCCCTGCAGGGCACAAAATTATATTTCTGCCTTTCTTTTGACCTGTCTCTCCTTAGCAAGGAAGCTCCAGCTGGGGAGGGGTTCCCAGCACTCCAGCTCTGTCAGGGACATGCTGGCTTCATCTGGGCCATTGGGCTCTGACAGATGAATCCTTGCCTGGCCATCAAAGTGCTGCAGGCAGTTGGGGCAATTTGCTTTCTCTTGTGGTGGCACCTGGATTTTGACACAGCCCTGGGCAAGTGATGTAACCAGGACCTGAACTTCCTCCTAAACCAAGGGAGGTTTGTGGCATGGAGCCTGGTTTAATTAGGGGTCTGAAAAAGAGGAAAGGAGCTGCATGCTACTGGCACTGGAGCCTGGAGGAGCAGGTCCACAAGGAGAAACTGCCTCAGACCACGAGGGTTTTCCTGTTCCTCTCTGAGCTGGTGATAGTGGTGGCAAAGTTAACTGTGCTCAGATGAAGGGCAGGATCAAACCCTGAGGGCTCCCTCCTCATCCTCACAGCCACCACCTGCAGCCATCACCTTTTTCCCATTTGACTGAGCTGGGCCAGAAGCAAGGCAAAGGTTTTGGGCTTCTGAGGCTGCTCAGAGGGCTGCTCCCCATCTCTACTGGAAGCAGCTGTGAGCATCCCTCCACATGCCATTTCCAAGGCTCAGGGAGCACTCTAAGCACCCTCGGCTTAGAGAACCCCACTGGGGACCTTTGGGAGCCCCGTCCCTCAGCCCCCAGCCCCACCTTGAGGTCCTTGGAGCGCTCGGTGCTGTCCTGCACCGCCCGGCTCTGCTCCAGCGGCGGCCGCAGGTTTGCTGTTATCGCTTTCTCCTGCTTGTCCAGGTCACTGTTGACTTTCTCCAGCCCTGCCAGGAGCTGGCGACCCCGAACTGATGCAGCATCTGGACAAGAGGACACCAGATTAAAGCTGGTTGGAGCTGGGTGTGGGCTCAGTCCCACTGGTGAGTGCCAAACCCTCATCCTGCTACACTCCCCGAGCCTGGCCTGCTGTGACCACAGCCTGGCTGCTCCACCCCCCACCCAACCAGCACTGTTGTCCCCAGGACCCTTTGGGAACATCCCCAAAAGATGTTCCACCACCCAAGTTCAAGCCTTTTTGTGCCCCAGGCTGCCCTCCAGCCCCACACCTCCAATGCTGTCTGCCTTCAGCCCCTCATAGCGCTGCTGGAGAACATTCTTGCAGTTGTTGGTCTTCTCCTTCACGGCCACATAGTGCTTGGCAATTCTGCAGAACGGGACAGCAGGAGGTCAGTCAGACTCTGAGCCTCTCCATCACCCCGGCGCTGCTCCAGGAAGGAGCTCCAGCTCTGGAGGGGTTCTGGGGGCTGCTCCCTCGAGGCAGCCATGAAGCAGGGGGGAAAAAAGCACCTTCACCCCATGCTGGGGTAGAGCAGTGTCTTCATTCGAACAGGGGAGAGGCAGCCAGGCAGGAACCTGCCGGCTGAGGGAGGGGTGGGCAGCTCCCCGTGCCATAATGGGGAGCAGGGGGAAGCCGGGTGGCTCTGAGCCACCCCCCCTTTGCCAGCTGGGATCTGGTGAGCAAGCAGGAAGGGGCAGGAATCCTTCGGGAGGAAGCCTGAGGCTTCGAGAAGGCAGAGCTTCACTGTGGGAATCGCTGGGGCGCCGGAGGGGGTGCAGCGCCTGGGGCTGGGGCAGGCAGGGGCAGCGGGGCTGTCCCGGCCGGGCTGGCACGTACTGCTCTGCCAGGGCTATCGCTTCGGGGTCGGGCGGGGGGATCATGAAGCAGACCCCGGGGGCGCTGATGGTGTCTCCTGCGCTGTCGGCCACTTCCCAAAGGTCGCCGCTGTTCCTGTGCAGGGTGTAGTGGGCTCCGCGGCTGATCTGGCCCTGGGGACAGAAGCGGTCACAGCAGCACGGCCGGAACCTGCCGGGGCAGGGCCGGCACAGCCCCGAGCCCTGCTCCCGGCTCCTCCGGGAGCCTGCCCCTCGCAGAACCTCGTGTGCCTGCTCCTCCCTGCCCGCAGCCTGTGCCTCTTGCGACAGCCGCGGCAAGCGAATTCCCACTCGGGCAGAGATGAGGAGGCGTTTCCAGGGCTGTGCCCTGCCTTTCCTTTCCGGAGAAGCAGGCAGCTGAGTTAGCTGGAGCTGCTGGCCCCTGTCCCACCCCTGGCGCTCCCGTGGTGGCTGCCGGCTCGGCTGTCCCATCCCTTTGGCCAGCCCTGAGCCCTCAGCCCGAGCCGGTGGGGATGGGGGCATGCGGGCTGGGACCGGCCGGTGGCGGTGGCGCGTTCCTTTGGTCAGGAACACGCCGGGACACCAGCTCAGGGAGCGTGGGAATGTGACAGAGCTGTGCTGTCGCAACATCCCCAGGGTGTGTGAGCGGCAGCGAGGCTGCCTTTCCCCCAGACCCCTCCTGCTCCTCCGCTGCAAAACCTGCTCTCCCCACCTTTGGGGACCTTTGCCTCGTTCCCACTGCTTGGGAAAAGCCGCTGCTTGCCGCGGTGCCGTTCCGTGCCCCCCGTACCTGCTCGCCCTCGAACTCGCAGAGCGCCTCCACGGCGATGGGCTGCGGCGGCGGCTGCCGGCGGTAGCGCAGCGGCAGCACCTGCCGGCTGCGCTCCTGCAGCGACTGCACCACGGCCTCGTACTTCTCCAGGGCCTTCTCCTGGTCCTGGCACGGGGCAACAACAAGGAACGGTAGGAAAACGGGAAGAACGAACTGCTGGGCTCTCACAGCCAGAGGGGAGCTCGTTCCCACGCAGCCGGAACAGAGGCTGTGGCTGCAGGCACCTCCTGGAGCCCTGTGTGCCTGTTCCAGGTGCTCCTGCACACTCCTGCCTGCTTTTACAGCCGGGCTGAGGGCTGGGACCGTGCCAGGGGGTGCCATGGCAGCGGACACTGACAGGGCTCCCTGGTGCCCGGCCCACAGTGGCGTGGCTGTGTGCTGGTGCACAGCCCCACTCCCAGCTCTGATTCCAGCCCTGTCACAAGGCTCTCCAGCAGCTGCTCTGTTTCTAGCCCTGAAGGTGGAGATCCCGAGATGCTGAGGGGGATACAGGAGGAGAGGGGACAGCTCTTGGGAAGAGCTATCAGCTGTCCCGGGACACCCACATCAGCTGGGCCTGCTGCAGCATGCTCGGGCTTGGGCTTGGATTTGGGCTTGGATTTAGGCTTAGGCTCGGGCTCAGGCCCAGCACAGCCCTTCCCAAGTGGGTGATCTCCAGCCCAGCTCACTGCAGCACAGCAAGTTCCACAACCTCTTCTGGCAGCAGGTCTAATTATGCTCCCACCCCTAACGAGTGCTAACTCAATGAGAGAACAAATAAAAACCAGCCCAGTGAGCAATTACGTTGCTAGGGGAGAGGCAATCTCTAGCCAGGGGGGAAGGAAGCGCTGGGGAAGGCCGGGCACGGAGAGGCAGCAGCACAGCACAGCCCTTCTGCTCCCCAGGGAGAAAGCTGGGCCAGGTGCCCACACGGGCAGGGACATCCCTGTGCCAGTGCCAGGGGGACAGTGGCTCCTGCTGCTGCCTGCCCTGCAGCGCTGCCTGCAGACTCACATCCAGCTCCCGGAGGAGGGACTCCAGCTGGTATCTGTCCTTGAACTCCGGGCTGAATTTTTGGTCCAGGTCTGTATCCACCTTCTTCAAAAGCTCCTGAGCATCCTTGCTGTCCTTCTGAAACTGCAGAGAGGGAAAGTTTCTTGTGAGAGATGATCCTGCTGAAACATGGAGCAGAGCCTGCATGGTTTTCACACAGCCACCAGGAGCTACTCTGGGCATCTGAACCCTAGAATATGTGGGGAAAGGCCAGGGATCACTATTTCCCTTGCTCAGGACATCAGATTGAAGGAAACAACAAGCAGGAAGGAGCAGCTTATTCCACACAGAGCTGTTAAGTCCCACCTTTCCCTGCCCTCACTTTTGTTTCACTGGGACAGCATCACCACGGTGCGTGGTGCCACCACTGCCAGCGCCAGCAGAAGGGAGAGCCAAGCCCTTCCACACACAAACCATCCCCTGGGGCAGCTGTTCTGGCACATCCCCACAAAAGGCACTGCCTGGGCTGGGCACCACAGCTGAGCTTTGGCAGGAGACTCATCGGGTGGTGAACACGCCCAGGCTGTGGGAGAGGAATGCAGCCCGACCTGCTCCCCTGCAGAGCCTCCCTGGCTGTCAGATGCCATTTATCCAGCAGACATCTGTCTGCCCAGCTCAGCTGGGACACTCAGCCCCTGTGCCCGGCTCCCCGGGGCAGCTGGGACTTCCTACATGGACCTGTTCTGCTTCCCAGAGGAGCGTGCAAGCTCTCCCCGTGCCCTGTTAGGGGGTGAGGGATCTCTGCTGTCCTGGGGACAAGGAAGCTGATACTGACTGTGGCTCATGACACTTCTGCTGGAGCAGAAGCTTTCTGCAAGTTGTGCTTTGGCCAAGCAATCACTTGCCTTTGGTGCCTGAGCAATTATGACTTGTGTTCTCTCAGCTCTCCTGGCCTTAAAAATCCTGGGTTTGGAGCACTCCATCTCTTCTACCCAGTTTCCAGAGTAGCAGGAATTTTTATATTCTAGGATCTCCTGCAACTCAGCACCTGCTCTCTGGGCTCCAAGTCACTGCCCCCGGGGATGTGGTACCTTGTGGAAGTCCTCCATGAACTTCAGGTGGCTCTCCTCGCAGATCAGCAGGTTCAGGTACTCCTTCCAGTCAGCGTGCACGGCCTCAATGTGAGCCTGCAACACAGGGGTGCAGGGGACATCAGCAGGACCCCCGTGGCAGGGGAAGCCTGAACTGCCCCAGCTGCATCCTGAGTGAGCAGCCCTTTGGCTGCCTCTGGAGCCACCCAGATGCTCTCAGGGGGAGCCCAGGATGGGAATACCCAAGGCTGGGATGATCCCATGGCACATCCTTGTGTCCATCCTCCCACCAAACAGGGGAGGGTTCCACCATAGTTTATGGGTGGGCACAGGGTAATTGCCACAGGAATGAGGAAGATGGGAAGAGCTCCTTAGGTTTATCTTTCCTCCTCCTGTGGTGTTTACACATCTGCAAGTGAAGGAGGCTTTTTCCCCCTTGGCATCTCAGGAACTAAGGTCACGAGTGGTGTTGGCACTGGGTCCCACTCTGGAGAAGGGCTGGGTGAGTTGCCCATGCTCCAGGGGGGCTGGGACCCATCCCTGGTGCTCACCTCGATGGCATTCTTCCCAGGGTGGTTCTGGGCCAGCAGCTGATCCCCATCAGCGTGCAGCTTGTTGATGGCCTCCTCCTTCTCCTCCAGCTTCCGATGGATGAAGTTCTGGATGGAGAGAGGTGAGACATTGATTCCCATGAAAGGGAGGGGACCCTGCCTGCAGTCTGGGGCTGAGCAGCTCCACAACACAGTGTGCTGTTCCCCACCGCAGCTTTCACTTTTCCTTCCCTGGCAGATGTTGCTAAAGATGTGACTGGGATAAAGGACAGGAGGGTGAGGGAGCCGTCCCTGTTGCGTTATCTTTGGCAGAGGTAAGGATTAACCCCACTATCCCTGTACAATCAGCTGCACATCTCAAAGCCCTTCACGATAGGTTGGCAGAGACTGGGGCACAGGAGAGGGACCATTTCCTGCCCCCATGCAGCTGCCCTGGCGCCGTGCCCAGCTCCCTGTGCCCAGCAGCAGCCGGAGCAGGGTCTGGCTGTGGGGAGCACACCGACCTCGTACTGGCGGCGCCGGCTGGGGTAGTCCAAGTTTTGGTCGCTCCAGTCGTAATGGGTCCTGTCCTTGGCCTGCTGATCCAGCCAGTAGAGCTTGTTGGTGCAGCGCTGCATGTAATCCTGCAGCGAGTTCAGGTCCTGCTGCCGCTGCTGGGAGCCGGCCTGCGGAGGGGCACAGGGACAGCTCAGCCCAAAGCTCCTCTCTGTGTCCCCAACCAGGGACCCCTCCAGGAGGGCTCTGCCCCAGGATCCCAGGGGCTCTTACCAGCAGCTTCTGGTATTTGGTTTGGAAGTCGCTCATGTTTTCCTGGAGGAGGAGCAAGGCAAGGGTTAGGAGAGGTGGCTGGAGAGCGGTGCTCTGACAGGGGCTCGAGGGTGCACAGGGATGTGGGTTTAGGCTCGAGGGGGATGTGGTTTATGGGATTTGCCTCATTGTAAAGCCAGAGCTGGCGTGTGATGCTGTGCTCTCAGGCTGGGAATGGATCTGGGCACCCACCCAAACCTGCTCCGGGCTGTAGCACCTTGGATGGTGGGACAAGGACACCCTGCCCTTCATCCAGGGGTCAGGGCAGGGCTGACCCTCCAGGGCAGCAGGGAGAGGGGCAGGAGAGCTGACCTTGCTTCCTTCCTTGACGATGTGTGGCCCGATGGCCATGACCTCATTGTGGAAGATGTTGTGCTCTTCTACTTGGCTGTTGACCAGTGGCAGGTCAGTCCCAAAGCCTTTGCTGCTCAGTGCATCCTGGGGGGCACAGGAGGGGCGGTTAGCAATGGGGGAATGGGGGCAGGCTGCCAAGAGCTAGGAAGCTCCTCTTGGAGGTGGCTGTGGAGCTGGGCGTGGGTGGGCTCCAGTGGCTGCAGTGTATGGACGCCCCAGGAGCGTGTGGGTGAAATCAGCTGTGCTGGAGGGCAGCCATGGGAAAACCAGTTTGGGGGGTTAAACCCTTCTCTGGCTGGAAGAGTGCAGGGAGTGGGATAAAATGAAAAATAAAGGCTGTGGAGTAGAGCCTAAAGCAGGTGGTGACTGGGGATGCTGAGGCCAGGAGCGGTGCCACCTCGAGCACTGACTCCTGGTGCCACAGCAGCCAGCCTTGTCCCACCAGCTCTGCGCCTCCCTGCCACCCAGCTGTTTGCAGCTCCCACTATGGAGCAGCTCCCACTATGGAGCTGCCCAGAAGTTTTCCTGGAGCCAGGTTCTCCATGGGGAGCTGCAGGAGTCCCTGCCCAGCTGGTGCTGCTGGCCAGGCAATGACACTGGCGGCCCCTTGGTACCTGTTTCTCCTCGATCACTGTTGACCAGTTAACCTGGGGCTCGATGTGCTGCAGGGGGAAGTTGTAGATTTGCTCGTGTTTCACACGCAGGTTTGCCACGCGCTCCTTCAGCTGCCGGATGCTGTGGGAAGGGAAAGGTGAGGGTGGCATGCAGGATGTGGGCATGGCTGGCACCAGCATTGGTGGGTGTAGCTGATCCTCTCCAGGCCCCGCGGATGGCGGGCTGTGCTTAGGGGAGAGCCCAGCCAGGCTGGCAGCAGCTGTGCTGTGCCTCTGCCAGGGGCTGCTCCTGTGGCTGTGAGCTCAGGGCAGGCTGGACCTGGGGCACAGTGTGGGGCACAGTGGGCAGGTGCCACGTTGCCATCATGTCACACTCCCCGTGCCCAGGATGGCGTGGGTCACACACCCTCATGGGAGTTGGGATGCAGAGGAGCCCCTGGTGACCCCCCCACTGCAGGCAGCAGCTGAGCAGAGCCCCTGGAGAGGCCTCCCCCTCGCCCAAGGGCTCTGGGGACAGTGTCCCCGTGGCACTCACTCTTCTGTGATCATGTCCCCCTGGGGGTGCTTCATGTGCCGGGCCACGGCCGCGTCCCCGTCCAGCACGTAGAGCAGCTTGTCGGACTCGGAGAGTTTCTGTGCTGTCAGCTCCTTGTACTGCGCCAGCTGGCACGCCTTGATCTTGTGCAGGTCCTGAGCAGTGGGGACAGGAGGAAGGGTCACCTCTGGGTGGCCAGGAGGTCATCCCAGCCCGCTCTTCCCTGGCACTGGAGAGGAGCGGGAGCTCTGCTGTCTCCCATCCTCCTGGGATGGATTTTACTTTCCCCTCTCTTGTCACAGGATCATGGAATGGTTTCGGTTGGAAGGGACCTTAAAGACCATCCAGCTCCAACTCCTTGCCACGGGCAGGGACACCTTCCACTTGACAAGGTTGCCCCAGTCTCAGCTGCTGGGGACGGGCTGGGGAGCTGCATCACCTCGGGATGCATCCTTTGGGACCAGGATGGTTCAGGCCTCTCCTCCCACCCCAGCTCCCTGCTGGGATGCACACCCCCACTGCACAGTCCTGCCCCCTGGGTAGGGGGCAATTTGGGGGGGTCCTGTTGCCTGGAACACCCTCCCACCCTCTTCCCACAAGCGGGAGGGACCCCAATAACCCTTAAATGACCCTTTCACATCATCACAATCCAGGTACCAATGCAGAGCTGGCAGCCACCCACACCTGCCTAGGAGAGGAGGGGAGAGCCCAGGAGGTGCCCAGGGCTGGGGCAGGAGGCAGAGGGGAGAGCCTGTGAGTGGGGACTGTGCCTTGCTTACATTTTGCATTCGGGAGTCGGTCTCCACGATGTTTTTCTCCACCTGGTCAGCATTTTTCTGCAGGCGCTCGATGAGCTCGGTCAGCTCTTTGCTGGAGATGCTGGGGAGAGAAGGGGGGGTCTCGTCACCCCACAGAGGCAGCCACAGCCCCCGGGGTGCCCGGGGGTGCCGTGACCCCGGGGGTGGCCGGGGGCCAGCGCAGCCTGCCAGGCACTGCAGCTGTGTGTGACTCACTGCTGCCTTCCAGCTCTTTCCAAAATACTCGGCCAGTGGGCCAGGAGGGGGTGGGGGATGGCTGGAAACAGGAGCGATGCCTGAGGCTCCCTCGGAGCAGGAAAGAAAACAGCTCTTTGCAGGGGCAGGGAGAGAATCACAGGGTATCCTCAGGTGGAAGGGGCTCACAAGGATCATCAGCTCCTGGCCCCAACAATCCCACCCTGTGCCTGAGAAGGGGGGTCCGGTGTGGAAAAAGTGGAGCTGGAGCAGCAGGGGGGCCCTGGCCCCGTGCCCACAGGGCAAGTGGCCCCTTGGAGGCTGCTGCCCCTGGGCAGCCCCTGCCTGCCCCTCCGTGCCACGCTCAGGGCTTCCCTCTCTGCCGGGGTTATTCACACTTCAACCCGGGAAAGGGATGGGGGCACACACGTTGCATCTCTTGCCGTGCTGGTTTTGGTCCCAGGGTGACACTGGCCAGGCTGGCAGGGTGCAGGGCCTGCCCAAATGTTCCCATCCAAGTGCAGGGACGGCGGAGCTGGAGCAGAGGCAGAACAACCCGTGACGCAGCCTCTGCATTGCTGGGGTTATTTTAAACATTTCGTCTCGTGTCTGCCACTTTGGCTGCAAGGAGAGGCTGCAGCATGCCAGGGCCAGCTCCAGGGGCGTGTGCCAGGCACTGCCCACAGCTCTCCCACCCCTGACCAGGAGCAGGGAGTGCCCCCCAAATCCCTGCAGCCAGAGGGAGCTGGGGCTGCTGGCAAGGCTGGGGTGCCCCAGCTGTGCTGCTTTGCCACCTGGGCTGGCTCAATCCAGTCCCAACCACCTTCATATGAGTCTTAATGACCTCGTTATGTGGTGGCAGAGCTAATCTTTATGTGCCACTTGGAAGTGTCAACTGCTGCCGGAGCAGCTGGAGAGGACGAGGGGGGCTGGCTGGGGGAGCAGCAGCATCCCAGCAGGGCTGGCTCATGGCACAGAGTTCCTGCATCCCCCGCCAGAATCATGGAATTGTAAAGGCTGGAAAACCCTCGAAGTACATCGAGTCCACCCATTCCCTCAGCACTGACAAGGCCACCACTGACCCATGTCCCCAAGTGCCACATCCATGTGGCTTTTAAATCCCTTCAGGAACAGTGACCCCACCACTGCCCTGGGCAGCTGTGCCAGTGCCTGACCACCTTTGGCATGAAGGAATATTCCCAATATCCAATCTAAACCTCCCCTGGCACAGCTTGGGGTCATTTCCCCTTGTCCTGTCCCAGTTCTCTGGGAGCAGAGCCCGACCACCCCTGGCTGTCCCCTCCTGTCAGGAGTTGTGCAGAGCCACAAGGTCCCCCCTGAGCCTTCTTTTCTCCAGGCTGAGCCCCTTTCCAGCTCCCTCAGCCTCTCCTGGTGCTCCAGCCCCTTCCCAGCTCTGTTCCCAGCCCAGACCTGACCCCAGGATTGGTGCTGCAGCTCCCCCAGGACTCTGGTGCTGAATTTCAGGACCTGTTCCTGCCTGCCCCGTGTGCTGTCGCTTCAGTGCAGCAGAACAACCCCAAACCCCAGCTCTGGGCTTGTTCCTCCCTACCTCAAACCTGCTCCAGGCTGTGGGAGCCTTGTGGCATCCAACAGCTCCAGAAAAGTTCACACTTCCCTGGGAAGTTCTGCTATGGGCATGGTTTACACTGCTTTTTTTCTTTTTATAGAAGCTGCATCATCAGGATGGTACTCAGAGGTTTGTGCCTGTCACTGTGCCTGCTGCCTGCCTGGCACCTCCTGCACCAGCAGCACTGAACCCAGTGGGCATTCCTGGGCAGAGGAGACAAGGAGGGGTCGCTGGGAGTCGTGGTTGCAATAATGCCAGGGGTGATTCTCATTCTGTGCTCAATAATCACAGCTGGAGGGTGCAGGTGCACGGGGACATGGGGTGTGGGTGGCTGGCTCCTGCTCCAGTGGTAGAACAGCTCCTCAAAATCCACTTTGGGGTTTCTTCCAGCCTTCCCCACCCCACAGAAAGCAGGGCAGAAGTCGGGTGCAGTCAGTGCTTTGGAGCGGGTGACCGAAATGTGCCGCACGTGTTTGGGTCTCTTTGGGTGATGGTTGCTCAGAGCTGGCACCTCCCGCATCCTGGCAGAGCTTGTGGCCACCGAGGAGCCTCCCTCACCTCCCACCCATGCCCTGGAGGCCACCTGAGCTTGGAGGGTGAGAGGTTCATCATCCAGAGGGGAGCTGGGTTTGCTCACTGTGGGGCTGGGAGCTGGGCTGGCACTGAGCTGGGCACAGCTGGAAGCTCCTGCTGGCTCCTGTCCCTGGGCCCTGCCTTGGTCTCAGTGACTCCAGCACGTCCAGTGACTCCTGAAGTCCAAACTTTAGGGTTTCAGCATGGATGGGAACACCATCCTAAAACCCAGCAGAAGTCTGAGCTTTTTCTAGTTCTAGTTTTGACTGAAACCTCTGAATTGTAGGGAGGAAATAAACCTAAGGCAGGGATTTTTTGGATGCATGGCTGTGGTTGAGGCTGCTGACCTGGAGAGCTGAGCTGGAGCCTCAGCCCAGCCTTTTGCTCACTTTGCATCAGCAAAACTGATCTCAGGTTCTGGAAGCAGCGAGGGCAGCACCCAGCCCTGACCCTCCCTCACTGCCCGGCCACTTTGGGTGGGGGTGAGCCCCTGGTCCCCTTCCCTCCGCTCCTCTCTCAGGCTGGAGCCACAAGTCTCCTCATCCCTGTCATCACCTGTGCCCTGCCAGCCCCTTCCCAAGCTGGGGGTGCTGCCCCTGGAGCCCCCTCCTGCCCTCAATGACTCTGAGAACCCAGGGCTGGGGCAGAGTCACCCTCCAGCCCCTGGCACCTGGGGACAGTGACATCCCTTCTCCACCACTGGAGCAGGCGAGGGGCTGGGGGAGGGCAGGGAAGGGCCATTCCCCGTGTTGGAGATGGTTTCCTGGTGATGCAGAGGCTGCAGTGTCTGGGTGACCAGGGCACAGAGATTCAGCCTTGCCCAGAGCAGGCAAGGGCGTGCAGGAGGTGTCGTGGGCATGGCTGGGCTCTCCTGACACACCTGAAAACCTCTGTGGTTCAACTGAGAGTCACCAGCTGAGGCTGTGGGACAGGGAACTCTCACAAAAGCTCCCATGGGAGCTGCACCTCAAACTGCAGTGCTGGGGAGCTGCTCCTGTGCTGCCCTGAGCTCAGCTGTGCTCCACAGCCCGGTGCTGCTGCAGTGCAGGGATAACAAGAGTGCAGGAATAAACAGAAATAAGAGAGAATGGGAAACTCTCACGTGAGATCTCTCTTATTTGTGTGTTTATTTCTCCACTTTGGTGCCACTTTATCAACCAGCTTGGACATCGCTGATGTGAGAACTGTTAATTACTATCAGGCCTGTTAATTACGCACCTGTCCCTGCCACAGCTGGGGCAGTGTGGATAAGCCAGAGGAGGAGCACAGTCCCTGCATCCAGCTGGATGGCAAACAGTGAAAGCTGAAGCCTGGCTGGGATCTCCAGCCAGGGGATGGAGGAGTTTGGCTTCATCTGCTGCAAGGAGGAAGATGCTGGAGTGCCAGGAAAAGGAGGAATGGCTCCCACTGCCAGAGGGCAGCGCTGGATGGGATACTGGGAAGGGATTCTTCCCTGCAAGGGTGGGCAGGCCCTGGCACAGGGTGCCCAGAGCAGCTGTGGCTGCCCCTGGATCCCTGGCAGTGCCCAAGGCCAGGCTGGGCAGGGCTTGGAGCAGCCTGGGACAGTGGGAGGTGTCCCTGCCATGGCAGGGGTGGGATGAGAAGAGCTTTAAGCTCCCTTACAGCCCAACCCATTCCATGATTCAATGCAGGAGAAGCACAAATGGATGAGCAAAGCAGTGAGGAAACCTTGGCTGTCCCAGGAAAAGTGTGTGGATGGGATTGAGAGGACATGGCTCCTTTGGGAAGCTGCCAGGAAGAGCCATGGATGCATCCAGGCTTTGGAGCAGAGCTGCTGGCAGGGGATGCCAGGGCCAAAACGCAGGCTGGGGGATGGCTGGAGCATGGAGCAGGCTGGGAAGGGAGGGAGAAGGGCAGGATTTGGCCAGAGCCCAGCTGGGATGGGCAGCACACACGAGACTGAGCAGAGCTGGGAGCGAAGGTGCCCAGGGCACAGCACGGGGGGAATGCAGAGCTGTTCTGCTGGAATAGATAAGGCTTTGTTTGAGAGATGAAAAAAATAAATAAAAGCTTGGAAAAACTGGCTTTGCCATTTCTGGAGAACTTCAGCATTCTCTGGTCAGGAAGGAAAAAATGATCTCTCATGGAAAGCTGTGCTCAGCACAAGAGTTGATTTTTGTCAGTGCCTGGCTGGGGTGAAGGACCCCAGGTCATTCCCGTGGGGAATGGGAGCTGGTGTTGGGGTTTCTCTCAACTGAAGGACCAGGAGGAAGCAGCTGCACCCTGGCAGACAGCTCTTCATCCATGTACCACAAGTCTGCCCTCAAGACCTTGCTTTCAGTGGGGTTCAGGTGTTCCTGAAAGCTATGGGGGGATTTTTAGGGTTCAGGTTTTTCTTTCTTCTGTTTTCTTAGGGTTTTGGTGATTTTTGTTGGTATTTTAGTTGGGGTATTTTTATTAAGAGAGGTTCTCAACAGACAAATATGATGATAATTATTGTAATGTGAAAACTTTGCTGCTAAAACCTGAATTTTCCTCTATTCCTTTTTCTTTTTCTCTTCTCATTAGGTTTCATCCTCACTGCTAAGAGCAGGTTTTGGAGCAAACCTCCCCGAGATCAGTTTCTCCAGGATGTGCAAAGGTCTTGTGCTTGCTGGCAGGTGGTAGAAAATCCCTTTGATTTCTCAAGTTTCCTTTTTTCCAAACAAGAAGGCTGTTTCCTTACTCCCTCCAAGGGAGGATGCTCAGACTCTCCTGAGCTTTGACCACTCCAGCTGCCTGAGTTCCCTGGCCAGGCTCCTGCTGGGGATTTGTCCCATGAGCCTGATCCTTGCTGGGAGGGTTATGGGAAGGGACAGGGAATTATCCTGTCCTGCTCAGGGATGCTGCTCTCCTGGCAGGAAACCTTCCCATCCCAGAGGCTTCTCCTGGTGGGATGGCTCGGCCAGGGCCAGGGGAGCTGGGTGAGGACGGGGTCTGATCCCACCACGGGACGATCAGCAGAGCAGGCAGTGCCCACCCAGTGCTGCTCTCACTTCCATCCCCGTTCTGTGCCCATTTACAGAGATTTCATAGAAAGCTCTCCCGTGCCAGCCCTGCTGCTGGAGGAATTAAACTGAATGAATCCTCCAGAAGGCCACAGCACACAGCTATAAATGTCCTTCAAGCTGCCCCAGCCACAGCTCCCACTGCATGAAATTTTCTCTTGCTGCTTTTAATGGCACTGGAGTGAAACTGTGGCAGGGTAGAGAGCACAAGGGCTGGGCTCTGGCTACGGCAGCTCAGGCTTGGGAGAGATTAGGATCTGGCTGAAAACTCCGAGCAGACTCCTGTCAAGCTGCCCACGTCAGGGTGTAGCTGGACAGCAGGGCTGCTGTGCTCAGCCCAGCCTGTTCCAGTTGTATTTATCTTCCCTCGTAGCAATGGTGATATTTCATTGTAATCTGCATGGAAATGAGGGCAGAACCGGGGCGGGCGAAGGAGGCTCGCTCCGCCCTCAGCCTCAGCAGCTCCTGACTCACCTGCTGACTCCAGCCCTTCCAAACAGCCCCTGGAAACGGGGGCCAGCCCTGCAGGCAGAGCTGTCCCAGTGCCTGCACCCCTCTTATCTGGGGAGCGACACTGCTGAGCTGGGAATTCTCCTGGGTGGGTGCTCTCACCCCGAGGACCCCGAGGATGAAGAACTTTCCTGCTGGCAGGAGGGAGAGTTTCTGCAGCAGCTGCGAAGGCTGAACTGCTTTTTATAATAAAATTATTAAATGGTTTGAATTAGATGGGCAGGGACCCCTTTCACTATCCCAGGTAGCTCCAAGCTCTGTCCAGCCTGGCCCTGGGCACTTGAGTGAGGGCACCTCCCTCACTGCTCTCTACCTGCCAAGCCTGGACTATCAGAAGAAGAAGAAGAAGCCAACCTGCTGTGTTCTGAGCATGGCAAGTGTTTGAGGAGCGTGGTGTGGAAGGAGGCTGATGATTTTCCCCATGCTGTGGCTCTGTGCAAGGCTTGTGCCTTCCCTTCCAGGGACACACATCCATGTGACAAGGCAGTGGTCACGGCTGAATTCCCAGGGCCTTTCCTCTCTCAGGGATGAGAGCAGAATAGAGCAATCAAGTCCATGAGACTAAAGAGATGTCACCATCATCCTCCAGGATCCCCAGCCAAGGCAGGGAGATGCCCAGGGCTGGATGGGGATGGCTACTGAGCCTGGAGGTCTCGAGCCCAGGCAGATCACAGAGCTGCAGCAGGTATTCCTAAGGGCAGACCTGGCCCCTGGTGATGCTGGATCTTGAGGGCCACTTTGGGGGTGGGACAGGGTGGCTGTCACATCCAGGGCACAAAGAGTTGTTCATGGGGAGGTTGCAGCACCTGGCTTGGGTGCCAGTGCTGTTCATGGAGGTGTTCCCCTCCTGGGCAGGCTTTGTCCCGAGGCTGAGGAAGCCCCCAGGCTCCCACGGCTCCTCTCCGGGCTCTGTCCTGCTGCTGGATGATGCTCCCCGGGCAGCCCCTGCCTCCCTCGGCTGAGCCCGTGGCCCTGGCTCCCGGGGCTGGAGGACACGCTCCGGTGCCCCTGTCTCTTGCCAGACCGGTGCTGGGCTCTCGGCTGTCCCTGGGTGCTTTGAAGGCTCCGTCAGGCAGCGCCCTGGCACCGCGCCCTGCCCGGGCCGGGGCCGCGCTCCGCGGTGGCGAAATCCCGGTCCCTGCTGGCGGCGGGGGCGGGCGCTGCGTTTTGGGAGTGTTGCTGTGTTTTCCTGGCAGCAGAGCGGGGCGGGAGCCGCCTGGGAGCCTGGCAGTGCCTGGAGCAGGGGCCGGGGCAGCAGCTCCTCGCTTCTTCGCAATCCTCCTCCAGCAAGTTGTTCAACCGGTCGGGCACCGGCTTCCCCATCTTGATGGTGGGGCTGTTTCCACACGGTGGGAGTGTTCCCTGGATTCACAGATGTTTGTAAACTCCAAGGCAGGAATTAACAAATTGGGGCTAATAAGCACAGCTCTCCCCGAGGTGTGCACGGACAGCCGGGGCGCAGGGAGGGAGGGAGGGAGGGTGGCCCCGGGCACAGCCCCGCGCTGCTTCCTCAGCCACCAGCAGCCAGAAAAGCAGAGGTTTCGGCCTGGCCCGCAGCCTCCGGAGGTGCTCTGGCACCTGCCCAGGGCCGCTGGGCTGCAGGCAGGGCGGTGAGGAAGTTTCTTCCTTCCTGCGCCGATCCCGGCGGATGGAGGGAGCGCGGGGTGCCCAGGGCTGGACGCAGCCCCCGGTGGGCACCGCACAGTGCGGCTCTGTCTCCTCCTGCTTCACAGCATCCTCCCGGGGCCGAGCTGCCAGCCCCGCCGCGGGTTCTCGCTCTGCAGCCGCCCAGACTCCCCCGGAGCTCAGAACGCGCCCGGCTATCGGCACCATCCTTCCTTCCTTCCTTCCTTCCTTCCCCCTAGGGAGGTGCGGAGCCTCCGAGGGCTCCGTGCCACCCCCGCCTCGTCCCGCCTGCCCTCCCCGGGGCAGGTCTGGCAGCAGAGCCGTGCCCCGGGCTTCGGGAGCCTGGGCGGCCCCGCCGAGCCAGCCGGGCTGCCGGGGAGCCTTGCCCGGGGCTCCGGGAGAGGGAGCTCAGCGATGCCCGGTGCCAGGGCAGCAGCGGGCACTGCCACCGCCACCGCCCCGCTCCCGCAGGCACGGAGCCGCCGGGGCTCCCCTGCCTGGGAAATGTGGCACTTCTGGGCTGGCTGTCCCTCTCCGGGCCCTCGAAGCCCCTGCAGCAGCTCCCCAGCTTCCTTCCCGAAGGAGGATTTTTGGGAGAGGGCGGCTGCTCGGACTCCACCAGCCAGGACTGGTGCCGGTGGAGAGGAATGGAAGGGGATGAAGAGCCACGGGCTGGGATCATGAATCCTTGAATCACTCAAAATCCTGGAGCACGCCACATGCTCTAGAGCCCCTGCAGCTCCTCTGGGAAACACAGGACACGTTTCTGAGTTAACCCCAACATCCACCTCTGTGGAAAAACATCCCGGTGCAGGCAGGGGCTGGGGACTGTCCACCGTCCAGCCCAGAGAGGCTGAGCCTTGCTGCGGAGGGATTTTTACACCTTTTCCCTTTTATCAGTGACCTTTCACAGGGTGCATTCAACACCCTGCTTTTCTTTTCTTTTTTTTTTTTTCCTTTTCTTTTCTTTTCTTTCTTTTTTTTTTTTTTGTTTTAACCAACCAGTACCACCGAAACGCGTCCCCACCCCGTCGGAGGGAGCCGAGGGAACGACGATGGACCAAAAACCTGATGGTCCGGAGGGAAGAGGGGCGAAGGTGGAGAACAACCAGACTATTTTCCCCTAAAATGTGACCCAGCACACAGCTGAGAAGAGAAGGAACCTGCTCGCCGGAGCTGCTGCGATGGGAGGGGAGCTGGGAGACGCAACCTCTGTGCCCACAGCCGGCGCAGGAGACGGACCCAGCTCGGGGAGGAGCTGCCACTTCCCGGGGGGGCAAACACCGGAGCTCCCACTCGGCTCTCAGGGCTCCACCAGCACTCAGAGGGTGCCCGCACCTCGAGCATGCCACACTCCAGGGCTCCTCAGCTCGGGAATGCCCACTCCTCGGGGGGTGCCCACACTTCAGGGTGCCCACACCTCGGTGGTGCCCACACCTCCAGGGGCACCCACTCCTTGGGAGGTGCCGACACCTCGCGGTTCCACACCTCGGGGGTTCTCACACTCGAGGGTGTCCGCACCTGGGGGATTCCCATTCCTCGAGGATTCCCGCTCCTCGGGGGGGTTCCCACTCCTCGGGGGGGTTCCCGCTCCTCGGGGGGGATCAGCTCCGCCGAGCCCCGGCGCGGAGCGGGGGATGCTGCGGGACGGGATCCGTGCCACCCCCGGGCTCTGCTCGTCCCGGGAGGAGCGGGGCTGCCCGAGGCCGGCTCACTCACCTTTTCTTCTGCACGGAGGGGCTGTATTTCCCTTTGTTGCGTTTCCTGAAGAGCGAGTGCATCGCGTCCCCGCACGGCGCCCGCCGCGCTCCTCCTGCCCGTGCCCGCCGCCGCCCGCAGCCTCTGCGCCGCCACCGGGCCGGGCCCCGCCGGGAGGCGGGACGGGGCTGCACCGCCTCTGCCTCCTCCTGCCTCCTCCTGCCTCCTCCTGCCTCCTCCCGCTCCTGCCCCGCTGCCTGACCCGCCCCTCCCAGCCCGCAGCATCCCCCCCTGGCTTTGGGGCGCCCGGGAAGGGTCGCGGCAGGGTTGGAGCCCCCGATGTGCAGGGCCGGCCTGACACCCCCAGGGCCGGGCACGGCTGGTCCCTGGTCAGCGGGGCCGTCACGGGGGCTGCGGCTCCTCCCGGGCCGTCTCTGTTTGGGGATGAGCGGCGCTCGGAGTGTCCCTGCTCCTTCCAGTGACATCGGCACTGCCGGGACACCTCCAGTCCTTTCACACGAAAGACACGGAGGGGCTGGAGCGTGTCCAGGGAAGGGAACAGAGCACCAGGAGGGGCTCAGGGAGCTGGGAAAGGGGCTCAGCCTGGAGAAAAGGAGGTTCAGGGGGGACCTTGTGGCTCTGCACAACTCCTGACAGGAGGGGACAGCCAGGGGTGGTCGGGCTCTGCTCCCAGGGAACAGGGACAGGACAAGGGGAAATGACCCCAAGCTGTGCCAGGGGAGGTTTAGACTGGATATTGGGGAAATTCCTTCAAGCAGAAGGTGGTCAGGCAGTGGCACAGCTGCCCCGGCAGTGTTCCTGAAGGGATTTAAAAGCCACATGGATGTGGCACTTGGGGACATGGGTCAGTGGTGGCCTTGTCAGTGCTGAGGGAATGGGTGGACTCGATGTACTTCGAGGGTTTTCCAGCAATTACAATTCCACGATTCTGCCTGGGGATGCAGGTTTACATTGGATATTGGGAAAATTCCTTCACGGACAGGGTGGTCAGGCACTGGCACAGCTGCCCGGGGCTGTGGTGGCGTCCCCATCCCTGGGGGGATTCAAAAGCCCTGTGGATGTGGCACTTGGGGATAGGGTTAGTGGCACATAGATGGTGCTGGGGGAGTGGTTGGACGTGATGATCTTACAGATCTGCTCCGACCTCAAGGACTCCATGAGGCACCGGGATGCCTCCCCCAGGCCCCCGCAGCCTAAGAGGTTTTGCTCACACATGCACACAGCAGTCAGCAATTAGGACCAGCTCTGGCCTTTTTATCCCGGGATTTTGTGCCCATGCGGGATTAAAGCCCTGATTGTAGCTTCCCCACCAGCCCCAAATCCTCTGCTGATTTTCGTTCTGGGGGCAAGTCAGTGCACGCTGTGACCTATTGATCCCGATCCCGGCGTGTGCCGGATCCCCGCGCTGCGGGAGCCCTTAAAGAGCCCCGGGCACTGCGGCCGGCCGGGCACTGCCGGGGAGGCTGCGGCGAGGCAGCGGCGGCGCGAGGCAAGTGTGGGTTTGTGTCTGTCTGTCTGTGTGTCTGTCTGTGCTTCTCCGTGTGTGTTTGTGGGGGTCCCTCCAGCCCAGTTTGCCGTGGTTTGTGTCCCGGCTCCTTTGGGGTGAGGCTGTGTCCCGGCAGGAGCTGAGCCTGCTGCGGGCTCTGTGAGGAACCCACAGCCCGTGCCCCACGAGCCCTGACCCCCCGGGCCTGCTGTCACCCCACACACAGCACACTTGGTGTGCCCGTGGCCTCATCCAGCCAAGCACCTTCGAGCCCTTGGCCACTGGGATGGGTTTAAAACACTCCCGGAGCCCAGGGCTGTGCTGAGGTGGGTCAGCTGGGGGTGGGGATGGCAGGGTCCTGCTGGGATTGAGTGCCAGGGCTGTCACTTGGGCACTGCTGGGCGTGGAGGTGCGAGGCTGGAGCCAGAGCCGGGGCTGGGCCTCACCCTGGCCTGGCCAGGGCCATCTCCGGGCTCTCCCTGCTGCCAGCCATGGCCCCAGCTCCATCTGAACCACAGCTGAGGGGCTGACTTGGTCTCCATGGAGCTTCCATTCTCACTTCAGAATAGATCGTGAGGATCCCCTGGGCAGGAACAGTTTATCTGATCCCCCAAACCCATTATCCCGTGGGATTCCTGGCAGTGCCTGGAGCCTGGCACGCTCCCTGCCGTGGCCATCAGTGCCAGGCTCCTGCCCTTGCTGAGGAGCACACCGGTGTTCCCCTGCTTTTTGGGAGGAGGGTTCTGCAGGTGCTGAGGTCCTTTCGGAGGCTGTGAGCATCCCTGTGCCACCTGCCCAGGCAGCACCTGCATCCCCTCCTCCCCCCAGCCCCACGGAGGGCAGCTGAGCAGGGACAAACCCGGCCCACTGCTTTTGTTTCACTGCGTGAAATCCTGCACGTCTTTACTCGGCACTAGAAACACTTTCTGGTTTTTGTGCTTTGGGATCCCCCCGTCTCTAGCAGCAACATGTTCTGGATGTTTAAAGGACCGGCTGCTCTTAAAGCTTCCAGAACCACCCCAGAGCCCCCCTGCTTAACCCTGAGCGAAGGTGAGCAGAGGTTTAGGGATGAGCTGCCTCTGCCTACCAGAGGGGTTTGCCTTCCATCTCCTCCTGCGCCAGTTCTGCAGCCTTAATCCTCCTAATCTCCCCACATCTCTGGTGTGGCTCATTTTTGTGTGCAAATGCCCTTGAGAGCAGCAAAATTGCAGCTGCTGGGTGAAACACCAGGCGGAGAGAAACTCCAGTGTAGTGGAAAACTCTGTCTTATGTAAACTGCCCAGGTATTCTGCCTTTGCCTTGGCTTGGGATCAGAGGCACTGCACAATCCTCTGTACACAGGGTGGTTTTGGGGACCTGGGGGCCTGTGGTTTGGGGGTGCTGGCAGCTCTTCTTCAGGCTCTGGTGCCTGCCCAGAGCACCGCACAGCCCGTGCTGAGGTTCCCTCCTCGGCAGGGCTCTGCCAGGCTTGGTTTTGCAGCGTTTATTTTGCAAATGAGCCTTTTGGTGGCTTTAGCGCTGCCGCTGCTCCCTGCTGTGCTCCGTGCCCTCCCACTGCTGCCGCTGGCAGGCCGGGCACACCCCGTGCCGGTGTGCAGGTACCCGGCCCCGGTGCCCCCGGCTCCCCGGAGCCTCCTGAGCCTGGGCAAGCCGGGGGCCCTGCCCTGGGAGCTGCCCCGGGTGTGGCCCCACGGGGGCTCCTGGGAGGATGCTGAGCCAGGGTGCTGCACCCACCCAGATGTGTTCCCCTGGCTCCTTTCCAGCCCGCAAAACACCCACGGAGCTCCTTCCACGGGGCCGAGCACCTCGACAGAGGCAGCAATGTGGCAATATTGACTTAACCTGGCTAAGAATCTCTTGAGCTGAAGCTGCTGCGGTGGGAGGGGAGCGGGAGGGGAGAGGGAGAGGAGCACGTTTTATGCAACGAGATGACATTTTCCTGGCAAGCCCTTCTCTGGCATCCCACACCCTGCTCCACCCTGTGCCAGCCCCGGCACCCGGCCGAAGCTGACCCCGCTGCCCAGGGCACAGGATGGGCACCCGCTCGGGGCTCTCAGTCCCTGCTGACACCTGGGCACACCCCGCTGTGCCCCCCCGTCCTACACAGCCCATTGTAGTTCAGGATGGCACCAGGGCTGGGTGGGTCATGCCAGCAGTGGGGTGGTGGCATCCCCTTCCCCAAGGGCCCCAAAAGGCACCGTGGCACTGCCAAGGGTTTTGGGGGCCCATCAGAGCAGAGGGGCCCGGCATGGGGGTGATCAGCCCTGGCAGCTGTTCAGCAATGTTCCTCAATGAGGAATTTTCAGATTTCACTTCTGATGGAGGGGGGTTGAGGCAAAACAACTTGGAAATCTCCTCCAAAAGCCCGATGGAACACAAACAGCAGAAGATGAGCCAAAATCTCATTTATGTTCTGGGTGGGGAGTTTTGACAGCCCCTGGAGGGCCCAGCTGAGCTGGCGGCCCGCACGGCAGGGGTTTGGGGTGGGAAGGGAGCTGCTGCTCGCACGGCAGGAAAGCAGGGCACTGAAACACCTCCGTGTGCCGCTTCCTCCTGGCGGCTCCCACGTGCGCAGGAATGCGGCCGTGCTCGTTCCTAGCTGGTCCTGGGCCGGCCGAAACCTCCCCCAGCTCCGTTTGGGGCTGGTTTTGCTCTGAAATCAGCAGCCAGCGCGGCTGCTTCGGCCCCATCCCGCAGCCCCTGCCAGCCTCGGTGGCTTTAGATGGCTCTGGTGGGACGTGGTGGCTCAAAGGACCAAGCTCAGGGCTCCTCAAACTGCGAGAAAGAAACAGAATAAAACAAGTGCATCACTGCCGATGCCAAAGGATGGGAAAGCTCCTGTCCCAGCAGGGAAGTGCTGCACTTTTCCTGCTGCACTCGCTGCTTTGAGCCCAAGTGCCATCAAGGGACTCAGCACTGAACAAACACCAAGCGAAAGCGGTGCAGGCAGCCAAGCAAAACAAAGGCTCAGAGAGGCCGGTGCTCTGACTCATTTGGCATGGAAATGCAGCACGGAATAAATTAAGTTTGGCTCTTCCTCATCCTCCCGGCACAGCACCGAGCAGGAGGGCTGCCTTGTCACCAGGGCTGGGGTGGCTTTGGGCGCATGGGGACACCTGCACCAAGCTGGGGGGAAAAAGGGGGAGTGGGGAGCGCCCAGGAGGGACACAGCCACCCTGGCAGGTCCCTGTCCTGTGTCCCCAGCCATGAGTTTTGGAATGGCACTGAGCAATGTACAGCTGGGCTGGATGGTAAGGTCAGAATGTGCATCCGAGACAGCAGCAGCTTCTCTTGGTCCTTTTTGTCCTGTCTCATGAAGGGATGGGGTCCCAGACCCCCAGTGGGGACACACAGCTGTCATCATCATCATCATCAAATCATCGTAGAGTGGTTTGGGTTGGAAGGGACTTAAAGTTCACCTAGTCTCCCCCTGCCAAGGCAGGGACACCTTCCACCAGCCCAGGTTGCTCCAAGCCCCATCCAACCCGGCCCTGAACATTTCCAGGGGCATCCCCAGCTCCTCTGTGTCCCCTGTGCCCCTCAGTGGCTCGGTGCTGCAGCCCTGAGCACCCATGCAGGAGCACTGATCCCGGCTGGGACCACTCTGTCACAGTCCCCAAAACACATCGAGGGGAAGAAAAAGGTCAGGGCTTCACCTGCAGGCTTTGGCCTGTGATGTAAAGACTGGGAATTTCCGGGGTGTAATGTTTGCATCTCTATAAATATGCACCTGGAGCGCAGCCAGGGGCAGCTGCCTGCGATGGGCGAGGGAGATAATGCCCCGCTTCCGCCGGCGCGGAAACGCGCGGGGAAAGGGCACGGCAGCGCCTGCCCACAGCACCCGCGGTGATCCACCCCGAGCCCGCCCCGGGGGATGCTGCGACCCCCAGGGCTGGGGGTGACACGGTGACACATCCCTGGGGGTCCGCGGGCACGGTCAGGGCGGTGCAGATGATGCCCCGGCACAGCGGGCAGGCCCGGGGCGGCCCCGCCGCTCTGTCCGGCTGGGCTCCGTCCTGCCCTGGAGCGGGGTGACACTGCCTCAGACAATCCCGACTGGTGAGGCTGGGAGAGGCCGGCCCTGCCCCGGCACCCGGCACCCCGCGCCCGCCGGCTCCCCGGTTTCGGCAGAGCCAGGCCCGTCCCCTCCCGGCGGCACAAACCGGTCCCGGCGCTCACGCCCTGCTCCGCCCGGCCCGCCGTGCCACAGCCCCGGGAGCGGCCGGGCACCCCTCGGCAGCGCTGGGCTGGGGAGGCAGGGCACCCCGAGCGCCCCCAAAACGCACCAGGGGTGCCCCGATGGATGGGGGTCCTGGGCTGGCTCCCCTGTAGGGCTGGCCCCGAAAGCAGAGCTGCGCACAAGAGTGGGGTCGTGACCAGCTGGTGGCGGCTGTCCTGGGCGGAGGACTGTCCCTCCTCAGGGAGCTGTCACCGCGCTGGGAGGCGACAGGTGAAAAGGGTTTTGGCACCGGCACATCCTGCACAGTCACTCGCAAAGGATGCCGAGCGGGATCGGCCTTAATTCCCCTCCTTGTCCCGGCAGCAGCGCCCTCGGCAGCGCCCCGGGCACGGCCCGGCCCCGGGGCGGCTGCGGAGCGCGGGGCCCTCCCTGCTCTTCGTCACAGCGTGGGTGACGGGGGCTGGGGCGGCTGTGCTCACCCGGGGACCCGGCTGTCCCCACTGGTGTCACACGGAGCTGAGCTCCCAGCCCTGGCGGCAGCTCGGGGCCGGGGAGCGGCGGCACGCTCGGGTCACCGCCGCCTCTGCTGCTCGGGGCTCCTCAGCTGCCTCACGTGCCCCATCCTGAAGCAATGACACGAAGCTGTGCCAGGGCAGGGTTAGGGTGGATATCAGGAATGGTTCTTTACCCAGCTGGGCACTGCCCAGGCTCCCCAGGGAATGGGCACAGCCCCGAGGCTGCCAGAGCTCCAGGAGTGTTTGGACAGCGCTGCCAGGGATGATGCCCAGGGTGGGATTGTTGGGTGTCTGTGCAGGGCCAGGGGCTGGGCTGGGTGATCCCAATGGGTTCATTCACACTCAGGATATTCCATGATTTCCTGTCCCAGCGTTACCTGGAGCTGTGGGGAGCGATGAGCACAGGACCTGGGCCGGGGAGGCTGGTGGCTTTCCCAGGCCAGACACAGACAGATGCATTTCATAATCCCCAGGTCTCACCTAATCCCCAGGTCCTGGCCACCCCTGGCTGCTGCCCTGGGATCACTGATGGGGAGAGGGAGAAATTTAATACACAAAATGCAGTGGCTTGATGCTCATTTGGGACTTTTCCATCACCCCAAATCCGGGCCTGTCTGTCCATCCTGCTGTCCATCCATCCCACCCACAGCTGGATGTGGACAAACGTGACTGGGCTGGCTGTGGCTTCACTGCTCTGGGGTAATTCACATTCCAGGATAATACCCCACTTCAAACAGGTCCCATCTGCCCACCAGCGCTCACTCCCAGGCCTTTCCTAATAGTCTAAAGGATAATTTGGTTGCTGGGGTAGGATCAGAAAACCTTAACCAGGGATGAGGATGGGGATGGGGGGGGGAATACTCAATGCAAGACTTGTGCCCCATATTAAATATACTTGTATATATAATATTTTATATATATAAAATATTATCATGCAGTGGCCAGGGAGGAGGGGAGCCCTGAGTGCTGCCCCAGCCCAGGCTTAGTGCAGGTCAGAGACGCCTACAATTGTCTTTAAATAGTTTGTGGTGGCAGGTTAACCATGGATTACAACCACCATTAATGATTATAACCATCATTAATGATTACAACCATCATTAATGATTATAACCATCACTAGCAGCCACTGCAAGTGCGGAGTGAAGGAGGGGCTCGCTGGTGGGGGCTGAAGGGGTCCTTGTGCCAAAATAAATAAACTCGGTTTGTGGAATCAGGGCCGCGGTGGGCAGGGACGGTGGGGTGGTGGCACACGGGTGACACTTCGTGGCTGCCGCGGGGGTCCCGTGGTGCCGTGGCCCCCAGCCCGGGGGTGGCCCAGCCGCGCTGGTTGGACGGAGCCGCCCGCGGGTCCCGGCCCGGCCGCTCGGCCCCGCGGCCCCGCCGGGCTCAGCCGAGCTGGGGGGCCGGCGGAGGGGCGATCACATGCTCGCCCGCCCGCCCGGGATTAGGTGCAGCCGCTGGCGGGGAGCCGTGCCAGGGAGCCGCGGCGGGCAGCCCATGGCCCCGGGCAGCAGGAGCGCGGCTGCCCCGAGGGCCCGGCGGCCCCCGGCATGTCCCAGCTGCAGCGCCCTGGCCGGCCCCTGGAGCGCTTCGATGGGCTCTCCCTCATCTACTGGTGAGCGGGGCGGGCTGCCGCCGCACCGGGACCGGCACCGGGACCGGCACCGGGAATGGGAGCGGGCATCCCTCGGGGCCTCGGGTCCGCTCTGCAGGGACGGCGTTCGGGAGGCTGCTGGGCTCGGTGACCCCGCGGCTTTTGGCGGGGTTGGTTTGATTCCGTTCATTTTCGGTTCGTGCGGGGGCAGGGTCTGCTGCGGGTCCCACGGCACCCGCAGGGGCCGCGCTCAGGTGAGGCCGGGATCAGCCAGGGCTGCGAAGGGGATTTATTTCCAGGCAGCGGCCGGGGAAGCACCCACACCCTCTGCGAGCAGCTGCGGGTGCTGCTGCCGCAGTTGGGGTGCGGGCTCTCCCCTATGACCCAAGCTCCCCAAGGGCCCCGTGCCCGCGGCCGCTGCCCGGAGCGGCCGGGCGCGGAGCAGGGCCCGGCGGGGCCCGAGGGCGGCGGAGGGGACGGGAGGGGACGGGAGGTGACGGCGGCCGCAGATGGCTATGTAGGGCAGGGAGAGCGGCGGCAGCGCGGCTCTGCCGGGGCCAGGGCTCAGGGCGTGCGGCTTTAGCCGATTAACGGGGGTCAGTGGGCCGGAGCCAGAGCCGGCCTGGGCCCCGCCGGGTCTCGGACCACCCTGTGGCTCGGCGGAGGCGTTCCTGGGCCGGCCGGACCCGGGCTGCTCCCAGCGAGGCGCAGGGGCCGCGCTCCGGCCGCCGCCGGGACATGAAACACCTGCGGCTGAAGTAGGTCACGGGCCCGGGGCTGGGGACCGCAGCATGGCGAGGGCAGCAGCCGGGGGTCACTGCCACCGAGCCGGGCCCGGGGCTGGGGGCCGCAGGATGGCGAGGGCAGCAGCCGGGGGTCACTGCCACCGAGCCGGGCCCGGGCACGCTGCGCTGATGCTGTCCCGCTGCTTTTGGGTGCGGAAAGGGCAGAATCAGCTGGCGGTCGGAGGGAGGTAGTGCAGGACAGGCGGGACCGCGTGGCCGTGTGCGGGCAGCGCTGCTGCTGTGGGGCCCTGGGGGCTGTAGGGGAGCTCAGCTCGCTGGGGGCCCCCGGCCATCCCTGGCTGCACGGGGCTGCTGAGCCCTGGTGCCCTGCCCTGCCAGGCAGAAATGCTCGAGCCCCATTTTCTACCTCACACATCTGCTCACAGGCTGGAATTTTGGGTCCTCTGCTTTTTTCACTGGGCTGTGTTTGGTTTAGGAGGAGAGGGACGGTCAGGGGGAGCGTCCCCACATGTGGCGGCTGCCAGATGTGCTGGCCGGTGTCCGGCTGTCTGCCGGCTCCGTCGGGACGCGGCGGAGGATGGCGAGCAGATGGCGGGGGAGATAACACCTCCCGGCTCTTCGATAAGGATGACCCCGCTCTGCCGCTGATTAAAAGATTAATTTTGGAGTTTGAAATAGGAATTTGATAAATAAACGCGAGCCGTCAGCAGAACCTCACCCGGCAGCATCAGGGCGGGGGTGGTGCCCGCCGCGGCCGGAGCAGCGGCTCAGCCCTCAGCCCTCATCGCCCATCCCTCATCCCTCAGCCCTCATCCCCGGCTTCTTTCTCCCGACGGCGATGCCGCTGTGGCCCCGCGGGGCTCTGGAAGCTCTGAGCAGGGTTTGCAGCGGTGGTTTCTGTGCCGGAGCTCTGCCAGAGCCCCCAGGAATGGAACAGCCCCGGGGGCGCCGCCGGGGCCGGGCGGCTCTGTGGCCGGAGCCCGCTCTGTGTGCTCGGGGGGTTTGAATCCCCTGGCTCCCACCAGGCGTGGCCGGGTGCGAGACTGGCCTGCACTCCCACCAATCCTCCTGGAATTGTTATTGTGTCCCTTGGAATTGTTATTGCTGCCTGTCTGTGCCTTGTGCCGGGGTCTGGAATGGAGCAGGGCAGTGTTTGCAGCTCAAGGATGGCTCAAAGCCCTTCCCAAGAGCTGCACTTCCAGTTCAGCAGCATGTTCTGAAATCTTTCCCCAAAAGATGTGATTTTCCCATCTTTCCATACCCAGCCATTTCCCTCACCTCTCTCTTTCCACCTCTATTTTTACGGATTCACTTGGGTGGATTTCCTGCTGTGGTTCTCAGGGTTTCTCCCATTAGTGCGGGGTGGACAGAGGGTGGCCAGGCTGGCAGAGCAGGTCCTGCAGCCCCCACCAGCCCCTGTTAATAAGTTTATAACCAGTCCAATCCCACAGCCCAGGGGATTTAGGCAGGCAGGATGATTTATAATCCTGTTAACCCTTCACAGCAGTTGACACCCAAACGGGGGCCACGGGCCCAGTCCCCAGGCAGAGCAGATCGCCCACCTGATGGGAAGGGGAGGAGGAGGAGAAAGGCTTCCTCGTGGGAGGGACGTTAGCACACCTTGGAGCTGCTGCAGTGAACATGAAGGCCCTGTTTGAGCTTTCCCCTGTGACTGTGTTTGTGTTAATCCCCATCTCAGGGGGCACATCCAAGGGTTGGGCTGGAGCAGATGCTGGGGGATGTTCAGCTCAGCTGGGCTCTGGCATAAATGCCTTTCCTAAAAACTTCTGGGCAGACCAACCCTGACCTCCCTTCTACCATAAACAATCTCTCCTAATTACTGCAATATGGGATAATTGAAGAGGTTCTTTTTGCCTTTTCCCTGACCAAAACCTTTTGGAATAGCACAGGAAGAGCTGTGTGTTCATATCCATTGGAAGAGAGCTGTAACCCCTTGCTGTGGTTTAGCCAAGCCCCAGCAGTCTCCAGGAGCAGCTCTGCCAGGCAGGAGCTCATGGACTGACCATCTTCTCCCTGGGCAAGAAGAACCTCCAGAAAATTCTCCACCACTCTTGACCTGATGCATAATTGTCAGGTGACATCTGCTGCCTTCTGCAAGCCCCTCTCTCCCTGGGCTGAAGGGGATGGGCAGCAGAGATCTGACTCAGCAGAGGTTCCTTGGGATGAACCCCTCATGCTGCAGAAATCCACTGGCTGAGAAAGGTGTTGGAAATAGGAATGGGCTTTAGAGGAAGGTGATAAAAGGGGCTGAAGAACAGGAAAGCCTGGCCAGCAGTGAGAGGTGGCATCTCTGTCTCTCTGAGGTCTTGGTGGCTGGAGCAGATGCCCTGGGAGAAGGGACCCCTCCCCTGAGGAGTGAGAATATGCCTCAGCCGCAGGTGGAGACACCCTCCTCCAGCAGCAGGAGGGAACAAGCCCTGGAAAAAGCCCAGCCATCAAATACTCCTCACCTCCCATCATCAGGCTTGGCTCGGGTGGGAGTGGGGGTGACACCAGCAGGAGGAGTGGGGAGGGTGAAACGCTCCCCAGGAGCCACCCTGTGCCTGTGGAGGGGTCAGAGGAAGGGACTGAAGGAGCTCTGGGGCCTCACGTGGTCCTTGGGAGGAGGAAAGTGCCCGGGGTGTGGGGACAGGGTTGGCAGCCCTGCCCGTGGGGGTGAGGACCACAGGCCTGGAGGAGCAGTGCCACCCCTCCAGGGCTGGCTGCAGCTGCTGCCACCCTCTGCCCACCTGCGGGTGGGTGCCCAGGGAGATGCTGAGCCCAGGGCTGGGGTGGGAGCACGGGATTGCCCATCCCTGAGTGCTCCCTGTAGGACCTGCCTGCTTCCTTCACCAGTAGTTTTGGCACTGTGCTTCCTTTGGGTGCAGGTTACTGCTGGGGTGGCTCCAGCTGGACATGAGAGGAAAACTTCACAATGGGAACAATCAGCCTTTGGAATCACTTCCCCAGGGACGTGGTGCATCCCCCAGTGCTGGACACTTTCAAGGTTCAGCTGGGCAGGGTGCTGGGCTGTCTTGCCTAGACTGTGCTTTTGACAAGAAAGTTGCACCAAGTGCTCCTCGAGGTCCCTTCCAACCTGGTATTCCATGATTCTTTGTTCCCTCTTCTGTTCAGACTTGTCTGTGAGCATCTCTGATCTCCTGAGCTCATCTGAAGTGACTCCATGGGTGTTATTGTGAGAACACCGTGGGCTGCACTGTGGGCAGCTCCTTCCCAGCTCCTTCCCAGCTGATTGGTTTTCTGATTTATCCCCAACGCTTTGTAGCTGATCCTGCAAGCAGCACAGTTGCAATTTTCCGATTTCTAATCAGATGTAAAAGCCTCTGCAGCCTACACTAATTTTGTTGTGTCATGAAGTGAACTCAGTAATGATCCAGAGCTCCTGCTGCTGCCTGGGCAGCTCCTGCTGCTGCTCCTGGAGTGCTGGGAGGATGGCAGAGACCGTGACCCAGTGCCCTGCTGGGGGGAGCCCTCCCACCTCCTTAATGCTGCTTTCCGGAGCCAAAAGGCCTCAGACAGATCTCACTTCCACTGCAGGATGTCTTTCCACCTCTAATCCCCACCCACTCAAACCTACTTGGGCTCCTCTGCTCAGCCGGGCACAGAGACTGCCTGCGGGCTTGGGGTGCTGCTGTCAGCACAGCCTGCCCTTCCCCTTCCCCTTCCCCTTCCCCTTCCCCTTCCCCTTCCCCTTCCCCTTCCCCTTCCCCTTCCCCTTCCCCTTCCCCTTCCCCTTCCCCTTCCCCTTCCCCTTCCCCTTCCCCTTCCCCTCCTTGTGCCACTGCCTGGCCGAGCTCAGGGTCCTTCCTGGGGCTGTCCCTTTCTGGGGTGATGTGTTCCTGGCTGGATCCCTGGGCTCACCCCGGGGTGCTGCTGAGGGATCTGGCCAGGCTGGGCATCCCCGTGGGTCTGGCCATGCCTGGGCTCAGCTGCTCTCCTCTCCTGGTTCCTGGGTTAGCCTCAGTGTTGGGGCTGGAATAACTGAGGAGATGATGGTTCCATTTCTTGTACGGCCTTAACATGGCCTGGAGATGACCCCATGTCTTGGGTCAAAACAACAATTTTTGGGCACAGCCAGGTATGGAACACAATGACATTTTGGGCTGCCTGAGCAGCCAGGCTGAGAAGGGCTGTGTGGCTGAGGAAGAACTCCCTGAGCCCTCAGTTTCAAAAGGAAATGTGTTTCATGAGAGAGGAGCCTTGGGTGACCCTTCCCATGGGATTTCTGTTTGCTGCTGGACATGACCGTGCTGTGCCAACACTCCCAGTGACATTGAACCCATCACTCTCCTCGTGGTCCAGCTGTTCCCAGCTCTGTTTGCTCCTTGGCTGGGTAGGAAGGACAGGGCAGACCTGAGTTCTTTTTTATCATAACTTTACTGTTGGTTGTACTTGTTTCAGCCATTCTCTTCCCCTCTTCTTTCTGAAACCCAAACCCATCACCACCACCTTCTCCACTGCTTCCTCTTGGCAGTGGTTTCTGTGCCTCTCCCCAGCACTCCCAGTTTCACTCTCCCACACTTTCCTCTTCATGATCTCCCAGAAAAATCTACTGGAAATGCACCTGACTTGTGCTGACCCAGCATTTTTAACTCTATGCTCCTGCTCCAAGACTTATTTTGATTCTATTTGCAGTTTCGTCCATCCCTGCTTATAAATGGTAGTGTTAAGTAAAGCTGACATACAGTTTCACTCAGCTTCTATTAAAAATATATTTTTCAAGTTTTTCCATTGGGGGACATATCATTTTTCAATGAGTTTTAAACCCATTTTTTCTAGCAGTCAATGAAAAAGTGGACAACCAAGTGAAACGTGTTTATCTGCTGTCCAGCCCCATGGGGTAACTTTGTTCTTAATTCATTAATGCTCATTTCAATTGTTCTTAATTCTTCTATTCTCTCATTTAAAAAGCTAAAATCTAGAAAATTCTGAAGTCTCACAGCAGCTCGCTGGGATAAGAACCCTGGATTAACTCAGAGTGCTCAGCTGGGTCCCAGCTCCGTAAGGGTCTCGAGCACACAGCACAGGCCCTTTGCCAGGGGGATGTTTGCCTTCACCACTGCTATACAAATTAGGCCTGGCACCCTTGGGTAGATTGTAGGGGCCTTATAAATCCTTTCTGAATATGATTCCAAGTTTTAAACCACTGAAAGTCCTCTGAAATGTTTCTGTTGAAACTTCCTCTTATAAGAGACATGTTAACGAACAGGAGCAGCATCAGTGTCTGATGCTTTTGCCAGGGTTGGTGTGTGTGTTTTGGAGGATGGAATTGAGGATCTGAGTGTTTGGAGAGAAAGTTGGAAGCTGAGCATTGCTCCTCTTCCCTAGGGCTCTTGGATTTGGTTTTCATTTATTTTCCCAGCTTGTGGTTTATTGCAACATCCCACCAAGTGGGAAGCACCAGGAATCCCAGCCCGGGGCAGCTAAAGGACTTTGTGTCAGAGGTGTGGAGCCCCAAACACGTCTGTCTAACCCTGAGTGTAGAAATTGTTCCCTGAGATGCAGAAATCAGGGTGGGTGAATTACTGAAGTGCCAGACAGGAAAATTTCCCCATTTTCCTGCAATTTTGGGTTGGCCTGATTCCAGTGAGCTTTCCTGCAGCCCCTCTGAAATTGGTCAGAGAAGTGACCTTGTCATAGAGCCACAGAATGGCTTCAGTTGGAAGGGACCTTAAAGATCATCTCATTCCACTCCCTGTGGTGGGAATGGACCCCTTCCAACCTGGCCTTGGAGATTTCCAGGGATGGGGCAGCCACAGCTTCTCTGGGCACCCTGTGCCAGTGCTTCAACTTTGTCCCATTGCCTGCAGTGCTTGTGCAATCCCTTCCCTCCAGCATCCCTCATTTATTCCAGCCAAGACTCTGGCCCGTGGATCAGGGCAGTAATTGTGGGACAATGCATTAGCAGAGTCCCAGAGGATCTGGGATGCTTGTACACGGTGTTTTTGTGGTGTTTTGGTGGTGGGATGGAAGTGCCTCTTCCTCTGACCTGGCAGGTTATTGATGCATCAGAGGACTTGGAGTGTGATCCTGAGTGTGAGTGGCAGGAGGCTGCTGGGTGAGGGGTGCCTAAAAGATCACCCCAAGCTGGGCATGGTGCCAGCCATGGCACTCTCCTGCCCTTGGGGAGCTGTGCCCTGGTGTGGAGCAGCTCCCACTCTAGAACAGGCACAGAGGGAGGGTTCCACAGCCCAGCGTTGAATTTCTGTGCATGTTCTGCCACAAAACCTCCTGGCCAGCCTTGAACAAGTCACTGACACCCAGAGCTGGTGGTCATCAGGTGTTGGAATCTCCTGCCTTAATTTTTGGCTCTCCTGGTCCTTTTCTGTGGGATGGCAGGAGAAAGAGCATCTCCCTGCTGTTGGGTTGCTGCGGGATGGGCAGGTTTGTGATGCTCCTGAAGGCTGCAGCATCCAGCAGATTTGGAGATGGGCCCAGGTACCACCCCTCGTGCTTAGTCTGCTTCAGCCAAAGCCTTGGCAAGGCTATGAACACACCTTGCTGTGCTGGGGTGTGCACAATGTATCTATCACCAGATGCATCTACGTTTGTCTAGTTGGCATTACTTATAATTTATTTTTTTTTAGGTAGATAATTTAATTTTTAGGAAAGTTTTGGCCACCTGAAGGTCAATCTATTCAGGTTTTATATGTCATCTGAATGTCCTCAAGAGAAAATAATTAACAAAAAAAAAGATAAAATGCAGGAGAACTTTTCCAATTTGTCGTTGTTTTGAAGCACTTTGCACTTGCCCAGCGAGGCTTCACACGAGGCCGTCGGGGAAGCTCCAGCTGATAAAATCAGTTGTTCAGACATGGGAACATCAACATCCAGCATCTTGGACTGAAGGGATGGTTTGGCAAGGAGTGGCAGAGCCAGGCAGGCACGGCCACAGTGAGAGCTCCGCTAACGAGGGCAAGGACCACTAATGGGGCCTGGCCAGGAGCCTGCTGAGACACTGCAGGACAGCACGAGGGGACACCGCTGGTGCAGTCACAGCTCTCTGTGACCTCAGATGTCCTCCAGGGCTGGTTGGGAGGCAGGCCCCGTGTCCTCCTGCGGGTCCAGGGGAGCACGTTTCCCTTCTCAGGAAAGGTCACCAGATCTTTCCCCCAGGGCAGCAGCCCTGCTGCCAAGCCCTGAGCTGGGCTCTTCTGGGCCATTCCCATTCACTGGCAAACCCTGGATAATCTTATTTCATCCCTCATCCCCCCATCCCACAAGACAGGGGTGCTGCTGCTTCTGCAGCTGGATGGTGGCACCAAGGTAGGGATGGAGGACATAGTCTCAAGCTGCATCAAGGGAAATAAAAGCTGGATATTAGAAAAGAGTTTTATTGAAGGAGTGATAAAGTTTTGGAATGTTCTGCCCAGGGAGATGGTGAAGTCACCATCCCTGGATGTGTTTAAAACAAGACTGGATGTGGCACTGAGTGCCAGGGTTTAGTTGAGGTGTTGGAGCTGAGTTGGACTCTATGATCTTTAAGATTTCTTCCAACCCAGTGATTCTGTGATTCTGTGGAAGGGGCTGTTCAAAGCAAGTCAGGCTTCTGACCTCCCAACAGACAAGGGACAGCTGAACTTGTTCTGCATTAAGAAGGAAATTCTGTGGACTGGAAAAGATGCTAAAAGAAAAAAAATCAACATCAGCCCTAAACCCCCTAAGTGCCACAGTCTGTTCCTGCTTCCAAAGCTTTGCTGTGGATTTTAACTCTTTAGGGATGGTGACTGCACCCGTCCCACCCCAAACCCTGCCCTCTACCCCTGGAGGGGCCATTCCCACAAGCACATCCCAAGAAATTCTCGTTGTGCTGAGGACGAGGGGCCAGCCCTGCTCCGGCCCCGGCCTTGGGAAGGCGCTGCAGGGGCCGCGCTGGCTCCGGCTTGCGTAAGCTTTAATCTAAAGTTGGAGATGTTTTGAGCCGATCTGTGTTAATGTTGGGAGGAATTAACATCCATACGGGGGGACCACGTGATGCCCTCCGACCTCCCCTTTTTTTCCTTTTTTTTTTTTTTCCCATTTTCCCCCCCCCATCACTTTAACGGATTCCTGCCAAATCAGAGCGGCCGGTGCCGGGCAGGGCCGGCAAGATGCCCGCGGTCTCTGTCCTTTACAAGGGAGCCATCATCATCAGCAGGTAACGGGGAGGGAGCCCGGGCTCCCGTGGCTGCCACTTGCAGCCCGGGTTCTTGCCCGTGGCATCCCCAGGAGCAGGGCTGGGAGGCAGGGATGCAGGAGGAGGCAGGGATGCAGGAGGAGGCAGGGATGCAGGAGGAGGCAGGGATGCAGGAGGAGGCAGGGATGCAGGAGAGCCCGGGCCAGCGTGGCTCGCTGGGTTTTCTGCCTCGGTGGCGCTCGCAGGGCTCGGGGCTGCTGGGCAGCCGTGCCTCGGAGCGGGATGATGATCAGGGCTGATCGCAGGGGGTGATGAGGAGAGCTGGTGGTATCCGGGAGGAGTCTGCTCCGCCGAAACTGCGGCCGTGTGGTGCCTGCCCGCCCGCCCCGAGCGCCCGGGCTCGCCCGGGCAATGTCCTCGGTGATTTACTCGAAATACCCCGAAAATCCTGGGTCGAGGATTGAACCAGCCCGGGCCCAGGGCTGCTCCGCCTCCCTGGGATGCCTTCGAGCTCCGTATTTCAATAGCCAGATGTGGCCAGTTGGTTGTTCAGTCTTCAGAGAGGTGTAAGGATGGCAAGAAGGGGCATTTTTTAGCATGGAGAAAACACTTCCAGTCCGAATTTTAGAGGTCAAGTTACTGCCTTTGCTGGATAGCTCGATATTTTGAGTTTTATTTTGGACTCCTGGTAAGTCCCTGTAGGTTATTCTTATCCTGCATCCTGCTGGATTTGGAGCAGCCTCTTGTTTCCCACGCTGCTGTTCCTTCTCATCCATATTCAGATCTGGGACCTGATATCCCAGGAAATTGGGAAACACCTTCTCTCTTGCCACTTAAATGCTGGGGAGTTCTTTGGTGCCTCCTCAGCCCTGGTTTCCCCCCTGGCACGTCGGGGTTGGTGTTTCTCAGATCAGGGCTCATCCATCCTGAGGAGCCCAAGGAGAAGTGCTGGTGGTCCCAGGTTTGGAGTCTGGCATCTGTGCTTGGTACAGGGTGTTTTTGGGGTCATTCATTTGGGACCTTGCCTAAGGTGTTTAGGGGGAGACTATGGGATGTTCTGGGGAGTTACTCGGCTCAGGGGAATCTCAGCTGTGTGATGTTCTTCCAGCTGCTCTGGCTTGTGATGAGAAGCTCCCACCAGAACAGGCAGGACTTGGAGCAGCTCTTGCATCCCCTTTTCCAGACCCTCTGCCTGCATTAAAAACCTTGTGAGGGGATTGTGCCCGGCCGTGTTCATTACAGGCTGTGTTTGTGAAACTGCTTTGTTCCCCAGCACGGCTCCGAGCTCTGATCTCATTTCCCAGGAGCTGCACAGCTGTCCAGCCCCGATAATCTGGGGTAATGAATCACAGACAGCTCCAGCAGATTTGCTGGGTGGGGAGGATGATGCTCAGCCCTGCACATATTCTCTCATTTATCCGTGCAGAGCTCGGGGGGGCTGCCTGGGGCTGGGTTTTGCCCATGTGGGTGCAGTGGGGGGGCTGTCCCTCACCTGAGTGTCTGCAGTGCCTGCTGGGCTGGCAGGGACAGTGTGCCTCAGTGTGTGGGCACCTGTGCCTCTGTCCTTTCTGGCCATGACAGACAGCTCCTCTTGTCTCCCCAGGACACTCATGGGACCGTACGGGATGGATCGAACCGTGCACTGCTTCGACTTCTACGAGTGTGCAGATGGGCTGGGTGAGTGCCAGGGGCTGGGCTGGTACCTCAAACAGCCCCAGAGCCTGGGTCAGGGTGTGCTCCCTGTGTGCATTCTGAGCTTGTGTCTTGTACCTGCCTGTGCTGAGCATCCTCTGCTCCTTTTGCAGCTGTGACATTAAAAGAATGCCAAAATCCCAGCTAATTCCATGGTAATGGTGAGCAGCCAGTGCTGGGAGCTCTGCAGGAGCCCAGGCCCACAACCCCTTCCCTCAGCAGGATGAGGGGGAGGGGCCTTTCAGAATTTTTTAGATAAAATCAATTAAAATGCTAAATACATAGAAAAACAGAATCCCCAGCACTTCCCTGCCCCTCTGCAGACTTTTCCCCTGGAAAGCCATCCCAGTGGAGGATGGAAGGTGCTTCCTGCAGCGCTCCTGAGGACTGGGATGCATGAGCTGGCTTTGGAAAGTTTGGCCCACGGGGAAGGGAATGAGCACTAAGTGAGTCAGGTGTCCTTCCACGGCACTCTGAACTTCAAAGCATGGAAGAGAAGGGAAAAGAGAAGGTCACATCCATCAGAATGTGAGAAAATCCCAGGTTCATGCCACTCAGCCCAGAAGGATCCAGCAGAGCATTTCTCTGACCTCTCTGTATTCAGTGATGCTCTGCCATGGACTTTACAAAAATCTGTGATCCTGCATCAGGATTTCACAGTCTGTCCCCTAATCCTTAATTGTGAGTGCAGCCCACCCTGCCACAGAGCAGCTGGGGACCTCTTGGTGAGACCCCTGAATGACCTTTTGGGACAGCTCCTGAGGAGTCATCAGAGAAACAAGTTCAGGTTTCCTGAGACCTGAGATTAATTATGAATTAATTATTGGCTGTTTCCAGCTCCGGGTGGGGCGGGGGGATGGCTTTGCTGACTCTTCCCACGCTCATGAGGCTCACGGGAGCTTAGAGAAATGACTTTACTTGGTGAATATGATATTTCAATCTCCAGAGGTGGATTTGGTTGAGTTGATGGGATGTCAGCTGCTGGGTTAGATTAGCTCATTAAAGGAGGAGGCCCAGAAGAGCCTGATGGGGCCATCCCTGACCTCTGGAAGAAGTGGCAGATGTGGCAGCCCTTTGTGAGCCACTTCCCTGGGTTCCAGCTCCTCTCCTCTCCTTTCCCCCAGTCTGGGCCAGAGGGTCTTTGCAGGGTCTAGCAGAACGTACAAAGCAAATTGTGGTGTGCTGGAGGAAGCTACAGTAATGCGGATTTCCTAATGCCATCAGCTGCTACCTTCATCCTCTCCTGTGAGGCTTGAAGCACTCAGGATGAGCGATCATCCTCCAGAAATCATGGAATGGTTTGGGTTGAAAGGACCTTAAAGCCCCTCCAATGCCACCCCCTGCCATGGCAGGGACAACTTTTACTGTCCCAGGCTGCTCCAAGCCCTGCCCAGCCTGGCCTTGGGCACTGCCAGGGATCCAGGGGCAGCCACAGCTGCTCTGGGCACCCTGTGCCAGGGCCTGCCCACCCTCACAGGGAACAATTCCTGCCCAATATCCCATCCAGCCCTGCCCTCTGGCAGCTTAATCAATCCTCTCTGATGAGAGGTGCTTACAGAATCCCTGTGTCTGCCAGAGGTGTAGCTGCTCAGAGTGGGTTTAATTGGGAAAAGAAAGTGCCTTCATGAGTTTCTGAAGCTGAATGCAGGGCTATCCCAGCAGTTTATCAGGAAGGATGCAGGGTTATCCCAGCAGTTTCCCAGGTGGGATGAGGTGTTACCCCAGCAGTTTCCCAGGTGGGATGAGGTGTTACCCCAGCAGTTTCCCAGGTGGGATGCAGGGTTATCCCAGCAGTTTCTCAGGTGGGATGCAGAATTATCCCAGCAGTTTCTCAGGTGGGATGCAGGGTTACCCCAGCAGTTTCCCAGGTGGGATGAGGTGTTACCCCAGCAGTTTCCCAGGTGGGATGAGGTGTTACCCCAGCAGTTTCCCAGGTGGGATGAGGTGTTACCCCAGCAGTTTCCCAGGTGGGATGCAGGGTTATCCCAGCAGTTTCTCAGGTGGATGCAGGGCTATCCCAGCAGTTTCCCAGGTGGGATGCAGGGCTATCCCAGCAGTTTCTCAGGCAGGATGCAGGGTTATCCCAGCAGTTTCCCAGGTGGGATGCAGGGTTATCCCAGCAGTTTCCCAGGAAGAATGCAGGGTTACCCCAGCAGTTTCCCAGGTGGGATGCAGGGTTACCCCAGCAGTTTCCCAGGTGGGATGAGGTGTTACCCCAGCAGTTTCTCAGGTGGGATGCAGAATTATCCCAGCAGTTTCCCAGGTGGGATGCAGGGTTATCCCAGCAGTTTCTCAGCCAGGATGCAGAATTATCCCAGCAGTTTCCCAGGTGGATGCAGGGTTACCCCAGCAGTTTCCCAGGTGGGATGCAGGGTTATCCCAGCAGTTTCCCAGGTGGGATGCAGGGTTATCCCAGCAGTTTCCCAGGTGGGATGAGGTGTTACCCCAGCAGTTTCCCAGGTGGGATGAGGTGTTACCCCAGCAGTTTCCCAGGTGGGATGAGGTGTTACCCCAGCAGTTTCCCAGGAAGAATGCAGGGTTACCCCAGCAGTTTCCCAGGTGGGATGCAGGGTTACCCCAGCAGTTTCCCAGGTGGGATGAGGTGTTACCCCAGCAGTTTCTCAGGTGGGATGCAGAATTATCCCAGCAGTTTCCCAGGTGGGATGCAGGGTTATCCCAGCAGTTTCTCAGCCAGGATGCAGAATTATCCCAGCAGTTTCCCAGGTGGATGCAGGGTTACCCCAGCAGTTTCCCAGGTGGGATGCAGGGTTATCCCAGCAGTTTCCCAGGTGGGATGCAGGGTTATCCCAGCAGTTTCCCAGGTGGGATGAGGTGTTACCCCAGCAGTTTCCCAGGTGGGATGAGGTGTTACCCCAGCAGTTTCTCAGGTGGATGCAGGGTTATCCCAGCAGTTTCCCAGGTGGGATGCAGGGTTATCCCAGCAATTTCTCAGGTAAGATGAGGCATTATTCCAGAGTTCCTTTGGAGCAGCATCACTGCCTGGTGCCAGGTCAGCGTTTGGCCGCGGGTCTGTTGCTCTGTGGCTTTAGGTGGAAACCCACATGTGAACCTCAGCAGAAGTTCAAAGGGGTTACCTGGCAGCTCCTCAAACCTGAACCTCGAATTAAAGAATAGCCATCAAAGGGAAGTGCTGATTAAGGAGCATTTCTCAGAAACACTGAGATCCCATTATCTTGACCTTCATCTGCTTAGGACAGGGCAGTGAGTGATTCACCTCCAATCTGTCCCTTCCTCCAGACGGAAAAAGCTGGCGGGGGCTGCAAGATCAACAGAGGGATTAAGGGAAATGTAATTGAACATTGCCAGCTTAGGCAGAGGGCGGGCAGCCCCTCTGTGCCCAGCCTGGCAGGCAGTGGGGTCAGGATGCGCCCGGGATGATCCCAGTTGGACTAAACAACCAGATTAGCCAGGACACCCCCTGACCTGTGTGGATCCAGGAGCAGGTGAGATTATAGCCTGAGAACTGTGACTCTGGCATTAGTGGGAGTGGGATTAGAGGCACCAGAGAAGCTTGAGGGTCTTGGAGAAATTTATAGGATTGTTAAGAGCCTAAAGAAAACATAGACTTGGTCAGTCTTACCTCTAAGTCCATCTGGAGTTTTCCTGGCAAGCTTTGTTCTGCAAAAGAGAAAAAAAAAAAAAACAAAGCAGGGACATGGGCATCAGCTCCAGGACCTTTGCCAGAAAGGAAAGATTAAATAGAGGGATCCAAAATAGGCTAGATTATCTGGCCCTAAGTATGACTTAATAAGCATTATACTGGGACTTTGATGCTGTGATAATTAAAGAGCCGTTATTTACCTACAATGGGCCCCAAATAGAAATCTGATTAAAGTAAATTTTTATAAAATGTGTAAAAAATTATTGTCCCAGGAATCCTGCTACCACAATCGTGGATGACCTAGGTTTGCTGCCATCCATCAGCTGTTGTCCCCTGGAGTGGCCTGAGCCCTGGAAGGGGTGAGCCCTCCCTCCTCCTCCTCCTCCTCCTCCTCCTCCTCCTCCCTGCCCCAGTGGGGACTCTCCAGTGGATTTTAGGGGGCAGGACTGGCACCCAGAACACCTTCTTGGTGAGGTGATGGGTGTGAGTAGTGGGCAGGGCTTGGCAGCATCCAGCTGCTTTGCCAACAAGGGAGTTAAAACTCAGGGGTTTTTCCTCCCCCATCCAAGTTTGAGTGTGTCTGGAGCAATACTGTGAGTAATCAGTGATTTTAATAACAAGATCGGATTTTCTCCTGACATCGTTGGGGATAAAGGAGGATTTGGAGATACCTCAGCTATATTAAGGCATTATTACAATTGATTTGCAGACACAAAAGGGAAATGAGTCATTATTGATTTGATATCTCGGCACACACTGGGCTGCTGGGGGATGCTGTGGCTGAGCCTCTGCAAGGTGCAAATTTTTATATTATTTGTCTGATGTGCTTCATCATTCCTAATTCCTTTGTGTTAGGGGTGAAGGAAGATGTAGGAGGAGTTCCTCAGCCATGCCCTTGCCTTGGGCTGGACTTCCAGGCTCTGTTCCATCCAGAGAACCGATGGGGCTTTGCCTCTGCAGGACCCCTGATGGTTTCCCAAGCCCATCCCTGGTGTGCCCCCGTTCCCTGGGGTGTCTGCACAGCCCAGCAGAGAGATCCCCTGGCTCCGCAGGGAGCAGAGAAACGTCCTGCTGAGCATCCCTGGCCATGGGCAGGTTTTACCTTTCATGGCTGCAGCATCTCCTCCCCACTTTTGTGCCCAGGTGCCTGACCTGACCCACACCTTGGTGAGGCTTGTGCTGCTTGTAGATACTTTTTTTGGGGCAATATTTCCAATTTGAGTGAATTTATTTTATAATTCACTAGCAAATATTAGAAATATAAATTATAATATTTAAACAATATAATATCATTATAATATAATATTATTGTAGTATAAATTAGAAAATATTAGTGCCCATTCGTGAGGTGTTCTGCTGTGAGTTCCTGTTCCAGCAGTAAAACATCTCCTCACAAGTGCCTGGTTAATGCCTTAAGCCCAGTGAATAAACTCCAGCACTCAGACAGGGCTGGGATTTGGAGCTTGGGAAAGGCAGCAATTGGTGCCTATAGAAATGTAAATATCTTTATGGGAAATTGTAATAATTTAGTTTAAATATAATTTAATATAAAGGTGACTTGAGACACAAAGTCTTTCCCTGGAGGCAGATGAAAGCTGTGAGGGGCCTGAGAGCAGAGCTTGGGTTACAAAAGGAGGGGAGGGAGGGATGGAATTGGTGCTGTGTCCTGAGGAATGCCCACCCAGCATCCTCTTCCCTCCCAGAAAGGGTTCCCAGGTTTTAGGGCAGCAGCTGGCCCTTGTCCTACAGTCCAGGGCTGGGAGCAGCCCCTCAGCACCGGGACAGGGCTGGGCTGGCGCTGGCTCGTGGCACTGCCTGTCCCCAGCCTGCACTCCTGGCCACAGCAGCAAAATGCCCGGGCGGTGACTCTGGGCAGAGATTTGTTAATTAAAGCCAGGCTTTTTAATCCTTCTCTCCATAGCCTGGATCTTCGAAGCAGGACTTAATGAGCCCTGGATAAATAAGTCTCCTGAACCTTTTGCTGCCAGCCAGCTTAGGGCGGCCCCAGGGACAGGCCCCTGGCCAGAGGGGTGGCCCTGAGCAGCAGCCCCAGCCAAGGTGCTGCAGGGCACCCGGGCTGTGCTGAGCCATGGGGGTCTCTCAGGAACAGGGGTCACCTCCCTGCTCTGCCTCGGCTCCCCCAGGAGTGAGGCTCCCCACAAGTGGCCACTCCTGGGGTGTGGCTCTGCCATGGGCGGCCCTGTCAGAGGCTGAGGCGCTGCTGGGCCTGGCGGGGGAGCAGAGATGTCCCCAGCCCCGGGGGCTGTCCAGGTGTGCCCAGGGAAGGAATTTCCTGTGGGAAAACCCTTGTCACTTGCCAGGAATGATTTGATCTGCAGCAGGAGCAGATCCTTTCCCATCAGTGATGGATGGAGCTGCTGCAGAGAGTCCAGAGGAGCCCTGGAGATGCCCCAAGGGCTGGAGCCCCTCTGCTCTGGAGCCAGGCTGGCAGAGCTGGGGTGCTCACCTGCAGAGGAGAAGGCTCCAGGGACACCTCAGAGCCCCTGCCAGGGCCTAAAGGGGCTCCAGGAGAGCTGCAGAGGGACTGGGGACAAGGCATGGAGGGACAGGACACAGGGAATGGCTCCCACTGCCAGAGGGCAGGGCTGGATGGAATATTGGGAATTAGGAATTGTTCCCTGTGAGGGTGGGCAGGCCCTGGCACAGGGTGCCCAGAGCAGCTGTGGCTGCCCCTGGATCCCTGGCAGTGCCCAAGGCCAGGCTGGGCAGGGCTTGGAGCAGCCTGGGACAGTGGGAGGTGTCCCTGCCATGGCAGGGGGTGGCAGTGGATGGGCTTTAAGGTCCTTTCAACCCAAACCATTCCATGATTCCATGAATTTAGGGTGGGGCTGCACCGCTCAGGCATGGCCTGTGCCAGCTCTGACTCTCCTGCCTTTGTGCTGTGTTCCTCCTGCAGGCATTAAGGTCATTGGTGGCATCAAGGAGCTCACTGGAGAAGAATATGGAGTTTATGTCAAGAGGATCCTTCCAGGGGGTGTTGCTTACGCAGATGGTGAGTGGAACACGGGCAGAGTGCCACGCGGTCTGAGAACAGCCCAGATGAGGGTATTTATTTCACACATTTGTTTCATCCCTTATTAGATATTTTGGGTGCTTGCTTGGGGATTTTCCAGTGGTTGGGGGTATTTTTTTAGTGTGGCAGTTGTTCTAACATCTGACAGCAGCCTTGGACTGGCTCCTCAGCATCTGTTCTATTGCTTTGTGTGTGCACAGCATGGCCCATCTCTGCCACACAAGAACTTTCCTGTCCTTTCCCACCTCCCTGTGCCCCCAAAATGACCAGAGATCCTGTTGCAAACTCTGCTCTGCTCTAGGTCACTGATTTCATGCTGAATATGTTCAACTAAGTAGGTATTAGGGGTCTGCAGAGCTCACCTTTTACAACTTCCGCTAAAAAGATCTTTTTTTTCCCCAGCTGTTACATCATTTTTCCATCCAATAAAGGAAAATAAATCCAGAACAGGTGGAAGTGCCTCTCCTGGTTTTCCACCTGACCTCGAACTGAACTACTTGACCTCAAAGTGAATTAAGCAAAAGCTTTATTGCAGTTTGCAGTATTTACTTTTGCAACTTCCTAGAGCAGAGGAAGTACTGGGGCAGTGGCAAGGGCTGTTCCGGGAGGTTGCAGAAACTTCATTTATGGACATCTGGAAAAACAGGTCAGACGAGCATCTCCAGAACAGCCCATGCATTTTTCATCCTGTCTCTGGGCACAGGGGGGAACTGCCCAGCCTCTCCCAGTCCCTTCAAGCTGTATTTTCCACAGTTTCTATCCATTAGTTTTCTTTTTTAGGGCGCCTGCAGCCAGGAGACCAGATCCTGGAGGTCAATGGAGATTCCCTAATTGGGGTTACAAGCGAGAGGTACCATATCCAAATGGATATTTCCCATTCCTGTTGCTTTTGTGGGATTTTGTGAAGTGGCTTAGGCTGTGGGTTGTGTGGAGGACACCAGGGCATCACTCTGTGTGCTGTTCCCAAAAGCCAACTCAGAACTTATCAGGCAGGAAGATTCAATATAAAAATAGACCAGAGAGCCCAAATTGTGTCTGAGATAGTTAGACATTTCCCAAAAAAAGTTGGGCTTTAAACAGCTCCTGGCACCTCCACTCCATCTGCTGCAGCTTCCCAGCACATCCTGCAGTTCCCAGCACAGGAGATGAGCTGGTGCCTGAGCCTGACAGTGCTGCTCCAGTTCCCTCTGGAGCCACATCCAGCCCCTCAGCTCCCCACCAAGAGGATCATTCACAGCTCCACAGAAGCACAAACACTTTGGGGCTCTCCTTTCCCATCAAACACTGTGCTCTCCTATTGCCTGCCTTGCATTCCTGCACCAGGTGCCAAGGCTGGGTGGGAAGCAGCATGAGGAACTGGTCCTGCTGCCAAAGCCCCAGAGCAGCTGGGCTTGGTGACGTCCATGAGAACCTCTCTGTGGCTGTGGAAAGCTGTGCCTGGCTCCAGCAGCTGCCCTGGCTGCCAGGGGTACTTGAATTTTGACCCAGAAAATGGCTGTCCCTGGAATGGAAGCTTCCCCAGGCTGGGAATTACAGAATCCTGGAATGGTGTGGGTTGGAAGGGATGTTAAAGAGCACCTCGCCCCAGCCCCCTGCCACGGGCTGTGCAGGAGGATTTGCTCACCACCACAGGTGTCTTCTGGGTTTTGCTATCAGGGACTTCTCACTTACTGCAGAAGTGGGAAAATCAGGGTATGGCTGGGCTGCCCTCGGCCTCACTGCCAGGGCAGGGAGCAGGGCATCCAGCCAAAGCCTCGGCTGCTGGCAGGGTTTGCCCAGGTCAGGGGTCTCTGCCAGCTTTGAGGTGAGCAGGGAGCACTGCTGGGAGCTGGGATTGACCTGTCATGGCCCCTGTGTTCCAGGGCCGTGGACATCCTGAGGACGGCGTCGGCCACCAGCCACATGTGCCTCCTGATAGCCCGCGATGACGACGCCAAGTAAGGGGGACACTGGGAAGGGACCTTGTGGCACTCCTTGGCACCACAGCTGGAGAGCCTTGGAGCAAACTGGGCTCCAAGGCCTCTGCTCTGGGAAGGCAGAGGTGGCCAGGGGTCTTTGGTAACTGTGCACTGGTGGGAATTCAGTGGAGCTGTAATGGAAGCAAAGCTTCCCTTGGTGGCTCTCACGCCAGCCCTGCCTGGTGGGATCTGTGGGACATTCCAGCACTGAGCAGATTTCCATAGGTGCTTCCCCAGGGAGGACCAGAGCTGCTCCAGTCTTGGCTGTAGGGTGGCACGGCTCCCTCAGCTCTGCCGTGTGGTGTTTCAGCACATCCTGCACAGAACTCTGGATGAAGATGTGCAGGGACAGCAGGATCTTCCCTTTCCTTTCCAGATGGACATATTGAGTTAAGGTCTTCCTTTCCCAGAGGTTTCCTCCTTCTCAGGGAGGATGAGAATTTTCTCCTTGAAACTTGTCCCCTTGTTGCCCCCTGGAAAGCCTTGCTCTCTCTGGAGAGACTCAGAGGGTTTGGAAGGAGAAGGAAAGAGTTCAGTCTTGTCTTGGCTGGGTTTAAGCTGTGTGGGACAATGATGGTGCCATGAGAGAGGGCAGAGCTGTGGGAACCCTGGCATGGATTGGTGGGGTCTTTGCAGATATCCCATAGGAGATCTGGCACGAGGTGCTGGCACATCCTCTCCCTTGACAGAAGCAGGGGCTGGGGAAGCTGAGGCACTGCAGGAAGCAGGGGCATGAGGGTGGGATTTGGCAGAGGGTGGCTGTGGGCAGGCAGGCTGTGCTCTGCCCGTGGTGGCTCAGGTCAGAGTCCCTGCTAAACACACCCAGATCCCGTTAGTGTGGAGATGATGGATGATTAATGATGGATGCATCCCTTATCCATCAGCTGCTGTGCAGCTTTCCTGCCTTGGCAGAGCAGTGAGAGTGCTCTAATGACAGGCGTGAGACTAATTCTGACACAGCAATACACTGCTGGAAGAATTATTTGCTATTAATGACGGGCTGCTTTTAGCCACCCTCTTCCAGGGGAAATGGCATCTCCTGTTATTACATTAAGTGCAAGTCCTTCAGCAGCTCTGAGGAAGTGCTGGGTGAAGCAAGTAGGTCACCAGGGATCCTCTGGTCCAAGCAGGGATGCTCAGGACACAGCTCTGGATCACAGCAGTCCCCTTGGCAGGGCAGAGTGCCAGTGGGCATCTCACACTCTCTCCCAGCAGGAGGGACAGGATCCCACAGCTTGGCTGGGATCCCTGTGTCCAGCAGCAGCACGACTTGCTCTGAAATACTTGATTTCTCAGCCAGAGCCCCAAGCACAGGTTTTCTGCCTCCACCGTGATCTGTTCCAAGCTGTTCCTGAGCTGCTGACATCCCAAATTCAGCAGGTGTTTCCTGAAGCACAGGCGGGCGTGGCTCCGGCTCCCCCCTGCTCCCCAGTGCCTGCAGGGAGCTGGGGCAGGGCAATGAAACTTTAAGCGATTTATCTGGCCTCCGTTCACTGCTGGTTATCTGTTAAATCTGCAAAAGGTTAGCCAGAGGGAGAGAGGAGAAGTAATCAGTTTATTTACTCTTTTTTCCAAAAGATTTGCAGAGATTTCACTTACATAATCATCTCGCAGACTGTTTAATACAGGAATACATATCTCCAGGATTAAAGGCTGTGGGAACATGGGGAAGGATTTTTCTGCTCTCCACTTTTTTTTTCCCCACTTAGTTTTGTCTTTTATTGATGCCCTGCTCTCTTTTAAGTCTGTCCTTGAGCGTGGGTGAGCAGCCAGCCGGGTGGAGAGGGGCCATCAGCTCTGGGGTGATGCCTGTGGAGGTGCCATGCCACGAGCTGTGGGCACCTTCCTTCTTCCCACTGCCCAGCAAAGCAGCTCACGAGACCTGGGAGCTGAGGAGGACACGGGGCAGAGAAAATTCAGTTTATTTTCAGATCCTTCCTCGCCCAGAGCACTCAAAGCACTCTGGAGGAGGGAACGTCATGGCTCTGGGTTTGGATCCAACACCCCTGCCAATTTTCCCAATGACTCAGCTGAGTAGCATTTTGTTGTGGTTGCCCTCGGGTGAATTTGAGTCATAAACGCTATTATTTGTCTCTGGAGTTAATTATAGGCCCAAATTACCTGTGCTTTTCATGGAACTCAGTCTCTGGCATGTATCAGATGCATGTTTTGGGCCTGTCGCATCAGCTGGGCTGCAGAGAGCAGCAGTAATGCCAGGGCTTAAAGCAGAGGATTCAGATTTGGAGCTGGACTCACCAGGTTTAGGTGATGTTTAAATCTGATTTTTGTCTGTGCTCACCTTCACCTAATGAGGATAATTTTATTGCATAGTCATAATTATTGTTTATTCATTCTCAGCCTGAAAGTTACAATAGTTCCTTGTTTCTCTGCGTTGCACAGATATCGGCCTGGTCTGTCAGGTTTATCACTGGGAGGAGGCAGTTTGTGCTGCACCTCTGTCCTGGCAGGATAAAATACTAAATTCATTGTGTCTCCACACGAGATGCATCCCCAGCATGCCAGGAGCAGGGGCTGTTGGATTAGCAGGGCTCACACAACCAGCAGGAAGGAAAGGCTGCTTCTCTGCAAGTGCCCTGGCAGTATGGAACAGAATCAGACTCACAGCATCTCTGAGGGTGGAAAAGATCTTCGAGTCCAACCTCTGACTGATCTCCCAGCCCAGAACACTGAGTGCTGTGTCCAGTTGTTCCTTGAACACGTCCAGGGGTGGGGACACAACCACTGATCTGGGCAGCCATTTCCAAGGCCTGACCACCTTTTCCACGAAGAAATTCCTCCTGGTGTCCAACCTGACCCACCCTACCCGGCACAGCTTGAGGCCATTTCCCCTTGTCCTGTCCCTGTTCCCTGGGAGCAGACCCTGACCTTTCTTCCCCAGCTATCCCCTCCTGTCAGGAGTTGTGCAGAGCCACAAGGTTCCCCCTGAGCCTCCTTCTCTCCAGGCTGAGCCCCTTTCCCAGCTCCCTCAGCCTCCTGGTGCTCCAGCCCCTTCCCAGCTCTGTTCCCTTCCCTGGACCTCTTCAGTGTCTGCCTTGTGAGGAGCCCAGAGCTGACCCCAGGCCTTGAGGTCCAGGCCCAGGAAAAGGGGCAGAATCAGTTCCCAGGTCATTGTGCCCACCCTGTTTGTCCCAGCAGAGGCGCTGTGGCCCCTCTGGCCTGGTGTAGATGCAGGATAATCCCTCCTGCCCTGCCAGCCCTGCGTGTGACAGACAGCTCAGCCCATGGCTCTTTTGTTCTGAGAACTTGCTGCTAAGCTGGCAGGGAGGGCTGGGGCTGACTCCAGCAAGCCTGGGTGTGCCAGAGACAAAGGCTGAGCTTTGGGAAAAACAGCCAGCCTTTCCCAGAGCAGTGAGGTGCACCTGTGCCTGGCACTGCTTCCATCCCACCCGCAGAGAGGGAAGGCATCGAATGGTTTGGGTTGGAGGGGACCTCAAATCTCATCCCATCCCACCCCTGCCATGGCAGGGACACCTCCCACTGTCCCAGGCTGCTCCAAGCCCTGCCCAGCCTGGCCTTGGGCACTGCCAGGGATCCAGGGGCAGCCACAGCTGCTCTGGGCACCCCAAGCCAGGGCCTGCCCACCCTCACAGGGAACAATTCCTTCCCAATATCCCATCCAGCCCTGCCCTCTGGCAGTGGGAGCCATTCCCTGTGTCCTGTCCCTCCATGCCTTGTCCCCAGTCCCTCTGCAGCTCTCCTGGAGCCCCTTTAGGCCCTGTCAGGGGCTCTGAGGTGTCCCTGGAGCCTTCTCCTCTGCAGGTGAGCACCCCCAGCTCTGCCAGCCTGGCTCCAGAGCAGAGGGGCTCCAGCCCTGGGGGCATCTCCAGGGCTCCCCTGGACTCTCTCCAGCAGCTCCAGGTCCTGCTGCTGTTGGCCCCGGGCTGGGGCAGCTCTGCAGGTGGGGGTCTCACCTGAGGGGGAAGAGGGGCAGAATCCCCCCTCCTGCTGCCCACACTGGGGCTCAGCCCAGCCCAGGGGTGTTTCTGGGTGCTCTCAGCCAGGGCAGGTCCAGCTGTCACCCACCAACAGCCCAAATCCTTCTCCCAGGGCTGCTCTCAATTCCTTCTCTGCCCAGCCTGGACTGGGGCTTGGAATCGCCCTGACCCAGGCACTTGGCCTTGCTGTGCTTTATGAATTTTGCACGGTTCCCCCTCTCCAGCCTGTCCAGGTCCCTCTGGATGCCCCATCCCTCCCCTCCAGGCTGTCACTTCCTCACACAGCTGGGTGTCAGCTCCAGGCTGGCTGGGAGTGCCCTAATTCCACTGGAGCTGTGTGAGAAAATCTGCCTTTGTGACGTTTTTGGAGTGCTCTGAGTTCATGGCTCCCACTCACCTGCAGGTTTGTTTTTTTTTTGAGACAAACCAGTAATTTCTGATGTCACAGGCTCCACTTTCTCTCCCAGCTGTGGTGCAGAGCTGAGGTTTCCAGACGCTGTGTAACCTTTGATGTAGGATTCACCCTTTGTTCTTCCACGAACAAAAGGGCAGGACAAAGAGGCATTATGAGATAAAACAACAATTTTCTGCCAGGAGATTGACCCCCTGCTGCTTCATCTGTAGCAAAGTCATCCTGGATCTGGCTGCTGCTGGCAGACCCCCCATCCCACCCTGGGGCTGGCTGAAGGCTGTCCAGGGACAAGTTCTATTGCAAGCATCCTGCAGACCTCAAATGTTTGCATCCTAATGAAAAAAAAACTGGAGAAGGGCTTGTTAAAATGAACTTTCCACCTCATACAACGCCACAGTTGTTGTTTTTTAATCAAGCTGGGCATTTTAGTCCTGCAGGCACCTGACAATTCACAATGTTTTAGTAAGGGTCAAATTTTAAATATTAAAGACATCTTCTGAAGCCTCTTGGTGTCTGAAAGCACAAAGCAAGGCCTGTTGGCATTCCTGCAGCGCGCTCGTTCATTAATCGGCAATGTTTGGGCATTGTCTGCCCGCGTCCAGCTCCTCCAAACACTGCACTGAGCACAAAATTAATTCCCAGGAGACTGGCACCAGAAAGTGCTTTACTTTCTGCTGGGATAAGTGTGTGCCTCCAGTTAGTCATGTGTTTGTGTCCCTGGTGGAACTGGGGCTGGCAGGACTGACCAACAAAGCAGGAGCTGGGACAGTGGCATTTGGTCACATTGTCCCTGGGCTGGACCCAGTCTCACAGCTCATTCAGGCTCCTGAGAAAATAATGATAAACCTCCTTTGTGGATGAATTTCAGGACACAAAATAAACAACAACAAGGAGTGCTGAGCCCGTGCATGTCCTCACTTATGACAGAGCATTTGGCAGCGCAGGTTAGTGACAGGGTTTGCAGGGTCACAGAGCTGCTGCACCAGTTGCATTTGCATTGACTAAGAGTATTTCAGCCATTGTGTGGCGTTTATGACCTCCTCTGTGCTCCGCCGGATTATTATCTGAGGAAAATGGAACAATAGATGACCACAGAAATACTCAGCCCAAAACAAAACCTAAGTGCTGGTGGCCTGGTAACCGCTGGGAATAATGTGTGAGATTGCAGCGTGTTGGACCTGCCCCTGCAGGGGTCAGGGAGGGGTAAGGCCGTGGCTGTGTGAGCTGCCAGTGAAACTGGTGTGAATCAGCTGCAGAGGCTTTACTGGGAAACTGAAATAGTTCTGCTGAGATCCACCCAAGGCTCAGCTCAGGGATCCGTGGATCAGCAAACCAGGGGCTGACTTGTCCTTCTGCTTTCCCAGTGCTTGTGGAATCATTTAGGCTGGAAAACCCTCTGAGACCCTTGAGTCCAACCCTTAACCTCCCACTGCCAAGGCCACCATTAAACCATCTCCTTAAGCGTCACATCCACATGATTTTTGAACATTTCCAATGATTCCACCACTTCCCTGGGCAGCCTGTTCCAGTGCCTGACATCCTTTCGGTGGAGAAATTCTCCTAATATTTCACATATTTTGGTGCCTTATGTTATGAAACTGTCTTTCCCTCATGCACAGTAAATGCAGGTCACACAGGGCTGGCCCCACACAGCTGTCCCTTGGTGGACCACCAAATGCCTGCCACTGTCTGAGGGGTGGGTCTGATAAAGAATTCCAGGGCTTGGAGAATGGCTTTGATCATCCTCATGTTCCCCCTACTGTTGTATCACCACCATGACTGGGAGGTCACAGCATCTTCTGGGTGTCCTGGTGGCATCTTGGCTGTTCCTGGGAAATTTGTGCCCAAGAGGTGGAAGCCAGAAGAGCTCTGTGGGACAAGGGGTTTCTGAACAAAGTCGTGGTCTTTTTTAAGGTCATGGGTTTGGTTGATAAAGACAATAGTATGGATGCAAATATTGGGATTCACCAAGGCATGTCACTGAGCATTGTGTGCCACTTGGGTTTTAAATTAACATTAAATGGAATGAATAAGGCATAAATTTGATGGCAATATTAGATAAGGCATGCGCTGGTCTTTGAAGTTGGTTAATGAGCTGGTTGTGACTGGGAAGATGTAAATTACTGAGAGCATTTCCAGCAGGAACCTGAGGAGCTGATGATTCATTCATCATTTAATATTGTTGACTCTAATCTAGCCAATAACACCCAACATCTGTCCTGGTGAGGAACGCAGATGACGCAGCGTCTGCGAGTGTGTCACAGCAGTCTCCTCGCTCAGGGAACTTTGCTGTGGCTGGGTTCCTACAGGTTCACCTCTTGAGCTTGTCTGACTGTCAAGCCTGAGAGGGAGCCACTCATAACCAGGCTTTTCCTGGGGCTATGGCATCAGGAAGGCACCTTCCCATGGGGATTCCCTCCTGCCTTCAAAGACGACATCTAATGGTGTTACTGTGGCCACTGAAACAACATTTTCAGGGTCTCTCCCTGGATGCTTATTAACTGGCATGTGTAAGAAGTTAGTCATCCTTGAGGATCTCTCTGCCAAAAGGTCAGATCCTTCAGGTGGGATTGGGTTATGGAGGGAGAGAACACCCCCCCATTGCAGAGGGACAACATGAGAGCAGCATGGCAGGGCTGGATCAGAAGGCTGCTGAGCATGAGCATGATGAAGATGTCATTCCTGCACCTGCCTCCTCATCTGAAAGGATGTGAGGAGCTCACAGCAACTCAAAGCAAGGTTACAGAAATGGGGCAGGAGCTGGTAAATGTGGACAATGGTAGTTCTTAATGGAGTTCAAGAATGCAAAAAGAGGTCGTGAAGGAAATCACCTGTGGGGTACACGGAGTTCCAGCTCATCAAGGGCTCAATACACGCTGGTCAAATTCAACCTGGAACAAAGCATCTGGTGCCTGGCCATGGAGATCACTTTCTGGGGTATTTTGGGGATGAGATTGCATGCAGGTCTTTGTTGAGGTCTCATGCTCCAAGGGTTTAGCTTGTGATGTTTGTGGAGAACATAATTATGGATGGATTGGGAGAGTGGGCTGATGCTTCTGCAGGTGCCCTGAAAGCCATCTCCCTCTTTACTCTAGCAAGAGCTACAGGATCTGCTTTCTGTCCAGGAAAAGAGGAGAAAAACCAGAGAATAACCTGTATTTAACTGTCCTAGAAGGAGTCACAAATAGGCCAAGAATTTTTGGGTTATATTTGCACAGTTACAGCTCCTTCTGGCAGGGTTAATTTGTGTGGTCTGTTTGCAAAACTTTTGAGCCTTATAGTTGGGGTGAAAATATTCCCAGGAGGGCCCATGAGGTGGAGTGCAAGTCAGGATGCAGGGCAGGGCTCCAGTGTTCATCCTGCCCTCCTCTGACAGTTCTCAGCACAGAGCCTCTCCATAGAATCGTAGGATCATAAAGATAGGAAAAGACCTTTAAGGATACATCCCTTCCCAGTCCTCTTGCCCTGAACACACTCCAGGGCAAGGAAGGAGCACTCTGGAGCTGCAGCCCATCACAGGAAAGCTGCACTGCCATGAGATTGATTACAGACCTGAAGCCTTGCACAAGCTCTTGAAAGCAGGGTGTTCCCCTTGTGCATGAGGAAGCTTTGAGTGCTCCCCACAGCTGGAGAGCACCGGCCCTGCAGCCTTGGTACCCAGTCCCTGCCATCAGGGGCTCTCTTGCCTTATAATCCTGTGGGGGGAGTTCTGAGCAGCAGCTGACTGCACCGTGGTTTTGCTTGCAGGAGAGAGTTCTCTGAGCTGCTGGAGAAGTTTGGCTCGCAGAGCAACACGGGCTCAGCGCGGAGCTCGCCGGTCCTGCACGGTGGCAGTGAGTAGCTCAGCAGGGAACTGAAAACCCCTCTCTCTGCAGAGAGTTTCCTTTATCCCAGTGTCATTCTGAAGGAGCTGTGGTTGTATTTGAGTAGGTGTTGGGGTGGAGGTTTGAAGAAAGCTTGTCCTTATTGCAGACCCTTGGTGCATGCCCAGAGTGTGGTCAGTGCTGCCAAGGAGCGATCAAGGGAGACTTGAATTGGGGTCATAACCCCTCCCCTGATCCCCAGATTCTGCCTAACTGATGTGCTGGGCAGGTGACTCCATCAGTAAATGAAGCTGTACATTTTTGCCCTGGATTTCAAGGCATTTCAGCAATAATTCATTTAAAAATCATTATTTTTCATTTGCAAATGGGAATGTTTAATGAGATGCAACAAGGTTGACCAAAGCAAGAAGCTAGCACAAAAAGCCATGTGCCTGGGGAGGAAAGCTTTCCCTACGGCTTGGCATCCCACCAGACAGCTGCTGCCCTTCCCCTATGGCAGAGGTGTGCAGGGTTGGCAGAGGAGTGACAGTCCCACGCTGGAATTGTGCCAAGGAGGCTGAGTGTTTCCTCTGATTCAGCCCCATCCTGATGTCTTTAACCACCACGTGGCTTTCCCCAAAAATCCAGGAGTGCGGCAGGAGCAGAGCAGGGGGGAGGGTGATGCTGGAGTGTCTGTGTGCCCTGGACTGACTCTGCCTTTCTGTTCAGGTCGATACCTGGAGAGCACCTCCTCGGGCTCGTCCTCCCGCTCCCAGAGCCCGCTGCTGCTGAGCCCTGCCAACTCCCACGGCCCCTTCCTGGGGAGCCTGGCGCACGCTCCTCACGCACAGTACGTACCCGGCAGCAGGACACCACCAGATCTCAGAGGGCTACACCCACAAAAGCATTCCAGTGCTTGTTGAACAGTTTTGTTCTTCCTTATGACCTCTCTACTCTTCCATCACAACAGTTCGGAGGCCACAGCATCTTCTGGATGTGGTGGTGACATCTTGGCTCTTCCTGGGAAGTTTGTTCCAATGGGGATGAGAAGGTTCCCAGTTGAGACAGTCAATATGTCTGCACCATGCAGCAGCTCCTCTTCCTCCCCTCTGAATCCCAGGGAGATGCCATGGTTTACAGCCAGCTGAGAGGGCCCTGGACATCACTTGTAAACCATGAGCAGAGTGTTCCTGCAAGGCTGGTGTGGCTTTCAGGAGGTGTTTTTGAGCTTGTTTCCTCTTGCCCTGCTCCTGGCACTTTGACCCCATGCTCCGAGAGCACGAGCACCTCTCCATGCAAACATTTGGGGTCATCAGCCTGCAGTCACCTCATCCCTTGGTGGCCAGAGCATCTCCCAGAGTGTGTTTTGATGCGGTCATCTGCCCTCGCATGTTCCGCAGGGTCAGAGGTTTGGACAGGCCAAGCTGGTTTTTCTGCAGTCTCGTCTCCAGGGCCCTTCTCCAGAGGGACAGCTCGGGGGCTGTTCACAGTCATGGGATGGGGACCATTTGTCCCCAGGGCTCACAGCTCCCCTCCTTTGCCAGCACAAACAAGCCAAGGCACTGGTAAAGAGAATCAGCCCTCACTGCAGAACCAGTAAATCCTCTTGCTAAATACCAGCTTATTAGGGATTTGCAGAGGACAAATATTTGCCACCAGAGGTTTAAGCTGCTTGCATGGAGTGAGAGACCCACACAGAGGAGACACCAGATCATCTACTTGGCAGCTGCTTTGGACAAGCCATCCTTGCTGTGCTGTTAATTCCCTCCAGGCTGAGGTGTAGAATCCAGAATGGGTTGGGTGGGATGAAACCTCAGAGATCATCTAGTTCCAACCCTGCCACTGTGGGCAGGAAAATGGGCATTTAGGCTAGAGGGGCCTGTCTTGGTGGCCTGTGCCATGTTCTGCTTGTCTCCATGCTGCTCCCAGGCCCCAGAGGTCTTCCCCTGGAATCACAGACCACTAGTTTCACCTGAGCATTGGTGGTCAGCTGTGAGATGTAATTTGGGCCACGGGTCTTTTCATGCATGTGGCTGCCACCCCTTCTGCTCACCACAGGCTGTCCCCAGGCTGTGACTTCTCGTTGTGGCATCACCTGAGGTCCTGCCCTGCCACTGAGCAGTGGGAGCTGGATGTGATGCAATCTCACACAGTCAGGGTCTGAGATTCTCGGTTGAACAGAGCATTTTAATGCTGTTATTTCACTACTTCATTTCCCTAAGATTGTTCACCTTAAAGCCATGTTTTTTCATAAGGCTAAGCCCATGCACCCCTTCCACTGGGGTGTCTGACCACCAGGGATGGCACTGCTTGGGAACGTGTGCCCTGTGGGGCACGGGATGCACAGCTGCTCTTGTGTCTGAAGTTGTAACACGAGGAGCCAGTGCAGACTCTTTGGGCAGTGGATGCTGTGGAAATAAATTGAAAAGCAACAAGCCAGCTGCACCCACCCCATCTGGAGGAAAAGGGTTTGCTGATCCTTACCAAATCCTTCCCCGACCCCCCGTTGCAGTGCTGCCCATGGGAGCTCAGTGAAATCCGTGGTCCCACAACTCTGCTGCTGCCAGACCTCCCTGCTGGCACAGAGCCACTGCTGTGGCTGAGCCTTGGTGGCCTGTTGAGTCCTGTCCAGCAGCTCCTGGAGGGAAGGGTCCAGCTTATTTGCTGCTCCTTTCCATCCTCGACTGGGCAAGCCACCTGCCACAGCAGCAGCTAACAGTGTGGTGGGTTTTGCTGTAAAGGATGCCCATTTCTAGGGCATGTTGCTTGATTTTGGGTCCAAATCCTGGTTGAGACACACCCAGCTGTGTATCCTGAGCTTCACTTTGATGTTTTCTAAGAACTGCTTGATAGTTGATGCATCTGTAAATTGCTCTCTGGTGATTTAGGTGGGTTCAAGCAACAACCATGTTGATCATTTGTGTGCTTTTGGCTATAAAACCAGGAATGCCAAATATATTCTGGTTAAATCTTTAGTTTCTTCTCTAAATGAGTGCCCCCCTGTTGGGGATTAGGGGAAGCAGTCTCCTTAATAACACTGAACAATGTCTGCCAAAGAACAGGAGGCCTCACTTCCCCTTTCCAATGGTGGGTGGAAGAAAGGATGCAAATAAAAGGCTGGGAGAAGGTAGAAGGATCACACATGGAAATAAATCCAGGCAGTTTGTTCAGTGATGTGAGAAGATAACCAGATCACCTTGAGTCACCTGCTGACTTTTCTCCCTTGCAGCTACTCCGTTGACTCAGGAATCCAGAGCATTTCTATAGCAAACTCCTCTGGCTTGGGGCTGACAATCAGTGGTGGATCCAACAGGCCTGACGGGCCCATGGTTTATGTCCAAGAGCTTTTGCCAGATGGGGACTGTTACAAAGTAAGTTGGCATGGAGACCCTCAGGAGCTCTGCCATGGGGACCTCTCCTAGAGGCTGTGGCAGTTCTGAAGCAGCTTTTCTAAGAGTACATGGATAATTGCATGGACTAATGAGGATTTGTGTTGCAGGAGAAGGCTTTAGGCAGAGATATCCCTTCTCAATGCTGTGTCTTTCTCCCTGTTTGTTTAGGATGGTCGACTCCGACCTGGAGACCAGCTCATCGCTATCAACAGAGATTCTCTGGTGGGCAGCACACATGAGGAGGCCAGAAAAATAATTGAAAAAGCCAAATTCAGGTAGGCATAGAAAGCATTTCCTGTCATCATCAGGTGCTGCTGAGTCTTAGGCAGAACACTTCATACCAAGGTTTGGCTTCAAGGGCACTATTAGCCTTAAATGATTCTTTAAGGTGGTCACATCAGGAAATCTTGAAGGCATGGATCATCCTGAAGTGGAATCCAGACCTTCCTGATGTTCTGGGCCTCATGAGGATCTCCTATCACTGCCCAGCAGAGATTTGAAACAGAACTGAAGTTAAAAAAAGGGAAAAAAAAAAAAAGGAGACTCAGGAAGACCTTAGGGATCTGTATAAGAGGGTGGAGTCAGGTGGGGATTGGGCTTTTTTCCCAATTAACAAGTGACAGAACAAGAGGAAACAGCCTCAAGTAGTGCCAGGGGATGTTTAGAATAGATATTAGGAACAACTTCTTCATGGAAAGGGTTGTAAAGCCCATGGCATAGGCTGCCCAGGGCAGTGGTGGAATCATCTAGAAGCGTTCAAAAGCCATGGAGGTGTGACACTTGGGGACATGGGTCAGTGGTGGCCTTAGCAGTACCCAGGAAATTGTGGAACTCAGTGATCTGAGGGATCTTTCCCAACCTTCACCATTCCATGATCCAATGGAATGCAGCGGGTGGAGATCCAGCTGCACTGGTGCAGGCTGCTCAGGCCTGGGTGAGGCTATCCTGGAGACAGAACCACAAGCATGGGAGCTCTGCAAATTTGTGCCTTTTGTGTTGTTAATAAGATGTTCTGTGCTTGTTGTTTGTTGAAGACACGAGGGAAGCACAGAAGTGGCCTTTATCCCTGGGAGGGGCCGGTTACATCCCGGACTGTCAGCTCACAGCAACAGCCCATCCCCACCCCCAAAGGCTCTGGGAAACGGCCTGGGCTCCTGCAGGCTGAAGGTCCACGTGAGGTCCCCAGAGGTAGGTGGAAATTCATCTCTAAAGAGATATGATACCAATCCTGGAGACAGACACCAGTCCTGGGATCTTTCCTTGATCAGAGAACTCTTCTTTAGGGAGTCCCTAGTAATACTTCTGGAAATCCAGTGGGAAGTCTGTACTGTTGATGTATTTACCTGCAGGCAGATGTTTTTAATCTGAAATAATTTCTTCTCTCTTGGGTTTGAGACAGAGATAGCTCTGTGGAGGTAATGACAGGAGTTTCATCTCCAGGGCCTGCATTCAGACCTGTTTCAAGAGTCTCAGGTTTAAAAAAAACCAAAGCCCTTCTGTGGATAGCAACCTGCATCTCATTCAGCACCAGTCATAGGGCTGGAAGGGATCTCTGGAGTCAGTTTGATCTGCTCCTAGCCAAAGGCAGGCACAACTCTTTATTCTTCAAGCCCTCTGAAGAAGATGAATCCCCAGCATTCCTACGCAGCCCATTCCTGCTCCTACTCTAATGATAAGCCAGGCTCATTCCTCCTGCAAAGCCAAGCTCCACATTGTGTTTGCAGAGAAGTGCTTGAGCTGTGAATGGCTGGACAGGGTTTAACCACACAGCCCTCAGGGTCTGCAGCTCCATTGTGTGCATTTGTCATTCCCCTCCTGGACTGGTGCCATGCTGGGTGTCCTTTCTGCTCTCTTCCACACAAATTTCCTTCAAAAGAGGCTGGCTGGATGTTCCTTTCATACAAGACCATTCACAAAACACCTTGCTTTGCAGACCTGTGGGGACACAGACTTGCATGAATGTCACATATGTGTTGCCTTTGGGTGCACCAGGCTGGAGACGTGCCCTAGAAAGGCACCAGAGCCCCTGGAGCTGTGGTTGGGTGCTGTGGTTGGACCCCTCACCCCCGATTGTGTGATGCTGTGCACTTGTATGAAATCACACCATTGGCTGGACTGAAATGGCTCCTTTCCTCACTTTGCTGCTGAAAGATGGAACTTCTAATGAGGTCTGGACTTCCACACCAGGGAAAGAGTGCCCAGGCTGTCTGTATGTCCTCACACCAGCCCTGTGCCCTCTTGGCACCCAAGTCCCCAGCTGTGTCACAGCTGTCTTGGTGGTGCTCACCCACGGAATGTTTTTCCCTCTTCCTTGTGCTTTGAGCCATGACATAGCACACAAGAAAGGGTGTGAACTGATCTGGGCTTCCTGCCCTGCTCACTGGGATAATTATGGGTTTGGGTTAAATGTTACACCTGGCTGTGGTCAGACTGGGGACCTCCCTGCTGGGTTGGATGCAGAGCTTCAGGGAGAGCCTCTGTGGAGAAAGCAGGCAAGGTCACAACCAGCCTCAGCACTCAAGCACAGTTAAAGTAAGGACAGAACTGTTTGTGTGTGACCAGAGGTTTTGGGCTGGCTCAGCCTGTGCCAGGTGCTCCCAGAGAAACCCCTGGAATCTCTTTAGGCTCACCTGCACAAGAGGTGTATGTAGCACCCTCATGGCTCTGCCTTGAACTCCTCTATCTCCTGCTCATTATTTACAGCAACAGATTCTTCTTAGCAACTGTCTGTGCTGTTTTGTCTTGTTTTTCTAGAATAGACGTGAAAATCCTTTTCCTGTGCCTTCTTTGTCTCCGGACATCTGCCCACCAGAGCTTACAGTCTCAGGTGAGTCCTGCCCAAGCGTTTTCTTTGTGTGGTGACAAAGAGCTGTGGCTCCTCAGAGCTGAGGATTGTGAAATCACAGAATCACAGCATGGATTGCCTTGGAAGGGACTTTAAAGCCCAGCCCATCCCACCTCCTTCCACTATCCCAGAGTGCTCCAAGCCCCTGGCCTTGGGCACTGCCAGGGATCCAGGGGCAGCCACAGCTGCTCTGGGCACCCTGTGCCAGGCCTCTGGCAGTGGAAGCCATTCCCCTTGTCCTATCACCACATTTTTTATCAGTATTTATACTGCTGGAGTGGAATTTAATGGGGTGATAGTGACACTCAGCCTGCTCAGAGAGAGGGCAGGCAGCAGCTTGGTTTACTCAACGAGTAGTAATTATGTCCATGTTTGCCCATAGTAGCAAAACTCTTTACCAAGGCATTTGAGGACTGAGGTATTCAAGGAGACAAATTCCTCCACTCTCAGCCTGTGGGCCACTTGCAGCAGTGGCTCTGCCCCCCCAGACATGGAGCAGATTCTCCACAGGCCACATTCCCTTCTGGAGGGGATGGGGGGCCTCGGACACACAGCATAAAAGCAGTCAGATAGAGAGTTGGGATGTATACAGCAACCCTGGGCTCTGAAGAGTTTTAAGGATGCCCTCAGTTGGCCAAATTGGGAAATGGCTTAGAGATGTTAAATAAATCAGATTTCTCTCTATATCCAAGCTTCTGGTTTTGCTTGTTTTTCTATTCTGTGTTTCATCTCCGTGCTCTGGGTTTCCTGAGCTCTTACCTTTTGTGGAGAGAACCACTCTGTTCATCCAACAGTGTGGCAGCAATGGGGGGGTGAACCTGAACCACCCTGAAAATCCCAAATCCCTTAATACTATTGAGGAAACCTTAATAATCCCCAGAGCCCAGGGAGAAAACCTTCACAAGGTACCCCATACCCCTGTGATAGGAAGGTTGGAGGGAAAGATGGACTTACCCAACAAATCCTGAACAAGTGCTGCCCACCATTCTTGCAGCCTCAAATCCAACAGCCCTTCCTTCCCTGGGGCTTTGGCTCTGCTTCCAAACCCCTGTGCCTTTCTGCAATTCCCCTCTGGAAGGCTGAGAGCAAGCCCTAGAGGTAAACTGTGTTTGGTCCATACCTGGGATCAGCAGGAGATGGAGCAGCTGCTCCCAGGGATGCCTGGCTCACCTTGGGCAAGCTCAGCAGCTTCAGGTCTGCCTTCCCTGCTCCCCTGGAGAAGCCCTGGGACAGGGATGAGCTCTCCCTGCCCTGAGTGCCCTGCAGCTGCCAGGGACACTCTCAGGTGGCCACCACAGACAGTCAGTCTGGTGATGGGGACAGAGCAACCCAGTCCCAGCAGTGACCCACCCGTGGCCTGACTTAGCTGGAGGATTTGATCACTTCAGGATTTGAATGTGGGATGCTAAGGAGGCTTTGTGTCAGTGTTGTCATCCATGGGGACAGACAAGTGGCTCTGAAAGAGCAGCCAGGCTGGGAGCCTGGGCCAGGCAGTGCCTCTCTCTGGCTGCCTGATGGATGCCCTGGATATGGCTGTGTCCAGAGCTGACAGCAAAGGCACATGGAGCTAATCCTGATTAGCCATGGCTTGAAGGGTAATGGCTCTGCCCTTGAACTTGGAGAGGGAAGTGGTGCTGGCTGATCCAGCAAACCCATTTGCTACCTCTTGCTGCTTCCCAGCTGCTGGCCTTAGCAGAGCAGATGGATGCCTGGATTAGGAGGATTATGCAGCTCCTCTGCTACTCACTGCCTTCTCCTGGCACCTGGGCCCTGCCCCGATGGCCAGGAGGGTGAGGGGGTGCAGGGATTCCAGAGGAGCTGTGCTACTTGGCAAAACAGGGCTGCCTGTGATGTTAACCAGAGCCAAGCAGCAACAGGAATTGCTCCCTGGGCAAATCTCATGACTGGCATGAGAAGGAATCTCGTCACCTGGGCTGGTGGTTTGAGGGTGGGCAGGGGCAGGCACAGCCACCCTGCACCCTTCTGGAGTCTGGCTGGGCTCTTCAGGAGCAGGTGACACCTCCTACAGCCCCCTTCCATGGAGTGTCATGGTTCCTTACAGGAGAGGGTTAATCATAATGGAAAAGGAGGGTTCCCTCCAGGGATGCAGGGGCAGGGCTTGTGCTCTGGACCTTTTCAGCTGTGCAGCAGTGCTGGCAATGCTGAGCCAGCTGTTGGCAGCTGGATCCTCCAGCTCATGACAGCTTTTCACCAGTTCAGCAGCTGCTGCCTCTGCCTCTGTGCCTGCCTCACAACACATGGGGCTCCTTCTACCCAAAAACCCTGCCTGCCCAGCTGAGGGGAAAGGGGTTCAAGGCTTTTTGCAGTCTTGGGGAGGGAAAGAATCTCAAAGTGGTGCTTTTCCACATCACTTTTAATCTGTTCATTCCCATGGGTGTCAGGAATTCTTTCCATTTTGCTTCATCAGAGTAGACAAGAACCAGGCAGTTTTTAATTCATTTTTTCTCACAGTTCACCATAACTCCAAGACTCCACAAAACTGTGATTGGAAATTTCCAAAGTGCTGGAAGTTTTTTGCAGTCTTTTGTCCCTGGATGAAACATCTCACTTTAAACCATGCAGAAGCCCAGTTTCAGAAGGATTTGCCCCAGTATCCAATCTTTCCAAGAGAGGCCTAGTTCAGCCTTCCAGAGCTGGTTTTAGTAAATCCTGGACATGGATTTATGCCCTGCTGCACACACTTTATATTTCATGCAACAAGAGATCTGAGTTTTGCTTTGCAGACACCTCTACCCAAATGCTTCCCCATTAATATTTGCTTTTGATTTTTCAGCACCTGCTTCAGCTTCTAACTACAAAGCAGCTTCAGGCACCAAACCCAAAGTAGCACTGGATCCCCATATCCGGCTCAAGGATGGAAAACTGGAACTGGTAAGTGGCAGGGTTCCTCTCCCCAGAGCAAGGTCTCCTCCTTGTGCACTGTGCAGGAAATAGTCCATCTTCAGGTGAGTTTGCTGGAGGTTGAGTCCAGCCTCTGAAGGTAAAGAGGGTGAAACATCCTGACTGTGTCCAAAGGGGCATTTAAACATCCCTTGGCTCATCTTGGCTATTTCTTGGTGCTCCATGAAGTTCCAGAAGTCTTTTCCTGGCAGCTGCACCTCCCTTGGACATCATGCCATTGGCTAAGGTTGTGCCCTCCAAATTTTGGTGCTGCTGTCACTGCTAGGGTGACCTCAGACAGCCTGGTGTGCAGGAGGGAAGGCTGACACAGGAGATTTCTCATCGAGGAGCCATCCAGACCCACTGATTCTTCCATCATTTTATGGAGAGCACTCTCCATGGGCACGGAGCGGAGCTGCTCACCGAGACCCTGGGGACGGGCCGGGTGCCGTGGGGGCCGTGTCCCAGTCTGGCACCTTGGGTTCCTGCGGCGGGGATGTGGGCACAGAGCCGTTTGTGCGGCCCCGGAGGGCCGATGTGACGAACATCTGCTGCCCCCCGACGGCAGCGCAGCGGAGCCGTGCCCTGAGCCCGCGGAGTTCTCCCAAAGCGGCACCCAGGGTGGCTTTGTCACAGCGACCTCTGCTCCTCGCGGGGACCGAGCAGCTCCTCGGGGCTGGCAGGAGCCGAGCGCTTGGCTTCACTTTCCAAAGCTGTGTTAGTGGGGGGGTGACACCGACTGGCACAAGCGCAGGTGGCTTTGGGGTGGCCAGCATCCCAAAGTGTGGGTGCCTTGCATAGGGGTGGTGGGCAGAGCGGGGGTGGGACTCAAACAGGACAGCAGATAGATCCCAGGGACTCGCTGGTGCTGGAAAGCTGAGCCAGGATCCCTCTGCAGCCCCTTCCCAGGGAATGTCCGGGAGCTGCTGTGAGCAGGAGCTGTCAGTGCAGCCTGCCACAGGTGAATGTTTCACTCGGGCTCTTTCCCAAAATCTGCTGAGCTCGACTTGGTCTTTTAAAAGCTTTCAGTTGCTGCTGCTAGCAGGGGAGTAGGGCTTGCACAGGTCTATCTGCTTCTGTGTGCTGCCCTGAGGTTGAACAGATAAATATCAGTAGAAGTTAGGGCATCAGGAGTAATGAGAGAGCAAAACATGCAGTGGAGGAGCAAAATGTTTGAGTGTCTCCTCTCTCCATGAGAAACACTCTGTTAATGGCTTTTATGTTCCTGGTCCCAAACACAATTTCTGGGCAGAAAGAGAAAGGAGAGGCTGAGCTCTTGCCAGCTGAGTCTTGCTGAAACTCCACTGGCTTTTGATAAAAGTCCTGAAAACTCATCGGAGCTGCAAATCTGATGGCAGATAAAATGTTCTTGGAGGGATGTGAACCTGTGTTTGGGAACAGACATTTCTGTACATGTGCAGCAAAGGAGAGACTGGAAATCCAATCCAAGCCTGTTCTTTGGGAGATGCTGCCTGGACAAACCCAGCACTAAGTGTCTTCCCAGTGCCTACCCTAAATTATTGCTTTCCCAGTATTTTTCTTTTGAAAGGCTCCTTGTTTCTGCTCAAGGTTCTGCAGTACCTTGGTCTGGATGTGACCGAGGAGAAGAAGAGGCAGCTCCGGCAAAGCCTGACCACGGACTCGCAGGGGACTGTGGCCTATGGAGGTGAGCAGGAGCTCTGCCCAGGGCATCTGACATTTCTGTGCAGCTCCACTGGCAGCTAAAAAGGGAAAAAGGGACAGAAGTGGCTGGTGAGACACCTGCCTGGGTAGGGATGGAGCCTATAAAGGGGGGAAGTCACAAACACAAAAGAAGGCATTCTGTAGAATCATGGAATCCTGGAATGGTTTGGGTTGGAAGGGATCTCAAAATTCATCTCATTCCACCAGACACTGTCCACTATCCCAGGTTACTCCAAGCCCTGTCCAAGAGGACACTTCCAGGGATGGATCAGCCACAGCTCCACTGTGAAACCTGTGCCAGGGCCTCACTGCCCTCACAGGGAAGAATTTCTTCCTAACATCTAATCTAAACCTACTCTCTGTCAGTTTGAAGCCATTCCCATTGTCCTGTCATAGGTAAAATCAGACTAAAAGAAAGTTGGTGCAAGGGTTTACTTTCCTTAAAATCCCAGCTTTCCTAGCAGGAACTGGCCAGAGGAGACACAGAAAATGAAAGCCAGTTCTGCTTTCTGTGGCCTTCCAGAGCATGGCTGGCCTGCAGGATCTGCTCCCCAGAAGGCTTTCAGCAAAAATCCAAAACCATCAGCAATGTCCCCAGCAGACAGAACAGTCACAAGGCATCTGGATCAATGTTTTGTGTAGAGAGGGGGGTGGGACACAGAGCCACAGCCCTCTCCTACGAGTGGCTGGAGTTGCAGCGTGTAGAAACAGAAATGAGGATGATTGAGGGTATTTAGCAAATGTGCTGCTTTTCAGAGAGACTCTGGCTCCTGCTGCAGCACAGGGACTGAGCACCACCCAGGACAGGCTTCAAGGTGGGACCATGAGAACCTCATGGACCTCAACAAGGCCAAGGGCATGTTCTGCACCTGGGTCAGGGCAGTTGCAAGCACAAATCCAAGCTGGGTGGAGAAAGGATGGAAAGCAGCCCTGGGGGAGGATTTGGGGTGTTGGAGGATGAGAACTGCATATGCCCAGGCTGTGAGCACCCAGAAACCCCCCTGGGCTGGGCTGAGCCCCCGTGTGGGCAGCAGGAGGGGGGGATTCTGCCCCCTCAGGTGAGACCCCACCTGCAGAGCTGCCTCCAGCTTAGGGAAGACCTCAGAGCCCCTGCCAGGGCCTAAAGGGGCTCCAGGAGAGCTGCAGAGGGACTGGGGACAAGGCATGGAGGGACAGGACACAGGGAATGGCTCCCACTGCCAGAGGGCAGGGCTGGGTGGGATATTGGGCCGGAATTGTTCCCTGTGAGGGTGGGCAGGCCCTGGCACAGGGTGCCCAGAGCAGCTGTGGCTGCCCCTGGATCCCTGGCAGTGCCCAAGGCCAGGCTGGGCAGGGCTTGGAGCAGCCTGGGACGGTGGAAGGTGTCCCTGCCATGGCAGGGGATGGAATAAGATCATTTTATGGTTCCTTTGTCCCCAAACCATCCCATGTTTCTGTGATTCTGTGACTGGAAGCTCTGGGACCCTGGTGGTTCCCACCTGCCCCACGCAGCCCCTTCTGCGTTGCTTTCCTTCATGTCTGAAAGCAAAATTAATGGATTTTCAGACTTGTCAATTTAACACCTTTTCTAAGTGCTGAACTCACTGAGTTGTTTTTTTGTTTAAATCAGCACCATGAGAAATGGCCAGCAAGTGCCTTTTGTGAGGGAAATGCGGGTTTAGCTTAAAATTTTTAAATTTTCAGAACCACAGTCATGAAAACTCCCCTGTGAAAATATCTGGGGTTTTCTGGGTTTTAAAAATGTCAGTTTTTTCAGTTGGATAAGAATGAGGAGTCTGATAAAGGCTGTCAACTCATTTAAGCCTGATGGGATTGCTGACAAACCCAGGATTATTAGACAAACCTGTCTGGCATCTCTAAACCCTGCATGGCACCAGTGGGTGGCCCCAAAATCAGTGGCATTTTCTGCTGAGCCACAGCAATTTTCTGTTTTAGCCTGGTAAAAACTGATTGTTTCTCACAGATGTTCTCCAAGCACTCAGGGATCTGATGCAGGAGGAGCTGGACGAGGCTGGTCTGGATTCCAGCTCTGTGCTCTTCACTCAGCACGAAGTGGCCAATTTGCTGGATACATCAGCTTTTCACTCCCCGGTCAGTCACCCCAAAGCTCTGCTACATTGAATCCATGGGTCTTCTACATGAAATCCATGGAATTCTGAGATGGGAAAACCTAAATTCCCATTTTCTGGTTGTTCTGGAGTTAGAAAGACAAGGCAGAACTATTCATGAATCATTTTTAATAGGAAATTCTATAAAAGACCTCAAACTTCTCATTTTGAATAAGGAAATAACAGTATCTGTGGGATAATATGAGGAAGCAGCCTGGCAGTTATGCAGAAGGAGAAATAGCCATAATTAATCAATTTAAGTAATTTCATTTGGTTCACAAAGTGAAAATCCATTCTAGCTCAGCTATATCAGCAATGATGGGGATCAGAGAGTGAAATTCTGTGGGGCAAAATGAACCATCCTGGAGCTGAATTATTTAATGTGTTTTTTGATCTATTGCATAAAAATGCTGACTCCTTTTTTAGGTGATTTTGATTCCATATGTGACGAGTCTGTCCCTCTCCTTGCAGACCTTTGCCTCTCTCAGCTGCAATGGCAGCGAGGACCTGGAGCAGCTGCAGCTGGAGATGAGGGATCTGCGGCATGAAGTCCGCAGGCTGAAGGTGCAGCCTCCCCTCGGAGCAGATTTCTTAGCTGGGGTGTTCTGCTGTAGGGGGTAATGGGGTGGCCTGTCCCTCTGGAGAAGTCACCAGTTTGCATTCTGTGCATTCCTCGTCACACAGGAGCCTCTCACCCTCCACTCTCCTTAATTGCCTCTTTCTCGCTCTCAACCTCAAAGGAAAACTTATTTGTACTCAAAGCATGCAGTCCCTTCTCAGCAGGGAGTTCATATATTTAAAAAGCAGGTCTCATTAAGAATTCCAGTGTGTGATTAACAGAAGCAGCACCTGTCCTCTCACCCTCACCTGGCTGTGAGCACCTCGGCTGTGTCCAGGTGGAATTCTGCTGGTCACAGTTCTAAAAGCTCTCCCTGTGTGGGGGGGAAAAGTGCACAGAACTTCTGTAAAATAATATTCTGGTGGGTAGGAGCATTCTAGAAAATGTCCTGTCATTTGTTGCTTCTAATCTGGTGAAAATATTTCCCACAGTCTCTCCTGAGAGAAGTGGAGAGCAGCAAGAAGCTGATGGAGGATGAGCTTCAGAGGCTGAACCAAGTTAGTGGAGGGATTTCTGGGTGCTGGGGCTGGGTTTGGGGGTGGCAGCTCAGGGGGACGTGGTGTGCTCATCACAAGTTCTGGGCCCTTGCAGAAGGCGCTGGGGTTCCTGTCGGAGAACCGGAGCCTGCACAGCAAACTGCAGATGGCTGAGGTGGTGCAGAGACAGGCCCACAGCGCCGAGCAGGACTACGAGGAAGTGATCCACCTGCTGGAGGCTGAAATTGCAGAACTGAAGATGCAGCTGGCGGGGAAAAAAGCAAAGCACATCTCTGAAATAGAGGTAATGCAACCCCCTGGAAAAACCCACAACCCTCCAGACTCTTCTTCTGTGGGTTCATAGAGTCATGGAATGATTTGGGCCAGAAGAGACCATAAAACCCAGCTCATTCTAAGCCCCTGCCACGGGCAGGGACTCCTTCCACTATCCCAGGTTGTTCCAAGCTGTGTCCAACCTGGCCTTGGACACTTCCAGGGATGGGGCAGCCACAACTAAGGTTACCCTCCTTTTATTTACACAGGAGAAAATGAAATTAGCACATAGATCATTTGCTGTGTGGGACCACAAGGCCAACACAGTCTCTGCATCTGTGTTATAATTTGCATAACTTCCACTGTCCCTTCCCAAAGGACACTGCTTTTGCTTGTAGCAAATGCTCCATACTGCTGTTTCCAAAAGCCAAGGCTGGAGCATCACCACCAGCTTTCTCCCCCTGCTGTGTCCCTGCCTCAGGAGGACATCCTGGAGCTGAGGAGGCAGCTGTCCCTGGCTGATGGCCAGCTACGAAAATCCGAAGTCTCACGGAAGCGCCTGGAGATCTGCAATAGGAAACTGCTCCTGTTTGTGCAGGTGAGGTGTGGAGCTGCCCCGCTGCTGCAGCATCACCACGGCCTCTTTCCTTCAGGATGGTTTTGCAAGTCCAATCAACTTCCTCCTCCATAAGCAAGAGGGGTTTTCTTCCTCTGTCTCACTCCAAAAAGTCACTGTCTGTTGGTTAGGAGGAAGCAGAGAATGAGTTCAGATCTCCTCATATCCCTGGGAGCAATGCAAACTCCATGGTGCAGGTTTTGCTGGTGGCTCTGCTCTTCCTGGCTCCCTGTGCTGAGGCTGTCAAAATCATCCATGCTCACCTTCCCTTGCTATAGCTCTAAAAATAGGAACCTGGAGAGTGGCTTTGCTCTTCCAGTGCTTTTTGCCCTGGATTTCCTGTAAAATCTCACTGTTTAGTCTTTCAGTTGGTGGGTTTTCCACTTCATTCCCTATGCTGGGAACACCAGTATATGAAATTAATAAACTGGCCAGCATGGAAAGCATTAGTAATCAGTGTATCTGCTGTGGCTACTGATGGCCTGCCCCAAGAACTCTTGAAACCCAGCAGAAACAGTGGAGCCAAAGGAAGCATAGATGCTGTGTCCTCTGCTCCAGAGAAGGAAGAATTAATTGCCTCCAGAGCTTCAGCACTATGTGCTAGAGCCTGTGCAGTTTGGGGTCAGACTTTGGAAATATATCTCACTTGACCCCAGGGTCAAACATCACAAGATTTTGAGCACTGGAGCAAAATGTCTTCCTTTTTTCTCCACCCCTCAGTGGTGTCGGAGAAGTGCATGGTAATGACAGCTTACACATGCAGGTCCAACCCAGGAGCCAGGGGTTGCTGGCAGCCATGATCACTGAAATGCAGCCTGCAAAATTATTCCTTAGAAGAGTATTTTTGTGTTGCATTTCATATATTTTAGCAGTGGTAATAAAATGCAGAATTCAGATGTGTCTGTAGATTCATGAATGCTGCCTGAGCTGCAAAAGGCCTTGAGATATTTGCTTCAAGGGCAATGAATAAGCAGAAGCTTATTACTGTCATATTAAATCTGATCATCAGGAAAAACCCATGGGGTTTGTTCTCAGGAATTATTCATTCCTACAAGTTTGAAACCCTTTTTTTTTTTTTCTATTGCATGACAGAACATTTACAAGGTCCTGAGCACACACAGTCATTTACCAGATGAGAAAAGGTAGGAGATGGCTTCTGGGAATGGTGAACAGCAACATGAAATGTCCTTTTCTGACCTTTCTCTGGGGAAGGTGCTTCACACGTAACCCACCCAGAGTTTCTAAACATACTTTCACTTTGGAAGTGAAACCATGGGAGAAAGATGATCTGGAGACTGCTGGTGGGTTGGTGCTGGGGGACTTGGACCTCTGTTCAGGCTTTTTTTGGGAGTGAGTAGCTGAAACTCAGCTTGGGTTACATTGCTCTTGTCAGCAGAGACACCAAGCAGGTTGTTTCTGAGCAGCAGAGTTTTGACCCACCTGCTTTTCCAGACATAAACCAGGTTTTGGCTCCAGGACCACATCCTTTTTTACCAGCAGTTAGAGTGGGCAGAGTGTAAGCAAGGAGCTCTCAAGATTCTCAGCTGCATGAATGGCTGCAGAAGCAGAGCTCAGGCTCCTGGAGTCCCCTCCAACCTGAGCCTATCTCCTATCACTTGGGAATAAATGTATCACACCTCTCTGTGTGTTTTTAACTGATTAAATCATTGAAAAGTCACTGTCCCATAGATAATGACCAGTCCCTTTAAAAGCTGGTTTTTAAGAGGGGTGGAAATCAGTTTTTAAGTTTCCAAGTTGGTTATTTCTAATATAATGCGGGGGGAACAGCTTTTGACAAATTCTAAAGAATACTTTGCTACTTTTCTGTAACAAAGCAATGCAAGTGTGTCTAACAGACATTTGAATGCGGAGGGATGGAGATGCAGCCCCCCAAAACACCCAGAATTTATGTAGCAGATCCTTCCTGAGAGGCTGGCCAGGATTGTCAATGACATTCTCTGATAGAAGTATTGATGGCACTTTCCGTGTTTATAAGCGTCAACCATGAAACAGAAGAGGATAAAACAGATGCAGTCTCAGACACATCTCTTCCACCTTCAGATCTTGTTGACCTTTTGCTGTCAGAAGCTAAAGAACTGTTAGCACCAATCCTCTCCAACAAGGATGGTAAGCACTAAATTAACTGGAGAAACTGAATCCCAGCAGGTCTCAGGGATCTCTGCCAGTGTTATTGGCAGTTTCCAGCACCTTTCATATTTTTCCATACCAGTTGAGCCTCCCTGATTCTCTCATGCTCACTGAGATGTAATTACCCTATATCCATGTGACTCATCTGGGAATCTGCAATGCAGACTCGAAGGGTTTGGAGTCAAAGACTTGTGCCCAGGGCCAGAGGAAAGGCATTTATCCAGGGGAAAAACCCTAACAGGCAGGGTTTGGGTTTCACAGAATCACTGAAATGCTAGTTGAAAGGGACTGCTGGGGATCAGATCTTCTGCTCCAGGTAGGGCCATCCCAGTAGAAGGGATCTGCAATGGGTTTAACCAGCCAGGATGGAAATCCACAGCCTTCCTGGAAGGTGTTCCCTCACTGCTCTGTGACAAAGATCTCCCCAGCACCCAGCCTGAGCTCCCCCAGGGGCAGCCTGTGGCCACTGCCCCCAGTTACACTGGCTGCACTGCCAAAAACAGCTCAGCATCCTTTAATTGCCCCTGACATAGCAGTGGGGGCTGTGAAGTTGCCTCTCAGCCTCCTCTTTGCCAGGCTAAACAAGCCCAGCTCCCTCAGCCCTCCCCAGCCTCTCCCTGCAGGCCTGGGGCTTCCCTTGCTGGATCCTGTCCAGTTTCCCAACAGCTTTAAACCCAGGATCCAAACTTTCCTTCCACCATCCAGGTACTATTACAGCAATGCCGAGTGGAAGGGAACAGTCACCTCCCTGTTTCCTTGGAGTAAAAACCAGCCATGCTCCTTTTTCCTCATGTCTGTGAGAAAATCAGGGAACAGGCACCCAGCTCCATGGGAGTCTGGATTAGCTTTCCCAATCTGGTACTCTGAGCTGGTCCATAAGCCATAAACATTTCTTGGTGGCAATTATTTGACCCTGCTTGTCTCTTCCTCCACAAAATGAGTGTCTGACCTCCTCATCAGTGTCACGTCCGGGTGAGTGCCCCAAACAGGTGCCCAGTCCTTGCTCTTTGATGCTATTCACCAGCTCAGCGTGGCCATGGCCCAGCACTGGCTTTGTCTCAAAGCACAAGACACAAAGGAAATAATTGCAGCCTTTCAGGAGCACCTCTGGTTTATGAGTGCTGTCAGCATTTTCTGAGCTCCTGCCCCATTTAAATGTGCATTATCATAATGCAGCAGCATTGGGCATGTTCTCTGCACTAATACTTGGCTCTGTGCTTCCATCTGCAGCTCTGCCATGGGACAGGGACCAGTGCCTGCCTGCTGAAGGAATCCCAAATTACAAGGAGTAGGTGTCAAAACTGCTGTGGTCTGTAATTTGGACAACACAGATACTAAAAATTCCTGTTTGTTTTGTTGGGTTTTTTTAACCAAAACTGTTGCTTGACGACTTTTGATCAGACAGTCTAGGAGAGGCCTCCAGATGGCCAGGACAGAGAAATACTGTGAAATTCCTAGACAGAAAGAGACTTCCCGCTCTGCACGGTGTGAATTCCTGGATTTCTCTTTTGCTTTATAAAATGCTGGTTTTCCTTCAGGCCAGATGGGAATTTGTGGTTCTGTGGCTTGTCTAGCCAGCATTTTTATAGTGCACTCTGTGTAAGGGAAAAAGCATCACTGAATATGTTAATCTTTTATGCTGTGATACCAAGATGCTGTGAAGCTCCAGACAGGGAAAGCAGGATGACTTGGCTTTGTTTGGACCTTAAACTGTTAAATTTCCCTGAAACCTCTTAAACTGCTTGTATTTAACAGAGCCGTTTCCTAAAGTTATCTGAAAGGGCACTTTGAGACCTAAATATCTCCTATTGCTTTCTTAGCTTAACTCAACCTGAAGATCTGCCAGCACAGTTTTTTGTTTAGGTACAAAGTACCCATTTGCAAATGATAATTTCAAGGTTATGAAAAGCATTTTCAGACAAAACAGGCGGCCTGCACAGTCTAACCAGGCAAGATCTGTGGCTTCTTCTTTCCCAAATAACGAGTGCTGTCTTCACATTACCCTCTGTGTCCTTCCCCAAACGACCTAAGGCATATTTCTCCTTTTCAGCCACCTCCATCAGAAGACCACGTGGCCCCCTCCTGCAGGCCAGACCAAGAGTGACCAACCACAGCCACCAAGCCCAACAGAAGTACCTAAGAAGTCGACATAAATATCCCATGGCTTGGTGGTACTCCAAACCACAGCCATCCATCCTGTGGGAGACAGGAAAGACACCCCCCAGGCACCTCAGCATCCAGGCCAAGCAGACTGAGAACAAGCTTTCTGACACAAGAATCATTCTTCCTAACTATCCAAGACTTTTTCAGCAACCTCCCCTGCACGTCTACCTCTGAGTTATCATACAAAGCTTTTTGCTCACGGTTTTGCAGCTTTATAGGAAAAATATTCTCATGAGGCTACAGAGGCCTGGATTTCTGTGGCAGCCTTTTAGAGCTTGTATTCTGGGTAGCTTGAATGTACCTGAGGGACTCAGGGGTCTCCAACAGATCCCTTTTGGTATTTCAGATGAAAAACCAAAGTCTATTTAGTGACTGTAATCAAAGCAGCTTAATCCCTAGCGTCCTAGTTGTCTTGGGATAGGTACTTCTCTTTTTATTCTTTTTGTATAGCTTCTCCCAGCTGCAGTGCTTGGAGTGGGAAGCACACCTCAGGCAGTTGCAGAGTGCAGGACAGGCAGCGGGGTGCTCCGGTCACAGCGTGGACACCGAGCCCTCCCTGGAACGCGGGGCAGGACATAGTGGGCATAGTGAACATAGCTCAGAAAGGTCCCTGGTGTCACTGGAAATCACATCCACGTGGTGCAAGACTGAGACAGCAGTGGATGGGGATCAGATCTGAGATGGGCAGAGGTCTGGAAAGTAAAATGGAAACACTCCTCACAAGGAGTTTCTCTCTGGTTTCTGATTGCAGCTGCTGTGTTCAGAGTCTCACAGACAAAGACACAGCCTGAAACCATTTTTCCTCCCTCTTATTTTGGCAGCTCCTGGGGAGATGCATTGAGAAGTTTCAGGAAAATGGGGTACAATCTGGCTTTTACAAATAATTTGTTAAGATTACTTCAAATCTTCTTTGTGGGGGTTCAAAGCTTGTGGATCCTTTATTGTCTAAATTAAAGGCTTAGGCAAAATCATGACCCTCACCAGTATCTTCTGCACTCGAGGTATCACTGCACTGCTAAACCAGCAACTGTGTGGTGGAATATATCACATAAATAACCAGTCTGAAATTTTGGGTAAGTTTAATTTCATAGCTTGGGGTAAATTAAATCTTGGGAATGCATACCTCAGAATATAAATTAAAGGACTTCTTTTAAAAGGAGACATAATCCTTTGGACTGCTTACAAGGAATATTCCCAGGAAGGAGAAAATATTCATCTTGGGATATCCTGTGTTTAATAGCTCATTCCCCAGTGCTCTCTGCTGTGATGGAATGATAGCAAATCCTGGTGTTACCTGTGGGTTTGGCCCTAGAGCTTTGTTCTCATCTCCTGTGTTACACAGACAGGCAAGAGGCACACACAGCAAAATCCAGTCTCACCAGTCTGGTGTACCCTGGCTCTGGAAAAACAACTCCATTTCCCCTGGGGTTAACCAGCAGATCCCAATCTGCTCCTGGCAGGGTCTCTCCAAAAGCGTTTGGCTGGAGGTGGCATCCTAGGGAGATGTCTCCAGCCACTGCTTGTCACACTTGTCAGGGAACAGCACAAACAGGATTTTGGGAAGGAGCAGGTCTTGGGTTGTGCTGTGTTATTTCATATACCCAGTGCCACTTGAGACACCTGGGAGAAAAGGGCAAAGTTATGGGGAAAACACACCCGTTTAGGCTGCACTTAATCAGCTGGAAAATCAACAATCTGTTGTGGAAATCCACAGAAGTTTTAATGCCATCTCTGACGGTCATGGAATACTTTTCTCAAAATATGAGTACTGAACTCCACCTCCTTGAGTGCTGGAAAGGCACAGACCAGGACTGTCCCAGCAGGGACCAGTTACATGGTCTGAAAGATAAACTCTTGATGCTGCTTCCACGGTCTGTATTATTCCATAGATATGTATTTACGGTCCCAAGAAAGGAGATTTTGTATTAAAGCATCACAGTGGGTGAGGGTTTGGATGAAATAAGCCTTGTGTGGTTGGTGCTGGCACCTGACAAGGGGTGGAAAGAAGGGGATGCTGCTCCAAGGCTGCTGCATTTGGAGTCTCCTGAGCTGTTTCCAAAAGAGCTGTGAAGTTCTTAACCTTTTAAACAATCCCAACAGCTCTGTGCTCTCAGCTTACTCTGGAAAGGAAATCCCCCGTGTTCCCATCAGCCACTGGAGAGCCTCATGTCAAGCAAGGATCAAGCATTGCATGCTTCCCAAAGCTTTCATTTATTTCCTTTGGATTTCCCATATTCCTTGTGCCTTTGCTCCGAGCCCAGCAGACTTCCCTCTGTCTGTTAACCCTACTGTTCCAACACCACCTCTGCAGAGGGGTGCTCAGAGCCAGGCTCTGACAAGAGCTGTGCTCCTGGAGGTGACACTGATTTTGGTGACCCAGAACAACAAACCTGTGTCAGGCTTTACTCCCAGGCGAGGGGAATCAGGCAGAAGCAAGGCACAGGGTGACATCTCCTCACAGAACTACCAGGAGGCAAAAGGCGAAATGCATGAAGGAACAAACAGCACAGAAAGAGAAGTTATTTACATGGGGTGTTCTTTATTCACACAGGGCCTGTCTAGCACTCTATAAGAGAGCTGAATTCTGGGTTAATTTGCAATACTTTTGGTTTGCTTGTGAGGTTGTGGAGATGTGCTGCTGTCACAATGTGCTGTGTTTGTCTCAGAGAATGTGCCTTGGAGGGTCCCAGAATGACTGCACAGAAATGAGAAGGAGTATTTGTGATAAAAATGAGACCTGAATGGTATTAGATCTTCCTGAGTGGCCTTTCAGATCCTGAAGGGATCCTACACAAAAGATGGAGGGGGATTTTTTACAAGAACATGTAGTAACAGGACAAAGGAGAATTCTTTACACTGACAGAGAGCAGGTTTAGATTAGATATCAGGAAAAACTTCCCTGTGAGGGTGGTGGGGCCCTGGCACAGAGAAGCTGTGGCTGCTCCAGCCCTGGAAGTACCCAAGGCCAGGTTGGATGAGGCTTGGAGCAGCCTGGGACGGTGGAAGGTGTCCCTGCTCATGGCAGGAGGTGGAACTGGGTGAGCTTTAAGGTCCCTTCCAGACCAAACCATTCTGTGTTTGCATAGACTGGAATATGGCAAATATTTTATGAGCCAAAATGCAGAGAGACCCCCATAGACAGAGCATGTCAACACAGTGCAGGTGACAAACTCAAAAAGATGCATTTAAAGAGCATCAGTGGGATCAGCTGCTGGGCTGGAAACTTTGGGGGTTAAATATTACTGATGCGATGGGTTTGTTTTGTATTGCTTTTGAGCAAAGCAGAAATTCAGCTCTTAGCTGCTGGTGGGTCAGAGGGTGGGAGACCACTCTGCTTCACTAAACAAATCAAACCAAGATTGGAGCATCTGTTTCAAAAGCTGCAGAAGCACAGAAGGCGGGGCAGGGAGCCACCGCGGCATTGTCTCGGAAGGTGAATGTAGCAGAGCCATTAGCACTCTGTTCATCTGCAGTCCCACGGGAAAAGGAACCCAATCTCAGCCCGCTGGTCTCCAGTTTCATCTCGCTGGGTGACCTTGGGCAGCACATTTCATCTCAGGTTTGCACCAGAAAACAAACGGGACTGAGAGTGGCACGGGCAAGACAAAGCCCAAAGGGATCCGCGGGATGTGGGGCAACCTCCTGGCACAAGGGGGTCTGCGAGTGCTGTGGGCTTGGGTACTGCTGGTTTCAGCCAAGAAAGCCTCAGTGTTTCAACTTTTCCTGGATCTCAGAGCAGCAGCTCCAGCTTTTGCTCAGCTCTGGTGAAACAGAGGAGATGAAGTGTTTAAAAGGTGTCTTTAGAGAGGTGTGGAGGGGCAGAGGAGAGCTCCAGCCCAGAGCAGTGGAGGAGGATGCTGTGTCCACCCCAGCACTGGAGCCTGTGTGGGCAGCCTCCTCCTCTCAGCTCCACTGTGACACCTGGACTGCAGCCCATGTTTAGAGAGTGGAATACACCTCCACGCTGCTTAAATGAGGCTCTAAAAGGCAGGTGAACTTTACTGCTGAATTTTTAAAGCAAGCCTTTAATGTTTAACTAGTGCTGATTTTCTAAGGGTTGTTGAACACGTGTGGCAGAGGGCTGGACAGCAGCTCCTCAGTGCCACTGCAGAAAGGGCTGGGCTGCAGGTGTGAAGCTGCCTTTTCCTTTTCCTTTTCCTTTTCCTTTTCCTTTTCCTTTTCCTTTTCCTTTTCCTTTTCCTTTTCCTTTTCCTTTTCCTTTTCCATTTTCCCTTCCCTCAGGGATCCTTCCCCTCCTCAGGGCCGAGTTATCCCATCACCTCCATCACAAACCACTGAATTTTCTGACCTCGTTGACTGCAGCTTTGCCACAAACCTCCTTTGCAACTTCTTTCAGCTGCTTTCCTAGTAAGGTAAATGGGAATAACAATACCATGAACAATCCTTACAAGCTTTTTCCTGCATGTGATGTGCCAACGCACTTGAATTGCTGTTGAATTTTTTTTAATTTTTGCCACCAGATGATGCATAAAAGTTGAGCCAAAAGCAGAATTTGAAGTGAAATGCCCTTGTGATGGGGGAAGTGGAGGCTGAATGCTATCTCCAGACCAGATGTCCTTCCTGGAAGACATTCTCCTTTCTAACTGCAGGAGTTCCTGGGCTGGGCTGCTGAGGGGTGAGAACTTCTTTCTGAGGAGCTCCCATGAGAAAAAACACAGGGTCAGTGCCAGCCTTTGAGGCAAACACCCAGTCCTGGTAGGTGGAAGGACAGGCAAGGCCCTTGGGAATGCCCTGGAGAGCTGGCCCTGTGTCAGGGGAAAAGGCAGGCCACTGACACTGGAAAATGCCAAGGTGACCTTCTGGCAGCAGGAGAAAACAAGGATTGGAAAATAGGAACTATGGTCAGGGCTGCACAGCAAAGAAGAAGATGGATTAGGACTCACCAAAATCTCATCCAGCTTTTATGACCTGAACAAAAGGGAAACAGCCACAATTAAGGCACAAAGTAGTTACAGGCTGGTGTAAATTCTGTAGCAAGGAGATGGAAATAGTGCTTTATTTTTTCTTCTGTTCTCTCTGAGGAAATTTAGCAATAAATGAGGAACAGGAGAGACATACAATTTCTTTTAAAAAAGAAAGTTGCATTGTGATGGGAAATTCAGAATATTTATTTATAAATAAATACATTTTGTTTTTATTCTGAATATATATTTATAAAGTAGATGTTGCAGGCCTTGAGTAACTTTGTGGCTTTTGATGCCAAGTTGTGCTGCAAAGGTCTTTAGGAAAAGTGCTCTGGCTCCACAGGCTGCAGCCCTGGGAGCTCTGACATTTGATGATCAATGGTTGTTTTTGAGCAGTGGCAGGCTGGTCTCCTCAGTCTGAGATAGCAGAACATTTCAGGAAATATTGCTGATCAGAAATAGCACTGCAGCTTCCTGAAATGCCTGCCCAGATAAGGGGACAGTCCACAGCTGGAAGTGATAAGGAGGCAGGAGAAGACAAAGCAGCAGTAAATGTGATGTTCCTTCAATACCAGCAGGCACAGGGGCAGCTGGTGCTTAGGGAGAACCTGAAAGGAGGCTCTGAAGGTGCAGAACATTCCCCAGCTGGTCTCTCACACCCCTCTCCTCCAGCACTCTTGGTGCCACATGCCTCTCTTGCCCCAGGACCAGCTGCTCAGCCACTCTTTGACACCCCAAAGCTGGGCAGTGTTGGCATCATTTCCTCCACAGAGCCCCAGCCCCAAGGACTGTCACTGAATGGTGACAATTCCCCAGCACACGGCCTGACAAACAGGGGCCCCTCACCCTGAGCTGCAAAGCCCCCAGGATCCACCAAACCCTGCACAGGTTTTCTGAGCTGGTGGGAGAGGGGGAAGCTGAGAGGTGAGGATGCCTCCCAGTGTCCTTCTAGTGTCACTTGTCTGGGTGATCCCCTTGCACCTCACCAGAGAGCACAGTTTGGGGAATGTTTGCTCGAGGAGTGGGTTCACAGGTGTGCAATAAGTCATGCAATAAATTAAATAATACACTGCAGTGATAGAGTAAAGGGCTGAGGTGAGCGGGTCCCTTTGCTCTGATCTACTGTGGGATGAGCAGGATTAGATTGTGTTTGGGAGCTGTGCTCTGCTCCTCCTGCCCTGACCCAAGAAAATTCCTGCTGCTCAAGGGCAGGTGTGAGTTTGGTGGAGAACCATAGAAACATGGAGTATCCTGAATGGAAAAGGGTTAGGATCATCCAGTCCAACACAGGCCTGCACAGGACACTCCAGCAATCCCAGCCCGTCCCTGAGGGCACTGTCCAAGCACTCCTGGAGCTCTGGCAGGGCTGTTGCCGTGACCCCTCCGTGGGACGGGCTGAGCCCATCTCCACACAGACACAGCCCGCCTTATTCTCCTTATTCGACTTCTCTGCCCACGAGACCCCGCCTGGAGACGCGCCCGGGTCTGGAGCCCTCAGCACGGGAAGGACACGGAGCTGCCGGGGCGAGTCCAGAGGAGGCAGCAGGCTGCTCAGAGGGATGGAGCAGCTCTGCTGTGAGGGCAGCCTGAGACAGCTGGGGCTGCTCGCCTGGAGAAGGCTCCACGGAGACTTTGGAGCCCCTTCCAGCCCTAAAGGGGCTCCAGGAGATCTGGAGAGGGACTTGGGACAGGGGTTGGAATGACAGGCCAGGGGGGAACGGCCTCCCACAGCCAGAGGGCAGCGCCAGGTGGGACCCGGGGCAGCGCTCCCCTCACGGCCGGGACCCGCCCGCCCCTCAGCGAGATGGCGGCGGGGGGGCCGCACGTGCGGGGGGCGGGGCCTGCCCGCGCCCCCGCAGCACAATGGACAGCGCCCTGCGGGGGCGGGGCCGCGCGGGGGCGGGGCCGCGGAGGGGCGGGGCCGCCGCAGCCGCGGGAGCCGCCGCGAGCGGGATGGGTCCGGCCGGGCTGCGCCGCGCCCGCGGTGAGGGGGAGCGGGACGGGAGCCGGGCAGGGGGCTGGGGAATGTGGGGTGCGATACGGGAGGCGGCTGCGGTGGGCAGCGCTCTCCGGGGGTCCCTCGGGGCCGCCGTGTGAGGGAGGGGCGGGAGGGGGGTGGGTGTGAGGCTTTCCCTGCCTCGCGTGCCCGGGCGCGTCGTGAGGCGGCGGAGCGGGGGCGGTGGGTCGGTGTGGGGGCGCCGGGAGCCGCTCTCCTCCGGACACGGGAAGCCGAGAAGGGAGTTTTAGTCATAATGCTGTGGGATCAGGGAAGGAGCCGGTGAAGACTGGGGTGGGCTCGGCGTGTGGGGGATCCGCTGGGGTCCAAGGGCAGAACGCAGCGGTTCTGGAGTTGTCGCGTTCGTGCCGTGCCGGGGGCAGCGCGGGCGGGGCTCGCTCCCGGCGGGCCGAGCCCTGGAGGCGGCTGCGAGTGGGACCCCGGCTCCAGCCCCGGCGGCTCCGGAGAGCCGGGCACTCCCCGGGGCTTGGGGTTCAACAGATCCACCCTGAAACTCGCCCTGAAGTATTTATGAACACAAAGGGTGACCCTGATCAATGCTGTTAGTGCACTGATGGATTTAACAGGTTGCCCAGAGAAGCTGTTGCTGCCCCATCTCTGGAAGTCCCCACGGCCAGGCTGGACAGGGTTTGGGGCACCCTGGGGTGGTGGGGCTAGAGCTAGCCCTTGGCAGGGGCTAGAACGAGGTGGGCTTTAAGGTCCCTTCCAAACCATTCTGTGATTCCATGTTTTCAAGTCAGCTTCAAGGTGAACCAAGTATATTCTCTGGGTCACTTGGCTGAACTTCTCCAAGCAGTAAAATTGGTCTGTCGATGGTGAGAAGGTGCTTGTGTTGATGGCACCACTTATCTGGTGGGGCTGATGACAGCCAGCCTCTGTTCAGGGAAAATACAGCTGCAGACTTCACTCAAGGCAGACTGAAACAGTTTGCTGGTGCTTTGTTGCACTGTCGAGTGAGCTGTTGCCTGGCTCTGCTCTTGATTTATGTGTTGAACTGAAGCATGGGGTCCTTAGCAGAAGAAGGATGTGAATTTGTTGAAGTAGGTCCAGAGGAGCCCATGGAGATGCCCCAAGGGCTGGAGCCCCTCTGCTCTGGAGCCAGGCTGGCAGAGCTGGGGGTGCTCACCTGCAGAGGAGAAGGCTCCAGGGACACCTCAGAGCCCCTGCCAGGGCCTAAAAGGGCTCCAGGAGAGCTGAGAGGGACTGGGGACAAGGCATGGAGGGTGATGAGGCCCTTGCACAGGGTGCCCAGAGGAGCTGTGGCTGCTCCATCCCTGGAAATGTTCAAGGTCAGGTGGGATGGGGCTTGGAGCAGCCTGGGACAGTGGAACGTGTCCCTGTCCAATGCGTGGGGGGGAAACAGGATAGGCTTTAAGGTCCCTTCCAACCCAGATCATTCCAGGATTCTGTGTCTCCCACTCTTAAATTGTGTTTGAGAATTGAAATATTTCCTACACTGGATGGTTAAATGGATGTGGTATGACTTCCTGTGGAGTAGTAAGGTGGAGAATGAGGGGTTTACTTCAGGAATGCTTATCTCCTGCTGCAGGCTGGCAAATATCAGGGAGTTAATGTATTGCTGTGCATAAAAGTTCCATGGTGATTCTTTGGTGAGGAAATTACTTTATGAGATGGATGTGTGGAAATATTTGGCGTGGAGCTTGTTGTGATATGCACATGGAAGAGAAACAGCTCTGAGAGCAGAGTGCTGGACACTGTTCCGTTTCCTTCTTCCCCTCAGCCAAAAAGACTTCTTCATCGTGTGGTCAGGAACGTATAAATGTTGTTGTTTGGGTGCTTGTGTTGCTTGTCTTTGGTTTTGATCCTTGCCAGGACTCCAGGTACCTCTGGAGCAGTGCCCAGGCTCCACCTCAGCACAGGACCTGCACCCTCCATGCTGCTTCACCTGCTCCAGAGGTGTTTCTCAGGGGCAAGATTAAGTCCTGCCTGAGCAGATGTCTGCTTCTAAAAAATGGTAAAGGTTTATTCTGGCACCATTCTGCCTTGAGCCTTCCTTACATCAAGCTTCAAGAGACTTGTTCTTAAGTTCTCAGGTGAAAAAGCTCTAATAGATATCCTACAGCTTGGTGCTGTGCTGTTATTCTGTGTGTAAAGCATCAATTACAATATCTCTAAGTGAAAGGGGCCCCAGGCAGAGGAAATGTCACACACCTTTCTCCAGAAGGCAGGAGGAAAGAATGCAGCCCTGTGGAGTCCCCCTTTTCTAACTGGAAATATCAGCTTAGCTGGGTGCCACAGCTGGCTTTCACGTGGTGTAATGGTATTTGAGGAAGTCAAGAATCCTGCTATTTTCAGCAGTTCTTTGTCAAAAACAAAACAAAAAAACCTGCTCAGTTCTCTTCAAGATGAAAAGCAGCCACCACAGGTGGGAGAAGTTAATAAAGTCACTTGCTGCCAGTGCCACATCCAACAGGCAGCTCCAGTGAGGAAGGAGCTGAGTGAGTTCTGGGGTGGGGGGTTTGATTCAGGGATTTCTGGGTATTTATTCTATACACTCAGTTCCTGATTTCCAACCATCTGGCTGCATTCTGTCAAGTAAGCTGCTCCTACAAATAATAGAATAGAAGTCAAACATATGGAAAATCCCTCAGGTGTGCAGTGGGTGATTCTGGATGAGAAGGAGACACAGTTACTGTCACTGCCTGTCCCTTTGTGTAGCGATGTGTGTTCCTCACGGGAGCCCTCACAGGCCTGGCTCCTGTGCTGGGGGAGCACCACTGCTCCTTCAGAATCCATTTCTGCAATGTTCCAGAATTACAGCAAGTGCCCTCAGGGGTCCATATCCCTCCTCTTCCCACCTCCTTCCCTGGAGCACCCGGCAGGTGGATCTGGAGCTTGTAATGAGCTCTCTGCTTGGTTCACAGAGGAGTTGCTGTGTGGGCTGCAGCAAAAGGGGTGCCCAGGGAGCTGAGGCTCTCAGGGCTCAGTGTTGTTGGCACAGTGTGTCACAGGATGCTTTGTGAAATGTAGTGGCTGCTGCTGCTTTCTGTGTTCAGCTGTGCAAGAATTTAAATACTTTTAATATCTACTGGGATGGTCAGGGTTGCTATTATTGGGATGGTTGTTAGTAGCCAGATTTGTTGCTTCAATGCATTGATGACTTCAGCCTCTGAGCTTTTATCAACTACTCTGGGCTTGGCCAGCTGGTATTGAGCCTTTTTCCTGGTGTTTCCCCATGGGTGCTCCATGTCTGCCTCCACCTGTGGATTGGGGTTTCTCAGTGGTCCTGCTGCAATTCAGTGGGTCACTGTCCTTTACCTGAGTTGTCTTCCCTAATATGTTTCTTTAGCCAGATGCAAATAGGAAGTGGAGCAGGGAGCCTGGGCCACTGCAGAGCTGGAAGGGTGTTTGAGGAGCAGACATACTCTCTGGTTGGGTGGTTTCTTTCTGGTGGTTGAACATACCTGTTTATAATTTGAGGGGAACATGAGATGAATTTAAAAACACATCTGTCTTTGGTGCTAAAGCCCTGGTAAGATGCACATCATGAGTTAATGTGGCCCAGATGCCCAATGGTAACACCTGGGACTCTTTGTTCTCATCAGTACTAATCATCATCTTCAGCCTGGTGTTCCAAGTAGCCACCTTTCATTGCCTTTTCTGATATTTTTTTCCTTTTTTTCCAGGACTTACAGCAGAAGTCCCCGTTGCTTTGAGAAGCACAATGACCATTTCACAGCTCTGTTTGCAGGAGAGGGCATAGAAGGTCTGCTGCCACTGCACTCTGCCAAGGTATGAAAGGGGCAGGTGTGAGTTATCAGCTGCCATTCTTCCACAGCTTCCTGTGGGTGTAATAGTCACTGGCTCTTTTCTCCAGCCTTCCCTCAGCTGGAGGAGCACAGAGGCAATAAACCTGTGCCAGTCGGGTCCAGCAGCTGCTGGGAGCAGTGGCTCTGTCCAGGCAGCACAGTTAAGGCTGCTGAGCTACAGCTTGTGCCATCCCACTGTTCTGTGGCTGGTGCCTCTGTGGGTGATTGTAGACTGGTCTGTCTTGAGCCTTCCTGCTGTGGAGGTTTCTGACCTTTTGCAGAGGTGCAGGAATTCCTGGCATAGGAGGTGAGGTCAGAATAAGCAAGATCCCAGCTAAATGTGCTTGAGGAGGCCTCTCCCGCTCCATCTGCACTCACGGGAGGGTCCCTGCCCAGCCTCCTCATGTTACAGGTCCTGTTCCAAGGTGCCCTGTGCTGTGCCTCTTGGCTCAGGTATCTGATACCTGATAGCAGCCCGGGCTTCCTGGGATGTGCTTGTGCTGCTCCTCTCGCTGCACTCTGGGTTGGATGCTCTGCTGGGAGGTTCTCTGCATTGACTGCCTTGGCATGGGCTGGCTTTTAGCACCAGTGAGACTGAGAGATCCAGTGAGCCCTGACCTTTGCTGCTTGGGTAATGTAATCCTCTGCAGAGGAACTGTCTGATTGCTGGGCCCTATTTCTCCAAAAACCCCCCATTCTCAGGTACTCAAACTTTTCAAGTCCTTTTTCTCTTGCCCTTGCATAGATTTTACAGTGCGATGGCATTTTGCAGCAATTTTTGAGGGAGAATCTATTGCCTATTCATGTTTCACCTCCGGTTTGGGCTGAAAATGTCAGGGATAAGTTGTCTGAGTGCTCTGACTGTTGAGTTCAGCGCTACAGTGCGTCACTTGCCGAGGGCTGTGTCTGCTCAGCAGTGGAATTTGAGTGGGGTGGAATGAGCACAGAGCCTCCAACCAGCCATCCAGCCTTTTGTGTCCTGATGTTCGTGGATGGTATTGGCAGGAGCAGGACAAAGGAATTCCTAAAGGAATTGCAGAAAGCAACCTAATAATGCTTTTTATAATGATTTGTGTACTTCCCTTGAGATTCTGGTTACTGGTGCATGTTTGAGGGTTAAAAGCCAGGCAGGAGAGTCTGAGGGAGGAATCCTGATGAGGACAGTGAGAGGTGGCTGGGAGCAGGGAAATGCTGAGGACAGGATTGTTCCTGCTCCCTGCAGTTCTTGCCTCAGTTCAGCTGGAACAGTGGGCATCCAGGCAGTGGGATGTGATTGCCAGCTTAGCATCAAGCATGTTCTTTCAGCATGCTGCTTCCTTTTCCTTCCTTTCAGTGAGCTAAAACAACTGAATCCTACTTTGTGCACAAAAGCATTTAAAACATTAAGGTATGGGAAGCTGTGGAAACTTTCAATGAGGAAGATTTTGCCCTAACGATTACAGATATAATGTAGGGAGGGGGGATAGGGGAAAGAATTGCTAGGTAGGCTCTGTAAGCCTCCTAAGACAGGCTCCTTGTCCAGAATACAATTCACTCTGGCTTTACATCTCTGTACTGTGCTTTAATTATTGTGAGTTTTGTTGGAGCTCCAAGTTGAATTTATTGCAGTAGTGCTGGCAAGCAGCACAGGATGCTGGGCACAGCTCTGAACTGGGACTGCAGAGACTTGCCTCTGTCTCTGCCACTTACTAGGCAAGATATTCTACCTAATGAATCTCCTCCCTGTTTGTACAGAGCTACAACTTCTAGTAATGTCTGTAAAAATCGCCTAGAAAGTATTGCATGGCTTGGTGTGGGGGATCTAAAATGTTCCAATTTCTCTCTATTACAGGTGTGTGGTAAAAATGGTGCAGAAATACCAGTCCCCAGTTCGAGTCTACAAATACCCTTTTGAGCTCGTCATGGCAGTGAGTAACACCCAGCACTTTCCCTGCTCCAGCTGCTGAGGGCCAGTGGGAGGTGGGGGACTGTGGGTTTGGCTGGATGTCTGTGACAGTCCTGCTGCAGGAACAGAGCCTCAGCTCCCCTCCTCCAGTTTTCCAGGAAAAATAAGGATCAGTATCTCAGCATTAAGAATGGCAGTTTAGTTGTTAGAAGGGAAGGCAAGCAAACAAGAAAATCCAACCTTCTGTAATTATTCTTTGACTTTGACAAGGACAGAAAAAAAAATTGACATAGTTAGGCAGGGTCAGTTTGTGGCCAGACACCTTCTTTGCCATATCACCAAATGCTACTCAGTTCAGAATCTGTCCAGATGTTATCCCAATCAGCACCATAGTATGGATGGATCTACAACTGCATTCAGGATAATACTGAGCTTTTTGATTTGGTTAAAGGCTGGAAATCTTTGGTAAAAGTCTTCTGTATTGTTCTTCCCCATCCACTCTGTGATTGAACTGTCAGGAAACCTCTCTCCAAATCTTGTGATTTCCACAAGGGACTTGAGGGCTGTCACTGAAGTTCATTCACTGGTGATGCAGAAGGCTGATGTTGACCATGGGAGCTGCTTTAGACAGAGTTTCTTTGTGGTATTCTGGACTTCGTCACAATTAGGTTTGCTGCTGTATTTCAAGGGCAGCATTTGCTTGTTGTTAGAAGAGCTTGCTTATGGAATTTTGCAAGGTTTTGGTTTGTAATCTGCTGGGCATTTCAGTCAGCTGAAGGGATCCCTAGGCTTGGTGTTGGCCACTTTTAGCCTGCTGCTTCCCCAGTTCCTGTTCCCAGTTCCTTTAGTTTATGGGAGCCCGGAATGAAGATGGAAAGCTGCAGCTGTTGCAGGCAGCTGGTGTGATTTCCATGAATGGAAGGGAGAGCCTCTAGTGAGTTCCTCTTGACAATGTGGCCTCTTCAAGATTTCTGAGAAATACATGCCTTGAGATCTGTTTCATCCAAAACAGCCTCCAACCTTTTATTTCAACCATGAAAACCGGGGGCATCAGTTTGTTCTTCATTGTGAATAGGGGACCCCAAAGGCAGCCACAGCTGAGAGTGGCTGCTGCTCACTTTGATCATCCAGATGAGCACTGCTTTTGCTGACACTTGAGCTCCCTCCCAAACCCACCCCTTTTTCCCCAGTCTTACCCTGATTTGCCATGTCTGTTCACAGCTAAACCAGTAACCTGCCACAGAATTGCCCTGACCAGTCTGGGGCTGATGTTTGTGGCAGTGAGGCTTTCCTGGCCGTGCTCTTTGCTCTCTCAGTGCATCCTGTGTGAGAATAAGACACCAGTACCTGTGATAAGGATCCCGGGAGCCTTTGCTCTGAGCACACCTCTCCACATTCTCGTTGTGTCTATTACCAGGATAAAGCTACCACCAGATGCTCCTCAGTCGATTGGCTGCTAATTGAGGAGGGCTGCCTTGAGACAAATCCTTTGTAAGCTTGTTAGCACGTGCCTAAAGGCCAGGGGATGGTAGGCATAATTTTGCAGTGCTTTAATTTTGTTTGCTTTCAGTTTTTCGGCATAACAGAACTTAAAATTCCCTGGGAATTGAGGGCTGGGGTTGTAAATGTCATCCCTTGGTCGTTCAGCAAATCCTAGCAAAGTTGTTAGTCCTCTTTCTTATGAACAAGTTCCTTTTCCAGGGTCACTCGGCAGACTGTGCTGTGGAGCAGAGAGCAGAATATAGACCCCCCTCCCCCTGATGTCCTGTGAAAATCCCGTGCTCCCAGCAGGACCTGCTGCTGTCCAGCAGCATTTCAGTCTGGTGTGGTCCGTGCAGGCTGAGCTGGCTGCCCCCACTGCCGTGCTCAGACAAGGCTCGCGCTCGTGTGGAGGCAGCTCGGATCTCACGGAGCTGTCAGGTACCAGCTGTCAGTCGCTGGAAGTTTTGCAGGGAGGAGTGGGTGTGCAGTGAAGCTGTTTTGCTCCTCAGCACGTGGCATTGCTGTTAATCTCCTTCACCATAAATCTGACAGCAGCTTCCTCAGCACTGACATTCAGCTGCTTTCATCTTTTCCCCTCAAATGCTGTGTGGGAACCTTTGGAGTGCCGAGGTCTCAGGCTGTGGTGGGAAAGCAGAGGTCACAGGGGTGACCCAAAGACACCCCCATGTTTTACAGATCTCTGGGCACCCTTCAGCCTGATACACTTGTGCTTAATTCCTCACTGGGGAAGGTCATCCCTCACAACACAGCCTGAACAGAACAAAGGAAGTAAATTGGCAAAAGTATTTTTCCCTCAGAACCTCCAGTGTTTGGACCCTAGAAAGCAGTGGGTGTGCTTTGCTCACATACAGTTTGAGAAACAGGGCTGTCACAGCCGATTTTGGCAAGCAATTCCTTGTTTCTGGGCTGGCTTACACAGGTCCCGGGCCCTTTGTAGAGCCCAGTCCCAGGAACAGGAGTTCTTCTCCTTGGACTTGTGCAGAGGTCGTGTGTGTGCCTGAGGCTGTGCTCCAGGGATGAGCTGGGGCTTTTCCTGGTGATGCCTTTGTTACCGTGTGTCAGGTAATTGTCTCTGGATTTACACTCTGCCGTTTGCTAATGCTCTGTAGCTTGGGTTGGAGCATTTGCAGGCAGATTTGATGTGTATTCCAAGTCCTTGGAAGAACATTCCCCTCCTTGCTCTCTTTGCCAGTCCTGTGCATCTGAGGAAGTAAAAGAGAATCAGCTTAACAAGTCTTTTCTTGTCATTTGGGAGTTTTGAATTTTTTTCTTTTTTCTTGTCCTTCCTTCTAAAACAGATTTAAGCAAAGGGTGTTTTTTCCACACCTGTCCAAGGTCACCGTAGTCATTTCCACCTGCTTTGTTCCCAACTTGGATTCACATTAATGGATCAAAAGTGTTGTGCTCTTCAAACACATATCCAGTGCCTGACACCTTTATACCTTATACTTGAAAAGAACCTTGACTTCTGTTAGGCTTTGTTATCTTGTCATGTTTTTCCTTTCTATTTTATCTTTTTTGTCTGTGTCCTCTTTTAAATTGAGCTGTTCCTCCGATGGATTGTCCATGCCTCTCTGGGCCTCATCTTGTCTTCCCTTCAATTAGATCAGTAGATTTGACATTGCATGTCTTCTAATTTTATCTTTCAGCCAAGAAAATTCCCAAGTATAAACTTAGTTTTCATTTTTTTTCTGTTGTAGCTGGAACGCTAAAACAGATTTTTAAAAAATGTTATAATTAATGAAAAATCCAGAAGGAAAGGTACCTCTGCCACATATGAGAGATGCAAATATTTGTGAGCCTTCTGTGATGTACTGGGGAGGAGAATTTGGTTTGGGTGAGCAAATCCAACATGCAGGAAATGGCCAAGAGAGAGACATGTTGCATATTTAATGTTATTTGCAATTAATTATTAGGTTAGATGAGATAGCTGGGGCTGGAGGGTTTCAGCTTTGAACGTGGTAGCGAGTTGTGTTCCTGTTATTTTTAATAGTGCCTCAGCCCTTCATGCTCACGGTTGATGTTGACCATTTTCACACACTTTAGGGGATTTATAGGATTGGGTCCCTAAAACTACAGGTTGGGAATAACCCCCCAGAGACCTGACAGGATCTTCTGTATGTTCTGGATAATTTCAGTTGCTGTGTTAGTGGTGCAGATGAGAAATCTCTGACAACATTTGTCAGTGATTTGCTCCTCTTGCCACAGTGCACTTCATGTTCAGCACTCACTGCTAAGAGCAGTTTATGGTTTCTGCTGCAACAGAGGGATCTTTCTGCACTACTATATAAAAATAAGTCATGATTTGGGGAAAAAAGACCAAAGATCAGGCGCTGGGAGGTTTGCAGGAGCATCAGCTCCCGTTGCCTGCGCAGTTGTGTTTTGTGCTTGAGACCAAACTGCCGTGGAGCCCCACATGTGCCTGATGTGAGTCAGTGCTGCTTTCTGCTTGACCTCCTTTCTTGGTGCTGCCCACGGCATGTGCTGACACATATCTGTGCAGCTGGGAGCCTGAGCTCTTGGACACACACGGGGAGCCTTGCTGTGTGCTTCTGTGCTGCCTGAGTGCTGCTCATCAGGCCAAGGCAATTCTGCTCCTGCAGTGAGAATTTGGGTGGGGGTGGCTTCTCTGGGTGCCTGTTTGGTGTGGGGGTGTTTCTCATCTGCAGCATCACTCAGAGTCTCTGACAGACCTGTGGCAGCTCAGGAGCCTCCTGCCTGGCTCTGCAGGTGAAAGCTGCAACATCTGAGATTCCTGACTCTTCTGGTTTTAGTGGTTTCAGTGTTCTTTGATTCAGTTTGGGTTGAAGGGACCTTAAAGCCCATCCCACCCCCTACCACGGGCAGGGACACCTTCCCCTGTCCCAGGCTGCTCCAAGCCCTGCCCAGCCTGGCCTTGGGCACTGCCAGGGATCCAGGGGCAGCCACAGCTGCTCTGGGCACCCTGTGCCAGGGCCTGCCCACCCTCACAGGGAACAATTCCTGCCCATCTAACTCTGCCCTGTGGCAGGGTGAAATCATTCCCCTTTGTCCTATCACTCTGTGCCCTCATCCAAGTCCATCTCCAGATTTGTAGGTCTCCAATGTTCTTTACATTTATTTGATCTGCAGTTTTTTATTTACAGGTAAGATGAAGTAGGAAATTAACAGTGGATGGTTCTGTTTCAGCTCAGTTTAGTTTGAGTGTCAGAGGTTCTAACAAGCTGAGTGACAAGTTTAATTCAGGCTACAAATGCTGCAAGTTTATTTCAAGTCAGAACTTACTTCTCATGGAGTAAGCAGCAGAAATACTCCTCCATCATCTCTACTCTCATCCTGTACACAGGGTCATAGCCATGAAAAGCAAACATCCATGGTGCCAATGTGAGACGTCCTTCTCTTGTGCCTGAGATGTCCTTCTCTTGTGCCTGACTCTCAGGAGCAGTCCCAGTGATTCCCAGCGGATTTGGCAGTGCTCCTCACTGCTGTCCCTCAGCCTTCTCTGCACTGTTTGCTCACTGGCAAAGCTTTTGCTCCGTTCCAGCAGCTGAGGATCTGGCCCAGGGTTACATGCAAGGGTCACCATCCGGGACAAGTAAAATCCAAATGCATTGCTCATTTCACAACCAGCCTAACATTCTTTTGTCACCAGTGTTAGGAGATTTGTAGTTGCAGGCATATTGTAAACAGCTCCTTGCTATTTTGGCTGTCAGGCTTAGCTGGAGAAGAAGAAACTCTGAATGCTGGAGGTCAGGTCCTGACTGCCAGAACAGCTTTCCATACACTTTTTCAAATTTATTTTCCTTTTCAGGATCAGCATGCACTGTGTTAAAGTTTTTAGATTTGAAGTGTCTTTATTTAGTGACTTCTTCCTGTTGCCTTTAGCAGATTGGATGTATAAAGAGACTGCTTAAATTCTGGTGTGCTGGGTGTGCTCTCCTCCCTAATGCTGTGGTGTCTTAAAGGGTTTGATTTTTCACTTGCTGATGAAGTGATGCTCCTGCAACAGAACCTCTGAGCCCCCTTTTGCTACTTAACACCCAACAGCTCGGGGTGCGCTGGGAACAGATAAATGCTGTGGGAGCTGCACAATGCACAAGCAGGCTGATGTCTAGCAGGGCTCACATCAGCTCTGTGGGTTTGTTCACAGTGACAGCTCAATGTGTGTGTTCACAGCCCAGCCAGGCCTCAGAGGCTGCTGCTGTCTTGCTTCCTAAGTGCTGCAGATTGTTTGTCAGGCCACCTACAGTGCCCTGTCCTACAGTGCCATGGCACTGATGCACCACAGAGGTCACTTTGGGGGGTTCCTCAATGCCAAGTTGTAGTTACAGGCTGGAATGGCCCCATCTGGGGCTCCAGGTTGTTGTCACTGTTATGGTATTGTCACAGCCTGGTTTTAAATAAAGAAAGGTAGAATCTTAGCTAAAATATTTGAAGCTGGCTCATAGCCTCTGCTTTAAAGTGTGAGCTCTGGAGCCAGGAGAGGACTTGCTGAGGGAAGCAGAGCAGCTCCTGGCAGCTGGAATCCTCAGGAGCAGCAGTAGAGGCACAGAGGGCTGTGTGGAGCAGCCAGGGGGGCTGGAGTGGGGCTCTCAGCTACAGCAGCTACAGGGGAGGATCCTGCTGCCCTCTCTGTGGGTGGTGCAGGTGGCACAGGGAAGAGCTTCACAGTGCTTGGGAGCTCCTTTGCAGCCTCTGTGATGCAGGTAATGGCACAGCTTTTAGGTACTGCCTGAAATGCTATTGCTGGGTGGCAGGGGAAAAATGCTTCAAAACAGGTGTTCTTTGGTGGTCAACCCATGCCACACATGACATGAAATGTCTTGATAATAACCTAAGCAGTTAAGAAGTTAAAAAATCCCTGCAAAGCAGGATCTGCTTTGTTATTGATTGTTATAGGTTGTAGGTATGTGTCACAGATTTTTATCTATGTATAGACTGTTTGGTATATAAAACTTGACAATTCCTCCTTGGATGTGCATGGTCTGGCTGTGCCAGATATTTTAAAGAAGGTAGCTTCCATTGTCCCTACTTTTTGCCATGTTTGGAAGGTGACTTTGCTGTGACTGCCAGAAGCTACTGGGTTAACATTTTATGCACTTAGAGATAATCTAGTGTTGACTCAAGACATGATGCTTCAGTGTGACTTGAAGGCTTGAAACTCTGCTGTCAAGATACACTAAAAATAACCCCTCATCTTCCTGCTGAGCAGCATTTGGCACCAGGAGCTGGGAGTGCTGCTCTGTGTGTCAGCTGGGCTGGCTCTGCACGGGGGGCTCAGCCCCAGGCCCTGCCACCTCCTCCCCTGGCATGAAGCAGGTGGAGAGTGAGCCATAGCTGGGAAAGAGCTGACATTTCTCCTGGGACCGTGGTGTGGGATGTTTCCCCTCAAGTGAGCTGAAAGTGTTTGGTGAGTGCTGTTTGTCACTGCTGCTGGGTGATGGAAGAGCTGCTGGCAGCATCTGCACATCACCCTCAGTGTTTTGTGGGGATGGCAGAGGTCTCTGAGAGCTTTGCACTGCTCAGACTCCGTTTGCTGAGCAGGATGGTGCTGGCACCATGTGTGAGCAGGTTTATGCTAATCCCAAGAGTCTCCACAGGTTTATTCACCTTCTTCAGCTGCAGCATGGGGGTTATTTCCTTAAAGGATGGGTTGTGTCTCAGGCTTAATCTGGTGGGTGCTGGCTGGTGCAGGGATGGCTGAGCCCTGAAGGGAGCTCCAGTTCAGAGGCACAGCACAAGGAGAAACCTTCAGCTTTGCTGTACCACCTTTATCGCATCTTCTGGTAGTGACCAAAACGCTATACTGAACCTGTAGGTGCAGAAGATGAATTATAAACTCTTCAGGAGGGACTAAAAGAGGTGATAAAATTTAGAATCAAAATTAATCCTTACATATCAACCTGTATGGGCTTGTTTAACTGCTGAGCACAGTGACCTTCCCGAGTCTGACCCTGAATCATGGCCAGTTTGTATAAATTCTCACAGCAGCTTTGGCAATGACAGCGTGTCCTTCTGAGTAGCCATTAGTTTGTGAGCCAGCCTGTTTGATTTTGGGGTGAATCACCAAGCAGTAAATGTGTGATGTGACACTTGACTGCTGTGTTTTGCTCTTTCAGGTGTTAGTCACACCAGATCTGTGCTTCCTTGCCTTCCCATTTTGGTTTCTCTGTCTCTGCACTGGGCTGTGACAAGCAGTGGTTCCTGGACAAGGTGTCACTTCCACAGTTTTTTGTAAAGGCCAAAGCCTTGTGCTGTTGGTGATCCCAACTGCTCCACACAGAGCTCCTTCTCCCAGCAGAGGAGGGAGAAGGCTGCAGCAGGACAGCTTGAATAATGGGATATTGTTCCCTCTCAGACAGGAGGGCAGGCACGTTGGTGGCTTCCTGGGAGGGCTTTGTGCAGCTGCAGTGCAGGGCCTGGCTTTGGGAGGTTTGCTGTGGCCCTCACTTGTGCCTGTATTGCAATAGATGCTGCTGCTCCCTGAATTGTTTCTTTCATCAAAATCTGAAGGAATGAGGCAAATTATTGGCTGTAGTCCAGGCAGAGATAACACTGGGTCAATGTTTGTAGCCTGGGTGCTGTTGTCCCATGCACTTCTCACTGGCAAATCTTTTTCCTCTGGCTAACAGAAGTGTTTATTTTTTTCCCTCAGGCCCCAAACACATTTGCTGTGCATACTCTGCACCTCCTTGAAATGAAGTTCTCTTTTCCCTGAATCAGTGCCTTTCTGTACCCTAAATATGGATTTTGTCCCTCCCACATTGTTCCCTGTATATTTTATCTTACTTTGTGGCTAGTGGGAAGCTGGTATCTGATCTGTTCAGAGCACGTGGATTATTGTGTCTGGTGTGTGCAGACTCTGTGGTTCCCTTCAGCACTGAGACCAAGAAGTGGGAGGAACTGCAGGATGAAATTCCTTTTTCCTAGAAGGCCTCAATCTGCAGAGGAATATTTATGTATCATTAGAGCTGCTCAAAAGCTGCTCCAAATGCATCCACTTCCTACTTAAAAGTGACGAGGTGTCTTCATCTTGCTTCTCATCAACTCTTTTCAAAGGGACGATGATCTGGGCATCTTCAGCTCAAAAGCTGGTATTGTACCTCCTCCTCACTTCCCTTCCTCTGAACACAGGGGTTCCTTTTTCCTGGCAACCTGCACATGGCTGTAACATGACCTCGAGGAATCTCATTAATTAATACAGATTTAAACATTGTCTGAGCCTGAAAATTAGAAGTGTTTTAGCAGAAGGATGAAGTCTTCTCCTTGTCATGTATTCGTGTAATATTGACTATAAATTCTGTCTACATCAGGTGCATCATTATTAAGTTTCTTTGTGCTCCACACAATGCAGATTCCCCCCACCCCCAGCTCTGGTACTCTTGGAGATCCCATCCCACAGAAGCTGCCTCTGGGAGCACATGGGAGCCACTCAGGACCCAGCAGGCTGGAGGGAGCTGCCTCGAGGTGTGCAGGGGGTTTGGCTGCTGAGGTGTTTTGTTTCCTGCAGTAATTCAGTGGTTACACGTCCCTGTTGTTGTGCATTCCTGAGGTCTCTGTGGTGTAAATTGATTTCAAGGTCACTTCCTAGAAAAGCCTGCCAAGGAGAAACAGGAGTAGCTGTTAGAAAGATCCTGCCTGCTGGCCATGTCCTGTGGCTCCTGTAGGAACAGCAGTGGCACAGCTCCTGAAGTGGAGGGCAGGAGCACTGCCAGGATCTCTGACACCCTGGAGCTGGGAGCGTGCAGGGCTTGCATGGGGCCCTGCTCTGCAGGGGAAGGGCTGAGCAGGTGGAGTAGGGGGGGTGCAAAGGAGGGTAATTTCCTCTTTTCTCCATGGCTGTGAGGCTTTAGGTTGTCACTTTTGGGGCTTGACACTTGTGGTTTTATATTATTTTTTCTTGTTTGGCATGTGGCTGACCTTAGGAGTACTGTGTTCTCACAGATGTGGGGTTTGTACTGGCTACTGAGTATTTAGCCAGCAGGTCAGAGCACTTCCAGACATGGCTTCTTGCATTGTTCTCAAGCTCTCCTTTCACAAGCTGATTTTCACTTTTTAGTGCTGGTCCATAATCCATTTGGGATGGATATTTAGCAGAGCAGGTAAAACCACTTGGATGTATTTCCCAGGAGATCCCAGGGCAAAAGCTTGGTCAGAGCACTCTGCTGATCTCACAGTCAGCTGTATCACTGCTAATGATTGCTCCATGTAATTAATTATTTGTCAGCTTCAGAGGCACTAAGGGGTCTTTGTTGGGATGAAGAGGTCACTGTAACCAGTTGGAAATATCCTTATCCTAGTTTGGGCTCTCTTCAGTGTGAAAGGAAAATCTGGCACTAATGAACCTCTGAGATCTTTGACTTTCCAGCATGTTTTAATTTTTCAGCTAGAAATTGTTTCACTTTATTTTTTCAATTTAATTTTTTCTTTGTTGAAATTTTTTCATTCCAATGAACTGTATCTATATGCTTTTTTTTTTTTTTTTTTTTTTTTACATTTAGATACACCCAAAAATAATTGGTTATAGTTCTAAGCAAAAGATCTTGATGAGTTCAGATTCCAGGTCCCTCTGTCTTCACTCAGCGCTCTTGTGAAATTTAGTGTGTAATTTCAGTTTCAGGACTGGAGAGGTTTAAATTACTCTTTAACTGTTAGTCACAGTCCACTACAACAAAAGCACTGATTTTTGCAACGATTGTTTTGTCCGAAATCTGGGGAAAACCAACTTGATTTAGGGAAGGACACTGGTGAGCCTGAGTAGAACCTCGTGTGGAATGGTTGGTTTGGGTATCAGGTGTTAATCCCAGTGGGGTTTAGAGGAAGGGAGGGAGTGGCTTCATGGCACCATTAATTTTATTAGATATATATTTCATATATATCTGAAAGTTGGAGACTTTAGTCATCCCAGTGTCAGTCTGAAGTGCAGACCCACAGCAGAGCACCCAGTGCTGGCACAGCACTGCTGTTGTTCCTTCTGGGAAAGGAGAGGCACCGAAGGGAGAGACAAATCCTAGTTCCTGTATCCTGCTCTGTGCAGAGTTCCTGCAGGAAGGAGCTGAAAGAGCAAGTGCAGGCAGCCAAAGCATTGAAACAATTAATACTAAATACTCTGTGTCTTTCATTTCTCTGGGATGTTCTGTTGTCCACCTTGGACTCTGCAGAATCCCAGAGGAGGAGACATAACAGCCTTGAAAAAAATTAAGTATTTCTTTGTCTTTATAAGCTCCCTCAGTTTCCCTGTTGCAGCAGTGGGCTGTTGCACAGAGAGGAGGATTTTGGTAAGAGGATTCTGCAGGGTGCAGAAATGGGCTGCTCTGCTCAGCTCAGTCTGCAGGGATGGAAAGTCTGGGTGCTCTGGGAACAGCTTTGCTGTCACTGCAGCGTGGGGCTTCAGCTGTCCTTCATGTGATCTCAGGCATCTTCCCTGCTGTATTTTTAGAGCTGTTGTGCAAAGAAGATTAGCAAAGGACTTAATATTGATGTGGATATGGATTCTTTGTCAAATATGGCAGTGTTCCCCCAATTTAGGCAATGTGTTTGGGCTCGTGTCACAGTTATATCACCAGGCTGTGCACTGCCATGTGCCTCAGCCCTGGCCTCTCTTCCTGCTCCAGATGTTGTTTAGCTGACTGAAAAAGTGGCTGCACTCTTAGTCCTGGTCTTAGTTTTGCTGGATCTAATGACAGTTTGTTAGGGAGCCTGTTTCCAGATGGATCAAGTCCATACTTAGTGAGAAGGAAGCAGCTGGAGTTGAGATCCAGTGGTTTGCCTTCAGATGGGAGCCACGGGCACCTGGGTTCAGTGGTGGTTCCAGAGTGGCTCCTGTGGTCCCTCTGTGGAGAGGGGGCATTACAGGTGAAGCTGTTCAAGTGAGGCTTTGGAGGGTCCTGGTCCCACTGGAGCAGCTCTTGTTTGTCTGGAAACTCCCTCAAATGTTCCTGGCACAGCTGCACCCCTGAAAGAGCAGAATCACAGAATAATTTGGGTGGGAAGAGACCTTAAAAGCCCATTCAGTCCCACCCCCTGCCATGGGCAGGGACACCTTTTGCTGTCCCAGGCTGCTCCAAGACCTGTCCAGCCTGGCCTTGGGCACTGCCAGGGATCCAGGGGCAGCCACAGCTGCTCTGGGCACCCTGGGCCAGGCCCTCAACACCCTCACAGGGAAGAATTTCTTCCTAACATGTGATTTAAGTGTTCAGTTTAACACCCTTTCCCATTGTCCTATCAAACTGTCCACCCTTGCTGTGGAGTTAATTAGGGCAGCCTTCTTTCAGGGAAGGGCTTTCAGTGACACTTTGTGCAAGTGTGCTAAGGGCACGTGTATGGAGTGACATGGGACAAACTGCCCAAAAGCAGTTGCTAAGCTTTCTGGTATCCCAGTGGCCTCTGAAGATGTTCTCAGCATGCCCTGCCCAACCACTTGGGACTCCAGTAACTTAGAATGGGTGGCCTAAAGAGATACATTTTGTATGTGCTGGAACAGGAGAGACCAGCAAGGTGAAGGCTTTGGCCTCGGGATAACCCTCAAGGTGGTTTGGAGTCTGGAGGGTTGGGACAGGGCAGGTGGGAGCACAAATAGGAAGTGGTGACTCCACCTGAGCAGCTGAATGGGTTGGCAAGTTTAGGGAGGGAGCAGTGCTGAGGTGTGCAGGTCCTGCCAGGTGGCCCTGGAGCAAAGGGCACCAGGAGAGCGTGGCTGGGAGTGTCCTGTGGCAATGCCAGACACAGGTCCATGAATTCCCATCCTGACAAATTAAGCTGCTCAAAGCAGTGAGTGTGCTCCTCTTGGCTGGAGCCAGGTGGATCTGTGTTGGAAGCAATCACTTACCATGGGAATTTTGGATTTATCTAAACTGGTTTTGTTATTGCTGTGATGAGGAGTGAAAGCAAGGTAGGAGAACACAGGAAAGTTCTCTGGGAAGTGTGGCAAAGCAAGCAGGACGCTGCTGAGGGACTGGGAGAGCAGGGTTTCAAACCTGCGTGCTCTGTTCTGGCCAGGACTCCAGCTGGCAGCTGCCTGCACTTCCCTCCTGATACTGGAGCAACATGATAATCTGAAATAGCTCCTTTCCCGTCCAGAGGTCCGGGAGCAGGAGATATGGAATGTGTCCTTAAGTGCCTGGGCTATTTTGGGAGCAGGGACATGAATCTGTGCAGGGGCATCCAGGCTTTGCATGGCTGTGCTAATGGGGAGCTGACAGCCAGCCCAGCTCCAGCATCAGCACATCAATGTTTGCTTTTGGGGCAGAGAACTCATGAATATTTTTATTTTTCTGTGCTGTATAAAATGGTGGTGTCTTCTGGAAGGTGGGAAGATGACAGCAGTTCCTAGAGAAATTGCCTTGCAATGAGGCAGAAACATCTTAGGATGGAAATGTGGAGCTCTGAGAGTCCAGTGGAGGGAGAGCACAGGTTCTGTTCCAGGAACAGCTGCAGTGGAGCTCTGGGCAGCTTGTGCAGCTACCACATATTTGCAACAGCAGCACAACATGCAAGAGGTTTTTCCAAGGAAAACATTCCATCCTGCAAACAGAATACAGTAAGAGATGAAGAAGTTAGGGAAGGAGCAGAGCAGTAGGTGCTGTTCATGCAAGTGCCAGGGAAGACTGCATTTCTGCTAGAGCTGCTAAAGAAGCTTTGGAGAAAGGGCTTTTCACAGGGATGTGCTAACAGAACAGGGAACGTTTCAGAGCCAGGACAGAGTTGTTTCAGAAATGGATGAATTGAGGCAAAGTGAGTAGCCAATAATTGGTGGCCTTACCCTTGGTAGTTTAGGGCAACAAGAACTGTTTGGCACATCACATTTTAAGGCTTCATACAGACAGTATTGAGCCAGAGATTATAATATTCCAGTCTTTAGCCAGCAGCAATCAGCAGAGCTCTGTTTGCTTTTGCTAGTTAGGAGTTTCCTGATGTTGAAGTCATGATTCCCTTCCTAGTATTCTTCAACAACAGGATTCTGTTTCTACTTCATGTGTCAAGGAAAAGTTACGTTAGGTCATGCTTGGCTGGTGACTGACATGGTGCTGTCCCTGCTTGTACCTACTCTGCTTTAACTTCACCTCTGAGGAAACTGGGGCAAACTCCAGGGTTCAGGGGGCTCTGTTTTGTTGGGCTTTCACTGTAAGGGAATCAACTAATTCAGAATGAGTTAAAATTGATTTACCCAGAAGCTGAAATTTACTTTATTTTCACTTCTAGGCCTATGAGAAACGCTTTCCTACATGCCCAGAGATCCCAGTCTTCCTGGGGAGTGAAATCCTGCACGAATCCAGGAGTGAGGATGGGGCCATCCATGTCATTGAGCGTAGCTGCAAGCTGAATGTGGATGCTCCCAGGCTGCTGAAGAAGGCAGGTGGAACCTTGGGAGCACAGAGGCCTGCATTCTGCTGGCTGCCTCCTAAAGTTACTCTTGTCTCTCTGTGTTTGCCCCTCCTCTTCAGATTGCAGGGGTGGAGCACGTCTTCTTCATCCAGAAGAACACGGTGAACTGGAGGGAGAGGACGCTGCGCATCGAAGCCCACAACGAGACCTTTGCCAACCGTGTGGTGGTCAGGGAGACCTGCAGCTACTCAGTGAGAGCCCTGCTGGGGCTGTCTGTGCTGGGAGGGGGGAACTGTGCACTCACACACAGGGGGAAGGTGCCTGCATGGGTTTGAGCACCCCTGCATCGCTGGACTGGGATTACAGACTCTGAGGGTCCCGAGTGTGGGATAGTTCAGCTGCTTTGGAGACACAAGACCAGGAGGAATGGCTTCCCACAGACAAACTGGCCATTAGGAAGGAATTCTTCCTTGTGAGGGTGGGCAGGCCCTGGCGCAGGGTGCCCAGAGCAGCTGTGGCTGCCCCTGGATCCCTGGCAGTGCCCAAGGCCAGGCTGGGCAGGGCTTGGAGCAACCTGGGATAGTGGAAGGTGTCCCTGCCATGGCAGTGGGTGGAATAAGATGGGCTTTAAGGTCTTGATGATCTTAAAGGTCTTTTCCAACCTAGTGATTCTGTGTGTCCATCCAAACCATTCTGTGATTTCATAAGGCTTGAGAAACTTCTTCAGGTTAATTGTGATTCCCTGCTTGGAGTGAAAGTGGAAAACAGAATTGATACTCCAGAACTACTGGTATTCCCTCAGTTTCTTTTTGATTGAAATTCAGGCTGACAAAAACATCTAGAGCTTGGGCATGTTAATAAATCTGGATATCTAGAATTAAACCCTTACTGTTCGTTATTATAAGGCCCTAAGTGAAATCTGACAATTTATTTTGCCCACAAATAACTGAAAGTTTTAGCACCTTGTTTGTCATTTTCGTGCTCTAAAGGTTTGGAGAAAGGACTTGAGCCTTATCTGAGGCCTGGACTGTCTCCCTCTGTGGCTGTTTCTGTGCTGTTTCACTGCACTGGTGCTCTGAAACCATGGAATAGCTCAGCTGTTTCTGGAAGCAGTCAGATCCTGCTTGTCTTTCCTTGTACTAATGTCCAGCTCCTGTTACTTACCTGCCCTTTTGGCAGCTGGACAGCAGCTCAGCTTCTTGGGAGTAAGCAGGCTGTGAGGAGCTTCAGGAAGAGGAGGGGTGGATAAGCTGTGAACATTTTGGATGGTGAGGGTGTTCCTGGGCCAGAGATCCCTTGGTGGCTGCCTGAGGCTTCCTAAAAACTGCTGTAAATCAAACTTCCATCATCATCAAAGGCACTGACAGGTCTGAAATGCGCCCAGGCCAACTCTGAGATTGCTACACTTGCTGATTTTGGCTGTGTCCTTAGGAAGGAAACGTCAGTATCTGGGCTGTGAGGGGAACAGGGTGGGAGCTGCTGGCTGCATCCTCAAGATGGTTCCCTGCTCTATTTTTACCAGTTCCCTTTTCCCTGCCAGAGTGCACCGGAAGCAGGTTTATTCTCATCTTTCCTTTTCTGCAGCGTTCTCTGAGGCAACTTGGAGAAATATGATCCTGCTCCTGCAGTTACTTAATATCTCCTCAGGGAATTTGTCTTTTATGATATCTTTGTGTGGGGGCTGGAGTTGTTTTTCTTTCCTGTCAGTTTGTGAACAGCAGCACCTGCAGAGAGAAGGCAGAGCCTTCTCAGGAAAGGGTTAAGTTGAAAAGAGGGATGGATTCTACCATACAGAGGGGAAATAAGGGAAAGGTGTGTGTTGAGCTGAAGAGTGGGGAAACTCCCTGCTCTGCCATGTCCCCAGTGGTTTGGGGAGAAGCTGAGTCTCCCATCCAAAACTAAAAAAGAAACCTGGTTTGCATTTTTCTTCTTTGCAGGTGTAGGAGTTTTAATTGCATGTTCCACAAGGCCATCCCTGTCTTTCCATAAGGAGACCTTGACACGATGGCTTGAAGTGGGCAGTTCCACTGCTATTTTTGTGCAGCTTTTGCTACTACACTTCAGGTCTGCTGGGGCAAGGATGGGTTTAAATCTGGATTTCTTTGTGCATGTGAAGAATGTTGGGTTAGCAAAAGTCTGGGTGTCCTGTTCTCAAAGGGCTCTCACAAAGGAATGAACCTGGCTGGTCACTGCAGGTGTGGCAGTGCCCCTCTGCCCCCTCTCTGTGGCTGTGGAGGTCGAACAGCCAGTGTGGTGCCAGGGCCATGAGCCACCTGCCCCATCCCTCCTGTGTGTTGTGTTCCCCTGGCTGCAGGTTCACCCTGAGAACGAGGAGTGGACCTGCTTTGAGCAGTCAGCCTCTCTTGACATCAAATCCTTCTTTGGCTTTGAAAGCACCGTGGAAAAAATTGCCATGAAGCAGTACACCTCCAACATCAAACGGGTAAGGTGGGCTTCCCTGGCTGCCTGAACACCCCAGGCCCTCTCTTTGCCTTGCTGTAAACACACCCAGTGGAGTTTTGTGCCCTTGCTTGTGGCTGGGCAAAGGAAGGCAAAGCCAGTGTGCAAAGAGCACAGAACAGAGCTGGCTGGAGTGTGGCTGTGCAGGGATGGAGCAGGCTGTGCCAGAGGAGCACTGGATGCTGTGAGTGCAGGGCTGCTGGGCACTGGGGACACTCTTCTTGTGCAGGAAGGGAAGGTTCTTGGGGAAAATCACCCCCTGTGTCTCCAGAGCTTGGGCTTGGGACAGTGGCTCTGGGTGCAGAGGAACAGAGCAGCTAATGGGGTTTGGGAGCAGGAAGAGGGGGTAAAAGTGTTAGAAAGGCAGCTGCATCCACAACTGGGATTTGCCTGGCCGTTAGTGTAATTCATCATTCACAGGGGGCTTTGATACTGGAGGTTTTTTGACAGCATCATGGGGATGGAAGGAGAGATTTCCCCTCTGTTTATCCCTAGCAGCATTCATCATCTGTGCTGAGGAAACTCCAGTGCCTTGCTGGCTCTGGACGAGGCTCTTTCCTAATGAGAGTTTTCCCCTTCAGGGCAAGGAGGTGATTGAGCACTACCTGAAGGAGCTGATCTCGCAGGGGATCACGTTCATCCCGCGCTGGAGCCCTCCCGGGCCGGAGGAGGAGCGGGGCCGGGCCCCCGGGGCCCCCGCGCTGGAGCCCGGCGCTGCCGGCAGCAGCAGGGAGCCGCCTGCCAGCCCCTGCCCGCCCCCCGAGGCCGCCAGCCCTGACGGTAGGCGCTGCAGCACTGACCACGGAGCTTGTTTTCATTTATCCTGCCATCAGGTTTTTCATCTGGAGTGTGGGGGAGGAGGAGGAGGGAAAGCTGTTTTCTTTTTTTCAAGGAAAATAAACAGTGGAACTTTTTTTCCCCCCCTAAAACAAAAAAGCTCTGCAGGCAGTATGTTTTGGAGCTTAGGAAAAAAAAAAAATAGGTTTGATCAGCCCTTTAAGGTCTTCAGTATGCTGGAATTAAATATTTTGTCTGTTCCATAATTAGTATTCTTGGGGACAGGTTTGGATGGTTTTTGGCCCTGTATCAGGCCAAGACAAACTTGAGGAGTGTCTCCTGAGGCATTTTTCCCACACAATGCCTGAATCAAACTTTATCTTTCCGTGTGTTGGTCTGGTGATATTTTCTAGACTAAATAAAAGACTTCTCTGGCAAAAAGAAATAGGAGGGACCTTTGAATCCAGAGCTGTCGTAATAGAAACAGTTGTTGTCATTCCTGAGAAGGACAGGCAGCACTTGTTTTGCTGAGTGTAACTGGGCAAAAAACCTGGAATTTGGAGATATCAGTAGTTCTGCTCTCACCTGACATTCTCTGGGAGCTTTACTGGAGAAAGATAGGAATCCACAGAGAAGCTGATTAGGAGAAGTTTTTGAGATTAATGTTGTCCTCAGAGTGGTGAGTCCCAGCTAGCAGAAGAGGAGAGTAGCCCTTCTTTTTCTGCCCATACTCCTGCTCAGGACAGAATTAGCTTCCCTGGGCCTGCTCCCCACCTAGCTAGCTCTGGGGGTTCCATGGGATGTCTCACTTCCAAATACAATTTCTCTGTTATCCTGCTTATCCTGTGGGTGTCCAGGCCTCCTTCTGTAGGTGGCATCTACTGGAACCTGGTGCCTGACAGAGAGCCAGCTGTGAGGTGTCCCCAGCCCTGCTCCCTGTGTCTTCCACCCCAGCTTCTGCCTGGGCTGCTCCCCCAGCTGCCCTGTTCTGCTGGCTGGCAGCTGCCAGCCCTGGGTGACACGTCCCCCGTCCCTCGGTGCTGGCAGTCACCAACCCCTTGTCCTTTGTCTCTGAGCTGGAGGGGCATTGAGCTGCTTGGTGTGCAGAGGACTTCTCCTCCTGCCAAAATCCTGCCTGGCTGTCAGAAATGTGCTGTTGTTCTCCTTAGTCTCTGGTGTCCCTGGGCAGAATAATGGCTTGGTTTTCCAGCAAGCCACTTGTCACTGCAGTTGTGCATGAGATTTAGGACACGTGGAGATGGAAATGCCCAGGCCTTGGAGTACTTGTTGAGCTGAGTGCCAGAACTCATGCCAGATCTTTTAAAGCACCTCCTGGAGCAATTCAGAGCTGAATGGAATATAGGTGTTCCAGAGCCAGGTGGAGTGATCCAGCTGTGATGCAGCACGTGCTGCCTGTGGCCTCGTGCCGCAGTCACCAGGAGAGTGTCCCTCTCTCCCTCAGGCTGCTGGGATGAGGCTTCTGAGCAAATCCCTGTAAATCACAGGCAGCCCAGTGTGTAGAAACGCCTGCTGCCCTCCCGGCAGGCTGTGGCAGGCTGCTCTGAGCTGTTGTTTCCCCTGCAGCTGACAAGCTGGACGCTGACTACATCGAGCGCTACCTGGGCCAGCTCAGCCCGATGCAGGAGAGCTGCCTGATCCGCCTGCGCCAGTGGCTCCAGGAGACTCACAAGGGAAAGGTGGGTAGGGCAGGCCCTGAGGGGCACCCAGGGGGTCCCCAGCTGGGATGGGGAACCCTGGCTGCACAAACACACTGGGGAGTGAGAGGCTGGAGTGTGACACCACAGGAAATGGCTTGGGGCCCTGGTTGATGTTGAGCTGAGCATGAGTCAGCCCTGGCAGCCCAAAGGGTCACCGTGACCTGCAGGCACTGCCCTGCTCTGCTCTGTGCCACAGTGGCCTCACCTCTAGTGCTGGACAGCACAGTATCAGAAGGATCTAAAGCTGTCAGAAAGTGTCCAAAGGGTGGACTTGAGGGTGGACAAGGGTCTCAAGGGGAAGCCATAGGAGGAGCAGCTGAGGACACTTGGTTTGTTCAGCTGGAGGAGAAGAGATGGAGCACAGAGCTCCCCGGGGCTGCAACTCCTCCCAGGGGGCAGCTCCAGTCTCTGCTCTGTGACCAGGGACAGGAAATGGCTGGAGCTGTGCCAGGGCAGGTTTGGGTTGGATATCAGGAAAGGTTCTTCCCTCAGCTGGGCACTGCCCAGGCTCCCTAGGGAATGGGCACAGCCCCAAGGCTGCCAGAGCTCCAGGAGTGTTTGGACAGCACTGCCAGGGATGCCCAGGGTGGGATTGTTGGGGTGTCTGTGCAGGGCCAGGGGTCAGACTGGATGATCCTGGTGGGTCCCTTCCTGCTCAAGGAAACTCCATGGTTCTCTGATTTTTTCCTGAGAAGCAGCACAGGCACTGAGGGACAGGTGTGTCTCTGCTCTGCTGGAATGTCCTGGGCTCCTTTTGGTTAAATAAAGTCTCTGTCAGACCAGCAGGGTAACTAATATATGGCTGGGAGAAGAAAGGGTCTAGAGCAGCTTGAATGCTTCAAGAGGGGTTCAACTCCAGATTTCTTGATGGAGAGGGATTAGGAGGGAAGGAAAAAAGGACCAAGGATAGCACCAGAGTAGTTGGGTGGGCTGAGTAGATAAAGGGTGCTTAGCAAGAGGAGCAGGTGATCCTGCTTGGAAGCAGGGAACAGCTGGATGAGGTTTCAACAGTAAAAGCTTCCTGGCTTAGAAGGAATCAGCTCAGTCAGTCAGGATGGGTTAGGTCAGGTACTCTGCATTCCTGGGTTTGGGAAGATTTTCGTTCTCTTTTCTTTACCTGGCCTTTCCAAAAAAGACTGCTGCTTACAAGGAGCTTTGCCAGTCCTGCGTGCTGTGCTGTATGTCTCAGAGCTGAGCATGTCTCATCTGGGTCCAGGGAGTCTGAACATGATTTAAAATTCTGTTTTTTCTTGGTAAAGTGAATGTGAATCACCTCTGTAGAAATAAAATGTAACAAAGATTTAGTGCTATTGTTTTGCTGCTGTTGAACTCCTGAAGTTCCCTTGTGTGTGAGCAGGCACATGGGTATTGTTGGAACCCAGGAATGTGGATGGAAAAACAGCTCCCAGCAAACCTCAGACTAAAGAGAACAGGAGGTGTTGGGGCAGTGTGAGAGGCTCCCAGCAGCTGATGAGTTCCAGACTCCAACACTGCTGTTGAATTGTAAGAGCTGATAAATTTCCACCCCCAAACATCTGCCAGTGCTGGCCAAGGCCACTGGTGTACAGTGGCATCAACAGCAGCCTGGATAGCTTGGACCAGAAGGGTGGGGCTGCTGGAGGCAGGTAGAGGCTACAGAAATATATGTGTGATATATAATATATTGTATATATACACACCTGATGTAGCAAAGGGCCCCTTGGAGGGCTGTGACACCTCCCTGGCAGCTGGGCAGCTGCCCTTGTGTCACTGTGATGGCCCTGAGGAAGGAGCTGGGGCTGGGCTCCCAGCCAGCCAGGGGTGGTGAGGGAGCTGTGTGAGCAGGAGCAGCTTCACCAAGAAAAGGGGCTCTGCTGGAAGCTGCTTTTGGTGCCTGTGATCCAGCTTCCAGTCAGATGAGAGGCACTGCACAGGCAGGGATCAGTCCCAGGTGTGACTGTGCTCTCAGAGAGGACAGGAGGCTTTTCATGGAGGCCTGAGCAGTGAGGTGGTGTGGGCTCCAGTGGGGTAGGAGATATCTCACCTAGAGGGTCCTGGGTGGGAGGACATCCCAAAGGCAGGGGGGCTTTGTCCCTGGTGTGACCTGCAAGGATCCTGCTTTTAGCTGGAACAGGCACCACCCAAACCTTTGTTTAGGTTGAAAAGTATCAACCCACAGGCTGGTTTTCCCCCTCCGTGTCAGAGGCTGGGCAATCAAGCTGGAGAAGGAAAAAGTGAGAGCACATAAGCAAAATGTGGAGCAGCTGCCCCTGGGGCTTGGAGCTGTGCAGGGAGAGGCAGCCCTTGTCCCCTGAGCTGTGCTGGGAGCTTGGCAAGTGCAGCTCAGTCCTGAGCTCTGGGGACAGTGGAGCTGCCTCAGGCCTTTGGGTGGCCTTGCTGGGCCTTGTCCCCAGGAGGACGTGGGCACACAGGAAGGGAGGTGCTGGCTACTGAAACTTCATCTTGACCCCCCTGACTGCTCAGCTGCTTCTCCTGATTCCCTGACAGAGCAGGCCAAAATCAGGAGCTTGTCCTGCAAGGCTGGGCTTGTCCCTGGAGAGGCTCTTACCTTGCTGTGACAATCTGTTCTTTTAATTCAGAGCAGGGATGGCCTTATTCCTCTGTCAGAAATTATCAAAAAATAGATCTCCTGTTTCTTGGAAAATGGTCCTTCTTATTTTTGTCCTCTGTCCTATTTCACTATCTTTTCCCCATTCCTTCCAAAGCAGACATTACCTTTACAATCAGATATGTTGTTGCTTAAAAAATCTGAGGAGTTAAAGGAACAAACTGTAAATGGTGTTAAAATTGCAGCAACTTAAAGCTCTGTTGAAGGCTTTGCACCATGCAGGAGAGTGCAGCAGTTTTACCAGGGAATACAAAAGCAGGCTGAAATTAAACCTTCGTTTTCGTGCGTGTGGGAGTTACTGCTTTGGTTGGACAAGGATAAAAGACTAATTCTGCTGTGGAATAAGTCTTGGAGCTTCCTGCCTTTGGTCCAAACAGAAGTGTTGGATTTGCCTCTTGCCTGGAGCCGTGCACAGGGGAGGTTTGAAACAGGGAAATTATCAAACCTTCCAGCAGCCATCCCCTCTGCTGCAGAGATGCAGGAGCTGTTGTGGGTGTCTGGGCTGGGTCTGATGAGTGACAGCTGCCTCTGAGCAGCAGGAACACAAACCTGAATTATCTGATGAACGCTCTGCTGGCTTTAAACTTGCTGTCATACTGAATTCCTCTAAATACTCTCGAGATCACCTTTGGGAAGGCTGCCCTCTCCTTTCCAGGACACACAGATGCAGTGTCAGAACCAGTGTTAGTCTCCCCCCTGCTCCTAAGGTGCTTTAGGATTCGTTTGGGCTGCCGAACTCTTCCCCTTCTTTAGGTGAGCCAATTCTTACCATCTCTTGCTTGTGAATCCAGGATTGCTCCCTCCTGACACAGCTGCCAGCCTTGCTTTCTACCCAGCTTTCTGTTTCCCTGAGCATGGCAGTGCACAAACAAAGGAGCTTTGACTCCTGAACATGGGGATTTGTGTCCCAGCAGGGCTGGGAGTGCTTGGATTGTGCTAACACAACATGGAGACTCTGGAAGAGACAATCCCTGCTCCACAGAGCTGGAATTTTTTATGGAAACTTGTAGAGAATGAGGCCAAGCACTTTTGGAGAAGCTGGAGTGAGGGGCTGTGAATCCAGCAGCACATGCAGCTCTAATCCAGTTGGATTTGCAGCTGACAGGTTCTTAGTCAGATTTGGCACTTCTGTGGAATCCATCAGGTTTGTTGTTAATTCCTGCTGCTTGGCACTCCTGCCAAGCTTTCTTTGATTCTGCAGCTAAAGAGAACATGGCAGATCTGGAAGGAGGTTGGAATAAGCCATTCTGCAGACTTGCTTTGGAAGGCTTTTGTGCCTGTGATGTTAGGATTAGTGCTAGTGCTGGGGTGAGTGATTGGGAGAGGGTTGATTTGGATCAAGAGTTACTGTGGTGTAATGGGGCAGGGAAGCCTTTGAAGCACTCAGCAGCTTTCCTGTTCAAGCACTAGCAGCAGGACCTGCACAAAAGCTGGAACTGGTACTGGTGGCATCATTCAGACTGCACAGTTGTGATTCCCTCCAGTGCCTGGTGTGGTCAGTGTGTTACCTGTGGCTGTTTGTTACCTGTTGCCATCCTGTGCTGATTTGCCCTGGGCAGGTGGACTTGCACCTCCTTGACTTTCACACAGTATTTTGGAGGTCCTTGTGGATAACCAGTCAAGGGAAACATCAACCAGCCCGGGGTTTGCTGGGGCTCCTGGGACTTGCACTGGGGAAGGGCTTCCCACAGTCAGTGAGCTGCTCCCTGCTTTTGTGCTCCTGGCACCCTCTGCTGCTTCCAGCTGGCTCAGCTGCCGAGGGAGGCAGGCGGAAGGGAATTTAATGTTTGCTGTCTTAGTTTGAAGAGATTAAAAATGGTGTCAACGCTGCAGCCTCCTGTGCAGGCCCAAGGAGCATTCCAGTGCTGATGCTGGGCTCTCTCCTGGCAGATCCCCAAGGACGAGCACATCCTGCGCTTCCTGCGCGCCCGCGACTTCAACATCGACAAAGCGCGGGAGATGCTGTGCCAGTCGCTGGCCTGGCGCAAGCAGTACCAGGTGGATTTCATCCTGCAGTCCTGGAGACCCCCGGCCCTGCTGCAGGAGTACTACACTGGGGGGTGGCACTACCAGGACAAAGGTGAGGAGCTGCCCCTGGCACCTCACTGGTGGTCCGGGATGGTGAGGAAAGCTGCATTGATGTTTTTAAAGTTAACAAAGCAGTTCAGTGCCTGTGAGCAGCCACTCTGCTTCCCTCTAATTGTATTGCCTCTGCACAGACCAGTCAGTGCAAAGCAATTTCTCTGAACAGGTTGCTTTTAGCAGAGATTTTTATCCTTTTCAAATATTTAATGTGGCTTTTAAAAAGGGTATGGGAATGACAGCCTGGTAGACTGAAGTGCTGCCCTCTCTGACCCCTCTGTTTTGAAGATGGGCGGCCGCTCTACATCCTGCGCCTCGGCCAGATGGACACCAAGGGTTTGGTGAAGGCCCTGGGAGAGGAATCCCTGCTGCGACATGTGAGCTGTGCCCTGTGTGTCACCTCTTCCCCTCAGGGTGCTGGGAAGCCTTGTCATGGTGCATCAGGAATCCTGGAATGGTTTGGGTGGGAAGGGACCTCAAAGCTCATCCCATCCCACCCCCTGCCATGGGCAGGGACACCTTCCACTGTCCCAGGCTGCTCCAAGCCCTGCCCAGCCTGGCCTTGGGCACTGCCAGGGATCCAGGGGCAGCCACAGCTGCTCTGGGCACCCTGTGCCAGGGCCTGCCCACCCTCACAGGGAACAATTCCTTCCCAGTATCCCCTCTAACCCTGCCCTCTGCTTTTTGTATTTTTTAAAATAACATCTCCAGGCCATCCTGGCTACTCAGCCATTCTCTGGCTAATCCCTGTCTGTGCTGTCTGTGATTGCAGGTTCTGTCCATTAATGAGGAAGGACAGAAGAGATGTGAGGAAAACACCAACATTTTCGGCCGGCCCATCACGTCAGTGTCTTTGGTTTAGAACTGATTTTCCTGAGCCCTTGCAGACTCTCAGTGCCATGGTGAAGGATGCTGCTGTGGTTTGGGGTGATGTCCTTAGGGTTGCACTGCAGACAGCTGGATGGGGACCACAGATATATAAAAATTTATTTGTTTGACTTAAATGCAGACAAATCCTGCAGTTTTGTTGAAAAGCAAGTATTGATCCTTCCTTACATAATTTTAATATCCCATCTCAGATTAATTTAATCTTTGTCTTGGTGATTTTGATCCACATCTTTGAAATTCTGGGTTTTTTTAATACAGGAGCCTGTCTGCCAGATTCCACCTTCATTTAAAAGACATTTTTACATTCTTTTTAGCAATAGGCCTGCATACCTTCACCTTCTGGAGTGACAGATGTTCCTGCCCTTGGGGTTGGGTGTCTGTGTTACCTGGAGCTCACCTGGGTTCAGGTGTCTGCTGCCTGAATGGAGATGTGCTTTTATTGGAATTGCTTTGGCCCTTTTTGGTTTCCCTGGGTCCTGCACAGGCTGTGGGGTTACTGTGGATCCTAAACTGAGCTGCCACCACACTCCAGAGTTCTGACAGGTCTTTTTCTGTTTATTTCAGATCCTGGACATGCCTGGTGGACTTGGAAGGGCTCAATATGAGGCACCTCTGGCGGCCTGGGGTGAAGGCCCTGCTCAGGATCATTGAGGTGGTGGAGGACAACTACCCTGAGACCCTGGGGAGGCTCCTGATCGTGAGGGCACCACGGGTCTTCCCTGTGCTCTGGACCCTGGTGGGTGAAACCTGGGCTCTGCAGGGTCACTGCCACTTGTGCAGGTCCATCAGCAGAGGCAGGGGGGAGAATCTCCAGGCAGCTTATGGGGAGCTCCTGAGGAGCCACAGCAGAACCAGGCCATGGGGACCCTGTAGCTCACTGGGTTCTGGTGACTGCCATCCACTAGGACAGGATGAGAAACCTGCATTGGAACTGCCCATTCCACCCAAACTTGGTGGGAAAGACAGATACCTTTTCATTTCATTAGGACACTGAAGGGTAGTAAGTAGTAATAATAGGTAGTAAATAATAAATCTGGTGTCTGCTGACTGCTCTGGCAGTGTGAGAACTTGGTTGTTACATTTCTTGTGAGGTTTGTGGGTGAGGCAGTGACTGCAGACTTCCTTTACATAAAGCACAAAGTGTTGTGAAATGGTGATAGAGAGAGAAAGAACATGTTCAGTTTGTTATCCCTCTCTTTGGGAAGTGCCTCAGAGCTGTGAAGCTCTGCACACTGCTGAGACATTCCAGGCTAGAGCCTGAAGCATCATGAGGTGGCTCAGACAGGGTCTCCAGCTGCCCTCAGTGACAGCCATGTCCTGTGTGCCCTTTGTCCTTCAGGTCAGCCCCTTTATCAATGAGAACACACGGCAGAAGTTCCTCATCTACAGTGGCAATAACTACCAGGGCTCAGGAGGGCTGGTGGACTATGTGGACAAGGATGTGATCCCAGACTTCCTGGGAGGAGACTGCATGGTGGGTTTTCCTTCCCCTTGTGCAGGTACAATCTGGAACTGCCTCCCTCTCCCTCACCACCTTCCACTGCCTTCTGGAAGGGGTTAAGCCTCTGTGCTGGCCAGCGTGCCCGTGGGCACAGGGCAGTTGATTTGGGCACAGAGAGCTGCCCTGCAGTGCTGGTGCTGCCCTGGGATCCTGGAGCAGGGTCAGAGGGCAGCTCTCTACAGGGAGCTCAGAGCCACTGTGCAGTTCTGGCTCAGCTGAGGGGTCAGCCCGTGTCTGACAGCCAGCAAGAGTTCCTGGTTCACTGCTGGAACCTCCTGAGCCTCCTGTTTGTGTGTCTGGCCCCTGCAGTGCACTGTCTCAGAAGGGGGGCTCGTGCCCAAGTCCCTGTACCAGACCGAGGACGAGCAGGAGAACTCGGATCACATCCGGCTGTGGACAGAAACCATCTACCACTCTGCAAGTGTCCTCAGAGGAGCCCCACACGAGGTACAGGGCACAGCTTGGGGTGCTGCCACAGTGACACGTGTCCCCTCTGCTGGGGCTGCCTGGAGCAGCCAAGGGCTCCCAGCACAGGGAGCAGCAGCTGCTGTTCTGCAAGGGAGCAGCTGCACGTGTGGGAGTGAGGAACAGCACTTTGAGCAGCAGTGTCTGCTATCTCTGCTGTGGCCTGTTCTTCTGGAAGGTCCAGTCTCTTCCTCCTGCCCCTCCTCCCTCTCTTGGGAGAAATAAAGGGCACTGAGTTTCCCTTGTGATAGTTCAGCTCCCACTCCCAGCCGTGTAGCTGGGACAGTAATGGGGTGATAAAGGAAGGTGTGTGCTGGGAACTGCTTGATGGGAGTCATCAGGAACCAGGATGTCCCAAAAAGGAGCAAATCAGTGTCAAATCAGTCTTCTGGCCTCTCTGATGGGGGGTGACTCTGATTTGGCTCTTTGTGCCTCAGTTCCACTGAGGTTTTCCTGGAACAAGTAACTCACAGCTGAGTGGGTGTACTGTGGTAGGGTTGGGAGTGGGAGTTGGTGTGTGTCCCCCTCAGGAACAAGACCATCAGCCAGCTGAAGGATTGTGGAGCCAGGTCTGTTTGCCCAGAGTGGGAGGAGCACACTGCTGCCACCTGAGCACCTGACCCTGCAAGGGGCTTGTTCTGTTCCTTTCTTAGATACTCGTGGAGATCCTGGAAGGGGAATCTGTCATCACCTGGGACTTTGACATCCTGAAGGGAGATGTGGTGTTCAGCCTCTTCCACTCCAAACGAGCTCCTGAGCCAAGTCACAAAGAAGCCACATCACCAAGCCCCTCTGGGGCAGGGGACAATGTGCAGCTCATTGACAAGACCTGGGTGCTGGGGGTGGATTACAGCCGGGTGGAATCTCCCCTGGTCTGCAGGGAAGGAGAGAGCATCCAGGTCAGAGGGCTTGGGGTCCTGCCATGGCTTTGGGGTCCTGCCAGCTCAAAGGGGAGTGGTAGGGAGGGAATTGATAGTGTGGGAAATCAGGAACTGCTAGAAAGGGGGGGTGTGGTCATTCCCAGCAACAGGAGTGGGGATTCTGCCCCCTCAGGTGAGACCCCACCTGCAGAGCTACCCCAGCCCTGGGGCCAACAGCAAAAGGATCTGGAGCTGCTGGAGAGAGTCCAGGGGAGGCCTGGAGATGCCCCCAGGGCTGGAGCCCCTCTGCTCTGGAGCCAGGCTGGCAGAGCTGGGGGTGCTCACCTGCAGAGGAGAAGGCTCCAGGGACACCTCAGAGCCCCTGCCAGGGCCTGAAGGGGCTCCAGGAGAGCTGCAGAGGGACTGGGGACAAGGCATGGAGGGACAGGACACAGGGAATGGCTCCCACTGCCAGAGGGCAGGGCTGGATGGGATATTGGGCAGGAATTGTTCCCTGGGAGGGTGGGCAGGCCCTGGCACAGGGTGCCCAGAGCAGCTGTGGCTGCCCCTGGATCCCTGGCAGTGCCCAAGGCCAGGCTGGGCAGGGCTTGGAGCCACCTGGGATGGTGGAAGGGGATGGAATGGGATGAGCTTTAATTCCCACTCAAACCAGTCTGTGATCATTTTCTGGATACCCTTTGAAAGTGGGAAATCCTTATTTAGAGTGAGTCATTGGAAAGAGACTCCAAGCTAAAATTCTTATGGAAATTAACCTAAATAAGTTGGTTTTTTTTCTTTTCTTTTTCCCTTCTGGGGCTACAGGGCTGTGTCTCAGGGAGGTGGACAGGTGAATGACACCTGTGCTGGGTCACTCAGCCATTCCCCCGGACCCCCGTGGTCACTGCTGTCCCTCCCTCCCTGCAGGGCTCCCATGTCACTCGCTGGCCTGGCTTTTACATCCTGCAGTGGAGGATGCACGGGCCCCTGCCCTGCTCCAGCTCCAGCCTGCCCCGTGTGGACGATGTCCTGGCCTCCCTGCAGGGCTCCAGCCACAAGTGCAAGCTCATCTACTACTACGAGGTGCTGGCTTCCAAGGACTTCAGGTAGGGCATTTACAAGGGGTTTACTACGAGTGTGAGTTAAACACTTGGTATCAGAGACCCCCACAGGGGTCGTGTTTCACTGACAACTGGATGGACACAGAATTGGTGGCATTTTGTGCAACCAATCTCTTCTGGTGCTGTAGATATTTAAAAGTTTCCTTGAATCTGTGTGCACCAGTGAAAATTGTGCTTTGGGTCTTGCTTGCCTGAAGAGCAGGAGATTTTTGACTCAAGAGGGTTTGTAACTTAGTTGAGAATATTTTGAGAAGCTGCTTTTGGAGTGATTTAAATATCAGCTGGGCTATTTCCCAAATGGGTTTTTTTGGCACTTGAGAAGGATGTGCATTTCTGAACAGGTGAACAGCCAGCCTTGGCAGGGTGTGCCTGGCCCCTTTCAATGGCAGAAGCAGCTCCCCATCTCCTGTAAATCTGAGCTCTGTGCAGGTCCTTGGCCCTTCCCTGGAGCTGGAGGAGGCGTTGGGCAGGGCAGACCTGAAGGTGGCAGCTCGAGGTGTGAGCTGGCCAGGTCCTGTGGGCTCAGAGCAGCAGAAATGCCTCCCTGCAGTCATGCTCTTCCTTGGGGCTCTTCCTGAGCCAGCCTGCTTTTGGCAGGAGGAGCTGCAGATGCTGAGCTGGACTCTGGTGTTAGCAGCCCAGGGTCCTTGGGTTCACAAAACTGCATTTGGAGTGCTCTGGAGCTTTCCTTTCTCCTCAGGGACAGCTCCCAGAGGCTCCAGCTGTGTCCCTTTCCCCAGAACAATAGTCAGAGACAAGGAATAATATCTGTAAATGGGAAAAAATGTCTCTGACTGATTAGTTTTTCATCATGACAATGATGAATCTCTAAGAGATTGTTAGAGAGCAAGTGGGACATGATGGGCCAAAAATCATGTGCAAGTGTTAGAGAGGGGAGGATCCCTTAACTGCAGCCTTGCTAACAGCACTTCTGTTCTGTCCCATGCCAGGGGATCCATGTCCAGCCTGGAATCTTGCACCAGTGGCTTCTCCCAGCTGAGTGGAGTCACCACATCTTCCAGCCAGTCCCAGAGCAGCTCCCACCTCTCCAGATAGCAGAGCCAAGGCTCCAGCAGCAGGGGCACCCTGGGGCTGCTCCAGCCCCAAACCAAAGAGCTCCAGGCCTGGGCCGTGGGGCAGTCACAGCCATTTGGACACAGAAAGGCCCTGGGGGCTGCTTCCACCACAAAAACTGAAATTCCAAGGGCAGGTTCAGGAGTTTTGGGTCAGCTGCCTGCTTCTCAGTAGCCTCCTTCAGCACCTGTGGGTCTTGGGTGCCTGTGAGTTTGCAGGAATCCACTCCCCTCCAAAGGGCTCTTCCCATGGGTTCCTTTCCAGCAGAGGAGGCTGATGTTGCCTTACCTGTTGGACCTTTAGATAATTCCTGGGTGGCAAAACTAAGGGAATGTCCTGGCTGCCCACGGGGTGCTGCTTCCACACTGGGCAGTCAAGTGGGCATGCCAGGGGCAGGGCCTTGGAAGGAACTGCCAACACCTGGGTACAGGCAGGAGGGTTCAGAAATCACCTCCAGGCCAAACCAAAAACCTCCTCTGGTCTGGCAGGATGCTCTGGGAAATGTGTTGGATTTTTTTAACCCTGCTGAGAAACAAAGTCAAAATGGTTTTTTTTTAGAAATTCCAGGCATTGAATCTGCCTGCAGTGAGTGGCATCTTCCAAACTATTGTTTCTTTTTACTCAGGTTTACAGCAATAATGAGCAGGTCTGTCCCATTCCCGAGTGGATGGGAACTGAACCCAGTCCTAAAGGGCTAAGAAAAGCAATATTTGATTTCCTGAAGGCACAAGATTTTCTGGCAGTATTACAGAACTTGCTTCTTTTAAACATGAGCTCACTTGAAACCATTCAGAGAGGCATGTATGTATGTAAGCACTTACTGAAGCCTATTTATTCTATACTAGCTTATTTTAAATTAATTTTTAACTTATTATGTCAGAAATTACTATTTATTAAATACAGTCACCTTTTTTAATGGGATGAACTTTGTTTTAGAAAGGAATAACTGATTGTCTTCAATCCCAAGCAATCTTTCTGCTTGGGTCCTGATCTTTGTGATCAATGGATGTTCTTGCAAAAGGGCTGCATTGGGCTAAGGGCTTGTGTCACCTTCCTTGCAAGGAAAGGTGAGAGTCCAGTGCTTTTTTAGACTGTTTTTTAGGATTAAGAAACAAGGATTGAGTTCAGGAGTTATCATGAACTCCCTACACACCAAAAATGCCACATTTGCCCCTCATCTCTGGTTATTCTGTAGTCAGGCTGGGAGCAAAGTTATCCATGTTCTTGTCCAGGTGAAAAGAAATGAGAGCACGTGTCAAATACTCACCACGTTTTTATTCAGGAATCTGTGAAGTTGTTCCTTCCCACCCTGATTTTTTTAATCACTGGTTTTGAAGTACCAGGCTCTGCCAAAGGAGAAAAGAGCCAAAATATTTGGGACAGTGGGAGACAAAGAGCTTGACATGGTTTTGAGTTGTTTGGTGGGGTTTTTTAAGGATTGGAGCCAAGGGAATCACTCTGCACCTTGCATCTCTCCCTGTGAACAGGTTACTTTGTTATGTAGAGCTCAGGGAAGTTCTGATTTCCAATTCTCAGTTGTTCCACAGACTTTAATGATTCTCCCAGACAAATGAAACTTCTGTCTCTGGCATTTCAGCATAACTGGAGTCTGATAAAGAGGGACAAATGTAAATGTAATTCCCACCTTTCCTCTGAAAGTCAGGAATTCTGGAAGCAAAAGTGCATATGTGTACCCCTCATGGAAAATCCTTGACCAGAATAAAATCTAATTCTAGAAACAGTTTCAGACTCCCAAAGCCCCAGCCCTGTCCCCCTGTGCTGGTTCAGGATTTTACCTTCCCTTCTCACGGGGTTGCTCACATCCTGCAGTGGCAGCATTCCTGTTCCCTGGGTTTGCTCTGGGTAAGAATCTCTTCCTTTGCCCAGGGTTGTTTGGGTTTTTTTTTTTGTAATTTTGTTTTGAAGTGTGGGATATGCTGTTTTCTGCCCACCAGAAGTTTGATTTTTGTCAGTGAAGCACCTGGAGCTTGGCCCCTGGCAGATCTCTGAAGGGTGAGGTCAGGGCTGGTTCCACAGAGTGTTCCTGGCTCTGGGGATGTTCCAATCCCAGTTTTTCCTCTTGTCCCTTGGCAGTGCCACTCTCTGCCCATCAGAGGTCATGCACAGGTTTGTGAGGCAGCTTGTGACCACTCCTTGGCAAGGCTGCATGAGTTATCCCACCTGACAATTTACTTTGAAACCAATTTAAATTTTTTTTTTCCTTTTTCTCCTGAATATTAACAGGAGAAAGGGAGCAACAGCCTGGATGCTGTGCTGTGCTTTCTTAACCCTACCTTGTGAACTGCAGGTACCAGAGACACAGAATTCTCCTACATCACCTTTTCCCCCCTCAAACAACATCAGTGTGCTTTAGAAAATAAACTCAGAGTTTTCTTCAGAGTGAGCTGAGTCTGGGAGGGATTGTGGATCTTCAGAAATCTCCTAAGCCAGAACCTTGGGCAATGGGCTCATTTTGGGTGATGCAGCAAAGCCCTCCCTGCTCCCTCCCCAGCAGTGAGGCTGGTGAGCTCGGGCTGTGTGCAGGGAAGGAGCTGCTGGTTAAAAACTGCTTTCCAGTCAATTGGGGCTCACCCTGGTCCAGATCTTCCCTATGCAAACACAACACCTACCTCAGAGCTGGTGCCATGTCCCGTGCAGCAGGGAGTGCAGCGTGCTGTGCCAGACCTGGCAGTTCCATGTGACACCTCCATTGCCAGAGTTCTCCAGGTTTGCCATTCCCTGGCTCTGTCCTGGGCTGGAAGGGCAAGCACAGACCTGGGGCTGGATGTTCGATGGCTCGGCTGTCGTTCAGGGCAGTCCTGAGCCACGTTTTGCTGCTCTCCGGTGTGGGAAGGGCTCTGTCCCCGCTGGGGGAGGAGGGCTGAGCCCCGGGGGCGGCTCCAGCCCGCAGGTGTCACCACTGCCGTGCCAGGGCAGCTCCCCTGGGCTCTGGGGCTCTCAGGGAGGCACCGCAGCTCTCAGTCGTTCCTCAGCTCCTGAACTCGCTGTTGGAAGCAGAATTCCCAAGGGTGAGCACACCAGGGAATCCTGAGTGACAGAGATGCAGCTGTGCTCCTCTGCTCAGCCACCTCGGTTCTGTTCCTTTAGGACTGTGAATACCAATTTGTAATCCCAGTTTGGTTTCTTGGCAGAACGTTTTGAAATGCCATAATCCAGTGGCAGTTCCCAGTAGGAAGAGGGGAGCCCAGCTGCCCAGCACACGGGGCTGGGGAGCTGCTGGGGCTGAGGCCAACCCTGCTCCAGGCAGGGAATCCCTCATTTCAAAAGGCATTTTGTGAGCTCACACTGCTTTAATGTCCCAAATGTTTGTAGTGTGAGCAGTTACTGCAAGGAACAGCTATTAGAGACTTACTTGACAGCAGCTGTCAAAGATTCCTGCATGCAATTAGCTTTAATATTCCTCCAACACCTTTGTGATGCTCCTTTCATCTGATTATTTCTTTCTTGGAAGGTGAAATTGGAGTCAAGTCACATTTGCTGGCTTTTAGTGACACCAACACCCACTTCCAAGATTTCACTTACACCTAAGTTAAATGGGCATTAATTAAGTTTTTTAGCAGCACTTACTTTCTCTCTTTTGCAGCTGGCTTTGGTTTTATACACTGAAATCCTCATTTTTCTCAGCCAAAATCCTCAAACCTCCTGTAAAAGCCCACTGCAGGGCACTGAAATAACAAACAGATGTTCTCCTATGATGGTGTCTGTGTGTCCTGGTAGAGCTGTACTTTTGGGTATGTGGGAAATAAAACATCTCTGAGTACATGTGGAATTGTTTGATTCAACTGTTGAAACTGCAGGGCAGTGAAAATTCAAGTCTGTGTGCTGCTCTCCTCTTTGCCTCCAGAAGCAGAAGTAATGCTTGTATTCACTTTTTCCTGCTTTTTAACTAGAATGTTTGGGCTTTTTTTCTACAGAACCAGCATATTTTGTTTAATTTCCTAGCACAGAGTGGGCTGGAAGAGCACATCCTGCAGTGTGGGTGTTATTAAAAATAAAAGAGCCCCTGGGTTCCACTGGGTGGCTGAGGTTAACTGGGAAAGGATCAGCTCCTTCTGCAGCTGCACATCAAAAATTCTGAGATTCAGGCAGGTAGCACTAAAAGACTTTATTCAAGTTTCAAATTAACTTCTGTAAATCATAGAAAAATAGAGTCTCTTGCTTACAGGCTGATTTGGTGCCAACACTGGCAGAGAAAATACACATCTTTTACTTGGAGAGGTAAAAAGGGAGTGAGTGCATAAGGATGTGTGGGGCTCAGACAGGCTCTCACCCCTCTGCAGCATCCAAGGGGCTCGTCCAAGGCTGCTTTCCCTCACGGGGGAGCAAACTCAAACACTGAATGGAACTGTGCAAGGATGTGTCCCAGATTCCCAGAGGTGCTCGGGATCCTGGCTGGGCTGGAGCCCTTGCTGGTCCCTCTGAGGGGTGCCCAGCTGGGGCAGGGCAGCCCAGTCTGTGCCATGCCAGCCATGCCAGGCTGTCCCTGTCTGTGCCCCTCCCCAGGGGCAGCTCCAGGCTGTGCCATGCCAGGGTCCCTCAGCCCACGGAGCTGGGCAGAGCCTTTGGCTCCTGGGAGCTGGAGAGATGCACAAATGGAAGCTGGGACCCAAGAGGGCTTTTTTTGGTGCTGTGCTGCAGGAGCTGCCCCAAACACAGCACTCATCACCCTCCGGGGCTGCTCTGGCCTGAGGACTGGTCAGAAAACACTCCAGCCCTGCAGGACTGCATGTCACCCCATGTGTCACCCCTGAGCCACCACCGTGGCTGGGAGAGGAGGGCTCTGCTGGCACTGGGTTCTGCACCTCCTTCAACATCTTAGAACAAACTTTTGGTCACTTTTCTGATTAAAATCTGAGCTCAGCAAGGAAGGGCAGACACTGACTAATACCCTTAAGCCCAGCTTTGTATTAGAGGCAGTTTAACTAGCATCTTAAAAAGCACTGCTCAGGTGAGCAGGGATCTTTTGGAGGTGCCTGTGACTTACATCCCTCACCTGTTTCCCTCAGGGTCTGGAAGGAACCAGCCCATCTCCTTTCCTGCTGCAGCTGTGGAATTCTCTCATCCAGGGGATGTCCTGCATCCCCTAATGCTGCAGTCCTGGGTGCTGGGGCAGCAGAGGAAAGGAAACCACAGCCTCACCATGGCAGTTCTTGGGCTGAGGTTCCCCATGGGGAATAGTCCCAGTCCCAGTCAGCGCTGAGGGGCAATGCAGGGTGAAATACCTCATCCTATCCATGATTCTAAAGGAACTCCTGGTTTGGGTCCTGGCTGTCCTCGGGCTCCTGAGTGTCCTCGGGCTCCTGGATATCGTCCTGGTCCCAGGCAGCAGGGGTGGGGCTGTGAGGGGTGTCCCCGTTGATGTCCCTCAGGGGGTGGTAGCGATAGTCGCGGTCCCGCTGCCGCCGGCCCTGCAGCACCAGCCCCACGTTCCCCAGGGCACTCAGCACGAGCAGCAGGGCCAGGGCACAGCTCAGGGACAGCCACGAGCTCCTGTGGGACACACAAATCACATCACCAACAGCTCACCTGTGTGCCCAAAGGTGCAGAGGATTGCCCTCCCTCCTCTGTGTTCCCAGGCCTGTGAACCTGCTCTCAGGCAGGACAGAACCACGGAATCATTTAGGCTGGAAAAGCCCTCCAAGGTCACAGAGTCCAACCATCCTCCCAGCACTGCCAAGGTCACCACTAACCCACGTCCCCAAGTGCCACATTGACACAGCTTCTAAATCCCTCCAGGGATGGGGACTCTACCACCATCCTGGGCACCCTGTGCCACTGCCTGACCACCCTTCTGAAGCAATTTCCCTAATATCCAGTCTAAACCTCTCCTGGCACAACTCAAGGCTGTTTCCTCTCATCCTGTCCCCATTCCCTGGGAGCAGAGCCTGACCCCCACGGCTGCCCCCTCCTGTCAGGAGTTGTGCAGAGCCACAGGGTCCCTCCTGAGCCTCCTTTTCTGCAGACTGAACACCCCCCATGCTCTGTGGCAGCCTCTGAGACGCAGAGTGAGCATCAAACACTTACTCTGACAGAGAGAACTTTTCTTTGCTCTTTTCCTGGGAAGCCAAACACTGTCCAGCTGGAAAACAAAGAGGGAAGAAAGGTGGGGCAGGGTGTAAAATTCCACTAAAAAAGAGCAAGGTTAAGCAGAGCTGGTGACTAAGCAAACACCATTATGCACTAAAGCTGTCTCCCAGCTCTTCCTCAAGCCCAGCCCCCTGCAGTGGCATACCTCTGTGCAAGTGGTCCTGCAGGGCCCCATGGAGGGTGATGTTGCAGCTGCCTGTCTCAGGGTCACAGGGACACGAGTGGTCACACGCACAGCGGCTCCGGCAGCTCGGCCCAAACCAGCCCAGGGGACACTCTGGGATGGAATCACAAAGGGACTGGTCATTGCCAAAGCTCCACCTGCTCTGAGACCTCCCAGGCTGTGGCTGCAGCTCCCTGAGCTCAGCTGAGCCTGCAGCAGCCCATGCTGGGAGTTCAAAGCTGCTCTTTGGTGTGCTTCAGGGAGAAGTTCATGTAAAACTGGGACCACAGAATCATGGAATGGTTTGAGTTGAAAGGAACTTTAGAGCTCATCTTGCTCCACCCCCTGCAATGAGCAGGGACATCTTTCACTATCCCAGGTTGCTCCAAGACCTGTACAACCTGCCATTGGACACTTGCAGGGATGGGGCAGCCACAGCTCTGGGCAACATCCTTCTGATAGGATTGGCTGAGTGTTCCCAGGCTGGAACAGAGCATCACTGACAGAATCAGGCAGCCAGGAAGTTCGTACCCCCATGTAATTAAATCATTCACTCAGACACAGGGGGACCTGGAGTGGTTACACCAGGCAGCACACCCAGCACAAGGAGTGTGAGGGTGGGATGGCAGGACAGCCCTCTAGAGCATTCCATGGGCACTGACCTGCATCACCTGAAGCCTGGGCTTCATCAGGGCCTGGTGTAACACCCTGGAGCAGAGGATGTTTTGTGTTCACTCAGGGGCTCTGGGAAAAGATCACAATTCTTTGGGGCTGAGACTAAACAGGAATCCACCATTTTACACTGAGGAAGCAAACTCCTTTCCTCTCTGCTCCTTCCTCTCCTTTGTAGCCCATTTGGGTAGGACAGGCAGGCCCAGAAGAGCTGGGAGCCAGCTGGTGATGCTCAGGCCTGAGCTCCCCTGGCAGAAGGGCACCCAAGAGGTGCTCAGAGGTGACACAAAACGCTGTCCCCAGCCCCAGAGGTGGCTGAACCCTTACCATGCTCACAGCTGGTGCCGTAGAAGCCGGCAGGGCAGGAGCAGGCTCCGTGCACGGGGTCACAGGAGCTGCCGTGCTGGCACCGGCACTTCTGGCTGCAGGACTCCCCAAAGGAGCCAGGGGCACAAGCTGCAGGAGACAAGCAGAGGTGTCACCAGGGCCTGGCAGCAGAGGTGAGCAATCCCCGTGCACAGCCACAGCTCATCCCTGTGGAGGGATGCTCCAACAAGCTGAGTGTGTGCCCTGAACAAGGAGCAAGGCCTTGAGTGTCTCCCACCAAGACCAGGTAGGTGCTTCAGCTGCAATTAAACTCACAGTGCCAGAAAAGAGCAGCCCACGCCACAGGGTGGCCTTTCCCCTCCCTGCTCCCCCCTCGGGCAGGCAGCTGTTGGAAAGTGGCTCCCACTGCCCTCTCCCTGGCTGTGAAGAGGCAGTGGAGCAGCAGTCAGTATTTACCTTCAGTGCAGTTGCTGCCAGTCCAGCCGGCGTCACACAGGCATCCAGCTATGCAAACATGGAGCAGGCATTACTGACAACAAAAACACACTTGCAAACAGCAAGGACTTAAGGACTTGAAATTAGGAGCCTCTGCTTCCTGAGCTGCCCTCTTACCCCTGCCAGCAAAGCCCCAGAAGAACCCTGCACTCACACAAAGGGTGGGTTCACACCCCCCTCCCCAGCAGAATCCTGCTGATGGCATTCCTGGGGCAGCTACTGGCAACACCTGCACCCACCAAGCTCTGCCCAGCCACTGCACTGGGCACACTGGAATGAGAGTGGAGTCAGGAGGACAGCAAGAGGGTAACAGGGTTGGGCACAGAGGGGCATAAGCTGAGGGCAGACATTCCAGCAATCCCTAGGTTCAGATTCATAGAAGAGTAGCAACTGCACACTTGTAAAAATTATGAAGAGAGGCAGGTGAAGAAGGAACAGCATGGGGAAAGGACAGAAGCAGCTGCTGTCACACAGCATAATACACAGCCCTGCCCATCAGCAGCCTCTCAGAAAACCCAGAGCACAACCCTGGAGCACAAAAGGAAACTGAGGCACAGAGCTTGAAGTTTCCAGCCCCGAGCCCCAGCCCAGCCCTGCCGCTGCTCTGACCATGTGTGCCTGGGGTGCTGGAGGGAGGGGAAGCAGCCCCACCCACCCAGCTGGCTCCTGGCACACCGTATTCCCCCAGGCCATCTCCCCGGGATGCAGGGCCGGGTGCTGCCCCGCTGCTGCCCCCTCGGTGCCACGGGCACAGGCACTCACCGGCGCTGCAGACGCCGCGCAGGCTGCAGTTGGCAGGGCCGCAGTCCAGGCTGTCGCAGGCGGGCCCCGCCCAGAAGGGGCCGTGGCAGTGGCAGCGCCCGGCCACGCAGAGCCCGTGGCCGCTGCAGTCGGGCGGGTCACAGCCCGGCTCGTGCACGCACACCACGGTGGAGATGCTCCGGGGACAGCGCCACATGCTGTCAAAGGAGCTGGGGACAGCAGAGGGGACAGCGTGAGCCGACCCTGCACTGCCCAGCCCAACCAACACCCGCCACATAACCCAGAGATTTCCTCCTGAGCCACACTGCCAAACATGAACATTAATACTGAGAAAATATAAACGTAAAACTGCATTGGAGTCAACGTTTTAACTGAGTTATAAATCCCACCTGACAGGTATCATTTCAAACATGGAATTACAGAAGCAACACAGTCCCCCTTAAAGCAGTCCCAGATTCCCTCATTTTGGCACACATTTTCTTGAATGTTATTTGCTTTGATATAAATTATATCACTGTAGTTATGGCAACTGAATGTTAAATCCCTTCATGTTTACAGTCAGAACTGACTAAAAAGTTGAATTTAAAACAAAATATTCTTTAGATTCCCTCCAGTGAGGAAGGACAGGGTCTCCCAGTCAGTGTTTCTCTTCCATAATAATAAGCTGCTGACAGATCTCTGCTAATTCCCATGGATGTGCAGCTCTGAACCTCCCAGACTAAGAGCTGCTGCCTTATCCGACTCCCACATCAGCCACTCAGTCACAGCCACAGCTTTGCTGCCTGTCTGGAACCAGCTCAGCTTTAATCCTGGATGACTAAGTGGAAAAAACATGGAGTCACTCAATCTCTTTAAATTCTAGAGCTGCTCTCTCCCACAGATCCTGCCACCTGCCAGGCCAGGCCGTGGGGCTGACAGGAGCTGCAGGGCCCCGGGCAGGCCTGGGCAGCAGCCAGCAGCACCTACCAGTGCTCAGAGGGGTAGTTGGCCAGGGTCCCGTTCAGGACCAGCGTGGCAGAGCCTCCACCATCCAGGTTGATGGCGTTGATGACTCCCTGCTGCTTCAGGAATTCTGCCATTTCCCACAGGTTGACCCTGAAAAGCAGAGGTTGTTTGCTGATTTGCCTTCAGTGAAGCTGTTCAATCACAAGCTTGCAGCTCTCTGTGGCGGAAGAGGAAGCTCTCCCATCCCAGGCACCCTGAGGAGGGCTGTGTGAGCCTTTTCTGGCTCTCCTGAGCTCTGCAAGTCTCTGCTTTAAAACATGTCCCTGACAGCTGCAGAGCCCCTCCAGCCCCAGGAATTTAAGGCCTTACCAAGCCCTTACCCTCTGGACTCTGTCTGTCCATCCACGTGAACCAAGACCAGCCGGCCCTGACGGTCGTGTCCCACTGCAGTCCTGGCTGAGATCACGTTGATGAATGTGTCGAAGGTTCCTGCAGCACAGGGAGCAATTCACACTCAGCTGAGGGACACAATGGGCTGCTAAGACACATCTGCCTGCCAAAGAGCTCCCAGCAAGGGCCTCATCTGAACTGAAACACAGGGAGAGCAGAGCCCAGGCTCCTCTCGTTCATCCAAGCTCTACAGAAGTGCTCTTGATGAAGTTTTTGTCTGGCACAGGGACAAAGCAGGGGATTCACGATCCCTTGGCTTTAAACTCCTGTAAGAGGCACCTGCTTTGAGCTTCTGCTTAGACAGGACAGGAATTCTTCCCTGTGAGGGTGGGGAGGCCCTGGCACAGGGTGCCCAGAGAAGCTGTGGCTGCTCCTGGATCCTTGGAAGTGTCCAAGGCCAGGCTGGACAGGGCTTGGAGCAACCTGGGATGGTGGAAGGTTCCTGCCCATGGCAGGGGTGTGGAGTAAGATCACCTTTAAGTTCCTTCCAATCCAAACTACTCCATGATTCTATGGACGTTGGACTTGTTAAGCATCCCTTCTCCCCAGAGTCCCAGGGAAGGGCAGCCCAGGGGCAGGCTGAAGCCAGCCCCAGAATTACCTGTGGTCTGAGTGTCACCACACTCGGCCTCCCGGCTTTGGTTGATGTACACCTCTCCATCCCTCAGCAGCCAAACCACCCCACTCACGAGCTGCACAAAGGGGTTGGACTGATCCAGAACATCCTCCTCGGACAGGTAGCTGGGAACAGAGGGCACCAGGGTTACCCACAGTCACTGCACGTCACCTTAAAGCCTCTCCTGCTGCCAGCAGGCTCCTGAAGCAGGGAGAAGGGCAGGAAAAGGTAGAATGAAGGACAGCTACATCCAAAACCAGGGGCCAAGCAGTGTGAAACAGCACTTTAGCAGCCAGAGCAGCCCCTGCTCTCTGCTCTTCTGCACAAACCCACAGCTAACGATGGTCCCAGGCCCCTGTGCCTCAAACAATGGGGCCAGCAATGGCAGCAGTGTGGCCAGTGGATCCGAGCCAGGGTAGCAAGAGCAGAAAGCATCTGGCAGAACACAAGGCCAGAGCCACTGCCAAATACTCAGGGATCTGTGGAAGCAGCTGTAACATCTTGCTGCCTGTCAGCTTCTATTCTCCAAAAATGTGACACCAAACAGCTCTGGAGAGCATTTGGAGCTACAGCACCCAGCAGCTGCACTGGATGCCACCTGCTCCTTCCATCTGGGAAGGTTCCCCTGCTCCTGCAGACAGCAAAAGGACAGTTCACCTGCCACCTCCGTGCTCAGGTGCTGTGTGTCCCCACAGGGTGCTTCCCGAGGGACACTGCTCTCTCCTGAATTAGGGTGACTGGGAACACCTGCCCCCTGGGAGCCTGGTGCAGCTGACAGGATGAGATCAGGGCTGGACAGCTGTGCTCCGCCAGAGGTTTTGGGTTTAAAGGTGACTTTTCTGATGTCTTGTGGGAGTTGGATGCTCAACTTTTGTCTGGTTTCCATGACTGTAGGCAAACAAAGCTTTGTGCTTTGTAGAAAGATGTAACTGCAAACACCTGAATGGAAAACATGCAAAACTAATTCCCTTTTCCCATGGGAAAGGAACACGAAGACAACATGAACATGGCTGGAAGTAGATCAAACTACAAAATAGTTTGGGCAGGGACTGACAGTTTTTAAGGCCTGGATTCACCCACTGTCAGCCCAGGGAGCAGCAGCAGCTTTGCAGGGTGGGGTAACTGTGCCCTGGGCTGTGTCCTGCTGGCAGTGATGCAGGGTGAAAGAGTGAAGGTGTGAACGACTTTCCCCACTGTCCTGACAGCCAAAGTTACTTACACCCAAACTATTTTTCTGATCGTGGTCTGGAAGGCACAAAGCCACCAAACACCACGATAGCTCCATTTAACAGGGACATCCTGCCAGAGGCAGGGAGCAGCAGGGCAGAGCTGAGCTTAAGGATCAACAGCAACCCTGAAAGTGCTGTCAAATTGAGAAGCCCCCTCACTGAAGGACATGTCCCTGACCCACCCAGCCCCTCTCTCACATAAATCAAGGCCATGGTACCCAGGGCAGCCAGAATGACTGCAGGATAAAGCCCTGGCTTGGCACATTCAATGTGGTTTTGCAGGAATCCTTCCTGAGGCCTGGGACTGAGCTACCAGAAGGGTGGAGGATGCAAATTCCAGGCTGCTGCTGCATCTTCTGAGACCAGCAGAAGGGTCCTGGGGACCCTTCTGGGATTTTAGGATCCTCCTACTGCTGGGGAAGGGCAGCTCCTGGAGGCCTTGTACTCCAGAGAGCACTACAGTCTCAGCCAGTTATTCCTCATCAGAGGGTGATTAGAATTTCTGTCTCCATCTGCTTGGGGAGGGTCGCATGCCCAGGTGGGCAGGAAGGTCAGTGATGTCTGGCCTGGACCAGCCCCAGTGTGGCCAGCAGGGCCAGGGCAGTGACCATCCCCTGTGCTGGCACTGCTGAGGCACCTCCTGTCCTGGGCCCCTCAAGACAGGAAGGACACTGAGGGGCTGCAGTGTCCAGGGAAGGGAACAGAGCTGGGAAGGGGCTGGAGCACCAGGAGGGGCTCAGCCTGGAGAAAAGGAGGCTCAGGGGGGACCTTGTGGCTCTGCACAGCTCCTGACACGAGGGGACAGCCAGGGGGGTCGGGCTGTGCTCCCAGGGAACAGGGACAGGAGGAGAGGGAATGGCCCCAAGCTGTGCCAGGGGAGGTTTAGGTTGGATATTGGGAAAATTCCTTCATGGAAAGGGTGGTCAGGCAGTGGCACAGCTGCCCAGGGCAGTGGTGGAGTCACCACCCTTAAAGTGTTCAAAGAAAGTGTTAAAATGGTCAATCACAGGTTTGCCCAGAGAGGATGAGGAGTCTCCATCCTTGGAGATGTTCAAAATCCAACCAGACATGGCCCTGAGCAGCCCACTCCACCCAACCTGTGCTGAGCAGGCTGCTGGATGAGGCACCTGCTGAGGTCCCTTCCAAAGCCAGCCTTTCTGTACTGCAGCCAGAGCACACACTCTCCACTCTGTGTCTCCTCTGCGGGGAACAGAGCCCTCTTCCCTTCTACCCCACCCGTGTCCCCACTGCAAGCTGGGAGACATTGGAGCCTAAGCAGCTAGAGATCATAACCTACTGAGCTTCTATGCACCCTAGTGTTATGAATAGAAAGTTGTAATTTTTTTTAAGTTTCAGAGTTAAAAAAACCAAGCCAGACCGAGTCAGACTTCTTTAGGTTCCCTGCGAAGAAAAGCCCTTAATCACTCGTTGATGGTGGGTGATTAACCGATTGTTTCCCTGATGCTGGCTGCATACCAAGAAGATACCAAGAGAAACCCTCCAGGGTAAAGAGACAACCCTCCAGTGACACCAGAGACAACATGCAAATGAGAAACGCAGTGCACCCTGGATTGTTACAGTTTTACAGTTTTTATAAGAAAAACCCCTAAAATCACGAGCCATAAGTGACTTAAAGTGACGTCTAAGGATGGGAGCATTGTCCCGTACCTGCTTAAACCTTTTTATTTCTCACTCTAACTTGAAAAGAAACTGATTAAAGAGACCCCCCGGGTTTCTAAACCAACAAACCAAGGACTCAACGACTCTCCCGTGAGGACAGAGTCCCCAGTTCTGTCTGTAGACCAGCAGACAAAACTGCATCATCCTCCTGCTTCGTGCCACGCCTGGGAGCAGCGGCGGCGAGGGCGCAACCCGTCGATTTCTTCCCACCTGAGCTGATTCTTCTTAATAAAGGCATTAAAAAGGAGAAATATCTCCTGCCCATTTATTTCACTAGGACACGAGCCAAGGGCCACAGAGAGCTCCACCAGGTACAGCTAGAACATCCCTACCTTCAGCATTCCAAGTGAGATTCTGCTCTAACTGGGGAGGCCAAGGAGGCAGTGCTGGGATGAGCTTCCTGCCCAGTGATGCCTGAAAATCTTCAGGCTAGAGATCACTCTCCAAACACCCCCAGCTCTTACCCGAACACCATGGTGCCATCTTTCCGGATGCCAAACTGAGCGTTTTGCAGGCCCCCAGAGTCTCTCACCAGCCTCCCATCGCTCACAACATTCCCAAGGCACTCTCCAGTTTTCATGTTAAAATACCCGCCGTTCTGGGCCACCAGACACTTCCTGAGCTTGGCAGTCTCCTCCACAGTGGCTCTGCGCTGAGCCAGGCAGCCGCCGGCGCCGCCGGGCTCCAGCACGGAGAAGGTGCTCAGGGGGTTCCTCACGAAAGTGAAGTGGCCGTAGATCACCTTGCGGCCGCTGCCCTCCGGGTGGATGTACGAGACGAACGTCCTGGTGACAGCCACCGGGCCGGCCGTGCTGTTGTCGCCGGGCCACGCTTCGTGCGTGACGTTTCCGTACTTGACGGGCTGGCAGTCCCGGACGTGCCGGTGGCCGTGCCGCGGCCCGTGCCGCCCGGGCGGGTACGGCTGCAGCGGGGGCTCGCCGCGGGGGCTCCTGCAACGACAACACCCGCGTGTCCCAAGGCCGCAAAGGCGGGCCGATGAGAGCTCGGGGTGGGCACGGCCCCGCTGACACCCCAGGCCGCTCGTCCCGCGCCCCCGGTGTGACCCGCCGCGGTGCGCGGGCAGCTCCGCCAGCCCCTCAGGGCACCGGCACGGCCGCGTCCCGGGACACACGGTGCCCAGACACTCACCCGGCGCCGCGGGCCACCTGCAGCGAGCCGAGCACCGCCAACGCGGCCACCAGGGCCGTCCCGACCCCTGCTCGCCCCGATCCCCGTCCCGGGGCCGGACCCGCCCCGACCCCCGCCCGGCCGGGCCCTCCGCCCGCGGCCCCCGCCGCACCACACGCCGCCATCTTGGCGGGCGCTCGGCGCGGGCGGCGGCAGCGCCCCCTGGCGGCGGGCGGGGCCGGAGGGGCGTGGGAGCGGGGCCGGGACCCGGGACAGACCCGGGACAGACCCGGGACAGACCCGGGACAAAACCGGGACAGCTCCCACCGGGACACGGGACAGAACCGGGACACGGGACACGGGACAGACCCGGGACACGGGACAGAACCGGGACACGGGACACGGGACAGACCTGGGACATGGGCCGGAACCGGGACAGCTCCCACCGGGACACGGGACAGACCCGGGACACGGGACAGCTCCCACAGGGACACGGGCCAGAACCGGGACAGCTCCCACCGGGACACGGAACAGAACCGTGTCTTTCTCCACAGCGCCTCTGGCACTGCGGCGTCACGGACAGCACAGCTCCTGCGGCCCTTACAGCACTGCAGATCCACCAGCCCCTCTCGGAGCATTAACACTGAGTCTGTTTTCCAGAGGGGAAAAACAGCTACACTGAGGGAGTGCTGGTACATTGAGGCAGCTCTGGGTTATCCTGAATCTAACCTCAGTGAATCTAACTTACAGAATCATGGAATGTTTTGTGCTGGAAGGGACCTTAAAGCTCATCCCATCCCACCCCTGCCATGGCAGGGACACCTCCCACTATCCCAGGCTGCTCCAAGCCCTGCCCAGCCTGGCCTTGGGCACTGCCAGGGATCCAGGGGCAGCCACAGCTGCTCTGGGCACCCTGTGCCAGGGCCTGCCCACCCTCACAGGGAACAATTCCTTCCCAATATCCCATCCAGCCCTGCCCTCTGGCAGTGGGAGCCATTCCCCTTGTCCTATCACCACATTTTTTATCAGTGTTTATACTGCTGGAGTGGAATTTAACGGGGTGATAGTGACACTCAGCCTGCTCAGAGAGAGGGCAGGCAGCAGCTTGGTTTACTCAACGAGTAGTAATTATGTCCATGTTTGCCCATAGTAGCAAAACTCTTTACCAAGGCATTTGAGGACTGAGGTATTCAAGGAGACAAATTCCTCCACTCTCAGCCTGTGGGCCACTTGCAGCAGTGGCTCTGCCCCCCCAGACATGGAGCAGGTTCTCCACAGGCCACATTCCCTTCTGGAGGGGATGGGGGGCCTTGGACACACAGCATTCCCCTTGTCTTACCCCATTGTCAACGTCCCTCCCCAGCTCTGTTAGGCCTTGGTCCCATAAATGAGGTGGTACAAGGAAGGACAGGAGCCACCCCTGTGCCCTGGGCAGCGGGGCTGGGGAGCCACGAGCGCGAGGCTGTGCTGCAGGAGGAGAACCCAGTGTTTCCATAGCCAGGGGATTATTCCTCAGCTTTCCCAGGATAGGCACACCTGGTTCAGGTGAATAAATGTGCTGCAGTCTCAGGTGTCTTGCAGGTGGGAAAATGGAGTTTCGTGTCACAAATTAGCCAGAAAACTCCCTTAGGACAAGCCAGTGCATTAAAAGATCTTAGCTAATGGGTTATTATGCCTCCAGTTTTATTCAGCCATGGAGAGCTGCAGGTGTCCTGCTGGTGTCTCCAGCTGGAAACAAGCTGTCCAGTGGAACTCCAGGGTGGCCTAAAGCAGGTTTTCATGGTCTAAACTCAGCTCCACATAAAGCATGAGTAGAGCACTCAAGTTTGTGCTTGGTCTTTTACTCAAACAGCTTCACCTTTTCACAGAGACCTTCATGCACTAAGGGTTCCACTGGGAGGCTTCCACCCAGTTCCCAAACTCACCTGGTCTTTTCCATGGCTTACATGAGAGCCTGGAATCACAACATGCACTGTAGAATCCACCTGTGGAAATCCACAGGGAGCAGAAACCTCTTCCAAACTGGAATGAAAACCAAAGCAGTATTTGAAAAAGGAATAGTTTCTCCTTTCCACATAGTGCCTTTGCTTTTCAGTTTACTTTCCTCTCTAAAACAGCTCCTTCTACCTAATTAGTATTAAGTATAAGTGGAGTACAAGGGACTTGTTTTTCCAGAATTGCTCAGAGGAAGGGTGGCATTGCCAGAATTGCAGTGTTTGTTTTGCAGTGACACATTATTTCCCCACTAATTGAGATAACTACCTGCTGTTAAAGATAACCAGTCTCCATTCCAGGTTGTGTCACAATCACATTCACGTGCCCAAAATGCAGAGTCTAAGGTACAAGTGTGTGCAGGGGCTGGAAAAACACCTTGTGACCACACTGAGCTTTGGTGTGAAGACACAACCCCAGCCCTAACTGAAGTCTAAGTCAGGTTCTAAGTCAGAATATCTTTGTTTTATCCACTCAGTGGAGGTCAGCCAGTGGGTGTTTCTTTCTGTTATCAGAGTGAATATCATGAGAGGAGTGTGCATGGTGATGTCTAGATCTAACACTAATTCCAATTATATATTGGAATATGAGGCAGATATTCTTCTGTCTTGAGCCTCAAGTTCAGTTCAGCTCTGAAAATTTGGGCATGACTGCAATTAAGAAGTATTTTATCCTTTTCCTGCAATTTGAAAACTTTGTGTAGTGAAAAAAAAAAACCTTTTACTAATTTGAATTTCCCTGTGGTTATCAGCCATATGGCTGATAACCACATTGGCTTTGTTTTTCCTGATTATCTCCCTTCTTCCTTTTCTATGCCCTGGGAGGAATTAAAAATGTATTTCTATAACCTAAACCTGTACCTGCCTGAAAAGCTGTCTAAGCCAAGACAAACCATTCAGGGGAAACTGTCTTTGGGAAGTTATATAAAAATTTCCTAGGTCACTTCTTTTACCTTCACTCCTTCCTCAGGGATTTTTTTGGGTGAGGACAAAATGAATAAAGCAGATAAAAAGCAGCTGGTGAGGTTATAAGGCTGCAACTACAAGAAGGGTGCAGAGTTTGGAGTGCTTGAGGAAAAAGGAGCATTAAAAAGTGTCTTTTCATGCAGTGGGTTGGAACGAGATGATCTTTAAGGTCCTTTGCAATCCAAACCCTTCATTGATTCTGTGATCCTGTGCCATTTTCCCTTCCGACAGGAAGGTTGGAAGGCTTGGTGAAAAGTTTATGGGAAACAGCTGACATTAGATGAGGTAAAGCAGGTGCGGGTACTAAACAATAACATTAATTTAGTATTTTAGACCATGGGGATTGTTGGAGGAACATTAGGGCCAGTCCCCCCTTCAAACAGCACAGGTTTTTCATCTCCAAGGCAAAGCCCCAGACCAGGCCCTGAGCTCAGTGCTGGGCCACCTGCAGTGGCATTTCAGGCCACCTGGAACAGCATCCAAATTGAGGCTATTCTGCAGCCAACTCCTTCCATCTCCACTGTGGCAGGGGCTGTGCTTTAGAAAGAGAACAAACACAAGAAGCAAATTGCCTTGCTGTTAAAAATGGCCATCATTTATCCCTCATGATGTAGCACAGTGCCAGGGCTCGGAGCCCTTTGGAGTATCCTGCAGTGCAGGTGTGATTGGTGCAAATACTTGTTACTGGGATATTCCATGTTATTTTTTTCAGTACAAATCAAAATTTTTAAAAAAGAAGAAAAAAAAAAGTGGGTTTTAAAAGTTTCAACTACATATGTCATGTGGGTATAAGAGTAACCAGGGTACCACCAGGCTGTCATGAGATTTGCTTGAGACATTTGAATTGGAGAATTCTGGGATGAGGGAAGTTCCATTTGTGAGTGGGATTTTGACTGTTCTGTCTCTGTTTATTGCACTCATAGCAATCCATCGAGGGCAGGAGGACTGGGGATGGAGCTAAACAGACTATTTCTAAGGTAAATGTAGACAGCTTTTCCAAACTTTCTGAAATGGTCAGGAAGAAAAAAACAGGAAAAGGTTTTTATAAAACAAAACTGCTATTCAATACATATGAAAAAATGTCCAGGCAGAGATCAGCAGTCTCTGAAATGCATTTCTCTCAAGTGTATCCCTGTCCTCAGAGCCTCAGCCAGGAGTGATGACTGCACCTTACTTATTTTTCTCCTGCTAAGTGCTCTGAGGATTATATAGGTCAAAAGGACTTTTATTGCAACTCTACCCTCATAAACTAAAAGTCACCACATCCCTAAAGCTGAAACACTTGTAATTTTAAGTACTTTGGTAACCTGCCAGAAGATACAGCTGTATGGATTTGGGGTGTTATGCCTGATGGCCTGCAAAATCCAGCAGTCCCTCATTCCATTGCAGCCAGGATATCTGCACTTTACTCAAGGAAGTAAACAGAAAAGCAATTTGCATTTTGCATTGAAATGCTACACGGCAAGGAGCTGTCAGGTGAGATAGGAGGGACTGAAATGAGGGATTCCCACAAGATCAAACCTCCCACAGCTTGGAATGGGTGTGCATGTGTAATAGCAGGATGGGATGTGGGGCTTTTCTTGAGGAAACCTTGGATCCCCAGGGATTGGGCACAGCCCTGAGGCTGCCAGAGCTCCAGGAGTGCTTGGACAGTGCTGCCAGGGATGCCCAGGGTGGGATTGTTGGGGTGTCTCTGCAGGGACAGGGGCTGGACTGGATGATCCCTGCGGGTCCCTTCCCACTCAGAAGATTCTATGGTTCCATTCTTTGTCAGTAGAAAAATATGCATTCTGAGCAGAATCTTTGAGCAAACATTCCAGGCTTTATTTTGGTGCGGAACCAGTCTGCCCACACTTGTAATTAGTTATATGTTTTAAAAGGGAACAATGGCTTCATTGTTACCACCTAGTGCTGTTTGGTAATACGGAGAGTTACACTGGAAATGCAACATCTGACATCTGCCTTTGTCAAGGGGGGCAAGGAAACACTGGAACAGCAGGATTCCGTTCAGATGGGGGGCCACAAGGCTCTGCAGAGAGAATCGTGAAATTGTGACATTTCCTGGCTGGGAAAGTCTCACGGGGATCATCCAGTCCAGCTCCTGGCCCTGCACACACACCCCAACAATCCCACCCCGGGCATCCCTGAGATCATTGTCCAAGCTCTCCTGGAGCTCTGGCAGCCTCGGGGCTGTGCCCATTCCCTGGGGAGCCTGGGCAGTGCCAGCACCCTCTGGGGAATGAACCTTTCCCTGATATCCAACCTGACCCTGCCCTGGCACAGCTCCAGCCACTCCTTTGGGTCTTGTCCCTGCTCACCAACATCTTTCATTTGTGTCTTTATCCCTGTTTGTAGTGAAGAAATACCATTTGTTCTCTGCATTCTGTGACAATCCTATTGGATTCCTGACCAGTACAACTGACTAAGTTATACATTTTTGTACACCTTAATGATTTTTCAATGTGGTCTTCAGTCACTTCCATGGTGCCAAGGTAACGTGGCCAATGTTTCTGTCAGCAGGCTTCTGTTTGTTCTGTGTTTCCACCAGAAAACAGAGATCAGCAAGCTGAAAATAGATGGAAATTGTTTATTAGGTACACATGAGAAACCAGAGGGATGCAGATGTTGAAAGGCTTTAGTACCCAGTAGGATCAGGGATTGAGACAAAAAAATGAGGGATAGCAGAGAAATATGTGAGTATTAACTCGGATCCAGAGAAGATCTAGCTAGAATTTAGCTGAATTCAAACTAAGGAAAAGCACACACATTGGATAGTAATGAGGCTGCACTGAAATCACCCCTGACTTCGAGATGCTCTAAAATTTCCCAGGAAACCCCACAGTGCGGACGAGTGTCCAGGCCGCTGTAGTTAATTAAGCCCCCTCTATGGTGTAACTAATTAATTAATTCTCTCGGTAATCGCCGCTCCCGCGGCCTGTCCGGGGTCCCCTCAGAGGGCGGCACCTCCGCGCCGCCAGGGGGCGCGCGGGGCGCGCCTTTCCCGCCTTGCGGCGCTCCAAGATGGCGGCGGCGGCGCCGTGGCCGGGGCTGTGGGCGGCGGGCACGGGCGCGGCGGCGGCGGCTCTGCTGCTCCTGCTGCTGTGGCGGCGGCGGCGGGCGGGCGGCGCGGGCCGCGTGTGCGTGGCCGTTCTGGGGGACCTGGGCCGCAGCCCGCGGATGCAGTACCACGCGTTGTCGCTGGCCCGGCACGGGCGCCAGGTCGCTCTGCTGGGCTACCTCCGTGAGTGAGGGGCGGCCGGGGCGCGGGGCCGGGCGGGGCGGCCGCGCCGCTGACCGCGCTCTCCCCCGCAGAGACCCGGCCGCACCGGGACGTGCTGCGCTGCCAGAACATCCGGCTGGTGCCCGTGGCGGAGCTGAGCGGGCTGCGAGGTGCGTGCGGGCCGGGGAGCCGCGGAGCGGGGGAACGGGACCACAAAGAGCCCGCAGCGTGTGCGGGACCAGCCCCGCCGCACGCACAGCCCCGCACCCTGTCTGCCTTTCTCTTTAAACAGGAGCCGCTGGAGTGAAACCCCTGCCGGTACCCTGGTGCTGTTCACATGCACAGTGAAATGTGGAAATGATGTTCATTCTACCTCTTTCTCCCCCACCTTGTGTTTAGCCCTGTGCCCAGAGCAGCTGTGGCTGCCACTGGGTCCCTGGCAGTGCCCAAGGCCAGGCTGGATGAGGCTTGGAGCAGCCTGGGACAGGGGAATGTGTCCCTGCCCCTGGCAGGAGGTGGAATGGGATGAGCCTTAAGGTCCCTTCCAGCCAAGCCCATTCCATGAGTGTAGGATTTCTTTCCATACAAAATACGGAGTGAGAACTTGTGGGGATGAGGAGGTGTTTACAAAGCTTTATAGTGGTCATAAAATCACAAAGGTTGGAAAAGCCCTCTAAATTCAGCCATTCCCCCAGCACTGGCAAGGCCACCTCTGACCCATGTTCCCAAGTGCCATATCCACTTTTAAATCCCTGCAGGGATGGGGACCCCACCACTGCCCTCTGCAGCTGTGCCAGTGCCTGACCACCCTTCCCAAGAAGGAATTTCCCCAATATCCAACCTAACCTTCCCTGGCACAGCTTGGGGCTGTTCCCTCTCCTCCTGTCCCCGCTCCCTGGGAGCAAAGCCCGATCCCCCTGGCTGTCCCCTCCTGTCAGGAGCTGTGCAGAGCCACAAGGTCCCCCCTGAGCCTCCTTTTCTCCAGGCTGAGCCCCTCCTGGTGCTCCAGCCCCTTCCCAGCTCTGTTCCCTTCCCTGGACACCCTCCAGCCCCTCAGTGTCTGCCTTGGAGTGATCCAGCCTGTCCAGATCCCTCTGCAGACCCCTCCTACCCTCAAGCACATTGACACTCACCCAGCTTGGTGCCATCTCCAAACTTGCTGAGGGTGCACTCAATCCCTTACCCAGGTCATTGGTAAAGTGTGTCCATTTTCATGCTGTTCTGACCCTGTCTCTGCAGAGCTGGCTGGTTCTGATGTTCACATTAAAGTGTTTTTCTGTCACTTTGCAGTGGGGCCAAAGCTTTTGCAGTATGTCCTGAAGGTGCTTGTGCAGTCAGTGCAGTTACTGTACACCTTGCTGAGGATAGATCAGCCATCCTATATTCTCCTTCAGGTATGTTTTGTGCTGGGACTCTTTTCAGGCTATTCACAAATAAATGGTGCTACAATACAGGGTGGTTTTAGCCATCTCAGACATTGTTCTAATTATTTCAGAGCTGAGCTGGCCTCATCAGTGGTGTAAACCTGTGTCCAGGTATTTTTTGGCTCTAAACTCTAGTCTGTTAACAAGTTCTCTCTTCCCATTAGTTGTTGTGCTTTCAAACTTCATTGCCATGGGTAGCAGTAAAGAATAAATCTTACTGGAAATGTTGGTGTGTTTAATGGAGGGGAATTTTGACCTTGATCCAGGGTTAAATTTGAAGTACCTGCCAGTGCTCATAAGTGAATACAAACTGTCTCTGTTCATGGAGCTCCTTTAAGGTGATGCAGCTTCCATTTGAATTTTTGTTTCTGGCTTTGTGTTTGTCACTTGGTCACAGGCTGATGCTATTTTGGTTTTGTTTTTGAGCAGAACCCCCCAGGCTTACCCAGTATAGCTGTTGCCTGGGTGGCAGGGCTGTGGTGGGGGAGCAAACTCATCATTGATTGGCACAACTATGGCTACACCATCATGAGCCTGAGTCACGGGAGGAGCCACCCACTGGTCCTGATTGCAAAATGGTTTGTGCAGTCATTCCTGCTCTTTATAAATGGTGTGGTGAATTCAGAATGGAGGCCAGTGGGGAGGATGTAATTGGCACAGGGAGGGGTTTTTGGGCTTTGCTGTGTGAAACTGGTTTCTGTTTGCTTTGTTGAACACGTGGGAGGGGGTTGCAGGAATTAGGCTGGTTGTTTTTACCTACCTATGCAAATGTTGATCTTGTTGTTGGAATTTCCTTATATGTCCTGGGTTTTTATTCTCTAATGCTGCTTTACTCCAGCTCTTTGAACAGCTCCTTGCTGAATATAATTGGTTTATGTGTAATTAAAGGCTTTAAAGGTTTTGGAGAGTAGGAGTCCATCAAAAATTGCCAATCAGATATCAGTTGGATTTTTTTGGGTTTTGTTTGGCTTTCATCAAGCATGGGCACTGGGAACAGTTGCTGCAGTTGCCTGCCTGTGGTTTCTGACTGTAACTCCATTTTTGTCAGGTATGAAAAGCTTTTTGGGCGCTTGTCTGACTATAACCTGTGTGTCACTGATGCCATGAAGAAAGATCTCTGGGTGAATTTCAAGATAAAGTAAGTCACGTGCCTCCATTTAGTGTGTGTGTGCTAAGTAAATGAAAGAACAGATCCCTGAGGATTCAGAGGGATCTCACAAAAGCAGCTCTCCTGACTCATCCATCACCACTGAAACACATCAGCTCAGTTTTGTGCTGGGCCAGTGTAGTGTGGGCATTGAGGAACCTTCATCATCCTTCCAAACTAACACCCCACTGACTGAGGTGGCAGCCATGGAAGTTTGCTGCAGGTTGCCTGTGGAGCCAGAGAGGGACAGGTATCACTGGGATTTGAACAATTGCTCTGGCCTGCCAGCTTATCTTGAGGGCTTCAAGATCAGAGTTGCTCAGGGGCAGTAATGGAGTAAGTTTGAAAATCAGGACAGTGATGTCTGCAGTTTTTACAGGTGCATTTCACCCCTGGAATAAAGCACACAGGAAAGGGGTTCTTTGTGACTTGTGCCACCTTGGTGTGTTCCAGCAAACTTCCGGAATACAGGAAGAGTCAAAAAATGAATTACTTTGCTGTATTGATTTAGTTAATTTTTCTCTGATTACATTGTTTCAGCCTGCCACTGTACCACGTGCATGTTGTTACCTCTGTATCTTATTTAAGCTGCACATTTCTTTCCTGCCAGGGCTGTAACGTTGTATGACAAACCAGCATCTCATTTTAAGGAAACGCCTTTAGACCTCCAACACAGCTTGTTCATGAAACTTGCCAAGGACTACGAGCCCTTCAAACCACGGTATGTGCAAGTGCAGTGCCCTGCAGTCCTTGACCAGGGCACATGCAGTTGTGGCACTTAAGTTACCAAAATACCTGTGTGGGGTGTTCTGAGCCCCAGCAGGCACAGGGGGCACTGAGGTGCCTTAGTTGTCACTAGGAGAGGCCAGAAGAAGTGAGATGACTGAGCTGTGGTAACACAAGCAGTAGAAGTGTTTTGTTTCTAAAGAAGTTGGCATAAACACTGAGGCAATCTGTCATGGGTGGAGCTGTGCAGGTCTGCTTCCCACTGACCCACACTGCAGTGCTTGGGTGCTTCCTTCATAGCATCCCTTCCTTAATTACTGTAAAGAGCCTTCAGGATCTGATCCAAGGGTTAAACACTTCCCTCTGGCAGTGCAGGATGTCACCTGCAGCAGGTGTACCAGGGAGCTGACTTCACCAAACTAAGGCTTGCAGAAGAAGTGAAATCCACATGATTTCATGTCCATGGTGGGGCTTTTTTGGAAATGCCCAGCTCAGAATGTGTAGGTTCTGGGTTTAGTTGAATAAATGTGCTGTTGGCCTCCATGCTGTGGTAAGTGTGAGACAGAGTGTGGAAAGGGAGGCTGGCTCTGCTCAGCTTGTGAAGGAAAACATTTGGTTGGAAAGTGGAATTGTGCCTGTAGCAGCAGGGAAGAGGGGAAAATTGCCTGCCCTGTCCTGGCATTTCTGTCATGTAGTGATTCTGTTTCTAGACAAGTTGAGCAGCAAATCTGAAGGCAAACGTGTGGAAATTGTTGCCAGTTAAGCAGAGTGCTCCTGCTGCTGCTGGCTGTGTGTGCAGCTGGTGCTCAGGAAGTTTTTCCGTAGTGCAGAGCTGTCAGTCCCAGCGCCGACAGATCGGCCTTCACCGAGAGGGATGGCAGCAGCGCTGTGAGGAAGCCCCGGGGCCGGCCAGCCCTCCTCGTCAGCAGCACCAGCTGGACAGGTTGGGAATCACTTGTATTTTCCGTGTCAAATAGGGCTGTTTGTACTTTGTCACACTTGAAGTTATGTTTGTCCTTTGTTTTCCTGGGAGAATTTGAACACAAGGTGTGTGTGATGCAACTAAATGTTGTGTGACTTAATAATACTACAAAGGAATGATTTTTTGAAGTTGTATTTTAATTATAGAGCTCAGCTTTAAGAATGATTAAAAGAGGTTTTCTATTTGGTTTTTTTTAGCTTTCATTCTAGACATACAGTCTTGCATGGTGGTGTAAAACAGATGAAGAAACTCAAATATTTACTCCTTACTGAGCACCCTGAACTCTGAAGGTGTCTCTGCACATGGCAGGGGGTTGGGATGAGCTGAGCTTTAAAGGTCCCATCCAACCCAAACCAATTTGTGATTCCATGATTTCTGATGATGTTTATTACATATTTATGTACATATTTTCCCTCTGTATGAGGAAGGGAACAGAGACTGGAAACAAATCCATTGCCAGTGACCATGGGCAGGATTGTCTTTATCTTTGAATAATCAGGGCAGTTTTTACACTTAATTCTCAGTTTCAGAAACTAGAAAATTTTAACTTGATAGCTTCAAAGATGTACAATATTTGTAGCTGGTTTGTCTGTCATGTTGCCAACAAGGGAGATAAAGAAACACTGTGTATGGTTATGGACTTTTATTTCTGAAAATAAAGTAGAGAATTTTTAATGGCACATTTTAGTAAATAGTAACCTTTAAGTGCAGACTGTGTACTTAACCTTTGAGTACCTGGTATGTGTTTAAACTGTGTAGGTGAAGGTGAGGAAAATCTCAATTGTTATTTAAAGTCAAAAATTAAAAGTGGCAGAAATATGAATGTTACTGATAAAGCCTTCTCTTTCAGAGGATGAAGACTTCTCAGTTCTTTTAAGAGCTTTAGAAGGTTGGTATGAAGGAATTGATCTCACTCTTTCAAAGAGGTCTTGGTGTGGACACTTAAGAAGGGTTTTGCTAAAGAGCAATGCTTCTATATTCAGGTGGAAATGCAGTTGTATTTGATTAATTAGCACTAACTTCAGATTAGTAATTGAAATACAGGAGTACAACATCTGAATTCAATTAGAGGAGTTGTCAGGGAGAGTTAAATCTCTCACTGGCCCCTAAACTGCAGTTTTATTTTCTGAGTTATTACATCTACTCTCCACAGGTATCTGCTAATGGGAGGGAAGGGAATGCTTTGTCTTATCTTGTAGACTTTGCAGCTGCAATTCTAAATTGATCTATTGAAGCAGCTGATTGGGGAGCAGTTGAAGAGATGCTTCCTGCATAAACAGCCTGATTTATTTCTGGAGAAGTCTGTAAATGTTAACATTGCTGGAGTTACTGCTGTGTTACTCATGCATGCTTGTAAGAAAATTGCTTGTAGTGAGAAGCTCAGTAATTAATGCACTGTCACCACTCTTCAGCCAAGCACCCTGAGCTTTGTCAGCTCTGACCAATGTTTTATCTTCTCCAGATTACGAGAGGTTTATTGAGGAGGGAGCCAAGCTTCCAGCTTTAGTGTGTGTGATAACAGGTGAGAATGTTTGTGTTACAATTCTTCAGAAGGTTTAGTTGTCACTTTATTCTGTGCTGACTCTTCTGTTGCTGGAGGGACTGTTGCCTTTGTGTCTGGTTATCAGGACAGTGATTTATAGCTGAGTTATTGCACCATCCACCCTTAAAGAACCTCCCTGTCTGATCCAGCTCTGCATGAAAAACAGTTTAAGGTCAATGTTGAGATGATGCTGCAAAAACAGTGTCAGGGGAAGCAGCCTCAAGCTGTGCTAGGAGAGGTTTAGAGTGGATATTGGGAGAATTCCTTCCTGGGAAGGGTGGTCAGGCACTGGCCCAGCTGCCCAGGCCAGTGGTGGAGTCCCCATCCCTGGGGAATTGAAAGCCCTGTGGATGTGGCATTCAGGGTGTGGGTCAGTGTTGGCCCTGGCAGTGCTGGGGAACAGTTGGATTTTATGGGAGAGGGCTTTTCCAACCTTAAAAACTCCATGACTCTACATTGATGGGAAACTAATTGAAATAGTGAATAAGAGAAGTCCATGTGCACATTGCTTTCAATGGAACTTCAGATTTTTCACATCTTTTTAGGGTACCACAAGTGTTGTATCCTGTTTGTGCACCTGATCCAACAGAAGCTTGCATTTCACAGGCCACACTGTTTTCAGTCATCTTGATAAAACATTTTTTCCTGTTTTACACAGGCAAAGGACCTCTAAAAGATTATTACAATGGGCTGATCCAAAGCCTGCACTTTAGGCATATCCAGATCTGTACACCATGGCTGGAGGCTGAGGATTACCCTCTTCTGCTTGGTAAATAGTGGGTGATGGAAAAGGCTGGGGGATGTGTGGGAAACAGCACAGTTGCAGGGGGCTGATGCAGGCTGGGAGAAAATAGTCAGGAATGTTGCTGGTTAGTGACAGGATATTCATGGATTTGACTCACTCCAGCAAAGCTGCTGAATTCCTGTGGCTTGAAATTGTGCCTGGGTAGTTGAAAGTTTCACTTGCTCCATCCAAAGCAGCACAAAAGGGAAGGTTTGCAGGAGGACAGAGGAGCTGCTTTCAGAGAGTTCAGACTGTGCTGTGTTGATTTCAGGCTCAGCAGACCTGGGGGTGTGTCTCCATAAATCCTCCAGTGGCTTGGATTTGCCCATGAAGGTGGTCGATATGTTTGGCTGCTGTTTACCTGTGTGTGCAATACATTTTGAATGGTAAGAGCTTCTTCTGGTACAGCTCAAGGCAATCACTTAAAACAATATTCTTACAAATCCAGAGTTCAGCAGCTACTGCAGGAATTCAATGAGATCCATGCATTTTGCCATTTTTTTAAAATTAAATAAGATAGAAATCAAGGTTGGTTTAAGTTTAAAAGTTAATACTAGTTTCTACAAAATTGGGAGAATTTAATGCAAGCACTTCCTTTAAAAAATCCCTGTATTCCATTGTTTCCATATATTTAATTTTAAAAAATCTTTCTTCTGCATAGATATACCTGTTCAGTGAAAGGCTGAGTGTATGCATGGGCATTATTGGAATTTATGGCCCTTTGGGAAAACAGTAGCTTTATAAAAGAAGATAAAACTCCTGTGAAGATTTCAGGATGGACCATGTACAGATTTTCCTTGTGGAAAAAAAATCTAGTTTTAAAGTAGATCATTGCTCTGGTTTTTAATGGATGTCCAGATGAGTGGCACAAAGACAGAACGAGGGCCCTTTGGTACAGTTGTGGTAGATTTAGTCTGACATAGAAAGGAGAAGAAGTCTTTTAACTGTTTAAAACTGCCTGTTTAACTCCATTATGTCAGCTGTGGGGCCACAGTGATACAGATACCGTGGTTTGGTCCCTTTGGATGTCTCTGTGCAATACTGTAAATGTTCCACTCACTGCTTTCTGCTTCAGTTCTCCTTTTGTGGCTTTTTTTCAGTTTACATGAACTGGTGAAGCACAATGAGAATGGTCTGATATTCAGGGACTCGCAGGAACTGGCAAAGCAGCTGAAGGTAAAGGCTCTGACTGATTTCTTTCCCCCCAGAAATAACCCCAAAGGTGCCACTGTGTGAGCAGCCTTTTCAGGTCTGAACATCACCTGTGTGTTTTGCATTCTCACAAGGCACTGCCTGGCCTGGTGAGCATTGCTTGCCTCACTTCTGTTTAAATGAGAACCCAAAGCTGGCAGAAGCAGTTCAAATCCTGTCCTTGTTCTCTCTTCATGGGCCCAGACCCCAGAACTGCAGCTGTAGTTGAGGGTTAACAGTGGGGAGGCTGGAATGAGCCTGAAATGGAACATGATAGTTATTTTTCTGTGGTTTTGCTTTTTAAATTACAGATGCTTTTCTTGGATTTCCCTAGCCTGGAAGGGAAACTTCCCAGCTTCCGAGAGAAGCTGCGAGTGTCCCAGCAGCTGCGCTGGGACCAGAGCTGGGACCAGACTGTCCTGCCCTTGCTGGGCAGCAGGGAGTGACTGGGGGAAGGAGGGGGTCAAACATTCCTGCAGCTGCAGGGATCTGGGAAACCATGAATAAACTTTGTATTGTCTGTACTTAGTTTCTAACTCCTTTGTTTTGGCTCTCACACTCTTCCTTTACAGTTTCAGCTGCCTGGGTGAGTAGGGGGTGCTGAGGCTGTTTGTTGTGTGAGAGCCTGTGCTGCTTGAAGGGCCCTTTTTGGTGAAGATCCTTGAATAGAGATAGAAACTATTACCAGCTTCACCTCCTGTACAGTCAGCACTTTAGCAGGTGATTTGGGTATGGTTTATTTGGCACATGGCAGATGTTTGTCATTTGACTTGTTTCATTTCAGCTGGTCAGTTTGATGGCCAGTAATTTCCCAAGCACTGAATATCCTCCTGCATAGTTTTATTGGGATAGAACCATTTTGTTTCAGAGTTGTTTTTCCTTTTGACAGTGTGTGCAAGAGTGTGGAAGCACAGCACTGGTGTGTGACAGCTTTACTGGGCACTTAGAGCAAAGCAGAGCTTGCAGTGAGTTGTCCTCCCTGTACTCTGAAATGAATGTGCCCATCTATCTTGGGAAAGAACATAAAATTCATCTCTTCTTGAACAGATGAACAGAAAAGGGAAAAATAAACCCAAAACACAAGAACAAAGTATGTATAACTTAGCCAAAAGGCACTTTGCTTTGTGAGTGCTTACTCAGGTACAACCTTCAGCTTTTTATTAAGCTCAGTATTCACATGCAAGCCTAAAGCTTACAGGTTTTTTTCCATCACCTTTTTGATGATAAAATGTCATCATCACATGTCAGTCATTGGTAAATGTGCTTGGCTTAGACTGTGTTTACTGCTCCTCAGAGCTGCTGCTTCAGGGTGGGAGGTGAGGACAGCGGGTTCTGCACCAGCAGTTTTAAACTCTGAGCAACTATTGAATATCTGCTTTTGTCAAAAGAGAAAAGGTGAAAATAGGGTCAAGTTGCTTTACTACAGGAATTTGGCAAAACCTCCAGCTTATTGATTGAAGAATAATCCATGAACATTGATTTGCCAATTTTTTAGTGGTTTTTTTTTCTGTTTTCAGTCAAAATCCTGTCTAGAGGTTTGGCCATTCCTGTGCATATGGAGGTAAATTAGGCACTTCTCTAGTTCAACAGTAATGCCAAAAGCTTTAGAGAGGTTTCCTCTTCACATAACAGAACTTTTTAAATCCAAAATGAGCTCTGTACAGAACCTTTGTCTTGAATTTTGTGTAAGGGGAGATAAAGGAGCTCCTGTGTAGGCTGCCAGTTTGTGCTTACTCTGGAAATAACGTCTTTGAGGTCTTTCTCTTTGGGGACAGGGAGCCAAAACCTGGGCTGGGTTATTTCTGCTTGATCCCAGCAGTCATGGTCTCCTTTAGCTTGAAGAATAAGAAGATTCTTCAGGTTCCAAGTTAGGTATCATCAGTTTTCTCTCCCTTGCTACAAGAGGTTGAAGTTTTTAAATTTAATTTTAAGTAGTTTTTAAAAGAGAAAAGGAAGCTAAAAGAGAAGAATGAGCATCACTTTGATTTCTATGCTTCAGGACCAGTTCTGCCCGACAGGAGAGTGATTAATGGATGATGAGAAGTTTCAGAGCAGGGGAGCTCAGTCCTTCCCCTCTGCAGCATACCTGGAACTCTGCTATGGAGAGTGATTCCTTTTTCATTCCCAGCAGCCACTGTGGAAGTGGCTGTGAGAGAAAGGGACATCAATTCTGACTTGTCATCACTACAGAGTAAAGATGCACCTGATTTACAGCAGAGTCATCCTGGGCACAACTACAGGAACTGGTCACTGTTTATTGGGGGCTTTTAAGCTAACCCCAACTGCAAGTACACACAGACATAAACCACCAGAGTAGACAATTACAGCAGGTTTTGAAACCAAAACCCATTGATTACTCTGAAAGATTGCTTTGCTCCCTTGTCTGTGGGGGATCCTCATCCTGTGATCTGCAGGTTGCCCCCAGTCACAAATCACAACACAGTTGGGAAAAAAACTGTTTGAACTCTGCTGTCTTCTACAGAATCCAAGTGAAGTGTGATTGGGGCTTTTGGTTTCTCTTGCTTGAGGTTCAGTCACTTCCCAGGGGCAGCTGCAGGCTTGGATCCATGCTGGGAATTAGAGGAAGGAAGGAAGGACTCCATGTGTCTGTCCAGCTGTATCCTCAGAACCTCGTTTCCAGAATTCAGGCTAATCTTGTTACAAGGCTGAGGCAGCTCCTGTTGGTCTCAAAATTCCAGTTCTGTTTGCCAAGCCTATATAAATAGCTGTAGAATAGTCACATCTGGCTGCACATCATAGAGGAAATTACAGCTGCTGTGGGCTGGAATCACCTGCCACCTGATCCCAGCTTTACCTGTGAAGAGAAACACTGGGAATCATATTTATGTCTAATAAAAGGAAGAGAAGAAGTTGCATGACAAGTTCTGTAAGAAGAGATCTTTAGCATGCTGTGATTGTCAGGCAAATGCTTATGAGTGTTTATTTAAAAATCCCATTAATGCCTCTGCTGAACACTCAGTGTCACTTTGTGAATTAAGCAGAATTTCACAGAATATCCTGAGCTGAAGGAACCCACAGGGATCATCAGGTCCAGTTGGTGAACACCAGCTGAACAGCAAAGACACTGCAAAAGATAGGCTTTAGAAGCTTCTATGAAGAAAAATCCCCAAATCTCTATTTTATTTAATCTCTAGTTGGGGGTTTTTGTCAAAAGATAAAAGGTGAAAATAGAGTCAAGTCAAAGAACAGGTAAGATAAGATAAAGGGTTTAGGCAGCATCTCAGGTGTTATCACTGATGGCTCCCTCCTGTAAGCTTAAACCTCTTTTTATTTTCCTATTGGCACCAGACTTACAAATCATCCCTCACAGATGTGAGCTGTGATAGCCAGGATGTACCTAAAGGTGAGTTCCAAGCTCCTGATGAAATCCATGTGCAAAAGCTGCTGCTCTTAAATCCAGCTCTAGGATAAGATCCTGCTCTTGGAAAATGCTCCTGTCTACCACAGAACAGTGGGGAAAGAGGCAAAAAGGCAAAACTATTGAACCCTGGATGGAGCAGGCACCCACCCAGCTCAGCCTGGAAGAGCTGATGCGTGTCTGGATTTCGGATTGTGGAGGCAATGAACACCTCAGGAGCTTTCCTGCCTGCTCTGGAGGTGGAGAGTTTCTGTAGCATCCCAACAAGGGCTAAAATTATCTCAGGATCATACACCACATCTACAAAAAAAGAAAAAAAGAAACATACAATATTTATTGAGAATTGAGCAAAACCAGAATAAAAACCGCAAAGCAGAAATAAAATCTTCACAGTGCAGGAGAATATTGACATTTTATGGACTATGCCCTCATCACTAAAAATCAGTGCTCCTTTTAGTAAATGGATTGTCAGATATATTATTTAAGCCCATCCTAAGGGAGGCAGCAGAACCACTAAGTGTTGGTGCTCTGTTTTGCCCTTGGCAAAACAAACCTGCCTCGTTAGAAGTGAGTGGTTTAGAGGCTGGGGCCAAGGACTTGCAGAAGGTTTCATCTGCAGTCATTCCCCAGAGAGCAGAAATGCTGCTGAGAGGTCAGGGAACACCAAGGGGAGCAGAATGCAGATGCTCAGGGGGGCTGTTTCCTACCCAGAGGTGTGCAGGGTGTGTGTCCACTGCAGGTATTCGTGCTGCAGTGTGCTAGGGACACATCCTGCTGCAGTGAGTAACAGCAAATGGCAGGGAGATGTCAGTGCCCCTCAGTTCTTGCCTTCAGAGTCCAGCTGGGGCTGGGTTGGGCACTGAGCAGTGTCACCATGCAGTGACTTCCTTTTATAGAATGCCCATTCACTGCATCCTGTGATACCTGGGATGCCAAAGTCATTTTTGCACCTGGATTCTCAGTTTTTTCTTTGCAAAGCTCCAAATCAGGGGGTAAGACCTACAGCTGACATTCTGCTCTCACTAGGCATCACCACCATCGTGCTACTGTCACTATGGCTGAATTTTTCATGAAACTCCCTCTGAATTTACACACAGACAAGTACAAAAGAAGTCTGTACTTGGCTGTTGTTATTCTGTTGCTCCCCAGGAGGCTGCTGGGGTTGCTGAGCCTGCTCCCTGTGGGTGCCTTACCTGCTGCAATGACAACATCAGCTCTGAGAGCCAGCAGTTGTTTTTCTGTCACTGAGCCCCAGTCAAGCTCAGCAACAATCACTTTTGGGGTTTGGCAGTTCTGTCCTGGCACCTCCTGTCCCTGGGGCTCTGTTTGGGTGCTCCAGGCCACGTCAGGCTCTGGGGTGAAGCCATTCAGCTGGATGTTTTCCCCCAGCTGTCTGAGGACACGGGGGTGGCAGTCACTGAATATGAATGTCCTGGGCTGGCAGGTCTTGCAGATGGCAATTCCAGTGAAGCCAATCCCACTCCCCAATTCCAGGACTGTCCTGAGGGTAATGGAGTAAAAAGTACTATCAGGACTCTGCACTGAGTTAGAAATCAAAACATTATAAATATAATTAAAGGTAAAATCAGTTCCAGATAATTACAATAATTTTTGAGTGAACCATCCACAATCTAACCTCTGTTCCAAGCAACTGGAGGGTGGGGAATAACTGAGGGTGGAAGTGTCAGCAGAAAATTAATTAGCTGAAATGCTGATTTCTGTAAGGCACAAACATTCCCACCACAGGGATGAGAGGCATTCCCACCTGGCTTTAGCCATCTGCAGCACAGTTGTTTCCACCTGAGCTGGCTCTCCAGTTTTTAGTCAGTGGAGGGAAGCAGACACTGAGCAGTACAGCTCCTTCCCCTGTGAGCTTAACTATTACTAATTATCTTTCCTCCAAAGTCCTTGCTCATCTTGACTGCTTGTACATGAAGTAAAAACGATGTGATCAGAGCTGCACAGTAATCACCTAACATAGATAATCCTTGGTGAATCCCATCATGGAGTGAAGGTCATTAATTAAATTACTGAAAACTGAACAGCTGACCTCACAGAGCAGGTCAGACAGCACAGTGCAAGGGTTTGATCCCAAACCATGTCCTAAACTAGGTCCTCTCCTGGGTTTAAGTTTAGCAAAACAGAAAAGAGCAGCAATTACTCAGCAGCAAAAGGGTGTAATTTCAGTTATTTAGGGTGCATAGGGTATTAAATATCTGTTATTAAATTACAGTTGTGTAGCTCACAGTATCACAGGGCTGGAGCCAGGCTGGCAGAGCTGGGGGTGCTCACCTGCAGAGGAGAAGGCTCCAGGGACACCTCAGAGCCCCTGCCAGGGCCTAAAGGGGCTCCAGGAGAGCTGCAGAGGGACTGGGGACAAGGCATGGAGGGACAGGACACAGGGAATGGCTCCCCCTGCCAGAGGGCAGGGCTGGATGGGATATTGGGAATTAGGAATTGTTCCCTGGGAGGGTGGGCAGGCCCTGGCACAGGGTGCCCAGAGCAGCTGTGGCTGCCCCTGGATCCCTGGCAGTGCCCAAGGCCAGGCTGGGCAGGGCTGGGAGCAGCCTGGGACAGTGGGAGGTGTCCCTGCCATGGAATGATGTCCCTTCCCAGCCAATGCACTGTGGATCCTGCAGGAATGACCACTCTGTGCAGCCCTGCTGCTGCCATACCTGCCCCTGAAGAGGCCGGGGTGCTGCAGTGCCCACTGTGCCAGGAGCAGGGCAGCCTCCCAGGTGAGCAGCCCCGTGGTGCCCCCGCAGACCAGCGCCGTGCTCTCGCAGAGGCTCACGCTGTCCCCCGAGGGCTGCAGGACACAGCAGGGCAAAGATGCATCAGCACAGGCCACGACTTAGAGTTTACAATCAACAGGAGCACCTGCAAAAAGGCAGGAAGCACTCCAGGCTTCAGGGTGGGTGTTTTAAAGCCAAGTATTGCTTAGTTTGGTGAGTAAATGTAAATGTGGGTTAGAACAGTGCAGTGTCAGTTTTTACCAGTAAGTAGCTTTTGTAACAGTGAGTAGATCCTTCTTCTTCTTTTAGAACATCTGCCAGTGCTTCATAGAGTTCATCCAGGGGTTCAGCTGCTGTGGATTCATGCTGTGGGGGAGAACAGGGCAGCTCTGAGCATCACATTGTCATGAAAGAGAAAACAGCTGCACTCTAAGCCCCATTTCAGTACAGTGTATTTACACTGAAGGTTGTGGTTGGTTATTACATGAGGTATCCTCAAGGGGAAAAAAGAGAAAAATAAGGGGAAAAGCAAGAGGTACCTTTTTGATGAGCTCAGTCAGGAAGCATCTCCTGTACTTGGCTGAAGGGGGATATTTCACACACAGAGGGTGAAGAATTGTCTACAATGAGAAGAGCCATGGAAACCAATTACCCAGGGCAGGGTTTAGGAAAGGCATTAAGGACCACAGGAGGACCATTAATTGGGTCTGGGTGCCATGAAATGCTTTGGAATTTAGTCAGTACAAGAGATGCTAAACCAGAAATTGAAATGGGATGATTTCTGACAGGTTTGTGAGCTTACAGAAATGTGGGCACAGATTTCTTACTTTCTGTGGCAACAAAAATATCACTTTTCAATAGAGCAAAGAGGAAAATAGAGTGAAAACAATCCAATTTACTCTCCTCCTTCTTTTGCCCTTCTCTTCTTTCCGTTTTGGTTTGCTGCCTGATTTGTGACCTCCCTCCACAGGGACAGTCCAGGCATTCCCTGTATCCCGAACACCCAGGAACGGCTGCGCTGACTGCGCCATTCACCACATCAGCGCTCTGGCACGCCCGTTCAGTTCTGATCTAAGAACACCCAAATTCCGGGCAAAGAAGGAGCTCTGCAGTTCTGCGGGGCCTAAGGAAACACGGCGACAGCGGATCACCAATCTGAGCGTTCCGGGGGCTCGGGAACACGCGCGGCACCGCCCGCCGACGGCACGGGGGAACCGCGGGCCGCCCCTCACCTCGTGCAGGATATCCGCCAGCAGCGCCGAGCCCGGCGCAGTCCGCAGGCTTTGTTCCAGTTCCTAGAACAGGATAAATAAGTAAGTAAATAAATAAATAAATAAATAAACACCGCCGCCCCCCGCCCGGCCCCTCCGCACCGGCCAGGGCAGCGAGCTGAGCGGCCGCGCCGCCAGGAAGCGGCGCTGGAAGAGCAGCACCAGCCCCGGCCGCGGCTCCGCCATGGGCCCGGAGCACGAACCGCCCCGGGGGCGGAGCGGCACCGCCCCGCCGGCCCGGGGCACGGAGCGGGGATCGAACCCGCGACCCCCGGACACCGAGCTGCCCCCGCCGCAAGGGGGCGCCACGGCGGGATCGGGAATAAACACACACCGGGATGGGGAATGATCACACACCGGGATGGGGAATGATCACACACCGGAATGGGGAATAATCACACACCGGGATCGGGAATAATCACACACCGGGATGGGGAATGATCACACACCGGGATCGGGAATGATCACACACCGGGATCGGGAATGATCCCACACCGGGATGGGGAATGATCACACACCGGGATAGGGAATGATCACACACCGGGATGGGGAATGATCACACACCGGGATAGGGAATGATCACACACCGGGATGGGGAATAATCACACACCGGGATGGGGAATGATCACACACCGGGATGGGGAATGATCACACACCGGGATAGGGAATGATCACACACCGGGATAGGGAATGATCACACACCGGGATAGGGAATGATCACACACCGGGATAGGGAATGATCACACACCGGGATGGGGAATGATCACACACCGGGATGGGGAATGATCACACACCGGAATGGGGAATAATCACACACCGGGATCGGGAATAATCACACACCGGGATGGGGAATAATCACACACCGGGATGGGGAATGATCACACACCGGAATGGGGAATAATCACACACCGGGATCGGGAATAATCACACACCGGGATGGGGAATAATCACACACCGGGATGGGGAATAATCACACACCGGGATGGGGAATGATCACACACCGGGATAGGGAATGATCACACACCGGGATCGGGAATAATCACACACCGGAATGGGGAATAATCACACACCGGGATCGGGAATAATCACACACCGGGATGGGGAATAATCACACACCGGGATGGGGAATAATCACACACCGGGATGGGGAATGATCACACACCGGGATGGGGGGAACACCAGGATCATGGAAACTTTGGGTTCAGGGGACCATGGAGATCATGGAACCCTGGAATCCGGGAAACGTGGAATCACTGGATCAATGAATCACTGGGATCATAAGAATTATGGAAACATTGTAATTATGGAATCGTGGAGTCACTGGAAACGTGGAAACACAGAATCACAGAATATCGGAATAACGAAATCAGAGGGATCGTGGAAGGGTTTGACTGGGAAGGGTCACTCGGGACCGTCCCACCCCTGCCATGGCAGGGACACCTTCCACTGTCCCAGGCTGCTCCCAGCCCTGCCCAGCCTGGCCTTGGGCACTGCCAGGGATCCAGGGGCAGCCACAGCTGCTCTGGGCACTGTGCCAGGGCCTGCCCACCCTCACAGGGAACAATTCCTAATTCCCAATATCCCATCCATCCATGCCCTCTGGCAGTGGGAGCCGTTCCCTGTGTCAGTTCCCCGCGGGCACTGGGAGAGGCCGCAGCTGAGTGCCCCGCGCTGTCCTTTCCCCAGACACCCGCGGCTCCCGGCTCCAGAGCCGCCTCAGCCCCGCCATCACACCCGCGGCCCTGCCTGCAGCGTCACAACCGCGCGCCGCGTGACGGCACCGCCGCGCGCCGCGGCGAAGGACACGGCGCCCGAGCGGGGCCGAGCGGAGCCGAGCGGGGCCGAACCGGGCCGAGCGGGGCCGAACCGGGCCGAGCGGAGCCGAACCGGGCCGAGCGGGGCCGAGCGGAGCCGAACCGGGCCGAGCGGGGCCGAGCGGGGCCGAGCGGAGCCGAACCGGGCCGAGCGGGGCCGAACCGGGCCGAGCGGGCTGAGGCGCCATGAGCGGCCCCGCGCAGGATGAGAGGCTGCGGGTGCAGCAGCTCCGCGCCCTGCGGCGCCGCTGGCTGCGGGACCAGGAGCTGAGCCCGCGGGAGCCCGTCCTGCCGCCGCGGCGGCTCGGGCCCGTGGCCGCCTTCTGGGAGAGCTTCCTGCGGCCCGGGGATCCCTGGCGGCAGCAGGTGAGCGGCGGGACGCGGGCAGCGCAGCGCGGCCTTTCCTGCGCCGCTGGCCCGGCCTGACCGTCCCTGTGCCCGCAGGTGCACAAGGTCTACCAGGGCGGCCGCTTCGTCATGCTGCGGGTGCTGCTCCCCGCCTGGGCCATCACCTACTACCTGAAGTACCACGTGCGGGTGCGTGCGGGCCCGGCGGGGTGACGGGGGGCCCGGGACGGGGCGGGGGATGGAGCGGGGAGTGGTCCCACTGCGGGAGTGTGAGCGTGCTGCTCGCATTCGGTTGCAGATGAAGGTTGTTCTCCCGTGGCCTGTTCACCGCTTGTGTTGCCTTGCTGGGGTAGCACTTATATATAAATTTAGTGTGATACTTCATGACAAAGAATCACCCCTTGTGATACCCCACCTGCAGAGCTGCCCCAGCCCTGGGCCAAGAGCAGCAGGACCTGGAGCTGCTGGAGACAGTCCACAGGAGCCCACGGAGATGCTCCAAGGGCTGGAGCCCCTCTGCTCTGAAGCCAGGCTGGCAGAGCTGGGGGTGCTCACCTGCAGAGAAGGCTCCAGGGACACCTCAGAGCCCCTGCCAGGGCCTAAAGGGGCTCCAGGAGAGCTGCAGAGGGACTGGGGACAAGGCATGGAGGGACAGGACACAGGGAATGGCTCCCACTGCCAGAGGGCAGGGCTGGGTGGGATATTGGGAAGGAATTGTTCCCTGGGAGGGTGGGCAGGCCCTGGCACAGGGTGCCCAGAGCAGCTGTGGCTGCCCCTGGATCCCTGGCAGTGCCCAAGGCCAGGCTGGGCAGGGCTTGGAGCAGCCTGGGACAGTGGGAGGTGTCCCTGCCATGGCAGGGGGTGGAAGGTTTAAGGCCCCTTCCAATCAAAACCATTCCAGATTTATGGCAGTGCCCAGCTTCTCCTGTGTCCTAAGCAGAAAAGCTGTGTCTGAATTGTCCCTCTCCTGCAGGGACAGCCCTGGGGATAACCAGGGCAGCAGTTGGTGTGGGGAGGGAAAGGGGCCAGCCCTGCCCTCCCTGGCAGCTGTGGCTGTTGCAGCCTCAGGTATTTCTCTAGTAGTGGAAGGTGTCACAAGACTTGTGCTTAGCACAGTTTCTATCCCAGAAGGGTCGTGGTGCCCATTTTGAACATGCTTTGTGCTTCCTCCAAGTAACTAACACTGTTCTCTTTGCCCTTTCCCTCTGTTCTCCCCCTGCTTCCAGAAATCGCCGCATGGTGTGGTTGTGACAAACCCACGGATATTCCCAGTAAGTCTCTCATGTCCTGTCTTATCTTCCAGCTGTGTCACACAGACAGGAAGGGGTTTCCAGGGAGCTTTGTGCAGCACCTGGGAAATGTCCAGTGAGGACTTTCCCAAGGGATGTACTGGGTCCTGTGGGCACTTTCACCTTGTCCATGGTCCCTGTTTCAGTATTACCTCTCTGTAGCACCTGGCTGTCAGAGCCTGGCTGATGCTGCCCATCCTGGGTGGAAAACACAAACATTCCCTTTGGGAATGGCTGTTCAAAGCCCCAGTGATTATAAACACATGGAATCACGCAGGAGTGGCTCTGCTTCTCCTCCTTGTCAGCCCTGAGAATGTTGGTTCTGGCTTGGTCCCAGTTGTGCCTGAAGGTCCCCCACACTCAGGTGTCCCCAAAGAGTTCTGTCAGCTCAGCTTGGGACAAGTTGCATGAAGCAGAGAGTGCCACATTGTTTGGTCTTTTCTGTTTTCAGAACAGAAAGAACAGCTCTGAGCTGTTAGTGATTGTTGTAACAAGTCAGAGGGCAAATATTCTACAGAAGATTGGCTCTGCCCTTTCTGACTGCTGCCCATTTTTGGCATAACACCTCCTAATCATGCTCCGTCTAAAATAAAATTATAAAATATTCCATCCCAAACAACCACAAAGCAACACGCTGAAGGTCAAGCTGCTGGCCTCTGTCTTCAGCCTAATTTTTCAGTCAAGTTAGGTCAGCTCAGCAGGCCAAGACTGTGCCTGGAGCTGGAACAAGTGGCACTGGGGCAGCAGGTTGATTTTTGAGGGATTCCATGGCTCTCCATGGGCTCTGGGCTGTGGGTTTGGACTCACTGATCACTCATGGAGGGGATTATGCAGTGCTCTTAAGTCAAAACAGGCTCAAAATGTGTGGCTTCTGTTCTGTAGTAAAGGGATAAAGCAAGTACAAGGCTCCAGGTAATTTTGCTGTGATGTTATTCCAGCATTCTGGGCACGTTGGGGGACTGAGAGTGTTCTGAGTGAGTTGTGGTGAAATTCTTGCCTGGAAGTGGGGACAGTTGCACGTTCCCTGAAGGAAGGCTGTGCAGGGAGAGTCTGGATGCCACAGGGAATGCTCACCATGCTCTCATCCCACAGGGGGACAGGATTTTAGAGACTGGAGAGATCATGCCACCCCTGAAAGACGAGCACCACAGGCATCACTGATGGCCAGGAGCCCATTTCCTCTGTGGGTGAACGTGGCCAGAGCTGCATCTGCTGTGTCTCTTCCATAAAAGAGTCTTCATTCTGCATTGTCTCAGCTCCTCTGTCATTTACTGTCTCCTTAGTCTGTGTCATTCCAGGTGCTCCTCCTGTGGGAGTTCATTATTGCTGGATCCTGGGCATGTCCAAGGCCCTTACCTCTCAGTGAGACCTGGCAGAAGCACAGTGTGGGCCTTGGGGTGATGAGGGAGGCACTCTGGATCCCAGGGGTTTTGGAGCAGGCTGCTCCAAGGAGCAGAGCTGAGCCCCTCACACACGCTTGGTCTCCTCCCCCACTCCACCAAACCCTTTCTGCCAGACTTCCAGTGAAAATGTATCTTCTGTCATCCCACCTCTGCCTAGGGAGGGTGGCAGAAGAGGCACGGCTGCCAAAACCCCTTTTTACCACTCTTCCCTCTGCCTTCAGCCCTTTCTGAGGAAGAGGCACGGCTGCCAAAACCCTTTTTACCACTCTTGCCTCTGCCTTCAGCCCTTTCTGAGGAAGAGTCTTCCAGCCCCCACATACCTGGGGCACTTTGTACTGGGAAGACTGGTCTCTGAAAGAGCAGTGATCCCTGTGAATCCCTTCCAACCTGACATATTCTATGATTTGAAGGCTTTAGTAGCTACTTTGGGGATAGGAATGGTTAAACCAGTAATCCAGAGGGTAACCTGGGTGGCTGTGACAGGATCCCCTCTTGGAGCCATGAGAGACCAGCCCAGCCAGTGTGTGAGGAGCAGGGGACAGCTCAGAGCCCCTGTGCTGTGTCTGGGGACAGCCAGAGCCCTCACAATGGCTCTGGTGGCGACTTGAACCATCAGGGCCATGGCAAACACTGGGAAAACTGCCCAGCAGTCAAAGGAGAACTGCCCAGCACTCAAAGGAGATGAGGGAGGCCGTGGAGGCCAGGCCCTTGCCAAAGCCACATCCCTTTCTTTCCTTGGGTAAATGGTCCTCAGGGTGGGACAGCAAGTGGGGAATGAAGTGCTGGGGCAGTAGGATCCTCTGGGTCATCACTGGGGGTCACTGAGGGGACGGGAGAGTGAGCAGGGGCTGTGGGGAGCACTGGGAAAGTAGAGAGTCACGGGTGAGCCTGGGTGTTGAGGGGTGGTGGGGTTGGTAGAGGGGCTGCAGGGGAGTGAGACTTGTCCTTCCCAAGCCTGTGGGGGTCCCTGTCACCACCCCTGCCCCAAGGTGTGCCCAAGGGCCACAGCAAGCCCACCCCCTTGGCCAGTGACCTGGGGAGGCCTTCCCTCCCTGGCGTCCCCTAACACCTCCACCCCACTGATGGCAGCTGGAGTACCCCAAATCTCCAAGGTCCCTGTGCATTTGTGCAATGCTTGTGAGGAATTGTGGACTGTGACATCTCCTGGGGACACCACACACCCAGGGGGATGCCTGATACTCCCAGATGCTCCCAAAAAGGCCCTGATACTCCCAGGACTTCCCAATTCCCCTAAGGAAATGCTGACAACTCTCCTCCTCTAGTGAGAATTCCCCCAGGACTGCAGGGAATCCCAGTACCCCCAGAGTGCCATGAACATTCCCACAGCTCCAGCAACCCAAGAGACACCCCAGTCCCCCATGTCCCCATGATGTGGGGGCCAGGGGATCATTTTAGGCACAGACTCAGTCCCAAGGACAGGTGTGGGGCCCTGGCATCACCTGGGGGTTTTGGAACAGATAATCCTCCCTGAGTTGAGGGGATGGATACCTTTCCCTCAAGCAGGGAGAGGTTTGAGTGCCATAACCACACCAAAAAAGACAACAGAGCACCTTGAACATGCCCTGGCACAGCAGGACCATTCATCTCCATCCCCTCAGCTATCCCACTGTGGGTGACAGCACGTGGTGCTGGGCAAGCTGGAGGAAGCATGAGCCTGCTGTCAGACCACACACTGCTGACAGCTGCTGGACCTGTGCAAAGAGCACAGGGCTCCACAAACACAGTCTGGATCTTCCCTGGGCCACCCCTGTATCCCTCAGTGTCATCGAGTCCAGCTTCCCTCATACCAAAAATGTGGGTGATGCATTCTCATGACAATGAAAGCAAATTCTTCTGGATTTGTACTGTATTGTTCCCTCAAGTGCCCTCAGTGTTGCACACACAGATATTACACACAGCACTACATCTTCTGCATCACTTTTGAGATCCCTACCACTAAAAACTTATCACAGATTAGTGATGGATGCACACACATAATCACAGAGTCGTGGAATGGTTTGAAGGAACTTTAAAGCTCATCTTGTCCCATCCCCTGCCATGGGCAGGGACACCTTTGACAGTCCTAGGCTGCTCCAAGCCCCATCCAGCCTGGCCTTGGGCACTGCCAGGGATCCAGGGGCAGCCACAGCTGCTCTGGGCACCCTGTGCCAGGGCCTGCTCACCCTTACACAATATATATACATTATATATTTGGTCAAGGGTTGCATTGCCTTGCACCTTCATTCCAACAGCTCAGGGAGGAAGATCTCCTCCCAAACTGATGGATCACATGGCTTTCTGTCCTGCCCTGTGACAGCCATCAGGACCTCCTCATTGCTCAGGCTGCAGCTGGAAGGGTTGAGGACAGGCACCAGGAAAGAGGCACTTGCCAGTGTGAAGTGGAGGTCACAGCAGAGGTGAGAACTGAGGGAAGGCTCATTCAAGTTTGGTGTCCTGGGAAACGAGGACACCACGAGTGGAAGATCCTGGGACATGGAACATGCAAACCTTTCCTCTCTCTCACCTGAGGTGCCTCAGGCAGGAGCTGCTGGTTCCAGCACTGCCACAACACAACGGGAATTCTCCTGTGCATCCTCCAGTCCCTGCCAACCCTGGGCGTGTCCCCCTGGGCTTGGCCAGCTGGGTCTGCTCCAGGCCACCTCCCATCCTCCAGGGTATCCATGGCACAGCAGCTGGGGATCAGTGCCAGGGGAGCTCACAGAGGGATCTGGAGCTGTGTCTGGGCTGACACACATCGATCCACAGCTGGATCTCAGCTGTGTGAGTCCATGGCATGGGGATGATGCCTCAAGTTTTAGCTTTGATATTTTTCAGATTCTGTGCTGCTTCAGTGTGAACTTCTGAGCTTCATATTAGAGGATGGTGAGCTCTTTTCACAGAGTAGGGAGACAAAACAATTCCTTCTATAGTTGGGGACAAGGACAAATGATCCAAATCTCAGGCCCAAGAGCACAAACAGCATGGACTGAAGAGAGAAAAACAAGGAGGATGGGACTGCATGGGCTGGGGCTGTAATTGGACAATTAACTCCAATATGCAAATGAGCAGAACTTACCAAAGTGAGAGACCCTGTGACCAGTCGTGTATTTTGTGACCATTTTGGTTCATTTTGGGTGTAGCCCTGGCTGGGCTCTTGTGCTGCCCAAGGTTTATCCATTGAGGCCTTTTAATAAATCCCTGCTTTATTCTTTAACTCTGTCCAGTCTCTGTTCTAGCCTGCACAAGGCATCAGGGAGAGCTGGCTGACACTCCTCTGTCAGAGCTGGGAAGTGCTGGGTAGGGGAGAACCTTTGCAGCTGGAGGAAAGCAAGGTCTGTATGGTCAGAAAAAGCTTGAGATGGTCCAGAGAGCCCAGGCAGCTCCAGAAAAAGTCATGGAATGGTCATTTTAGGAGGCATGACAGGTGGAGGAGAAGCTGGGCAACAACACCTGAAAATGATTGTTTTCTGTGACGAGGTTTGCTCAGGGCAGAGCAGGAGGTGACATTCCTCTCGCCTTTCATTCCAAGGAATGCAGCTCGCTGCAATATTGATTCCTCTGCTGCACCAGCTGAATGTTTGATCCACTTTATCATCAATGACAAGAACAGGAATTTGTCTGGAATAACTGGAAACCTCCATCTTTCTCCAGTGACCATAGATGTGATGGGCACTGCCAGTTATGGGCCTCAGTTTATCCAGCTAAAATTAGGGAATGTGGATCCCAGTTCATTGAATTTCTGACAGGCTGGCAGAGCTGGGGGTGCTCACCTGGAGAGGAGAAGGCTCCAGGGACACCTCAGAGCCCCTGCCAGGGCCCAAAGGGGCTCCAGGAGAGCTGCAGAGGGACTGGGGACAAGGCATGGAGGGACAGGACACAGGGAATGGCTCCCACTGCCAGAGGGCAGGGCTGGATGGGATATTGGGCAGGAATTGTTCCCTGGGAGGGTGGGCAGGCCCTGGCACAGGGTGCCCAGAGCAGCTGTGGCTGCCCCTGGATCCCTGGCAGTGCCCAAGGCCAGGCTGGGCAGGGCTTGGAGCAGCCTGGGACAGTGGGAGGTGTCCCTGCCATGGCAGGGGGTGGGATGAGATGAGCTTTACATTGCCTTCCAACCCAAACCTTCCCACAATTCTAATTCCTAACTGAACACACTGAAAACATCTGCTTTCTGAAATCACTTTCTAACTGGGCAAAGTTCACTTCATACATTTATCCTCCAAATAAAGATGGCCAGGCTGGTGACACAATTCCAGCCAGGAACTCCCTGCCATGCCAGAGCTGGGGTCTGTGCTGTGAAGATGTTGAAGCCCACACAAACAGCAGGGACTCCTCCGCTGTGCTCTCACACTCATTAATAACCTGAGCATAGCAAAAGGAGTTGAACCCAACTCCCCACACACGTTTTGGGAGCTTTGAGGAGCCACCTGCTATTCCACAAGGCTGAAGAGATCAGGGATGAAGGCACCCAGCAGCTCTCATGAGACCTGTGGGGCCAGAACCTGGGCACCTGAGGGGACCTCATGTGGCACCAGAGTGCAGCACTGAATGTCCCCGAGTGCCCAAGCTGCCACTCCAGCCACTGCTCCACAGCTGGTGACAGATCTTACTGCAAACACCATGGTGGGGCAGTGGATTCTTTTAAGCCCAAATTCTCCCTTTCCCCAGGGGATCCTGAGAGATTTTGCCCTACAATGGGCAAGGCAGCCCCACTGGCCACAGCAGGATTCCTGGGGATGTTCTGTGCAGGGCCAGCAGTTGGACTTAATGATCGTGGTGGGTCCCTTGCAGCTTGGGATATTCCATGATCCTGTGATTTTGGGGATTCCTGCTCTGTGCTCAGTCCTCAGGGACTGCTGGAGCAGTGAGCCCTCAATTTCCCCAGACCAGGAATTTCATCTGTGAGTGAGGGCAGCATGGGGCTGCTTCTCCCCTGGCCCACCCCAAAGAACAGCAGCAGAACTGTGTCTGCAGCCTCTAGAAAATATCTTACTGCAAATAAATATGTTGATATGACTGGCAGTTGTGTTTCACAGAGGGATGAAGGGAAGCCCAAGCTCTCAATCGGCTTTTGGTCCCTGCATTGTCCTACAGGTCTCATGGACATTTGCCATTTCAGCACCCCTCAGCTGCCCACAGAGAAAGCCCGGGGTGCCCTTTGGGAAGGGTCCAACAGCCTGAAGAGAACATTCTCCCTCTTTAGCAACTGTCCTGTTCCACTTAGCAGCCAATAGTCGCCCTCCAAGACTGGTGGCTTAAATGATGCTGCTTTGGCTGGAACAAGGACCCCTGATTTCCCATGAGGGTGTGCCGGACCAGCCGGGCTGGGTCCCGTCTGGGACCGTGCTCCCGTGTGGCACAGAGAGTGCAGCAGGTGCTGCACGAACTGCGCTAGCTCTCATCTCCGTGGGATGGGAGGGTTTGAAGGTGCTTCTTCACCCGGCGAGTGTGGCCTTGGGCTGGGTCTGGACTCGGAGGCCGGGAGGGTCAGGCCGCACCCGCAGCTGCCCCGGGCCGCGGCCCGGCCCCGCTGCTGTCCCACGCCGAGCCGCGGCTGCACATCGCCCGCAGCGCCAGCGGAGCCCTGCCGGCTCCACCTTCGCTTCATGTGCCGCCAGCTCATTAAAGCTGTAATTACGAGCGGGTTCTGCCCAGGTTGGCTCAGCCGCGGGCTCTGCTCCGCACAGGGAACGCCCGGATCCTCCATCCCCTCACGGCGGCGCCTTCCAGGGGAGCGCCGGGGGCGCTCAGGGGAGGACGGAGCCTCCGTGTGAGGGCTCAGGGCCACGCACCCGCCTTTCCCAGACCGCGACCCCGGACGAACGGAGCCACGGGATACTCGGAACACGCCAAGACCCCCGGGACCCTCCGGCACCCTCAGCCCCGGCACGTCCCAGCGCCGCCACCCCCGGCCGGGAGTCGGCGCTCTCCCACGGGCCGCAAGGCACGCTGGGACTCGTAGTCCTCGCCCACCGCACGGCGCCCGCCGCCCCTCACCGGCCGCTGCGGCCCGCGCCCTCCGCGCGCCCGGAGCTCGCCGGTCCCTCGGCGCCGAACCACCGCCGCTGCCCGGGGCTCCGCCGGGCCTGCCCCGGCCCCGAACCGCCGCTCCCTGTGCCCCGCTCGGCCGCCGCTTTCCGCTTCCTGCGCGCGGCGCCCCTCGGGGCTCGTAGTCCCGCCGCGCTATTCACGACGGTCCCTGCGCTGTCTCCGCGCCGCACGCCCGCGGCCGGGACGGGGCGCTGCGCCACGGCGGCGGCGTAGGGCGGGCGCGGGGCTCGGGCGGGCGGGAGGAAGGGCCGGCGGGGCGGCCGGAGCGGGAGCGAGCTGCTCCGCCCGGGGGAACGCGCGGGGCCGGGGGGACGGAGCGGCAGCGCGGCGCCTCCACCCCCAGGTGAGCGGCGACGGGGGCGCGGGGGAAGGGAGCGGGGACGGGCCGGCCGCCCGGGGCCTCCCGCCGCAGCCCCGCGGGCCGCGGCTCTCGCCCGCGCCGGGGGTCGCCTGGGGCTCTCCCGGCCGGAGGCGCTCGCTGGGCCCGGCCGCCCCCGGGCCGCCCCGCACCACCTGTTGCCGGCGGGCCCGCGCGGGGGCTGGAGGCCGGGGCGGGCCGGGGGCGCGGGCGGTGCCGGGGTCCCGGCTCGGGGCCGGGCGGCGGCCGGGGTGCCTTGCCCGGGGCTTTGGAGAGACCCGGCGGCGGCGGGGCCCCGCTCGCGCCCCGGCCCGGCCGCGCGGCCGGAGGGGTTTAACGGGCGTGAGGGTCGTGCAGCAGCCGGGGGGACGGGGCGGCTCCGTGACCGCCCGGGCTAGGCTGCGGTGCCTGTCCTGCCTTCGCCCGGCGCGGCGAGGTCGCAGCTGCCGGCTCCTCCCGCGGGCAGGGGAGCCCCGCTGGGGGCACCGCCGGGTGCCGGGCTGGAGCCCGGCAGAGCCCCCAGCGCCCCGGGCTGCCTGTCCTGCAGCTCTTCACTCTCACCTCCAGCTTAGACACCCGTGCTGGGGCTGAGCAGGGTTTTATGCAGAGTTTCTCAAGGCTCTGCGAGTTTGCCCTTTAGAATCAGCTGGCTGGCTCTTATCCTTGGGTCGTGAACATCCTAAGCCTGTTGGTCCCAGTGTCTCATCAAGACCCCTGGATTTTGCTGCATGTCAGCTCAGCTGCAGATGAAGCACCTCAGCCTCCAGGTCCTGGATGCAGGAGTCTTAGAGGATGGAAAAAGCTCTGTACTTGCCAGCTTCTCCATTTACTGAGCTCTGTCCCCTCCTGCTCCTGGGGTACATCCCCCCAAGCCCCAGGAAACAACTGTTCAGGATGATCATCCGTGGGCCTGTTAGAGGAGATGGGATAATGTGAACGTTGTGTTTGAAATGTCATACAGTTTCCTCTGAGCTGGGAATCTCAGTGGAGCTTGGCGCTCCAAGGCCTGCAGGCCCGGGATGCGGCTGGGTGGGTTCCCGTGGTTGGACAGAAGGTTATGTGGGAATTGCTCTCTGCACGTGGCCTGGGGCACTGGTGCAGGACAGTGCTGCACTGCTGTGAGTGGGTCAAGGGCTGATGGAGACTGGGAGATGTTTGGAGGGAGCCAAGGTGGAGGTGAGGGGTGCATATCCCAGACTGTGGCTCTGAATGCAGAGATTTTGCCACGCTTTGCACGTTGTCATCTGGGACTCGTAGGGACTTGTGCTTCAGGGCTGTGCTCTTCCCTAAACTGGAGCAGACCTGCGGTGACAGACTGGCTGCCTGTGACTCTGAGAGTCTGCTGGTGGCTTTTGTCTGGCCATTTTTTGAGATCCTGCTGAACAGCCTGGCTTGTGCCCCTGAGTGCACCAGAGCAGGGCTGAGCTGTCTGAGCATAACCTGTCCGAGGCATGATTCAAATTACCCTGATTTTATGTGTGTGGGGATATTAACTCATTTCAAGTTGCATCAGCTTCTGTTTGTGTCCAAGGCTTTAACAGTTGAAGGCAGAAGGCAAGACCCAACATTGCTCCCTTCCCGGGAGGGGTTGAATGGCTGGAGAGCCCTTTGAAGGTCTGATGTGCCTGGCTGGGTTTGCTGAGCCCGGTTGCTTTGGCAGGAGGGAGAGCAGCCTCCTCCAGCCTGATGACTTGGTGCGTAAGGGAACTGGAGGCGTGGGCCAGGCACGGTGTCTCCTGAATCAGAATAAATCTTGGAAAACAACCCAAAAGTGCTAAAGTTGCACGTAAAAAAGGTCAGGCGTCGTGCCCAGACTTGGAGCTGTCTCGTGTTGGTGGAAGGGCTGGGTGACCCCATAGAGGAACCTGGATGCCCCCAGCAGATGCACTGATTACCCCTCACTCTCCTGCTTGCTCCCCCCTTATCTTTGCTCTGGGCACCCTTTATCTTTGCTCAGAATTCCGCTGGCTTTGCAGAGGGAAGTGGCCACGGCTCTGGTGTTCCCTCAGGCGGCTGAGTGCAGTTGGCTTTAACTCGTGTAAAACACACTGCTCTCCTCTGTCCCGAAGGTTTTGTGGGAGCTTTCCAAGTCTGCACTGGTTACACGTGAGCTCTAGAGAGACTCAGCCTGTGTCATGTGTCCATGGTAGTGTTGTTCCCTGCTAGTGGAAACATCATCTGCTCCTCAGTGGAGAAATGCTGTTTTCTTCCCATCTTCTGCTTCATCTGAATCCAGGCTTGCTTTTTTCTGGCTTTGTTCTGACCCTTCCTGTGTGCAGAGGGGTCTGGGAAGGATCAGACCCTGTGGCATTTCTCCAAGTGAGCAGAGGGAAGCTGGAGTTGAGGGACTGTGGCTGCCTGTGGTCAGAGGAGGCAGATTTGGACAGTGTGTGTCAGCCCAGTGTCCTGCCACCATGGCTCCTCCCAGTGCCCAGAGCTGGGGAGAACCTTGTGAGCCCCCGATTTGGTGGAACTTGGGGCTCTGATCAAGGTCACACTCGGTGCAGCCTGTGGTGGGAAAGCTGCTTATGCGGGTGGGACAGGTGAGTCAGTGGCTTCCTCCTCATTTTCCGTCATAATCCCACTCTCTGGAGCGAAGTGAGCTGTCTCCCTGCTCCTCTGCATCTGCCTGTGTTTGCCTCAACCTTGCTGCTTGCTGTTGGAGCCTTCCTGAGAGGCTCCCTCCTCTCCAGGCCACAGTCACCGAGCTGCTCCGAATTTCTGTCACATTTGCTGTTTGGAGTGTTGACACTTCCCTTGCGTTTAGCAATGGCAGCTGAAGTAGCCAAGAGAGGCAGAAGAGCTGCTGCCTGCTCACGAGAAACATTTAACTCCTGCCCTCACAGCTCCCTTCCCCGTGTGCTGGCAGCTCTCAGGTTGGCTGAGGAAATGCTGGTGGTGTTCCCAAAATTCATTCCTGTTCAGTTGTTCAAAGGATGAGGAGGGTTTTTGTGTGCCATTTCCTCTTGCTCTGGAAGAAAAAAACGCTGGTGCCCTGGTGCCTGGGCAGAAGGGAGAAGGGGGAGCCCTGGCAAGGAAATAGGATCCAGAGAAATGTGTCACCAGCAGAAAGAGCAATTGTTTTCCTGCATTTCCATGGCAGAGCCTTGTCCTGTTCAGGCAGCCCGTGTTTGACAGCCAAGATAATACATTTATATTGATGTAATTAGTGGGACGTGGAGTTTGCTGAATGGCTCGGGGGCAGCCTGCTTTTCAGACTAACTCCAGCAAATAGATCAGGGAGGATTGGAAAGCTGCCGTGGGTTGCTGGAATTGGCCCGTTGGGTTTCTGGAGGTTGAATACATAACTGCTGATATTTCCTATTGTGCTGTACCCTGCCTATTTGAAAAGAAAATAACTCAAGGGAACATGGGGCTATTTTTGCCAGCTTGAGATGATCAAGTTTGATTTCTAAAAACTGAAGCAGAGTCTTTAGGCTTGCACATTAAAACCAGTGTTGGAACCATATCTCTGTTCCTCCACCAATGCGTGCCTCCACACTTTGCCAACGGTGTAAACTCTAATGAGCGTTCATAAAAAAAGAAAGAGCTTTTCTGTTCCTGCAGTGCAGCCCCTTTTGTAGGAAATGCTGTGGGCCTGAGCAGGCTCAGCATCAGGGACGGTGGCAGTGACACTGTGTCAGGGGACTGAGCTGGTGTCCTGCCCCAGCCCTGGCGTGAGCAGCCCTTGCCAAACCTCAGGGTTGTCAGTGCATTCTCAAGTTGGTGAAATAGAGACCAAGACCTGACAAAAAGCTGTTGTCCTCCAGTGGTGCTGCCCAGCTGCATTTCTAACGTGACACCAGTGGCACCAAAGTTTTCCCTTCAGCATGTTGTTCCCAGTCCCAGCCAAGGTGATTTCAGTATACTGAGGATATCATAGGCAGCTTCCCAACTTGTGTCCTGCTCCTGTAACAAAAAGGTTTGCAGAGAAAGTTGCTCATGGACAGCTTTGCTGGCAGCAAATCCCCTGTGTTTGTGCTGGTCTGTGGAAGTGGGAGCACAGCACCAGGGTCTTTGTGTGCTGAGCTCTGTCCTCTGCTGTGGCCACCCACAACCCACAGAGGCTGCAGCACTGATGTGGTCAAGGCCTTGCTCTCCAGCTTGCCCCTTGTCAGTCTGCTTCCTGCAGACTCAGGCCAGCAGGCAGAGCTCAGGAAGTCCTTGGAATTTCAGCCCTGCTCAGCAGGTCTGTGCTGAGCTGCTGGGTGCTGAGTGCTTTCCCTTCCTGTCCCATGGAATGTGCAGGGATGCTGATGTGATGTGGCACTTGCTCTGTCTGCTGGTGTTGGTCTCACTGCCTTTCTCTCCTGAATCTCCCACAGCTCAGCAAGTTCTTTGGAGGTGCTGTAGGCCTGGAATTCCTGTGTATATAGCTGCAGAGACCCTTGGGCTAAAAGGATCAGGGTGGTCCTTTTGAGCCTGAAGGGTTCCTGAATCAGTCCCTGATTTCCTCATTACTGGTCCCGAGTGGTGTTCCTGGCCCATTCTGTACACCCTCCCTCTGCTGCCTGGTTCTGTCAGCAGCACCTGTCCAGCTGTTCACCACAGGGCACCTTCTCCCCACTGCCTGGAACTGTCAGTGCTGGGGAGTGCTGGAAGAGAAAAGCTCTTTGTGAGTTCAGCATCACCTCCCCCACAGGTATCATGCTGCATCTGATGGTGTGGCTGTGGGGATGGTGAATAAGGTGAGGGGCAGAATGGGGTCCCTTGCTCTGCCATGCTGCTGAAGAGGCTCACTGATCACATGGTGCCAGGTGAATCCTTATTTTTGTCCTCCCTCCCCAGCCTCAAATAGAGGAAGTGAGAGTGTGCTGGAGAGCCAGACACTTATGGACAAGGGTTCTTGTTGCCTCCATCTGCTAAAAGCCCGTCCCAAAGGAGATAGCACTTTCCCAAAGCAGGAATTTCATTAAACCAGGTTGTTTTGAGAGCAGAGAGTATGAAGGAAGAAGGGGAAATATCTCAGAGGAGGGAGGTTTGCTGAGGCAACTACTCAAACGTCATGGCTTCTGGGGGTGGGATGGGCATGTTTGGCATAATCAGAGGAATTTGTACTTCAGAATCTCCAGGAGATGTAGCTGGTAATGATGTCCTGGCTATGCAGGGTAATTAACATCTGTTTCTGTATTTGAACATTCAGGCAGCGTGCCCCGCCAGACATCTCTGCGTTCCCATCTGGCCCCTCAGGAGATCCTGCCCTGTTGCTAATTGTCAAGAGCTGTCCAGAGTCCTCCTGCATGTGACCCCGCTGTGCTCCATCCTGCTGAGCTCCTGAGGTGTGCCATTCCCTGCTCTGGTGACAGCTCCCACCACGATGCTGAGCAGCGGCCGCTGGCAGGGAGGGAGGCCAGTGGTGGGCACGGAACTATAAACTCCCAGCCAAAGGTTCTGAGAGCGCAAGTGAAGAGTCTGAATTGACCCAAAAGCTTTCTCCAGGGGGGACCAAGCTCCAGCTGGATGTCGTGGGAAGCTCTGCGAGCTGGAGTTCAAGGGGATGCTGATTGAGGGACCAAAAATGTGAGGTTGGTTGTCTCTGCTGGTGCCATGCTGATTGGCCCGGGGTCTCAGCAGTCAGCTATTCTTACGTGCCTTTTTTCACTCTCTGTCCAGCAGCTTGGGACAGCAGCTGCTCCTTCCAGGCTTGGTGTGCTCCCAGTGCTCGGTGCAGGGACCTTCTAGCATGCTCCTCCAGCCAGGCCACTCAGCGGGTGCCAGCAGCGGCCGCTCGGGACCAGGGACACCAGGCTGACCCTACCGTGACTGGCACTGGACCTGCCAAGCAGGAATCGTGTTGGGTGAGAGGCATTTCTGACTCAGCTGGCACTGGGCTGCGCTGGGAGGGGCTGCAAGGAGGGAGACCTTCTCTCCTCTGGTTTGTGAGCACAGTTACCCTGCTTCGTGTCTCTCGTGCCTCTCGTTCTTGTCTTTCTTCCTTGTTTGAGTTCATCCTTTGAGTGTTTCTGTGCTGTCTGTGTGAAGGCTGCGTGCTTAAATGGGTGGGGATACCAATGTCCTCTGGTTTCCTCATGGCCAAGAAGGAACTGTGAAAGTGGAAGAGAAATTGTGGGGTCTGCCAGCACCTCGCAATCTTAATCTCACATGGCTGTCCCAAGGTGTGCTTGAGGCAGTGCAAGGGCAGGGCAGTAAATAAAGAAGCTGCATAGCTTTGCCTGCACTAACCACAGAGCTGTGGCACTTCCCAGCCCACTGGAACAGAGAGGTGACTGTGTTGTGCCTTGTGGGGCTGGGCTGCTCTCAGCCTGGGCACTAAGAGCCCGGGCTGTGGAGGCAGGACGAGGTGCTGGGAAGCCAGTCTGAGCTTGGACCATCAGGAGACATTTGCAGCGTGTGGTGGTGTTGTCCTTGGATTGAAATGATCCAGGCTGATGTGGCCTCATCCACGTTGGGGCTTTGGATTAATCACATGGACACTGGTGCTTGCTGTGTGGTGGCCCACCTGGCGTGGCTGGTTGTTCATGGACTAGCTGGAATCTTTATGTGTTGCTGATGCCCAGCCACAGCAGAAGGTCTGCAGGAGCCTCTCATAGCTTTGGTCAGTGAATCCAGGCCGTGAGCACTCTGGTGTTTGAGTGGTGACTGTCACCAGGCAGGTGCTGTTCAGATCTCCACCACAGCTTCTTCTCATGGCTGAGAGGGATGAGGTGGTGTTCCTGCTCTTGGATCTGTTTTGACACAGCCTTGGAGTGTCTTCCAAAAGCTCCTGCCCTTGTTCCTGTTGTCTGACTTTGCCATGTCTTAGCAAGCAGAGCCTGCTGGAGGGGAGCCTGGGGGTCTGCAGCACCACACCAGGCTCAGGCCTGTGGATGTGTCTTGCAAGGCACGTGGGAGTGGCTGCAGTAACATGATCTCCTCTCCATCTGCCCTTTTGGTTCAGGATGCAGCCAGCAGCCCTTGGTTAAAGCTCAGCTCCCTCCTCATGCTGGAGGCACCTCGTGTGGCTGGCTGGCTTTGCTCCACCATTCCTCAAACCACCTGCATTGTGTTTCAGCCCTCTCAGAGTACAGCCTTTTCCTCATGTGACCATTGTGTTTGTTCAAATGACTGTTCCCAGAAAATATTGCTTAAGGTGTGTGTAATTGAACACATCCTACAATTCCAGCTGTACTGGTGTAGCTGAAGAGGAGCCACTTGTGATGGAGACAGTGAGCCAGTAGAACTACTCTGGTGAGGAGCAGGGAGGGTTGTGGTGGTCTCAGGCACTTTTTCTTTGTATCACTTCCTTGTACCAGGTGTTATTCCACACCTGTAATACCAATACAGTATGATCTCCTAACAGAAGCAATGGCATGGCTGCCACATGAGTGTGCAGAAGGATTGATGTGTTTCTCAGGTGTCATCTGGAGGTGGAGAGGTGCTGAGCAGTAATGTGGTGATTTCTCATTAAGTGATTGTGCTGAGCTGTGCTTCCCTGTTGCTCAGAGAAGCGGTGGCTACTCCATTCCTGGAAGTGTTCAAGGCTGGGTTGGATGGAACTTGGAGCAGCCTGGGATAGTGGGAAGTGGCAGGGGGTGGCAGGAGATGGGCTCTAAGGTTCTCTCCAACCCAAACCATTGTTTGATTCTGATTCTAGACAAGGAACTTCCTCTCTGCCCCCTGAGTCTGTCCCACCGCCCCATTCTCTCCCAGTTCCCTCCCAGTTCCCTGTGCTCCTGGGGAATGCAGGGGCCTCTTGTGCAGCTCTCAGCAATTATTGTGCTTTTATCTCTTGGTTGTTTGTGATGGAAATGCCAAATGGCACCATTGTCTGACAGGCTTCTTCCACCTCTGCGCTTGCCTGAGGCACAGCTAGAGATGTGTTGGCTTAAATCTAGGCCAGTTGGTTGGAAATTGGGACGTGGTGCCTGATGAAAGCCAGGGAAGGCCAAATTGCATTAAAATGGCAGAAGGAAACAGCCATGTGCTGCTGCCTGTGTGGCTTGGGCAGGGCACTGCAGTGGGGACAGGAGCTATCTCTAGGAAGGGATGCAACTTGTCTTGGGCAAATGATATATTTATTGTTTGTCTAATCTGTGTTAGAATTAAAGCTGTGACTGGAGTGTCTGGGGACAGTGTGCTCAGGGGACATCTCCACCTCCTGCCTCTCAGGCTTTGCTTTCCAAGTCTGTGCCCTGAGTTTTCACTGGCTGTGAGACTGTTTCTTGCTGCAATTCTCATCCCCTCCCTTCTGTGGTGGCCAGCCCTTCATCTGCTTATCTGTCAACTTAACATGACCTGAAGATACAATCTGTGCTGTCCTTTTGGGAGTGACCTCATGTTTGCTGTGTCTGGGTCTCTATGAATTTGGGTTGCTGAGTGATTGGGAGGAAGGAACTTCATGGGTCATCAAGTCCAGTTCCATGCTGCTGAAGATGGGCAGTCATCTCATGCAGGTCATGAACTTGTCCAGGAGCTAATTGCTGGAACTCATGCTGTGCTTTTTTCCCCCAGTGTTTCTGGAGCAGCTGGTCCAGAGGTCTGCCCTTGGAAAGGTTAGAAACCCTCCTCAACTTCCAGTGTCCACTTTTCCTGGGTTGGTTTGTTGTGCCTGTGTCATTGCAGAGTGTTAGCTTGCAGATGAGATGATGACTTGCACATTTTTTTCCTTCCCTGGTTCTCTGTAACCTTTATGTCCTGCAGCAGTTGTGGCTCTGGATGGAGATTTGTCCTGAGAAATGTGCTGAAGGCTGTTTTGTTTTCCCATTTGGGCAGCTTGGGCTGGCTGGGCCCATTTGTTTCCTCGTTGTGCTTTTGATTGTTTCAAGTGCAGGTGGAGCTGTGAGCTCCACTGTTTGTGAACGTTAGCGAGTACAGAAGAGCACTTTATGTGCTGCTGTCATTTCTGTCTTCTTTTTTAATGTTTGTCCTTGCTACTTGTGCCACCTTGCCCCTTCAGGAGGGACAGACGTCAGAAACATTTGAATCAAGGTGAACCTGTTAAAGCAGTGTATTGAAGAACCAGTGCCTGGCTCTTCCTCGTGGCTCTTATTCATGTTTATCTCTAGCTGTGAATGTGCAATAACAACAGTTCTGTTCAGCACAGGCTGGCACAGCCTCAGACAGGAAGATCTGCTGTTTACCAAGCAACACTCTGCTATAAGTGAGAAAGAGGGGAAAAAAGTGGTTTATTGCTGCTGGGTAGCTCAGAGTGTAGTTAAACCTTTCTGAAAAAAGAGGAAACGAAGAGCACATGTGTTACTCAAGATGCATTTTTCCTGGCAAGAGTCCCATGTGTGTGCTCTTCTTGCAAAGCATCCCTGCGTATGCTCCTTCCCATTCAATCCACAGCATATTGGGAGCAGGCAGGCAAGAGCTTCCTGTTTTTGTAATGCAACTGGTCTCAGCAGGCAGTCTGTCGAGGTGATTTTTCAGCCTGACATCTTTTGTAGCTGGGGCAGCCTGTGAGCTGAGTAGGATGGCAGAACTCTGCTGCAAGGATTATAAACACGGGGAGGAAAAGATCTGGAAATGAGATCTGCTGGTAAAGCTTCCCGGGATTGGATGCTGTGGCTTGTGTTGTTCTGTTCCTTCCCCTGTGAGTCTCTGTGGCATTTCCTCGCTGCTGGTGCTGAGGGGGCCCTGCCAGCCCACCCACGCCGCAGAGTCCCCACAATTGGCCGCGAATTGCGGGACACACGCGGCTCGCTGCACTTCAATGGAGCAGTGTTAATTGACTTAATGGAGCACTGGGCTTGGAGGGATTTCGTTGTGTGGGTTTTCTTAAACGTGTGTGCACTCAGACCCTTCTGCAGCAGTGCCCTTGTTGCCATTTTCATGCTTGTTCAGAAACTGCTTTGCAGCTGTCAGTGGAGATGAGGTTTAAAGTTAACCCTTATTTTGAAAAATCCTTCCTGCTTCTCCTCTTTTTCTCCCTCCTGCTTGTGATTAAGATGCTGATTCCCTTTCAGATCTGTGTAATCCCCTTTCTCAAAGTGACCGGGATAGATTTCCAGTAGCTCCCTGGATTATCTGTCACTGGTTACAGTGTCCAGTGCAAGGGAGAAGAGGGAACTTTGTTCAGCCTTGGATGCTGGTTGCTGTGTGGCCAAGCTGGCTCTGCAATACATCTGCTTTTCCTATCAATCTTTCACTTCACACTTCAGACACCTCTTCCTCTGCCTGCATACTTACAAAGAGTCAGTGCTGGGCGTTAAATGCAGCTCAGCCCAATTCAGCTGCTGTGTATGAGTTTCTTCTGGGCTGAAGTTGGGCCAGAACCAGTTTCAAAGCAGCTGAAAGAAGGTAAAAACCCTCAAGTTTACCTTTGCACGTTGGTGTCTGTGGGCAGAGACATGTGCTGCTGTTCTGGACTTTGTAGCATGGAGTGTGAGATTCTGTCCTATGCTGGTCTGGGACTCCAGGTTCAATTATCTTGTTACCTCATTAATAGCCCATCTGGAAATCTGCTTCCAGACAGTTCACTTCAGCTAGGGATATCTCTGCAAGTGGTGTACAGGTCTTATTTCTCACCAAGACCTGGAAAACAGCTCACTTAAAGCTTCCTGTCCCCTCAGTTTCCTGCAAGGCCAGAATATCTGACTCTCTTCCCTCAGCCCTCTGCCCCAGAACAAACATTTGGGTGGGTGAGTTTCACCCTTCTCTCCCTTTTCTATGTCCTCCCATCTGCAGTGCTTGCACACTGCCTGTCATCCTCGTGCCTTGCACACCTGAAGACTCGTTGGCCGTGGCAGGTAAGGCAGAGCTTTCTGAGTCACAGAGCCCTGGGGAGCTCTGTGTGGAGCAGGAGGGCTGGAAAAGCCTCCCCCATCCCAGCTGAATGTGCCAACCACTGTCCCATCCTGCAGTTGTACCCCTGCCTCAGTCTGTCCTTGGAGGTGCCTTCCCACCCCTCCCTGTTAGAAGCTTTGCAAGGAATTGGAACTTGCTGACACCTTCATTTCCTGCCAAGACTGCAGCACTTGGGCTGGCTTGGCAGATGAGGGCAGGGAGAAAGAACAGCAAAACTTTGTCTTGTCCCCAGCTGTGTGCAGGACACCTGCTCAGCACAGAGTGTTCCAGCTCACTTGCTCCTGCTGCACTTGAGCCGTGGAGCTCTCATTGGGTCAGTGTTTGCAGCTTGGGTTTCAGTGCTCTGTCTGCCTGAGGTGGGTGTCTTGTTGCTTGTCTGCTTTTCCCCTGCTGCCTTGTGAAAAAAAAGAGGATTTTTCCCTTCCTGTCCTGGGGTTACTTCTTTTCTCAGGGTCATCTCAGCCTGGTGAATTCCAACCGTGCTCTTCTTGCTGCTGGTGCCTGGTTTTGCACATCCTCAGGTCCTGCCACCCTGTCTGGAGCTGGAGGCTGGCTAGATCACAACAGTGCTTGAGTTTCTTTCCCTTCTTTGGCTAGCATACCATCAGACACTCCCCTCTGCATTCTTAGCTATCCCAACCTGCTCTGGCACTTTTTAACTTTCCTAGGCTCCCACATCTGGTGCTGTGCACCTTCCAGCCCTGCACACATTCCCTGCTTGCCCTGGCCTCCCTGAGCCTGTGCCTCCTTCAGGGGAGATCTGCTGGGCATGGAGGCAGGATTGGTGGGAGGCCAAGGGCTGGCCATTCCTCCAGGATGTCTGAAGTGGTCTCCTCCAGCTCGATGCCCCCACACAGCCCCAGCTCCTCCAGCTGTCCCTGAGCTCCTTGGTGTTTAAGGGTGTGAGTCACATCCTGCAGTCCCCAGGGAGGAGGCTGCTTCTCCAGGGCTGTGTGTGGGCACTGGGCAGTGAGAGCTCTTCAGGAGCCCTGGCTTCTCCCTGCCAGCAGCAGCTGACATGGCACTGAAGGCAGAGATCTCCTCCTTTGCAGGTGATGGTGGTACCAGGTCCCAGCACATCTGGCTCCTCTGGGAATGGTCATTGCCTCCAGGCTTCCAGAGCTCCAAGGGTGTTTGGTTAATGCTCTCAGGCACGGGGTGGGATTGTTGAGGAGTCCTGGTGCAGGGCCAGGAGCTGGACTTAGGATCCTTGTGGGTCCCTTCCAACTCAGGACAGTCTGTGGATCTTTGTCAGCCCCCAGGCAGAGGAGCTTACACAGCAGAGGGAGGAGAAGGGCTGGTACTTCAGCTTCAATCTTAGAACAGTCTCCTGCAGCTTCCCCTGGGCACAGCTTTGAGGAATGTGCTTCCCTCAGGTACATGGTGAGCCTTCTCCTGGGCCAGCTGCTGCCCCTCATCTCAGACCAGAGCTGTCTGGAGCTCAGTATGTCTGATGGTATTTTCATTCCTGGATCTTCCCTGGAGCAAGGGAGTAGCTCAGAATTTACTTGATTTATAGGCTGGGGGAGTAGAGGAATTAATGAAGTGGCAAAGTCTTTTCTCTGAGTTTCCAAGGCTGAGAACCAAGAGAGGTTGGAAAATTCAAGCAGGAGCAAAGCTGGCTCGTGCCACATGGATCAATAAATTACTAGGAAAAGGAGTGTGGGGGTATCTCATCACAAAGAGGGGCTGCTGCATGTGGGACCAGGGGTGAGTCTGCCTCCCTGGTTTCCACAGTGACTGCAGCAGCTCCAGGGACCTCTGTCTCTTCTTCCTGCTGCGTGCCAAAGGAAGAGCTTGGGGGCTGATGCTAGCAAAAGTTGATCCTGCAACTTCCTAGATGCATTGAAACACATGGGCTAGTTCCCTTTTTTAAATTTTTTTTTCTCTCTTCAGAGCCAAAACGTACTTTGAAACTGGAGGGAAGGAAAGGGGGTTGGGTAGATTCCCACCCTTCCTGCCTGCTCCGCTGTGACACGAGAGCTGGGGCCCAAAGGGTCAGCACTGCTCACTGGTGTGGAGGAACAAGGTTATGTGGAAGCATCCAGGCAGCTGCTTTGCTGTCCTGGCAGCAGGAGGAGCTCCATGGGACAGCTTTGCTGTCTTGCACACTCTGTACACGCCTGCTGCCCAGGGTCTGGTGGAGAATTTGAGGGAGGGTCTGCATCAGGTACCACAGATCAGGTTAAGCAGCTGTGTGTGGCTTGGGGGTGGTGAGATCAAACCTGGTTTCATTTTGGAAGCAGTATTTTGGGAGCAGTTACCCAGCATCAGTTCAAACCTGGTAATTATTGCAGCTGCAAGGGGCAGAAAACCAAAATCCAAACTCAGCATCTCGCTAAGGTGCTTAACTGTTAATTTCCCTGAGTGAGATCCACCCTTCTCAAGACACTTCAATCTGTTCACATTGTTGCTTCCTCTCCAGATTAGATAGGTAGAAGCAGTGCTTTGTTAATTAGAGGAAAAATCCTGCTCCCTCCTGCCAAGACAGAGGAACTCTTGGCAGTTTGCTCCCTTTTAGTGACTGAAACATCCCGTTCAGCCACGTGCCTGCAGGTCATCTCCTGGGGCAACTCCCTGCCCAGTGCCAGAAATGCCTCAAAAATAAGGCTGAGTGCTTCCAGAGAAGCTTTCTTCTTCTTTAATTGTCCCCTTCCCTTTCTGGGGTGCAGTTTCCATTCTCTCCTTGACTTCTTGGAGGCTCCTCATTTGCTTAGTGTTGGCCACAGGCGTTTCGGGGCTTGGCATAGTGAGCACGTACGTGCTTTGCATTGGGCTGCAACACCACTGCCACTCCTGTTCTCAGACTGGTTCGCCCTCTCCCCACCTTTGGTCAATGCTCCCCCTTCAATATCATTCATTGGCTGCTCTCACCTGGCATGAGGATGACCCTGAGGAGAAGGATTTACTGCTTTGCCTGGAGAAATCCGATTTCACGCAGCACTCACAGCCAAGCAGCCCAGTTAGACCAGACAGTCTCGGAGATCACTCCGACTTAGCTAGGTTATCCTCCACCTATTTATAGCTGCCTTCCTCTCCCAACTCCACCCACCGTGGGGTTTTACTGCAGGTTCTAAAGCAGGCTCCCAGCCTTTCCCCTCCCTGCAGGGCTGAGCTGCCTGTTCTGGCTCCTGGCGTGGAGCTGGTGGAGACGGGCGGGAGAGCGGCACCACGGTGGGAGCCGGCAGCGATGCGGGCAGCAGGCATGTCTGTCTCCTCTTGGGATGAGCTGAAACTGGCATTTCCATGGGCAGCAGGAGGAGGCAAAGGGTTCTGCTTTACCGGCTTGAGGAAGTGATCTTGAACCAGGCTGTGGCAGTTTCACCCAACTCAAGGGGGGAAAAAGGCTACTGATGCCTGGGCATCCTTCCTCTGTTTGGCTCAGCCTGCATTGAAGGGCTGTTCTACCCATTTTGCCTTTTCTTACCTGTTTTATCATGATAGAACCTGAGTTTTTGAGGTAAGAGACAGTTTGTTCTTCTAGCAGGTGTCAGAGTTGCATCCCCTGTGCCTTTGCTGGTGGAGCACATAGGCTCCTGGGATGGGGCAGAAGAGCCAGAGACACCCCAGGTGTGGGATGGCTGATGTCTCCAGATAGACCGAGCTGATGGTATTTGGAAGTGCTCTTCCCCTCACATCGTGTGGCTTTCATTTAGCCAGAAAATCAGATTTGTTACAAATTAACTGCTTGAGTAGCAGGAAATGAGAGGGGATGTGCCAGGGATTCACTTTGGGTGGATGTGCAGAAATCAGTGAAACCTTGCTGTTGGGTACTGGGGATGGGGGCTGATGCACAGCAGGGAGGCATCCCAATTATAACAAGGAGGAGGTAGGGAAACTGTGTTCTTGGGCTTTTTTCGGATTTGTTTGGTTCATCCAGGCTTTGCAGGCTACAGAGACCATGACAGAGCAGTTAACATTCTCCAGTTAATGACCTTATGCAGGCACATTCTGGTATTGAGCTTGTAACAAAATTGCACCTGTTCCTTGAGCTGCTCCTTTTGGGAGTCTATTATCTATCAAGGCCTTTCTTGATCCCTTAGATCAATCCTGGGATTGAAAAGCTGTATTTTAGGACTCCTCATCTCAGCCTTTCTACAGCAAAAGTAGTTTTTTTGCAAAGGTCTTTCTGTGGTTCATTCATCTCCTTAAATCCTGGTGGGTAATTGAATAAGCTCAGCTGTGCTAATTTTTCCATTTTCCTTGTTTCTTCTTTTTTGCTCTGTTAAATGTTACCTTGATCCTGACATGCATCCAGATTGTCCTGCCTTTTCACTTGAAGAAGAGACGTGCATGTGTTTAAACTTCTTTTAATACAGAGGACATGAAATGTTCCTACAGTTTAATTGTGAGACGCTTGAAGAATAAATTCCGAAAAGTAGGAAAGAGAGAGGGAGAAAAGGAGGAGCAAAGCCCCAGACTTGCTTGTGTGGGTAGGAGTGTGCTCAGGATCAGCTAAAACTTGCCTTGGGCTGAAAGTAAATAGTCACAGAAAATACTTGTGCAGATCCCCAGTCTGTCCAGTTCCAGTCCTACTGGGGTGTTAGTGGGAAACAGGAAAAGAGGAATATTTTATTTTGTGTGTAAGCACACAAGCCATTCAGTCCTTGTAGCTGAATAACTAAAACTGGTGTGCCAGTCAGAGCCCAGACTAACCTGGTGTGTGTGGTCCCCAAGGGCTGCTGGTTTGGGCTCCAGGTGGGCCTGGCTTGTCTCATTTTCTGCTTCTTTCCCATGTGTGAAGGGCTTTGTGCTGGGTTCTGCTGTGCTTCCCTCCATCAGTTGGTGCTTCCCTGTGCAACTCCTGGTGCTTAACTTGGGGGGAGCCTTTTCTAGAGCCCCCGCACTCCCCATCTCCAGCAGCAAAAGCTGGATTCAGTGACACATCCCTTCCCTTCCCAGTGAGCTCTGGGATGGGGACCCTGCTCAGAGCATGCATTGATAGGCTTTAAAACTGAAGGGTTGTTGCTGAAATCGTACCTTATCTTTCTCTCTTTTTCTTTCCTTTTTTCCCCCTTTCTCTGTGTTTGTTTGTTGTTTTTTTTCCAACTCTGATCAGAACCGACCTTCCTTTGTCCAGCGTGCTGGGATCTTTGCAGCAGCCCATGCCGCAGCGCCTCGCCCGTTCCACCCGAGCTGCCCATGCCACTGGCTTGGACCTAACCTAGGCTCAATCTCAGCGTGGCCTGGGCAGGGGGGAACCATGGGGAGCTCTGCCTCATCGCTGGCCGCAGAGACGGAGTCGGACCATGGCTTCGGTAGCTCGCCCTACCCGGGGCACCCGGCCGTGGGCTGGTATAGGAGCAGCCCCGGTGGCCCCGTGTGGGAAAGTGCCCTTATAACGCGGCAGCACCAGCACTTACAGCACCGGCTGCGAAGGTAAGGAGGAGGGAAGGAGCCTGCTCACCTGCTCCCCTGCTCACCTGCTCACCTCTCAGCTTCGGCCCGGCTGCTGCCTTCGCGACACGAGTTGCTTTGCATCCTACTGAGTGTTGGGTCCCTGCATTCAGGGGCTCAGTTCAGTTCCTCGGGAAGCCAGAGCCAAATTCGCACCGATCTGGGTGATGCCGAACCCTGGCTTTACACAGGGGGGCTGATGTCTCCTGCAGAATGGGCTGCAGGACTCATCCCAGCTCTTCTTCCCTCGCCTGAATTGTCAAGGTGGCTGCCTGGGAATGGGATCTCAGTTCCTTGTTTGTCACGCTCTCATGGCTCCTTTTCTTTCTGGCCTTCCAACCACACTGTAGTGCCACAGGTGGAGGATTGTGTCTCCAGGTTGGGTGGCACTAAGTTGCAAGAGTTTCTGAACGTAGAAGAGCCAGAGAAACTGTTTTCATGCAAAAGCAGTGAAACGCTTCTGAATAACAGATCTACAGGAATGAAACACACCAAAAAATAATTACTCTTAAAAACATATTAGTGTTTCCAGCGCCCAATTCTTATCCCACCTTGATGAAATCAGCATCTCAGATGTGTCTCTGAGCTGTTGCCTCTGCCCCTTCCACATCAGCCACTTGCAGTGAGGAGTTTCTCTTGTTTTGGGGGGCTGGTGTCCTGTATTCAGTCTCTGACAGGTTGAGAGATTTATCAAAAAGCATCCAAAATCCCTCTGCCTGGAGGCTTGGCTACAGAGGCTGCCTTGTTTTGTGCTGATAACGTTTGAGCCTTTGCCTAATGCCTGCTTTGTGTGGACTCCAGCCTGGATGGGTGTCCATACCTGCTTGAGTCTCTTTGGAGCTGCTGGTCATTGAGGAATAGCTGCTTGCTGAGTGTCCCTGAGCTGTCCTGGCTTTCCCCTGGAGGTGTTTGCTGTGATGTTGGTGCAGTATCTGTGATGCAGTCCTCGTTTTGCTGCCTTCTGCTGCTGCCCAGGGTGTGCTTCCTGGGCTCTGCTGCATGACTCTAGAGCCTCCCAGCAATGTCAGGCTTTGCTCCTTTCTGGTCTTCTCTTGGGTCTTCTTGCTGAGTTGGGAACAGTGTGAAACCAATAAGTTGTTGTCTTTACTCTCTAGCACAGACTTGAGTACCTTTAAAAAAGATATTTTGTGCGATTCCCGAATTCTGTTGCTGTGTGTGCCAACCCTTGCGGTCCACAGCTCTGCTCGGTGATCTGTGCTGTGTGGGTTTGTCCCCTCTGGTTTAGAGGGGTTCTGCCAACAGAGCTGGGTCCTTCCTGCAAGATTATCCCTTCTGGACTGCCAGTTATCCCTCCGTTGCCTTAAGGAGCTGGAAGGTGTCTCAGCTCACAGATGAACTCCCTGCTATGGGCACAGCCAGAACTGAAATTTAGGAACTTCCAGTGTACACCTGGCCCTGGGCACTAAAAAAGGCAGTGTCTCTGCAGCCTCGTGTGTGGCAGCTGAGGCTGCTCACGACTCCAAGTCTGTAATTTGAGGAACTAAGTGATATCTTGACATGTGGAAATAAATTTCCTGAAGAACCAGCCTTGGTGGTGGAGCGGATGTTGGGGCAAGAACAGGAACTGCCGGTCTTGGCGCAGATAACGCTGGTGTCCTGTGGGGACAGGAGTGGCTTTTGTGATAATTCCTTATTGCCCTGCTGAAGGGAGAGCAGAGCTCATCCCCACTCGGTGTGGCGTGGCTCCTGGAGACAGGAAGATCAGCGCTGTGATTCACTGAGCAGCGAGTTGCGTGGGAAGAGCTCGCTCCAGGCAGTGGTGATGGAAGTGGGTTCAAAAGCCCTGCTGAGATCAGCCAGGCTGCCAGGCATCAAAGGGCCCAGGAGCAGCGGGTGATTGGTTTCCAGAGAGGAACAGATAAATATATTCTTTTAAAAAATTAAGTAAGTCAATAGAACAAGTCAGGGTAGGTATCCTGCCTGTGCATGTCCTCGTCCCTGGAGTTGTGTAGTGTAGGAAGGAAGTGGAGTACTGGGGAGTCAATTTGAGGCTGGGCAGGAGTTCTGGGATAGACTTTGCTTTTCCTGCTGCTTTTCTGTCCCTGCCTGCAGCCACCTTCAAAGCTGATAATGCTTTGGCTGCTGTGGAGCAGCACAGAGCCAAGCTGCTCTGAGCTGTCTCGGGGATGAACACAAACCTTTCTTGGCAGAAAAACAGGAACACAAATACTTAGTGAGTGACTTTGGTCTGTACTTGATGGGGGAGTTGGGGAAGTCACCCCTTATGGTGAGATGGGAATAAGGGGAGAAATCACTGCTGTTTGGCTTTCAAGATTTTAGAACCTGGGAGGAGGCTTCACTGTCTGCTGTTGCCCTTGGTGAGGCTGATGGTGTGGAATTCCCTCTTTTCTCCCTGTCTTCAGCAGACTGACAAGAGGGAGTAGAAAAAGGGCCTCAGGGGTAGAAGCAACAGACTTGTGACAATCAGATTTGAGTCTCTGGTCTTTTCTGGACAGGGCTGCACAGTCTCTTTCTGTGTGTCAGCATTTAAACAGGACCCTCTCCATTTCCCAGTGTGACAGGAGGACACAGCTATTGAAAGACTGGAGGTACCAGGTATGAGGTGCCTGTTGGAGGGATCTGATTGCAGAAATCTCTGCTTAGGGCAAAGGTGTTGGGTTTAAATTCACCCTGGTAGCTGTGTGCAGCCAGGCAAATTCTGGCTCAGCTACAAATCCCCTTGGGCTCTGTCTTGCTCGTATGCTTGGCTGGGCTGTTGTTGGGTGGGAGGGTTCAGCTGAACCCAGGGATCCATTGTGGCCAAGCTTCCCAACATGCCAAGCTCTTCCTGGAGCTGGGAGCAGGAAGGGGCAGTGCCACAGGCTTGGTCCTGGCAGCAGGACATGGCTCCATTGCTGGGGCTGCCCCTGTGGAATGGTTTGGGAGCTGTGGGATCAGAGTGGTTCCCAGCTGCTGCTGGAAGGGGTGGTGGCACCTCTCCAAGGTGCATCCTTCCACATTGCAAGGGGTTAGGGGGGAATTTGGGCTCTGCACTGTTTCCTGATGAGATTTAAGGGAATGCTCCTGTTCACCTCTTCCTTACTCCCAGGATTCATGAAGAGGGTCCTGTTGAGTACTGAGAACTTCTGGATTTTGCTCTTAGGAGAGGCTTTTGGGGAAAGGGTTGCAAGGTCTGTGCAGCTGACCTAAGTGTCTCTGCCCACTACTCACTTTGGCTGAAGCTCTCTGAACTCCCTCCTCTTCCAGAGGATGTTCATTTCCTGGGCTTTCCTGCAGCATTCTGAAAAGGATTTTTATTATTCTGTAAAAGCCTTTGCAGAATGAAATACCTCTGGGTCTCGATGACTGGAGGGAGGAACACACTCTTTTATTATTCTTGTATTTTATTATTATGATATGCTAAAAATATGTAAATCTCCCTGCCTTTAGAGGGAAGTGAGGGGACCTGCTTTTGTTTTTGGCAGGTGGTGGGAAGGCACTTGCTGTGCCACCCCCTGCTCCCCAGAAGCACTTGTTACTTCTGGGGAAAATCTCTGGGCAAGCCTGAGTGTCCTGTTTGTGAGCCCTTGCTTAAATACATGAACAGCAGCAAGTCAGAACTGCTGGGCAGTATCACAGAGGCCTTTTCTGTGGGGTCTGAGTTGTTTTGAGGCTGGTTTTGAGATTTTAATAACTAAACTCTGGCATATGGACATGTGGCAGGGAGCTGTGTGGAGGAATGTGGCTCTGTGCTGCTCCTTCAGCCTCCTCCTGTGGCACTGCAGCTCTGAGTGCAGCACAAGCAGAAGTGTCTGGAGGACACCAGGACAGTGCTTAGTCTGGAGAAAAGGAGGCTCAGGGAGGATCTTCTGGCTCTCCACAAGTCCCTGACAGGAGGGTGCAGCTGGGTGAGGGTTGGGCTCTGCTCCCAGGGAATAGGGACAGGACAAGAGGAAACAGCCTCGAGTTGTGCCAGGGGAGGTTCAGGTTGCATGCTGGGGAAACAATTCTTCACAGAAAAGGTGGTCAGGCATTGGAACAGGCTGCCCAGGGCAGTGGTGGAGTCACCATCACTGGAAGTATTCAGAAAGCATGTGGGTGTGACACTTGGGGACATGGATCTCACTGGGGGTCTTGGCAGCGCTGGGGAACAGTCGGGCTCGATGTACTGAGAGGGCTTTTCCCAACTAAATGATTCTGTGTGTTTCTTGTTGGGGAAACCAGGGCCCAAAGAAATGAGATTCTTGGGGAAAAAGGCTCCTGGTGAAGCATCAGGTGACTGCAGGGAGTCACCTGGTGATCACCTGCTTCTGTTTTCTGTCATCAGAGCTCAGGCTGGGCACTGGCCCTGGGAGGTCTGGCAGCCTCAGCAGGACAGGTACCCCAAAGAGCTGGGGTGGGGCAGGCACAGATCCCTGGGTTTGATCAGCAGCCTGCGTGGATTTGGGTTTGCTCAGAGAGTTTATTTTGCACCTTTCAAGAATCACTGACTGGTGGAGGTTGGAGGGGATCTCTGGGGTCCAGCTGGTCCATCTCCCTTCCTAAGGCTCCATGCAAAGAACAGATGAGGCTGTGGAACAGATGGGGATCACCAACACGTGCTCTGTGTATCCACAGAGGAGGGAAAAAGGAGCCACTCAGCCAAACCAGAGGGCACTACCAGCAGCTCTCATATTCAGGACATGCCTGCTCAGCACACACGAGTGGAGCCTGTGTTCCCCAGGTGCTGCAGTGAGGTGGATCCATCCCTGTGTGGGTTGTGCTCCCTCTGGAAGTTGCTGTGGAGTTCAGTTGGGATTTGCTGGAGTAAAGATGCTGCAGGTTGTGTGGATACTTGTTTGATGGGAATCTTTGGCTTGTAACTGTTTGCTCACCAGAGCCTGTGGTATCTGCAGCAGTGTCTTGCTCAAGGAGGTGTTGCAGTGCCAAGGAGTTGGCAGCATGGATGCTGTTTCATGTGCCTGAGGCTCCGAGCCCTGCCCATGCACTCTCCACTGCTCCAGGGTCACAAAGCCAATTACTTGTTTCAATTAGGGCTATTTATAGCTCTGGAGCCACAAATAACTTGGAGGGTGGTGCAGAGCAGTGGAGACCAGAGTTCTCAATAGATCCCCAAACAAACCCTCCCTTTGCTCCCTGTGTGCCCCCTCCAACCTTCCTCATTTCCATGTCCCACAGGAGCCATCCTGCCTCGAAGGAGGTCAAATCCAGGGCAGCTGGAGCATGTCCTCATCTTACATGGCAGGCTTGGCCAAATCTGAGCAGAAATGCCTGACCCTCTTGCCTGGATGTTGCTGTCACAGCATGGAGAGCACAGCAGAGATGTCCCTTTGACAGTGCCAGCCTGGAGAAGGGAAAAACCAGCATTTGGTTTGGGGATGCTCCTGTCTGGAGCAGCTGAGCACTTTTACTCCAGGACCGTGGGTTCAGGTCCTTCTCCAAGTGCAGGTGTTGGGAGTTTTGCTTTGGATGTTGAGGGTGGGGAGGGGGAGGAATTGGTAGCTTGTGATTTTCTTGGGTTTTTAAAAATTTTTTAAGAGTAAGAGGGGCCAGAGCAAGGATTTTTTTTTTTCCAGAGTAACCTTTTTGCGTTGCTTCTTTGGCTGTATAGAGAGGAACGTGGTCTTGTGTCTCATGGCAAATTATTTGTCCCCCTGAGAGGTGTCACACATGCAGCCTGGAGTTGTGAAATGGTCTCAGTCCTCTGGCAGGAGCTGGTGGATGGATTTGATGATAGTGGGAAGCTCAGGAACCTGGCTGAGCTGCTGCAAGGAAGGAGGAAGTGTAGGAAGGTGTGTGTTTGGAGGGTTATTCCTTCTCTCTGGATCAGGATGGAAACTGCAAACACATCCTCCTAACAGTGTGCAGCATCTGTCCTGGAGGGACATGGGCCTGCAGTGACCTCATGTTGTGGGCTTGTGAGAGGAGGGGTGAAGGCAGGAATATCCTCTGCTCTGGGTGGGCAGAGAGCTCCCTTCCCTGTGTGCACCCAGCCCTCCCTGGGATCACTCCAGAGCCCATTGCTCCCCTCTCAGATTACCAGGTGCTGCTTGCTGGGAAAGGCACGTGCTGGATTTCTCCAACCAGTAACTTAATCCAGTCTGACACTGGTGGCTCTGGCCTGGAATCTGACTAACATGAGTCACAAACAGCCAGGGGTGCTCAGAGCTGCACCCAGCTCCCTGCAGCCTCTTCCCCTGTGATCCCCAGCCCTGTGTCCCTGAAAGGTCCCTTGATCCCAGCGTGGCTGGAGCCTGGTGCTGAGCATGCAGGGGAGGCTGTGCTGAGTGAACCCTCTGCAGGCCTTTGTTCTCTGGGATGGAGCAGCCCTCAGCACGGGGCTCTGCCAACAGAAGGGCACACAGAGGAAAGGGGAGCCGTGCTTGGGTGCTGCTTGTGTTTGCCAAGCTGTGCTGCCTCTCTCTGTTCCTGCCTATGGACCCACAACCCACCCAGGTGCCTGTGCCTTTTCAGCCACTCTCTTCAAACAAACTGCCCTGGGCTTTTCTTTGACTTGGGCACCTTCCCGTGCTTCTCACCGTGCCAGCATTCCCACTCTGCCTGGCAAGGCACCAGGATCTCAGGCAGCACCCTTTGCCAGCCCGTGCAGCTCACAGCAGCCCCGGGCATCCCTGAGTCCCTGCGAGGGGCAGGTGCTCCAGGTCACCCTGAGGAGCTGAGAGGAACTCATCCGAAGAGAAGGAAGCTGCTCCTGCCTTACAGATGGCATTTCTGAGGCTGCAGCAGGACATCCACACCAGAAGGAAGCTGGAAGTGGAGTGTGAAGGCAGCCTGGAGCCCTTCTGGATGGCAGCAGGAGAGCTGGGGCTGCCGCGTGGGGGGTGAGGAGAGTTTGGGCTGCAGGTGCTTGCAGGCTGCCAAGTCAGCAGCTTGCAGGGGGCTGGGGCTGCCTTGCCTGCCCTTGCCCAGAGCTGTGCAGAGCTCAGCTGGGGCTGCAGACGCTCAGGTTCCAGCCTTGCTGCTCCCAGTGCTCCCTGTGCATCACACACTGGGGCTTGTGCTTACACTGTTGGGCTCTGGCATTTGGAGTGTGGCAGGTTGGCTACAGCAAAAGGGGATTTGGGGAGGCTGGATCTTGCCAGCTTTTGTGGGAGAGGACAGTGTCTGCTCTCCTTGGTCTTCAGCAGCATTCCCCACCTGTGGGATGGAGAGAAGTCAGACACAAGCAGGATCTTTTGTCTTCCTTAAAATCTGATTTTAATCTCCCTGCCTTGGTAAGTGAAGCTATATGTAGGTAGATGAATAGATGTTTGTGTGTGTATTTTTTCCCCTGCTTCCTTGCAATGCCAGGGAGAGGACACCTTTCATTCAGAGCCCTGTTGGCTGGCACGTGCCCCATGCAGCACTGGGACATTCTGTTAGACCCATGCCACCAGCTGTACCTTCCCTGCCCAGGAGCTGAGGCTTCTGCTCTCCTGCTGCCTTACCTACAGCTGCTGCGTCTGTCTGTGGGGAGGGACAAACATGGAAACATTTGCTGCTTCTGGAATATGAAAAGACTGTTGTTCTGCAGGAGCTTCAGGCTGCAGCCTGTGGCAAGAATGGAGTGATCAGTGCCATTGCTGCTGTCTTGCCCAGCAGCCCCTGTGGCATGTGCAGGGACTGGCATTGAGCACTTGACACACAGCCTAGTGAATCTGCAGCAGGGCTTCACCCTGGGACCTGTTGTCCCTGGTTATGTTCTCTTGCAGTTAATGTGTCTTCTGGGCACACTGCTGTGGGCCCTGCAGCCCTGCTTGCTCAGGAGCTGCCCTTGGTGGCAGCGTGCTTGGAGGGCAGAACAGCTGACAGGGCCCTGTGTCTGGTGCAGCATTTCAGTCTCCAGGGCACGGTGCTCCTTCCTCCTCTGTCCCATGCAGGTCAGCAGTGATGTCCTTCAGGGTGTCCTTGAGGAGTACCTGTGCTGAGCTTACCCGGGGCTGCCTGTGAGCATGTGTGTGACTTGATGAGGTTCAGGAGCTTTAAACAACAGCAGGAGCTGCTCTCCTTGGTAGAAAACTCAGTGTGGTGCTGCAGGGAAGGGACACTGAGCTGTTGGAGCAGCCCCAGCCTGGCCCTTCTGGGGCTGCTGTGCTGGCAGGATGCTTCCCTCTGGCACATGGACTCGGGAGGGTTAATGGCACGTGCTCCAGCCAGGAGCATCCTCTTGAGTCCAGCTGTCACAATACTAAGTGAAGTGTGTGTCATCTTTACAAGGCAGTAAACAGTGCTACAGTCTGGATTACCCAGCCTGGAGGCCTCCAGGGTACAGTACAACTTGGAGGGGCTTCCCTCGTAATTCCAGCCTTCTGCTGGCTCCTGGAGTCAGCCAGGCTCAGTTGCTGGCTCAGTTAAGGTGGCAGTAGCTCTAGAGCCCGGGGTATGAGCAGAAGGAGCAGGTTGGGATGCTGGGTGGTCGTGTGGCTCAGTCTGCCTCGCACAGCATTGTTCTGCTCCATTCCTGGCCCTTCCATAAAGCCCACCAAGTCCTCCTCTCTGTCTCCAAGAGGCTGGAGAAACCAATTTTCCCATTTTGAAAGGGCACAGTGATGCCAAACTCAGTCTGAGGCCAAGTGTGGATTCCTGTGTTGAACCCGTGTTTGATGGGGCATTGGGACTGTGGTGGGCTTCTGGTGTGCCCCTGTGTCCTCCTGGAGCCTGGTGTTTGCTGTGGGATCCTGCAGGGTGATCTGTGACTGGCAACTGCCTGGGATGGCCTCGAGGCACCGCTGCCTTGGTGCTGATGGGCAGGAGGTGCATGGAAGGGTTTTGTGCTGAGGGAGCCTCTGTCACTGCCCACACAGGATGCTGTGTGCCAGAGGATACAGGCCAGGGTCCAGTCTGCACACCCACAGCTATTTCACCTGCACACTGGCACTGAATGTTGCCCAGGACTGTCCTAGAAGCTGCCAGTGCCAGGAAATGAAAATGCCAAGTAGGCTGTGCATGGTGAAGCATTCCCAGCCAAACCACAGTAAGGTCAGTGTGTTTTATCCCATTGGACTTCTAGGGAACTGTGGCTAATTGTCCTCTCTAAAGTTCAGGCACATGAGAAAGAGGAGTGGCCTTTATAGGTGAGGAGCTCACACACAAACAGATCCATTGCTGTTGGTGGGACTCGGCCTGTGCACAGATCCCATCCTCTCCATCTCCCTTGCAAGAAGAAGCTGCACTCAGTTGCTGGCTGGGGCATCTCAAGGAGATATTTCAGTGGCAGGGCTTCAGAGCTCCCCAGTGCCTGAGGGGTCAGTTTTGATCCATAGTTCGACCTCTCAAAACCCCCAGCCCTAGGGTGATTTCTGGAATGAGGAATGAGCCTGGCCTGGGTCATGCCCAGGGGCTGAAAGGCCAAAGTCTCCTTGGCTGTAGTTCTGAAATTCCTCATGGTTTTGGCAGCACAGGACAGAGGGCTGGCTCAGGGCATGGGGATGAAGGGATGCTGTCACAGGAAAGCTGTTCTGTTGAAGTTCACTAAAGGGGTTTTGCTTTTGATTTTTTGAAGATTGTGTGTCACCCAGTTGTGCAAAGCAGAGTCAGGATTCCCTGGAAGCTGCAGGGCACTCTGACCTTTCCTTGGCTTCTCAGGGGAGGGGGCAGTGGGGGCCTTGGTGCCCCATGGCTCTTTGCACCTGCAGGAATATCAGTCCATGACTTGACAGCCTTTTCCTCCAGATCTAGTGTGCAGAGCTGGCAAATTCCTGGAGGTGCAGGGGATAATTTAGCTCGCCTCTGACCTCAGCAGGTAGGAATGGTGTTTAACCAGTGCCAGAATGAGAAGGCAGTGGGTGACATTTGGGATGGGGGTGTCCCTTCTCCTGTCCTTGGTGGCTGCAGTGTGGAAGTCATGTGAGCAGCCACCAGCCTGCAGATGTCCTGTCCCTTTTGTAGCATTTTCTGCCAGCTGTATTTATTGAGCCTGACAGTTCAGGTGCTGTGGAGATGCATGGATTTCTATTAACTGAGCCCTGCGTGTGCCCCGCTGCCAAGCCAGCCCAGGCATTGGCATTGCAGGCTGGAGCACAGCAGCTGGAAATGCAGAGTGATTGCTTCAATGGAGATGTGAGAGGTGGAGCAAACAGCTTTGGAGCTGTGGTATTGCTCCTGACCAATTTCCCCTCCCCTCTCTTTCATTCCCTCTTTCTCTTCCCCCACCACTCTTCCAATTCTATTTTAACAGCACTACAAATTGCAGCATAAATCTTTAGCTGAGCAGCAATTTGGCTTGGCAGCCACCAGTAAATCTCCTCTTGCAGCCTCCCCATGTGAGGAAGTTGCAGTGGGAGTAAGGGGATGTAGGTGAGTCCTGACTTTGCAGTCCCATCAGGTTTTCCTGGCTCTTTCCAGCTATGGGCCCATAGCCTTAGTCCCCCATCTCTCTAGTCCTGGGAAACAGGAAAATTCTTCTCCCACTCCAGCCTTCAGTTCAAACATCAGGTGAGTTGGGAAGTGTTGTCAAACACAGCCTCAAACATGGAATAGGAGGAGTACCAGCATAAGTTCCAAATGCTGTTGTTCAAATGTGTGATCCTAAAGTTGTTCCCTGTTCATGAAGACAGTACAAGGTGGTCTTCATCTGAGCAAGTGGACCTGTCCCTCCAAACTACCCTGCACACACAGGTGCTGTTGTTACCTGATGCAGAGTGTGTGTATCCTCCGTGGGCTGTGGTAGGAGAAGTGATGGAAAATAGCTCTGAGTGGTGTGTGATAGGCAAAACTTTTGCCATTTAGTCCATGCAAGGAATCTGTCTGTGCAGTCCCACACCAGGAGCTGTTTGTCCCAGCAAACATTTTCCAGCTCTGGTCTGTGCCTTGGATATGTTCTGCCTGTGTTTGTAGCTCCCTTCCAGCGCCTTTGAGCTTAACCACCCTGATGTTAGGAAGGAATTGTTCCCTGTGAGGGTGGGCAGGCCCTGGCACAGGGTGCCCAGAGCAGCTGTGGCTGCCCCTGGATCCCTGGAAGAGTCCAAGGCCAGGCTGGGCAGGGCTTGGAGCAGCCTGGTGGGATAGTGGAAGGTGTCCCATGGAATGAGATGGACTTTGAGGTCCCTTCCAACCCATTCTGTGGTTCTGTGAATACGAGACCAGGATAAAGTTCAGACCGTGCCTTTGTCTTGGCCTCTTCTTGGCTGGGTGTGAAGCTTTAAAGGCATTTTCCATGCTGGATTCTTCAAAGACTGGGCAAGTGTTGAAAGACACAAGGAGAACTCTGCCTGAAGTCAACACCACTTGCTTTTTTTGTGAAGGACCCCTGAGAAAACTGAGGTGCAAAGGGGAGAGGCACCTGCTGCAGAAGTGTGTTAGAAAACAGAGAGGTTCTGGGGCTTTGGAGCAGAGTTTCTTTTTTTGTAGAGAAGCACAAATCCCTGCAGTGCTGGCTCCAGATGGCCACCTCACCCTTCTCTGTTCTCTGGGGAGTGCAGGCTCTTTGAGGCAGACCACAGACCCTCACTTAAAAAGAAATTCCTTAATTGGCTTAAAGACAGAGAAATGAAAACAACAAGTAGAGGTTCCTCTTCATGCAGCCTGCTTTCCTCAGGGGTTGCTTTTGAAGTGACTGTTCAAACATACCTCAGGTGTGAGGAGCTAAGTGGATGGAAACAAGTGTCCTGTGGTCCCACGAGTCCACCCTCCTTGCTGAAGCTGTCCCAGCTCCTCAGATGAGAGAGAAGCTTAATGAGTTCAGCTTCTTGCTCCTTTCCTTGCCTCCTCCCCTCCCTGCTGAGAGCAGGTAAGGCTGTATTGTGAAACAACTGTGGCTATCAGCCCCATCAGTACTTCCCTTCCTTGCCACATTCTCAGCTGAAAGGCTTCCCTGCCTGCATCCTGCATCCCTGAGCTTCCTTCAAAGAGCCTGTGCTGCTCTTGAGCCCATTTCAAGTAGAACCTGGAGAGAGCGGATCCAAACTTATTCCAAGGATCTTCATGCCCTGATCTGTGAGCTCCTGTGGTACCCTGGCAGCTGGGGTGAGGGACACATCAGCAGGTTTGCCTTGGGATCCTTTTCTCTCCCAAGAGAAGCTGGGCTCCTGTGTTGTGAGATCTTTATAGAGCTGTGCTCGCCCAACTCAAGCACAGAGCCTTTGTTAGTGGTACTGGGGTGATGGAAGCCCTCTATAAGCTCCTGGTTAGATCCTGGCACTGGTCTTGTACTGAAGATTTGGCCTTCGTCCTCTTCAGGGGGTGGCAGCTGTCCTAGAAAGGGCACAGTCTTGGTGTTTATACCAGCCTCCTCACTAGCACTGAAGGACCTGGTGTGATGTAGGTGAGCTGGCAACTCCTTGACAGCCCTGGGGTGATGTTTGCAGGCAGAGCTGGCTCTGCTCCTCTGGCACTGGTGCCTGGGTGCTCAGAGGTCCTGGGAGCCCTCTGGATCTCAGGATCAGGTTCCCCCACACACATACACACACCCTTTACTAGCTGTAATAAACCATATGCGCTGTTATTTAAATAGAATAAATTTTAAAATGGAAAAGCCTGCAGGAGCATCTGGAAGTTCAGCACCTGTGGAAAATCAGCAGCTGAAGGAGCTGTATGTGAAGTGAGAATGGGGAGAGGAGCCTATAAAGGGCTCAGTGGAAAAAGAGGAGTGTCTGGAAGTCTTTCATCTTCCCATTGCAGTGTTCAGATGCGACTCCAGCTGCTTTCTATTCTGGGATGCAGGGAAGTGTGTGCTCCCACACGTGGCTACTGCAGCTCAGGAAGCAGCTCTGGATTGACCCAAAGGTTGGGAAATCATTCTGCTGTACAGTGAGAGGAATTCAGAGGATGGTGAAGGTGCATTGACAGGGCTTGAGAGATTCACATTTCATTTCTGAATTTGTCTTAGACTTAGTGGTCTGTCAGTGCTTTGGCTGCTGTTCTTCCCCATGGAAGAAGAATCCAAGGCTCTCCAAAACACCGTTTGCTGCAGGCACAGAGAAGTCTGTACAGGTGTGAAGCCATATTCTTTTTGGGTGCTGATGGTGTTTCTTAGGTTGCAGTGGGAAAATCAGTCCCAGTTCTGTCTGGAAGCCGACCACATACTTTGTGGGAAAAGGAAATGTGGCAGCCAGGCAGGTGTTGCAAGCTGAGGAGGACACAGCCATCTCTCTGTATTCACTGGAGACCAAATGGACACTGGAATTCCTTTGCTTCAGGAGGGGCTTCTCCCTGTTCTCTCCTGGCTAATTCACACAACTGGCATCCCAGATTCTCCTTGTTTCAGGTTCCTTAAAGTTAAGAATTTTATTTCCTGTCCTGCTGTACAGTGAACTCTCCACACTCAAGAAGAAATTCACTTACTAGCTCGATGTGCAGATATGAACATCCCACTTGTGCTGCATTGCCCTAACCCTGCGTCCCATCCCAGACACTTCTGCCCAAACCTTCAACCCCTTTTGGAGGCTGAAGGGCCAAGGCATGACCCCTCTGGAGCAGGGGACACTGAGAGGTGGCAGTTAGCAGCCCTGAGATGGGGGGATGAGCAGTGGTGGCTGGCTGGTCACACGGTGCTTGCCAGCATCCCAGGTGGGCAGGCAGGGATCTCTTGCAGCCTGGTTCTCCTGAGTTGCTGATGGTTTTCCCCCCAGGAATGATGCATATCCCACTTGACTGCCAGGCCCTCCCCTCTCCTGGTGTGGTTCACCAGCTTTGACAGGAAGGGCCAACCCCGCTGCAGGCTTTCACCATTTGTCACAATAAATTGCTTCTTCCTCCTGCTGCGTGGGGAGATGCTGGTTCGTGTGCCCTGAGTCTGAGCAGACCTGAGGCTGCTTCTCCCCCTCCTTGCTCTTCCTCCCCCCAAGCCTGCAAGGAGAGCAGAGCCTGCTGCAGCTGGCAACAGGCTCCCCAAAGCTTGCCTGATGCAGCAACAAATTTTGTGTGCTCTTGCATTCAGCTGCTTGACCTGACATGACATGGGAAGGGGAACAGAGCTGGAGAAGGTGCTGATGCTCCGGGAGCAGGAAGGGCAGGAGCCGTCTGTGAGGCTGGGGGGGTTTGCTGCTGTCTGTGGTGGCCCCTCTCCAGCACAGGTCAGTACAATGGGAGGGCCTGGCTCCAGCACAGCAGCTGCACCAGGCCTTGGTGTGTCTTTTCCAGCAGCTGGCAGGGAGCGTGGATGCACTGGAAGTTGTGTGTGGAGCCAGGAACTCAGTGGAGAGCAGTGTTTGTGTGTGTGTGTACAAACTGCAGTACCCAGTTCAACTGGGACTCTGCTCTGTGCATCTTTGGACAGGGTTCCTGATGCAGGAGAGGGGGCATTCAGGTTTGCCCTCTGCCTTCTGGCCTTCTGTCACCAAAGGAGCTGGTGACGTGCCAGGCAAGTCGAGCAGGGTGTGCTGGTGGTGCCAGTGGCTGTGGGGGACCCTCCATCCTCGCCCGTGCCTGGCTGCTGGGTGGTGTTTGTGGTGTAGCTGCAGTGGCCTCATTGCTGTGCCCTGATCAGTCACACTCTGAACTCCAGGGATGCTGGGAGCTGCCAGAGCTCCTCTCTCCTCCTCTGGCCCCTGGCAGTCTGTCTTTCTCTCTGCAGATCAGTGCAAAGCTTTTTGGCTGAGATGTTAAGCGTGAGCTGCTTTCCTGAGGTCCAGGGCTGGCTTAGCTCTTCATTAAGGCCTGTTAATCATGCTGAGGAGCCTGACAGCTGCTGGCCATGGAGCTCAGTGCCCTGCTGCCTTCCAGCTCTGTGGGATGGTGCTGCCCGGGGTGCCCCAGTGTCACTGGCAGCCCCGGGAAGGGCACTGCCTGCTCTGGCATGGGACAGTGCAACTGCAGAGCTTGGCTTGAGAACTTTCCTTGTTTGCAGGAAGAGTTCCCAGCAGCAGCTCTGCCAGGAGCTGGGATGGTGGCCAAGTTAAAGCCCTAGGAGAGGAGGAAGAGGAGGCTGGGGGCTCTGCTTCTGCCTGCCAGACTGCAGCCCTGCTCTCCTTAGTCTCAGACCTCATGGCTACATGAGTCTTTCTCTCTTCCTCCATCCCAAATGGTACCAAGCTCTTATTACTGTTGGTTTTTGTCTTAATTGCACCCTGGAGCTATGCTTTGATGTATTTTATCAGGGAGAACTTAGGGAAAAAGATGATTGTTTCTGAAGCACATAGCAGCCTGCCCAGTGTAGGGCTGGGAACTGGTGGGACAAAAGGAGAGGGGGGCCTGGCAGTGCCCTCCCACCCCCTTGCTGTGGCTGTGCCATGATGGCTCCAGCACCCCACAGCCCCCACGGGGCTCTGAGAGGGGCAGGCAGCCCCCTCCACACTCATGGGGCATCCCCCAGCAGCACAGCCCTCAAAGGCAGCAAAGGGCTTTGAATTTCCTTCTCCTCTGATTTAATTTACCCTCTGAAGGTCCAGGGTGGTGTCTTGGAGCTGAGCTGGTGGTGCTGGCTGTGAGAGGGGGTGGGGGAGTGGAGCTGCTCCCAGAGCATCACCTGCAGCTCCTCAAACCATGCCTCACTCTCCAGACACGAGGCACACAAAGAGGTGTCCTCTACTCCATTCCCTCACGCCTTTCATCTGAAACCCTTCCATCCTGAGCTCTTCTGGCCATCCCTCCTGCTTTTCCTACTCAAGATTCACTAATTCATTTCAAATCATGGCAGGTTTTTTTAATTAAAACCTACCATGATTTGAAATGAATTAGTGTAGCAGCAGTATTAAAGAACATCATCTTCCCAGCTGTTCCTCCCCAGCGTCTTGCTAGTCCTAGAGCAGCTGCCCTGGTCATAAATCCTCTCCCTGCTGTTTTTGATATTCCCTGATTTCTGTACATCTTACACTGTCCTAACACCAGAGGAAGCTTGGAGATCTGTGTTCTCATCCCTGTGTGATGTGACCTGCTCACATGTTTAGTGCTTCTTCTGTTTTAGGTGGTCACAAATTTTGCTGGACAAATTCATTTTGCATGGGAAACTTTCCGCTCAGACCACAGATGGAGTGTAGTTACAAAAAGCATACAGGGTAGCTGATCCAATTTTTATCAGGCTTTCTAAAAAACAAAAATACATTTCTCAAAGTGTTTTCTTGCCCCAAGTATGCAAGAAGCTGAAGCTCCAAGTATCCAACAGAACTTGGGGTCATCAGTTTTCAAGGATTCGGGCCTTTTATTGACAAAAAAGGATAAAATTCTTGAATTTTTGTGTTGCATTTGCTGGAGGACTATGGGCTTATTTTCCCTGAAAAAGCAGCTTTTTTGGGAGCTGGAGGCATGCTGAAGCACTCACTGATGTTTTGGCAGAACCAGATGTCCTTTGTGCCTTTACACCCAAGTTACACCAATTTCATGCCACTGTGACAAACCCCTATAAAACTGCTGTAGCTCATTTCTGTATTTGCTCTTGAGAGGATTTAAATATCCATTATATGCAGATTTTGGTCAAAGCAAGGCTGTTCAGTTCATCACCTCCTCAAGCCAAATCAGTGTGTTAATGGCCATGGTACAGGGCTGGCTGAGTTAAGGACACAGATTTCTTCCCCCTGCTATAATATTTGGGTGCAAATGGAGCTCGGTATTTTTTGCTTTTAATTTCCCCAGGCACACACAGGACTGAGGAAATTAGGTACAGAAAAGGTAAATAAAGTCATTGAGTAAGAGGAATGATGGCAGCAGTAGCGCTGTGCTAAATTGGTTTCTTTGAAGTAAAGTCTGATTGCAACTGCTGAAATTTCCCCTGCTTGCATGCAGGGAGGCAAGATGAGATTATTAATTATAACAACAGGCTGGAATTGATCTTAATGAGAAATAGTGCAGCTTGGGTGGAACTGAGGCTGTGCTGGTGGCTGTCTCCAAGCTGGGGCTCCAGAAGGACCTTCCTGGACTGTTCTCCTGCCAGCCTTGCTGCTCCAGAGCCTGTCCCATGATGATCCCATGCTACTGAGTCCTTCCTGCCTGGGTTTGGAACAAGTCACATTGCTGTTGGCCATCTCATCTGGGTCCTGCATCTCAATAACCTTGGACAGGTGCAGGAGGTGCTGCTGTGGGGTGAGACCTCATCAAAAGCTCGTGAATCCAGAGCCTGCAAAGCTTTCGAGCAAAGCTGGAACTTGGACTTTGCTGACCTTGGAATACTCAGTCTGCCTCCTCCTTTTGTATCCCCAGGGATTGTAATTGTTGCCCTGGCAGACATGTGGGAAACCTGCTCATTAGCCAAGGAGCCTTTGGGGATGGTCTTGTCCCAGCTTGCCTGTGCTTTGCCAGCCAAACTGGTTTTCTTTTGAGAGCTCATTTCTTACAACACTGCAGCAATTAAGGTATATTAAAGGCTAATCATGCCCAGCCTGTTTTTCTCACAAGACAAGCCTTCCAGATTCTGATTCTGCTTTGATGAAGAGTGATGAAAGTCTCTTGTCTGCTGTCCATCAGTTTAGGGTAACTCTCCCCGTGTGTCCCCAGGCTCGGAGAGAAGCCATTGCGAGGCACGTTCCTTCCAGCTGTGTGTCACCTGGCATTCCTGCAGCAACTCCAGTGACTTCAGACGGGCAGATCCCTCCAAAGACTCTGCCCCTTCCCTCCAATTCCTGAGCAAAACCCAGGGATTTCAGTCATGAGGAGGTCTCTGCAAGCCATGACAGTCTCCTCAACTTCCCTTCCTCATCCAAGCCAGACTTTGGTGTGTGTCACAGGAGCTTGCAGGGTGCTCCTGACCCAGCTGTGCTTCTGCCCTCCTCCTGTTTCCCACCACACTCTGAACACATTCCTTGGTGTCTCTTCATGGCTGGGGGAGGATAGAGGAGTGTATTCTCTATCCCACTTGCACCCCTTGCAAGCACTGGTGTTTACAGAGCATTGCCCAACGCTCTCAGGGAGGGACAGGGTGGGATTGTTGGAGTGTCCTGTGCAGGGCCAGGAGTGGGACTCATGATCCCTGTGGGTCCCTTCCAGCTCAGGACAGTCTGTGATTCTATGAAGTTCTTTCTTGCCTGTCCCACAGCAAGATATCCCCTCTCACCCTCACATCTGACAGGCAATCCCAGTTTTTGGGGAGCTAGCAAGAGAGTAAATTACAGGGACAGCTGCAGTTTGAGAGTGTGTTCTGTGGCTTTGTTGGCTGCCAGAAAACTCCTGTGCTGAGTGCACCCTGTACAGCTAGGCCAGTGTTTTTTCTCTCAGACCTCTCATTAGCAGAATTCAGCTTTCCCCTGGGAACTTCTCATTAAAACTCCCAGCCTCTTCTCTCCCTGGCTGTTGGAGCACATCTGAGCTGCAGGAGCTGTGTCCAGTGTGGGAAAAGAAGAAACTCAATAGAAACTGTGCTAGAACCATCTGGAAGTTTGGTGCCATGGGACCAAGAAATTCCCAGGAACTGGAGTGCGTCATCAGCTTGGGAAACTCTTTGTGTCTGTCTGAGCCTCTTGGCACCTCTGGGGAGGGTTGTGTGGTGTTGCTGGGTCTTTTATGGCCCCATTCACTATCAAGTGCTCACCCTTGCATGGGTTCCTGTGGAAGAATTAGACCTTTTATCCCCTCCCTTCTGCTTTGGTGAGGGATTTTTGCCTGCCACCATTGCTTCATTAAACAGGACAAATCCAGTTATCCTGTTTCAATTCACTGTAGGTTATCACCAGTAGAAAATGCCATTTCCTGCGTAAATGTGATTGTCCTGCTCCAGTGAAGGGTCAGGAGCATGGATACCTGGCAGGGAGGAGGGAGCCTCCAGAAGGAAGGGATGTCCTGGCCACAGGAGAGTTTGCCATGGAAGGGAACCAGGCTGGTCCCTTGGCTGATTTTCCATCCCTGACCTAAGCTGTGTTTCTGGGAACTCGTTGACAGTTTGTCCAGGATTGACGCTAAAGAGTGAGAGCAGATATAAATATATGATAAAGCTCTGGAGTGCTCAAAAATTAATATTTCAGGATCAAGTCTTTATTTCCTCAAGTGCTCCAACAAAAGGAGAAATTTGTGTAGTTGTAGTTGTTGTGGTTCCCTTCCACCAACTGAAGGAACAAAAGGAGCTCAGAGCAAAGCCCCAGCTCTGGTCCTGGCTGAGAGGGATGCCTGGTGTCAGAGACTGCATAAAGAAAGTGGTGACCCTTTTGGGGCTGTTTTTGGTCTTGGGGCTGGTGTTGGAGTGCTTTGGTGGTCAGGGTGCTGGAGTGTGAGTCCTGCAAGGAGAGGGTGAGAGAGCTGGGCTCAGTCAGGAGTTCAACACAAGAAAGATGTTGCCCTGCTGGAGTGAGTCCAAAGGAGGGCCCTGATTTGATCACTTAGAGCTGGAGCCCCTCTGCTCTGGAGCCAGGCTGGCAGAGCTGGGGGTGCTCACCTGCAGAGGAGAAGGCTCCAGGGACACCTCAGAGCCCCTGCCAGGGCCCCAAGGGGCTCCAGGAGAGCTGCAGAGGGACTGGGGACAAGGCATGGAGGGACAGGACACAGGGAATGGCTCCCACTGCCAGAGGGCAGGGCTGGATGGGATATTGGGAATTAGGAATTGTTCCCTGTGAGGGTGGGCAGGCCCTGGCACAGGGTGCCCAGAGCAGCTGTGGCTGCCCCTGGATCCCTGGCAGTGCCCAAGGCCAGGCTGGATGGGGCTTGGAACAGCCTGGGACAGTGGAAGGTGTCCCTGCCATGGCAGGGGGCTGGAACAAGATGATCTTTAAGGTCCCTTCCAGCTCAAACTATTCCATGATTCCGTGATTAGTTCCAGCTGGAGAGAAAGCATTGAAGGCGCTGTAGCAATACCTCAGACACATCATCCAGAGGTCAGAGCCAGGCTCTTCACAGCAGCACATGGTGGGAGGGCAGGAAACAACAAACACAGGATGAAACAGGAGAGTATCAGACTGGATATAAGGAGAAGCATTTCTGCCCAAGGACAGTCAGTTAAATGAGGTTGCTGCCCAGAGAGGTTGTGAAGTCTCCATCCTTGGAGGTTTTCAAGACCAGACTGTCTAAACCTGCTGCAATCCCTTTAAGAGATTCAGCTTGAAGCAGGAGTTTGAGCTGGGGACCACCCTGAGGTCTCTTCTGCCCTGTTTACTCTGGGATCCTCCATGCCTGCTCTGTGGAAGTGGGGTGCTGCTTCTGCACACACGTAGAGAGGTGCAGCCTCTGGTTTTGGGAATGTTTGTGCCATTGCAGTGGGACCACCTGGCACTGCCTGACGTGGATACTTGGATACAGTGCTCCAGGAAAGTGTGGCTGAGTTAGGGGTGGGCTCTCTTTGCTGTCCCTGCCCTTGCTCAGCAGATCTGGAAGACAAGGTCAAAGAGACAGGTCCTTCTGCTGCCTTATTTTTGTCCATGTCTCTCTGAGACAGAATATCCTGAGTTAGAAAGGTCCTGGAAGTCTGGGGTGAAGGTCATTGGTATAAAAGCCTGGTTTATTTTCTTGTTTCACTTTGGAGGCAGGATTTGGAAGTACTTATGCAACCTGCCCTGTTTGGATGATGCCAGCACGGAGCTGGCGACACTTTCCTTTATAGCCTTGGGGGTTCAGAAGTGTGAATCAGAGACTGTTTGTCTCCACTGATGCTCCTATAGAAACTTGTACCAAGTGGAAAGTCCCAGCTCCCCGTGTTTCTGTGTTGCTCTGCCAGTATATCTGCTGCAACCTTCCAGGTCCAGCCTCCCAGCCCTTGCCTGGCTCTGCAAGAGTGAGTCAGCTCAGCCAACAGCATCTCCTCGCCCGGGCTTCATGGTCCCAGCCCACGTGTGCTCCTAGCAGTGCACTGCCAGAGGGATTCTCAGTGGTTCCTGACCTCCTGCACCCCTTCCTGGTGGGCACAGGTGCCTTCTGCTCCTGCTGGCTCTGGAGATGTGGTAGGTCTGTGTGGGAGAAGGCTCAGCAGTCCTCTCTTAGGTCAGGGTCCGCAGTGCTACTGAAAGAAAATTAAATGGGAAATATTAAATAGAAAGTATGGGGTTGAGGGGAAGGGATTCACAGCTCACAGACATTGAGGCAGGATTTGTTTAGAGTTTTTTTGTAATTTATCTTTTCTTCCACAAAATTCGTGTGCTTTTTCTTGTATTTGTCAGTGAGGATTTTGCTGGGATGCATTGTGTGTCAGAGAGCTCAGGGTTTGTGCTGCTGACTAGAACAATTGATTTTTATTTATTTGTTTATTTACTGCGGGAGAGAAACTAAGCCATAAGTTTTAAGACTTCAGCTGCTCTGGAGGAATTTTATTTAGAGAAACAGCCTGATTGTGTTGCTGTGTGTGATTGACACAAGCTCCTCTAATCCTGTTGCCAGTGTGGGCTCTGCAGCAGAGCCTTGGGATCTGTCACTCCAGTGCCCAGGTCACCTCGAGCTGTTCTCTGGCAGTCCACAATGCTTCTGCCCAGAGCTGGGTGCCATCTCCTGCCCTGGAGCCCAGCTGCACATCCCACAGCCCTGGCACACCACCAGCTCCCTGCCAGCAGGAAAGATGTAACTGCAGGTTTTTGGGCTCCTCCCGGTTCCCCACCCTGCCTTGTTCCTTCCTGTTTTGCCCTGCTTCAGAGATGACTTGTGTCCCAGATGGTGCCCAACAGTGGTGGCCATCCCTGGGCAGTTTGGTGGCTGTGTATAGGAGCCAGGGCTCTGCAGCAGCTGGACACACAGGGCTCAGCAAATTCATCACTCAGCAGAGCCCAGGGCAGGGATATCACTGTCCTGAAGTGGTTTTGGAAGCTGACCAGCTGGAAACTTCTTAATCCCTGGAGCAGTGAGGTTCCCTGGGACCTGATCAGTGTGCTGAAAGCTGCCTGCTTGCTTGAGTACTTTCTATATTATTTTTTAAGCATGATAATTACACTGCTGCAATTGCCAAGGTAGGGGCACGCTTGCCAACGCGGTGGTGCCTCCTGCCAGCTGATGCCTCCTGCCTTGGGTGGGGAGAGCTGCTGTGCTGGGAAGCACAGCCATGTGGATGCATGCTCATCCATGCTGCTGGAGATGTGGGGTTGTAGCCTGTTACCCTGTCCTTGCACCCCAAGGTGCCCTTTGTGTGTGCACCCCAAACGAGCCTCCAGCAGCTCCACGCTGCCAGGCTGCAGAGCGGAGCCCTGCATCACCCTGTGAAGTGTCCCCCAGGAAAGCCCTTCTGTGGGCGGGTATTGCCAGGTCCCTGGTTTCAGAGGAGCTCCTCTCCCACAGGAAGGTGACAGGCAATGTTTATCTCAGTTGTGTTTGCTGGGGCTGGAGAGTGACTGTGTTAACACGCAGCAGATGGGCCTGGTGAATAGGTGCTGGAGATAACCCTATTTCCTCATTCAGCCTTGTTGCCTGCTGGGAAAGGAGCCAGCCAGGCTGTTTAAGGAGAAGTGTGGAGCCTGGACAGTCTGAGGATGGATTTCTCCTTCAGCTGGTTCAGTTTTGGGAGGAGGTTGTTGCTGTGGGACAGAGGCTGCTGCCACAACCCACCACATTCTGGTATGGGTTGGACCATAGAAAGGCAGATTCCAGCCTGATGCCTGCTGGGATCTTTGGACCCTAAATTTAATTCCATTCCAGGCAGGGACTGGAATTGTCCATCAGTCCCAGGCAGGGTTGCAGGGAAAGCAGGCTGCAGGGTGGTGTCCTGCCAGTTGCCAAGGCTGGGGGACTGGTGGCGGGAACCCAGAACTGTGGGGCACAGCTGAAGGTGTCCCGTGTCCTCTGCCATGCTGTGTGCCTCTCACTCACTTTCAGGGAAAACCATGTGACTGCTGGGCTCCACGATGTACAACAGAAGGCAGGGGAGTCTCCTGCCAAAGCTTGTCACACTGGTGGCCCTGCCACTACAGGACCTTTGGGGGAAGAGCTGACGGCCCTTCTGGAAGGCTTTTTGGTTTTCCTGAGAAAGTCAAGTAGGTGGAAATCCCAGCAGCAGCTGGACAGTGTTAGGGGCTGACTCCTGTTTCAAGGGGCGAGAAGATGGCCCTGGGAGGGGGACAGTGTGACCAGAGAATATCATGGCTCCCCAGTGCCATTCCAGGACACTTTAGTGTCCTGGCTTCCATCTCCCTTCCAGCTGCCTGGAGCCTGGATCTCCTGCCCAGCCAAGTGAACTGGTGCTGCCTTCCCTGAGCCTGCAGCTTGTTGCTGATGCCACCAGGTCTGGTGATGTGGCTCATCCCAATGTCCCCTCGTGTGGTACTTCTGTCTATGAGGTTATCCTAGGTTTTCTCCTCTCTGTGGAAGGAACAGGCTGATTCCTTCCACAGCCCCATGGTGGCACTGCTAGAAGCCTTTGCCTGCTGGGTAGGACCGTGGGTGTGTGAGGGATGTGAAGGAGGAAGATTGGTGGCTGTTTGTCCCAATCCACAGAAAGCACTGCATGTTTTGGGTGGGTTTTTTGGAGCCAGTGCTCTCCTGCACTGTGTACACAGCATGGAGGAGGCTGGCACAGGTTGCTGACAGCCTTCCCTTGCCTTTTGCTGATGCCTGTGGTTTGATGAACCTCACCAGTAAGACAAATGGATGTAACAGGGTCATGGTGCCCTTCATGGTCCCATTTGCTGCCAAAGCAGGGCAGCAGCACCTTCCCCTCCTCTGCTTGAGGAATGATCTCCCTTTCAGATGTTGTGGACACAGTGCTGTCACAGGGGAAAGGGATGTACAGTGGCTCCCAGCTGTAGGACTTGAGGCAGAAAAATCAATGTTTATATTTCTCTTAGCTGGGAATAACTCCAGTAAATAAACACCTTGCAGAGTTCAAACGATGCAGGCACCATATATGAACCAGAATGAATTTTCAAGCTCTCTCTTGCAATAAAATGGATTTCTTGATTTCAGGCTTTATTTAGAGAAGCGTTTGATTTAAGAAGGGAGATGAAGGTTATATCTGATCTCTGTGAGGTAGAGCTGCTCTTCCCGTGGCTGTGGAGCGTGGTGTGGAAATGTGGTTGGATTGCTGCTGCTGCTGGAGTGTTCCCAGGAGAGTTTCTCATCTACCAGCCAAAGGGAGGGTCACTTCCCTCCTCCCCAGGGGGGTTCTGGCTGCATCCTCTGCCCCTCCAGACCTCGCTGCTGCATTGCAGTCTGCTCAGAGCCTTGGGAAGCTGTGTGTGCAGGTGCTGCTGCTCGGGATTCTGGAGGCCAGCCAGGACCCAGTTCCTTCCACAGGCTGCACCGGCGTCACGGAGCTGTCTGTGCCTGCCCTTTATGGGATTGAACACCTTCTCCCCTTTGTTCCAGCCAGTCTGGTGGTTGAACTTGGTTGTTGTAGGGATGCTGGAGAGGGAGCCAGTGGTGAGCCCACTGAGGTGCAGCTCCCATGACTTAGGCTCGTCTTAGTCTCTGGAGGTCTGGCTTTGCTCTTCCTGGGAAGGGCTGAGGGCATGGGATGGGCTTGGAGGCTTCTTCTGCACTATTGGCCCTGTCTGTGCTCTCAGGCAAGCAGAGCAGGCTGGAAGGGCTTGGAAAGGACCTGCTCTGCTGGAGAGAGGCAGAGTTGACCTGGAGCTGGGGTTCAAGATTGGATTTGTGACTTGGCCATCTTATCTGGGAGCAGGAGTGCATGGAGGGAGGGCTCCAGGCTCCCGATGCATGCTCAAATGAGGGAGAGCTGGTTTGTCCTTATGTGTAGGAGGAAGAAGCAGAAAACTCTGCTTTAGCCCCACCTTTGCTCCAAGCTGCAAGAAATGACTCCAAGCAGGGGACAAAGGGCACCATGCAAGGCTGTTCTCAGTGTGAGTGCACACGTGGCAGCCTGAAAGCACCGGGAGGGCTGCACGGGGGGAATGCTGCTCCCTGCAACCCAGGGATCACTGTGGTCCATGGAGCTGCTGCTGCTGCTGCACTTTCAGAGTATTGAACCTTCCTAGAAAACATAATTGTGACTTCTTGCCCTAGGATGAGGTGGTTCTGTTGTGTGTTGAACCCATTCTCCCATCAGGGTTTCAGGCATTCCCAGGCAACGCTGGAGGTTGAAACCAAGGGCTGGTGCAGCCAGAAGGGCATTATGGCCTCTCTACTTCACAGATAAGTGGGGAAGCAGCTGGCACTGGGACATAGTGCTCCTCTTTGCTGAGCTTGGAAGCTGCTGGTGAGCTGTCCTGGTACTGGTGCACCATGGAGCTGCTGCTTCCAGCCCCAAAACCTACAGCCAGGTAGAAGCACCTCTGCACACCAAAGCCTGCCTGCCTTGGCTTGGTGGTGTCTGGTGTGGGATAACACAGTTATCCCAGTGTGGATAAATGGTGTGGAGCTGAAAGGAGAGGAGGGAGGCAGGAACAGAAAGTGAGGCAGAGGTGGAGTGGAGCAGAGAAGGAGAAAAGAGTTGATGCAGAGCAGGGTGTCACCTCCTCTGAAGAGTTCAAAACAACCTGCAGACACACAAGGTTGCCAGGGTTGGGCACAAAGATGGTGTTTGCTTACCAGGGCACAACCCCACTGTGAGAATGGGGTCAGTGGGTGCTGAGCTGCTTCTCTTGCCCTTCCTAGAGCATTTTGGATGGAAGCCAACGCATTGCCATGCACCTGGAGAATTTGTCAGTGCCAGAGGAGCAAGCGCCAATAGAGCAGTGACTGGATTGGTGGTTGTTCCCTTCCTGGAAGCAAGGTCCTGACCATGCCAGCCCAGGAAACACGTGGTACCTCTGCGTATTGGGTGGCCTTGGCCTCAGCCTCACCCTGTGTCTTCTTTCTTGCAGCCACTCCCACTCTCCTGGCTCCATGGCTGCTGTCCGTGAGTGGTCCTGCACACGCTGCACCTTCCTGAACCCCGTGGGCCAGCGGCAGTGCTCCATCTGCGAGGCCCCCCGCCAGAAGCCCGACCTCAACCACATCCTGCGGCTCAGCGTGGAGGAACAGAAGTGGGCCTGTGCCCGCTGCACCTTCAGGAACTTTCTGGGCAAGGAAACCTGTGAGGTGTGTGGCTTCACCCCGGAGCCGGGACCCAGTGGCTCCCCCTTGCCCGTCATCAACGGCATCTTGCCCAAGCCTGCCGTGCTGGTGGAGCCCAAGGGCATGTCCAAGGAGGAGGCTGCCAAGGCAGAAAGCAGCAGCGAGGACTCAGAGGGAAAGAGCCCCGATGAAGCAGAGCTGGAGAGTGGCTGGGCTTGCCAGCGCTGCACCCTGCACAACACGCCCGTGGCCAACTCCTGCTCCGCCTGCGGTGGCCCACGCAAGCTCTCCCTGCCCAAAATCCCACCAGAGGCGCTGGTCGTCCCTGAAGTCATCACCCCGGCCGGATTCCACATGGCCCCCTCCACCCCACAGCCTTCAGTCTCCGCAGAGATCTCTGATGCTGATGCCGTGGCCACCCAGGGCCCGGTGGCTATGGAACAAGAGGTCCAGAAGATACCAGCCTTCAGCCCCTTCTCCCCGGGGCTGCAGAACAACCCCGTGCCCCGAAGCCGGCGGGAGGTGCCCCCACAGCTGCAGATGCCGGGCGCCGAAGGCTCCCAGCCCGCGGCCACGGGCGCCGTGGGGCAGAAGGGCTCTCCCCAAGGTCAGGCCAGGGCTGCCCCTGCCGCGCGCTTCCCAGACCTGCTGTCCAACAAACGGCTGAGTGTGCTGGAGGAGGAGATGGAGGTCAGTCCGTCCCACTGGAAGTGCAGCTCCTGCTCCCTGCTCAACTCCGCTGGGGCCAGCAAGTGCGAGGTTTGCGGCACCCAAAAAGGCAGCGACACCATCAACCTGGTGGGGGACTCTGTGAGGTTCACCCCGTGCAGCCCCTCCAGCCCTGACTTCACCACCTGGACCTGTTCCAAGTGCACCCTCAAGAACCCCACGCAGGCCCAGAAGTGCAAGGTGTGCGGCTCCTCCAAGCTGCACGGCTTCCAGGAGCACGGGCCGCCGGGCGAGCCGGGCCCGCGCTGCCCGGACTGCGACAGGGCCGGCTGCTCCTGCGGCGCCAAGGCCCCGTCCGCGCGCAAGGTGGCCCGGCTCTTCCCGGCCCCGCTGCCCGGCGGGCAGGAGAGGCCGGGCCAGTGGGCCTGCCCCGCCTGCACCCTGCTCAACGAGGTGAAGGCCAAGCACTGCGCCGCCTGCCACACCCCCCAGCAGTACGTGGCCCAGCACAAGGGCCTCAAGCCCCTCAAGAGGAGGGAGAGCATGCACGTGGAGAAGAGGAGGCAAACAGATGAGGGCGAGGCCAAAGCCCTGTGGGAAAACATTGTGAGCTTCTGCCGGGAGGTGAGTGCTTGCTTGCTTGTTCCTGCCTCTGCCGTAGGTCTGGGGCAGCACCTTCCATGCCTTGGGTTCCAGGGATCTTCCCTTGCAACAGCTGGATGCTGGTTGTTAGCACTGAAGTGTCATATTTTGGTGCAGAGTGATCTCCGGGGTGAAGACAGCCCATAGAGCCCGCTCCTGGTGCAAGGGTGAGGAAGTCTAAAACCTAGTGCTAAACCTGTTAATTCTGAAACCCAGTGGTATTTTAAATTAGTGAGAGAGAACTTCTGGGATGAAGGGGACATCCTTAGGTGGCCAGTCCATCTTCTTCCAGTGTCTAGTGGTGGGAAAGGCAGGGAGTGTGCCCAGGTTTGCTGGTGGCACTGCTGTCTGTGGATGCAGGAAATCTGGGATGCAGCAAGCAGAGGCTCAGGATGAGAGTGCAGGCAGAGGAACTGCTGCCACTGCCAGCAACTGCAGGTGTTTCAGAACCGTAGGCTGGGCCTTGGCATTCTTGGTTGGGGTGTTGCAAATGCAGAGGTGCAGCACAAATAGCTCCCCCTGTTCTGGGCAGGCCAGCTGAGCTGTAGCTGTAGCCTGGCTCTAGTTGAAGGTCTCAGGAGTACGTGCCAGCAGACACCTTCCCTCTGTGAGCTATCTGGTCCAGTCAATTGGGTTTCAGCCTCAAACACCACTCTGTTGGCCTCATTTTTTTCCCTCTATGGCATTAAAAGCTCCTGTGAATGCTGCTTTCTCTGGCCTCCTTCTGGGGGAAGCCTCCAGCTCTTCTGGACCAGATGGAGAGGGAGTTGCAGTCCCATTTTGACGTACAGACAAGGCTTTTCCTGCCTGGTCTGAGGATGGTATCCATTCCTGTGCCTCCTGCACAGTCCAGGGAGCAGAGTTGTTTGGCTCAGAGGGGAAGCTCTGAGAAAGATCTTGTTTGGGCTTGTGTTTTTTTAAAATTGCTCTGTGTCCTTCCTAACAGGCGTGGGTGTCTTTATAGCAGAGACCCAGATTCTGCTTATCCCCTTCTTTTAAGCAAGTGAATAGCCTCTTTTGTAGGCAGGGAACATCTGTTCCATCAGGAATCAGGCCTGAAGGATGAATCATGATGATGGCCAGGCTGAATTAGCAGCGTGGCACTGCCAGGAAGGGGAGCCTGCCTTGCCCCGTCCCACAGTGCTCGGCCAGAGCCTTGGCTGAGCCCGTTGTGCTCCTTAACCCACCCTTAATGGGCTCTTAGGTCCATGTGGGCCATCTCCCAAAAATCCCCCTCCACCCCAAGCTGTGCTCTGACGCTGTTTAGGTGCGAGGTTAGGCCTGGCAGCAGTGGAGGGACCATGCTGCTCCCATCCCTGCTCTCCCCCTGCTCCTGGTGCTCCTGGGGTCAGGCTGGCCCCTGAGGTCCCTGCGAGCTCCCTGCAGCCCGAGCTCTTCCCAGGCTGCTCAGCCTTCCCCTGCAGGAGCCAGGCTGGCTGAGTTCTCCTCCGTCTGTTGTGCCCCTGCCCCACGTCATGTGGAGCAGCAGCTCTTGCTGCTCCCTCCCAGGATTTCTGCTCGAGCTCCTGCTGTGGGTTTTCCTTCCTCTGCTATTCCAGGGATGCTTTTTCCAACCCTTCTCACTGTGTGGTCCCTATTTTAGCTTTACCCTTTCTCTTCTGTTGGGGAGCAGTGCAGAGCTGACCTCTTTCACTAGAATCATGGAATCAGAATGGTTTGGGATGGAAGGGACCTTAAAGCTCATCTCATTTCAACCCTGCCAACCCACCTCACCTTCCACCCCACCAGGTTACTCCAAGTCCTGTCAAGACTGGCCTTGAACACTTCCACAGATGGGGCAGCCACAGCTTCCCTGGCACAGGGAAAATTCTTCCCTCCCCACCCTCACAGGGAAGAATTTTTCCCCTGTACCCAATCTAAATTTCTCCCCTTTTAGTTAAATTTTTTTCCTTGTCCCATCACTGCTGTCCATGTGAAAAATTGCTTTCCCTCTTACTAATAAGCCTCCTTTGGGCACTGGAAGGGGTCTGAGGTCTTCATGGAGCCTTCTCCAGGTGAAGACTCCCCAGCTCTCTCAGCGTGGCCCCAGAGCAGAGGGGATCCTGCCCACAGAGCATCTCCATGGGGTCCCCTGGACCCATTCTAACAGATCCACATATTTCTTATGCTGAGTCCTCCAGAGATGGACAAAACTGGAGTCTCACAAGGGCAGAACAGAGGGAGAGAATCCTCTCCCTTGTGTCCTCATAGCCCTGCACAGCAAGTTCCTGCAGAGCCTCGAGATCCATGTGCAGGGATGGGTCACATCCAGGACCCCAGCCAGGCTGTGGCAGGCTGCTGGAACAGTGGCTGCTCCTCAGCTGCACGGGGCAGGTGCTCCCCTGAGAGCAGGACAGCTATTAGCTGAAAAACACCCTCCTGCAAAAGAGGAGCTGGAGCTGCTGATTGGGGCAGCACAAAGGAAGCATTCAGGTAGAATTGCCACAAAAGAGGAGGTCAACTACTAATTGGGTGTGCGTAAAGCTAATTTAAATCAGAGCCAGCTTTTGCTGAAAGAATTTAATTTAATTTAATTAACAATAACAAAGAAACACCTGTTCTCATTTCACCCTGTGTTAGACTGAAAAAGCCACTCTTCTCCCCTTGGTGAAGTTCTGTGCTTCCATCCCTGTGGTTAATGCCTATGGGATTACCTGCCCTTCCACCCATCCTATTTATTTATTACATAGCAGCTATTGCAGGAGGGCTGGGACTGGGATACCCTCACTCTGAAATTGCTTGCCTGGTTGTGGTCTGACTGAATGTAATTGCACAAGCTGCCCCTCCCATCCCCCATGGATGTGCCTGGGGGTGGCACAGGGCTGCCAAGCCCAGCGTGTCCCCTCCGGGGCAGGGACAAGCTGGGTTGAGGTGTGTCTGTGCCAGGTGGCTCCTCGCAGCCTTGCTGTTTGTGGGCTTTGCTGCTTGTGGAGGCAGCCAAGGCCCCCCACAGCCCAGCTTTTAGCACCAGCACAAAGTGTGAGACGGTCCCTGCCCAGGGAGGCTCCTGTGAAACAGAAAAAGGCAGATTGGAGGCACAGCCCAGAGCTTGGAACTGGAGAGGTGAGCTTGAGGCAAGGCTAAATGCTGGACCTGAAGCACAAAAAGCATCTCTGCTGTTGCCTGCAGACACCAGCCTAGTCCTGCCCCCCTGCAGGGCTGGGAAGGGACTGCTTGGGCCAGGCAGGAAGGTTGGGGGCTCTGCTGTCTCTCAGGGGAGCAGGGGGAGGCTCTCCAGGCCCCCAAGTCCCATGTGGCTTCAACCGATGCTCTCGTTGCCTTTTGCCCTCACAGAACAAAGTGAATTTTGTGGACGACAGTTTCCCGCCCGGGCCCAAGTCCGTGGGCTTCCCGGAAGGCGACAGCGTGCAGCAGCGGGTCAAGCAGTGGCTGCGGCCCCACGAGATCAACTGCAGCATCTTCAAGGAGCGCTCGGTGAAGTGGTCAGTGTTCCGCACGCCGCGGCCCTCGGACATCCTGCAGGGACTGCTGGGAAACTGCTGGTACGGGCGAGTGACCCTCCTGCCCCTGCTCTCTTCCCTCCCCTCTTCCCCCAGCTCCAGCTCGGCCCCCTCAGCCCTACTCAAACCCATTTATGCCCCCAGGCTGTAGCCCATGCTCTGCCTCACCCCCTCCCCGCGCCGCGTGGCCGGGCAGCTCCTGCTGCCTGCCCGTGCCGCGCTGAGGCCGCCCCGCCTGCCCGGCAGGTTCCTGAGCGCCCTGGCCGTGCTGGCCGAGCGGCCCGAGCTGGTGGAGAGGGTGATGATCACCCGGACGCTGTGCCCCGAGGGCGCCTACCAGGTGCGGCTGTGCAAGGACGGCACCTGGACCACGGTGCTGGTGGATGACATGCTGCCCTGCGACGAGTGCGGCTACCTGCTCTTCTCCCAGGTCAGTGCCACGGGGGCACAGGGGTGGGCAGGGCTCAGGGAGGCTCATCCCAGACTCTCTCAGGAGAGGCACTGCTGGGGTTCACGTGAGGCCCCTACTTCATGCTGCATTTAGAGTCATAGAGTCACTAAGGTTGGAAAAGGCCCCAAAGATCATCAAGTCCAACCACTCATCAAATACCCCCTGCCCATTAAACCATGCCACAAAGTACCACATTGACTTGTTTTTTGAATGTTCCCAGGGATGGTGACTCCACCAGTGCCCTGGACAGCCCATTCCAATGCCTGACCACCTTTCTTTAAGGAATTTTCCCGATATCCAAGCTAAACCTCCCGTGGTGCAACTTGAGGCTGTTTCCTCTTGTCCTGTCCCTGTTCTTTGGGAGCAGAGCCTGACCCCCATCTGGTTGCCCCCTCCTGTCAGGGAGTTGTGCAGAGCCACAAGGTCCCTCCTGAGCCTCCTTTTCTCCAGGCTGAGCCCCTTTCCCAGCTCCCTCAGCTGCTCCTGGTGCTCCAGCCCCTTCCCCAGCTCTGTTCCTTTCTCTGGACACCCTCCAGCCCCTCAATGTCCTTCCTGTCGTGCCAGGTGCCATTGACCTTCCTGCCCACCTGGGCACGTCTGACTCACATTCAGCTGCTGCCAAGCAGCACTCCCAGGTCCTTTCCCAGCAGGTATTTCCCAGCTGCCCCAAGCCTGGAGCTGCCGGGGCATGCTGTGACACAAACAGAAGATCCAGCCCTGGTTGCACCCTGTTTGCCGCTCAGGACACTGCTCTTTACTGTGTCCTCAAGACAGCTGAACTCTTTGAAGCCATAATATCCATCTATTTAGACTCCTTTTGGCATTTCTCAGGCTTCAGTGAAGAAGTTTCATTTACAGTTGCTTTTCCCTCACTCCTTGCACCACAGCCACTTCACTTGCAGGGAAAGCCACCCTTCCCCTTCATATAAAAGGAAAACACTTTAACCTGTGTTTTGCACTGTGAGGGGCTGAGTGAAAGCTGTTTCTTTCCTCTGAGGGGAGGTCTGGCAGCTTGGCTGTGCCAGGGAGGGCCTGTGGAGAAGCAGGGGATGGCACATGGAGCAGCCTGTTCCAAGCCAGTGGCCAGTTGCTCTGAGCACACTGAGGTGGCATCTGCTCGGGTCAGTGGAGCTCCCTCAGCCCCTCCAGGACACTGCTCTGCCCTGCCCTGCCTGCCAGGCCCAGGGGCTCTTGCTGGGATCATGTCCATGAAGGAGACTAAGAACGTCTCTATTGAAAATCGGGGCAAAATCTGCCAAAGACAACAAAGTACCACTGTCAGGAGGAGACAGGGACTGGGACTGCTGGCTTGGATTTCATGCTGCAAATCCAGTCCTCTGGGTTTTGACACACAGCCATGTCAGGACAGGACTCAAACTTCGGAGAAGGGAAGAAGAAGGAGTTTGTGTCTACATTCTGCCTCTCAGTAGACAGAGGATACAGATGCATTTCTTTATTTCAGCATAAGATTTACCCGTCTTGCTTTTTACCTTTTCCTTCCATCTTTCATGAATTTCAAGTCTGTTTTTTGAGCTTTTTTAAGATTGGAGGTTTTCACATGGGCTGGACTTGCCTTGCCTCTGTTTCCAGGGGCATCTGAATCGTGATGAGATTTTTCTGCTGAGTGTTCAGCTGTAGGAGCTGGATGTGGGGGATATAAAAGGAAAATCAGAGTTTTAAAAATAAAAGAAAATCAGGCTCTTATCTGAGCTCCCTGGCTGTGGTTCAGGCAGAAATAAACAACATGGATTTTGTTGAGTGAGGGACCCAAAAACCAGCAAAAAGCACTTTTAAGCTCTCTTTATCCGTCAGAAAGAAATCTTCACTGCCCTCCTTTCCTCTGCCAGCTCTTGGCTGCCACCTGTGAGTCACACAGGCACAATGTACCAGTGATTTTCCCTGCTGCTCTCCAAGCACCGGATACCAAACCCCATTTGCTGGGAAAAAACTTGCATCTTGTAATTAGGCCTTGTAGTTACTCCCTGTGCTGGAGTAGAGGAGTTTACCAGTCCAAGTTTTTGGAGCTTGTCCTTGAAGCAGTGTCTGTGTTCCCTGGGTGGAATCCAATCAGTCCCGTGCTCTCTGGGGAACCTCCTCTGCCAAAGGGGTGTTGGTTTGGGTTTGCAGAGGTGTGTGAGTTAAAGGCAGCTGTTCCAGATGTGCTCCACATCACAGAATCCTAAATGTCCTGAGTGGGAAGGGACCCACAAGGATTTTGAGTCCAACTCTTGGCCCTGCACAGACACCCCAACAATCCCACCTTGTGCCTGGGAGCGTTGTCCGAATGCTCGTTGAGCTCTGGGAGCATTGGTGTCCTCTTCCATTATTAAATGGTTCCAAGTTCAGGTTGAAGTGGACAGAGGAGGCTCAGGGTGGGCCCCCACCCTGCCAGCCTGATTGCTGGGCACCCCAGGGTGCAGTTCTGTCAGCACCCAGGCCTCTTGGGTGTTCATTCCAGGACTTCTTCCCAAGGGGAATTGAGCTCTGCAAACAAAACACTGAGCAAAGAGCGAACGAGTCACCCCTGGCCGGGGGGACCAGCTGCTGGCATGGCCTTGCTGCTCCTGCCTCTCCAGCCCCAGGATGGCTGGGGGGGTGGCTGTGAGGGGCTGTCCCACCTCCTGCCCGGGGGTGACGTGTCCCTCCCTCTCTCTGCAGGCCCAGAGGAAGCAGCTGTGGGTGGCCCTCATTGAGAAGGCGCTGGCCAAGCTGCACGGTTCGTACTTCGCCCTGCAGGCCGGGCGTGCCATCGAGGGCCTGGCCACGCTCACGGGGGCACCCTGCGAGAGCCTCATGCTGCAGGTCAGCTCCACCAACCCTCGCGAGGAGCCCATTGACACTGACCTCATCTGGGCCAAAATGCTGAGTTCTAAGGAGGCTGGGTAAGACGGGGCAGGAGCAGGGGGGTGAGGGGGAACATTCTTGTCTTTAGAGGCTCAGGAGAGGGGTTACTGCACTAGCTGGGGTGGAGTCCACCACCCTTGCTGCTCATCTGGAGCATTGGTGGAGCTCACACTCAAAGCTCTAAGAAATTATTTCTCCTGTGAGTGATTCTCATATGAAATTAAGAGCTTGGTGAACTTCCTCTGCAGTCACTGCTGTCTTGCAGGAGTTAGGAAGTGGCACTGAGCCCACTTGCTTTGCTTTGAGCTTCTCTGTTGTGTGGATGCTTGACCCTGCCCATGTCTCCCACCTATATGTGACATCTTTGCTAATGACACCTGGCTAGCACTGGTCTAGAGGGGGCACAGCCAAAGTGGGGACCTCCTGCTCATCACTTGGGCAGGAGGGCAGCTGGGTTGGCTGAAGGCTGGGGTATGGGGCCACATAGATGGATACCTTCCAGCACATGGTGTCTCCCTAAACCTGACTGCTGAAGGCCTCCTGCCCCAAACAGTGTCCTCACCAACTCAACTCACCTGTCCTCACCTGCCAACTTGTCCAGCTGATGGACTACCTGCTTTTCTCCGTGGCTTTCTGCCAGCCAGCAGAAGTGGGCAGGACCCTGGGGCCTGGTAGAAACTGGGGGAGGTTTGGGGCAAAGCTCCCCAGTGCAGAGCAACTCTCCTTGGAGCCTGGGCTCAGCGTGCACGTGGGCAAGGGGAGGGAGCTCTGGCCGGCGGGGCTGGGCACTGCCTGGGGAGTGTTGTTGCAGAGAGGGAGCATCCAGGAGCCTCCTGGGAGGGAGCTGTCCCATGCCTTGAGTGACAGGGATGAGCTTCCCCCAGGCCAGGCTGGCAGGACCCCGAGGTTTGCTGTCCCCGTGCAGGTTCCTCATGGGCGCGTCCTGCGGCGGAGGCAACATGAAGGTGGATGACGTGGCCTACGAGAGCATGGGGCTCCGACCCCGGCACGCCTATTCCATCCTGGACGTGCGGGATGTCCAGGGCTTCAGGTGAGCTCGGGCTGCAGCCTGCCATGCCACTGCAGCTGCCCCTGCCAGCAGACCCAGCAGAAAACATGGGGACAAATAACTGAGGGCACAGTGAACAGGACCCTGGGGACTCTTTGGTGTCCCATCCTCATGGCCAGCAAGGATGACACCATCCTAGGGTGTCACATAAATGCTGTTATATGAGCTGCCTGGTGCTGGCTCTGTGTCCAGGGGTGGAATGTTTGACCTGGTCTCACAAGACACAGAGGACTGAGTTGAGCTCTCACTTTGGTGAGGTGCTCAGAGCATGTTGCTCATCTTGGAATGGAGGTGGGATAAAAATGGGTGCCACCCTGACAGCTGGGCTGCTATAGAAAGCTGTATTTTCAGTCATGTCACTCCCAGCAGGCTCTCACCTGCTGAGCCCCTTTGGGCAGGGAAGGCCAGAGGGAGCAGCAGCAGGAACAGAGCTGCAGAACAGGGACATCTGGGGCCACGGTGTGGGTGACACATTAGTTCTGGGATGGTTTGAGAACTTTGGAAGGCAGGAGTCCGGGTGTCCTTTGTGGGGGGCAGGCTGGGCTCCCCTCCCTCCTGGGTCTCTGACACTTTTCCCCTTCCCCAGGTTACTGCGTCTCCGGAATCCCTGGGGCCGCTTCTCCTGGAACGGCAGCTGGTCGGACGAGTGGCCGCACTGGCCGCTGCCCCTGCGCCACGAGCTGATGCCCCATGGCAGCAGCGAGGGCGTCTTCTGGATGGAGTACAGCGACTTCATCAAGTATGGCACTGCCAGAGCAGAGCTGTGGGGCGGGGAACGGGGCAGGGATGGAAAATGGGACATGGGGTCACGATGGGGCAGGCGGGACCGGTTATCCCTAGGGAATGTGGGTGTCCTGCAGAGTGCTCCAGTGGGACTGAGCCCAGCTTCCCCGTAGGTATTTTGACTCCGTGGATATCTGCAAGCTCCACTCGGACTGGCACGAGGTGCGTGTGCAGGGCATGTTCCCCAACAAGGCCAACGGGCCGGTGACAGTGACGTCGCTGACGGTGTTGGAGCGCGCAGCTCTGGAGTTTGCCCTCTTCCAGGAGGGCAGCAGGTGAGCTGGGCAGGGCAGCAAAACTGGGGGGGGGGGCTCAGCCTGGAGAAGAGGAGGCTCGGGGGGACCCTCTGGCTCTGCACAACTCCTGACAGGAGGGTGCAGCCACGTGGGGGTCAGGTTCTGCTTTCAGACAGGACAAGGGTAAACTGCCTCAAGTTGCACCAGGGGAGGTTTAGGTTGGATATTGGGGAAAATTTCTTCACTGAAAGGGTGGTCAGGCCCTGGCACAGCTGCCCAGGGCAGTGATGGAGTCCCCATCCCTGGAAGGATGTGGCACTTGGGGACATGGGTTAGTGGTCACCTTGGCAGTGCTGGGTTAATGGTTGGTTAATGGTCTTGATGATCTTAGAGGATTTTCCCAACATTAATGATTCCACAATTCTGTGGTTCTGTGGGCCCAGAAGAAATCCAGACACATTGGCATCTCACCACATGGCATCCCCGGGGTCACAGAGCTCAGACATGGGCCCCCATCACCATCTCTCCAAATCTTGGGAACTGCTCGTGTTTGGCTGGAACCCAGCTCCTGAACACAGGGCTGGTTCCTGGGGCAGTGGGGTAGCTCCTCCCTGGATCTGCTGCCTGTGTCCTGGGTGACATGTGACCCTTCCTTCCTGGCACAGGAGGTCAGACACGGTGGACAGCCACTTGCTGGACTTGTGCATCATGGTTTTCCGGGCCACCTTCACCAGTGGGAACAAGCTGAGTCTGGGCCGGCTGATGGCCCACAGCAAACGAGCCGTCAAGAAGTTCGTCAACTGTGATGTGATGCTGGAGCCGGGCGAATACGCCGTCGTGTGCTGTGCCTTCAACCACTGGAGCACTGCCCTGGCCGGCCCTTCTGCCCAGGGTGAGGGGATGGAGGGGCCCTGGGGGAGGGAGAGGTGCCAAAGACCTCAGTCCTCCTCATGGGAACTTTCTTGAGGGTGGAGGTTGCCTGTTGCATGTTGCACATGCATCAACCCTGGAGCACCACGCTCCTGGGGATCGTGGGCTTGATGACAATTCCCTGATCCTCGTTCCTCTGGGTGTGTCTGCAGCTTCCAGTCCCACCAGCAGCCGACCAGCCACTGATTATTCCAGCTACATCCTGGCGATCTACAGCTCCCGCCTGGTGATGGTGGAGCAGGTGGAGGCACAGCCCACCACGCTGGCAGATGCCATCATCCTGCTGACTGAGAACAAGGGCGAGCGCCACGAGGTGGGTGGGGGGCACAGGGTGGGGGCTGCAGTGGGGAGGGGGGTGATGCTGCCAGAGGGAGCCTGGACCTGTGGGGTCCTCGGGCAGGGGTTGGGCAGGGCTGTGCCAGCTCTGGCTGCCACCCCTGGATGCTCACCCCCTTTGCCCCCTGGGGCAGCATGGGCTGCCCTTGGCTAGAGTGGAAGATGCCAGTGCAGGGGTTTTGATTTGGGCATGGAGGTGCCCAGAGGATTGACCACCTTCCCTGCTGTCTGCTCCAGGGCCGTGAGGGGATGACCTGCTACTACCTGACCCACGGCTGGGCAGGGCTCATCGTGGTGGTGGAGAACCGGCACCCCAAGTCCTACCTGCACGTGCAGTGCGACTGCACCGACAGCTTCAACGTGGTGTCCACGCGCGGCAGCCTCAAGACACAGGACAGCGTCCCCCCCCTGCACAGGTCTGGGGTAGGCTGGGGTGGGTCACGGGGGCTGCCATGGGGCTGGCAGGAGGCTGGGAGAAAGGCAGAGCTGGGATTGGCAGGGAGGCATGGACAGGGTGGGATTCCTGTGGCAGAGATAGGATTGCTGGGACGGAGATGGGATTGCCAGGACAGAAGTGGGATTGTCAGGACAGGGTGAGATTGCCAAGACAGAGGTGGGATTGCCACGGCAGATTGCTGGGCAAAGGTGGAATTTCCAGGGCAGAGATGGGATTGCCAGGACAGAGGTGGGATTCCTGGGTCAGAGGTGGGATTGCAGGGGTGGAGGCTGCTGCCCTGAGCCCGTGGCTCTCTCCACAGGCAGGTGTTGGTGATCCTGTCCCAGCTGGAGGGTAATGCTGGCTTCTCCATCACGCACCGCCTGGCGCACCGCAAAGCCACCCAGGCCTTCCTCAACGACTGGATGCTGACCAAGGGCACCCACAACCCGCTGCTCACGCCCGAGGTCGCTGGGCTGCACGGCCCCCGGCCCCTATGACGAAGAGCCTCCCCCTCCCCGCCCCACTGCCCCGTTCCTGTCACCGAGCCTCTGGCCCGGGGTGCCCCCCGAGCCACCAGCGCTGAGCTGTGGGGCAGAGCTGCAGTGGCACCCCCAGCACTTTGCCCCACGCCGCGGGGCCGGGGCGAGTTCTCAGGGCCAGCACCAGCCCTGCCCTGGCACTTTACGAGGAGCGGCCGGGGGCACGGGGCCATCTCAGGATCCCACCTGCCCCTTCCTGCGCTGGGCCCGGTGCCCTCTGCCCGCCCCGGGGACTGTGGGAGAGGGAGGGGCTGGAGGCTGCTGTCAAGACCCTTCCCAGGCACCACGCTCAGGACTCTGCCCCTTCCCGTGGCACCAGGGCACTGGTGCTGCAAAAAGAAGAATATACCTCTGATGTCTGTCCGTCTGTGTGACCCTCCGTCTGTCCCTGGGCCCTTCCCTCTGTCTTGTTGCCTCCTTTGTCTGCTGCCAGGACCAGCATGGTGCTGAGGCTGGGCTGGGGGGTACCAGGGTCACGCTGCCGTGGTGCCACCCATGCCAGGGACTCCCCACCCATCCCGGGTGCTGGGTCTGGTGGGGAGAGGGCACAGGTTTGTTGCAGAAAGCTGCTGCTGAGGGGGTTGTGCTGTAATTGGGGTGAAACCCAGAGGTTTCACCACCTCCTGCTGGGCTCCAGGTGGGGAGCAGGGTCTCGGGGTGCTGCAGGGGGGGGCTGCAGCCCAAGGCCCCCCTCCCTGTCACACAAGTGTTACTATGCAAAGGCGGCCGGTGGGAGCAGTGCATGGAGAGAAGCCATGGCCCGAGCTGGGCTCAGCCCCCTGGCACTGCCCTGTGGGCCCCCCTGTGCCCCGTGGAGGGAGGCTGGGCAGCAGGTACCGACCCGGGGTCAGGGAACAGTTCCCTGGAATTACCACGAGTCCATGTGCTGGGGAAGGGGTGGTTTTGGGGGGAGGCAGAGAGCCCCCTCCTCCAGAGCCCGAGTGCTGTGGGAGGCAGTGAGCACAAGGCACAGGCTGCACCTCGGCGTGTGCTGGCCCTGTGGGTGCTCCAAGGTGGGGGCTGATCCTGGGGGGAGCTGCACCCCACGATTTCAGGGCTTTGTGGCTCTCTGACTGGTGTGTGTGTGTGTGTGTGTGTGTGTGTGTGTGTGTGTGTGTGTGTGTGGTTTGGGGGTTCCCCTGTGTACCGTCTCCTTCCTGAGCTGTGTGGACTTTACAGCTGAGGGGGGGCGATGGGCAATGCTGGGCCCTGTTCTGGCAGGGACTGTGCTGGGGGATCCTGCACTCCAAACCCTGCACCCCAAACCCTGCACCAGCAGCTGCGCTGGGCAGGGGGTGAGGGGGCTCTGCCCGACCTGTCCCTCTGCGTCCCCTGGGGATTGGGGGTGGCAGGGGGGGTGGGCTGCCCGGGCACCCTCCCAGCCCCCAGCTGGGGCTGCTGAGCCAAGCTCTGTCCGTATTTCTGTTTGTTGATCTGTTTTCTCTCTTTCCAGCTCCTTCCTCCTTGGGATGAATTGTCCTTCACTTTTTTTTCTCCTCTCTCTTTCTGTCTTTCTGAGCTGTGAATATTTTTAACCCTGTAAATACTGTCCAGCTCTTCAGAATCATAGGATATTTTATCAATTGTAAATCAGATCAGTAATCCCTGTATGATATGAATTATCCATGGGTGGTTTTCAAACTCAGGTTCTGACGGACCAAATAAAGTCTTGTTTTTTACTGAAGCTGCCTGCTTTTGCTGTGGAAGAGACAAAAGGGATGGGTGGGCTGGTTTGGGGGTCAAAGCAATGAGTCTTGAAGGCATTTCCGTGGAGCAGTGGCACTCGCTGCTGGGGGGAGAGCTGAGCACCAATAAAAGGGGAATTCGAACTTTTCCTGCACTTGGGGGTGCGGGAGCGTAGAGAGGGGCGGAAATAAAGCAAAACAGAAGCAAAATCCAGAAATTCCCATAAAATGAGCGGTGTAGTCTCGCAGGGCCGAGCAGGGCTGTGCCGTGGCCGGGAGAGGGCACCCACCACCCGCCTGGATGCTCTCCCGCTCGTGCCTCAGTTTCCCCACCCGCTGCCTGCCCGGCGCCGTGCCCAGGCCGGGGTGCAGGGGCAGCTCCCTCCTGCAGCAGCCAGGCAGCAGCCCCGCTCCCTGCCGTGCCGTGTCCGGCGGCGGGGCCGCCTGGCGCGGGGAGAACTTTCCGGCTGAGCGGAGGCGGCCGGCTGCCAGCCCGCTCTCGCCCGGGGTGGGCACCTTGAGACCAGTGGGGAGAGACAGAAGGAGAGGATTTCGCTCTTTCTTACAGCAACTTGTAATAGATTTTTCCGGGCGAAACATCTTTGCATTCAGGAGGCCCTGTCACAAGCCATCAGCCTCAGCCAGGGAGAAACAGATGGAGAGTTAATTTTGGCGGGGAGGGCGCTGCCACGCTCCCTCCTCTCCCTCAGTCTGTTCGGGGAGAGGACCGGCTTTAACCCTCGCGGCCGTGCAGCCCCCGGGGGCGGTGGGGCCAGCACGGGTCCCCCCGCCCGCTCTGTGCTGCTCGGTGCCAAGGACACGCCGGGACATCGCAGCGCAGTGACCCGGAGGTGGCTCTTGTCATGATGGCCAGCCCAGGTGGGCGATCGTGTCCTGCCTTCCCACGGCCACGGCTCCGCCCTGGCGAGCCCCGCGCCTGCCAGCGCTCCGGGAGCAAATCCGGCCATGGCAGAGGTTGGCACGGCAGTGCCAGGTGCAGCCGGGGACACTCGGGTGGGCCGGTGGTGGAGGGGACATCATCTCCCAGGAGAAGGCACATGTGTGGCAGTGAGGGCAATGATTCTGTCTGGACATTTTGGGAGCCCTCAGAACGCCCCCAACATCACAGACTGGGCTGAGAGCTGCGGTGTAGCCGTGGAAGGGGGGGAGGTGAAATCAAACCCTAATTGTGCCCGGTTCCCAAGGGCTGAAGCAGCATTAACTGCTTTATAATTACAAATAATTGTGTGGCAAAAAATAAAATTGTGTTTGACACATCAGCTCTGGAGGAGGGTGTTGCTTCATCAGGAAATTTGTCATCCCTTGGCTCTGTCAGTCTTAAGCCTGAGGTCTGAAGGGGGAGATGGGGATGGGCAAAGGGAGGATCAAGGGAAGGATGGATGGAAGGGAAGGATGGACAGCAGGACACTGTGGGAGGGGTGGAGGAGGAGTGCTGTGGTACCGAGCCGTGTGAAGAGCAGAGGCACAGGTGCGACAGCTGAGGCAGGGAGCAGGCAGGGGCTGTCCCACTGCCCTGGCACGGCTGTGACCCAAGGGGCTCCGACTGCAAAAATGGCAGCACAAGTCACCCCAGGGTGTCCCCGCACCAGCTCATCTGGTGGGACAGCATGAGCAGGGCAGGCTGCCGGGCCATGTGAGCCCACCCCACTGCCGCTGCCGTCCCGCGGGTCCCCCCTCCTGCAGGGCTGGTGCTGCTCCTCCCTGGGCACACACGAGGATGCTCGGGCAGATGAAGGCAAAGGGTGGGCAGGCCCTGGCACAGGGTGCCCAGAGCAGCTCTGGCTGCCCCTGGATCCCTGGCAGTGCCCAAGGCCAGGCTGGGCAGGGCTTGGAGCAGCCTGGGACAGTGGAAGGTGTCCCTGACCGTGGCAGTGGGTGGAACGGGTTGGGCTTTAATGTCCATTCCATGCCAAACCAGACTGGGATTCTCTGGGGCGGTCGCTGTCTCATCAGCACGGTCACCATCCCCGGACCTGCTGATCCCGGGAATCCCCCGGAGGCAGAGCCGGGAGCGGGTTCCCGGCGGCGGCACCGGCCGGGCTCGGGCCCCGCTCGGGAGGGGCCGTGTCAGGGAGCGAGGGCTCCAGCGCTCTCTGTGATTCACTCTGACTATAATGGGAGCTGCTGGTGAATATTTTATGGCTCCCACAGGGCAGATAGAACATATTGTGCATTTTACGCCACAAATCTCCGCCTGGAGACAGAGGGAAGCTTAAAAAAGAGCAGCACCAGCACTGCGCTGGGTTGAGGGGGGCAGAGCTGCAGCGCCGGTGCCAGCGTGAGCATGGCAGGGATGCTGTCGCCCACCTCCGTCACCGTCCCGGGGTGCCGATGGGTGCCCTGCGCCCAGCACGGGCCGGGCACGGGCGCTGCTCGGCGGCCGCAGGGCCGGGCTGCGGTGGGCGGCTGCGGCTCCGCGGCCGCTGCCCCGGGCCAGGCCTGGCAGCTCTGCGGCTCTGCGGCGCAGGCGAAGTGCTTTGCCCGGGGCTGAGCCCCGCAGGAGGGTCCCTGCCTGCGCCCCGGCCTGCCTTCCCCTTCGTCAATAATGCAGCCGCTGCCCCGGGCGCCCGCCGGCGCTGCCCGCAATAATGGATCGGGATGGAGCGGCCCCCTCCTCACCCTCCGCTCGCCCCGCGCTCTGCCAGGAGCTGCCGAGGCACGAGGAGCGCTCACCCTCCCCGGCCCCAGCCGCTGCTGCTGCCCGGCCGGCAGGCCCGGGGCTCGCTGCGGGCAGCCCCAGCCCAGCCCGGCGCCCCCGGGGAGCGGGAGCCGCGGGAAGGACACGGGCACGGCCACCGCCGGCACCGTGCGCCAGCAGGCAGGCTCGGGCTGGGACCCCGGCCTTGCTGAAGGGCCGTGCGTGCGTGGGTGAGCTCTGGGTGCCAGGGTGCTCATCCTGCTTCCCTCGAGCCCGCTCCATGCCCGGCAGGGAAACATCACGGGTCCTGCAGCTGCCTGCACCCACCCGCGCTGGGCTCGGACCACGGCAGCAGCTGGAAAGAGGAGGAGGAGGAGGATACAGGCTCCAGTGGGTCAGGGCCAGCCCACGGGTGCCGCTGTAGGTGGTGAGCAGCACTTTGTCCTCCCACCCCGGAGACCCCCAGCTCCCCCCAGCCACCAGCCAGTGTGCTGGCGACCTGATGCTTGGGGTCAGCTTCTTCCCCCTCCAGATGAGGGAGAAAGCCCCCGAGATCTGGGTCAGGCCCAGGGTACCTAGAGAGCAGTCTGCAGTGCCCCAACACGGCCGTGCAGGTTGGGAGGGCACAAGCACAAGCCAGAGGGGACCAGCCTGTGCCTCAGTGGCACCAGGGACCCGCCACCTCCCCCGATGGGTGAGCAGAGCCCTCCAACATCCCCCCACGTGGGAATGGGGGTACGGCAGAGCTGCGGAGGGCGGGGCGGAGCTGCTCTGGGGGGCTCACCTGGGGGCCACGGTGGCACACGGCTGGGTGGCCTCACAGCAGGGCTGCCATGGCATCCTCGGGTGCCACGCTGTGCCTCGGCTGGGCTCCACCAGGGCCGAGGCTCAGGGGGTTACCCAGACAGACAGGAGGAAGGAGAAGACTTTGCCGGGATGAAGAGGAAGACCCCATCCCAGGACGGCTCCTCTCCTCCTCCTCCTCGCGGGCTCCATCCGAGGGCAGGGTCCGGGCCGGCGCAGCTGGGGCCGGGCTGTCACGGGCTGGGCTATCGAATCTGAAAGCAATTAAAGCCATCACCAGCGCTCGCTCGGGGCTGGCTCCAGGCTGCAGGGAACCTGCCACAACAGATCATGTGCTCGGTGCTGCTGGCCCGAGGACCTGCTCCCACCCGCGCCCCGGCACGCTCCGGTGCCAGCCCCGCGCGGGGGGGACGGGCCCGGCCGGGCGTGGGGCCACCGCGAGGGGCCGCGAGGTGGCCCCGGCAGCCGCCTCGCTCCCGCCTCCTCTCCGTGGGGTTCTGCTGCCCGGGGGCTCGGCACGGGGGCTCGGCCACCAGCTCCGGCCACGGCCGCTCCTGTGGCGAGGAGCTGGCGGTGCTGCCGTGCCCCGGGCGCCCCCGGGGGTCCCGGGCAGGGCTTGCACCCCGCTGCTCTCCCGTGGGCACAGGGGCGGGGTGGGCACTGCTGGCAGCTGCCCGCGCCCGTGGATTTTCCAGGCAGAGTGGCCGCAGCTCGTGACCCACGGCTTGTCCCGCACGGTGACCATGGGGACAGCCCCAGCAGGTCGCATCCCGGGCTGGGGACAAAAAGCAGCAGATCCTGATCTCGGCAGCTGCTGGGAGCAGGGTGGGTGGCAGAGGGGTGCTGTGGAGGGACAGCACCCCTCCGTCGTGGGGTGGGGAGGGGGCTCTCACCAAGCCCCTTCCATCCCGTCATTCCCTTTCCCTTTTCCCGATGGGGAAGGGTGCCAGGATCGCCTGCCCTCCCCTCCACCCCCCGCCACGATTTTGGGGAATCTGCGGCCGGCTGCCCCCCTGCCACGGCTCAGGGTCTGATCCAGCCTTCCAGAGCATCTCCCGGGGCCAAACCCACCGCGGTGCTCCCGGCGGGGCGCGGCGGGCGGGGGTCCCCCCTCCTCGGGCACCGCACAGTTAAGCAGAAGTTTGCTGGTACGGAAGTTGCACATTGTCTTGAGGCACATTTTCTGTTTTTTCACTTGTGAAATATTTCTGTCAGAACCAGTTAATGTACAAATTAGCAGCGGTGGTCTCTCTTACGTCTTCTGACTCACTAATTTGACAGGGGGTGTTTCGGTGGCGGAGCTCGCTCTTGACAGGCAAACGGGAGGTCAGGGACCCGCAGGGGGAGGAGGCACCGAGCCGCAGCTTCCCGGGGGTCTTCTCCTTCCCAGCCCACCCCACCGCTCCCGTTCACTCAGCCCCGGCTGGAGCAGTTAAGCTCGGGTTTGGTGGTTTTCCCCTCAAACAAAATTTTCCCCAAGAAAGGTCTCTTGGGGTAGATGGGGAGTCCAGGGGTGGGGGTTATGTTTTCGGTGTCCTACAAGCAAAACCAAGTGATCCAGCACGAGGAGGAGCATAGGAAAGGGTTCCCTGCACCACGGCTGCATCCTTCACCTCCTCCAGCCTGGGAATTCAGCTCTGCTTTTCAAGACAACCCCCACCCCCTCAAGAGCCCCCATCCTCCCCCTGCTGCTAGAGAGAAACTAGCTGATGTTCCTCTTCTCTGTGCACATCGCAATCCCTCCAGCCCGGGCTATGAGGAGCCGAGGGGCTGCACAGCCCCCTGCTCCTTCTCCATCTGGGTCCCAGGGACGCTGGTCGGAGCGGGGCCCAGCGCTGCCGGAGGGGCTGTGGGGGAACACCCAGAGCCGGGGGCGGCCCCGGCGCTGAGCGATGCTCTGACCGTGGCGTGCGAGCTGTCCCCGGGCCAGCGGCTGCTGCGACAGACGGGCCCCGCGCCCGCAGCCCAGCGCGGAGAACCAGCGGCCTCTGCCCGTGCCACCCCCTCTGGCACGCAGGCACTGCAGCCAGCTGGGCCAGGAGGGAGCTGGATGGAGATGGGCACCTCCTGGAGCCGGGGAAGGAGCTGCACCAGCCCTGCTGTCCCAACCCTGCTGTCCCAACCCTGCTGTCCCCAGCCCTGCTATCCCAGCCCTGCTGTCCCAGCCCTGCTGTCCCCAGCTCTGCTGTCCCAATCCTGCTGTCCCCAGCCCTGCTGTCCCAGCCCTGCTGTCCCCAGCTCTGCTGTCCCAGCTCTGCTGTGCCAACTCTGCTGTCCCAGCCCTGCTGTCCCAACCCTGCTGTCCCCAGCCCTGCTGTCCCAACCCTGCTGTCCCAACCCTGCTGTCCCAACCCTGCTGTCCCCAGCTCTGCTGTCCCAGCCCTGCTGTCCCCAGCTCTGCTCTCCCAACCCTGCTGTCCCAACCCTGCTGTCCCAACCCTGCTGTCCCCAGCTCTGCTGTCCCAGACCTGCTGTCCCAGCCCTGCTGTCCCCAGCTCTGCTGTCCCAACCCTGCCGTCCCAACCCTGCTGTCCCAGCTCTGCTGTGCCAACTCTGCTGTCCCAGACCTGCTGTCCCCAGCTCTGCTGTCCCCAGCCCTGCTATCCCAGCCCTGCTGTCCCCAGCCCTGCTGTCCCAACCCTGCGGCTGCCAGGGGCTGGAAATGAGCCCGGGGAGGTGACCCTGGCTGTGGGAAGGGCACACGGGTGCAGCCCTCTTCTCCTCATGTCATCTCTTTCTACTGGTGTTTGCTGAAGTCTCCTGCTCATGGAGTTTACACCTAAAGAAACAACTTCCCCTGGATGCTGCTGTTGCATCCTGTGACCAGCAGACCCCTGTGTCAAGAGACCCCTGCAAAATCCGCCCCCTCTTGGGGTCAAGCAGGGTGCCTACGTGACCAGATTTGGTATTTTATCTTGAAGAGTTCTGAGCTGAGGTCTCAAACCAGCCTGACCATGGTCTCCACCTCCCACAAGGCTCAGCTCTGTTTTCAGAGATTCTGCACCCAAACCAGACCCCGGAGATGTTTCCCTGTACCAGTGAGACACCAGCAATAGTGAGAAAACTGGTTTTATATCCCAGTGCATAGAAGCAGTGTCTCAGTCCAGCCTCTTCCAGGAGCCCCTAGGCAGCAGAAGATCTGGAAAGGAACTGGAAACTCCCACTTCCCCTTTCTCAATGAAAAATGGAAGATTGTTTTCCAGGGCTGAATCCATGCCCAGCTGGCAGATGAACCAGTCTGTGGTGATGCTGGCAAGGATGCTCAGGTGGTTCCTACACAGCCCTGTGCCACAACATGGAGGGGCCCATGACCCTTGAAGGAGCTCAGCTCCAGCACCGGACCCTCCTTGTCACAACAAGGCCAATATCAGCAGCATCCACCCCCCCAACACCTATTGGCAGCTCCATGGAGACATCCCACTTCTTCCCACACCCAAGAAATCCCCACTGGCCATGAGCTGGCATGGAAACCACCATGCTTCCAACCAGGACAGCTGCCTGCTTCTCCTACAGCTTCCTGGCTCACTTTTGGCATGAGGATTTGGACAGAGGACTGGCTGGGAGAGAGCTTTGGAATGAGGCAGCAGCTCTCCCTCTCAGCCAGATCCTGGCCACCTTGGGGCCACCTGAGAGGCCACATCATGCCAGGGTCTCAGTGCAGTGGAGACTCTCTGAGAGCAGGGTTGGATTGCATAGTAGAGAAAAATTCATCCCTGTGAGGGTGGGCAGGACCTGGCACAGGGTGCCCAGAGCAGCTGTGGCTGCCCCTGGATCCCTGGCAGTGCCCAAGGCCAGGTTGGGCAGGGCTTGGAGCAGCCTGGGACAGTAGAAAGCATCCCTGGACACGACAGGGGGTGGAACAAGATCTTTGAGGTCCTTTTCAGCCCAAACCATTCCAAAACCCTAGAAATGGCTGCCTACAGCACCCACAGTGGCTCGGGGAGGGCTCTGCACAGAACTTGTGGTGGCTTTTAGGGGCTGCCTGGGAGCTCCAGTGGGGAATAGCCCACCTTCAGGAAAGCCTGGTGAGGCTGGAAAGCAGAGACAGCTCAGAGTTGATGGATAACCCAGGGCTGCTGCAGAGGCTTCCCCAAACCCAGCCCCTGCCAGGAAGGGTGTCCGGCTCTGTCCCGGGTTCCGCAGGGTTTCTGCATCCCGAGGTGCTCTGAACGCCTCCATCGCAGCGTCCCTGGCACATCCAGCCCCCAGCGCCGCGCTGCCCGCGTCCCAGCAGGGCCAGGGAGCGGGACCGGGCGCGGTCCCGGCACCAGGGGCTGCGGGAGCAGCGGGCACCGCGCCCCGGCCCCGCCGCTGCCTGCGAGGGAGCCGCCGGTTCAGCGGCGGCCGGGGCGAAACAGCTCAGGCAGCACAAATCGACTGTGACAGCCCCAGAAAGGCTGAGCCCGGGGGTGCGGAAAAATACAAGTTAGTTTCCTTTTCCTTACCATATGCTCCCCTTCAGCTGTGGGCGGCACGATAATTACTGCCATCCACCATGCTGGCCCGGCTTGTCACACACGCTGCCGCCTGCTCCCGCCGAGGGCTCCGCGGCACCGCCTCCCGGGCCCGCGGGTGAGACACGCTGGGGTTTGGCTTCCCCGGCACCGGGACATCGGCTTGAAAGCAGCGGAGCTGGGGAGAGGGATGCAGCCCCTCTCCCCTCGGCTGTGTCACCTTGCTGTTGGCTTTGGTGTTAGCTCCTCTTCTCCACCAGTGCCAGGTGAGGACACCCCTGTCCCTCTTCACAGGACCCTGCTGGGATTGTCCCGTGTCACATTCCATGTCTGGATGCCAGGAGATCTCTGGGGACAGCCGCTGCTTGGGCAGATTGGCAGACAAGGTCTGCGGGGCACCCCAAAGGCCAGGGAGGGGGTGAGGCTGTGAGCAGGACCAGAACATCTCCAGACTCCTTCCAAGCCCCAGCAGCGCTGGGGCTCTGTGGGGTGCAGCTGGTGCCATGCAGGGGGAGCACCATGGGCCGAGGGATGTGCTGTGACCCTGGCAGGTGCAGGGCACCCCCTCCAGGGCACCCTTCTGGCCAGCAGGAGCGGGCTGGGGGCTGGCAGGGGGCTGCTCTGTGCCTGGACAGCCCCTGGAACAGGAGGTCCATAAAAATGGGATGGAGCTCTGCTACAGTCCCTGTACAAGCACCCGTGGCTGTGTCCTCCGGGGCCGTGCAGACTCCAGGACTCAGGACTCAAGCCATGGCTGGTTCCTGGCCCCCTCAGAGATGTCTCTCTGGGCCAGGGACAGGTTTGTCTTGGTCATCACCCTCCCTGGGCATGGGTCAAAGTGGATCTTCGTTCCCCAGTTAATGCCTGGCTTGAACATAAACTGCTTCAGTGTCCTCATTCGGGAAGAGGAGGACGAAGCTGTGGCTGCCCCTGGACCCCTGGAACTGTTCAGGGTCAGCTTGGACAGGGTCTGGAGCCCCCCGATCAAGTGGAAAGTGTCCCTGCCCATGGCAGGGGGTAGAACAAGATGAGCTTTGAGATCCCTTTCAAACTGTCCCAAGATTCTTTGAGGGGCCTTGGCACACACTCAGCATCTTGCAGGACTTGTTTCTCACAATGGACAATGGGACCTGGATGGGGACATGGTGCCACGAATCGATGTGCTCCTGCCAGACTGCCTCAGAGGCCACAGGCTGTGCTTCCATCCCTGCAGCAGCTCCTTCTGTGGCTCCTCTGGTGCCAAGAGTGTCACAGCCCCAGTCCTGAGCCCATCCATCATGACTTTGCACAGCACGTGTACTAAAGAACCTGGGCCCTGCCTCAGTTTCCCCATCTCCTCAGATTCCTCTCCCTGGTCACACCAGCATCCCAGAGAAGCTGGACAACTGAAACACTGGGAGATGCAGCAGCTGAAAAAAACAATCCAACTGGCAACTTCCCCGGGATCCCCCTGGAGGCTGTGCTGGAGAGGAGAATGGATCTGGCCCCTGGCTGAACCCTCCTGACCCAGTGCCCCCGGGGCCCAGATTTGCCGGGAATACACCCAGTAAAGCAAAATTCAGGAGACCTGAGGTGCCGCGGGCTCCCCACCTCTGGACAGGTTACATGGAAGACAAACCTTCCCACACACCGAGCGGAGTGCTCGCTTCCTTTCCACACCTGAAAAGGGAAGCTCCCAAACCCCATCTCCCCGCCCTGCCATCCCTGGGAGGTGCCCGTGCCCGGCGGTGCCCGGCGGTGCCCGGCGGTGCCCGGCGGTGCCAGCCGCTTGAGTGACTCGCTGACTCTTTACGCGGCTCTGCGGCGCAGGAGCTCAGCGGAGGCCGGCGCTGATGCGATGTGACAGCCCCCGCACACCTCCCGAGCGCGGCGCCCGGGGCGCGCACCCACCCGGGCAGGGCGGGGGGCTCGGGGCCGGGGGGGCTGGGGAATCCTTCCCACCGCCCAATCACCCTGACGTCACTGCAAGGCGGATTAATATCCGTCAATCGCACGGAAAATCGCATGTTTGGCCCCAGAGCCCTCCTCCCCACGCCCCCCCAGCCGCCTGTCCTATTTTGAAGGGCTCATTTTCCCGGCGCTAATGAAAGCGACAGCCGTGCAGGGCTGGTATTTGGGGTTATCAGTGAGAATATTAATGGTGCTGCTCGGCGTTAACTCTTTGAGAGGCCGGAGCTGGGCAGTCCGGCCCCAGATGAGCCCGGGCTCCTCAGCACCGCATCCGGAACTGGGAGTGGGATGGGATGGGAACCCCACTTCCACGAGGCTTTAATTGATTTAATCACTTTTGGGCTCCAGGGAGGGGATCGACCCTGCTGCTTCCTGCTGAGGAGGCTGAGGGAGCCGAGGTGGAGGCGAGGGGATGGTGGGGCTGCTGTCACCTGGAGCAGCAGCGAGGCTTGGGGCAGGAGGGGACGGTGGGGACACCAAGGCACCTCCTCGGGGGAAAGGCAGATGCCAGAGGCGAGCTGTCACAGCCAGGATGTGGGCAGGGAGAAGGGATGAGCTCACCTTGCACAGGAAGGCTCTGGCAGTCTGAGTGTGTCGTGTTTGGCTGGAGATGTTAATGGTTGACTGGAATGCAGAGTTCCCCACGAGGGCTTTGCAAACAGCTGTGTGCAGATGTTAAAGAACAAACACATCCCAGAAAACATCCTATAACACTCATGGTACAGAGATGAGCCTTTCAGCAGGGCCTGTTGTGAGAGGATGAAGGGTGGTGGTTTTAAACCGAAAGAGGGGAGATTTAGGTAGGATATAAATAATTTTTCACAAGGAGGGTGGTGAGGCCCTGGCACAGGTTGCCCAGAGAAGCTGTGGCTGCCCCATTCCTGGAAATGTTCAAGGCAGGGTTGGAGGGGGCTTGAAGGAGCCTGGTGCAGTAGAAGGTGTCCCTGCCCATTGCAGGGAGGGGTGGAACTGGATGGGCTTTAAAGATCCTTTCCAGCCCAAACCTTTGTGTGGTTCTGTGATTCACATCCTCACTCCACTGACCTCTCACTTGGTTTCAAAGTAATTCAGGTCACTGCCATGCCGGTGGAGGTTCCGTATGAAGTCCCCAAGCCACTGTCCCTCAGTGGCACCTCAGGGGGGCTTCTCCTCGTGGATCCCACGGGGCATGAGCTCCTTGGAGTGGTGAGCGGGTGTTTGTACTGGCACCCCTCAGTCACAGCCTGCAGAGGAGTTCATGTGTCCATGGAAGGCATGAATGTGCCTCCTCAGACTCCCTAAGGAGCCATCCTAAGGGATAAAGGATCTCCTAGGGCTGGATCCCAAAAAGAGATTATCAAAGAGCCACAGAATATCCTGGGCTGGGAGGGACCAAGTCAGTACAAGGATCCCCGAGTCCAGCTCCTTGATTGTGGTCACAGTGAGAACTGGCACCTCAGCCTGTCATACACAGCAGAACCTGACAGTGGGGAAGGGACAGGGGAGCTGTGCTGTGTCCAAGACTCCAGGCAGCAGCTCCCTTGGAGATCCAGGGCTGCTGAAAACCGCAGCAAACACTGACTGATTTTATCCCAGCATCCACCCAAGCTTTGAGCACGACAGCATTCACTGGCAGGTTTCTTGGAGAAAAACCAGGCGGGATGCTGTGAATGCCACCAGGGCCACAGCAGTGACAGGTCCCACCTGAGGAGAGACTGGTGTTTGCCAGGGGGAGAGCAGCTCAGCCCCAGCCTGCAGTGAGGGCCCGAGGTGCCACAGCAGCCCCTGCACTCCGGAGCTGCCGGCTCGTCCCTGCAGCCCCTCTAATTGGATGCATTTAAAGATGCCTCCTGAGCTGTCTGTGTCTCCAGCAGGACACACATCCCTAAAATGACACCGGCTAATTAAGTCCATGGAAGCCCAAGGACTCTTGTGTGCCTTGTTTGTTATCCAGGAGCCTGAGGCAACGCTGAGGCCAGTAGGACCCTGACAGGCAGCTGGAGAAAGCTGGTAATGACAGGGCCACCAAACCGGTCAGGGAGAAAGGGGCAGGAGAGTACAGAAATCAGCAGTGACAATAACAACCGGCCATGCTGACACCTCCTGTGCCTTGGAGAGGTGGGATCAATGAACCAGAGAGCTCCTCACCCTCTTCCAGGCACCTCCAGGCCCAATGGGATGGAGGCTGGGGGCGGCGCTGGGGCACTGGTGGTGGAGTTTGCTGCTTGAAGGCCAAGAGACAAGTCTCTTATCAGACTTTCTCATGATTTCTGGGGAAACATAGCAGCACCCCTCTAGTTTGGCTGGAGAGCTGTCTGACTGCCCAGCTGCCCAGGACAATAACCTGGAAACCCCTTCCTGCTGGCCTTCAGGATCCAGAAACCAGGGCAGAAGGTTCAACATGCACAAGGCTGGACCTGGGAGAGCAGTTCATGAGGGACATCACCTGCCACCCTTGCTTTCAGTATCTCCTCTGCTGTTCTTCACCTTGTGCGTCCACATTCTGTGACAAAACCCCTCCTGCAGCATCCTGGAGCCTGTTCCCACCTCCCTCACCCTGCGCTGTTCACAAAACACTGGAGCAGGATTCCAGGGCAGTGGTGGTCCCCGCTGCTGGAGGGGTTAAAGACCATGGAGGTGTGGCCCTTGGGGACAGTGCTGGGTTAATGGTGGTACTCAATGACCTCAGAGGGCTTTTCCAGCCTCAATGATTCTGTGATTCTATGAGATCTCCTTTCCAGGGTGTGTGTCCACTCCACTGCTCCCTTTTCTCTGACACCACCATATGGGAGAGAAAAAGAGATGATTCACGTGGCTGCCGTGGCTGCAGCAGCTGAGCAGACACCAGGAGTGCAGCCCCACACCATGGCTAATAGTTAATGGCTAATGGCTAATGGTTAATGGCTAATGACTAATAACTAATGGTTAATGGCTAATGGCTAAGGGTCTGCTCATCTCTCTGTTCCTGAGCCAGAGGAGCTGCTGAGGGAATTCCAGATTTTATTTTGAATTATTCTGAAACCAAACCAGGGAGAGATGTTTGGAGGGGGCTTTCAGCCTTTCAAACAAGGTTTCCCCAGCAGTATCTCATGCTCAAGAAAAGCCCATACAATTCCATTATCTTTATGTTAGTCCTCCATCTTTTGATCTTCTCAGGTCTCCTTTATGCAGGTGATGGATGCAATGGTGACCTACCTGGAGCAAAGGTACCTGGTAAGCACTTTGGGGGACAAGAAAGCTTCAGAGCAAGAGCAAAATTCATTTTGCCCAATTTCAGACACCTGGATGATGCTCCCAGTCCCAGTGTTTAACTCCAGGTGGTCCTGAGAGGAGCAGGGAGCTGCACTTGGTGATCCTTATGGGTCCCTCTCCAGCTGGAGATGCTCTACAATTCTGTGTCTGATGGGAGGAGGTGCAGAGCTCTGGGTGCACCCAGCACTCTCCCTGTCTGTGCTCAGGGCAAGGAGCAGCCCCAAGCTCGGTGTTGCTGTCAAGAACTGTTTCCAGTGAGGGCTGGAAGCTGTCTGTCCCCGTTCCTCTGGTGTGAATGATTATTTGTGTCCATGGATGGACCTTCAAATTCAGCACTGACCAGTAACAGAAATACCCAGATTGCACCTGCGTGGGGTGACCTTGAAATAGAGGAGACAAACAAGGACCAAAGAACTCAAGGATCAGAATCAGCAGAGAACTCTTTTGCCATGAAATCCATCCATTAATTATAATTTTTTCTAAATTCAATTTTGGCTGTAACGATGACTTTTTTCCCTGGCAATAAGCACGTGAGAGGAAATGGATGTGCTCAGCTGAGGAGGGGTCAGTGGTTGTCTCAGCTCTGCGTGTGAGTGCTGTGCTCCCAGAGAGGCTCTGGGGAGCCTGCAGCTCTCCAAGGAACCACGTTACATTTCCTTCTTCCAGTTACTTATGATTCCCTGAACATCCAAAGCCTGCAGTCTACATTATATGACAGAGCAAAAATGTCCTATGGGCAAGGGTCTAGGGAATCACACAAATAGCAATTTACTAATTTCATGCTGCCTGTAGAAATCCTAAAGGCCTGGGGGCCTGGGGATGGGATGTGAAGCTTTTCTCTTTTGGGGCAATTAGTTTCAATCCAGCCTTTCTGATGACTGAAGGTTCTTGCTCGCCTGAAGGGACTTCAGAGGCCTGAAGGAAAAGGATCAGGGTCTCTGTGTAGCTCTGGTCTCCAGATCATCAAACCCACCTCTACACATTGGGCTGTCATGAGCCAAGTCAATGAGGTTTCACCCTTTAGGGTGGTGAAAAGATTCCTGATAAGGAGGGAGCAGGTAGGCAGAGGTGTGGAGAAGCCCACATTTCCAGGGAAATTGTGCTCCTGAGTGAGATTGCACAGAAAGCTCCTGCCTTGGCTGCAGGGTCTCTACAAATAATTTTTGTCTGGTCTTGGCCAGACACAACCACTCCAGATCCCACCCCACACCCACAGCAGCAGTGGTTCACCAGATACAGGAGCAGGTTCCTGCTCTGAGCTGGAGCCCCCGGGCTGCTGAGCTCCCCTGCCCAGAGCCTGGCAGCTCAAGCCTCATGGAGCAGGACCTTGTTTCTCCCCTGGATTTTACTGAGGAAGGTGAGCAGCAGGTCCCAGCCTGCTGTTGGTTCTGTTCTTAAGGAGGTGACATTCATGGGATGTCATTTGGAGTCTATATTTTGTCCTGTGTCTGTCATGGACAAATGTTTTCCCGAGTAAGGACATGGTGAGGGCTCCAGGATCCCCAGAGAAGATTTGGAGTGCTGTGGAGGGTTGTCTGACATGGGTGTGACCTGGGAATTTTGAGTAGGGTACCATTCCCATGTGAAGCTGAAAGAAGACCCTTGGGAAAAGCGGTTGGAACAGAAGACCCTTAAGGTCCCTTCCAACCCAAACTATTCCATGGTTTTGTGAATCTTTTACAGAGAACATCTGATATGGGACAGGAGGATGTTCTTCCCCTTGTCTCAACATCTCCCAGGGCAGCAGCTCTCACTCCTCAGCACCAGTTCCAGCAGAAAAGGCCATTTTCTGGGGATCATTTCAGCTGTCCCAGCACAGGACTTTTCCTGCAGGGAGCAGGAGTGACCACGTTCCTGAGGCTGTCGCAGGACAGTCCCACAGCCCATCGCTCCCAGCTCCTGGCTGCACTTCACCGTTCTGGCTCCTGCAGGTGTTTTCCCTGCGGCCTTTCCAGGGGCTGGGGGTGCTGCAGGGTGCTCTGGGCAGCCCAGCCCAGCTCCAGTTGCAGCACGGCAGCCGCAGCTCTGGCTCGCAGCTGCACAGAGTCCTCCCCGTCTGCTGCTGTCCCCCCACGCTGTCACAGCACCGGCACTGAGCTGAGGGCAGCAGGGAGGCTCTCACCCACTCAGGGGGGATTTTCGCTTTTTTCCCGGCTGGGGTTGCTAGGAGGCTGAGCCGTGCCTTTAGCCAGTCCAGCTCGCTCCTTACAGCTGGAAGCAGCTCCTTACAGCTCCTTACAGCTCCTTACAGTTCCTTACAGCTCCTTACAGTTCCTTACAGCTCCTTACAGCTCCTTACAGCTCCTTACAGCTGTTACAGCTCCTTACAGCTCCTTACAGCTGTTACAGCTCCTTACAGCTCCTTACAGCTGTTACAGCTCCTTACAGCTGTTACAGCTCCTTACAGCTCCTTACAGCTCCTTACAGCTCCTTACAGCTCCTTACAGCTCCTTACAGCTGTTACAGCTCCTTACAGCTCCTTACAGCTCCTTACAGCTCCTTACAGCTCCTTACAGCTCCTTACAGCTGTTACAGCTCCTTACAGTTCCTTACAGCTCCTTACAGCTCCTTACAGCTCCTTACAGCTGTTACAGCTCCTTACAGCTCCTTACAGCTCCTTACAGTTCCTTACAGCTCCTTACAGCTCCTTACAGCTCCTTACAGCTGTTACAGCTCCTTACAGTTCCTTACAGCTCCTTACAGCTGTTACAGCTCCTTACAGCTCCTTACAGCTCCTTACAGCTCCTTACAGCTCCTTACAGCTTCTCCCGGAGCCCTCGGCCCAGGCAGAGCAGAGGTGTGAATGGGGAGCAGAGAGGAATGGTCTGAGTGTGGGACAGAGGAGACACAGACTTTGGGGTGCTGGTGGCACCAGGAGAGAAGCATCCATCCAGGCCAAGCTGCTGCCATGGCACACTCCCAGGGACCAGACCCTGCTGCTTTGCCTCACCTCCTCCTCCTCCTCCTCCTCCTCCTCCTCAAAGCCGCTCTTGTTCTACCTCCTGTCCACCCACCGCTGCGGGAAGCACAAACCCGGGGCACATCCCCTTCCCCCAGGACCCTGTCCCAGCCCCACGCGTGACGAGGAGCCACGACCCTCCCCTCCGGCCCCGTCTCCGCCGCCGCTCCCCCCGCGCCCGTCAGCGCTGATGGGCCCTGACAGCGCTGCTCTTTTTCTCACGCCCCGCCGGGTGCTGCGCGGGGGGACCCGGCCCGGGGGAGGTCGCGTTGCACCGAGCAGCTGTTCCCCGTCACATCGCGCCGCGGGACCGCGCCGAGCCTGCCGGAGCGGCGGGGGGACCGGCCCGGGCAGGATGGACATGGTGGGGTTGTGGGATCGGTCCGGGGGAACGGACACTGTGGTGTGCGACCGGCCCGGGCAGGATGGACATCCTGGGGTTGTGGGATCGGCCCGGGCAGGATGGACACGGTGGAAGGTGGGACCAGCCCGGGCATGATGGACACGGCGGGTGCGACCGGCCCAGGGGGATGGACATCCTGGGGGGGTGGGACAGGCCCGGGCAGGATGGACACGGCGGGGTTGTGGGATCGGCCCGGGCAGGATGGACACACTGGGGGGATGGGATCGCTCCGGGCAGGATGGACACACTGGGGGGGTGGGATCGCTCCGGGCAGGATGGACACACTGGGGGGGTGGGATCGGTCCGGGCAGGATGGACACGCTGGGGATGGATCCGGCTGCCCGGGGCCCGGGCGGCAGCGGGCAGGCCCCGCACAGCACAGCAGGGTTCACCCTCGCTGCGCTGACCCAACGCACCGCTCCCACCTGTCTGCGATCCCTCACCCACGCCCTGCAAAACTCTCCTCTCTCCTCCTCATCTGCCACCTCCAGAGCTGCATCCGAGCAGGTTGAACCCTTTCTTTGCTATTCCTGGCTCGTCCAACTTACGGTCAGCTCTGGCCAGGAGCATTCTGCTGCTGAAGACAGAGGGTGCTCCCCACCTTGCTCCTGCACTGTGCATCCAAGCCTACTCCTTTTCCCTGTGGAGAGCAGGGAGGTTTGCAAAGCTGCTAGTGGGACCAGCCTGGATGCAGTGGCCCCTGGAATGTGTGGGGCACAAACCTGGTGTCAGGAGCTACTGCAGCTCCTGCAGACAGGAGGTAGAAGATGAGGGGAGAGATCCCTTCCAGTTCACATCCTGAGCCCAAACAAAGCAGAGCAATGGGACCTGTGCAGGTCCTGCAGCCCAGTGTGGCTGCACAGCAGTGATGTCCACGCTGCTTCCCCAGGCTCAGGCTCGCTCCTCCTGGCCTTCCTTGGGCAGCAGAAGTTCCCATTCCTGGTGCTTGCAGGGGTTCTGCAGCCTCACTGCACAGCTTATCCATTTTTAACGAGCCCACCTCATAAATACTTTGTAAAGCACCTTCTAGCCAAAGTGCTTTTTTTGATTATTTTTTCTTCCCTGGCTGCTTGAAAGAGCTGCTCACCCTCCCATTTCTCTTTGGTCTGTTGTCTTGCTGTTGTCTTGCACACATTTGCTATGCTGAAGTTACAAGGCTCTGCCTCCAACACCTGTGGTGGGTCACAGTGAAGGATCACAGTGCTCCCCTTTGCTCCCTACACCCTTCTCAGCAGCCTGCAGGCACCCTGGTGCCTCCATCGACCCTGCTGAGCACAGGAGCAGCCCAGGTGGGCTCAGACCCTCAGCCAGACCTTCCTCACCATTTCCATCCCACAGGGCCTCCTTCCCTGCTGTCCACGCTGGGCTCTAGGCAGGACTAGAGAGCAGGACCTGCCCTCTTCCTTCCCTGTGGCTCTCACACCTTCCCAGTTGCTCCCAGCTCTGCCATTTCTCCCTGAATTTCCACAGTAGGTTAAGAAGCAGGTGGGTTGTGAGCAGGAGAAATGACAACCCCAACACAACTTGCCAGAGCTGACTCCCTGCCTGGGAGATGTTCCCAAGCCAGGGCCTGCCTTGTGCAACATGCAGCAGGTTATTTTTATCTTTCCCTCTTTTCTGAATCAATGTTCTGCATGGATCAGACCAGTGCTTCCAAGGCAACTGGCCACAGAGCTGTTTTGTCACTGGCCAAGCTTCATCCTCTCCAAAAACCTGTCAGAGCAGCTGAAAGAAGCCAGGTTGTGCCAACTGACATGGATTTGTCTCCAATTCCTCATTACATGGCTCCAGCAAGCCTTGGCCTTGCCAGGTGCTGGTGTCCAGTGAGCAGCCCAGCAGCACCAGTTCATCCCTGTTCCTGTCCCAGCTCCTGCCTGTCCTGCTCCCTCTCACAGTTTCGATGGAGACCTGTGAGTGCAGCTGCTGGACGAGGCTCACGTGGTCGTGCTGGCTGTCCCAGACTTCTCCCTCCCTGAGTGTTTGGCCCCATTTCAATTGAATTGGACGAAATAGACAAAATCTGAAAAGTGGTAAAAATTGTTGTGAGGCTTCTTGGGCTTTGTCCAGTAAAAAACCCAAATTTCCAAGGAAATGCTGCCATGTGAAGTCACCAGGACCTCCTAGAAGCACCACCAGGCCAACCAGTGTGTGAACACAGGAAAGCAGCTGCTCCCACCGTGGCTTTTCCCACCCTTGTGAACCTCATTTCTTCTTTCCTGGGTGGCAAAAGCATCCCAGACACGTTGCAGGGGCTTTTGCCATTTTTCTTCTGCTGATGTTTAATTCTGTTTTTCAGCTGTGAGAGCCCCACTCTTGTCCAGCCTCTCCCACAGCGGCACCCCCAGCCCGGTGAGGACTTTTCCAGGCAGGAAAGGGACAGCTCCAGAGCCTTTTGTTGCTGTTCTCTGGTGTTAATGGCTCTTGAAGGCAGCCGGAGCCCATCAGGCAGCGCAGGCTGAGGCGAGCATCGAGCGGACACGGCGGCCCCGGGCACGGCTCGGCTCGGCTCGGCTCAGAGCCGGCGCGGAGGGGGGGCTGTGCGGGGCCCGGGCTCCCCTGGCTCGCTCTGGAGGGGTGGCGGAGTTCTGGGTGCAGATCCCGCATCCCGCAGTGCCAGGCACGGCCAGGACAGGGCACACCTCTTCCCCAGCCGGCTGCCTGCAAGGGCGGGCAGAGCCCTCTTTGGCTTCTCTTGTGGCTTTGAGATTGACAAGCCCCCGGAGGGGCTGGAATCCAGCCCATGGAGCAGATCCTTGTGGGGCTTTGGGACAGGACACCTTCTGCAGGGAAGGGAGAGGACACCCTGCCTGGTCCCGTGTCAGAAAACCAAGCTGTGAGATCCAAACACAGAGAGGGAGGGCAGGGTGAAGGAGAGCAGTTTCCAAAGGAGTCTGGGGGTTTACTGGGCTGTGGAAAAGCACTTTCCCAAAAGATCAAGCGTGGTGAGATCTATGAGGCAGGAGTGGGCCCATGGCAGCTGCTTTTCAGGATGAACAGGGGGAACATCCCAACAGGAGAACAGCAGGATCAGCTCTGTCTGCAGCCGCAGTCCTGCAGACTGAATTCCACTGAATCATGGAATGGTTTGGGCTGGAAGAGATGGTATGGGCCATCTCATCCCACCCCCTGCCATGGGCAGGGACACCTTCCACCATCCCAGAGCTCCAAGCCCTGCCCAGCCTGGCCTTGGGCACTGCCAGGGATCCAGGGGCAGCCAGAGCTGCTCTGGGCACCCTGTGCCAGGGCCTGCCCACCCTCCAGGGGAGCATTTCTTCCTATTTACTAATCTAATCCTGCCCTCTGTCAGTTTAAATCTCTCCCAGCTGCCAAGAAAATGGCCAGGCCACCAAGCACAGACCACAGCTCAGTCCTGGGAGAGTTTTGAGGAGAAAGGATCAGCAAGCAGTGGAAGGACCTGCCAAGGGGAACCTTATTGGTATGCAAGTCATATGTCCCCATGAAATGCTGCCAACCAAAGACCTGTGGCAATGAGGACATCTGTGAAAGCATTTTACAGTGATGAAACAGAAGATCAGATGGGTAAAAAAGCTCCCAGCCTCTCTGTCCAGCCTAATCTTTTGGAAGACGTGGCACAAGGGACGATGCACCAGGCGAGCTGGATGGTGAAGGTGCTGACTGGGTCCTGTGCAAAGCCTCTCACAGGTCCTGTACTCCTGGAGGGGTTCAGAGATCAACCCCTGAAAAGAAAAGCAAAGCCAGTTCCTCTCTCTGAGTCACTGAGCATTTCTTTACCCACCCTGTTACGGCATTTTTTGGGCAAGTGCATGTTCTCTGGTGGTCTCAGTTGCCCAGATTTAACATAAAATACCTCTGTGTGTGTGTTTGATACAGGCACAAGACAGGGGAGCTTCACACTAACAGAATGGAGACTTTGGCTTTCCATTTTGTCTTACTCAGATCGTTGCTTCAGCCCCCTTTGCTCAATTTGGAATTGAGGACACCTTGATCAGAGAGTTCTTGCCTTATTGAATTACTGGAATTACTTTCCCCTTGAATGCTGCTGTGCTCCTTCTTTCCCTCTGTTCTTTAGAGTTCCACACCCAAATTAAGACGCCACTTGCTGCTGTTTTGGGAGCCCCTCACAGACCTGCACATGTGTTCTCTGGAGCACTTTTGGAAGCCACCTCAAGAGCAGGAGCCTCCCTCTGCTCTGACCCAGCTTCCCTGTGCTTTGTCCTCATGTGATCATTCCTACACGTTCAAATCAAACACGGGCTGGGCATGAAGGGCACATCCCAGTGCCAGCAAGGCCATCAGAGAAGCTGCAATTTTAATGATATGGAGGAAATGCCTCTTTTAGAGCCTGATTCGTGAGGCTCTATTACCCGTGACAGCTGATGCTGGGACTATATTTGCTTCTGCTCTCACCTTCCCACGTTTCTGGGATAATTTTTATTCCACAGATTAACTCATCTGCCCTGATTCCCAGTGGTCCTTAGTTGGTTAAGAAATACAAAATTAATCCTTCTATAAATTGCTTCACATTTTCAACATTTTCATCCCCTCTGTTCATAAGCAGAGAACTCACCTCTGCCAGACCAATGTGGCTTTTGGTAACCCAATTACTGAACTTTCTGATTTACTTTTTTGTGCAACTCTTCCCTCCAACCACCCTGGGTGTTGGAAACCAGCTGGGAATTACCTGCATGTCTTTTCCATGTTTTCCCTGTGGAAACACCTTCCACTGGCTTTGTTGGCTGACAGGTTCCTGTCTCCCAGACAAGGTTTTAGCTGTGTTTAGTTTGCTGCTAAGTGGTGTTATAAATAAGCACTACTAGAGGGATTATCATTCAAACCCAACAGGAGGAGGAATATGTTGCTTATTCTGGGATTTAAACTGTAATTAGCTCTTACTGCATAGAGTTTTTGGCATGAAAAATGGTTCAAATCACTGATCTTCTACACAAGGCTCCCTTTTCCAGCTGGGGACTCATCTCCCAGCCCCCTCCTGCCTGCCCCACTGGCTCCACTCCTCTGCTCCCATGAACATTCTCCTGCTTGGGGCAGCCAGTGTGGAAATGTCACTGCCTGTGCTTTGGGGATTCCTCAGCAGCACTGTGGCAGTGAGGGAGGTGTCCAGCTTGTCCCAGCCAGTGCCAGGGATTTTATGCCTCCTTTGTTGGAAAGTTTTCCTTGCAACTCCAGTGAATTCAGAGGAAATGGGAGCTTTGTCTTGCTGTAATTCCCAGCTTCAGGTGCTAAATGTTTGAAAGGACTTCAGCTGGACTAGATGGTCACTGTTGGTCTCTTCCAACTATCCCATCCCATCCCATCCCATCCCATCCCATCCCATCCCATCCCATCCCATCCCATCCCATCCCATCCCATCCCAAATTTCCTGCTGTACTGGAGAATGGACAAAGCTCCTCCCAGTCATTGCAGCAGCACTCTGGGCCAGGAAATGCTCCTGGTTTGTGGAGATGTCTGGCCCAAGTTTGGGATCTGGGGCAGGAAATGGGTATTTTGTCATTACAGAGCCCACACATGGGTGTTGGCCAAGTGTCCTCTCTGCAGCTGGTGTGTCCTGCTGGACAACTTAAGGCTGGAAATTAAATTTTTCCTGTGGCCCAACCTGTGACAAGAAATAACCCAGTTTACCATTGTCAGCTGGAATTTGGAGTTCAGCTGAGACCATAAAGCAGAAATATCTACAGAGAAAGACTCAGATCTTGACCTCCTATGCACCTTCTTTTAATTCTGTCCTCCAACCTCCACAGGAGCAAGGGAAGGCTCCCCCTTCCAAACAGCCCTGAAGGTGCCTACACGGTGCTTTTGCCCAAGAATGAAGTCTGTGCTTTCAGCTGCTGGAAGACTCGAGCTGCTGTTCACTGTCAGGGTTGAGCTGGTGACAAGGTGTGTGTGTCACCAGTGGCTGGTGGCCTGGAACTTCCAGCTCCTTGGTCTGCGGGAATACAGGGGTAATACTCCAATAGCTTTCCACTGGAAAAACTCCAGTTCATAATTTAGTAGGTAGCTCCCCAGAGTTGGTACAACAGTTCCAAAGGTTTTTTGTGATGATGGTAAATTTGTGATGGAGGATCTCAAAAGATACTATTGGAAAAGCATAAAAAACACAGGCCAGGCGAGGGGACTCAACTTTTTGGGTATCATCTAAAGGAGTGAGTGGTTAGTAAGTACCAAGTTTTTTTCTGCCCTATACATCTCCTCTTCAAGGACATTTGAACATGATGAGTGAAGAAATTCAAGGGAAGAGAGTCTCCATCACCTTTTCTCTGTTAACCACATGGACCTGCTTCAGAAGCATGGTGAAACAAATGCAGTTTCCATGGCTGTGATGTCCCACAGCACCAAATTCAGCCAGGATGAAGAATTCAGTGTGGTGGAAAGAACAGGAGGGGAGAGGAGAAAAGGGGGAGGTGATATCCATCAGAGGAGAAGAGACAGGTTGTCTCACCATGGCTCCAATGCCCAAACCTTTCCTTGGTCCTGAGCAGCATCAGCAGCTGGGGTGGTGCTGGGACTGCTGCATCCTCTCGCAGGCCTGCTGCACCTCCAGCCATGGCCTTGGACAAGCCCAGCTGTCCTCCTCCCACCACTGTGGCAGCAGTGACCCCACTTGTGTGACAGCTTTGTGGCATCATCAGTGCTTATGGTTTGGAGCTTCCTGGGTTGGGAGAGCGAAGGGCTGTTGTCTAACGGGCATCTCCAGCGAGCACTGGAGGTGCCACCACACAGGAGCCCTTTGTTCTCTCTTCCCAGACCCTTGGTCCTGGTGGGTTAACGTGTTGCTGGCCGTGGCCCCTGTTGCTGCCGTGCTTTCCCCCTCTCCCTCGCCCTCGCTCCCCCTCTCTCTCCTCCTCTCCCAGCTCCGTAGCAGTTTCCTCGGGAGTGTTCAGCTAGCTGACACATTTGCCACAGATGGATGGTGCACACGGAGACAGCTGTCACTCCCGATTTGCGGCCCACTGCGTGACAGCAGGGCTGATGCCTTCTGAAAGGCCGTCTCGCGGAGCACATGCACTCTGACATTCTTCGAGATGAGCCCTACAGACACCTCTCAGTGGACCTCAGGAGGAGCTGGCAAGCGAGCCCTTCCCGCTCCCCCTCCCCGGAGCAGCCTGCGGGCTGGAAGAAAGCAGCCACTCTGGTGTGCACACACACACAGGCAGGCCAGCCTCCTTGGGTAGTTGTGTGCCACTGCTGGCCTGCCAGGTCCCAGCCCGGCTGTTTGCTCCTGATGCTGCTGAATGAAGTGAGGCGGGCTGAGATCTGCGGGAGGGAAAGGTCACCAGCAAAGCTGCTCTTTTCCCCTTTTCCGCCTTTTTAATTGCAGGAGGGAGGGATGTGGGCTCCAGATTCATTCTGTCACAGCAGCTGCCTCCAGCCTCTTGAGCTCCTCTGTCACAGAAAAGCTGATGGACTTTGCAGCCACAGCCCCTTCAGGCCTCTCTGTCTCCTCCATCACCTCTGGTGGTCTCCATCTCCTCTGAACACAGCAAAATGGAAGTCCCCCCTCTTGGCAGGGCTTTCCTCCCACCCTCCCACCTCAGCACTGCACAGGGCAATGGGGCAGCTGCCCCAACAGGACCCCGAAAGTTCCCAGGGTGTTCCTCTGACCAGCTCCAGGCCAGCTGCAGAGGCAAGGCTGGCTCCTTGCAGGACAAGGTTCTCCCCCTCTTAACCAGGCTCAGGGTCATAATTTCAGGCTCCAACCACAGATACCTGTCCCAGGCACTGATGTGTAGACACCTGAGTTTTCAACTCTGAGACCTTCAGCAAAACCCTTCAGGTGGGACTTTCAGCTGAGTAGACAAAGCAGAACAGAGGAAATTGTCTTCAGTTCTGGGCAGAACAAAACCCTGCAGACTCAAGACTCCGTGGGAATGGGAACTGGTCCTTGCTTTGGTCCTCAGAGAAACAAATTCCTGTTAGAAAAGAGAAACTCACAGCTGTTAATGGTCAATTTAACTTGTAAAATATTATAATCAAGGGAATAGGTCTACCTAAAAGGGAAAACTTTAACTGATTCTAGAGAATATAATCTGGGTCCCTCTGGAACTGGCCTGAGACTTCCCCATCTTCTCCAGTCTCTGAACCCACCACAGGGGACACCTTGGCTGCACAAGGTAATGAAAAAATTCCTTCTATCAAGGTCTCTGGTGGTGCTGAACAGGGGAAAGGGGAGAGGGCACAGGCAGAGCAAACTCACAGGAGACTTCTCTTGGGCACTCTCCAAGCTTCCTACTGGTCAAAGCTGGAGGACTTAATGAACCAGGTGTGATTTCTCCATACTCAGTGACTCCTGTTGGAGCTCCCACCTCAGCAGAGCCTGGCTAGGTCTGCCCATCCCTCCCATTCCAAAGTCCTTGAGAGCCATTCACTTTCTGAACATTTACAAGTACAGAGCCACAAGGACATCAGTTATCCTGGTTGCTTTCACCCCTCCACTCCTGTTCCATCCCCTGGGAGCAGCCTGAGCCTGCTCAGCAAGGAGAAGGTGTGATTTGCACCAGGACTCAGATTCCCTGGATCCTGCAGCAACGGGAACAGCGTCTCCCACCAGGGTCTGACTGTGTTGCCTTTGAGCTTCCCAGCTGGATGCTGCTCTGTTCCAGGGCAGGGACACCTCCAGCCTGGTGGGAGGTCATGTCAAAGTGGCATCAGCATGAGAGGAAGGTGTTCAGTGGGGTGGTGATCCTGGCAGGGAGAGTGGGGCCCTTACCCAGCCCCAAAGCTGGGAAAGTGTGCTTGTGTGTGGCAAAATACTAGAATAAGTGTGGATCCAGAAAAAAAAATTCCACTATCAGAATCACGAGTTCAAGATTGCTGAAAGTCACTGAGAAGAGGCTGAAGTGGAGCCCAAGTGAAATTCAAGCTAAAGAGAAAGGAGCCATTTCCCTCCTGATGAGAGTACACAGAAAGAGAGAGCACCTGCTCTGTCTCCAGAAAGATTTCCCTGTAGTGTTCCATGAGGCCACCCCTAAAAAAGGTGGGACTGTCCTGCTCTGAGAATCACAGCTGTGCCTGAGAGGAAGAGTCCCAACAGGGGACTGTGCTCCTCAGCTGGAAGGAGCTGTGAGCTCTCAGGAAGCCTCAGCAGGTTCTGGTCTGACACACAGCAGTGTATGCCTGGAGATGGAGATCCAGGGAAACATCCTTTGCTCTGACACAGCTATTTTAACTGAGGCTGGGAAGACCAGACCTCCTGGCACTGCCATGGGCCCCTCTACAGCAACACCACAAAGCTCCAGAGCACACAGAGAAACCAGAAGCAATTGTGCTGTGAGAATGTGGCACTCTGAGGAAATCCTGGTCCTTGTGGAGCAGGCATGCTCAGACCAGGCACTGGCTTTGCCTCTGGGATCCTCAGGATGAGGAGATCTGGTGAAGCTGAGCTGTAGCAGGATGGAGGTGTGAGCTCTGAGGGAGGAGAGCTCAGCCCAGCCCAGCCATGATGATCCAAAGGCAGTAGACACAACCCCAGCTGCAGCTCTGGGGGCAGTTCTGGGGACCACAGCATAAAAAAGATCTAAACCTATTAAAGGGCCACCAGAAGAGGGCCACGAGGATGGTATAGAGGGGAATAAAGCCAGGTGAGGAGTGGCTGAAGTGACTTGGTTTGAAAAGAGGAGGCTGAGGGGAGACTCACTGGGGACTGCAGCTCCTCCTGAGGGGCAGCTCCAAACTCTGCTCTGTGACCAGGGACAGGACCAGGGAACGGTGGAGCTGTGCCAGGGCAGGGTCAGGCTGGAGGTCAGGGAAAGGTTCTTCCCCAGAGGGTGCTGGGCACTGCCCAGGCTCCCCAGGGAATGGGCACGGCACTGCCAGAGCTGCCCAGGGTGGGATTGTTGGGGTGTCTGTGCAGGGCCAGCAGCTGGACTCGTTTCTTTTGGGTTCCTTCCAGCTCAGGATATCCCATGGTTCTATGATTCCAGATGCCTTCTGCCCAGAAAGACCCTTCAATGCAGACACATCACCAGCCTGACCCCTGGCCCCTCAGCTCCTAAGGTGTTATAAGGAAATCTTTGCTCACAGTCTCATGGGGCTCAGCTGTATTTAGAGGTCCTATCAGGGGCCACCTCAAATTCCCCATGTCTGTGCCACCTGAAGATGGGAATCCCTCTCCCAGGTTCAGATGCGAGTGTACCCAAGGTTCCAGAATTGCTTCAGTTAAGTGGTGTAACCCAAAATTATTTTCCCCCCACTATTTCTGAAGAAGGTAGAAATGCAGTTGAGAAGAAGATGCAGGTTTGTGTGCAGGATCTGGGACCTTGGGAGCACACTGTCAGCTCAGCCAAGGCTGGGATGTTTGGGAAGAGAACAAATGAAATTCTTGATGAAGAATTCTTAGGTTTTGAACCTTAACAAAATACAAATTAAAACATTACATGAAACCCTCACCATATTCATAAAGAAAACAGGAACCCATCATTATGGGCAGAGAGGTGACCCATCTGTGCTGTGTGTGACCAAGGGCACCAGAAGACATCAGGCCCCAGGGATGACTCTGGGTTTGGGAGGGACATCATCACCTCATGTTCCCTTTCTGAGGACAGGGAGGCCAAGGCTTTCCCAGAGAGGCTCTAGCCAGGAATGCCCGACCCACAACAGGAGAGTGATGTGCCCTGCTTGGCTTCCAGCCTAGAGACACAGGGGGCAAGCAGGGGGAAAGCAGAACCTGCACATTGGCCTGGGGAGCTGGTGGGGTGGTGGCAGTGGTACCAGGATTGAAAAGCCACCAGGTAAGATCTGGTGCAGCAGATGATGAAACTGGGATTTCTGCAGCCTCTGCTCTGCACAACCGGCTGTGCACCCCTGCTGGGGAGGTGAGACAGGGGAAAGGGAGGAAACTCCTGCTTCTGGAGAAATGTCCTCAGACCTTTAGGACATCTGGCAGGACAGCAGGTCCTGCAGCCTCCTGCCTGTCCTTCCTGTCCCACCGTGGTGGTGGCCGGGACACTCACACCCGGCTGTGCTGGGAGCTCCCCACCAGCCCTTTCCCTGGGGTGGGTGAGGGGAGCAGCCCCCATTCCAAGCACCACAGAGCTTTCCTGGCCAGTCCCCTGCTCCAGGAGATGCTGCCTCAGTACCTTTGCCCCGTGTGATGGCCCTGGTGCCCCAGGATGTTGAGTGTGTTTGGGGCAGGATGGTTGGGAGGCCCTGGGAGCGCCCCATCCCTGCCCTGCCTGGCAGCACGGGGGGCATGGCTGGGGAGGGATAAATATTCCGTGCTGGAGAGCTGCAGGTGCACGGCAGCACTTGGCAGAAGCTGCAGCCCCTCACCTGCTCGGAGGCGAGGCAGGAGAGTGATCAAGGTGAAGGCACCTTCACATCTCCCCGGCCTTGAACAGCAGATGAAAGGGGCACTGGGAGCCAGGGATAACAAAAGCAGAGCCGGGAAAGTTCAGGCCAGGCAGGGATTTCTGGCTGATGGGTTTTCCACTGAGAAATTCTCCCTGCCTCTTTCATGGTGATGAAGATCCTTTTAATTTTTTTTCTTCCCCCTTTCTGCTCTCCTTCTTCTTTTCCTCTTTCGCCAGGCGGATAGCTGGGAGCCGCGGAGCATGTGATGCATCTTCCATATAGGGGCAGGAGCAAAGCAAGACCAACTGATGGACGCCCTAGGGCCAGACTTGCAGACAATATATAACCTACTGCATGATCTAAAACGCTTCCCACTTCCACAGAGCGAACATCAGGCAGAGCGGAGCCGCAGCGAGGGCAGAGTCCTGCGTGCAGGTAAGTCCCCCTCGCCTCCTTCTCCCCGAGGGGGTCCAGGGAGGGGGAAGGTGCAGGGACCTGCTCTGTGGCAGGCTGCCGTGCAAGCAGGTGGGATGGAGCAGTTATTGCTGCTATCAGTGGGGATTTTTAAAGCGTTTTTCTTGCCAGCGGAGTTCAGGACAGTGGTGGAGAGAGTGGCAATAGAATCTGGCAGAGCCCAGCCTCAGCCTCTGCCCCTGCAAGCACGGACACCGTGAGTGGGAGAGCATCCCGGGCCAGCCGACCTTCCTTGACTCGCATTAATTGCCGTCAGGTCCGCCTGGGCTGCGGGAGCTGCTGCCCGGCTGCTGCCCGGCATCCCCCGCCCACCCCCGACCCCGCTGGGGTCCCTTTGCCTTTGACAAAGCAGCAAAAGGAATCACCAAACAACTTTAAAAAGCACTTTTGCTCAGCCCGCCGCTTCTAGCGCCTGCCCGGCTGCCTTCACCTTCCTGCACTGGAATTTCCTTTGCAAGGGAAGCTGTTCCCAGCAGGGACTGGCGGGGGGACGTGGACTGGAGGCAAGGAGGTGGCAAACCACGAACCCAAGTGTGGGGGCGAGGGTCTGGGGGGTGTGGGGGGTCTGGGCAGCCCGGCTGCTGCGGCGTCCCCGCGCACACCCGCGGCCCCACGGAGGGGGAGCAGGCTCTGCGCCGGGGATAGTTTGTGTCCTGCTGAATGGAAAATCATCCTAGCAACAGCTCCGCGCTCCGCGGGGCCTCACCGAGCTTATGGCACGGAGGGTTTGTGTGCTTTGGGGGGGATCTGGGGGTTGAGGAGCCCTGTCTGTGTTTGGGGCTGGGGAAGCTCCACGAATTTCCAGTCTTGGACAAGCCCTGGCAGTCCCAGGCTAAAGGGACTCCGTAATTGTAATGGGGATAAAGATGGACAAAATCATTAAAATGAATGTTTTGGGGCATTTGGGCTTATACACCCCCAGCAAGTGCAGAGACGATGAAACTGCTCTGTGGGTGCAAGGCTGAGGATGTTGCCTTGCTCTGTGCCTCAGTTTCCTTCTCTCTGGGTTCCGGGCCAGGCCCGTGCAGGGCAGTGCTCGATGCAGTGCCCCAGTACAGTAGGAAGGGTCAGCCCAGGGGAGCATCAGAGCTCAGCCACGGGGTGTAATTAAGGTTGTATTTAGATAAGGGGGCTCTGAGAACCTGCAGCAGTCCGAGGCACCTCTGTGAGCAGAGCTGCGGCTGCCAGGGGCGGGAGGGGACAGCTGTGTCCCCAGCACCCAGACTGGCACCAGGCTCACCCCGGCAGCACCCTGCACCCTGCTGGGGGCACCGGGCACGGCTGGAGATGCCCATCCTGAAGGCAATCAGGTGTGATCAAGTTGGGTTATGGACCCAGGGTCTGCCACACGGGGCTGGAGATGTGCTGGGGGCTGGCAGGGGGTCGAGGGTCTGTGCCAGGTGTGGGGTTGGGGATTCCAGCCAAGCTCTCCCTCTGCTGCCATGAGCTTTTCCTGTGTGGGGGGTGGAAATCTGAGGGCTCACAGTAGCTCAGCACAGGGCCTCGGGGCTTGGGGAGTCCCCTGCCCTCGGCTCGGACTGCAGTGGACAGGAGGAGAGAACACCTCTTCCCCATGGCTCCAGACCTTTGAAGATCTTTCTTGGTAGCAAATGTTCTCAGATTTCTTTACTGAAATGAAGACAGCTCAAGCCCTCTCCAGCTTTTTTGAGCCCCCTTGGTTGTGTTCACACCCCAAAATCCCAGCTGTGAGCAGGGCACCGCGCTGCTCCTCCCTGATGCACAGGAACCGAGCATGGCAGGAACTGAGCAAAATCCCAGCTAAATCAGGCCAAGCTGGAACTGCTGGGTGCTGCATCCAGCTGCCACTGGTGAAACAGGAGGTCCCCAGTGCCATACACTAGTGCCCAGCTAGAGGGAGAAGTAAAGATGTCAGGGTTTTTTCCCCCCTCGTGGAATAAGATAATCCCTTTCTCCCACCGCTTTTCTCCTCACTGTTTTTCTCCTCTCCCACCCTTCCCAAATTTCACATTTGGGACAAATTTCAGGGCACTATCAGCCAAGGTGATGTCTAAAATCAGCCTTTCTGGTTCTCCCAGGCTCCAGACTGGTTTTGGCTAGCAGTGCTGGGTTTGGTGGGGGAGACGTGAAGCGTCCACTCCAGCGTCATTTCTTGATGTTCCCATCTCAGTGAGAACCATCTGGAGAAGGTTTTACCCCTACAGTGCCTTACCCTGATACAGGGATTGTACCCTGGGTTTCTCAGGGACACAGCTGCGAGGGCAGTGCCTGTGGGAACCACCAACCCTGCCAGGAGCACCAGCTCTGCCGGGAGCAGACACAGCACAGCTCCTAAGCCGAGAGCAGGACTCGTGTCCCTGAGCTCCTGCCAGCACCAGCTCTTGCTGGATCTGGAGGTGCCTCAGCTTGCTCTTCTTAGTCCAGGAGATGAGCTGGGTTACCCATCTTTGTGCTTGATTGCCTGCCTTGGAGCCCACCCTCAGACTTGGGCTGTGTCCCTGTTTGCATCAGGCTCAGGATAATTATTACTTGCAATTATTCTAATTATTTCTGATTAGAGTGGTACAGAGGTGTGGGGCTGGCAGGAGGGTTGGTGGGCACAGGGGGCAGAGCTGTTGCTGTTCCTCAGATCCTCCCTATGGTTCTGGGGAGCTTGGGAGGAGAATCCCTCGGATCTGGGGGAAAAGGGATGGGCCCGTTTCTGACATGCCGTAGGGCGAGGAGCGAGCTGCGAGCCTGGGTGGAGGGAGCCGCACACAGGGCAGGGATTGCGGAGCATCCGATCGCTCCGCGGGATCCAGGGCGGATTCCTGACACTGAATCCCAAAGCCGGGGTAGGCACCGAGCCTGGCACTGGCACTGCTGGGAAGGGCTGGCAGAGGCATCTGATCACTGCAGCATGGGCTCCTCTCCGGGATCCAGGGGGTTTCCTGGGCACAACATCAGGCGCCCATCCCAAAGGCAGGGCAGGCACCGAGCCCGGCACCGGCAGCGCCGGGAAGGGCTGGCAGAGGCAGCGGGGCTGGCACAGCTGCGTGGCTTTCAGAGATGCTTGATCGATAGCTCCTTCCTCCCACTCCCCCCGCTCCCCCAATCCCCACATGCATTTTTCATGCTAACCCCTCCTGGGCAAAGACTGTCTGCGTAGGAAAAGAAACAGAAAAAAACCACAAAACACAACAAGCCGCAACCAAAATCTACGTTTGTTTCTCTGCTCCCCGGAGATTGTTGTAGTTTAAGGGCCAATCTATAGATTCAGGGCTGGGAATATCTTTGCTCCATGAACAAAGAGGGATGAAAAACCTCCCCGGGGCTTTTCTTAACCTTCTTCAGGTTGGTCCAGAGCTGGAAAAGGCTCTGTACTGTGAGGGGTGCAACTCTGCCTGGGCAAACTGGGGAGGCTGGGAAGGGGAGCTGGGTTCCCCTGCAGCTCCTCCTGGGTTCACAGCCCTCCCAGGACACGCTGGGATGCAGGGAGCAGTAAAGGGGATCCCTCTCTGGGGTACAAAGGGTCTCCAGGGCTCCTTGTGCGGCTGAATGTCAACCCACGCATGCAGAGCTGGGTCCAGGGTGATCCCAGGCCACAGCAGCTGGGAGGGCTGGTGGATCTCTGGGCTGATCCTGCCTGACCCCCAGGAAGAGCTCAGATGAAGGTCTCAGAGTTAGGAAAAACCTGTAGGGTTTGAGCAAAGGGCAGTTTTCAGGGTGAATCCCCTTTTTCGGTCTCCTGTTGTCAGTGAGGCATGTTCCCTTTTTGCTCCTCACTTTTGGATGGCGGCAGTAAAACCCGGGAGCATAGCACAGCCCATGTTTCCCCAGGGCTGGAATGCTGCTGTGACTCTCCTTCCCATCACCGGCACCTGCCCAGGCTGTGCAGGGCAGCTGAGAGCTGCCCGTGTGGCTGTGCTGAAGGACCGACCCTGGGCGAGGCTCCCGGGATCCCTCCAGACCCACGCTCCCTGCTGCAGCCCTGGCACCCCGCTGCAGGCACAGCACCGACTGCTGCAGCCCCGGTGCCTCGGGAGCGTGCCAGCGCCTGTGACACCCGGGACCAGACCCACCTCCACTGGGCACGGTGATCCATCCCTGCACCCCCAAATTCCCACTATTTCCCGTGAAGCCGATGGCACACGGCTGCCCCCGCCCTGCAGCAGTTCCTCTGGTCCCTGAAGAGCCCGGGTGGCGTGGGCAGGCACAGAGCATCCTGCCCGCAGCTCCCGCCGCCCCGGGAGCAGGCACCGGGGACGCGGCCGCACCGAGGCGGCGTGTCCGGGGTGCGGAGCACGGCAGCGCTGCCCGTCTGCCGGCGAAAGGGCACGGGCCAGAAATAGAAGGGGGAGGAGGACGCCGTGACCTTTCCAGCAGCCGGTGACGAATAAAACTTTCCGGCTACCTGTAGGAAGGCGCAGCACGGGCTCCGGTATCGGCTCATCAAAGGACGACGTCCCCTGTGAGCAGGACAGGCACAGGCACAGCCACGGCGCCCGGGATCCTGGGCTGAGCCGTTCGGTGCCTGGCTCCGGGGGCTGTAGGGCTCCAGACACGCGGGGGGCTCCGGCCGCGGCATCTCAGGATGCTCCTGGAGCTGAGCAGGGAGGGAGGAGAGCGTGGTGGCTGCCGCCGGGGCGAGCAGGAGGGCAGAGACACCTCTCTGCCAACAGGCTCCCTTTGGCTGCTCCTTTTGGGACACCCTTGGGCAGGAGGGGACGTGCTCAGTGCAAGGGGTTCCGGATTCAAGACACCCCAAAGACCCGTCAGGGATCCACCTCTGCGTCCCTGCAGCGGGGGACGCCCGGAGGCAGCAGGGAGTGGAGTCGGCAGCCAGCCGGGGTGCACACTGTCCCCACTAAAGGGCTCAGAAATGTCCCCGCAAGCCCCACGGCAGCCGATCCCAGCAGGAACCCGCGGGAGAGCTGCTCCCATCCCCTCCTCTTCCCCCCTTCGGGATGCAGTGGCACCCACCCGCACGGAGCGGGGCGGCCGAGCTGCCCCAGCCCGGTTGTCCCCTGCTCGCTGACCCGGCGGGGGATGGCAGCCGCCCCCCGGCCGCCCCTCGCAGATGGCGTGGGCAGCCAGCACAGGTGGCCCTGCGCCGCGGCAGATTGGGCCGGCTGCCTGCGGAGAGCCCGGCAAGGGCTGTGTCCCTGCCACACTCCGGGGACCAGAGCAGAGCCAGGGCCCCCCATGCACAGGGGGTGCAGAGCCGGGGGGGCCCCACAATGCTGTGCCCAGTGCTGGATCCAGCACTTCACCAGAGCCCTGAGAAATAATCAACCGAGGACGTGGAGCTGGCGGGCCAAGTGTGAGGGGGGACACAGGGTGTCCTCTCTCGGCCCCAAAGAAATGAGCTGGCCCAGAGCATCAGGAGGTTTTGGAAGGGTCTGATTTTAAGGAATTGCATTAAACCATGCCATGCAGGGACAGCCCAATGCAGATGTCTGGAGTGGATCTAACATCTTGTGAGGAGATTCTTGGGATAGAGCTTCCCCCAGTCCTTCCAACCAGGGCAAACACCCTGCTGGGTGCCAGACACCCCAGCTGGATGGTCTGGGACTCATTTCTAGGAGAAAAGGACCTGCAAGGGAGAAGGGAAGCACCCAAGCTCCGAATCACCCCTGCGTGGGGCTCCTGTCTCTCTCCATGGGTGATGGTCTCAGCCTGCACAGGGCACCAGGGTGGGCACGACGTGGCAGTGATGGTATCAGCTCCAGGGTGGGCACAGGGTGAGGATGATGGTGGGACTGTCCCACTCAAGAGGACCCATCTCGTGGCATAGAGGGGGATCTTGAGCCGGAGATGTGGTGCAGGAGATGTCACAGCAAGGGTGGTGGAGGGAGCAGGTAAATCATTAATTCTGGAGAAAACCAGGCTGGCATCCTGCCCATCACTCCTCGATAGAAAAAGTTGATGTTGGAAGGGGAATTTTCACTTGTAACCTTCCCCTCCCTTCGCTGCCTTCCCTCTGGGGGCAGAGGGCTGGAGCAAGGGGCCAGCCCGGAGCCACGCACGCACCCAGCCCCAAACCAGCCTCTCGCCGAGCACGTTCTCTTCCAGCCCAGCTGGTTTTGCTTCCAGCCTGCTCCGTCTGTGCACATTAAAGCTTTTTCTAGGTCTGAACTGCTTTTGGCAAGCCAGGCTCCTGTTGGTCCCCACCACCCTCCCCACGGCTGCTCCCCCCGATCCGCTCCCCGTCTGGCTCCCGCTCCCCCTCCCCGGTCGAAGCCCTGCCAGGGACACGGCAAATCAGCGCGAAGCCTGCGGGGCAAATCGGTACAAATGAGACCAAGCAAGAGGGTGGGGAGGGACGGCGGGGGCGATGACTCCTGGGCTGGAGCTTCTGTTGCCGAGTTTGATGTTTCCTGCAAACAACCCGGTAAATGCTCAGGAGTGGCTCCGGACATCACCTGTCCCCCGCCGCGGCGGGGTTTGGGGACGCTGGGTGCCAGACGGGGGGGACAGCCCTCGCCCCGCTCCCACAGCCTCCCCGCAGCCGCCCGGCCCTGAGCAGGGACCCAGCCGGGACGGGGGCCGAGCTGTAAGTGCTGACATTTCAATCTGTTTTGGGGAGGGATGCGGTGGGCGGAGGGTGGACGGTGCTGGAGGCAGCAGAGGGACTCACTGAGGGTCTGGGCAGGGAACAAAACCCACCGAGGACCTGGAGCGGAAAACAACCCTCTCTAAAAAGCTGCCTGCTCCTGCCAGTTTTGCACTCTCCCAAATAAATCTCCGCGCATCTGGCGGTGCCCAGGGGAGCCCTGTGGCACGCCACAGGCTGCCGGGAGCAGGAGCCGGTACCCGGAGCGGGGATGTGCAAACCCGCTGGGAGCAGGGAGCCGACTGTTCCCAAGTGATGCTCTTTGATCCCGCTCTCTTTGCAAGCCGTGTAACTCCTGATTATTAAAGGCACTCGGCACCGGGAGGTCATATGGGGCCTTTCTGCTTGGGTTGCTCTCTTAATGACACGTCCGACTGCCTTCACCAGGGATCTGCTCACGCGAGTCCCTGACGATAGAAAGTTTGTGGAGGATTTTGGATGCTTTCCCCGTGACCGTGTGGTGATTGCAGAGGTCTGACTGGTTTCCCCACAAAAAAAAGGAAAGGATACATCGGGAAAAGGGAACCAGCCTGGGAGGGCACAGAGGGCAGGTTCATTTTAATATATTTACCTCTCCACGTTTGGGTAACAACCAAAAAGATCAATGGTTTTCTGCAGGTTTGGAGCTGGGATGCGTATTTGCAATTGTGAAAAAATACAAACCAGGGGAAGGGGGAAATTTAACAGTAAGACAGTACTATATTTGTTATCCATATTTTTCCCCTAAATCCTTCTTAAAGGAAGTGAAAACTAAACTGAGCTGTTGAATTGCCAGAGGAGGAGAGTTACTGAGATGCTTAATGGTGTCAACTAGGAATATACCTCCTCACGCCAGGGAATGTGTGTTTGTAGGAATTTTGACAATTAAATCAAAAGGTCACATAACAAGGAATAGTCCACAGCAGTCAGGGGCTTCTCGAAAAAAGGAAAGGAAATCAGGTCAGTGAGGCCCAGCTGTGCATCGGGGTGGCGGCAAACCCCGGGACTGCCACGGGGAGAAGTTTCTGGTGCCCACTGGATGCTCCTGCCCTGCTCTCACTCCTCCTCCCTGAGGAGGATTTGGGTTCCCCTCCGTGAAAATCTGGGACGGGATCTTGTGGATGTGTCACCCCTCCTTCCCTTCGGTGTTGTCACTCTTTCTTGGCGATCCCAAGGAATTTCAGAGCGCTGCCCCACCCAGAGGCAGTGGGGGAGCCCTGATTTGGAAGGGGGATGGAGACAGAGCCCCCCTTCCTGCCCAGCATCCCGGGGACTGTCACAGCGGTCGCTCCCGGCACGGTGCGGGCAGCCGGGACCCGGAGGAACGCGGCTGCACGGCCATTCCAGCTCGTCCTGCGGCGAGCGCAGGTTAACGAGCTGCATTGCCGCTTCCTGCACCAGTTAATAATATCCCTGCCTCCTCCCGGTGGCTTTGCCTCGGGCCCTTCTTATTCCTCCTGGTCATCCCTCGGCCAGTGCAGCCCTCGCTGGGCAATTTGGTGGCCGAGTGCCACCCGCCCGCCCGGCGTGTGCTGCAGCCCCAGCAGCTGCCCTCAGCTCCCGGCCCCGCGCTGCAGCCTGGCACTGCCCACGGCTGGGGCCGGGGGCTGAGCAGCTCAGCCCATTTGTGGGGTGCAATGGAGCTGGAAACACAGGGAGGATCCCAGCAGGCAACACCAGCCTTAATCTGCATTAAGAGCCCAGCCAAACATCACCACCGAGTAGCAGGCAGAAGGTAGAGAGGTGTCTGCTGCCCACGGGTCAGCCCACAGCACTGCAGGGGTTCCTGACCAAGAATAAAAATGTATATAATTATAAAATTAAATACAAATAAAAACATGTTTTGGAGAGAAATCTGTCTGCTAAGAGGCTGCAAAGGGTGTGTAGTGCTCAGGGTGTGATGTGCTGCCTGGTGTGTTCTGTGTCCCTTCAGAACAGCCTCCTCCCTGCTCTCTGCTGGGAGCAGGGGATCCCCCAGGTACAACCCGAGTTCCTCTCCTGAAGGCTTTATGGGTGTCCTTGTGTGCTGGCCCTGTGCCAGGGTGTCCTATCCCTCTGAGAAGGCTTCTGCCTGGCAGAGCTCCCCCACATTCCCTGGAGCCCATCCCAACCAGCTTTTCTGCTCTGCAATCTCCATGCTGTTCCTAAGTTCTCCCAACCAGCATTGAACCATTTCCCCTTCACATTTTTATTTATCAGGTGGAATTGTTTGTGCTCCCCTAAGGATGGGGAGGGAGAAGCAGGAGGTGTTCCTATTTAGGACCATTTTGAAATGGATTTTGCAGTGGGCTGGATTTCATGGATGTGGTCACAAAACTACACACAACATATCAAGCCCCCTCTTCCCAGTTTATTTTATTGGCTTCAACCTTAAAGATAACAAGTCTTTCACAGGTGGCAGTTCCTTGGTGGCTGGTTGGACCTTGCCATGATTTAAATGCCTCCATCCCAAAACAGCTGGCTGGAGCCAGAGCTGGCAGGAGGAGCAGGGATAAGCCCAGGTCCTCCTGGGTGGGGCCCCAGCATTGCAACAGCCCCTCTTTCCTAGGAGTGGTTGAAATCATGGCCCCATCTTGGCCATGCTTTGGCTAGAAAGAGACCTGTCCTGTGCCTTAGGGGAAGGAGGAGCTTTGGGGATTACCCTGGCAGAACAACACCCCAGCCAAGAAAACAAAGGGGTGTACTGTGCAAGATCTGCTCCCTGTGAGCTGTGGTCTCCCTTCCTGCCCTGCCCTGCCCTGCCCTGCCCTGCCCTGCCCAGCTGAGCTGGCAGGAGAGTGCTGAGGGTGGCAGGCAGGAGGCAGTGACTGCGTGTCTGCTGGCAGGGCTGTCTTCAGGGTGTACTGAGCAAAGTTCTTTGGCTGCGTGGGGTGACCCCAAATGAGGTCTGGGTGGCTGCCAGCAGCAATGCTCTGCTTTGCAGGCCCCTGGGGACGCTGACCCGGGTGAGAAAGCCCCAAGAGGGCCAGCTGTGGACACTGCTAACTCCATCCCAGTCTCTGCTGAGACGTGCAGAGGTCCCTGCAGGGACACAATGGCCCCTGGCACTGCAGCACACATGGCTCAGACCCTCCAGGGAGCACCCAGAGTGAGCCAGACATAACTTTGGTCTCTAGGACAGCTGTGAGCTCTCCTTGAAGTCCTTTTCATCTTCAAGGATGGCAAGAAGGTGCCAGGGTGAATTTACTGGGGGCAAATCTTGTCAGAGCAGCACAACTGCTCACACTGAGGAAGGGACTGGCTGCTGAAACCGGGGAGGGAGAGAAAGGGATCCTCCTTAAGTGACTTTAGTGTGGCTCCTGACATGGTCTCCTGCAGTCTCCTCATGGCCAAACTGGAAATGTAAAGACAAGGTGGGTCAAAAACTGGCTGGACTGCCAGGCTCAATGGGCTGTGCAAGGTGCAGCTCCCAGCTGGAGAAAGGGAATGGCAAAGTCCTGCATTTGGGATGCAGTAGCCCCCTGCAGCAGGGCATGTCCTGGCAAATGAGCTAAAAAGCAGCTTTGCAGGAAAGGAGCCACATCCAAGACACGAGCAGAGCCAGAATCTTGACTGCCAGGAGCTGCACCAAGAGAGGAGAGGATGGGAAAGGAAGAATGGGGACAGGGAAGGGTGAGGGAAATGCCTGGGATGTCCTTGTGTGAAGCTCCTCTCCTGCAGCAAAGGATAAGTGAGGACACAGCAATGGACACATCCAGGAGCAGGAGAGGGCTGGGCTGCAAGGCAGGATTGGGGCAGGCAGAGGAGGGGTGAAGACTCCCTGTTCCTGTCCCCACAGGATACATAGGGTAGATTTGAACTGCAAGAAGGAGCATCTGGAAGATGGAGAGTGATTTGGTGGAGCAGGACACCAGAGCAGCAAACACAAGAACAGCAGGTGGGAGAAAGCTCAGGCTGGGAGCAAGGCTGTATCAATATGGGAACCTTTGGCCATTTTTGGAATGTCTTAGAAGACACAAAAAGAGCTGGGCTCTGCCAAGCCAGGAAAAGCAAAGCAGAGGACATCTCCTTCCTTTCTTATCATTCCCATCCCCAGGGCATTTATGGAACATGAACAGCCCAAGGATAAATGTAAAGTGGATGAGAACATTTCTAGTAGGAGGAACTGGGCTGTAGAAGTTTGAGGAGCCTCAGGGAGCCTTTCAGTTGGTCAAGGGGTGACTGAATGCACCTCAGTGTATGACAGATCTCATTGCTTTTCAGGGGAGGTGGCAGTGGAGGTGGAATCTTGTCCACACCCAGACTGGGGATCTGTGCTGATGTGGGCAGAGAGCTGATCTAACCTTTGTGTCCACACTGAGGACACTCATGTGGTTTGGTCTGTGGTGGGAAGGAGAAGTGGATTTTGGTAATCAGGGCAGAGTTGAGCCCCACATTGCCCAGCTTGGACTGCTGCTGATGTGCCACAGCATACAGAGGAGACAGGTGCCAGTGACCAGAAAGGGCTTCTGGAGATCCCCAGAGATCCCCCAGATGGAAGGCTGAAAGGGAACTTCCCCGTGCAGGTGGTCACAGGCAGTGGGATCCATCCTTGACTCCATCTCCTTCTCCAGCAGGAGAAGGAGGAACTTGAAAGGTGGGGAAAGGAATTTCAGAGGTCATAGAAACTGGAAGGAGCTATGGAATTGTTTTCTGGAAACAGGAAAGCCCTGCACATTACAGATATGACACAGACTTTAGCACAAAGGATGGCTGGACCTAGATCCTTCTTCCAGCTGCAAACACTTGTTAAGCCCCCCAAGCTCTCTCCAGCTGTCCATCCTCTTCCCATGCTCCCCATGCCAGCCTGGACACTGGCATGCACATCCCTGCATGCCAACACCACTGCTGATCCTCCTGAGTTAACAGACACCTTCCTCTCTATCCAGCTGCACGTTTTCATTTGGACACTGATGATGTCTTCACAAGTTTGGGGATCATTTTTCCAATGAGCTGCTGACTCCATGGCTGGGAGCCTGTGGTCTCCTGAGGCTCCATTAGCAGGTAGAGAGGAGGTGGAGGAAGATGTAGGAAGCTCCCAGAGTGGGGCTGAGGCAGAACTTTGCGGGTGGTTGATATAATGTGGAGAGACAGTCTGATATCTCCTCACCAGGACCTGCCTCTTTCCCCGAAGGGCTCGCAGCAGGAAAGGCTGTGGGAGGAAAGTCCTTTGAGGTGGAGGACCCTCAGGTCTCTGGAGAGTAGCCTGGAGGCTGTGACGGCCTGATCTCATCTCTCAGGGAGCCTGTGAGCTGTGCTGTGAGTGTCACAGGCAGACGATGATGACTCCAGCCCATTGTCACTTGGTTGAATGCTCTTCACGGGGTGTTGGGGCTGCCACAGGGAGCCTTCAGGCCAACATTTTGTGGGTGGAGGCTGGAGGAGAGGTCAGAGACATAGCAACACTTCTTGAGGAAGTGCACAAATGGAAGAAGATTTGACACAAAATGAGGGAAAACTTTACAGGTGGAGATGCTGTGACTATGGGGAGTATGTTCATCATCTGGCTGAAGGACACCCCAAGGCCAGGCAGGAGATGCCAGACAACCTGCACATCCAAAGGCAGCAATGCTTACAAAGATGGACCCACCTCATGTCTGGGCTGGGGTTTGGGTCTCCACCTGTGAAGAGAGTTAAACTTCCCCAAGCAGAAACTCGAGATCCCGCCAAACACTGGAAACCCAAGGGCTGGGAATCCAAACGCTGTCACATTTGTAGACCATGCCTCTGACTTTGTCTTGCCCCTGGGGTGTGAAGCACATGGTTTGGGGAGCCCACATATGGAGACACAGCAGTGCTGATGAAGAACCCTCGGAGCAGGAGAGCCAGGCTCAGCTACAGGACGTGGGCCACAGCCTCTGGCCTTGGACACGAAGATGTGCTGGGGGCAGACATGGAAAGATTGACTGTTTGGAGGAGACAGGAAACCCCAGCTCTTCTGAAGACGTGCTTTTGGCAAGAGAAGAGATTTTGGTGCAATAATCAAGATCAAGCTGGAGAAAAGCACAGCTCGAGGTGGGAATAGTTTCAAAGCTACTGAGGTAGGGAGGCAGAGGTGGTGGGATGGCCTCAGTCACTCACACAGCGGCTGTACAGGGTGAGGCTGGGGAGGGGCAGAGCCCCCAGCCCCACCAGCCACGCTTCCCTCCTCTTGCCGAGTGCCTGCTGCTTTGCCATGGCCAATTGCCTTCATCCCAGCTCCGATAAACGCTTAAAAGCTCAAATCACACCACTCCAGGCTATGAAAACGAAAAGGGACCCAATAGCCGCTAATAGCCGAGCAGCCCCTGCGGCAAACGCGTGTCGTGTAGGGAAAGTGGTTTGCATTGATCAGCGCCTGCCGCCCCGGCCGCTCCCCTCCCGGCGCTGCCCGGCCGCTCCAGCCACGGCGCTGCGGAAAACGGGATAAAACCCCACGGGAATTTCCAGAAAGGCAGAATCCAGGCAATGGCAGGAGCAGGAAGGTTTGTGGGATTGGCGTGAGATCCCACCAAAGGGCCATCCTTTTGCTCCACACTGTCCTGTCCTGGCACGGTCACCAGGGCAACGCAACCCGGAATGGCAAACAGCAATGCCAGGGCCACACCGACTGGAGTGGTGCTGAGCCCTGAGAAATGAGTGGCTGGACAGCCTGGAAGGAAGCACCTGGTGGATGTAGGAGCAGGGAAGAGCTGTCCTGGGGTTGGTGCTGGGTGTGCAGGGCACCACCAGTGAAATCCTGCCTGTGGAGGGTAGGACCAGCTTGTAGGAGACCACAGGAATGCTCAGCTGCAGGACAAGGGGCAGGGCAGGAGGTTCATCACAACGACACTGACTGCAGAAGAACTTCAGTGCCTTTCCTAAGCCCATTCCTCCATGCCATGTCCTACAGCCATCTGGGAAAGGTTGAGGGCAGCCAATTTCCATGGGAGCGTTGCAGCTCCCTGGCAGCCTCCCAGTCAGCACTGGAGCACTTGGAGGTCAGCAGCAAGGAAAGGACATGAGTTTGAGAGATGGGGTCTTTGCTCCAGTCAGAAAAGCTCTTGGGAGTCTGCAAAAGCAGATCAGGGCAAGTTCCCATGCCCACCTACTGGTGGAGAGGGTTGGTATTGGTACAGGAAACCCACTGGACTGAGCCCCTTCCTGCAAGTGGCTGCCACACACCAGAAGCAGGCTCAGGGAAGAGGGTGGGATCTGGAAGGGTTTGGCCCTGTGTCCAGCTTCAGTTTGGAAAGGAGATGGTGAAGCAGGGGTGTGGTGGTGAAACGTGTCTGGAGGGTGGACAGGAACCGTGGTTGCTGCTTCTACTAGAAGAAAGAATTAGCATCAAATGAGACTTGTGGGGACAAGCTGGAGGGTGAAGCCCTGGGTGGTGTGCCAAGGACTCCCTGGTGCAGCACGCTTCAGGGGCTAAACATTTCCATAGCTTCCAGAGAAGCTCCTGCAGATTCAGAGTGGGGATGTGTATTCTCTGTGCTTCATCTGGTGGCACCTGGTCTGCTGGGATGGCTGATGGGCTAGGAAAATTGGAGCAGTAGTACCATAGATGCTTGTCCTACATCCTGGAAATCGAGTTTTGGCTGTTATTTGAGATGTGAGCTGGATGGACAACTGAGGTGCTGTGGCTCAGCTGCCCCAGCAGCTGTGTGCCCTTTCCTGCATGCCTGTCCCTGGAGACCAGGTTGGCATTTTTTAAGTACTGGAGCACCAGGGACTGCAGATCAGATCTCTTTTGTGGGCATCTCTCTCTTCTTCCTTCCCTTTGTCTCTGCTTCTCTTTCTTCTCCCCTTGCCGCTCGGCTCCCTCCATCGGAGCGTGCCCCTCTCCCCTGGCGGTGCCGGGGATGCTGCAATTCCCTGGCACAGGTGCGCGGTGCCCGCTGCGCGCTGCCCCCAGGCACGGCCCCCGCCGCCGCAGCTGACAGCCCACTGGAAATAATGCGTTGTGGCAGAGAGAGACTCAGCAGACCACGAAGATCTGCTGGTGCGGGAACTGCTCAGCAACCAGGAGCCACAACGCCTGTCTCCCGGCTCTGCAGGGCCTGAGCCGGCTCGGGGGATGCCTCCGCTCCGCCGGAGCCTGCCTGGCTCACACGCAGGGCACTTCCCCACTCTCTCCCATTCTTCCTTTTTGCTCTTTCCCCTTTTCCTCCCTTGCTGTTCCTCTCCGCAGCGCTAAGGATGTGGAAGCAGCCCAGCTGCCTGTCCCTACACGGGACATCGCTCTGCCGTCCTCTGCACCACCGGGCACAGGAGGGGAACAAACGGCTCCCGCAGCAGCCTTGGAGGAGGAGGATCAGGTGTGCAGGAATGGAACAACCAGTTCCAGTCTTCCAGCAAAGATTTAATCTGCCTCTGGCATATAAACAGCAAATGTTTGTTCAACTGACCTGCAAACAGGCGACGTGCATCGCAGCGGGGCCGAGGCGCCCAGCTCCCCGCTCCGCCACTCCCGGTTTCTCGCCCTCTAGCAGGGTGACAAGGGGCAGGGGACCAGGGACAAGCAGGTCCAGGATGCTCAGGGCACCCCAGGCTCAGCGGCTGGAGCCAGGGAGTGATGCTCGGAGGGGCCCCATCCTGCCCAGCTGCTGCTGCATCCCTCCTGCTCCCGCGGGCAGCGCAGCGTGTGCGCAGCTCTCACAGCTCACAGGAGTGACGCGCACACATCGCGGCTGAGCGCTGAAGGACAGGCGTGTCCCCGCGGGCAGTGCCGAGTGCTGAGGTGAACCTGCAGGCAGGAGGCCCCAAGCTCTGCCCGCACATCCCACTGTGATGGGAGAAACCAGCCGGGGCTGCTGCAGGTCAGGGCTGCACCCCGCGGCTCCCTCCCACCTCAGGGGACGCGGGTTTGTTACAAGGGGACGTTTTTGTCTATTTTCTGCATGAGCAGACCTTATTGGCAGGGTTGAGTACCAGCTCAGCCCACAACGTGGGCATACAGGGGTGTCCCCCAGCCCTGCCTGAAGCTCAGCCTGCCCCTGGGAAAGCCACAGCATGGCTCATTCCCTGTCCCCATGGCAGGTGGGAGATACTCCGCTGTTTGATGTCAAACCTCAGAAAGAAACTTGAAAGAGTTCTATGCAGGTAATTCTATGACACAAACATGATCCCAGGGGAAGGGGATGCCCCTAGGTGCCCCTGGCGAGGAGAGTGGGTACCAGAGCATGGGAGCATCCTTCAGTCCAGCACAGCCACTGCCTGGGCACGGGGCTGGTAGGACTGTCCCCATAGGACTGTCCCCCCCAGGGCCACTGGTATTGCAAGCTGCAGCCAGAGCATCCCTGTGTACCTGGAGCAGGATGATTAGGGAAAAAATCATGGGGCCATGGGGCTGCAGGGCAAGAGGTCAGTCCCAAGGTGTGGGCTCACCAAGGGGAGCAGCAGGAATGCCATCCAGCCGTGGGAGGTGGACACTACCATAAGGTCATGTGGCAATCCATCCTCTGGTGTGGTGCTGCTGCAGGAGCCCCTTCTCTGCCCATTCCACCCTGACCCCAGCCCCTTGGCACTGCTGTGCCAATCCCCCTGCCCTGGGAACTGCAACGGTCCGGTCCACCCCAGCCCCAGAGGGAAGCCCCCAGACCATGTGCAGAAGGATGTGGGCTGTGGCTGGGCACACTCCAGGCCGCTGGGGAGCAGGGCCCGTTGCAGGGGCTGTCAGGTTCTTTACCCACTGCCTGGGCCTGGCCCCAGGCAATTCCCTGTCCCAGCTGCCCAAAGTTGCAGAGACACATGCTGTTTCCCTTTCCATCCTCCAAATCTTGTCTCCTTCTTCCCAGAAGCCAAGGAGCAGATTTTTTCCCCAAATGGCTCCAGCTGCCACATTGGTGCCAATCTGGAGCTGCTTCTGGCCTTTTCCTTTCTGGGCGCTGCTCTCCCACACCAGCCTGGCTGCAGGGTCTCTGGGGCAGAGCTCTGCCGTGAGATCTGGTACATGAGGGAAGGATTTGGGCCCTGAGAAATGAGCCCCAGACACACAGAATGACCCCTCAAATTCGCTGCTCTCCCTGGGAGAAGCTGGCAAGTCCCTCCAGAGCAAAGCAGTGTCTGGAGGGGTGACACTGCGCAGGCATTTGCAGCAGTGCTGGGTGCCCGTGACTGCCTGGCCACCTGTGAAGGAGCCCAATGTCACGACTGTGGTGCCTCTGCAGTCTGGATCCTCTGTGAGATGAGGAGTGGGGGAGCTGTGCCCCCTGCCCATCTCAGAGCTGGTGGGGGCCAGGCTGTGGGACAGGCATGACACTGCTGTCCCCAGGGAGTTTGTGGTGGGAAGCACAGAGGGGGCAGCGCAGTGTTAGTGTCCTGCGGGGGATATTGGATGGACATTTTGATCTTGGCAACACCTGGAAGTGGGGAAGCTGTAGTTTAGCCTGGATTGGTTTTCCAGGCCAGATGATCCCTGCTCTGTCACAGGACAGTGTCAGTTCCATGGGGCCAGAGAGGCTGCACTGCTTTTCCAGCAGTAACACCAGGTTTCAGGCAGTCAGTCTGCAGCCTCTCCCATCCAGCCCATCCATCCCACTGCCCTCTTTGCTCCTGGATCACACATTCACATGCAGGGCTGCAGGTATCAAATTTAGCCCATCTCTGCAGCAGTTTTGGTGCCAGAGCTTTGGAACACCTTGGTAGGCTCTGGCACTGCCGTACCCCAGAAGATGGCAAAGCCAAATGAGTCCTTGCCCAGCATGGTATTGGGGCTGCTGACTCTTCTCTCTTTTATCCCCTGCCCTCAGCAGGGAAATGGTCCCTGAGCTGGGCTGGGGCTGCCCCAGAGAGGCTCTGGCTGGCCAGGCAGGTCACCTGGGCACCTCAATGTCAGTTTGAGGTGGTTTAGCTCCAACGCCTTTAATAGTGTTTGTTTTCCTTTTCCTCTGGGGTGGTTTCAGAGAAGAGGGTTGATAATGGAATCAGTGTATACAGGCATACCTGCAGGCTTTGGGCAAAAATTCCATCAACAATTCCATCCAGCCTGGCTTTAAATCTCAAACCTGAGAGCTCCATACTGATCTCCCAGAAGCTCCACTCTGTGGGGCTCCAATCTCTGGGGTCAAGAGGTGCCCGCAGAGCAGAGCCATCTCCCTGGGAGCTGCAGGCAGAGCTCACCACCTCCATGCTGTCCTTCTTCCAGGGCACATTGTGCTTCCCAGAGAGGTGTGGGAAGATTCACCTGCCGTGCTCCTCTATTCCCACCAGGAGCCATCTCCAGGCAGCCTCCACCATGTCCAAGGACGACGGGGGCTGCAAGCTGACCTCAGTCTACAAGCACAAGGAGAGGAAGCCGAAGAAGCCTCACTACATCCCGAGGCCATGGGGCAAACCCTACAATTACAAATGCTTCCAGTGTCCCTTCACCTGCATGGAGAAGTCCCACCTCTACAACCACATGAAGTACAGCCTGTGCAAGAACTCCCTGTCCCTCCTCATCGAGTCCGACTGGCCCTACAAAAAGGGGAACCTGCTCCACCCGGAGCTGCGGCTGCTGCACACGGAGAGCTCCCGCCTGCGCGGGCGGCAGGACGAGCAGGACCCCTGCGACCCCACAGCCACCGCGGCAGGCTCCGGCCGGCCCAAGCAGGTCCCCGGCAGGGACGGCCACGAGGAGAAGCTGACCACAGGGGTGGAGATCCTGCCTGCTGAAGGGGCTGCTGAGGAAGGCGGCCAGTTCCAGGAGGAGGAGGATGTTGCTGGCCTGCTGAGGGAGATGGATGCGGGGGAGAAGAAGGAGAGAAACGAAGAGCCAGGTTGCCAAGGTGACCCAGCTGAACCAGAAGTGAACACTTTGGTCTTTGGCTTCAAGAACAAGAGGGACAACAAGCCTTGCAAGGAGGTGGAGCCCGACTTCATCATCACAGATGTCTTCTCCCTCAAAAACCACGTCATGAAGGGCAGGGAAATGGCCTCCCCTGACCTAGATGCAAAGCCAAAGCATTGCAAAGTGCCAAAGAAATGTCTGGCCAGCGGTGGCATCTTGATGGAGCAGTGGAAACTGGTGGCAAATGGGCAAAGGAGGAACACACCTGAGGTCTCCCCACCTTGTACCGACAGCAACATTATCCCGTGCTACCCCCCTCCAGCCTACAGTGACTACCACGAACCTCAGGGCCTGAACCTCTCACTGCTGGGTATTAACTACCCTTTGAACCCCAGTCTCTTCTCCTACCTGAGCCCCACCATGGCCAACAGCACGACAACACACCCTCACTTGGCTCAGCTGCCCTTCCTGGCCTCCACAGCCCAGCTGATGCACCCCCATGCCTCGCACTTCCAGCCTCTGCAGAGCCCTGAGCGCTCAGCCTTCCTCCCCCGCTTCTACTACCCCCTGCTCTTTGAGCACACCTTTGGCTCCACGGAGAGCAAGATGTCCTCCAGCAAACCAGACCCCCAGCAGCTGGTGGGCTCAGTCATGCCCACACCACCCCAAACCAAACCTTCCAGTGAGCCAAACAAACCCGGGCTGCTGAAAGTTCCCATGCTGAAGACAGGTTTTCCTTGGTCCAGAGGTGTCCGGGAGGAGCCAGGCTCTGAGCTCGGCCACTCTGCCATGGTGGGGCAGGAAGAAGAGGAGAAATGGCTGTCCCAGGAGAAGGAGAGCAACCCAGCTTTGGGCCTCAGCAACCTACGCAAGAAGTCAGCCACTGACATCTACCAAACCGTGGTGGGGATGAAGGATGGTGCTTTCACTCACAGCACTGTCAGGAAGACAGAGCTGCCAGTGGTGCCCTGTCTGGAGACCAGCAGCCCTCCAAGAAACCCGCTGAAGAGGAAGTTCCCTGCCAGTGGGGTGGATTTGATAGGAGCCGAAAGGATGATGCCTGGGAAGCTCAGCTACCAGAGCAGGTAAGGTGCCTGAGATCTCTCTGCCTCCTCCTCATTTCAGGTTGTTATTGTTTATCTCCATGTCCTCTTGGTTCTCTGTTCCCCCCACTAATCCATGGGATAAGTCCTGGGGAGCTGAGCACTCTTCAGGCTGGTGTTTCACACCAGTGCCCACCCAAGAAGAGCTCCCTGCCCTCCAGGGCCTCAAAAGCTCCCAGGGGCAGCCAAGCACCTGGGCTCTGTCACACTTGCTGTCCCTTGCCTTCCCCTGATCTATCTGGAGCCAGACATGATGTGGTGTCTGTGTGGGGGTGGACCTGTTCTCCCCAGTGATCAGGAAAGCACCTCTTGTGTCCCCACATATCCCAGGTTTGCTGGAACAATCGTCTATTTTAAAGCATACACATTTGCATTCCTTTGATTCACCTTCTGGTTTCAAAGCCCAGAAGGAGGGTCACATTCCCAAACATTTCCTTTTACCTGGGGCTAGAAATGTGCACAGCTCCTTTAAACAGAATTTCAGTTCCTCCCCTGGTTGTGCAAGTCCAGCTGTGGCTCCAAGAAAAATGTCACAGTAAACCCACAGCTTTGACACCCAGAGGAGCTTTCTGTGGAGAAGATCTCTGTGGTTTTCTATCTCCACCTGCCCTTGCCATGCCCTCAGGCTGGCTGGACAGATTCCCTGCAATTTGGCCTTCAGGACTGTGGAACAGTAATTTCCATCAACATTCTCCAGTGCTCCAAGAAGAGGGGGAATCCAGGCTGGGCTAGCTGAGGTGGGATCTGCACCATCTCCCCAGGCTGGCCTCTCCCTTTGTCGGTGCCATGAAATAGTGTGTGTCAGGATCCACCTTCCTCTGGTAGAACAGTGCCAGGAGCAGGTCCAGCCAGGGCTCTGCCTGCTCTGACCAAAGTCCTTCCTGGAAGGGTCTCACGCTGGCAGCAGCCAGTGGAGGAAACCTGCCTAATCTGGTAATGCTGGCCCTGGACATAAGTGTGAGGATTTTCCTGTCTTTTCCCCTACTGATTGTATCCACTTCTTCTCTGCAGTGGTCCAAGGGCCAACCCTGGCCACATCCCCAAGGCCCTGGACCACTGGCACTCGGACGTCCTCATAGGCCAGCCTGAGGAGCCAGAGAGGGGCAATGACACTGAAGTCCTTCCCTCTGTGGCTGCTGCCCTGGACCATGGCCTCTGCAATCAGAGCCGACCCCAAGAGACTTCTTCCATGACAGGTCCTGAGGCCACAACCATGCTCATCGGGGACCTGTCCAAAACCTTGGAGGAGTACCAAGAGGTGGAGAAGAAACTGTCTGATCTGTCAAAGGAGGACACCCCTGGGCAAAAAGAGCTCAGGGAGCAGCTGGTCAAAATCCGAAGAGAGCTCTATCACATCCACCAGGCACTGGAGAAAGCCACTAAATCCCACGAGGGGCCGCTGGACCTGTCAGTGAAGAGATCCTCTGAAGGTCTGGAGAAGGCCCAGCAGGCCAAGAAGGAGCCCTGCAATGTGAGCCTGGGAAGCGAGAAACTTCATGGCAAAGACCAAGGGCCCCTCAGCAAGTGTCCGGCCACGGGGGAGGCTGGAGATGGGGAGGGGCTGCCCAACTGCCTCCTCGAGGCTGAGAACAAAACCATTGACCTGCTGATCAAGATGAGCCGCTCCGAGAGCCTGCGGGCGGCCTCCTCCGAGGCCCCTGTGGGCGCCGTGATCAAGGCGGAGGTGCTGCCCCTCACCGTGCCCCTGGAGCTGCGCCACGTCATGGAGCCCTACTACAGCCGGCCCACCAAGTGCGAGGCAGACTCCAGCGTGCTGCTCTGCTCCGACGGCAGGTCCAGCAGCACGCAGGGCCTGCAGCTGCCGGCCGGTGCCGAGGACGGGCCCCTGGGCTGCCGGGCCATGCAGCGCTCCCTGTCCTGCAGCCTTCCCGGCGACACCGACGCCGTGTGTGTCCACAGCCCCCTGCATGCTGACCCCTAAGTTCACTTTGCTCAAAAGCTCCTGGATCTCACTGACCACCTCATGCCTCACCTTCCCAGTGTCCCACCACTCCACTCCTCCTCCTCGCCATGGATGAAAGCTCCACCATTGCCTGGTTGGACCACGTTGTGTGGGGTTCCAGCAGCTCCCCCGGCTGAGTCCACCAGGTGCAAAAATCCAGTCCCTGTGCTCCCCAATGTGTCACAGACAGTGCTGCTGGGCTCTGCACGCTCCCAGCCTCAGCACCCCAGTCCTGGAACTCCCTTAAAAAGGAGCAGGCACCAAGAGAAAACTGCTAAAAACACCAAGAGAAAACTGCCAAAAGCACCAAGCTTTCATCAAGGCTCACCCAGCCCCCTCATCAGGGACACTCAGGGACATTTGCAACCCAGTTCCTACAATCTGTAGACAGGGTAGGGACTACAGAGGGCGAAGCCTTGGTCCAAGTTGTGCTCAAACAGACCATGGCTGTCACCTTGTACAGAGCAAGGACACAGTGGCTTTGTCCCACTGCAGCTGGAGGATCACAGCCAGGAACCAGATGGCCAGCTGGATTGCCCCAGAGACCAAGAGTTTTCTGCACTGTGGAGTCAAGAACATCCTGCAAGTCATAATGACAAGTGTGACAGAGGAGCCACCTTGCCAGCTCCACACCTGGCTCCTGAGCTCTCCTGCCTAGGTCATTTGCCACGTGTAGGGAATGCTGGGATGTGGGGACTTGTTCCTGTCCACTGACCATCCATTGTCCTGGTCCTCCTTTTGCCTTCACACAGAAAAGACCTTCCCTCCCTCTCTCCCCACGCAGGTGTGATGCATGTTCCTCACCAAGGCCCCCATCCTGCAGAGTCCAGCTCCCAGGAGCTCCTGCCCACTAGTCCTAATCCCCCAAACACTGGTGCATGGGACAGCAAAATGGGTGAGAAGGATGCTGTTGTGAACTCAAGAGACACAAACCCCCAAAACAACTGTGAAGGGACAAACTTGGCCTGTCCCAAGCTGGAACAATGCTGAGCAACCACCCCTGAGCCAGAGCACTGGAGATCAAACCATCCAGGCAGATGCCTGCTGCTTGTGGGATCAGCACTGGCCTTCCCAAAACGTTCTCCCTGTGTTCACTGGGGGTTCCTGATTCTGTTGGGCAGACTGGGACCCACTGCAGGGCAGTCCCTGTTCCCACAACCCTTGTGAGAAACACCTGTTCTGGCTCAGGATGCCCTCATGCTTGGGCCAGGAACTCTTGGAGTCTCTCCGTGTAGTGGTCTCCTGGAAAAGCATTTCCTCTCCCATCCACACATTGTATTCAGGACATGGTGGGGTGTTCTGTTAGCTCCCAGGCCCTTCACCAGCTTGGTGGCTTGTTCCTTGAAATGGGAAATACTGAGATGGGGCCAGGAAGGCAGGACAAAGAGGACAAATAAGGGACATACACAGCACATCCCAGGAGCTTTGTACACTCTGGGCCCAAAGAGGCTGTGGTGGCTGAAGAAGGCGAGGCCCCATGCGGGACCTGGGATTCCCGGGTGCTTTGAGGGACCCAGACAATATGAAGAGTTGGCTCTTCTCACCTGATTGCTCCCTGGACAAAGCTTCCACATCATCAAAGGGGTTTATTTCTCATTGCAAGAATTTGCTTAGGGCACAGGGCCCTTGTGGGGTTATTGGTCTCTTCTCTCTGGAGGAAAGTGTGGGGTGGGGCAGAGGACAACGTTCAGAGATGCTCAGCTCTGCAGTGTAGCCTTTTGAGCCAGCTCCACATCTTCCTGATGGGCCGTGTCCTGCTGCTTCCCAGCATGGCCTGGGTCCCAAAAAGGAAGGTGAAAAGACCCCACAAGAACAGACCACAGAACCTGGGTGGAAGCTCCTCAATTCCAGAGCCCAGGGAGGTGGCATTGCCAGCCTTTCTGGGTGTGAATTGTGCTGCCATCTCTGGATGCCAGAACACCACCAGCACAGCTGACCCTCCACATCAAGCACCTTGCTCACATTAGCCTCCCCCAACAGCCTGCCAGTGTCTCTCCAGCCTCTTCTGCCATCCTGTGCCCCTCTGTCACCCCATGCCCTGCTGTCACCTCCTCTCTCCAGAGCCCTCACTGCCCTGGCAGCCCACACTCCCCTTGCTAGCACCTCCCTGTTCCCATATCTCAGGGCTCCCTACTTTCTCCCCTCACCATTTCTTCTTCCATGCCTGGACCTTCACCCCAATCACAGCAGGAAACCCACAGGCACAGCCAGGAAGTTGGAATCCCATTTTCCCATGACATCTTTCCCTGCCTTTACCTCCTCTGAGGAACAACAAGTCATGTAGGTCTCTCTGCCTACCTGGAAATCACATCTCTCCCAGTTCCAAGCACCATCCCATATTTTTTAGCAGATCCACATTTGAACATGGGCACCTTGGAGATCCAGGACAACAGAGGGGTAGCTGAGCTCCGGGACCATCAGCCCTGAGCTTCAGCAGGAGATCCACGTCCAGATCACCAGGCCATGCTCCCTTTCACCCCCTCTTAGCAGAGATGTTGCCTGCACACTGTCACCTCTCTGTGCCCAGACCCTGACTCCATCCTGCTGCCAGAGCTGGGATGCTGCCTTGCTCTGTGGTGCCCATGATGTGAGCTGGACACCTCCCATGAGTAGAGCAGCCCTCCCTGTGTCACTCCCTGTGTCCCTCACCTCTGCAGAAACCTGGGGAGGGGGGCAAATGGGAGCTGGGGGCCAATCACACAGTATTTATTGTTCACAATTTTACGAATGTACAAAACAAAAACCAAACCATTAAAGGAAAAACCTCTGAGTGGGAGTTGCTGCTGGCTGCTTTGTTCTTTCCTGGGAGTTCTGCCTGCCCTGGCTGGATCCTGCAGCAGTCTTATGCCACAGTTCCCATCACAGAGCCTCTGTTTTTGAGGTGCCAGGTGAGCCACCAGCAGGCTGTGGCCAGATGTTGACACTGGCTGAGGGTGGTCTGTGTTTATGTGGGTGGGCTTTGACTCTTTCATTCTGCTGCATCAACACCAGGATCCCACTGGTTTGTCCTGTGCTGGAGAGAGGGTCTGCCCACTGTGTCTGCCAGCAGAAGTCAGGCTGAGATGTGTCCTCATAGAGTGTCCTAATTCATAGAGTCCCAGAATGGTTTGAGTTGGAAGGAACCTCAAACCTCATGTCTTTACACCCCCTGCCATGAACAAGGACACCTTCCACTATCCCAGGTTGGTCCAAGCAACCTGGCCTTGGACACTTCCAGGGATAGGGCAACCTGTGCCCAGCTTCTTTGGGCAACCTGTGCCAGGGCATCACCACCCTCACAGGGAAGGATTTCTTTCCAATCAATAATCTAAACCTGCTCTCTTTCAGTTTGAAGTCATTCCCCATGCCCTACCACAACACCACTTGCTCCTGCAGAAGTCCCTGCACACACACACGTGGCCTTTTCTTTCCATTTCCTTCACAATCCACCATGGCTGGACTTTGGGACCACAACAGCCGACTCTGAGTTCTGGTGCAGGGAAGAGCAGAGAGAGGGTGCACAGCCATATCCCCTGTCCCCAGTTCCACCCTGTCCATCAGCCTCTGCACCTTGCCCCCAGGGGTGCTGGTAGCACCCCCACAGAGGGAATGGCTCCCCTCTCTGCCCTGCCATGGCTGTCCAAGGCAGTCCCCTTCCCAGGGACTCCTGCCTGCAGGCCACCAGGGAGGTGGCTGAGCTGGTGGCACCATTCCAGTTGAAAAGATGAAAGCATTTACCCTTACATTTAAATAATGGATGGGAGTTGAACTACAGGGGTGGCTTATCCAGGCTGCAATCTGCACCCCCAGGGCCCTCAGCCCACTCCAGCACAGGACCCATTACACGCTATTTGGTCACCCTAGAGGCATCTGATAGCGAGCCATTACCCACAGATAGCCATCATTCCTGGCCATGGTTGGCCACACTCCCCCCACTTGCATGTCCCTCCCATTTTCCTGCCATCCAAGCCCACTCCCAATCAACAGATGGAGGACCTAGCCAAATCCCTCCCCTGCCCTGATGAGGCAGCAGCCCCCCTGCTCCTTGGGCTGGGGGATACGGGGTCACAGCAGGTCCCTGGCACAGCTCAGACCCCAGCAGCTCCTGGTCAATGGAGCTGCACAACTTTTATGGGTTTCTAACCCCAGGTGGGTTCAGCTGCTCCCGCTCAAGAATTCCTTCTCCTCCAGCTTCAAGAGCAATGGAGAGCTCAGAGATTGGGAGGGAGGGAAGTTTCCTAATAAACAAACCCTGAGGGAAGGCTTATCTCAGGCAAGGCAGTGGAAGGAACCAGATTGCAAGGTTCCTTGTAAAAGAGGAGGTTGTTATGCTTCCCGTCCCATTGGCACAAGGACACGGCCCCAGGGAAGCTGGGAGTGGAGGGCACGGAGGGTGGCTTTGCTGCATCCCCAACCAGTTTTCCAGCAACATTGGTGTGACTGTGAGCTCTGGCTGGATGCCCTGCCAGGGTCAACAGCAAGGGGAGAGAGTGCAGGGGCACACCAGACACCTTGGGACACAGGGACAGGACCAGAGCTCCCGGGGAAGGGTGGCAGGACAGCCTCAAGCATGAGGTAGGAGCATCCCCGAGACGCCTAAAAATGCTGTGTCCCCAGATTTCCCCAGCTTGGTGGGAAAGGGCTGGTGACAAAATCTGGGGGTGGATGCCATGCTGGAAGAGGATATTTGCTGCAGAGGTACAGTCAGCAGGAGTCCCAGGAGTCATCCACCTGCATGGAGGATGGCTGGGGCCGTGGTGGGCATCACCTCTTCCCACTGCACTCCAGTCTGGCAGGGAAACCATGGTCCAAGGGATGGAGCTGCAAACTCCCTTGGGTTTGCCCACAAGCAAAAGATGTGGCAGAGCCAATGCCATCTCCAGGGCTGGATGCTGCCAAGCACCAGCAGGGTGCTGGGTGTGACACCCAGAAATGGGGACACGTTTGTTGCCAGGGGGAGTTCATCCCTCTCACACAGCAATGTGCAGCTGGGTGGGGGGAATCCAAGTGATCTGGGACCACACAAATCCAGAGGCTGAGATGACCAGGAGGGTGAGTGCTGAGGTGCTTCACCCCACTGTGCCAGGGCCCCACCTGCAGCAGGCTGGGGAGCTGGGCACTCACACGGAACTGTGGGCTACCAGGTGGAACCAGCTGGGGACAAGAAGTGGTTCCTGCCCAGCAGCACAACCAGTTTTCTCTTACCCCAACATGGGCAGGCCGGAGCTCGGAGCAGTGGAAAGTTACCAAACGTGGGCTCAAGAAGGGCCAAGGTCGGGCAGGAGATTTCTGAGCAGACATGTGAAGCTGCAAAGACAACCTGGAGCAGAATTGCTCCATCTCAGGCAGGAGGGAGGCAATGACCCAGCCTTGCAGCGGTGACAGGGCAACTTGAAGTGTGAGACAAGGGTAGAGAAAGATACCAGGCTGAGACAGCTCTGGGGCTGGGAAGACAAATCAGGCATTGACCCCAAAGGGGTCTCATCACTCCAGAGGGTGTGTCCCAACCCATCTTGCACTTCCCACCAGAGGAAAGGCTGGGAAGGTTTCCTTTCTGCCAAGTGACTGCACATTGGGGGGTATTTTCCCCATGAACTTAAGTAAGGACTTGTGCTGTTCTTGGGAGCTCCAAGTGTCCTAGAAGGTACTAACAGTGCCAGGAGAACACCCTTCCCTTTGTCTCTTCCTCACACCTCTTCTCAGCATTATTCCTCCTTGGAAGCCTTAGCACAGTAGGAGCAAGCAGGGGAGGCTGTGACCCCCTCGAGGCACAAATGTTGCCCCCAGGGCTGGTAGCACACCAGGGAAGCAGCACAGATGTGCTGAGAGCTGGCAGGGGCTGATCTGCCAGGGCAGTGCAGATCAGAGGGACAGCCCAGCCCAGGCCTCTGCCTGCTGTCACCCAGGCTGCAGCTCCTGGGGAAGAACAGCAAGTCCTCCTGGGAGCTTCTCTGTGGGAGGAAGAGGAGCACAGGCAGCCAGAATCATCACTCCACACATTGCCTGTGGCTTATCTTGGATCCTCTGCTCCCAGCTGATTGTGGAAGCAGCACTACCGCTCCTCACCACTCTCCCCACCATAACTACTGTGGTGGCATCTGTGCCTGGAGCCATCTCACTGTGCCCTGGTGACTGTCCCCTGGCTCTGACAGGAACACTGCTGGTGTATTTTGGGACCCACATGAACTCTTCAACCCCCATCAGCCACAAACACTGAAGTGCAGAGCAGTCCCTGAGACTGCAGCTCCAGATCTGCTCCGGCAGCAGCTGTCTTCAGCATCCCCCCACAGCGTGTAACCAGTGTGGAGGAGTAGCTATCCCACCTCCTCAGCTTTACATGAGGAAAAACAGTACAAAAGGCTACAAAATTTCCCTGCTTGGTTTTCCCATCTGTTATTGCAATTGGAGATTTCCTCTCCCTGCTCCTAGATGCCTCTGAATGGATTGGTTCCCTGGGTATTTGCCCAGGGCAGAACCTCTCTAGCTTTGGAGCTGGATCAAAGGCCCATGGAGGGAAGCAGTGAGGGTTTAAGTACTTAAAAGAGCTGGAGTGGGTGAGAGCAGTGCTCTGGCTCTCACCAGGGCCGATGCTTCCAAAGGCAGCCAAGCTGAGCAGGGAGGTTTCCCTCAGGCTTTGCAGGCTAAGGCAGGGTGAGATCCCGGCTGCTGCTGCTGCTGGTTGATCAGCTCGTGCCTTCCTGCCCTCTTCCCTGCCTGGAAGGGGCCATGCCCACTGGGACTGGGGCAGTACAGGAGATGCCAAGTGGTGCCAGGGCACCACGGCTGAGTGCTCCCCACTTCTGCCTTGGGGTGCAGGAGAAGATGCTGAGGATCGAATGGTTCAGAGAGAAGGAGCAAACATTCCTGCAAGGCAGAAGCTTCCTGAAGACCCAGGAGCACCAGCACAGCTGGGTACTGTGCCTGAGCAGCCCTGGCTCCCCCATCCCAGCTGCTGCAGAACCAAAACTCCCAAATCATTCTCCCAGATCCAGGGCTCAGGGAGTAAAAGCACTCAGCTGCTGTTATTTCCTCCATGATTTTAGGTGCAGGGTACCCAAGGATGTTTACAGTTTGTGGTTTGGGTGGGAAGTGGGAATGGAAAGTGGAGGAACAGGCTTCCTTGCCCACCTGTAGCCAATGGACACAAGCCTGTGGCACACCAGCAGTGCCAGCCTGCACCCAGAGGAAGGGCTGGAGCAATCCCTCGTGGAAGAGAAGTTGGCTCAGTATCATCCATAAGGGGATGTTTCCATCACATCACTTTGCTCCAGTAATAGCCATGCCCCTGGGAGTCTACAGTGCTCCTGGACATCCAGAGCTCTCCTCAGCGGGCTGAGCATGGAGCTGTGTTTGCAGAAAGCTTTTGTTCATTTCCCACCTCTTGCATGGCCTTGGGATGCTGCTCCCTGCCAGGACAGGAGAATATTTCTCTTTCCTCCCACCACCCTTCCAGACCAGGTGGAGAGGCCAGGATGGGGTGGAGGGAGGCAGCCTGATGGGACCATTACCCAGCTCCCATGGCCCTGGGGACAGCCTTGTGCTCTGGTTGGGTGGAGAAGGGGGTGGCAGCAATGGAGAGGCTGCAACCAGGACAGGGATTCATCCACAGGGCTGCTGCTGGCATGAAAGGGGTTTTGTGGCAGTGCTCCACTGTGCTTCACAGCTTCTGGCCCTTCCCAGCAGTCTTAACAGGGAGCTTCATGTCCCAAAGAGGATTAACTCCCTAATCCTCTTGTGAGCCTTGTGAGCAAGGGAGGCTGCAGAGGAGGAGGGAGAGAGGGAGAGGCTCAGGTGCCAGCTGAGCCCTTATCAGATTCTGGAGAATCTTTTCCATTGGTTAGCTAACCAGCTGCAGGGATTCTGGGCTGTCCATGCTGATCAGAGGACAGGGCCAGGTCAGTTTTAGGGACCAGAGCTTTCATTTCTGGAGGGATTTATGTGATGCTTGAAGAGGAGCTGAATTCTTGCTCTCACCTCCATGGAACCAAGTTTAGGAAGCCCCAGCCCAGTCTCAGTCTGCGTGGGGGATCAGATTCCAAGAGCTGTGTCCCCCAGTGTCCCCAAGTCCCGGCATGGACACTGCAAGCATTCCATGAACAGTGGGGGTGCAGCCAGGACAGAGGCTCTGGGGATCACGTTTTCTGTGTGTAGATGTGCAGCGGATGCTCCAGCTTCCCACGGAAGCCTCTCGCACAGTCCCGGGACACGACTTCCCTTGCACACACACGGACACAGACAGGGTGCGTGCCAGCTGCTGGACGATCAGTGCCCGTCACTCGCGGTTGCTGGGGCAGCGGGGCCGCCTGGTGTCCGCACAGAGCAGTGCCAGCCCGTGTCCGGCCCGACACCCGCCCGCTCCGGGCCCTCATCGTCCCTGCAGTCCCTGCAGACCACCACAGCCCTCGGCCGCTGCCAGTGGTGCGGAGCAGGCTGGGGACTGCTGGCATGCTCGGGGCCGGAGCGCTCTGGTGCCCAGCGAGGACCAGAGCCACAGGAAGCTTTTGCAGCCGCACATGTGGCACTGGACTGACACTGTGGATTTTCAGGTCCCCCCACACTCTCCCCAGTCACAGAGCTGTGCTGTAGGTGGGGAATATTCTCAGTGGAAGGGTTTGACTTATTTTCCTGCAAGTCTGTGACTTGGCAGCAATGACGTTGACTCCTCCTGTGGGATCTCCCGCTGGCTCCCGGCACACTTGTAGCGTGCCAGGCAGGCACCGTGCCTGTCTCTCTGGGCACAGGGACTGGACTCATGTGTTCCTTGTGGACACACAAACAAGAGCTGCTGCCAGGGGAGGAAAAGCCACAAGGGATGAATTTTACCACTTATACCTGCAAGGAATGTGCTCCAGGAAAGCCTGAACTGAACACGACCACTCTTTCCCTTGGTCCATCTCTGGCAGCAGCAGGCTGACCATGGCCATGTCCTTGACCCCTGCAGCTCCCAGTGCTGGCGTAGGCAAGGGCTGTGCCAGGGCTCTGCCATGACACAGACCTCTCCTGGGGTCCAGGGTGGCTTCTGAACAGGTTGTGACAAAGCCACGGTCCTGGAAAGGTGAACGAGAGCCCCAGGGCCAGGCTGTGTTTGTTTATCCTGGTGATGGAGCACACAACAGCAAAACAAAAGGTCAGACCCTGTTGCCCTGGGAGATGGTTTTTGAAGCTGCCTCCCGTCCTGCTGGGGCTCGGACGGAGTGGCCCCAGTGCTTGTCATGTCAAGTTAGTTTTGTAATTTTGGCTGGTAATAGGTCTGAGGCAGGCAGGGTGAGCTTCAGGGATACATTGATCCAGGACCAGAAGGGCCCTAAACACCTGATGAGAAGAGCAGCCAGCCCTGGGACTTTGGAGGCAGATCCCCATCCCACAGCTCCTGCAGCCAGACAGACCCAATCTGCTTCCTTAGTCCTAAGGGAGGCACATGCAGCCCCTCCAAGCATCCCAAAACGTGGCTGAGTCTGACCAAAACTTCACTCACATTTGGCCCATCTGAATAATGAACAGACACAAACTTCTTCATGATTTGGCCAGGTTTAAGGTGGGTGGTTTGATCTCACTGTGGGCAAAGGTGGGGAGGGCACTCTCAGGAAGCACTGTCAGGAATCACTGCCAGGGAGGGAAAGCAGGTTCTGAGCAGCCCCTTGCAGGCTGCTCCTTGCTAACTCTGCTTTTACTCCTGACCCTCTTTGTTGGGGCAGAACTAATAAATGCCACCATCAACTCCAAGCATGGTTTTGTGTAGTTGTGGGGAGCCTGGGTTGAGTAGTGTGGAGATGGAAAGGGGGGATGTTCCAGCAGTCCTGGCTGATCTGCCTCTTCTAGAAATGCTTCTTCATCACTGCACCTCAAAGCCTGACATGGCAAAATTCACCAGTGTCCTTTTTGTAAGGGGGGAGACTGAGGCACACAGCTGCACTGTGCCCAGGCTGGGGCACACAGGGAGGCAGTGGTGAAGCCATGAGGAGCCCTGATTCACAGTGTGAGCATCCCTGTCCCACCCCAGCAGCTGTCAAGGGTGAGGAGCAGCAAATCAGCCTTTTTGCCTCTACATAAAAACCCCAAATCCCCTGGGCAGCTGGGTACCTCCCTCTGGCAGGAGCAGGCAGGCGGGACACAGACTGATCCTGGTAGAAAGGCACCTTGTTTCTGGGCAGGAGACCAGCAGGGAGTAAAAACCACATGGAACAGCCCTTGTCTTGCTGCTTCTGGTTGTCAGCACAAGGAGTTCTTGTGTTTACCCAGACTTCAGGGCAATCGCCCGTCACTAACAACACAACACCCCTTGGTCCCACTGCCCTGAGCCCGGCGAGGGAGCAGGACAGAGCCAGCGGGAGGCCAGGGAAGGACAGGCAGCCCCCAGGACAGCAGGACTGAGGTACAGGATCTGTGGTGCTGAGCTTGTACCCACAGGTGGTTAGCCTGAGCTGTGTGGGGGACAGTGTCAGAGCCCTCTTCTTGGGTTTGGACCTCAAGCAGGTCAAGCTAGGCTCAGGACACACCATGAGGGTCTGATGGCAGCTTTGGGTGTCCAGTGCCCAGGAAGTGAGGTGGATGCTCCTGATAAGGGGTGTGTGGCAGCTGGCACATCATCTCCCTGGCAGTGACTCAGTTTCCCCATCTGTAAAATCCAGCCTCTTGGCTTGAGGACTCTGTCCAGCTCTGAAGGAGGACCCTGGCAAGCAGTCCTGGGATATGGAGGGCTTGTTTCCACCAAGCAGGTCTCTGCTGCTGGAGACACAAGGCATAACCACCATGGGGAAGAAAAAGCTGTTCCCAGGCCCCAAAACAGAAGAAATTGGATTTCTGTCTGTATTCTTTCATCCCCACCATTGTGTATTTGCATTTGGTAACTCTGCAATTATTCAGGGATGGCTTTTAGACAGTTGCAGTATTTGCACATGAGAAGGACCATTTGGCACCGTATGCCTTAGCTTTCTTCAGCTGTGGTCTGGTCACTTTTGTGAGCAGCATAAGGCACATGATCCAGGCAATCATGGGACATGGGGCAATAAAAGTGGAGTGATGGCTTGCAAGCAACTCAAAATAGTCAAATGTGCCCATTATAATTTTAATTATAATCACATTTAAAGCAAAGTAAAGTTATGCCTCTCCAGGAGCTTTAATGAGGTCATATTTCTCTTAACATTTCACTTGTCAGTTCCTGGCTGTGTGTTGTAAGCCATGTTCCAACCAGGCCTGGGGAGAACATAGTAACGCTGGGCTCCCAATGCTGTCTAGCCTTAAAATTTGGGTTCTTATGGTGGCTCTCTGGTCTGAAAAAAATGGTGAAGATTGAATGTATGTTTCAGAGCAGAATCTCCACTTTTCTTTCTGACAAGTTTGTTGGCTACTTCAGAAATAACTTGATCAGCAGGTGCTAATCTCTGCTCCCTGTGACAGGGACAGGACCAGGGAACAGCTGGAGCTGTGCCAGGGGAGGGTTAGGTTGGATATCAGAAAAGGTTCATCTTCCCGAGGGTGCTGGGCACTGCCCAGGCTCCCCAGGGAATGGGCACAGCCCCGAGGCTGCCAGAGCTCCAGGAGTGCTTGGACAGCACTGCCAGGGATGCCCAGGGTGGGATTGTTGGGGTGTCTGTGCAGGGGCAGCAGCTGGACTTGATGGATGATCCTGATATGTCCCTTCTCACTTAAGATATTCTGTGATGCTATGAAACTATTTGGATGGGAAAGGGGCTGCCCTGAGCAAAGACATGCACTGGCCACGTTTGACATCTGACTTGTGGGAGTCAAGGAATGGTCACCCTAAGTGACTCAAGTGTTGTAATGGATTGAGCTTGGTTTGGAGCTGTTGGACATTTTTTTTTGGCTTGTTCCTCCAACTGCATGTCCAGTTTGCTGACCCTTTCATTTCTATGCCATGGTCCTTGTTTGTCTTTATTTCATAATTAGCTGGCAATAAAGTGATGTGGTCTCTCTGGCATGAAGTGAAGCCAGACTAGCACCAACACCTTGACCCTGGGTAGACAGCAAGCACCATAGCACAGCCCTAGCAATGGCAGCAGGCAGGGACAGTCATGGGCCTAACTGCTTCCCCTAAACAGGGACAAGAGATTTGTCATGGACTACACACTGGAGACCAGCCAGCTAAAGCAGAAGCTTCTGAAAACCATCTACAGCCTCCAGCTGAAGTCATTTACCACACTGCAGTCAGCCAGCCCACTGCTGCACAGCCATCGTGGCATGGGCATGGTGACCCAGAACCAGGTCCACCAGCTGGCAGAAAAGGCCAAAAGCCTGTGTGGAGATCTGGACAACATCAAGAACCTCCTCCACTATTGCCAGGATGACTTGGTACGGCAGATTCCCAACCCCACTGGCAGCCGCTATGGGGGTGTCAGTGGAATCCATTGCTCCCTGGATGGCTCCATCTACGTGACAGCTGAGAGTGCTCCCTGGGTCCACGTGCTCAGCAGCACAGGCCACACACTGCAGACCCTGTCCTGCCAGCAAACAGGCAAGGGAGGCAGCATTTTCTTGCCCGAAGATGTGACTGTGACTAGGATGGGAATGGTGGCTGTAGCTGACATGGTGAATGAAGCCATCTGGGTCTTCAACCCTCACACCAGCCTCTCCAAGGGGGAATGGATAAAGATCAGGACTGTCGGTTCCCCCAGGGGCATTGGAGTAGACTCCATGGGCAAGATCCTGGTAGCAGATTATGCACAAGGCCAAGTGCACAGCTTTGCTCTGGACCATGCCTTCAGGACACTCAATGTCCACACTGTCCCAAATCTGCAGGGACCTCGCTATGTCAGCCCGGTGCCCAGTGGAGGCTTTGTGGTGAGCGAGGAGTGTGGAGACGTCAAGGTCTTCATGAGCAGCTGTAAGCTCCTCTGCTCCCTCAGCAGCAAATATGGACACCAGTTTGGCAACCCTGCTGGGGTCTGTGTGGACACGGATGGCAGCATCCTGGTGGCAGATGAGCAACACCGCACAGTCCACTTGTTCCCAGAGCATGGAGCTCCCATCTGCCTGGTGTCCACAGGGCTGCGGAGGCCTGCTGGCATGGCTTGCTCCTCCTCTGGGCACCTCTTTGTGGCAGACACAGTGGAGAACTGTGTCAAAGTCTTTAAGTACTGTGTGAGGCCCCCATACAGACCCACCAACGCTGGGGCATCATGTGCTGACCCCACCCAAACACACAGGTGGGGAGGAGGGGTGATTCCCCTGCAGCCCCGCTGAGCTGTGCATCTGCTGGTGTGCTGAGAGCTCCACTGCTCTCACAGATTCCTGTAATGGAATAATGGAATGGTTTGGATTGGGAAGGACTGTAAAGACCATTTCAGAGACACCTTCCACTGTCCCAGGTTCCTTCAAGCCCTGCCCAACCTGGCCTTGGACATTTCCAGGGATGTGACATTGCCCCAGACCTGACTGCTTGATGGCCCCCAGCTTCTCCAGAGCTAAATCAGCTCTGGACTCACCACAGTATGTAAAGGATCACCCAGCTACTCAGAATTGGCCTTGCACTGGTGCCTCGGCAAACTTGTTATCACGACACCCTTGATTCCTTGTGTGTTTTCCAAAGCTGATATAAATATTTCTCCTCTCTCCATGCAATTTTGATGTGCCATGGTTCCATCTTCCTGATGCCAGAGCATGACCGGAGGGGCAAGGCCATGCTAGAAGTCCATCCTCTGTCACAGAATCATAGAATCACACAATGGTTTGGATTGGGTCCTTAAAGATCACCTAGATCTACACCCTGACATAACTAGGGACACCTTCCACTAGATCAGGTTGCTCCAAGCCCTGTCCAGCCTGGCATGATTGAGCCAACTGGTCTGTCCTAATTCATTCTCAGGCTATTAGGGAGCGTTTTGCAATCAGAGAACGGCACACTGGGTCTGCAGCAGACTTCAGGAAAAGGGTAAGATGTTCTGTGCTGCATTCCTGACCTCTACAGGGAAGCAACAACCACTACATGGAGTAAATTCCATATGGAATTGTGGAACTCCTCACACTGCCCCACGTCCTGGGGTGGAAGCTGCCCTGTTGTCCTCCGGAGAGAAGGGCTCAGCGCCACATCCTCTGCCTTTATCGGCAGGGGCCAGGGAAGGCGGGCAGGGTGTGCCGGCACAGGGACGGGCGTTCTCCTCTCCCCGCTCCAGCGCTCGGTGTGGGCACAGAGCTTAACAACTCCTCGGTCTCTGCTGATGTCCTAGACCCAAGTCACTGCCTCTCATCCCAAATGATCCCTGGAGAGGGCCTTGCTCCCTTCTGGCCCTGGAACAGGCACTGAACACAGCAGACACCCCGTGGGGCTCTCCAGGACCCCTCTCCCTGCAGAGTGAGCAAAGCAGGGACTGGGGCTGCATGGTGTGCAGGAGCAGCCTGTCCCACCCCAGGAAGCTGAGCTCCCTCCCACAAGAAATAATCTCCCCCATCTTATTTCCAATTCTGTAGCATCCAACAACTAAACTAAAACCCCAAACATTTATCTAGCTCACCCCCACTTTGCACCTGCTCTCCCTTTCCATGTGGGACCCTCTCATGCTGCCCAGCCTCTTCCCAGGCTCACTGGCCCAAGCCCACTGCCGGATCACAGGACAAAGCTCTTGGGCACCCGTGGGCACCCGTGGGCACCCGTGGGCCTCTGCTGGGCCAGGCATCCCCTGAGGCGCTCAAGATGGGTGTCAAGAGGGTCCCATCAGCACAGCCTAGTGGGATGGGGAACAGCAGGGTTCCCTGAGGAAAGCTGAGTCCTTGGACTTTGGGGATGAGGGCAGTGGGGTCCCACATGGAAAGGTGCCTGGCCTGTGGGGTGAGTGACAGCAGGCTCCTGTGAGAACAGCGGGGCCCCTCCATTTTGGGAACAGAGGACAGCGGGGTCCTGCGAGGCCAGGTGAGCCCCTGGCCTGAGGGGATGCAGCCAACAGTGTCCCGTGAGCACAGCGGAGACCCTGGCTCCGCTCCAGGCGGGCGGTGGCAGGGCGGGAGGGGGGCACCGCCGCTCCTTATCGCGCCGCTCAGGCGGCCCCGCCGCTCTCGGGGCCCGCGGGAAGGCGCCGGGACGAGCCTGGGGAGCGGCGCTGCCGGGAGCGGGGCCGGCGGGGCCCGACAGGCCGGGAGCGGGGAGCCGGGGCACCGCGGAACGCGGGCGGCGGGCGGCGGCGCCGGCCGGGCCCGTCCCGCTGCACGGCCCGGCGGCGTCTCCGAGCAACCGCGGGCGGAAGCGGCGGAGCGGAGCGGGCGGTAGGAGCGGGGCGGGCCGGGCCGGGCGCGGGGCCTGCGCGGGCACCGGGGAGCCCTCGCCGGGCCGGGGGCAGCGCCGGGCCCCTCGCGATCCTGAGGGGCTGGAGCGTGTCCAGGGAAGGGAACAGAGCTGGGAAGGGGCTGGAGCACCAGGAGGGGCTGAGGGAGCTGGAAAGGGGCTCAGCCTGGAGAAAAGGAGGCTCAGGGGGGACCTTGTCGCTCTGCACAGCTCCTGACAGGAGGGGACAGCCGGGAGGGTTGGGCTCTGCTCCCAGGGAACAGGACAGGACAAGGGGAAACGGCCTCAAGCTGTGCCAGGAGAGATTTAATTTATATATAGATAGGATAGATGGGCAAATTTCTTCACACAAAGCATGGTCAGGCACGGTCACAGGCTGCTTGGGGCAGTGGTGGAATGCCAGCCCTGGAAGTGTTCAAAAAGCTGCGTGCATGTGGCACTCGAGGGCATGGTTTAGTGGTGGTGCCGGGGGAATGACTGGACTTGGTGGTTTTAGAGGACTATTCCAACCTTTACAATCCCACAGTTCTATGATTCTTTAGATCCTGGCCCTAACCTCCTGCAAGGATGGTAGGATGCTCAGGTGTGGGTCTGCAATGGGATCAGTGCCCCTTGGCACCCTGTGGCCATAGGACAGCCTCTGGGGTGAGACCATGGCCACATCCCACCATTCACCTTTGCTTTTCTAACAAAAATTCTGGAATTAATCAGCCCTGGGGTCCTGTATTCATTTGTTGGTTTCATTAACACATTTTAGGTGGTATTTATTTTGTTCATTTTAGTGACCTGAGATCATTGCATTGGTGCTGTCAGGGAAAGGTGGATGTTTTCAGCAGAAATAGGTGATTTTAGGCACTTGATGAACAGAGACTGCATGAACAATGCTAAGATTTTTCTGTTAAAATTAGCAGCAGTGAAGCAGTTGACTGTGATGACATTTGATATTTCAGTCTGTTGAAATGAATAAGGTAGATGCATGACAAGTCATGGATTTGGGAATATGAGAACATTAACATAACAATAGTTGATCAGCCGGGTTTTCAACTATCAAGATATTTTGTACAGCCTGAAAGTCTTATCAGAATCTTCTCTGCCATGTTTCAAGCAGCCAAAGGGTAGATCATTTGACCTGAGCTATAGCCAGAGGAGATGGGTGCATAAAACTATGTCAATTTAAAAAGCTGGGGAAGGTGTAAGAGGAAAAACTCACAAACTAGACAAGATTAGGATGACAAGTATTTCTACTCCATAAGAAGTTTTCCCAGAGGATTGTGGCTATCTTTAAAAACAATCTCAGTGAGAAATAGGTGTGTGTATGAAGAGTCAGTTGACAATTCCTCTCTGCAATGTCCAGTGGATGGACAGACCTTTAGGGACAGCTGTGCATGGACACTGAGAATGTCTTGTAGCAATACTCATAACAACTCTCCCTCTTTCAATGGAAAAAACATCATGGGGCTGTCTTGGATCTTTTTCCTTGGACTGAGTTTTCCCTTTTACTGCAAAACTGCAAAGTGCATCTCAAGGCTTCCCTGTCCCGAGGGATTTTGTTGGCAGTGTGGTGCTGGAAGCACAGTGTTTGCAGGTCCTGAACACAGCCAGCACTGGCCCTCGCTGCTCCAGAGATCCTCCAACCCCCAGCAAGATCTGGAGGCCACAGAGGGACATCATTTCTCCTTCTTTGACCAGAGGGATAACCTCAGAGACCTGGAGTCTGTGAGGAAGCAGGATCTCAGAAGAATGATAGAACAGTTTGACATGGAAAGGACCTTACAGACCATCTCGTTCCACCCCCTGCCACGGGCAGGGACACCTTCCACTGTCCCAGGGTGCTCCAAGCCCCATCCAATCCGGCCTTGGACACTTCCAGGGATGGGGGTCCACAATTCCCCAGATTACCCCAGTGTGAGTGATGAACCCCAGTGGTTATTCACTCCCCATAACTGCTCCTCCATCCCTCTGTGCTGTAGGAAATTCCCAGGTGCTGAGCTTTACTGGCTCAGCTCTCCTAAGGGAGAGGAAAAAGCCACCAGGCCCTTCCCGCTGCGCATCCTCTCCATGCTGTAAATACCCTCTGTGTTCCCTTTCCAACTGACTGGTCCCTTGCAGAGGAGCAGCCTCGGGGGCCTGCGGAGTTCCACATCCCTAACAAAGCACTGAAGGACAGGAAAGGACAGCGGGAGCCGGATGCTGCCTGTTCTGCACCAGCGCCCTCCTTACTCCAATTATATTCCTGTTAGAAACCTCCACCTTATTTAAAGAGACACTGTCAACTGCCTCAGAGCTCCTTTCTGGAAAAGTCTCCCAAGGCCATTGAGATGTGTTCTTAATGATGGGGAGAAAAGCACTAAAGATAAAGAGCACTGATAAAATAGAGGTGCTTCTAATTTTTTAGGCTGTTGAATCTAATGAATTAAAACTACTTCACTTAATCACTGTAGTCCCTTCTGTCAAAATTATCGTCTCAGTTTCCAGATGAGAGGAGTGAGGCAGGAGGAGCTGAGTGATGGGATCAAGGTTGCTCTGTGAGTTTGCTGCAGAGCTCTGGGTTGTAAGGTGGTAAAGAGACTGAATAGCATGAACCAGTGTTTGAGTGTTGGTAGCAGCAGGAAATACTCCCCAGAGGCACCACGGTGGGTTATGATGTAGTCCCTTCTCTGGGAGGTGCTCCAGCACATCCAGTGTGGATCCAAGATCTAAGGCTGGGTGAATGCCAGATCTTGGCTGGTGTGGTGGGCTGTGCCTATCTGTGTACCACCATGAAAGACCTTTCCAGGACTGGGAGAAGGGCTTTACTGGGAAACTCCAGGCTCACCTTCCCTCACTTCAAAGACTGCAGATCATCAGGAACCTCCTGAATGTGTGTATGGCTGTTGGCTGTCACTAATGTCATTATTCATGTAGTTAGGCTTAGTGTTTTCAAACATGCTTAGTTCTCCTCTCTGGTGGCTTTGGCCAGCTCAGATTTTCCTTGCGTTTAATCACCATCCTCAAGTTTAATTTTTGTGTTTATTGACAGGTTTACATCCCTGCAGGGTCGCTGCCATGGTACTGAAGGTGTTCTTTCCATCGTGCTGCTCCTCAGCAGACAGTGGCATTCTGATCGGCCGCTGGATCTCCGAGCAGAACTCTGCTGTCATCCTTGCTGTGGTACACTTCCCCTTTATCCCTGTGCAGGTGAAGCAGTACCTTGGGGAAGTTCAGCGCGTGACTAAAGTCAGTGTTTCTGTGCTTGGCTCATGGAGCAATAGCAAACAGGGCAAAGAAGAGAGTCTCAGTGAGTTCTTGGAAGACCTTGGGACCATATTCTGCCACAAGCCATGGATCCAGATAAGCAAAGAGGGAGACAGCAAATTCTGGAGCTGTTCTATCCTTCAGAAACACTCCGAGAACCCTCAGGAGGAAGAAATCATCTTGGTGTACTATGACCAGCGCAAGGTTATGCTTTCCCATCTGCACCCCCCTTTGGACACAGCTGGCCAGAGGGCAGAGGACACCTCAAAGCTCTCGGCCATCTTTGACACAGTAGCCAGGAGCCAGGTCCTGTTCATGACAGACAGGTACGACGAGGGGCCCATCAAGCTGACCCACTGGCAGTCAGATGGGGTGGAGGCCAGTATCATCGTGGAGCTGCTGAAGCAGGCCTCTGTGCCTGCCTGCATGCTACTGACATTCCTGCTCTCACTGGTCTCTGGGATCTGCAGGAGCAGGTAGGTGATGTGACATCACCCAGCTTGTTTTGCCTGGAAATGTAATTTGTGTTTAGGCATTGCGGGATTACTGCTAAACCCCACTGAGAAATGTGATACAGAACTGTTCTGTTGGAAATAGGCTGCTGCAAGAGATCCTGTTGGAGTGGAACTCCAACAGGAAAACACAAGGCCAAAGGCTCCTTCAGAGCTCTTTGTGGAGCTGGAAGATTTTCTGGGGAGGCATTCATGTCCTCTCCATTTGCAGCAGGGATAGTTCAGCCCTGCTTCAGTTTCATCACAGGTGAAACAAAACAGTGGATTTCCAGCTATTCTATGGCTGACAGAATGACGTGAGGCTCTTCTTAGTCTCCATTGCTGGGGACTCCTCCCTGTTTGCTGTGAGTCCCTCTGCAGCTGTGAAACATCAGCAAATACTGTTTCTAAATCCATCCTCTCTCCAAGAAACTGTGGTGCTGCAACCTTGGCACTTTATGGAAGTTTAGAGGGATTGCTGCTCAGCCTGAATCCTTGGTGAAATCCTGTTCTCACAACTGTGAGCTTGAATAGGATGCTCCAAATGTAACACGTAGCAAGTGCTTGGACTGAAAGCTAATTCTGAGCAGATTTGCAGGGAAGAAACTTAGAATCATGGAATAATTTACCTTGGAAAGGCCCTCTAAGATCATCGAGTCCAGCCATTAACCCAGCACTGCCAAGGCCACCACTAACCCATGTTTCCAAGTGCCTTTGAATACTTGCAGGGATGGTGATTTCACCACTGCAGCTGCCTGGAGAGGTTGTGACAGAGAGGAGAGTGGAGTTCTGGTTCTAAGCTGCAAGAAGACAGTGTAATTGATGAAATTTTGATAACAGCTACTACTGTATTCATTGATAAATCTTTTTAAGTAAAGTCTAAAGGAATGGAGGTATTTAACAGGTTTCCAGCTGTGTGATACAGTTGTAAAAGAATAACAGTGAAACTCTTCCCATGCAAAGATTTTCTGAGCAGTTGGCTTACACAGTCTGGTACACAAAGGAAAAACAGTCCAATTTTGAATTATTGGAAGAGATTGAGATTCAAGCCTGATATCATCAAGGACCCCTGTGTCCTGGGACTGCTCTGTAGATACTGTGTGTTACAGGTTCTTAATGGTGATTGTCACAGCTTTGTGGCTGGGCAGAAGATTTGGAGTCAGCTCCAAAGGTCCTTTTTTTGTCTGTGTGCCACCACCACCAGACAGGATGATTTTTCTTTTCTGCACTGGCACTTGGTCTCACTTGGTCCCACCTCAGCTGGTGCCAGGATTCAGGCCAGGTATGGAATCAGGTTAAGCTCAAGCCTTGCTGGCATCCAGTTGCAGTCTGCAGTCTAAACATAAGTTGGGAGCTCAAGCTCAGCTGGCAGATTGGGCCCAGATAGCTGCTACCCTGCATCTCAGGAATTCTGACTTCATCTTTTCCTAGGGCCAGGATAGATGTTTTGAGGTAGAGCAGCAGCCAGCTGTACCTGGCAGCAGGCAGAATGCAAGGCTTGCTGTGCATAAACCTACACTGAGCCTGTCCTTAGCCTTGGGAGGCAGAGCTTTCTCTCTCCTTGTTTTATTTACCCACAGTATCAACTTTATATTTAGTTATCTCCTATGTGTTTTAACACTTCAGTCTTGGAGAGCAGAGATTAGTACCTGGCTTTATAACAAGTCTCCTGCTTGACCTTCTAAGTAATTTCAAGGAGTTTGGTTCCATTTTGTACCACATGATGTGTGGTACAACTTCCTTCATGCCAACATACTCGAGGCAGAGAGGGTTCAAGATGTCATGTGCAGGTGTCCTTCCAGTCCCCTCCTCCCCATGCTGGGACAGGACATCCCATAAAATAATATTTACTGGTTTTTTTCTCCTTCAGGTCACAGGACTTCTTTCTTTCTGTTTTTTGTGATGTTAAGGGATAGTCAGCTTTGAAAGGCTAAAGAAAGAGATCAGCAATGTCCTCTCAGGCTGGGGAGGCTTGGGGATTTTTGGATACGCCCCTGTTGTGTATTTGCACAGGAGAAGCAGGGCAGCAGTGTTGGAAATCTCAGGGAGTGAGTCGCTGCCATCCCTCCAGGCTCACCCCGTGTTCCCAGGTCCTGCACATCCTGAATTAAGGCATTTCTTCAGCACCACCATGTGCTAAGGGGTGGCCATTGCGATTCTGCTCCAGAGGAACTTGGGGGCAGCATTCCCATTATCCCTGAAGGTCTCTGCTTCTGGGGATGTTAGGATGTTTTAGTCTTAAGGCAATAAATTCCATGTGCTTGTTTTAAAAGAAGTTTGTTTATAAGCCCTCCAATTCCTCATTCAAAGGGAGGCACTGCTCCTGCAGTTTCTAGCAAGGAGCAAGAAAACACTCATGAGTTCTGGTTAATGGAGCTTAATATTTGCATGTGATCCAGATTTGGAAAGATTGCTTTTCATTTGATATCTGAAAATTCCCCTCTCACTCTTGGGAAAAAACTGAATTGGAAAATCAAGACTTACTCATGGAGGCTATGTTAATTTATTGCAAAAATTCCATATATTTGGAAATACCCCAAAGATCTCCTGCTGCTTAAATAATGCAATGACACAACATCACTGGATTTTTGTTGTTTTTTTTTTATCTGGTTGGTTTTCCATTGAAGTTCTGAAAATGGTTCTATATACTGTGTTGTAAACAAGTGGGAGTATTTCTGGCAATGCACAGTCGATGTGCAAAGGGGTAGGAGACCACGCAAGGAATATTTTTTTGCCTTCTTCTCAGTCCTCACAGAGAGGAGAGTTCCCATAGCACATCTTGCAGCTGCTCTATTGAGCTTTTTGCAGTATGTATTTTTATTTCAGAAAGTACGTGTATTTCTTTCCTTTCCAAAGAAAGTATGTGAGTGCAATAGAGGTTGTGCTTGAGGTGGTGGGTGAAAAGGGGGTCACTTGTAGCACAGACAAGAACATCCCTCTGATGTGTTTTTGGCCCCATGTTGTCCAGTTGAGGAGCTGAACCATTGCTGCACAATGTTTTGGTGCTCTGAGGATGAGGCTGCTTTGGAAATCATTCCCACTTGTGCAAGGCATTTCTCAGGCAGACCACAGCAGCCTGTCCTTTCTCTTGGCAGAGGTGTCAGACTGGGGGTGACCCAGGGGCTGGCTGCCTCCAGCTTGAGGAGCAGCCATGGATGGTGAGAGACACCCACTGCTGAGAGAGGATGGGACCATCACCCACTGAGTGTGTAGTGTGGCACAGGTCCCAGAGCTGCTGCTTTCTGCCTGAGCTGACAGGGTCTGGCAGCTGGTGTTTGACCCATAATTCTTCACCTTCAGCCATCTGTACATAATCCCACAGGTAGAGCGTTCCTCCTTCCCCTTCTTTACATTTCAAGTGCAATTCTCTGCTCAAGTCAAGTTTTGCCACACCAGAGTTTGTAACCACTGAGCTGGGGCGTAATTGGAAGGGAAAACTCATCTGCTCTGGTGTCTTGGTGAATCTGTGAGCCCAGGTGTGTATGATCAGTGGCCAGATCAGTCACCCCCTCTCCCTCCCCTGCACGGTGCTCTTTTCTCCACCGCCTCAGCTCCCTCCTCCTGACAAGTCAGCTGAGGAACAGTGCATTCATTTGTCTCCAAGGTGGGAGGCTGTAGCGCAGAGCTGAGTAACTTGGAGACCTCAAATTAAGAATGATTCACAGTACACTGCGTGTGTTTCAAACCCAATGTGTCTGAAATTTGAATGGGGAGGGAGGGGGAAGAGGGGGACTTCAACTGACTCGGCTCCTTCAGCTGACAAACGATGCACAAAGTGGGGTTCAAAGGACTCAGGAGGGTGCGGGGAGGAAAGGGACAGCAGCCCCAGGGAACCGAGCAGGGTTTGGAGGAGCTGTATTCTTGTGATTGGTGTGAATTGTATAAATAGCAGTGAGCACCCCATCCTGGCCAGTCATGGAGGCATGTGCTGCTGGGCATGGGCTGGCATGCTGCAGGTGGAATCCGTGGAAGGCACGCACAGTTTGCAGGGACATCCATGTCCAGGCCATGCTCAGTAATGATCCATGCAGCTGTGCAATTTCCAGAGTGAAGCAGGATTCAAGGAATAATGGTATTGTGTGAAATTAATGTAACCTGAAAAACCGTGACAAAGCAGCACAGAAGAGTAGATGAAGTGACTAAAAATGACCATGGATTCCTGGACCTGTAACAAAAAACAGTAAAACACTGTGAAAATACTGTAACAACTGCACTGGCTGGTGCAGTGTACTCTTGTGTACAGGAGAGAAGTGATCCAAATTCCGTCCACATCAGAATTTATCCCCCAAACCAAACCTGGTGGCCTGTGTTGCTGTGGGTTCTGTGACCAACCTGCTCCCAGTACTGTGTCACTTCAGCCTGCACAAATCACCAACGGTCCTTGTTTTATAGGTTGTGCGGTAATAAAAGTAACTCCCCAAAATAATTGAGCATCATTTTGTACTTTTCTTCTGAGTCATAAGAAAAGAACCTTGTGACTGTTTCCTCCCCAACAGGCCTAATGTGGATGTTAACTTTGAAACCTAATTAAATGCTAAATGTTATCTACATAATACTGGTCACTGCAGAGCAGTGGAGAGAAGGTAGAAGTGAAGACCCTGAAAAAAGAATTTGGAAGTAATAAAGAAAAAAAAAAAAAGGAGAGAAGAAGTGGAAGAAAAAATAAAAGGGAGGGGAAGGGACATAAACTGCATGTAGGGCACAGCTGTTTGTTATACCAAGCTCATACCACACAGAGACTTGTGATCACCTCTGCTCTGGAGCCAGGCTGGGAGAGCTGGAGAGGTTCACCTGGAGAGCTGAAGGCTCTGGGGGGACCTTTGAGTCCCTTCCAAATGCCTAAAGGGGCTCCAAAAGAACTGCAAAGGGACTTTGAACAAGAGATGGAGGGAAAGGACAAGGGGGAATGGCTTCCCACTGCCAGAGGGATATTGGGAAGGAATTGTTCCTTGTGAGGGTGGGCAGGCCCTGGCATAGGATGCCCAGAGCAGCTGTGGCTGCCCCTGGATCCCTGGCAGTGCCCAAGGCCAGGCTGGATGGGATTTGCAGCTACCTGGGCTAGTGGAAGGTGTCCCTGCCCATGGCAGGGGGGTGGAATGAGATGAGCCTTAAGGTCCCTTCCAACCCAACCCATTCCATGATCTGTGATGAGTTACACTGTGGTTTGTGCAGCAGTTACACTGTTTTGTATTGTGGCACTGAATAACTTGACTCTGCTCTCCTGGAGACTGGAGCATTGTGCAAGCCCAGTGATGTATCCAAAAGCAGAGTTTGGAATGAGGATTGCCTTGTGGCTTCCTTGGAAGAGTGAGATGTGGTTTGACAGAGTGCAAATGAGAGCTTGGGTTGTCTGCATGTCTTGGTCTGGCAAGGCTGCCTTAATTCTGTTAACCTTTCCGAGAGCCATTAACTTCTAATCACCAGCTCAGGTTGCACAACCTTAGGTTCACACTGACTCTTTTGCATGGATGTTGGATGCTGGCCTGCCTGCTGCATGGCAAAGGCAAGAGGAGACATTCCCATGTGTTTCTGCAGGGTGCTGAAGTTTTGGCCTTTGTCTTTCTTGTGGAGCAAACTCTCAACTTGTGAGCAGCTGGGGCATCGCCTGCAGCACCTCCAGATCATCAGCAGCAACAAGAAGGCTCAAAACCAAAATCAGCTGATGAGGTATGGAGTACATGTAAAGTTAGGTGTGTCTTGGCTCTATTCCTGTCACCTGTGGAAAACCCAAACCATGAATCCCATGCCTGGACAGCACTAGGTCCTCACTGCACCCTATCATGTTGCTATATTCCCTGCTAGTTTGCATATCTTTACTCTGCACTGTATTCATATGCATATATATTTGTATTTTTATGTGTTAATGATGCCTTTTGCCAGATACCTGCCTTTTTCCCTAGCTCAGGAAAGGCAACTGGGATATTGCACCCCAAAAGCTTATGCTGCACCCATGTGTGAGTGCTTTGCTGTCACTACTCCCACAGGCTCGTTGCTTTCACATGTGCTGCTGTCAACCACAGCCATCCATCAGTGTTCAGTGGCACTTTCCATAAGAGCAGAAAGGTTTAAATGCTCCCCTTTTTCACCTACTCTTTTGGGGAAGCTTTTTGTGCAGAAACTGCAGACCAGAGACTCCACTTACGCTGTTAGAACAGAAACAAAGTGTAAGAGAAAAAGCAAACATGCAGCACAGTGAGAGGAACAGAGCAGAGATCTGAGACAGATATTGGATGCCCTACAGCTCTTCCACAGCCAGTCTTGTTCTGTGTGGTTCTCTGATCCTGCAGTAATAGACTCCCAGGGAACACTTAAAATAGATTAACAGATTTGAAGGCCAAAAGTAACTATGATTGTTCAATCTGATTCCTGAATAACTCACGTCATGGAATTCCATTCAGAAACTCTAGTGAGGAAGGGGCAGCTCAGCAGCCCTTCTGGGTTTGTGTATGAACCCAAAACCACTATTTATTGCCTTGTCTGGGAAAGCCATCTGATCTCAGTGTGGATGTGCCAAGTGCTGCTGCCCTTTCTACTGGTAATTGGTAAATCCCCCGAGTGTGTATATACCTTTCTGTCTTAACATTCCTTTTTGTAGCTTCAATCCCCTCTTTGCTCCCTACTAAGGAAGGTTTTGTGGGGTGGCAGGCTCTGAGTGGCTCTGAGTTTGGAATCATGGTAATGCAGAATATCCTGAGTGGGAAGGGAGCCACAAGGATCATCCAGCCCAGCTCCTGTCCCTGCACAGACACCCCAACAATCCCACCCTGGGCATCCCTGGCAGTGCTGTCCAAACACTCCTGGAGCTCTGGCAGCCTCGGGGCTGTGCCCATTCCCTGGGGAGCCTGGGCAGTGCCCAGCACCCTCTGGGGAATGAACCTTTTCTGATCTCCAACCTGACCCTGCCCTGGCATAGCTCCAGCCGTTCCTTTGGGTCCTGTCCCTGGTAACAGATCAGAGCTGCTCCTCAGGAGAGAGCTGTAAACAGCTGTGAGGTCTCCCCTCAGTCTTCCCTTCTCCAGGCTGAGCAAACCTCTCCTGTGCTTGGCTACAGAAGGAGCAGCACACCAATGGAAGTGAAAAGATTCCAAAATTGTTCCTCTTCAGTGTCCTGGTGTCCCTGGGACATTTAAGGTGCTACATAAGCGAAGCCAACAACTGTCATTGAAACATTAAACACTGTCCTTCCTTTAACTCTGTTTGTCTCTACCCTGCCTGCAGGAAAGCCAACATCTTTGTGTCTCTGCTGATTGATGTGGCCCTGGGGATACTGCTGATTTCGTGGCTGTACAGGAAGAACCGCATTGGTCACCTTGCTGACACTCTCATCCCTGTGGCTGATGTAAGTCTGGCCCAATCTGATCCCCTTTCACCTGCTCTGGGTTGGTTGTTAAGGAGGCAGTGCCTCTCACACAAGCTTTCAGAGAGACCTGTCTGAAGTCATGCAAATTAGGTCTCCTCAAGAACAGTGAAATCTTCAAATTAAGCCTGTTGGGGCTGCTCAAAAGAAACTCAGCTCTGCTTTGCATATGCTGTGAATAGTAATTAGATGTTTATGGGAGGATTCCTCGAGCTTCTAAAGGAACAATTATGGCTTGGACAGAGCTCTGCAGCTGCAGGTTGGGTGGTTATGGAGCCATAGTGCTTTTTTTTTTTTTCTTTTTTTTCCTGGAGTCAACAGAAAGTGTCCTCAAGTTGTTGCTATATGGGTTGTTCATGGTGAAAAAAAAAGCTGTAACCTGGGTTGAGCCTGATCAACTGCTGGAAAGTCAAATATGATAAGCAGTGCAGCTGTGCTTCTGGAAGGAGTTTCATGGGGAAGTCCAAAGGCTTTTCTGGTCAGGAAGCAAACACCTGAAATCCTGCCTAAGAGCTCTGGGATATGGCTAAATTAGGAAAACCTGCTGTGTGTTGTGATTTTCTTAAACATAACTCCTCTTGCCCACTGAGATCCCTCAACATCAGCAGAAATTCACGGATAGAAAGAATGACTCACACTGTCCTGCTCTTCTGGTGGTTCATTTTAGGTACAGAGCTCCAGTGTATCTGTTTAGTGGCAGTAAGGAACATATAATATACTTCAGAGGCTGGAGACCAGACTACTAATCTGAGGTCAGCTCTCTTTTAAGAGCTTCTGTGTCTTGGGATTACATGTGCAGCCAATTTTGAGCCCTGCCATGCAGCTGCACAGCCTAATCCTTTCTCTGCCCACTTTTCTTTCATTTCTGCATGAGTCTTTCCATTGGTTTCTTTCTACCAGCTGGAGAATGTCTTCTCTCTGCTCTTTCTCCAGCTTCTTGGTTGGGAAGAATTTTATTTTGATCAGAGAATTCCAGCAGTGGTTTATTTTTCCTACTTATGCTGCATTTCCTGGGAAGACCTCACATTTCCCTTGATGATGATCTTTTTGGTCCATGTCTAACTCCTTAATTATTGCAAGGTCTCTGATCATTCTTGTACATGCTGGACTTTCAGAAAGCATGTATGGATTGTCCAGCATAGCTGTGGATCAGGACTGTTGCTGGTTTTCTTAGCTTTCATAGTCGAACTTTTAAGGACAGCATGCATGCTGTAGACACTACTCAGCAGCAGTGGTGACTAGGGAGAACCACATTTGTTGCAGGACTCTTGGTCTTGTGCTTGAGCTATACACTGCAAATATTCTTCTAAGCCTTATTCCTACATCTTTTCCCTTACAGATATTTCAGCTGAAGAAGTTTAAGTTCTCTAGAGCTCTCCCTTTGGGGTTACTGGAAGTGCCCAACTCTCAGAAATCTGATTTCTTAACAAGTCTGCAGGGAAGTGGCTTTGGCTGCATTCCTGGTTGCACAGGTGGCTCCGGGAGGGATTCCATCTGCCCGGTGTCTTGGGCAGATGGACGCTCTCCGTGCTCAAGGTGTGTCCAGCCCCAGCACCTGTCCTGGACAGGCTTTCTTGTGAGGGTTGCTTGTTTGTTCCTCTTTCAGTAATTTAGCTCATCTGTCACTCAACTTTTGCATCACAGTGACAGCTATCTTCACCAAGTCTCCTCCGTGTGTGGACTCTGTTACCTGGCTATCACCAGGAGCTGTTTGCTTTCCTTCCTGGAAGTGCTGACTCCTCCATATCTGGGGGGGGCTGATAGCCAGTCAGTGCCTTGCTTCCCTGTTTTTCCAGGCTTATCAGTTCAGGCCATTCACAACTCTTCTTTTTTCCAGCCTTACTTTCTTCGTTCAGGCATATGAGATTGTGGACATAAAATCGTTTAGAGTCTTTTTACTCCCTTTGCTGGGCATTGATTTATATGCATTATGTGCAGGCCTTAAAAAATGCAGATCTGAGTGATCCCAAAATATACCAATGACTTCAGCATGTGGTGTACAAGCCAGCACCACTTCTTTTCCAGTATGACAGCAAAATCTCCCCTCAGCCATTCAGCAGTAGGTTTCCTCTCTGCTGCTGAGTGTCCATCTGGTCTGCATTATTCCCATCACTGGGCTTTCTCAAGTGCTTGTGTTTGCCAAGTTCAGTAACTCAGCATTCCCTGTGTGCAGAGAGCCCCTGTTCCTTCCCTAACACTCTTCTGCTTTGAGCTGTGCCCAGATATGCTGATGGCATTGACCCTACACCTCTGTGTCTGTTGATAAATAGAACATTGGATATCTCATTTGCCCCAGGGGGTGCTGGGCACTGCCCAGGCTCCCCAGGGAATAGTCACAGCTCCAAGGCCACCAGAGCTCCAGGAGTGCTGGGAAAATGATCTCAGGGATGCCCAGGGTGGGATTGTTGGGGTGTCTGTGCAGGGACAGGATCTGGACTGGATGACCCTGGTGGCTCCCTTCCCACTCAGGATATTCCATGTTGCTATTATAATAAGGTTGTTATGTATAATAAGGCCATATACATAACCTCACTTTAACATTATTGATTTTAATATTGACAGACTACCCTTATATAACACATAACCTTATTGGTTTGATTGATTGATTTTAACATTGACAAAATCCCAGCTGTGTGGGCCCTGGATACAGTGCCTGGGTTTTTTCCAGCCAGCATCTCTCTGGAAGGCAGCAGTGCAGGTGGGTGATTTTGACTCAGCACTGCCAGGGTCGCAAGCTCAGCCCGCTGCCAGGAGTTCAAGATATGTTCCCTGGCCATCCCTTGTCATCCTCTGATAAAATGGATTTCAGATCAGCACTTGGGTGGCAATTATTGATGCTGCACAAGACATCACTGAGTGCAGCTCCCACATTCCCAGCGTAGTGAGCTGTACTGTGCTGGCTGTAATAACAAGCTGCTTTTGTCACTCAGTGAGGCAGATGTGATTCAGAGACACCCAGGGAGTAACTGGCAAGGAGCTGTTAGGAAAGACTGATTTTTGAAGCAGGCTTTCAAATCCAAAAATGGAAAACTTCAATAATCTTCTCTCTGTAGGTGCCCTCACAACTCCCACCTTCCTCCTTCTCTTGATCCCACCAGGCTTCCCAATGGTTGTCCTTGCTTTTGCCTTCCACAAGACAACCTTCTGTCAGAAATACCTGACTCAAAGCTCTGCACTGGTTTTAAACAGAAATGCTTATAAACCATCTCCATTTTTTTTCCCTTTATCTCTTTTATCCTTGCTGATGTCTCTTTTTCCTAAGTTGCAATCTGTTTGAAACAGTTACATATTTATCATAGATTGTGCGTGCAAAAGCTTTACTGGGGCTGGGAGATAATTGGATGTATGCTCCTAGTCAGTCTTGTTCCACTGATCCATAAACAAAGCAAGCAGAGAGAGTGCTTCCTGAAAAATATTTTTAGATGTTAATTTATAAAATAGTGTATCTTAGGGCCCCAACCACCTGCAACAGACACAGGGCAGGTGTGTCTGACAGGGACAGCTTTGGCTCTGCATGCTCTGACTTGCACCAGATAGAGCCCTTAAAGTGGAAAAGACTTTTAGGATCACCAAGTGCAGCCATCAGCCCAGCACCACTGTGTTCACCACTAACCCCTGTCCACAAGGGCCCCCAGGCATGGGGGCTCCACCACTGCCCCAGGCAGCTGTGTCAGTGCCTGACCACCCTTTCAGTGAAGAAATTTTCTCAATATCCAATGTAAACCTCTTGTAGTGCAACTTGAAGCTGTTTCCCCTTGTCCTGTCCCTGTTCCCTGGGAGCACAGCCCGACCCCCCCAGCTGTCCCCTCCTGTCAGGGAGTTGTGCAGAGCCAGAAAGTCCCTCCTGAGCCTTCTTTTCTCCAGGCTGAGCCCCTTCCCCAGCTATTTCAGCTGCTTCTGATGCTCCAGCCCCTTCCCCAGCTCCACTCCCTGGAGCATCACAGTGCCCTGTGTGTCCTTCTCCAGCCATGTCACATCAGCATTCGTCCTCTGCACATGGAAACTAGGAAGAAGAGCATGACAGGAAAGAGAATATTTCCACAGTGAGCTCATCTAACCCTCGTTAGTACCAGTCTCTCTCCAGTTTGGTCATGTCCCAGCACCCTGTTATGAAACACTTCCAAACCACTGTATCTGATTTATTAATATGCCCACATTCAGTATTCATGACTGCAGGAGGAGAATCGGACTCACCGTCACCTTTCCTGATTCTACTTGCTATTGATCAGTCCTAAAATATCTGTCTGGAAAACAACCTGCAAGGTTATGCTTCAGGACTCTGTTTTGAGATGCCTTGCCCAGCTAAATAACAGCAAGGTAGGGCACCTTCCCAGGGCTACGTGCCCTGGCAGGGTTTAGCAGCACCTCTGGGACAGGCAGCCTCCAGAAATACTCCCTGCTAAAACTCAGCCTTGCTGAAGGACTGCTTTCAAACATTTAAATATTTCATTAAAATCCCCAAATGCTTTTTCTAAGTTACCAATCCAACACTTTAAATATTAAAACCAGTCTATTTATAAAGCAGCAAACGCTTCTCAGCCACAGAGGTGAGCTCCATGGGATCCAATCAGTCCTGACTTGCAGTGAGACAGACAGAAAAGGAAGGGAATAGAAGGACAAGCCTTTTGGAGAAGCTGAAAATGGAGCCATTAATTTTGCCACTGCATTAAAAGTAAATGTTTACAAACTCATTTTGCCAGGATCTGTTGGTTAATAAAAAAAACCTGAACCATTCCTTGGAAATATTTTTTCCATAGGGAACTTATACATGTGAATGATAAGGAAAGTAGGCTACAGTGCATCAGCTTTAGGGGGCATAGCTTGGTGGTTCTGCACGTGGGCAGTTTTCAGTGCCCTTCACTTGCGTGGCTGTAAGTGCAATTTTTGGAGAAAGAGGGCTTTTCCTCACAATCTCTGTCCATGTGGGACAGTGTAAGAGGTCACTTCTTCCAGATATTTTCTCCACCTGTTTGCTGAAGGTTATCAGCTCCCTCAGCTCAGAGCTTGGTAACTGGAGCTGAGCAATGGTTTCAGCTCAGGGGAGCAGGGCAGGTGTGAAGTTCTGAGGAGAAAAATCACCCAACTGCAAGGAGACTGTGGAGTAGTGGAGTGGAGAGAGAAAATCAATAAATAACACCAGCCTGGGCTGAAATCACCAGAAATGGTGAGTAACAGCCCTCAGTGAGGGGTCTGGAGCACACATTTGAGGTAGGGAAGAGCAAGCCCAGAGCTGTGATTTGGTTTCTTCTGCAGCAGTGAAGTGACAGCACATGGGCCTGGAGCAGGTCCAGGGAAGGGAACAGAGCTGGGAAGGGGCTGGAGCACCAGGAGAGGCTGGGGGAGCTGGGAAAGGGGCTCAGCCTGGAGAAAAGGAGGCTCAGGGGGGACCTTGTGGCTCTGCACAACTGCCTAACACGAGAGGGCAGCCAGGAAACATGGGACAGGACAAGAGGAAACCACTGCAAGTTTCATCAGGGGAGGTTTAAATTGGATATTGGGAAAATTCCTTTATGAAGAGGGTGGTCAGGCATTGGCACAGGTTGCCAAGGACAGCGGTGGAGTCACTGGAGGTGTTCAAAAAGCTGTGTGGGTGTGGCACTTGGGGATGTAGGTTAGTGGTGCACCTGGCAGTATTAGGTTCATAGGACTTGATGTTAGAAGGCTTTTCCAACCATAATGATTTTCTGAGTGATGTGGGGAGGACCTCCATGAGTGTTTTTCATCAGTGATTCCAAAGCTGCTTTGTTGCTGGGATGCCATGAGTACCCATGAAGCCTGCAGAGAGTGATAGGCAAGATCAGGGATATTGTCTAGTACACCACAAAGTATCAAGAGAGATGTGCATGAAATACATTTATGTAATTGTGTTTTCTACCCTTCTCTAAACAAGCACAGATTGTTCATAAAAATTAACTCTTTTTTGCCCATTAGTGCACTGCCTTCTTCCCCCCTTTTAAAATCCTAACAGCCTGCCCCAAACTCAGCTCTGACTTTTCACCTGACTGTCCCCAGAAGTGGATTTGTGCACCAGCATTTGCCATCTATTTCCAAAACCCTCCAAGACTCCCAACCCTCCAAAACTCCAAGAAATCCCACTGTGCAAGCCTTCCAGAGGTGGCCAGAGGTGACATAGTTCCATGATCCCAGTACAGAGACCACTGAAGCAATTCAGCTTCCTCTCAGCTGTTGTGTTTGACTCAGTAAGGAGTCAATAAAAGTGCATTTCTGATTTAGGTAGTTATCTGTAGAGCAGTTGTTTGGATTTTTTCACACTGGTTTGAAGGTTGTGGTAGAATACTTGAGGGGGCAGCAGTTACAGTGCACTGGCTCTGGTCAGTGTGATTACAGTCTTTTCTCTCCATGGCCTGGCTTCCTTGTGTTTGCAGCACGTGGCTGAAGAGCTGCAGGACCTGCTGCAGTGGCTGATGGGAGCACCAGCTGGACTGAAAATGAACCGAGCCTTGGATCAGGTTTTGGGCCGCTTCTTCCTTTATCACATCCATCTTTGGATCAGTAAGTGAAATTGTTTAACTTTCCAGCCTCCCTTTTCATCTCTTCCCTCTGAGTGTTTAATGTTTGCCTAGAGGTGAGTAATGAATCAAAATGCACTTCTGCAAGTACAGACTTGTCTGGGAGTCTTCCTGCTGTGGGAACTGAAGCCAAAGTTGGATTCCCACACAAGGAATTCATGCATATTAAATAAAGTGCTGGTATTGATGCTCTGCAAGAAGTGTGGATGCTGCTGGGGCTTAGTTCCTTGGTGTCACTGGTGGTGAGTGTCCAAGGGAAGGCACTGCTGTGAGGGCTCTTGTTGGGTTTCATGGTTTTTCCCATGTGAGAGGCAGCTCTTGGGATAGGGATGAAAAATGTGCAAGGATGCAAATGCTAGTCCTGTGCTATCACCAACTTCAGCTTAATGCAATTTTATTATTTCAGTTTCTTCCTTGAAATAACACACTCTTGTTATCCTTGATGGAGGAGTACAGGCATGATGGACATGAACTCCATAGTTATTTTACTGATTTACTTTGCTCATCAGTCAAGTATGGTCTTCTTTCTGTGACTATGCCCCACTTTGGTGATGAAAGAGACTGTTTGTCCATACTACTTTATTTTACAAAAGCCATATGAGGTGGCTTTTGTGGGAAGAGCAGAAAAACAGGAATGGTTGTAGTAAAGGTTGATGTGTGCAGTTAAAAATGTACTTAAGAACCTGGACACAAATGTAAAAAATCAAATATTACATCCCTGGAAGTGTTCAAGGCCAGATTGGGTAGGGATTGAAACAACCTGGTCTGGTGGAAGGTGTCCCTGCCCATGCCAAGGGGGTGGCACTAAATTACCTTTAAGGTGCCTTGCAACACAGACCATGCCATGCTAATTCCATGAAATCTCATGTGGAGGAAAGTGACTTCTTTGTTCAAGCTGTGCACACTCCTCCTGGTCCTCCCAGTGCTGCCCCACCTTGGGGCAGAAACTTAGGCAGAAGGAGAGTTTTTGTTGGCCCTCCTGAAGAGAGGGTGGCATCTAAAGGAGTTTTCCATCTCCACTTCCATGTTTTCATGGCTCTGATTTCTGGAGCAGTGTTCTAGGGCGAGGGGAATCAGCCTTTTGAGAGGGTCAAGAGGCAGATGACCCAGTTGAACAGTGACCCTCTGCCATGTCCCCCAGGCTACATCCACCTGCTGTCCCCCTTCATTGAGATGATCCTGTGGTACGTGGGGCTGTCGGCTTGTCTGGGCCTGACCGTGGCTCTCTGCATCCTCTCCGACATCATCGCGCTCCTGACCTTCCACATCTACTGCTTCTATGTCTACGGGGCCAGGTGAGTCCCCCTCCCTCTCTGGGCTTTGCTTGGAAACCCCTCAGGCTGTGGTGAAGCATTTAGTCCTGATGCAGTTCTCCTGAATTCACAGTTTAACCCACAGTCATTTCTTGCAGTCTTTTAAGCTTGTAGAAATGATGGCCACAGTAGTACGAGCAAACCATCTTTCATGTCTCCTCCATTTAGATATTTATCTGTTATGGAAGTGACCTGGGAAAATGAAACTACATGACAGGCAGAGGACAAGAAAGCAGCTCACCCCATCCCTTTGATCCAGCCTCTTAGTACTGTCCTCCATTGCTCCCTGCCAGAGATTTGGAGGGGAACTGGAGAAGAGGAGGAGGAGAGGGGAACCCCTGCAGTTTTGGAGAAGCCCCAAAATCCCTGTCTCTGCCCTGCTTCAGAGGTCCTTGCCTGCACTGTGGAGCACAGGTGGCAGTTTAGGGTTACAGGGGATCTTGTGCCACAATTCTGGTGTCATTGCCTGGAGAGTCCCATGGCCTGAGAGCTGGGCAGAGGCTCTGAATGATTAGGGGGAGTGCAGGGGACTTTGGGGCACATCTAGGGCATGTTGGGCTTTCTGTGCAAGAGGTGCCCATCACTGTGCTCTATTCCTGCTTTCCTCTAATTTGTGCTGCACCAAGGAGTCCCACAGGCCACAGGATGTGCTTGCCAGGGAGATAGGATACAAGAGATGAAGGACATTTTGCCTTATAAAGTACAGAATGGCCATCATCCCTCCTCAGACTTTACATAGGAAACAGCACAAGAAATAGAAAATCTTTAGATATGGGTAGTTTAGGGAATGGTTGGAAATACTGAGACCTGATTTATGAGCTGGATCTGTTGTGAGCATAAGTCTTACAGCCAGAATCAGTAATGTCAGGAGTGCGAGGTCTCTTCCCAACACCTCTAATTACTGGAATTTCTCTGCTGGTCTGGGAGGAATGGCCTTGCTCATCCTCTTTGTGCAGAGTGGTACTAGGAAGTAGGAAAAGCATTTTGTTAGCTGATTGCTCTTCCCTGGAGCTCCAGGGAGCCAGCTTACCCGTCCTGTCAGAAGTACAGAGTGTACAGCTGTGTGCTGTCCCCATGGAGAGCCAGCAAGAGTCAGCAGTCACTCACAGCCACCACAGCCCCCTGCACTCCTGCAGCTGGCTGGAGGAAGAATTTTCTGGTTCAGGTGCTGGTAAAGCCTGAGATCCCCTTGTGGAGCAAACCACAGAGTGAAACGAGGGCAGGCATGTGTATGCAGGCAGCAGGGCAGGTGGGGCAGGTGCCACTGCAGCAACACCCACTGGGTGTCATGCCAGGGGATGCAGGGAGAGCGTGGCCTTAGTCAGAGCCATGGGTAGGTGTGTGCCAGAACCTGGAGGAGTTGTCCTGGGCTCCCTCCTGCCTAGAGATTAGTGCACCAAGCTGTGCCTGCCAGTCTGGAGGCACCCTGCCAATTCCTTGAAGCAGTTGGTGTTCCTCAAACCAGATTCTTCTCTTGGATGAGACTCCTTGCCTCTGCTTTCAGATTGCTGCTGTGAAATCTGAGCAGCCTCCACACCTTAGCTAGCCTGGTTTACCAGTCTGGCTTTTGTAGCTCAGGCTTTCTCAGACTCTGTTCTGCCCCATACATTGGCCATGTACCCTTTCTTTACATCCCTGTGTGTTGGCACTGCTGCCCAGGGCACTTTGTGCCTCCTCTCCATCCCAAGGGCACTTTCTTCCTTGATGTTGTTCCTTAAAGAGGTGTCTCCCTTGTCACCCCAAGTTTCCCTCACTGTTGTCATTTTTCTGTGAGGGAAATAGCTCCAAGTCTCACATAATCAAGTTCTGAAAGCCTAAGAAAGGAGTGCAGTAGGGGCCACCTGGCATTTCACTGGTCTCTTCCCACTCTGAAGGATTTTTAGAGCTGTGGGTTACTAGAGAAGCTCCAGGGGCTCCACTCACAATTGCATTGCATTGACTCAGGTGTGGGGGTGAGACCTTGGCCAGCCCTGTCTGGAAGGGTCTGAAGGCAGGGGAAGGGACAGATCTGAACTGGGGAGACACAGATGAGCTAGGGGAAATAGGATTGATGGTTCTTCTCACAGAATCATGGAAAGGTTTGGGTTGGAAGGGGCCTTAAAGCTCATCTCCTGCCATGGCAGGGACACCTTCCACTATCCCAGGTTGCTCCAAATCCCATCCATCGTGGCCTTGGCCACTTCTGGGGATCCAGGGGCAGCCACAGCTTCTCTGGGCACCCTGTGCCATGGCCTCAGCACCCTTTTGCTGCAGGGAAGGTGTTGCCATGAGGCTGGTGACTGCTACAGCTCCAGGGCATGGCCTGGCCTTTGCCCTCCAGTGGCCCCAGAGCTGGCTGCAGTAGCCCCTGTGCCAGGGACCAGCCCAGACAGGGTTGACTGAGCCATAAGGATTTATCTGCATCATTCTCCCTGCCACCCCTAGCTCTGCAGGTGGGTGAGTGGGCGTGGGGCTGTGCTGGTGACAGCTGGGTGATGTTGGAGCTGAGAGCTGCCAGCTGTGCTGCAGAGTCTTCTCTTTGCTCAGGCTCTACTGCCTGAAGATCTACGGCCTGTCCTCTCTGTGGCGCCTGTTCCGGGGCAAGAAGTGGAACGTGCTGCGGCAGCGGGTGGATTCCTGCTCCTATGACCTCGACCAGGTAGTGCCACAGCCCCGGGGACACCCCAGGGCAGTGCCTGGTGATGCCCTCCCTCCTGCTCTGACTGATACTGGGACAGACACAGGAGCCTTTGTGGTGCCCAGAACAAGGACATACCCCAACACTCTGAGCCTATGGCTCCTCTGCTGCCTTACAGCACTCCTTGACTGCCCTGCAGCACTCCTTCATTGCCTTAGACTCCTTCCCTGCCCTGCAACATCCCTTCCTTACCTGCAGCAGTCCTTCCCTTCCCTTCCCTTCCCTTCCCTTCCCTTCCCTTCCCTTCCCTTCCCTTCCCTTCCCTTCCCTTCCCTTCCCTTCCCTTCCCTTCCCTTCCCTTCCCTTCCCTTCCCTTCCCTTCCCTTCCCTTCCCTTCCCTTCCCTTCCCTTCCCTTCCCTTCCCCAGAGGGCCAAGCTGTGGCAAGTGCAGAGCTGCCCTGAGCTTGTGCCAGGCACCCTGCGAGCTGCGGTGGGTGCTGCAGGTGCCGGTGGGTGCTGCAGATGCCGGGAGCTCCCGAGCCTGGAGTGGGAATGGGGGAGGGATGGAGGCAGTTGGAAATGTGGTGCCCAGCAGTGTTGCCACAGTAACAGCCGTGGCAGCGTTTCTATTAAAAGGCCCCGTTTCATTCACGTTGTGCTGGAGCCTGGCCCACACACTCTCACTCAGGCAGAGGCAGTTCTTTGTGAAGTGCTGTAAGCTCTTTTTAATTTCTGAAATGCCATGCAAAAGTCCAGCAGAGCCTGAACGGCTGCAGGCCAGCAGCTGCAAACATCACTGAAATAATACAGTAATATTTGGAAACTTGCAGGGTCAGCGCCTCTCTCTATTACAACAGATAACCTTGAGCTTCCTGCACCACAGCTGAGAGCTGGTTTTCTGTTTCTTTGGTGATTAAAATCCTCCGTGCCAGGTTTGCATCAGGGCTCATTCCCAGTGTACTTTGAGGAGAATTGGTTTGGCACTTGAGGCTTCATCCTGCTGCTCTGGAGACCAGTGGGAATTGTGTCGCTGGACGGGTAGGAAGAGACATTCAAAGCAGACCTTAAAAGACTTTTGGAGGTTTAAACAACTGCAGTGGAGTGACAGGAGAAGGGAGAAACAACTGTGAGGAGAATGGATTGGGTTGTGCTCTATTCCTGGTTACATCCCTAAAGCTGTGCTGCTGATCCACCTGCGTGCTGTGGCTGCTAGGTTGTTTTCTTTCATGATATCCCACAGCTGTGGTCCCTTTTTGTGGAGGTTGCAGTGCCCTGTGCTCCTGTGGCTCTCTGATCTGGAAGTGGTGACTGGAAATAGAAGAGTCAGGTACCTGTTTGGTATAAATCTGAATTCTCCCACTTGGAATTATTTAGACCTACGCCAACCTACGCTGGTCCAGAATAAAAATAACTTTTTCTGTGGGCAGTGGAGCTAATGACACCTACTTCCTTAGGGATTTTTCTCCTTCATCCTCTAAATATTGCTCCCCGGTTCCAGCTTCTTTGTCTCTCCCACCTTCCCACTGAGCAAGAGGCAGAATTCCTGTGGCTGGAAGCTCAGCCAGTTGCTGCTGGGAATGTTTATCACAAATAATTCTGTCAGGTTTGTGCCAGGTGCCTGCACTGCTAAAACAAGGAGGAACAAAAGTACTTCTCAATTCTTTCCAGAATTCCCATTCAAGTTACCACTTCTTTGTTATTTTCCACATTTTTCTGGTAAAATCTGATCAGTGGCTCTAAAACTTTTGGGGACAGAGAATGGAAAAAATTGCAAGATCACTTAAGTCTAGTTTCCTAAGGAAGCTGGCCTGAAATGGGAAATCTTGAATGTTGTCTGTAAAGGAAAAGTGCTGTCAGGATCCAGCTATTATCTTTCCAAATGTACTCCCATAATAAGGAGTTTTGAAGAAGGCCCAGTGAGAGGAGAAATACTGAAAATGTCCAAGGTAACAACATTATTCATACAGGCAAGATAAAAACACTGATGGAGTTCTGCAAGCTTCCATTGCCTCAGAGTCTCCTATTTTTTATTTGTAATGTATTTTATTTTACCATCGCTCTGCTCATGATTGTGTTTCCTTTTTCCCTAGTTGTTTATTGGGACTTTGCTGTTCACAATCCTGCTGTTCCTTCTGCCTACAACTGCACTGTATTATTTGGTGTTTACCCTGGTAAGATTTAACCCTTGAAACAAGTCAAACACTCTCTTCTGAGGTAGTAAAAAATGGTTTCCTAGACATTTATGGTCATCCATAAAGAAAATAAAAATGTGGGTGTCTTAGGAAGGATTCTCACACAGCTCATGTTAGTGTTTTTCCAAAGAGAATTCTCAGCAAATCCTGTCCAGCAGGACAAACTGTTTCCCTCCCTTTCTCTCAGAAGTTGATATGTTTCTGTCCACATCTGTGGTGATGGCCTCTCTAGTCTGATCCAGAACTTTTTTTTCCCCAGGGAATTAACTTGCTGTATTAAATGTTTTCATCCAACAATGTTTTCATTTCCTCAGAGGTTTGAACTTCTTTATTTTTCTTTTCTTCTCCCAATATGACCAGTCCTCTCCGTGGTCTGCCTGGAGCCAAATTTTCCACAAAAAGTGGCCATCACATGCTTTCAGCGTCTTTTTTGAGCCCTCTCTTTTCAGATGAGATTGGCAGCAGAAAATAGCTGCAGTGTGACAAAGGAGGTGCTTTAGTCAGGGACAGAAAACACAGAGCAGGAAGCTCATTTCTGCTGCTCTGCTCTTGCTTAAACTCTACGTGGGGTTTCTTCAGGCTGAAATGAGCTGTTGCAACTCACTGTTGGAGGGAGGAAAATTTACATTCACTGGTACACAGACTCAAAGTTGGAGATTTTGGGCTTCCTTTTCAACTGTGGCTGTTGAAAGTGGAAGTTCTCACGTCCTTGCTGGTCACAGCTTCTCCAGCTGTAGGAGCTTCATTCCAGTTACCCCTAAAACCCAGATTGCTGAGGACCCTCACACAGGGTCTGGATGCTCAGCACTTCCAGACATCACACCCACTTTGGGAGGCCTTAGCTTAGCACACAGCAGTGTTAGATCCCAGCTCAGCTCAGGAATTGACAAGTGTTTAATCTCCTGTTTCCTGAGATGTTCTGTTAAACTGGTTTTTGTAGCTCCGGTTGCTGGTGGTGGTTGTGCAAGGCCTCATACACTTGCTAGTGGACCTGATTGACTCCCTGCCACTTTATTCCCTCATCCTTCGCCTCTGCAGATCCTACAGGCTCGCAGGTGAGTCCCTCAGTTCTGCCCCTGCAGCACTTCAAGCATTTATGCATTATGTGCTTGATTTTGGTGCACTGGGTCACTCCTGAACTGAGGATGCAGTGGGGGTAGGAAGGAGCCCGAGGCTTGAGTTGTGCAGGTGTCCCTGCTGTGAACCAGTTCCTGCAAGGAGCAGGACGAGGGTGTCAATGGAAAGAAATCTGAACCTGAAGCAGAATCAGGAGCACCTTTAGAAAGTCCTTGGCCACTAAAAATTACATCCAAACAAGCACCATATAAACGAGGTCAACTTTTATTCCAGTTCCAGACTACAAGGTCAGGTAAAACTTATGTGAGTCAAACATGGCGTGGAGCTGTGTCAGGGCAGGGTCAGGTTGGGTATCAGGAAAGGTTCTTCCCCCAGAGGGTGCTGGGCACTGCCAGGCTCCCCAGGGAATGGGCACAGCCCCAAGGCTGCCAGAGCTCCAGGAGTGTTTGGACAATGATCTGGCATGCCCAGGGTGGGATTGTTGGGGTGTCTGTGCAGGGACAGGAGCTGGGCTGGATGATCCTTGTCCTTTCCAAATCAGGATATTCCATGATTCTGTGAAACAAGCTCATAACTTCGGGTGTTTGGACTCTGAAACAAGCCAAATCACAAAAATATTTGGAATATCAGCTGTTCCAAAGGGTTGGATCTGCAGTAGTTGCAGATCAATGGAGCTCTTTCAGTTCTATGCTGACTTTGACTGACTGAAGCCCTGGTGTTTGGATGAATTTCAAAGCTCTGGGCAGAGTTCAGATAATCATTCCCTTTTTGAGACTAATCTGTCACCATTTTGAAACCAGTCATTGTTTTTTCACTTTGGATAACCATAAACCAGGGCTGGCACCAGAGTAAGGACTCAGTTTGGAATGCCTTTGACCGTCCACAGCTATGGTTGGTCTAGTTACAGTCAAGCACATCTAAATTATTATCTCCCATCCTTTCAAAGAGCATGCAGCAGAAATTTAGCATAGAAGAAAGAGCCTGATCATCAGTAAGCTGAGGCAGTCATCAAAGGCAGAGGAAGCTTGAGGCAACCTCAGCAGCTTTGTCTGCTGGAGCACTGCCAGGCTCAGTTTTGGGAAGGTAGAGCTGGGCTCTGTTACTAACTCTGTTGCTTTTCCATGGAAGCCTTCAGCAGGTTTGTGTGAATTTCCTGGCAGAAACATCTTAAACCCTTCAGGGCTGTCTTTGGGGAGCAGGAAATGCTGCTGAAGAAAACTGACCCAGTAATGGGCAGGATGTAGGGCAGGAGGAAATCTTGGTGCCACTGAGAGGTTGAAGACCATGAATTCCTTTAGGTTATGTAAGGCCACAGGTTACTTCTCCTCATTCCTGTTCAGCCAGGTCTCTGCTGCAGGAAACAAGCCCCCACCCGAGTAGGGGGTTGACTTCTCAGCTGTGTTCCTTAAGTGGCACTGCAGTGCCCTGGTGTCTGTGAGAGGAAGAGGCATCTGAGCATTTCTGCAACCTGTGTTCCTACACCAGCACAATGCTGTGGCATGGCAACAGGAACAGATGGAGCAGTTGAATCCAACTCAAAGGACTTGAGAGAGTACACATCACATGGTGTCCTCACTGCTGAGGTGCTGCCTCCCTTGTCAGACTCAGAACTTGGAGAAGACATCCTCTGGCAGGTGTTAGGGCAGCTGATTCTACAGGCACCATCAAGATGGTTCTACCAACATGAATGGATAGTTTTTGTGGTAGAAAGGGGGTTGAGTTCAACTCGGTTCAGTTGTGGCATATGGCCTCCAAGTTCTTTGATTCAGTGTCTGAATTGACAAAATACTCCACTGATGAAGCCCAGGCCAGGGGTAGGTGAATGATCCATCCACACACCAGAAACTAAATGCATTTTTTTCTTTCCGCACATCCAAAGTGAAATATTTTTGACTTCCAAAAACCTTTCTTATCTAGATCACAGCTGATGTCCTCTGTGCAAGAGTTCTGTGCACCCAGTGCCAGCTCAAGGGGTGCCACCTTGGTTGGGATGTGGATTCACAGCCTGAAGAAAGGACCAGCAGGGGTTCCAGGGCTCTCAGACTGCCCACACAGGATACCAGCATTGTTTGATTGTGAACAGGCCAGCTTGTTTTTACTCTACTTCCCTTTCCCAACATTCACAGTGGAATTGTTGGGACAGATTTTGTCATAGTCCTATAGCACCTGCCACAATTGCTGGAGTACAAACCCTCCCTTGAGTGTGCTGTCACGTGAAACAAGGCAAATGAATTCATGTCCTGACCTCTCCTGTGCCATTGCTGATGCCTTTGTACAGGAAAAGCAGACCCCTGAGCTCTGGAGCTGGCTGGAAGTCAGGGAATAGTTCAGGGTTCTTCTGTGCTGGAGTGATCTGCAGGAGCCTGAGCCCTGCTGCTCTTCCCATGAGAGGGAACTGCTCAGAGTCCTGAGCTCTGCAGTCACCTGCAGGCCATTCTAAAATGAATTTATAGCCTTTTTGTGCTTGTATTTTCTTAGAAGTGTAAGACTCTTGAGCAATTAAATAATCTAATTAAGAAAGTGTTGGCTTGAAGCTTTAGAAGGGAGATGTGTGGCCAGGACCTACAAAACCAGCATTTGCTCAGATAATGGATTACTGTTCCTGGGGTAAGACTGCAGGGTCTTACCACATGTCTGAACCTTCAGTGCCTGCTTGTTTCTGTCTCTCTCTGACAAAGTCTGCCAGAAAAGTAGTTTCTGGAATGGCTTAGACACTTCCTCGTAGCCAAAGCTCTATGAATCACATTGAGCACTTTGGTCATCCAGCACGTTTGCTTGTTGAGGCCCAAGGTACTCAAACATCTATTTCAAGCCACTGGGGAAGCCCTTCTATCAATATAATCCAGCAAAATGCAGATAAATCCCTCCTGTCCTGGACAGAAAAGTTGAATGATTTAGGGAGAGAGTTTAAACCAGAGCTGTGTGCTAGAGAAGAGCACTCCATCCCAGGAGTGAACTGTATGATTTTAATTAATTCAGAGCTTGAGGAAAAAGAGAAAACATTTTGGTTTTTCAGCGTTCAAGAGTCATAGAGATACTGCAGCAGTGGCACTTACACTCACAGTGGTGAGGAGTTTTATTCTGTTTGTGCTCCTGTCAGTGTTTGATCTGTGCCTTAGTCTTCTCTCGTCTTCTTACCTGCAGGAAAGAATAACAGGGCATGCTTGGCTGGATCAGGTTTGCAGAGATGGATTGGTGATTTTATTTCTGTGAAGTAATTTGACATCTTTGTAAGAAAAAATGCCTCTCTGGTCCAAGCTGTTACCTTTGAAACACTGTATTAAATCTCTGTGTGCACTGTGTCACCTTCAGAATCCAAAATCTTTTCTATTTATCTTTACAGTATTGGCAATGAGGCAAATCCAAGAGGAAATAGGAAAGTGGCAGGTTTGATGGGGTTAGCCTCTTAAAAACATGTGGATGCTGGGATTAATGGGCAGGGATTGCTTTGAAATGTTGTAATGCCTCCAGGTCAGCCACTTCCCTCCCTTATCCTGAAAGAGGGACAGATCTGCACATGTGCTCTGTCTACATGAGCACAAATTAAAGACAGGCTCTCTGCCTGCTGCTAACATGGAGTTCCCATTCTGATGGAAGTTTGGGAAAATTGGAAGGTTTTTCCAGTCCCTCTATCATCCTCATGTCTGGCTGGCTGATTTCTAGGCTTTGTGCTTGCCCTAGGACTGAGTTTTCCAGCTGGAGTTGAGAGGGGTTACTTTTAATGGAGCTGTGTCATTAGGCTTAAAGCACTGTAGAGACAATCCATGCTTCCTGTTGAAAGTGGGGAACGTTCCCAAATCCAGAAAGGTTGAAGAGAGTTTCTAGGGAATCAGTGCTCGGCCAACAGCACTGGGCAGCAAATTCAAGGTCTGTGCTCCAGGCATTGAACCATGGAATGTCCTGAGTGGGAAAGGACCACAGGGATCATCAACTCTTGGCCCTGCACAGGACACTCCAACAATCCCACCATGGTTTTGCTTTCCTTGTTTTGTGTCTTTGCAGCTGGAGTGAAGTTCAGAGTCCTTGAGCAGCAGGATGGAAAACCTCTGCGGCTCCTTATGCAGGTGAGGCCCCAATGCCTTCCCCCAGAGTGACCCCAGTCCATCTGTGCTGCTCCCACTGAAAGGCTCCACTTCAACATTATCAGCTGTAAAATGCTGAAACAAGGGAAATAATCTTGTGTTGCTGTGGCTGACTGCTGCTTTCTGTGCTTTTTGATGCCCTGTTTGTGTCCTGTGTTTGGAGGAGATGCAGTGCCCTGGATGGTGTGAAATGTAGAAGGGGAGTAGGAGAAGCACAGAGCTGTGTTACTTCTGGGATTAAGACCTCATGCCATTATCACCTCCTGGCTCTGTGCAGCTTCATGTGATAAATTGCTGAACACTGGGAGAAGCAAAGAAGGCAGTTAACCCTCCAGAATGAAGCAGCAGGAAAAGCTCTTCCCCTCCAGTGGTGCTGGAAAGCCTTGGCTGCTCCATGAGGCCAGCAGGACGAGAGCCTGGGCAAGATGAGGGAGGAAAGTTGCCCTGGTGAGGGGCATGGGCAAAGCTTACCTGTCCCACGCTCTGGCATCAAAAGATACTAAAGGAAATTATCTTCTGAAAAGAAATGAAGTGTTGGCAGCAGGGAAGTTCTCCTTACACTTTCAGGAGTGAAATTTCTGTCTCCTGACCCAGCAGGAACACAGCCGTGTTCCAGGGAGGCTTTTCTTGCTCTCTGCATCCTAAAGAGGGGAGGCTGCCAGTAGTGTATAACACTTATAAAAGCACTTGGACACTGGGGGAGTGTGTGGGAAGGATTTAACTGCAGCTTGCCAGTCCTTTTGCTTTTTCCATCACCAGTCCCACCCTATTTCAGCAAAGGTCAGGCTAGCAGGGAACCAGCAAACCAGCTAGTAGCAATTCCAGAGGGAATCCCTTCTACAGATGTCTTCTAGGGCAGAACTAGCATTCTCTAAGCAAGCTGTCTTCCCAGCTCCTGCCTTTCAGTAGGATAGTGGTGTAAGAACCAAAATGTGCCATCCTCTATAGCCAGGAGATTCCAGGAAAAGGAAACCAGGCACCAGAGATGAATCATAGGAGCTGCATAGGAGCAGAGGCTTTGGCATCAGTGTGTGTGAGAGATGAGGTGGATGGAGTCTGCAGAGAGAAAAGACCATGACTTAAAGAGCAAAGGCAGTGAGTCATATGACTGTGATGAATTTTCCTTGGACCACTGCAGGAAGATCCATTTTCTATCTGAAATATAGCACAAGTCATCACCTCAAGAGGTGGAAGTGCTGCTGTAGATGTCTGTCCCAGCCCTCAGTTCCAATAGTAATGAGCAGACAGTCAGAAAAGGCACTTTTTTGGCTCTCTTTGTGTTGGTGGAAATGAAAAATGGGCTTGTGTCAGAAGTCCTGCTGAATATCCCACTTTCTGATAGCCTTTGGAGAGGGTAATCTAAAAACCCTATTTTTAAGTGAAATTCTTATTTATTGTACAAGTGATGTGCCTCTCTTGAGAATCTGCAGTGGCTTTGCCCCGTCTCTATGTGGAAGCCCTCTTGGAGCAGTGCCTGGTGGAAGTCAGGCTGGATGCATGGATCTACAGCCATAATAATTGCAGCTGTAGGTGATAGTCTGAGCTGTCCTGTGGGGCACTGGGAATGGATTAGAAATCAATAATGCTGGGTTTGAGCATTCCCAACCAGCTCCTAATTCAGCCAAGGGATTATTTTTGATTTTTAAGGTAGTGCCTCTGGAATACAAAGTCCAGACCCTGGAGGGGGGCAGAGGATGGGGGATGACATTTCCATTTCAAATGCTACTTAATATTCTTCAGGAAGTCTTACATAGATCAGTATTTTCATTAGTGTTTAAAGTAATTTCTTTTGGTGCACAAGAAGAAATATTTCTGGCAGTGTGGCACAACTGAACTGATAGCCTAGGGAGAAAACTGGCTTTAAGCTGAAGGAGGGCAGGTCTGGAGTAGATATTAGGAAAAAATTCTTCCCTGTGAGGGTGGGCAGGCCCTGGCACAGGGTGCCCAGAGCAGCTGTGGCTGCCCCTGGATCCCTGGCAGTGCCCAATACCAGGTTGGACAGGGCTTGGAGCAGCCTGGGATAGTGGGAGGTGCCCCTGCCCATGGCAGAGGTGCAACAAGATGGGCTTTAAGGTTCCTTCCAACCCAAACAGTCTGAGATTCTGGGATTCTAGATCACAATGAGTTTGATCCATTCATGTACCTTCTGCTGAAAGTCTCATCTTCTCCAGCAATTGCTTTGGAAAGGGTTGAACAGCAGAGAAAGGGAAAAGGGAACAGCTCCATTAGGATGGGTATTCTAGCAGGGTTTATTACAGATTTGACCTACAGAACTTTCATAAGGGGAACAAATATTGCCTCTTCACTAATTAATAAAAATAATGAGTTTTTCCTGTTTGCCTCCATTTGTACCAGTAGAGGCAGAGACCTGAATTGCTTTGGCTGTAAGAAACCCTGATTGTTACAGTGGCCAGTGCTACCCCTGGGTGTCACCACTCCACCCAGAGATGCTTCTCAACAAGAAATGTTGTGTGCAGACCTTCCAGCCCACACAGCTAATAGCCAAAGCAACACACGCTGTGCCTCTCCCTTGTAGGGCAGCAGTTCCTGTCCTCCTGCCCAGCATGTTTGCACTTCAGACACTCTGCTTTGCCTACAGCTGAGGAAATGGGCAGAAATAGTTACTCGTGTTTTACAGCTGTTAGTGCTGGGGACAGGTTTCTTTGGCCTTCCCCCCTCCCCTGTGTTTATTCTATTTTATAATTTTCCCTGCAAACAGCTGCCCTGCCTTTTTCCTAAACTTCCTATAGATGCTTCTGCGTATGGGCATTTCCCCCTTCTGCTTGAGCACTCTTGTACTTTGAAACTAATTTGACAAAGATCTCCAGGATTAGTTCTAATGAGCCCTTAGCTCAATCCCACTTTCCAAGAGCCACGTCTCTGTAGGCACTGGGGGTTCATCCCTCACCACTCCATGAGCTCCAAGCAGCTGAAGCAAGCTGGTGGCACAGGCAGACTCCCAGAAATCCTGATGCTTTTTAGTGGACAAAAAAAAAAATTCAGCTTTTACCAGGTAGTGACTCTGTGCATGGGTTTGCTGTCTCTCTTTCCTTTTGAGGCTGGATTCTGTGCTGTGAATTGCAGTCTCCTTCCCCAGAGCTGCTAGGTTGGTTCCAGCAGAGCTGAATCCTTTTGCTAGGGAAGGATGTCCTTCCATTTCTCTCCACTGACCAAGCTTTCCCTGCCTCTGGAAGCCCCCACCCCTGGGCATCTCTCATGGTCTGAGCCCCATCATTTCTGTGCCATCTTTTTTGGTCCTTTGGAGGCTGTGCTGTGCATCCTTTTCATGCCACACTGGGTCCATCCTGTGGACTTCACCTGTCTTCCTACCCTGATTGCTTCACTGGGATGAGCATTTCAAAGGTCTGACATGCCTCTATCACCCCTTGTACAGTAAGTGTGTCTGTTCATATCCCTGTCTTCAGAAGGTCAATGCAGCAACTGGGGACCATGGACAGAACTTTTGTAGGCACAGACTTGGGGTGGTGATTGAAGTCAAATTAAAAAAGATTAACTCAGCCAAGAAGACTTAATTGAAAATGATAATGAGGAGCTCTGTGGTGTGATCCTGTCATGCTGGGACTTGGTTGCACTGGGTGGTTTCAGGTGATACCAGGTTTAACTTCACACACATCTGTGGGCTGAGGGCTCTTAACAGGTACAGCTAAATTCCAGAGGAGTTCCTGGAGTCCCAGTGCATCCCCAGTGCAGTACTAGATGTAGATTTAAATTAGATATTGGGAAACATTTCTTCACGAGAAGGGTGGTGAGACGCTGGCACAGCTGCCCAGGGCAGTGGTGGAATCACCATCCCTGGAGATGTTCACAAGCAGTGTGGGTGTGGCATTTGGGGACATGGCTTAGTGGTGCCTTTGGCAGTGCTGGGTTAAGGGTTGGGCATAATGATCTTTAAGGTCTTTTCCAAACTAAAAAATTCCATGGCTCTGTGATTCTGTTGCTGTCTGCTGTCTCTCCTGCCACTGTCCCCTGCACTCTGGTGTGTAACACACTCCCCTCTCTTTCTCCCAGCTCTCATGCTGGTTCTTGGCTGCCCCTCTGCTTGGGAATGATTCTAGAAACACCCCTTGCCAAGCAATTGGTTAATGCTGGGGGATGTTGGAGAAGGATAAACAGCCTTAGCAAGCCAGGGAGGGATTCTGTGCTGTGTGAGGAGCAGGACTGATGCTTCCCTTGCTGCTGTCCCTCTTCCTCCACACAGATCAACCCCCTCTCCTACGGAGCTGTGGTCCAGACGTACAGACTGCCCACCTACAGCTGCTATCCCAGGGACTCCTGGGCATCTCTCTGCAAGAAACTGTTCCTTGGAGAGCTCATCTACCCTTGGAAACACAAAGGAGACAAGCAGAACTAAAGACAGTGGAAGAACTTAGGAACTTGACCTGAAAAACACACTGACTCAATGCTTTGGGACCAAAGGCTGCTCAGAGCCAGCAACTGCTCCATCCCTTTAAATAGATTTTGGTAACATAGGAAGGGCTGAATTTTTAAAGGCAAGTATTTTTAAATATTATTTTTCTCTTCCCCTACACTGTGTTTGTATATTATGCTAATGATTATTTTGGAAGCAAAAGGTTAAACCCATCAGTGCCTCATGAAACCAGCACTCAGTGTCGTGGAGGGAGCAGCTCCCAAATGTTTTGGTGATGAATTTCTCCTTCCATGTCAGCTCACAGGGCCATAGCAGATCAACCCCTTACATGGTTTGGAGCCACAATGCTGTGGTGCCTTCAGCCAGAGCATGTTTTGGATCTTTTATGCTTCAGCCCTCAAGCCAGCTGATCAAAACCATGTGGAGAATCAGGTCCTGGAGTCCTGCACTGAAAACTGAACAGCTGGGTGTCTGAGTTCATGGGATATTTATTAATTTCTTTTGAGGAGGGCTTGCACTCACCCTCACTGCAGTACCAGAGGTGTTGGAAGACCAAGGCTGGAGGCTCAGAAGCACAAAGTGTTTTATCATGATTTGTGATTTCTCTTAGGAGAGTAGTTTGCTTTGGATACATTTCCAAAGTGCACGAGTGCTTGGCTTTCCATGTTCTGGTCTCATTTCGATGTGTCTCCTATTCTCTCTCTTGGAAAGGGTGCCTGTGCACTGGAGGATGTCCCATGGGGCATGCAGTGGTTGTGTCAAATTTAAACAGTCCTTACCCAAAATACACTTCCTCCAACTCTGCTCATTCCTCTGCCCCAACTCAAACGAGGAGTCAGTGTCACTGTACCCTGCTTTTTGCACTGGCACATGAGGGCTGTGCTGGATCCTGCCCCTTTTCCCCTGGCTGCCCAAGGACCCAGGGATGGAGGAAGAGGAGAAAGTGCAGTGGCTGCAGTGCCCAGCTCTTCTCTGAATGGCTGCCTCTGTGCACCAGTGGGCATTGGCAGGGCAAGGTGCCCTGGGGCTTTAGGAGCCTTCAGTCAGCACTGCCAGCAAGAGGGTCAGAGTTTCCTACCCCAGCCCTGTGTCCCATCCATGTGCTGGCAGCTGTCACAGAAGAGAAGGGATATCCCCCCCCTGCTTTAGGACATCCCTGGCCAGATGTATTTGGGTTGTCTGGAGCTGCTGAAAGCCCCTCATGGTGCAGTCACTGCCTCTACAGGCATAGCCTGAGCAGGAGAAAAGGAAGTTCTGCAGGCAGGTGCATGGTCCAGGCAAAGCTCCAAGGCCTTTGAGGTTTCTTAGGAAAGGGAGGCAGGACTACATGGGCACTACACTACTCACCCTGAGCCAGGGCAAATCACTGGGGAAAGCCAGTGTGGCAAAGCCCCCCTCACCATCTGCCATTGAGGCTCTGGCTGGAACATCCCTGCCTGCAGAAACTGCAGAGAGCTTGTTCTTTGATGATCTGTGCTTAAAACTCCTGTGCAGTATCTTCTTGTCTTGGAATGATCACTACCTGAGGAATTCTCTGCACTCCAGGTGGGAAACTGCAGGCTGTGATGCATTTAGTGGATGAATCGTCTAAATAACATTTTCTCTTCAGCTGAAGTCAGAGTCATGAGCCCCATCCTCACCTGGCACTGAGCAGAGCAGGTTTACACCTTACCTCCTTCTCATCTCTCCTGTGGAGCTCCTAAATGATATCCCCTGGTTCCTCCCACGCCTGCACAGTTCAGTTTGCTGACTGCTCTGAGAAACTTTGTTATTTTTGATCTTGTGAAAGTAATGTTTCTAATATCCTGGCTTTTAAATCTTTCTGTGGGACCGGACAGGTCATGATGGTCCTGGTCATCCTTGGGGTTCAAATGCCACGATAGCCCCAGTGAGAGCACAGAGCCATGAAAACCAGCAGCTGTGACCTTCCTACTGGGAACCTGCCAGATGTATCAGATGTTCCAGTGCTGGGTTTGTTTACTAAAGGCTGATACTGACTCTGGGGTGGGGAAATACCAAACCAAGAAAAACCTCCTCCTCAAACCTGAGATCCTGACTCTCAGAGAACCTTGAGCAGCCCAGCTGGGCAGTGGCAGCTCCTTGTGCTTGCAGTTGTGTGTCGCCCAGAGCTGGTGCCTGAGCTGCCTCTCTGCTCCTTGCACTGGGTGTTCTCCTTGCCTGCAATGGTATCTGAGCATCTGAGTTGCTTCTGCTGGATGTTTGCCACGTCTCTCCTCTTCCTTTCCAGTCCCTGCTGAAAGAGTCTTCCCCCACCCTTTCCGACTCTGAGCAGAGACATTACAACAGTGTAGCAGACATCCTGCTCAAGAGCACTTGACCTTATGTCATCTCTCTAATTAGAAGTTAGGGTCAGCCTCATCTTCCACGGCAGCACAGACTGGCCCAGTGCTGGCATTTCCTCAGGGAAGAGGCCGCTGGTAAGGCTCTTGCTCTGATTTATCCTCAGATTTATATTATCCAGAGCAGCCCTTGGATGAGAAGTAGTTAAAAATTCCAGATCTCCCATTCCTGCCTCGCACCCCTTATAGCAGGCAGCAAGCAGGCTTTGCCAGCCGTCAGTCAAAGACTCTAATCTTACGGGCTTTTTTTAATACTGCATTTTCTTATTACTATTTCTCCCACCTTTCGGTTCTCAGTGCTGCTACAAACCCCTTCTTTACTTAGGCAGGGGGTTTGTGAAGGAAAATGTGATTCACTGTGTGAAAAACTCTATCCTGAAAAGAAATTCTGCCTTGGAGAAATACTTTCTTCCCCTAACCAGGACTGCATGTGATGATGCTGAAAGGAAACCTCAGTAATTACACTTCACTGAAAGCTCTGGTTATGGGTTTGGGAGTTTTCCCTGATGCTGCAGCTGGACTGTGCCCTGTTCAGGCCCACACAAAGACTGTTGCAAAATATACAATCCATATGTTGACTTCCAGCAGTGTAAGGAAAATCTGCATTTCACCCTGCAGAGAACGAGCTGCTTTCCTTCTGCCCTGTGCTGCCTCTTCCTGCTGCTCCAACACCATTTTCTTGCTTAACCCTATCCCTCAGTGATTTAGCCTTTATGCTTAGACCTGCTGGTCACACGGTCACAGGAAGCTGCTGGAGGTTGTGATCCTCTGGTCCAGCCCCTGCTCATGCAGGGCCACCCAAGGCTGGTTGCCCAGGACCGTGTCCAGATGGCTTTGGGATATCTCCAAGGATGGCAATTCCAACCCCTCCCTGGACAACCTGTGCCAGTGGTTGCTCACCCCCACAGTGAAAAGGTGTTCCCTGCTCTCAGGCAGGGTTTGATGTGTTTCAGTTCGTGACCCTTGTCCTTGTGTTGTGCAGAGCTCAGCGACACCCTGACTCAGATTGCCTCAGTGGATGTGAACATTAGCAGTCCTGTGTCATCTCTGCTCCTGTTCCCCCCCTTCAGGCACTGCTCAGCAGCCCCTTTGCCTTTTGGGGGATAAAGCCTTGGTGAGGGGGGATTGCCTGTGCATTGACTCAGATCCCTGACCTGCTCCTTGGTTCTTTTCTGGACTTGCAGAGAGCCCTTTCTCTCCAGCCACGCTCCTGCCTGTGCTGAGCTCACAGTGGGAGCAGCACCCCAAACCTGGCAGTGTCCAGGTCTGCAGGGCCAGGGAACAGCCCCAGTGTAGAGCCCTGGGGCTCTGCAGGGTGAGTGTGCTGTGCACACACAGGGAACGGGTCTGGATCTCAGCTGATCTTCCACATGACAGGAGGCCACAGGGCTTCCCAGCTGGATTGGGAGTTTTGGGTGCAGGGTAAACATGTTCAGAGCAATGCAAGCCCCATGTGGGCAGCTGATCTGCCTTCCTGCATGACAACTGAGTGCCCACCACCTTTGCCTCTGGCTCAGCATTTTGCGTTAGGGGTTGCTGCAAGAGTCTGTCACCTTTTCCTCCAGCCCTTAGGCACGCCTGGGCCTCAAACCAGGAAAGCTCAGACTCCCCATTTACCATCTCAGCAAGCTAAATATGAGGAGTATTCCTGCACTGATGAGTGCTGCAGGTGACAGGACACCCCGCTGCATTCCCAGGCAGGTACTGGGGCTGGGAGCAGTGGAGGTGTTTGGGGGAAGCTGCAGAACCCAGCTCAGAGCAGGGACAGGCTGCAGCTCCTCTGCCATCCACTGTTATTTAACATGTGTCACTGGGGAAGTTCGTGAGAACTTCACAGTTCTTGTAATCAATCCTCCTCACAGTGTTTTCTGGTTTTGAGTAAAGTATTATAAAAGAGCACTGACTCATTGAGAGTTTCATTAAAAGTGTGTGAGTGTTTGTGAGAGGTTTGGCAAGGAAGTTGAAAGCCACTGTGCATTTCTCCTTCCCTCACGTGAGCCACCAGGCGTTCAGCAGGAGCAAAGTGCTCCCACAGCAGTGACACAGTGTTTGTTTGAAATGTCACCACTAACCCCAGCTGAAGGTGACTTCCTTCCCACTGCAGTCCTGATGTGAAACGCAGCCTGGTGATGTGAAACACAGGCCAGTCCCGTGCACCAGTGCAGGAACAAGACCTGGCTCAGGATCCACACTGGCTTCAGGCTCATCACAGCTCCAGTTCTGCAGGCAGGAGTGCTGGGCAGAGCAATGCACAGCAGGACAGTGACCATGCCAGCAGTGCCAGCTGCAGCAGGGCTGAGGCATGCTGCACATTCCACTGCTTGTGTGCAAGTTTAGGGATGGAGAGCTTTTTTCTACTGATTGGTTTTATTCCTTAATTCAACCTTTTAATCAGAATTTACGTGGATCTTGATTACTCCAGAATAAAGATGTTGGGGGGGAAATCCAGCCCTTACCTCTAGTTTGACTTGCTGCTGAGCACAGCGTGGCTGTCAGCAGCACAGGGACGGGCAGGGCGGCTCAGCTGCTCCAGGCAGGTGTTCATCCCCATCCCAGGGCCTGCCTGGGCACCTCCCAAACCTCTGCTCTCACACACGGGTATTTCAGCATTTGTCCAGCTCTACTTGTTCTGCCAAGGCCAAACCACAAAGCTTGTGCAAGGAGGATCCAATGAATGCCTGCTCAGGCCTGGGAGATGGAGTGATGCTCCTCCAGCTCTGGGTGTTCTGTGATTCAGAGGGGTTCCTTGGTGTCACATGGGCCTGCCCATGTCGTGTGTTCGGTGTGAGGGGGCAGGACAGGTGACAATCCTCTGCAGCACAGCACAATCCAAGCAGCAGCCTAGGCTGGGCCTGGGAGTCACTGGTCCTTCTGGCCACTCCTTCCCTCCTCACAGCAGAGCAGTCACTGCCTTGAATTCCATCCTGTTCTCCTTTTCCCTCTCCCAGCTGAAAGCACGGCTGTGACAAAGTCCCCACATTGCAGCAAGCCCTGCCAAGGTCACCCCTCTGCCAGGAGCCTCTGCCAGGATTGCCCCTCTCCCTTTGCCTCCCACCTCTTGCAGCAATTCCCACCTGTCTGGACTCTGTTTGGTTTCCACCATCCCACCAAAGACAAGAGAAATCCCTGGAATGAGTGAGATGAGTGAGGGCTTTGGCTGGCCCTGTGGAGCAGCAGGACCGAGACCCAGAGGCTGAGAAAAGAGAGATAAAATTGAGGAGATTCCTGCACATCCTCCTCCTGTCCACTTGCACTGCCCTGAATCCAGCAGACTGTTGGACAGAAATGAAGCTTTTCTCTCCTCCTGGAGAAAACAAACATCCCCAGTCCCCCCTCTGTCCTTGCCCTGCTCTGCTCCCCAGGCTGTGCCCTGGGTGGATGTTTCTCCACAGGCTTTACCTTCCAAGCCCCTTCACTCTGGGAATGCAGTGGCCAGGAATGGACAAGAGGACATTTGCTCTTTGGGTTTGCTTTAGCTGCTTTTGTTTTCCTCTGTCAGTGCTCTCACTGTGCTTGGCAGCAGCCTTGGGAGCTGGGAGAGGGCACAGAGGGCAGGCTTGTTTGGGCCCTGCCAGTGGAGAAGCCAAACTGAGCAGCTGAGGGTGAGGATGCCCTTGGCCCACAGGTCACAAACCCCTCACCAGAACAGGCTCCAAAGGAATCCCGAGCTCGTGGCTCCAGGGCAGCACAGGAGCTCGAGCCCTCAGGCTGTGGGACAGGAGAGGGAGCCAGGCTGAAACCACCGAGGAGGGGGCAGCCCCCACTCCCTGTGAGTGTGGAGGGAACAACTCTGGAGAGTCCAGGGAGGCCACAGAGATGCTCCAGGGCTGGAGCCCCTCTGCTCTGGAGCCAGGCTGGCAGAGCTGGGGGTGCTCACCTGCAGAGGAGAAGGCTCCAGGGACACCTCAGAGCCCCTGCCAGGGCCTAAAGGGGCTCCAGGAGAGCTGCAGAGGGACTGGGGACAAGGCATGGAGGGACAGGACACAGGGAATGGCTCCCACTGCCAGAGGGCAGGGCTGGGTGGGATATTGGGAAGGAATTGTTCCCTGTGAGGGTGGGCAGGCCCTGGCACAGGGTGCCCAGAGCAGCTGTGGCTGCCCCTGGATCCCTGGCAGTGTCCAAGGCCAGGCTGGGCAGGGCTTGGAGCAGCCTGGGACAGTGGGAGGTGTCCCTGCCATGGCAGGGGTGGCACTGGATGGGCTTTGAGGTCCCCTTCAACACAAACCATTCTGTGACTATGAAAACATCCCCCTCAATCCATCCCCTCTCCCTGTCCATCCATGAGCGACCCTGCCCTGCCCTGCAGTCCTTCCCAGAACTCCTCGAGGAGCTGCAGGATCCTCGCAGGCTGAGGGGTGTCTGTGCTGCTGGCAGGCCTGGGGCACGTGGGCCATTGGAATGGGATTCACTGGAAGCAGCAGCCTGGGAACGTGGCTGGTGAAATGCCCAGCTCTGGAAAGAGGTGCAGGGTGCTTTGTTCAGCACAGGGATTTGTCAGCAATGATGGCAGGGAGAGGATCCTCCACATTCCCACAGGGAATCCCCTGGGATTGGGTTTGGGAGTGGCTCCTCAGGGATGTCAGGCCAATGCCAAGGGGTTCCAGTGGAGAACATGCAGGAGTCCTGGTACAGGCTCAGCCTGGCACCCACAGCCCCTCTGCCATCCCCATTCCCTGGGGACATGCTGGATGTCACCATGGCTGCCCCCTGCCCCACTGACAAGGGGGTGCACACACCTCCCGCCCCAAGAACCCCCTGCCTGCCATAAAATGGATGCTCACCCACCTGGATGCCCCCAGGTTGTGGGCACTCCTCTCTCTGGATGCCCACCCCATATCTGGAGGAAGACACCCGTATGCCCTCCCACCCGGACATCTCTCACACCTGGATGTCCCCAAATCCTGGGTGCCACCTCTTCTTGGATGCCCCACACATCTGGATGCACCCCATCTGTGTGCCCCTCCCACCTGGATGCTCAGCTCACATCTGGATGCCCTCCCTTCCTGGATGACACCTGGGCGCCCCGCACACACGGATATTCCCCAATCCCTGTCCCCCAGTCCTGATCCCCAATCCCTAATCCCGGTTCTGCAATCCTGATCCCCACTCCCCAGTCCTGCTCCCCAGTCCCGATCCCCAATCCCGCTCCTCAGTCCCGATCCCCAATCCCGATCCCGATCCCCAGTCCCGATCCCCAATCCCGATCCCCAATCCCGATCCCCAGTCCCGCTCCCCAATCCCGATCCCCAATCCCGCTCCTCAGTCCCGATCCCCAATCCCGATCCCGATCCCCAGTCCCGATCCCCAATCCCGATCCCCAATCCCGATCCCGCTCCCCAATCCCGATCCCCAGTCCCGATCCCCAGTCCCGATCCCCAATCCCGATCCCCAATCCCGATCCCCAATCCCGATCCCGATCCCCAATCCCGATCCCCAATCCCGATCCCCAATCCCGCTCCCCAATCCCGATGCCCAATCCCGATGCCCAATCCCGATCCCCAATCCCGATGCCCAATCCCGCTCCCCAATCCCGATCCCCAATCCCGATCCCCAATCCCGATGCCAAATCCCGCTCCCCGATCCCGCTCCCCAATCCCGATCCCCGATCCCGATCCCCGATCCCGCTCCCCGATCCCGATCCCCGATCCCGATCCCCGATCCCGCTCCCCAATCCCGCTCCCCGATCCCGCTCCCCGATCCCCAATCCCGATCCCCAATCCCGGTGCCTCTCCCCCCATCCGGCGCTCCCCCGCCCGACTCGCTGTCCCATCATGCCCCGCTTCCCGCAAGGCACGCCGGGAGCTGTAGTCCTCAGCCGCCCAGTCGTCCGCTGGTCCTGCCCCCTGAGCTCTCAGGGGCGCGTCGGGGCGGGGCGCCTCTGATTGACGTGTGATTGAGCCTATGGAAGTGGCGGGTTTGCGGGGAAGGCGGGGACGTCTCTGATTGACGCGCGGTTTAGCCTATGGGAGCGGCGAGAGCGGAGCCGAGGCGCCGCCTGGGCTGGGGCGGGCGCGGCGCGGCCGTGGGGCGGGGGCGGCCCTGCCCGGCTGAGGTGGGTGGCGGGACCGGAGCCGGGGCTGAGCTGGCGCGGTGCTGCGGCCCGGCGGGGCGGAGCGGGCTCGGGGCCCGGCGGGGCGGCGGCGCTTTGTGCGAGTGGGAGGGCGGAGCGGAGCCGTGTCAGCGGCGGGGGCGCTGCGGGGCCGGGCCGGGCCCTTCCTCCTCCTTCTCCTCCTCCTCGTCCGCCGCAGGTCCCAGCGCGGCCCCGGCGGAAGATGCGCGGCCGGCGGTGAGCGGCGGCGGGGCAGAGGCCGCAGCCCGAGGCTGGCGGGCGGAGGATGCGGGCCGGGCCGCCCCGCCGATGAGAGGCAGGATGGGCACCCAGGGCAGCCCGGTGAAGAGCTACGATTACCTGCTCAAGTTCCTGCTGGTGGGCGACAGCGACGTGGGGAAGGGGGAGATCCTGGAGAGCCTGCAGGACGGCGCCTCCGAGTCCCCCTACGCCTACAGCAACGGTAAGGGGGGCCGGGGGAGCCGGGCCGCAGGACCCCCATCGCTGTCACAGCCCGATCGCTGTCGCCTCCCCCGGCATTGCTGTCACCCGCATCCCGCGGGGACCCCCGGGGGCCGTCACCCCAGCGCCGAGCTGCCGGGCAGGGAGGGGTTGTTTTGCTTTCTCCTTTGTTTTATTTTTGTGGTTTTTTTTTTTTTTTTGTCATTAACTGGGAGCGCAGCGCGTGGCAGGCAGATCAGAGGCCTCCTGAGCTCCTTGAAATGCCCCAGATCTGGAGGCGAATGTGGGCAGAGGGGCTGGTGTCTGATGTAATCCCTGGATGCGCAGCCGGACCCTTCCCAAGCGCTCCAGGCAGGGCTGCCTCCCTCTCCCCGGCTGCCACAAGCACCGAGCCGTTCCCAGAGGAAGCAGGGGCTGTAACAAAAGAACTGGAGCCTGGTTGCCAGCCCAGAGCCGCTCTGGCTCCGTGGCTGTACCGGGAGCGGCCGGGTTGGCTGCTCCACCTCCTGCCAGCGTCGAGGTTCCTGATGGAGCCCATGACAGACCATTAACTACGGTATCACAAGACCGTAATTAAGAGCCAAGGAGTAGCGCTGTGCATTTCCTGCAGTTACGGTGTAGCACGGCCTGGCGGGGTGCGGGTCCTGCTGTAGGTGTCAATCTGTCATCCTTCCCCTCCTCCGTGCACAGTAACATCCCCGAGGGCTCAGACCCTGCCTCATCGCTGCAGCCTAGGGCAGGAGCAGGTAGTGCCGGGTTTTGCCTGTATCAGGAACCCGAGGGAATCGGGAGCTCCTTGGTGCTCTGCACTGGCCAAACCTGGAGCGTGCAGTGGTGGGGCTCCGACCACACTCGGTCCTTGGAGCTACCACCAGTTCCACCAGAGCTGATGCAAATGCACACCTGCTCCACGGAGATTTACGGGGAGGTGGTGACTCAGAAGTGGAGCTGCCTGTGAAATGGGAGCAGCGCTTCAGGAGGGAGAAGGCTTTGCTATCATTCATCTCCTTGGGTGTCTGGCTGGGCTGGTGTGGTTTGCCTTTGAGGAGGTGCTGGGCGCTTCAGAGCTTCCCCGAAGAGAGTTTGTGTTTCTGGAGAGCCTGCCTCACCTGGGAGCTGTGGAACTGCTCTCTGGGGTTGGTGTTTACTGTGCAGAGTGTAACGGGGTGGCTGTTTTAAGTGAAGTGTTACAGTTGGAATTGTCTCCTGATTGAAGTGGGTTTGAAGCAGAAAAGGTAGGAATAAGGAGTGAGTTGAGTGGGGTCTTTGGTATGGGCATGAGACCCAAAGACCAGGGATATTGGCTACTATAGACCTTTTATTTCAGAACCCACTCTTTTGTAGCAACTAAATACCAGCATCTTTTTGTTGGAAAAAGAAACCTCAGTGAATAATTTCAGAACCTTCCCTTGTCCTCTGTGGGCAATTGAGCCCATTCCTAATTAGAGAATTAGGTCACGTACTGTTGTTTCACAGTAATATATGCTCTGGTAGTCTCTGCTTCTGTTGATTCTGAGAGGCGACGCACCTTTAGGATAATCAGCTGGTGTGGCTTTGATATCCAAATGAATTTGATCCTGCTGATGGTGCTGACAGCCTTGGCAGTGGAACTCCCTGTGCCTCTGGCACAGCTGGGACGTGCTGCCAGGGCATGCTGCTCCCCTGCCCTGACAGAGACCATCCCCTAAGCAAAGGCTCTTGGATTTTGGGAACAGCTCAAGCCTGGCATCCTCTTTGACACATACCTAATGTCATCCCAAAACAGCAATGCTGGAATGTCATGTGGAGATTCTGTTTGTAAATCTACTGGGAAGCACGTTGTCCTCATCCTCATCCCCTCCTAGATCCCACATCCCAATTTTAAAATGAGTGTTGTGTCATCTTCCCCTGTTTTGGTCAGTGCAGAAAGCACAACTTGTGTGTGCTTTGGGCTGCTCTTGTGGTGGGGACATCTCGTGTGCAGCTCAGGTCCCTAATCTTGGCAGGAAGGGGAGAGAGAGAGTGTTGCCTTCTCTGTCTGCTTGGGGTCTGCTGCTTTTACTCTGTTGTGTGGAAACAGTTGTAAGCAGCCAGGTTTTGTGATGCAGAGTGGAATGGATTGTCCTTCCAGCTCAGGGAAGGCACACCCTGAGAAGTGAAGCTCTGTATTTTAGCTGCTCTTACCCAGCCTATTAGAAAAGGGATTGAGGGATTCCTCTGTGCTCCCTGGGCATCTGGGTGTTGGATCAGCACACAGCTGAGATATGAAAGCTGTTGGATTTTAGGTGCTGTAAGCAGCCTCTGCCTGCCTGTGTCCAGTATCTGAGAGCCTGGGATGCAGTGGGAGCTGTGTCTGTCCTACAGCACCATGGGTGCTTCTGTCCATCCTTTTTCAGGATCCCTGAACAGCAGTGTCACTTCTCAGCACAGCGTTGGAGCTTGGCACCTCATTCTAAATCGGGCACATCTTATATTAGCCCCTGCAGTTTCTGTGGTGCATAGCAAGGCCTCAGCAATGTCCTTTCTTTAAATTGCTGGCAAAATAAACCTGCTCTGTGGGAGCAGAGGTGGTTGTTACTCCTGGTACAGGAGGAGATGTGAGCAATGCCCTGACCATTGCTGCACCAAACTATGAGGGCAGTGAGTATGGAGTTTCTAGTGACAAAAAGGTGGCATTTTGAGGAGGAAATTGACGTCCAGTTGTCACTTGTGTGTTCCTTACTAGGTTCCTGCTGGAGCTATCAATCTCCAGGAGCATCAGCCAAGCATGCACCCTGTGAAGAGCAGGGAGTGTTGTTTTTGACCTGTGGCTGGGTATTGTAACTGATTTGGACTTAGCTTTTGCTTTTTCTTGTCCATCCACAGAAGACCCTGAATTAAGCCTTCCTACTATTGTTTTGACAGGGAGAACATTAATGCTCTTCTGGGCTTCCAACGTTGTCCTTCTTCCCAGGTTTCACCCTCCCTTTCTCAAATCTGTAGTTGTGGAGGCAGGATGCTTAGAGCCTCACTGCTGCTCTGGACAGCTGGAGGATCTCACCTGGGAACCAAAAATCCTGCATTTTCCCTGAATGCCCTCTGTGCTGTCAGTGCTGGCTCCTTCTCCCTAGATGCAGGGAGGAGCTGCTCTGTGCCATGAGCCACAGGGTTACACCAGACTCGAGCGAAACTGTGCTTTACTTGTGGATGAGTCCCCTGCACAGATCACTTTGGTCTTTAAACAGCTGTCCTCATCCATCCCCAAGTACTGAAGCAGGAGAGAAATGTGTTGGTCACAGGGTGTTTGGGATATGGACGTGGTGGAGCTGCACGTGAAAGTAGGGGTGGTGTGTGTGCTGTGCATTAGGGGCACGAGGCTGCTCCTCACCTGAGGGACCCGTGGCTTTGTCACACTGTGTCACCCATCCACTCTGGAGTAGCTGGTTATTCATGTGCTGAAATGATCTCGCCCAGCAGGTTTGTTGGCTTGCAGGAGCAGCCAGCCCTGGGCTGAGCCCTGGCTGAGTCAGGGCAGCTCTCTGTGCTCTGCAGGAGAGGGCCAGCGCTGCCCTGGGAGACAGTGCTGGTGCCCCAGGGCCAGGGCCAGGGCTGGGCTCACCACCCAGACCTGAGGGTGATGTGCTCCCTCCTCACTCTCCCTCCTCACATGATGGAGGGCTTTTTCTGTGCCTGCCTTCCCCCTCACCTGCTGCTGTTCCCACAGGAAAGCAGAAATGTGTGTTAGGGAGAGAGTAGAGCGTGTTTTGGAGCAGATGGCTTTGACTGGAAAGGGGGTGGATTTTTATTTTTATTTTCCCTGTCCTCAGCTTGTATTAAAAAAGTGATGAGGATGCAGTCAATGTCCTCACTCTGATCTTGCAGTGAGCACACAGAAGCTGAAATGAGAGTCCTGCCCTGCACAGAGTTGGTGCTGACACCAGCCCTAATGCAGAGCCCCAGCACCTCCTTTCAACCCTGTCCCTTGGCTGGGTTTTAGTACCTTTATTCAGGCACCATCCTTAGGTGCTCTGTATCCCATTGCTATCCAGGCCCAAGGCAATGTCAGGGAAAAGGCACCTGAAGTGCTCAATGCAGTAGCTGCTCACAGGTTTTGTGGTTTAGGTGGAAACTGGATCTCTCCCAAGAACTCTTCCCCAATAGCAGAAGTGCAGGAATTCAGCTCCTGGGCAGCAGCAGCAGCAGCAGCAGCAAGCCCACTAGGGCTGGGGGTTCCCTGCCAGGAGCAAGGGCTGGGGCAGTGCAGCTTCCTGCCCTTTCCCTGACCAGGAGGAACGGGAGAGGCAGCTGAAGACACTGCCCAGCCCTTCGGAGGTGGTCGGTCCCTTCCAGCGCCGCTGTTTGCCTGGGGGCTGCTGTTAATTACCAGGTTGTTTATTTGAGTGATCCACAGCTTCGGATGTCTTTTCCTCTGGTTGTTTCAGTGCAACTGTCTGAATCTGGAGATCCCTCAGATGCTTCTTTCAAGTCTTCCTTTACAGCAGTTCCTGTCCTGATATGTCCTGTGACCCCTCAGGCACCAGTGTGCAACCAGAAACTCCCCTGCTAGTTCCATGCCAAGCAGGGGATAATCTGTCCCACAGCAGCATGTACAGGCAGGGAGGGAAGAGACACTTGGTGTCATCCACTTTGCTGCCATGGAGGGCATGTGAAGGGATGTTGCCCAGTGCTTCTGCTCCTTGCCTGCTGAGTTTCCAAGACTGACCACGGAGATGGTCTCTCACTTCTGATCTGCAGCCTCCGTGGTGCTGCTGTTTGGCTGCAGGACCTGCTGTACTGGTTTGCTTTTCACAGCCTTAAAAAGTGTGTAGCTGAGCAGCTCTGCTCTAAACATGAGCTTGTGTAAGCACAGGACCTCTCTTCATACTGGCTCACCCTCCTGAGCAGACAAGAATTGCTGGGTGACCCCATGTGCAGTAAAACCTCAGACAGGGCCAGCACTGATGTAGTGGCACCTTCTGGGTATAGGCATGAGAGCTACAGATGTTGAGCCCAGATTTCAGATGGCAGCTGAGTGCTCATCCTGGTGCTGCTGCACTGTCAGGGCTCTCTTTGGCATCAGCAGGGAGGGAAGCCTTGGTTCTGGTGCTGCTTTGCTGCCTCCTCCTCCTCACCTGACCGGTCCCACCCAACGTCCTGCTCTGCTGGAGCAGCACTGTCCCTGGCAATGGCAGACACGGGCTGGCTGCCCCACTGCTTCAGCTGCTGCACTCCCGTGGAAACTGCTCTTTGTTTTCTGGCAGGACTGTATTCTTTGGAATAATGTTTCAGTTTGAGGCTTTAGCACTCTTGTGCAAGGAGGATTGAGGCAAAGTGTTCCAAGTGCAGCCCAGCCATCACGTTCCTGTAGTGGCTGCACAAGTGATGTGCAGGAAATGTTGGAGCTGGACTGTGCTCGTCATGCTGTTGGAAACCTCTTTGGATGGCTTGCAGAGTGCAGAGTATTGTTGCAGCAATTCCTGCTGTCTGCCAGCACTTGCATCAGTGTCCTTCAGGGATGTTCACTTCCCTGTCATCAGAGATGCAGAGCTGATCTCATCAGAGCAGGCAACTCAGAAACAGCTCCAGCATCTCTTATTTCTGCATTGTTTACTACATAACCTTTGTGTGAAAAATAGTTCCAAAGATACAGTGCTGAACCTCCAGCTCTGCTTGTTGTGGGACTAACCAGCTGCGATTTAAACTTAAATTCCAAAATAAAGCCAACAAACAAAAAAAATCCCCATTAGGCCAAAACCCAACCCCCAAACCAAGAGTCTGGCAGGTTTGGTTTCTCTCTCTAGTCGGGGTTAGAGGTGCAGAACAGTGTAGGTTGTTATGTGTGCAGAACTTCTGAGGAGGGTTGTGTTTTTGTTAGGGTTTTATAAAGCTGGGGACCTACTCTGCAAAGTTCTGGATTGCACTGCAGAGTTCTCACCACCTCTAATCCCTCTATAAAAGCTGTGCTTTTATGGCTGTTAACGTGTTCCAGAGCCCTGAGTGCACAAAGGTGGTGTGAGCTGAGCAGTACAAAGCTGAAATGGGTGGAATGTTCTTCTAATAACTGGGATTAAAAGTTTTGCTGTGTTTTTTGTTTGTAAAAAGCAGGCAGGTTTTGCTCTCTCCAGATTCCACACCAAAACTGTCCACACCTCTCCTGGTGAGGAGGTTTTTGGTTGGTTCAGTATTTAAGCTGCATAGGAAAGACCATGGAAATTAGTCTCCTCCTCCTCCTCCTTCAGCTTTTGTTTCCAGCTGTTCCCTGACGTGTTTTCCTCTGCAGCCTCGCTCTCTCAGAACAGCAGAGCATCTTTCCATTGCACTTGAGAATAGCTACGCTCTGAGCTGAGGCTTTGAGCTGTGGTTTTGTAACCTTGCTGGTTAAAATCTGGTTTTCTTTGCTTTTACCCCTCGCTGTCCCCTGGCACTCCAGCTCGAGCTCTAGAGGAGCATTATGTCATATCAATTCCTGTGTGATTGCAGGCACTGGAGGAGGAAGGAAGCTCCAGTGTGAAAACCTTTTGCTTTGTTTTGCTAAAGGGTTTTCTGTAAGGTGAGCCTCACCTGAAAGAAAATCACCCTGAGGCTCAGAGGGTGGTGGCTCAAGGCAAGAAACCTCCATCAAAGAGTCTGTTTGCTTCTGCAAAAGTTGTAGTAAATAGTAAGGTTGCAACATAGCTTGGAGATTGTTTGTTCCTATAGAGCTTCTATTTGCTGAAAGTATTTTTACGTAGCCACAGCTTTTTAGATTTTCTTCCTCTTTTCTGCTTCATCTTTGTTTCATTTCCATCAGCCAATTCTAGCTATTGTTAGATCATTTAAAAACTTTGACACCTGTTCTCCTATAAATATAACATCTGAAATTCTTAATGTCCTGTATGTTCTGGGCAGGATCAGACATTGAATTGGGACAAAAGTCCTCGTGCAATTCAAACATAATATTGCTGCTTAAACCATCAGTGGTTAAGAAGGAGACAGGCAGAAAGGGGACACTGAAAGGCTGCATTCAAACGACAGTTTAACAAAAGGTTCTGAGCATCTTTGGGGTAACCTTTTAAATAAAATGCAGACTTTAAAAAATAATTGGGGGGGATTTTAACTTGTTTCTAGCCCAGCTGCTGGGGTCCTGGGCCCATTTGGGGGTTTTACTGTACCATTTGCCTCTCTGTGCAAGTGATTGGCCCTGCTCCCTGCTCAGTCCTGGACACAGAAATTACCCTGCCGTGTTTCCTTTGGTGCCAGCTGTAACAGCACCTGTAACAGGCCTTTTTTCCATGGTTCTGGAGTGGAGGCCAAGTGGACTGCAGACAGAACGAGATGGAAAAAGCCTCAACCAAGCAATGAGCAAAGATAATGCAGCAACCCACCCCCTCATAAATAAGGGGATATTTTGCCCACCGTTTATTTAATCTTAAATCCTCTCTTGTCCCAAGAGTTGTTATTTTTCTAACATTGTCAAACTGCCTGAGTAACTTGGTGGTAAAATACGTCCAGGAAACTGCAGGCCTGTGCTGTGGCACAAGGAGATGAAACTCTGCAGGGTAGATCTTACCTGAGGACCTTACCTGTGTTTGCCATGGAACACCTCTGTGGGTGAGACACACTTGTGTTCTTGTAGGGCTCATCTGTATTAAAAGGCTAAAATTCAATACTTTCTTCTGTTTTAAAAATGTCAAATGCTGGCTTTTCCCTGGTGGCAGCAAAAGTGCTCCAGAGAGGCTGCCAGGGTAGCTGGAGTGGGATCTTTGTCCTGTAGGTCAGGAGGGGACCTGGGAGGCTCCAATTTGGGCTTGGAAAACCTGGTTTCAGGCTGGTGAGAGCTGCTGTGAGGCAGCAGAGTTTGTACAGGTGTGTGGTGAGGTGCTTGCTGTGCCAGTCCGTCCTTCAAGGACAAGGAGGGAGAACTGAACACACCTGCCATGCACTGTAAGTCAGGTCTCTGGAGATTTGTTGTCATTGGAAACAGGACATGGAAAGGTGAAACCAATGTTAGCAGCCATCCTGGTGCTTCCAACATGCAGCAGCCCTTTCCTGGCTGTGGTTGGTGCAGCAAGACCAAACTTGGGAGCTTGAGAAATTCCTGGGGAGTGGAATCTCTGTAGCTGTTCTGGGAACTCTGCAAGCGTCTGCTTAACCTGTGTACACCCAGCTTAAGGGCTGCAGCTGTCTCTGGGTGTTCGGGTGTGGAGCATGGGTCTGGAAATGCTGGGCTTTTGCTGGCAAAACCTGGGGATGCCAGCAGGGTGTGGATGGGGATCCCAGGGATCGGAGCCAGGATCCCTGAGCAGGTGTGCATCTGAGCCTGGCATGCGCCGTGCAGGCTGCCCAGGTGTGGTGTGGGAATGCCACGAGGGTCTGATGCTGCAGAGCAGCATTTCCCTGCACAGTGTCCACAGAAGTGTAACTATGGAGGGATAGGATATTCAAAGTATTTTGGACAAATACTTGGATTTTTTTGAGTGTTGGGGATTTTTTTTGTCTCCAAGCATATCTTGATGTTTGTACGGTCATCCAGCAACAATGCAGACTGTTATGGTGCCCTCTGATTTCCCACACAGGCTGCCTTTGTTTCTGTGTGCAGCTGTGTAGTTTTTATGGAGATCTGAATTGCAAGGCATGAAGAAACTCTTTTGTTTGTTGTCACTTCTGTGCATAAAATCATTCTTGATTTTCTTCTAAAGCACAAATCCACTTCACATCCCTGGTTCTGGACTGACTTTGGACTGTTTCTGGGATTTCCCGGGTGTCTGCTGAAATTGTTGGAGCTTTAAGAACAGATTTGCTCCTGGCTTCAAATGCCATTTTGTGATGCAATTGTCCCCCTTAAGTGCGCCCAGAACAGAGTTCCTCTGTGTGAGAACCATATAGCTGCTGAAACGGTGCTGGGCTTGCAGCAGGCAGTGGACAAGTGAAATCTGCAAATCCGGCCTTCTTAGAGGTCTCCAAATCAATCTTTTCTTTTTGGCTGGTTACAAAACCAAAAAGGCAATTATTTGCCGGAGGTGCCCAGCTCCAGGCCCTCTCAGCTGGAGATGAAGATCCTGGGAACTGATGTGAGCAGCCTTCCTGTGAAAGGCTTCCAGGCTAAATGGAAATCCCTCTCAGCTGAAATGAGGCATCTGTGAATGGAAGATGGAGTACGTTTTTCAGGAGAAAATCTACAAATCTGGGTGACTGCAGATAATTGAAAGGCGTGTGTTCTCTCTCTGTTTCAGCAGTGTGTCTGTACGAGGTGCTTGGCAGCTCGCTGGGTTTCTCACGGAGCTGCCAAGCGCCGCAGCAGCGCCCGGGGCTGGCGGAGCCGTGGGCTCTGCGTGGGGCTCCCCTCCTGCCCAGAGCAGCTCCTGCTCCTCCTGCTCTGCCGCTCACGGAATAACGGGAGGCTCTTGTTGCCTCCAGCGAGCGGTGCAGCGAGGGGGGATCGTGGTGAGCTGCAGTCAGCGGGAGGGACGAGGGTAAGAGCAGGGGCCGGGCACGGTGCTGCTCTCCTTCATGCCCGTGGGGACCGAGGCCTCTTGATCCTGCTCCCAAAGCTCAGCTACGGTGCAGGACAGGATGACAGAGGTAAAATCACACACTTGACCTTCAGTGCCAGCTCTGCAGGCAGGAACTGGGCTGTTTTGCTGTGATGCTGTTGGGTGGCTTCTATCATCCTGCTCAAAACAGAATAGTGATACTGTGACATTGAAAGACACAGACCTGGGATAAATCCACCTATGTTTGGTTGACCCCTGTTGTTGGTGATGATAATTTGTTTCTCTCTTTAAAGAGTGGGTAATTGAAACGTGACTCAAAGGGATGAGCTCATGTGTTGTTTGGAAGGGATTTTTTCCCGTGGCTCACAGCTCTGAGCTGACTAGTTAAATTGCTGCTGTTAATGTGCTGCTGTATACACTTTTTAAGGTTGGGTGACTTCATCAGTTGCTATTTGAATAGCTTGAATTCTCTTTTTTCATCTGTTATGTTGACGCCACATTTGCAACATCTGTTATGTTGTGCCTCATACCACATTTTTTCTGAACAATTTATTATCACTTACAGATGACAGAGAGAGTAACTACTCCTGTAAGCTGGGGTGGAAGATAATGCACCTGTGGTATCTTCTTACAGATGTTTCTGCCCGTTTTTAAAGTGCTTGTGAAATTAGAGGATCTCAAGCCTGCATGCATAACCTGGGTGCTGGCCCCAGCAGCTGCTTTCTGCCTGGGAGTGGGTTTAGTGTTGGATTAGTACACTTGGTTAAACCTGTTTGCTCTGAACATGCTTTCAGCAGCTCCTGGCCACCTGTGATTTCCATGCCAGTCTGCCTCGTTTGACTAGAAGTGATGCAACAAGTCCTCCTCTATCAGCTTTTGCCCACAAACAACCAATTCTGACAAGTGAATTCTGCCTTTTCCCTCACAAGCTGGTGAGGGCTTGTAAAAAACCCAAAACAACAAAACCCTGAAATAAGACATTTTAATCCACATTTACAATGTGTCCTGGCTTTGTATTCTGCTCTTGGAGCAATGTCCTGGGTTGGCTGTATGATGCTTGGTCACTGGCCTCAGTTGCTGTAGGTGACATTTCATGACCATCCCCACCATAAGCAGTTCTTAAACAAAAAGGTTCAGGGTGTGGTGAGAGGGAGCCTGAACAGGGTGTGGGGGGTGCTCCACTGTTGTCTTGTGGAATATGGTTCTGCCAGAAAATGAGTCCCAGGAGGTCAGTCCCACTTTGGTGTGAGGGAGAGCCTGTGGAGAAGCTGGCGAGGTTGTATGGCCCTGGCTGTGTGGCAGGAACGTGCTGTGGAGCTGCTCTGTCACTCTGGGCCCCACCTTGTGGAATGCTCCCAGCACACCCCCAAAGCTGGGCACTGGGGAGGCTCTGCTGGAAGCTCTGCCTGTGGGTAACACCCTGTGGCTGGGGGCTGTTCCACCCTGAAATAACCTCACCAGGAGGGTGTCGGTTCAGGGCTGCTCTGAGCTCCTGTCTGTGCTGTCCAAATTCCTGCTGTGAGCCCCATGTGTGAGTGTGGTTTGCTTGTGGAGGTGGTCTGGAGGCTTTGCCTTGGTTTTGGAGCGAGGATTTTGCATGCTGAAGACTGGAAGTGGCAGTGATGTTCTTAGTCCACAGCTGATCTGGAGCTATTATGCTCACCTTTTGGCCTCAATTTTGTGACCTTGCAGCACTTCTCCTCCCTCCTTTATTCTCTTGGACTTGTTGAGGATGGGAATTAGCTGCATGTTTCTGCTTCTGTCTTTTCTTCATGCTCAGGAAGGGATGGGGTTGCCTGGCCACTGGCTGCTCTCCCCCCACAGTGGTTCCAGCTTTCAGGAGGATCTGGGCAGCCCCAGATGGTGCCTGCACACACAGGGGCAAGGCTTTCTATGCCCCAAGTATATCAGTCATGACTTGGAAAGGCATGGATCATCTTGGGAAAGCACTAGTAACATCTTGAGAAGGTCTGGTAACAACTGTGACACCCGGGGACTTGGCAGAATAAACAAGGAGCCTTTGGACACAAGCATGCTTGGGTATCACTGGCTTTTGGGATAAATGAATTTCTGCATTAATGGCCTTAGGCTGGACTTAGCAGAGCACAGAAGGAGTCCAGTTCCAGCACTGGAGAAGGAGCAGCTTCTGCACTGTGTGCAGCACAGATTGTTTTTTCCTTTTTTAATCCAGCAGGAAGGTTGGCACAGGCCCTTTGGAGAGAGAGGGAGGGACCTTTCAGCAGCTCATGTCTTGCATATGCACCAGTAAGATGACAGCTAGTGTATGTGACAGAAAACATGCTGGTATGTCCCCAAAGGTGTGCCAGGGGACTGTGGCAGGGGGAGCCTGAGTGACTCCCAGCCAGGCTGTACCAGCCCTTCAAAAGGACTCAGAGGAGGGGACACCCTGACCGGACCCTTCATGGGGACCCCTGGCTGGAAGGGACAGGGCAGTCACGCATGCTTAATGTTTTCACAAAAATTCACAATTGCTGTGGTGTTCTTGGCATCCACAACCTTGACAAAACTGTTGATAAGGTTTAAAACCAAATTTACCGATCCCTGCTTAGTCACAGCTCCTGGAGTCCTTGGTGCTGAGAAGCTTCACTACAGATTCATCCTTGATATTTTCCTTTCGCACAAGAAAGGATTTGCAGTCCATTGACCCACTCTGAAGTGCTCCTAGGTGCTTATCTACCTTTGTGGCAGTGAGAACATGCGTTTGAGCCCAGCTGCACCCTGAGTGATTGTGGCTTTGATCCTTCCCTGTATAGTAAGGAAGGATTGTCACAACACAGCTTACAAATTCCTGGCTGGATACTCTTGGTGTTGGCCTGTTTTACAATGATGGAATGCCTTTGAATCTGTCAGCTCCTTGCTGTCAGAGCTCTGCGTCCCTTTCTCCCGAAGCTCCTCTCTGGTGCCACGCAGCATGACCAGCCCTTCACAGCTGGATACTCGAGTTCACTGGGAAATGTCAGCAAGTTAAATATTTGATGTGTGTTCTCTATGTTTTCATTCCAGCCCTGTGCTCTTCCCTCTTCCCAGCAGCCAGTGGTCAGTGTGGCACTAAACCTACAAACCTTTAGCGAGGCCCTTTAAGTGCCCCAGACCTTGTGCACTCGGCAGGGCTGATGACCTGTGAGCAAACAGAGGAGCCTCGGGGTGTTTGGGGGAAAATGCAACTTTTCAGTTAGACATTAGTGGTGTGGCGGCTTCAGCTGCACTAATGACAATCACAAAACAAAGTCCATCACCGGGCTGGCTGGGTGAGGCACTGTGGTGACAGTGAAACTTTCTGGTGGCTTCTGGGCCAGTCTTAAGATTTCCCAGTCGAGCAGAGCATTTCTGTAGGGCTGCAAGAGGCCAGGCACAGCTCACCTTTAGCCCTCTTCTGAGGGCTCAGATGCCATCAAGAGTTGCAGAATACAGCCACTCTGACTTAATTATGTCTGTAGATAAAGGAACAATCCACTGAATTGCAGCATTAGTCAGGTAACAAAAGTCCACTCAGTTTATCTTATTTCTTATTTATATGATGCATTGAGTAAAGGTTTGGCCTTGGTTCATCATCATTGCACACCTCCAGTTTTGCCTGTTGACCTTATGTATCTTTTTGCAAGCAAGTTGGTTATCTTCTTTTGAATTATAAATAAATGAAACCAAATTTAATTTTTAAAAGGAGGAAAAAAGCTGAGGCTGCATCATATACCGCATGTCTGCAAGCTGGGGGAACTGAGTTTTAATGAAGTTAAAATAATGTGCACTGTTATGTTGGGGTTTTTTTGTGGGTGGACTAACCGCGAGGTGGATTCCAAGCTCCCACAAGCAGAAACGTTATAAGAAACATGTAAGAAATGAGGTGGAAAAAGCATCTTTGGCCAATCTGACTCACACAAACTGGAAATGACTGCAAGTGACAAGGAGTCTCTCTCGAAAGGGAAGCAAGCTTTAAGTCTTAAAACTATATCAATGTTTCATTTGAGTATATTGATTTATTTTTACTACTTTTTAATTTTTTTCCTTTGGAAAGAGATTTTTGAACATCACCTGGAATGTCTTCTGGCCCAGATTTGTGGATAAATTATGTTCTTCTTGGAGGCACTGCAGATACACACTGGATATGGTGCTGGCAGCTTTTGGGGAAGGTCTCAGGAAAACCTGCTGATGGCTTCGTTCATGTGGGATGAGCCCTTCATCCCTGGTTATACCTTTGTGATGTCTGTGGTAGGTGGGCTGTGGATCATTAGAACATCCCTGGAGGAGGACACGTCATTTGGACCAGTAACCAAAGAAGCAGTGTTGGCTCTGGCATTATCCTGGGAGCTGGAATCACCCTTTCCCCAGTGCAGTGGGGGTCACCTTGGAAAGCTAAAAGGGGAAAGAAGCACATGCTGCTCTTAGGTTTTGCTCAAACCTGCCTTTTTAAGGGGAGGTGCCCTTCTGGCCTCCACCCAGGTGTTAGGGCAGAGTCACTTGGTGAGTCTGCAACTGCAAACTTGTCTCCTTTTCTCTGAAACAAAAACCCACAAAAACCCAGAGGCCGCCACGTTTCAGTAGTAAACATTTGTAGAGCTTTGTTCACTTGAGCTGTTTAAAGCCATTTTCCTAAGAGATCAATGTCTTTAAAGGGAAAGCCTGAAATGCACACCTCCCTTCTGTTTCTCCCTTTTCCAGTGTGACTTCCAGATCCATGTACCTGCATGGCTGCTGCCTCCTGCTTTGTGTTTTTCTGCTCATGCAGGTGCAGAGCAGAAGCTTGGCAGAGTGGACATACACGTGTGTCCGAGCCATGAATTCCCAGGGGAAAGGGAACAGCCTGATATAAAGTAGTATCAAGTGCTGGGGAAAAGTTACCATTTCTCTTGGAGGGGTTTTACTTTTCCTATTCACATCAAGTGTCATCTTTTGGGTGAAAGCTTTAAGTAAGCTGAGGTTGGGTGTGGAGTTTTCAGGTGATACTGATGCAAAGTGTATTATGCTTGGCATGAGTAATTTGGAAGAGATCAGAGTTTCCTGTAACACATCCCATGGATTCCCATGGGAAAATGACTTACCTTCTTAGGTTTTCCTTATAGCAACTGGCAAAAGAAAGAAAGAAAGGTTTGGGATTCCCCAGAACCTTGCCCAGGAGCATGAAACCCAGCTCCGTGAAGGAGAATCAGGTGTCTCACATCAGGCTTGGTGCAGCAGATCCCTCTGTGCCAGGTTGGCTCTGCTGCAGGAATGGGCTGGGATGACATCAGTGTAAGCAGGAGTCTAAAGCAGGGCTGGAAAAATAACACAGGAGTCAGTCTGAATGCTAAATCCCAGAGAACAGCCCAGACTTGTTCTCTGAGCCTCATTTCCTTTGTTGCATCATGGTAATATCGGTTCAGAAAGAGAGATCAGATGATATAAAATGGGCTTTAAAGAAGAGTGTTTTGTTTTCCCCCAGCGCTGCTGCTGTGGGGCCAGGCAGGGCCGTTTCTCTGGGCTGTGTGTGCTGCAGGAGCACCCCGAGGTGGGGCTGACTGCAGGAGCACCCCGTGCTGGGGCTGTGTTCTGCAGGAGCACCCCGAGGTGGGGCTGTGTTCTGCAGGAGCACCCCGAGGTGGGGCTGTGTTCTGCAGGAGCACCCCGTGCTGGGGCTGGCCGCAGGAGCACCCCGAGGTGGGGCTGGCCACAGGAGCACCCCGAGGTGGGGCTGTGTTCTGCAGGAGCACCCCGAGGTGGGGCTGTGTTCTGCAGGAGCACCCCGAGGTGGGGCTGGTCCCTCCCTGTCAGGGGAATGGTATCAGAGCCACTCCGGCAGAGCAGTGTCCATCCTGTGGTGGTCCATCACAGTGTGCTTGGCTGTGAGCAGAGGTGATGCTCAGGTAGGGGAAAGCCTGTCACCTGCAGAAAGGAAGTTCTAAAAACTTCCCTTGTTGTCTGAGCTGCCTGAAACGTAAAGGTGGAAGGGCAGCCCTGGTATGGCTATGGCCAGGCACTGTCGCACTGCCAGCGGCTTCAGAACAGAGGTGGCATCTAGTGGCTGCTGTAACCCTCTGTCCCCCGATCCCTGAGACAAGGAGGAGCCAAGGCTGAGCTTGAGCTGTAGGCTGGGCCTGGGAAAGGCTGCTCAGCTTCCCTGTGAGCTGTAAATGGGGGAGTGCCTTGGGCTGCAGCTCAGGACACAGTTGTGGGTTACTGGGACTGAGATATAAGGGGCCAGTAGTGGTGTTCAGCACAGTGGTGAGTCCCATGATTTTGAGGCCATTTCCAAACTGATGCAGATTTTATCTCACCAGTGAGCCATGGGAGAGCTGTGCTTGTGAACTGCAGCCTGCTCAGTGCTAGCCAGCTAAAATACCAGACCAAAACCAGGGAGTGCCTTTGAGCTGTCCTGATGCACTGAGTGTTTATGGAAAAGGGAAGCTGAAATTTTCTCCAAAACATTGCAGTTGTGCAGGTTTTTGTTTTCATTAATGAGCTTGTAGGCAGGGTTTGCTCCATAAACCTTTTCTAAATTCAATCCTTGTCTCAGTTTGGGTGTTTTCACGTTAAGAAGGGCAGTACTTTCTTCAGCCCATAACCAGATACCAGCTTGCTTTTAGCTGGAGTGTGTGTGATCTCCTTGGGCCAATGTAACACCCAAAGATTGGTGTCCCTCGGGATTAAAGTACGTGGTGTAGTTTCAGATGAACATGGATTATTTAAGGCATTTCTCTGGTGACCAAGTCATGAGTTTTGAGGACAGGGAACCCATGTTCCTCTGGGGATGTAGGCTGGGCATTTAGTGGGTGAGGAGCATAATGAAGACATCTGCGTATTTGACATTTCCATTAACAAGTTTCCTTCTCTTCCCAGTTAAGCTGAACCTCTCTCACTTTTAAAAGCTGTAGTCAAGCAATTTGTTTCAGCTCAGCAGTGGCATTTTTGGAAGCACATGGCCTCCGTGCCCTGAAAACTGTCCCTGTTCCCACCCTGTGGTGCTTTCGTGCAACTGCTCCACCCGGGCACTGCTGGCACTGGGGGTGGTCGGGACTCACTGCTGACAGGGAGCTCTTGTGCCTAAGGAGGGGCCAGAGTTTCTGGGCATTTTGCATCTGAAACAGAGCAGTGGGCTTAATTAGCCCATTCCATTACAGCCCATCAGATCCTGGTTCAGGAACTGGCAGGGGAAGATGTCTGGATGCTCCCTGCTGGTAGCAGAGCAGCCTTACTCCCAACTACTCCTCACCATCCCTGGGGATCAGGGAGATTTATGTCTGCCTGGAAATAAATACAGATCATTCACTTGTCTCTGGAGGAAGATAAAATGTAAACTGCCTATTTTCTGTGATACAGCACTGGAAATAGTTGGAATTTAAGATAATTATCTTTATTGCTTTTTATAGCACCCTATGAAGGCTGAAATCTAATTTGTTTTTCACTAACAGGGAACTCCTGTGGATGACTCAGAAAAATCCATTTGCTTTATTGACAGACTTGTCTGTTTGGTTGTCAGGGCAGTGTTCTCCTTGCAGGAAAAGGGAAATGCAGGTCATAACACAACAGCATGGGGTTTTAATAGAGATTCAAAGTTTGATATCTGTTGGCAAGAAGAAAAACTAAAGTTGATGTAATTAGAGTGAAGTGACACTGCTTTATTAAAAGGTTGTAAATTAGTTGATGCTTCAGTGGGTGTGCAGTAATGGTGCTCTGTGTTTTGTTTATGCAACTTGACTACACTTGAAGCTTATTAACAAGAGCTTGCTGAGAAGCTGCTTTTCCTGGGCACCTGGTGCCCCTTGGCTTTGGGAAGGAGGTGGGAGGTGCAGTTGTGCCTCTTGCCCTGTGCCTGGGGCTGCAGGCAATGCTGTGTTCCCTGTGGTTTGGGCCTGTTGCTTGCAAGGGGAGTTGTTTCTTTTCAAACTCTTCAGTCTGACTGTGAGACAGGCTCCCAGTTTTAACAAATTTCATATGTGTCTGAAGGTAGTGGACACCCCTTGTGTGAGTGAGTTGCATGCCAGCAGAGCTGGGTGTTGGGGTTGGGGGGGTTTCTGCTGCTCAGGTGCTGTGGCTCAATGAAAAGCAAACGCAGATGTCTGTGCTGCCCCTCAGCCCTTCACAAGTGGGGAGTGTGTCCTGCCTTTACCTGGCCCCCTGTGATCCACACCCCAGAGCTGCTCAGAACAAGGGACAGCAATCTTTCAACAGCCTTCCTGTAACCTCTCCCAAATTGCCCTGTGGCAGCAGGCAGTGGCTTGAGAAATGCTGGGACTGCAGGCTGATGTAGCAGAGATGTATCTAAATTGTTTCTGCCTGCTCACCCCCGAGAAGCCTAATTTATCACTCCCCTATGGGATAATGCTACAAATCACTGAATCATGGAGTGGCTTGGGTTAGAAGGAACCCTAAAGCTCACCTTGTTCCATCCCCTGTGCCATGGTCAAGGACACTTTCCTAGGTTTCTCTAAGTCCCATCCAACTTCTCCTACAGCTCAAGTTCTGAGAGGTTTAAAACCACAATGAAGAAGTCAGAAGCAATGTAGGAGTTAACTGTGTTTTCAGGGAGGAGGGATAGAGCTCCACAGAGCAGTCTTTGCCATGGAGCAGAAGTCTGTTCCTGTCAGGCCTCTGTAGCTCTCCTCAAAGAGGCAGCAGAGCAAGGAGGAGAAAACATCCCTTTAGGAAACATTAAACGAGAGCTCCATGTGGGCAGAGCAAGGTTCTTGTGCATCTCTGAAGATGTTCTAAGGGTTTGCTCAGCTTTTCATTGCTTTTCTTTCAGGAATTGACTACAAGACCACTACTATCCTGTTGGACGGCAGAAGGGTCAAGCTGGAACTCTGGTGAGTGTTTCTGAGCCTTTTTAACCCAAACCCTGGGAGCTCAGGCTGGGTGAGCAGGGACACAGGGCTGGGGGGATGCTGTACCTGGCTGTGGAGAGTGTGGACTATCCCTGGGGGTGTGGTGGGGCTTCCTGGCTATTCTTACCAGAAAGTTACTCTGGCAAACAAGATTCCTTTCTGTCAGTCAAGTAGCACAAACACCATGCTGCTCTTTTCTGGAATAGTCTGAATTCAGTCATTGTCTGTCATAACTGACCATTTTCACTGTTACTGTGCACTTGAGACCCCACATGTAGTTCTGTTGTCCAGAACTCCTGGCACAAGAAGCACATGGATATGTTAGAACAGGTTCAAAGGAGGCCATGAAGATACTCCAGGGGCTGGAGCTCCTCTGCTCTGGAGCCAGGCTGGCAGAACTGAGGGACCTGAAGAAGAGAAGGCTCCAGGGACACCTCAGAGCCCCTGCCAGGGCCTAAAGGGGCTCCAGGAGAGCTGCAGAGGGACTGGGGACAAGGCATGGAGGGACAGGACACAGGGAATGGCTTCCACTGCCAGAGGGCAGGGTTAGATTGGGAAGGAATTGTTCCCTGTGAGGGTGGGCAGGCCCTGGCACAGGGTGCCCAGAGCAGCTGTGGCTGCCCCTGGATCCCTGGCAGTGCCCAAGGCCAGGCTGGGCAGGGCTTGGAGCAGCCTGGGATGGTGGAAGGTGTCCCTGCCATGGCAGGGGTGGAACTGGTTGGTGTATAGCATCCCTTCCAACCAAACTATAACATCATTCTATATTCCCATACTGCCCTTCATCACTGAGGGACTGTTATTGTTTTGGAAGCAATACTGGATTTTCCTGATATGCAAGGATGAGAAATAGAAACAAGAGAAGGAAAGTAGAAGAATAAAACAGGTGAAACCCTTGGTGCCTCAGCAGCTGGATATTTCTCAATGCCTTGAGTAGAAAATTAAAACAAGCAGTGAACAGACATCACCACATCAGGGTAGAGTGAACCCCTGGAGAGCAGGACTGACTGGAGTGACCAGACCCTGGGACAGAGATGGGAGAACACTGCATGGGAGGAGTAACCCCTGTCTTATCTGTCAGCACCAGAGGGACAGCTGGAGTCCTTCTGGCTGAGCTTTGTCTGACTTTCTGAGGAGCTGACACAGCAGTCTGGAGATGAAAGAGGAAGGGAAGGACAGGAAAGGTAGTCTGTCCCTACCCTGGTTTTCACACAGATCCAGGAATTAGAGAATGACACAAGTCCTAAAACATGGAGTTAAATATCCCCTTACAAATGCTTGGGTCAAGTAACAGGAATATTAGTAACATGTGTGAATTGTTAAATAGGAATGAAGTCCATGTTCTAAGCCTCAGTGACTGACTCTAGCATTGTGTAGTTTGGTGGTTTAATTACACCCTTGCTCTTGGAAGCTGAATGTCCTCATTTCTTTTACAAAAAAGAACAGAAGCAGCTAATTTATCTCTTCTAGCCTCCATGTTTTTATGTGCCACTTGTTTTCTTGCCTCTCTTGTAAGATACCTATTTTAACATTTCAGTCCCAAGTGTGTAGTAACTTAGTGCTTCCCTCTTGAAACCATCTTTTTATAATGTACTCCTTGAGCTGGAGAGCAGCACAGAAACTGAAAAGCTGATAACACTGATTGATGATGCCTTAGTGTGATCTTTTACCATTATTTACCCAGTATTTGATTGTTGAGGGAGAAGGCCAGGTAACCACAGGCTGTTAGATTGATGTCCAGGATCCTACAAAGCTTTAGATCTGAAAAAATTACTGTCCTGCACATGAGGGAAGTATGTTTTTCGTAGAGCTGCAAATCTGGGGCTGAGGGATTCCTCAGCCTTCTCAGTGGTCATTAAAGTGTCTTTTATCCTGGCCCAGGGAATAGATTTGAGAAATAATGACCATATTATGTCTCTGATTAGCCTGACACATTTCAGTATATCCTGGTTAAATCAGAGTGCTGGACTCTGGTGTCTTGTTCCAGAAGGGCATTGAGCGGTGCTGGCAGTGTTGTCAAACTTAGTTGCACTTTGTCCAGACAGGACAAACTCTAGTGACTGAAAAAGCCCCTTATTGTCACAGTGGTCTGGAAACACTGTACCCCACTCCTGATCCCCAGCTTTCTGAGGCTATATAGCCCAGGTCTGTCAGGGATCTGGGTATAAAGAGAATTCCCTTTATTTTTGTTAAAATGTATTGGAAAAACAGGTGAAGCCTAGTGCAAGGCAATTTCTCCTCCTGTGAGTGGTCATATTTAAGTTGGCTGTTCTCCATGGCTGGGAGACCTCTGCAGACTCACTCTGACTTTGAACTCCTGTGGACTCGAGGGAACTAGGCAGAAAATCTTTTGCCCAGAGGAGTAAAATACTTATACCCTCACACATCATCCAGTAGTGCTGCAGCCCAAGGTTTGGGCTTGTATCTTCTCCATGGGAAGCACGGTGACAGTGACAACCTGTACCCAAAGGTAGAGATGTACCCACTGGTTCTTCCCCAGAAGAATCCACCATGCAGACAACTTTGGGTACCATGTACATCCTAAAGATCTGACTAGATAAACCCTGATTTCTATTTTGTTTCTTTATGGCCAGTAGGAGATGTGCAGTATGGGAGTCAGTTCTCCACATGTCATAGCTGTAACTTTTCTGTGTTTTAGGGACACCTCAGGGCAAGGAAGATTTTGCACTATTTTCAGATCCTACTCCAGGGGAGCCCAGGTAAGTGCTGTTCTCAGGGCTTTGCTTTAACATTACTTTAATATTTGTTTTAACTTTAGGCTGTGTAAGTCTTTCTTGTCATAGTAGAGAGCTCTGAAGAGGAATGCACTGATCACCAAAAGGATCTCTGTAGATGATAAGAGACACTCAATGTTGTCATGTTGCCTGGGATTCTGTTCTTATGAAGTGGTGGGAGAGAAGGGAGTGAATGGCAGAGTTTGCTAAACTCCTACAGGAAAGGTCTGTGCAGACAATATTCAGTCTCAATTTCTAGAGGAGGGCTGAGAGGTCGTTAGAGAGAATGAGGCAATTCTCGCTCTAGATCTGCCTCAGCTTTAATGTGGGAGCTCCTACTTTCTGAGGTTTTTAAAATTTGTTTAAATATGGCACTGGCTTTCCCAATGGAGTTCTTCCAGTCTGTGTTGCTTTCGAGTCAGTTCCAAAAATAGGGGTGGCTCCTACTTGCATGTTTGAGGCAGACTTGAAACTAGAGCAGCTCAATTGGAACGTAAAGTATGTGTGTTCCTCAAAACATGAGGCAGAGTGTTACATTTTGAGTTTCTCCTTTGGGCCCCGCTCCAGAATAGCATCAAGATTCTCAACAGCACAAAAATCTTGTGGTCGTCTGGAAAATTGCTGTTTCATAGTGCTGACAGTCCTGCTGTTGTCCTTTTAGTAACATGGCAGGGTCCCTCCAGGATAAAGTTTACCTAAGTTAAATGAGTTACTTTATTTTCCTTATTGTTTTCAAGTTGGAAGCTTTGGAGAAAATTCCTCCTCTGTTAGACACTAGGAGTTAGAAGCTGTGTATCAGCCTCCTGAGCAGGCCAGTATCCTGGGAAATCACCAGCCTTTGGGAAATGTTGTACTTCTACTCAAGCTCTTACCACTCCTGGCTTTTTGCCCCTTGTATCTGTAGACCTTTGCTTTGCTAACTGGCAAAATCCACGTTGTTCTCCTTCTCTGACTTCCTGCAAATTCACTTGTGCTGTAGACATAGGAGCACCTCACCTGGAGTGTGCTGTTGAGATCTCCCCGTGTCCTGTTTATTCATGTTAGTGCACATCTCTGGTGGTCTGGAGGCTTTGAGGCAGCTCCTTTGAAGCAGAGGCCAATTTCCTGGTGCTTGCAGAAAAGTGCATGGGAAGGAGAATTGGAGTTCTGCAGTGGGAGAGTGCAGCATCTCCCGTTCACATGTTCAGTCCCGAGTCTGAGTTTCTTTCAGCTTCTGCATTTCATTGCTTTCAGCCTCTACATTTCATTTTCTTTCAGCCTTTACTACTTCTCAGAAAAATCTAGAATCCAAATCACATATTCACAGTTTGTATTGGAAGGGACCTTAAGGCTCGCCTCATTCCAACCCCTCCCATCTGCAGGGACATCCTCCACTAGACCTGTGTGCTCCAAGCCCCATCCAGCCTGGCCTTGAGCACTTCCAGGGATCAGGAATCCACGACCTCCTCATGGAACCTGTGGGCTTGAGGCCATGTTGCTTCCCTCACCAGTTAGAAGTGAACGGAACTGGTCAGTGTGGTTTTCTGGTGACCACAGAACTCTGCTTTGGTCAGGCTCTTTCTAAGACCTTGCTGTGTCAGATGCTCAGGTCAAACTGGGAATGAAAAGCAGCAACTACTGTGTCCAGGAATGCCACCTGGGAGCTTTTAGCCCTGTGTGCAGCCACTGTGCACAAGTGGTTACTCCCCTTGGTGTGACCTGGGAGCTCCTCAGAGCAGTGCTGTGTCTTGGCAGGGCTGCACCCTCAGAGCCTGAGCCCATATGCCAGACCTTGTACCTGCTGCTGCCACAGAGCAAACTGGGACACAGGGCAAAGCTGAAATGGGCAGTGATGAGAGCACTCCAGTTGGATGGGGAGAGAGACACACATCTGTCTGGAACCTGCATGGAGCTGTGAGGCAGTGGTGCAGCACCTCCATGTCATTCCTGCAGTCTCTTCTCCCTGGACACTGCATTTGGGTGCCACAAGCTGTCATGTACCTGGCTGCCCACAGGCTTGAAAGGGATTGATTTTCTCTTCCTTCCACAAAGTGAAGCTCTTGGCCTTCTTCAGCTGTATTTATCAGTATTGCTGGAGGAGCTCTCACCTGAGCATCAGCAAGGTTTGCCTCATCCATCTCACTGCCTACCCCTCCCAAGGAGTCTGAGAGACAGTGAACCTCCTCAGCCAGGCAGGGGGATCTCTAATGGGGATGCTTTATAGAATCATGGAATCACTAGGGTTGAAAAAGCCCTCTGAGATCATCTAGTTAAACCAGGAACTCAGCACTGTCAAGGCCCCAGCTAAACCATGTCTCTCAGCATCAAATTCTGCATGGATTTCTTTTAACATCTCCAGAGATGGTGACTCCACCAGTGCACTGAACAGCCTGTGTCAATGCCTGACTACCGTTTCAGTGAAGAAATTACCCCAAAATGCAATCTAAACTTCCTCTAGCACAACTTGAGGTTGCTTCTTCTCACCCTGTCACTTCTTACCTGGGAGAAGAGACTAATCCCCACCTGACTCCCACTTCCTTTCAGGAAGTTGTAGAGAGCAATTCACTGCTGAATGCTGGGGTATGGAGCTCACTTGCACAGCAAGGTGTAGCTCACACCTTTGCCTCAAGACTGCCCTCTGCTTGTGCAACAAATACCTTTTCCAAAGTGCTGTTGTGATGTCTTAATCCTGGTCTGCCCAAACAGTCAATGCTTAAAAGCAGCAAACCAGCCCTAAAGAACAAGGTTGCCTTGGATGAGGAGAGGTGATTCCCAAGGAAAGTCTCTCCAGGCCCTCTGAAAGTGCCCAGGAGATGAGCACAGGGAAGGTGCCTCTTGAAAATGACTGGAGTCCTTGTACATCTTCTCCAGGTGGTTTGGAGTAAAACTCAGATTGTTTTCAGCAACAAATGGTTGGCTCCCATGTGATGTTCCAGTGTTATTCCTGTATTAACAGGAATCCAGATACCATGTCTCTTAAAAAACTCACCACAACTTGCAGTGGAAGAAGAAAGTATCTAAATTTATACTCTGAATGTTTAACCAAAGCAAGAGGACTGTTTGTTTTGAATAACAAATGCCTGTGTGACTGCAAGGATGGACTTCCAACACCTCCAGTTATTTTCAGTATGCAGAAGCTGACTTCTGGCATGGCCTTAGCATAAATACAGCATAACCTATGTGGTCTTGGCAGAGAAACACAGAGATGCTTCTGAGTTCTCTGATTTAGAATTACAGAATGGTTTGGGTTGGAAGGGACCTTAAAGTTCATCCCATCCCACCCCTGCCATGGCAGGGACACCTTCCACTGTCCCAGGCTGTTCCAAGCCCTGCCCAGCCTGGCCTTGGGCACTTCCAGGGATCCAGGGGCAGCCACAGCTGCTCTGGGCACCCTGTGCCAGGGCCTGCCCACCCTCACAGGGAACAATTCCTAATTCCCAATATCCCATCTAACTCTGCCCACTGGGAGTGGGAAGCCATTCCCTGTGTCCTGTCATTTTATGCCCTTATCAAAGTTCTTTTGCAGTTCTTTTGGAGCCCCTTTAGGCCCTGACAGGGGCTCTGAGGTGTCCCTGGAGCCTTCTCCTCTCCAGGTGAGCACCCCCAGCTCTCTCAGAGGGGCTCCTGCCCTTGGAGCATCTTCATGGCCTCCTCTGGACTATTACAAGATGTCCACATCCCTCATGTTGGAGGCCCCAGAGCTGGGTGTAGTACAGGTGTGGTCTCCAGGATGTATTCAGGGCTGTGTACTGTAGTGGCTTCTTAACTGCACTTGTTTGCTTTCCTTTCTACTGTCTTGGAATCATCAGACTTCAAGACTTCTGCTGTAGGAAGGCTGATGCAAATCCCCTTGGAGGCAGGAGAAACAGCTTATTGAAACTAAAAGCCAACAGCTCAGGAAGAACAAATCCAGCAGAGAAAAGAGGTGCCAGCGTGGGAAAAGCTCTGAAGTTCAGTGTGATATTTGTACAAGAACAGGTTGGTGTAAACTGGCCTTGAGCACCTTCATGCTGAGAACTAGTGGAAGGTCCTCACTGACTAGAGGACTAAAGAGCTCAAGGGGAGCTTGAAGAATGAGGTTCCAGAGGGGACTTGTACAGGTTGGCTGAGAGCAGGAGGCTGGCAGCCCTTACCCAGGTCTGAATAACCAGTGCTTAAGAGAATCCTTGTTATGAAAAGTACCTCTAAGCCAGGGAAGCATGCCTGACTTTCCCACACACTCTTTATTGTTTCTGAAGTGTAGTGATAAAATTGAATTTTCTGAAGTAGACCCTGGAGAGGTTGCAACATGGAAAAACAGTCTCTGGACAGCAAGCAGACCTTCTTGGGAGTTCTTTTTTCCCTCATGGCACAGCCTGGTGCAGTGCTCAGGCTGAACTTCAGGTTGGTCCCTCTCCAGAGAAAGGACTCGAGTACCTTGATGCCTTCCCCCGTTTCACCTCCACACCACTGGCCTGGGTCCCGAGCCATGTGACTTTCATGTTCAGCAGGAACTTTTTCCTCTTGAAATTATCTGCAGTAAAACATCCTTGCTGCCCCTGATGAGCTGGCTCTGAGCAAGAACCAGCCTCTTCTTCCAGCATGATTGCCTCAGGGTTTGCTGTGAGGATCACAGGTCTCTTGCCTTCCTCCCTGCCCTGCATTAGCAGATCTGATCTCGTCAGGGGCACAAGGAGCTCTTGGGCTCCAGCTTGTGGTGCTGGTGTGCCTTGGGCCCCTCTTCTTTTCTCTTGCCTCCCTAGGTGTTGAGTTTCCACTTCATTGCCTTCTGTCTTGGGGTCTGATGGGCCAGCAGGTCCTGAGCACATCACTTCAGGGTCTCCTTTTGAGGCAGAAGAGGAGCATTTGTGTCTGGGGAAGCACTGGCCTCCAGGCACTGATGGGGCACGGGGAGTGTGCACTCAGTCATGGTGACTGCAGGGCCAGGGAGGAGGGAGGGATGGAAACCAAGTAGTGTTGCACCCTGCAAAGCCAACTCGGGCAGTCTGGAGCTTGCTGTGTTGCAGAAGGATTTTATGTTAATTGTCACAGCATGGGGTACAGTGACAAGTATTTAGTGTGCTTAAAGGTGCTGCAGAAATCTTTTTGCTCTTGGACTTCTGTTCCTTTTCTGCTTGCCTTCTAGTCTCAGTCATTCCAGCAGAGCTGGCTCGCTGATCTCGGCTGTTTGAGCAGCTGTGAGCAAATGCAAACTATTCCAAGAGTGATCACAGGGGGGAGAAAGAGCTGTGGTGGTGCTTCCTGGTCTAGGCAGGAAGAAGCAGTATTAGGATCCTTCCTGATGTCCTCATATGCCAGCAATTTAAACTGTTTCTGCAAATGTGGCTTGCCAAACTCTTCCCAGACAGTGTGATAAAATGCTCCCATCTTGCAGCAAAGCTGCAGCCCTAAAGAAAGGATGAATATTGTTGAGTTCTGCTTAGGCAGGTGGTTTGAGGAGCTGCTGTTTATCCTCTTCAGGGCTTCTTAGTATGCAGAAAGGTGGTGGATTTTTGGTAGCTCAGCAGACTTGGGTGTAGATTAAGCCCTCCCTTATGGCTTTTTTGGTTACTACAAATACTTCACCTGCCATGGGTCATTTGGACAGGATTGTCCAGCTGCTGGAGGAGCCTGCAAAATACTTATCAAAAGCTCAGTGATAAATACCCCCCAGTGTTGGGAAGAGGATTGGCAGCAGGATGTCACTGCCCATGAGGCAGTGTCCGAGGTGCCAGCTGGAAAGCCACGATCAAAAGGAGATGTGAAAGAGCAGGAGACAGAGTGTTCTGGTTCCTGTCAGCACTGGACCTTCTGTTTAAGGTTTATTTCATCCTGTGGGACAGAAAATTCATTCTGAGGGGCTCTTCAGCCTTCTTCAGCAACAGCTTTTTTCCATCAGTGGAGAATATCAGTAAGTGACACTTTCCTGGCTACCCTGTCACCTGCCTGCATTGGGCTGAGGTCCTTGGCAGTTGTGCAAGTGTTCCTAGCAGCTTCTTATGTGCTGGAAGCCCCTAAAGCACCTGGGAAGCTTTTTTAGACAAGCCTGCTTTGCATTGACAGTGTGCAAGCTGATTTTCTCTTACCTTTAAAAGCTTTTTGCTTATAAACCTGGTCCAAACCTGCTGCAAGCAGGCAGAGATGATATTTCCCCACCACCACCTCAGTTACATGGACAGGTCTTTGTGTAAGCTCCTGCTGGAAGCAAATTTGGGGTTTGGCAGAGTAAGTGTCCACATGTGCTGCTGGATACAATAACTGGTGGTCTCTCTGTGTTCCTTGTTCACTATGGGAAGCACTCATGTGGAAATTTTTGTCACTGGCTTCTGAGGGTTGTGCCAATCCCAGTAGTGTGGAACAAAACCAGAGTGGGAATGAACTCTGAAAATCCAACTGTGAAAAGACCCCAGATGGATCTGGGGATGAGTCCAGTCAGCTTCTAAAGACCCCAGATGGATCTGGGGATGAGTCCAGTCAGCTTCTACCTACACAGAAGCTGTAGGCAGGCTGGGGAGGAAAAGAAGGAAGGCTCTTTGAGGGTTATGAGGGGTCCAGGTCTCCTTGGTCTGAGAAGCTGAATGTGGAACTTTTCACTCTGTACTGTGGGAACCTGGAGTACATAATGGTACAAAAGGGCTTTGTGAAACTAAAAATTGAAAGCTGTGGAGACAATAGGGTGTTGACAGCCATCTAAGCACTTAGAGAACAAATTAGGCTGCAAATGGGAAACTGTTCATTTGTTGAGTTGAGGAAATTAAAATTCTGTGCATGTTATTCCAAAGGAGACTTTAAAAAAGCCTGACAGATCTTACTTGGAACTGTCTGCAGAGATGGAGCCAGCCCCCTCCTTGTGCATGGCTGAGTGCTGTTCTCTCTGGGGCAGAAATGGCAGTGACAAAGTGGCTTTGGGATGTGTGCTCTGGGAACGTGGGGTCTGCAGCATGCCAGTGCTACTTGGAAGCAGTGTGAGGTTATCTGGAGCACCAGGAGCTGGCCAGGGGTTGAGCAGCCTCCTTCCTGCCCCTGCTGAGCTGCAGCACAGCTGGGCTCCATACCCAGCTGGGGATGGAGCAAGGCAAGGGCAGCTTGGCCTCCGTGTCTCCTGACCTGTGAGAAGCTCTCCTGGACAATCTAAACCTGTGTGCTGGAGCCATGGTGTGGCTTGGAGGATCAGCTGGCAGACAAAGGGTCATGTTTTGCATTTAGAAATCATGGTCTTGTCCTTCTACGCTGCTGAGAACGTTAGGGGTGTGTGTTTTTGCTGAAGTTTTATCCTTATTCCTATTCAAAGAAGATCCAGGCAGAGGCTGCCAGCAAGCTTAAGAACTCTCTCCTCCTCAGGCATATTCCTGGCAGAAATAATCGTCACAAACTAGGTCTTGGGTCTGTTTTTCTTGGCTGAAGGAATTTGTCAATCCAGAAAAGAAGCAAGGAGACTTTATTTATCTTGCTGGCCATTTGTGTTGGAAGGGGCTCATCAAACCCTTTGCTTCGTTATTTACTGACTCTCATTAATTCTCACAGCCTTGGGGGCTAGAAATCAAAACAAATAGATGAAAAATTAAAAGAAAGCTCAGACTCTTCTTTTCTTTTTTTTTTTTTTTTAATATGCAATTAAAATGTGATGTGAGAGTAGGTATTTCCAGACTGGGTCCTTGACAAGCAGTATCTTTGGTTTTGTGGGACTTGTTTTTTGGGATTTTTTAATTATGGAAAATCATTACTTCCTTCTTATTTTTCCTCTCTAAATCTAGGAAAAACTGATTCTTTTCTCATCCAAAACAAAAACAACCTCAATTTCTTTTGATTATGTAGTTTTTGGACTGTCCTAAAAATGAAACTACAAAAAATTACAGACTCCAGGTAGGAGCTCCAGACTTTCCTTGAAGGAAACTGAAGATGTTTTCCCCACCCCACAGATGCTTCTGCCATTATGTAAACTCACCTTCAGATCCTACAGAACAGCATCAAACCCAGACTTTGAGGGGCTTTCTCTTTGTGTTGGACTGTCAAACATGAAGCCAACCCATCTGGCTTGCCTTTTGTGCTCGCTGCCCTTCTATTTTTGTGCATTTTGAGCCTTTCTCCACAAATGCAGATGTGGAGAGGACAGAAAAAACAAACTTCACCTGGAGAGTGATTGCCTGGCATGGAAGCAGTGGGCAGTGAGGGTGGGGGTACAGCTCAAGAATCAGAATTGTGCTACAAAGAAGAGTCTGAATTGTTATAAAATTACAGAATTGGTCAGGCTTTGAGAGCTGCTTATTCCAGAAGAGCTGAGAGGGAGGCAGACAAGGTCCAGGCACACCCAGTGCATTCCAGGAGCAGCTGCTGTTCCATGAGGGGGAGCAGTGCTAGTGCCAGCTCCAGATGTGACTTTATTATGAGAATTCAGGTGCCTTTGTGGCCTGATGCCAGTTTATCATTCCTGTGTACTCCACATTTCATGTTAATGATTTTTTTTTGTGAATTTGAGGTATATCATACACAGAGCTTCTGCACAGGCTCCTCTCAGTTCACCACAGGGGCTGGCAGCAGCAAGGGCTGCAAAGCTGAGGTTTGGCAGGACTGGGCAGCTTGTGTTTCCCATCTGTGTAGCACACCTTCCATTTCAGTGGGCAGAGGAGCAGCTCCACTGGTACATGAGGTGCTCCCTGCTCCCTGACTCGTACCAGGGCAGTGCTGGGAGTGCCTCAGCTCTCTCCTTCCTGTGCTCAATCAATTTCAGCTCCTGGGCTGAAAGCTGAGACCTTCCTTGGCCAATTTGAGATCTCTGCTTGTGCTGGGGCTTTGCTGTGGGGGATGGCTGTTCCTGGAGGAGACCCCTGATTCAGAGAAGGCTGATTCTGCAGAATCTGGTGCTGGTTTGGTTTGCCCTTAGTCTTGCTGCTGCTGGGTTCCCTTTCATCCAGCACTGCCTTCCCAGCTGGGTTCCTTCTCTCTCAGCACAGCATCATCTCCTCTTCCCTAATTCCCATTCCAGGCTTCTTGTATTGAGGTTCTGCCGAGTCAGCTTGGAGTGCCTGTTGTCACTTGGAATGTCCTTTATTGCAAAGAAGAGTGACAAGAAGTCAGAAAAATAATGGGAGGATTGCAGAGAGGCTCTGCTGAGGACAATTCCATAAATGCTGTCTGTGCCCAGCTGGTACCAAGAGGCAGCTCCTGACTCATGTGCCTGCAGGGCCAGGCACAGACTCCTTTCCTTGTGTCTGTCCTCAGAAACACTCAGATTCAAGAAAAGCTTATTTGCTGGGAGATGCTGTGGACCTGAGTGGTGGCCAACAGTCTGGCCATGCTCCTGGGTCCTGCCAGCCCGGCTTGGGCTGAGATGGAGACTCCTCAGAGCTGCTCCTTGTCTTTCCTGCCTTGAGTCATGCCTGTGCTGCTGCCAGCACCATGTGCTGCACCTGAGGAGGTGACTGGGAAGCAAGTCATGGATGTGGGTGGTGTTCAGGGACAGTGGATGTCAGCCTGAGGATGCTGTAGGTACCTCTGGCCTGAAGAAAGCGTCCTCTGCCAGTGTGGCAGTGACAGTGACACCTTCCATGAAGTCTGGAGGGATCCTAGTCCTGAGAGCTCAGCTGTGGAGATACTGTGGTGCTTATCAGCATTATTCATCTTCTTCTGTGTCAGCAAAGGAGTCACAGTCACGCAGGTTCTGGAGAAGAGGGTGTGCTTGAAAATTCCTTCCTGTCCTGCTGCCTCCTCACCACTGACTGCAGCTGTTCTGTGTAAGGGGATAGAGAAGAAGGTGTATTTGTGCCTCAGCAAGTTTGTATCAAGAGTTGTGACAGGAGAAGGGTGTGTTTTGCTCCTCCAGATAGAGCCACCAAGGCAGTTCCTCCTCCTGTGTAGAGACTGCAGCTTTGGAAATTATTTGGTGGATACCAGAGCCAAAACAGGAGTAAAATGTTCCCTAATGACCGGGGACTGCAGTAGCACAGCCCTGTTGTCTCAATTTTTGCCCTATCAGCACACAAACAGTGCAGCTGGAGCAATGTTCTGTCCCTTTGCTTCTTGGTTTCTGCGTGTGGGGGTCTGTCAGGGGTGTCCTGTCCCTTTTACATTGCCTGCTATGGAACTTCCTGATTGCTTCTGGTTGTGTTCTACCAGGGAATTCTCTTGGTGTACGACATCACTAATCGCTGGTCCTTTGATGGGATAGACCGATGGATAAAGGAAATAGATGAGGTAAGTGAATGGAGGAACACATGCAATGATCTATAGCAGAGACATGGGGTTACCTGACATGGGGACAGGAATGGCTCTGCAGTGCAGTCATAAGTGGAAAAGCAATAAATGTCTGCCCTCCACCTCTGTGTAAATCTGGAGTAGTAGGAAATGGCTCAGGAATGGTCAAGAAAGACAGGAAAGTTCCCTCAGAAATTAATGGACTGAGGTGACAAATTAGTTGTCCCCACCACACAGAGGTGCTGCTGGGCAGTCCCTTGGCCACAGAGCAGCATCTGCTTCTTTTCCCTTACTGCTACTGCAGCTCAGCAGAATGCTGGGTGTAGCCACGATTTCTTCACTTCTCTCCTTGCTGCAGCACGCTCCAGGTGTCCCCCGGATCCTGGTGGGAAACAGGCTGCACCTGGCCTTCAAGCGGCAGGTGCCGACGGAGCAGGCGCGCGCCTACGCCGAGAAGAACTGCATGACCTTCTTCGAGGTGAGCCCCCTGTGCAACTTCAACGTCATCGAGTCCTTCACGGAGCTGTCCCGCATCGTCCTCATGCGGCACGGCATGGAGAAGATCTGGAGACCCAACCGAGGTCAGTGGGCAGGAGGGTGCTCCGGGGGGAGCTTTGGGATCGCGTGGAGCCCTGGGGCTGTGGCTGCCCGGGTGGGAGCTGTGGAACTGTGGGAGCTGCATCCACCAGACAGGGAGAAATGCCTCGGGCCAGACAAGCTGAAGCTGAGCCAGGAGCTGCCTGTGCTGGCGTGGGGATGGGCAGCTCCAGAGGGCAATTCAGCATGTCTGGGACCTGAAGTGCTCTGGGGCATCCTCTTGCTTTCCACTTACTCTGGATGAGGCTGAGGGCAAATAAGCTCCCACACTGAAAGTACTTCAATCAAACAGCTGTGTGGGGTAAATCCAAGTGTAAGTATCTCACTCCTTGCCCTTGCCTGAGCCTGTCTTCTTCATTTTGGAGGGAAGCAGAGTGTGCCCCAAGAACTGAAAGGGACTAAATCTCATCCCTGCTGACAGCATGTAGCAGTGGGCTGGGTTATTCCATATATCCAGGCATGTATGCCACAGGGAGGGAAACCACAAGCAAATTCCATGTTATGTCTCAGCCTGTTGAATTTGAAGCAGAATAATCTCACTTCCCACATTATTCCTGGCTGGAGGCAGTGTGTACCACTGCAGTGTGAGCAGCAGCAGATCTGTGTTCCTGGAGTGACCTGCTCTCATATGGACCTTCAACCCCTGCTCACTGGGGTGAGAAAATCCTGTTTGCTAACCCCAGTCACCAGATTTTCTGCCTGGGCTCCTATCCCAAACCTGGCTGCTGTGCCATGGTCTGCAGGTCACAGAGGAGTGGTGGGCAGGGACTGGGCTGAATACACAGACCTTTCCTGAATCTTTTCCAAAGGATTTGTGACTGCAGACTGCCTGCTTGGGAAGGGAAAAGGCAACAGGAAACAGCCTCAAATTGTGCCATAGGAGGCTTAGATTAACATTATGGGAAATTTCCTCACAAAAAGGGTGGTCAGGCACTTAAACAGTGCCCAGGGCAGCAGTGGAGTCACCATCCCTGGAAGTGTTCAATAAAGATGCAGATGTGGCACTTGGGGACATGGTTTAGTGGAGGCATCGGCAGTGCTGGGGGAATGGTTGGACTCGATGGTCTTAGAAGGCCTTTCTAACCAAAATGATTCTGTGATTGCACGAATGGGGGCTCCCTAGCAGGGATGGGGATCTGCCTGCTCGGGAATGGCAGCGTGGCTTTGGCAGGCGGGAGGATAACGAGTGCCCTCGTGTGGCCCCTGGCTGGGAATTCCCCCGCAGGGAGAGGGACTTCGCAAGGCAGGCTCACATGGTGCAGGCTGAGCTGGGAGGATGCTGGGAAACTGGAACGGGCAGAGTGGTGTTCTGAGTGCTCTGGCTTGTTGGGGTCTCTGTGGCCTGGAGGTTTAGAGCTGCCCCCGAGCAGATCCCATTTGACACGGTCCTGTTTCAGGACTTGCTGACCCTGTTGCCTCTTTCCCAGGCATGTCCTGGTTGCCAGAGGATGGGTTGAGAAGCCAAGTGTCTGTCAGGAACGTGAGCCAGGCTCTGCCAGCCCCGGGTGCTGAGCAGAGCAGGGCTGGCAGTGTCTAACCCTGTGTTCACACCAAAGCTGGTGTCTGGCAAAGCACAAACCTCCAACAGCAAAGCTCACCTTGATTTCCCAAGCTTCTGTCCTAAATATCCTGCTCCCTACTCCCGGCTCCTGTGCAATCATTATTGACATATCTCCCTGAGGAGCTGGAGCTGTGCAGTGTAAGGAATAGTTGTGGGGGAAGAGCAGCCCAGGAGATCTCCTGGCCCTGACTGTGTGGTGCTTTCTCCCCGCAGTGTTCAGCTTGCAGGACCTGTGCTGCCGAGCCATCGTGTCCTGCACCCCGGTGCACCTCATCGACAAGCTGCCCTTGCCCGTCACCATCAAGAGCCACCTGAAGTCCTTCTCCATGGCCAACGGGATGAACGCCGTGATGATGCACGGCCGCTCCTACTCCCTGGCCAGCAGCGGGGGCGGGAGCAGCAGCAAAGGGAACAGCTTGAAGAGATCCAAATCCATCCGGCCGCCCCAGAGCCCCCCACAGAACTGCTCACGCAACAACTGCAAGATCTCTTAGCAGGATGGGCACCCTGAGCTTCTGTCGGATCCACACCCACCCGCCGATGTACAGCTGTTTGCACACTGAACCCTTTTCCACTGGATCCTTTCAGATGGGCCACGGTTGCTTTTCCAATGGCACGCACAAGCGTTAGGAATGTGCTCACGTTTTGGCTTGGCATAGGAAGAAGCATGGTGCCGGCTGGATCCCGCAGCGCTGGCGGGGAGAGGATCTGCCAAGTGACCCTCCAAGAATGCTTTGGGCTTTGCCTCTTGGCCTGGGGTGGAAAATTCAGCAGCTGCCGGGTTAGGGAGGGGGGAAGGGGAAAAAAAGCTCATCCAGTCTCAATGGAGCAATGGATTTAATGGAAGATTTGAGAGGCTTAAGGGAGTAGGCAAGGAGAGTCTGTGCTGCAACTTTAACTCTTGGCCTCCTGAACAGATTGCTGGTGCAATAGTGATCATTGGATGTAGGCAAAAAGGGACAGGGGACTAATGACAGTTTTCACCAGGACGTTAACCTGCTGTTGCCAAAAAAACCAGAAAGCAAGGGAAGAGTTGGCCGATTGGAAAGGGGAAGGCAGCGCTCCGTTCGCCGCCTTCACTTATTTATGTAAATATTATACATATATATAAATATCTCTTGTTTTTTAAGGGTTTTTTTAAGAAGCAGTCAGGGAAAATTTTATGCAGCCATGTAAATACAAGCACTGGATTGACTTTCCCAGTGTCAGCAAAGGGGACAAGTGGAGGATTTTCCAATGAAAACACATAAATGCTTTAAGAGACTTTCCCTCACCTCTGGGCTTGTGCTGGTGCTTTTAAATACTACATGTGCAGAAGGAAAGGACAATTGGTGTGGAACATGCCCCAAGCTGCTCTGTTCCTATCATTCACTAGAACCTGTGAAGGCAAGGTGGGATGGCAGTGCATGGAGAAGCAGAGCAGTGAGGCCAGGGTCCTGGGGGTTGGAGTGTTTTGGCAGGCAGGAGGAAGAGGCAGCTCTGGGGTCAGACTGAGGCCTTGCTTACTTTGTGCTTTCTCATCGGGGATTTGGGAGCAGCTGGTGGAAGCATTGTGCCTAAAGCAGAGGAAAAATGCTGAATTTTGTCCCTTATTGTTGCAAAGTCTCATCCATTGCTTCTAGTGCCCTCCATCCATGTCAGCACCACATGTGACAGCTCCTGGATCCTGGCTGCTTCCAGCTTTGCTTTCCCAAAGATGCTGCCTGAGCTCACGCTGCTGTGGCTCCTCCTGGATGAAAGTGGGCAAGGACAGAAATGGCTTTTCCCACTGGAGCATGAAGGAGCAGGGACTGGGAAGGTGGAAGGTTGGGGTGAGGAAATGGCAATCTCCAGGTCCCTCCGTGGCAAAATCACTTGGCTCTTGGAGCAATCCCAGGAGATTGGGAGAGCAAACTGCTTTGCTCCATGGCATGGCTCCTGGATCTTGGAGGGGCAGTAGCTTGGGATGGATCTTCTGTCAAGCAAGTGCACCTGCCTCTCTGGCTTTGTTCCACAGCTGACCTGTGCTGGAAGTTCACCTGCAAACAGAAATAGCACCCAGCCCTTATCCCAAAAGCTGAGGGAGCCTGGCAGTGGGGCCGGGCTATGGTGGCAGGTTCTCATGGGTGGCCAGGGTGTGCAGACTGTGATAGCGTGGTAGCAAGTGAAGTGTACAGTGCTGCCATCTCCTCCTGGGATTGCTGGCTCTGCTCCCCCTTTCCAGGCAGCCTGGGGCACTGCACGGGCAGAATGAAGCCGCTGCAGCGGCCGACGGACCCGCTGTGTCCTGGCAGCAGGGACAGGAGGGACGCGTCCACCTGCGGGGACACCGCGTCCCTCGCTCCCAAGCCGACCTGGGGGGTGCTGGAGGCTTCCCCCTCCCCTCTCTGCAGAGCACAGCACAGGCAGGTCTCTTGGCTCGGTTCTCTCGTGCTTTATCACCCAGCTCAAGTGAGCGAGGACAGAATTAAACCCCAGGCAGGTGGAGGGGGAGAGGAATCCTTTGAAGGGGTGCTTTGGCTCAAGAGCAAAGCCGCAGCCGGGCTGTCCTGGTGGCACGAAGGCCAGGGGATTTGGAGAACCTGTCTGGATGGCTGGCACCTGTTTCCCATCACTTAACACACAGCAGAAGACAATCGCTGGCTCAGCAGCACAGGGATATACGGCCAACAGGTGACCAGCACTGCCAAGGGCAGGAATCACCCGGGCCCGGCGCCGGTGTGTGGGACAAAGAGGAGAACAGGATCCTTCCTGGAATCACCAAGCTGCTGCATGTCTCAAAACTCGCTGTACCTCTGCTTTGGTTTGGCTGTGCCACGTGTGCCACCTCCCCATGCTGTTTCCCTGTGGTTGGTTTAGGTTTTGTCACCCTAAAGTCTCACAGATCCTGTCTGGAGTGGGGATGGAGGATTTCCCTGGAGTGATTGCCCAGCAACAAACTTTTTTTTATTTTTTAATTTAAAAGGAAAAGATTCTTGCATCTGATGTCAACACTAGTCTGTAGCTGCTCTCCAACACTTGTACCATTCCTGAGTTGGGTTTTTTTTGGACTATCCTTTTATTTTTTTATTCCTTTGTACAGTCAGTGTTGTTTAACTGATTCTACATGGTTTTGTTTTGTATAAATTAAAGTCTTTTTGTTTGTTTTGAACTACCAATTGAAAAGAGGAGAAATTGTATTCGTTTTTGTGTGGGCTCAGAAGAGGTTGAAGGGAAAAAGCTGGTGGTTTTGCCCATGCCTGGGGATTTGGGACTGTTTGTGTTACAAGTGTATATTCCCATTTCTAGGTCATCTACAAAATAACTTGAATTATTTTCTGGGGAGCCATGATTCCTGTTCTGTAGACGCAGAGGATAAATCTGTTCTTGATTCTCACAGAATCACTGATTTGGGGTAATGGAGCCCTAAGAAAACACAAACTCATCTCTAACAGGGCTGGTGCTGTAGGTGGCTGGAGGAAGCCATGCTCTCCAACAGTTTGCCAGGAATTGCGCCCAGTCCCTGCTCCACAGGGCAGCACAAGTACAGTCAAACCCTAAATCCCTTGTTTGGATCTGGATGATCCTGGGGGAGCAGCAAGTGCTGTGGCAGACCAGACTGGAGAAAGCCGTCCTGGGACAAATGGGACTGAAAGGGAGAGGATGCTGCAGGGAGCTCAGAGCACCAGTGTCACACCAGAGTGGCCTTTGGAGGTACCAGGAGCCCCAGAGAAGGGGCATTTGATCCTGGGCTGGAGGGAGACTTCTTGTCTGATCCCCTTCTCCCAGCCCACCTCCCCTTGACCTCCCTTTTCCCCTGCCTTCTCACTTCCCTAGGATCAGATTTTCCACTTCGTACCAGACTGGCCACGCTTGTTTTAACAGCTTAAGTAGTAATTGCTGGGGCTGGGAGGGGGCAGGGGAAAATGAGATCGTGTCTGCCGCCTGGAAAACCCTGGAGCTAAGGTGAAAGCCTGGTCAGGGAAGAGTCACACGGCCCTTTTTTTCCTCTTTTTCTTCAGGGGGTTCTGGAAGTGTCTGTTCCCTCTCCCGGGGCCGAAACAAAGGCTGTGTGTGGTTTCAGGTGGGGTCGGGACAGCCGGAGCCCATTACGGCGGAGCAGCGGGGGCTGCAGCTGTCTGCCTGGGAAGAGCTGGGCAGGAAACACTGCACAGCCTGAGCGGGCTGGGAAGGCTGCAAGGGCTTCAGGGCTCTGCTCCTCCAGGAAAGGAGGGAGCAGGTTGCTCTGGGATGATTCAGGTCTTCGGTCACTGAGTGTGTTTCTCTGCACCCACCTTTCTGATGTGAGGTTTCTTGGGTTGGTCCCATTGTCCCACATAGGCTGGGAACAGGTGGTGACCTTCATACAACTGCAAGATTTTTGAAAACGAGGGTGCAGCTGCCCACGGGTGCCTTGGAGGGGCAGGAGCCTGCTGGGTGCAGCAGGTTCTGAGAGCAGGGCACAGCACCCTTTCGTCCAGGACACGGTGCAGAGCCAATTCCTTGCCTTGGAGGGAGAAGATGAACTATAAAACCCTCATCTATGTCTGGGATCTTTGAAAGTGACCCAGACTTTCAAAGGGTCACTTCCTGTTCTAAGGTGTAGTTAGTGCCTGGACACACGGACACAGCTGAGAACTATTGAGATGGTGGAATTCCTGTGGGCTTGGTCAGGGTGGGAAGAGTTGCTTTGTCATTCACCTTCAGCTGAAGAAGCACTAAGAGGCTGGGTGGGGGTCCCAAGGAGTGGGTGAGGATTTCCAGTTGCTGGGAGCTGCTTTTCTAGCCATGCAGCAGCTGCCATTTCTCCATCCAGCCTTGCACCACTGTGATGAAGGTTCCTGGCTTGTCCTTGCAGCTGCTGATCTTGAGGCATGAGGCACTCAGGCTCCGGTGTGAGACACCTGCCACCCTCTGCCGCTGCTCCTCTGGGTGTGGAAAGGGGCAGTGGGGCAAGAACCAACCCAGAGCCTGGCACTGGCATCATGCTGTGACCACACAGAGCTCAGACATGGGTATGGGCAGAAGTTGGGCTCCAGGTCTTGTTCACCCTTCCCTCCTGCACCAACCCCCTGGAAGGACCATGGGACACCCCAAAGTGGCCCTATGCCTCTGGGCTGCAGCCCTGAGGACCAAGGTGCCATGCATCTGCCACATTGCTTCCCAGCTGGAGTTTGTGGGTCTGTGGATTGGGGATCTCCAGGCAGCGAGTGCCTGGGGCCGGCTGGGTCGGTCTGGGGCTTTCAGGGCAGGCAGGGTATAGGCCCTGGCAGCTCCTGGCTGAGCTAGCCTGATGCAATTCCCTGTTTGTAGAACATCAGCCTCCCCATGAGCGTCCCAGGGCAGCATAACCTTCCCTCAGCATCTGCAGCTGGATGGACCCTTGGGTGCCTGCTTGGCAGAGGACCGGGATTCAGGGCACAGCCATGGGACACGCTGCAGCCCTCCATGCGTGGTCCTGGCCAATTGGTGACAGACTGACTGTGCTTTGGGGTTTTGGGCCCTGGGGGGCCCCAGAATCACCGTGGGCAGCCCAGAGCCAGCAGCAGTGCAGCCGTGTGCTGGCGGGCAGGGAAGGGGCAGGGGTGGCAGGGGTGGCCGGTCACAGCGCTGTGTTGGTGCTGCTGGCTGGATGTCACTGTGCCAGAGCATCGTGGCTGCATCCTGCTCACACCAGCATGGGGGTGTTGAGGGTCCCCCGAATCACCTGGACTGGGGCAAGAGGGCTTCCCCAAGGAGCCACAGATCACCCCCACCCCAAAAAAAATAACAACAAAAAAAAAAGGGAAAGGGCTCCCACCGGTTTTTTTGTCCTCTCCACCAGGTGCTCACCGAGAGGGGAGAATGGAGGTGCTGAGCTGCTCCCCGGGGCAAAATCCCTCGGTTTCACAGGAGCTGCAAACCCCCCTCAGGGCGGTGGCTCTCACCAGAGCCGGAAGAGTTAATGCTCCCAAAATGCCATTAAATGTTCCTGCTGCAGGTCAGTCTCCATCGGGGATTAGGGGGATCTGGCCTGGGAGCCGGGGCCGGGTCCTGCCAGCTCTGGGCTGGTGCGGGACGTGGTGGTTGAGCCCAAGCACAATGTGCCGGGGTCTGGTGTGGCTCAGGAAACATCCTGGCTGTAAATCACCGGGGAGGGAGGGCTGGGAGCCCCATGGGGGCTGGGGGAGTCCCTCCAGGGGGGCTGGGTGGGCACCCACCCCGCCAGGCGAGACACGGTCCTGTGCCAGCAGCACGGCGCTCGTGGGATGCGGGCTGGAAAGCAGGGATGGGTCCGTGCCGGTGTCCCGCTCCCGGCCACCTTCGGCTGTGGTGCCGGTGGGTGCCCAGAGCTGCGGTGCGGGGTGAGGGACCCCCGGGCCAGCCGGGTCCCGGCCGCCCTCAACGTGGGCTCCGCGTAGCTCCCCCGGCCGCCCCGTCCGAGGGGACCGCAGGCTCCGGCTGTTTTCTCATCCTGCAGGAATTCGGCTCCGTGTGCCGGGCGGGTTTTTGTGTGCGCCCCCACCCCCCGCCCCCCTTTCACTCTCCCTCTTTGGAGACTTTCTGCATTCTGCCTTTGATCTCCCCCCCGTGTTTGCCCAGGGATCGCCGGGCTCGCCGGGGTTAGAGGCTGAGGTCAGCGCCTTTCCCATTCCAAACACCCAGAAACATCAGTGGGAAGGGAGGGGATTCGGATTACAACCTCCCCGTCCTCCCCTTCCACCCCACTCGCCCCGCTGGCCGTGCCGGGGATGGACTGAGCCCCGAGAGCCCCGAGAGCCGGCCGCCACTGCCGCCGTGTCCGCGGCGCCCCGAGAGCCGAGCGGCGGCGATGGATGGAGGCGGCGGGCGGCATCGCCGGTGGTCCGGCGGGCGCCGGGCGTGCTGAAGGACAGAGGTTTGGTCCTCTCCTCCTACTCTTTGTCCCCCCGCCCGCCCGCCTTCTCCCTCATCCCGTCCGTCCTGAATGTGATTTATGCTGAGCCCTCGCCAGTGAGGCAGGCCGGCGGCGCGGGGTGGCCCGATGGCTCCTCGCGGGAGAGGCGGGCGCGGCGCCCGGGGCCAGCGAGCGGGCCGGCCGCGGGTCCCCGCGGGCATCGCGCTGCTCCTGCCCGTGCTGGCGGCGGCGGCCGGGCTGAGCCTGCAGCCGGGCAGGATGCGGCACCTGGGCGTCTGCCCCAACCAGCTGAACCCCAACCTGTGGGTGGATGCCCAGAGCACCTGCGAGCGGGAGTGCCAGGCCGACCAGGTGAGCGGGGGGCTGCGGGCGGTAACAGGGTTTGGGGGGCATCCCCAGGTCCCCGAAGGAGGTGCTTCAGCGTGTGGTTCCTGTGCCGGGCAGCACGGCCGGTTCAGTTGTTTCAGAGCAACGGGGTCAGCCCTGCTGCAGCTTTGCCCCCTAAGCCCCTCCTGTCTGCTGGGCTCCCCAGTCCCCCACAGGCAAGGAAACTGCTTGTTGCCCCTTCATGTCACCCCCTCAGACCGTGTCCCATGGTCAGAAGACCCTCCTCGTGCACCCCCAGGATGCTTCCATCCTTTCAAAGGGCTGGCCGGGATGAAGGGAATGAGTGTGCTGGGACACGGACCCCTGAGAGTCGGAGCCCACCCACGGACCGGGTTGTCCATCCCAGAGAGCCCTGGATCTGACCTCCACCAGGCTGAGCAGGGGCAACCCCACCCCGGTTAGGGCTGTCTGAACCCCGAGGGGAGACTCCTTCACAATCCATCTGTATGCGTCCTGCCTCGGCCAGCAAAAGCTGAGAAGGGCAAGTTGCTCTGTACTGTGGGGAGAAGGGACCGACATCACTGCGGTGCACCCCCAAACATCCTGGGGGTGCTGAGGGTGGGCTGGGGAGGTCTGGCTCTTACCCGCAGCCCAGCGATGCTGAAGGTGCACAGGGCTGAGCGGGGGACACTTGTCCACCCGAAAGTCCCACAGGGGTGGGAACAGCACCCACAGCCCCAGAGCGGGGGTGACCTCCACGTCCCCCCCGCAATCTGTTCTCCCTCCCCGACCAGGACTGTGAAGACTTTGAGAAATGCTGCACCAACGTGTGTGGGCTGCGGAGCTGCGTGGCCGCGCGCTTTGCCGACGGCAGCGTCCCGGCGCTGGCGCTGGCGCCCGCCGCCTCCTGCGAGAGCTTCGTGTGCGCGCAGCAGGGCTCCGACTGCGACATCTGGGACGGGCAGCCCGTCTGCAAGTGCAAGGACCGCTGCGAGAAGGAGCCCAACTTCACCTGCGCCTCCGACGGCCTCACCTACTACAACAAGTGCTACATGGACGCCGAGGCGTGTCTGCGCGGCACCCGCCTCACCACCGTGCCCTGCAAGCACATCTTCACCTGGCCCGACACCAGCCCCGTGCCGCAGGAGACCACGGCGCGACCCACGCCGGGCGCCGGCCCCGAGGTGCCGGTGCCCCCCGCGCTCTACACCAACCCCTTCCACCAGTCCGTGCGGGCCGGCGGCACCGTCAGCTTCCGCTGCGACGTGAGCGGGCGCCCGCAGCCCGACATCACCTGGGAGAAGCAGAGCGAGCGGGAGGAGAACTTCATCATGCGGCCGGACCAGATGTACGGCAACGTGGTGGTCACCAACATCGGCCAGCTGGTCATCTACAACGCCCGCCACGAGGACGCCGGCATCTACACCTGCACGGCCCGCAACGCCGCCGGGCTGCTCCGCGCCGACTTCCCGCTGTCGGTGCTCAGGCGGGAGCCGGGGGGGACCCCGCGGACCGGCAGCCCCCAGCCCTTCCCCAGCTCCGAGTGCCTGAAGGAGCCGGACCGGCGGCGGTGCGAGGCCACGGAGGTGCGCTGGCATTTTGATGCCAAGCAGGGCTCCTGCCTGACCTTCCGCTACGGCGGCTGCGGGGCCAACAGGAACAACTTCGAGACGTACGAGGAGTGCCGAGCCGCCTGCCTGGGCAGCGCCCGCCCCACCTGCCTCCTGCCCATGGTGCAGGGGCCCTGCCAGAACTGGGAGCCGCGCTGGGCCTACAACCACCTGCTGAAGCAGTGCCACTCCTTCGTCTATGGCGGCTGCGAGGGCAACACCAACAACTTTGAGAGCAAGGAGACCTGCGAGGACGTGTGCCCCTTCCCCAAGAGCCTGCAGTGCAAGGCCTGCCGCCTCAAGAGCAAGATGGTGCTGAGCCTCTGCCGCAGCGACTTCGCCATCGTGGGGCGGCTCATGGAGATCGTGGAGGACCAGGACTCCGGCATAGCCCGCTTCGCTCTCGAGGACGTCCTCAAGGACGAGAAGATGGGCCTCAAGTTCTTCAACATCAAGTACCTGGAGGTGACCTTGACCGACATGGACTGGAGCTGCCCCTGCCCCAACATGACGGCGGAGGACGGGCCCCTGATCATCATGGGCGAGGTGCACGATGGCATGGCCACGCTGGACCCCAGCAGCTACGTCCGGGCGGCCAACGACAAACGGGTGAAGAAGATCTATGAGCTGATGGAAAAGAAAACCTGCGACCTCCTGAACCGTTTCCAGGACTAGGGGAGAGTCAGGAAGTGCCGAGAGGGTGAGCTGCGGACACAGCCCGGAGGGGACAGCCTGAGGCAGGGGACAGCCTGCGGGAGCCCCTGCGCCAGTGCCTGCCTCTAGAGGTTACCACTGTCATGTAGTTCTCCCCAGCCCATGCTGAGCCCCATACCAGCTCCCACCACCACTGTAATTTATCTGCCGCATGTTCCCCCCACTATGTGACCCCCGCCTCCACCCCCAAACTGTCCAGGAGCAAAGAGAACGGGGTTGGATTGCAGAGGGGTGGGAGATCTGCCGGGACCACCCCACCCATAAAATCTTCCCACTTCACCAAAGCCTCTGGGCCCAGTGTAACACCCGCGGGTGCTGGACCTGACCCTTTCATTGGTGCGAGGTGGAACTGGGGACACCCTCAACCCCAGGGTTTGTGCTGAAAACATCAGGGAGCTGCTGGGGTGTGGGGGCTAAAGCCACAGAGTTTATTAGGGAGGCAGCAGCACAATCCTGGGGAGGGGGGAAGGGGGACACCATCAGCACAGCATCCACAGGAAATGGAGCAAGGAGTCTCCCCTTTGCCCAGGGGTGTTGTGTCCCCCTCCTACACCTGTGCCCCCCTTAGCAGCTGTGCTGGCTCTTGTGGTCCAGGCTGGGGCACCCCACTGCAAAGGGAGACCCAAAGGCACCAGGGGAGATGGACCCTGCCCAGCCAAGTCAGCCCCAGCTGTGTGAGTGGGGCTCTGTCCCATCAGTGCTGTCCCCAGCCCCCCGTGGCAGCCACGGTGGGACAGTGACACCCTGCAGGAGCCATCAGTGGGAGCAGCAGTGGCGGGGGGCGCTGGAAGTGCTGTCAGGGCGGGTCACAGCTTGCGGAAGATCAGGCTCTTGTTGTTGGCCGGCATGTCCACCTGGAAGCAGAGCCGGGCTCAGGGTGCACAGGGGCACGGGCAGCCCCCAGCCCATCATCACCTACCATCCTCTCCAGGCACAGCCCGTTGGCCTCGGCCAGCTCCCGCAGCAGCGCTGTGTCCCGCAGCCCCCAGGCGGGATTGCTGCGGGGAGGGAGCCGTGGGTCACTCAGGGCACACCCGAAGCAGCCCCGGCTGGGGGCTGCCCTCAGGCCTGGCTTATCTTGAAGGACCACGCTGGGAGGGAGCTTCCTGCGGCTGCAGGGGCAGGACAGAGAGGACAGGAGGGGCCCCCAGGAGCCCGAGCCCCCCAGCCCCCCCTACCTCTGCCTCAGGCTGCGGTCGAAGTCCACGTTGCTCTGGGGGCTGATCTGGCCATCCACGGCGTAGGGCTGGTGGGACACAGCTGGAGCTGCAGGCGGGAGCCACCCCGTGCACCCCAGCCCCCTTTCCACGGGCTGCTGCCCCCACCAAGCAGAGAAGCCAAGTGGGAAGAGACACGGCCCCCAAAGAGTCCTGTCACCTACTGTGAGTCCTGTCACCCTCTGCAGGCACCCCCAGACCCTGCTTGGATAAGGTGAGGGAGGACAGGATCTGTCTCCTCCAAAACTGCCCCTTTCAGGGCTCAGCATGTGCCCCAAAAGGCAGAGACCCCCCCAAAAGCCAAGCCCCTGCATTTCCCAGCCCCCTCCCTAAGCCATGGCTGGAGCTGCCCTCCCACCTGCCCCCCAGCATCTGCTCTGACACCCTGCACCCCAGGATGCTCCTGCACCAGGACAGGTGACCCACCCCATAGGTGAAGAGCACACCTCCAGGCTTCAGCAGCACGCCAGCACCCTGGAACAGGCCCTGGGGAACGAGAGAGGTGATGACCGGGTCACGGGGCCGGAGCCCCCGCGGGCTGCAGGCACAGGGCTGCCGAGGGCTGCTCACCTGCGTGCACCGCAGCTCTGAGATGTGCATCATGTTGATGCTCACGATGAGGTCCAGGGTGGCGGGCTCCATGCCCCCCCAGGTCTCCCAGCCCTGTGACACGTCCAGCAGGATGGGGGGCAGCAGGTTGGGCAACCCTGTGGCCTCCACATAGGCAGCGATGCTGTGGGCACCAAACCCCAGCTCAAGCCCTGACGGGTCCCCCTGCAGCCCCAGCAGCTGCTGCAGGCAGGGACAAAGCCCTGCATGGACTCCCAGAAGTGGAAAAAACACCCACAAAGGGATGTGGTGCAGCACAGCCTGGGGGCTCCTTGCCCAGCCCTTTGCTTCCAGCTGCCAGATGCAGAACTGGAAGCACCTGGACAACCAGCAGCACGTGGATGCAGAGGCCCCGGGGCCAAACCTCCCCAGTTTTGGAGCACTCTCCCCTTGTGGGGAGCCCCACTGGCACCATTGCACCAGCACCTCCTGATTTTTGTGTTATTTACACCCTTTTTGGCACATTCACCACCTAGGTCTCACCTCCTGCAGCCTGCCAGCCTGGAGATTATTTTTACCCAAGGTGGTGGGTGCTGCTGGGTGGGCAGCACAAAACTCCTCCTGGACAGGGGCTGGTTCCAGCACACCCCCACCAGGCTTATTTTTTTTTTTTTTTTCTTTCTGCAGTGGAAAGCTGGGTTTTGGGAGTTTTCTGGGAAAAATAAAGTCCTGAGTTGGGGAGCATGTGTTGTTTGGGAGTTGGATATTGGGGATTTATTGAAAAAAAAAATAGTGAGTATTGACCTTGGGAGCCTGGGCTGGGCAAGAGTTGAATACTGTGGTTTGTCTGGAAAAAATAAAGCATCAAGCCAGAGAGCCTGGACTGTCCAAGAGGGTTTTTGCTGGGAAAAAATACACATTAAGCTCATCTGAGAGAAGGATATTGGGGTTTTCCTGGAAAGAATACAGTACTGATTGGGGAAGCCTGGACTGCTGGAGACTTGGCTATTGGATTTTTTCCTGAAAAAAAAAAAATGTGGAGCCTGGGCCCACTGTTGAGTGTGTCTTTTCTGGGAAAAAATACATTCCAGTTCATCCAAGAGGTGGATATTGGGGTTTTCCTGGAGGGAGCAAAGCACTGAGCAGGAGAGCCAGGGCTGCAGGAGAGTTGGATACTGAGGTTTTCCCAAAATCCCCAAACGAAAAAAAAATAAGAAAAAAAACAAAATGGGGAGCAGGGAACCGGGGCCGCGCGTCCATGGGCCCGTGGGAGGGGGCTGCCGGCGGTGCCCCCGGGCTCCTGCGGCGTCCCCCGTCCCCCCGGCCCCGCTCACCTGCGCAGCGCCCGCGGGTCGATGTCCGAGGGCTGCCAGCGCGCCCGCGGCAGCGCCCGCGCGAAGTGCGCGGCGTGGAGCCCCGCGCCCGCGCCCACCTCCAGCACCCGCAGCGCGCCCGGCGCCGCGCACTCCCGCAGCACCGCCAGGATCGGGCCCTTGTTCCGCTCCGCGGCCGCCGGGACCTGCATGGCGGGGAACTGCCGCTCCCGGGACCGCCCCGCGCCGCGGGTGGAGCCCGGCACGGCGGGGACGGAAAAGACGCAGGGGAGGGAAAAGAAAACTGCGCCGCCCGGGAATCGAACCCGGGTCGCAAGAATGGGAATCTTGCATGATACCACTACACCAGCGGCGCGGCCGGTACAGCCTGCGCCCCGCCGCCCCTCGGCCCCAGCGCCCGCGGGGACCCGGGCCCGGCGCTGCCGCTCCCCCGCCGCGCACCCCCTCAAAGGGCAAATGAGGCTTGGCGCAGACACCCCAGGGAAAAAGGGCCGAGGGGGGACCCCCACCCGCCCTTTCCGCGACAGCTGTCACTGGTGATGGAGGTCCGGAGGGATCCATCTGGAGCACGAGGATTAGGGGTTCAGCCCTTCCGAGCATGGAAAAGCTCAGGGATGCGCCAACAAGCGCTTAGAAACCCCTGGCAGGTCCGGGGGGGAAACTGAGGCACAGCCTCCAGCACGTTACAGGGCGGGTGACAGCCAGTGGTGACATCCCGTGGGTCAGGGTTGTCTTTAGGCACAGTAACAGGGTTCGGGGTGACAGCGGTGGATGCACACTCCACGCGAGCCTGGCACCCACCACGGTCAGGCGCTGCTGGGCTTTTATGGGAGGTACCCTCCTACACCCCTCCTTCCTTAGCCACTACCGGGGCAACGTGGCGGAAAGGCAAAGGTCACCCTCGTGGGGTGGCTTTGCAGCCCCTGGAGCCTCGCAATGCCCCAGTGCGTTTGTCACACGCTCTCTCCCCAAAGGTCTGGGTGCTGTCGCCAGCCGCAGGGGCGGCCGGTGGACACTGGGGGGTAGCCGGGGACCGGCTCGGGGTCGTGTCCTGGGTCTGCAGCTCCTGCCACGTGGGGACACCTTAGCGGGACCTCCCACTCCAAAGGTCACCGTGCTGGCCACCCTGGTCCCTGCGCTGGCCATGGGATGTGCAGCTCAGGGCTGTTCACAGCGCTGTCCCGGCGGGGGTGGCACCTCAGTCCCTGCCTCTGCACCCCTTCATTTTTCCCTGCCTGGGTCCTCTGTGTCCCAGGAATGACCCCTGTCTGTCCCGTGTGTGTGCCGTGGCTCCAGTGTCCTGTCTCCTGAATGTCCCGTGCAGGTCCCCTCCGAGTTCCCCGTGACTGCCGTGTCCCCTGCGTGCCTGTGACATCTTGTGTCCCACGTGCCCGCTGTGCCCTCTCCCCTACTTCAGCCCCGCATGGTCCAATGTCCCTTCCGTGCATTCTGTGCGTCCTGTGCGAATCCTGTGTCTCCCACGTCCCACATGTCCGCTCTGTGTCCCACGAAAGTCCCACATGTGCTCCCAGCCTGTGCTCTGCTTGTCTCCAGCGTGTGTTCCCGCATCCCGTGTGTCCCCATTAATCCCCACGCGCGCCCCCGATGTATCCCGCGCGTGTCCCCTATGCGTCCCCACAACCCAGACATGTCTCTTGCACAGCACATATGTGTCGCATGTGTCCCGGCACGCGTCCCACGCGTCCCCCTGACCTGTCCGGCTCGCGTCCCCCGCGCCCCCGAGCGCTGGGCGCAGTCTGCGCGCCCCCCCCGCGCTCCGCGCGTTCCCTTTAAGCGCGGGGGCGTGTCGGAGCGGGGGGGCCGCCCGGCCCTGCCCGCCTAAGGCCCCGGAGAGGGGCACTTGCGGCACTCGAGAGGGGCGGCGGGGCCGTGGGCCGGGGCCCGCAGGATGTACACGCTGACGCGAGGCCCCAGCAAGCTCGCCACGCAGCGCCGCACAGGTACCGGGGGGCGCGGGGCCGGGGGCGCGGGGCTCCGCGCCGCCCCCGCCGCCCCCTGACGCCCCGCGCTCCCCGCAGGTCCCACGCAGCAGGCGGTGGAGAGCAGCAAGCTGGGCGAGCTGCGGGGGCGACCCCAGCCCGGGCAGTGGCCCCCCGCCAGGTGAGCCCCGCGCCGCCTTGACCTTGGGAGGGGAGCGGCGCTGGGGCGGCCGGGCGTGACCTTGGGAAGGCGAACGGGACGGCTGGGCCGCCCGGCGGGACGCGGGACGGGGAGCCGGGGTCTCCGCTCGGTGCCGCTCGCCCCGGGGGTCTCGGCGGTGCTTGTGGCCGCACGCGTCCCGCGGAGCTCTGTGCACGCGTGCCGTGGGCCGCCCCGCGTGGGGACACCCCGGAGGGGCTGCCCCTCCTCCTTCCCGCGGGCCACCCCCAAAAATCGTGGGGAGTGGGAGCGGTGGGGTCACGCCAAGGAGGGAGCGCGGGGGGGTCCCGGCGCGGGGCAGAGCCGGGCCGGGCTTGCCCGGCCCCTCCGCGGACGGCCCCGATTGCACGAACCGGGCGGCGGGGCCAGCGCCGGTCCCGCCCGCCTTGGCCGCGCCGCGGGGGCCGCGGAGCCCGCGCCGAGCCGGTGTTCCCCTCTGCCCCAAAAGCCGGGGTGACACTTTGTGGTGAATTCCAGTGTCCCGCAGCAATACCTGGAGCTGCTGGCGGGGTGCTGTGGGGTATTCCAGTGGCTGGGAGGTGGTGATGGGATCCCTAGGGAGACCATTTCCCGACTGGAGGGCTGGAGTCACAGCACACCCAGGCAGGGTAGTGGGACCCCACTGGTTCTGCACGTCCTCTCCAGCTCCCCCCTACCCACCCAGTTCCTCTCCTTCCCAGGATCCCCGGAATTCACTGGGGTGGCTTCTGCCACACTTGCCCTCCTCCTGCCTGCCCAGTGCCCCTGGCTGTGGGGGCTTGAGGGTCACTGCCCTCCCCAGCCTCTGCCTGCAGATCTGCAGAAGCTGCCTGCTCCCAATCTTTCCTGCCCTCCAAACCCACTCCTAGGGCCCCTTAGACTTTGCCCCGTGAGGAACGTGGCTGTTGCAAACGTGTCCTGTCCTAGAGCTGGGCAGAAAAGCCGAAATACTGGAGTTTGCATTGAACATGCTCCCAGGTCTCATCCTAAGTCTTGCCTTTGGCTCTGGTGGGTGTTGCTGCATCCAGTCAGGGAGTGGTTGAAGTGCCCCTCACTGGAGGGGATCCCAGCTCTGAGGAAGCCTGAACTGCTCCCACTTTTCAGAGTGTAACATCCCAGTCCTGGGGCACCTGGTGTGCCCCATGCTGGGGCCAGAGCTGTTCCAGTGAACCTGGGTGCTTGATGTGCAGAGGATGGCACATCCCCTGTCCAGTACCTGACTGGATTTCACTTCCATTTCCTGATATTCCTGCAATTTTGGTGGCAGATTCTTTATCTTTGGGACTGCACTTGGTGCTAGATTGGAGGATGGGTGGGAGATGGGCAGCTGGTGCTTTTCCCCAGGAGCTCCCCTTGCACCCCTCCTGTCCCTGGGGGCTGGGTCCCTTTCCATCCCAGTTCCTTGGGGATGGGGCTGGGTGACTGCAGCTGTGGGTGAGTGTGTTCACCATGGGGCAGCCCAGGACACCTGAACCGCCTCACTTCTCGCTGGGGTGAGCAGAGCTGCCTGTGCCCTCACACCGTCCCCCCTCCTTCCTTCCCTCTCTCCACAGCCCAGCACAGAAACTCGTCTTCAACAGAGTGAATGGCAAGAGGCCCCCACTGCTGCTGCAGCAGATCTCAGCCCCTGAAGAATGTTACACCCTGGCCCACGAGGAGAATGTCCGCTTTGTCTATGAAGGTGAGGGCAGAGGGTCCCTGGGGCAGCACCCGGGGGAGCTGGAGCAGATGGAGCCCTTCCCCAGCACCTACACCGTGCTGGGGACATCGGTGGCAGGCAAGGAGTCCTCAGCCTGGGGACTTGCCCTCCTTTGCTCCGCCTCCTGCTCCTGTCCAGCAGCCCCCACCCTGGGAGCCCTGTCCCAAACCCACCAGTGCTCGTTCCCCCTCCCCAGCCTGGCAGCAGGTAGAGCAGCAGCTGGACGGCAGCCGGAGCGGGGAGAGCGCCTGCGGCCCCGTGCAGTACGTGGAGAAAACCCCCAACCCCGGACTCCAAGGTAAGTGGGCAGTGCTTGTGGCACTTTGGGGTGCATCAGGCTCGGGGTGCAGTGAGTGGCTGTGGGCTCGGCCTGCACCTGAACAGGGCTGTGGTGGAAGGAGGAGGAGGATTCCAGTGCTGGATGTGCCAGAGGGGCTGGTTGGGTCTGTCCTGATGGTGCTGAGGTCACTCTGGGCGTGCTGGGGGGAGACAGCTGTCCCCAGGCGCTGTGGTGGGGATGTCCCACTGCATCCCTTGGATGGTCCTCTGTGCTGCTGACTCCTCTGGGCTTCAGGCCTTCTCCTGCCATCAAGGGGTTCAGCATCATGCTGGAGAGAGAGGAGCTGCCCGTGGGAATCTGCTTCTCCTGGGGCCAGCAGGACCCATTGGGCTTGGGGACAACACTTTTCTGGTGGCACCTGGAGTCAGCAGCCTGCAGGCTCTCACAGCGGCTGAGAGCTCCCCAAGGAAGAGAATGTCCCTGTAGACCCAGTCTGGCCTTTTGAGGACATGGCACAAGGATGGAGGAGACCTGGGGGTGTCATTAGATTGGAGATCAGGGAAAGGTTCTTCCCCCATAGCGTGGTGGGGCATTGAACATGCACCCCAGGGAATGGGCACAGCCCCGAGGCTGCCAGAGCTCCAGGAGCATTTGGACAAAGCTGTCAGGCCCAGAGTGGGATTGTTGGGGTGTCTGTGCATGGCCAGGAGCTGGACTGGATGATCCCTCTGGGTCCCTTCCAGCTCAGGATATTCTGTGATTCCATGGTTATTTTTTCTGGGGTTTGGAAGGGAGCACACCGAGCTCTGCTCCTGCTCCAGCTGGTCCCCTCTCTCCCTTCCTTCTTTTACAGACTTCGTTCCAATCGACCTGGAGGAGTGGTGGGCACAGCAATTTCTGGCCAAAATCGAGAACGGCTCATAAAAGGGAAGAAAAGGTGGTTTTTTTATAAGAGAAACGAAGCTGCGAGCACCTGCTGACAGCCCAGCATCAGTGGCGTTTTTGAACCACGTTTTTAAGAGGCCCAAAGTGGAGAGAGCCAGCCCCGAGGCACCGGACCACAGCCATGCCCGGCCCCGCGCCCTCCCCGTGCCCGGCACAGGAGCAGCGTGCAGCCCCAGCCAGGATTCCTTAAGTGCCAGTTCTCGGACTGCTGCAGCTCCTGCAGCCTCCAGCTCCAGGGACACTGCGGTGCCACGCTGGGGACGAGGGAGCCGCTCCCCCTGCAGCCAAGGGAGGACAGGGGGTTGCTGTAGCAGGACCGCCCGACAATAAAGCGCTGAAACTGCCCGTGGAGATGCGCTCGTGGGACGGGGATGAGGGAAGCAGGGCCTGCAGCATCCTGTCCCCTGGAGAGGGGATGCTCCCAGCTGACTCGTGGCTCAGTGGGAACCTGGTTTCTGTGGATTCAAGGGCTTGGAGCTTCTCTTCCTTGCAGCTGCATCCTTGCTCCAATGCTGCCTCATCTCCCAGGGCTCAGCCAGGGGCTGGTGCTGTCTTAGGTGATGTTTGGGATTGGGGGCGTGGGGCATATGGGCATCTGCAAGGGGGGCTGAGCACCCTGGCTGTGCTCCAGAGCTGGGCTGCAGCATGGAGCTGGGCAAAGCTGCAGGAATGGGAGTGCCAGGGCCAGCTGCCCACTGCCATGGAGGCCAAAAGGCTCCAGGTCTCCCCCTCACCTGTGGTTGTTTGGAAGGGCTGAGAGAGGATAGTTGTGGCTGCCTGAGGTAAAAAGAATAGGGACCCCAACTTCTGCTTCTGCAAAAAAAACTCCTCAGCTGATGGGCTTTTCCAAGCCACACTGACCTTTTCTAGTTCTGGTTTTGTAAGACACCCCTCTACCCCCATGTCCTTCTCCCCAAGCAGAGAGCAGGAGGCCAGCACAGGGTGAATAGTCTGAATCCAAAGGAGGCCAGGAAACACCCACTGGAAAAAAAAATCATCTTTATTATTCCTATGGTGGGAATAACAACCACACTGCAGCCAGGGGGGAGTAGAAGCTGCCCAGGAGCTGTGTTGCTTCTCCCACCTGGGAGGCCAGAGCAGTGCCAGCAGCAGCTGTGCCCTGGCACCTGCCCATGGAGCACTCCTGGTCCTGCTCCCTGCCCCAGGCGGGCACACCTGGCACTGTGGCTGTGACTGAAATCAGGAGCAGCACCACGCACAGCCTGCAGTGCCTGCCTCTGACAGGCAGGGTGGTACAGCCCCCTGGGACAGGGAAGTGCTGCTTCCAGAACACTTCCTTCACTTAGGCCAGGGTGGCCCCAAAGTGATGGAGGGCTGGGGCCATGGACTCTCCCAGCAGCTCTGCCCTGGCATCGGGGGCAGTGTGGGGTTACCCTGCCTCCATGTCCCCACCCAGCACCAAGCCTTCCAGGGGGCACCAGAGCCAGCAGGACATGGACTGTCGCTGCTGTGCTCAGGCCACTGCCAGCCTGTGGCAATTTTGCATCTCACCCCCTGAAACCTCCACATTCCCACTGTTCCCCCGCCCAGGAAAAGCCTGTGAGGATCTACTACATCCTGCTGTACTTCCCTTTCCAGAAAACACTTACTGGGAGTTTCAGCGCTTCAGCTACCCTCCCAGAAAAAAGCATCCTCCCTTTTTCTTCCCTCCCTGGAAAGTCACTGCTGCTGTGATTGCCCCCTGCATGGTGCCCTGGCAGTGGCTGGTTCTGCTGCCCACCAGGATGCTCCCAGGGTGCAATCCCTCCCTGCCAGCAACTCCAAAGGACTCCAAGGTGTCTAAGCAGGCCATTCACCTGCTGGCTGCTGACTAATAAAAACACACATCTTTAAGATCCAGGGAAATTCTTAGTAACATGATGCACCATTGTTCTGAACAACAACATTAGGCAAAGGGAGAAATGGAACAGGAATAAATGAGTCAGTCACAAGGAAAAAAATGAAAACCCAACCCAAAAATACAACCCAACCCCTGACAATGCAATCACTGGGAGGGAATCAGCCCCCCTTGCCATAAATATTAATTATGTGCAATTGTGTGTAGTACTATAGTGCAAATAGCTCTGCATTGATCATGGGGCAGCTCCCAAGGGGCTGCCCCAGGTGACACAGGGACTAGTTAAGGACAGACAAGAATCAACACAGATTTCCAACAAACAAACAAACAAAAAAAAACCCCAACCCAGCCACTGGGAAACTCCCAAAAGGAGTTGCCTCCTCCAACTGGGCCCAGGCAGGACTGGGCAATGCTGGTGCCCAGCAGTGTCCTGGAGCCAGGCAGGGGCAGGACAGGGCCTTTGCTCCCTGCCTGCTGCTGGCACAGCCTGGTGGGGGCAGAGGGGATGAGGAGGGGAATGCAGGACAGATATGGTCAGGTTGGAGCTGTGTGGGGTGTAAAGAGGTGAGCTCAGCAGGACACGGGCACAGCGAGGGCATCGCTGGCTACAAACTGGTCCTGTGGCTGCACTGCACAGTGTAGGGCAGTGCTGCTGGCAGAACGCCTGCATGGGCACAACACTGAGGCCAGCAGCATCCCTGGGCACCCTGTGACACTTCATACCCATCCTACAGAGCACAGCAGAGACTCTGCAGCACCTCTCACCCCACCCACAGGGACCTCGTGGCACCTCTCACCCGTCCCTGCAGTGCCCTGGGCGCCCCTCACTGCCTCCAGCTCTGGCTCCCCAGCCGTGCCCATCACGTGCTGCTCCTGGGGCTGAGCTCTGGGCATTGCTCCACTGCTACCTCTCACCCAGTGCCAGCTCCTGGCACCACAGCTCCCCTTGCACAGTGGGGCCAGAGCCAGCTCCTCGGGCCAGGCTTGGCAAGCAGGCAGGAGGAGACAGTTTTCCCTAGCACTTAAAGGAGACAGAGCCTCCTCTTTCCCATGCCAGGCAGGTGCCAGACAGGAGCTGAGCTGTGCCCCCTGGCTGGACACAAAGTGCTCCCAGGGGCAATCCCAGCACATCCTGCTGCCCCAAGGACGGTTTGGATCTGAGCTATGTGACAGCCTCCTGCTAAACCACGAGCAACCACCAAACAAGACAGGGACATGCGGGTGAGGAGCACGGGGCAGCATCTGCTGGGTGTGAGCGATGGGCAGGGAAGAGGGGAGCAGAGGGGATCCTGCCCCTCCTCTGCCAGCCCAAGTGCAAAGCCCCTCTCCACCCATCCACCTCTCCTGGCTTTTTGGGTGGATTTTTTTTGCTGTGTGGATGGAAGAAGGTTGGAGAGTGGCAGTGTCACATGCACACACACACGCACACCCACGCACGCCCAGCGCTGCTGTGCTGGCAGCGGCAGGAGGCTGCCATCCTCTCACCCCTCCTGGAAAGGTTTACATTGATACAGTATTTAAGACACTCCGATATATAAATTACTGTCTCTATATATACTATGTATAGGCTGAGGGCCAGTCCGTGACCAAGGGCACTGGGGGCTCATTTCCCTCTGTCCTCTGTGTAGTGCTGGAAGCGAGTGAAGCTCATGAAGACCTGCTCCAGGGAGATCTGGCTCACCGAGTAGTCCTCCAAGCGGTACTTCTCTTTGGCTTTCTCCAGGGCCCCAAAGACCTGCAAGGGAGGGCAGGGACATGAGGCAGCATGGCTCAGTGTGGGGGGACTCCTGGGACCACAGGGGGAGCCCCGGGCCCTGACAGGGAACACCCTGCTGTGACAGGGAAAGCAGAGAAAGCTTTTTTCGCCAGGGAGACCCAGGAAAATGACACCTTCCCTGGCAGGAGTATCTGACACCATTTAAAAACATATGCTATGGATATGATTGTTTTACACATTTATAAGTGATAAATGCATACATATATACAAATACATACATATATATATATATGTGTATATATGTATTTATATATATGCACACACATCTGGGTTTGAATTCCTGCCCAAGGTTTCTGCTAACACTATATATAAAAATATTTATATAATATAGAAATAACACTTAGGATACTATATACACTATACATAACTATCTGTATCTGCATACACACCATTTTTATATACATATATATATAATATACATATTTATAAACTCACTCTCTTCTAGTTTTTATATAATCCTATACATAATTCTAATATAATCTGTATACTATGTACTCTCTCTATATCTACTCTACAGACTATATTGCATACTTGATATATATACTCCAGAGTATATATGTATAGAGTATTACCAATACCGTACTGAGTATACGTGTTGTACATATACAATATACAGTATATGATATACACTACATCCAGTGCATGCAATATACATATATATATATATAAAAATATATATACTCAGACACTGCATATGAAAACTATCTATATACTTTGAATATCTCTATAGTATACATGTATTTACATACAGATAATGTACATATGGACAGTATATACAGAGAGATATACTAGGAATACTCTATACACAACTCTGTATACTGTATGCAGAGGGTTACATACTGTATCTGTACTGTGGGTTTTTATCGGTGTCCCTGGGCTAGGACCCCTCAGGATCAGTGGCTGGGGAAAGCCACTGCCCACAGCCCCGGTGGGGCCACACTGCAGCACTGCCAGGGGGTTCCTGGGGCTGAGGGGCAGGAGCAGGGAGGTGTCAGCACGGGGAAGTCGTGCCCACCCATGCCACATTCCCACAGCGTAACGCAGCGCGGGGAGGATGCACCACCGAAAGCAAAGCACCAAGAGCATGGGAAGGGGCAGGAGAAGGGTTCCCAGTGCCCCCCTACCTGTGCCCAGCTGAGGTTCTTGTTGGTTAAGTGGTAATGCACCATGCCCTGGTGCTCGTGCTTCAGGACACTGCCTGGGGAATCGAGCAGGGAGAGGCTCTGTGTTAGGGAAGGTGCTGAAGTTCACACCCAGCACCCTGCCCCTGCTCCGGGGCCAACCACTCCAGAAGCTCACGGTACCTGGGAAAGTCTTCTCCACGAAGGCCTTGAAGGCCTGCAGCTCACCCTCCTCCTCACTCCGGGTTTTGGCCAGCAAGGTGTATCCACTACCAAACTTGCTTTTGAGGTGCTGGGGGCTGCCCAGGCACTTGAACTGCCCATTCACCATGATGGCCAATCGTGTGCACAACGCCTCGCACTCCTCCATGCTGCAGGAAGGAGAGGACTCATTCAGAGAATCCCAGAATGGTTTGGGTTGGAAGGAACCTTAAAGCTCATCTCGTTCCACCCCCTGCCATGGGCAGGGACACCTTCCACTAGAACAGGCTTCTCCAAACCCAGTCCAGCATGCCCCCAGAGATGGGGCAGCCTCTGGGGGCTTCTCTGGGCATGTAAGCACCAGGACACAAGCAGAAGCTTCTGGGAAGCAGCTGGAGGTGTGTTCCCTTCTCTCTGGATTCTTTGAGGAGGGAGATTTGGGTAAAGCCAGCCACTGGCTGCAGGTGGTGCATGCCCACCCACCAGGCCCTGGAGGTGTGTCCCATCCCTTGGATCCCACCACTCTCCCTGATCTCTCATGCCAAACCCTGCCCAGCCAAGTGTCACCTGTGGGAGGTGAAGATGATGGATTTGCCACACTCTCGTGTCCGTGTCACTGCGTCCCAGAGCAAGCGCCGGGCCACGGGGTCCATGCCAGTGGAGGGCTCGTCCAGGAAGATCACGGGGGGGCCACCAATGAGGGCAATGCCAGCACTCAGCTTCCGCTTGTTCCCACCACTGCAGAGCAATCACAGAATCATCAATGACCTGCGAGATCATCAAGTTCAACCTTCAGCTGAAAACGGGAGCGAGGAACGGCGCCAGAGAGCCAACACGAGCCCAGGGAGCACCAGGCAAGGGGAGAGACAGCGCTCTGCCCACGCCTGCTCTCACCTGTAGGTCCTGATGAGCTTGTCGGCGTGCGGCTCCAGGAGCAGCCCGCGCAGCATGTTCTCCACACAGCTGCCAATGTAGCGCTCGGGGATGCCGCGCAGCCGCGCGTACATGCTCAGCGTCTCGCGCCCCGTCATGTGCTCCAGGAGGGCGTCGAACTGCGGGCAGTACCCGATCCGCTGCTGCACCTGGGGCCGGGAGGAGCGCACCGCAGTCAGCCCACGGGCAGGTCTCTGAGCCAGGGGTGCCTGCGCACCCACGGGCCTTGCTGCTCCTTTCTGAGGTTTGCTCAGTGACGGCAGCTCTGAAACCATGGGTGGAATCAGAGGGCAATGCCCCCTGGAGCAGCTGGGCTGACAGGGACGGACAGATGTGTCTCTGGACAGTAACTGGGTGGGCTCACAATGCCTCTGCCAAGCTGGTTCCTCACTGTGAGGGACCATTCTGGGGTTCCCAGGCTCTCAGGAGAAGGAAAGAGCTAGAGGGCTTGTACGTCCCTCATGTCCTGCTCACTTCCAGGGACAAGAGCATGAAAGAAGGCAGTTTCAGGGAAGGAAGCAATTTGGGGCATGCTCTCAAGGAATGTTCTTCATGTCTGACCTTGTCTGGGATCCCCATTCACTTAATAATTGGACTTGATGGTCTTTGTGGGTCCCTTCCAAATCAGAATGATCTGTGAAATCTGGGACAGTGGTAGAGCAAGGACTGGACGAAAAGCCTAACCCCTGGTCATCTCTTCCTCTTCCAAAGGGAGTGGGCAATTCCCAGCAAGGAGACCCCTAGCAGAGGTCTGGAAAGGTTTGATACACTCATTTTAGAGACCATCCTCTAAATATTTTCCACATTTCCAACTACGGAGGTAAAACCCTTTGATGAAGGGTTTGCTACCCTCACCAGGTTTGGCCTCCATTTGTACCACATCTGTAATCCCAGTGGAGAGGAGACTGCTTCCACATGGCCAGAAAATGGAGAGCTGACCCAGCCAAGGACACAATGATCCTGGGATATTGTCTCTGCATCTGGAACTTCAACCATGTCCTCTTAGGGGCACTTGCAAGGTGGCTCAGCCCAGCCAAACACAGGATGGTCTGCAATACCACTCTCACCCCCGCAGCCTTGGGTACCTTCTTGATGTTGGCCAGAATGCTGTGGCCATCCACAAAGGCGTCCCCCGATGTGATGCTCTCGTCACCCGTCAGCATCTTGAAGGTGGTGGTTTTGCCCGCTCCGTTGAAGCCAAGGAGACCAAAGCATTCCCCTTTGCTGACAGCCAAGGAGATCCTGTCCACTGCCAGCAGGGACTCCCGGCTGTCGTAGACCTGGAGGAGACCACACACGAGCCACATGTCACTGCCCGATGGCCGATGGCACGGCAAGGCAGGCGGCGGCGTTGCCAGCCCCGAGAGGACACGGCTCAGATGGCAGCAGGATGCTCAGCTCATCTCGCCTCACCTTGGTGAGCTCCTTGATGACCAGAGGGCTGCTGAGAGACGACAGCAGTTCTGGTGGTGACTCCAAAACCTTCTTCCTCTCATCTGCCACGTCCCTGTCCTCTGGCAGCACAGACACCCTGTTCAGCAGAGCCACCTGAACACAGGGGGAAGACACACGCTGTGTCACCTGGCTGCTGGGGGATGAAGGGGTTCCTCCAGTGTGCCCAACCCTAAAAGGATCCATCCCTTCCATCAACTACCTCTGGAGATGCCTCACTCCCTTTGCCAATCCATATACTTAACAGGATTGGCTCCTCCAAGCTCCAGGGATGCTCCCTGGGAAGATGATTTAGGTGATGAGGGCCTGTCTCCAGCTCACAGGGACTCCTGGGCTGGGTTTGGAGGGCACAGCTCCCTCCCACGTGCTTCACTCACCCATTTCCGCCGCCTACAGATGCCACAGACCAGAGTTCTCAGTCTCCAGAGAAGGTTTGTCTCAATCAGGAAGAGGAGGAAGAGGAAGGAGAAACCCTGGATGGCCAAGGAAGTCAGGTACCGCCCAATCCCAGGGGTCTCCCAGGAAAAGTAGTTCATCTGGTAACTGATATCTGAGGAAAGATAGAACAAAATCAACTCCAGGATCAATCCACACTTTGGGGAGGGGCAGATAGACTCCAGAGGAAGCTGTGAACCCAAAGCTTTGCCAGGCTTATCTTCATCCCACACTGGCTCCCTGCCCACAGCTCTTTCCAATGCTTCCCACAGGAGGATTTGGGTCTGGAGGGGATCTGGCAGAAGATGCCCAGTGGAGGAAGGCAGAGGACTCCAATCTTGGGATTGCAACTTCTTTACTCTTCTGTGCATCTTCCACTAGCCCACATTTTTCCTCCAAATCATAATAAGGTGATCCAGTTAAAGAACTTTTTCCTATGTATGTCCTAATATGCTGCCCAGGTTTTGCTCTAAAATGGTACCTGCAGCTACTGCCCAGGCAGAGGCCCCATGACACTGCCCAGTTCCACCATCCACCCCACACAACCCCCCAGTGATGCTGTGGGGGGTGGCCAGGTGAGGACAGAGACTCACTGAAGGCCTTGCAGATGAAGATGGCTTCAACAGAGGAGGTGCAGAACTGAATGAACTCGTAGTTCTGGTAGAAATCACTGATGCACTGGCCCAAGCAGTAATTGGGTAAGACCAGAAAAACTTTATCCAGGGTTTTGGAGAGGTCCACCAAGCCCAGCTCTGAAAGAGATGGATCAATGAATTAGAGACTGCTGGTTTGCGAGAAAAAACCCTGACACCTGAAAAACCCTGAAGTTTAGAGGGAAACCAAACATATTTTGTCACATTTAATGGGTGAGAATGGAGTGTTGTAGTGTTTTATGGCTATTGTGGGACCAGCCCTGGGGTGAGAGAGCCTCCTGGGGGCTGGACCTTGTTGGTGATGGCTGGGCAGGTACAGAGGGAGTGACCCACCTGGGATGCTCATGATGGTGACGGCGAGGAAGGTGGCGGTGCCGGAGAGGATGTTGAAGATGGTCAGACGGGTGTAGGCTGTGGCTGCCACTGAGAAGAAGAAGCTGAGGAGGTACATGAGGGGGATGATGGCCCAGCCATAAAGGAGGAAGATCAGCATCACATCAACAAGGTGGCTGTCTTGGGTGAAGGCTTGCACGTTGAAGGCTTGGAATATCACCTGGGGCACAGCAACGTGGGGAGAAGGCACATTTGGCTTGACCTTAGGCGATGTCTCCTTGTCCCAGTGGCCCAGGGTAATATCAGCACTGCACTGACCCAGACAGCCCCTCATGGATGGGTCCTACCAGCAGCCCATGGCTGTCCCCAGGGGAGGCCCTTTCTGCAGACTGGGATGCAGAAGGGCAGATCTGGGGAATTGCTCTCAGAGATCCCATGGATTTAACATTTTCTAGTCCCAACAGCTAAGTGTTCAGCTGCCAGAGGACATTGCCCCAGCTGGCTGGCCATGGTCCAGCTCCCAGCAGGACCAAGGGACAGCTTTCTTGCTGTCCTTTCTACACAGACATTGACAGTGGCCTTGTCCTCCTCCCTGCACCCACACACTCCAGAGGAGCAGCACTCAGCACTCCCACCAACAGGGAAGGCACTGGGGTGCCAGGAGTGACTCACCAACATGAGAGCACAAGGGATGAGGAAGTTGATGATGTCCCAGAGCAGGGCAGAAAGCCAGAAGTTGACCACGTAAACGCCGCTGACGAACTGGACGTGCTTGGCCTTGATGGCGCGCTCGCTGACCAGCAGCAGCGCGAAGGTGCTGGCCAGCGAGGCCATGCCATAGAGCAGGTTGATAGCAATGGCAAACCCAGTCTGGCCTCTGTGGGGACAGGGGGACACGTTAGGGCAGGGACACCTCAGCAAAGCAATGCTGAGGCTACACAGGGACAACACAGAATCATAGAATAGTCTGTTAGATGGGACCCACAGGGATCATCCAGCCCAGCTCCTGGCCCTGCACAGACACCCCAACAATCCCACCCTGGGCATCCCTGAGAGTGTTGTCCAAATGCTTCTGGAGCTCTGGCAGCCTCGGGGCCATGCCCATTCCCTGGGGAGCCTGGGCAGTGCCCCAGCACACTCTGAGGGAAGAACCTTTTCTTAATTTCCAGCCTAACCCTCCCCTGGCACAGCTCCAGCCATTCCTTCGGGTCCTGTCTCTGGTCACAGAGAGCAGAGATCTGCACCTGCCCTTCTGCTGCCACTCTTGAGAAAGCTGTGGCCAGCACACCCACACTGGGCTTCCTTAAGAGGCTACTCCATACCAACATGCTGAAGAAACACTCAAGGGAGACAATCATCCCCCAGGCACAGCCCACCCTGCACACCACAGATCTCCATGCTGCCTTGGTGAGGTCCCAGACATGGCCCCTCTGCTCTAGGTGAGGTTCAGAGGCCCTGGATGTGGGGTTTTGTGAAGAGCATGGCCACATGGCCTCCCCTACTATGAGCACCTGGGAAAAACTAACCCCAGCCAGTATCTTGAGGGGAAGAGCCAACCCCTGAGATGTGCACGGGGTGACGTGGCTGCCAGGCTCAGCAGGAAAGTAATCTCCACAGCTTTGCTCCCCTGACCTCCTGAGTGCAATCACAGCTACATTTGGGTTGGAGAAGCTCCAGCCTGGCTTCTTCACTGACCCCAGCACAACCAAGCCAACCTGCACCCACAGGAGCCCCAGCGGGAAAGCGAGTCCTGTGCCATCACCACACGTACTCCATGAGCTGGTCCTTGGCCTTCTCGGTGATGTTGCGGGGCTGGGGGTAGTTGGTGACGGTGATGGAGGCGTTGGGGCCTGCCAGCACCCTGAGGACGGCGTTGTCAGCCAGCATGAGGGCGGTGGCCGGGGAGTGGTAAGCCTGGTTGTTGAAGAGCGCCGTGACCAGCGTGCGGTTCCCCGCGCCCTCGAAGGAGGCAGCTGCAATGTAGTGCTCGTTGAAGGCCCCTCCTTCCTCGGAGGCTCGGGAGATGAGGTACTCCTCCAGCCCACCTGCCAAACACCACCGCTGTTACCGGCGGGCTCCATCACACCACTGCTAACTGAGGCCAACTGGAAAAGACCCCAAGCAGACTCAGCCCTGGTGGCCCACCCTAGTCCTGATCACAGAAACACAGATCCATAGAATCTCCTGCGTTGGAAAGGACCCACAAAGATCATCGAGTCCGACTTCTGGTCTTGCATAGGGCATGGTGGCAACAATGTCACCGTGTGCCTGAGAGCATTGTCCAAAGCTCCTTGAGCTCTGGGAGCACTGGGGCTGTGACCATTCCCTGGGGAGCCTGTTCCAGTGGCCACAAACATGGGGTTATGGAGAAGACAGCTCTGCTCAGGTGAGGAGAGGTCCTGCCAATGATGTGACACTCCCACGTAGGAAAGAAAAGCATCAGAGAGGCCGCAGCTGGGACCTAAACCACCCACACCAGTGGACCCTTGGACATCCCACCAGGTACCACCTGCTCCAGGGGTGCTCCCTGAGCCCTCACCCAGCACCTCCAGTGGCGACTGACGCTGGGCATCCAGCAGCTCTGAGTACTGCTCCGCCAGCCTCTGCGGCAGCCCCGCGGCGCCCGACACCGAGAAAGGCACGATGGTCTGGCCGTAGGGCTCCAGCGTCAGCCGCAGCTGGGACGAGTCCCGCGGGCCCGGGAAGGTCTTGGCCACGATGAGGGCAAAGGCAGTGAAGATCAGAGGCACGAGGAACTGCGCTGCCACCATCTTCCAGTTGCGCCAGCTGTACATGGCCCGCTTCATGAACATGGCGTAGAACTGCTGGCAGCACAGGTAGAACTGCGAGGGGAGAGGCCGGGTCATGGTGAGCCCTGCCAGCTGTGGACACGTCACCCCAGGCAGCTGATGTGGAAGATGACCCCAAACCACCGCCATCCTTTATGCACCTGCCAGCCTGCAGCAGAGCCTGCTCTCCAGCTAAGCCTATAAAGGGATTAGCAGGGCAGCTGCCCAGCTCCAGCTCATCCAACTCCATGGCTTCTGAACGAGTCACAGTCACTTTGAGATCTCAGGTGTTAAAAGCAGCTTTGGCCATGACCTTTACCTTCCTCCACCTCCCAGCAGCTGAGGCTCCCAAACAGGATTACTACAGGGCAGGTGTCAGCCAGAACAACCGGGTGAGCACCTGCAAGTGCCCAGCCCAGCTCCTGCAAACACCTTCTGTGCTTTTCAAGCCCAGCAACATCCTCCTCCCCCTCTGCCTCTGAGAGGTGCCCTTGAGAAGACAAGAGATATTGATCACCGGTGCTGAGGCAGCGGGGCATGAAGGGCTGCCAGGGAACTGGAACACAAGCCCAGTGAGGGAAGGAAGATGGATTTTCTCATCTTCCTTCTGGAAAACCCCAGTGATGGAAAAACAGCAGGTGGAAAACCGCTTTAGATCGCCTAGAAGAGCAACTCAGATTCCAAGATTAACAGGAAGAGTAACCCCACCAACCCTAAAAATCATTTGTCCTAACAATGCAGATTCCAACTTGAACTTTCAATTTGACGTTCTAAACCACATGCAACAAGAGCAACCCTGGGGGAGGCTCCAGCTGGTAACCCTACTTCAAGCCCCTCCCTTCACATGTCCTGTCCCTGCTCCTGCTGCACCGACCCCCCAGCACTCACCCCGGTGTTGAGCTTGATGCTGGAGCAGTCCTCGGTAATGAGCGCGCCGCTGTCGTCCGTCATGTCCGTCATGCCACTCAGGCTGCTGGAGTCATCCATGGCCCAGTCGTTGGAGCGTCTCTCATGCTGGTACTGCAGAGCAGGCAGCTGGATGGCCTGGATATCCATGCTGGAGTCCACAAGCTTCCCAACCCTGTGCCAAAGGGAAAGCAGGTCATGAAACAGATCCAGGCACGATACAGCTGTTCTGAGCTGGGGAAGCCAAAGCCAAGAGACCAAAGTCAACAAGTGTCCCAGAGAGCTGTGCTGGACATCACCAAAGCACACGGGCACTGGTCACCCCTTCACCCACCTGAGGAACACCTCCTCCATGGTGGTGACCGAGGCGCCGTAGCTGGCGATGCCCAGCTCCTCCCGCCTCTGCTCCAGCTCCGTGAACAGGGCCTCAAACCTGAGCGGAGAAGGGAGACGTCAGACACCGACACTCGTGGGAGGGGGCACTCAGGGGTAAAGACCCTTTGGGCATCAGTCTTGCAGCTGGCTGGAGTCTTGCATCCAACCCCAGGGCGACCTGTGGCATTGAGTACACCCCTGTCCCCAAGGGCAGATTCTGAGCTCCACTGGCTGTTTGTTCTTGCCTCAGCTATCACAGAATCATGAAACACAAAGGGGTTTGAGTTTGGAATGGACCTTACCAACCATCTCATTCCACCCCCTACCATGGGCAGGGACACCTTCCACCATCCCAGGGTGGTCCAAATCATATCCAGCCTGGCCTTGGGCACTGCCAGGGATCCAGGGGCAGCCACACCTTCTCAGGGCACCCTGTGCCAGGGCCTGCCCACCCTCACAGGGAACAATTCCTTCCCAATATCCCATCCATCCCTACCCTCTGGCAGTGGGAAGCCATTCCCCTTGTCCCAAGTCTGTCCCCAGCTCTCCTGGAGCCCCTTTAGGCCCTGCAAGGGGCTCTGAGCTCTCTCTGGAGCCTCCTCTTCTCCAGGTGAGCATCCCCAGCTCTCCCAGCCTGGGTCCAAAACAGAGGGGCTCCAGTTCTTGGAGCACCTCTGTGGCCTCCCTGGACTTGTTCCAGGAGCTCCACATCCTCCTGCTGGTGCCTCCAGGAGCAGGAGGGAGCACTGCAGGAGGGGTCTCACGAGAACAGAGCAGGAGACAATCAGCTCCCCTGACCTCCTGGGTCCATAGATCTGATTTCAGAGACAGAACATCCTGCCTCGTGTGTGCCACCCTCAGCACTACAGGAGGAACTGAATCCCATTTTCCATGAGCAATGCTGATGCACGGAGCAGCTCCCCTTTCCAGCAAGCCTGTGAGGCAGTGTGTGGAGACAAGGGGACCCCGCAGGGAGGGGCAGCAGAGGACAATGCCATTACCTGTGTGTGCTCTCCTTGGGCAGGATGAAGGACAGCTCTGCCCCAGCATTGCTCTCCATAGTGGCGTTGGGCACGTACTGGCAGATGAGGCGGGAGATCTCCCCCAGGTTGCAGTAGGGCTCCTTCACCATCACCATGTGATATCCTGCCCCTGGGGGGAGCCACAAGAGAAGGCAGAGGAGGGTCAATCCCAGCCCAGCCCAGCCCGGGCAGGGGGCTGGAACAGAGAGGGATGCACAGGCACCGCTTTGCACCAGACACGATGCAAGAGCAAATGTGGGGATGGGCCCCAGGAGAGGCTGAACAGCAGGAAGGGGAGCAACCAGCCATCAGGCAAGGAGCAATGGATCCCCTCCCTGCTCTCTGTACCCCTCCTGCTCCTCCCTGGCAAGGAGAAGACACGGAGCACAGCCTGCTCTGCTCCCGTACCGTATTTGCGCTTGAGGAAGAGCGAGGAGCCGCAGCACTGCAGCTCGCCCTTGGCCATGATGGCTATGCGGTCCCCCAGCAGGTCTGCCTCGTCCATGAAGTGAGTGGTCAGCAGGATGGTTCTGTTGCTCCTCTGCTGCTGCAGAAGATCCCACGTGGCTCTGCGGGAGGCTGGGTCCATCCCCGACGTCGGCTCATCCAGCATCACCACCTGCACTCAGGAGATGGGAGCAGGTCAGAAAGGGTTGGGGGAGGCCCAGCAGCACAGGAGGGGACAACCTCAGGACCCAGGAGGAGCCTTGGCCTCACAGCAATGATCTGGGGTGAGTAGCTATGAGACAGCAGAGCCTCAGGGCATGACCCTCAGAGTGGCAGTGTTCCTGCCCACTCCCCACTGTCCTTGCTTCTCCCACTGGCTCACTGCAAACGAGGAACAGCCTCAGAGCCACACCAAGGACTGGCACTGGTCCCAGTACGAGGTGAGCCAGCAAAGCCACCTGCCTTGGAGTCCCCGATGAGGGCGATGCCGATGGACAGCTTGCGCTTCATGCCCCCGGAGAGAGCCTTGGTCAGGGAGCGGCGCTTGTCCTCCAGGCTGAGGATCCTCAGGATGTGGTTGATCTCCTCAGGACACTTGGAGGCTGGGTATCCCTTCAGCTGCCAGACAGGGGAAGGGAGGGATGAGCCCACCTGCAGGGCTGCCAAACCCCACCACACTCCCTGCTCCACACACAGACGGGAAAGGGGGAAAGCAGGAATGGACTCCTGCCCGTGCCTGCAGGAGCTGGCACAGCTGGTGGGGCTGTTCCATGGAGTTGTGCTGTCTGAGACCCTCCACTCCTCCACCAACCTGCAGATGAGGTGGGAAGAGGATGCAAGGACTGCTCTGCTTATGGAATCACAGAATAGTTCGGGTTGGAAGGGTCCTTTATGATCATTTAGGCCAACTGCCCTGGCGTGAGCAGGGACACCTTCCACTAGCCCAGGGTGCTCCAAGCCCTGTGCAACCTGGCCTTGGACACTTCCAGGGATCCAGGGGCAGCCACAGCTTCTCTGGGCACCCTGTGCCAGGGCCTCAGCACCCTCACATGGAAGAATTTCTTCTGTACATCCCATTTAACCCTGCCCTCTCTCAGTGTGAAACCATTCCCCGTTGTCTTGTCATTCCAGGCCCTTGTCCAAAATCCCTCTCCTGGAACCCCTGCAGTCACTGCAAGAGGCTCCAAGGTCACCCTGGAGCCAGGTGAACACCCCCAGCTCTCCCAGCCTGACTACAGAGGTGTTCCACCCTCTGACCATTTTTGGACCCACTTGATATATCTCAGCACACTTCCCCACCTCCAGGAGCCCAGGTGCCTCCCCCAGGGCTGTCCCCTTGCTCGGTGCCAGGCTCACCCCTGCATAGAAGTGGAGGTGCTCTTCCACTGTCATGTTGTCGAAGAGGACGTCGTGCTGGGGACACAGCCCCAGGCTGCGGCGGATCAGGACCATGTCCTGGGAGATCTCGTAGCCATTGATGTAGGCCTGCCCGCCCGTCGGGGAGTGCAGACCTGTGGGAGAGGAACACAGCTGCTCAGGGTGACCCCCGTGGCAAAGAGCCACTGGAAATGTGGAGGGTCCTGATGAGCATCCCCCCCCAAACCAGCTTTTGCCAAAAAACAGAGCAAGTCTGTCTCGTGCTCAGGCTGGGGTACAACAGCTTCCTCCTGTCTGCAGGACAGGCTGCAGGGCACCCACAGGTGGGAACTGGGCCAACAGTGCAGAAAGGAGAGGAACAGGCAGGTCAAACATGGCTCTGAGCTGTGCAGAGAGCCAGGCAGGGCCAGGGCAGAGTTCCAGGAATGTCCCGTGAGCCCCCTGAGCTGCCAGGAGCAGCTCAGAGCAATAGAGAACAGAAGAGGACCATCAAAGGTCACTGTGTCCCTCGTGCCAAAATAGGCATCCTGGAGCCCAGCAGATCAAGAATGACAAACACCAGTTCCACCTTATCTGTGTTATCATGGCAAAGCCTACAGAGAGCAATCCTACAGCAGTTTCAGTCTCTTCTCACAGCTCTCCAGAACAAAACCTGTCTGTCATTTCACTCACTGTCTGATCCCACTCTTGTGGAGGAATGAGCAGAGATCCCCCATGCTCCTTCCATCTCCCTCTCACTACTCTGGCACTCCTAGCCAATGGCTTGGGAAACTGAAGGTGCTCCAAGGAAGATCAAAAACACCTCCCTGCCCTCAGAGGCAGGGTCTGGCTCTTCTTCGAGGGTAAAGCCATCAGTTTCTGCAGCAGAAGACTCCTACCTGTGAGCATGGACAGAGTGGTGGTCTTCCCAGCACCGTTGTGTCCCAACAGGACAGTGATCTGCCCTTCATACATGTTCACTGTCAAGTCCTTCACTGCCTCTTTTGTCTTGTTTCCCACTCTGAAGACCTGTGGAGATCAAGTCCATGAGTTGGTGCTGCACACAGGCAAGTGCCTCAGCCCCACCCAGCAGGCAAAGCCTGGGATGCTCACAGGGTGTTACCAGGAGACAACAGGTCTAATTCAGGTTAAACTCAGATGTCAACAAGTTAAATACTGATGTCACTGCCCCTCTAAGGATGCAGCACTTCATCCACCACAAATGCAGCCAGCTCTGGGGAAGAGCCATACCCAGCCCCAGGGCAGCACAGGATACAGAAGCTGCCTTCAGGCAACAGATTTTACAAAACAAACATTATGGTGTGTTTGTGCCCTGCTGGGCAGTCAGTACCTTGGACAGGTGCTTTATTTTGATGCCTGACACGAGGTCAGCTGGTTCCTCCTCAATGTACTGACTCTTCAGGGCTTTCTCGGGATCCTCCTCCTCCTCCTTCTCTTTCCCCACAACAGTCCTGGGCCGCCCACACCAGTACGAGGGCTGAAGGAGGAAGGGAGAGACAGAAATCAGGCACAGCCAGAGCCCATCTCTTCATCCCACCCTTGGCTTCCCTCCTCCTCCCACAGACACCTCCCCAGGATCTCTCAGACCGCTCTCCTTGGCCTGGGAATTACCAACCAGAACATCTTCAGCAGGCAGGGCTGACACAATGGAACAGCTCTCCTGCTGCCCTCCTGCCTTCCCCCATCTCTCCCTTACAGCACGACTGCCTGTGATTACACAGCAGCTTTTCCCCATCTTCATCTCCATGGAAAAAATTCCACTGAGAAGTAAAATCACTCAGACAGAATCATCCTGCCCAGGAGAGCCCATGGATGATCACCCCCTCCAAAACCCCTGAGAAACACTAAATACAGCCTGGGGTGCAGCTGCTGCAGTTACAGCCCCTTTGACATGGCTCTCTAGGAATGAAACTGAGTGTTTGGGACCTTAAATCCCAGCAGGAATAATAATTCAATAACTCCTGGATGCAAAATCAGTTTTTGTCAATGGCTGCATCTCTGTTTCCCTGGTCTGACTGCAAGAGGGAGTGGGATGCTGGAGTGGAGCCACTCTGGGATGAGGAATTTGGAAGGGAGAAGGAAAAGCCTCTCTATCAAATAACAAAGGAGCCATCTCCAGTATCCAAACAGAACATATTATCTTTGCAGCCATGTAGCTGCAGTGTCCTTAGCAGCTGCAGCTGCTGGGGGTGACGCCAAGCGTTTGTCCTGGCAGAGCGAGGGTGGCTCAGCTGATTCAGTGAGAGCTGTCACCCACCCCTGGCACATGGCGGCTAGCAGTGGGACACAGGTCACCCATGCCCACCTGCAGGGCAGTGCTCAGGGGTGTCAAATAGCTGTATCTGGTTGCTCCCACCTGGGGTTTCTCTCCAATGCCTTTGCTTGGGCCTGGAGACATTTAGGAACACCCTGCATGCCAGGAAGTGCTGGGAGAGAGCTTTAAAGCCAAGACAACATTCATCCACATTAAAAATCTCCAGGTGCATCAGCCTTTAGGGAGGACATGCTGCAGGCCCTGTGATTTTGGAGGCCAGATGGTGCCACCCTCGTCCATCAGACTGGCCTACTGCACAGCACAGAAGTGGTGACTGTCCCACGTGATGCTCCTCAAGCCCAGGGAGGGTGTAAGCAGTGCTCACCGTGAGGAAGAAGTACCAGGGCTGTGGCACACCATACTCCCCGGGGAACACGGCCTCCACGTACCAGGCCACCAGGCCATACAGCACCGAGTCAAGGAGCAGCATCCCCAGCACCTGGGCCAAGGTGAAGTTGTCATCCACGCTGACAGGCTTCATGAGGTCCCTCCACTGGATGCCAGTCCCTGCAAGGCACACGGGACACTGCTACCTCTGCATCCCCAGGAAGACCATCTTCTCAGGACTGGCAGAGAGCAGCCCCTCTGCCAGCTAACTGCTCCCTAACCAGGAGCACCTGCACAACTCTATGATCCTCTGCAGATGGAGGGAAAAGAGGCACTGACCCCTCGAGGCTCCCCACCCCACCATGCTCCTTCCATGGCGTTCTCTGCCACTACCTGGGAAGAAACAATCCCTTCTCCAGCATCACCCCTCCAATCACTACAGCCACTGAGCTACTGCCATGCCTAGTAAGTGCATGGATCTGCATGGAACCAACAAGAAACTCTTTTAAATTAAAGACATTAAAGATATATACTGTGAAGGAGGAAATGCAATGGTTCCCATCCATTAGAACAGAATTCCTTTGGTAATTAAAGTGAGGATGGCACTTTGCACAGCCCAGGGGCACAGGCACTACTTCGGAGAGCCCTGGTATGGGAGCAACCAGCTCTAGTAAGAAGGAAATTGCTTCTTCTCTCCAATGTCTCTCCACCAAGCCAGTCCCATCCCACCACCAAATCAGGCTGACAGGAAGAGGATGCTTCTGTCCCCAGGAGCAGATGGCCCTGCTCACCTTTCCCTTCAAACATGCCGATGAGTTGCGCCCCCATGGCCATGGCCACGTTGGAGATGAGGCAGGATGCCAGCTTCTGGCTGTGGGACATCAGGTCGTAGCGGGGCGAGATGAAGAAGTAGGGGATGTAGGAGAAGAAGTAGAGGAAGCCTCCAGCAGCAGCTGCGACGTTTGCTGCCAGCACAGGGAAAAACAAGAGGGGAAAAAGTCAGGGTGGTGCCACCCAGCACTCCTTACCAGCTTCCCATCCAGGGATGTTCCAGACTTGTGCACAAAGCATGATTATATGGGGGCAGGACAAGGACTTGCCCACATCCCACAGCAAGGCAGGAGCCTGACCCCAACCCCATGGTGGGCAGCTGCAGAAGCCTCCTGCCTGCCCCAGAGCAGAATCTGGGGCCAAGCCAGCCAGATGAGGCCCTAAGACAGGAGCTGGTCATAGTACCAGGGAATGGTCTGGGTTGGAAGGGAATAGTGGAAGGTGTCCTTCCCACCCCCTGCCATGGGAAGGACACCTTCCACTATTCCAGTTTGCTCCAAACCCCATCCAACTTGGTCTTGAACACTGCCAGGGATCCAGGGGCAGCCACACCTTCTCTGGGCAACCTGTGCCAGGGCCTGTCCACCCTCACAGGGAACAATTCCTTCCCAATATCCCATCCAGCCCTGCCCTCTGGCAGTGGGAGCCATTCCCTGTGTCCTGTCCCTCCATGCCTTGTCCCCAGTCCCTCTCCAGCTCTCCTGGAGTCCCTTTAGGCCCTGGCAGGGGCTCTGAGGTGTCCCTGGAGCCTTCTCCTCTCCAGGTGAGTACACCCAGCTCTCCCAGACTGGCTCCAGAGCAGAGGGGCTCCAGCCCTTGGACCTGCTCTGGTTTGAGAAGCAAAAGTACCCACATCCCTTTCCACACACTGTGTGGAAAATGCAGCCAAAAATGGGAAGAAATGTCCCCTGCACAAGTCAAAGTGGTCAGTAACAAAAGGAGGCAGCGCAGGGGGACTCACCTCGTGAGAAGAAGGTGCTCACCATGAAGTTGAAGGAGATGGAGGAGATGGAGAAGATGGCCAGGAAGGTGAACACCAGGGTGGGGTCACTGTTGGTGAGCACCGCTCCCTGTTCGCTCACCTGCCAAGAAAATCTTGTGAAGCCCAGAGCTGCTGGAGCCAGCTGTGGCTTTAGCAGAACAGACCTGATGTTCTCCAAGTGTTGGAGACAAACTCAGATGGGTGAGGACACCCAGAGACTCTAAGACCACTCCAGAGGGAGGAAGTACAGATCGCCCTCGTGTGATGCAGGGTCTAAGGGGCATGGGACACCCTGGCCAACACCCAGACAGCCCCCTCCTGCTTCCCCTGCTGTGGGCACATGTGGAGGGGAGAGCTCAAAGCCCTCCAGATGCTGGGGGACCAGGGTGGTCCTGCTCTGCATGCAGTGTCCCTGGAGCTCCAATCCCCACCTCCCTAATGGGGGAGTCACCCCTGCCACGGATGCAACTGTGGGGCAGCACTGCCCGTTTCAGTCTGGGAAACCCAGACTTCAGTCTTTGGAGGAGCCCTGGGACACCAGGACAGTCCCATGGCAGAGTGGCCCTGCTATCCCTCTCCCTTTCCAGCACAGAGTTCGTGGCCTGGGGACAGACGCTCACCTTGACACAGAAGAGCACGGTGACGAAGAACACGGACACCAGGAGGAAGAGGAAGAACATGAGGAACCAGGCGCTCCAGTGCAACCAGTTGCTGAGGCCCATCATGTGCATGTACTCCTGTGGGAGTTCACGGTGTCACCCACAGCTGCACCCACACTGCCCGGGCACAGCCAGGGCAAGGCACAGGTGGCTTTGCCTCGTGGCACAAGCAGAGGTGGCAGTCCCGGTACCACCAGAATGGTCCTGCTCAGCCACCAGCATGGCATGGTGTCCTCCACCTCCCCAAACAAGGACTGCCACCACTGCAGGAGTTCCCAGAGAGCTGAGCTGAGCCCAAACCCAGAGCAGAGTGCCAGTGGTGCTACCAGGGCCACCCAGCACAGGGCACGACAGCCCACGCCTGGAGGAAGCCAAGCCCTGCTGTTGTAACCATGTGGCCGAGCTCCAGCCGCCCCCACAGCACACACACAACGGGTCTCTACATGCAAAAGGCAAAAACCTTCCTTCAAACAGGCTGAACTCTTGCATCCACAAACTCTGGAACCCAGACATGTTGCCCTCTCTCCCAGCCCAGGAGAAACACCATCCCTGTGGTCCAGCACCCCGGGTTGCACTGCAAGGAGAGCCCAGCCTCCCCATGGCAGCAGGATTAGCAACATTCTTCCCTGGGGCCTGCTAATCCGCTGCCAGCCCCCCCTCCTGCTCACTGGCTCTACACCCAGCAGGGATTTTGTTCCTAATCTAAAGTCATCATCCACGGGGAAAGCTGCAGAGGGAGGGGAGCACATCCCAGCTCTCACCTTCAGCTTCTTCTCCTTCTCATGAACAACGGCACGGACGATGTTGAGCGAGGTGTAGGTGAAGCTGAGCATGAGCAGCAGGGGCAGCTGGTTCTGGATGGCCAGGAGGAAGAGGTCGTTGACATAGGCGGGGAAGGGGAAGCGCTGCACCACCACGGTGATGTTCTCCAGCAGGCTGGCAGAGCTGGCACCAGCGTGGTACTGGATGATGGCCCTGTCCACCGCGTGCTGCACTGCCAGGAATCCTTCCCGGAGATAACCTGCACAGCAAGAACCACACCGGGAATAGAGGGGGCTGGGGTTTGGAGGGACAAACAGCCTTCGTGGGAAAGATTGCATGGGAAGAGGAACAGGGACTAAACTGGAGTTCAGAGGAAAAGCAATATAACCATCACTGTGACACGGGGGACTGGGGAAGGATCGATACCCAGCAAATTCATGGAAACACTGGTTTGGTTTGGAAGGGACCTTAAAGCTTATCTTGCTCCAGATCCTGCCATGGGCAGAGTAGCCTTCCACTAGACCAAACTAGGATCTTGCATAACCATCATTTAGAAGGAGCTGCCAGGAAAACTCTGTTCATGGTTCCTGTCTTGCAGTATGGCTGTGACTTTGTAATGGGGAGATTCTCTGTCATCATCAACCACCACAACTCACTGAGCTTGTGTTTCTCCCTTTTTTCTTTGTAAACCAGAAGAATAAACAATACTATACAGGTTGCAGTGAGAAAAAGTATATCCTGTGACTCACACATCTGGCTTAAACTTTTGTGCATTAGAAAACACTGCAAATATTTTAATTTCCCAACAGCATCTCCCAAGTGGGAAGGGACTCACAAGGATCATGAGTCCAGCTCCTGTCCCTGCACAGACACCCCAACAATCCCACCTTGGGCATCCCTGGCTGCACTGTCCAAACACTCCTGCAGCTCTGGCAGCCTCGGGGCCGTGCCCATTCCCTGGGGAGCCTGGGCAGTGCCCAGCACTCTCTGGGGGAAGAGCTTTTTCCTAATATCCAATCTAAACCTCTCTTGACACAGCTTTAGATAACAAAATAAACTTAAAATAGTTTCTTTTTAAGTGGAATTGCTGCCAAATGTTACCTGAACAGGAACTTAAATTCTCTTACAAAACCCCAAATGAACATTTTGAAAGTCAGTCGGCTAAAATAATCCACAGAGAGAGAAGATAACAGTGGAATTATGAGATTGGGAACTTTGTTTGATATTAACTCATGTACTGAGCAAACACTCTGGGGCTCTGCTTTATTTACACACTGTGAGCAAAACCTGTTTGCCCACTTCCTCGCCCTCATTCTCCCTGGACACTGCAATGAATACACAGGGAGAAATCCCACTGAGGGAAATATTCCCTTTGCCACCACAGGAGGAGCTCCTAAAAATCCAGTCCTAAGCAGCACCAGCTCCAAGAATGTCCCTGCTGGCTCATGCTCTGCCCGTGGCTTGGCTGCCCTTAAACACCGCAAACCATAGAACTGCTCTATTTACTTTTCAAGTACTTAAGCAGTACAATAAACACGGGGCAGTTTGGATAGCGATATAAAATTTTCATTAAACATTGAAATGGGAAAAAAGTTAAATTTTAAAATGATTCATGCACATTAAAACTTATTCTTATCCAACCCTGCTCAGCAGAGGTGCCCAGAGGCCAAGCAGTGCCCATGAAGTAACAGGATAAAATTTAAATAAAGGATAGCTATAATGAATATAACAAAATTGCAAATAGAGTTCAATTAAATCTAAGCAATAAATAATAATTCAACAAAATAAAGACACATTAAGATATAAATAATAATTTACTATCTATAATGAATATATTAACAAATATTAAGAAGATCTATATTAAATAATTAATTCGTATCTAAATATTAATTTTATAATGTGTCGTTATTTGATGAATTGTTTATATATGTACAAAACTGACTATAAACATCTATAGAAAAGCATAACTATTTAACTGTTTATATATTCATAAGTATTTATATGTAAATTTTAACATTTTAATATATATAAATATTTAATTGCTTGTATTTATATAAAATAAATATATGCTTATCACAAACAAATATTTAATTGTTCGCCTTATACAGATATAAATTTAATGCTGGTATAAATAAAAAACAATATTTCTTTATAATTGCTTGAATTTAATAATTTCTTTAAAATGAACCTATTTCTCAAAAAGCTGAGAGCCTGCCAGGTGCTGCAGGAAGGTGACCCCACGTCTGGGCCGTGCTCACCTGGGGTGCCCCCATCAGCAAACTTGGCCTCGCGCGGCCCGGGCAGCTGGAAGAGCGGGAAGAGGTAACTGGTGTGCCAGTCGCGGTCCAGGTTGGGGTTCAGCCCCGTCTGCTCGCTCCGCGGGGCGTTCCTCGGGCTGTACTTGAAGCGCAGCTCATACTCCACCTGCAGGGGAGTTCAGAGGCGGGTGGGGCAGACGCGGTGACACGCGGGTGACACCTGGCTGGGGGAGGCAGTGCCACCTTGCCCTGGCTCACCTGGAGGGGCAGCGGGGCCGAGCTGTGCGGGAAGCGGTGCCGGAACACGACGGCGGCCAGGACGCTGCCCGAGCGGTTGTCCAGCCTGACGTACTCCTCGAAGTCCCGCTCCGAGGGGAAGCCCTGAGCTGTGGAGGAGAAACAGGGAGATGCAGGACAGGGCACAGCAAGGCACCATGCGCTGCTGCCCAGCCATCCCCAGGAGCATCGCTGGGCCCAGGACAGGAGGGATGCGCCGTGCCTGCTGTCAGACACAGGGGAGTTGCACAGAATGCTGCCCTGTGTCCTGGGCATGCAGATATTCCTCCTCCTTGAGAGCAGGAGTAAGCTTTCCCACAGAAAATCCTAACAGCTTGGAACACCAAGTGCTAAAATTTTCTGTGCCAAAAGATTTCCAAAAATACTCTTTCACAGGGAAGCGCTGTGAAAGCCACTTTCTTTAACTGTTTTAGGGTGATATTTTTCTAAATGGAAACTGCAATAAAATGAGACCAAAAAGCAACCCCATATCCTGTCATTTTACTGAAAAAAACCCAAAACCCATCAAACTGTAGCCTTGAAGTTCAGAAAAAAATGGTGTTCCAGGAGCATGAGGATTCAGAATCAGTCACAGAATGGCTTGGGCTGGAAAGGACTGAAAGACCATCCAGTTCCAAGACCCTGCCATGGTCAGGGACACCTTCCACTGGACTAGGCTGCCCAGAGTAAAGATCACACCAATCTCTGGGGTGGAAGGGGCAGCCCCAGCCCTGCTCACCTCTGATGTTGATGGGCAGAGCTCTCTCCACTGCCTCGGCAATGCTCCGGACAGCGCTGCTGTTGGAGGGGACATAGGCCAGCTCCCAGGGGTTGCTGGCGTGCTGGGAGGAGAAGAAGCTGGGCAGGTCATCCACAGACTGGGTGGGGTAGAGGGTGGCGTTGGGGTGGCTGACGGAGTGCACGCGGTGCCGCAGCGCGATCAGGATGGCGGCAAAGAGCAGCGGCAGGCACACCTCGATCAGCGTCACCAGGATCTGCCGCTTCTGGGGCAGGGGGAAGATACAAACGTGGGTAAGGACAGAAAATATATCCTGTACCTGTATATCGCACAGACACCTAGATATCCACCAGAAGTGTGTACCTATACACAGATACTTATCCATATATAGTACACTCTCTCAAGAGATGAAACAGAGGATGCAAACACTGAAGGTAGATGAGCACAGTCACAAGGTTCAGGGCATGAGAACACCAAGGAGCAATAGCATTCTTGCATTCCACAAGGTTTCACAACCTGGGTTTTTCCAGAAGCCAGGAATGACACTGTGCTGGTTCCCACATCCTTCAGGACTCTCCAGCCAAGGGGTCCCCTATCCTAAGCACTGCTCCAGCTCAAACCAGCCTCCATCAGAGCCTTCCTCACCACCTGGGTTGAATGACCCTGGTTTGTGCTTTGTTCCTTCCCTGAGGCCTGGGGCTCTGCCACGTGCAGCAACACTGCCTGAACCAGTGCAACTTTTCCTCCTGGAGCTCAGTTGCTCCAGGCAGCTGGACATGGGATCTGCATCCCAGGATGGGGCCCAGCAGAGCCTCTGGCTACAGCAGGACTACAGCTTGGCAAGCACACCCACGGGCATACCCAAGCCACTACTGTACTACACACAGTGGCTCTTTTTTTTTTTTTTAATTGAGATTCAAGAAGCTGGAGAATGAACTCAAGACCTGCACTCTGGACCTTCACCCATCAATTCCCCCAGGGCTATCTCTCCTGCACAATGCCTCCCAGCTAGTAACACCCCCATCAACACAGGTTCATTAGCATCCAATGAAGATCAATCAGCTTTCAAACTGGTGTCCCAGGGGAACTGTGGTCATCTGAGCAACCTGGTCTAGTGGAAAGTATCCCAGTCCATGGCAGGGCAGTGGGATGGATGGTCCCTTCCTATCCAAACCATTTTGGAATTCTGTGATTTCCTCCTACAAACCAAGATGCCTTCATCTCAAGCCAGGCTCAAGAGCAACCAGCTTCAGCCACAGCAGTGACAGCTCAGAGATGTCCCTGGCCACAGGGGTTCATGGCTGCTCAGAGCATGTGCCTGGAGCAGAAGCAGCAGCATTAACCTTTTCTGAGGCCTCTGGCTAATTTGGGCTTCACAAGACATGGGGATTTTGCACCCTCTCCCTTCGCCAGGATGAAAAGAGGAGCACCAAGTGCTTAAGTCTCACAACTTTGCTGTCTTAGCAACTGGATTTTATCCAGCAGCGAGTGGGCAGGCTCAGGTGGGCAGAGTCTCCAGTGGGGCAGGTAGGGAGCCCTGAGTGCAGCCTGGACATCCTGGGAAGGGAGACAGCCCTGCAGAAGCCAGGGTGAATGGGATCTTGGACAGTTTGTCAGGAGATGGTAAGGGGACTATCATTACCCTGGCTCTCAGAACCCACTGTCAAAGCCCCAAACACCTCTTGGGGCTTCTCCTGGGAGGAACAGTCTGATCCAGCCACAGCCAGCCCCAGCAGCGTAGGCAGGAGGCAGAAGCTTTGGGCAGGCAGGGAAAAAGGAGCTTTCCCAACGCCACGCTCATAAAAGTGAACGCTGCAGATGTCTGATGGGTTTATAATGCAGCCCTGGCAGCCCAGCTGCCTCCCACTGATTTACTATCACACTAAAGCTCTCCCTGTCTCCTGGGCTGCCTTCAGAACAGCTCTGCCTCCCTGAACTCACAGGCTCACACACATTCACCAGCTCTGCAGCAGAAGTCATTCAAGCACTGTATTCCAGAGGTGACAGGGATACTCATCCATAATCACCACCTCTGCCTGGCCCAAGCAGCTCTGGAGAGCCACATGTGCCAGCATGCATCCTCTCAGCGGGCTGGGGGTGACTTGGGAGCTCTGTTTCTTTATCAGGAAGAGGACTTCTGGCTGTATCCTGGCCCAGTAGACCTGAGTCAGCTTGTGGCCTTGGAAAACACACTGCGATGTGTCCTCAGCCTGGAGCACACCAGAAAACAATGCTCTTCCCCTGCAAAGGGGATGGGGGATGCTCCTGGCTGCAAATCAGCCCTGCTGCCAGTCCCTTTAGTCCCCTCGAGCCCAGTTCCCTGCTCTGAGCCTGCAGGAAGGCTGGGTGCAGCCAGCATTTCCCTCTTCCTTTGGTTTATTTTTACAGCACTGTGCTGAGCTGCAGGCGGGTAATTGAAAGCGTAAAGCCAAGCTGCAGCCATCCCTGCTCCCTTCTCTTCCCCACACTCTGTCAGGGCTGGCTCCATGTCCCAGTGGAGCCACAGAATCCACCCAGGAATACTTAAAGAGGCTGTGGTCTGGGCCAGCACCAGGTGGGACCTGCTGGCCCTAAGGTCCCCAAATCCCTCAGTACCACCCAGCTGCCACGGTGGGAGGTGGGCTGCCAGTGGGTACCAGTGGTTTAATATTTTTAAGACCCCTAAAAGCTGCTCCTGAGAATGGTAGAAAGCAATGGAGGAAAAGAACCCCAGGGCTCCAGTGGGTTGAGAAGGCACTGGGACTTCCAGAGGAGGCTGTGCAATGAGACAGCTCAAAAAACCCCACTGTCACATGGATGGGGTGTGGGTTACCCAGTCCCAGGAGGAGAGAGCTGAGCTCATTGTCAGAGGGCAGGCTGGGGAGGCTGGGGACAAGGAAACTGAGTACAGAGCACACCCCATAAGGTCACACAGCACAGCACAAAAGACACCACGTGCACAAATAACCCAGTTTTCCTCCTAGAGATGCCCTGTGTCCAGGGGGGAGGTTTCCTGAAGAAGCCAGAGGCTGGGCAAGCTCTGATGTACCCCCATTTAGCGGTGCCAGAAGCAGTCCCTAGGTGCAGTGCCAGCCTACCTGCAGGATGTAGTTCTTCCAGAGCAGCAGCCTAAACTGCCTGAGCACAACCATCCTCCCATCAGAAGGGGCCCAGCACCACCAATGCTCCACAGGACCCTGGAGGAGAGAGAGGAGAGAGCTGTGAGTGCCAGCTGGTGGAGCTGGGCAGCAGGAGGGCAGCATCCCACAGCCACACAGCCCAGGGCAGCTCTCTGCTCCCAGCATGCAGCCACAGCAGCTGGCTTGACCCCAAAAATAACCCTTGTGCTCCCTCTCCTAAGAGTAACGGCCCCTGGTTCCTGGCATGGCTGTTCCCAGAGACGGAAGCTGCTGTTTCAGTACCCGGCTCCTTCCCAGCAGCAGGCAGCAACAGCTTTCCTCAAGCTGCAGGAGCACAGGGTTGCAGAACCACAAACACGGCCCCAGGAAGGCTGTCAAACTTCTGGCAGCCTATTATTTTGGGATGGGTGGAGATTCCAAGTTGTGCCTCCACCTCCTGCCATGTGAAGAGTTGGTTCTGCAACACTGGGTGCTTTCCCAGCAGAAACTCTGCTGGGAGAGGCAAGGATGAGAAAAGGGCAAGGGAAGCACAAGGGAAGGTCGGTGCTTGAGAATGATCCCTCACTGCCTCCTCCCCCTCTCGGGAAGCATCCGCCATACCTTCAAGTTGTTTGTGTCTCCATTTGCAGTGGCATTTCCTGATGGAGCACTGCTATCCCACCAGGACACTGGCTGGGATTCTGGGCTTGCAGAGCAGCACAGAGAAGAAAGGGGCAGCCCTGGCACCAGCAGCGGCTTCTGCCTGCACTGCCAGACTCTGGGCAGTCCTCACCAAGCAGTGCCAGCCTCTGAGCATGGCAAATCCTGACAGGATCACAGTGGACAGCTGCAGGGTCAGCTCCAAGCCGGTGCTCCAAAGCCTGGCAGCACTGAAAGCTGCCATGGGGACACGGATGGGCACATAATCCACGAGCAACGCCCTGGCAGATGCTCCACAGCACGTTCTCCAGCCCTGGTGGGGGTGGTATCAGCTATGGGGACGCAGCTGGCACCCAGCAAGCTCAGCAGGGGTTTCAGGGTGCCCCAGTGAGAGGATGGGAGGTTGCTGACCCAGCCTGCCAACCTTGGCTCCCAGGCTGGTGAATGCACACAGCGAGCACAGCTCCAGTGGCAACAGAGCTGCAGCAACAGCAACCTGAGACACGCAGGGCACAGCAACAACACCCATCTGCCTCACCCGCTCTCTGCCACAGCTCCTTGAGCTCTCCAGGAGCCTTCTCCAGCCTTGGCACACACCTTCCAGCCCCAACCCTAAACCCAGGAGCCTTCTCCTGCCCTGGCACACACCTTTCCAGGCTCAACCCTAAACCAGGAGCCTTCTCCTGGCTTTGCAAACACCTTCCCAGCCCTAATGTTAAACTCAGATGTGTTCTCAGAGCACAAAAAACCCATCAGCTCTTTGCCACTCCATGCATAGAAGAGAGATTCCCAGATTCCCACAACAGCAGGGACATCTGTGTTCAAGAATCTTTCTCCAGGCAGGAAAAAGCAGAAGAGATTTATGCTTCAGCCCCAAAAATCCATCAGAGCCCCTACCCAGAGCAAGCAGGAAAGGAATAGCAATGAGGACTTGGCAAAGGCACCTTCAAGCGCCTCACAAAGTGCCATGTCTCCAGCTGACCTCTGGTCCACATGTGGCCAAGCAGAACAGTGCAGGCTGTGCTACAGGATCCCTCAGCAGGCCCCCGGGCCCACACACACACCCCACACAGCACTGGAAGCGCCCCCAAATAACCCCCCACCCCCAAGCAGAAACCTTTGTCATGCACCCCCTTGAACGAATGTAGAGCAAAGCAAGGGACTCAAAGCAGTGGCTCACTTTGAAGAGGATGAATGCTTCAGGTCAGGCAGGAGCAGCTGCTGCCCTCACCGAGATCCCAAATCCTGCTCGCCCTGCCGCACCCTGGAACTCAAGCTGCCCCCCCGACCGCCCTCACGGGTCTTACAGCTGCTGCTGGGAAAATGTCAAGCAGCTCTTGGGTAACACAAACACTATACAAAGACTGAAAACTCCATTATTGCCAATAAATATTTTCCAAGTTTTTAAGTGTTCCAAGAAAACTCATTCGGGGACCTTTCGCTTGCCGGAGATGAGAGGAGGAAGAAGTTAAGTTACAAAAGTTCTTAGTGGATTTGAGAGCAAAAATGGTTTTCCAGGCTCTGGTATCCAAAGAACAATTTTTTTTCCAACCCAAGAGAGAAAACCTGTTTTGGGAGGTGCTCCCAGCCATGATCAGAGGCATCTCAGGCAGGGCCCAGGTCCATGTCTGGGCCCACCTTCGGCTGAGTGCCACAGATGGATAACGACCTTGGAGGCAACAAGGTGCCTTGCTGGGCAGCACATTGGGTTGTCTCCTCTGAAGATGCTTCCACCTGACCTCAAGCACTACAACATAAGCCTGAATTTCCCACCAAGAGGCAGGGCCAAAGATCTGGGAGGAGAGGTGACCACCAACAGCTTCTGTGAGAGCAACCCAGCTCCTCTCCCTGCTCTCTGCATCTGACCACAGCAGGAGGAAGGGTCTCCTGAATACGTGAGTGTGGACACACCCTGGCCATCCTCAGGGAGGTCATTGAGGAAGGAGACAATCCTGCCTGCCGACAGCCTGCATGAGTGGGTATGAGACTGGTCCTCACCGCCTGGTCCCCACCAGCCCCTGCCGCAGTCAAGCTGTGCCAGATAGCGTGGTGGCACCAGCTGCCAGCCTGGACCAGAGCTGTTCTGCCAGTGGATTTAGATGAGGACAGGCTGAGGATCGGCAGGGATCAAGGCCACAGCATCCCACTTCCTGACCCACTTCCACACCGCCTTGTCGCCGGGAGCTGGCTGTGCCCGGCCACCGCCTCAGCACAGAGGGCCGAGCAAAGGCCACGTGCTCCCGGGAGCCTGCAGTTATTTTAGAGCACACAGTGCATTTCTGCTCTTCTGATGTCCCGTTCCCATAGAAACCAGCCCTGCAAATGGCAGACGTTGCCTTTTTTAATATAAACCCGGCATTTCTTCCTGCTGGTTGACAGAGACACCGTATCACCCCTACAAGATGAGCTGCCAGGTGCCAGGGGTGGTGGCATCACACACCTGGCAAGGGCTGTCAGTCCCTGGGTACTTTCCACACTGTCAGTGAGCAGGAAATTCCTCTCTGCTCCCCACAGTGTCTGTGCTGGAAATTAATCAGCCATAGCAGCGCAAGGAATTTTATGGCCACTGTTTACAGGAAGAGCAAGTGATTTCCGAGGCGGGTGCGTGCAGAAAACCTCAGGTCCTGCAGAGAGCAACCAGGGCCAGCAGCCACCAGACCAACCATGAGTGTTCAGTGACACATAGCTCTTGTTGCTGGGGTGTTTTCACCTTCCCAGTGTTCACAGAGATCTGAGAGTCACAATAGAGACCATAAAAACCTCACCTTGGCTGTGCAAACAGTAATAAAACTTTCTAAGAGGCTGTAAGGCTGGTGGGGTGCTGGGTGCTGCAGGGACCAGTGACCTCACAGCCCTCTACAAACTCAACACCCAGTCTCTGACAGATATGTGAGTGTGGGTTTGACCCAGACAGGAACTTCAGGCCTTGAAATAAAGAAGAAAGTTGAGGCTGGATCCTGTTTGCAGAATGAGGGGTTGGCTTGTGCCCAGCTGCTGCCCTGCAGTGGGAGTGGGTTGGTGGGCATAGGGAGTCTGATGGGCTCCATGGCTGCATCTGTGACTGCCTTTGCTGGGGCAGCAGCAGGAGAGGGGGGACAAAACTGCTGCAAGAGCAGGTCAACCCCTTTGCCTTAAAAACAACACCACTGGTTTGCCGTTGCTCATAAAATGACAAACTCTGCAAACTCACTGGCCTCATGAATTTAGCAAGAACAAGGTCTGAAGCACAATGCACGGGTTTCTCACAGACCCTGCTCCTGCCCTGCAGTTCTCAGGGGCTGGGCAGGATAGGGCATACAGGCAGCTGCGAACAGAGGACAAGGAGATCCCTTCTGCTTCTACTTGGTTTTAAACATTTCCAGGGATGGGGGTGCCACTACCATCCTGGGCAGCCTGTTCCAGTGTCTGACCACCCTTTCTGTGGAGAAATTTTCCCAATATCCAACCTAAACTTGCCATGGCACAACCTGAAGCTGTTTTCTCTTGTTCCATCACTTGTTTCCATGGAGCAGAGTCCAACCCCCACCTGCCTGCACCCTCCTGCCAGGGAGTTGTGGACTAAGATCTCTCCTGAGCCTCATTTTCTTCAAGATGAGGCCCCCCAGCTGCTCCTCACTAGACTTGTGCTCCAGACCCTTCCCCAGATCCGTTCCCTTTCCTCGACACGCTCCAGCCCACCAAGATCTGTCCTGGCATAAGAGACTTTCTCATACCGAGGCAGGGCCCCGGGGCGGAGCGGGGCCGGCAGATGCCCCCTCGGTCGCCGCACGCCGTGCGCGCTCCCCGGCAGGGAGGGGCGGCCGGAGCTCCCCCGGGATGCCGGCGGGTCCCGGCCGAGCGCGGCCGAGCATCCCCGGCGGAGCCCGCGCGGCGCCGCCTCCATCCACCGCAGCCCACGGGGGACGCGGGAGCCACGGCCGGCATCGAGCCCGAGCCACGCCGGAGCGCGGAGGCGGCAGCGGAAGGAGCCGGCCAAGGGCCCCGGCGCTGCCGCAGCTCCGGGCGGGGCCGCCCCGCCGAGTGGACATGAGGCCGCGGCCCCACGCATCCCCCGTCCGGCCCGACGCCCCGCTACCGCTACCGTCACCCCCCGATGCTCATCATCCACCCCCGGTTCCAGCACCCATCGCCCCCCAGCTCACTCACCGGGCCGGGCGGCTCCGGCTGCGGCTCCGGTTCCGTCCGGCCCCGCCCGCGCCCGCCGCGGGACCGCGGCACCGCGCACGCGCCGGAGGCGGGAGCGGAGCGGGGCGGGACCGGAGAGGGTGAGGAGGAAAGCGTGTGTGTACGTACACACATGCACACACACGTGTGCCACTGCTTGCGGTCATTTATGTGTGTGCCATCCTGTGTGTGCGTGGCATGTGTGTAGTACTGGGAACCTGTGTGTGTGTATACATCCCTCTGGGTGCGAGCTCTCAGTGCGTGCCCACACCCCGCTGGGCATTACGTGCACCGGTGTGTGCGTGCGCAGGGCACTGTGCACCTGTGTGTGCCCAGGCATTGCACGCGTGCCAGGTGGGTGAGGCTATGGCTGTGTGTGCACCCATGCCAGTGTCAGTGCACATCTGTGCACAGCTGTGTGCACATGCACTGGGCATTGCACAGGTGTGGGACACAACACAAATTCACATGTGCCCACTTGGACACCCGAGTGTCCGAGCGGCCATGTGTATAGGGGCTCTGTGAGCCTGTGTAGGGGCTCTGTGTGTGTGTAGGGGCTCTCTGTGTGTGTAGGCATGCTGTGTGTAGGGGCTGTGTTTGTCTGCGTAGGGCTCTGTGTGTGTGTGTAGGCATGCTTTATATGTGTAGGCATGCTCTGTGTGTGTGTGTAGGGTGCTGTGTGTGTGCAAGGGGTCGCGTGTGTACATGACAGGAGCTCACACGCACTGTGGGGGGCAGTGGCTGCGAGTAGCCGTGGTGGTTCCCAGTGCGGGGTCAGTCCGTCCCTGCAAGGGCATGGTCAGTCTGCCATGTCCGTCTGTCTGTCCACCGTGCTCCCGAACAGCAGCACTCCACACCAGGCCCTGCCCTGGTTTTTGGAAGCAGGTGCCAGCTCCCGTGCGTGGGAATGCGGCACTCCCGGGCCACTCCAGGGGTCAGGTGGAATGCTCCAGATAAGGATGAAAGTGCCAGCCGTGGTCACACTTGCTGGTGCCTGGCTGCCCCGCCCGTCCTGGCCCCTGGCTGCCAAGTTGGCAGGAGAAGGTGCTGCTGCTGCTAAGAACACCAAAGCGGGGAAAGTTTGCACAGTGTGGGCAGAGGGAGGAGGAAGAGAAGGGTGGGGAAAGGGGACTGCGGTGGGGACAAGGACAGCCATGGCTTGAGGCAGCTCTGCTGAACAGGGGACATGGGGTAGCTTGGGTGCTGTGACTGCTGGGGGGATTTGGGGTGCCCCAGTGAACCCAACCTGCCCCAGGCTATCACAGGCAGGAAGCAGGGCAGCCCCCAGCCACTGCCTTTTTCCACATGATAAAGAGAAGGAATTCAGTTATCAGAACAGGCTGCTTAGAGAAGCGTGGAGTCCCTGGAAGGGTTGAAAAATCATGTAGATGTGGCACTTGGGGATGTGTTTTAGTGGTGGCCTTAGCAGTGCTGGAGGAACAGGTGGACTTGATCTTAGAGAGCTTTTTCAACCTAAATGATTCTGTAATTCTATGATTCTATAATTTTTGGTGTCTCCATGTAGCTGGATGCTACAGTGATAGCTTTGACTATGACTGCTTTGGAAACTGTGTTCCTCTCTGATCTTGGGGATTTGTAGCCACTTTCTGGACCCTGGCTGGCTTTGGGAGAGGAGGAAATAAACTGAGAACCAGGGCAAGGGTGAAGGTGTCTGGGTATGGGAGCAGGAATCAGCAGCATGGGTGTTAAGATGAGGCCAAACAGAGAGTGGCACTTATGACTGCACTGCTGGGACCCCCTGAGCTGGGAGACCCCACTCTCCACCTTGGTGCCTTTGATCCTGGTGATGGCCAAAGCTGAATTTTGGCTCCCCAAGGCACTTGGAGCAAGTTACAGCTGTGGTCTGGCCCCAGATGGGGTGCTTACAGTTGAAGCTCTGACTGTCTGGCCTGTGCCCAGATCCCATTTCCTGCTGGGCTGCACTGGGAGAGGCCTGGACCCAGTGCCCATCTTCAGAGCTGCAGCTGGCGCCCTGCTCCTGCCCTTCCCCAGCTGGTTCCACAGACACCAGAGGAACTGAAGCTGTCTCCATGGGTGACTGAGCAGCCACCAGACCACAGCAAAGCTTCCCTGCTCACACTCACGTCCTTAGCAGCACACAGCAAAGCTCATTACAGTGCTCAGAGGCAGGAAGGAGCTGCCTGCCTCAGAGTTGTTATCCCTCAGAAGAGCCACATGGGTGTTTTGAGATGATGCAGCCCGGCCAGGCGTGGGGATGGTATGTGCCTTCCCTCCAAGCACGGCCTGCCTGAGGGCTCGTCCTCTCCCTGTTTGCTTTCCCCCATTGTGTGTCACCTTTCTGCATGGCATCCTGCTGTGGCCACCTCAGGAATGGTGTGGTCTTGCCCAGCATCTTCATCATTATGGGGCCACTGGCCCAGTCTCAGGTGATGCCAGCAGCCAGCTGAGTAGTCACAGGTGACTGTGGGCCTGGGGAGGATCTGGGACAGTCATTGCCTGCAGTGACACGCCAGAGCCTAATGCCAGCCTGGGCTGAGCCACCTGTCCACACCCCTGCTCAAGCCTGGGTTTGATTCTCCCCAATTACAGCTGCCTCAGTTCTCCCGTGACCTTCTCTGTTGCCTCACGCAGTGCCTCTCTGTGCCTGCCTTTGAAGGAAGCTGAGCCATTAGATCAAAACAAAAATCTTGCCAAAGAAAGTATTTACAGGCTCCTCGTGGCGCCTAGAACAGAAGACAGGAGATGTTGCAATGAGGTGCAGTGGCATTGCAGTGACTCAGCTCACACCCAAGGTGGGGAGTGTGCAGGAGACTCAGCAGGAACACAGAAGAAACCCAGAAAAAGACAGGATCAGGCAGAGAGGAGGCAGCAGGGACAGCAGGGATTAGGCAGTGGGGAAGCACTTGCCTGGGGAATGTCCCTGTCTGACCTCTCACATGAGCCCTGGGAAGGAAGAACCAGCCCCTGTGCCAAACTTGTCAACCCTGCTCCTGCTGGCACCTGTGACCCTGAGATCATAGTTCAAGCTGCTCTCCACCACCTTTCCTTGTTGGCTGTTGTCACCCTTGTTTCCCATGGTGTTATTCCCAAGGGGAAGCCACAGGGGCCATCCTGTCAGCAGCAGTGGGGAGGTCCATCCTGCTGTTTCAGACCATCTGGGTTCAGAAAACCCCAGCCCTGCTCACCCCATACATGGTTTCAGGGTTTAACCTGTATTAAAGGTGCTGGCTGGCTCATTAAATCATCGTATCTCTGTCCATCAAGGACCTTCCCTTCCCTGTCCAAACAACATCCAAAATGCAGGACAGGTTGTGGGGAGGGTGTGTGTCAGTGAGTCCCCAGGGTAGCATGCCAGTGTGGGCCTGGCACAGGGTGCGCTGGCCCCTCATCTCTCAGCCAGCAGCCAAATGCAGATGTTGGGAAGAAGAACTTGGTTAAGTAATTCCTCTTTCAGTTCCTCTGCTACCCTCATGGCCCTGCCACCCTGAGCAGTCTCCAGACAAGGGATTCAGTACCACTGTCCTTGTGTAACCACATCTGCATTGCTCCTTGCCCTCCATCCCAGCATCCTGCTGCTCCCTACGTGGGAGGAAGGAGTGTGAGCAGGGCACACACCCCATGATGCCCAGTGGCACCTTCCTCCAGAGCAGCTGGTGGCTCAGGGACATGCAGCAAGGGCTTCCCTGGACACATCCTGGGAGTTGTGGTGCAGGGAAAGACGCACCGACTTCTGTTGAGAGCATTTTCCATCTTCTCCTCATTTCTTCCCATCCTTAACTTTGCTGCAGTGCTGCATGGTGCAGCCCTGAGATTGGCACTTTTACCCTGAAGTGCCATTGCCCAGGAGTAAAATGCCAGGATGGTGGTTCCGATTAAAGAGGCTGAGTGGATCCAACACTTTCTCTTGGTGCCCCCACACTTGCCAAGGACCAGATGTCTTGGGCTTCTTTTCCCCAAGGGTGGGGCCCCTATTCCCTTTCACCCCAAGGCATGCCAGCTTGCAGCCCCCCAGTCTTGGCTGCCAGGTTGGAGTCTCTTGGTGTATCACTCTGCCCTTTAAGTGCTGAGAAGATGCACAGCAAAACAGACTCCCCTCGGAGTGCTCAGACACAGGAAAATCTCCATGGGCTGGGAAGGGTGACACAGGAGGAAGCTTTCCAGAATACCTGCTGCTCTTCCCAATCCCTATTCTCCTCAAGTGTGATTTCCCTGGCAGTTCTCTGCAGGGAGCAGGCACAGTCTCTATCCACACCAGCCTCCAGCAAAGTGTCCCCAGGGTGTCCCTGTGTCCCTGCTGGGGGTTACAGAGCTCCAGGCCCTTGACAGACCCTGGAACACCACCAGCATAGAGGAGACGTGGCTGGGAATTTCAGCAACCATTGCTCCTCTGTGCCTGGGTGAGCCTCCCAGTGTGGTGGGAACTGGAGAGGCTGCATGGAGAGGCCATGGACACGGGGGCAGGCTCTGCCTGCACTGCCCCTTCAGCCCAGAGAGGCAGCTGCTGTCCCCAGGGCCACTTCCCATGGGTGTGCCAACAGCCAAGACCTCTAAAGGCTGCTGGATTGGACCTGACAATTTGGAGCTGAAAGGGTTCCAAGGCCTCTCCCAGGCCTCTAGCATGGCTTCTCAAGAGGCATCACTTCAGGATCCAAGAGCTGTGTAAAAGAAAAGGAACAGCCTCATTTCATTAAGAGGCTGAAGAACTGGCAGCTTTGGGCATTCTGTCAAGCTCAAAGATCTCTGCCAGCACCTAAATCTGATAAGTCATGTGTTTGGGCTGCTGGCAGTGTGCTGGGAAGCCAAGGGTGAGATAAGGGAGACATAACTGGCACCAAGGAAACTCCTGCAGGGGAGAGACAGGGATCTTTCTGTTGTCACCCCAGCTGTCTGCACTTTCCCAGAGCAGCACAGACTTGCAGTTGGACTCAATGATACTTGTGGGTCCCTTTCAGCTCAGATATTCTGTGACTCTGTCAGACCATCCTCAACATGCAAAGGCCACAGGAAGACAGGTCTTCTCCCTAAAAATTTATACTTTTCCCTCTTCAGAGAACAAGGGAGTTAAAAATTCACCCAACCCACTGCTTTCGAGGAAGCTGGAATAGGGCAGGCAGTGCTGCAGGTTGCTGAGTATGGGGGTGAATTTCAGCTTACAAGAGAAATTTCAGTTTTCAAGAGAAACTTGGGGGATAGAGGGAGCATCTCCATGACAGATGAGCTCTGGTTAAAGGAGAACAAAACTGGGGTGTAAAAACCCTTGAAATGAAACCCTGGGAGGGGTTTTAAATAATGGCTTATGGGTGAGATGGGTGGGCAGTGCAACAGGGAATTATCCAGAGCTAAATCCTTCCCTGTGAGGGTGGTTAGGCCCTGGCACCTCACCCAAGGACTTGGGAGCTGGAACGCTCAAAGAACCAAAGGTGTACTCAAGATCTGCTCTGTCCTGCTCTCCAGAGGCTCTCCAGGAGCCAGAGCCTTTTGCAGCCCAAAATCCAGATTGGTTTTCAATGCTCCAGGTAGGAAAGAGACAGCAAATTCCTGCTGAGACCAGGCAAAAGGTGCAATGCTGCAGACACAATCCCCCTATGGAGTGACTGCAGGCACCCAGATTGCCCTGTTGATGCAAATTACCAGTTATGAAATGGAGAAATTTGTTAATTATTTCCCTTTTCATCTATTTATTATGGGTTTCTTTTTTATTGCTAATTATTACTTTCAATACAGCACTAAGTAGGATGGAAGTTTCTCTTCTCTGATGCTGGCTTGGTGGCTCTTGAAATAAATCTTAAAGAATTGCCTTTTCCCACAATTTTCTGTCTGCCTTTCCCTATCACTCTGTTTTCTGTTTTTCTCGTGCTTTTGGGGTCTGACTTTTTAAAGCACTCTGTATTTCTGTTTACTGCATGGATTCTTCTCTCCCCAAACTGAATGTAATCAGGTCGTGATCTTTGTTCCCTAGGCAACCACCAATGAAATTATAGAGCAATGATCAAGAATTAACAGCCTAAATTAAAAAATTAAAATGGTAATTGGAAGACTTCATAAATGTGCTGAACTAAGGCATTCCTGGCTGAGCCACTGGTTACTATGGAGGGCTTGTGGACAATGATCTTGGTTCAGGAATTAGGGGAAACTAAACACCACCCACCAGCCTGTTCAGGTAAATTCAAACAAATCTGATAAAGGGCTGCTTATTTTCTGTCAAAATTCTGAGGGGATGGTTTGGTTAACAAAGGAATTGAGGGTGTACCTGTATAGGATATGGGAAGAGCTGGAACTGAAGTGGTTGTGCAGGGGGCTGGCAGTGAGGTGAGGCAATTCAATGTTCTGCTGCTGCCTGCAATGCCAGGGGAAATAACAGAGTGCAGTGTCCTCATGGCCATGGTGGGCAGGAATGGAAGAAACACTCCAGCCTGCCCTGTCACTCCTGACAGTGTCCAGGTGCTTAAAAAAAAAATCTCAGCAACCAGCTGCAGAAACCAATACAAGCGCATGCCAAGCTTCCCAGAGTCATTTGGCAGAGTTCTGGCTTTGCTGGGACTTGTGTGCTTAGTGACCATCAGGAACACATCCTGGCGTTTGGAGCGACTGAGAAAGGGCGACCAGCCCGTGGCAGACTGAGGTCTGTACAGGACACCCTATCTGGAGATGCTTTTTCCAAGCCCTGCAGCCCCATGATGGGCTCAGTCAGGGGGTTCATACCCCAGGGGTTATTTCATGCTGCCTTCCACCACTGCTCCACCTTCCACCACTGGCACACGGAGCTCACTCCTGCTTCATGCTAAGCTTTTGTGGGAGCAGCTGCTCCACTCAGCTCTTCATGCAGTGAGCAGCTGCCTTTCAGGTCCGCTTTGCTCCTGCTCGCGCCCAGTGGCTGGTGTTCCATGGCTCACTGGGATGGACTCTGAAAAACATCTTTACATGTGAGATGTTCTGTGGGACAAGAACCAGGTCCCTACTGCCCCCAGCTCACCTGCTACCCTTTGCTGTGGGGGCGCAGGGGCCAGGCACATTCTCGAGGCAAACCCTGGCCTCAGCCCACCTGATGGGAAAGGTTTAAGTCCACCTACACCTCTTTTATGGAAATGGTGCCTGCTTGAGGTGTGGATTGTACACAAGGGATGGGACACACAGGTGCATACACTGAATACACAGCCCTGTGCCATATTAACTCCTGCACTCATTAACCTGTGAGCGCCTGTTCCACAGCCCCAGGGTCCTTTCTGAGCAGTTCTCTGGTGACTTTTACAAAGTAATGTGAAAACACTCGGCCCCAGAAGGCAGAGCTGGGAGCACAGCCTGAGGGGATCCGGAGGCTCCGCAGGCCCACCGGGGCGGCCTGACCACCCGTGTCCCTGCGCGGGCTGCAGGACCCTCGTGAGCCCCGGTGCCCCCTCACATCCCCGGCATTCCTTCACAAGCGCGGTGTCCCCTCAGAAGTCCCCGTGTCCCCTCAGATCCCCGGTGTTCGCTCACAGTCCCCGTACCCCTCAGATTTCAATGTCCCTCAGGCCGCCGATGGCCTGGGGCAGCGCCGCGGTGCCGCCAGGCCGAGGCGCGGCCCGGGCAGCGCCTGCGCCGTGGCGGTGGCGGCGCGGCGGGCGGGCCCGGCTGCAGCGGCGGGGCCATGTCGGGCAGGGGGGTGCGCGGGCGGCGCGGGACGGGGGCAGGGGCACGGACACGGACACCGACACGGACACGGACCCCGGAGCGGCCGCGGGCGGAGCTGTCCGGCGGCTCCCCTAGGTGCTGGGGGCGGCGGGAGCGGGGCGGTGGAGCGGGGCGGCGGACGGGCTCTGACGCTGTCCGTGTCCCGCAGGCCCGACCGGTTCTGCCCTCAGTGCGGGCTCGCCGTGGAGCCCACGTTCCGCTTCTGCCCGGCCTGCGGCACGAGGCTGCCCGCGCCGCCCGAGGAGCACACCGAGCCCGCAGAGCGGGCCCCGAGCCCGCCGCCAGCCCCCAGCCCCGCCGCCTCCCCCTCCCCACGGGCGGCCGCGGCCCGGCCGGGGCCCCGTTCGCCCCGCAAGCCCCGGCCCGGCCCGGCCGCGCCGCTCCCGGCGGACACGGTGCTGACGGACCAGGGCGGGCGGCGGTGGAGGCTGGTGCGGCTGCTGGAGCAGGGCGACTGCGGGCTGGTGTACGAAGGTACTGTGGGGCCCGCGGCAGGCAGAGCGGGCCGGGAAGCGAGGGCGGGGGTCCCCCGGCGACAGCTGTCGGGACATCCCGAAACCCCCGGAGGCCGCGGAGTGGGTGACACTGCGGTGTCGCCGGGCTGGCGGTGACCCGCAGGCTTGCAGGATCCGTCATTCATACAATATTCTGAGCTGGAAGAGATCCCCAAGTACCCGGGAGTTCAGCTCCTGGCCCTGCACAGACACCCCAACAATCCCACCCTGGGCATCCCTGGCAGCGCTGTCCAAACACTCCTGCAGCTCTGGCAGCCTCGGGGCCGTTCCCATTCCTTGGGGAGCCTGGGCAGTGCTCAGGAACCTTTTCCTGATATCCAACCTAACCCTGCCCTGGCACACCTCCAGCCATTCCTCACTGGGCATCTGCCTGTCAGCCACTCTGCCACCAGCATAACACCAATCTGAGGCCGCGCTGCTCTGTTATTATGGAATGTCCATCGTTGGGGCCACACTTCCTCTTTCTGTTCTTTTAGGTCCAAAAACTATTTGCTGGCACAGTGCAGGAGTTCCTGTGCTGTAGGTGATGTCAATATCCACTAAATGTCAATTCTCAGCATGTTTTGGGGCCAAAGAAAGCAACCACACCACACAGGCTGCTTCTCAGCCATGTAGTAAGTGCGGATCTTTTCAGTCTAGCTGTAAACTTCCAAAGGGGAGTTTTTGATCTTCTCTCATTAATTTGGAAACTGTTCAGGAGGAATTTTTTCCATTACCGACTTTTGTCTGATTTGGCTTTACTTTCTTTTTTATTATTCAAGCTGTTGCATAACAAAGTCTGAGCATCTATCTATGTTTTAAAAAAAATGTGATAAAAAGGAAAACCAGTAGTGGAGGGTGCTTTCATAGAAGTAGGTTTTAGGTGATGAGCAGCAGTTGACTTTGGATAGCACTTGCTCTAAGAGCATGAGAAGAGGAACTGCCCTGAGCCAAGTCATGGGTGCAAATCCTTTTGGAGAAGGGAAACCACATACAACTTTAACATCCATACAGAGCAGAGGGACTTGGCATCCCTTACAGATTTGTCAAACCATGGAGTGAGCTGGAGGGAGTGCTCAGCAAATGAATTTGGGGATGCCTTTGGGATTCTACTAATGATCTATTCTTTACATACCCCTCAAAGCCCCCCCATACTGTAGCCCTGCCCAGATGCTTCTGTGACTTAAGCAGAACTGCACTGCATGTCAGGGTGCTGAGCTCCTGGAGCAAGGTAAGAATTATCTTGTAGTGGTCTGGGAAGGCACTGTCACAGAGGGAAAAGCTCAAGGGAAAGAAGCAGAGGATGAGTTAATCCAGCTGCACAGGCTGCCTTTAATGATGCACAACCTCTTTTCCATGCTCCTGTAACCACATCTGTTCCATCCTTCCGCAGCGCAGTCAGCATCTGGAACCTGTCCTCAAAAGCAAAGCTACTCCCTCAAACTTGTGAGTTTTGATCTGTTTGGGTAAGGAATAGTGCATAGAGTACTGTGTCCTGACCTATTTGGCTGAGAGTATCTGAGGAATTGGGAAAGAGTGGTCAGAGAGGCCCCTGCTAACTTAGGAGAGGGATCTAACCTCCTGAGGGTGTTGTGCTGGGATTTCATTTGGCTTTTCTGCTAAAGGTGTGAAGAAAATGGATATGAGGATTAAAAAACCCCCAAAGCCATAATCATAGAAGGCTGCTGCTTTGATTGACCAGGCTCAGGAACCTGCAGAACTGAACTTGGTGCTGTGAGGTGGAGATTTTGATTTGGGAATGTCGGACCAACTTTTCTCCTCTATGGCAGGCGTGCACACACCCTGCTGAAGTCTGGGAAACTGGAGAGGTTGGAATTTGGTGCTGTGCTGAGGCTGTGTGAGAGCTAGGCTGTGTAAAGCCAGAGCACATTTTGAAATCAAATAGGAATTATAGTTGGAGTTCCAAGCCAGCTTTCCAGGTACTTGTCAATATCTTGGGTTCTCCAGAAATGTGTTATTTCCAGTAATGGCTGTTCTGTTGTGGAAATTCAGTCGATTGATTTTCAGTAGCTCGTGAACCAGAGTTGAAAGACTGTATTCTTGTCTACTGTGGCTCTTGGGGGTTTCTGGTCTGTAGGAGGGCCAGTGCTGACTGATGGCTCTGTGGGGCTCTTGCATGCACTTGGATAATCCCTCTGCCTTTTGTCAGAGGAGACATGTAAGAGGATGGAGAAGGAATGCAGTGTGGATGAGAAAAGTCTGCTAAGTGCCACAAAACTAGAACCAGTTGGTGGGAAACTGTAATCACTTCTGTAGGCAACACTCCCAACTTCTCTGTTTTTCTTTTGACTCCTTGGTGGTCTGCTGAGCACTGTGGAGTGTGATATGGCACATGAGAGCATTTTGGCTTTGGGGTCAGATGACCCACATGGGCTCACAGGCACGATGCAGAGTGAAATACCCTCTGGGACACAGTCTGTGTGTCTGCAGCCTGCTGTTCCTCCAGCTGTCTTTGATACCAGTTTTGTATCCAACCAGGTAGAATAGCACTACAGCTTTCTCCCATGCTGGATAGCAACTGTCCTGAGTTAGTGTTGAATTGATAAGTGTGTGTAGGCAAACACAGACATTCTGAGTGGAAACTGTATTGGAGTTTGCCAATATTACTGACAGGACTGCCTTGGTCTGTCTGGCCTCAGCTGCTGACCAAATAGCGGCACCTGTGGTCCTTCCTCCCCAGTGATGCTATTCAGTAGCTGTGGTCTCAGCTGGGCACGTGGAGACAAGTCCGGGCATGGCCCGAGCTCCAGAGCTTGTGGGCTGGAGCTTGCTGCTGAGGGCGTCACTCCTCAGGCCTTCCTGAGCTGGAGAACCTTTGAGCAATGGTGAAGAAAGGGGCGGGTCCTGATGGAGAGTTTTTAATCCAGAGTTTTTATTTTGGTGGTAGAGCCTCTGAATCTTGCAACAACTCCAACGAACTCTCCAACCGATCTCTCCAACAGAACTCCACCGTGTGTTCTGCTTGTCCTTTTACCTGGGGAGAGGGGCAGGGGAGGGACCATAGGGAGCACCAACCAGGCACAGGGGGAGGAGGTCTCAGGTGAGAGGGACACCTGGGTGGGCCAATGGCCCCCCAGGGGGTGGAGAGCATCCTTTGAACCTGCCAATCACTCGATGCTGCCCTTGGAATCTCTGGGTTGATAGACAATGCCCAGCATGGGTCAAGGGTGGGGAAAGGAAAGGTGATTGACACCCCACCTGGGAAAGGAAATTTTGGGGAGAAACCAGGGGAACTGAGGCAAGCCATGACATCACATCGCAACAGAACTGTGTGCAGTTGAGATCACTCAATGACAGCAATACCTCACGTGTTACTGATACAGACTTTCCTATCACACTTTCTTGTGTCACTTTCTGACAGCTAGAATAAATGTTACAGCTCTCTGTAGAGACTTGTGTGTTTGTAGAAATGCCCTCATCCCTGCTGTGGCTAAGAAGGTCACCCCTGGCTCCCGTTAACGTAACAGCTGTGGGACCAGAGCTCTCTCCATGCTGTGCCTGGGCTGCGCTGCCTGGCTGTTGTTAACCCTCAGGCAGCTGTAAATGGGCTGCTGGAAAGGCCCAACCTGAGATGACCCCTCTCCTACTCTGTGCTGATACTCAGAGTTGATGTGATTGTTAGGGGCAGCATTAAATAGGGAACCAAGACACCTGAGCTCTACTCTCAGCTCTGTTAGTTGATCTTTGCTTTTTTTAAAGTGAGTAGTTAAGGTCTTATAGCAATCTTACCCAAGCTTCCCTTTCCAGCAGGATGTGTGTGGCTGAAGTAACGCTCCTCCCTGTTCCCTTTAGGATGCCAAAGATGGGAGGATCTACAATGAACAGAATTTCTTCCAGCGAGCTGCAAAGGCAGGCACAGGTTGGTCCTTCTTACAAGGGCAAGGACTGAGGATAACTGGCATTTCCCTCTCTTCAGTTATGTGAATCTCTTGGAAGGCCAGGCTAGGATAAATTAATCCCCTGCTTGGTTAGTGCCAGAGTGCTGAGGAGTTCGGTCAATGCCAGTTCTCCCAGCAGTCTGTATGCTGTAGGACAGTGCAGTATGAGCACAGCTTTCTTGTGCTCCTCACTCTGTCTTGATGTGTCTGGGAGCTGCAGCCTGTCTCACCTTGCCTCACTCTCCTGTCCCTCTTCCATGGGTGGTTCTGTTAGCAGTTCTCTGGTATCAACTCCATTATCTCACAACTTGAGCAAGAGCAAAGCTGCCCAGAGAATGTAGGCAGGAAGGATGGAAGAATTTATGTCAAATCTACACTTCTGGGAGAAGTGTAAAAATCTGATTGTCCTTCACCCTCTCTCTCTCCCCTCTCCTTGTTTTCCCCAGCCCTGGAGCAATCCCATGCCATAGCCTGCTCTGATATTCCCAGAATCTTCCCTGCTCCATCCTTGCTCTACAGTGCTATATTCATTGACTTGCCAATGCACACATCAGACTGGAATTCTGGGGACAGAGTCAGGATGAGAGACCACTCTCCGGTCTCCAGGGCAGAGCAGACCTTCAGAGAAGGAGCCTCCCTGGCTCCTTCCTCCTGGAGCTCCTCAGCAGCCTCTGCTGCACTGTCCTCTTCTCTTGTAGTGGAGAAGTGGAAGAAGTGGCATTCCGTGCCGCTGCTGGGCATCCCCAACTGTGTTGGCTTTGGACTGCATGCAGACAGCTACAGGTGAGGTGACTGAGCTCTTGGGCTGTCTGAGCATCTCTGGCTTTCCCTCTCCTCTGCCTGCTGTCCACTGGTCCTTTTGTCTTTGCCCCCCGGGCTCCTGAGTTTATGCTCTGCTCCTATCATGTCTTAAATGGTTTGCCTCGCATTACTTTGTTTCCTTCAGTCCTTGTGTTGCTGGTGAAGTTACTGCTTTTGCTGCTGCTGCCCTTCAGGCTGGGGACACCTTATTTTGGTCCTTGACACAACACAGAGGGGAGAGAGATTCAGGCTGTGTGTCTGCAACACATGATGAGCACACCTGTCTCCTTTATAAGACATTTTCTCTTATCAAAAGTCAAGGAAGTGTTTGCCCATGTCAGCTTGGAGTTGAAATGGGGTCCAATGGATACTTGGCAAATGTCTGTTTCAGGGTCTCCAAACCAGGTAGGTACTGCCATGTGCAAAGCCCTTTTCTCCTGCAGGTTTTTGGTGTTCTCTGATTTGGGGCGATCTCTTCAGTCGGTCCTGAGCGATGGCCTGCACCTGCTGAGGGAGAAGGCAGCTTTTCAGATTGCAATTCGTGTGGTATGTGGAGAACCAATCCTTCCCAAGGGACTGTTTCAGAAAAAAAGTCCAGACTTCCTTCTGGATCTCCCAGAGTGTTTTAAAGCTGCTCCAGGGGCTTGGGTGGGGTCTGCAAACTTGCTGTAAACTTCAGTAGCATCTTTTGAGCACTGTGTCACCTTGAAGGAATTTGGGATAAAAAGAATGAGAAAACCTTGACCTTTGAACATGAAGGCTGTGAGACGTGGTGTTTATAGTGCTCATCCACATGGCTGCAGGGAGCTGGGGAAGATCCTGCTCAGTGATAGCCAGGGTGCTGCAGGAGCCTGCATGGATCTGATATACTCCCCCTGTTTATTCCCAGCTAGACTGCCTGGAGTACATTCATGAGAATGAGTATGTGCATGGGGACATCACTGCTGAGAACATCTATTTGAACCCAGCAGACCTCACACAGGTAGGGAGCAGGAGCAGTGCTGCCAGGGAAGGGCACTGGGGGTGGGATTGTCACTTGGGATAAGTGACTCCAGGTCTCTGCCTTAGGCAGGGCAGCAGAGCAGGCTGGACAGGGCTCAAGCATGAGCTGTGGGGCAGCCCTGGGGGCTGCTCTGCACTCAGGTGGGTGCTCTGTGCTGCCCTGCAGGTGACCCTCGCTGGCTATGGCTTCGCGTTCCGCTACTGCCCCGGGGGGAAGCACGTGGCTCGGCGTGAGGGCAGCAGAACCCCTCACGAGGGCACAGTGGAATTCATCAGCCTGGACAGCCACAAGGGCACAGGTGGGTCTGGGTTTGTGACACATGATGGGGCTGCTCCTGTGGTGGTGCTCCCTGGAGCTCGGGCTCTGTGCTGGTTTGCTGCTTTCCAGGCATTCACACGCACCAGGAACCAGGTTCCTCTTTGGGCTGTTCACTCCTGCCTCCTGATGGCTGCTGTGTTGGACTTGCCAGGTCATTCAGTGATTGCAGCAGGGATGTTCCTGCTCCATCTGGAGCCTTGGCTGCTGCAGGCGTGTGGGGAATAGAAAACAGAGCCCTTCGTGCTGGTTTAGCACGGATCTGTTCCAAGCCAGACTGGATCCCTGCCCAAAACAGACTTGCAGCAGGCTCTGCTCTGACCTTGAAACAATGAGAGCTGGAAAGGCACAGAATCACTTTTGTTGGAAAAGACCTTTAAGATCATTGAGTCCAGCTGTAAACCCAGCACTGCCAAGGTCACCACTAACCCAAGTTTCCAAATGCCACATCTACATGGCTTCTAAATCCCTCCAGGGATGGAGACTCCACACTATCCTGGGCAGCCTGTGCCAAATTCTGTCCTTCTGGTTGGGATGTGACTGTTCTCTCAGTCACAGTGTTCAGGAAAGGAACTCTTCCTTCAGATGCTGGGAAGTGATTCCTGAACTATGTTAGCAGGCTCCCAGGAGTATTGATACCCCAGAGCACACCCTCATGAAGCTCCTGAATTTCTTTACTTCTGCCCCTTCATGATTGACATGTGAATGTCTCGTGTTTCCCATCAGGACCATCTCGACGGAGTGACTTGGAATCTCTGGGCTACTGTCTTCTGAAATGGCTCTGTGGCATTTTGCCTTGGTCTGATGAGCTGGACAAAGTAAAAGCTGTGGTGGAACAGAAAGAAAGGTAGGAGAAATCATCTACTGGGAAATACTCAGCAGAAAGCAGTGATGGGGTTTTGTGACTGAAATCCTCAGGATACAATACACTGTTGGGATGTGGTAAATCCCACAGCCAAGTCTAAGCCTGGTTCCAGGGTGTTTGGTGAACCCCAAGTTCTGCTTCACCCTGAACACAGCCAGCTGAATTCAGCCTTTTGGGGATTTTTTTTTTTTTGTCCCTGTTGTCAAAGCCAGGTGCTCAGGTGCCTGCTCCATTGCATCTCCTTCTGACAGGACTCTGTGCTGACTATTTCAGGTACAGAAAGGATGTGAGATGCCTTCTCCAACTATGCTTCAGGCAGAGATCCATTCCAGGTATGGGCTTGCTCTCAGTGGCAATGGGACTCAGCGATGGAGGATTGATTGTACCTGAAGCCAGAACTTCCTCTGTGCTGGAGTGCTGGTCCAGAATGGCTTCCAGTGGTGATGCTGACCAAGCATTGCATGAACTGCCTGGCAGGCTGGGAACAAGTCCCTTGTTTTCTGTACAGAAGAATGAGGGCTGCTTTCCATGATCTGCCTTCATGAACCTTGCTGAAGGGTCAGTTGTGCTGGTGGGTTTAGAAATGAAATGTCTGTTGCTAGAGGACACTTCCCCATCCCATTTTGTTGCCCAGAGAAGCTGTGGCTGTCCCATGCCTGAAAAGTGTTCAGGGGGGTGGAAGGAGATAGGCTTCAAGGTCCCTTCCAACCCAAACCAGTTGGTGATTCTATTTTATTGTATAATTCTTTGAGCTTTGTATTAGCCTTGGTTTGGTTTTTCTCTCTGCAGCTGCCTGGGGGAGGTGGGTGAGCTGGCTGCAGGACAAGCAGCCTGAAATGGCCATTTGGCAGCTGGAGTTTGTGTGCTGCTCCAATGAGTCCCTTTCCTTGCAGATGCCCTGGAGAACTACCTGGAGCAGGTGCTGGCACTGGAGTACGAGGAGAAGCCTGACTACACAGCCCTGCGGCAGCTCTTTGGGAAGCCACTGGAGAAGATGAAAGCTTCAGCTTACGACTCCGTGGATGTCAGAGTGGTGCCCTGAGGTGAGTGCTGGCACCTCCTCTGTGTGCCCTGTGTTGCCACAGGCAGGTGAGGACAGAGCAGGCTGGGCTGTGACATCTCCAGCTGAAACCAGCCTGCTCCTCCTGACATGTCATTCCCTACTGAAACCAGTCCAGTGCTACACAAAGCCAGGCTTAGCCTGTGTTTCCTCAAGTTTTTCTGGAAATACTTGTCTATGAAGGGATATGAGGGTTAATAAAGCAAATGCTGAATGGGCTGTAGGGCTGCAGACTCAGGCCATCTGGTAATTTTTTCTTTTTTTATATCTGAAGTGCTGGCTTGTAGTTTTTGCTTTTCTCTCTCAGAAAGCAGCCTGTAGTTCTGGTTTTAGTGCCCAGGTGCTATTTTAGCCATGAGGCACCTAAAGAGTAAGGCTTGATACAGAGCCAGATCTCATTTTAGTGCAGGGCTGCATCAGCCAAGGTTCTGCATCCAGCAAAAGGAGCACAGAATCAGCTCTTCACCTAATTTCCTCCTCCTGGGAAGGAATTAAACTGATTCATCTTCCCCTTTTCTGCTTTTATTTTTTCAGATCAAGGAAGAGTTCAGAGCTTTCTGCAGTGAGGCCTTTTCCAGATATATTTTCACTTTTACCAGTTTTAGAATGCCAGGTTTTTATAAGTGTTTTCTTCCCATGTTAATGTGACCCAGTGCTGAAATTTGAGCTGCTGCTGCACCAAATTAATGTGAAGACACTCCTGCATGGGAGATCAGGGGAAGCAGTAGCTGGAGAACTGGAATGGAGCCACTGTGAGCCAGGAAAACTAAATCAGGGATTTTCTCTTTTGAATGGGAGTGGCAGTACATGGTTTTGTAATAAACTTTGTGGACAAGTACCCAAGGCTGCTGTTCTTTATTTGGCAGATTCAAGGCCTTTCTGGAGCTGCTGTAGGGTTGTGAGGGTGATTTGTGTAAATAGCCTTCAGGCAGTGCAACCTAACCATCAGAACCCAGCTCAGAGCTAAACCCTGACCTCATCCCAGGAGTTCTCCAGGCCTCAGGCCAGGGAATGAGGGGAAGGAAAACACCAGGATCCATCTCTACTAACAAAACAATTTTATAAAAAAAAACCAGTCAATAAACACTCACTACACTGTGTGTAGCTGAACTGTTGCCAATGCCACAGTAAATTCTAAACAGTCCTGGAGTCCAGTTCCAGTGTTAGCTTTAGTGACATCTTTTTGAAGTCTTGTACCTTGGTATTCCAATTCCTATGTGTTAAGGCACAGAAGGATTTTTCAGGTAATGTAAACATGGCAACAAGAGAAGAGGCAAATGGAGTTTAAACCATATGAGAGGTAGGTGAGAGAGCAGCTCAGACCTGCAGTGAGCCTTCATTTACCTCTGGGGGTTTTTAATAAAAACCTTGTGTCAGTGCAGCAAATGCCATAGACAAGAAGAGGGGAGCTGAGAGAGACCTGGACACAGTAAAAAGGCAGCACAACCTCAAAATAGGTGTTTCAAGTGGAAGATTCAAGCATAGTGTTACATTCAGAAACTTGAGAACCAATTCATTTCATTCATAGTGCCAGGCCTCAGAGAAAGCAAGGGACAGGACAGTTCTTTTCTATCACTAAATAGGGATGATAAAACTGGGCTATGAATTTCAGAGAGAGCAGAACCTTAGCAGAGAATCAGGCAATAGGGGATACATAAAAAGACAGCTGTGAATGGAGGAAATAGCCCAGCTGTACAAGATAGACAAGGTTCAAGGGAAGGTATTTTGGAGGTATTTACAATTATTCACTACCATCCCTGTATGACAGCAACAGAAATACAGTTTCTAGAAATCCTGGTAAAGTTAAAAGCATGAAGAAATCAGAGGCTTAAGAAGGCCAAGTTCAGCCTTTCTTCAGTGTGTTCTGCCATGTTTTTTCTCTTGACTTGCCTCCTGTGCAGGTAGTGGGGCTGGCAGGGCTCCCTGTTCATGGAATCGCCGTGGGGCAGTGCTGAGGTAGGTTTGGGAGGAGCTCCAGGGCTGCCTTCAACAGAAGATGTAGGACTGGCAGTGTTGACAGAAGAGTAGCCTGAGCTCCCCTCTGGGTTGGGATTCCTTGGGGTGAGATATGCCCCTGGTAGCTCCCCCTCCCTGTGGGGTGCCCCAGAGCCATCCCACTCCCCGGGCAGACTGTCCTCATCACTGGAGTCCTGGCCACAGTGCTCTGCAGGGTCCAGGTACAGCACTGTCACATCCAGGATCCCACTCGGGCTGGTCACTGCAGGATGGGAAAAGAGAAACCTTAGTTTGTCCCCATCTGGAACCAAACAGGCACTCAGCACAGAGTAAAACAGAAAAAAAGCCAAGCAAGAGTCAGCCTTCTGTCTGCTTACACCTGGAGGGCAGGGCACTGGGTTCACCCTCTATTCACACAGCATCATTTCTTCCCTCAGACTATTTGAGCAGGTACTAAGAGCTGTTAGAAAATGAGCAGCCACGCCCAGGGTCACTAATTAGTGTTTCTAAGACAGTGGCTCATTCATCACATTTGGTGCACTGAAAACAGCCTGACTTTGAAACGCTGAGCAAACACAAAACCCCTCATCATGTTCTCAGCAGTGCAGAGAAAGAACTGATAGATACCTCTGAGAGAGTTTAACAATTATAACCACAGGGGAAGAGTTTTCCACCTGGTCTTCAGCTGAAAGTTTAGGCATCTGGTGCCTGAGAAACAGTTTTAAGCAAAAATGAAAAGACAGGTTTAATCTTCTTGGCTGCTTTTTATAAGAATAAACTGCTCACCATCTCCTTCTCGCTCGCCTTCGCTTTCCTGATCACCTTCATAACCAGAACAGGAATCTAAACTCCAGTCAAGGAAGTTGTCCAGCAGACTTTCTTCCTGGGAGGACAGCTCTGCTGTGGGTGTAGTCACAAAGCTGCCTCTGTCATCCTGAATGCTGTCTTCCCTCCTCCTGTAGCAAAACACCCCAGAAATCACATGTTAAAAACCAAGTCTTTTCCAGCTCTTTTAATAGGTATGTCAAGATGGTGACAGGAAAATGGATTGTATTTAGGAATGAAACTTCAGGGTACCAGAGAGGAGGAAAGGCTCTGGCTGATCTTCAGAGCTGCTGACAGCCATGAGTTATACTCACCTTTTAGCTCTCTTTCCAGAGGGAGAGCTGAGGAAAGTCTGAATTTCCACTACGTTCCTATGCAAGGGACTCGGGTCTGGGTCCTTCTGTTTCACACCCAACAATGAGCAGAGCTGGCTGTAACTCATAACCTAAAATATTAAATAAATAAATAGGTTTTAAAAAAATCAAAGCACCTGTAAGAATGAGACCATGAGATTCATATGAGAACTAAATAGCCAGTGGGACACTTTATTTTCTAGGAGAAATCTATCCCAGTGAGTTCTTCCCACAGGCACTCAAACATCAGTTTAGAGTCCCTGCAACTCAATTTTTAAACTCTCACGTTATTCACACAGCCTGCCACATGGGACAGCAGCTCTGCTCTGGTGTCAGGCAGCAGCAGATGCAGCCACAGCTCACCCACCTGTTCTTTGCCAATTTCTTCATAGCGCTCATCTTCAAATCGCTGTTTTACTGCCATGAGGGACACCTGCCTGTAATCCTTTGGGACATCATCATGGAAGCTGCAAAGAAAGATTGAAACCCCTATGTTAAAATGGATTCTATGAAACAGTATTAAGAAAACCAGCCAAGTTAGGTAATTTTTAGTTAGGTAATCTTCCCCTGTCACTCAGTGCTAATGGAGCTGGTGTTTCAGCGGCTTCATCAGGACACCTGGTGGCTTCTAAGCACATGAGCATGTAATTCCTTTTCTGTCCCTGTTTTTTGTGACCCAGGGCCAGACCAGCTGGCAGAAATAGAACAGCTCTCCTTGAGCTGGACCTTAGTGCCTCATGGCAGGAGAGCAAGGCACCTAACCAAAGGTCCTTACTTCACTGGGAAGGGCTGATTGTTCAGATGCAAAAGCTGCAATCTAAGTGTCTCACTCATGTGTCCCTTCAAAGAGTCACAAAAAAAGTCCCCCCCCCCCCCCAAAAAAAAGAGTCCCATTACCACTTTTGGTGGAGGCTCAGCACACAGGGCAAAAGGTCTTCTTGGGAGAAACCAGTGCACTCAGACAGCTGGCTGGTCCAGGGGTGTGCTGGAGAAGAGAGTACATATTAATATATTGAATTACATATTCATGAAGCGTAGTAGTTCTGTAGTGAGTCACCTTAATTTTTTTAAAATAAGATAAGGATCATGATATTTGCAAGCTTGTATCTGTCCACAGTTCATTCATGTTCACAGCTGGCTTTAAGGATAGGTTTATCTACCTAACTAATGTTACACCTAACAATAGAAATCTTCAATCTCATTTAAATACAAAGCTTGCATAGTCTGATACTAATGCTCTAGTTCATCACTGCTATTAAGAGGTAAAATAGAATCAGAGAATCGTGGGATGGTTTTGGGTTGGAAGGGACTTCAAAGCCCATTTCATCCCATTCCCTGCCATGGACAGGGACACTGTCCACTATCCCAGCTTGCTCCAAACCTTGTCCAGCCTGGCTGTGGACACTTCCAGGGATCCAGGGTCAGCCAAGCTTCTCTGGGTACCCTGTGCCAGGGCCTCAGCACCCTCACAAGAAAAAAATTCCATCCCAATATCCCATCTAACCCTGTCCTCTGGCAGTAGGAAGCCATTTCCTGTCTCCCTAGGCCCTTGTAAATAAACTCTGTCCATGTCCCTTGTCAGCTCCATTCAGGTACTGGAAGGCCACAGTTAGGTCACCCTGCAGCTTTTCTTCTCCAGCTCAACAATCCCAATTCTCCCAGCCTCTCCTCATCTGGGTTGTCCAATACAACCAAACAGGCTGAACTCAGCTCTTCATTCTGACTTCTTATACCTGGCACCCTCTTCTCTACCCTTCTCTCCAGCTCCCCCAGCCAAGTGATTGGGACATCTTGCCTAAAGACAAATTAGCACCCAAAAATCCCCAAAAAGTCTCCCTGGAAGAGAAGGCAGACTAGCAGTCTTTGCTTGAGGCAAGATGGGTTACCTTGCCCGTGCAGGATCTTGGCCAGCAGCAGTGCAGCAGCAGCCAGCCGGGCTGGGGAATACATGCTGAGGCTCGTGTTCAGGAGGGACAGCTCACAGATGAAGCTGTAAAGGTGAAGAGTTCTTCTCTCCAGCGAGACGACGCTTGACAGAACTTCTTTGTAGTCCAAAATGGTGGGTATCTAGTGCAGAAAGGAGAACAGAGGTTGGAAATACAAGACCAAGACAAAGTGTTTATAACAGCTGTTTCCAGGTGCTGGGTTTTATTTGTTTGGGGCTTTTTTGTTTAATTACTACACTGACATTGATGCATTCTCCAGTGATAGAATACATGGCCTCTTAAAACTGAAGTTTTAATCTCGACAGAAGGCAGAGGGTTCTGTGTCTGCATGCTTTCAGACATGCACAGGCTCCACAGTTGATTGAGAACACTGACCTAAACCCCCAACTCATTAGATAGGAACTGCTACAGCTGGATTTGAACAGCAGCCCAAGGGGGGGGAATATTCCATCCACTTTCCAAACTCACCCTTATCTTTCCTTCTAAGGCAGAAATTATCTCGCCCATCATTCTGACCAACTCTTCATACTTGTAGGAGTTGTCTGTCAGCCACACAGCTTCCCGTATCGTCAGCATCTCTTTACTGATGAAACTGTAACGTAAAATAAGTTAGCCCCAGCAGAAAGGGAATTTGTGCACTTACAGCAGATAACTGCACCCACAATGACCAAACAACTTCACAAGGTACTTTCCCAGGTAGACCAGCAAAGAAGGAATTGCAGCTCTTTATTGCACCTGGAAGATGGAACCACCTACTAGAACATTCCTAATTTGGAATGTTCTTACTAATACAGAAGAAATTCTTGGCTGTGAGAGTGGTGAGGCCCTGGCACAGATTGCCCAGAGACACTGTGGCTGCCCCTGGATCCCTGGAAGTGTCCAAGGCCAGGTTAGAGGGGCTTGGAAGCATCCTGGGATAGTGGAAGGTGTCCCTGCCCATGGCAGGGGGTAGAATGACACAATCTTTAAGGTCCCTTCTAACCCAATCCAGTCTGTGATTCTCTGATCCTAATTCTTCATCTCTGAAGCCCTTCCTAGGTTAAGATGCAAGATATTAAGGCAATTAACAGAGAAATACAATCTTCCACCACACCATGCAGTTCATCTGAGTGTACACAGGCTCAGCTATGGAACACTGCTGCTCTTCTTCCTTTCTAGCTTTCTCATGCCAATATGGTGTCAAAGACTCCAGCTGCTGATGGAATGCATTTAGAGCAATCCACAACCATGATCATGTGTTTAAATAAGAAAAAAACCTTCAAGGAACTACCTTTTTTGCCTCATTTACAGAATCTGTGTTTGTATGTAAACACAGTAAAACAGCAGTCAAAGTAGAGGAAAGTCAAAGAGCCTTTCCAGTATTACAAGCAAGGGATGGGGTTTGGGAAGAAGTTTGAGCTGCAGGAAAGAATTTGGAAGATCATAACGACCACCTCTGCTCACCAGCCAGAATCCTCACCGTGTACAAATGACCATGCAGGCTATTCCCAAAAGCTGGAGCCGAGCACGAGGTACAGGTCTCAGCGTCAAGTAACGGTCCACACATCCCACTGTCATGTGAAGGCACAGGCTAGAAAAGTCCTTCATGGTAGCCACTTCCACCAGCCAATCCACCAGGATATACCTAGAACAGAAAGAGAGACTTAAGAGCTTGGGAAGTGGTGTCCCACACCATGACATCCAACTGGAGAATGAGCCAGGCCAAGCAGAGTAGTGACAAGTGTTCCTGAGATGCCTCCCAAGACAAGAGCCAACTCCCTCTGTGGCTGTGGTGGATCCTCCTGCAGCCCTCCTGGAAAACCTGCCTGCTCCATCCCCTCCCTGCACACCAACACACCTCAGGAATAAACAGGAGGAGCTGGAGATGTGTGTGTGGTCACAGGACCATGACCCCATTGCCATTACAGAGCCACACTGGGACACCCATGTGGCTGGAATGCTGCCATGGATGGTAATGCACTTTTTTAGGAAAGCAATAGCAGCAAGGGGAAATGGTGGAGCTGCCCTATATTTGAGAGAGCAACTGGAAGGTATCAGGGTCTGCATAGGGGAGGATACAGAACTCATCCATAAGGATAAAGGGGCAGCCTAATACAGGTGACACTGCTGCAAGTGTTTATTCAGGAAAAGGAAGTCAACAGGGACTTTGGACAAGGCCTGAAGTGACAGGACAAGGGAGAATGGCTTCACACTGACAGATGACAGGGCTACAGGGCTAGATGGGGATATTGGGAAGAAATTCTTCCCTGTGAGGGTCATGAGGCCCTGGCACAGGTGGCCTAGAGAAATTGTAGAAGGATTGTAGAGATGTACAGGGAAATAGGGAACAGTTTCTGCTGTGGGATCCAAGTTCCTACCTCATTATTTCATTCATTCCTTTCTGCACAGTGAAGATGCTTTGCTTGCTGATAGGAAGGGAAGCTTGAAAGATTTGAGAAACCATTTCCCTGGAAGATTTTGCTTCTAATCCTAGTTGGTTTCCATTCCCACAAGCTTTGGCTAAAGCGATCTGTAGTAGAGAGCAGAAAAGAAAGTATGCTTATTTTACCAAATGCAAACTAAGGCAGCAGAGGATAGTCCTCTATTTTTCCTACTGAAAACACAACATAGCAAACTACTTGAAGCAGTAGTTCTTAGTTTGATTTAAATGTTGAGCACACAGATTATTTGGGGCTAGTCTTTTAAGTCCATCAAAAGATGCATCTTTACTCCATTCTGCCACTGGCGTGCTGCAATTTCCCAAAGAAGAGAGTCTGCAGAGTAGATACAGACATGCATATAAAAGCATTACTCAGCAATGCTGGTCCTCCCTCAAAAAAGAGAAATTTAAACCTACAATGGCAGCACAGAAAGGACCAAATAAAGACTGCAATACTGGGAAAGCTCAGTCTTACCTGTGCTTCCCAGCAGCCCTTAGCTGCGTAGTCTCGTAGCTTCCTGAGACTTTGAAGGTATCTGCCAGGATCTGACATCTAGAGAGGAACACAAACAGATGTAAAAACCCACAGCCTTCACACAACAAACAGAAGAATTGTAGCACCAGTATCTAGAGAAAAACACTGCCTGGAGGTACATCTATTATTTCAGCAGCAAGTCTGTTTTTTATCATGACAGCACTGTTTTTAAGAACCCTTTTTCAGCTCTTGCCCAAGGTCTCACAGGAAATGAGAGCATTCATTCAGGATTCCAAGGGGACAGGTTTGGCAGATTTATTAATGACAAGGCAGGAGCCTCCCACTCCTGTTCTCTAGAGCTCTGGGATCACTGGCCAGCAGTGCCCAGGCCTTCAGCAGAGTTGGAGTAAAGCAACTTCTGTGGCACCTTGGCTACAATTGCTCATAGCCTCATTTCAAACACCCAGGAAGGCACCAGAGCTCATTTCAGAGAGTTCTTAGCACCCTCCTTGTTTATGAAGAAGGTAAGCTCTGAGGAACAGCAATTGCTTTCTGAGGACATTCCTTGCACATAAAAGAGATCCAGAAGTTAGTGTAAAAGTTGTTTGGAGACAAAAAATGACTACTTACAGCAGCTTTTCTGTTGTTTTCCCAAAGGAGGTAGGAACTGATTAAACAACCCTGTTTTGATGATTCTTCAAGCATTTCAAGGGATTCTTTCTTTTTTCCTTCATCCTAAAAACCAAAGGCATATATTGGTATTCCTTCTGTCCAGACAAGTGGAGGACTCAACACTTCAGAAGCTGCAGAACACTGTGCTGAAGCTACAGAGCAGAATCCATCCCTTGGGAATGCCCTTCAGCCTCTGAGGAGTGCTTCCCCATCCACTCAGTGCTGCCATTTGCAGATGCAGCCTTTGAGAGCAGTTAGTGCTTTTCTTCAGCCAGACAAATGCTTTTTGGCTTGCTTGCCACTGAAGGCTTTTTATTTTTTGTTTTGCTAGGCATTACAACTGGAAGGCTTCCTTTGAGACCTGAACATACTGCAAGCCCATGATTAAGCCAAAATTAATTTCACTGTTTGTACAATTCAATAAAGTAAGTTAATAATGTTCCTTTAAACAACCAGTAAATTAAACTCATGAGAACAGAAACTCCTGGGACTCTTGAGGAGTAAAAGAGCATCTGGCTGATTTATGTTTTTAATCAAGGTAAACAGCATTAGCATCACCAGAAAAAAACCCAAATCCAAACCCATCAGAAATACTGCTCACCTCAAAGAAATTCAAAACCTTAGCCAAGCTGTGGAGAATAGATCCTTTCTGAGCCTGAAGAAAGCATCAAAATAAAGCATTGTTAAACCACAGCAATTCTTGCTAGTAATTTCAGACTACAGTTTTGGTTTATCTTTCAATCATTCTTCCCCCTTGCTTTTCTCTGTGTTTTGTTATCCCTGAGATAGCACTGAACCTCTCCAAAGAGACAGTACAGGCCTCCAGCATTCATGATCTATCATGTGCAGTTTTGCAATAAAGTCAATAAATGACTGAGCCACAGTCATTGAAGCAACAAGAGCACAGGAGGCTCCTTGGGGAAACAAAAGTATTCTTTCCAAAATAACAAGATGCAGTTACTGACGTAGGGTAAAGCCAAGGGCAGAAAGAAACCTGACCTTGTCAAGCTGGCACTCTGCCTTGAGACTCTCGTAGACCACAGCTTTACAGCAGCTTCCAGAGAAGGACCAGGGAGGACGGATGAACAGCCAGATAAAGGGGACTGCACACACATTCAGGTGCTCTGCCAAGCTGAAGTAGTGAGATGCCTTTATTCCATTCACTTCTGCACGCCCATGGCCTGTGATGGACACTGAACCAAAGAGAAAGCCAGGAATCAAGTGGAGTTTGTTCACAATGCCTGCTTGGCATTCAGTCAGGACACAAGACAACACGACGCAGACACACTGCTGCTCTCAGGCAGGAAAAAGAGAGCGTTTATTTTCTGACTCCTACATTTATAGATTTCTAAAGGTGATAAAGGATTGGAGGGTGAAAGTGCCACCTCTCCAGGGACACTGGACAAACCAACAGTCCATCAAGTTTCTCCTCCTCCATAAAAGAAAGCAAAGCAATAAGTTGTTTACAGAAAGTGTGTGAGAAAGTTTCATACAAGAATGCAAACATCAGAAAGCTTAGAAAATCTTAAAAAGTCAGAGCGACAGACAGACAAGAGGAAACAATCAGAAAAAAGTTGAACTACCTCTGTAATTTAGAGCCTTAGAAATCATGGAGGTTGCTAAAGAAGAAAAGTCTTACTACAGTCAGGCTTTAGGAACACATAACCTAAGCTGGGGGGTTCATTCTGCAAATACCAACTGCCTTGCCAGGACCTTATGTCAGGAGGCTCCTCCTGTCACTTGTCAGGCCCTTATGATACATTTATCACAAGTCTGCAGAGGATAACTCCTAACCCTGAATTCCCAGGCTATATCCTGCCCCATCACTGAACACGTGGCAGCTTTGTGGCCAGTGCCTAAGCAGAGCAATGTAAAACATCCTTGTGCTATGCCACGTTCCCCAAAGCCCCTGGACAAGCTCCCACACTTACGGCCTTCGTTGTACAGGTACGCCAAGCTCAGCTTCACAGCAGCTTCAAAGTTACCACTTTCAGCAGCCCTGAAGGGCAAACAGAGAAGGCACTGGGGGTTAAAATCCTTCCTAGCACCAGAATCCACAGTTTGGTCCTTGTGCCCTCAAGGACATGCATCAAAACATCAAGCCCTCGTGTTCCTCCCAAACTGACGTGCACATACTGGTCTTCCTCAAAAAGAAGTGACACTCAGAAGCAAAACTACTATCATGGCATTTAAAAGTGTTAAAGAAATCTCTGACACCAATGGACCCCCTTCAAATCAGATGCATAAAAAGATGTTCCCTATCTTTCTGACGCAGATTTATTATTACCTTTTCAAACTTTGTTACTGAAATTCACTTAGTTTTCAATACACTGGTTTGCACAAGAAGTGACCAAGCCAACTTAGACTTAAAAACAGGATTGGTCTCTGAAGCCCCTGACCTCACTTGTTCATTCACATGGCAGCACCAGAAAGAGGTTTTAGGGAGTGTGTTAAGTTCCAGTCTGGAACTGGAACTTAACTTCCAGCCTGTGAAAAGAAATAACTTCGGTATATGCAAGAGAGTCTGCTCTGGTTAAAGAGACAGCAGTGACCAGCAGCAGCTTAGACCTGAAATCAACCATTTTTTCATTGCCAAAGCAAGTATTTCCCCTCTTTGTACAACACAGATTCCCCAATTACACTGAGGACTGATTAGAACAGTTAATCTTCCTTCAAGCATCCTGTTCTAAAAGACCAGACAAATTTGATGTTTAAAACTTACCTTTCAAACATCCTCAGATGGTTTGGAGATGGCCACAGGTCTTGGAAACTTGCATGTGCCCAAACACTGGAATGATTATCCACAAGGTATTTAAGATGTGAGTGCACCTGTATGGAGGGAACCCCCAATAATGATTACCAAAATAAAAGGACCAACAGAAAAACAGGTCTTTGCAATCTTATTTTAGAGAAGTAACTAATTAATCACAAATTATGTTTAACTTGTTGCCTGCCTGATAACCAGTAAGGCAAGAGATGCCAAACCAACCCCATTTGTTCAGACACAGTAATCTGGCAGGACAATTTCCACAGAAAAGATACAAAAAGCAGTCAAATACTGCTGCTACTCTTAACTTGAGCAGTGAGAAGTGAAACTGTCCCTGGGATAGCAAAAATCTCAACCCTGCAGGCACGCTTTGGGTTTCTTCAGGCTCTGTGACATGAGAAGCCTGTTCTGTGTGCAGTCCACGCTCCTGGAGGCAGAGCTGAGCACCGAGCCCAGCAGAGGGGAAGCTGAAGCACTTACAGCTCTGACTGAGAGGATATCTGCAGCAGGGAGGCCCTTCAGGATGTGAAACAGAACATCCTCCGGGAGGTTCAAGAACGTCAGAACACGAGGTCGTTTTATGATCCTTCGCTTTGAAGGGAAAGAAAAACATCTGGAACACCTACAGTGAACCACTGGAAAAGAAAAACACAGGACACCTCAGTTAGTGATAGAACAGCATAAGGAAAAAGGATACTACATAGTAGTACACATGTACACAGGTGTTCACTTGAGCACCTCTTCACTGCAGCACAGGACACTGCAAACACATTAATCAGGGATATATAGCTCATGCCTCATAATGCCACAAGACTAGAGCACAGAACAGAAAGGGCTTGCTCAAATTGGTTAATGAAGCCAGGAGACTCAGAAGGGGTGGCTCAAGCTCAAGTGCTCTTCACCAAGAGCCCCTCTGAGCCCTGACTCCTGTGACCATGCTTAGTAGTGACAAACAGTTCATCTGTCCCTGTTCAGTAGCAACAAAGAGTTTAACTGTCACTACTGTCACTTCATCCACCTCCCCCATGCCCCAACTTTTCCCTCTCAACTGACAGCAGTCCCTGGAACACAACCAGAGATATTAAGAAGACAACCAAACCTACTCAAGCCTATCTTCCCAAGCAGTTGCTGCCAGGGGTGCTAATGGAAGACCCATTGACTATATCTTCTGGAGTATTATTTCAATGCATTTTTTATACATACACACACACATATATGTTTATGTATACAAAATGTACTATCCTCAGCAGTATTACTGCCATGAAAATGAAATGGACACCCAAACTGGGCCAGTTCAGCCTATATGAGCAGCCAAATGGGGTACATGAGTAACTCAGTGAAAGCTCCATTTCTACAGACAGGAAGCGGCACAGGTTCATTTCCAATGGTGGCTTCACAAAACCAGAGTGGTTTAGGCTGCAAGAGAACTCTGGGGGTCACCCGGCTCAACCGCCCGGCCAAGCGGGGCAGGACCACATCTAGGTGGGTCTGAGCAGCTCCGAGGATGTGGATCCCACAATCGCTCTGGGCAATCAAGTACCATCGTTCAGCCATCCTTACAGTACCGAACACTTTCTCTTACTTTGGAATGGGGTTTCCTGCACAGTCCTGCGCACCTTGCAAACTTACAGACGCCCCAGATGCTATCCCACGCGCAATACACATCCCGACCCCTTGGCTCTGAGGCCAGGCGCGCCCAGGCACAGCCACCAGCCACAGTCCCGGGCCCCGTGGTCACAGAAGGGCTGAGGCACGGCCCCGGCGGGGAGCAGGGCATGGACAGAGCCGAGCCGAGCCGGACCGAACCGAGCCGGGCCGCGCCGCCCCCGCCGCGTTTGAATTTGGGCGCGCAGCCGCCGGCCCGGCCCCCACACCGCCGTCGGTCCCTCAGCCCTGGCTCGGGATATCCCGTTAACCCCCGCCCTCAGACCGCCTCAGGAAGCGCCCGGCAGGCAGAGCCCGCTCTGGAGCCGCCCCTCAGCGCAGGAGGACCCGGCAAAGAGCAGCACCCGCGGAGCCCGCGGGCAGATCCGCACTCACCGCCCGCCTTCATCGCGGCGCGCCCGCGGGACCTGCGCGGACGGACACGGCGGCCGGCCCGGCTCCGAGAGAGCGGCACGGCGGCGGAGGGGCCGGGGCGGGCGGGCGGGCTCCGCGGCGCTGACACGCCCCGCTCGCAGCGCGGGCGCGCCCAGTGGGCGCCGGCAGCGGCGGGAGCCCCGCCCACCAGGCCCACCCGCCGCCCCGCCCACCGCCCGCGCGCACTTGTTTTAAACACAGCAGGCTCTGCTATTGGTCGGGAGGCTGACGGAGGCGTGGTCGTGCCCGCCCCGCGCGCTGTGATTGGTCGGCGAGGATGCGAATTCGAATTGAGGCAGTTGGCGGTTCAAACCTGCGGCGCAGCGGCGCATGCGCGATGGGCACGGCGCCCCCTGCCGTGCGGGGCGGTCCGGTGGGGTGGGCGCGCAGCGCTTCCCCTCACGGTGCCGCCGCCATGGGCCCGCGGCTCCTCTGGGGGGCCAGGAGTCTCTTCTCCTCTCTCGGCCCCAGCCGGCAGTAGCCGTCCTTGCTAGTGCTTTGTCGCTCAGTCACCTATGCTTAGCTGAGGCTGCCTGGCCGAGGGTGCTGTTGAGGAGAGCAGTGGGGGCTTGTTGCTGCCTGATGATTTGTGCCTTGAACATTCAGCGCCTGAGGGTGCCCGTGCTGGAGATAAGCATCGGGGAGGTCGTTGCGTGTCCCAGCCTGGGCTGGGTGTGGCCGGCTGGACAGCAGCTCTGCAGAGGAGGCTCTGGGGTCACAACTGTCCTTGACCAGTCCTGGGGCCAAGGTGGGGGATCCTGGGGAGGGAAGGGCATTGCCAGCAGGTCAGGGACAGACTTCTGCCCATCTCTGCAGCCTTAGTGAGGCTCCTCTGGAATGCTGTTCTGGCCTCCTCAGGAGAGGATGGACATGAAGCTCCTGCAGTGGGTATAGAATCATAGGATGAAAGGGACCTGAAGGACCATCCGGTTCCACTCCCTGCCATGGGTAGGGATGGCTTCCACTATCCCAAGTTGTTCCAATCCAACCCCTGTCCAATCTGCACTTGAATATTTTCAGAGGTTGGGCAGACACAGCTGCTCTGGGCAACCCGTGACAGAAAAGGCAAGCCAATAACCTCCCTGACAGCCAAGAATTTCTTCCTAATATAAGCTAACCTCATCAGTGTGAAGCCATCCCTTCTTGTCCTCTCTTTCCAGGCCTGTGTCCCAAGTCCCTGTCCAGTTCTCTTGAAGCCCCTTTAGATACTGGAAGGGGCTCCGTGGTCTCCCTGGAGCCTTCTCTTCTCCACGCTGAACAGTCCCAGCTCTCTCAGCCCGGCTCCAGAGCAGGAGGGTTCCAGCTCTTGCAGGATCCCCACTGCTTCCTCTGGACCTGCTGGAGCAGGTGATGAAGGGACTGGAGCATCTCCCTGATGAGGAAAGGCTGAGGGACCTGGGGCTGTTCAGCCTCGAGAGGACACAGAGCTGAGAGCGTTTGCAGGGAGAGGTCAGAGACCAGGATCTGCTCCGTGGGGCCCAGCACAAGAGGCAATGGGCAGAAAGTAAAATACAGGATGTTCCTCCTGAGCAGGAGAAATAACTTTTCTGTGAATGTGACTGAGTGCTGAAGAGACTTCCCAGAGAGGGGGTGGACTCTACCTCAGTGGAGATAATCAAAACCCATCTGGACACAATCCTTGACATGTAACCCTGCTCGAGCAGGGAGGTGGGACCATTTGATCCACTGTGGTCTTTTCCAGCCTGAACCATTCTGTGACTCCTGCTGGGGGAAGGAGCCAGGGGCTGCCTGGACAGAGTCTGTTTCTGATGTCCTGAGCTGCAACCTTGCCCCATCCCTCCCCAGCACACCCCTGTTCCTGGCCTTGTGTGGGGGTGAGGGGAAATTAGGCAAACAATTGGGAGTCAAAGTTCAAACCTGAATACAGGATTCAGAGGAAAGCCCTGAACCTCACAAGGCAAAGGGCAGAGCGGGATAAGGAGGTGTATTGAAAAGGCTGGCAGGGAAACAAAGCAATGTAAGGAAAAGCAGATATTGAATTCGCTCAGCTGAAGACTTTTGTGAATCCTAAGTCTCACAAGACTACAAGCAGTGAGAAGAGGAGCTCTTGTTTTGTAGGAGAGGAAATGATTGTACCCCAATTACTGGTGGTTGGAAAGTTTCCCAGTGTTGTACTGTGACTAAACATCATCAATCCCAGCAGAGCTGAGGTTTCTTCCTGCTAGTGTGTATGAGATTCGTTTGAGGGTTTTACAAGTGCTTCTCGTTGTTAGAGCATGAACTTCTGGATGCTCCTCTGCACCCGCACCCTTCCACCTGCAAGGGGTTGGAATAGCTTCAAAATCTCACCGGAGATCTCATTTTGTGGTTGGGGAGGCTGAGCTTGCGTGGCCTGATAGCTTCTCTGAGCCCACTCCACAGTGCTGGCCATGCTGGGCATTTCACCTCATGCATTGTCCCCCAGTCCCGTGAGGTGACCCCAGAGGGAGGAGCAGCTGTGGACAGCCTTTTTCCTGTGCAGCCCCACCTCCGCCTCCATCTGCAAACTGTGTCATGTTCCTGTGAGAGCAGCAGCTACCAACATGGAAAAGTGGCACCAGGAGCATGGGGAATATTTAGATTCTTTTAATTGAGAAGCAATTTGAGTTAAAAAGTTAATCATGCTGTCAGCTTCTGTTCCTCATTTTTTCTCCCCCTCACAGCTGTTTCTGTCAACTAAAAATAAATTGAGCCAGCAAACAAAACATGAATAATCAGCTGCCTACAGAGTGCTCAGATCCCAGCAAGAGATGCTCCTTGGGTGATCTGCAGTGCAGAGTCCCCTCAGGTAGATCCCATCCTTCCCAAACATGGCAGCAGAAGAGGAAAGCAGGGCATGGAGAGGGTTATATTTGAGGGACAGGTATAACCAAAACCTGGGTGGCACTGGGAGGTGGGAGGTGAGATTCTCAGCAGCAGTACACCTTGGCCTGATTTGTTCCTTCCCAAATAGGATGGCAGGACATCCAGGTGGTTTTATCACTGACAGACACACCAGAGCAGAGGCTGACTGGTGTGAAGTGGGACTTATGTTATGTGAACACAGCCATCCAACTTTGCTGAGCCTGTGGTTTGTAACCCCTGCCCAGAGGTGGTAGGCAGGACAGGAGAGGGACCTGCACCTTTACCAACGGGGAGCTGGATGCTGGGTGGGATACACCACCCTAAACACACCTGCACCAGTTGGGAAGCCACTACCCATGGAAGAGCCAGTCACTACAGAGAAGAAGGCAGATTTGTGCATGTTTTATTCTGTATTGCCAAGTCTTGAGCTGGATTTCAGAACAGTTTAGTGAGGCACTTTTCACAACGGGGAATGGCCTTAAGCCATTCTTAAGCCTTGTCCTATCACTGTCCTCATCACATCGCTCCCTGTGAGGGTGCTAAGGCCCTGGACAGGTTGCACAGAGCAGCTGTGGCTGCCCCATCCCTGGAAGTGTTTCAGGCCAGGTTGGAGAGATCTTGGAGACACCTGGGACAGTGAAAGGTGTGCCTGCCCATGGAATGGGATGAGCTTTAAGGTCCCTTCAACCCAAACCATTCTGGGATTCTATGATTCCCCATATTTGCCTTTTCCTGCACTGAAGAGCCTGCAGAGTGTTGTGTTTCTCCTCAATCCAAACGGCTCCTCGTTTCCTTCTCTTCTGCTGGCTCTGGAAATGAAGGTGAATACAACAAAGGCATTTTGTTTGCTTTGATTGCTGTGGTTTAAGCAAAACTCAACACAGATGTAACACTTGTGGTTCTGCCAAACCTGAGATTTTCAGGGGACAAGAGGTGTTGTTACCAGCTCCAGTTTCACTCAAGGTGTTGATCCCTCTTTGGAAGAGATCCAAGGGCCTGAGACCATGGCATCTAAGCAAGACATTCAACAGCAGCATTATCCTAGAAAAACTGAAAATTTGCTGAAAATATCTCTTAGCCAGGAAATGTCAGCTCCCACTTTCACAAGTCCATGTGAAAAAGAGGTTCATTGCTACACAGATCATTGCTCACTTGCTGCCTCTGCACTTCAGCCTTTAAAGCCTCTTCAGATGGGCATGTGTGAAAATCTCTCCTATTTTTCCACTCAATTTGTATCCTGCGATCAGATTCAAATGTGCAGATTTTAAGGAAAGAGCAAAAATGAAGAATTTCAGTCAAATAGGTTTTTGAGAGTGATATAAACAAAGATCAATGTAACAGCCCCTCTAAACTCTTCAGATAGTGAACAGCTTAACAAACAACTGTATTTAGACATTTGGAGTGTTCAGTCTGGTGAAAAAGATGCAGACAAGCACCTGAACACTGGAGACTGTGTTACACACCATTGCAAAAGTAATTTCATTTATATAGACAGTGAAATGGCATCTGTCTCATTGCACGACAGAGCTGTGGATTTGCAGAGGTTTTTTTCCCCAGATTAACACTGTCCAAGATAGTTCCAGAATTGAAAACAATATGCCTGTGCTATTACAGGGCTACATAGAAGTTAATCAGCCAAGCTGAAACCTAACAGTAATTAGCTCGGTTGCAGCTATGTCCCAGCTATGCCACCTTCAGGATCCAGCACTTCTGCAGGGCCTGACATGATGCTGTCATGGCCTGAGGGTGTCTGAGGCTTGGGGAAAAAGCAAGGAACAGGGAGTCATTTCACTACAATTTGTACATGGTCTGTGATTATTCAGTCAATGAACATGAGAGTTTTATATTAGAACAGGCCAAGAATGTGTTCTGGCAGTTGTAAATTGGTGTCTTTCCTGCAGATCAGAGGGCAAACAAAAGCAATCTGGGCCATTTGCTGCATGAAAGGCTCAAAAGCTCCATGAATGCACCTGGCAAATCACTCTCAGCTAGAGTGGTGAGAGGGGAGGAGGAACAATTTTCTTATGAAAGAGCCAATTCTCGGTTGAAATATTTGTACCAGTCCTAGTAATTTCTGTTCTCCTTTTTGAAGGGTGAGATAATTCAGCTCTTTATTACACCCTTAGCACAATGTAATGACAACTGGGCTGGAGAAGGAAGTTGCTCTTCAAGGCAGGAAAGAGCTCCTCCAAATTTGAAAATCTAATTGGGAATTCAGTAGAAGTGTTTGTCTTAGGTCCCAGGATGATGAGTCAATTATGGCTAAAGTTTCACGTCAGGACATCTCAGCATATTCTGTGATGGACACATCCATATCCATGCAGAAAAGTGTGCAATCCCTCTGTTTTACAATCATACTAACATTTATTAACAGTGCTGTGGAGCTGCAAATTAGCAGTGAAGAGCTGGACATCTGTCTATCTTCATCCTTTCTCCAAACTGTTTCTCTGTCAGAATGAAGCTGCTTGGGAAACATCCCACGAGTGAAACCTTTGCCTTGCAAATCAGGACACGGAACTACCACGAGGTGGCATCAAACCCATGTGATGGGACATCAACTTTGAGTTTCGGGGCATTTTTCCAGTTTCAGGACATCTCAGGGCAGGACTCCTAATTCAAAAGGGCTGCACTGATATTTTAGGAGAAGCTCTAGTTTCACGAGTCTTCATGCTTAGCACTGCTGTGTGTAATTTGCCTTCCTTGAGTAGTACATGAACAGGGATCAGGCAATCTACATGAAGTAGATTAATGCAGTGCTTTCCAAAATCCAGGGCTGGCCCCACCAAGGAAGAGGCAGGGTGAACATGACTTTTAGGAGCAACTGATGTAGCAGAAGTGTCATGCAGCAAATTTCTTTTATCCAAAAAGAGGGCTGTGGGTTCTGCTGGTGCTCTCTGCCACTTGCCACTGAAGGCTCAGCCCAGAAGGTGGAATCAGCACCGAGCCAGCTCACAGATGTGTGCTTGAGTCCTCGTCCTGGCAGGGTGTGTGACAGGGTAGAGCCCCGGCCCCGTGTTGGAGGTGGTGGATCAGCCAGGAGGACTGCTGGGGGTACTGCAGGACCCAGCGTCACACTGCACAATGCACACTCAGCCACGAGCAGCAAGGGGGCACTGGGGTGGGAAGTGCAGTGCTGCTGCATGAAACCCATGGGAAAGGGAGTGTGAGGAGTAATGCTAATGGCCCGCAGGACTGCCGGGGTCGGCTGTCACTTGTCTCTGCCCCAGCACAGGAAAAGGTGGTTCTGGGCAGGCTGCGCTTTCGAAGAAGGAATCTGGACTCTTGCTTTTCAGTCTTCAGTTGAGTTTATTGTTCCTTATCTACAAAGTTTTTCTGTCTGTCCAGCCAAGGTCTGATCAGCAAGACAGCCAAGGGCACTCTCTCCCACCCATGAGGCGGTTGTCCCTTTTATAGTGAAAACTACGTATTAGATATTTACCTTCAATTTCCAATCCTTTTCGCCCTTGTTGGCAAGTGCACTTTCATTATGAACCAATCCACACATGCCAACATCATCCTGAACATGGATGCCAAGGAGAAGAAAGAAGGACAGGGCACGCCCAAATCCCTCCATCTTGGGACTCCTGACCCCCATGTACAGAATTTCAAACCCCCCTGTACAACACACAAAACCCCCCTGTACAGTGCTCTAAAATTTTTTCCCTTCACCCTGTGATTGCTACTACTATGCTACTTAAACTTTTGTGGCCCGTAATTCTTTATATCAGGTTGGCAATTTGTTCCATGAATTAAGATCGAATTCCCAGGTGTCTTTGGCTTCCTGCCAGGGTCTCTGAGCCCCTGCCAGGGCTTTGAGACATCCAGGGCATCCAGAGAGATGCTCTGGGTTCCGACACAGGACCTGACAGATTTGTGGCTGTGGTGGTGTAGGTGAAACCAGTGCCTTGGCTCAGCTGAGGTCCAGTGCCAACCCACCAGCTGTGATGGCCAGACAAAGCTTGGGCAGCCCCAGGGAAAGCTGTGGAGCAGTGACTGATCTCCAGAGTTCTGAGGTGAATCCCAAAGGTTCTGAAGTAGGTTCTGGAGGTTCAGTGACTTCGCTGTCAGCCCAGGCCTTTCCCATCCCCTAGCTGGTTCCATGTCTTCACTTTGGGGGTCTCTCAGCAGGGCAGCTTTTACTTTCACTCCATTCAAGTGGAAGCTTATCCCCTCCTCAGCCAGAGAACACAGAATATGGCCAACTTCTAAATAATATGGGATTCTCTTTAAATCCTTCCACTTTAAACACTTGAGAAGTACTACTTCCTAAATACACCACACTTCTGTGGGAGTAAGGCACCTGGAGCAGAGCCAGGGAGCTGTAATTGGGAAACAGGATTTCAGGAGGCAGGGAGAGGAAGCAGGGATATGTCTGCTAGACAAGCACTGGCTGTCATAGCACAGAGCCAATGGCTCTCACTGTCACCAGACTTTCTCCTCCCAAGCTCTTGCTGATATAAGACATTCAGTTTATAATTTTTAATTTATTATTTATCTTTTTGTGCCATATTTACTTGAGGCAGATCCTCAGCACCCTAGAGCCTGAGGTGCCAGGAAGGAGCTGTTGGGCCCACGATAGCCAAAGCCAGTGACAGTACTGGGTAAGGTGAGCAATAAGTTGGCTCTTGTCTGTGTGAACACTTCTTTCCTACCTAAAGACCTAGAGGTCTTTAAATGCCTCTAAAAAGGACTGGCCTCACAACTCTAGGAGAAGTCTTCAGAATTAAAAGCCCCTGGCTACCTCTACAGCACTTTTACACGTTAATCCTCCTGTCAAAACAAAGTGATTGTGAGCTGGGTCTTCCTTATCTTTCAAGGCTGAAAGCACAACTTCCCTTCTTGCATAAACCCATACCTTGAGGACTTCTCACCTCCTCCCTTCCTTGGAAACCTTGTCCCTCCACCAAAGTGAGTGTCCTCACTTTGTCCCTCCACCACAGGAGTTAGAGGCACCCCATCTTTCTATTTCCCCCTCATCCTCCAAAGGACTTATTTTCTTTTTGCCGTCTTTCCTCACAGTTAGGGAAGCACAACCCTAGTTCCTGTTGGGATGGTGTGGGAACATGGGATAAGGGGGATGGCTGGATCACTGAGCTCAGCTCCCAGTGTACACAGCACCCATATACTTTGCTTCAGGAGAGACCCTGCAGCTTCTTCACTGCATCCTGTGGCACTATGGCAATGAAAAAGTCTTCAGGATGTTACTGTATGTTTTGTAGGTACAGGCAGAAAATTAAAACTTAGAAAGTAAAAACCAGGTACTTAACTCCTGTATGCACAGGGGGCTTACAAGAGAGCTGGACAGGGTCTTTGAACCAGGGCATGGATGGACAGGACAAGGGGGGAATGGCTTCCCACTGCCAGAGGGCAGGGTTAGATGGGATATGGGGAAAGAATTCCTGGCTGTGAGGGTGGGGAGGCCCTGGCACAGGGTGCCCAGAGAAGCTGTGGCTGCTCCTGGAATTGTTTCAGGCCCGGTTGGACAGGGCTTGGAGTAACCTGGGATAGTGGAAGGTGTCCCTGCCCATGGCAGGGAGTGGGATGGGATAGGATTAACTTTAAGGTCCCTTCCAACCCAAACCATTCCATGATTCTGTGCCTCATGTTTGCAGGACACACCACAGCTCAGTGCTTCCCAGCAGCTCTGGGTCCTTGGGAAGCCCATGTGAAATTTTGGAATCAAATAATGAATAACATCATTACAGCTGAAGCCGTGTGCCATGATGGGCTCCACACAGTGACTGAAGGAGCTGCTGGGCTCCAGCTCTGGGTCTGCACCGCTCCTCAAGCTCAGCCCCCTTGTGCTGCTGGCCCCTTACAGCCAGGCACTAATTCATGGCAGACTGTGGCATCTGTGTCACCCCAAGCTTTGGGACATTTCAAGGAATACTGTCCCAGTTCCATGGTTCCATGCTAATTACACTGCCTCAGCCACTTAATACTGGGTATAGGGTTGTTTTTTATTTCCTGTAAAGAACAGAATGTTTGGCAAAAGAGGAAAGTGAGAATGACAACTGTGTACACATTTCACATTTTTCTAGTATTATTTCTCCTCCAGAGAAGAACAGGGGTGTTATTAATAATTACCTTGCCATGTTTCTAAATTGATATTTTGAAATGGGCTGTGTATATAATTTAGGAACCACAGGCAAGGGAGAAAATGTGCTTTCAATTGAATTTGAAATGGGTGGAGAGTTGATGATGCAGTGAGATAAATATTGGCGATTCTGGAGGGCTAAAGCTGAGTGAAGAAAGCTGTAAAGCAGACATTTTGCAGATTTTGTGAAGTCAGAGGCATCTCAAGGATTTGGGAAGTGAAAGAAGGTGCAGGTAGGGGAGAGAGGCAGAATCCATGCAGATGAAGTCCTTAATCTGGAATGGAAAAGGATCATCATGAGGTTGTGTCTCTGCACAAGCCAGACACAAGATGTGGGGGCTGAGAGGTTTCAGGTGGGAAAGAGGAAAAGAGGCTGCAGTGATAAAGATGCTTGGCAAGCCTGTTGCTTAGGTAGAAGCAGAGCTTTTAAGGTGCTGCAAGGAGTAAGCCTTTGGAAATGTGCATTCAGCATGTGAAGGATGTGAGGTGAATTTTGGGGTAGTAGTGGTACTGGGCAGCTTTGTCAGTGTTCCCTCTCTTGTCATCTCTGACCTTCTACAGAACTAAGCTCCTGTTTGAAAACAGAGGAAAAGAATGAACTGTTGAGACATTGCAATTCCAGCCTCTCCAGCCATGACTCAGTGTTGCAATGTCTGCGTGAGCCTCCCTCCACTCAACCCGAAACAAGGTCTCTGAAGGAGAAATTGTGTGGGGTTACTGCTTGCTCTCTGTAACTCCAGAAACATTAAATCTCTTTCCTGCAGCAGACAAAATCCCTTTAAAGCCCTGCCCATGGCTACCCTCACACCGGAGATTTCTCTTCTTGCCTGTGTTCCAGCACAGACTGCTCAGTAGCAGGACTGGTGTTCATTTATAACAGGAAACCCATCTCTGCCAGTCTTAGACCCAGTGCTGCAAATGTTCTTGAGTGTTTCCTGCCTCCTGGCTACCAGCAGGCCCCTCGTCAAAGGACAGGCCACAAATGGGTGACAGAAACTCCTGGGTGTGCACCACAACCACTGGCCAGCTGCAGTCACAGAAAAGCTTAATTGTCATAGAGCAACCATTTAATAAAGGCCAAATGCCACACATTAGGAAATGTGACATTTCCAGCCAGCAGACTTCCAGCCCTGGGGACCCCATGATCCCTCAGAGACCCCCATGGCTGCCCGAGCGGGAGTGGCCTGTGTGTGAATTGCACAGGTCTCTGGAGCTGCCCATGGTGCCTTCCCTCCTGGGCTGCACCCATGGCTTTCATAACACATGGATCATTTCCCAGGATGTGGTCTCCAAACAGAGCTGCCTCTGGTGTGGGTGCACATATCCCAAATCTGGGACTGGGGTGCTGTGAGGGCAGGGCACTGAGAAGCCTTGTGGGGTCTCCAGAGCTGCCTTTAAGCTCAGGCTCCTGTCCTCAGGGACACTGCACGAGCCACATCCCAGCCATGGCCTCACTCCAGTGTGTCTCTCTGGTTTGGTCCCTGGCCTCTGATGTGCTTCTTGCCTTGACCTTGGGCCAGGTCTGACTGCATGAAGAGGTGCTGTGCTCTCCCTTCTGCAACAGGCAGGGTTTTCTCTGCAGTAGCATGTGTCAGCATGGAGTCTAGACAGTGATGAGAAGACTGGATCACAGTCTCCTGTGACCTGACTCGGATTAAACACAGCCCCACCAGGCTGAGCCCTGTAAACAAGGCAGCTTCCAAGGAATTCCCAGTGGTGCATCTGCACTTCTTGTGAAATCTAAGCCTCAAAACCCTGCGCATACACGGCATGAAAACGTCAGTCACTTCCCAGGCTCATCTTCAGCAAAGAACAAATTTATGCAGAGCTACAATGGAAATTAATTTCCCTGAGTTTTGCAGTGCCAGAATTTCATGGTATCTCCGGTTACAGTTCAGTGGAAATTTTACAAGGTAGATCTTTAGGGACGTGGATTCTTAATATGAAAGAGAAGTGGAATATGAAAGGTTGAAGAATATCTTCTAAACTCCCTGCAGACTGAAAGAAGCTGCTTTCTCTCATGTCATTTGTCTCTTGCAAATAGCTAATGCATTAAATACAGATCTAGATCCTCAAATGTATTTTCCCAAATGCCATTGATTTTCTTTATGAAACCATGACTGGTTTCTTTGTACTGTGCTCCCCTACACAGCAAACTTTGTAGAAGTGTAGTAAAGACTCTGGGTGCTGAATCTAATTGCATGAGAATGAATCATTAGCACATTTCTAAACAGTTTAACTAGAACAGAAAACAGAATCAAGCTGTAAGACCATTATCTGATTAATTAGAAGGGCATGGTTCAAGAATTAGGCTGGAAAAAGTTTCCCATATGAATTCTTTTGCAATGGAAAGTTAACGATTGTGAAGCAAAATCAAATTGGGCAAGCTCTGACAAAATTATTTTCGATTGCTTGGGTTTTGTTTTGTTGGTCTTTTTTTCAATTTGGGACAAATTATCTGGTTTGTTCTTTTGAATATAATACTTTTAAGACATAGCTGTAAGCAGGGGGGGAAATTGCAACTCCTCCCATAGTCCACAAGGCAGGAAAAAGTCTGTGCCACTGTGGGACACTGTAATTTTCTTTGCTGTCAGTTAATTACAACATAAAAAGTTGGAATTAATACAAAACCTTTCTCTCTCCATCTCAATTGCCTTTGTTTCAGTTTGCTTCCCAAATTGTCTCTGAGTAGGTACGAGCAAAATGTCTGTGTCCTGCATGGAGAGGCACCACTGACTCTGTACCAGCTGCAGCTGGGACTGGAATCTAGGACAGGACAGAACAGAAGAACTGATTCTGTGTTCAATGGATATTTCTTAGTCTTCTCCAATGGATCAGTGTGGAGCTTCCCACATGTGGATTCAAAACACAAAGTGTGTACACCTGGGCAGCCTTTGGTGAGGATGGGGGACCCCATCCTCACCCCAAGGTGAGGGGATGGGTGCAAGGTGATGTTCTGCCTTTGAGGCTTTTTAGCTTTTAAACAGCTGACCTGCATGCTGTATAGACACCTTCTACATTCCATTGGCTTGGAGCTTCTGTGCTCACAGAGGAAACTCTGGATTTGCCCTGCCTGGATCGATGAAGCAGAGCAAGCCTCAGCCAGGAGCAGAGAGCATTGGCAGCTCCTGCCTGGCACAGCCTCTCTGAGACACAAGTAGCCCCAGGGCTGGTGGGCGTGTGCTGGGGGCTTGCGTGAGCTCCTGCTTCCAGTGAGACTTCCCAGAGAGCCAGCCTTTGGCACTCCCCAGCACAACCAGGTGGGAAGGCAGAGCTCCAAGGAGGAAAAACTTCTTAGCAATTCTTTCTTCAACAACTGTGATATTTAGGAGTGGATGAACACTCATCTGCGAAGGAAAACACAACCAGCAGAGGCGGGTGATGCTTGTCAGTCGCCCAAGTCAGCTTTGGGTTTTCCAGCCTGTTCTTGTTCATGGGATTAGCTCATGGTTCTGGTGGTGCAGTCAGTACCTGAGCCACTCAGCTGTGCAGCTGAGGTGTCACTCACAAACCTGATAAAATCCCATGAAGTAGTAAAGATGCTCAAGTTAGATAGCAGGAGCCATAGCATCTCCTTTCTGCCACAAACAAAGCAGTGGAGGCCACCACACAGGGCACAGACAATGTATGGAGGGCTGAGCAGAATTCCCTAAACTTCCTGGCTGTTTGAAAACCAGGCTTGTAAAACTGCACGTTCCCTGCACAGCCTCACAAAGCTGGGAAAGGGGCACAGCAAGGGGAAAGGCGGGCACTGACTGCATGGACTGCATGAGCCTGAGCCCTGCAGCAGACTGCCTGTGGGTCAGGTACTTCCACTGCAAGGAGATGTGGATTTTCTAAACAAGAAATCCTGCTTGTTTGTACTCAGGAAAGTAGGCTTTGGGTGTATTTTCTGTGCATATGTCCCATCATACTGAGGAACTTACCTGACTGATCCTCACCTTCCCTCCAGCAGATCAAGCCACGCTAAGTCCCATCTGTTCAGATGCCACAAAGGCTCAGGAGGCGGCAAATTTCCACCTCCCAAATCTCCACTGAGTAGGTGACTGAAATTTTCACTTGGTTTCATGATGACCATGATCAGAATGAAGAACTAACACTCATCCAGCCTACATTCAGACCTTAATTAAATCACCTAATCTGAGTCTTGGTCCTCGTAGAGCCAGCAATGAAGGGTCAGAGCCAGGGCTTCTCTGGCATGTGGATCACACATTGCGTGGGTGTATCACCGAGACAGACCCCATTTTTTAGGCTCCAAATGCATAAAGTGGGGCGAATTCAGGCAAAAGGGACATCCTTGATGTTGAAAATAAGATCTGGAGTAGGCAACCACAAGCTGGTAACTGAGCTGTGGAACTGCCTTTCCTCTTGCTCTGGTGTAAGTTAAATTTAAATTTTTGTTCCTGCAAAATCACACCCTTTCTGTATTTCTGTTGTTGGCATTACAGTAGCCCTGAGTGGTCGTTGCTGTGTGTGAGGCCCCTCATGTTTCAGGCTCTGCACAAGCTGTGAATTGGCTCCTGCTAGAAGCATGTGCTCACTTGGCACTGCATGGCAATGTAATAAATCCAAAAAAAATTGTGTCCAGGTAGTCATAGACACCAACTTTGAAGACAACGTTTTCCAGTTTCTGCTGTAAATCAAGATATTTTTTAACATCCTGTGAAATAAAACATTTGCAAGGGAGGCTTGGCGTGAGAAAAGGAAGTTACTGATCTGCTGGTTATTGCATTTCTGGCTTTATGAGCTACAAAATTACCAGTGATTTCTGTAAGTGGGCTGAGGGTGTAACAGAAGAAGCTTGAACAATCGGAAGATCAGAAGAGACCAGCATGGGAATGTGTTCAAAGAGCTGCTGTGGGCTCAGCCTGGGTAATGTGTCACTGACAGCTGGCCAGGAACACACCAAGCACAGTACAAGGGCCAGGCTCTGTCCCAGGAATCTGCAACCCAACACTAGTAAACTCGAAGCCAGGACATCAGCAAGGAGGAAGGGGAGTGTGTCTTCTGAAGGAAGCAAGAGAAGAGCAAGAAACACAGTTGCAGAAGCAAAATGGTTGGTGGAAGACATTGGAAAACAGGGAGTGACTGGACAAGAGAGCACAGAATGGAGAAGAGGCAGCCTGCAAGACAGCCAGAGGAGACAGGAACAGACAGTGAGAAGGAAAATAAGCTCTAACTCAATTTTTAGTACTATTCATTGTGGACTGGGGCACGTACCCACCGTGTCGAGGCCTACAAGACTCAGCCCACGCTGGGTGTGACACACTAGGACAGCTCTGTACTGCTCCCAGCCAGCACAGCAGCACCTCTCTGTGATCCTGAACCCTTCCTGGTAGCACCAGGAGGGTAAAGAGTCAGGCCAAAAGCTCTGAATGTGCCTTCCTGGCATTGCCCCAGTGCTCCAGCAGGTCCACAGTAAAAGTATTACCCTCTGCTGGTATCTGTCCTCACTAATTACAAAATTTCATTTTCCTTGTGGTAATGCTATAACTGAGTGAGCTGGAAACATTCCCAGAGAAGTAAACTGTATTCTGAAGACATTTCTTTTAATTGTTTTATGAGACACCCATAGAAAATGACACTAAGTTCTCTCTGAAGAGGCAGAGTTAAAGCGTGGGAGTTTCTCCTGCCAAAGAGGCACCTCATGCTGAGTCTCTGACAGGTCCACTTTGCCTCTAATGGGCTTCTTCGTGCTGCTGTACGCTCTTTGTGGATGATTGATGGTTTGATTTTCTGCTCTTCATCCCTGATGATGGTTAGTCAGCTTGACTTGGACTTCTCCAAATTGAGATAAGAGCAAAGTTGCCAGGAATCCAGGTGATCTCAGAAATGGCCTCCAAGGGATAAAGCTTTCCTGATGGGGTTTCAAGACGTCAACCTGAAACCATTTCCAAGAAGAAAATTGCAGGGTAAAAAAAAAAAAAAAAAAAAAAAAAAAAAAAAAAAAAAAAAAAAAGAGAGAGAGAGGAAGAGTGGAAGAATAAAAAAGTTAAGAAGGAAAGCTTCAAATGCTCTGGAGTGAGCACTGGACTAGCAGGATGCCCATGAGGCAGTGGCAGTAGAACTCCTGGACTGTAATTACAAACTAAATATGGCTTTTCAGGGCAGTCTTAGGTCCATGCTAGGTGGAGAAACCAGAGAATAAATTTCTGGAAATTTTGGTCTGCCTGTGACCAAGTTGAATGAAGAAGCTGTGGCCTCTTTCAGTGCTCTGGGCTGTGCTGGGGAACCACAAGTGACCCCACCCCAGGCTGTGGGAGGACCCAGAAGTCATCAGTCTCCCAGGAGCCTTCCCTTGAGCATGACACAGACCCAACCAACCAAACCTCACATGCAGTGCTTCAGTCTGATTTAAATACTAACAGGGAGCAGTAACTTTGTGAACCAGCTTTCCTTACTGAACAGCCTTTCCATAACCACAGCCAGTACAGATTAAGTTCAAAAAAATGTATTAAATCATCAGCTGACAATTGGGGGAGGAAGTTATCCAGTCCCTCATGATTATCCATCAAAGCCCAGCACTGCACTCCACTAGCCTTTATGAAACATGTAGGGTGTGTGTATGCAGAGAAGATGGTAATTGCTTTAATTATAATTCTTTTGACTATCAATTTTTTATTCACTGTCAAGAAGGTTGCCTGCTCCTGCATTTGTGGAGAACAGTTTTTATCTCCTCCTTCCCAGGAACATGTTTAGCATGAGCAACAACTGCTTGGATCTCTACAGCTCCTCTCTGCATCAGAGCACAAGGTGTTTGTGTGTGTGTGGGTGTTTGCATGAGGAGAACCATCAGATGTTGCTGTTCTCAGGCTCTCTGCACCACTCTGCACCTTCAGATGCACAGCACAGCTGTTTCAGGAGCCAGGAGGCACCTGCTTTCCTCCTGCCTCACCTGACCTCAGATGTGTTCGTTGATGTTGCTGCTGTCTTGCACTTCAGGTCTTGCAGTCCCAGAGGCGAGGTGAGCTGGCCCTGACTGGCAGCCAGGTGCCAACAAAGCCATCAATCCCCTCCTCAGGTGACAGGGGAGAGGAAATATAATGACAGGCTGGTGGATTGAGATAAGGGCAGGGAGAGATCACCCAGAAATTACTGTCACAGGCAAAACAGACTCAACTTTTCAAATTAGTTTAATTTATTACCAATTAAATCAGAGTAGGATAATGAGAAATAAAATTAAATCTTAAAACCTTTCCCAGTCCCCCATCTTCCCACCTTCTTCCTGGGCTCAACTTCTCTCTGAATTTTCTCCCTTTTTGCCATGCAAACCCAGTAGAAAAGGAGAACTGTTTTGATTGCAGAGCAAATTTGTATTTCCAGAGCTCACAACTCATAGGAAAGATCATTTGAAGGCATGGAGTTAGGACAGAGGCTGGGATAATGCTAAGCAGCATCTTGGAAGATTGTAGGACCTGTATGGAAGAAGACTGGCAAAGCCATGGATGACATTGAGGTGAAGGGAACAGATTTAATCACATCACAGAACTTCCCTGCATGTGCTGCTCCAACTCCATCTTAAAACCTGAGGCTCTGCTTACTGAAAAGCTCTTCTAGAACCCTGTACTTCTGACAGTCACAAATCATATTCTATTTTCCAGCCTCAATTTTTCTTCTAGGGAAATTCTTGACATTTATTATTGTACACACTGTCTGTTACACGATATAGTTCTTTCCTGAACTGATGCTTTCTTCTGTAATGTAAATATAGAAATAATAAGGAAAGCAGCACCTTTCAATGGCCTAACAGTTGAGCAGCACTCATTGGCACTGCCTACAGGGAAGTGCCCAACAAGTCAGTGCCAGACTGCTCAGAGATGCGCAAGGACAAGAGCACAGATGCAAAAAAGGATTCTGAGCTTTGCCAAGGCACATTTGGGGTCAACGTAAGAAAAAATTCCTTCCCAGAAAGGGTGACCAGATATTGGAACGGGCTGCCCAGGTGCATGGTGGAGTGCCTGTAGAAGGAGGTGTTGAAGAAAAGTCTGGGTGTGGCACTCAGGGCTCTGCTCTGGTTGCCATGGAACTGGGTCCCAGGTAGGACTCAGTGATCTCACAGAGCTCTTCCACCCCAATTGATTCCATGATTCTGTGACATCACAGCCTTTGGGGCCAGCGCGGTGGCTGATGAGTGTCCCCGGCCTGTCGCCGTGCCCAGAGCCCAGGCAGAAGGGGGCTGGGAAGGACGGGCAGAGCCTGCTGAGGGTGGCAGCTCAGCCTTCAGCAGCACCATGGGCAGCCAGGGCTCTCCTGGCCGCTGCAGCTCTCGGTGCTGCTGCTCTTGGTGCAGCCCCTGGAGCCTTCCAGCCCCGCTGCCAGGACACGGGCCCTGGGAAGCGCTTCCCGAGCTCCTGCAAGAGCAGGACGTGGCGCCAATGAGGGACGCTGTGCTGGTCCTGGAGGCGCTGCCGTGGATGTGCCAGCCCTGGCCCAGCTTCTCAAGGGCCTTCAGCTGGGCTGGCTCCTGGGCAAAGGGCTCGGGAGCCGCTGGGGAGAGGTGAGGGAGGGCCTGGGGCAGCCGGGCCGGGCTGCCAAGGCCTTGGGCCAGGAGGGTGCGGGCAGGGCTGAGAGCCCCGGGGCAGCAGAGCTGGGGGCCCGAGGGCGCTGGGCTCTGGGGCAGCCCTTTGGGTGAGGCAGAGCGGGGCCGAGCCCGGGCCGGGCAGGAACGGGGCCCGGCTGAGCCCCAGGGAGCCCCGGCAGGGGCGGCCCGAGCTCCGCTGGCTGCAGCCTCTGCCCGGGCCGGGCCCAAGGCTCTCTGTGCAGGAGAGGCCAAAGGCTCGGCCCCTGTGGCACTTCCATGGGCTCCCGGGGCTGCGGTGCAGGAGAGCCAGAGTGCCTCGGCCTCGGCCCGGCCGTGCTGCCGGAGCCGCTGCTGCAGGGCCGGGCCCTGAGGCGGCGCTGCCGCCGCCACCGCTCCCGGTGCCGCAGGGAACAGGCCAAGGCAGCCTGGCCCTCAGGAGAGGAGCAGACTCCACTTCCCGCCTCTCCTCTGACCCTCCAGCCCCAGCTCAGCTGGACATGGCAGGGAATGTGTGACCAGTGCTGAGCCCGGGCACTGGGACATTCCGCCCATAGGTGTTAGGAACCCCTTTGCTGTTAGTCACAGATTTCCTCAGAATCTTCCCAGCCTCAAGTCTGTAGAAATTTTCAAATTTAAATAGAGTAGATGGCTTTAGGCATAGGTTTCCCCGTAAGGTTTTCCCCCCAGTAGCTGAACCTCTTAAGAATATTAAGGTTCACTGAAGTTCATGTTTTCTGTACATTGCTGTGTTATTGTACTGTTAACCTATGAGTGCAGGGACTGCAGCTGATGGTTTTGCACATGAGCTGCAGACCAGCAGTAAAGTTAAGCCTGTGTCACAGCAGGATTTAGAGAGTGTTGAGGGCAGCTGGAAGTCACACCATGGACAATATTGTCTTGCCTCCATCTTCCAAAGAAGCTTTTCTTTGATTCCTGTCTGCACTGGGCCAGGGGGCCCCCAAAAGCCCAGGAGGTGTCTGGGTGGCCCCAGAAGGCTCTTGCAGGCGCCAGGGACAGCAGGGAAGGGGCAGGAGCATCCCTGGGGTGCTGCCAGAGACAGGCAGAGGGGCCATCCCTGGGGCCCAGGCAAGGGCTGCTGCCTTCAGCAGCCCAATGCATGCGGGGGCTGCCCGGGTGTCTGGCAAGGCCTGAGGGGAGCCCTGGGGCAGCCCAGAAACGGAGCAGAACCTGTGGGCTGGTCCAGAGCCATGGAGGCCCAAGGTGGCACCCCAGCTCAGCCAAGACCGTGGGACAAGGCGCCTGTCCCTGGCCATGGCTCACACAGGCTCTCTCAGGGCTGGCTTCAGAAGCGGCTGGTGGCCGGGCCCGGGCAGGGCTGGGCACTGGGGCTGCAGCCAGCGGGTGTCCAGCACTGCTGCTGTCCCTGGGGTTGGTGCAGCGGGGCCCATGTGTTATAGACGGATAATGAAATGATTGGCTCTTGCAATTAAGGGATAACTATTGTGTGAATATGAAGAAAAGCTTTAGTGATATGTAGTTATGTTATTGTAGTTTAGATGTCCTCTGTTCTCCCCATAGTTCTCTTTTCCCCCATGTACTGTTGCCATCAGACAGCCGGGGCTGTCTAAGACATGTAAAAAGAAGATGTGCACATGTGCCCCTTGCATGGGGCAGTTTGGAATGGAAAAGCTTGTTGCTTAGGAGGTGCAGCATGGCAACATCTGATCTCCAAACAAGTTACAAGAAAACAGTCTCCACCAATAAATGGCAAAGAAGAGCTGACTGACAGACTTTGGGAGAGGCCAGGGCTGGCTGATGCAACCCCCAGGGGTATAAAAGACTGAGCATCCATCTTGGAGAGGAACTGGTCAGGTGGTATGCATGCAAGCAGTTCCCAGCGCTGTAACTTTTTCCTTATGTAGTCCTTTGCTGTATTTTTGTTAAGGTTTAATAAACCTTTTTAAATTTTCAAAGTGAGCAGTTGTTTCTCACACGCACATGTTCAATGTCTGTCTGGAGGAGGGCTTGAGTGTCCCAGGAGCAAATGGGTGAGGCCATGGAGTTGGGGTCCCAGAGGGTGGAAAGGCTCTGCAGAGGGTCCTGTCCAGGCTGGCTGGGCCAAGAGCAGCGGCTGGAGGTTCCAGAGGTTCCAGAGGCCCCAGTGCCTGCTGGTGCTGCCCTTTGGCCACAAGAAGCCCCTGCAGCTCCCAGCTGGCGCAGAGTGTGTGGAAAGGCTCCCAGCAGGAAAGGTCCCGGGGCTTCTGATGGACAGCAGCTGAAGCAGAGCCAGGGTGCCCAGGTAGCAAGCAGGCCAATGGCCCCTGGGCTGTGTCAGCCATGGCATGGCTGGCAGGAGCAGGGCAGGGCTTGTGGCCCTGAGCTGGGCACTGAGGGTGCCACAGCTCCAGTTCTGTCTCCAGCTGTGCGCCCCTCAATTGTGGGGGGACACTGAGGGGCTGGAGCGGGGGAAGGGAAGGGAAGGGAAGGGAAGGGAAGGGAAGGGAAGGGAAGGGAAGGGAAGGGAAGGGAAGGGAAGGGAAGGGAAGGGAAGGGAAGGGAAGGGAAGGGAAGGGAAGGGAAGGGAAGGGAAGGGAGCTGGGAAAGGGCGTGGAGCTCATGTCCTGTCTGGAGGGGCTGAGGGAGCTGGGAAAGGGGCTCAGTCTGGAGAAGAAGAGGCTCAGGTGGGACCTTCTGGCTCTGCACAACTCCTGACAGAAGGGCAGCCAGGGGGGGTTGGGCTCTGCTCCCATGGAACGAGGGGAGGAAGGGACCCACAAGGATCATTGAAGTCCAACTCCTGGCCCTGCTCAGGACAGCCCCAAGAATCCCACTGTGAGCCTGAGGGTGTTGTGCAAACACTCCTTGACCTCTGTCAGGCTCTGTGCTGTAACCAGTTCCCCAGGCTGCTCAACCACTGTCTAGGGAAAGAATTCTTTTCTAATATCCAACCTAAACCTCCGCTGACACAACTTCAGGCCATGCCCTCAGGTCCTGTCATTGGTCACTGGCAAGGAGAAGAGATGAGTGCCTGCTCTTCCTCTTCCCCTCATGAGGAAGTTGCAGACTGCAAGGAGGTCTCCCCTCAGTCTTCTCCAGCTGAACAGACCAGGTGCCCTCAGCCAGTCCTCAGACGGGTTCTGCTTAAGGCCCTTCACCATCTTCATAGCCCTGCCTTGGACACTCTACAATCATTTTATATCTTTCTTCTATTGTGGTATCCAAAACTGCACATACATCACTGAGGTATGGGGCCACCACCATACTTTGGGTGTACCTGTGCATGCACCACCACAAGGCTGATGGTTAGCAGTTTCTCTTTACTCAAAGTCATCTGGGGACATTTTGCTGACTGGCTGGAAGGTGTTGTGTCTTCATCGAGGGCTCCAAAGCTACAGAGAGAATCAGATACCCAAAATCTGTGAGACTAAAAATTTTGTTATTGAAGAAAAAAGCCAGGGCATTGCCAGGGATGGATACTGGGAACAAGGCACATAGGACTGCCAAGGCAGAAGGCAGCTGTGACACTGCATTTACAAAACACATATAAAATATAAAAAAGATGGGAACCCCTGCTGCAGCCAAGTAACAGTATCAGAACAACCTGCGTAGGCAGAGTGTTCCTGTGTTGATTGAAATCAAGCCAGGTCAATGGGATTAACAGGCTCCTTCTGGGAATGTACCAAGGGAACTCTGCATGACTGTGGGCAGGCTGAGCCTCCTCTCTGTTCAGTTCCATCAGTGGGGGACAGCCTCGGGCACAGCCTCTGCCAGCAGAGACAGGGTCATCCTGTGTCGGGACTGGAGCACTGCCAGCACAGTTCTCTGATCCCCCAGAGATCTCTCATCTAATCTTGGGCCAGAATCTGTGCTGGTTCAGCTTAAGATCTGGCAGAGGTGGCACCCAATTCAGGCAAGTGTTAGCACCCCAGTTAAAGCATTCACCTGAGCCATCCAGCTGGGAACTCCAGATCCAGCACCAACACCTGTGACCTGGGCAGGGGCAGGGCCTTGGGCACTACCTGGAGAACTCGATATATTCTGTGTTTCAGGAGGGATTGCTTTTAGGTGCCGTGCTGCCTGACCACCCTGAGTTTGCTACCACCACAAAGCAGTTTGTGGTGAGAAACATCAGGCATGAAGCTGCAGTTTGTGTCTCTGCTGCTAGGGATTGCTCTCATCAATAGCACTGCTCTGCAGCCCAGCACTCCGTGAACATTAAAGTGATGGCACAATACTCAATAAACATTCTCAAGGCTGCATTAAATACCAACTTGACATCTTCTTGTCAGGCAAAAGTGACAAACAAAAAACAAATACTGAGAATGTGGGCATCAAGATGAAGACGAATAACATACAACAGCTGCTGTGATATGCAGTGGGCTTATATTATAATATTTTTTAAACAAAACTGAAGTTTCCTCAGGTGCCATTTGAGAGGGTAAAACAGCCATTCCCAGCTCACCCACCTTGCCTTCCTTCCATGCTTTGATCAGTAGAGGCTTGGATAAACAGATGGGCACTGGGATCAGTCACTTGTCCCAGCCTCTGCATTTGCTCTGCTTAGTCAGGAACTGTGAGGCACATCAACTGTCCAGTCTGGAGGCAGATACTGATGGATCTATTTACACTCTAGTCCACATTTAGAGCTTTTTGTCTCTACAGCCTGAAGAATTGGAGATTAAGTGGTTTAATTTGGATGTAAGGCTGGAGCTTCATGGAGGAAGGCAGCCTCCAGAGCAGCAGGACAGGATGAACTGCTACAAGCCTACCCTGGAGAGGAGCATGCGAGCAGTCCCATCCCTCCCTTCTCCCAAATGGAGCTGTCTCCAGCTCTGCCAGACTTCAGGCAAAGTTAGGACTCACAGATAAAAGTCTCCTGATACTGAACTTCTCTGAAGTTTGGGGCAGCCAGCAAGACACACTTAGGAGAGAAACATTCATCTGCCCTTACACATCAGGGAAGAGTGAGACAGGAGCAATGGGAAGCTTTTAGAGAGCTATTTTCAGCCTTTCCCATCCAATTGAAATGCTTTACAAATTGCAAGTGCAGGTTGTGCCACAAAAGCCTCCTGGTGTCAGTCCTGTCTCCCAGGAGAGCACAGGTTGGAGAGGTGCATTTCAAAGGGCAGCAGATGTACCAGCTGCCAAACAGAGATGGCTTCCATTTAGGATGAATCATCACCAGACCTTATCACAGCATCCAAGGGCTGCCTTTTAAATCATCATACTCTGACACAAGGCACTGCAGTCCCTGGCCAAGTGCTCAGAGGTTCAGCAGGAGATGTCACGATGAAAAGCAAAGGCTTCGGAGAAGTCACATGTGGGATCTACAGCACAAATGGGAACCAGTTGCAGATGTCCAGTTCTAAAAGCAAAGCATGTGCTTTAAAGCCATATTTTGTCTCCAGCAGGAAAGTTCCTTACATTTACTGCCTTATCATCATGGAGAAATTGAACCCAAAGCCAGCTGCTAGCAACCAGCAGCAGAGTTTCTTAGAGAGCAAAACTTCCATGTCAGATCTTCAGAACTCTCTCTCATAGCCAAGGGCTGTTTTCCATCTGGTTATTGCACAATGCTAAAACAAGAGGATGGAAAGATTCCTGTTCTCAGTGAGAAACCAAGTGAAATGTCAAGAGGAATATCCCTGCATGTTTAGCATTAAATGTAAATATGCATGGAACCCCAAGGCTGAGTCCTTTCCTCTGAGATGTTAATAAAACTTTACCCTTCAGCTCACAAGCCTGAAAACAGATGAATAACAGCCACATCCTGGTAAGCTCCAAAAAATTTCATAACAGAAACAGACGAACCTTCTGGGCACTCTTTCATTAAAACATGAAGAAAAAAATAGTGTTTTTTTAATAAGAGTAGGAATGTCCTCCTTCCATGAGTCTGGCTGCTCATGCTCTGCACTCTGAGGAGTGGCAGCCTGGGACTGCTGCTCCCTCCTGCACCGGAGCCAGGACAGCTCTGTGGCAGAGGAATTCTCCAGTTGCAGCACACAGTTCTGAGGGCAGTGGCAGCCTCCTGGAAGGGTGGAGTTATCCCCGGGGGAACACGGGTGTCTGACAGTCCAGGGCTCTTGCAGGTGAGATTTATACTTGCAGAAGGCAGAAGCTTTCCTCTCCTTGCTGGGGCTGCCTGTGTGTGCCCAGGGGATAACAAGTGTTGGTGCTCCCTGCTCCTGAGGGGCTGCGTGGCCGCATGTGCTGGGAGCCAAATCTTGGTTCACTTGTGCTTGGTTTCAATGTATGGCAACATATCTAGAAGACCCTGAGTTCTTCAGCACAGGGACACGTCTCATCTGAAATTAAATTTCACCTTAGGTGTTATTTTAATAAAGAATAAGACCTATTATTTCTATGAATCTGCAGTGAAATTACTGAAAACTCTTCAACGTGTGAAGCCACAGAGCAGCACACATATTGAGTTCCCATTCCTCATGGCAGAATTCACTGAATTCACACAGCCCTTTGTTTTTACTAAATTAATCTGGGATCCTTTGAGGGGGTTGACTGTTAACACATTCTCCCTCCTGCAGAAATTGCACATTAGCATTTCTCCATCTCAGTGAATTCCAAAGAAACAAAGGCATAAAACACAGACCTCCACCTACATTAAGCTGGTGTTGAAGAGAAATGAAATGCATTTGTGAGTGGAAGGAGAGGACAGGAGTTCATGAGTAGTTCCTGGAGCCAAAAATCCCATTTGTCCAGCAAATACTCTGAAGCAACACATCTGACCCAGAGCCTGGCTGTGCTGGAAACAAGGGCAGCTGTCAAGGATGCAGAGGGAAGCAGCAGTTCTGCAGGGATTAGGGCTGGGGAACTGCTCAGAAATAGAAATGGTCCATGTGTAAGGGACAAACTCCAGTAGTTTGATGTGAGATTGGAGGAAAAAACTCTTCCCCATGGTCACTGCTGAGGCATCTGTTAGCGCTTCAGACTGGGGCCACTGCACAGGTATTTGGGGCTTTCCTTTAAAAAGAGGAGGGAAACTGTTCCCTTTAGGGGTTGGAAGTGACTCTTAAGGAACTGCAGAGTTGTGGCAAGTAACAATGCCCTCCTTGAACTCACATCTTGCTTGGCTCTGTGCTTGCTCAGCCCTTTGTGGGGACTGTGCACCCCAGCACCTGCTGGCAGGGCCAGAGGGGACAGACAGGCTCAGGACAGGGCCCAGCACAGGGCTCAGGTCCAGGCTCAGGTCAGGCTCAGGACAGGCTCAGGTCAGGGTCAGGACAGGGCTCAGGACAGGGCTCAGGTCAGAGTGTTGTGCAGGCCAGGGGAGGCTCTGGCTGCACATCCCCTCGGACTCTGCTCCCCATCCTCCCAGGTCTGGTGCTGCACTGGAAGCCTGTGATGCACCAGCTGCCTTGTCTGGGGCCTCTCTCTGACTCCCTACAGGGAAATGAGTCAGAGTAATGAATGGGGGAGAAAAAAGAAGTAATAAGTGAGTAAAGGTACTTCCCTGAAACTCTCTGTGAGCCTGAAGGGAGAAATGTAATGAATTTATCTGGGACTGAGTCCCTTCCTTCCCCTGAACCTTCCCTGCACCCATGGCTGGGGTGACAGTGGTGGTGGATGCATGGCTGGCACTGTCAATAGGCATGAGGCAGCCCTGGCCAGCCTGCACCAGGAGAGAGTGGAAAACTACAGAACAATCTGAAGAGCTTTCTATAGCCCCAAGGAGGCCAACGAGGCAATCTTTAAAGCCGTGTTACTATAGCAGCCCTGATGGTAATTTACCAGTACATCTCCTTTTCTCTTCTTCACACCCTTTTCACAACAGAAAAATGAGATTAGGCTCATCTTCCCCAATTACCTCGCCATGTTCCCTCGCAGCCCTCAGCTAACAGCTTTCCAGAAAAAGCCCCACAACAACTCTGCGCAGCCCAGGGCCCCTGTTGTTCTCCCCAGAGCTGTGAGGAAAACAGCCTGTACCAGGAATATCCTGTGGGGACAAGGAGGGTAGCACAGGAGAAGGCATTGGGCACTTGCACCACGGGCTCCCACATGGTGCCTCTGCTGTGCCAGCCACAGCTCAGGCAGGAGATTATGCATGAGCATGAGAGAAGTTTTGCTGGAGATGTGGCAGGAGACATTCCTCTGTCTCAAACCCCACAAACTTTTGGGATTAGGGATAAAGACACTGACCAGGGCCAGATTGCCAGTCTCTGGTTTTGCCTGTGATAATCTGTTAAACTTCCCTGTTCCAGGCCAGGTTGGACGGGGCTTGGAGCAACCTGGTCTAGTGGAAGGTGTCCCTACCCGTGGCAGGGGATTGGACTAGGTGATTTTAAAGGTCCCTTCCAACCCAAACCATTCTGTTGCTATATAATTATACAATAAAATGTTCCTCCCTGGAGAGAAGAATGAAGTTTGAGGTCAGGTCCCACCTTGGAGGCTAGAGGACTGCAGAGGAGGGGTTTTGGGGTGTGGTACCACTTGAGGAAGCTCAGAGAATATTTAATGCCTGTTAGAAAGCAGGTGCTGAGTACCCCATTCTCTGTTGCTGCCTGCTCTGAAGAAGCCAGCTCATGCCTTCCTGATGCCACGTGGGGCAGGGCTGGAGAGGCAAAATGGGGATCAAGGTCCTTTGGGACCCTCAGCCAGGGCAGAGATGCTGCAGCCCCTCATCTGCCCACTGTTCTAGCAGTGGGGCTCTCTTGTGGCACACTGTTGGATTTTTTGTATGCTTATGGTGAAGTGAGTGAGGAGCAGAAGCCCTGAGTAAAAACCCACACAGATCTGGGACAGGTGAGCCTGACCCAGGATGGTTCAACCACTGCACCATCCTCCTTCCTCACCTGCACTCCCAGCATGACCTGGGACCACCCAGAGCCAGCCCCTTACTGTGTCCTGCTCTCCTGTCCCTTTCCATGTGGCAGTGCCTCTGCAGCCTGCTGAAGACCTCCATGGCAGAGCTGGTATTCAACATGCTCTTTTTTCCTCAGTGTTCTTCCTTTATTCTGCACCAGAGGGGTGATGGGAGCTCTCCCTTCTCTGTTGGTGGTGTCTGAGGAAGAAAGATTGCTCCTACTGTGCTTCCTGCACAAATCAACCTAATTACTGTTCCACTGGCAGCTAATGAGCTTAAAGCTTTCATGGCCAGCACCTCCTTCCCTCCCTGTGGGGAGCAGCTTCAGTCGGGCCTGTCCTTAGCTGGAGAGCTTTGATGGTGGTGGAGGAATGGGGGATTAATCCTTGGGGAACAGCAGAGCATTGTTGGTGCTGCTGAGGCTGTTGAGCCCAGAGCTGTTAGGGCTGGCAGGGCTCTCAATGTGCCTGAAACCCTTGCCATGGCACTGAGGAGCATTGCTGGTGGAAGGGGATCTGAGGGCTCACTGCTGCAGGTAACCTCTGTCTTCCCAACCCTGTGGCCACAGTACCACGTGGACATGGGGACACATTCCCAGGCCTGAGACCACAAACCCCTTCCCCACACTGCTGATGTGGTTGGCAGCACATCTGTGGGGCTGTACAGGCTGCTGGGATGTGAAACCCCTGTGACAAAGGGGGACCACAAGCAAGTGCTGCTGATGGTGACATCTCTGGGTGCACAGGGCATGCCCATGCTGGCTGTCCCCAGACCAGCTCTTCTGGGGAAGGCCATCCCATTCCCATCACCAATTAGAGTCACAGAATCATAAAAGAAAGGTTTGGGTTGGAAAGTACCTTAAAGATCACTCTTTACACCCTGAAACCTTTCACTATGGCAGGTTGCTCCCAGCCCATCCAATCCCACCCTTGAACACTTTCAGGGATGCGGCAGCCACAGCTTCTCTGGGCACCCTGTGCCAGGGCCTCACCAGCCTCGGTACAAAAAGCTTCTCCTGGTGTTTGTCTTCCCGGTGTCACCCATGCACCTGTGTCACCCAGGATGAGCCGGTGTGCTGAGGTCCCTGCTGGGTGCAGTGCTGTCCCAGGTCAGCAGCACAGTCTGGTGCCAGGCTCTGGGGTCCCCTTTCCGTGCAGCCCCTCCCCGCCAGCCATGGGGCTGTCCCAGCCCTGCAGCCCTGACCTGTCTGGGCTCTGGTCAGCCAGCCGTGGCTCACATGTGTGCACTGAATGTGCTGCACAGAGGCTATAATGACATTTTTTAAAACTATGATTGGTTTCCAAACTCAAAAAAGCCGTCTGGCAGGCTGGGCCCCCTTCCAAGGTTTCCTGGAAAAATGAAGATGTCAAGAAGGTGCTGCTGGCAGAGGTGCTGAGCCAAGATCAAGCCCATGGCTCAGTCCAGCGCTGGCTGGTGCTGCCAGGCCAGGACTGTGCCTTCCTAAAGTGCAGGCAAACCCACAAGGGCCAGCTCGCTCACAGACCCAGAGCTGAGGAACTGATGTCTGAATTCCAGCTTGGCTGGCTCATCCCACACAAGCCAGCTTGTTTTCAAGCCAACCCCAAGTTTATCCTTTGCTTCCAGGCCTGAGCTGTTGTGCAATGTTAGGCAGTGTGTGCTGCCATGCTTCTCCCACCCTCACAGATGTATTTTGGGGCTGAGTGAGGTGATTGCTGTACACAGAAGAATGGGAAGTGCTTGGGCACCTTGGATGTGAAAGGATGAGAGCAGAAGAAGGGGAAAATTCTCACAGAAGGTGGGTGAGGAAAGAAGGATGTGAAAATTTCAAGTGAAAGCTCCAGCCATGTCTGTCCTCCAGCTACTCAGCAGATTATTTATTACCTTTATTAACTCTGTGTTAAATTACCCTTTTCCTTCAATTTTTCAAGATGTTTATTGTTTAATTTGTCTGGTTTATCTTCAAAATGACTTATTGTAAAAGTAAAGCTTTCAGGAGAGACTGGCATGAAAGAGCATCTATCCATTCCCAGCATGGGCACAGAGCAGTGCCAGAGCTCCAGGCACCTGATGCAGGTGAGAGCACATTTCTTCCCTCACCCTGATTTCATCAATTAAAATCAACACATTAAAAAAAAAATCAGAAACATGAAGTGCCACCTCAGCTGAATCTTTCCTTGCAGACATGCTGCCCTCGGTGCTTGACAGGGGAAATACATGTTTTACCAAGCTCTCAAGTAAAAGCATTTCAATTTCTTCTGTGATGAGGTGCTGGCTCTGAGGTTGAGGGACCCTAAAGGGCCACATGTCCTCACAACCTTTTCTGTTCTGCTGGGGAGAAGGGGTGAATTGCAGCTGGGGGGATGAACCAGGGGAGAGAAAAAGGGTCCCTTATGCAGGTGAGAGCTCAGGCCTTTGGGGTTTGAGAGGGGAACAGATGCCAGTTTACATTTTTGCATGGATTTAGAACCATCAAATCACAGAATGGTTTGGGTTGGAAGGGACCTTAAAGCTCATCTTCCTACCCCTGCCATGGGCAGGGACAGCTTCCACCAGGTTGCCCAAGCCCTGCCCAGCCTGGCTTTGGACACTGCCAAGGATCCAGGGGCAGCCACAGCTTCTGTGGGCACCCTGTGCCAGGGCCTGCCCACCCTCCCAGGGCAGAATTCCCCCCAAAACCTAACCTACTCTCTGAATTTCAGCTTGAAGCCATCGATGCACGTGATAGGTGTGAGCAGCTACCTCTGCCAGAGGGATGTACCCAGTGTCCCCCAGCACAGGGCAGAGGAGCTGCAAGGACCGTGCCAGAGCCTGGCAAGGGCTACTGGAGCAGCGAGGGCACCTGTGAGAGTGGGTGCAGGCACTGCTGGGAGCGTTGACACTGCAGGAGCAGTGACACCCCACAGCAGTGACACCCCGCAGTGGTGACACCCCCAGAGCAGGGACACCCCAGAGCAGTGACACCACCACAGCAGTGACATCCCTGGAGCAGTGACACCTCTGGAGCAGTGACATCCCTGGAGCACTGACACTGCAGGAGCACTGACACTGCAGGAGCTGTGACAGCCCCGGAGCAGTGACACCCCCAGGGCAGTGACACCCCCAGGGCAGTGACACCCCAGAGCAGTGACACCCCCGGAGCAGTGACACCCCTGGAGCACTGACACCCCGGAGCAGTGACACCCCCGGAGCTGTGACATCCCCAGAGCAATGACACCCCCACAGCAGTGACACCCCCACAGCAGTGACACCCCGCAGCAGTGACACCCCCAGAGTAGTGACACCCCGGAGCAGTGACACCCCCAGAGTAGTGACACCCCGGAGCAGTGACACCCCCAGAGCAGTGACACCCCACAGCAGTGACATCACCACAGCAGTGACACCCCACAGCAGTGACATCCCGGAGCAGTGACACTGCAGGAGCACTGACACCCCACAGCAGTGACCCCCCGGAGCAGTGACACCCCGGAGCAGTGACACCCCGGAGCACTGACACTGCAGGAGCAGTGACACTGCAGGAGCAGTGACACCACCACAGCACTGACACCCCGCAGCGGTGACACCCCGGGCCGGGGCCGCGGGCCAGGCGGTGACTGATGCTCGGGGCCGTGCCGGTGACTCACAGTCACTGTCTGTACCTGCCGGTGACTCAGCTCTCCCCTCGCCGCTCTTGGCAGAGCTCTAATGACATCCCGGCCGCTCGCCGGGAGGATGTTTGTGCCAGCCCCAGCGCAGGGTCAGGGCCGTCCCCCACCCGTGGCAGCAGCGTCACAACAGGGCTGCGGACACAGCCCAGGGCTGCTGGCCAAGGCTGACCGGCCAAAGATAGAGAGGCACGGTCAAAACCACTGAAGGAAAACAAGTCCAGACTGCACAGCCTGGGTTTGTGCCTGTGTGCGGGCGGGGTGAAGGGAAAGCCCCGTCCCTCCCTCCCTCCCCAGCTCAGATCTGCAGCTGGGTCTGCGCTGCTCCGGGTGAGGGACAGCAGCGTCATGGAGACACACTGCTGGAATATCCTTGAGGTTTTGTGGCTGAGAACATGCTGCCACCTTCACTGAGCACCACCAGCCTCACAAAAACGTTCACGTGGTCTCTTCCAGCTCTCTTGGAGCTCCTGCCTGTAAAGTTTGATATTTTTCCCTTGGGCTTTGGCTTGCTCCTTCCCTCTCCCCAGAGACACCTCCCGAGCCACTCTTCAGCTGTGCAGGGACATGCTGATGTCCAGAATGTGCTGGGCTTTCCTGCACTCTCTCCTGGGCACTGCTCTAACTCCTTTGGGGAGGAAATACATTTGCCCCACCACTGTCTCCTTCACAATCCTCCTCTTCCTCATGTCAAAGTAATTTTGCACTCTTCCTACTCATGCCTGTTTCTCTGGCCATGGATGCTGTGTTCTCTGGATAGGATCTCCCTGACATCGCAGCCAGGCTCCATGCAGAGCAGGAAATGTGGCATTGGAAAGAGCCACTTTTGGTGCCAAAACAAGCCAGGGGTTTTTACTGTGTACCCCCAAAACACTCCAGTGCTGCTTTCCTGCAGTGCCTGTGGCTGCAAGTGAGGATGTAGAGCATTAATGCCCACAGGAGATGGTCTAGATCAGTGTACTCAAAAGAAGAAATGCTGCTGATTTATCTCCTAGGAGTGGGACTGAAGTGCTCAGGATACAGCCACAGAAGAGGGTGATGGTTCCATCCCAAGAGCTTCCCATCCAAATCTACCAGCCGGTGCAGCCTGTGGACAGAGGGAGCAGGAAACAGCCAGGATTTGGTTCTGATGGGCACATGCAACCTGAGAGCAACTCTCTCCATCTCCTTGATGGTGATACAAGAAAGGCAATCGCTGGAAAAAGGTGTAAAGAACAATGGGGTTGGTTTATGGCTCTGTACAGGGGTGTTCCCCAGAAAAAAAAGAAACAAAAAGTCCAGGAAGTATTTTCATCAGAGCCTCACCAGAAGGCCTTGAATGTGTAGCTCTGCCCAGAAGCAGCCTGGACATAAAAATGAGTCCCCACCACCATGTGCCATGACAAAAGCTCTGAAGTCCCCAAGCCAAAGGACATGGTGCAACAGGTCCTGCAGGCACCTGGCTCATAGCCCTCACACCCTGGGGAGTGCCCTTGGAGGGACCTCTTGAAACTGCCAGCTCTCCCCAAAATGTCAGTCTGAGGCCTTTTGGCACGTAATGTTTTGGAAATAGCCTTCAGACTGTTGCCATCTCTTTGCCCTATTTTTATCTCCTGTTTACAGGCCAGAGGCTGTTCATTGCTTCATGCTCTTCTGTCCCTCATTTCCACTATTCATGATTTATTACTCTGCTTTTATTTAATTAAGCCTATATTTCCTCCTGGAAGGCTGGTCATAGAGTTCAGTGCCTTCTTAACCTTTTCAGCACTGCTTCCTTTGTAGTTAAGACTGTCCCTTCATATTAAGGTTAATGCATCCTTAGAGGATGAGCTGACAACTGTCTGGTTCTGTCCCTCAGCCCCAGCAAGGTGTTTTCCAGGTGTCTTCCAGGGAGTTTCCAGACACTGACCGGCCCCACTGGAGTTGCTCTTGCAACATCCTCTGGATGTCCAAAAACCCCAGACAAATGCCCCAATATACCCAGGCCAAACAAATCAACTGATTCTGGCAATCAGCAATAGACCCTGAGTTAGAGGGGAGGGTCAGGTTGGATATCAGGAAAGGTTCATCCCCCAGAGGGTGCTGGCACTGCCCAGGCTCCCCAGGGAATGGGCACAGCCCGGAGGCTGCCAGAGCTCCAGGAGTGCTTGGATAATGCTCTCAGGGATGCCCAGGGTGGGATTGCTGGGGTGTCTGTGCAGGGACAGGGGCTGGGCTGGATGATCCTTGTGAGTCCCTTCCAAGTCAGCTTGTGTCTCATGCTGTAGATGCCACTTCAGACCCAGGTTAGGGTCTGCACAGGGTTTAGCCTTCAGTTAGGAGCCCTCCTAAATCCGGTCTGTGCATGAGGTTACTAACTTTCTCCTGTTCTTCTTGCAGTAGATATGAAAATTCCCATTTCCTTTAATGGCACTATGATATTTGGCCTAAACAGATTCGATTTAGGTCTGTGCAATGCCCCAGCACTTGTAGCTCTTCACTGGTCAGTTCTAAAAAGCCTTTAGGAAAAACCATTCACCTTCTGTATATTCTGGCACTAAGGCTGTTCCTGCCCCTGTGAAGGTCTGCAAAAAAAGGAGCCAACCAAGCTAGAGGCAACAGAGTGTTGTAAGAAGATTGTTTTGCTAATGAGAGAGCAGGAGGAACATCAGCGAGGCTGGAAGGCGTGAAATGGAGAAGTGATGAAAACAGCCTGCAAACACCTGGCCATGCTCACTCCATTCCCTGCCACAGGTTATTGCAGGAGGGGATATTCAGCAGAAGCTCCCCAAAATAACCCCCCACCTTCGCATGGGGAGGTGCAGGGGTGTTGTGGGACTTCTACTTCCAACAGCAAATTGTACAACTTTCTGATTTCTTTCTCAGTGCAAAATGCCTCGGGCTGAGGAGGAGGCACAGGAGAGCAATTGGCGGGGTAGCGAAGCTGAGTGTGCCTCCAGATCTGAGCTTTCCTCAGTGGATTAGACCTTCAAACGCCTCTTAAAGCATCAGAATCCCCTGGCAGACACTCTCAGAGGCTGGGGTTTAGCTCCTGCATCTTGTGGTTGGTTTAACTTGAGAACTTCTCCATGCTAGCTGTGAAGTGCTTACTGGGAGAGCCAGGGACAGAATAAACATGAGTGCAAACACAGACTGAGCTGCCTGAACGCTGCACCCTGAGCAGGCTCTGCACCCTAAGACAGAGCAAAGCTGGCACCTGGGGACACCTGAGTGTGGCACAGAGCCCAAGGCAGAAAGCAGAGACACGCACGGTGCTTTAGGGAGCTGCTGAAGTGGAGCCCTTGGGTGCCATCCCTGATCTTTTCCATGAGCACTGCACATGTCCTGGGCAGCAGAACCTCACAGGCCCATGCTCAGCAGGCAGGCAGGCAGGCAGAGGGCCAAGTGCTCCTGCTCCACACATCCAGGTTTCCCCTCAGCCCAGCAGACTTTGGGGACAGTATAAACCAGCCCAGCTCAGGCAGCACTGCACTGATGTGGATTTAAATGCAGGATTTAATCACAATGGTGAGGTTCTTGACTCCTCCTCATGATCCTGTCCTACCCTGATATGGTCTCATCCAAAAATTAAATGCTTATATTTAACAACTTTAATATATCTTAAACCACAAGAAAGCCATGGGTAGATTCAACAGATCCTTCCTAGAAAAATGCCCCCCATCACAGATCAGAATCACAGAGTGGTTTGGGTTGGAAGCACCTAAAAAATCATCCAGTAACAGCTCCCCTGTCATGAGGTTGGACAGGGCTTGGAGCAACCTGGGGCAGTGGAAGGTGTCCCTGCAGAGGCTGGAATGAGATGAGCACTGAGGTCCTTCCAACCCAAACCATTCCATGGTTCTGTGAACTGTCAAAACCCAAAAGACAGAGAAGTGCAGTGATCCTGATTCAGGATTTAGAAATGCCAGTCAAGTCCTCTTAGCTCTACCCCCTTGGTGCCCCATTCCTCTGCTCTCCTCTGTGGTCGCTGCATCCCTGTGGGATCACACGTGCCATGGCCAGTGTCACAACATGACATGTGCCATGGCCAGTGTCACCAGGCAGCCCAGATCTCTAGAGGAGGTTGGACACATGGACAGCAGGGATGGAAGGTGCTGTTGCACATGTGGAATTTCTAATTATTTGTGTTTGTTCACCTAGCATAGCCCAAAATTTTTAGTCAAACTAAAAATTTTGATGCAAAGGTTTTGTAATGTTAATTTTAAATGTTTAATTTTTTAAAGCTGAAAGCCAGCACTTGCTGTGAGGAAGAACAGATTTTGCATGATTTCTTGTCCCCTTTATCCCAGCAGGATCTGGGTCTGGTGTAACAGGCTGTGAACTAACCCACTTCAGACTCAACTCAGGGATTCACTTAAGAATATGCAGAACTCACCAGTTCAGATCCTTTGGAGCTCTGGAAAAACATTCCAGCATATGGTCTTGAACACAGGCTTAAAATAAATCCCATGGGAATGCTCCACGAGGCAGGAGCACTGCCACGGGCCCTCAGCTCCAACCTGGGAGTTCTGCAAATCCACCTTTTATTGGGCAGTTTTTAAGCCCAGCAGAGCCAGATACTGCAAATAAAACCAGGCAGCAAAATCTGACCCACAGGGCCTCAGCTGGAGCCACGGGACTGGCGAGATGAATTTTGCTGTGTGTGTTGTGCTTTTCTTCCTGCAAAGTGCCTGCTGGGTGCCCTGGGAGGAGTCATTGTAACAGCTCAGTGTAATGAAAAACCAGAGAAAAAACTCAATTGGTGAGTGCCCTGTGGGAAATCAAACTCCTGAGCCAGCCCTGAGGGATTTCTGCCAGGCAGGTCTTCAGGAAAACATCCTCAGGACAAAGGACTTGGAATAAACTTACGACTTTGCTGTGAACAGAACACGGAAATGATAAAAGTTCTAAAAATGTCACAGAATCATGGAATCATTAAATTTGGAAAGGACCTCCATGATCATTGATTCCAACCATTCCTCCAGCGCTGCCAAAACCAATGCTAAACCATGTCCCCAAGTCCACAGATGCCTTTTGAACACTTCCAGGGATGGTGACTTCACCCCTGCCCTGGGCAGCTGTGCCAGTGTCTGACCACTAAACCCAACCTAAACCTCCCTGGTTTAACTTGAGGCCGTTTCCCCTTGTCCTGTCCCTGTTCCCTGGAGCAGAGCCTGACCCCCCCGGCTGTCCCCTCCTGTCAGGAGCTGTGCAGAGCCACAAGGTCCTCCCTGAGCCTCCTTTTCTCCAGGCTGAGCCCCTTTCCAGCTCCCTGAGCCACTCCTGGTGCTCCTGACCCTTCCCAGCTCTGTTTCCTTCTCTGGTACAAAAAGCTGCAGTGGTTTTGCTTGCAGGGAGCTGGGTTTTGGAAGCAGTGAGGATCCAGGGATGCTCAGGACTGGTGCAGGGGGTGGAACATTGTCTGTGTGGGGCTGGACCAGCACCCACTGGGAGATGTCTCCAGAAGCCTCTGTGCATCTCAGCAGAGAAGGATGAACTCACAGGCGTAATGTTTTTAAGTATCTAAATGGAATGTTGGAAAATGGAGACTTAGAAAATTCTTAACTATAATCCAAGAAGTGCTTTTAAAGAAGGGTTTTTAAAGGAATATTTCTGCCTTGATTTCACTCAGAGAGTGTTCACCCATGAGATCTGCAGCAAGAGCTCTCCAGCCCTGACACTGGGAGAAAAAAGCCACTTCAGTTTCAACAGAACTTCATTATTGTCTCTCTTTATTCCAGGTATTATTATTTTCCTGACTCCCTTTTTATTATCACCTCTCCAGGGCCTGAAAAAAGCCTGTGTTTTCCACCCTCTGCTGTTCTGCCTCCTCTTATAACAGCTTCCACTGTTCTTTTTTCTCCTGCTCTCCTGGAGGATCTCACTGCTTCCTTTGCAGTCCTGGTGTGTGACACCTTTTCCAGAGGGATGCAAACCTATTCCTGGCTAACAGGTGCTACAGAGTTCCCCAAAACATCCTCATTGCCCATCTAACCCTCCATTTTAATGATTTCTAAGTTAGCTGCCATTAAATAGCTGGGGGTTTGCCAGGATTTTTTATTTATTTCAAAGTGTGCTTGATCCTCTGTGGTGGCTTAGTGGAGAATGATCACGTTTTTGACTTCATGTATCACAGAATCAAAGAACAACCTGATGTGGAAGGCAGTTGTAAGAATAATCCAGGGCAGCCCCTGTCCCTGCACAGACACCCCAACAATCCCACCCTGGGCATCCCTGGCAGTGCTGTCCAAACACTCCTGGAGCTCTGGCAGCCTCGGGGCTGTGCCCATTCCCTGGGGAGCCTGGGCAGTGCCAGCACCCTCTGGGGAATGAACCTTTTCTGATATCCAACCTGACCCTGCCCTGGCACAGCTCCAGCCGTTCCCTGTCCCTGTCACAGAGCAGAGGCTGGAGCTGCCCCTTGGGAGAAGCTGCAGCCCCAGTGAGCTCTGCCCTCAGTCTCTTCCTCTCCAGGCTTCTCCAGGCTGAATGTACTTTTCCTTTAAGATATGACAGTGAGATTTCAGTTCTGTTCAGGGCTGGGAGGGCAGGAGCAGCCCCCGTAAGCGTGGTGGGATGGGGAGGCCTCCCCACGGCCTGTGCCTCTCACAGGACCTGATTTCAGCCTGGCAGCAAGCCCTGGCACTGGAACTGTCCCTGGCATCTCACCTTGCTGATGCCATGGGGTTCACAGCATTTGTCATACACTTTGTGACATCCTGCTGCTTTGTGCCTGGGGCTCAGTGAGTGGGAATGATGCCTTCTGCCATTTTCTGCCACCTCCACAAGTTCCCTGTGCATGGATTTAGGAAAAATGGAGTTTGCATCTTGCCAGATGGAAAACACAGACCAAGGGCAGTGGAGAGAGTCATGGAATTGTTTAGGTTGGAAAAGCCCTCTGAGATCATCAAGTCCAACTATTACCCCAGCACTGCCAAGACCACCTCTAAAAAATGTCCCCAGCTGCCACATCCATGTGTCTTTTAAATCCCTCCAGGGATGGGGACTCCACCACTGCCCTGAGCAGCTCTGCCTGTGCCTGACCATCCATTTGAGGAAGATATATCAATATCCAATCCAAACCTTTCCTGGTGCAAACTGAGGCTTTTTTCCTCTGGCCCTGCCTCTTGTTCCCTGATCCCAAGCAGGGTAGTGAGGAACATGCAGATTTCTTGTCCTGTCACATCTCAGTCCTATATTAAAATATCTCTTTCCTCCTGCTGAGTAGGAGTTGAGCTGGGGAAGGCTCTCTCCTCAGCACTGCCCACTGAGCACCAACATATTTTCACTTTGAATAAAAAAACAGCAGAATTTTGTCTTAAGATTGGCAGTTGGCATTCCATGGATGGTTTAGCTGCATCCTGAGTGTCTGAAGTGCTGTGCTTTCCTATTTGCCTTGGCACAGCACAGACTGTATTTGTTAGATGGGCTTTAAATGGAATTGCTGCTTGCTGAATGAACAGCCATAGGCAGCTTCTCCCTGGCCCCAGAGGCTGTCAGGACAAGGTGGCTGACTGACACAGACCCAACATGGGAAAACACAAATGGGCACATGGACAGAAAGGTCATGGGAGAGATTTTTAAAGGTGATAGAGCCCATGGGTCTCATTCTTGAATGAAAATAGAGTATTTCATATTGGGCAGAGAGGCCCATGGAGGAGGGTCATGATTTAACCCCAGCCAGCAAGGAAACAACACAGAGCTGGCTCAGACACTTCCCCCTCCCCATGTGGGAGAGAAGAACCAGAAAGGAAATATAAACTTGGTAAATTAAGAGCAAAACGAAACATAACAAAAGTACTAATAGTGAGGATAATGCAATGAGAAGGAGGGAGAGAGGAATAAAGCCCAAGACTGCCAAGTGATGCAGTTGCTCCCCAGCCATGGCCAGCCCAGCTGGCTCCTGGCCAAGCCCCAGTTTCCATACTGGGCATGGTGTTCCATGGTCTGGAATATCCCTCTGTCCTGGCCATGATCCCTCCCAGTCCTTGTCACCTCCCCAGTGGCAGAGCATGGGAAATGGAAAAGTCCTTGACTTAGAGCATTTCCCAGCAACAACCAAACCAGCAGTGTGTTATCAACACTGTTCCCATCCTGAATCCAAAACACAGCCCTGGACCAGCTCTGGAAAGAGAATTAACCCTGTCCCAGCCAAACCCAGGACAGGGAGCCCATGCGGGCCCTGCATGCCACTGCCCCTTCCCGGGAGGAACAAGGAGGGTTTCACAGCCACCTCCCCTGGCAGCAGGATCACAGCCTGGCGGGAGGAGCCACCTGTCCCCGCCGTGGCTGTGACACCGGCCGCTCCAGCCCATCTGCGCCGTGCTGAAGGACAGAGAGGTTTGTCCCCGCGGGCTCTGCGCTGTGGCACGGTGCCACCGTGTCCCTGGCAGGTGCGAGCACGGCAAGTCCTCCGTGCTCCTCCCTGCGCGATGCCAGCCTGGCTCGGGCACAGGCTGGCAGCCAGCTCAGCACAGGTGACACCCACCCCGGCCTGGACAGGGCACGTGGAGCCTGGCTGAGCCTCCACAGGCACCAGCTGCTCCAGTCCCACAGAGCTGAGCTCAGCCCTCAGCTTTGGAAAATTCCGTGCGGGACATGGGACCAAATCACAGGGTTTCTGTGCACAGTTCTATTCTGGCTGGGGAAGAAAATCTCTCCTGGTTTTCTTCACAGCAGGAGCATCTCAAGTGGAAGGTGTCCCATGGCAGGGGTTGGTATGAGATGAGTTTTAAGATCCCTTCCAACCCAAACCATTCTGGAATTCTGTGATCTTCAGGCAGCTGCTTGCACCAAGGATGACTGCTCACGGATGAGGCTCCAGACACTGCTCCAAAACCCAGCAAAAACATGTATAAAGGCTTTCTTTTCAGCCTTGTGGTAAACCCACATCATTTCTACTGCCCATTTGGGGCATCTGCTATGCAGTGTCACTGGAGCTTTACTCCTGAGCACTGGAGATGTCACATAGTGCCATGATGTTTTGCAAGGATAAGCTGTTCAGTTAAGATGTGCTCTGACGTCATGGTGACAAACAAGGTGAATCAATTTCGAGGTGATGCAGGAGTTACCCTGAGCTGGGAGCACAGCTGGCCTTTTCCAGGGCTCTGGAGTGGTCTCTGGCCTGACTCTGCATGTGACGACACAGGGAGAGAGCTGCCACCCCCAGCAGAGCTCTGGGGAGGGATCCGTAGTGCTTGAGAAACTTCAGTGGGAGCGTAGGAGAGCCTGGGGATAATTTTGGGTCACAACACTTGGAACCTGGACCAGGGGAGCAGAGGTGCAGGCACAGACATTCATGGAATGGTTTGGCTTGGAAGGGACCTTAAGGACCATCTCATTCCCATCCCATGGGGTAGGGATGCCATGGGTAGGGACACCTTCCACTATCCCAGGTGGCTCCAATCCCTATCTGACCTGGCCTTGGGCACTGCCAGGGATCTAGAGGCAGCCACAACTGCTCTGGGCACCCTGTGCCAGGGCCTGCCCACCCTGCCAGGGAACAATTCCTTCCCAATATCCCATCTAACCCTGCCCTGATAGTGGGAAGCCATTCCCTGTGTCCTGTCAAGCTCAGCCTCTGACCACCACCAGTGTCTCTGCTGCACTGAGCCCCCATCTCTCTGTGTTACATTTTATGCTACACTACTTGCAAAATCCTTCTGAACCTTATTGCCCTCAATCCATGTAAGGGGAAGATGATCTAAACCCGAACCAGGGCTCAAGCACACAGTGGTGAGAGGAGCTGAACCTCTGATGAAGGTGTGACCTGCTGGTCTCATCTTGGAGAGGAGCAGTGGCCTCACCCTTCTCCCCACCCCCAGGTGTCCCCTCCACCCTGCAGCAGTGATGGGGATGGGACTTGATGCTGAGCACCACTCAATGCTGCAGCTCTGTCTGCTGGGGGGACTCCACATTTGAGATATGGCCACATTCGAGAGACAGCTTTGAGAGTTCAGAGCTCCCAGGAGGAGCTGGAGCGGGCTGGGACAGCCCTGCAGCAGGGACACAGGGCGGCCGCAAGGATGCTTCTGTGACAGTAAGTCCTGCATGCACACAGACCACGAGAAACTGCATTTATTTGGAAAAATATTCCATAATTGTCCATTTGGAGCTTCCTAAACCAAGATTAGAGCAACCCCCTGGGAGGGAGTGCTGGGTAGGAGAGTCTGTTGGTCATTTCCATGTTCCCAAAGGTCTGCTCCCAATGCCCACTCTATGCCTGGCATCCTGTCCCTTGTCCCTGCCTTGGGAAGACAGTTTTCCATGCACAGATAGGGAAAAAAGGTGTTAAAATTTCCATTTGTGTCCCTGCACAACAAATAACTATCAGAGGAGTAAATAAATTAGTTTGGAGTGGAGCCAAGTAGCTGGGCTTGGCTGTTCCCACACCTCCCTGGGCACATGAGCGTGTTTTTGAAGTGCAGGGAACAGTGATTTTTGGTAGGGATGGATGTCCCAGGCTGTGCCAGCTTCCCTGCTCCTGGCTGGATAAGGAGGCCTGCACTAGTGCTGTGAGCTGTCCTGGGCCTCTTTGCTCCTCTTTCCCAGGAATTTCCAGACCCAGCTGACACCTGGAAAAGCAGCAGAACTAAACATGGTTTTTAGCCTGTATGGGCTGGTGTAGGAAGGTGAAATGTGTGTTTTTAGGGGGCCCAGGTGCAGCACAGACACTTCTTGGGTCACTTCTTGTGCTGGCCACAGCTGGGCCCCAGCGCCTCCCCTCGCTGGGGAGGGAGCAGGGCAGAGCTGCAGCTGATGGAAGGTGTGTGACCTCAGGGGCATGCCCCAGCCCAAAATCCTGTCCCCTGGGCAGGTCCCCCCCTGCCACACCAGCCATGGCAGTGGGAGAGCAGAGAGGGCAGAGCAGGGAGACCTACAGGCACCTGCTCTGCCACCAGCCCCCTCCCTCATGTGCCGTGCTGGCTCCACTCTCCCATCAGCCCTGCTGGTATCCTGAAGCTGCCAGGAAAAACAGTCCCTCTCCAGCTGTCCCTGTGTCCCTGCTCCTCTGAAGGGCTCCCAGCTCAGTCTGCACCAAGGGAGTGGGAATGGGGGTGCCACAGTCCCGGCGGGCACTGCAGATATCCCGAGGAGAGCTGGGCTCTGAGGGGGCTGCACCCTCTGCAGCCAAACCCAGGCAGTGGGAGCAGCCCCATGTGTCAGATAAGACATGAATGTCAGGTTTATTTTAGGGATGCATATTTTTATTTTGATGTTTCTCTTTTGCAACTGTTCCCAGTCTGGCAGCAGCAATTCTTAACCCTTCCCTTTGGTGCCACAAACCCTGCATTTTTCCCTTGAATCCTGTTTAGTTGAAAGGGGATTGGGGTTGATCCGTCAGAGACAGCACCTAGGGCTGTCACAGCAGCTGAATGCATTGCTGGGGTGGGTTGGTGTGTGCAGAAGACCTTGGGGAGGCTGTCTCTGGAGGTGAGAGTCCCTAGGCTAGGGAATATTCTCCCTGCACTGGCCGAGCAGCCCCTGATGGGGGCTGGTGGTGCAATGCAGGTTATATCGAGGCATGACTTTGGGAAGAAGGTGCCTTGCACAGCCTTTGAGCCATCTTTCCCCCCTCAAGGACTCCTGCCAGGGGCACAGAGGCCTCTGGAGAGTGCAGGTCTCTGGGCAGTGACGCAGCACAGCTGGGCCTGGGAAAGCAGATGAAAACTGGTGTTTGAGTGAGCTTGACAGGTTTATTCATTTTTGCTTTCTTTCCCCTGGAAAGGGTGAAGGGTGTCTCTCAGCCCCAGACCGTGGTAAGGCAGCCCCAGCTCTGCCTACCCAGAGCACCCTCCTGCTCTGAGGCAGACGGATCCATCTGTGCACCAACAGCTCCTGTGCCACCACCTCAGCTGCTGGTTTGGACAGCACCCACGGGCATCCCAGTGAGCCCCTTTCCCCAGAAACAGTGCTGGCCAGGACAGCTGGAATTAGCTCTGCCATGATGTGGGGCTGAGGCGCCTGGGGTGGAGGGTGACAGCTGGGCACTGGAGCCAGGAGCAGTGCCAGTGTCAGGCTGGCTGGCATGCCCAGGGGGGATGCGCAGACAGGATGCTGCACTGGGGTGTCCTCTGGAGCCTCTCCAGCCTGCACAGGGAAGGGAACAGCTACGGCCAGGCAGCTCCCACACATCTGCAATGCCACCAGTGGCACCAGATGCCACTTGAGGAGGAGGAGGGTGCGATGGTGGCAGTGTTTGCCAGCAAACACAGAACCACTGGTTCCAGCTTGTGGCAAATTCTGGATCCCCAGGTACTCTAGGAGTGCAGAGTGACTACGTGGCTCCTTTCATCTTCTTTCTTCCAAGTTCTGTGTGACCTGGGTGTAACTTTCCCAGCCATCTTTTCTTGCAGCCACAGCCCCCACTCAGGGCTAAGGGGCTGAAATTCCCCAGGACTTGCTCCCAACCAGTGCAGTCCTGTGGGGGAACTGCCAGAGTCCCTGCATGTAAATAAACCCTCAGAGGCAGCAGGAGGGGTGCTTGTGGCTGTGCCTCTTATGACAGAACTCAGATGCCTTAAAGCTCTTCACAGAAACAAAATAAAATGTTGGCCTGTGTGGAACTGGCATTCCAGCTCATCCAGGCTGTCCCTGGGAAGGGCTCCGCTGCTCCAGGTCCTGCTGGGAGCCACCTTGAGGGGCTCACTGGGAGCAGGAGAGAGGTGATTTGGCTCTGGAGAGCTGGATTTCAAGTCTAAAGGAGAGTGAGATGTAACAGGGTTTGACACAAGACATTTTTGGACTGGCTCCAAGTCTTTCCAGGTGCACCTGGACACCGATCCCAACATCCTGTTTAGATGGATTTGCTTTGGAATGGGGGAAAAAGGCTGAGCACTTGAAAAGTGAGATCAGTCTGGGCAGGATTAGGAGCAGCACTCCTGGTCCTGGTTGTGGTGATGGGCAAGATGAGAGCAGAGAGATTTGCAGGCAGCCACAAACATGTTTGCTGAAGTATTGTAGCAAGAATGAAATAAAAAATAATAATAACAAAATTGAGCTGTCACCTCAAACCCTCAATACATGAACTTACATGAGCATCCCTCACACCACACACCCACCACTGAGCCCCCGTGTCTGGAAACCCCTGGTTTGCTGACCCTGAGAGGCTGAAACCACAAACTATTGAAACACCTCAAAACAATGACCAGGCTTAGGAAGAACAGCCTGGGCTCGATTTCTGCTAAACTCATTATCTGCCACAGAGCAGGGCTCTGGCAACACTGTCCCAAAAAAAAGTAAAGCTTTGAGATCTGAGGCTGAAAGTGTCTCCAGGCTTTCCAAACTCTGTGGGTATTTGAGCCTGGGTTTGCAGGACTCGGCCTCCAAGCCCCGGTACCCCGGTGTCTCCCTCTCCTGAGCGGTGGCTCGGACCACGCCTGCTGTGACAGCGGCAGCTGCGGGCGCCGAGGGACACGATATAATTATGAAGACAAGACCGTCGGGATGAGAGCTGCGGGCAGGGAGGGTTGCATGTGGCACAGCACCCGCGGAGTGCCCCGGCTCCCCGGGCACAAGTTCGGCTTTGCCCGGCGCGCTGCGCTCGCTCTCTCGGCTCCGCTCCCGGGCCGGGCTGGGCACGGAGGGCTCCAGCTGCCCGAGCCTGGCTGCTCCCGGCAGCTCCTGCAGGAGCAGCGGGGCTGGTTTTGGGAGGCCCTGGGGGTGCGGGGCCAGCTGGGGCAGGGCAGCAGGCCGGGCACGGGAGCAGCCACAGAGGAACCCCGTGCCCAGGTCTCACACTTATTTTTAGAGTAATGACTTCAAAGCTAAATTCAAAGAAGGGGAGCATGGACTTCTTAAGGAAAAAAAAAAAAAAAAGTGGTAAAAGTGTATTTGCTCCTTTTGGATGAATCTCCAGCTCCTTCTCCACAGCAGCATTGATGTCGGACTCCCACAGCCGGGGGATGCCGCTGCGCACTCACAGCGCGAGCACCGCACCCTGGGCATCCCAGGCGCCCGGGACACCACCGGGCTGGATCACCCCAGGGCACGGAAAGAGCCCGAGCTCCTCCTCCACGAACAGCAAACCTCTAAGAGCAGCCGCCCGCTCGAGGCCGAGCCCCTCCATTCCCCGTTCCCCGCTACCCCGGCAGGCTCAGCTCCCGACCCGCGCTTGTCGCCGTCGCTGTCCCCGGGGCTCCCTGGCAGGCCGGCCCGCTCCCGCAGCGCTGTTTGCGGCTCCCCGCAGCCCCAGCCCGTCCTGCCGCGCAGCTCTCCGGCTGCTCCCGCACGCACACAATCTCCTGCCAAACTCCTTCTGGCCAGCGCCACGCGGCTCCTCGCCACAGGGAAAAACCGCAAGAGGACAGAAGTGATGCTGGGCTCTTCCAACACCCAGCAGGGGTTGCCGGGCTGCCTCGGTTTCCCCGGCACGGAGCAGCGCCCTGCGCTCGCTGCGGATCCCGGGCAGGGACAGGCAGCGGGTCCCTGTGCGGTCACTTGCTCCTTGGCCCCTCTCCGGGCTCTTTCCGTGCTGGTCCCAGGCAGGCAGGCAGGAGGGAGCCTCTGGCGTGGCTGGACTGCCCCTATCCCATGCCGGGAGCGGGGATGGCCGGACGCTGGCGCGGGCGGGGCGGACAATGACGGCAAGCTGGCCTCGGGCAGGCTCCGGACCTCCTCGGATGCGACAAAGCCGGTGCTGTCACCCCTCTGCTCGCGGAGGGGGGTGTGTGAGCAGGGGGCTCCGGGCGGAGCTGAGCCTGTGCCCCCAGCTCGGGTCATAGCGCTCCCTGCTCCAGGGCGACGGGCTCCTGGCGCTGCCGCTTGCGCTGCCGCTCCCGCTTGGCCCGCCAGCACACATAGGCAGCCACCAGCAGGCCCACCCCGAAGATCAGGGTGGCCACCGAGACCACCTTAGCGATGTCCATTTGGGGGCCATTGATGGTGAAGGTGATGCACGTCGCTGCGACGCCGATGACCACGGAGACGATGCCGAAGGGGAAGATGCAGCGGTACCAGGATTTCTCGGTCCCGCCCGTGGCCAGCGCCAGTTTGTTGAGTGTGGCCGTGGAATCGGTGGCTGCGGCCAACGGCAGCCCTGGTTTTCCTCCCTGCAGGCAAGTGAGTGAGTTGGACTTGCAGCCCATCATGTTGGCAAGAAAACCCAGGAGGGAGCAGCACAAGGCGCGTCTGGGGCGGACGGGAGCGGCTGTGCCGGCGATGGAGGGAGCGCTCCGGATCCTACATGGCCACTTCGTCGGGCGGCTCACGGGCAGACGGGCCGGGATCCGCTCTGCCGCCGCTCTCACACCCAGCTTCGACTCCCGGCTCCTCCGCTGCCAGACTGAGCGAGGGCTGGAGGAGGATTGCGGCGAGGATTGGCCGTGGCTGCGGTGAGCTCATGGCGGTGGGAGGACTCGCCGCCTGTTAACTGTTTCTTGCTGGGAGCAGCCCAGCTGGCATCGCTCTCGGCATGTGTTTTTCCAGCTCGCGTCTGTTTTCGCCAGCCCGGCCCTTGGCTGGGGCAGGGACTGTCCCGACTGCCCGGTGCCCCCAGGCCCGCGCCGCTGCAGCCCCCGGGAGGGCAGATCCCAAGGGAATGGGCAGCGGGACTTCCACCACTCCCTCGAGCCCCTTTGCCTCCTCCGTGGGCAATGCCAACACCATCACCTCCCTCCAAGTTCTTTTTCTCCCGGTGTCACCCTCTCCAGCTTTGTTCCCTGGCACAGGGCCTGGGTGGCCTCGCTGGGAACCCCGGGGCTGTGATGCTGGCGGGACACTGCTGCGGGTGACACCGGGGGAATAGAGGGTGACCAGTCACGAGACCTGGAAAGAAAGGGGCTGGAGCTGAGGTGCGGGAAGATTTGGGATTTGAGATTATTGCTGAGCAGGCAGGGCAGCAGCAGGGTGAGTCCAGGGGGCAGGATGCTGAAAGGCAGCTGAGAACAGGAGGGGATCAGCAGAGCCACGGGAAGCTCTCCCGGGAAGGAGGGCTGGGCTGGGCTGTGGGAGCTGGCACCGTACCCACCAGGGTCCCCAGGCACTGCTTCCTTTCCCTGCAGTGCCCACATCCCGACTGTCAAGATTAACCATTTTTAAGCAGCAGTGTTGAGCACAAGTGGGTGATGTTGGCTCAGCACTGCTCCAGCACACAGCCACACATGTGCAGAATGGGCAGAGTCCAGTGATGCCAGCCAGGGCTCCTGGGCAGGGAGGAGGGAGACACAAACAGCCTGGAGAAGGTTAAGTACAAAACCCTTCTGCCCAGCTCTGAACATCAGCAGAGACTTTTTTTTTTTGAGGGCAAAAGCTTTTTGTGCCACCTTTACCATGAGTGGATCAGAGAGGCTCCAAGACTGGAGAGGGCACAAACAGTTCCCATCTCTGGCTTCTCCCGCCCTGTTTTATCTTTTAATTTGTTTTCCTAAAGGAGAGAGGAAAGGAATGAGCTATTGCAGCAAACCTGAAGACCTGGAGCCTTTCCCAGGTCAGAGCTTCCCCTGAGCTGATGGGGCCCAGCTGTGTGTCTGCATCAACTGAGAGGAAGCCAAAAACAAGGAAGAAAATCCACCCTGCAGGAGAAGCAGAGCTGGGCAGTGAGAGGGAGGCTCTGTGGAAGCTGAGATGGAAAATCAGAGGAGCTGATGGGACTGGCTCAGGAAAGGGGAGGTTTGGGCATTAGTCTGCACAGGGGATGTATTATCCTCCCTTTTTTGTGGGCACTGCTCTTGCCTACACTGTCCCCAGGGAAGTTGTGCCAGTCTGGGAAAGAATAAAGCTGGTTTGGATCACACTTTGCCCCTCTTCAGGCTTGGCCTGGAAAGCTGTGTGCAACCTGTGAGCACCAAAACAGAGAGGCTGGGTCTGCAAGACTCCTGGCATTTCATCTTACTCCCAGTTTCTTCAATAACATTTGGAAATAACAAAAGTGGAAGTCAATCAGGTATCAGCTGAATTCCCAAAATTCCCATGGTATGCCCAGAGGCAGGCAGCTGCAGACACCAGAGACCTGGGCACAGGGCTCTGGCTCTGCACAGAGATAGCAGTGGGAAAATAACTCCAGCTAAGGCAGACATGCAGCACACGGTGCTCTGCAAACCGAGTTTTGTTATTTACTCTCCTGATTGCTCATTAGAGGGGAGGAAGAGCAGCAGAACTCCATGAGTCAATGCCCTTTGAGCGAGGGCAGAAGGCTGATACCGCCCAGCACAAGCTCCAGTTTCAGCTTTGTGAAGCTTTGTCAAACTTGAAAATGTTCAGGCTTAAATTTACCCTGAGCTGAACCCTTGAAGAAAATATCAGCTAAAATAATTCAGCTGCTGCTGACAGTGGGGTCTGGATGAAAATACTCCAAGAATGAGCCTGGCAATGGGCCACTTCCCAAACTTCTTCTCAGGAAACTGGTGATGTGGTGCCACCCCTAAACACAGCTTCAGCCCCCCATGCTGGTCGTACCCCCTGCAGCATCCCCACACCTCCAGCCTGCACTCAGAGGATTGAAAAGGACCCTTGGCTTCCATCAAAACCCAGCAGCATTCATGGATTGACAGCTGTACCTGTTTTTAAGTCGTGCTGAAGAGCAGTGACTGGCCTTGAAAAAGCAATAGGTGAGAAAAACAAGTCCCATCTGGTTACAAAAATGCCCATTTTCATGTCTCAGTTCCTATGGATGAGGGCTTTGAGTATCTGACTCAGCAGTACTGATGTGACCCTGCTGTAGCAGCCCTGTGTCTCCTGGGACCAGCCCTCACACCTGCCCTGCTTGAAGTCACAGGGACAGAGCACAGGGCACACCCATCTGCAGGAGATGTGCCTGTATCAAATGCTCCTACTGCCATCAGACACAGCTCACCTGAGAGTGTTTCCAAGCAGCAGAGGCAGAATGCCCAGCCCAGGACCTCTACAACTCCACAGATGCTTTAAAAGAAATGATCTGCAGAGAGCCCAGTGCATGTCGTGGAGCCCTGCTGGCTTTGCTCCTGGCTGGAAAGGAAAAGCAGGACCAGGACAACCCTGCACAGGCTCGGGCTGGGGCTGGGTGACCATCAGGAAATTTCTCACCCTTGTGTGGAAGGCAGCTGGGTGAATTTTCCCTTCATTCAGAGGCCAACTTCAGGCAGCTTCTCTGATCTCATGGTTGTTTCTATAAACTCACAAATGTGCAATGGGCTGCATGGTGTGAGTCCATATTTCTGGGCACTGAATCTTCCACCCTTGGTGGGGCTGACAGGCTCCTCTGCCTGGGTGCTCCACTCCTTCCTTCCACACTCCTTCTGTAACCAACCTAAGGGTGTAATTTTTACAGCAGAAATAGAGACTTGTGAATCCTCCTCCCTCTTCCCACAGGAGATGAAAGTGCAGCTGGGACTGGATGAGTCACTTTGCAGGAGCAGAGAGGGATGACAATCCCTCTACACACAGACACCCCCAGGGACCCTCGGGGTGATGGATGGGGCACAGGAGCTCTTCTTGCTGTCAGAACCCTGCCCAGAGCCTGGCGTGGTGCCCTTGGCTGGGGGAGAGGCTCCAAAGCTGCAGGAGGGAAGGAAACACCTGGGAAATTCCTGTTGAAGAGGAACAGGAAAGAGCAGAGAAGGTGAATGGCTTGGATGGGTGATAGAATGGTGGTGGTTGAACAACAAACTCAGACTCCTAGAAGGGAATGAGGAGGAAATGAAGGATGAGGAAGCCAGGATCCCTTTAAAACAGATTAATTTCTTCAATTTTGAAGTAAGGAAGCCCAGAATCAAATATGATGCTGAGCACCACTAGGAATCCCAGAAGAAGCAAGGTGCAGGAGAAGATCCACGTTCCCTAGTGAAATAAATGGGCAGGAGATCTTTCTCCTTTTTAATGCCTTTATCAAGAAGAATCAGCTCAGGTGGGGAGAAATCGACGGGTCACGCCCACACCGCCGCTGCTCCCAGGCGTGGCACGAAGGAGGAGGGTGATGCAGCTTTGTCCGCTGGTCTGCAGGCAGAGCTGGGGATTCTGTCCTCACGGGAGAGTCGTAGAGTCCTAGCTTGTTTGTTTAAAAACCCGAGGTGTCTCTTTAATCAGTATCTTTAGGTTAGGGTGAGAAACAAAAAGGTCCAAGCAGGCACGGGACCACGCTCCCATCCTTAGACGTCACTTAAGTCACTTGTTGGCTCGTGATTTTAGGGGTTTTTCTTCTAAAAACTGTAAAACTGTAAAAAACCCAGGGTGCAATGCATTTCTCATTTGCATGCTGGCTCTGGTGTCACTCCTATTTTCTTTACCTTGGAGGGTCTTGTCCTGGTGTCTTCTTGGCAAGCGGCCAGCATCAGGGAAACAATAGTTAATCACCGGCCATTAACGGGTAATTAAGAACTTTTTCTTTGGCAGCGAAACCAAAGAAGTCTGACCGTCTGACTTGTTTTTTTTAACTCTGAAACTTAAAAAAAATACAACTTTCTATTCATAACACCTAGCACTGCCCAGTGCTGTGGCAGGAGGAAGGAGTCCCACAGACCATGATTATGTGAGTGACCAGAGACACTGACACCACCTTCAGTCCATAATTATGGACCAGAGACACCAACATCACCTTCTCAAAGCAGACGTTAGAGCCAAAATAATTCAGAGAGCACGTGGAAGTGCTGCAGCAAAGAAGGCAGGGCCAGGATGCACAGACACCCTCGTGGTGCCACTTGCTCTGCTTACAGCTCCAGGTCCTGCTGTGCTCAGGATGAACACACTCCCTCCTGGAACTAAACCGCTGCATAGGGGAATTTTGTATATGAAGGAATTATGCCTTATTTTGCCCAGAACTAGAAGGTAATGGGGCTGGAAACAAGAACAGCCCCATTACAAACTACATATGTGGCAGGAACATCTGTGGGTAAAGATAATTGAAGATAATCACTGTTACACAATTCACTTATGTCCCTGCATGAGTCAAAAAAGTAATACTCACTTGTGCCCACCTCACTGCTCAGTTTTGGGACACACAGCTCAGAACTGGGGACTAGGTTGTGGAAATCCAGAAACTGGCAGCCCTGAAGCCTGAGAACTGTGCTCTCAACAAGTGACTGTCACTTGGTTAAAAATTAAATGCCAACAGATCACAGGCATTGACTTATTGCACAGAGGAACTGGAAAAAAGCAATGAACCCCAGCAGTTTGTAACAACTTAGAAATCCTCACAAGGGTTTTTTCCTTTGGCTCTGCGAGGAAATTAATAATTCTGCCTTTATTTAGCTAATATGGAATCACAGAATTGTGAAGGCTGGAAGATCATCAGTTCCAACCACTAACCCAGCATCACCATGGTCACCCCTAAACCATGTCCCCGTGCCCACATTCACACATTTTTTAAATCCCTCTGGGGATGGTGACTCCACCACTGCCCTGGACAGCCTGTGCCAGTGCCTGATCACTTTTCATGATGAAAATCTGGTACAGTTCATGCAAGAGCCACATGATAGATTAAGACTGAGGTAGGAAACACTGAATAACAATTTATTGCACAACTGTCCCCCACCGTAAATAAACTTGGACTGCAATGAAGAGCTGCAGAGAAATGAGAGCAGGTGAATATGGCACCAACAACCACAGCTGACTGTGGAAAAAATCCTGGCAAAGCCAGTGTTAAACTTTGAGCAGCTCCATTAATTTTAAGATAAAGAGGAGGGAAGAAACTCACGCAGCAGGAAAGCGTCATTAAAGAAGCACAGGTGGCATCTCATAGTCCATTTTAAGCTGCCTCGTGCCAAGTAAAGCTGGAAAATAGGCAGCAAAATAAATCAGGAGGCACATTCTTGGATCCTCAGTGACCTAAGAAGTATTTTCCAGGTCTATGATTCAGCAAAAGGGAAATAAATAAATAATCAAAGCAGGGGAATAAAGCACCAACAGCCATCAGGAAGTGTGGGGCTGAAAATAGCAGCCAAGTGTCACCTTGATCCACTCCAACAAAGCCTTTGGCAACAGTGACAAGTTGCTGGGTGACATCTCTGAGCTATTTTGGGCCCATGGCTTTTACACTAGGTGGGGAGCCCCTCTGGGCCATCTGCATGGGGAGAATGCCAGTGCCAGCCACAGCATTCCAGAGGAACTTCCAAACCAGGGAGGGGGCTTGAAATGAGGCATTCACGTGTCTCACAAGAAGGATGCTTTCCTGTGGATTCCAAGATGGATGGGAGCAGATGGAGAAGGATCATTTCCTCACCCCCATGCTCCTTCCCAGTGCTGGGGCTGAGCTCACAGGCCTGCCCACCTGCAGCTCGGGCACGGCGGGCACTCAGCACACAGGGCTGGGAACCTGCCAGGATCCAGAGACAGGAAAAGCTGCAAACTGGGAGAAGAGGTCCCCAGCAGCTTTGCTGATATCCTCTGCTGCCCTTGGAGAAGGAGCTGTGGGTACTGCTGGCACTGCCCGGGGAGCTGGGCAGGCACCAGTGGAGCTGAGTGACTCATCCAGCAGGCACACTGGTTTTAAGGCTCACAGATAAGAAATGCACCTGATACATAGAAATAAGCTATAACTGTAATTACTTCTTTAAAAGAAAAAAACCAAAACAAAACAAAAAAAAAAATAAAACCCAACCTAATTAAAAGCCCAAACCCAAATAATGCTGTTTGCATTGTCATAGGCAAGACCCTGAACTCCTCCCTGCGAATGGAGACCGCGGTGCTCCCGCTGGTGGAGGAAGGGAGATGGAATCACACATGATTCAAATCATGCTTTGTTCAGTCAAACAACTCCTTTAAATCTGGTGAGTTTGATCTTGCAAGGACAGCAGGATATCTGCTGAGAGCTCTGGCACCCTCAAGAAGACTCCAGAACAGCACAACACAGCAAACAGCATTTAAAACTGAGGCAATACCAGGTAGTTAAGACTGAAAATAGGTGAAAATATGTTGGCAAACACACTGAATTTCCTAATGACCCTAAAAGTGAGCCTGGAATGGTCACAGAAACACATGGTTATGTTTAAATGTATACGCCCAAACATGCTTAAATCAAAAAATACTGATTCATCCCTGCATCCAGTATCCAACCATTTGAATTCTATCCCATTATGCAGTCAGCACAATATTATAATGAAAGTACTATTTATGGTTTCAGTAAGTTTTTAAAGTTTTTTTTTTGTTTTGCTGAGTCACTATCCCTGGAGGGATTTAAAAGATGTGTAGACATGCTTTAGTGGTGGTCTTGGCAGTGGGGGAACATTTGGACTTGAAGTTCTTAAAGATCTTTTAAACCTAAATGATTCTCTGATTCCTGTGCTCTCTCCTTTGTGTTCCTATGCCTGGTTGGTATCCAAAACTCCCACCCTGGAGGCAGTCTCACTGCAGATGCCCTCACCTTGCATGACAGCACTCATCTGCCCAACAATTCCCAAAGCAAGATCTACTGCTAACACGTCCTCTAAGAGACTTCACCTCCAGAGAAAACTGCTGTGTGTTCTGAGCTTCAGAGCCTGAAACAGGAAAACAACCTGGGGGAGGTTGTTTTCCTCAAAAACCCCAAGGGGGAGATCCTCAGAGAACACACTTGCAAATTGCAAAGCTCTGAGGCTGTGCCAGCTGAACCAACAGCTGTGGCACACTGCTTTTGAGAGAGGGGAAGGATGCTGAGGTGCTGCAGAGCTGCACTGAAAGGAAATGTACAACCCAACGTTGTACATGGAAGGAGCCCCACTGCAGCCCTGCTGAGCTGCACATGCATGTCAGGCCTCCCTTGAGCCTTTATTTTAAGTTGGACCTCAGGTGAGACAAATAAATTGTTTCCCTCTGCAACATCTAAGGGATGAGGACAAACCTAACAGCAGCATGAACATCTGGGAACTTGTGTTCCCAGAAACCAGGGGGGAAGAATCCAGACTAGCATTTTTCCAAGGCCAGGCTCCTCCACTCACTCACATCTTGCTTCTAGTTACTTTTTTTTACCCAAACTCCTGATCCACTGGTCATCTTTTTTTTTCTGGCTAAAAATAAGTCAAACGACTTCATTTGTGTGCCTAAATAACCCATTCCTGTAAACTTTCACCTTGTGAGATTACAATTCAAAACTCCCTTTTAATTTTTTTCCCCTCCCATTCCCAGCTCTTTGTTCCCTGGCACATGGGGCACGCTGCTTCCTGCCTTCTTCTGTCTAACTGAGCTCAGATTAATTAACCAGCCATAGATTTTTTTTTTTATTAAAATGCTAAACCCCTTCTTTCTCCACAAATTAAAACCAAGATGATAGATCTTCTTCTGGGTGGTGGTTACAAAAATAGTACTCAATCTGCGTGGTGAATGGTAGGAGCTTTAATACCTACTTAATGAATTGTTTTCGTGTCAGACTGAGCCATGGCTAGGGCTTTTCTTTTGTGAGGTTGTTACCAATGTATGTGAAGGAAGACTAGGAAGTGCCAGTGAAACCAGATGTCATCTGCACCAGTCCCAGTGTACATGCTTGTAAAAATCAACCACAATCCACCAGAACAAGAGGCCTTGCTGCAGAGAGCACAGACATATAAAAACCAAGATCATGAGCAAGTGAAATCCCATCAATCTCTGTTTTACAGATAACAAGTGACAAGCCCTGGTGTCAGATCCATCATCTGCTGCAGCCTCTTTGTGACTCCACTATGGTGACAGGACTCAGGACTGGAAATGCACAGCCATGAACTGGCTGCCTGCCCACCAAAAATCCCTGCTGGCTCCTTCTCCTGGCATTCATAAGGCTATTAAAGCATTTCCCACTCACTGCTTACAGTGTACTGATAATTAAACACCCTGGGACAGTCTGGAGGAGCTCTCTTCATCCTGCAGCTCCCACACCCAGCATCCTCAGTGTGCTCTGCATACTTGTGGAACCCAAAACCACCCCTTTCAGATTTAGCAGAAGCTGACAAAATATCTCAGCAAAGCTTCAGCTGAAAATCATAAGCTCATACTGAATTCTGTAACTCAGGGAGAGATTGATTTGGGTAAAAGAATATAAAAACTAAAAAATGTGTGTGGACATAGAGTGCCCCCCTAGCAGCTCCCCTAAAATCCAAGCGCTCTGTCCCAGCATTTTGTAGCACCAGTGCTCTTTCTAGAACTCTAGGCTGGCACAACAACTTGCTGAGTCAGGTGTTAATGCTTCAGGTTTGACTCACACACAGTTTTAATCAAGTAACCTGCTCTCTGGAGCTCCCAGAAAGCTCATTTAGAGAAGAACATCAACAGCAAATTTGTCATCTTCAGAGGGGGCTGGGAGTTTTCCTCCCACTTCAACATTTACCATCTTAAATTGCTCTTTGATGAAATTCCCTTATGCCTCACACAGCTCATCAGGGTTTGCCTCTCCAAACCCTAATGTGTGCTCCTGCCCCAGGGAGCTGCTCCTGCCCTTTTCCCGGGGGTGGGAGTGTGCCATGGGCAGTCACAGCAGCAGGGCACAGCCTGGCATGCTCTGTCACCACTCCCGTGCTGCCAGACCCCTCAGAAGGACTGGAAGAGGAAGGACATTCCTCTTGGTATCATCCCTCTTACCGAGACTCAAGTTATTTCTGGTTTAGACAGGGAGCATCCCTAAAGCCCCACTGTTGAGTCTCTCCATGTGGTCTCTCCCAAGGAGGGCATCAGCAGCACTTGGTGGCAGATCTGGTAACACATGCAGGATAAACCCCTTGGAGGGCCCAACAGAGCTTCAGAACTAAGCACAGCTGAGGCTGGGGCTGCCCCTGGACCCCTGGAAGTGTCCAAGGCCAGGTTGGACGGGGTTTCGAGCAACCTGGGATAGTGGGAGGTGTCCCTGCCTGTGGCAGGGGTGGAACGCCTTCCAAGCCAAATCAGTCTGTGATTCTGTTATTTCCAAAGTCAACTGGTGCATGTGAAACCCTCCAAGAGGCTCTGCTGTTTGCAGTGTGCACTAACAACAGCACTGCTGTTATCCCTCCACTGGCCAAACACATTTGCAAAACAAGCACAGTCTGTGGAGAAGTTGTAGAGGGGAAGGAGAGAGGAGAACCAGGGAAAAAGAAAAATTGTAGCAGTTGGAAAGACTTAAAGTCACAGATTCTGGAAAGAACATAAAAACCTGCCTCCTCCTCAAGTAGGAAAACCCAAAAACCTTTTAAATGCTACTGCAAGGGACAAAGAAGGAATAAGAGCTGCTAATTCTCCCTGGCCCTCACTATGCTTTCTCAGCTCATGTCTACACAACACTGGGATCATCTATCACTTTCCAAAAATACTGCTCATTTCCTGTATTTCTGTAATTCTATCCCATGGCATCAAACACTACCTTATGTCTTTGTTTCCTCATCTCAGCTGGATCTACTTGCTTCCAATATAAGAATGGCACATTCTATAACAAAGCCCCCAGCCCCTGAGTTCAACTGCTATTGAATCTATCTCTGCTACAGCATAAGACTGGTTTGAAAGAGTGAGTCATTCAAATTATTTAAAGTCTTACACATTTCTGAATTTTTAAAATGTGGTGTAGGAAGTGGAACAAAACCTCATTGCACCCAGAGGCAGAGAACGACCCAGCTGCCTGACATTGTGCACCCCTTCTGCACAGCTCCTACAGGGTCAGCTTGCCTTCTGAGTTTACAATAACTCCTGTGAACCCTCTCTGGTGGGCTGTCTCCTTTTCCCCAGCCCTTTCCCACCTCTGCAGTCCTCGCTGTGCTGCTGAAGTTGCTGCCAATTTACACTGGCCTGCTCTGTGCTGAGCAGCAGATGCTCCATGACTCATGCAGTGCTTGCAGATGCAAGTTATCCATAACAGCACCCTAATTAACAATACCAAATGTCAGCTCTCCCATTCAAACATGGACATGTTCATGTGTATGACCACACTATTTTAGGAGGCAGTGTCTGCTCCCTTGGAGTGTCCAAGGCCAGGCTGGATGGGACTCAGAGCAAGCTGGTCTAGTGGAAGGTGTCCCACCTATGGCAGGGGGTGGGACGAGGCCCCTTCCCACCCAACCCAACCCATCTGGGATTCTATGACAAAAATACAAAGGGAAAGTCAGAGATGCTGATTTTCACCTATCATATGAATGATTTTTATTGAATTTTGAGTGTCAAAAAGAGACAGACATTCAGAAGAGCCAGGCAGCAACCTGGCCTTGAAAAAAGATAAGGAAAAATTAATGAATGTTTTTGCATTGCTAAGAGCTAAATTACACACACACACACACACACACACACACACACACACACACACCCCAAAGAGAATGCAGCTTTGAGATGTGGTCTGGGTCAAACTGTACTAGGCTGTGGTACTATTCCTGAGTGGAATTTAAGTACTCACAAGCAGAGGTTTTCCACTTCACTCCAAAGCTTTACCTGTCACTGAAACATCAGGGGTTTGGGGATTACGCGCAGAAACCCAGCATGAAGGAGGATGGCAGCTGGCCTTTTCCCGCAGTGACAAGGTGGGAAGCGCGGCAGGACCTGCCTTTTCTAGGGCCGGGCTGGACATTCCCGGGCGCCTCCGGCTCCGGCGGGGCCCGGCCGCCACCTGCCGGGCACAGCGGGACCCGCTCGCTGCCCGCCCGCACCGGCACCGGCACCGGCACCGGCACCGGCCCGTGCTGCACCACCCTCCCTGCCGGCTCTGAGCACAGTGCCGGGCCAGCAGCAGCTCGGGGTCTCAGGATTTCTGGATGCTGGAGGGCCGTGACCCATGGTCCTACGGCTGATCAGGATAAACATGTTTTATTCCCTGCTGCACTGTCTGTATCCAGGAGCCTGGTGTCCTGAGCTGGGTAGAAACAGCCTTGGAAGAAAAGCCAGAATCAGAGTCTCTGAAGACCTGAAGGGGCTTCACAAAACCTCAGTTAACAGGTTAGGAAAGGGACATAGAACAACAGAAACACAGACTGGTTTGGGTTGCAAGGGACCTTAAAACTCACCTCATTCCACCCCTGCCAAGGGCAGAGACACCTTCCACTAGAGCAGGCAGCTCCAAGCCCCATCCAACCTGGCTTTGGTTGGACTTCAGGGATCCAAGGGCAGCCCATCCCAGGGCCTTACCATTCACCTAGGGAACAATCCCTTCCCAATATCCCATCCATCCCTGCCCTCTGGCAGTGGGAAGCCATTCCCTGTGTCCTGTCCCTCCATCCCTTGTCCCTCTGCAGCTCTCTTGGAGCCCCTTTAGGCCCTGAAAGGGGCTCTGAGTTCTTCCTGGAGCCTTCTCTTCTTGGGGCTGAACACCCCCAGCTCTCCCTGCCTGGCTCCAGACCAGAGGGGCTCCAGTCCTCCTGACAGAAAAGGAAGTTAAATATGACAAAAACAACCCCCTGGAATTTAGTGGAATAAACAGGCAGAGTAAAGAAGTTCATAGAAAAGATTTATTGCTTGGAGCTGTCTTTGGCTTTGTGCAGGACTAGCAGGAGGCTGCCCAGCTCAGTCCAGCAGCTCGTCTCGCACCAGCACAGGGAAGAGCCGGCCCCCCTCACAGAGCTGGCTGTGGATGGCCCGGAACAGCCCTGCAGAGCCCTCCAGCAATGGCCTGGGCTCCAGGACAGGCAGCAGCTCTGCCATCATCACCTGGCCAGAAGCAAAGGAGACACTGTCACCAGAGCCAGCAGCACTCCAGCACTCCTTGTAGTGGCTGCATAACAAGTGAAATCTAATCAGAGCAGTATGACTAATAACAGGCTAATTGATTGATGGATACTTTCTTTTGTCATATTTAATAGAGGCAGAGTGGTTCATTTTCTGCTCATGAGCTGCCTCGGCAGCCACCCAGCATTTCCAGAGAAATCAAGTGGCAGTGCTGGTGCCCTGCTGCAGGGAAGGCCCAGCACTGGGATGAGATCAGCATCCTGCAAGAAACTACTGGTGTTGGTTCAGGAGCTCTGCAGCCACACAGTGGAGCGTTCACTCACCCAAGGGTAAAGTTCAACCCCTCACTCAGGACTCTTCCCATCACCTCCCAGTTGTGCCAGAGGTGTAAGTGGCCAACTCCAGCCCAAACAGGCTACAGGGACTGCTCAGGCTGTCCAACATTCCCTGGCCTGGCTGCTGCTCTGTTCAGCCTGTGCTGGGACCTCAGCCCATGCTGTCAAACAACCCAGCACAGCATCAATATCAGCTCTGGATTTGGACTGACTGACAACTCAAGCACAGGTCACTTCAATCACTGGACAAAAGCTGGTCTTTGGTGCCCCATTCTTCAATTAATGCTCAGACAGACATTTTGCCTGGGAGTTTAATTTTTTTCTTTTTTCATCTGGCGTGAGGTTATGAAGTCTGAGCAGCCTGCACACCAAATCTCACCCAGCCTGCTGCACAGTGCCTGCCCAGGAGAGAGGACAACTCAACAACATGTGTCAGCCACGTCCTTAAAGGCTGCCAGAGCTCCAGGAGTGTTTGGACATCACTCTCAGGCAGAGGGTGGGATTCTTGGGCTGGCCATGCAGGGCCAAGAGTTGGGTCTCTTCCAACTCAAGTTAATCTGTGATTCCATTATTGTTCCCTGGTGGATACAGAGGAAGACCCAAACAGAACAGAGTACAGGATATCTGCAGGGGGTTCCCTCTCCTGTTCTACACAAGTCTCTGTGCAGGGACAGGGGAGCAGGACACAGCTGCTCATCTCTGGGAAGTCTGTTTCTACAGACATGAAAGCTACCTAAGGGGAAAGCTGGCACATAAAGGAGTGCTGCACTGCTCCACTTCCATCTGCTCTGCTCCTGACACCTAAGAAGAAACAGATCTTCACCATCACAGACAGGCTAAGAGCTACCAGGAACTTCTATGATACTTGGCATTCCTCCATGGAAAGGCAGTGGACAGGCTTGGCCCAGACACAGGTACATCCTCTTCTGGGGTATTTATCTTGTTGCATGCCCACTTACTTCACCTGTCCCAAGAATTTCACTCATCCTGCACACTCTGCACAGAGCTGCTTCAAACCCTCAGGGCTCACATGGCACAAAGGATCTATTTGGGTACATGTGCAGAAGAAACTGAGTTAACCAACAGAGCAGCAGGAATCAGGCCTTGGTCACCATTTCATTTCAGGCAGACAAAAAAAACCCAAACCCTTCATAATCCATAATTCAGGATTATAATGCTGAAATCCCATTTGAAGTCAGGTAGTGATCTGTCTTCAGCCACAGGGCTGTAGACAGTTATTAATAACACCTCTCTGGCTTACAAAAAATTACTTTTCCACAGCCTCTATCGCTCAAGTCAATGGCAAAGAATAGGTCAGAGGAGGAGATTTGATTTCACAGATCTTTTCTGCCCTTTGCTGCTGGCTGAGAAGAACAAGTAATCCTTGTGTGGCAAACTCTCTGCTCAGGCTGCTGAAGAAGCTGACACCTCCTACCCTGTTCTTACAGTCTCAGAATGGTAAAAGCAAGATTAGCAGCACAGTGGATTGAGATTTAAAAGGAAAGCAACAGAGAACAGAGGAGTTCACCAGCTGAAGTCACACAGGAGGGAATGAGGGAGTGGGTGCCCTAAGAGGGCTGTAAAGGCTTGACAAAAGGGGCATTACCAACAACTTCCTCCACTGCCAAATTCATTCAGAATACATAAATAAAATCTTATCAGGAGAGGGTCAGGCATGTAAGAGCCTCTGCTCTGGCCCTAACAATAACAACAAAAAAAGTCTCATTCACCAACAACGAGAACAAGGCATAAACACAGAAACATCACTGAAGGAACTTGCCATGCTGCTGCTGCCCATCAACACCTTGTACAACAGCTGCTGCCCCACAATTGTCCTTTTCCTTCCCTGCTCTGGGAGCACTGACACTCCTCCTGACTCACCTTTTGTAAGGCAATCTCTTGGTGCAGCATTGACACTTGCAGCTTCAAGGCAAACAGGTCCCTCAGCTCCTGGAGACTGGAGTAACAGAGGAGAGGCACAGCCAGCATGTCTGCACTGTCACACGCCTGTCCCCTGGCAGGGACACAGGCTGGAGAGCAGCTCCCCACATCCCCAGTGCAGTCTGGGCACAGCCTCAGCTGGGACTCCAGAGCTGCCAGGGCACAAGAAAAGGCAGAAGACAAAAACATACAAGATAAATCTGTACTTGCAGCCTTTATGAGCTACTTACTGTTCCCAGAAGCTGATGACTAAAGACACTGTATTAATCAGGGCAAGCTCCTCACACATGGCACAATCAGGACACCCTAAGCTGTGGCCTGCATTGTCCCCTCCCCGGCCCTCTTGAACTGCAACTGCAGTTCAAAGCTCCAAGTCTCTCCTGAACACAGAGGGGAGGCACACACAGGTACCACAGATTTGTTTGCCACCAGAGAATTAAGTGCTCCAATACCATAAAGATAGACAGGAGCAAAATGACCATGGTCCAGTGTCCTGCACACAGGGGGGGCAAAGGGCCATGTCCACACCTGACCACACACACACACACACACACACACACACACACACAGGGACTGTCTCACCTTCTCGCAGCAGCTGCAGCTTCTGCAGGCACTGGGACACCGTGGTTTGCAAACCCTCCAAGGTCAGAAGGCTTTCATACTCTCCTTGCAGAGTGGAATGATCTACAAGAGAAGCAGGGAAAATGTGTGAACACTGGAACCTTCCTCCCCAAACAGCTTCCAGAGTGGCCTCAGGTTCAGTAGCCTTCATTTCAGGCAGAGAATGTTCCCGTCCCTCATGTCCACCACATGCCAAGAAGACAAAACACATGGAACTGGAGCCCAAATCATCCTTATTCTGCCTTCTGCAATCCCACTGCCCTTTTTCCCTCCTTACCTGCAGGCTCAGCTTCCACATACTGCCTCAGATGGGAGGGGACATCCTGGAGGCCCCTTAATTCCTCCTCTATCTCTGCAGGACTGGGGGTCAGCTTCGGGGAGCAAAACTCAAACAGTAGCAGCTTAAGGAAGGTTCCACAGAATCCTGAGCCCCAGGCCAGGCCAGCTGGAAGCAGGGCAGAGGGAAGTGGCACTGCAGGGGGAAGGTGAGGACAGCACAGCACAGCACAGCACAGCTGTGTAGGGCATGCTTGCCGTGTGGCCACATTTAGCTGGACCAGAAGTTTTGCAAGTGCTCAACAGCTGTACTGTGAAAAAACCCACTGCCTAGAGACCCAAGTGGGACTTCTGTTATTGGAGGCATAACTCTCTCCAGCTTGGAGCTCACTGCAGAGCAGTTGCACCCTGTGTGTGCTAGGAAAGGATACGGTTGTCTGGATTCTCTCCACAAAACGGGTCCTTGCAGCTGCTGCATCTGCACTTGTTTGGCACAGGCGACATCTCTCCCATGCCCTGAAATTCCAAAGGGGCAGGAGGTGGAAGTTATGCTCCTTTGTACCAGACAGTGCTCACGCTGAGCTGTGACACACCAGTGTGGCACAGCAGTGCTTTAATTACAAGTGACTCTCTCCTCCTCTCTCTCACAGGTTATTTACCAGCCATTCCCAACTCATTCCCAGGGCCGCTATCAGATCAACAAGGACACCCTGCAGAAAGTACCAGACACTGCAAAGCACCTGTTACTCTCTCCTCTTGTTTTGAGGGGAAGGATCAGAACACAGCACATTTCCATAAGCAGAATGTGAACCTGCAGCACATCCCTTATTCTGTTGTATTGTCCTGCCTGTGTTTATACCCCATAGGAAACAACAAATCTTCCCTTCCTTTCTTGGGACTAAGTCATTTGCATTTCTGTACATTTGTTCTGTTAGTATAGGTGTACAAAAGAAAGAGCAGACAGGATAAACTCTCACCCAACTACTTCATATTCCAAACTTCCTCAAGATTCTTCTTTAATAATTTTTAGGGGGGACAAAGTGGTATGTTTGGCAAACAGAATGACAGCAGCATGTCAGGGATGCAAGACAGGTTTCAGGACAGTATCATGAGGAAGCTGACCAGGACTTCACACCAGACTCCACCAGTTTTTTAGATAAAACACTGCACAAATAACAGCACTACTGGAGAGATGCATTTCTCTCACAGAGTTCAACATCCTCATGAGTGCACAATCCCAATTATATCCTTTCCTTAAGGACTGTCTTCCAAAACCTGCCACAGTAAGTGAGAGCCATCAGGAGGAAGCTTAAAATAGTTCTGCAGTGCCTGACTAACTCAAGTGTGCATGTGTCTTCTCTCTAGCCTAATGGGTCCTTTAAGTCATGTTAGAATCTGCACAGAAATATGTTATGCAAAGAAGTGTCAAGGTTAATGGAACAGGAAAGAATAGAAGTTCCCAGGCAAGATGCAAATCCTCTACAAGGGATCTTTAGTGCAAAGGTTATTCTCAATCTGTTACTGAGTTAAAAGCAATAGTGAGAAGTATAAAATTACATGAAAGTGATTAGAATGCTAAAAGGCTCAATTTAGAAATGAAAATTAGGGGCATAAAGTCTTTACAACTTGCAGAAGGGCAACTAACAAACTGGTGTCTGATAAATGACAGTTTCTAAGAGGAGGAGGAATTCTTGAGGGCAGCACAAGGGACTATAGTTAGATTTAAGACAGGGTTTATGCTTAATATCTGAACAAAGCACATAATGAGCAATCTGCTGAATTATGGCAAGATTTCTCAGAGGAAATGTAGGAAACCCTTCCGGAAGACTGGAGAATGGACTAGAGCATGCAAGCCCCAAGTTCCTGCAGTAACACTGTAGCTGTGTAAGAGTTCAGCAGCAGGAACCAGCCTCAGACACACACAGTTGCGCTGCTTCCAGGCCACAAAGGCAGGGCAGGGATGGTCTGGGAAACTCTCACTGGATAGTGTGTACAGACACCCATCCCAGGGGGTATCCTGCCTTCAACAGGTGTGTGGCACCAGCAGAAGCTTCGGCTGCACCCTTAAACTCATGATTAAAGCATCCCAGGAACTTCATAACTCAGTGATTAACAGCAATTAGCACTCAGAGAACAAAAGTAGCACTAGTGGCTACAATAACAGGAGAACACATCCTCAGCAGCAGCCTTGCAGTATGGGAGCTCTTCCTGCTCCCAGTTCAGGCCCCATGGCCTGTGGGGTCACTGCCTCCCAGGGCACACAGAGCAGCCACACCTGGCCCCTCCTCACAGCCCTGAAGCTGAGGGTAGTTCTGCACTGAACTGGTCAGACTGGTCTTACCTGGAGTTCCTGGAATAGGCTTTCCTGTAGGAAAGGGGGAGCTTCAGCTGGCATCTGTGAAACAGGAGAAGGATCAATCCTGGCAGCAGGAAAGCAATTAACTGAGCCTTGTCTTGCAACAGGGAAAATGGTGCTTTGTCAAAATCTGAAATTAATTTCGCTGCAATGGGAGACGTCAGCAACTCTGGAGATTGGATCCACCACTGTCTTCAGACTGTCCTCAAGGAAGGAAGGTTAGGTTGCTCATTCAACTCTCCAGGCATCATGGAGCTGAGCTGGGAGAGCCCCTGCATCCTGGCCCAATCAGAGGTTCACCCAGGGTGGGCAGCTGGGAGCAAAGCCATGGCACAGCAGAGTACAGACATGGAAACAGCACCTTCAGGGAAACTGGTCTGCCATGGCCTCCTGCCCTACCTTCTCATACCTGCAAAGCTGCAGGACAAGGCAGCTTTGCTGAGCACCATGTGACACTCCAAGAAATAGGAAAGGGACATTCCAGCTTCCACTGGAAATACGATTCTTAACCCTGAAGCAGAATAATCCCTAAACTGTTGTTACGAAAACAGAAGGGTTGGCAGTTGTTAGTCACATGTAGACTATGAACGCAAGGCCACAGCTGGGAATTTAAGCAAATGTTTGAATCCAGATCCCTGTTCCTACAGCAACTGTCACTGAAGTGTCCTGGGGCTTTTCCAATGCCAGTGAAAAGGGATCATTTCCTCCCTGCACAAACACAAGAGTTAGGTTGTGGTGGCTGAGAGAAATACTCCTCAAAACTTTCCAGATGCAGATTGAGCTTCTATGTTTTGTTAAAGCAAAAGAAGAAAGAAATTACTTAAACAAGACAGACTGGCACAAAGCCAATCTTCCAAGTATTATTTTGCCACTTTTCCACAGAGAATCTCAGTAACATTCCTTTCATAATCCTTCCTGCACCAAACCCTTGAAACAACTGCACTTTAGTCAGTCCTGATTTGTGTAGTTATGTGGGCAGTATGTTACAGGTTAACAGGGACAGCATCAAACCCAGATGCCACCACTCCAAACAGCACTGGGCACATGCTTTAGAGAGAGAGACAATTCATGCATTATATATTTTCACTGTGTAAAAAACAGAATAAATAAAGAAAATCAATATACTATAATACAGAGTACACTCAGAGGAAAGCTAAGGCTCAAGAAAGCTCTACAGAGACAAATTTCCAGACCACTCACAGGGGACTATGAAACATCAAAAGTCTTAATTGAAAGGCTTTCAAAGTCTCAGCCATCCAACAATAAGCCCTTAAAATGAAAGCATTTACTCAACCACAATAAAGGCTTTTAAACTGTATAGGATTCTTCCTCTTGAGAGGGATGTGAGGAGAATGAAGCCAGGCTGGGACACCGAGAGCAGCTACAGCCAGCAGGATCTGTACATGTGCCTGAGAGTGTGGAGCAGAACAGGAGAGGTGCCCACCTCCCACACTTACCCCTTTTCCTGCAGGGTGCCTGTCCCTGGTGAGGTGCTCCTTCCCCATGCACTTGCAGTGTCCTCCTTTTTGCTGGACTCTCCCAGGAAACCACAACTTTTCTTCCCTGCATCAAGTAACTGCTTACCAGCAACTGTGGAATTCTTTCCTGCAGCTGAATCCCCTCCAGAAAAGCTCTGCTGCTCATTTGGGGCAGATTCAGGCAAGCCAGGTGTCTCCTGGAGTTCAGCTGCAGCACAGACTTCTCTGGCACTGGCACCAGTTGCTGTCCTGTGACTCTTTCCCTGTTTGGAAGTCACTCCTTTTGAGGAGATCTTCCCAGCTGTCCTGGGGCCTTGAGAAACACATCTGGCTGGGACCTTCCTTTGCAGTTTCTTCACATCTGGGTCAGTCCTGTAAGGGGCTCTTAACTGGTATGGAGAGGGCTTCTTCAGCAACATAGGCTTTTTGCTTCCACCTCTCACTTTCCTGCACTCAGAAACATCCTCAACAGGCACCTGCTGCTCTTCAGCTTTCTTGGGAGCATGTGCCTCACCTACCCATTTCTGTCCTGTAGCTCCCTGAGTCTCTAATGGAGTTTTCAAGACGCTTTTCCTGACCTTCAGGGCCTTCTCTAAGGCCCTGTTCAGCAGTTCCAGCTCCTCTAGCTCCTTGGGTGAAGGCCTGTCTTCTGCAAGAAGAGAAAACACGTCAGAAGGCTCAAACCTGGATGTTCCCCATACGACTCTTCACTACCTTGCTCTTCCAGGTGGCACAGAAGGAAATAAAACCTGATGACTGGTGCAGGGGGTATTTTTTTAGCTGTGGGAAGATGCAGAGGATCTTGCATCTTCCCACAGCTGCACAGAGGATGCAAGTAGGATTACCAGAAGCTTTGAAGACCCAGGATGGATGTGATCCACAGGAGGACAGATCTCCCGAGCCAACCTCAACAAGTGACATTCCTAAACTTGGGTCAAGCCCGCAGTCCCTTCATTGCCGGCCTTGGCTAACAAGACACGACTCCAAGCCAACCCCAAGGAGGAGAGAGGGAGGGAAAAGGCAGAGGGGGTGCTTAGGTGGATGCAGGGCATTGGAATGACTCCTAACACCGCAACTGGCCCGGGGCCGGTGTGACACGAGGGGGCAGCGGCCCGGGGGAAGCGCTCACCCTGCTCAGTGCTGGAGCCTGACTGTGGCTGCGGCCGCTCCTCTTCCTCATCATCCCTGGCGGGAACAAACAGCGACGGAGCCGGCGCTGCTGCACCGGGACCGGACCAGCGCCCCCGGCCCGCGGGGCCTCGGGCACGGCTGCGGGACCAGCGCCCGGGCCTCCCTGCTCCCCGCGGGCCTCCCGGGATCGGGGCCGCCACACACGCGGGTGCCGCACTCACCAGCGCCCCAGGAGCGCCCGGCTCCGCGCCGCCCGCCGCTCCAGCTCCCGCCGCCGCTCCGCGCCCTCGCCCAGCGCCGCCCTCAGCGCCGCCGCCGCCCTGCAAGGCCCAGCGCGGTCAGCGCCCCGCGGGACCCGGCCCGGCCCGGCCCGGCCCTGGCCCCCTGCCCCTCACCTTCGGCCGCGGCCCGCAGGCAGCATCAGCCCGGCCGCGGCCGCGCCGCTCCTCCCGCCGGCCCCGCGCTCCCCGCGGCCCTGCCAGGACCTGCGGGCGGGGCGTGCCCGCGCGGCGGAGGCGGGAGCGGCCCCGGGCCTGAGGCGTTCCGGGCGGCTCCGGGTCCCGCTCCGCCCCAGCGCCGAGGGGGTCGGGCAGAGGGGTCCCTGTGGTAGCTGTGCCCGCCCGGCGCGGGCGGGACAGCGCCGGGCATTCCCCGGGGAAGCTGCTTTTCCCTCCGCTGCCTTCGGCGTTTCCCTCTCTTTCCTACCCCCTCTGAAGGGGCTCGGGCACCGCGGGTCTGTCCCACAGCCCGAGGTATTCGCCTCTCCTGGGGTCAGGACACCGTGGGGATTTGTTCCCCTCAGCTTTGTTAGCGGAGCGGCCCAAGAGCGCCGAGCTCCGGCTCGCACATGCCCCGCAGCCGGAGGTGGAGGCGGGCCCGGCCCGGTGCCGGTGGAACGGGGCAGAGCCTCCTTCGGCCCCACTGCTGCTGTTTGCATCCATCAAAGAGAATTGGTGAGGTTTCTTTGATGGAGAGGGGAATCTGCCTTGCTCTGCGGCTGTGGTACCGCGCGCTCCGAGGGCTGCTGGATAAGCTCTCGCTGAGTGCAGTTCTCCAGAAGAGCCCGTAGCTGGCACTCGGCACTGCCTGTTCAGGCAGCTGAGGAGCAAGAATCCACTCCTCCCCCTCGCACAACAGAATGAAAGTTAGCAAAAAGTTAGAAAGGAGGAAATAAGTGGTTCTTTGCCTTCAATGGCTGAATCTTGAGATTGAGATGCTCGTGATTCTCTGCAGCGACGTGACCACAGACTTTTTAAAAGAGAAGTTGAGAATTCCAGGTGTTTCATCGAGACAGGACTTTAAAACCCCTTATAAAATGTTACAAAATATCAGAAAAATCATCACACATCGTGAGTTTCCACATTCACGAACTCAACATTTTTCCAATTGTAATTTGCACTTTTGGCACAGACAAAGAATGATTTCTCTCTCTGTAGACTTTGCAACCAAATTTGGCAAACAGACTGGCCCCTTCCTGCCCTGAATCTTGTAGAGAAGTGTGAATTCACTGTCAGAACTCTGTGAACAGTTATGCTTCTGAGGCATGAGCCAAGGTAGAGCCCAGCCAGATATCCCTGGGCTCAGCAGGGCTGACAGGGATATCAGACACTCAGAAAATAATTTAATCAACAAAGTCACCAGGTGCAATGCTGTGAGACCCTGAAAAGCACAGCAGCAGAACAAGAAGAGCTCATTTTCAGATAGCTGCTTCTCCATAATCATTAAATATCATTAATCAGAAGGGACACACACGGATCATGAGTCCAGCTCCTGTCCCTGCACAGACACCCCAACAATCTCACCCTGGGCATCCCTGGCAGCGCTGTCCAAACACTCCTGGAGCTCTGGCAGCCTCAGGGCTGTGCCCAATCCCTGGGGAGCCTGGGCAGTGCCAGCACCCTCTGGGGGATGAACCTTTCCTGATATCCAACCTGACCCTCCCTGGCACAGCTCCAGCCGTTCCCTCAGTCCTGTCTCTGGTCACAGAGCAGAGATCAGAGCTGGTCCTTGGGATGAAGCTGCAGCCCCTGGTGAGCTCTGCCCTCAGTCTCCTTCAGGCTGAACAAACCGAGTGCCCTCAGCCACTCCTCACACAGCTCGAGTTCCCTCAAGACCCTTCACAAGTAACTTTAGATCTTTCTGATACTGTTGTGCCCAAAGTTGTTCTCGGGGGTAGGTGGATTCCTGCAGGCTGGGACTGGCCAGGAGATGGAGCCCTGGACTCCCGGAGCCTCCAGCATCACCTGCTGTCCCAGGAGGAGCACAGCCTGGGCCGTGAGAGTGACACCTCTCCTCAGCCACCTGCATGCTGTCGGCATTTAAGTGTTAAAAACCACCAAAAAAGGGATCAGGCTGCTGTGATCCGGGAAAGTCACCTGAGGCATGAAGCCTGCTGGAGCAGCACTACTGACACGGCTACATTTTGCATCGTCTCTGTGGTTTGGCAGTGCTAAAAATGATTGCCTAAACCCCAAGGATCGCTTTGTACAGGAGATGAATCAAGTGTGTGCCCCTCCTCAGCCTTCTGCTTTGTGCAGGCAGTAGAATTCCCCCCAAAAGACAGGGAAGATTTAATGCAGGCACTTTGCTGTTGAGCTGCACCTTGCTGGGAAGAAAGACAGATGAATATCTGCATGTTGGCTTAGAGTAAGGTTTTAGGTGAGGCAAGGGCTGCTGCCATCACATAATCAGGAGGGGCAGTGTGGTGGGGAGGGCAAGGCCTTACCTCGCCCCTCGCAGCTGCAGCGAGCACTGGTTAAACCATGGGTGAAACCTTGGCAGAGACGTTGGGGTGAGGTGGTAATTGACAGGTGGAGAGCAGAAACTTCCTGACAGAGATAAAACCACTCCTCTACTGATACTCAGGGCTCAAACATGCTGACACTGGGCATTGCAGATCAGCTGCTCCCACTCCCCTCTCCTACTCCCCTCCACACCTCCATGATGGGCTCCTGCTGCCTCGCCTTCTGTGGAGTCTTGCAACAGGGCAGCTGCTGGGTAAATCAGTTCCTGCCTTCTCTTGTGGGTGGTTGGGTTTCCACTGGATCATCTGACAAAGCCAGTTGAGGAAAAGGTCCCGGGTGTGTGTACCCTAACTTTTCACTGAGAGCAGCTTGTGCTGGAGTGGGTAAATGCAGCACAGAGATGTATTCTGTTCATGCAGCAACAGGCCCTGCACCAGTTCACACCTTATGTGGCACAGCTGGCATAGGACACACTTGTGCCAGAGCCTGGATTTTTGAGCTAACAGAGTCTGAAGTGTGTTTCTGCTTCATGACATTGCTTGCTGGGAAAATGCAGGGTAGCTCAACCTGGCACCCATACTAAGTAACATTTCAACTGGTGCAAAAATTTAGTTACAAAAGACAGGTTAAAATACTTGTGTGATGTACATGGGACTGCTGCTGGTACACAGCTCTGGCACCAGTTATTTTTGGGCCTGAAGTCATGAGAATCTTCCACAGGTGAGCTGTAATATTACAATGTCAGCACTTATTCACTGCTCAGGCTGACAGGTGCCAGGTGATATTCTGCAATCTGTATTTCTATGTTCCTGAGAGCCCAACTCTCAAATACCTGTCAGCTAATAAAAATAACTGTCCAGTCTCTGGGATCTCCTGCTGGGTTCCTAAAGCTCTTTGAAAGCTGTGCCCATAACCCATCATGGTAGGATTACCTGGGGTAAAATTCAAGTAGACATCATTTAGCAAGAAGAAGAGAAAAAAGTTAAACCTGAAGATGAACTTAATCACTAATACACCTCCCCACACTTTCTATATTATTGCTATATTATATTATTCCATGAGCTGTGCTCCTCCTGTGTGCTGCCCATGGGGATCAGTGCTCCTTGCTGAACTGACACAGGAAAATCCTCCCTATGTACACAGGCATGTTGTGGCTTAAACCCAGCCAGCAGCTCAGCCCCACACTGCTCACTCACCCCTTCCCAGTGGGATGTGGGAGAGTAATGCAAAAGTGAGAGAACTCATGGGGTGAGATAAAGACAGTGTAACAGGGAGAGCAAAGGCCGTGCAAGAAAAGCAGAACCAGGAATTAATTCCCTGCTTCTCCCAGCGAGGCAGGTATTCAACCACCACCAGGGCAGCAGGACTCTGTCACAGGTAACAGTTCCTTGTGATAGGAAAGGTGTGTGCTAATGTCTTTACACACAACTCCATGGGTGAGGGGATGGGTGTTAATGTCTTTGAAATGTGTCTTAATGTCTCTACCAGCTTCAAGTGATGTTTTTATATTTTTCAGATTCGGTGCTGCTTTAATGTGCACTTCTGGGCTTCATATTAGAAGATAGTAAGCCCTTTTCACAGAGTAGGGAGACAAAAAAAAATCATTTTCTAGCTGGGGACCAAGGACAAATGATCCAAATTTCAGGCCCAAGAGCATAAACAATGTGGGCTGAAGAGAGAAAAACAAGGTGCATGGGACTTCATAGGCTGGGGCTGTAACTGGACAAATAATTCCAATATGCAAATGGAGCAGAACTTATTAAAGTGAGAGACCCCATGAGAGTTGTTCATTTTGTGACCATTTTGGTTCATCTTGGGTGTAGCCTTGGCTGGGCTCTTGTGCTGCCCAAGGTTTATCCATTGAGGCCTTTTAATAAATCCCTGTTTTATTCTTTAACTGTGTCCAGTCTCTGTTCTAGGTCAGCCTTCCCAAGGCATCACAAGCAGCAGGTTTGTTACAGAGCCCAGACAGCTTTGACTCCTGAAACAGACAAGTGGGTCTGCACGAGATTGAGTTTGTGAACTTTGGGGTAAAATGACAGGTTCAAGACAGATATGGGGTAGGTGGTTCAGGAAGGCTATACCTTCCTAGTGCCTCAGCAGTGGGGAAAGGAAGAGGGCAACGGGCGGCTGGGAGTTTGGGATAAAAGGAGGCTGCGCCCTCTGAAACCTCAGGAGAGGAAATCCATCCGGCGTGTGCCCTGGTGGACTAACTGCCTTTATTAGAATAAAGTTTCAGGACTCCTCTGTCTCCTTTATGGACCCCAGCTTTTCATAGTATGATTTTTCCTACAAGTCCAACCATTAACCCACCACTAAACCACATCCCCAGGTGCCACATCTACCTGGTTTTTAAACACCTCCTGGGCTAGTGACTCTACCACTGCCCTGGGCAGCCTGTGCCAGTGCCTGGCTACCCTTACAGTGATGAAATTTTTCTTTTCACCTTACCTGGGAGAACCTGAGGTTGCTTCAGCTTCAGATGGCTAGGTGAAAAATGCTGACAGCAGGGACACTTTCACTGGGAAATAGTCTGTATCCTCACCCTCTTCCTGAATGTTGCATTGGATCAGTCCTGTTTGAAACAAAACAGGGAAGACAAAGGAAGCCTCCTGCATATGAAAGCATGGAACAGATTGTCAGGAAAATTAATCCACAAACACCAGAGATTTATGTCCAAAAAGGAGACAGAGGAGTCCTGTAACTTTATTTGAATAGAGGGAGAAGCCATGGGGAATTCCCCTGGAGTCTCTCGAATTTTTGGAGGATGCAGCCTCCTTTTTATCCTAATTTCCTGGCCGCATGTCCTCTCTCTTTCCCTATTGGCTGAGGTGCTTGACAGGTGCAGACTTTCTGAAACACCTAATGCCTGAAACGCCTAATACCTAAGACCAGCTTCTAATGTATAACTCCCTACCCTTGTCTTTTCCTTGTGTCATTCAGTGGAATTCTTTACAGAATTTATGGTTCTTCCCATTGTTTCTTTCATCTCTCAGTATTCAATTTGATTTATCAGCAGACATACAGTTTGTTTGTAAAGACAAATCTCTCATTCCATTTATCAATTAGTGGAATCCTTCCTACTGTTTCTTTTATCTCTCAGTATCTGGCTTTATTTACCAGCAGATCCACAGTTTGTTTGCAAAGGCAAGTCTCTCATTCCTCTCAAAGTGGTGCTACAGTGCCTATCCAAGTTGGAAAAGACTGCAGCTGCGGTGAGAAGATCCAAAAGAAAAGGGGAGTTCTTTCCAAATTATGCATTAACACATGCATGTAGGTCCCCATAAAGCCAGGCCACGAGCTTATAAACCACAGGGAAAGCAGTGGATTAATACAGCCCCTGGGGATGAATGTGTTAAGGATCATCACATTAACACATCAAAATCCTGAGCCAGGCTGAGATCTCAGTTCACACCAAATGAAAACCATGTCCCTCGGAGCTTTTGGAGAAGGGAAGGGCCTTGCCCAGTTTGCAGAGTTCACCCATAGCACTGAGGTATTTACGGGGCTGTTTTGCCCTCCAGGCTTCTCGCTACCTGATTTACAGTCTGGGAAAATGCAGCCAAATGGAAACCTGAGGGATCTTTCCTTTTTTTCTCTCTGGCCTTTTCACAGGACAGACTGTTGTGAAAAGCAGATGAGGTTCCTGTGGGACAAAGAATTGTCCCACCCATTGACCAGGGCTTCTCCTCCTGAGGCTTCATGCGAGGCCTTAAACAATCCTGGGACCAAGTGTGGCTGTGAGATTTGCCTGATCATTTCATGCTCTGAGTGTTTGCACAGCACCATTAATTCCCTGGAAAGTGCAGCTTCCGGGAATGGGGGGTGAGCTCTGGGCTCATCAACACTGGAGGGTGTGGATACTGAAGTTTGCATGAGTTAAACTGAAAAAAAAAAAAAAAGAAAAAAGAAGCTATTAGCTAAACTTACAGGAAAAAAAAAGAATGAAAAACAAACACTACCAGGAATGAAATGCAAAGATCTGAGCTCTGGGGAAGTTTGAGCCCCATGGAGGATGGAGAGGGGCAAGGGCCAAAGACAAGTATTTTTTTATTTCCCTCAGAACTGCTAATAAAGTGTAAAACAAATGTATTTTCTTGTCTTCCATGATAATATTCCTGGATAAAAGCTAAAACACTGGGAGGTGTCTCTGCAGGAGATGGAGCAGAGCACAGGTGGGCTCAGCCTGACCACCGTGCTGCCCCGCTGCCTCTGCCAGCTCTGCAGGCATCTTCCCATGGCCCCACGGCCCTTTCTGCCAACTGGCAGCAGCTGGGCAAACTGGGCACGGCAGCAGGAGCTCCTTCTGGCTCCTGCACAGGTGCCAGCTGCCTGCTGAAGGAGCAGATCCCTGATGGCTGTGCTGTGTGAGCAGGGCCTGATGGGACCGTGTGTGCTCCTGGTGGAGGTGGTCCTGTGGTACAGAAAATTAAAACCAGTGAAAGTCTAGAAGTCTGGAAAACCGTGTGGTGCAAAGGCACAAGACAGAAGTGAGCTGGCAGGAACTGTACAAATAAATCTGCTTCAGTGCTAACTGAGGAGCAAAGACTGAGAAAGAAAAACCTCTGGATGCTCCTGTATCCATGTAGAGAGATCCACAATCAGTGTCCACAGGGCCCTGCTGCTAGCAAAGGAAGGACAATAAGCTTTATGATTGCTTCTCCATGGCTTTATTGATTGCTTCTCCTTCCTGTCTTTTATTATTTTCCCTATTTAGTTAATAATTAGGAGTTAGATGAGAAGGGAATTGTCAGCTGTGAGTCTGGGGTGTGGTGACTGATGCTAGAAGAGATTGCAGTAATATATTTAGATTTTACTAAAGCACTTGACACTGTGTCTCAGTCTTCTGCACAAAACTGATTAAGTCAAATGATACGTGATAGCTGATGATGGAGAAGACTGCATCAGGTGGAGGAAAGGTATCTAAATTTCTGCAGACATCACTGCCAGATTAAACTGATTAATCAATGCAGATTAGCATCATCTTTATCTTTGCTGCTGGTCTCAGACAAGACCTTTCAGCTCCAGGGCATCACATCATCTATTGCTCAGGTAAGAGCATTTGATGAGCTCCATCCTGTTCCCTGTGGGCAGCAATCAAGCTCAGAATTGAGCTTGTTTTTCTTTATTCAGTTTCATCTTCGTCTTCTAGAATTCAAATATTACTGCAGGTCTTCATGTGCTGGAAACCTCATTTTCATTACTCCTGAACTTGATTTAAGACCTAGGATGGAGTTTTTCAGAGCATTTGAAATTCACTTACAAATTCAGTTGTCCATTTTGCATCTCTCTGAGGGCATTCAGCCAAAACCAAGCAGAAGTCTTTCATATACAGCAATCTTGATGTGCAAACACATGCATGTTATCTCTGGAAAGGCTTCTGATTTCTGCTTTTCTGATTTCTACTATCTCACACTCAGTTTCTAACTCACATCTAACTCACCCTTTTCTTCACTAGAGATATTTGTACTAAAATCACCTTCTACTTCTCATCCTTATGGAGAATGACCTATCAGACAGGTCCAGATCTCAGATTTTTACAGAGAAAAAAAAATCCCCATCGGTTTTTGGTGCCATAGAAATAAAAATTCCTTTATTGTATCAGCATTTTAATGTCTCATCTGTTGAAAAAATATTAGTGGTGGGCACCTAGATCATCTAGGAAGGGTCATTGTTTCTATACCATGTCATCTGCCCAAAGCAGGAGCTCTCCATCTCTTGAGCAGCTCCACACTCATAACATCTCCACCGAGCTCTTGAATTTCTGTCTGACCCAGAAACAGAAACTCGGCCATCAGCAGAGGTAGTTGTTGGTTCCCACCAGGGAGCCAGATCAGCCTGCACAGGAAAAAGTTGCTTCAATTCTCCTCTGTGTTTTGAAGCAAAGACTGATTATGAACCATCAGAGGTGCTGTGTCCTAATCTGCACCTATGGCTTTTATAAATCAACTTTTTTTAAGATAGGCCAGCCGTGGAGACCCTGTTCTATAACCTCCTAATTTCCCTAGGCAGTTTGTCCTGCCTAAGACTGGAAAACCACAGCATCTTTGAAGAGGTTTTGTTTCCATCATAATAAATCAGACACCTCATTCCAGAAGGCATCATGGGTTCTGCATCACATCACATCTGTCTGTAAAAATACAAGGTGAATTCCCTGTGAATTGGGTTTTTATCTTGATTAGGGCTGAACCCAACTTTGGCCTGAATGAGGAAGGGTCTGGTCCAGCTCCTGTAAGGTGAGGGGAGTGCAAGAATCAGTGCAGAGCTGTTGATGGGGTGGCTGAGAAGGTCTCAGAGACCCTGATGCCTCCAAAACATCCTCCTGTACTTTATCATACAATCACAGGATGCTTTAGTCTGGAAGGGGCCTTAAATTTCATCTTGTTCCAGCCCTGTCCTGCCATGGGTGGGGATGCCACTCACTAGATCAGGTACCAGGAAGGTGTTTTACTGCCTTTGTTTTCAGTTTTTATCTCTAATTTGAGCTGACATAGATGTTCTGTAGTTTTCTTACTACAAGGGTTGAGTGGCCATAGCCTCCATTCAGATTCAAAAGCTCGGGATAAGGAGCTAATTGTGACTGTGGTGATGTGGTTTGTAGGGAACGTGTTCCCCTGACAATGAAATCACCTGGCAGAAGACTCTTGCTCTCCTGTAGGCTGGAGCAGGGTGTGGACAGAGTGGGAGAGGAGCTCTAGAAACTGGGAATGAAGAATTTTCTTGTGTCAGGTGAAATAAGCTTTAGAGGGAGCTGAAGGCAGGAGGGGACTGCCCAAGGCCACGGCTCTTTTCCTAAAGCAGAGCAGATGGACAGAGTGGTGCTTTCAGGTGCTGTGATTTTCTCCAGTGGCTCCCTCTCCCTGACAGGCATGGGAGGTGTCAGTGATGTGCTCAGAAATCTGTTGCACGGGCTGTGGTTGGGGACTGTTTGGTCAAATGTCTCTGTTAGTGTATTCTAGACCTCAGATGGCTGAAGAGTTAAACAGGAAATGGGAGGTGAAATGGGAGTCTAGCAAGTGGGGATTAATCCCCTGTGTGTTGCAGGGGGCAGGAGTTAACCCCAGGAGTTAATGGCTTGGACATAACCTGGCAGTCTGTGTCCTGGCAAGAAACTCAAGAGTTCAGGCCCAAAGAACTGCCTTGGCCTGTTGTATTGAAGACTGAAAAGGATTCAGCAGCTCTCATTCCTTTAATTTCTCATCCTCTGAGGCAGGAATCTCCCAAGCCACTATAAAACTGTCTGCTTTCTTGGAGCAGGCTCTCCACTTTGCTGCTGATGGCATCAGACCCCTCCATCCCCACCAGATGTGGGGATGCACCAGATGTGCCACTCTGCAAGTGGGCAGCACGAGAACCTTGAGTGCCTGCTGCCCACAGAGGGATGGTCCCATAGCCATGGGAGCTCTCCTGGGGCAGATCCTTCACCCTGCAAACCGAAGGGATTGAGCCTGCTGGGAAAGGAACAAAAGCCCTTCTCCTGCCTGGTGGGGAGGGACACCATGCTGAGCTCATGAACATGAGACATCACAACACTCTTGAGCTGTCAGATGGCATTTTTAATCAACCCAAACTTGACTTTTTAGAAATTGTTGTTGATTATGCTCTCCAACCAGAAAGCACACGGCTTTGATCAAAGCAAGTATGATCCAATGCTGCATCTTGTGTCAGCTCATTAGGAGCTACCTTCATTATAAATCCTGCTTGTTAGCTGGGTCTGAACTGAAAGCCTGTGAATTAGGAGAGGAGTTAGACAAGGTTTTGTAGCTGGACCTCAAACCATAGACAACATAAACATAAACATGGGTTATATGCTTTATAGACACATAAACATAGTTTATGGGAAGGAGCCCTTCCTATAAACCGTAGGAAAGGTGCAGTCACTGATGAACAGAAGATAAAATACAGAAAGTGTTCCAGAAGTGAAGCAGGTGTGTTATACAGGAGGTTTGTCAATGTCTCATTTGCAGCCCCAGGCCAGGGTAACCAATACCATGTTTGAAGCAGGATAGATAAACAGGAGTGCACCTGCACCAGATTCCTTGGAGCTAAACTGCCAGGTAAGGGTTTGGCCTCAGGGGTGCAGTGCCAGTGTTGGTGTTGTCAGCCTCACCCACCACACAGACAGGGACTTTAAAGCACAGCTGGTGTCTTGACACTGGAAAAGCAACTCACTCCAGAAGACTTGTCCATGAGGCTGCCCTGCCACCCTGGAATCATTGCTCTTCATAAGCTTGTAGAGGACTGGAAAGATGTTCAGTGTTAATTATAGTTCGTTTTTGTGGTAACCCACTGTTCCCTGGCAGATTTAGAGCTGCCTGGAGGGAGGTTAAGAGCCACTTTGTCCAACTGTCTGGAGAATCAATCTAAAATAGAAATAGTGTGATGAGGGAGTGTTGTGGAGGCTTGTAAAATTGAGACACATAATACATTCAAATGAGATTTATTTTATATACCAGTTAAACCAGATTAACTGGTTTTATTGAACCAATTCAATAAATTAAGCCAATTAAGCTGCATCAGCATTTGAATACAGATTCATGATGTCCAGTGGAATTGGTTCTACTTGAATGACTTCAGATTTCTTAAGGTTTAGAAGAATAACTCAGAATGAGCTGGGTTACCCCAATGAGATGAGGGTCCCCAATCTCATCTGAGACAGCAGCCTCACATAATGGAAGAATCCAACTGCAGACCAGCTTGCTGCTCCAAGGGGGGTTGGCTCAACTGACCCCCCAACATCTACATCCCTGATTTGTGGTCAGCCACGACCACGTGAGCCCTCACTGGCTGGGTCTCACATCCCCCACAGCCACCCTGCAGACGTGGTGGGGTTTAGCCTGCACAGGAGAAGGCAAGGGAAGCCAGCCATGACTGGCCAGTCACTGACTGCAGGAAGAAGGATGCTCATGACACCATGTCAGCCCTTTGCAGCAGCCTTTACTCCCTATGAAGACAGAGTGGTGAATGATGGGATTGTGGAATGGTTTGGGTTGGAAGAGACCTGAAAGTTCATCCAGTTCCAGTCCCTGCCATGTCCAAGGACACCTTCCACCATCCCAGGTTGCTTCAAGGCCCATCCAGCCTGGCCCTGGGCACTTCCAGGGATCCAGAGGCAGCCACAGCTTCTCAGGGCACCCTGTGCAGGGCCTGCCCACCCTCACAGGGAACAATTCCTTCCCAGTATCCCATCTAATCCTGTCCTCTATCATTCCCCCTTGTCCTGGCACTCCAGGACCTTGTCCAAAGTCCCTGTCCAGCTCCCTTGCAGCCCCTTTAGGCACTGAAAGGGGCTTTAAGGTCTCCTGGAACCTTCTCTTCTCCAGGATAACAGCCCAGATCTCAGCCTGGCTTTGTAGGTGAGGGTCACCAGCCCTCAATGCATCTCTGTGTTCTTATTAAAAAGGAATATTCATTGAGTAGGAATATTTGATGTAATCTAAAATCAATGAAGCTGAAAAGCCCATTGGCATTCCTTCTTTCCTTTCACTTGTCTTGAGACCTGTGCATTGCTCGGCCTTCAGGAAATGCACATTCTGGACCTCCAGACTGGGCAGCTGGGGGTGCCCAGTACCATTCCCCTCATGACATCCTCCTCCCCATGGCCCTGCAGCATTAGGAGTGCTTGGGGCAGAGTCCCTGCAGAGAAGCAGCACCTGCACTTTGCTCTGATGGGAGCAGAGCATGTCCCTGGGGCTGTGAAATCTCCCACAAAAGCCTTTCAGCCCCCTCCTCTTTACCCCTGTACCATTAGTGGTGTGTGGGTCAGCACCTGCACTCTGTGCACTGTGGAGGCTCAGGCTCAGGCTCCTCAGAGCAGCTGCTCAGCCCCAGCCCCGGCGAGGAGCCACTTCCACCCCACCAGCTCTCTCTCGGTGCTGATGCTTTGCATCAAGGTGCTCTTGACTGAGAGGGAAAGCATTTTTCCTTCCTTATTCAGAGCATGCCTCAAAGCATTTTAGCTTGGGAGCTCAGTGTATGCCACAGGTCCTCTGCCAGACAGGGGCCTTTCATAAGATTTTTTCTGCCTAATCACACAAAGAAAAATGCATTTGCCATTCTTAGCCAACCGTTTCACTGTGGTGTCTCTTTCTTCATCCCACAGTATATTTTCCCCTGATTAACTCATGTGTTTTACTCTCTGTGCCTATGCTTTAGCAAATGTGAAGAAAGAGGGTGATGCTGTTTCAGAGACAGACTGATGAGGCCCAGCTATTGCCAATAAAAGGCTTAATGTTAACACAGGGTTTCACAGAGGTTTTCGCTCCTTGGGCTGCCCATCAGCACATTTATCTCCACTGGTAAATCCCAGAAGCCTTAACCTCCGAATCGTGCTAATGAGAGGCAGTCACATAAACCTTGGGCTGGCAGCAGAGGCTGCTGATACGAATCACCACAGTGTGAGTGTGAGAATTTTTTAACTGAAATTAAATGCTCTGTGGCTCTGCAGCAGGCAGGTGGATGTGCACAAAATACCAATAGGAAGAACATGGAAATATAGGCAGTTCCCTGCCTAAATTTAACAGAGGTGTATATAGTGTGTTCTAGACTTAACACCAGGGGGACATTATGTCCATAACCTCCCATATTTTCCAGCCCAGCTGCCCATGCAGCTGGACATCGCTGAGAAAACCCTATCTAGCCCCAGAGAATGGACAAAACCAGTTTTTGGGCTGGCTGGTGAGCCTGCACAAAGAGGCCCCTGACCCTGCTTCCATCTGCATCTCTGTGCATAGGTCTGGGGCAGCGCAGCAGGAACAGAGAGCAACCTGCAGCTCACTGTTCCACACTGCAGCACGGAGCTGCAGGGCAGTGGTGGTGGCAGGGGTCTGTCACTGGGGCAGGTGATGGAGCTGATCCCCACGACTGGCACACAGGGATGTGCAGCCCCAGCACACAGGGCTGCACAAAAGCACTTTCCTAAACCCATCAGAGCTGTCTGCACTCCCTGGCCTCAGTGCATTTGGGTGGTGTGGCAGGGTTGGGGCTGCAGGTGAGGGTGGGTTGGAGCTGAAGGTGCGGGTGGGTCAGGGCTGCAGGTGAGGGTGGGTTGGAGCTGCAGGTGAGGGTGGGTCAGGGCTGCAGGTGCCTGCAGGCAGCTGACAGAGTGGTGTAGGGGCTGGGGCTGCAGGCTCCAGCTGGGAAGCATTACTGGCTCCAGCTGCATCACCAGTGGAAAGCAGGACAAGCCATGGAGGGGAAATGAAATGATCAGCAGGGATGGAGGCAGCACAGGGACGAGCAGCCACTGTCAAAGAGGAGTTTGTAGTGATGGCAGAGCAGTGTGACTCCTTGATCCTCTGGTTTCTCTTAGGGTAGCAGGAATCCCTGAGCCATCAAAAGCGCGGGTCTGGCTTCGTGCTTTGATGCGAGGGGACCTCACACGTGAGCTCGCGGAGCAGTGTGTGTCCTGCCTGCAGCCCACAGCATCCTGCCGCTCTTCACGAGCACGGAGGGTTTGCACCGTTTAAAATCAACACCCAGCCCGGGACGGCGTTTCACTTTCTCCAGGCATCCTGCTCTAGCAGATGTCTCCAGACTCTGAGGTTAGAACCACTTAAGAACCAAGAAAAGCCGCAGGACGATTTCCAGCGGGAGGCGCGGGCGGGGTGCGGAGGGGCTGCCCCGTGCCCGTGCCCAGCGCGGTTCGGAGCGGCTCCGAGCGCTTCCCCTGCCCTCCAGCAGCCTCGGGGGGCTTTGCTGCTCCCTGTGCTCGTTCCCAGCTCTCTAGTCAGTGATTTCAAACCGGTTTGGTTAAACTCGGGAACGAACTGTAACGGAGCGGCGAGTTCCCGTCGCGGCTGAGCCAGGGTGAGCCCGGGGACACGCGGGGCTGGCGCTCCCGGCCCGGGCAGCTCCATCCCGGCCCCCGAGCATCCCGGGGCGGGGCGGGCTGGGCCGGGCTGTGCGGCGGGCGGGGGTGGCTCCGGGGCCGCCCCCATCACCCGCTTCCTCCCCCGGGTCCGGCCGGAGCCCGTTCCCTCCCTGCCGGCGGCAGCGGGGCTGCATCCCGGGCGTGCGGTCCGAGGGACGGCGGAGCAAGTGAGCGCGCTTCTCCCCTTCTTCCCTCTGCTCTTCCCTTTCCCCCTCTTCTCCTCCCCTCCTCGTGGGTCCCCCCGCCTCGCCCGCGGCTCTTGGGAGTGCAGGGCTCTGCTGCAGGAGTCCGGGAGTTGCAAAATATCTCCTGGCTTTGCAGCACGTTTAAATTTTTTTTTTTCCTTTCCTGTCTTACACTTGGAGTAGCTAATTGGGTAGGAAAACACGAACTGCAGGGGTGGGATTACTTCATGCTCTTGCAATGCTGTTTTGCTGTTCGATTTCAGTCCTTTCGCGTGAATAGAGCCTGCCTGGCGGTGCTGCCCTGGAGCGCCGTGGGGGCCGGCGCTGCTCTGCCGCCAGCGCCTTTTTTCCTTAGCAGGTTTTCACTTTAAAGGACGATTTCCTTGTCTCCGGAGGATATTTGCCCTTTTCACCAGCGGTTCCCACACTAATCCCGGTCCATGGTGTGTGCCCAGAGGCTTCCTCATCTGGCAGGATTCATTCAATCACTAGGGCTTTTCTCCTTTAGTTTCGAGATTTCCGTAGAATATGTGATCTCCAGGGAAGAGGCGATGCTGGCAGCGGGCTGTTTGCTTCCCAGCCTGCTGGCTGGTGTCCTGGCTCCTGCAGCCATGGATTGTCACTGTGTGGAGCAGCCTCGATTTTTCTCCTCTGTTGGTGAAAGCTGGATTTTTTCAGGTTTGTCTGAGAATGGGGGAACAGGGAAATTTCTCGTGCAGGTGACATTGAAGCTCAGCCAGCCAAACCAGCAGAAATTGCTTCCCTGAGAATACAGCATGTGCAGATGTGCTCCCTGAACAGTTTATTCTTGAATATGAGCAACAAGTTGTGTGTGTTTTCTAGAAATAAACACAGAGGAGGCGAGTGCTGGGCATTGATTCCTGAGGCCTGGGGTCAGCAGGGTGCTTCAACATGGGGATGAGCAAGTTGGGGTTGGTCCTTGGGTTGGCTGGATGCATGTTTACACCACTGGAACATCTGCAAGTGAAGGACCAGTTTGTGTTTGTCTTATGCTCCGCTTTCCCGTGTATTCCCCTCCAAAAGGGGATGATGCAGTGTGGTGCTCAGGAACTCACTTTTCCTTGTTACCTTCTTCCTAAGGGCGCTGTTTTTGCTCTTAGCTGGCAATTCCAGCAGTGAAATAAGGAGGGGGCAATTTGTCTTCCTTCTTTATCATAAATACTTGACCTGTAAAACAGTAACCTCAAAAATATTTAGATCCAGGGAAATTTCCTTTATGCTTCTTAAGCCTGGTCTGTCTCCAATGGTATCATTCTCTGGGGTTGGCTGTTCTGCTTTTTTTCCCTGAATTAATTTTATTGTGGCACTGAGAACTCCCATGTGGTCCCTGGAAATTGTCCTGCATTTTGAGAAGTTCAGAACTTGCTGAATAATGGTGTTTTCTTCCCTGAAATAGAGGTGGGAAATTTCATATTCTAGCCTCTCCCTGGGTACCTGAAAGTTGACTTTTTGAGCTTTCACCTCAGCAAAGCTGGGCTTCATTAGTAACTCTTTTTAAAAGTGACTTATCTAAAGTTATATTTAGTTACAAATATAAGTATTTCTATAAGTTATGTAAAAGTTGATATTTCTCATAATAGTTGGATGAATTAATTAGATGACTAGAGACCTTCCTGCTCCCCTTCTGCTAAGTGAAAATCCACATCTGTTTTTATGCTGACAGCAGTTGTTTAGATGATTCCCAGCCCAGGGAACCTAGGGTCCATTCCTGTTTGCACCCTGGAGCTGTGTCAGTCTCGGATGGCCTTTCCCACTGTAGGGAAGGCAAATGCCATCGGTGAGGTTGTTCCCCAAAGAGCCAGAGCCCTGCAGAGAAGGCCATGTCACCTGGGTGTCTCTTCCTGGAGAACAGAAAGAGATTGGGGTGAGGCATCTCCATCCTTGTGCAGTACCAGGAGCTGTCACAACTTTCTCCAGTGACACCTGCTGTGGTGTTTGTGGGCAACTTGGGGTGTTCATCTGGAAGAGAACTCAGCGACAACATCCTGTGTGCTCCTCCAGGATGATTAGAACAGTGGTAAGAGAGGGGTCAGATGTTCTCTCCAGCATGGTGATCATTATGGGAATGTCAATTCTCAGCCCTTTCCTCCAGCGAGTCATAACTTAAGAGCAAACACTTTTCCTGCCATTTCTAAGGTAAGAGGGCACATGATCCCCATTTGCACAGAGCTCAGCTGCAGAAATTCCCATCCCTGCCATCCACGTGCAGCAGTGCTGGCACTGGGAATGGCACAGGAGCAGGGCTGGGGCACAGCCTGTGTGTCTGGAGCCAGCAGCAGAGTGCCTGGGGTGTCCCAGGCAGTGTCTGGAGACAGAGCTGCAGAGGATGTCACTGGTGGGGAAGCTGAGCCAGAGTGTAGCCAAGAGCCCTGTCTGTCCTGGCTCCTAGCAGTGGGAGCTGGCACTTGGGGACAGCCTTGGGGCACTCCTGGCAGGGCCTGGCTGCTCTCAGGTGCAGCAGTGCTGAGGCAGCTGCTCCCTATGGGGCTGTTTCTGTCCCAAAGGGAGAAATGTGTGTTGGCAGCTTTCCCAGCACCAGGATGGCAATGAGGGGGAGCTGTGCTCAGCTTGGCGTGGAGTTTCTGCTCCTTGCAGCCTGCATCCCCTCCAGGCTGGTCTTGCACTCCCCTTCCAGCTTGCTTCAGGTTTTTCCCAGCTCTAAAGTTGAGATGTTGAATGATGTCTCTGTGGTGAGCTGTGGCAGGTGAGGGATGTTGTGTCCTGCTGAGGCTCTGTGGAATGGCACAGCCTGTTTGCTGCAGCCCTAAGGCAGGAAGGGATGAGTGCCAGCCCCTCTGGCTCCTGGCCCCAGGCAGCCCCATGATCCTGTTGCTGCATTCCTGTATTCCATGCCTGTCCTGCTCAATGCAGGAGTCTCTCACTTACCTGTGAGACACTTGACCTGTGTCTCACTGGGCCAGAATGAGTGCCTGAGGTCCAAATCCTGTCTTGGTTGGCACTGCTTGGTTATTTTTGGGGATGCAAAAAGGCATGAGGGACGACCACAGAGCTGGAGGATGGATGCAGCAGGGGAACAGCAGTGCCATTTCAGTGGCACTGAATTGTCCTGGGCAGAGTTATGGGTGGGCTGGATGCTGTTGCTCAGGTGGAAGGAGTTACTGTGGTCTCTGCTCCCCTTCAGCTGCTGGGTGGGAGAGGATCCTGTGTGGCTCAGGCCCTCAGGCTCCCTTGCTCCTTTCCCTTCTGGAGGGAAGTGTTGACAGTGTGTCTGGGAGCTCTGCTGCCATCCCAGTGCTTTCACACTTTGTGCTTGCACCCATGCTTTGCTCAGCCATGTGTTGTCCCTAAGGACAAAGGGACAGGATGTTGCTGGCTGGGATCACCTCATGAGTGACCTCTCTCAAGGATGGTGCCCAAAGGAAAGCCAATGCAAGAGCATGGGTCTGTGGTGGTTTTTTTTTTTTTTTTTTTTTTTTTTTTTTGGGAGTGAGGGTCCTCTCTGCTGAGACCCTCTGCACAAGCAGGGGAGGCTGTCCCACCAGAAGTCTGCTTGGGTCCCCTTCAGAGCAGTGGCTGATGTTTGGTGGCTGTAGTGGCACTGCTAAGTCACCTGCTAGTGCTGGCAGCCCTGGACAAGCAGGGCTGGCACAGCTGGCTCTAGGTGGAGTGTTTGCACTGAGGAGCTCAGGCTTTCAGCAGCTGTAATAGGAAGTTACTTTTTGTGATAAATTGATAGCTTCATTTTTTGACCTTTCAAAGCTTTTCATGCATTAGCTGCATGTAGGAAATGTAATTTTCCATGCTGAGAAACCAGCTCTGAAGGAGAATGACTGATGTGATTTTTTTTTTTTTGGATGTCTGGCAGACCAAATTTAGTGTGAAAGAAGGCTCAGGTCCTGGGCTGAGTTCCTCTGCCTCAGAGATTTGGTGCCTGCATGACAGGGAGTTAAAAAGGGAAGCAGGGAGAATTTGGTAGAATTGTTTCCCTTTGATGGCTTGGAAGCTCCTGGAGAGACACCAAGGCACAAGGGCTTCCAGACTTATACAGGAATTTCAGTGACTTAAAAGTAACTTGAAGGGAAAAAAGAAATGCTAAAATGAGGGAGGCTGAGAACTGCTTGGTCTTCTGCAGGGCTCCTCTGATGCTGTTCCCACTGGTGGTGGCAATGGGGTCTGATCCTGCTGTGCTGAGCAGCATTCTGGCAGCTCCAGTGTTGCTCTGTGTGCATTGAGGCAGCTGCCTCTGAGCTGCCATCCCTCCCCTTGCTGTTCTTCTAGCTTGCCAGGGATGTAGTGCTCGACTGTCCCTGTTCTGGGTGTTTTGGGATTAACATTTATAAGCCTTCTTCCAAGAGAGATGCAGAAACCTACTTGTCCTGAGAGCTTGCCCATTTTCCCCATGGTTATAGAACGTTCAGGTGAATGCTCTTTGTGTGCCTGCACGTCACTGTGGTGCCGGTATCCAGCCTGGTTCTGGGCATGTGTAACCAGTCTAACACCCCGTTTTGGTCTGTGTTTGTTTACAGGAGGCACCTGGGGACATCACTTTGAGGTGCTCCGTGCTCCTGTCTGCAGCACAGAGCTGGCAGAGGGTGACTTTGCCTCTCGGGGCATCGTGGGTGACGCTGTGAGAGCTGCCTACACAAGTCAGCCTGCAAGTGGTAAGAGTTGGCCAGGGCAGCTGCCTGTCTTGCTTTTAATATTTCGTGGAGTGCTAAGAATGTGTGACCTGCATAAGAGTGCCCAGAAGTCCCTGGGATGTGAGCTCTGCTTTCAGGTGAAGCTCCCCACTGCCTTACAGTGCTGTGCTGGCTCAATGGGAGCAGAGTGGTTACCCTCTGGCTGTGATTGAGGTTCTTAGATTAGACCTCTTTGCTGTTTTGCTGCACAAACATCCCTTTCTAACAGAACAGAGGGGTAAGTGTACTAATCCTTTCTTTACACGCATTTGTGTGAGCCTTGGCTGGGAGCTGTAAGGCACATGGCCACAAACCCCATCACCTCTCAGCAGGTGCAGGCAGCACTCCTGGTGCAGCCCTGCAAGGCCAGGTGGGTTGAGCTGCTGAACTCCAGACAAGCGGTGAGGACCTCAAAGAGCATCATCTCCTTTTGTGCAGGGCTTTTCCTTATCTCTGAGAGGGGGAGAAGTGATTTCCCAGCCCTCTTCAAAAGCAGAGCTGTAAGATCTTGTTAATTAGTGATTAGCCAGTGCCCTGAGGCTTTTGGCTACAGGGCAGGGGGAAAGGCAGGCTGGGGAATGGGGATGGTATGTGGCAGCACTATCTTGAGGTCTTGTTGTCCCTGCTGTTCCAAGTGTAGGGGAAATCTTGGCTTGGCCTTGGAGTGGGAGCTGTGTGGTGCCTGAGGTGCTGAAGGTGCCGTGAGCAGGTGACTCTGTGACAGCGGGTGGGTTAAATTAGGCCCTGACTGCAGGTGATTCTGAGTGAGAAGTGTTTAAGCCCTCCCTGTGCCACAGCCGGCTTCCCAATCTGCCTCCTGCTGCCCGCTGGGATCCCAGCCTGCAGCAGGACCCTTGTCCCAGCCCTCAGGGCGCCAGTCAGGGGCTATTCCCTCTGCTTTAGCCCTGAAACCTTTCAGATCCGAGCTTCTCTTTCCTGGGAATGATGAGAGATGTCCTTGCTGGGGCAGCTTGCTCTGAAGCTGATACATGCTGAATGTCCCTGGCGTGTCTGTAAGTACATAAAGGGCAAAGGGAGAAACATAATTTGAAAAGGTGGCTCTTCATGGAAGTTCTTGGGAAGGATCCTTGTTGGTGTGCCTCTTGCAGGACATCAAACTGACTCGAGAGCAGCTGTAGCTCTGTTTAGTGGCTAATGCCTCATAAGAGGGGAGGTGTGAGAGCTTCAAGGAGCTGCTGGTCAGCTCCACACACAGGGAGGTTAATAACTGTGGTGTGAAATGTGTCCAATCTGTGTGACCCTCACAGTGAGTTTGGATGCCCAGAGTTGTTCTTTTCATTCACAAAGACGAGATGAGATGTAGGTTTGTGCTAGAGGAGGAGCAAACCTGCTTGTGCAGGTCTGGCAGGCATCTGCCTGCTTTGAAGAGGCAGGTAGGGGAGGGTTGTCCCCACACTGGCCCTGCACCCCGGGTTATTGTTCCTGGCTGCAGGGTGTTGTTTCTCCATGCTCTCAATCCAGATTGCTTCCCAGGGAACAGCCTCTGGATATGCTGGTGTTGGCTTGGGTTTCCTCCTATGCAAATGAGTTTATAGGAATGTACTAAACTCCTTTACAAAACAGCTTGAGTGCTAATGAAAGACATCGCTGTGTAAGAGAGAAATATTGTTAGCCCATTACTACCATCGTTAACGAGGTCACAGCATTGCCTTGCAACAAAATTAGTTTGTTTTGCTCTAATCAGTTTTAGTAGCTAGAGCGCTCAATAATTACTCATGTCCTTGTGAAAGGGATGGGACAGCATGACTAGAGCTGCTGGCAGACTGCTCTGACTCTGAAATGAATTGTGCAGATGATTTTTGAGAGGGCATCTTTCCAGCTGCACAGTGCCCCTGGAGTGATGCTGACAGAGCCCATCTTCAGCCAGGAGCAGTCATGGTCCATAGCATGGCTCCTGTGGAAAGAGTGGCTGCAGGGGGATTCAGAGAGGCATTAGCAGCAGGAACATCTTTGGACTCTGCTGTTGTCTTTATGTTTATGATTCTCTTTGACTTGCAGCATGCAAATGTCTCTCTGAACTATTCTTTTCTCTAGTCTATGCAAATTTTCAAGACCCCAGGAGCTCTCAAATACAGCTGCTCTGTAAAACAGAAGATTCACTCCTGGGTATTTGCACCTCTAGAATCTTCTCTTTATTTTTTGTTTTGTGTTTCCTGATGTCATTGGTGTGTTCCTGAAGAGACAGGATGGATGGACAGGGTCCTGAGAGCCACTGCTGTGGTGCCCTGGCTCAGGAGGAATGACTGTCAGCAGGCTGTGCCTTCCCTTACAGGTGTGATGGTTGTGCATGTGGCTTTTGCATGTGCAGCTGCTGCCCAGCAAGAGCAGAGCTGTGGTGATGGAGACCCTCTCTGTGCCTCGCTCAGGGTGGGCTGTGGGACCACAGGACCTGCTGTGCCCTCGGTCTCTCTCACTAGTCCTGTACCTGTGAACTGAGTCTGAGTGCAGCTTCTGATCAAAAATCAGGCTGAGCTCAACCATCCCAGCCATGCTGCAGGTGAAAGGTTCTTTGGTTCCTCTCCAGCATCTGCTTGGCAGCTCCCTGGGAGTGCAGTGCAGGCACAGCAGAGCTGTGGCATCACAGAGTTGGAGCAGGGAATGGCTCTTGCTGGCACCGTGGCCTCCTTCTGGTTGAGCTCTCCCTTGTCCTTGATGGGTCCTTGCAGGAACCTGGGTCACCTCACAGTGCCACAGCTCAGCAGTTTCTTTAAGTGGTTCATTCCTGCTAAATGACAAGTTTATGCTGGAGCTCCCAGCTTTCCCTCCCCTTAATCCACTTGCTGACTTCAGCACAAATGGTGTTAATCTTTGCTATACTTTCCATTTCCTTCCTCGTGTTTCCTTCTGGCTCAGCTCAGATGTGTTTTCTCCCCTGAAGCTGAGGGAGCTGCTGCTGGGCAGTGACTCTCTTGGAGGGGTGCCAGGAGTGTTGGAGCTGGGGCAGTCTGAGGGCTGGATCTCTGCACCTTAGGGTTTGCCTGTCTGCCTGGCCACGACCAGCAAAGTGTCACTTGTCAGGAGCTCACAGGGGCCTTGCTGGGGCTGCTGCTCCATCAGTGTCCCCCCCGCTTCATGGGCACTGCAGCCAAGACTGCTCAAGGCCTTCACATCCCTGACCAGTTCTTCCTCATTTGTAGTGAGGCCCAGCAGTGTCTCTTCCCGCTGTCCCCTCTCTCCTGTGTTAGGGAGCTGTCACCAGTGCTTCCCAGGAGCCAGATGACTTGCTTGAGTCCCACTGTGGTGTTCCTCCAGCACATATTTGGGTTGTTGAAATCCCGTGAGGATCAAGATCTGCAAACATGGGAACTCTACCATTTGCCAGAATGGCTCAACTGCTGTGCCCTGAGCAGGTGGTCTGTTGACACCCACCACAATGTCACCTTCCTGTGTGGTCTGTTGACACCCACCACAATGTCACCTACCTGTGTTTGTCTGTCCCCCAGCCTTGAGCTCTCCACAGGCCCAGCCGATGGGCCCTAAGCAGCTCTTCCTTGCTGACCCACAGAGCCCATGTCCATCCATGGCAGCACTTGGTCACTCTGCTGTCCCTCGGGGTCCTGTGGCCCTGGGGAGGCTGCAGCCCCAGCTGTGCCCAGCTGTGCCCCAGCCCTGCCCCCAGGCACTGCCCTGTGCGTGGGGCTCCAGCCATGCACCGGCTGCACTGTGGGCCTCTCTCTTAATCTGTTTTGAATTTCCCACATTTTAATTCCATTGAATGCCCTTAATTCCTGTGTCATGGAACAAGGAGAGCTCTGTCCAGAAAAGCTCTGTTAGAGACGTGTATTTTGGCAATTCTAAAAATACACCTCGCTCGCCCAGGCTTGTGTGGTGTAGCCATGGCAACGTGGCTCCAGGAGCAGGGTTAAAAACAATTGCACCAATTAAGGGAGAAATAGAGCTGTTCAAACTTATCAAACCTAAAAATTTAGAAAATATGAAGTCACAAACACCATGTGTGATGCTGTGGTCTGTTTTGGGTTGATTGAAACTGTGCCCCTTCCGCTCTTAAGGAGCATCCCAAGTGCTGATAGAGCTGGGGGTGCTCACCTGGAGAGGAGAAGGCTCCAGGGACACCTCAGAGCCCCTGCCAGGGCCTAAAGGGGCTCCAGGAGAGCTGCAGAGGGACTGGGGACAAGGCATGGAGGGACAGGACACAGGGAATGGCTTCCCACTGGCAGAGGGCAGGGCTGGGTGGGATATTGAGAATTAGGAATTGTTCCCTGGGAGGGTGGGCAGGCCCTGGCACAGGGTGCCCAGAGCAGCTGTGGCTGCCCCTGGATCCCTGGCAGTGCCCAAGGCCAGGCTGGACATGGCTTGGAGTGACCTGGGACAGTGGAAGGTGTCCCTGCCCATAGCAGGGTGTGGAATGAGATTGTCCTGAAGGTCCCTTCCCACCATTCCATGGCTCTATGAAAGACAGTGGCCTGGCTGAAACATGGGGAGTGTTTTGAGGATAAAAGCATGATCTCAAGAATAGTTTTGGCCCACAGTGCTGGCCTGTGAGAGGGCAGGTGGATGTTACAATTTGTGTGCTGAGCTGTAGTCCCTCAAAAGCAATGGAGATGCTTTCATTGATAGATTAGCTTAGGGCTGGTAAAACAGACTTGGTAAAAGTGACCAGATGAGTCTGAAAGCAATGTGCTATTGTTTTTAAACTAGTTTTGCTTTAATTGTACTTGCTGGGCCCTGGCCACAGCCAGAGGAACCCTCAGGAATGCCATCAGCTTGCTGGGGAGTCTCTGTCTAGTGGAGCTGGCTGAGCAACGTGGTGCTTCAAAAAGCTTTAAATAAAATTATTTCAAGCATTTTTTTTGCTGTGCCTCATGTAAAAACAGAATTAAAGGTTTCAGAGCATCTCTTTCCAAAATATTTCCAGGTTTTTGTCATTGTTGCAGGCATTTTTCTTCCCTGGCTGAATGTGCTTCGCCACCTTGGCACGCTGATGCCATCCCATGTTTTTTGGGGGTTTGAGTGGTTTGGGTGCAAATGTGCCTCTGCCTGATCAGAGAAGTTTCTAAGCTCAGGGCAGAGCGTGGTGATGCTACTGCTCCCTGTTCTTGGGCTTGAACTTGAACTGGTGAGGATCCTGCCTTGCCTGTTCTCCCCAGGAGCTCAGCTTGGCCCTTGAGCAGCCCCATTGACCCTGAGGAACCTCTAGAAGCTTCTTGTTGTGTGTGGAAGCACTGGAGAGGAGGAGCCCAGGGAGGGGTCCCGGTCCCTGCCTGGTTTGGCTGTCCTGGAGCACTCAGGCGAGCTGGAGGTTAAAGCCCAGGCCGAGGGAGGTGGATGTGAGGCCGAGCCGTGCCGAGGAAGGAAGCGGGGGCGTGCAGCTGCGTGGGGAGGATGCTGCGCCCGCTGGAAAGCAGCAGCAGGGTCTCCTGAGACAATTTAGGTGAAGGAAGCTGCGATGAAGTCACTGCTTTGCTTGGCTTGGCGGTGGCAGGAGATGTCCTTAGCTAGGCTGGGGGTGAGGAGTTCAGGTTGAAGGTAGTAAAAAGCCAAGGGGCACATGTGCTGTGTGCTTTGTCCCTGGGCTGGCAGCTGCTGTGCACTGCACACATGGGGAGGTCACAGAACCACAGACTGGTTTGGGCTGGACCTTAAAGGTCATCTCATTCCAACCCCTTCTAAGGCAGCTTCAACATAGCTGCTACAGAGAGAGATCTCTGGTTTCCAGGCTCTGGTCCTTCCCCTCCCTCCCCTGGGTGTGTGTGAAACCAGCTGTGTCCTGTGAACACAGGCTGTGCTGGTGCTTTTGTCTCAGGAGGACGTTAGTCCCTGGGGAAGGCAGGCATGGGTGTCCCCGTGGCTCCTGGGGACTTCAGGGGTGGCATTGGCCCAGGTGGAAGAAGTGCAGCCCCTGTGACCCTGCAGCAAGTCCTTCCACTTGCAGAGAAGCTTCAGGTAGAACAGGAATTGGAGTCTTTTAAGATGATTTAGGCAAATTAAAAAAATTTTAGGGTGGATGTCTTGAACTCCCTTTGAATTATGGTTTGCATCAATTTGGGTTAATAGAGCTGGAGGCCATCCCTTAGTGTGGGTTTTTTTGCATAGGTTAGACCAGAAGTGTGTATGGAGCTGGGCCAGGCTGGGGAAGAGGCAGAGCCAGCGGGGGAAGGCTCGAGCAGGGCTGGTGGTGAAGCTGGCAGTGCACAATGGTGCCAGGAGCCTTCCCAGGCTCTGACTCAGGTGCTAGCTTCTGGCCAGGACTGGTTTGGTGGGTGAGGACTCAGGGTGAAGCTCCTGAGGAGGGGATTTACATTGTGCTCAGGGAGCAGTGAGCTTGGAAGGGCAGAGCAGAAGGGCTGTCTGTGGAACAGCCGAGGGCTCAGCTGTGACTGATCCTGGCTGCCCTGGAGCCCTGGGAGTACTGGCAGGTGCAGGTGTGGCTCCAAGCCTTGTTAGGTGGGAGGGAGCTGGGCAGGGGGGTTTCAGCTGCACAGGCTGCTTGGAAGGGCTGTCCAAGGCTGGGCCTCTCCACATGCTCTCGAGGTGTCACACCTTGTAACGTGTGGCACAACTCCAGCAGGGTTCAGTGCTGGTTTTCCTCCGTGTGCTCTTTGCATGTTATTTGACATGGGCTGCTGGTCCTTCAGCTCTCTGCAGCCCTTACTCCAGTGACTCTGGTGTTCAGGTGTCCATGTGCCTTTCCTTTGCCCATAGCAGGGATTCTGTGCAAGTGGAATGCTATGCTTTCTTCTATTGCCTTGGTGGCCATGGCCCTGTGTGAAATGCCTTTGCTCTTCCAGCTGAGCCTGTATGGGGGGCTGCAGATGGATAATGTGTGTGCAGAGAGAGGGGGAGAGGTGGCATAAAGAGCTCTGTTCCCTCCCTGTGATGTGTAATGTCAAGAGGATCTCTTACAATGTGTGCTTGCCCTATTCCCGCAAAATTACAATTAGTTCTAATTAAGTGGAGGTTAACCACTGCTGAGCATCCTGCAAATTAATGCAATGTGCCATTACCTTATCTTGCAGCACTAGAGGTTCTTGAAAATTACTTGGAAAGGGGTATATTCTTGTGTATGGTTTGAATTTTTAATTTATGTTAATAGTTCAAACTTGAATTAATTAATTTTAAATGACGGACCTTTGATCTTTTTTAAACACTCTTGCCTCTGCAGCTTAATATAGCTTTCCAGCTCTTCTTCCATTGTAGTGAAATGAATTGGGTAAACATGCATAATATGGTAAAAATGTGCAAATACAGCCTGAGCCACAAGGGTGGTGAAGCTGGTCTGGTCTCTGTGTGTGGGTGTGCACTGAGGGGGCTCTGCTGCTGCCACTCCAAGGGGGAAATGCAGCAGGATCCACAGGTTTAGTGCAAGATATTGTGTTATTTTATCTTGGAGTGAGTTCTGGGGCAAAACTCATCTTGTGGCTTTGGGTTTGCCTCTGGAGGTGGTAATTTGGGTTTGTGGTTGTGTGTTTGAACAGAGCTTCATCTTTCCTGGGCAGTCTTTTCTTGTGTAAGGCTCCCTGCTGCCACACCCAGGGAGCACAGACAGGTCACGCATGACCCCAGGGTGGTGCCCCAGCAGTGCCCAGTGCAGGGGAATGGCCACTGCCGTGGCTCTCTGGCCACACTGGAGCTGGTGTAAGCCTGGTACCACTGTCCTTCTTGCCCACTTGGGCACACCTGTCTCATTCAGCTGCACCATTTGAGCAGCACCCCCAAGGCCTTCCCCACTGTGCACGTTCCAGCCCCTGTGTTCCAGTCCTGGAGCATCCCACAGGGCTGTTGTGAGCCATGTGCAAACTAGGCACTGAGCCTTGTTGGATCTTCATGCAGGGCCCATGGATGCAGCCTCTCCAGATCCCTCTGCAGAGTCTTCTTGCCCTCCAGCAGATCAATACCCTGCCCAAATTGGTGTCACCTGTGATCTGAGAGTGCCCTGGACCCTCTTGGCCAGCTCATCAAAGATCTAGAACAGACCCGGCCCTATCACTGAGTCCTGGCAAACACCACGGGTGACTGGCTGCCAGCTGGATGGAGCTTCATTCCCCAACCCTCTGGGCCTGGCCTTCCAGCCCATTTTTTCACCCAGCAAACAGTGCCCCTGTCCAAGCCGGGAACAGCCACTTTCCCCAGGAGAATGCCGTGGGTAACAAAGGCTTTACTGAAGTACAGGTAGACATATCCACACACTTTTTTACCCATCAGCTGAAGGGATCACCCTGGCACAGAAGGAGGTCAGGTTGCTCAAGCAGGCTGTGCCTTTCAGGAGCCTGTGCTGGCTGGCCCTGATTCCCTGGTTGTCCTGAACGTGCCATGTGGTTGGCCTGAGATGATCTGCTCCATGAACTTCCCCTGCACCAAGGTCACACTGGCAGTCCTGCAGTTCCCCAGATTCTTCTTCCAGCCCTTCCTGTGGATGGACATCACACTGGCACCTCCAGGCAGCTGGGAGAGCCAGGACTGCTGGGAAATGATGGAAAGTGCTTCAGTGAGCTCTTCCAGCACCTGCCTCAGCACTCTTGGGTGGATCCCATCCGGCTGCAGAAACTTGTGGGTGTCTGAGTGCCGCAGCATTTTGCTGACTCTTTCCTCTTTTGGAATTTATGGGATCTTCATTCTGCTCCTTGTCCCCAGCTTGGGGAGCTGAGTACCTGGAGAACAACTGGACTTAGTATTTGAGCCAGTCCTGCAATGTTATAAAATTAAAACAACAAACATTATTTCAGAAGTTTCCCAGTCCTTGCCAGAGCATTGACCTTGCGAGGCTGACTTCAGATGAAGCCAAATCTTCTGAGAAGGGGGGAGAAAATAGCCCAGCTTCCTTTCCCTGTGTGCTCCCAAGATGTGGTGACACACGGGTGTCTCTGAATCCAGATCGAAGCCTGCCCTTCCGGATTGATGTCGATGGCCCTGCTCCCAGCAGTCCTCTGCTCTGGTGGGAAGCTTTGGTTGTGCAGTTCCCAGCTCCTTATCTCACAGAGCAGGGACTGGCAGGGGCTTCACCATGGTCACCATCCAGCTTTCCTGTTTTCTGCCTCTATCTGGCAGCTGTGTTACCTGGGATTGAGGGGTTTCTGTCTGGGAAGAGCAAATTTACTGGGAGGCAGGGCAGGCCTTAAGGGTGAGCTTGTTATTTCCTCAGCCCACAAGGGGGATTTGGAGAAGCAGAAGGGTTGGCAGCAGTGCTCTTGCTCTTTATTTTTATGGTGAGTTGTTGTCTCTGAAATGACAATGATGGCTGCTGCTTGTGTAGCAGAGGAGATCTTGCAGAAGGGGGAAAGAGATGCTGAAAGGGGCTGCTATAGCAGTTGCTTCTTCAACAAAGCACTCTCGATGGACTGGGCACATCATCCAATCCTGGATCATAGAGTCCAACTCCTGGCCCTGCACAGAGGGGCCACCCCAACAATCCCACCCCGGGCATCCCTGAGATCATTGTCCAAGCATTCCTGGAGCTGTGGCAGCCTCGGGGCTGTGCCCATTCCCTGGGGAGCCCAGGCAGTGCCAGCACCCTCTGGGGGAAGAGCCTTTCCTGATATCCAACCTAACCCTGCCCTGGCACAGCTCCAGCCATTCCTCACTGGGCATCTGCCTGTCAGCCACTCTGCCACCAGCATGACACCAATCTGAGGCTGCGCTGCTCTGTTATTATGGAATGTCCATCGTTGGGGCCACACTTCCTCTTTCTGTTCTTTTAGGTCCAAAAACTATTTGCTGGCACAGTGCAGGAGTTCCTGTGCTGTAGGTGGTGTCAATATCCATTAAATGTCAATTTTCAGCATGTTTTGGGGCCAAAGAAAGTAACCACACCACACAGGCTGTGCCCATTCCTTGGGGAGCCTGGGCAGTGCCCAGCACCCTCTGGAGGAAGGAGTGTTTCCTGATATCCAACCTAAACCTCCCTTGGCACAGCTCCAGCCATTCCCTGGGCCCTGTCCCTCGTCACAGAGAGCAGAGATTGAAGCTGCAGATCCTGATGAAGGCTGACCTCAGTCCCCTCTAGGCTGAAGAAGCTCTCAGCTGCTCCTCCTATGGCCCTCCAGACCCTTCACCATCCTCATGTCCCTTCTTTGGATGTTTTCCTGTTTAGGTCCTGCTCATATTGCAGCACCCAAAACTTGCCCCCAGGACTCGAGGTGAGGCTGGGCCAGCACAGAGTGCTGGTGCTGGTGTGATGCTGTTGAGCAGTTTTGGGAGCTCACAATGTCCAGCAAAACAGAGAAACAATTCAGAAGTGTAATGATGATGTTCTGGAGTGACATGTCCCAGTGTGGCTGTGACAAGGGCTGGTAGCACCCAGTTCCTGGCCATAACTCACCTGGTCCTGGCCTTGCCCAGCTGTTTTGGGCCTGGGGTGGGGGAGGGAGAGATGGCTGGGGCTGGATCAGGGACTCTGCTCTGCTGGAGCCAGAGGGGCTTTTCTTCTTCAGCCTTGCAGGGTGGGGGGAGCTGCTGACCTTTAGTGCAGATCTGTTTCTGCATTACTTGCCCTTTTAACACATGATTGAAAATAGGCTGTAGGGGAGAGGGAGCCAAAGCTTGGAAATTGGGCTGCTGGGATTGGTCAGGAGCATTTCTAGGAGAAACAGAGCAGAAAAAGGAGCATGTTGAGGGAATAGATTTTGCTGTTGGTGATGGATTGCCTGCCTGTATGGAGATACAGACCTGGCTCTGGGGTGCTGCCACACAAACTGAACATGAGGGTCACAACCCCTTGTGTCATTGTTCAGTGCAAAAAGCTCAAGAACATGCTGTCATCTGGTGTGTGGGGAAGTCTTGGAAGAGGCTCCCAGAGGTGCTTGCTGCAAATCTTACCTCCTGAAAGTGCACCTCCAGCCATGGCTGTGCCCATGCTGGCTCAGTCCTCTGGGGTGGCTTCTGCTGGGCTGTGGGGACAGTGGGCATTGACATGGAAAAGCTGGTGAATGTGATCTGAACATCCATCCCTGGGGCTGACAAGGGGGCAGTGACAGGTGGGCACAAGAGCCCGCTGTGGCACCGGCACTCTGGGTCCCTGGCTGCTCATGGATGCCAATTGTTTCCCTGTGGCAACAGTGCCTCGCTGGTGTTTGTGCTGAAGTCTTATGAAATCTTTATATCTTAAGTGTACGTGACCTGTTCATTTATCTTTGGGCACTGGGCAAACACGGAGGGATATTGGATAAAACACTGCAAATATTTGCAGTTCCCTGGGAAGAGAGCTCGGTGAAACTTGAGGTTTTGTGTTACCTGTGGTCCTTTATTGCTCTGCTTTTCAGGTTTAGATCTTGAACTGCTTGGCAGAGGGGCAAGGCTGATCTTCCACAGCCAGGGAATTGCAGGGCCCTGTCACCTCTGCCAGTCCTGTGCCTCACACCTGTGACTCTGGCAGTCTGCAAGGCACCAGCATCTGCCCGGGGTGGAGGAGGGCACAGGCAGTGGGCTCTAAACCCTTTGTCCAGGGGCTGATACTGCAGCCCTGTGTGGAATCCACTGAAATCCCATGGCTTGGCCAAGTGCTTTGGGAGCTTGTGGAAGGACTTCTGTCCTTCTGGACCATCCTTTGGGCCTGGTTGGAGAGAAATGGTGAGTAGAAATATGAAGGAGTTAGTAGGCATGGTTCCATATAGCGGGTGGCATGATGTGGTACAGGAGAGACCCATTCCCCAGGGCAGGGATGGTTATAGGGTGTTCGGAAGTCAAGTTTTCTTCTCTGTTGTGGACAGCATAGGAGAAAGGCCCATACTTGACAGTGTTGGCTGGAGGGGAAGGTGAGGTGCTGGCTCACCATGGGTGTGAGTGTGCTGCTTCCAACCCCTAGGAGCACCTCAAGTTGGAGCCCAAGGATTTTGGGTTTCAGCCACTGGTCACTGGCTGACACATCAGCTGCTGTGAACTCTGTAGTCTTTCAATTCCACCTTTTGGAAACTTGGAAGAAATGTTTCCACATCTACCCCAAGCAGATGGGGTGAGATGGGAAGTTCCCAAGCTGTGGGGGTTCTCAGGGATGGTGGTTTGGGGTGTAGTCATATGCTACATCATTCATGAACCCCAGGCACTTAAAGGCAGGGAAGTGGATAGTTTAAGGATGTTGTAAATCTTACCTCCACCCATAGTGGAAACGTGAAGAGTATCCTTCAAACCCTGAGCAGAGAACACTACTTAAAGAATCACAAACTCTCCTTTTTGTTGGGACCTTAAAATTCAAATATAACCAGGAATTCTCGTGCAGAAGTGACAATTGCAGCACGTCTGATCCTGGAATAAGGGCTCAAATGTGGGTAACTTGGTTTAGCATAATCAGAGGAATTGCCTGGGGCCAAGTCCAATGGTGGCAGAGTTGAGGGGGAAGGTCTTGCCATAGACTTGAGTGGTTTTTGACCAGGAATACTTGCCATGTGTGTACAAAAACGAGCTCAGGATGTGCTAAACCAGGAGTCTGTGACCAGCTAAGTGTGTGTGAGGATGTTCCCACTTTCTCTCCCCTTGTCCTGTTTGAGCTGTCAGCTGAGCCCCAGGCTGTCACTTGTTCCTAATTCACTGTGAGCCACATGAGAAGGATTTGCTGTAATCTCTGAGCCAGAGCCCAAGGTTTTCCAGTTAAGCTCTGCTTACAGAAATGTTCCCAAGAGATGTTTTCTGGGGAGGACTTGGAAATTTAGTTGTAAACAGAGATATCAGAAACATGTGATTATACTATTCCTCTGTTTCCCAGATGATGACAGCAATGTTTTCAAGCAACAGAGCATTGCAGTCCTCCAGAGCAGGGGGCTGGGAGTCACTCCTGCAGGATGGCCTTGTGGCTACCTTCAGAGTGGTGGCTGTGGCACTCTCTCATGACGTTTTGCTGAGGGCATGGGTCTGGCACCACCTGGGGGTGCCCTGCCCAGAGCATTTGTCAGTGGATTTAGGAAGAAAACAGATCCTCTGAGTGTGACTCCAAGGGTCCTGTTCATCCTTTGTTTAGAGCAACTCCAAGGGCCCTGTTTATCCTGTTTGGTTAGAGCCATTCCTTCCCTCTGGGCTGGAGCTGGGGCTCTCAGCTCCTCTTCCTCTGGAGGTGTGTGATGAACGTGTGATTCCAGCTTTGCTTAGGAAAATTCCAAACTTCAGCACTAAGGTCAACATTTAGGAAACATCGTAGAGTAGGGCTCAGGTAGAAGTTTATGCTTTTGCTTCCTCACATGTTTTCAGACGTGTCCCTTGACAGGCACATTTTAAGGTAGGACTTTGGGCCTTACAGCAAATATGTGCACTAAATTTCTGCCCTCACCCACTACTCCCTACTTCTCACTGGGGCCAAAACTGAAAAAAGACTCTTGTTTTGGCAGCGGTTCTCATATGGGTTTGAAAAGCAATATATATTTGAGTGGCCCCTTCTGAAAACCACAAGGTCTCCCTAGCTCTCAGCAATCATCTGTTTGGAAAATGTGGAGGTTTTTTTTCCTTTCCTCCAAGGATTGGATTTCCTCCAAGCCGGGCACTTTGGGGTTTAGCAAATGTCGAGAAGCAAAGATGTAGCTTACACTTGGATCACAGGGGGTTTAAGCAAAGCCTTCTGGTGAAGCTGCTGCAGTGATGCTCGGGCATAACATGAGGCAGCAGGGTTTGTTTCATTTGCTGGGTTGCTCTCCTCTTGGATGGATGATGGCTGCTTGCCCAAACTGTGGCTTTGCTGTTGGTCATAGCAGGAGAGTGAGCCAGGAGCTTTGCACTGAAGGATGCTGCATCCCCAGCATGGAAGAATTGAGTCTCTGAGCCTGATCAAGCCAGCAGCTGGACACCAGGAGGTACAATGTGTTTAGCACTCCCTCAGGTGCCACCAGCTGGCTTTTCCATGGAGCCTGATGTGTGCTGATGGGTCCAGGTGCTGGCTGGGTAGTGGGATGCATCTGGAAAGGTGCTCTCTTGGGTGAGCAGCACCCTTGGCCCCTGCAGGATTCAGCTCAGCCATTTCTCACTGCTGCTGCTCCAGCACACAAAGACGAGGTGAATGTAGTGGTGGTGCTGGGTGGGTGGGTGGGTTTGGTGATCTTAAAGATCCTTTCCAACCTTAACAACTCTGTGTTTCTAAGAAGGGCCTGTCAGGTGCTGGAAAGGAGTTGTGTGGTAGAAGGCAAAGGGTCAGCTGTGTGTCACCTTAGGGGTGTTAAGGATGGAGAAGTCTGTGGCGGTAACACCTCAGGACTAGTGTGGGGGCTCCATCAGCAATCTAGAAACAGGAGTGAAATAAAATGTGCTTTGATTGAATGAAAATGGAAATGAAAACCTCATCCAGGCTTACAAAATCATGAAGGCTCTGAGTCAGAGGAAGGTGTAACTGTCACTCACCTGATCTCTCTATGCAAAAACCAGAAGCTGGCAGCAAAACTCAGGGGTCGTTAATGGCAAAAGGATGAAAGGAGGTGCTGCATCCCTGAGCAGGTAATGAGAGCCTGGACCTTGGTGCTGCAGTAGGCTGGGGAGGCAGGTGGCTCATTTGAAAGGCACTAGGCACATTCTTGGCCAGCAGGTCTATAGATGGATCCAAAAAGGACTCACCTGGGATATATCCACTGCCATACCTCATCCCATAGTTGTGGATGCCATCAGTGGACCATGGAGCACCCAGGCTCCCATATTCTCCTTTAGCAGCCTCATTGGAGGAGAAGAGCAGAAAAACTGGCAGTTACTGATGGTCTTTGGGGGTGCTGAAATCTTCTGGGGACACTCCAAAGGTCAGGACAAATGTGTCTAGGGCAAGAACATCCCCAGTCTGTCTTGAACTCTGCTCGATCATAAAATGTGTGTGGCACTGCCAAGCTAAACTGGCTCTACTCAGATCAGGGCCTGCCTCCTGTAAGGACTCTTGTTTTCAGGCTGTAGATTGGATGTCTCTGTTTTTAAATGAATGTTCTGGGCTGCAGCAGGTTTCACTTGAGATCTGCAAAGGCGTTTTGGAGCCCAAACCCCCTTGAGAGAGCAACTTCTCTTCCCAAAGCCAAGTGTGTGCTGGTCCCCATCATGTAGGTCTCTACCCCATGCCAGGAGCAGGGCTGGCAGAGCATCCAAGTGCAGCAGTGGGAGGGTGCCAGGGGAATAGGAGGAGATCTGGCCCGGGAGGAAGGATGCTGTTTACACTGGGTTTGTTGCAAGCCAGTGATTTGTCACTGGCTTTAATGGTAGAACAAAGCATATTTACTCAGCTTGTTTGGCTGGTGAACAAGTGCTGGATAAGAAACTGTCAGATGGGAATCAATTAGAGACTTCATCTCTGAGTGAACGATCCTATTTGACATCAGATGCCCTGTGAAACCCAGTAAAGACAATGCTACTATTTATGTGGTTCTTTTATTGTTCCTTCCCTGCTTCCCTGTCATCATCTGTGCTCTAATATTAGAGCTCTGACCCTGTGTGTTTCTCCCAGAACAAGCACTGACACTGACCCTTTCACATGGCTCCTGTGAAAAGATCTTTGTGTTTGTGAGGGGGAAGGAGCTGGCCCAGCCCTGCATCCCTCTCCCCTGCTGGCCAGGCAGCCGAGGGCAGAGCAGCACAGGTGGCAGTGTGTGCCCTGCAGGTGCCAGGGAGCTGTGGCTTGTGTGGCAGCTGGAGCCCAGGCAGCCTTGCAGCAGCTCAGGGGGTGGACCCTGGGGGCTGGCGGCTGCTTTGGCTCTCAGTTCTCTGCTTTGGGCTGCATTGTGGCCTTTTGCTCCTGTCCACTTGACTCCTTGGCACGTTGAACAGTGACATGAGTTCCCTTGCTTGTGCTGGGAGCTGTTCTGTCACAAGAGCTGTCCTGTCACAAGAGGAGGTCCCTTCCTGTGTGATGATGGCCTGTGGCATGAGGAGGTGGGACTGAGTGCAGAAGAGCGGGGCCGGGGGGGTGCTGATTGCTGTTGCAAACAAGCTCTTGCCATCCTGCAGAACCTGTAAGACACTTGTGATAGGGGACAGGCACTGAGTCCTTGTCACCATGACATCTCCTTGCCTACAACTGAGCTCAGGCTGCCCAAGTGAGTGACTCAGCAGGCAGTGACTCAGTAAGGTCACTGGACAGATTTACCCTCCAGGCAGAGACATTCCTGGCTGCACTTATGACATAACTTGCCTAAAAGTCTCATCACTAACTGGTGACTCTCTATACCCTTGCCCAGGGCCTCTGGGCAGGCTGCTGCTGGGGAGCTTGCATCCAGCAGGGTTCCAGGAACTGCAGCTCTCAGAAAGGAAAGCACATGTGAATCTCTTCCCTGACCTGGGGAAGCATGGCAGCTGGGACTGCGAGCATCATGCAAAAACATGAGGCTGTGGAAAGCTTGCAGTGGGCTTGCCTCTGCCCTGCCTTGGTACCCGAGAGCATTTCCCCTGAGCACACCCAGTCCTGAGTGGGAATGTTCTCATAGTGGGTAAAAGAAAAGATTTTCAGGGAGGTAATTACTTTGTTCTTCTTACCTCGGGACTTAATTTTGAGGTTTGCTTGAGGCTGACAGCACTTAATCTTATCATATCTTCTTAATCTCCTTTTCCTCCCTTTAATGATGGTGCAAATAAGATTTGCAACTTCTTTTAACTGCTGTCTCTCTAGGAATGCTTCAGTGGAGGTGCAAAATGCAGTAGGATCTTCTTAGATCTGTGGGTCAGCCTGTAACTGTGGCATTGTCCCCTGTACATGCCTTAGAAATAACTTCTAGGTTTAAAGGGTTTTGGTCTGCAATCTGACCTCCTCTTGTAGCAGAGGTGTGCTGTTAGATTTGGCAGAACTGGAGAGGCCAAAGCCAGTCCTGCCCTCTCTGTGCCCGGTTTGCTGGGCTCCTCCTCCACCCTCTGAGCCCCAGGGAGGTCTCTGTCCCTGGCACACCCTCGGGCAGTGTGCTGGACCAGCCTTGGGGCCAAGCCTGGGCACTGGTGCAGCTTGGCTTTGCAGCACATGGACGTGGACTTGGAAAAGAAGAGGAGCAGGTGAGTGTGCTCCAGGAGAGGTCCTTAGAGGTTGGAATGAGCTGTGGTGGCAGACAAAGAACAGCTGGAGCTGCTGGGGCTCAAACCCAGCACAGCTGTCCTGCTTTTCATTGCTGCAACCCCTCCTGTGTATGGCTGGAGCTGATGAGGATCAGTGGAGAGGGCACCTGGGAGAGGCAGAGTGACCCTGCTTGCCTGGGCAGGTTCTGTCACCCCTCAGTGCCCCACTTCCTCAGGACAGGAGTCCTGCTCTGCTCTCCCTTCGGGGTGTGCAGAGGGCCATGATGAGCTGGGCAGGATGCCTGGGGCTCAGCAAGGGGGAAGCCACTTTTACCTTCTTCCCCAAGTTTCACCAAGGCTGTCCCTGCACAGAAACACTGAGAGCTGGCCAGGTAATAAATAACTGGGGCAGGAATTACCCCTCCTGGGTGCATTGCACTGCCTGCACAGAGCTTGATGCCAGGGAGAGCAGGGGTGAGGACTGGCTTTTGCCTTCCCTAATACTTTCCAGAAAATGCTGAACATGTCCTGGCAGTGAAAGGTAGATGTGGAGTGCCTTTGGGTACTGTGCTTCCTGAGACAGCCACTCCTCCCCTCCCTGTGGGCAGAGATCAGGCTGTGCTCTAGAGGGGACAGCTGCCATGGGTGGTGGATGTCCTGTGGGAGCTCTGCCTGTTCTTGTGCTCTTGGCTCATCATGGGGAGCTGGATGAGGAGAGGCGGGTGGGAGAGCAGCTGAGAGGGACATGGCCTCATTGCATGGAGTGCTTGTGAGGCTTTCCCAGTCCAGATGTGTGTGTGCACCCCAGAGCAGAGCAGGGCCTGTGCCTGGGGGTTGGTCCTGTGTCCAGAGAAGGCCCAGGGTGAGGTGCTGGAGGGTGTGGGAGATGCCAGGCTGGCAGGACATGGCCTGAGCACTGTCAGCACCCGGCCCTGCCCCGGGGGGCTCCCTGGCCCTGGCTGCAGGCAGTTGCTGGGAGCTATGACAGTGCTGAGAGTCTTGGCAAGTTCTTATTGTTGATTTTGCCTCCAGTGCCAGCATCAGGAAGCACACTGAAATGAATTAAGATGACTAGAGGAAAGCCAAAGTCTCCTCGTGGCTCCTGCTGGAGGCACTCCCACCAGAGTGCTTAAGGCCTGAAGTGTTCCTCTGTGCCTGGATCAGCTCTGGGCTGTAAGTCAGACTGAGATGGGAGCTGATGAGCATTCTCTGGGCTCCCAGGAGATGTGCATGGAGTGAATCAATGCATGCACCTGTAAAGCTGTAACTGTCAATATATTAACAATGCATTGCAGCTTATCTTGCTAGCTCTGTGAGCTGGGTGTCCAAAGAGTTTAGAGCTGTAATGGCTGGGCCTTGTAAGGACAGGGTTGTTCTTTCACACGGCTGCTGGCCAGTTTTGAGCAGGGGCTTTTCTTTGGTTACAGTCTGCTTTAAATGTCCTGGTTAACAACTCTGCTCCTGCCAGCTCCTGGCCTGGCCCTGTCTGCCAGCGCTTCAGCAGCACGGGCACACCCAGGCCACATCCCTGTGCCAGCCCCACTGTGCCCCAGCTACTGCTGAGGTTGGCCCTGGTGCTGTGCCTGGCATTGCTTCTCAGGCCCTGGGTTTTGGTGTGCTGTGCCAGGCCAGGCAGAGGTGAGAGCTGACTGTCCAGTGTCTCCTGTGCAGGGCTCGTGGCCTGCCTGGATCTCAGCCCCTGCTGGGTCCTGGGTTTGTCCTGCTGCAGCAGGGGATGCTGGAAGCTCAGCAGTCAGACATCCTGCTGTCTCTTGCCCACAGATTTTATTGGTGTGACTTGGCTTTTTGGCTCATAGGTGAACTAACAAGAAACAAAAGCATTTTCTCTCTTTTCTTGCTTTGTGGATTTGATTTGGGTTTTATTTGCATGGTGTGAAATGGTGACAGGTCACTAGAGCTGATTTGCAGTCTCATGGAGCCACTGGAAGAGGGAGAGGTTGGATGGCTGAGGAGAATGAGACCTCCTGTGCTAGACCCAGCTGTTGGATCAGAAAAATACTGGCAGAGGCTGGAGGGAGGTTACACTGCTGAGTTTTCCCTCTGTGCTGGAGCTGCTTATCTGAAGCAGGGATGGTGCTGCAGGGCCTGGCACAGGGAGAGGAGGATGATGGTGCCAGCCTGGGCTGGGGGAGGCAGCCCTGCCCCCAGAGTCCCTCCCTGACATATGATGGGTGTAATGACCATTTTTTCATACTCTGATACTCATAAATCGGTACATCTGAATCTGTAGAGTTTTGTTGGTCTTTTGGGGGGCTGAATTGTATTTGGAGAGGGAAGACTCCCCTTTCTCCAGCTGTGCTGAGCTGCAGGAGGATCCTGCAGTGTCTTGGAGGCTGCACCCAGACTCAGATCACTATCAATGCTCTACTGGGAGGAAAACCACCCAGGCAAACACAGTGGGTAACTTGGCAGCCAAGAAGTGGATGGTTTGGGAATTATCAGCACTTTTATCAGCATACTTTGGTGTGTGTATTCCCAGGCTGCTTTATTGCTCAGGGCTGGGCTGCTTTACTGGTCCAGCACTGGTTATTGCAACTCATTACTCTCAGGGGTAATCAGGCCCTGGGGAGGATGTTTGCAATCATGAGCTGCTGTTCTGGAGCTGGGGCCCTGTCAAACCCGTTATCTTCGAACATATCCGTCCCCATGAGGGGTGGAGCCAGGCCCTGTCCCAGCAGAGGACAGGGCTGGGAGCTCTCAGCTGCTCCAGAGGGAACCATCAGTCATGGCTCCTCTTCTCCTGTCCCTCTGAGCTGCCCCTTGCATTTGGGATGGGTGACTCCTCTCCCAGGAGCCCCACTGCTCTTTGCACGTGCCATTCCCCAGGGCCCAGGTGACCTGAGCAGCCTGGTGATAGGTCCCATGGCACTTTCCTTGGGAAGCCATTTGAGCACTCAAATCGAGAAAACAAATGTCTCCTCTTTTTTATCTTTTTGTTTTAATCTGTGGGGTTTTTTGGAGTTGGCAAATTCAAAGAAACACTAATCAGGGTGTGGGGGAAGAGCTTTGCTGTGAGTAATGAGGCTGGTCCCTGCAGGGTTTTCTTAGATAAGCAACTTTATCAAATCATGAGGGATACCTGAGGTTTTGGGCTATTAATGCTGGATTTACTCCTAAAGCAGGTCAAAAAAAAAGGTAATTGTGTGTGTGTCTCATTACCCTGCAGTTTTGTAGAGCAGCTCCATGGTAAAGGAAGAAGCTGAACAAACAACTGGGAAAGCTGTGAGATGCTTAGATTAGGGCAGCTGCCTAGTGAGGAAGTTTGTGCTTGTGTTTAATCAGTGATGTTGTCTGTGTAGGGCTCAGGCTTGGCCTCATCAGCCTCTGGGCCTGTCAAGAAGAGAGATCTGGGAGCAAGACCAGAGAGAGAGATACATGCATATCTCAGTCTTATTTTTAAAACAGGTATTTTATGTGTTAAAAATTGCTTTCCTGGCTTTCCTTGTGCTTTGCTGCTTTATTAAGAGGAGTGATGCGGCTTAAACTGAGGCTTCCTGCACTTTGGGCAATGTCCTCCTCTCTGAGCTGAAACAGAGGGAAAATGGTTTGCCCAGTGCAGGTGGGACCCCAGGGCAGGTCATCCTCACCATCACAAGGGCATGGAGTGACAGGACAAGGGGGACTGGCTTCCAGCTGACACACAGTGGGGCTAGATTGGACATGGGGAAGAAATTCTTCCCTGGGAGGGTGGGGAGGCCCTGGCACAGGTTGCCCAGAGCAGCTGTGGCTGCCCCTGGATCCCTGGCAGTGCCCAAGATCCGGTGGGACACTGGGGCTTGGAGCAGCCTGGGATAGTGGAAGGTGTCCCTGCACATGGCAGGGGTGGGATGGGCTTTAAAGCCCTTCCAACCCAAACCATTCTGAGATTTATGGTCCTCACCATGAGCAGCTGCAGGTTGGAGGGAAGAAAGGACAGCTTTCCTTCCCTGCCAGTCCCTGGGACACCCACTGCCTTCTCAGCACTTCTGTGCTCTCAAGGGAAGCTCACAGAGGTTTGGGAAGAGGCCCCACAACTTGCTCCTATCAGAGAAATCTCTCTGACACAGCAGAAATAAAAACAAAGAGCTCTTCTTCAGTGTTTACTTTTATTTTTAGAGGACAATAAGTGAGCGGAGGGATCTCGGGCGGAAATGATGGCTCCAAGTCCAGACCCCCCCTCCGCCCTTGCCAGGAAGCTCACGCTGCACGTGCGCCTGGCTGGGATGTTTGGAGACAAAGAGTTTCTTGATGCTTTTTTTTCCTCCCCCTTCCAGTTCTCTTGCCCATAGGCAAAGAGGATTTGCTTGCTGACATGCTGGAGTCTCGCAGGGAGCGGGGCTCCGGGTGCTGGGGCAGCACAGCTGTGCCAGGCTGTGTCTGTGAGCAGCCTTGCCTGGTGGGACAGCTTCCCGATTCTTCTGTTTCCTTGGATCAGTGAATTAAACTCTCACTGTGTGGTGCTGCTGGTGATGAGGACGGGAAGCTGAGGTGGCTCCCACACCCCTCCATCGGGCCAGCCCTCCTTGCTGGACAGAGCTGGATGGAGCTGGAGCACTGCAGCTGAGCTGCAGCCCGGAGCAGGATGAGTACGTAGCCCTGTTTTCTCTGGTAGCCCTGTTTCTCTTGCTGCTTTGGTAGCCCTGTTTCTCTCCTCCTTTGCTGTGCCCTGGGGGCTGTGTGTTCCCGGGGAGCTGCAGGGCTGTGTGGCAGCGTGGTGAGGGGGTTTTGTGTGGGGCTCCTTTGTGTTGGCTCAGGCCAGGAATCACTGACAGCTCCTGTGATGCCTCTTTTCTTCCTTCACCAAAAAGAGATGCCATGAAAAGCCAAGCTGCAACCTGAGGAATGTTCTTCTCCTTGCCATGCTGTGACCAGGATCTGGCTGTGCTGGCTCTGTTGATCAGGCAGACAGCCCAGCCCGCTCCTCCGGACCATGTGCTCCTCGGGGAGCCAGGCTCTGCCCAGGGACACACCCGGTGCCTTGTTTGGAGCTGTGTGAGTTACGGCGCTTGCTTTCCATGGGGGTTGGAGTTTTCTCTGTGCCTGTGATGTCTCTTCTGTGTCTGTGGCAGAGGAACCCAATTTGAACAAAGCCTGGGCAGTGGCAGCCCTTGTGTGCCAGGTGCTGGAGCAATGGGCAGGTGCCCCTTGCCGCAGCTGTGACCAGTTGTGGGGGCCATGTCCTGTCCTGCTAGGGACAGCTTAACCACAGCTGGGTCACGGACAGAGAGAATTCCTGTTTGTGCACTGAAGCAGCAAAGGCTCTTTCATGCAGCCTGCAACTGTCATAGCGTGGCACAGTCCCTGCTCTTCATGGTCTGCTCCCCTTGCCCATCTCTAGCTGGGATCTGCAGTGTCTGGAGCCAGCTCTGAAAGCAAAGGGCTGTCTGCCTTTGCAAGGAGGAGGAGGGCATGGCGGCTGGATGGGAATGAAATGGAAGAGCTGCTGCTGTTTTAGGGACATAGTGATGCAGCCCCCCCTGCCTGCATCTGCCAGGGTGTGGCTGACAGTTCCCCATCCAAATAGGCTGCTGGGTGCCTGGGATGGCTCGTCCTGCCTTGCTCCGCATCCAGAGAGACTGTGTCTTGCCTTTAATGAGTTTTCTCCATCCCCTTGAGTTGGCAGGCAAGGGAGTAGCTTGTTCCTGAGTGCTTGCCAATCCTAACAGAGTGTTTTACATGGACTGTGCAGCAATCCCCCTTCGTGCCGGGCAGCAGCATGGAGGGCAGGCTGCAGAGGAGCAGGGCTCTGTCCTCCCTGCCTGGCAGAACTGGAGGATGCCAGGCAGTCTCTGGAGCTATTGGTTCCATCATTGAGCTCCTCCAAAGGCCACTGCCTCTGTGGGATTTGGGTTAATTCTTCTTCTTGGATTCTGGCTCATCCCCTGTGTCTGTGGATCTGGTGCTGCCTGCTCTGCTCTTGGAGGGTCTAACCCACAGCAGAGCAGCAGCCTTCTCAACCCAAGCTCCCTTTGGTCTCAGCCTGAGGAGTAAAGCCCAGCCCTAGGGGTTTAAAGGCTGTGTGTGCAGCACTGTCTGGCTGGTCTCTTGCCCCTCTGCTGTAGTATCGAGGGGATGCTGTGCTGTACTGCCCTATGAGTAGTGTGTGTGCATCCCTTCCTGTGGACAAGTGCAGCTCTGCTCCCTCCCTGAGCCAGGGGAAACTTTGTAACTCGCAGCAGTCCTCTGCCAGATCCCCACCGGAGCTGGCTGTGGCTGTGGGGAGTTTAAGGCATTGCTCTTATTCCATGTGGAGCCTGAAAGTTTCTCTGTATTTTGTTTTCATCCTATATCTTTCCCAGACGCCTGCCCTTGGAAAGGATGGGGGAATTTGGCAGCTTGGGCAGCCCCTTTGAGGACTGCAGGGCTGTGCAGTGCACATGGCATCAGTGCTGTCCCTGCCCAGGACAGGGGACTCCTGCTGTGGTGGGCTACGGGGCTCCCCTGATGCCCGGTGTGGTGTGAAGCTTTTCCTTCTTACAGCGGGGTGGGTGGGCAGGGACTGAGAGTCCTGCCCTGTGCCAGCTCCTGCCAGCTGCTCTGGATCAGGATGGCTGCAGAGGCTGGCACGGCTGTGTCTCCCTCCTCCTGTCCAAGCAGTCACTGTGTAAGTCTCTCTTCCTCCTCGTTCACTGCTTAGCTGGTGGCACACACAATAGTTAAGGGCACAGAACTCTTTCAGTGACTATGAATTAAAAGGAAGACCAGGCAAACAAAAATAACCCAAGCTCCCAGGAATTCCTGAATAGGCTGTATTTGCTGTTGGTAAAAGGGGGTTTTCTCTCCTTTCTTTTGAAGAAACCTGCTGAAGTTGTTCATTTCCTGGCTTGCTTGCATGGGACCATTTCATGCAAAGAAGACAAAAGCATTGATGTAGCCAGGTCAGTGATCCTCACTCTGCAAATACTGCAGAAGATTTGGCTAAAAATGCAGTGACTGAGCCCTGTATGAGCTCAACCCTCTTTTGTGAGAGAAGACAGGTGGGGCTATTCCTCTAAGGGATCTTGTGTGGGCTGTGGGTTTGCATCCCTGGCTGTCAGTGCTAATATCCCAGAGTATGGAATAAATCCTCTTCTGGGGAGCAGCTGCTGCCAGACCGCGGGACCAAACCTGCAGCAAGCATCCTTTTGCTCCTGTGCACATCTGGACAGTTTTACTTCATCTGATAGAATGATATCCAGGTCCTGAGGCAGCACTGAAGAAGTGGAAGGAGTAACCAAGGTTTTTTTTGGCAGCAGAGCTTTGCTGCTCTTTGGCTTTGTCCTGCAGTGGCAGCAGCAGGGAGCCTTTTCCAAGGTGAATTTGTGCCCAGACACCCTCTCTGCAGAGGGAAAAGCCAGGTGCCTCTCCAAAGGCAGAAGTGTGGGTGCTCGTAGCTTCCTGCATGTACTTTCCTCAACCTCTTGGCCCCTTCTGGACAGCAAACCTATGGCCAGAGGTGCTGAAATTCAATTCAGCCTTGTCCTGGCTATGAAGGAGATGTGTTGCTGTGGTAAAACATGGTTTTGCATGGAGGAGGGCTGAAACCACTCCTTCACATCCAGGGTGGTGTGCTTCCCTATCCACAGCTGCCACAGGTGAGTTTTGAAGCGCTCAACACCCACAGGAATCTGGTCTGTAGCTCTGATGTCAGCTCCTGGCAGTGAGCCCTGCCCATGTGAAGGGGTTTGCCCTCAGGTGGGCTCATCTCTGGCTGCTGGTGCCAGGACAGGGCTGGAGAGCACAAACTAAAGCACAGGAATTACACTTAAAACATCAAAAAAAGCTATTTTACTGGGCTAGTCTCAGAGAGGTTGTGGAGTCTTCAGCCTTGGAGATACTCAAAACAAGTAGAAGCTGTCCTTAGCAGCTGTAGCTGGCCCTGCTGGGACTGGGGATCTCCAGAGGACCCTGCTACCCTCAGCCGTACCATGATCTTCATTCCTGAAGTACTGGGTGAAGCTCCACCGTTTGAGGAAACTTCTCCAGCTGCTTTGGCTCTTCCCTACCTTCCTTCCTTGCCTCAGAGCCTGGGGCTGCTGGTCGCTGGCAAGGTGAATGTGAGTCACAGTGTGCCCTGGCAGCCAGGAGGGACAGACACATCCTGGGGTGCGCTGGGCCGAGCACTGCCCGGTGAGGGAGGGGATTGTCCCTGACTGGGACAGCCTCAGCTCCAGTGCTGCGGGCACTTAGGGGCATCACGACGTCAGAAGGGTCTATAGCTGTTAGAGAGTGTCCAAGGGAAGGGATATGAGGATGGGGAAGGGTCTCAAGGGGAAGCCATAGGAGGAGCAGCTGAGGGCACTTGGTTTGTTCAGCTGGAGGAGAAGAGATGGAGCACAGAGCTCACTGGGGCTGCAGCTCTGTGACCAGGGGCAGGAAATGGCTGGAGCTGTGCCAGGAGGGGTTAGGTTGGATATCAGGAAAGGTTCTTCCCCCACAGGGTGCTGGGCACTGCCCAGGCTCCCCAGGGAATGGGCACAGCCCCGAGGCTGCCAGAGCTCCAGGAGTGTTTGGATAATGATCTCAGGGATGCCCAGGGTGAGATTGTTGGGGTGTCTGTGCAGGACCAGAAATAGATTCTTATGGGTCCCTTCCAACTCAGGATATTCCATGGTTCTATGATTTTGCTCCTCAGCAGCGCAGGGCCCACGTGTCTTTCAGTGTGTGGGACTATCACAGTGCCCAATTCCCTTTGGTGCTGTCCTCTGCCTCCAGCAAACCTCCCTCCCCGCCTGCAAGAGCAGCACAGGTGGAAGAGCAGAGTCACTGGGGAGAGAAGGGATGATGAAGCTCCCCTTGGGCTGTGGTCAGGATGCCCTTGCTGGCCTTGGCAGTTACACTCATCCCACTTGCTGCACTCTTTTTGCCTGCATCTTGCCTTTCAAATTTCTGCAATCTCCATCACTTGAGTGTGCAGAAGTTTTCTTCCAGACCTTCTTCTTTGTCAGAAATTTGATGGTTCCTCTGTACTTTGGGAGCCCAGGGGTGTCTCAGCTTTGTTTCAGCTTGCCAGGCAACCAGGGAGGAGCCTGCCTTGGCTGAGAAATGCTCACAAAGTGAGAGGGGAAAGCAGTTCTGTACTTAGCTGCTTGCCCCTGCCCTGCACTCAGGGATGCTGTGGAGGGAGGGTGACCAGGAGGGGCAGGTGGAATGTTTTCTTTTGTAGGTCAGTTTAAAGTAAATCAGAGAGCTGCTCTGCATCCTCAACTTTCCAATCTTTGATTTGCCCAAGTGTTTCTTAACACTGGGTAATGAACTGGAAGATTTGTCCAGTGCTTAAGGGCAAACCCCATTTGCTGTGTTGCAATAAAATTTCCCTGACACCTTTCTCCATGTCAGACACAGTGATTTGATCCATTAACTGCTTGGCTGAGGTTGCAGCCTCCAATTTACAACCAGAAAAATAATTCTGGCTGAAACTGGGGTTTCCAGGCCTCCATCTGTCAATTGTCATAGAATCATAGAAGAGACCCTAAAGATCATCTCATTCCACCCCCTTGCAATGGGCAGGGACATAATGGCCTGGAGTTTATATGATTTTTCTGAGGGTAAGTAATTTTTGGAAGATGCTTTCTGCTGCCTTGGCAGCCCCGGCTGGGCCAGGAGCGAGGGAAGCAGTTCACATGGTTGTGTGCATTAATCCAATTTCAGTCCTGGCTGGCTGAGAGCAGGAGCCCTGATTAGCAGGTGTGACTAAGGATGTGATGCAAATATTCCTTTTGCATCAGTGTCCAGCCCTAGTGAAGCAAAATAATCATTTGCACATCATGGTCTCAGTTGTGTTTTTTCTCCCACAAATTTGCTTTGAATGTAAATGCTGGAGCAGCAGCAGTTCCACTGTAGAGACTGAAACCAGGCTCAGATTAGTCTGAAATTCAGTGATGCTGAAAGCTGGCAGCCGCCTTTTCCTGTCTGTCACAGGGTGAACGTGCAACAGGCGGTGAGTGACAGGCATGTCAGGGCTTGGGGGCTAAAAGCACAGGTGTCATGAGCTGAAACAGAGGAAAATGGAGCAGTTGTGTGCAAAAAGCACTGAGAGGCCTCTTCTTAGTGAGTGAGTTTTTCCTCTATTATCTCTAATGGAGGAAAACTTGATGCTGAAGGTTTCTGTCCTGACAGCTTTTGGCACTTCCCTGTACTCCCTGTTATTTGCTAACAAAATCCCAGTGAGCATCCCCTCAGGGGAACCTGCACCATGCCATGAGAAGGGCTGTGGCTCCCACTGCCCAAGGCTCCCTGTGCATCAGCTGTTCCCTAGCACAGGAACTCCTTCAGCCCATAGCAGTGTCTGCTGATGGTCTCACCCCATTTAGCCCTTGTCCTTCCCATCTCCATGCTCTCTGGAGTGCAGGCTGGCCCAGGACAGCCTGGGTACATGGTGCTGGGCTTTTTCCCCCTATAGTGTGACTGATCCTCACCAGTTCCTGCTCCTGGGGGAGGGCTTCTCTTTCCCCAGCACTTTGTCCTTGTGCCTTGGCTTCTGAACAGGGCACATCACCTCTCCTAACACCCCAGGCTACAGACTAACAAGCATGGGGCCATGTAATTAATAAATGACCATCAGCGTGGCAGTGAGAGAATGCATTGGGCACTCTTGCCAAGCTGTGCATGTCTGCTGGGCTCAGGAGGAAGCATGAATAAATTTTGGCTGCTGGTGCCAAATGGAGGGAGAAAGGATATATGAATGTAGAAGTCCATAGTTCCTACTCACACACCTGCTTTTTACTGCTGAATAAGAAATTAATGTAATCCATTAGCTAATGCAATCTCTCATCAGTCCAGTGATTGATAATCATCCCAAAAGAGGGCAGCACGTCCTGTTTTAATGTCAGAGCAAGGAAGGCAGGTTTGTCTCCTAACAGACTCAGGCTCATGGTTGCTGGGATCACAGAATCATAGAATGGTTTGGGTTGGAAGGCACATTAAAGTTCATCTCATTCCACCCCCTGCCATGGGCAGGGACACCTTCCACTATCCAGGTTGCTCCAAGTCCTGTCCAACGTGGACACAACCAGGACCCACAGCCCTGCTGGGTTCCCTGCAGCCCTGCCAAAAATTGCCTTGGACACTTCCAGGGATCCAGGGGCAGCCACAGCTTCTCTGGGCACCCTGTGCCAGGGCCTGCCCACCCTCACAGGGAAGAGTTTCTTGCCAGTATCCAATCTAAACTTTTCATCCTTTATGTGAAGGCCATTAAGTTAATCTAAACTGAGCTCATTGCTCAGGCCTGAGAGAGGGGGTGAGCTGAAGCTGCTGGGTGGGACAGTGCTGGAGCAGAGGTCCCTGGGGTTTGTGTCGCTGTGTGGGTGGGAAGCTTAGCTGTGCTGGCCATGGGGCTGCTCTCCTGTGCAGGACTCAGGTATCACTCAACTGTCACTGACCGCTGCCGGTGTGTGGGGATCACCCAGGTCACTGCTGGGCAGGCTCTCCATGTCTCTGTCCCTTGCAGGGGCACAGTCTGCCTGGGAGGCAGAGCACGGGTGGCTGTGTGCTGGCACACAGACTCTGGGCTGCCCAGAGCCCAGGAGCAGCTGCTGTGACACCCCTGGGCGAGGGGTGGGATGGACCCTGCAAAGGGCCAGTCAGGCCGTGCTCCCTGAGGAGTGACAGCCAGGTACTGTCACATCTGACAGTCTGACTGCAGCAGTGGTTAAACATATCTGTTTAATCTCCATCCATGACATCACTTTCTAAAGTGGGGAAAACAGTTTTCCTGATTCCCTTTATATTTGGTGTTGCTTTTTGCATTAAGTTGCGGGGGGAATTTTCCTTTTCAGGGAGGATCCCTTTGGAAGCATGTGCTGGCTGAGCTGTCCTGGCTATTCAGCAGCCATCAGTGACCACTGCTAAATGTTCCCACCTGTGAGATCCATGCTGAGATCACTTGAGAGTGACCCCAGGGGTGTGGGGGTGAAGGCAGTGTGCTGTTGTGTGACATGGGCAGCAGTGAGGACAGGCTGCTGGCTCGCTGCAGGTAGCAGAGCTGCTCTCATCCCAGAACTGGGAAATGAAGGAAGTGGGATTAAACCTGTTGTCCTTGAGGATTTGTTTTTCTGCATATGGAAATCATTGCTGGCAGGGATGTGAAGTGCAAGTGCTGGGGAGGGACAGGATGGGCCAGGTCCAAGGGCAGGGGCACAGCCCCTGCTTCTCTTTAGTCCCCTGAAGGAACTCTTTGGCTCTCTGCCAATCTGGAGGCAAAAGAAAAACAGGGATGATAAAGGGATTTTAAGCTGGGATGTGTAAAACCATGCAAGAGGAGGGGCTACAAGAGAGCTGGAGAGGGAGTTGGGACAATGGCCTGGAGTGATGGAAGAAAGGGAATGGCTTTCCACTGCCAGAGGACATAGTTAGATGGGTTATTGGGAAGAAATTCTTGGCTGTGAGGGTGGTGAGGCCCTGGCACAGGTTGCCCAGGGAAGCTGTGGCTACCCCTGGATCTCTGGAAGTGTCCAAGATCAGGCTGGACAGGGCCTGGAGCACCCTGGGGTAGGGGAAGGTGTCCCTGCCCATGGCAGGGGGTGGAATGGGATGGGCTTTAAGGTTGCTCCTAACTCAAACCCAAACCATTCTGTGATTGTATGAAACCCCTCCTGTCTTGGTCTTCTGTTGCCATGAGAGTGCTCTCATGGCCCCACTGTGTGCACCAGGCCCTTGCATGAGGGGGAACCTATGATGAGCCCCCTACCTGGTCTCTTGAGTGGGGCAGCAGGAGAAGGGGGGCGTGGGATACTTCTGCTGCTGTCTGCACCTGGGTTACCATCTCCAAGTGAAAAGCAGCCAAAGCACTGCTCCAGTGGTGGAGCTCTCCCCATCTTCTCCCCAAAGCTAACTTTGCCTTTGCAGACACAAAGGCGGGTCTGTGTCCCTGCCTTGGCAGGCTTGCCCTGCCCCAGCGGTGGCTTTGTGTGCCCTGGGCTCCCGGAGCTGCAGATGGGCTGGAGTGCGTGGCTGTCAATGTGGCATTGTCTGCAGCCACCCTTGAGGGGATGGGCAGGGGGTGCTGGCCATGCTGCCCTTGCTGCTGCTCTGGGTCCCCGGCACCCCCGGGGACACAGAGCTGCTGTGCTGACCCTGTCTGTCTCCCAGGGTCCCCTTGCTCCTGCAGGGACCTGTCCTGGCTGCCCACCCCCTCAGAGCAGGGAGGAGGGTTCATCCCAAGAGCGTGTGGTCCTGTCAGATGGCATTGCACCAACCTCAGCCTTTGCCGTCGGCCCTGTTGCCATGTGGGTAAGAGAAAGGAACATTGGATATCCCTGTTCCAGCAAGATTTCAGTGCTCCTTCCACAGGACAGAGGGATGGAGCCCCTTGGAGATTGTGTCCCCCACCAGGTGTAGGGACCAGCCCTCTGCACTGTTGCTCCCTGACTCCCTGCCCTGTGTTCTCCCTTTGTTCATGTCTGTCTCAGACTGCAGAAGGAGTGGGTGGAAAAACCAACCTGTGAATAGTGCAGGGACAAGCTGGGGGTGCTGGAGCTGGGACAGGGGCTTGGTAGATGTGGATTCACACAGACCTTGGGGGATGTTTGCTGTAGGTTCTCCAAGTGCAAGTATGGACTGCAGTGTCCTTCAGGTTAACCCAAAGGAAAAGACAAGCAGGTGTGTGGTCAGGGAGTGCTTGGGAGGAGCCTGTGGACAGTTTCTACAACCTCCTCGGCTGCCCAGAGGTTGTAGGAATGGGGGTCAGGGTTCTTTGAATGCCTGAGCAAAGCTGAGAGCAGGTTTCTATGGGCTCCTCTGCTCCAGGCTCCCGGCAGGAGTCTGATCCCTCTGTGTTTCCTTCCTGCATCCTGTCTGCATGGGGATGGTTGGGGGGGCGGGGTGGTGTCTGGCAGCTGTCACTAGAGCCCTCTGTCCCCTCCTCCATGCTCCCACAGTGGAGTTGCAGGGTGAGCTCTTTCCTTGAGAACTGGGAAACTGCAAGCACTGCCCCAGTCTCTGATCCCCCATGTAGCCCTGCTGCTTTCTGGATGAAGGTGGGAGGAGAGGAGGGAGTAGCAGGAGACTGGAGCTGTTGCAGGGTGCATCCCCAGGGGGGGAGTGATTTATGTCCCCATGGTGTGTGGGGGCACAAGAGGGCAGCTAGGCACTGCTGCTCCTATGGCTCTGGCACTTGTGAGACTGTGATGCACTGCTGGAACCCCTCATCTGTGCTGAACCCTCCACCCTGTCTTGATCCCATTTCCTTCTGCCACCCCACCTCTGTGTGCTCTCTTCACTCAGCACCATCTCTCTTGGGTGGCCAAATAACTGTATCTATCTCCTGGAAGTTCCATCTTCTTGAAGAATTCTTCATTTTCACAAGGATTTTCTCCCAAGGAGGATAGACCTCGTGCTTTTGGAGCATTGGGTACACCTCCTGCTGAAGGAGCATCTGTCCCCCAGTGCCCTGTGGGAGTTGCTGCTGTCCCTTGAACTCAGTCACCTGCCTGCCCGCTGTGCTGCTGGGCACGGTGATGGATGGTACCACATGGGTGGGCTGAGAGAGACTTCACAGAGGCTGCTCTTTCTCTGGTGCTATGAAATCTGGTTCTCCTGGGGCTTCTGCTGTGAGCTCTATGCCTGGGTTACAGCTCTGGGGAGAGAGAAGACGCCTGTGCAGAAGATGGTGGTTAAGACATCAAAGGCGTTGAAGCGGGAGGGATGTAACAAATATGGTTGTCATGGGGTGCTTCCCTCTCGGTGCTGGGAGTGAGCTGTGTGAGATGGAGAGAGGTGCTCTGCACAGAAACGCGCTCTGGTGGTGTCAGAGGCAGCTGAGATGTCAGAGATGTCAGGATGACAAGGTGTGATTCCCATCTAAGCTCTTGCTAGGAAGTGCTAGCTCTGGCAGGGAGAGGCAGAGCAGGGTTCTAATCCCTTGGGAATGAACAGGAGGCAGATCACTAAGGCTCTTTTTCCTTTTTTCCCCTCCCCAATGCTTGTAGTTCTGACCTAGAAATTCCTTACTGCATTTGCTGAGCTGGCTTAGTTAAAGACTTGAGTAATTTCTGGAGGATTAATTATTCAGAGAGTGTGGGGAGGGAGGGTAATGTCTACTCCTAGCACTGTAGGCCAACCTGCTCATGGTTCTTGGCTTGTGGACAGGTGCTGGTCTGTCCCTGGGTGTCCCAAGGGCAGATCTGCTGTGCAGGTGCCTTTTGGGGAGCACATCAAGATGTAATTGTGTCTTGCTCTGGTCCTTCTATTTGTTTTCACTCTGTTTAAGCATAAAACCTAATTCTGGTCTTCAGTGACACAATTTCAGCTCGTGCTGCTGTTCCTTCTCCCTGGAGGTCCTGTGGCTGATATCCCCAAGGTCCTGTCTCAGCCTCCCAGTTTGGGGTGGGCACCTCCACCTTGGCCAGGTCTTTCACAGTGGACCTTGGCCACAGGATCTCTGGAGTCCCCTGGGGAGGCACTGCCAGCAGCAGATCTGCAGAGATCTGGTGGTAGTGCTGGGGTTTGGGAGAACCTTGTTCCCTGTCTCTGTGGGTGGGGTGGTGCTGGTCCTCCCTGCAAATCGCTTCCCAGTCTATCCAGAGGCACTTTGGAGGGAGCATGCAACATGCTGCAGTGTGGGTAGTACTTGCTCCTTTAAAGCCACGTTGTTGTGCTCAGGATCATTCCTCAGATGTGCAGTGACAGCAGCTGTTTTTCAGGTTGCAAATAGCTCCATGCCCTGGAGAGTGTATGGAGGAATGTATTCCCTTGATCTCCACGGGCTCTTGATGTGCTGATGAAAGCGGGTTCCCTGTTTAACAGCAAAGTAAGGGCAGCTTGACAGTTCGCTCCTTTCTGTGCTTTTCCCATGGTGTTTCGGGAGGAAGCAATGTGAAGAGGCTGTCAGCAGCCCTTGGACCCATCTGCAGTGCTGGGGGGTGACTCGGGGGCTTGGTCCTTTGCTGCAGTTGTGGGAAGGTGGGGGAGAGACCCAGAGCTCTGCTGGGTTCCCTGAAGCCCTGCCAAAAAGTGCCTGGAGAGAACATGAGCTCCTCAGGAGAACTTCTGCAGGGAGTGATTGTGTTGCTGTCTGTTCCTCAGCACAGGGGCTTTGGCAGGAGGCTGAGTTTGTCCTGGACACCATCATACAGGCACAGCTGTCACAGCTGGAGGAGCCCAGGCCACCCAGGGTTCTGCAAACCCCCTTTTCAGAAGGCAGTACCCGAAACGTCTGTTTCCCTGACCTGTGTGAACAGACAGCTTTGCTGGTAGTGACTGCAATGCTTGTTGTTTGTGTTTTGGCAGAATGATTGCAATAAACAGTGAATGATTTATTAATAACCTGCAAATAGCTGCTCACCAGCTGAGCAGGGGGATGTGTTTGCGCTCTCTCCTTGGCCACAGGAAGCTGCCAAAAGCACCAGTGTTCGAAGCTGACACGTTCAGCTGACAAACTGGGGTGTGCAGCTGCTGGGCCTGCAGTCACTGGGTGCTGAGGCTCGCCCCAAACCCAGCTGCTTTCATGGGGCAGCACCTTGGCTTTGGGAAGGGCTGCTCTGCTGGATCCATGCTGGCTCTCATAGTAGAAGATTGTGGAGGTGAGGAGTGCTCTGCCTGCAGCAGCCCCGTGAGCTTTGTGAGTGCTGGGGGACGTAGGTGAGGAGCTGCTGTCACCCCAAAGGCCAGCCCAGGGCAGTGCCTTGCAGCCTGCCCATTTCTCCCACACTGATGGCAGGAGTTGCCATTTCGCACCAAGTTGTCATCTCAGGCAGTGTGCAAGTATCACCTTTCCAGTTTTTCCAACATCTGTGCCTGTTGGAGTTTGAAAATTTGTGGGCATCCTTGCTTGGATCAGAGCAACTGAATTTTAGCTGTTATTTCCTTCTGTAAGTCCACCTTCATCTGGGTCCTGCAGGAGCTTTCACACAAGCTCCTGAACCATGAGGAGTTTAAAGGGAACGGGGAAGGGTTGGGAGAGGACGTGAGTGGCTCAGCTTCACCCTGCTACGGGAAGCTGGGACGATCTGGAGGATGAGGACAGTGGTGGGGAGTGAGTGAAGGACAGGCTGTGTTAATGGAATGGAACCCAGCCCTGTGGCATGGGGAACGACACCACAGGGTGGTGCTTGGCTGCATGGGATGTTTCTAGAGCCAGGCTAGGACTGTGGAATGGCCTTTCCAAGGAGCAAAGCACTATATAACAGTGAAAGTGGTGGGGGCAATTGCTTCAAGCACCCATCTCCAGGTGTGTGCAGCCTGTGGGAAGCAAACTGCACCTGAGATCCACTGCAAAGGAGTGTTACCCATGAGTGTAACCTTCCTCCAGACATTGTGTGTTTGTGAAAGCACCTGGATCTCTGCAGTGGAGCCTGGCACAGCATCCAAGCCAACAGGCTCCCTTTGGCAGCTGTAAGTCCAGAGAGCAGGAAGGAGTGTGAGATGTGCAGGTGGCTGGACTGGGAAACTCACACTCAGGACCTGGAAATGCTCCCTGCATCTGTGAGCGAGCCCAGGGTGTCAGCTCTGGTTCCCTGGGAAAATTGTCTGCAGGTGCCTTGTGATGGGTGGATGGGTTTGCTCTGCAGAAAAGGCTCTGTGGATGCCAATGGGATCTTTCCTGTGTGAACTCTTCCCCTGCATCTGCTTTCCCTGGACAAGTCCAATGTTTTACTGCTCAGGTTCCATTGTGAAGGTGAGGGGGTGTTGGAGTCCAGTTTGATTAGTCTGTGCTGCTTAGGAAGTGGCACTTGCTGCACCCTTGATAATGCTGTACTAAACTGGGTCATCTCCCATCTTTGGCTCCCCAAAGCCATGAGATTCTTTAGCATATGATGTTCCTGATGCTGTGACAGCCTGTGCTCCTCTGGTCCCATCACCCTGGGTGGGGGAGCCGGGGTTAATTCCTGCCTGCTGTCAGAACTAGCAAGTGCTTTGCATCCCAAAGTGCCACGGTCTGGAGGGGGACAGCTGTGTAACTCTCTCTTCTCTGAGAAGGAAGACCCTCTGAGGTGTTGAGCTCCCTGCTGCCCCTGGCCTGGGGCTGTTTGTCCTGTCCCTGCAGCCTTGGGAGCCCCTGGATTCCAGTGGGAAGCAGTGAGCATTCCTTTGCTTCTTCCCTTGGAATCAAGGTCTGCCTCACTCTCCACAGGCATGGCACGGCTGTGTCTGCACATTTGCTTTACTGCTAATGGAGCTGCTGCTTTACCCATTGGCTCCTGCATCCAGAAAGGGCTCACGAGAGCAACTGCAGCTTTTCCTTTGCTCCACAGGGCCACTCGAATGCCTGGGTAGCTGCAATGTTTGCTGGATTTCATCAGATCAAAGGCGCATCTTTCTTAATAGCCTGTGTAATTTTTTTCCAAAGGGACCCATTGCATTAAATCTTTAATCCAGCCAGCTGCTAAGGGAGAAGAGTCAGTCTCCCTGCCTTTGCTGTGGAGCTCTTGCACTGCCCTGATGTTACCCAAGAGGCTTTCCCCTTTGGAGTAGCTGGAGCTGGTGTAGTTGGAGCCTTTGGGGTGGCAAATGGCCTTGTTGCTCCTCTGCTTTCTCCCTGTCCTTTACTGTAATCCACATTCACTCTGTGTCAGGGAAGCAGGGTCCTCTCTGTGTTGTGTGCACTTGGGTCACATCAGTCGGAACAATGAGAGATAAACTGTGTAGGATTTGGGATGTGCTGTTGCAGGGCTCCTACCAAAAACCCTGTTCCAGCAGATTGCTTCTGCTTGTGATTTCTTTTATTTCCATGCTCAAAAATCCTTGCTTGTCCCAATTTCTTAAAGAGTTTCAGGGCTGCTGACTGTCATTTTTTGGCAGCTTTTTTCATAAAATGCCTTTCGGAAATGAGGTGACATTTTGCTGAGCCTGGTGCTGCCTGCCCTGCTCCTGGGCAGGGGAGAGGGAGGGCTCTGCTAACCCAGCTCACGCTGTCCCATCCTACTTGTGCTGATTTGACTTTTATGTTGCATTTGCTGCATGCTCTGACCTTTTCTTCCTTCCCGTCCCCTGCTTTCTGCCCTCACAGCGTTCTCTGTGAGGCAGGAGTAATTTGGGAGGAAAGCCTCCTACATTTTTTGTGCACAACCACGGGTGCAGCTGTTGGCTGTGCTGGCAATTGCCTTTGATAGACATTTGCAGGGACAGTGACCCGTGAAAGAGTAAATCAAAGACTCAAAGCTGGTGCCTGGGAGGCACCTTAATCTGATGTGTTCCTCTGCAAATAGTGGGCAGGTAACAAAGACACATCTGAAAATCAGGCCGAGTTCAGCAGGGGATGCAGCTTCCCAAGGAAAAGGGGCTTGAGGATGGCTGGACATCTTCAGACTTGTCATAGAATCATGGAATGTCCTGAGTGGGAAAAAACTCAAGAGGATCATGGAGTCCAACTCCTGGCCCTGCACAGGCACCCCGACAATCCCACCCCATGCATCCCTGAGCTCTGGCAGCCTTGGGGCTGTGACTGTTCCCTGGCGAGTCTAGATATCACTGGTCACCAGAGCTGCGAGGCTGGAGGGAGGTTATTGAGCTTGGATTGCACAGCTTGGCTCCTGCAGCTGGAGTTCTGCATGAGGCTTTTCTGTGGATGAAAAAGATGCTTTGCATCTTTATTTATTTATTTTTAATTTTTGTGTTATCCATTTTTATTTGCATCTTGATGCCCTGAAACAGCCTTAGCTCTGAGCACCTCTCTGTGATCTCATGGCTGGATTCTTGGGATGCCAGGACCTAATCTGGGCCCAGAGGAGTACTGGCCCTTACCAGAGCTGGACTCACTGCCTATGTCTGGAGGTGATTCAGGTGGATTTCAGCCATGACCAACCTCCCAGGCCATGGCACCCGATGTGGCAGAAGTACCCCATAGGTGACACCTGGCTCAGACACTGCCATTCCCGTGCTCTGGGCTGAGTGTCTGTAGCAGGAAAGCTGCTCCAAGTGCCAGAGCTGCCCTATCATCACTTCATCTTATTCCTGAGCCCTGTGGGGCTGCTTGTGCTGTTCCAAGAGCATTCATCCATGAGCGTTCACAGGTGTGGCTGCTCTGCTGGCAGCTCCCATCTCTGCCTGGCTGGGACAGCACCAGCCTGCCAGCACTGACAGTGTGGCCTGTCTGATGTCCTCTGGTACTTCCCACCTTCACTGCTTGTTTGCAATTTTCCTTGCTCCATGCATGAAATGCAGAGTGACCTTTTAAAATGTGTTCTTCTGCATGTGGGTGAGGGAAAGGTGAGCTTTGGTGGAAAGTGAATGGCTGGAAAGACACAGCTGAGTTGGAACCATGGCCCAGCTGGGCAGAGCCTGAGGATATTGGAGTGAAAAAGTTCCAGACTGGTTTTGGCAGCCTGAATGCTGCAGGGCAGCACAGGGTGGCCTTGCCCATCCATGGGAGCTGGCTGCCCTCGCTCTGTGGCCCTCCTCTGTCCATGCTCTGCAGCAGCTGATGTGAAGGAGCCCCAGGGGTTTGCTGAACATCCCCAAACTGCTGCTTCCTGTGGGGATGCTGTGGGCCCCAAGATGAGGGCAGAGCTGTGGTGGGACCCATGGAGATGAGCAATGTGAGGCTGCACCAGGGAAACCCATCAGCTTCTGAATTTAAAATGTGGCTGCCTGTGTTCAGCTTCTGCTTTTTATATGTTGCCAGAGGGACGCTGTGGGCAGATCTGGGTGATTTGGAACAACTCTGAAGAGAATGGTGAGGGCTCATGATTTTGGTAAGGTTGTGACTTCTTTTTCTAGAATTTCTTTTGAGGCCTTTGGGAGTAAAGAATTCTCCCTGCATGTTCCAGGCCCCAGCTGACACTTGTGGATGTGGACTGGGGGCTCACAAAGGTGCCAGCTCCTTCCACTGCAAGTGAAAGCTGAGGTGGGTTTGAGGGTCTGATAGTGGATGAGACCGTGATGTGACAAAAGGGCAGAGAGCTGCTGCCAGCGAGCTGGGGATCAAAGAAGTGACATTCAGCACTGGACAACTTGGGCTTAGATGCAATCTTCCTTTTTTCCTTCCTTTTTCTTGTTTTCCCCCTTTTTCTGTTGAGGTGTTACAGCTGGGGAAACATCTCCTGTGCCCTCAAGCCAGCCTGGCACCAGGTAGGGAGCTTTTGGCAACTGGGATAACCATGCAGGAAAGTAGAATCCCAGGATGGTTTGCGTTGGAAGGATATTAAAGCTCATTGCATTTCAGGGTTCCACTACCCAGGGTGCTCCAAGCCCTGCCCAGCCTGGCCTTGGGCACTGCCAGGGATCCAGGGGCAGCCACAGCTGCTCTGGGCACCCTGTGCCAGGGCCTGCCCACCCTCCCAGGGAACAATTCCTGCCCAATATCCCATCCAGCCCTGCCCTCTGGCAGTGGGAGCCATTCCCTGTGTCCTGTCCCTCCATGCCTTGTCCCCAGTCCCTCTGCAGCTCTCCTGGAGCCCCTTCAGGCCCTGGCAGGGGCTCTGAGGTGTCCCTGGAGCCTTCTCCTCTGCAGGTGAGCACCCCCAGCTCTGCCAGCCTGGCTCCAGAGCAGAGGGGCTCCAGTCTGGAAGAAGCCCAAGAGCCCTTCCTGAGAAAGCAGCACCTGAGCTTTGCTGCAGGGCTGAGGGAGGGGACACGTCCCGATGTTGACGGTGTGGGATTGCACAGTGCCGAGCCGCACTGCTGAGCTGTGCCTGCCGCTGGCGGCCCAGCCCTGAGCCCGCGGCCATTGCCGGGCCCTGGCCCGAGGCCTGGCCTCTCCCTCCAGCTCATCTGCCGTGGCTGAGCCTGGGCGCCTCCGAGCAGGGCAGGTTTGTGCGGCTGTCATGGTGCTCCCCGTCACTCCCACCTGTGTCTGCTGCAGGCCTGGGGCAGCGGGGGAGCCGGCTGTGCTGCCAGGGGGAGGCAGACAGTCGGATGGGGCTCTCCAGCACTGGGGGCCAAACCCCAGCTCCCCGAGCTGCCCGAGGGGCTGGCAGAGGCGGCTCGGCTGCTGCACGGGACACTGCAGCCGCTCAGCCCTGCAGGAGCCGTGCTGGTCCTACCCTCGGGCTGTGTGCTGGTGTCTCTGCACGCTGGGCTGAGCAACTGCTCACAGGAACGTGATGGACAGATCTTTGGTGTACTTCGAGTTTTCTTCCTCATAGTAAGGGATACTAAGGGATGGATTCCTTGGCATTTTAGCTGAAGACAACCTGGGTGTTCATACTGATGAGAGCAGATGTAGTAAATAGCCTGTTCTGTCACACACTTGTGATGCTGGTTTTAGGTATTTGACAGGGAGAACCACTGACCTCAGTGCCTTGTGCTCCACCATCTCCTCTCACATGGCAGCTGGTAACATGTAGAAATTTCCATTTCTAATTCACTTCCTCTTTTAAGCAAAAGGTGTTTCCCTCCTGTCAGTGGTTGCTGTTTCCTAGCAGTGGCTGTGCAGAGCACATGCTGTAAGTTATTTTTCTCACCACATTGACATCATGAGGTTGGAAGTTTGGAGGGTTTTCTGCTGTGGGACGTGGCTGAGATGCTGGACCTTCTTCTTCCACACTGCAGGCAAGGTGTGCTCTGCTTCCCCTGTGTCCTGGCACAGCTTGACACACCCCAGTGGGGTGTTCATAAAAGGTGTGCCTTACAGCTGTTGCCCCCTCTCTTTGGGGAAGAGCACTGAGTTCTGGTGGGAGCCCAGGGCATCTTTGACCCCAGCTGTTTGGCAGAACCCCCCTTGGCTAAACCCTCTGGCCAGCTAGCACTTAAATGTTGGGGTTTGAAAGTGCTGCATGTGCAGTAGTTATAGTGCCTTTCCTGGTGTGATGCAGGCTCTGGCAGGATCCTAGGATGCTTTGCAAGGGCTGGAGTGTTGTCTCCCTACAATTCTTCAGTGCACAGCTTCTCATTGCTCATCCCCTGGTGGGTGCTGGGACAAGGTTCAGACCCTCAGCCCTGGAAGGAGTCCCCTCCTTCCCCTGCCCCTGTGCTGGGTCCAGTGCTTGCCATGGGATGAGTCAGCTCACTCCAGTGCTGAGGCAGTGTGGTTGGACTGGGTTGTGTTTTGGTTCTTAGCAGATGAGCTGAGCTGAGTAATTTCTGCTCCTTTCTGCTGGTGGTGTGAGTTTCGTAGTGTGACACAGACCTGTCCCACAGCCAGTTCCCATCAGCCAGCACAGACACCTCCCTGGGGTTTCCCTTTGTCAGCACAGCAGCATCCTTTGAAGGCAGCAGCGAGCTACAGGTGGGAATGGAGGTGAGAAGAGCTGATGCTGCAGACTGTGTAGGATGGCAGGGTCTCTCTCCTTCTCCTCATCCTTTGTCCACAGCAGCAGCCTTGGTCTCACCACGCAGGGCTGTGGAGTTGGGTTTTAGCCATGCACTCCTGGCATGAGCATGTGGAGCAGGTTCCTGGAAGCAGCCGGGTTCCTCAGTGCTCATGCTGGAAAATGGAGGATCTCCTGGAACCCCAGTGTGTGGCTGCCCCATGCAGAGCTAATCCCACCAACTTCCAGGCCTGTGGGTGTCCCTGAGGTGCCAGAGCTTAGGGAGCTGATGTGAGTGCCCCAAGCAGCTCTGTGACTGGAGCTCTGTCCCTGCTGCCTGCACGTGGGCTGTGAGAAGGGGCAGCAATGCCTTGGAGCTGTATAGCACCAGAGTTCCTCTCAGGTAAGGAGTCTCACCATGCAATTTCTCATTTTGGTGGCACTGACCATCGGGGTAATTGTCTTTGTCCTGCCCAGTGGGGCTTTAAATATTTTACCTATATTGTGAAGGATCGGATGTGATTTGCTTTGTCAGTTGTCTTATTCTCCTGAAATAAGTCAAAGTATTTGTTTTCCTTTGGGTACTATTTGGGCTCTGTACTCTGGCAGTCCTGGAGGTTTTAATTTTACACAACTAGCATTTCAGAAGTTGTAGAGGTTTATTTTCACTTTGTTTTAATTAAATTGCTATAACCTGGGGGAAATCTTTGGCCTTAATTTAAATGGAAAGCCTTATTTTGAGTAGACCAAACATCCCTGTCTAGCTGGTGATTGTGCTGTTCAGAGTTTTGACAGGAAAAGTTAAAGTTTTACTCCAGGCTTGAAAGTTTGCAATCATTGACTGCAACAGGCAGGGCCAGCTCAGTGGTGTAAGAGGATTATGTTAATCTATTGTTTGGGGAAGAAGTAAGATTTTAATAGATTCTGTTTTGATGGAGAAATGAAATAATTACTGCTTGAGAGGTGAAAAGAAAATGGTTGGAAATAGAAAGGGTGCCTGGTGTTGAATCCTGGGCTTGATGAGGATGTCTGCGCCCCTCTGGGCCAGTGCTTCCTGAGGGATGTGGTGCTTGTTTGGGGAATAGGGAGGATTCAAATTCCCCTGGGGTCCAAGCACCATCTCCTCCTGGGACAGCCTCTCTACCACACCAACCCCAGCTGCCAGGCTGGGTCTGCTGCCAGTGCTCAAAGGTCCGGCTTGAGTTGTGAAGCCCTGGGAAGGAGAGGTGCTCAGGACTGTGCCTCCATGGCCATAGGATCAGTGGAAGGACTTCATAAAAGTCAGAGAGAAGCTTGAGCCTGTGGATGAGTCATTTCCCAGAGAGGCTGTGGCATATTTGGTGATTTTTCCCTGTGAGGGTGGGCAGGCCCTGGCACAGGGTGCCCAGAGCAGCTGTGGCTGCCCCTGGATCCCTGGCAGTGCCCAAGGCCAGGCTGGGCAGGGCTTGGAGCACCCCGGGATAGTGGAAGGTGTCCCTGCCATGGCAGGGGGTGGAACGAGATGGACTTTAAGGTCCCGTCTAACCCAAATCATTCTGTGATTCCCTGATTCTGTGATTTATCCATAATTCCCTTCCAAGCAGGCCATGCCAAGTGCTGAGAGGTGAGATGGTCATCCAGCTCATTTTGTTGTGTATGAGGTGGTCTCCTATGCCTGGCTGTTAATTGAATTTTGATCCCCCTCCCTGCCCTGGTGAGCCTCCTGAGGGGACATCCCAGCCATGGGCAGTGCCCGGCAGTCACAGGTGGTTTAGGAAGCTGTGGGCACACAGCTGGGGTGAAGGGAGCAGCAGAGGCTCACTGAACAGCCACCAGGAGGAGTGGGGACAGCACAACATGCAGTGAAAGTTGTGTGGCTGGGGTGGCTTTGCCCCACGAGCTGGCAGCTGGGCACAACCCCTCCGTCCCTTTTCTGCTTCATCTTTGCCCAGCCACAGCACTGTGAGTTCTGACCCCTTTTGGGAAGCCTCTGGGGGAGGGGTTGTGTGCTTGCTAAGAAAACCCTTGTAACAGTTCCCCTGGGCGTGACAGGGGTGGTGGGGGACACAATTTTCAGGAGCCAGCTGTGGGAGGGGGCTGCTCCTCCTTGGATCTCTGCTGTCTGTGGGATGTCGGCAGCTGCATCGATCCAGTCCCCTGCTCTCCCAGCCTGGAGACTGCTTGCTCCATATTGATTATCATTTTTTTTTCTGAAGGCTGATGAAGTTTGCTGGGCTCTAATTGCATGAATTATTCTCCTTTCCATTTTCTGAAACCCTTGATCATGTTAATGCATTTTCCAATTTTTGCTTTGGGTTTTGCCAGGGCTTGTTTTTCAGGGAAAAAGAACAACTGGTATGCAGTGAGCTGGGTCTGTTCCCAGGCTGCTTGAGTAAGTGGGGATTATACATGTCCCAGTTTGTCCCACTTGGGCAGGATGTGGGGGGTTTGTCCCTTTTGATTTGAAAGAATGATAGAATTACAGAATGTTCTGACTTGGATGGGGCCCATGAAGATCATTGAGTCCATCCCCCAGACTGCACAGACACCCCAACAATCCCACCCTGTGCATCCCTGAGAGAATTGTCCAAACACTCCTGGAGCTCTGGCAGCCTCGGGGCTGGGACCATTCCCTGGGGATCAAATGAATTTTGGGTGGATCTCAAGCAGTGTGGGGGCAGAGCCAATGGGGCCACACTGGGGAATGGCTCAGCAGAGACAGCACCCCTTGCCCATCAGACAGCCCTGCCAGCTCCAAATGTCCTCAAGTTACCCTGCCTTTGTTTCTCCATTGGCTATGTTTGCTCCCATCACCTCACTGCTGATGTTTTAGACTTTCTTAAGTCCTTTTGAACTCAACAAATGATTTTTAGGAGGTATCAACCAATTTTCTCTCTTTTTTTTTTTTTTTTTTTGTCACTTAGCAAGCATTTAAAGGCCTGTGTGACCTCCAGCTGCCTGTGCTGCTGGCTGCTTTTCCCTGCCCTTATCTCTTCCCTGCAAGCCTGAGCCAGGTTTTTATGCAGCCGTCGGGGAGCAGCACCAGGGACAGCCCTGCTTTGGGAGGTAATTATCCCTGTGTGCCCATGATTTAACTGCACAGTGCTGCCAGTGGGGAGAACCTTTTGAAGTGGGATGAAATAACCTGGCGATTTCCATCCGGGGGTTAAAAAGGGAATTGGATTTCAGGAGCATGCATGTCCCATGCTGCTCCAAAAAGGGATAGCTGCTGGTCAGCTGCTGCAGGTGGGCTAGCACTGCATCAGCACCAGCATCTCTGTGCTGGTGGCTGGGGCTGCCTCTCTGCTGCCATGCTGGATTTGATGGTGATTCCACTTCTCTTCCTGGGTGCTTCTCTGGGAAGGTGAATTTTCATAGAATCATGGGAAGGACCCACAAGGATGGATCATGAGTCTAATTCTCAGCCCTGCAGACACCCCAACAATCCCACCCTGGGCATCCCTGGCAGTGCTGTCCAAACGCTCCTGGAGCTCTGGCAGCCTCAGGGCTGTGCCCATTCCCTGGGGAGCCTGGGCAGTGCCAGCATCCTCAGGGGGAAGAACCTTTCCTGATATCCAACCTGACCCTCCCCTGGCACAGCTCCAGCCGTTTTCTGTCCCTGGTCACAGAGAGCAGAGTTCAGAGCTGCCCCTCAGGAGGAGCTGCAGCCCTGGCGAGCTCTGTGCTCCATCTCCTCCAGCTGAACAAACCAAGTGCCCTCAGCTGCTCCTCCTGTGGCTTCCCCTTGAAACCCTTCCCCATCCTTGTAGTGCCGTGCTCTCCCTATGTGATTCTATGTTATTTCCAGGAAAGAGGGTATTTTAATTTAATTTGAGAATGAGGGTATTTTACCTTAATTTGGGCAGCACATCTGGGTTTGTTGCTGGAATTAGAGAGGTTGTGCTAAGTGATACATTGGGTAAATCAGTAAATTGATGTGGCTGGCTCGTGGTAGGTACCGGCATGGAAGTGTGTGAGTAATGCAATAGAGCTGGCAATTACAGCAAAGTGCCTGCTTAGACTGAAATTATTGAGCCTCTTGCACACTCTGCACTTTATTACAGCTGTGTTGAGATGTAGCACTTCCCAGAGGGCCCCACAGCTCTGCCAGCAAGTGTGTCACTCTCAGATCCATGCTGTTCCCAGGAGTGGGCTCCAGGAGCCTCCAGAGGTGTTTCTCCAGGGTGCTGGGCACCAGAGAGGACCTGCAGTGTGTTGTGCCACTGTGGGCTCATGTTTGCACAGAGCATGGGCACATTTAGAATCATAATGAAATGCTTTGATGAATTCTGGATGGAATAATTTAGGTTGGAAAAGTCCTCCAAGGTCATTGAGTCCAACTGTTACCTCAGCACTGCCAAGGCCACTCATGTAGCCTCACAGAGAGGAATTTCTTTCCAATATCCCATCTCATCTTGCCCTTAGCCAATGGGAAACTATTCCCTCTTGTTCTGTCACTCCGAAGTCCCTCTCGAGCTCTCCTGGAGCCCCTTTAGGCCCTGCAAGGGGCTCTGAGGTGTCCCTGGAGCCTTCTCCTCTCCAGGTGAGCACCCCCAGCTCTGCCAGCCTGGCTCCAGAGCAGAGGGGCTCCAGCCCTTGGGACATCTCCATGACCTCCTCTAGGTTTTTTCCAATGTCTCTTGTGCATCTGTTTCTTAAATCAGTTCATACTCGCATTTAACATATTTCTTCACAGGCACATGTTGGTAATTGGTTTTGAACACCCTGTGAAATAATGTATTCCAATTTTATTTTTATAGCTGTCCCAAAACATTTGATGATTTTCTGGTACGCTGCATTAACCAGCAGTGAAAAATTTGGCCTCAGTCACTGTGGGTATGTTTAAAATAGAGTGGAAGAAGTTTACTTCCTAAACTCCAAGAATTAGTGCTTAGAATTAAAAAAAAAAGAAAAAAAAAGGTGTTTATCAAAATTCTTCTGAATTGGCTGAAAGATTTGACTGGGAGCTGATGTGTGACATCAGTGGCCAGTTTTCAGCAGTGTGGAAAATTCCTGCCCCAAAGTCCTTTGAGGTCCCCATGGTGCCTGCAGGTGACTTCCTAGGTAACTTGGAGGGGCTGGTCCCTCTCCAGCTGGCACTAAGGGGATCATAAGAAATTCTCTTCCATCTGACCTGAGGACACAGATGTTCTTGGAGGATTAGGAACCTTCCTCTCACCCAGTTTTGGGTATCTCATCAGGTATTTTTTCCCTGTGGGGAGAGGGACTCTGATGACAACAGATAGAAACTGGGTTACGATGAAATGACCCCTTTGCCACAGGACAGGCAGCAGTGCCTCCTATTCTGGCTCTGTTCCTGATGAGCTGCTCAGGCTCCAGCACCTCCTTTGGCCCACCTCGCAGCTTTTCTAGACTGTTCTGCTGTTGTCACTGCTCAATGTCACACATTCAGTCTAGGACTGCATTTGTGCATCCTGCTGGGCTCTGTTCTCTGCATTGCTGGAGTTCCGCTCTCCAGGTATCAGCCAGCCTGGGAAAGGGACAAAAAGAAAGGGAGCCTTAAACCAGCCAAGGTTTTGCTTATTGAGATAGGGTTGCTGCTCCCATGATGGCTTAAACCTGTTTTAGTTGCTTCCCCCACACATTGGGAGGTTGGGTACTGGTGAGCATCCCCCGTGCTGTCCTGGGGGAGGGATCAGCTGTGGGAAGCATGGCTGAAGGAGGAACAGGATGGGCTCTGCCTCAGCTGCTGAGTGGCTTTTAGGGATGCAGCTCCCCAGAAGAGTCAGGGCTGGAAGGTTGGTGTTTAACTGGTGTTGAGTGGTCTAGGTGTGGAGTGAGCCCTGGACAAATACAGTTAGGGTCCTTTTGGACTGTAAGAGCCGATGGAAGAGCTGTCAGCTCAACAGAACCTCCTTTTCCTCTTTCCCTCTTTCCCTGCTTCTGCCTATCCATATTTAAGAAGTGTAATTGGAGCAAAAGCTGCTTGGGAAGCCACAGAGATGTAACCAGATCTGGTTTGCTCACAATGGGCTCAGGAGCACAGGGACTGGGGGCTGCAAGAATGGTGCAAGGGCCACCTTCCAGGGCTCTCTGGCTTGTCCCACTGTGCTCGCTGGCCACAGGACCTGGCAGAGAAGCTTCCCAGTTCACACGTAGGGTGTCTGAGCTGCTGGGATGTAGCTCTGATGATTTCTGCCTGAAAAAGCACTGTGGTTGTTTGCAAGCTGGGACCAGTGCTGGTTCCCATATCTGTGATGGCTTCATTGTGTTTGGAGGGTTCTGAAATGGGGAATGTTGGTCTCTAGGGCCTAAAGCAGTATATACACAAGAATGTGTGAGATGACCCAGACAACCAGGCTGTGTTTGACTTGTGGATATTTTCTCCTCCCAAATGGTGCAGCTAGAGGTGTGAGATGTCTGTGCCGGGGCTGGGTGATGGCTGTGCAGCCGTGCTCAGCATCCCCCAAGTCCCAGTGCTGTGCGGGTTCTGATTCCTGCTCTAACATCTCCTCCACAGCTCCTCTTAAAAATCAGTTTATGTCTCTGCAAATTAAACCACTGTTTCGCTTATGAAGTGTTTCATTCCACTGATAAGTGGAAGTGGGAAGCTGTTGCATCGCTGAGTGCGTGGCTGCAAACCCCAGCACAGCAGATTGTTAATGTGAAATTAGAGAGTTCAGCAATATCTTGGCAGATTGCCTCTGCTGCCTAATAGGAGGCACTGAGCTCCTCTGGGAGCCAGTTGGTGTCACAGCCCTGTTTGAAGGGCTGACCACCCTTCTTTGAGCAAGGATGGGCCTGAGGGCTGTTCCATGTCCTTGGGGCAAAGGAGACAGCCCTTCCCTTGCCCCAAGGCACCAGAACAAAAGCAGAGGCTATAACTCAGGAATGATGTGGGAGCTGTGCTGCCTCTGCGCCATCACTGGTTGTGCTTTCAGCCAGATGGGTCCCAGGCAGCCTGGTCCAAGGTGACTGGGAGGGCTGTGGGGCTGGAATCCCCTTTTTGGGCACAGATGGAGGTGTTTATGGAGTTGTCTGAGCTTTCAGGCATTGGTACCTTCAAAGCCACCGTCCCCAGCTTATCCGGAGATTTCATGAAGGTGGCATTTCCTCCTGTTTGTTTTCCAAGTGCTGGCACTGTTGGGCTCACAGACTGAGCTCTGCAACCTTGTAGGGAGCCTGACTCCCTGCCAAGAGCTGTGGCTCCTACCTGCCCCCCACCGCAGGGTACTGCAGGAATGTGTGGTGTCCCTGGCTTAGGGTGTCCCCCATGCAGCTGGAATGCTGGGCAAGTCTCCCTTGCTCCTTGGATTTTGTGTCCACCAGTCTTTCGAATCGTCCTGCTGTTTTTTTTTCCTGAAGTCTTCCAAATTGCCCTTTTGTCCCCAAGCAGTTTTGCTTTGCAAATGCCAAAGGAGGATCCCTGAGGCAGCCTCGCTGCTGCTCTGTCCTCCCAGGTGGTGGGAGAAAGGGGGAAAGTGAGGGATTCAAATTAACGCCGCTCTTCCTCTCCACTCTCCCTGCTGCCCTGTCCAGCCCCCTCTCCTGTTGCCTTGGCATAGCCAGGAGCAGGTAACATCACCGCTGCCAGGTGACCCCGCTGTCCTGCTCACGCTCCAAGGTGTGTGTGCCTCAGCGCAGTTTCCTCCGGGAGAGCCGCTGCTGTGCCTTTTCCCATAGCGGGGAAACAAGAGTTTGTCCTTTTCTGCCTCCCCTTCTCTGATCTCCCCCTCGGCTGCTTCCAGCTGTCTCCTGCCGGCCCCCTCTGCTCGCCCGGTCTCCTCCGCTCTGCTCCGGCTCCTCTGACCTCCTTTGACGTGTTGCATTTCACCGTGGTCGGTAACGGGGAGCTGATGGCAGATAAGCGGGGTGACAGTGTTACCGGCTCTGGCTGCGCCGCACGGAGCCAGCCGGCGGATGCTGTGCCCTCGGCACAAGCCCAGCGATTCGGGGAAGCGCCCTGGACCCCTCCCGGCTGCGGCGGAGCCCATCGGAGGGAGAAGGTGGGAGCCGGGGGAGGGTGGCTGTGCGGAGCAGTGCGTGAGCAGCTTTATTTCCCCAGCTGCGAGAGGGGAGCAGCCCCGCTCTCCCTCCCCGTGTGTGCCAGGGAGGAGGTGCCCGGGGACCGTCTCCCTGCCCGATGGAGGTGCCGGCAGGGTCCCCCATGGCCGCGGGGCCCCTCCGAGCATCGCCAGCCCCCTGCTTTGTGTGCAGGTCTGCGGCGGCTCGCTCCGTTAGCCGGCATGCATGCCCGGAACGGGGAGCAGGGAGTGGGGATGGTGCAAACGGATTATCCCCCCCTAAAAAGCGCGGGCGGGGACGGTGACGGGGACGGTGACTCTGCCGGTCACACGCAGCCGGCGGGGGCGGCTGCCCGGTGTCCCTGGGCCGTGCTCCGTGGGGCGCACCCGGCTGCTCAGGCATTTAATTCCAAGGGGAAAGCTGAGCCAGAGTCTACAGGCAAAGAAAGAAAATAAGGGAGGACGGAAGTGGAGGTCAGGAGGGGCTTTCGGCACGGATGGCCGTCCCTGGTGGTGAGGGGCTGCTTGCAGGGGATGGCTCTAAGCAGGGAAATAGCAATGAATGCAGGTTTTTTATTTTTTAACATGGCATCCACACCAGAGGGATAAAAGGGTGTTCAGGGAGCCTGGGGCTCTGCCAGCTGAGTAACCACCAGTTTTCCTTGCTGTTTCCTCTCTTGGCATGGCTGGGAGTTGCCGTCAGACGCCCCTTCCCCTGGATATGCTTCACTGACTCGGTCTGGTTTTGCTCCGTGGGGCTGGAGCAAGGTTTGGGTGGTTTTTTCTGAAGCCCCTGTTTTTTCTCCGCCCAGCTGGCGTCAGGCGCCGAGGATGCAGAGACAAGTGCTCCTGACTAGGGGAGGGCTGGCAGGAGAATTTCCCTTCGGGTTCGCAGCATCCCCATGTCTGCTGTCTGCTGTGGAAAGGCTTTGTGCTGGAGCGTGGGGAGCAGAGCTCACAGGTGACCTCTAACTGGATCAGCCTCGCTTGCTTTAAATGCCTGTCCCTCTCCTTGGGCTCAGGTGTTTGGTGACAGGCTGGAAAGTCATGGTAGGTGGGTGCTGCTGGCAGCTGAGGGTGCCTTCTGCTCTGGAAAACAGGGAGGGAGGAAAACTGGTGGACTCTGAATAGCCTTGGGAAGAGCAAGCGGGGATCTTCTCCACGCTGTAAGAACAGACCCTTTGGAAATTCATCTGAGCAGCCAATTTCTTGGGGTTTCTCATCGCCTCTGAGATCAAACCCCATTCCCTTCCTCATCCGAGGGCCACCACAGCCACGCTGGGCCACCTACTCAGAGGGCAGCTCCTCCACCTGCCCAGTGCCACTCGCCGTGGGGGCTGGCAGACCTGTGCCAGTGCTACCGAGGGACTCTTTCCAGCGAGCACTTTTAATTTTTCCTCTTCCTTCTTCACTCAGCTCTGCAGCATCACATGAAATACCTGTGCAGCCGCCAGCTGCCCTGAGCTGTGACCTGCGCTTGGCTCAGGGAGACAGGACTTAGCACCCTCCAGATCCGAGGGCTCGCTGGAGCACACTGTGGACTGTCCAAGTCACTGGTGGTGGCTGAATTCCTGCCCTGCGCTGGGTCCCTCTGGCCCCGCTCCCTCCCGGTGCTGAGCGCACGGGGCAGCAGGCACAGCTGGGGTGTAGCATGCACGAGTGTGCAGAGGGACGCAGGGACACCGGCGGGAGCCATGGCTTCATTTGGGAAGCTGACGGAGTATTTCAGCCTGAGGAAGTCGAGGCCGGAGCTGCGCTCCAGGCGCTGGGGCCGGCGGAGTGGGAGCTGCTGCTGTAGTGTCACCGAGTGCAGGTATGGCGTGGCAGCACCCCAACTGTCCTGGTGCCTCCATGCGTGCCCGGGGGCTGTGGGGTGCATTTGCAATCCTTGCTTTCTGTTTACCTCTCTTGGGGCTGGGAGGGGGCTGGGAGCAAGCCAAGGGCTCTGGGAGCGTCACCCCGTTCCTGTCTGGGGCTCCCACACAGCTCATTGCTGCGGGATGTCTCTGGCAGGCTCTGTGACCTGGCATCTGTCTCTCTGCCTAGGGCACGTCCCGGTTGTCGGTGGCACATCTTGGGTGTCTGCTGGGTGACCACATGCACCTGTGCCTGCCTTCCTCTGCCTGGTGCTCTCTGTTGTGCCACTGCACTGTCCCCTCATTAGAGGAGCGAAGTCATTGCACCAAAATTGCCCTTCCCTCCACCTGCCCCGTGCAAAGATGTCTCTGCAGGGGCAGCAAGAAGTCGCTTCTCAGGTGAAATGAAATCTGTGTGTGTGAGGTGCTGATGGAGCCTCCTGTCACGTTGGAAGGGTCTGGGTAGTGGAGAGGGGAGCTCTTCTGGGCAGAGAGACACACGGCTCATCTGCAGCTTGTTTGGGGTATGAATTGATGAGGGGATCACAGTGGGGATGGGGAAGATGGCTTTTGGGCTGACTGGAAATTCTCTAGGAGTGTGCGAGTGCTCAGAGTTGTGTTGGGGGGGTTTGCACACATCCTTGTTTTGCATGTAAATACAGTTACTGCAATTAAGAAAATTGCTCTGTGCCTGGGTGGCTTCTCCTTGGATGTTTTGTGCAGCATGTAGGACAGAGCTAGCATTCAGTGCTGCTCTGGGCTCTTCCCCATTTGTGTGGGCTCAGCCTGAGCAGTGCATCCCCAAGTCTCCTGCTGACCTGCAGTTGGTGCCTCCCTGCTGCTGTGGGGTGTAGGTCTGTGTAGGGGACACACAGGGCAAAAAGTGACACCAAGGCGTTCGCTTACCTTCCTCCCTGGCTGCTGAGTACTTTGTGCTCTGTAAAGGTAATTAAAATATCTACAGATTCAAATGAAGTTGGAGCCCCTCCTGCTGCTGCCTGTGCTGCTGCTGAGACAGTGAAGCGTGCACAGCCACCGCTGTCTCCCCTCTTCCCTCAGTGGCTGAAGAGGAGTCGCCTCTTCCCCGCTCACTCGTTTCTCCGGAAACATTCCTGGCAGAGCCAGGAGCTTTGTTCTGTTGCTTTTTGGCGTTGTGGACAGAAGCCCTGGTTTCTGCCCTCAGGTTTTTGCTGTCCTGCTGTGGAGCTGGGTGTGAGGAAGGTCTGTTGTCCAGGTGCTGCTGGGCACAGGGCGTGCCTTTGCTGTGTGCAGCCAAGCATGTGCCAGTGCCTGGCCCAAGGAAGAGGAGGAGGTGCCACCCCCATGCACAGGGTGCTACTGTCCTGAGCCTTGGGGTTTGGAGTGAGTTGGGTGGTTTTCTCTGCAATGGGAGATGTTGTGGTGCCTTTCTAGCTCTGGGACATGAGCCGTGCAAAGGTGGCATTGATGGTGTGTAGCTCGCGTACCAAATTTTCCTGGGGATGCTGGCTATGGATGTGGGACTCTGAGCAGCCTGCTCTGGTGGAAGGCATCCCTGCCCATGGCAGGGAATGGAATGGGATGAGCTTTAAGGTCCCTTCAGCTCAAACCATTCTGTGTCTGAGTTGTCCCCTCATGCAGGACTGTGGCTCACTGTGCATGAGATGTGGCCACCAAGGCCACTGCCCATCAGGGCTTAGTGCCGTGTGGGGCTGATGGACCCCCTTCCCCCAAGCAGAGATCCTGTGTGTGCCCAGCTGCTCTGGTGTGGCCAAGCTCAAGTTGCACGGGGCTGTGTTCTGCCTGTTTGGCCCCTGGGCCATGCAGCTGCTCCAGGGCAGCTCCAGGGCAGCTCCTCTGGGTTGGATGCGAGTGTGTGGACAGATTTCCTGTGTCCCTGACCCCCACAGTGACAGGGCTCGAGTGCACCTGTGGATACCAAGCCCATTCCCTTGATTGCTGCAGCTGATTATGAAAGTAAAACTAAGTGTTGATTGAAGTGTGGGAAGCTTTGAAATCAGTGTCACTTGTCACCCCAGCTGCTTGAGCTTCTGCCTGTTCCCCCCCACCCCCCAATGTCTGTACCTTGAGAAGCCCCAGGAAATCTCCATGGCTGAGATCCAAAAGCCAACACAATGCAGCTGCTGCAATGTCTGGCCCTGCCCTTGCTCTAGATGGTGCTTCTTCCAGCTCTGCTGATCATCTTTCTGCTTTTACTTCATTTCCTCACTCTGTTGTGGGCAAGTGAGGCAAGGAGATAAGATCCTCAGCTCCCACATTTCCACATGCATGGAGATGCCAGAGGTCCTGCAGCCCAGGTTCAGTGGGGTGATGTCTAACAGCCCTCAGCAAAGCCCTGCCCTGGTCTTGCTCAGGGCACCAGGCTCCCACCACACTTCCCAAGGCTGCATAATCCCCTGGGACCACAGGGAACAGACGTAGGCAGGTACTCAGTCGAGAGCTTGCACTGACTGGAGTTATTAAATTCTAAATATAGTGGTCCCACGCATTCTCATAGGACCCAACAGAAATCAGCAGGTGTGCAGTTACGGTTTTAAATAATATTCCTGCATTTTTAAACTACGCCTCCAGATAAGGCAACATGAGTGAGCTGGGATGAGTAAGTCTGCTGGGCTTGAGAATTTGTGAGCTCAGACTTGTGCGCAGAAGTGGAGCCCTGCAGGAGATCATCTCACTCAAGGTGCTTTTGGGCAAAGGCGCTGCTTGCAGGAGCTCTTCAGCCTCTGCCCCCTGCTCTGCCCCCAGCTGTGGCACAGAGTGTGTCCCAGCCCTGTGCTGCAGGAGGGGCTGTGGCACGGCTGCCTCCTGTTATTAAGTCATCGCCTGGACAGTTGTCCCAGGGCCTGGGATGCCCCAGGTGTGACAAACCAGGGGATCAGAGTGTCCCCTGGGCAGCTGTGCTGGGACAGGGCCTGGCAGTGGGAGTGAACGCCCCAGCCAAGCCCAGCCCAGGGGAGAAGCTGATTTAATTGCAGCAACTTTTTTTCTGTCTAGCAGGGACAGTGATGGATGAAGGAGAAACTCCAGGTGACAGGCTTGAGCAGGGCTGCTCCATGAGGGATGAGAGCCCAGGGCATGGCAGGGATATGAGGATTTGTCTGCAGAACTGGGTGCAGGTGCCTGTGAGTGAAGCACAGGAGGGACTCAGGGTGGTTGCTGAGGTCTGGGGGTTGTTCTTTATGTTACCTTGTGGTGCCAGCCTTGAGGTACTTGTGCCCAGCTCTGTGTGTTGTCTGGAAAAGCACAGGGGCTCCACTGCGGGATGGAGGAGAAAGGGATGGGAAAGGCAAGTTATACTATATAGCTCTTCTTTAAGTGAGCTGTTTGTAAACTGAAAGGTCTGGACAACTGATTTGGGGTTCCTGCAGCTTTTGCAAAGTGGATGAGGACATCAGTGTTGTGTTGTTGTGCTGTCACTGGGCTAGGAGAACAGCGCTGCCTGCTGTGAATGAGCCAGGGGGGTTCCAGGGTGGGCTGGAGCTCTCTGGAGAGTCGTGGCACTTCCCAGGCTGCTGTTTGTGCCAGGACTGCTTAGCAGTGAGCCAGGCTGGCAGAGCACTGGGCTGGGCCCATGGGGGCCTGCTTGGATTCTGGGAGGACAGGGATCCCATGTCAGAGTTAATGGGTGTGGGAGAATTTCTCAAGGACTCTCTTGGAGCTGCTCTCAGTCTGGGTGCAATGCAGGAAAGCAGAACTGCCTGAGAAGGCCAGTTCTATCACCACAGAGGTGACCTGCAACAGTAAATAATTAATTTTAAAAATCATTAAAAATTGCAATTGAAAGTTGTTAAAATCCCAAGTCCCATCCAGAGGTGGCTTTTGAGAGAAATTTCTCCTCTAGGCAGGGATTTGGGGACTGAGTCAGTGGCTTTCACTGTTGGCTCAGAGCTCTTCTGATATAGATCCATTCCCTGGGTTCAGGAAGTTGATGCCTGTTCCCTCTTTGACCTCTCCCCTTCTCTGTGGTCCCCAGAGCCCCACAGGGTCCCCACAGAGGGGCTTTGATGAGCTCCTCTGGAGATCACTGCCTGGTTATGGAAAAGAAGATATTCAGGGTATGGGAATAGAGGGGGAAATTTGTGCCAGGGTTTGGATCATGCATTCTGCTCCTGGGGGCACCTTCAGCTCTGGAGGCAGCAGAGCTGACAACCCCAAAAACCTGAGGGTGAAGACCCTACGTCCTCAGTGGGCTCCAGGAGAGGAGCTTTTCTTCTGGCTTGGGGTGGCCTGAGGTATAAGCCAGGGAAGTTCAGTGTGGGAAAGGGAGAGGACTATGGCTGTGCTGGGCCTGCAGGGTGGCAGCTTTAGGGTTCCGCTGCCTTTTTTCTCTCAGTACCCGAACTGGAAGTTGGTGTTAATTAACAATGAATTAGATTGTGTAAGAATCAAATTACGTAAAAAATTCCAAGTTGCTTGGCCTGTTTTTGCCATGTCATTAGATGATTTCCAGCTGAAGGAGGGGTGCTTGGGGTCATCTTTGCACTCCTGGGGTCAGAGGTGGGTCCAGGTGTTCCTGTTGCTCCCAGGGTCAGAGCCTGTCCCAAGCCTTGTGGGAAGCTGGACCAAGGAGCTGCTTTTTGCCATGGGGGGCTGTTACCTCCTCTCCTTTAGGGGTCTGTTCCACACTGATATCCTGATTCATGTCCTTGCTGTGCAGTGTGATGGGCTTTGAGGTGGGAAGGGGTAGTGGGGAATGTTTTCCTGGCAGGATTGTGCTTAGTTGTTTTTGGGTGCTTAAAAATATCTCTTCAGCTCTGACAGCACGTCTGTGTTCAAGCACATGATTGTGGTGGGGGGCAGGAGGAAATGGCAAGTTTTGGGGCTGGGAAATTGTACTGAGGGAACAATTCCTGTGTTAGCAGCACACAGCATGAGCCAGGTAAAGATGGCACGTAAAGATACCCAAAGGGGCAACTCTGTGGGGCTGTCCTACATGGCTGAGAGTTTGACTGCCTTTTGCTGCTTTGTTTTTGGCACATTTTGAACAAAACCTTTCTGCTTCCAAATGATGTCGATATGGAAAGATACCTGCATTTTAAAGGAGAAAACTAGTAAGGAACTTGGAAGTGTTTTGGGTTAAGTGGAAAGTTTACACTTGGAATTAGTCAATAAAGCGTTTGTGACACTTAGACTCCAAACTTCCCAGTGCTCACACCTCCCTTGCCTGCTGAGATGCCAGCAGGTAAATGTGTGTGGCTGCCTGGATTCCCATTTTTTGCTGCAACAGATCATTGTAACTTATTAACAGATCGATGTCCATGGCCACTGCATGGAAGTGGGCAGTGCTGGTGCTGGAAGTCCTAAATCCAGTGTTGGTGACTCAGCCCATGCCTGCTTCACAGAGGTGCTGAGCACCCATTAATCCTCTTAACTGGAACAGGCAGCCCAGCACTTCTGCAGTTTAGCTGGACAGGAATGAGGGAAAGAGCTCCAGGAGCTGGAGCTGGGAACTTCACCCTCATTCAGCTGGAGGTTGGGAATCTGATGACAGGTGTTGGGGTGCCTGAGGCTGCACAGCTCTGTGTGGGGCTGTCTTCAAGGGCAGCCTGTGTCCTCTTGGGTGAGGCTTGTTTGAAATGATGCTCCAAAGGCTGGAGCCCCTCTGCCATGGAGGCAGGCTGAGAGCTGGAGAAGAGAAGGCTCTAAGGAGACCTTAGAGCCCCTTCCAGTGCCTAAAAGGGGATTATAAAAAGAAGGAGAGAGACTTTTTACAGTGCAGACAGTGACAGGACAAGGAGGAATGGGTTTAAACTACAAGAGGGGAGATTCAGATTAGGTATTGGGAAGGAAATGTTCCCTATGAGAGTGGGCAGGCCCTGGCACAGGGTGCCTACAGAATCTGTGGCTGCCCCTGGATCCCTGGAAGTGTCCAAGGCCATGTTGGACAGGGCTTGGAGCAGCCTGGGACAGTGGGAGCTGTCCCTGCCCATGGCAGGAGGTGGGATGAGATGGGCTTTAAGATTCCCTCCCAACCCAATCCATTCCATGACTCTGTGCTGTTTCCCACCTGCCCTGTGTGGTTTGGCCTGGCGGGGTCACTTGTGAGCCCCATCTCTCTCAGTGCTGGAGTCTGTGGTGGCTGCAGGACTGAGCCTTTCTCCCCTCTCCTCTGTGCCAGCCTCTCCCCAGGCTGTGTCCCCAGTGTCTCATGACGATGACAAGCCATCAGACGTGCACAACTGTGAGCAGAGTGGCAGTGCCACGGGAGGAAATGACATTTAGCTTTTGTTGCTTGATTGAGCTGCCTGGGTTTTGTATATTAAACCCAAAGAAGCCTTTTGGCTTTGTTCCCGCTCCTGTTTGCAGCACCGTGCCTGGGATCCAGCAGGAAGGGGCTTGGGGAGCAGCATGAGAAAAAAAATCTGTCTCCCCATCAAACCTGTCCTTGCAAGGGCCCTCTCCACCAAATCTTGACTTATCCTGGTTCTCTGTGGTTTCTGTGCTCTGGTGGACACCTGGGTGCATTCCCAGGTCCAGCCCCCACTGATATGGTCTCAGTTCCACAGAGCTCCTGGTCTCACTCTGGGCTGTGGCTCTGTCCCCTCCTGTGCTGTTGGGGTGCAGGGGGAGGTGATGTGGACAGAGCCAGGGAAGTTCTGGGCCTCTGACTGTTCCTGCTCCTCAAAAACCTGCTCCCATGGCTGTGTGTAGAGAGATGTTTAAGATCTGTCCCATAAAAGTGCATGTATGTGTGGCCTGGGAGCTGGTGGGGAAAGCCTCTTGGATATGACAGACTTGAAAGCGCATCTGAGCCCTCAGGGTCATCTTTTTGGGGTTTGAGGTCATGTTTTAGGTAAAGACAAGACTTGCACCCACTCTTCTCCCTTTCTGCCTGGCTTCCAGTTTCCTTTGAAGGCCAGTCTTTGGGATGGGAGATGAGCTTGGGAGCTGCCTATTTTCTGTACAAGCTGAAGCTCATCTTTGCCTGGATTAGGCAGAAAAAGATGAATGGGCATCCTTTATTTTGGAGTGGTAGTTGGATGGGTAGTGGGAGGAAGGGAATGAAGCTGGCATTAAGGGGAATTACAGACATGACTGCAGAGCTGGCTCCTCCAGCAGAAAGCCTTGGCCTGTGAGTCACACTTTGCTCGAAAGGCTGTTGGGTTCCTAATTCCCACTGCTTTGGCACTGAGTCACAGCTGGGTGGGGGCGCAGGTAGGAAACAGAGGCATCAGCAATCCCCAGGGATCCCAGACAGCAGTGGGAATGTTAACAGCTTCTGGGAGAAGTGGTTAACACGGGGAAGATTCCCAGTGGGGCTGTTCCTGAGTGCCCTTCTCTGCCTGCAGGGCAGTCTCTGGGGACTGGAGGGGACACCTGTGAGCCCCCAGGGTGCAAGGGCACACTAGGCAGCCCAGCTCCTGGCTTGGGTGGCAGGGGTGGCTTTGTCTGCCCCAGTGGGGTGGCATTTGGGGGTGCCCTGCCAGGCACAGGGCAGCGGTGGCATGCTGCCTGTCCCATAATGCCTGGGAAATATTCGGCTGCATCGGCATCACCTGGGGATGAGGGGAAGTGTGTCCTTGGATCACATTGAGCTGGATGGCACATGGGGACAGTGGAAGGATGGCCGTGTCAGAGCTGTGAGTGCCCATGGGATGGTGGCAGAGCCAGGAGCAGGGAGGAGATGCCACTGGGATTTGGAGGCATCTGGGCACGGAATATCCTCTGTCCATCCCCCTGGGGCAGGAGAAGGGCACCCTCCTGTGGGGAGGTTTGGGTGGGTTATGTCCTTCAAACAGCCCCTTGGTGGGGGAAGAGCCCCCCTAAGAGGAGAGGACTGCTCTGGGGAGACCACCCAGGTGTTGCTGTCCTGAAGGAGGTAGGCTGAGCCGGCTCTGGGAGAGCTGGGGAGGAAGGGAGAAGCCATAGATCAACAAAAGATTTTCTCTGGACCCAGGAAGAAGCATTTCAAAGAGGAAAGGAATAAAGGACACTACTGTTGGGAATATTTCAAATGGGAAAACTAGAATACTTACTTCAATAATTAAAACATTTTTTTCCCCAAAAATTCTGTGTTTTTTCCTGTGGGAATAGTTGGCAATGATACAAATTAATGCAAGATATTTTTAGCTTGCATTTTCGGATTTTTTGATGGAAAGAATGCAGACAGGAATGAGCAGCTCCTCCTGGTTCCTTAGCTGCAGCAGCCCCTGGCGGGGGGGAGCAGAGCCCCCACCTGAGGCAGTCCTGGGTGTGGGTGCTGCTGCCAGGAGCATCCATGTGCTTCCACAGGTGTTTGGAAGCCACTGGAGCTGACATTTGTTCCTGTTGGCTGCTTGGATGCCCCGGGCCCTCTGCTGCCTGTGTGCAGGATTTGTGTGGCTGTCTCTGGTACATCTATGTTTTGGCTGCAAATCCGTGTTTGTAGAAAAACTGGAAAGCTCCGGTGCATTTTTATGTTGCTTTAAAGAACAAATAGATAAAATTTATCACAGAACCCCAGGATGGTTTGGGCTGGAATGGAGCTTTTGGCTCACCTCGTTCCAGCCCTGTGGGCAGGGACACCTTCCACTCTCCCATCCAAGCTGGCCTTGGGCACTTCCAGGGATGGGGCAGACACAAGTTCTTCTCTGGGATATTGGGAGGCTATTCCAGCCGAGATTTTAGGGATGTTTTTCCTGCAGCAGGGATGTGTTTCCCTGGCAGAATCTGGCTCTGCCTTCGTCTGCAGGTGCTGAGCTGCAGCTGCTCACAGAAGTGGTAGAGTCCCCATCCCTAGAAGCATTGAAAAAATGTGTGGATGTGGCACTTGAGGACGTGGAAAATGGTGGTGGTGGTGGGTTGGTGTTTGCATTTTATAACCTTAGAGGTATTTTCCAAACTTGATGATTCTGTGATTCTCCAGATAGCCTGGCAGCTGAAGCTGTGCCAGGGTTCTTGTCTGGAAACAGGAGGTTTTTGGGCTCTGCTTCCTTGCACCCCATGGTCAGCTCCCAGCCCAGCCCTGTGGGTCGGTTCCTGCTGTGCAGCAGGGCCCTGGGGCTGTCTGGGACCCAGACCTGATTCTGCCCTGGAGGAATCCAGTCCCTAAGTGCTGCTGCCCAGGCTGGGCCTCCTCTGGGCTGTTTTGGGGCTGTTTGCTCCTGTTCTTCCCCTCACAAGACAGATAACATTTATTATCCCAGCCACTAGCAGCTGCTGGGCTTTGCCAGAGCCCTGCTCCCAGCTCCCCTCAGCCCCCATTACTCCTGCACTGAAAACTCTCTTTTTAAGGAATTTTTACTGTGATACACTGGGAACATAACAATTTTTTTTCTGTTCAATGAGCTTGTCTCTCTGACCAAAGTGGTGACCTGCCTCTTGTGCTTCAGAGGAAATGAAAACCAGCCTAAGGTTCTGGTTGAAAGGTGGTGCTCAGGGAGGTTTAAAACAACAACATGCCTATGATTGATTATAAATCTGCTTTTTGACCAAAACATATATGAATAACTATTTTTGCCAGGGATTAATAGTCAGAGATGAATCAGCTTGGCCCCTGTTCACCTTCAGTGCTGGAAAACTTGGTCATGCTGCAGAAATTATAGGATTTCAAGCAAACCAAGCAGCTCTACCAGCTGTCTGGAGTGTCTTCCTGTGCTGGAGCACATAAAATTCAGGCCTGAAGCATCTCCCCTATGGTTGTCAGGAGCAGCAGTATCCTTTCCAAGATGATCTCAGCAGCTTTTTGTCTCCTCTGTCGTGTGACTTGGATTTTGAAGCAATAGGGGAGAGCAGTCCTGTGTCACGAGACTGGGAACGGAACCAGGAGCTGGGGGGTTGTGGTGCAGGAGCATCTCGGCTCCAGTCCCACTCCAGGGATTCTCTTGGGAATGCAGGGCTGACGGGAGGAGGGCAGGAGGGGGTGCCAGAGGTGGCTGTCGTGCTGAACCCCTTCACATCCTCCCTGAAAGGTGTTTGTAAATGCACAGGAGGCAGCTACCTTATTTATCTTGTAAATTAGCCAACCGTTTACCATGGAGCCGGATGTTTGTCATCCATTACTTGTGCTTCATTAGCTTTTGTCTCCGAAATGTTTCAGAGGAGACAGGAGATGCATAAACACCACAGAAGACAAGCCGGGAGCCAGGGCACAGTCTGTGGCCCAGTCTGGTGAAGTTGGGGTGTGGGAGGCGTTTGCTGTGGCCTTGGCAGGTCACCAGAGTGACCAGTGACCAGGTCACAGGAGTGACCAGTGACCAGATCACCTGGCTCCTGCCGGGGTGGCTCCGGGGCTCTGTCCTTCCCAGCTGGGAGCTGCTCCTGGGGCTGCTCCCTCTGCCTGGTGCTGTGTTCCCAGCCATCTCTGCTGTGTCCCTGCCTGGTGCTGTGTTCCCAGCCATCTCTGCTGTGTCTCTCTGTCTGGTGCTGTGTTCCCAGCCATCTCTGCTGTGTGTCTGCCTGGTGCTGTGTTCCCAGCCATCTCTGCTGTGTCTGTCTGGTGCTGTGTTCCCAGCCATGTCTGCTGTGTCTGCCTGGTGCTGTGTTCCCAGCCATCTCTGCTGTGTCTCTCTGTCTGGTGCTGTGTTCCCAGCCATCTCTGCTGTGTCTCTCTGCCTGGTGCTGTGTTCCCAGCCATCTCTGCTGTGTCTGCCTGGTGCTGTGTTCCCAGCCATCTCTGCTGTGTCTCTCTGCCTGGTGCTGTGTTCCCAGCCATCTCTGCTGTGTCTGTCTGGTGCTGTGTTCCCAGCCATCTCTGCTGTGTCTGTCTGGTGCTGTGTTCCCAGCCATCTCTGCTGTGTCTGTCTGGTGCTGTGTTCCCAGCCATCTCTGCTGTGTCCCTGCCTGGTGCTGTGTTCCCAGCCATCTCTGCTGTGTCCCTGCCTGGTGCTGTGTTCCCAGCCATCTCTGCTGTGTCCCTGCCTGGTGCTGTGTTCCCAGCCATCTCTGCTGTGTCTCTCTGCCTGGTGCTGTGTTCCCAGCCATCTCTGCTGTGTCTGTCTGGTGCTGTGTTCCCAGCCATCTCTGCTGTGTCTGTCTGGTGCTGTGTTCCCAGCCATCTCTGCTGTGTCCCTGCCTGGTGCTGTGTTCCCAGCCATCTCTGCTGTGTCCCTGCCTGGTGCTGTGTTCCCAGCCATCTCTGCTGTGTCTCGCTGCCTGGTGCTGTGTTCCCAGCCATCTCTGCTGTGTCCCTGCCTGGTGCTGTGTTCCCAGCCATCTCTGCTGTGTCCCTGCCTGGTGCTGTGTTCCCAGCCATCTCTGCTGTGTCTCTCTGTCTGGTGCTGTGTTCCCAGCCATCTCTGCTGTGTCCCTGCCTGGTGCTGTGTTCCCAGCCATCTCTGCTGTGTCTGCCTGGTGCTGTGTTCCCAGCCATCTCTGCTGTGTCCCTGCCTGGTGCTGTGTTCCCAGCCATCTCTGCTGTGTGTCTGCCTGGTGCTGTGTTCCCAGCCATCTCTGCTGTGTCCCTGCCTGGTGCTGTGTTCCCAGCCATCTCTGCTGTGTCTCTCTGCCTGGTGCTGTGTTCCCAGCCATCTCTGCTGTGTCTGTCTGGTGCTGTGTTCCCAGCCATCTCTGCTGTGTGTCTGCCTGGTGCTGTGTTCCCAGCCATCTCTGCTGTGTCCCTGCCTGGTGCTGTGTTCCCAGCCATCTCTGCTGTGTCTCTCTGCCTGGTGCTGTGTTCCCAGCCATCTCTGCTGTGTCTGTCTGGTGCTGTGTTCCCAGCCATCTCTGCTGTGTCCCTGCCTGGTGCTGTGTTCCCAGCCATCTCTGCTGTGTCCCTGCCTGGTGCTGTGTTCCCAGCCATCTCTGCTGTGTCTCTCTGCCTGGTGCTGTGTTCCCAGCCATCTCTGCTGTGTCTCTCTGCCTGGTGCTGTGTTCCCAGCCATCTCTGCTGTGTCCCTGTCTGGTGCTGTGTTCCCAGCCATCTCTGCTGTGTCTGCCTGGTGCTGTGTTCCCAGCCATCTCTGCTGTGTGTCTGCCTGGTGCTGTGTTCCCAGCCATCTCTGCTGTGTCCCTGCCTGGTGCTGTGTTCCCAGCCATCTCTGCTGTGTCCCTGCCTGGTGCTGTGTTCCCAGCCATCTCTGCTGTGTCCCTGCCTGGTGCTGTGTTCCCAGCCATCTCTGCTGTGTCTCTCTGCCTGGTGCTGTGTTCCCAGCCATCTCTGCTGTGTCTGCCTGGTGCTGTGTTCCCAGCCATCTCTGCTGTGTCCCTGCCTGGTGCTGTGTTCCCAGCCATCTCTGCTGTGTCCCTGCCTGGTGCTGTGTTCCCAGCCATCTCTGCTGTGTCTCTCTGTCTGGTGCTGTGTTCCCAGCCATCTCTGCTGTGTGTCTGCCTGGTGCTGTGTTCCCAGCCATCTCTGCTGTGTCCCTGCCTGGTGCTGTGTTCCCAGCCATCTCTGCTGTGTCCCTGCCTGGTGCTGTGTTCCCAGCCATCTCTGCTGTGTCCCTGCCTGGTGCTGTGTTCCCAGCCATCTCTGCTGTGTCCCTGCCTGGTGCTGTGTTCCCAGCCATCTCTGCTGTGTCCCTGCCTGGTGCTGTGTTCCCAGCCATCTCTGCTGTGTCCCTGCCTGGTGCTGTGTTCCCAGCCATCTCTGCTGTGTCTCTCTGCCTGGTGCTGTGTTCCCAGCCATCTCTGCTGTGTCCCTGCCTGGTGCTGTGTTCCCAGCCATCTCTGCTGTGTCTCTCTGTCTGGTGCTGTGTTCCCAGCCATCTCTGCTGTGTCCCTCCTGCCTTGGGGCTGGCCAGACTCTGCTGTGTCCCTGGGGGTCACGTCCTGCTCATGAGCTGACTGTCAGCCTGGAAGGAGCTTCCTTCTGCATCTCAAACACCCTTCTTTGTAAGCCTCAGAGCTACTCTGTCTGGAGAGTGATCCCTGAGCCTGTTGTGGAGCATCCCAGATGCTTTTGGCCATCCTGTCTGCTTTATTTGGGTGGCATCCCCTGGCTATAAGCACAGGGACCCTGGGACAGTCACCACACTGGTCTCTGAGGATGCAGGTCATGCTCTGGGGCTTCCAGGAGGGAGGATGCTCATCTGCTCCACTGTTGTGCTGGGATTCATTTCATCTTTGTTTGCCATCTCTCCCCATTTATCAGAGAGAACTCAGCAAGCAGGATAAATGTTCATGTTCCATGAATACTCCTGTTTCTTTCCCCGGACCTAGGGAATTTTTGTCTTTGTGGACTTTTTGTTGTGCAGGTGCAGCTCCAGCAGGTCTGAGCTGGGCTCTGCCAGAGCCTTCCCCAGGGCCTGCTCCGTGCTCTGCCCCTGTTAACGGGGTGTGATCAGGGCAGCAGGAGGGCAGGGGGTGCACAGGGCCCCTCTCACTGTGGATTGTGGATGGTGGCACCACAGGGACAGAGGGTGACAGAGAGGGCAGGGTGGCCACCAGCAAGGGCCCTGTGGGGTGCTCCTGGGCTGGGGAGTAGAGGGAGCATGCCCCTGTCTGGGGATGTTGTTCACTGCTTGCAATAGAGCTGGGAAAAAAAGATTCTTCTAATGAAGAAACCAACATACTTTTGAATGAATGAATGGCAGTGTCTGGCTCCGATGTATTTCCTTATCTGTTCAACAATTGGATTCCAGTGAATGGTGAAATGGAGGTGTTGCTACAAAACACAGCCAAGCTCCTAGTTAGTGAGTACTGCCATGGAGGGTTTGTGTTTTTTCACCTTGTTTCCCTGGGGACGGCTTTGCCCAGCTTGGCGTGCTGGGATGGTGTCCTGGTGCCAGGGGTGAGTAGCAGCAGCCGCTCTTTAGCACTGGGTAAATGGCTGGTGGGAGTGAGGCTGTGGGCAGTGGCTGGTGTGACACTGGCTGTCACACACCCAAGAACTCAGAGTGTGAGTACCTGCCACAAAAAGAATTTCTGGCCCTTTTCAGGGTCATTTGTACTTAGCTCCCAATCTCCTGGGTGCTGGGAGCAGGGCTGGGCTCCAGGCACAGGGGGCTCATAGTGGGGAATGGTGCTGAATCTTCCTCCAGGCAGCTCTGAAATGTTTTCCTGAGGGCTGCCCTCAACACAAGGGGGGTGTGTGACCCACCTGTCCTGCCCTCCCACACCCTTCCAAATCAAAATGCAGTTTTAGGGACAGCAGAAATTACTCCCTGGATGCCAGTGGTGTTTAGTTCAGTGCTGGGGCAATGGCCCTGCTGCAGAGATGCTCTGCAAGTCGGGGACATGGCAGGAGAAGAAGCTTTTGGAAATCAGCTGGTGGAAATCATGGTATTTGCCAGCTCACAGCTGAGCCTGGGAAGGTATTTTTATAGCTTCACATGGTTGGTTTTCTCCTTTTCTGAACTTGCACACTGAATGCTGTTCTGGGTTTTGTTTTGCTTTAAAACTGTCTCACAGTCAGATGAAAGATGCTCTGTTTCAGCTCTCATTTTCCACTCTTCACACACATACACCAGCCAGCCAGAAAGGAAGGTGTTTTGTTTGGGTGTTTTTGAATGCAAATGGAAGATTTCTCAGTGATTTTCTTTGGCTTTGTCATCCACAGGGTCACTGGAAGTAGTGCCAGTGACTCACGGGTTTACTCACAGCTGATAAGGTTTGCAGAGCAAACTGGTGATTTGAACAGGTGAGGATGCCCTGTAGAGGCTCTGCTCTGCCAAAATCCTCACGCTTTGGTTTCCAAGGCTACTCTCTGTGTTACCAGTTGACTTCTTCCTCTCACACTCCTTCCCTAGGCTTCATCACTGCTGTGTGATCCCCTTAAACTGCATTCCCTGCCCTCCATGGGGTCCTGCCACTGCTTTGGGTGTTGGACTGCACTGAAGCACATCCCAGGGGCTGCTGCCTCGTGCTTCTGTCCAGAAAGAGCTTCTGAGGCACAAGAGCCTCCTGTGCTTCCCCTCTGCTCCTGCTGCTGCCTCCTCCTGCAGAGCCTCTTTGCAGAAACCAGTAGCAGGTAGATGTTGGCTTGTCTCCTGCTGCTGTCGTGGTGGGGATGGAGAAGATTCTTGCTCAAATCTCTGCTCAGCCCTGTGGCTCAGAGCAGAGCTCACACCCACTGAGCACTGTGCACTCCCAGGGGTCAGAGGCACAGTCCTGCCTTGCCTCGGGCTTTGGGATGAGCTGGCCTGGCTGAGCCCAGCCTGGTGGGGTGTCCCAGCTGCTTCCTGCAGGAGTGAGTTCTGTGTCTGCCCTGGGCAGGGACACAGGGTGGAGTGAGGCACCATGGCAGGACAGGGTGAATCCTGTGCTGTGGAGCTGAGCACTGTGGGGAAACCTCACAAAATCCCAGAAGGGTTTGGGTTGGAAGGAACCTTAAAGCTCATCTCATTCCACCCCCTGCCATGGGCAGGGACACCTTCCACTATCCCAGGCTGCTCCAAGCTCTGTCCAGCCTGGCCTTGGACACTGCCAGGGATCCAGGGGCAGCCACAGCTGCTCTGGGCACCCTGTGCCAGGGCCTCAACAGCCCTCAATCAAGAATTTCTTCCCAGTATCCCTGCCCCCTGTATCTGTCACACCCAGCTGCATGTCTCCAAGCTTTTCAGGAATGGATGTGGGTGTTCTGTTGATTTGTTTCTATTTTGCAGCCATTGTTTGTGTTGCCATGGGGCTCAGGCTGTGCAGGAGATGCACCCCCCTCCCCACACCCCACCTGCTTTGAGAGGGAGTTTGGTGGGTAATGGCTCCTCCTGGCTTGTAACATCTCTCATTTTCCTGAATCCAGCTGGAACCCTTGCTGAGTTTTTAAGGTCAGGTTGCTAAGTTACACCTCCTTGGAGGAGTGGGCTAGGAAGTGAGTGAGCAGCCACAGGCTAGGAAGATCTGGGAGACCTGTCCCTCTGCAATACCTGTGCTCTCCTGGCCCCTATCCCTGCCACCCTCTTAGCCACATTTAGCTGTTCTTCCCCAAGCTGTTCTTCCTCGGTAGATTTAGTGAATTAATTACCTGAGGGGGTGGAGGAGCCCCCTCCAGTTACCTGTGGGATGCTATGCGGTGCTACAGGAGGAGGGGCAGCCCTTTGTCTGCTCTGTCTATTTTTGGTTTGGGTTTTGGGGCTATGAGCTCTTTGCAACATGTTTTGTCCCCCTTGGATCTTGGAAGTGGCCTCACATGTCCCTCACAGAGCATATGGCTGTCACCAAGCCACAGCTCTGGGGCAGGTGGGCAAGGTCTGGAGTAGCTGCTGCCCTGCCGCTCTGCCCCTTTCCCTGCTTAGGTTTCCTCCCCAGGTTAACCTCCTCTTATTCTTGCTGTGTTCCAGCAGCAGCCTGCCTCAGGCAAGGGATTAGCATGCAGGGTGCTCAGGTTTGTGTCAGAGCTGCTGGGACTGGGTGCTGTGGCAGCATGAAGGCTTCCCTGTTCGCAGGAGTGGGACATCTCTGGAGGGTCAGGATCCTTGGGCATTTCCAGGACACTTGCAGGAGGTTTCCTTGCTTTGTTCCTGGGCAAATCATATAAATCAGTGAGGCTTACTGCAGTCCTTTTTGGATTGTGAGAGCAGTGTGTTTAGGGTTATTTTCCCCTCCTGCCGCTCTCTCTGGTGCTGCTGGGTTTCTGCTGGGGCTGCTGTGGTGACTCCCCCGTCCTGCCCTGGGAAGCTGCAGACTCCACACTCGCTGGGTTGGGCTGGAGGTGCTCTCTGGAGAGCAGCTTCTCCCACACAGAAACGAGCTGGGAGGGGAGGCTGGAGGTGTGTGCAGTTTGTTCCCATCTTGCAGGAGGGCTGCAGGAGCTGGCTTTTAATTTGCAGTAAACTTCTTTCTCCCTCCCTTCCCTTTATCTGAGTCCTTCCCCTCTCTTTCCTGGGTTGGAGAAGGACATCACCGTGGGGAAGGTGCTGTGCACAGCACAGCTTTGAAGATGAGTTCTGCAGTTTTCTTGGCATGCTGCTGGGTGTGTGGGGCTGTGGCTGGGCTGGGGGTGCTGGAGCAGCCTTGCCTCTGCCTGGCAGTCACTCCTGCTCCACAGCTGTCCCTGGGGCTGGGGGCAGGGACCTGGCCCTGACAATGTTCCCACATTTCCCCATCTGACTGTGGACTAGGAGTGACAGAGCTGTCACTGGGCTCCTGCCTGAGATCTCACACCCAGCCAGGAGGATTTTTCCACCCCTGTCATGACTCGATTATGTGCTCTCCTTCATACCCAAATGCCAAACGGCAGCTAAATATAGGCTGTAAAGCGTTGATTGTGGCTTTTCTAATTGAGCTTTACACTCCATCAGGGATTTTTACTAATGGGATGTGGCATCCTTGATAGCACCCAGCTGGGACGCCTGCTTGGGAAGCAGACGGAGATGCAATGTGACTTCCCAATGCTGGCAGGTCCTGCCTGGCAGTGGCTGCTGAGGGCTCTGGAGCTGTGCACCAGCTCTGGCTTGGGCTGGGGGAGCATTGATTTTCTTCCCAGAGCTGGTCCAGGGCTGTGTTTTGGATTCAGGATGGGAACAGTGTTGATAACACACTGCTGGTTTGGTTGTTGCTGGGAAGTGCCCCAAGTCCAGGACTTTTCCACTTCCCATGCTCTGCCACTGGAGAGGTGACAAGGACTGGGAGGGATATTCCAGACTATGGAATGTCGCACCCAGTATGGAAACTGGGGGTTGGCTGGGAGAGGCCTATTGCTGCTGAAGAACAGGCTTTTTGGGTGGTGAGAGACTGTGGTGGGCACCACTTGTCTATCTGGGATTATATTCCTCTCTCTCTTTTCTTATCTCCATTTTCATTACAATAATAATAACAACAATAATAAAGATAATTATAATAAACACCACTAACAATTGTATTTCAGTTATTACCTCAACTCATGGGTTTTACCTTTTCCCAGTTCTCCCCACCCCACCAGGGGGTTGGGATGAATGAGGAGCTGTGTGGTGTTTATGTGCCAGCCGTGGTTCAGCAATGACAAGTGGGATAGTAAATCCATGGAGCTGAATTGTGCTTGGGAATTTGATCTCAGACTTCAGTAGTAAACAGGTTTCTAGTAGCTTTGCTTTTTCTGACAATATAAATCGCTGCCTAAAGATACATAGCTTGAAAATTGCTTCTCTAACAGCATGAATTCTTCTGGTTTTTTTCCCCCCATGTGACTCTTGTGAGTGGCCCTGTGAGCACAAAAGGAACGGGAGCACTAAAATGTTAATGGGGTTCTGCAGGTGATGGAGCTGTACACAGGTATCCTGGGATTTACATGCACAGAAAAAGGAATGTTTTGAACTCATTTATGCAGCACAGTGATGTGTTAAGCTCTGTCCCTGTTGCCTTGTGCCAGTGAAATATGTTACAATGAGATGTACAAATGTTCTGCTGGAATGGAAACTGCTTGGGAAAGTAATTCTGGATTTGTATCTCTTGGCACATCTTGTTTCCATGCTGATCCCACTGAAGCGTGGGGCCTGGGGTGGGCAGGATGGTGCTGAGTGCCTGGCACAGCTGAGGCACTGCTGCCCCAGGCAGTGCTGTCTCTGCCCCAACCCCAGAGAGCAGCAGAGCAGCAGCACCTGGGATTGAGAGAGAATGTGATTGATTTATACCAATAAACTGCTGACCTAATGTCAGAATGTGCGGCTCGGCCCTGCTCTGAGGAGGTGCCATGTGGGGCTAGCAGGGGTGCCAGGGCTTGCCCTCTGACCCAGCCCATGTGCCCAGGGCTTGGTGTGACTGTTCCTGGGAGGTGGCTGCACAGCTGTGGCACCACTCTGGCCCCGAGCCTTCTCTCCTGAGTGACAGCAGACTGGGAGCTGCTGCTGTGTCTGGAATGGGAGTGCAGAGCTGTTGTGACAAACACTGTCTCAGTGACAGGCCAGCACTGAGGGTCAGGAGTTTTGGCATGATGGACTCTGCCTGTGTGACCCTGAGCACTGGAGCGTGAAATAGGATAAAATTTAGTGGTGGAACGTGCAGGGAGGCACAGGGGTTGCTCTGCTGTCTGCATCAGGAGAGCATGGTCACCAGGATGGAGCCCCTCTGCTCTGGAGCCAGGCTGGCAGAGCTGGGGGTGCTCACCTGCAGAGGAGAAGGCTCCAGGGACACCTCAGAGCCCCTGCCAGGGCCTAAAGGGGCTCCAGGAGAGCTGCAGAGGGACTGGGGACAAGGCATGGAGGGACAGGACACAGGGAATGGCTCCCACTGCCAGAGGGCAGGGCTGGATGGGATATTGGGCAGGAATTGTTCCCTGTGAGGGTGGGCAGGCCCTGGCACAGGGTGCCCAGAGCAGTTGTGGCTGCCCCTGGATCCCTGGCAGTGCCCAAGGCCAGGCTGGATGGGGCTTGGAGCCACCTGGGATGCTGGAAGGTGTCCCTGCCATGGCAGGGGGTGGAATGAGGTAGACTTTAAGGTTCCTTCCAACCTAAACCATCCTGGGATTCTGTGATGCTCGAGGATGGGTGGAAAAAGCTGAGTCCAAGACAGAAGGAAGGCAATGAGGGGTGTGGAAACATCCATGGGGAAATAAAAGCTAATTTTGTGAGAGGAGACTGAAAGAATTTGTGTTTATCAGCCTTGAAAAAGGCAGGCAGAAAGGGGCTGGGACTTCATTACAATGGAAATTAATCATGGGAGCAAACACTGTAGAGGGGGGATAATTATTTAAGCTAAAGGTTAATATTGGCACAAGAACAAATGAGCATAAACAGTGAAGAATTGAGTTTTAGATGGAAATTTGAATGATCTGTACCATTCATTATGAGATTTGCCCATGGCAGGGCATTGGAATATGATCTCTTAGGTCCTTTCCAACCCAAAGCATTCCGTGGTTCTGTGATTTTGGAACAGCCTTGGGGTGTGCTGGGGAGCTCGTTTGGGCTCAGCTGTGGGTTCTGTGGTGAAAACAGGGGACAAGGGACAGCCTCAGCCCAGGACACCCCACAACAGTGCTGGGCTCTGTTCCTTGTTACTGCATTTCTGGGTTCCTTGGAGCAGTGCTGGGGCTGGTGTCATCCCCAGGAGGGCACATGTGACCTGTCCCAGCTGCTGAACACCCCTGTCCTGTGTCCTATCCCAGCTGCTGAACACCCCTGTCCTGTGTGCTGTGTGCTGTCCCAGCTCCTGAATGCCCCTGTCCCGTGTCCTGTGTGCTGTGCCAGCTGCTGAGCGCCCTGTGCTGTGTTCTGTGTCCTATGTGCTGTGCCAGCTGCTGAGCGCCCTGTGCTGTGTTCTGTGTCCTCTGTGCTGTCCCAGCTGCTGAGCGCCCTGTGCTGTGTCCTGTCCCAGCTCCTGAACGCCCTGTGCTGTGTGCTGTCCCAGCTGCTGAGCGGCCCTGTCCCGTGTTCTGTGTTCTGTGTCCTGTGGCCTCTCCTAGCTGCTGAGCGGCCCTGTCCCCCGTTGTGTCCCCGCAGGTCTCTGGACAGGAAGCTGCAGCGGCCGCTCCTGGGCAAGTCGCGGACGCTGCCCAGCATCCCGCAGTCGCCGGTGCTGAGCCGGCTGCCCCTGCTCGAGCCCGCGGCCTACAGGGACGAGATGCCAGAGCAGAAGCCCTACAAGAAGCACTCCGCCTCTGAGCACCAGAAAGGCTGCACGGTCCCTTCTGCCGGTGAGTACACCCACCCCCCTGTGTCTACAGGATCCCAGCAAAGCTTCCCCGCTTCTCCAGGGCACAAATCCGACTGCAGCCCACCTGAAGTTTATTCTGCTCTGAAAATAGCACTTCTTGGTGAACTTTTGGGGGTTTTGCCCCTGGTTGAGTCTTTCTTTGAGCTTGATACTTAAACCTCCCCATCCTTCATATTATGCTGGTGAAAAAGGAGAGTTGGTTGTTGGAAGGTGGAGAAGAGCCTTCTGCCTGAGGGTGCTGGGGTGAGATACCACCCTGGGGCCTCCTTGGCCTATGCAGCAGGCCATGGTGCCTCTTCCCTATGTCACTTGTAGCTGGTCTCCACCAGGAGCAGTGGCAGGAACATCATTGCTGTGCTCTTCCCATAACCCTGGCAATGGAGATTTGCAAAGGCTCCCAGCCTAGCACTGTGTTTTGGCCTTTGGGTCAGCCCAAAGGATTTTTATCATGTTTCTTCTACTCTCCTGCTGATCCTGATGAAATAATAATATTTCTGTATTGCTGGGCCAGCTGCTCTGAGCAAGTTTATTGGCAAAGCTGCTGATGGCCAAAGCGTTTCAGTGCTTTTGGTGCCAGCAGAATCACGCTGGGACTATAAAAGTGATGGGAAGGGGATTATTAACACTGAAACAAAGATAAAGCCTGGAAGCCAGAGCTGACAGTCCAATGCTGAATAAAATCCTTATAAAACAGCTCCCTCCAAACAGCACCCTTGGATTTTTTTATTTTTATGGGTTTTTTTAAATTATCCCTCTCACAGTCAGATCCCTGTGTTGCTCAGTAGAGCAGCTGTCCAAATCCTGGATTATTTTTGATGCGTTGCAGGCTGCATCTCATTTACTGGTGCTACTAATTCTCCCAAAAGTTGTGCACAGAGCAGATCCTTGCACATCGCTGAGCCCGTCCTGCCACCCTTGTTGTGACAGAGCTCCTGAGTGTCCTGCTGCACCTCAGCCACTGCTTCCATGTGTGGGACCTGTGGGTTTTCCTTCAGCCCATCAAATTGTTAGAGTGGGTCTTGGACTGGGAGGAAACCTGTGGGAAAGCTGTGTATCCTCCACCATGAAGGACATGGTATCCAGAGCTCCCTTGCACACCGCAGGTCCCCATTTGCTCTGTCGGTGCTTCCAGGGAGCTGTGCTGGAGCTGGAGGAAGGGACTGGGAGGCTGGTGTAAGACTGTGGGGTGATGTTGCCGTGTGGGTCAGACCCACTGCAAACGCTTCACCATCTGCTGCAGACACCTGCTGTCCTGGGAGTGCAGACAGGCTCGTGCTCCATGGCACAGCTGTCCTGGAGCAAACCCCGTGCACACCGTCCCTGCACAGCAGGAGTCACGGAAACTCTGAGTGCACCTAGGAAGTGTCTAAGATCTTACTTTCCTCATGGCTGGAAGGGGTGAGGGATGCCAAGAGGAGAAGGAGTAGGAAAACCCTTGGGGACTGGAGGGCTCCCTCCACAGCCAGAGCAGTAGATGAATGAGTGTGTTCTTTTCAGTCCATATTCTCCCACGTTGTTTTCCTGGCTCAGTTAGGAACTGCTAATTATTTACTTTTGAAGGCTGTCAGGATGATGTCCTGGAGGAGAAAAAGAAGAGATGCCACTGCTGGCAAGGTGGGACATTTGGACAGCACGAAGGGAATGGAGCATCATGTGGTGCTGCAGGTTAACGAGCCCTGGGATGCTGACCAGGAATGCAGGGTTCCCATAAGGATTTGTGAATAAGAGCTGAGCTGCAGGGTATCAGGATGGAGAGGAGTTGAAACAGGTTGCCCAGAAAGCTGTGGCTACCCCTGGATCCCTAAAGTGTCCAAGGCCAGGTTGGACAGGGCTTGGAGCAGCCTGGGATAGTGAAAGGTGTCCCTTCCCATTGCAGGGGCTGGAATGAGGTGAGCTTTAAGGTCCTTTCCAACCCAGACCATTTCATTATTCTTCGATAAGGTCTTTTCCCTAAAGAAGTGGTGAATTTGCTTGAGCAGGTACCACCTCTCCCTATTCAAGGTGGGGGGACACAGGACCAAAACGAGCTCAGGAAGGGCTCATGCACAGGGACATGGCAGGAGCAGGGCTGTCCTTGGGAGAGGTGATGAGCTCATCTTCAGGGAGGGTTCATGGCTCTGGGGAGGAACTGCACTCTGCTCACTGCTGTTTTGAGGGCCATGAGCAAAGGAATCACCAAGAAAGATGGAAGAAGTGATTGTGTCTGGCATGGATGAGTTGTGACATCTTCATCTGACCACTGGGACTTGTTCCTCAACCTTTTCCTTTGTGTCCTATGATTCCAGTGTGGCAGCACTGGAGGAGGGATGTGCCCTGGTACTTGACAGGAGGTCACAGGAGGTTGTCTTGCTGTGGCACCACAGCTCCTCTGCAGGTCTTTGTGAGGACACCAAGGTGCCTGGTGGGGAGCTGGGACCCTGAAGATGGGCAGAAGAGCTGAGCCTGTGGCTGCTGAGCCTCCCAGGGCCCTTCTTTCCCTTTGAAACAACCTTCCACCTCATTCCATGAGCTCAGGAACTGGCTGGGCTGGTCAGCAGGTCTGGGTTTCCTGCTGGTCTGGTTTCATTTTGCCCCTGCAGGACACCCATAACAGTACTGTGGTCAGCTGGGACAGGCTATGAGCTCTTCCTCTCCATCCTGTATCCTGTATCCTGAGCAGCTCCAGGATTAACCCCAAATTCTTATGTCTCCAAGCCCTAGAGAGGGGAAGACAAGCACAAATGGGGCTTGATTGAACAGGGGACAGTGCCTGCTTTGTCCAAGCCATTATCCCTTGGATGTCACACTGCAGTCTGCCAGGAGGTCTCACATGTGCTGGTGGCACAGAGCAATGAGCTGCCTGTTGCTTCTCATCCCTTGTTCCTCTGTGAAGATTTAGGAGTGGGACTGAGAAAAAGCCCTCCTTTGCTCTCTCACCTCTTCCTTCTACATCAGGCAGGAGCTTCTTCTCAGCCTTTGACCACTGCAGCCCTCAGCTGCAGCCTGCACAGAAACTCCCTGCGTGGTTTACATGCCTGGTCCCTTGCAGTTCCCTCCTCTTGCATCTGGAAGGAGCAGACCACTCTGGAGCACTTCCCTGCCTCCACTCTCCCTTGCCTGTCAGGCAGCATGCAGAGCTCTTCAGGAGCTGCCTCCATGCCCTGCTGTGAATTGGGAAGAAGTTAACTCATAGCATGGTTGGGGTGAGTTTATTGGGAATTGTGCCCACAGGAGGAGAATAAAGAAGCCACTAGGAAGCAGCTGGATTTGAGCTTAGACCAGGACTTTGGAATTAATTTTTCTTCTGCTTGTAGAGGATGTGCTGGAGGGGCATGGGTCTCTGTCCTTGCTGTCCCCTCCATCCTTTGATGTGTGTCCTCCCCAGCACCTCAAATTCAGAAAAAAAAGGGTTTGCAGGAGTTGTTATTGTCAAGCCCAAGGAGATGGTCAGAAGATCTTCCAGAGGTGCTGATGTTGAGGGCACAGTTCTGACTGGCAGAGGGGTGAGCAGCTCCAAGACACAAGAGCATGAGGATTGTTGGCCTCCAGTCTGTGGGCTTGTTTCTGTTCCTGACATTTCCTCTCCAGGTTGGATGGGACCTGAGCAACCTGATCTAGTGAGTGATATCCTGCCTATGGCAAGGGTTGGAATGAGATGAGCTTTTATTTCCCTTCCAGTCCAAACCAGTCTGTGATTCTCTGACTTGATCTTCCCCTTCTGACCGTTCTGGGCTTGATCATTGATTTACTTGTTTGGTAGCAATCAGGAAAACTCCTTCAGCAGGTAGAAAAGCATTTTGGGGTAGACAAGGTCCTGTGGTGGCTCCCTGTGTGCAGGGAGGAAGGACCCAGTTTGGTGAGGATCACCCCTGGGGCAGGCTGGGGAGCAGGTGCCTCTGGTCCAGCTCCTGCTGGAGAATGCAGCTCCTGTAGATGAGAGATGAGACCAAAAGCCACAAAATCCTTGGGGAACTGGGGTCAGTGAGAGCAGATGTGGCCCAGATGCTCTGTAGGATTTGAAACCCAACTCCTTGTCCTTGGGTGAGGTGCCCTGCACGGAGGCGTGGGTGCAGAGGGTGAATCCTTTCCCTCATTCAGCACATGGCCTTGCCCTCCCTTGTGCAGGGCAGCAAGCAGGGGAGCTGTGTCTGGGTGAGCTGTGGGGCTGGGAGGGGACAGTCTTGAGGACACAAGATGGCACAGGCACTGGCTGGGCCATCTCAGGTGAGCACGGGGGCAAGTTCCTCCTTTCATGTGTGATTTCCCTGTGTGTCCCTTGTGTCTCCTGTGCCAGTGTTCCCTGCTGCGCTCCCAGAGCGATGCTATCTCACAATGGCTGTCTGGATCTGCCTCCGATTGACGTGTTTGTGCATGGAATAATCACAGCTTTCAAACAGCAGTTCCTGTGTTGTGTGAGGTGACATTTGGAGAGGAGCAGCAGCAGCTTATTAAATTGAAACTAGGGGAGGAAAAATCTACACGATGCTCGGAGTGCTGTGCTCTGAGTTGCCTCTTTCATGGAATGGCTTGGGTTTGAGTTGGAAGGGGCCTTCAAGATCATCTTGTTCCCACCCCCTGTCCTGAGCAGAGACGCCTCCCACTATCCCAGGCTGCTCCAAGCCCCAATGTTCAGCCTGGCTTTGGACACTTCCAGGGATCCAGGGGCAGCCACAGCTTCTTGGGGCACTCTGTGCCAGGGCCTGCCCACCCTCACAAGGAACAGTTCCTTCCTAATGTCCAGTCCAATCCTGCTCTCTGGCAGTGTGTGTAGGTGGCTTCTCTTCTGGTGGTTTGTAGTCCAGCCTGTGTCTCACCATATTCCATGTAAACCCCACAGCCTTGCTGGGTAAACTGGGCTGCACTGCTGAACTGGGGCTTAGGGCCATTATCTGCTTTAAACCCCAGAAGTGTTTTGCACCTCAGCCCTGGTGTCGTGGGATCATGGTCGTTCATGCTTGCAGGTGCTGGGTGTTTCAGAAATGAGAGCCGAAGGATGCTGCCTTGGTAAGAGGCTGCAGGAGGGGGAGAGCCCCTGGAGGCAGACCTGTGAGATGCTCTTTTGGGCTAATAATTGAGAAGGCTTCAAGACTGAGGCTTTTATTGATTGTTTGTCATGTCTTGAGCAGTGATTTTGGCTGAGGGGAGGAGGCAGGGCAAGCTCCAGATGTAAAGAGGAGATTGGCGACAAAAAGCAGTCGACAATCTGAGCTGAAGGGAAAAGAGCAGCAGTGATATTCTGGAAACATCTCCTGTTGTTTTGTTGTTTTTCCCTTTTGTTGCAATGAAGTGTGGCCAGTCCTGCTCTGGGATCACCAGCCCTGCATGGTGCCAGCTGTGCTCTACCACTGTCACACTGTGGCAGTGTTAGTGAGGTTTGTCCCTGGGGCTCTCAGCCCTGCACTGCTGCATCCTGTTGCTGCTGGCGACGGGCAGGTGGAGAAGGGAGGTCTGGCTTCTGTCCTTCATGGGGCCGTTGATGTGCTCCTGGCTGTGCTATAAAGGGTTTTGTTTTTTTTTTTCTACAGGAGATGTCAGTAAATTCTTTTACTGTTTGTAACACTTGTGGTGCCTTATTTTACCCATTCACAAAACAAGACTTCAGGGCCAGGTTGGACAGGTCTTGGAGCAACCTGATGAAGCAGAAGGTGTCCTTGCCCATGGCAGGAGGTTGGAACAAGATGAGCTTTAATCTTTCTTCCAACAAAAAGTATTCCCTGATTCTAACTGTATTTGGCTGGTTCCTGCCAGGAAATGGTGGGCACTGTGGATACCTGGGTGGGCAGGTTGAGTGCAGGGGCTGTTCCCTGGGGCAGGGGGTACACGGGGATTTGTGGGAGGGACCTGCCATCTGAGTAAGTTCCCAGTGTCTGTACCCCATGGGATGGGGTGGGATGGATCTGGGATGGCCAGAAGGGGTCCAGGGATACCAACTGGGCATCTCCAGAGCTGGCTCGAGGGGTAGGACATGTCTGGGTCATGCTCTAATGGGAACACATCTCCTTCTCCTGGGCAGGGGAGGCCTGGCGGCTGGAGGATGACTGCTCGGAGCCCCCCAGGGCCCCCCAGCTGGGCACGGCTGTGGAGGACGCCCCGTTCAGCTACTTCCGCACCCGCTCCTTCTACATGAGGAAGAGCCTGTCCGTGGACAACCACCTGGGCTCGCTGAGCTACGCCGTGCACCCGGCCGAGAGCAAGGCCGAGCGCGTCAGGACCAAGCTGCGGCGGCAGTTCGTGAGTATCGGCCCCTGGCCGCCCACGCGCACACACACGTGGCTTCCCAAAAACACTGACATCTTGGAGAGCTGTTTCTGTGCCCAACGTTAGTGAAACAACAGAAAGAGAGGCTGCTCCAGAGTGGTGGAGCAGATGGTGGTGGCAGCTCGGCTTTGCCCCTCTCCTGGGGTCCTGTCCCCCTGGCTCCCGAGAGGCTCAGATTGGCTGCTGCTCAGTTGGGTGAGGTGTGGGACGAGGGCCTGGACTCTAGGCACTGCTGTCCAAAGCATAGAACAAGGCTGAAAGGAGGAAATGAGTTTTCCTGTCCTCAGTGTCTGTGAGGAACTGCACCTTCCCAAAGGTTTGTTGGGGGTCAGCAGTGAGGGGCTGGGGCAACAAGGAGCCAGCACCAAGTCCTTGGGGCAGCTCAGAGCTTCCTGACCCTTGGGAGCTGGTGGTGGCAGGACAGCAGGGACGCGTCAGGGCTGCACCGCAGCTGTGGCAGCCTCTGATCAATGTTTAATGGGCTCTGCCTCTTCTGTTTCCCAGAGACACCGAACCTCGGGGTTCGGATGTCCTTCCCCCGCCTCGTTAGCGGCTCGGGGTTGTAATGAGGGCTCAGGTGCCGAGGGGATGAGAAGCACTCCGTGTTGATTGGCGATGGCTGAGAGAGCCGGTACAATGGGAGCAGAGCAGGCAATGGGCTGCGGCTGCACAGCTCACCCACCCCGAGCTGTGCACAGAGTTCCTCTGTGCCAGAAGAAGGGCTGCTCCCTCGGGGGTCACACGCGCTGGGGCTTTCTCCCGGTGCACCTGGGCAGTACCGCAGCTGGGCACTGTGGGTCTGGGGGCTCACCCTCCCTGCTTGTGCCTGCATTGTTGGATGTAGCCACTGTTTCTGCCCCTGGGAGGGCATCTCCAGTCTCGCAGCGTGTTGGGGACAGCAGTGGGGGCTGTGGGTGAGTCTGTGGGAGCTGCTCACAGTCCCAGCACTGCCAGTGAACCTTCTCTGTGGGAACTGCTCAGGAAGCACTTGAAACCTCAGGGATGGCCATGAGCACAAGCAGGATGGGGCACCTGATGAGCAGCTGAAAGGTGTTGGAGATGTTTAGGATGAGGCGGCCCTGCTGTGGGGTAAGGAATTGTCTGCTTCTTCTGTCTGCCTGGATCTGTGGCTCCAAGCTGTACCCAGGAGGGACACGAGGATACTGAGATGTTGGGGACTGTTGTCTTCTGGGGATGTTTTTCCACCATCTCTGTGGGACCTGTTCCCCACAGCCTCTGTGCTGTGGTGGGGATGGGCACAAAAGGTGTGGAAGCACTTGGGTTTTAAGCACAGTGTCCTGGTACCTGCAGAGAACTGGGTTCTGCCCTTCCTGTGGGGCAGCCCCCGTCCATCCTTCCTCAGTGCCATGCCAGCACCTCTCTATGCTGTCTGTGGCCAGTTTGATTTGGCCTTTAACTTACTCAGGTTGTGGGGACCTTTAGCTTTACTTGGTCTACCTACAGAGCTGGCTGTTTGTCAAGGAAGAGAGCAGGTTTTTTTGTGAGATGTGAGGTTTTTTTCCTTGCTAAATAATTTCTGGCTTGTTCCAATGTAAAAGTTGTTGCTGTAGACTCAGCCAGGGGCTCTGACCTTGTGAGACCTGCTGAGAAAAGCAGACTCATCCTACTTGGAAAGGGCTTCCAGAGGGCCCTTCAGCAGTGGCAGAAAGTGTGGAGGAAGGTGACCTGGCAGCGCTTGGCTGAGGCTTGGGCCAGTGCAGGACCAGCATTCCCGACACAGCCCCAGAGCCAGGTTTGTAGGTTCAAAGCAGAGATCCTGCCAAGCTGGGGAAGTTATTTCCAAGAATAGTTCTGGGCTCTGTGTGCTTCCATGGCTGGGTTAGTTTCCATCTCTGTGCTGGAGGTGTTGCATCTTCCTCTGGGCTCGTGTTCTGCCCTGGCCCAGCGTGACACCGGCTCTGCCCCCCTGGCTGGGGAGGAATTGCTGCCAGGTGGGATCTGCTGTCCTCATGCATGGCACAGCACGTACAAGAGGGAGCACGATTTGCCATATCACAGTGGCTCATCTTTTAGGGAAAAGCTGGATTCATTTTTCTGGGTTGTTGCACTTCCCCAGCCTGTAATGTCAATTTCTGGCTTTGCTCTTTCTGTGCTGACAGTCTGAGCCATCTTTGCTGTGTGATGAGGCTGCTTGGCTTAAAAAAATAGAATTTTGGGAATTGCTGTGAGAGGGGAGAGGCTCTTGAGGCTTTGAGGGGACCCTCCCATGGCAGGGTGGATGGTGACAGGGCAGACGTGCTGCCCATGTGCATCCAGTGCTGTGTGGCCACCTCACATCCATGTGATTAGGTGCTGCCTAACGAAGGCTTTGTGTTGGTCATGGGCACCTGAGCTTGTCCAAGGGAGAATTTGCCATAATTTATGTGAAAATACTGGAATCTGGCTTCCCTGCTCCCCTGGCTATGACATGCTAGATGCTGCCAGAGGTGCTGAAGCATCTTCCAGTGCAGAGGGAGCACCTGCAAATCCAACCTGGCCCCCCAGTCCTGGAGCAGCCGCTCCTCCTGTGCCTGCCAGAGGCCAGCACACCTGCCTTCCTGCCAGAGCCCTGGAGAGGGTGGGATTTCTCCAGCCATGTCACTAGTGACATGTGTCTGCCTTCCCACTCTGCTGTGTGATGGATCTGCACATACAGATTACTAGAATTTGCATAATTTGAATTTTAAATGCATTCCAATTTTTGTGATTGTCAGAACGAGTTTTCTTTCTAATAATCCTTTCCTTTTAACTCCTCCAAGGCCTGTAGTGCTGTCAGCATTCCTGCCTTGGAGAAAGGGGAGAGGCTGATTGCTTTTGACATCTGTCTCTCACTCAGATCCCCTGCCTTGTCCCAGTCACTCCAGCTGTGACAGAGACAACAACCATGGCCAGGCAGGGACCATGCTCTGAGACCTTGGGGGTGTTGCTTGGGGTCACTCGGTGATGGCCAGGGGACTGTTTTGCTTTTGTGCCCAGCTGGCTCCTGAGATGGGCAGCAGGGGCAGGGATGGGACCTTCTGCAGTGTCCCTTGCTGGGGGAGGAGGAGTGAGACATGGCTGAGTTACAGACTGTGCTGATTTCCTTGCCTTCACTGGAAAACTGGTCATTAAAGGCAGAATTAACCCTGTTAAACTCAGCATTAACCTTATGGAGCATTAAAAGAGGTCACCAGGGCTGAGTCACTCTCTGTGGTGGTTGCTGGGACAGTCAGTGCAGATTGCAGCAGGGCTCTGAGGGAATTGTGCTCTTCCCTTTTCCCCATGGGCATTTCAAGTTCTCTGTATCTAGGCCAGTCGTTCTGGCATTGCCCATTCATTTTGTGGTGTTATGGCACCGACCCTGCTGCCTCTGAAGAGGAGGAGCCAGCAGTGCCCAGGGTCCCACATACTGACCCAACTTGGTTTGAGGTCTCTACCCTGACCTCTCTGCTGCTCTAAAATGATGTGCTGCTCTCAGCATTGCAAAGGAGTTGCCAGTTGCTCAGTTTCTGCCATGGAGGAGAGCATTCCTTGGCATTGCCATGGCATTCCTGGTGCTGCCCCAGCTGCCCGGACACTTCTGCTCGCTGTAGTTCCTGCAGGTTTCAAGTAGTGACTCAAGGTTGTATTGCTTTCCTGCCTCTGCACTAATTAATGTTACTCTGTACTCTCATACACTAATTTATTTCTTAATTATTATTATTTGTGTATGGTATTTTTCCAGGCAGTGATTCTGATATGAAATGTCTGTGCCTTGCAGGAAACACTTAGACTCTGTTTGTCTTGGGAGTTCTAGAGATGAGTTGAGCAGAGGAAATCTCTGCCTGACAAAGCAATGATGACAAAGTGAATTGGAATAGCAGAGCCTGGGAAGGGAGGCAGTGAGGGGAGGAACTCACTGTGTGGCAGAGACCTGGTCACACCTGGTGCTCACTGGAGTCACTGACAGTGCCTGGGCTGGCACCAGCTGACAGGTACCTGTCCAGGTTTTCCTATTCCAATGAATAATGATCAACCCAGAAATGCCTCCTGTCCCTGCTGGTCACTGCAGTGATGTGGAGGAGTGCAGAAGCTGCCTTACCCCAGAGCAGAACGCGTCCATGGGGTGTGATTATCCTGGTCTGGGTTTTGGGTGCCAGGTGAGCTGGAGACAAGGTAGGACCTTGGTAGAACCCATCTGTGCCTTGTCCCAATGGTTTGCTCTCGTTCCTAAGTGTGCAGGGACCTCCCCAAGTCTGCTAGGTGCAGCCTGCTGTCTCCTGTGTGCAGAGCTGGAGGCTCTGGGGGGATGCTTATGGTGACAGTGAGGTTATGCTCACCCTGCCATGATCCCTCAGTGAAATCCCACTCTCTCCGTGCTGGTGGTGCCTCTCTCCTTGCTGTATTTTATTGGGTTTTCTTCTGACACTGTTATCCATGCACTCCCATACCTGATTTCAGAAGGGATCAGAAAGCAGACAGAAGATTCCTGGCTGTGTCTGTAGTTCAGTGTGATAAAAATAAATACATATATAAAAATAGAATAATAGAATCCTAGGATAGTGTGGTTTGGAAGGAACCCCAAGAACTACCTCATCCCAACCCGTGCCACGGGCAGGGACACCTTCCACTACCCCAGGTTGCTCCAAGCCCTGGCCATGGACACTTCCAGGGATCCAGGGGTGGCTACAGCTTCTCTGGGTTGAAAAAATGACCATGTGAGAGCAGGTCAGCTGTGCTTGATGAGGAGGTGGAGCAGAGCAATAAGAGTCATCCTGGAGCTCCACAGAGACTGCCTCAGCTCCCAGAGCAGAGTGGCAGTGACTGCCTGAGGGAGGTAATTGTAAAGGCAGGTGATATTTGAGCTCTGTGCCCAGCCCTTCCTTCCCCCGTTGCTCACTTGCCGACTGTTCACTGAGTGCTCAACAGAAAAACCCAAACCTGATAAATAACGTGTTGCTGGAGCCAGAGAGCGACTCATTCCCTGGAGAGCAGTCCCTGGGAAGAGGCTCCCTGTGAATCACCCCACTTTGCAAATTCGTGTGGGAGTGAACAGGCACAGCAAAGCTCGAAACCCAAACGTACCCGGCTCATTTATCTGGTGAACATGGTTTTATTTACAACAGCAGCTTGTGATGTCCCAGCTGGTGCTTTGTGGTGCCTGTAGGAAAGCAGGGATGGCTCGGGAAGAGCACAGCGTGCTGTGGGACTGCTCTCAGCATTCCCACACAAAGGGAGATGTCTCCTGTGGGAGGAATTAGGAAGCAGAGGAGCAGTTTGTGGGAATGCTGCAGGCCATGCTGGTAGGGAGGAGGTTCCGGTGGGTTGAGAACAGTGTGAGACATCCCACTTTGTCAAAGCCAGGCTGGGACCAGGCAGCTGTGACAATCAGAATGAGCTGGGGTGGGTGAGGCCTCTCCTGTTTGTTGTGAGAGAGGTGGGCCCAGTGCTGGGAAGGTTTAAGGCACAGGAATCTAAAATTAACACACAGAAGATATGGAATCCTGAGCTTGAAACTGGAAGGGGTTTGTTGCTGAGGACCAGACTTTGGGTTTGATTTCAGTGCTGTCACTGCAGGGTGGGTGCTAGTGAGACTGACGTGTCATTTTCCAAGAAAATATGCAGGCTGCTTTTGGTCCTAACCGGGTGTTTCTGTCAAGTTTTTATCTTCTGTTTGCCAGGGTTGGGATTAAATGTGAGATGGTATTTCTTGTTGGGACTCAGATGTTTATTAGTTCTTATCTATGTCACAGTCTCACAAACCCTGAGCTCTACAGCACTTCACTCTAACAAACTAAAAATGGAGCCCTATCTCTCTCTCAACAAGGTCTTTTAAAGATAAACTGTCCAATTAAGAAATGACACCTCAATTATTTTTACTTTTAACCCAATAAGCAGCCACCCATGGCCACAATGTGGACTTTTTATCCAATTACACAAAACCACCCAAACCCAAGGAGAAGAAGGTGAAGAAGAAGGACCAGCCTCTGCCCTAAAACCTCCATCTTGCTTACTATATATTACTATTTTCTGAAGCCTTTAATTCTGAGTTTCCCACCCTGTGATATCACACACTCCTATTCAAACTCCACACCCACAATCCCAGTTCTGTCATTCCATTTTGGAAGCCTTCTCCCCAGTTTCAGGTCAATGCAGTGTTTTCTTTGGGGTCAGTGCCTGGCAGCACAGAAAGTCTGACATTCTCAGTAATCAGGGTTCTCCACCACCTTTCCAAATAACTTATGCAAACTCCCACGACATAACCTCTAGATGTGAAATACAACAACCACGCTGAGAAACCACCACACTCTCCCTGCAAACCTGCAGTGTTTGCTCCCTCTGCTGGCTTTGCTCTGGGGAGGAGAGCCTGGATCCACCTGCCAAGGGCTGGTGATGCTGTGGAGCGTGGGGCATTCCACAGGCTGGCAGAGAGACAGGCAGCAGCTTCAACAAGTCCCCAGTGCAACATCCTGCAGGTCAGGGAAATCCTAAGCACAAGTACAGACTGAGCAAGGAATGGATCAAGAGAAGTCCTGAGTAGGACTTAGAGATGCTGGTGGATGAGGGTTGAACCTGCCCTGGCCGTGTGTTCCCAGAACCCCCAAAGCCTGGGCTGATCCCCCAGCGTGGGCAGCAGGAGGGGAGGATTCTGCTCCCTCAGGTGAGGCCCCACCTGCAGAGCTGCTGGAGTGAGTATAGAGGAGGCCAGTAGAGCTCTGAGGATGGAGCCCCTCTGCTCTGGAGCCAGGCTGGCAGAGCTGGGGGTGCTCACCTGCAGAGGAGAAGGCTCCAGGGACACCTCAGAGCCCCTGCCAGGGCCTAAAGGGGCTCCAGGAGAGCTGCAGAGGGACTGGGGACAAGGCATGGAGGGACAGGACACAGGGAATGGCTCCCACTGCCAGAGGGCAGGGCTGGATGGGATATTGGGCAGGAATTGTTCCCTGTGAGGGTGGGCAGGCCCTGGCACAGGGTGCCCAGAGCAGCTGTGGCTGCCCCTGGATCCCTGGCAGTGCCCAAGGCCAGGCTGGGCAGGGCTGGGAGCAGCCTGGGAGGGTGGAAGGTGTCCCTGCCCATGGCAGGGGTGGGATGAGTTTCCAATCCATTCTATGATTCTGTGAAGTTTCCAGTCTCTGATGTGTTACCGTTTATATTTCTGTACAAGGAACATCAAATGCTCAGCGAGCAGCAGGGCTGAGGAGGAGAGCAGAGTTGTTTGCCAACTTCCAATTTTACTTTGCTTCTACCAGTGAGACTCACCAAAAATGTGCACCGCATCCTTTGGTTTGTGAAGTTTGTGTGAAAAAATGAAATAACCACAGTGATTTAAAATAAGTGAGACACTATTTTGTGAGCTGGAGTATTCCTTCTCCTTGGCAGGACTGGAGTCTTACGTGAAGCTCAGAAGATTTTTATGGCTGGAACTGCAGGCCTGTCTGGGCTTTTGGCAATTCAGGGTGGGCTGGTGACGCTTTGGGCTGCAGCCAGCAATGGTCCAGCTGTGTGGAAAATGAAATGCTTTTGGCTCCAACCTCCTGAGCATGAGGGCTTGTGCTGGCACGACCCAGATCAGTGTGTGGTTGGTATGAGGGGAAGCATCAGCTTCTCCATCTGCCTTTGGCTGGTTGTCCCCTCCCAACTGGCTGTGATGGTGACAGTGGCCACATGTCTGCTGCCCAGGTCCTTCCTGGCCTTGACATCCAGCAAGAGAGGTCCTGGTTGTTTGGGTTCTTCCTCTTAATCCCAAAGTGCACACTCTGGTGGGTTTTGTCGTCCTGATTTCCCTTTCTTCTGGGGTTTGACACAACAGTGGCTTTGTGATGGCAGGTCCCTGGATCCAGCCGGGTCACTGCTCAGACCAGGTGTACTAAATCGCATCCTCTGCTGCCCATGGGGCCTCTTAGTCCACCTGCAGTCCTTCCTTGTGTTTCCCTGGGAGACATGTTCCTCTGCTATTCCTCTCGAGCCCGTTGCAGTTGTTTCCGAGATTGCAGAAAGGAAATCTGGCTGTCGTAATGTGTCCTCTTACAGCTGAGACCCACAGTCTGCAGCTCTTTGGGTCTCTTGCTGTGAGGGAGGCAGGTGCCCCAGGTTTGTGAGCAAATGGTGCCATCCCCATGTGCCTTTCCTGTGCAATTGGAGCATGCCAGCAAAGAAAGTGCTTTGCCAGCCTGAGGTTTAAATCCTTCAGAGCACTTTCCCTACGAGCACATTCCTGCAGGGAGGTGCTTGTGCCTGAATAAGCCCTTCGGGACACGGCTGTGGCCTCAGAGAGACTCGGGTAGGTTCAGCTGCAGGACGAGGAGCCCCTGAGTGCAGTGTGAAGGTGGCACTTTGTGTGTGCCGGTGCGTCAGCTGCGGCTGCAGAGCCTCTCCCGGTGCAGCCTGCCGGGGATGCGCTGGATAAATCCCCAGGGGGCTGTAAGGCATCTCTCCCGTGAGGACCGGAGCTCTGAGCTGCCGGGCACTGCTGGAGCTGGCTGCAGTAGCAGCTGAGCGCTGCAAGAGGTCTCTGCAGCACCGCGCTTCGGCCCGCAGCTGCTGCTCCTCGGCTGCTCCAGCCTTCCTGCGCTGCCCTGGCTGCAGTGCTGGACCTGCCCCTGCTCTGGCTACAGAGCTCTGAGCTCTCAGCCTCTGCATCAGGGGATTCCAGGCTGCTTTGAGTTGGGATGGACCTTAAAGCTCATCCCATCCCACCCCCTGCCATGGCAGGGACTCGTTCCACTGTCCCTGGTTGCTCCAAGCCCTGTCCAGCCTTGGATGCTGCCAGGGATCCAGGGGCAGCCACAGCTGCTCTGGGCACCCTGTGCCAGGGCCTCCCTACCCTGACAGGGAACAATTCCTTCGCAATATCTCGTCCATCCCTGCCCTCTGGCAGGGGGAAGCTGTTCCCCTTTGTCCTGTCACTCCAAGTCCTTGTCCAAACCCCTTCTCCAGCTCTTTGTACCTCACAATTTCCCTGTTCCTTATGCCTGGGACTCTGTGGGAAACTCCCAAAGCTCCCACAGCACTGGGGGTGTCACATCTGACTGCCCATCATTAGTGAGCATTGCCAGGGCTCCAGGCTGTCCCTGCATATGGGGCCAAGGCTCAGCTCTTTGCTGCTGCCCCTCTCCAAGGTGACCCGTGAGTGGTGGGACATGACACTGGTGCTCCTGGGGCACGCTTGTCCTGCTGCAAGTCCCAGCACCTCATGCAGGATTTGCTGCTTGCTGGGTATTGCTGATCTCAGCTGGGGCAGGAGGGACTTTGGGGGGATGTTGTTACAGACCAGAACTTGATGGGAACATAGCTTCTTGTGGCACACAGACACAGACCTGTCCCTCCTGCCCTGCAGCTCCTGTGGGGCTCACAGAGACAGAGCTGATATTCAGTTGTTCCCTGGCAGTGGGATGTGGCATGACAGTGCCATCCTGCTCCATGGGACATTGGCACTTGCAGGGCAGACCTGACAGAGTCACTGGCACTGCCATGTGTCTCCTTGCCCCCTTTGTTGCACGGTGCCCACCCTGGCACGTGGGAACCCGTGGGCATCGTGAGTTGGGGCACAGACTGGGGAATGCCCACAGCTTCTCTCCCTCTCCAAGAGGAGCCTGACACTTTCCCTGGAGCACAGCAGGGGTTGGGGAAGGAGCTGGCAGCGATCTCAAACGGGACTGGAGGCTGGAGATTAGATGGAGCGTTTCCGGTGGGAACAGGCTGGTGTCTGGGCTCGGGTGTCACCTCCCTGTAACTGCAGCAGCAGCCTTGGTGCACTTGGGAAAGATGGAAAAAGAAAGGCTCCTGAAACCTAAGAGCTGTTTTGCTATTTACTGTGGTTCTGGTTTTACTCCAAGAATAGAAACAAAGACGGTGGATTTGCATCACCAGGAGCAATTTGAGGAGGGAGGAGGAAGTGATGGGACCTCACTAGTGACAGGAATGTGCTGGCAAGAGGAGGGCCCGGTGACAGGGAGGCGGTTTGACCTGGGGGTTCCTATTAGCATTTTGTTCATCTCACTTGTGTTTTATTTTTTAATGGTGAGTTGGTGAGCTTCAGCAGCTGAGCTCTGTCTCCGTAAGGGAGCACTTGCAGAGGCAGAGGGTGCCCAGGCTGCTGCACAGAGGAAGGTGCCTTTGGAGGTGCCCCACTTGCATAATCAGGTCTTGATCTCCTGGAAAGAAATGGAGATTTATCTCTCTCTGCATTGACTATTTACATGTCACATGTAAAGCTGGTTTTCCTCCTTCCTGCTGCTGCAGTCACATCTCCAGTCTGAGTCCAGCCCCACCAGAGGACTGACAACAGCCACAATGGGGTTGTAGAGGGGTTTCTGTGAGACCCCAGACCCTCACCCTGGGGGAGGGAGGGCTGGGATAAGGAGGGATGGGGATGGATGCTTTGTCTGTGGAGCTCTTGACACTCATTTAAAGGCAAGGGGTGTGTTTGTTGCTGGCCTGCTGAACCTGTCCTTGCTGAAGCCTCCAGGCAGCCCAGGAGGAGAGGGCATGGCTGGCACCCAGGAGCACCTGGCAGGGGAACAGAAAGGCTGAATGAGATTTTTGCAGGAGAGAATTTCCCTGTTTCTTTGGCTGTTACAGAGGTGACTTTCCAAGGTAGAGAGGAGCTTTTCTGAGATCTTGGAAAGACCCCAGTTTCAGCTTGGGGTGTTGGGGTCTTGACACTTATCCAGCCTCCTGTTACATCCTGAGTAGAGAGGGAGGAAGCTGATTGCTGGAGCAGATTGGGGATGGAGCTTCGTGTCAGGAAGCTCCAAGGGACATTGATAGGTGCCTGCAGGGCCTGGGCCCTGGTTCAGCCCCTGCTGCCCTCCCCTCTGGCAGTAACTGGTGCACAGGGAGGAGGAGCCACATGCTGGGCTGTGGAACCTGGGCTGGGAGGGAGCTCGTGCCCACTCTAGTTGGGGTTTGTGCTGCTTCCCCTCTGGAGGGGTTCATGCTCTTTCAGTAATTGGCCTCTGCATCCTTGTGGGTTCCTCTTTCAGGTGTGAAAGTCAGCAGCAAACCCAGCCCATAGCTCTGCTGATCATCCAGGTTTTGTCCAGATGACCATTCACTGGTCCATGTGGCCACCAGGTACCTCTGGTGACATTTGTGACATTGGCTCTGCAGCAATGTGTTGTACAGTGGGTGGTAGGATAGAGCACTGGCTGCCTCAAAAGTAGGGAAAACAGAGTCCTGGTGCTGGCCTGGGACTGCAGCCCTTTGCTTGTTGTAAAAAGGCACCAGCTCCTTTGCCCTGGGACTGAGCTTTGTGGCGCTCCAAAAGGAACACAGACAGCATTTTCCTGAGAGCCTTTCTGTTGTTGAGCCCACGGGAAGGATTTGGGCAGGAAGCAGGAGGTGTGCCTGGAGAGTTCCAGCAGGCTTCAGGTGAATCCAGCCTTTCCCCCAGAGCTCTGGCTTGTTCTGTGTGCTTTTACCAGGAGCCTCAGGGTTACGTTTTGTTCACCTCACTTCTGGAGAGCACTGAAGAGGCTGCCCAGAGAATTTGTGGAGTCTGCCTCACTGGGGGATTCAAAACCCATCCTGTGTCTAGGCTGACCTCTGGGATGACCCTGCTTGAGCAGGGAACTGGGACCAGATGACCCCTCCAATGGTCTTTCCAACCTGAACTGTTCTGTCTGTGACAATACTGGTGGTCTGATCCAGCTTTCCTAACCTTTCTGCATCGAGCCTGTGAGAAGGCACCTTCTCAGGAAGGTACAGCCCTGCTGCCATCCTTATCTTCTTCCTGAGATTGCATCGCCAGCAGAGAGCCTTTGGATGAGACCATGCATTGCCTGGTGTATCAGCAAAGCTGCTTTGGCATCTGGGAAGTCAAGTGGGAAAGCTGCAAATCTTCAGCTTGAGTGTTGCTGTGGGTGAATTAATAACAGGAGCACCCCTGGACATGGCCTGCTCTGAGTCCTACAGATCACCTGCAGCTGGAGCAGCAGAACATGGTGTGACCAGAGCTCTGTCAGCTGGGCACATTCTCCTTGAGGTGTCAAACCGACTGAGCAATCTGGGTTTAATTCCTGGCCCATTCAGAGATCAGGGTGTTTTCCTTACCTGCTCTGGCATCCACAGATGGTATCACTGAGCTCTGCGGTTGTGGTGCCTGAGCTCCTTCTGGGGGCTGTCTGTCCTCCCTCGGGGTGGCTCTTTGTCCAGCCAGGGTGCTGCTCCTGGTGCCTGTTGTTGCTCACAGTGGTGGCTGGGAGTGCTGAGTGCTCCATCTGTCTGTTGGAGCTGGATTTTCACAGGAACTCTTGGGAACTGTGGTGTGGGGAAATGGATCTGCCCCAGCACACGTGCCCAGGGTATGGATGGACCTGCTCACTCTCAGGGAGCTCCTTTCAGCTTTACCAGGGCGAGCCTGCTCCCATCAGGCCTGCAGTGCTTGAGACAGCAGCAGGCACAGCTTCCTCTGGGGTCAGGCTTTGTCCTGCGTGGTGGGAGCTGTGATGGGAGCATCCCGGGGCTCTGCCGGGCAGTGCTTGGCATGCAGAGTCCCTCTGCTGCTTTTCCACCCCAACCGCAGCTGGGTTTGGTTCACTGCCCATGTTTACTGTGTGTGGGTCTAACCAAAGCCCAGTTGCTTCCCTTGGAGGTTGTTGGGGAAACCATGAGAGCCACCAAATGTGCTGCAAAGTTTTTACTGAAGAAATCAATGCCCTTGCTGAGGAAAGGCAGCTTTTTCATCCTGACAAGGAAATAGATGACAAAGTTACTGTCACAGAGTTGTGGTGGAAAATATCCTGCATTTACAGACCTCTTTCAAACAGTGACAAGCTACCTTTTTTCTGTGCAGGCCTCCTTGGCCACAGAAAGGCATTTAGATCAGCAGCAAAGGCAAATCTTGGTTCAGGGATGTAAAGGGTTTTACTTTTCAGGTCCTTTTTACATAGGGTAGATCTTTATTTAGTCTTGGTTTTGTTTAGCAGTTCCCATCACGCACAGACTCGCACCCTCACACCCTTGGACATGCCTCCTTTCTCCAGGACCATCTCGTGCTCCCACAGGCATCACTCCCCCTTCCCAAAAAGTTATTGTTCCTAGAAAACAGAGCAACTCTGCTGGAATGTTAATTGGGGGAAGTGAATAACCAGGGCTCCCCTCTGCCTAACCTTCCCCAGCCCCCTCTTAACGAGCAAATTGCATTTATTTAGCCATTGAAGGTCCTGTCTCTCCTCCCCTGGGCAGACTGAAGTGTCCATTGTGCAGCACTGCCTTGGGATTTGCTGCCATTTGTTCAAGGAATGTTTTTTCAAAGAAAGGCAATTTTTAAGGAGGGTGGGGGGTACAACACCCCTTTCTCTCTTGCTGCAGGGACAGATGAGTTACAGTGGGCAGAGGTGGGCACAGGAGTGGCTTTGTCATTGGTGCTGTTCCCAAGGTCACTCAGGCTTCATACCTGGGAGAGAATGTGAGTGTTTCCCTGTCTTTCCATGTTGAGGCCGTGGAGGAGGCAGGGAATGTGAAATCCAGCTGTGTCTGTAGTGGGAAGCAGATGGATCATGTGTGGGTGCTCAGGGTGCTGCTCCCTGCCAGCTGTGGGGCCTGGGCCCCATCCCAGCTCCTGCCAGCCCAGTCACCGTGGCACTGCAGGGCTGGCACCGAGCCTGTGCCCATGGGGAGAGGTTTTCCCAGCGAGGATGCAGTTTGAGACCATCTCTGAAAAGTCACCAACCCATGCCAGGGGACTGAGGGTTCGTGTCTGTGTTTCTCAGTGGTGAGTGCTCCACTGGGTGCAGCCCTGACAGCCCCAGGCTGTGCTTTGTGGCACAGGGGACAGTTCCCACAGGTGGGCACAGCTGCCTGGGGAGCCCCAGCTGGGCTGGGCTGGGGGCAGCCGCCCTCAGCAGGGCCCAGACACCCCAGGGTGTAAAGGCTGCAGGCCAAGTGTGCCTGCAGGCTTGGAGGTGTGTTTATCCATGAAAGCATTAATGTTTTTGTTTTCCTGCTCACTGGGTTTTGGGTTCACCAGGTGAACCATTGGAGGGGTTTTAGAATCCCAGGATGGTTTGGGTTGAAAGGGATCTTAAATCTCAACTCATTCCATCTCCTCTCATGGGCAGGGACACCTTCCACTGTCCCAGGCTGCTTCAAGCCCCATCCAGCCTGGTCTTGGCCACTTCCAGGTACCCAGGGGCAGCCACAGCTGCTCTGGGCACCCTGTGCCAGGGCCTGCCCACCCTGCCAGGAACAATTCCTGCCCAATATCCCATCCAGCCCTGCCCTCTGGCAGTGGGAAGCTGTTCCCCCTTGTGGTGTCCCTCCAGCCCTCATCCAAACCCCTTCTCCAGCCTTCCTGTAGGCCCCTTTTAAGGGGCTCTGAGGGCTCCTCTTGGTGGTGACTGTAGGGATGTGGATGCCCTTGGATCCCCAGCTCGTGCTGCTTATGTCACAGCTGTCCCAGATGTCACAGCCCAGCTGGGCTTGGGCTCAGGACTTGCCACATGTGGAGCAAGTGCTTTGCTTAGGTGAAATTCTGAAATTTTAGTTACAGATGGGATTGGCTGGTGGGGCATCTCTAGTGCTGTTTATTTTGACATTGAATTTGTCACACAGGATATTTGCACAGGTAATTCCAGTCCCACAGCAGGCTCCAGTGGTACCCTGCAGGGGTGGGGCTTGCTGGGAGGGTTATGGCAGAGAGGGGTGTCCTGGCATTGTCATGAGGTGCTTCTGCCCAGAGGACCAAGGCTGATGAGCTGTAGAATCAACCTTGGAGGCTCCAGATTGGTAGTGGAGGGGAGAGGTTATTCCTGTCTGATTCTTTTCATTATAGGGAACTGGCCTTTTTTCTTAGGTTACAGGGATTTGTATTGTGTCAGCATTGTGCATTTGGTGTTGTTTAGTGGTCCAAGGATTGACTTGGGAAGCTGATGTAATGTTTGGAGGGAGCTTTGTCTTGTGGCCCTGAGGTGGAGGGGAGGCAAGGGGGTGGCAGGAGTGGGCTGGCCCTGGAGCTGGGCTGGAGAGAAGGAGAGCAGCAGGAACGGGTCTCTGGGGGTCTTGGAAAGCTCAAATATCCCCAGAGAAATATCAAATATTGTGAGGGAGGCTGCAGAAGGGGATACAGAGAGCTTGCAAGTTCAAGGGCTCAGGTGAACCCCCCAGAACACCTCTCTCCCTCCATGTGCAAACCTGTTTGGGGATCATGGAATGATAAAGATTGGAAAAACTCTCCAAGATCATTGAGTCCAACTGTTAACCCAGCACCACTGTGTTCACCACTAACCTGTGTCCCCATGTGTCACATCCATAAATTTTTTAAATTCCCCCAGGGATGGTGACTCCTCCACTGCCCTGGACAGCCTGAGCCGGTGCCTGACCACTCTTTCCATGAAGAAGTTGTCCCCAGTATCCAATCTAAACTTCGCCTGGCACACTTTGAGGCCATTTCCTCTCATCCTTGTTCCCTGGGAGCAGAGCCTGACCCTCACCTGGTTGGTCCCTCCTGTCAGGAGTTGTGGAGAGCCAGGAGGTCCCTGTGCAAGAGAAGAGAACGGAGCCCTTCCCAGCATGGGGCAGCTGGGACCCTCCCTTCTGGAGCCTGAGGGATGTAGATGCCCTCTTGGGATCCACGTGCTGCACTGCAGCAGGCAGTAAAATGGATTTGTTTCTCCCACTGCATGGGAATATGATCACCATGTAACTTTGAAGCTTGATGTGGAGCAGTTTGTTATGACACAGGAAGGTGTTGCTGGGACTGACTGCTGGAGCCATGCCTTGCACAGGTTTTGATCTCCCAGGCTGCCAGGACTGTGATTGTGTCCACCTTGATGTCCCACCCACAGCCCCAGTGCAGCCTGGCAGACGAGAGGAGGGGCTGGGTGTGCTCTGGGAGACTCAAAAAACACTTCTTTCCCTGACTGCTTTGGTTATTTTTATTTCTAAAGCTTGCACTTTAGAAGCACATCACCCTCACCCCATCAATTCTAGGCGGGCGATACTCCAGACCAAATGAATAATTCCACAGAGTGGTTGAAGTTAAAGCAGGTAATTCTGCAGAAATAGCATTGGGTTGGAAACTGAGACCTCACTCCAGATGTCTGACACGATGTCCTGCAGGATCTCAGGCCCCTGGAGAGCAAATTCCTCGTGATATGTGCTGGGTTTTGGCAAGTGGGCCTGAGAGGTGGTGAGCACTGTACAGCTCCCAGCAGCAGGAGAGATGAGGTTTATGCTGGGCTGGTGCTCAGCCCTGTCTTGTGTTCAGTCCCTGCCCTTTTCACAGGATCACAGAATATCCTGAGTTGGAAAGGATCCACAAGGATCATAGGGTCCAACTCCTGGCCCTGCACAGACACCCCAACAATCCCACCCTGGGCATCCCTGGCAGTGCTGTCCAAACACTCCTGCAGCTCTGGCAGCCTCGGGGCCGTGCCCATTCCCTGGGGAGCCTGGGCAGTGCCCAGCACCCTCTGGGGGATGAACCTTTCCTGATATCCAACCTGACCCTCCCCTGGCACAGCTCCAGCCGTCCCCTGGTCCTGCCCCTGGTCACAGAGAGCAGAGATTGAAGCTGCCCCTCCACTGTCCCTCCTGAGGAAGCTGTAGACCTGATGAGATTCCTTCTCTGAAGCAGCCCTCTGGAAGCTCAGGATAGCTCCTGTTTCCCAGCTCTCTTTCCCCTGTGGCATGCAGTGCTTTGCACTGATGGGTATCACTGCCTGCTCTGTGTCCAGTTGCTCATCAGCTTTGGAGCATCTGAACATGCAGAAAACGCCTGAGAGGCAGCGGAGGCAGGTGTTGGATGCTTTGGAAGGGTCCTTAGCCTGCTTGGCAGCAGCAGCCCCTGCAGAACTCCTCTTTAGCAGGGCTGATGTTTGATGTTGAGTGTAGCAGCAGCAGTGCCTGCCTGGGGACCTGCACCCCCTTCCTGGCTGCACGCCCCCCTGGGAACCCCCACCCTGGGGTGCCACCCCCACGCTCAGCCTGGCCAGGGCTGCACAAAGTGACGATTCCCATCTTCTGCAGGGATTAAACTCCGTGTTTTCCCTTCCCAGCTCGAGTGCCTGTGCAGCTCCAGCCCCTCTCTGTCCCCAGCCTCTCCTTCCCTCCAGCCCTTGCTCCCATCCCTCACTTCTCCCTCTCCTCTTCCCTTTGCTGCCCCTTTGCAGCCACGCTCCCTGCTCAGTGCTGGGCCAGCTTTGTCAGAGCAGGGAGAGGTGCAGGCAGCATTCCCATGTCTGGGTTCAGTGGGAGGGGCACTGTGGTGGCATGAGGAGGTGGCAGGTCCTGGCTTTACCCATCCCCTCCTTCTTTCAGTGCAAAGGAGGGAGAGCAGCAGCTGAACCAGACCGAATTCTGGGCCTTGTCTGTTGCGTTTGGAGACTCTTTGTTGTTCATGTGTTGCTGATTTGTATATTCATGACTAAACCTGCAGCTGTCCAGTGCCAGGAGGATTTGGGATGAATTAGAATGACAAGAGACATGGTCTTTACAAATAAAGTAATCATTTCTCCCTGCACTTCACATTCATCCTCTTTCAAAGGGTCTCTGTGTGACGCAGATTTGCTGCACTTTGATGCTGGGACTGCTGGGAGATGTCTGGATCTTGCAGTGCTCTTTATTCCCGTGGCAGCCGTGGGTGCAGTGATGTGGGAGGAAGGGGCAGTGTGTTAAATGGTCTGATAGTTTCTAATGGTGTCAAATTCTGCCATTTAAATTGGGATTTTCATGCTAGAGAAGAATTGAAAGGGGAAGATGGGCGTGAAAATCGCTGCCGTGGGCCTCCGTTCCTGCTCAGCGTCCCTTGTCGGGTGCTTGTTTATGAACCTCCCTCCCCATGGTCCTGCTTCCCCTCCCACTGGAGCTTAATCCTCTGCCATGGCATCCCTGTGTTGCCATGGAAATTGCCATCTGCCGGGCTGGGCCTTCACCTCTGCCTGCTGGAGAGCAGGAGCCGGGGCGGCGCAGTGGGGAGGTGGCACGGTTCCTGCTGGAGCTTGGGGCTGTGGTGGCTGCAGGTCAGCGCGTGCCCTGCAGCAGCAGGGGACTGGCACACAGCGGGCATCAGCAGCGTTCCTATCTGGCATGTTATAGTTATGGCTTTGACTTTTTGTTGGTGTCTGAAGTTTAACAGTCAGGAGAAGTGGTGGCCTGTGCTGCTGGTGGCAGTGTGGGTGGTCAGTCACTCCCTGGCCCCTGTTTTCCCATGACCAAGCAGTTCTGCCTCCTGTTCCCAGGGGTTATACCCTACAGCCACACTGTCATTGCCTTAGGGTGAGGTTCTTCCAGTAATTGCCCACAGCTCATGCTAAAGGTTCCTGGAATGACTGCAGCTTCTGGTCCTCACCCTCCTGGAGTCTGAGAGTGTGAGCTATTTGCTCGTTAAAAACGTCCCAGAGATGCCTGGGACCTCTCCATTGCATGCTGGGCAGGTTCCTGGTTCCTTCCCAGTATGGTGATAGGGGCAGCTGCTCCATTTTCCTGGCATGGCATGAAGGGTTTGTGTGGGAGTGGTGGCAGAGGGCAGGTGGAGCTTGGGGTGAGCCCTGGCCCAGGGCCATGAGGGTGGTGTAGGACCATATTCCCAGGGCTGGGGAACCTGCCTGGCTGGGGAGGCAGAGGGGTGCAGTGATTGAAGGGTTTTGGTATTGAATGTGTTTTTCCCAAGCTCCACTGAGGAGTGTTGAAGCCCCAAGAATTCCAGCATGAGAGGAGGGCTCAGTGGGGAACTTGAGGTTTCTGTGAGTCCCTCTGTAGGGGTGGCAGTGTCTGGGAGCTCTCAGGGTGATCTCTGACTCTCTTCTGCTGCACGGTGGTGGCAGGGGCTCATGGACACATCCTGCAGGAGGTTGGTGGTTGTGCCTGAAGGCCTGGGCCAGGGCAGCTCTACCATAGCTGGCACAGACTGTTGTGGCACTGGTGGGTGACAGATACATGGTACAGTGTTGTTTTAGGCACCAGGGCTGGGTGGAAGGATATCCACTGGGTCATGGTCTTAGTGGTGTCCAAGGCTGGCTTAGACAGGGCTTGGAGCAACCTGGGATAGTGGGAGGTGTCCCTGCCCATGGCAGAGGTGAAAAGGAAGGAACTTTAAGGTCCCCTCCAACCCAGACCATCATAGGATTCTAAAGCAAAAATGGATAGGGCTGCATGGAAAAGCTGGATGTCATGTAGTCGGTAGGACAACGTGGGAAGTGCTTTTATTTCTGTGTTTTCTAATTGAAAGCCAAACAGATTGTAGTTTTACAGTCATCCACCTGATTTAAATGAAAGCATAAAGCACCACCCTTTCCCAATAAAAAGCTTTTGACAAAGTAGCTGCAAAGCTCCCAGGAGCAAAAATTCTTTGAATGAAATGCTGGGCACACATTTGGGAGAGTGGGTTGAGTAAGCCTCCAAGCTGTTTTTATCCCCCTTTAAATAGCACATTGGGAAGATAAGGAAGTAGAAGAAACGTTATTTGATAGTAGATCTGTTCCTGGAGGGAAGCACATGGAGCACGTGGGGTGTTTGCTGTGCCTGTGGTATAGAGTTGGAAGGATCTGTGGTGGGAGGGCTGGGCAGGCTGAGATCTTCATCCCCCTTTTTTAGGCAGCACATGTGTTGTTATTAGAGGCTGGCTTGGGAAGCAATAAACACAGCAAAGTTTGCTTTGTTGCCAACCCAGATGAGATAAAATAGTTTTATAGAGATTTATGGGGATAATAAACTATGTAGGGAAGTTTATGACACGTCTAGCTGTGATCAGTGAACCTTTAAAGGGTTTATTGGGCAGGGATGTTGTCTGCCAGGACAAACATTGCTTGGTGTTGGAATAGTTGGAATTGTGCTGTTGGTGTCCAATATTTTGATTTAAATAATGTATTTGCTTCTTCCCAGAACCTCTCCATAAACGAACCTGGCAGAAACTGTGTGCATGGGGAGGACTGGTGGTCAGTCACCTCCAAACTTTCATCCAAACAAGAGGTGAAGCTGAGGGAGATCAGCTGCAGGAATGCATCACTGAGCACTTGTGCAGAGCAAGGTTGTGCCAGCTTCTAGTGCTTAAAACTGGGATAAACTGAATTTCTGTCCCTAAGCCATTCATTCAGTTTTTGATTGCCTAGATGAGCATGTGTCCTTTTGCTAGTAACCAAATACCATAAATAAAGTCCTGCCTGTCCTGGGAAAAAAAGGATTGGAGTGGGAAACGTGGAGACTGACAGAGTGCAGGACAGCCCTGCTGTGGGAGGACGCTGAACTGAGCATCTCCTGCTGTGCCAGGGGAGCTCAGATGTGAGAACAGTCTGGGATTCTCCATGTAGGAACCTGGACCTGTGTTGCACAAGAGATCCGAGACTGAAACCACCGACTAGCAAACCTGAGATGACAAATGTGCATGGCTGTGGGAGAAATCCCAACTCCCCTTTTACTTTTAGCAGAGTACCACCCAGATACTACAGCTTTGCACAGACTCGGTCTTCTAAATGGTCTCTGAAATACTGAAGTGAAGGCAGACTGTGTTGGGTTTTAGGCACATTGTGGGTAGAAGAAGCTGCTTTACAGTTAAGCGACCACAGGAGGTGAGAGGTGATTTTGGAATGGGTCTGTGTCCTGAGGTTGTCTCAGGTCACTCCTTGCTGCCCACCAGTAAGGTTCCAGTGGGACCCCCAGGCTCTGCAGCAGCCTGGCCACATTAGTTCCTGCCCTCCTCATCCATGCTCCATATGCAACAAGCAATAAGTGTCATTAATTGCTTTGATTCTTGCCCACAGCAAGATTTTATGGGGAATTGTGTTCCTTTCCATCTCTTGCTGTCAATCTGTGTGGAGCAGAAGGGATCTGGGAAGAGAAGAAGCCACCATGGGGGTGACAGGGCTTCCTGTCACTGAGAGGAGCACCTGAGCAGTTACCCCAGTGCAGAGGGGTGGGTGTCATGGGGATGGAGTCAGTCTCCTGTTGTGTTCCCAAATGCAGGCATGTGGCCTCCAGTTCTCCCTACACTGTTTCATCTTGCTTTTCCTTATGCTCAATGCCTTAGGAAATCTTTTTCTTGCTCTTATGTGTTTTTCAAGCAAGGGAAAGCTGGCCCTGATGTCCCCAAACTGGGGAGTGATTTTAGATCACATTGTCATTTCTGCAGCGGGGTTTGCACAGATGGGACTGTCCCTCTTGCACCCACTGCTCCCCCAGGGCCCAGGTCTCCATGGACAGTGATGGCCTGGTCAGTGCTGCCCTCCCATCAGCTGGAGCTTCCCTGCCCTCACACTGTGCTCCTGGTGCTTGCTGATCTGCAGCTCTGCAGAATTCCTGGTGCCTGCTCCAGGCAGAATGCCTGTTCCTGCTGTCCAAGAAGAATAAGATATCTTTAGCTTTCTAAACACAAAATTGATTTACGTGAGAAGATTCCCCCTGTAGCTTTGGGAGGTGAGCTCCACTCATGATTTGCAGACTGCCTGGAGGTGGAAGCAGACTTTGCCCATGGAGGGTTTGACAGTGCAGGGATGGAGCCACATCCTCTGAGCCTGGCAGGGCTGAGGCAGGATGGGCTCCACAGTGCAGCTGGGACCTGAGCATTGGCCAAGGGAGACAGAATTATGGAATGGTTGGGTTGGAAGGAACCTTAAAGCTCATCTCATCCCACCCTCTGCCATGGGCGGGGGCACCTTCCACTATCCCTGGTTGCTCCAAGCCCTGCCCAGCCTGGCCTTGGGCACTGCCAGGGATCCAGGGGCAGCCACAGCTGCTCTGGGCACCCTGTGCCAGGGCCTGCCCACGCTGCCAGGGAGCAATTCCTTCCCAATATCCCATCCAGCCCTGCCCTCTGGCAGTGGGAAGCCATTCCCCCCTGATCCTGTCACTGTCTACTCACATGGAAAGTCTCTCTCACTCCTTTTTATAATCTCTCTTTAGGCCCTGGCAGGGGCTCTGAGGTGTCCCTGGAGCCTTCTCCTCTCCAGGTGAGCACCCCCAGCTCTGCCAGCCTGGCTCCAGAGCAGAGGGGCTCCAGCCCTTGGGGCATCTCCATGGCCTGCTCTGGATTCACTCTAGCAGGTCCCACACATGAACACTTGAAGGATCTGGCTGGAAAGGCTCTGGGACTAGAAGGCCTGATTCTCACTCTAAACTCTGCTGCTTTTCCTTTTTTTTAAATTTTTTTTTTTTAGTGAACTTGCCCTTTCTCTGGCAGTAGACAAGGATTGTATGAAATGCCTCCTGTCTGGTGGTCCATGCAGAGGTTCAGTGTGTGCCCTGTGAGGAAGTGTGGTGGTGGTGGTTTGCTTTGCTCATGTTGTCACGTCTTCCTTCAGTTATGGGATAAATATTAACACCACAACCACCCACTAACTAGGCACTGCCTGCCATGGCTTATCATCCCAGCCTGGGCTCTTGGAAAAACTTTACAACACCCTTAAGTTTAAAACAAACACACTTGAAACCCAGTCCCTCTGGGTCTATTAGGGCTGACCAGCAAATGTGTATTTCATTACCCAAAATATGCTGGTAGACCCAGCAGAGTGAGTGAGCCAAGGGGAAGTAGACCTGCAAAACACTTTGGATAAAATACAAAAGTGTTTTTTATTTTTCCACCCCTCCTCTTTCTCTTCTTGATTTCTCCTGCCATGAATTCCTGGGTAAAGACTTGCATTTCTGAGGGAAGCCCGGGCGCCAAGCTGGGAGACAGATTACGCAGCCCAGGCCCAGGAATGGCAGGAGTGAACCAGTGGGCGGCCAGAGAACACTCTGTGTTTTATTTTTATTTATTTTTTTCTTCTTAGTGGTGTCAATGCTTGGCTCCAGGTGCCTGCATGGGAGAGTTCCCTGGTGTTGTCCCTCCATGTGGTTCAGAGTCCCGTCAGGGCCCTGCGGTGGCAGCAGAGCTTTGCTGGACTGGCATCCTGGGGGAACGGGGACAGAACAGGACAGGGTGTTCCTGCTCTGGCCAGGGTGCTTGGCACAGCAGGGACCTGCATGGCTGGGGACCACGGAGCTTGGCTCTGCCAAGTCTGGCTCATCCACCACCAGGAATTCTGTTTTCACCTCTGTAAATGGGAGGGAACAGTTTTAAACTAAAAGAGGAGAAATTTAGATGAGATACTGGGACGAAATTCTTGGTTGTGAGGGTGGGGAGGCCCTGGCACAAGTTGCCCAGAGAAGCTGTGGCTGCCTCTGGATCCCTGGAAGTGTCCAAGGCCAGTCTGGGATAGTGGAAGGTGTCCCTGCCATGCCAGGGGGTTGGAGTGAGATGAGTTTTGGGTTCTTTCCCAGCCCAAACTATTCTGGGATTCACGTGTGATCAGCAGGTGTGGCTCCAAGGTTGGCCCCATCCATGCAGAGTATCTGGGATGAGAACTGGTAACAGCCAGCCCTCCATTTGTCCAGCCTGGTGCAAATTACAGCCATCAGGGCTCCCCTTTCATCCCTTCTTGGTGGGCTTGGCAGCAAAAGCGCCTGCCTTTTCCAGTGGGATTTTGAAGGCGTTCATTACTTTGCAGTGTTGATGATATCTCCTGGTGCTTGGAAGGATTTTGTCATCTGAGCTGTGCTGCACAAGGATCCTGTGTTGGCCTGATGTGCAGGGGAGGCTGAGCCCAGCCCTTTTCCATGGGCTTCGTAGAGCCACACAGAAAAAAGTGTCTAAAGAGTTATCTGCTTTTTTGGGGGGAAATATTTTGCCTTTGGATGACTGGCTCGTTGTTCATGTGCAGCAATGATTTTTTATTCAGTAATGCCCACATATCCCACTGCTCTCCCTCCAAGACAAACACAGTGAGCTGTGTCACCAGTTCCAGCAGAACGGTCTCACGGAGCGGAGCCGGCTGGTGGCTCCACGCAGGGAGTGTTATTGCATGTGGGGAGCTGAGTCACAGCAGGGCTTTGGGCAGCAGCAGCAGCTCAGGGCATTTTCTCTGGCTGCTTTGGGACAGTTTAACAGAGACATGTCAACTCTGCCCCACTTTTCAGGTGGAAAAATAGGTGGGGAACGCATAGTTGATCAAATGAAAGACAATTCCTCCATTCCAAGTAATATGAAGAGTAGTAGTGGCCACGCTTTAGAGCTCTACCGTCTGTTCTTTATTTTGGTGGTACTGAGAAAGGTGGAATTTGGTCACAATTTGGGAAAATTTGCAGAAGAGAGCAGTTATGGGAGAACACCTGGGGATGGCTTCAGGAGAGGCAAAGCTAAAACCACCCCCCAGGTCTGCAAATATCATGGAGGGGTGCAAAGAGCCGAGTATCCCAGTCCCTATGGGGGCTGGGGCAACTTGGTCTATGGAGGGTGTTCCTACCCATGGCAGGGGTTTGGAATGAGATCAGTTTTAAAGTCCCTTTCAGTTTAAACCAGTCTGGGGTTCTGTGATTTTTGGCTTTACCCTTTGCTCTGGGGGTGAAGGAGATGCTGAGCAGCACCAAGGCAGAACAGCCTGTCCCTGTGGTGAGACTCAGCTCAGGCCTTTGTCTTCCTTCACAGAGGATGAATCTCTTGAGAGAGAGACTGGCCTTTAGAGCTCTGAGCCCCTGGCGATGAGCAGCTGGAGCAGGATGGGCCAGGATCTGTGGGATGGGCTGTGGGAGAAGGTCACCCTCTGGATCTCATCTGCATGGCTGCTGTGAACGGTCCAGCCCAAGCCCTGGGAGCTGTGCAGGAATCTTCAGTGCCGTGTTCAGCTGGGGGAGCAGGATGTGTTTTATTGGCTCTGGATGGCCCCACTGCTGCTCAGGAGCTGCCTGCCATGGGGCTTGCTGTGGTGGCTGAGCACTGGGACACTGATTTTTCACTGGGCTGCAAAGGGTCCTTGATTTAGCACTGACTGCATTTGTTAAAGGGAACTAATTTAATTCAGGATGCAGAATTCCTGACAAACTGCTTTTCAATGTCCACCTGCAGTGTGCCATAAGGTGGTGATCTGCACACCTTAGCAGATGTCTTTATTACAAATTAATTAATTTCACTCACAATTCACCTTTCAGTATATACCTCAGTCTAAACCCTGCACACTTCCCAGTGCAGCAGTGTGTGACCTAGTGCAGACATCAGTGCTGACCCATCTGTTGGGCTTGGGTGGCCCCACGTGTGTCTGGTGATGGCTTGTGCTGTCCCCAGGCCGGTGGCAGCAGGAGGAGATGTGCTCTTCCTTTTGCTTTTAGAGTTTTAGGATTTCTAGTGCAGGAATGTTAAGAAGCAGAATTTGTGGTTATTTTTTCCCTCTCTGTGTAGTAGCCATGCTGAAGTGTATTGGGTGGAAGTGGGAGGCAGAGTAGAGACTGGTTAACTTCCCTGAGTTAATGTAGGTGGAGAGCAGAGCCCAGGGATGGAGGACGTGCTTTGCCTTCCTCTGGAGTGGAGCAGAGGAGCTTTGTAGTGGGACTGGGGAAGGAGAACAAGTGCAAGGGCCTGTGGGGCTCAGTGGGGTCCCCAGCAGGGGCTGTGGGTGCAGCAGCCTCAGCACTGGAACTGGCCTTGGTGGGGAAGGGTTTTTCAATGGCTTGTGCTGCCAGGTGGGAAGAGGTTCTGGAAGCCCTGGGTGGCTGATGGAAGCTCTTGCCTTGGCTTTGGAGTTGTTCTGTGCCTGTTTCTTCCCTTGCTGTCTTCACTCCACTCATGCTGAGACCAAGCTTCTCCATGCTGGCAGATCATGTTCCCAATGTCCAGCTTTCCGTGGCCTTTTAGCCTTTCCTGCACTGGTAGAATGGGAAGGGTTTAACTCCCTAACCCAGTCTGTGCAACAGGTGATACTTCCTTCTTCTTCTCTCTTTTCACATCCTTCAGACCTCCAATGAGCACCTTCCCTCTGCCAGTCCCTTTCTGAGCTGGGCTGATCCGTGTGCTGGGAGGAAGATTGGGGGCACAATCCCAGGATGATTTGGGTTGGAAGGGACCTACAGCCCATCCTGTTCCATGCCCTGCCATGGGAGGGACACCTTCCACTAGACAGATTGCTCCAAAACCTTACACTGACAAGGCTTCCCCAGCTGGAAGAGCATCACTGCAAAGGGCTGGGCTTGCTGAGGGCAAAAGACTCTGCTCTGTGTGACCCAGAGGGCTCAGCAGCACAGCGTGGGGCTCGTGTGCCTCCTGGGCTCATGGGTTGGCATCCTACCCCTGTCCAAGTAAGCAGGTCAGAGACTTGGAAGGGATTTTTAGAAGCACAGATCTTGATGGCTTCAGTACATGTTTCTTGGAGAAGCTAACAGGCTGCTATCCCACCAAATTTTAGCTTTTTTCTCTAAGAAACAAAGTGGCTGACTCTAGAGCCTTCCCAAATTTCCTATTGGGATCAGGAGCCTGTGTTTCCTCTTATAAAAGCAGAAGGTTTTCACGGGCAGAACCACAAAATCTGTCCCTGCACAAGGTGGTGTCTGGGACATCTCTTCCTGGGTCTCACTTCCCCAGTGCTGCTGTTTTTTGTGTTTTAACCTGGCTGCATCTCCTGCCATCATCTGCTTCTCCCTGCTCTGTGTGGAGAAAATGGACCTGTAGGTGCAACCACAACAAAAGGTAGAGTTGCTCTGATCTGACCTGGTTTTTGGGGTTTTCCCAAAGCCAGTAATCCTGCGTGGTGGGTAGTGGGTGCCCTGTTATTGTTGCACAAGCTAGGGCAGAATAAAGAAGGGATTTCTTCACGGGGTTTTTTCAAGGGATGGCTGTGGCAAATACCAGCCTGGAGCCTCTGTCCCCACTCTGAGCTTCCCAGATGTTGTCATTCCTTGTGGGGGAGCATGAGCTCAGTATCTTGCCCGACACCACATGCACAGAGCCCAGACTCACGGTCTCCAGGTGCTCAAGTTTACTCAGCAGCCTGTGCTGCCTGGGGGTGGTTCCCTGTGTGAGTCCAGAGTGGGTTTAGTTAAACATCCTCCTGTAAGGAGCTGTGTATGTGGCTGCTCCTGTGAGCCAGGAGTGTCTGAGCCGGGTGCCTGTGTCTCCAGGGGTGTGTTACCTGCAGAAATAGTTTCCTATAAATAAATAAAGAAACAAACAGAGAAAGGGTTGCTGCTGTGGGATGTCCCTGCACAGAGGCTCTGGTGTCAGTAACCTCACTGACAAGAGCAGGGCAAAGTGGCCTGTCTGGGGAGGGGTCTGTGGAGGGAGGATGGGATGGTGGAGCAGGTAGATTCCTCCAGAGCCCACAGCAGGTACTGAGCCTCCCTCCTCTCCCTGGGGTAGATGGAGGGCTTATCCACAATGGGGGTGGGCTCCAGTGGTGGCCCTGCCTCTGGTGACACCAGGGCTCAGACAGATCCAGAAAGGCAGAAGGGACTTCTGGTGTCCTGCTTTGCTGGTAAGGAGCTGGTTTGTTGGGAGCTGCTCCTGCTCCCACTGCCCCTTACAAGGGATGTGGCCATGAGTCGGAGCAGGGTCAGGTCAGGGGGAGCCCGGAGCTGCCAGGGGACAGGGCCAGCCCTGCTCCTGCCTGTGACCAGGGCTGTTGGATCAGGAGAGACACAGCTCACAGTCCCCAAAGGGAAACCTGCTCTGGCTTTGGGAAGCACAGCTGGACTTGAAGAGATCATGGAAACATGGAATGGTTTAGGTTGGAAGGGACCTTAAAGACCATCTTGTTTTCACCCCCTTCCACTATCCCAGGGTGCTCCAAGTCCCATCCAACCTGGCCTTGGGCACTGCCAGAGATCCAGGGGCACCACAGCTGCTCTGGGCACCCTGTGCCAGGGCCTGCCCACCCTCCCAGGGAACAATTCCTGCCCAATATCCCATCCAGCCCTGCCCTCTGGCAGTGGGAGCCATTCCCTGTGTCCTGTCCCTCCATGCCTTGTCCCCAGTCCCTCTGCAGCTCTCCTGGAGCCCCTTTAGGCCCTGGCAGGGGCTCTGAGGTGTCCCTGGAGCCTTCTCCTCTGCAGGTGAGCACCCCCAGCTCTGCCAGCCTGGCTCCAGAGCAGAGGGGCTCCAGCCCTGGGACATCTCCATGAGGTCCCCTGGACTCTCTCCAGCAGCTCTAGGTCCCTTTCTGTGCTGGGATCCCCAGAGTTGGAGACAGCTCTGCAGGTGAGGTCCTTCCAGATGGAGCAGAGGACAAAATCCTCCTCTGGGCCTGCTGCCCACAGTGGGGGCTGCAGTGTGGGGTTGCTTCCAGAAGGTGAAATTCCAGATTCCAGGATCTGGAGCCAGTCTGCTCCTGTGCCACTGCCAAATGGAAGGGGTGGCTTTCCCTGGTACCTGGGGGCAGTGCCTGGGCACTGGGGCAGGAGAGCTCCTTCCCAACCTAGAGCCCAGAGAGCTAGGATGTCTTGGTGGTTCCTCCCAAAAGGGAGTGAATCTCTCTTCCTCCCAGAACTGCTGAGTGAAGCCAAGCAGCAGTTTGGCTACACCAGGCTGTGAAGGGCAGTGCCTGCTGTGCCTGTGCCTGGCTCTGGGCTCTGCTGGTGCAGCTGGACAGGGTTTGGGGGCAAGGCTGGGAAGAGAACAGGGAAAGGAGAGGGGGGGTTGGGACAGCAGGAGTCCCTGGGGCAGGAGGAGGACAGGAGCTCGAGTAGGAGGAGCACCCCACATTTGGAACCCCCATGGAGGGGCTGCCGTCACTTCTCTAGTGCCACTTGTCACTGCATCCTTTCAAAACCTTAAGGGGGCTCATAAAAATGAAGGAGAGGAAATTTTGTATGGGCAGATAGCAACAGGACAAAGGAGAATGGTTTTAAACTGCCAGAGGGCAGGGATAGGTGTGATGCAGGGAAGAAATCCTTCCCTGGTAGGGTGGGCAGGCCCTGGTACAGGTTGGCCAGAGAAGCTGTGGCTGCCCCTGGATCCCTGGAAGTGTTGCAGGCTAGGCTGGACAGGGCTTGGAGCACCCTGGGACAGTGGGAGGTGTACCTGACCATGGCAGGGGGTGGAGTGAGATGAGGTTTTAAGGTCTTTTCCAACCCAAACCATTCTATGATTCTATCTCAGGTGTTGGGAGCTGGCAACTTGACAGTGTCCCATCCCCTCCTGGCTGGTTCAGTCCCTGCTCTGTGAGCAGAGCTGTCACAGCAGCCCAGCCCCTCTGCTGGCACAAGGACACAGCTGGGCCCTCTCTCAGCTCCAAGCTCCCTGCAGAGTCCTTTATTCCCATGTGCCACTTGTGTTTCTGTACGCTGGGGAGCACTCTTGCCTCTCCCTGCACATCCCACACAGGATGCTCAGAGCATGTGCAGCTCACTCCGAGGCACAGGGACACTTTCCCCTCAGTGGTGCTGCTTTTCTCTTGCCCTTCACCAGCTTGGTTAGAAGCAATTTTGTGGACAAGCCACAATTTCAGTTTGTAATTTGTTTGTCAGTGCCTCTGTGGGCTGGAATTCTTCCATTAAATGCTTTCCCGGGTTAACTGTGTGTGTTTCAGGGCAAAGGGAGGAGCTGATGCTCAGGTGTGCTGGGAGCTGTGCACCTGGGTTGAAGGTCCCTTACCCAGAGCAACTGCTTGAAGTGGGAACAACAAGTGAAGAGGCACTTTGACTGCCCTGCTTTTTCATTCCCTCTTTTCAGGAGAGATTGGAAGGAAAAGGGAGTTAGATGACCACTCAAGTGGTTGTGGAGCAAAAGCACCCCTTTGGAAGAGAGGGCACAGGTTCATTTTCTTTGCTGGAGCTGCAGGGCCTGGCAGTGCTCAGGTGCCTCGACACAGCAGAGCTCTCCCTGGCTTTCACCCTGCCCCTCCTGAGCTGCCCCAGGACCCTGTTTCAGAGGTAACCATCTTCATCCCACAGCAAGTGGGAGTATGAGCTGGATTTGGGCTGGCAGTGCTCCCCTGGCAAAAGGTGGGTGCTGGGCTGCATCCCCAGGCTGCTCCCAGCCCAGAGGATGCTCTGGATTTGTTTTCCTCTTGTGGCTCTACTTTTCTGCCACAGAAGTGCTGAGTTACAGCTAGCCATGGGTTGTGCTGATTGGTTTGGCTCAGCAGAGGAGTGTTTCTCCAGCTGGGCACTGCTTTGGTCTGGGGACAGTGACCTGTCCTCTGTGCCTGTGTGGGTGTGTGGCAGCTGCTTGACCCTGGTTCAGATAAAGGCATGGGAAGGAAAGGTCCTGACCTGCTGGGAGTGAGCTGGGATGGAAGCAGCAGCTGCAGCCTGGCATGCCAGAGCTGCCATCTGAGGCTGTGCTATCTGCCACCAAGAATGTTTCCTTGGAGCACCAGGAGTGGGGCAGGTTGCTCTTTTTAATGGGTTTCTTTTAAGCACATGGCAGGGATGTGGACTTGCAGAGTCCTGGACTGTGGGGAGAAGGGTGTGGGGTGTTTCTCCCTTTGCCAGTGCCAATGGTGGCAGAAACACTACGTCCTGTGCCAGCTGCTGGTGCCAGCAGTGTGTGGAGCAGCCATGTGGTTTATACTGCCCTGGGTGGGATACACGGATCTGGAGGTTGTGATGCTCTCTATTCCTGGAGTTTTCCAAACACCATTGACCTTTCTGAGCTGTTCTGGGAGAGGAGAAACTTTCCCAGTATCAGCACAGTCAGCCTGGGTGCTTGCAGAGGGGGTGGGAGAGGAGGGGTTTTCTTGGGAGAGGTGTCCTTGGCAAGGCCTTGTCTCTCCTGTGCTTCCCAGGTCCAGCAGCCCTTTCTCTTCCCAGCTCATTCGTTGATTGCTGCATTTGAACCTCCTGTTGCTCAACCCCTGCTTTTTGGGGCACAGCCAGTGACAGGGGTCCTTGACAGGGGCTGGGGCAGAGGGATTCCGTGGGGCTCAGTGAAAGCTGAGTGTGGATGTGTGGGACACAAAACACACTGCAAGCCCTGAGAGCTCCAGCTGTGATGTTCAGAGCTGTCATAAGCTGATCAAAACCAGATTATCTGCATCCCTCAGAGATCTTAAAGGGTCTTTCTCACTTCTTGGGCCTTTGTTGTGAGGCCTGACCAGCACATCCTTGTCTGGTCCAGGAGGAGGGAACTCTGAGCAGAGGGGAGCCAGGGCTGGGAATGGGAGCTGTGGGGAAAAGCTCTGGTGGTCCCACTCTGAGGTGTTAAATGTCATTTTAATGGGATGGCAGCCCCTAAATGGAGCAAAACGCAACATGAGACGAATCAAAGCTGTGTTAATGGTGGAAAATGTCCGTGGCTTTTAAAAACTAATTTTGCTGAGGGACTTGGGCTGCGTGTCACAGGAGACCCTGAAGGGCTGGCCCTTGTCTTGGCCCAGGAAAATGGGAGAAAGCTCCTGGCTGCTGGAATGTCTCTGTTGTACTTAGGGTGGTGGGACAGAGGATGGAGGGAGAGAAACAGTTTTGCAGGATTTGCTTAATTGGTACTCTACCCTGGGATTAGCAATAATGGAGAAAAGGGAGCAGGGAGAGGGGAGGGAGAATCTTTCTATCACCATAGTTGTGGGGGGTGAAGGGAAAGCCAGACCTTCCCCCTCCTTTAGAGTCCCCATCCCGTGGATTTAAACTCTGGCTTTAAATGGAGAATAAAAAATAATGAGGACATGGATAGATGTTTTCTTTTTATCTCTACAACTGAAGAGATAAATGTGACATTAATTATGTGACACAGCTTTGAAAATCATTATGTATCTCTGTTTTTTTTTAAAGGGGGTTTCAGATTTCTGTCTGGGACTAATAAAGAAGGACAACTTGAAAAAAAACCCAACCCTACTTTAAAGATGATCTGTAGGGAGAGTTGATTGTCTTAATTTTCCCTTCTGTGGAAGAAACTTGTTCAGTTCTCCTGTCTCTTGCATGGAGTGAGTGTGGGTGTGCAGGAGCTGCTGAGGGAGGGGGAGCCAGGAGGGTGACCTGGCAAGTTTAATAGGACAGAATGTGCTTTGGGATGGCTGGGGGTGAGATGGGGCCATGGGAGGGGGAAGCATTGAGCTCTGCACCCCTCTGCCCGCAGGAGAGAGGAAATGGCAGCAGTCAGCAGCACTGAGTGAGCAATGTGTAATGTGCTGTCTGCAGGCAGCTGGCTCCTGAGCTGGGTTGGGATAGGGCAGGGGGACCATCAGGTGGGTGAGCTTTGTGACGGCATTTGAAGTAGTGGTTGTAGGATCCTACAAGCATTTAGGTGGAAAAACCCTTTAAGATCAAGTCCAGCCATAAATACAGGACTGCAAGGCCACCATTAAACCATGTCCCCAAGTGCCACCTTATCATAGAATCATCACAGAATGCCAGGATGGTTTGGGCTGGACGGGACCTTAAAGCTCATCTCATCCCACCCCTGCTATGGGCAGGGACACCTCCCACTGTCCCAGGCTGCTCCAAGCCCTGCCCAGCCTGGCCTTGGGCACTGCCAGGGATCCAGGGGCAGCCACAGCTGCTCTGGGCACCCTGTGCCAGGGCCTGCCCACCCTCCCAGGGAACAATTCCTGCCCAATATCCCATCCAGCCCTGCCCTCTGGCAGTGGGAGCCATTCCCTGTGTCCTGTCCCTCCATGCCTTGTCCCCAGTCCCTCTGCAGCTCTCCTGGAGCCCCTTTAGGCCCTGGCAGGGGCTCTGAGGTGTCCCTGGAGCCTTCTCTTCTCCAGGTGAGCACCCCCAGCTCTGCCAGCCTGGCTCCAGAGCAGAGGGGCTCCATCCTTGGAGCATCTCCATGTGCTCCCCTGGACTCACTCCCCTGTGCTGGGGGCCCAGGGCTGGAGACAGCTCTGCAGGTGGGGTCTCCCCTGAGTGGGGCAGAATTCCCCCCTCCTCTGCTGCCCGTGCTGTGGCATCAGCCCAGCACACAGGGGAGTTTCTGGGTGCAGATGCCTGGGGCACGGCCAGTTCCTCACCCATCAGTACCCCAAGTCCTGCTCAGGGCTTCTCCTGACCCGTTCTCTGCCCAGCCTGTTGTGCTTGGGGTTGCCCCGACCCTCGCCATGGGCGCTGGATCTGCACCGTGCTGGGGATTCAGGCTGCAGGGAGCTGCACATTTCATGAGCTGGAGCTCAGGAGCTGTGACCTGTGTGTCTGCAGGGCTCAAGCTTGCACTGTATGATGCTGCCTAAAACCCAGCCTGCCCCATGGTTTAGCAAAACTTCATTGAGCTTGAGCTTGGATCCCACTGTATCCTGCTCCCCAGCTGAAGCAGCCTGTAAAGTGGGAATTACTGTTTCAGAAGACAAAGCTTCCCAAAGTATGGTACTGGCTGGGTACCTTGTCCCTGCTGTTGTGCTGAGGAACCTGCTGCCCTGTGCTCCCTGTATGGGGCCAGGGGAGGTGTGGGGCAGTGCAGGTTCTGCTCCACTGCCAGGGGACATGAGAGCTCTGACCCTCCTGCCCAGAGCCCACCCAGGCACCCATGGGCCTGCACCACTGCTCACCCGTGCAGCCAGTGCAACTCTTCAGCTTGGCTTGAATTCTGCTGTGAACCTGTCCTGTCCTGGTGGGACCTTCCTGTCCCCTTTCTCAGCCTCTCCATGGACGGGCATTTCTCCTGGGCAAGCAGACACCTGGGTGAGGAGCAGAGAGGGCTCTTGGTCACTGCTGCCCTTCAAAGCCCACCCCAGTGGCAAAGGGTCACTGCCCATTGCAGGTGCTGTCAGGCACATGCAGGGGCATGGGGACAGAGACAGGACAATGTCACGGTCACTGCAGTGAAAGACCCATGTGAGAAAATGGGGAGGTTCCTGCTGGTGTCAGTGCCCTCCCCTGCAGCACCAAATGATTCTGGGAACATGTCCCAGAGAAATGCACCCCTGAGTTTGGGTGGTTTTGGTCTGGAGTCCACAGTGGCTTTGGGATTTTTATAACATTCATCTGCATGCTGGATGATGAAAGGCTAATAACTCCCAGGTGGGAGCTCTTGAGGGAATTCCATCTTGCCACCAGAGATGGGCTCCAGGGAAAAGCCAGGCAGCTCAGTCCCCTTCTCCAGGGAGGATTTTTCTCCTGCCTCATGCATGGTGGCCAGCAGTCTGATGCAGCCGAGCCTGTTCCACCTTGGCAGCCTCCCAAGGCAGGATCGTGCCAGCCTTCCTCCTCCTCCACCCTGATGGATGGTGGCTGGGCTGCTGGAGCACCTGCAGGATTATGTCACCCTCTGTGGTGGCTCCTGCTGGTGGTGGCTGCGCTCAGCTGTGGTGGCCCCACGTCACCTCCATGCAGGCCCTGCTAATATTTGCTTTATGAAACTTCTCTGATAGTGCTTGGTGTGTGCTCAGGCAGTCCCTGGGACTCAGCAGCGCCGGCAGGACGTCACACCAACAATAACAAAAATAAATCACTCCACACTTTCCGTCGGGTGTATATTTAGTGGTTACTGTGCACGAGCCCCCAGGAGAACCTGATGTGTTTATTGGGGCCAGCCCTGCCCCTGCCAGGGCTGCCCCCAGGCAGGTGCTGCTGCAGCCCCGGGGCTCGGTCAGGCCGGGCTGCACAGCCCAGGTCACCCCCGGGCTGCCTGTCAGCAGCTCCGTAAATCCTGGAGTGCTCCAAGCCCTCGCCCAGCGTGGACTTGAACTTTCCTTGGAACACAGGCAATGAGCAGAGCCCACCCAGAAGGTTTGGATGAGGGGAAGGGGGAGGCCCAGGGATGCCCCCTGTGTGCTGCTCCCCCTCCAAGCTCAAACACTGGCTCTCATTTACGCTGGGGAGCGACGTCCCTTCTCCCGAGCTGCCTCCCCAGCCTCCTCCCAGATGGAATTTTAAACACTTCAACCTCAGTGACCACCTTTCAGCTCCAAAGTTTTCTGAAGAAATAGAAATGTGTGAGCAGCGGGATCATTCTTCTTGCTGCCCTCCCTGCATGTGCTGTGTCCAGCCTGGGGTCCATGGCAGCTTGTGGCAGTACCTGCTGCTCAGCTTAAAAACCTCAGTGTCCTTGTCACTGGGCTAGCTGGCCATGCCACAGGGGGTTCCAGGGCCCATTTCCTGTTGAAGGATGTTCTCTGGTTTGCAGCATTGTTGGGCAGGTAGGCAGGTGCTGTGTAAATGGACAAAGGAAGAGGTACCCTCACTCCTCTTACACTCACCTGAGCAAAATCCCTGTTTCCAGTGTGACAACCTGGCACTATTTTAAAGGAACTGGTGGTATATTTTTTTCCTCCAGTAGAACTGGGCATGGTGGGAGGTGATAGAACCCCCTTGAAATGCAGAAGCCTCTGTGCCCTCAGTCTTGTGTTGCTTTGGGTGGGGAAATCTGGGAGAAGAAGTAATACATGGATATTTCTGTGGACAGCACGTCCATTGGGAAAGGCTCTGACCTCTCCTAGGGGACAGCTCATCTGTCATAGTGCTTGAGCTGCAGGGATTGAACCTTTCCAAATGGTGACAGGGGTTTCCCTATTATTAAGATCTGGAGTATTTTTTCTTCCAACAGGATACAGACAAAATGGTTCTTTAGTTTCTCTCCCATGAATGGGACGAGTCCCTGTGCTCACACCAATTCCCTTCCCCTTTTCTTCTCGGCTGAAGCCCTTATTACCAGCTCTTGGGCTGGCACTTCCAATACCCAATCGTTTAGCTCATGGTGTCGTGCCAGGCAATGAGTTTTTGATGAAGTAATCTCCAGGTGGCTGTGTGTCCTGGCACACCTGGCTGTGATCCCCATGGCACCCTGGCTGTGATCCCCATGGCACATGTGGGGCTGTGATCCCCATGGCACCCTGGCTGTGATCTCCAGGCTCACCAACACACCACCTCACTGGTCCTTCTTGCCCAAAGACCAGGGTATTACTCCGTGCTTGAGCTCTGCTGCTCCCACTCTGTGCTGCTGGGATCCTGGAGGAGGCTGCAAAGGCCCATTTGTTCTCCATCCCCTTCCTGTGTTCCCCACTGGGGCTGAGGAAGGGGCAGCCCCAGCCCTGACAATGCTCTCAAGCTGTTGTTCATACCTGTGCTTGAGCTCAGTGCTGCCTGAAGACAGGACATGTCCCTGTTTTGGTTTCCAGCTGGGTATGGATATGGGTGTCCAGAGGGAATTCCCACCAGCTCCCGGCTGGGCAAAACGAACCTTGGCTTCTGGGCTCTGGCTTCTTTCTGCTTACTAGTGCCCAGGTGGGCATTGGTGGAGCTGGGCACTGGCACATCCCTGGTGCTTGCAGGGCAGCCCAGGACCCAGCCAGGCTCTGCTTCACCCCACCAAACATCTCATGACTGCCTGCCCAAGCCTGGGAGAGCACTGAGGGTTGGGAACAGCCTGGGAGGGAACACCCTGGGGTGTGGGGAGATTGATGCCCACAGCCCTTGGGTGTGTGCGGAGGCAGTAGGGTGATGCCTGCAGGAGACATGGTCAGTTCAGGCCAGCTCTGCTGGTGGCCCTGGGCAGCCACTTGGCTGCTGAGGGCTGCAGAGTTGTCTCCACAATCCCATGCCAAGCCCGTGACAGCTGCCTGGCTGTCCTTATGTCCAACCTGGAGCTGCTGCACACTTTGCTGGGGTGGAGCAATGCTGGAGCATGAGTAATGATCCAAACCAAACCAGGACTTGGCTTTTCTGCCTGCAGGGAGTCTCTAGTCTGATCTTGCTCTGCCCTCTGCAAAGTCTTTCCTGTAGGACACCTCTCACACTCTGAATGCAGGAGTGGTTTGCACGGTTTTAAGCTCAGTACAATGTTAAGACCAGGCTTAATGCAAAAATTTAGAGGATGTTTTGCCCACCATGCCACCAGCTGATCTTCTGAGTCAAAATCTTTGTCCCACTGCTAACCTTCTTCATAGTGGAGATTGTCACCTGCCTTCCTTGACTCCCAGTGGGACCTTGCTGTAAGATCTTGCTTTAAGGTACACTGTCAGGACAGGGGGGAATGGATTTAAGCTGAAGCAGGAGCAATGTAGACCAGATGTTAAGAGTAAATTTCTACCTGGGAGGGTGGGCAGGCCCTGGCACAGGGTGCCCAGAGCAGCTGTGGCTGCCCCTGGATCCCTGGCAGTGCCCAAGGCCAGGCTGGGCAGGGCTTGGAGCAGCCTGGGATAGTGGAAGCTGTCCCTGCCCATGGCAGGGGCTGGGATGAGATGGGCTTTAAGGTCCCTTCCAGCCCAAACCATCCTGGGATTCTGTGGTGTCTGGTGAGTCCATCAGAGCAGAGGGTGGCAATGGACAGGGCGTGTTCTCCTGGGCAGTGTGGGGCACTCGTTTGGCTGTGGGAGCTGCCAGACAGGTCACCTCCCCCAGGATGGAGCATCATGGTGTGGGACCAGCTCAAGGACAGCAAATGCAGTCTAAGGAGGATCATCTTGCTCTGAGGTCAAGGCAGAGGTTGCCTCAGGAGCCCAGTGGATGAGGAGGTGGCCATGGCCTCCAAAGCCCCCAGGAGCCCCATGGAGTCACCTTTGAAAGTGGCTGGTCCTTGCTTTCCTTGGGCCTGGCAGTCCACACCAAGGATGTGTTATCAAGCATCTCCTCCTCTAGGCAGCTGAGCCTGGATCATGGCATGGGCTGGCCTTACCCTGCTGCTTCCATGGATCGTCTCTCTTTGCTCCAAGGCCTTGGCAGGGTGGGCAGAGGCTTTTCCTCAGTAGCCCCTGGAAGCCAATGTCAACGTTTCTTTTGGCATCAGCACCTTTCAGATAAGAACTGTAACTGCTGCTCAGCACTGTAAACTTCAGCTCTCTGCTCCCAAGCCTGACTCTGTCTGCCTTGGACTGGGAATGCTGTGGAGCAGAAGAAATCTGCATGTCCTGTTTGCTGCAGGCTGTTCCTGAGCACTGCAGTCAGATATCACTGAATCAGCACAGTCCCAGCCTCCCAGCAGTGAGGCTGGTTGGCTGTGGAAGCAGTCTGTGCCCTGGCATCTGGCAGTGCAGCTGAATTCATGCTGCACTGGGTGGGTGCTTCACCTCTGGAGAGGGTAGAGCTAATGCCAAGGGGCAGGAGGCTGGGCAGCCCCAGCCACAGAGCAGTGTTGTGCTGGAGAAATATGGCTGTGAACAAGGGGCAGCATCAGGCAAAAGATCTTTATCTGGTAGGAAAAGCAGCCCCTGCCGTGGCAGAGAGCATTATCCCAAGATCCAGCAGTCTCTGAGGTGTCCCTGGAGCCAACCCACACTCTGACTGCTCCACTGGGGGCAGGGATGCTGCAGGATCTGCATGGATTGTGCTGAATGGGTCCTGCCATTGTAGATCTGCCCTTCAGACATGCCTTGCTCAGCTCTGGAGCCTCTGGCTGCATCCCTAAATCATGGGCTGATTCCCAGAGTGACTCTGCCCTCACCTCTGTGGACCTGTGTGGTAACTCCAGGCCTGATCCTGCCCCTGGCTGTGGCTTGGTGTCCCAGCATGACCTCAGAGATGCCCCATCCCACCAACTCTCTCATTATCTGGACTCCTGCTTGGACTTGGCCATGACCTGCAAGTGTCCCCTGCTTCTCACAGGGCAGTGATGGTCCTGCCACGATGGTCCCCCCAATTCCTGGCCCTTGCTGCACCCAACACCTCCCACTGAGGCTTGGGAGCAGGCTGGAAGAGCTGCCCAGGGCTGCCAGCAGCCTCACCAGCATGTGCTTCAACAGAAAGCTGTGAACCACAGAGCTTTGTAGGGATCACCTTCAAAACACTTCCAGAATCTCCAGTGTCGTGGCAGAGAAGGTTCTCACGCTGGTCTGGTTCCTGGAAAAGGTGTCACAGGTTGGCTCTGGTCTCATCCCCAGCCACTGTGCTGGACACAGCTGGGCAGAGAGCAGTGCTGGGGGGCAGCTGGAGCAGGGATTCTCCACATCAGACATGGTCCCACCTCCTTGAGATGCAAGAGAGACCCAGGCCACCTGTGGAAACACAGGCATCTAAAGGCCGCGTGGATGGCTCCATGATACCTGCTGCCTACTGCATCCTGCTGGCCTCCTCAGACAGGACCTGCTGTTGCCTCTCGCCTTGGAAGGGAGCAGGAATGTTGCTGGAAAGGTGTGGGCTGCTCCTGCTGGAGCAGATCTGGAGTGTTCTAGCTGCTCAAGGCTTTCCAGCTGACAGAACATCCCTGGGAGCAAAGGCAGGAGTTAGGATCTGCAGGTCCCACCTGAGCTCTCAGGGCCGCTCCCCTTTGGCCAGGAGCTTGGGAGCATGAAGCACAGAGGTGGGGGTCCAAAGGGAAGCAAGCACTGCTGAGCTCATCGGGACTTTATGGGAAGGAGCCTGTCCTTGTTGGGGAGTACAGGCAGGCATTGTCACCCTGCAGAAGGTGCTGCTGTTGCACTACAGAGCTCTCTCCTGGGTGTCTGGGGTGTGTGGAGAGGAAGGCTTTGTTCCCCACTGTGATGAAGGACCAGACCGTGCCACTCCCTTCCCATCTGCCTGGGCTGGAGGGAACTGGTCTGTCTTCCATGGCTACTCCAGCACCCCTGGAACAGCAGTCCTGAGCAGGCACACCCAGGGCAGGCTGGGGTCTGCTCTGCTTTAAAAATAACCCTTGTGGAGTTCTGTTCCCACAGTCTCCTTGGGAGAGGAATTTGTTACTAATGTGCCTGTGAAATATGCTGAGTGGTTTTTTACTGCCCATCATTTCTGGGAACATGGCAGGGACAAGCAGGAAGGTTGGTGCCCTTGGGAGTGGATCTTCCTGATGGCACAAGTGCTGATCAAGGAGCAGGGAAGAAATCAGTTGCTGGAGTTCTGCCTTCCTAGAAAGAGATCAATGAGTTGGTGCCTCTGGCAAGACAACTGAACCCCCAAACCTCCAGAGACACCTTGTGCTCTGTTACACACACGGTGGTGGGGGCTGCACTTGCACATACCTGCAGGTCCCTGATGTGCTCAGAGGCTGTAATTGTCAGTGTGTTGGTTCATGTGTGTGTGCACACATTTGCTTTTACACTAGAAACATGAAATTTTGCCACTTTTTTTTCCTTTGATTTTTTTCCCCTCTAAAATAACTGAGGAAGACACAATTTTTTTTTGTTTTGTTTCTAGGTTTTAGAAAAGTCATAATTGTTAAAAGTCTCTTTATTCCTAAAATTAGGTTTTTGATGTCTTTAAGAAAGATCCAAAGGATCAGGTTTCCCCTCTTATTCAGTGTCTCATTCCAATTGGTACATTGCATCGGTTGGTTCTTAGGAACTTTTGTGGTTTTTAGGTGCTCCATTGCCCAGGATTAAGCCAGGAGTGAAGGTGGAGGCAGTTAAAAGAATCTCACCTGTGGGAAAGTTCAGCAGGTGGGTTCTCCTTCAACCAGACAGGGACTCACTCTCCTGTGTGTTTCCTGGTCCAGGACTTTCACCAAAGTCCTGGAAAATGGTGGATTCTTGTTTCCAAAGGCACAGGAGCAAGGTTTCTCCCTTCAGCCTCTCTGTTGCTGCAGGACACAGCAACCCTGTGGTGCCAGCACTCCTGGCCTGCTCCAGCCTGGCTGGGGCTGGGCCCCTGGGGTCTCTGCTGTCCTCATCCAGCTGAGCAGGGTGTACCCTGGCTCTGGGTTTGTTGGGTGTCCTCAGGACCAGGAAGCTTTACCTGAGGAGAGGCGGTATTTTAAACCATCCAAAGATTTCTGGGAGCAGCAGGTAGGGGGGTATCCCCCCTTGTTCAGGGCAGGAGAGATGTCTCTCACCTGGCTGTGGGGCCAACTGCCAAATCCACCTGAGGGCTTCTCTGTTCATCTGGGATGTGCTCTCTGATGTCTCGTGGTGCTCATTGTCCGTGAGGGACAGAGAGCCACTGGCTGGCACAGACCACGGCTCCCACCTGTGCTCTGACTGCAGGGGCCACTTTTGTATTTATGGGCTTTTCTGACATTTTCATGCTGGGTTTCACGGCCTTTGGCTGCTGTGTTGGAGGGAGCTCCTGTGGCTCTTCTCAACACAGCCCAAACACTTTCTGCCTCCTTCCCCCAGCCAAGAGCTGAGCATTACCAGACACCATCAACAGCAAATGCCTCCCTCGGGGTTTTCATGCCCTTATTCCTTTCTCGGGTGCCTGTCTCTGCAAACAGGCTCTGCTTTACCCAGCTGGCCCACCTGTGGGACAAGCAGAAAGCAGTTTTTTGGGAATGCCAGCATGAGCCCCAGGCTCTGTGCCTGAGTCACCTCCTTCCTGGTGGGCCACAAGGGCTGCTCTGGATGTAGCTGTTTCATAGCATCCTTTCTGCATCCCTGGGATTTTTGGTGTGGTTTTGGACTTGCCGAGGCCCTTGGGGCACCCTGGCTGTTAACCATTATCTGCATTTGGGCAGGAGTGGTCTGTGGGCAGAAATGAGTGGCTGCCCTGGAGATGCCTTGGCTCCTATGGCTGAGGTACAGCAGCTCAGGCAAGCTGGGATTGCCAGTTCCTGCATTTCTTCAGCATTCAGCCCAGTGAGAACCAGATTTTAATTTAGGCCCATCACCTGGCCGCCCTCCACCTGCTGAACCTGCAGGGTTGTCACCACACCCCTCCCCACATGTGGTGATGACTCTGCCTGGGCCCTCATTGCTCATGCAGGTGATTTGCTCTGCAATTTGTTTTGTTGCAGTAGCTCTTGCTCCTAATTACAGGGAACCTGTAATCAAAGTGAAAGTGTCACAAGCCTTGTTGCTGTTCTTGCCTGTGACAAGCAGCAATGGCAGCAAGGCAGCTCCTATGTCCCATCCCTGGAAGTGTTCAAGGCTAGGCTGGATGGAGTTTGGGGCAACATGGAAGGTGTCCCTTCTCCTGGTAGGGGGTAGAATGAGATGAGCTTTAAGGTCCCTTCCAACCCAAACCAGTCTGTGATTCTGTTTCCACTTTCCTTTGCTAGTCAATGAAAAGTGCAGGAAGATCCCTTGTCCTCCAGGCTCTCCTGGATCTGCGTTGTTGGGACCAGCTGGAAACCAGGCACGCACCTTCCCCATGGTGCTCCCACCTATTCCCTTCACAAGGGCCTACACAACAGCTGGGTGAGAAGAAAATCCCATTTCCCTGTTAAAAAGAGCATGCAGATGTCTGAGTGCAGATGATGCATGTCCTGCTGCTGTCCTGCAGCGTCCCAAGATCTGAGGCTAGAGTTTAATTAATAGATGGGTTTAATTCAGCCTGGAGTTCCCATCCAAATCTCAGCTGCTGGATTGCTCAGTGCTAACCACAATATGTGGGGATTCCCAAAACCATCTTGCTATGAGGGTGGAGAACAAATTTATCCAGACAACCCAAGTCTGGTGTGTGAAAGCAACAGGTACTTAGCCGTGCTCTGCTTGCTGCCCCTGGCTGTCAGCCTGCCTTGCCTTCCTCTGATGATGCCTCTGGCAGGGGGGAAATGGGAATGGAAATAATGGCTCGTTACCAGTTCTAGACAAACAAAACTTGACTACTGGGTAGCTGCAGGATAATGACCAAAATCTGGTGGTGGTATCATGTGGAAGCATCTTGCTGTTGTAAATAAGGATCTAAGACAGCACCTCCCTGCCTCTGGCGCTGGGATGTCTTCAGCTCAGCTTGTGAGGTACAAGGCTTATCTCAATATTAAAACTGATAACGATGAGTGTTTCTTAAATCTTTCCAACTTCAAACACACCCATGGTTGGTAGTGCTGTAGTGCCTTTCAGCTGAGCCAGCTGCAAGCTGGCAGCAAGGGGGGAGGCAGAGAGTCCCTGTGCTCCTTGGGAGAGGAGGCAGCTCTGGAGCAGGGCTGTGCTCAGCAAACACACACAGGTCTGGGGGTGGGATCCCTCCTCTCTTGCCATGTATGGCTCAAGTGTTCCCCACTTGTGGCACAGCAGGAGTGAAGTCATTGGATAGAGCAGATGAAATAATTCCAGACTGAAGTAGAAATTATGAGTGCAGCCCTCAGGTACCTAAAGTGGCTCCAAGAGAGCTGGAGAAGGACAAAATGCCAGACAAGAGCCTGGAGTCACAGGACAAGGGGGAATGGCTTCCCACTGGCAGAGGGCAGGGCTGGATGGGATATTGGGAAGGAATTGTTCCCTGGGAAGGTGGGCAGGCCCTGGCACAGGGTGCCCAGAGCAGCTGTGGCTGCCCCTGGATCCCTGGCAGTGCCCAAGGCCATGAACAACCTGGTCTAGTGGGAGGTGTCCTGCAGTGGAGCTGGAACCAGATGATCTTGAAGGTCCCTTTCAACTCACCCCACTCTTTGATAGATGTTATTCTCTGGGTGTAGGTTTATCCTTGCTTCCCAGGGGTGAAGGTGGTCAGGAAAAGGCTCCTGAGGATGCTCTGCTCTCTCCCCAGTGACAGGGCTGAGGCTCAGGGGCTGTCACTGCCCGGCGGGGTCTGCAGGCACTCGTTTTTCCCTTCTTACACAGGCTGCTTCCCTGCTGGGATGCTGCGTGGGGGTAATGAGGTGGAGGTGGATCAGAGTTAAGCCCTGCCTGGCCTCCCTGTTGCAGGCAAATGGATTTTCAGCTCCAAACGCTTTGTCGTGACTGCTGGGACACCCCCATACTTTCTCCTGCTCTGTGGGTGCCAGAAAAAGCTTTGTCTTAAAAGAGCTTCCCATCAGGGAAGGATGGGTTTCAGCATGGCCTCAAGCACCAGTCTGCAGCAGGACTGAGTTTTACATTTATTTTTCATCTTCACTAAGCATCCACTCAGATTCTTCTCTGAGGTTATCCAGCAGGAACTGCTACCTTCTCCAAAATGGGATCACATCCCTGCCTTGAGTGTCACAGAATGTCTGGTGGTTCAGCCTCTTCCACCCCATGCAGCAGCTGCTGGGGTCCCAGAATGAAGTGGGACAGGATGACAGAGGGCTGATAATGGAGGGGAACTCTCTTGTAAATAAGTGCTTTGAAACCCATGCTGGATACCAGGAATTTCCTCCCCTCCCTCAGTCTGGTCCTTTATGAGAGCAGGTGATGGTTTTGCTCCACAGGGAGCACCTGCAGCAAGCAGGGTCAGGGCTGGCCCTGCAGCAGCCTGAGTGAGTCCTGTGGGGCTGGAATGTCCCCACAGCACTGAGGCTGGGGCTGTGCACTATTTTCCCTGTGTGGAGGCTCGTGCCAGCCAGTGCCCTGTGCTGCAAGGGGCTGGTCAGGAGCAGGGCTTGGGGCCAGTGAGGTGGCACTGGGTGCCCAGGAATGGGACAGGGCTAGATGGCTGCTTTGGAAGTAAAGGCAGGGAAATAAGCTGCTGCCTGCTGGACACCCACCCCTCCTGCCCCAAATACCTCCAAAAATAAGCTGGTCCTCCATGCTCAAGGTAGGGGTGAAGCAGTGCTGCAACACCCAGCCAGGAGCCTGGATAAATTCAGGCTTATTTTGTGTTTCCCAAATACTTTTCAGCAGAGGCTCCCAAGCATGTTTCAAATAATAGACAATTTTTATTTTTACTGCCCCTTTCAGGCTACTAAATGCTATTTTCCTTTTCCACTGAAGCAGTTTTGGGCTCACGGAAGCTGCTTCGCTTCTGCAGACACATACAGTGCAGCCAATGCTGGGAGAAGATTCATTTAAGAGTCCCAGGCTTGCGTTCTCCTTTTATGCTGTTTCTGCCAGATTTGGGTCTATGATTCTCCACAAAAGGTAGTCAAGACCAAATAGAAGTGGAATTAGATGGTACATGGAACCAGACTGGCTGATGGGTCCCAGCCAAGCTCCAAATCTGCTCTGATGCCAGGGTTTATGGATTGCTGTTAATCTGAGAGGTAGCTTTGTACACTTAATAGGTGTGTGACTGATGCTGGTGCCAGGAGATTGGCCGTTCTCATCAGGTCATTCTCTATTTATAACCTAAAGCAGCTGGAAGTTTCCTCCTGGAGGGAGTGGAGGTCCCAGAGCTGCACTGGCAGGGACATAGCAGGGTCAGTCCTTCTGCTGTCACCAGCCTGCTGTGAGCTGGCCTCAGAGTGAGTCCTGGAGTCGTGGTGGCTGGAGCTGGGATCTCCCTCTGGCATGGGGAAGGAGCAGAGAAGCAGCACTGGAGAAGGACCTGCAGGTCCTCTCAGCCCTCAGCCTCTCTGACAGTGCTTGGGACTGAGAGGATTTCCTTTCCCTCTCTCACTCAACCCCTTCCCACCCATCCATCAGTTTAAAAATAGCTGCTGGGGGTATTTTTAATCCCAGAAGCCTCACGCTGATGGTGAGACTCGCTGGGAAGGGGGGGGAAGCAGTGTGCCTGAGCATGCACTCAGTTCAATTAACCAGTGCTCAGTCAAACACCACCAAATTCCCCATCCCCCTGCCCAGGCTCAATTAGCTCTCCCTTTAATGAGAGCCTGCCTCTTGCCTCACTCAGCTAATTAAAGAGCCCATGCCAGTAAGCCGTGGCACCAGGTTGACGGTGGGGAGCTTTTCTGAGCAGGATGTGAAGGGAAGAGGGATCACACTGGCAGCAGCTGCTTGGCCGGGGGCCCTGAGGATTCAGCTCACCCCCACTGAGCTACTGGAAATGGAATATCAGGTTTTAAAGCCTGGTTATAAATACGAGTGCAGGAGCTGATGCAACCCTGGCAGACCAGGGTGAGGTGTTTGGAAACAGGAGACTGCTGGCAGGGGAGGCAGAGCTGCCCTGCTCCCCCTCACTGCCTGGGAAAGTGCTGAGGGGTCCCTGCCCCCCTCCCCACTCCCACCACCTGGACCGACCTGGGGCTCCCCTGAGGGAATTAGCCAGGGTAATTAGTGGGCTCCATTGGCTCCTGGGCTTCTCTCCCCCTCTAATAAGTTGTTCAGCCTGGAGAAGAAAAAAATCTCTGGTGAGACCTTAGAGCCTCTTCCAGTTCCTAAAGGGGCTGCAAGAGAGCTGGTGAGGAGCTTTGGCCAAGGGAAAGGTACTGGGAGTGACAAGATAAGTTTCTGAAGCACTTGGGACATCTTGGTTCCCAAGAGCAGCTTTGTGCCAAGGTGGGTCAGAGAGGGGCTGGATGGGAAGCTGAGGGAAGACTGTTCACAGAATCCCAGAATGCTTTAGATTGAAAGGGACCTCCAAGGCCATCTCCTGCCACCCCCCTGCCATGGACAGGGACAGCTTCCACCAGTACAGGTTTCTCCAAGTCCCATCAACCTTCCCGCACAGGAGAGGTGTTCCATCCCCCAGCTGTTTCAGGATGTGCTGAGCCCTGGCAGCACCTATGGGTGTATTCTGCCTGAGGTCTGGTGTCAGAGCTCTGTCTGCAGCCGACTCATCACCTGCAGGGATTTGGGAGTGGTACCCAAATCCACCTCTGCTCTCTGCATCTTTGACAGCTCCAAAAAATCCTGTTTCCAGTAATAGGAAAAATGTTCTGCTCTGAGTGGGGCAAATGGGAGTCCCCGTTTGTGATTACCCCAGTGATTTAGCTGGGGTGAGGCCCTTGCACTGCAGTCTCTGAGCTACTTCACAGCAAAGACTGTAATCCGTTAGGAATAGACCTTTGTTTGGAATTCAGGAAAGAATTTTGCACCTGCTGAGGAGTATTTTGGGCTGGTACAGAAGAAGCACAGCAAAGACTCTCGAGAATAATAAAGTCTGTAGGTTTCAAAGGAATGTCTTGAGCAGCCTAATGGTTTGATACCTGTGAAGTTCCTTGCAGGACTTTGCCACGAGGCATTTATCAGGTGACAGAGAGTGATGGGAAGCAGGGGAGGGTAGGGCAGGCAGAATCAGAAGTTTTGGGTGTGGGGGCTGCTCTTGACTCTGTGCCCACACCTGCTGTGCTCTACACCTTTCCATCTTGCCTATTTTTCTTTTCAGCAGTAGTTTTGTTCCTTGCCTGAAGTGAGAGTGTGGCACCAGCCCACGGCTTTGTAGAGGATAAAAAGCAGCCCCCGCTCTGCTCCTGCAGCCTGAGCCCTGCTCCTAACTTCCAAAGCATCCTGCACCTCCATCCCTAAGCTCTGGGATACTTCGGCCAGGTTTGATGTGTCTGCAAGGGGCAGAGCTGCTGTTTCTGCAGCCCCTGGGGGGGGCAAAGAGCTGATAAGGAGAAGTTGTTGCATCCCCGCAGCAGCCTCTTCCCCTCTGGGGCTGAAAATCCGTGCTGTTACGGGTGAGTCCTGTGCAGTCACTCCGGGATTTTAATCCCAGCAGCGCTTCTCTCTCCGAGATCGGTGCTCCCGCCGCCCGCGCGTCCAGCAGCGCTGCAGCCGCGGGGATGCGCTGGATGCAGCGGCGATAGAGCGGGGAAATCCTGCCCGTGCAGCCGCCTGCGGAGCCCTTTAGATGTCGCGCTGGAGCAGCGAGTGCCCCGTGAGCCCTCGGCCTCCCGCTGCTGCTGCTGCTCGCCTGCAGCCCGGCTCGGTAACTCTGTCTGCCGGCGTCGGGCTCCGGACGAGTCACGCGGAGCCGCGACTACCGCACCGCCTGGCACCGAAAGGGCTGGCACGGCTCGACCTGTGCCTTGGAAATTGCTTGGAGGTCTGTTAGGATCTTTGGGATCTCATGGGATCTCCCAGGGTCCTGTGAAGTGCCGTTTCCCCCTCCCCGTGGGGGCTCCCGCTGCTCCCCGCTCTCCCGGGAGAGGTACAAATCACTGTCCCTGCAGGAGCCGCCGGTGTCCGGTTACCCGGGCTCCCAGGCATCCTCCTCGCAGGGCCGCGGCTGTCTCACATGCCGAGAGACACGCTTTGCTCAGGGCTCTTGGCCGGCTTTGGGGAAAATCTCAGTTGGCTGGCAGTGACACGGTGCAGGCAATGTTTTGGGGAACGTTGGGAACTCCTGGGACAGGAACACTCATCTGTTGCTCCATGTCCCGTGCACTGGTAATCAAGCAGGCGTCCAGCTCTGGGGTGGGATGCAGGATTGGAAGGGGTCAAAACGAGGAGCTATCCCCATTCTGCATCTGCTCCTTCCCGTCTCCTCCAGGGCAGGCTGGCTGTGACCTCTGCTGTGTCTCTCTCCGCCGAGATTTTTGCCCCACTGTTGTGTTACCTCTCAGCTTTCCATTTTCTTGGCCTAATTTTTCATTTTCTTGTTTGTTTTGCAGTCTGAGCCTTGGTCCCTTCTCCTCCCACTGCTAGGTCTCTTCCCACCCCTGGGTCTTGAGCCAGCTCCTGGGTGATGCTGCCCCATGGAAAGGGAGAACCCTGCCTGGAGGAGAAGATGGAAACTCCAGGGGAATATGGGGGGCGGGAGGTGGTCTCCAAGAGACCCACAGGCCAATGTGGCACCTCTTTGGACAGAGCTGCCCAGGTGTAAAATATCCTTCTGCTGGCACATTAAATTGCATTTCCCAGTCCTCTTTGGGGGCCTGTCCAACCAGAGGAGGACAGGTTATGGACCCAAATTCTCGTACCCTGCCTGCATTTTGGCTAGGCTGATTCTGGGCAGGCTCGTTTTGTTCCTGCCCTGACATTTCCAGGGTGAGTGACATCAGAGGCTCCAGAGCTTAGCCACTGGAGAGGGAGGGATTTGGTTGTGGAAAGATTGGATCATTCAGTTCAAAGGTAGAAAATCCTCTTTCTCTGGAGGTAGTTCAAAAAAGCCTGGAACTGCTTCCAAAATTCCGATTACCTGACCTTGGGCATGAATGCTGTGCCCCCTGCAAGGCACCCCTGCCAGGCTCTGGAAGGGATCTCATCCCAGCAGGATGCAGCCCAGCCCTCAGGACATGCTGGGGTACTGTTTGAGGAGCCCTCGGAGCTCCCTGGTTTGCAGTAGTCCCTGTGCCACATGCAATGCAGCTTGAATTCCTGCCTTGCAGGTCTGAGCTCTTCCTCCACCTGTGGTGGCTTTGTCTCTCCTTGGTTCCCACCAGGATACAGGGAAGCTGCCTTTGGGAGGAGACACCTTGAGGTGTGGAAGGGGCAGGCATTTGACTTTCACTTGTAGGTGGTCTCCAGAAAAGCCACCATGGGCAGGAGATGTGAGTGCCTGAGTAGTTACAAACGTGTCCTCTGTGGGCCAAACTGGCTTCCCAGACCACCTGGATGTCTGCCCTGTGGAGCACAGCTAATCCTCCACCAAAGGTGCTCCATCTGCTCCTGCTCCGTGGGACTTTTACCATCCCTCTCAGCAGACAGCAAGTTCTGGGCTGATGCATTTGGAGGCGGGAGGAACAGAATAAGCAAATATTATTTATGGTTCTCCTGTGGGTCATTTGCTGCTTGTGAGAAGGAAGCTGTGTTGGGTTGCTGGTTCCCAGGGGGAGGGGATCTCCATGGATTCCAGCTTCTTTCCACAAGGCTGACTATGGTGACAGGGGAAGGCAGAGGCAAGAGAGGAGTTGCATGGATGCAGTGCCATGAGGAATGGTGCAACACCTAATGGTGACCAGCGTGCTCCCAGGGCTGGAGCACGATCCCTCTCAGTGCTGCTGGGCCCTGCTGGGTACACGAAGCACCAGCAGCCAGGATGTGGGTGAAACAGGGAACACATCCTCATTCCCTTTCCCAGCAGGCTGGAGGAACAGAAAGAAGCAGGTTCAGCACTAGAAATGTGGGAGCACAGAACCCTCTCCCCTCCTTTTCTTTCCCCCTGGCTTCATGGTATTTGACAGGGCTTCTCCCCAGCCCCTCTGCAGGCCTGCATGGGGAGGCTGCAGCACCAGGCACAGCTCGCGGGGCTCCGGGAGCTGCACGCTCCCAGGGTGCAGCGCGCAATCCGTGGGAAATGTGGGATGGTGGCAGGAGGGCAAGGGGAAGGGAGCGGGAGGAGAAGGGGATCTCCCTGAGCCCCCCCGTGCCCCGAGTGTGTGGTGAATTCCTGCTGGCTGGGCTCATGTGAGAGCATTATCCCCAGGATGAGCTCATGCGCGAAGCGCGCGGGTTATCCGTGTGATTCCGGGTGCTGGGGCACCGCTGGCGGGTTCCCTGGAGTTATGTGCAGTTGCCATTTCCACGCATTCCTGGGTTAACAGCCGATCAGGTTTCGCTGTTCACATCCCCACTAAGCGCTCAGGGCCGTGGCTCCGACGCTGGTGATGGAGCAAAATCCCTTGGCTGTCTGGCTTTTGCTTTCCCAAACCTGGCCTTCCCCATTCCTCTTCCTTGATCTTGTCCAAGCCCTCCCTCCTCTCTCCCATGGCATTGACCACACTGCAGGTTCTCCATCATCTTCCTCATTTCAAGTTGAGCTTTAATCTGTGATGCTGCTAGAATTTGGTTGGGGCCATTGCTGTGTGGGATTCTTGGAGAGCTCCTGTCCCTTCGCTGGTGTGTGGATCAGTCTGGAGGTGAACCCTCACATCCATCAGAAGCCCTGCTCTGCTTTGGTGTGGTGTCTTGGCAGAAAACCAGGGTGTGGAGCAGGGTAATTCCCCCCTGTCCCTTCGTCTCTGTTTCCTTACTCATGGGAGGACCTCAGGGAAGGTGGACAGTTGAGGAAGGGGCCCAAGACACCTGGCTCGCTGTATATCCTTCAGTCTCTGGTGGGTCAGTGATGGCACCAGCCTTGGAAGGGTGTTTGTGACTACAATGGAGGGTCAGGTCATCTCAGCCACTCCACCCAGGCTATGAGAGGGTCTGCCAGGCTCTGAGGTGTCTGCATGTGGCTGTTGGGTACCCATGGCAAAGGACACTCTTGGACTTGTTTAGCTCTTGGCTCTTTCCCTGGTGAGGAAGGGGTGGGGGAACCAGGACAGCCATAAGTTGCAGAAAATGAGCTCTTCTAGGTTTGGTGGGTATCCATGTGCAGTGAGAGGTTCAGGGCTGGCACCAGGCTGGGCTGTTTCCCAGCCCACAGCCCGCTGTGACAGTCAGGGTTGTGGCCCCTCACCTACACCCATTCAGGGGAGAGCCCAAGTGTGTCTCCAAAGGGTGAAGCCAACGCACATAGATCAATGTCCATCTCATTAGCATCATTGCAGACATGGTTGGAGCCTGTTCCTATGCTTCCCAAGTTCACCCCAGCTTTGAGAGGGAAAATCTGCATGGAAGCTCCTGGCTATGCTGGCTTCTGCCCTGTAATTTCAGGGCATGAATTTGCAGCCAGTCCATTGCACAGACAACTCTGCAAGCCTTGGACTAACCTTCTAAGCCAGGGCCAGGCAGGGAGACCATGGAGGTGATTATGGGGAGATACCTCTGCTTAGATTTCCCTGGTTCCAAGTCAGGGAGTGAGGTGGGTGAGGAAGGAGCCTGATCACCTGAAATGGGTTTCCAGGCTGAATCCAAAGGCCCACAATACCAGGGTGGAATCAGCTCATCTCTTGGGACTCTGCAGGGGAGTGCTGGGAAAGAGAACTGTGGGAGGGTTGGACCAGCTGGAGACCAGGTGAATTTTCTGCCCTGCTGAAAATTGAAGGTGTTGGCTGAGCCTTGGGGGGTTAGGCAGGTACTCTGCAAATGTAAGTGGTGGTGCTGGCTCTCGAAATCCTGAGCCCATCCCCTCTCTCCTGCTCACCTCTGCAGGGATGGGAATTGTATCCCACTACTGCAGGGAAGAGCTGCTTTGCATGCTTTAGGAAGTAGCCTTTTGAAAGAAAAATAATGCATGAATCGCCCTTTTCTGGAGGGTTCTGTGCTGCCAGTTTGTTAGGATGTGAGCAGGAGGCATTTATGACAGCAGCCTCAAATAAATTGCTGAAACTGTCTGCGAATGGGGCAGAGGGCTAAACTCAGAGGCTGATTTTATTGTTTTTCCATCTTCTGTGCCTTAAAAAGCAAAAGATGGAGTGACGTGAATAGACATAAAACATGGTAATGGCCAAATTTGGAAAAATCTTAGAAAAAACTGGAAGGAGATGGCTGTGATCATGGCAAATGTGTGTGCTGCCTTCTCCTGCGCTGATCCTGCACTGTGTGGATATGGGTACTGGCGTGTCCTGCCCTTCTGGGGAGGGGCTGGGCTGACAGGTTATTTTAGAAGATATTTTATATACATCCTAGCTCTGCATTGCAGGTCTGTTGTTATAAGAACCTTTTTAATTTCCTGCCTTTTTTATTTCCCTGTGCAAGATTAGGATGCTGGAAGTAAAGTTCCCTTTGTCGGTGCGTGGAGAAAGAGGGAGGCTGAACATGAATGGTTGGAGGGGAGATGCTCCCCTGCTTGGGGAGATGGGGGTGCACTGAGCTCCCACCCTGGAGTGATGGAGGGGAGCGAGGTGGAAAGAAAACACAGCTGAGAATCAAACACTTGAATGTGCACTGAGCTGTGCTGGTTCAAACCTTCTTGTTCAGCAGCAGTGAGGTGAAGGGTGTTGACACATTAAGTGGTGGCAATTAGGCCGGGAGTTAACACCTTATTAAGTGGGACTGGGGGCAGTTGGCACCTCCCAGCCTCCGTCTGCAGGCTCGGCAGGCATACAGCACAGAGAGACTTGTTCCCGACCACTGAGGCTGTGCCAGTCATTTCTGAGATCCATAAAACTCTTCTGGCTTATGGACGAGGCGGCAAACCCAAGGGCAAAATGGAAGTCTCTGGGAGTCAGAGGAGCCGGTCCAGCTCCAGAGTGGTGGCACTCGCACCCTCCCTCTGGCCAGCTCTGCCATGGCAGCTCAGGGCAGGGGCTGCCTCAGCTCAGGTTTTCCATCAGGATTGCCAGCACCATTCCCAGATCCTGAGCCCACTGAGATCTGGTGCTCAGGGTTCCTGGGGGTTGGATGGGGACCTGGCAGTGTGACCTCTCCTTACCCTGTGTGACCCCAGCTGGCAAGGGAGCAGGGTGTGCTGGCACCTGCAGTGCTCCTCCATCCCCAGGTGCAGGGATGTCAGTGTAGCAGCATCTGGCTCTGGGAGATGTCCATTCCCCCTGCCCCACTGCAGCTGCTCAGCCCAGACGGAGGAACTGGCTGGGTCAGGGGTTTTGTCCTTCAGAGCCCTTTGCTACCAACTTTGCCAGGACTCTGCAACCAGCTGGGAGCTGCTTCCCAGTCCATTCCTGGGCTTGCTGTGAGGGTGGCAGCCTGGAGGAAGAGCTCGTTCCTCAGTGACTGTGAGAGGGAGAGGAGACATCAGTCCATGAAATGCAATGAATCGTATCCTGTTGCACTTTTTATCATGATTACTGGGATGTGTATCCATAAGAGCATTTCATGAGTCCCAGGCTCTGTATTTGCCAATTGGCATTCACTGGCCTTGTTTGTTCTGCTTCTGATTCATCGGAGAAATTCCAGGGATCCTGTTGGGCTTTCTTGGGTTGTTGCCCCATTTGGAGGGTGAAACCCTGGCCAGTCTCAGGGGTGACAGTGGGGATGCCCTTGGAGTCCATTGGTGTGGAACAGGACATGGCCCATGGGGCTGGGGATATTTTGGAGCTGGTCTCTCTTCTAGCTGGGCGTGGTGTAGGAGGAGTTGTGCCTGCCAGAACATCCCAGGACATGGCAAGGGGAGTAGATTTTCCTACACTGGTGTTGGCTGACATTCCCAGGTGCAGCTGGGGAATGCTCATCTGACTTCCAAGATTGCTTCCAACCCATTTCCTTGCAGGTCCCTTCAATGGGATGACTGCGTGGCCTGGGGCTGGGGTGAGGTCAGTTCCCGCTTGGACAGCCTGGGTGCTGCTCTGCTCCAGCCTCTGCTGACATCCCTAGTAGAGTCAGCATCCCTGGAAGTGTTAAAAAAAAGGTGGATATGGCATTTGGGGACAAAGTGTAGTAGGGCACCTGGCAGTCCTTGGTTAGTGGTGGGACTTGATGATCATAGAGGGCTTCTCCAACCGTAATGATTCCATGATTCTGTGATGTCCACACCATCCTGTGCCTTTTTCCCTGCTTTCTCCCCATGCTTGGGAAGGGGCTAAATTTGCCGGCCTCTGTGAGCTGTGATGTCACTGCTGTCACTGGTGGCATGGCAAGGTGATGTCACAGCACCATGATCCCGAGGAGGAGGAGGCTCCTGGCAGGCGCGAACTCGCGGGAGGGGCTGCGGGGGGAGCCATTGAACTGAACCGGGATGGAGCAACGTCAAAGCCGAGAGGGCGTCAGAGCTGCTCCGCTGTCAGTGTGATGGCTCTCACTGTTTGCTTTTATGTGACAGCTGCTTCCAAAGGCTGGCGGCTCTCCAGGAGCCCGGGTGGGGTGAGTGGTGTGGCTGGTCCTCCGGCAGCGTGCCCTGCCCTTCAGAGAGACAGGCTCTGTGCTGCGGACAAGAGGCATTTTTGTGGTTCTTGTGGTTCCCTGTGTTTTTTGTGAGAAGGGAAGAGGCAACTGGAGCACAGACTCTCGGCTCTGGCGTGCTCCAGGTCAGGCGAGCAGCCCTGGGGGATTGCAGTGCCTGGCCTGGCATATTGCCCCCTGCCCAGGGTGCTGCTGTGGCTCTCCAGGGACTGCAGCCAGCTGAAAGGGAGGTGTGTGCTCCCCAGTGCCATGTCTCTGGGCTCCTGTGCTCACTGTGCCCACCCTGTGAGCAATGGCATGGGATGATAGCCCCTGCCTTGCCCACTGGGCCAAGGGAAGAGCCCAGGGTAGCCCAGGACATTGGGGGCTTCGCTGTGGCCTGGGGTTTCCATGTCTGCTGCTTTGGCACAGGGCTGTTTGAAGGCATCTTTTACCCTGACAGCAAACCCATGGTGACAGCTACCGCGAGGGGTGAGATTAAAACCAGATGCACCCCTCTCTCTCAAACGCCAGCGAAGCCAGAAACAGCCCTCTGGGGACGGATAGTCTGGGAAGGGGTTGGATGTGCTGCTTTGGCCCTGCTTGGCCTTGGAGCCCCGAGGCACCGCTCAGCCCTGGGCCAGGAGTGCCTGGCTGGTGCTGCTGGGCAGGAGTGGGCACCGTGGGGCCCTCGCCCAAGAGGCAGCGTGGTCCGGAGCACGCGCGGCCCTGGCTAATGAGAAAAGACGTTGCTAATTAGAACAAGGCAGTGCGTCGTATGTGTGGCGCCGGCTTTGAAAGGGCTTTGCGTGTTGTCTTCGTTAGGGGTGTGAGAATGCAGCTCACTCGCTTTTTCTTTCTGAACAAATTAAGGACACATTTCACCCATCAGGAGATGAAATAAAATACGAGCAGGGAGGGAACGTGCCTGGCGAGCTCCCTGTGCCTGTCCAGCCTGCTCTGCCCAGCGCGTGGCTGACCCTGTGGTGTGCAGGTGCTGCTGGACCCCTGCCTGCCCTGGCAGCAGCGTCTGCTGGCCCCTACCTGCCTCACATGGACCTTCCCAGCTCACCTGAGCTGGGCAGAGGGACAAGGTGTAGTTTTGGGCTCCTGTAGGCTTGGCAGGGTGGAGATGCCCAAGGCTGGAGCAGCTGGTGGAAGCTGAAACCCTTGGGATGCTCTGGCCTTGTGGCAGACCAAGGTCTGCACCACGGTGGGATTCCTCTCCTGGTCCTTGCCAGACCAATGACACTCCTTAAATTATTTTCAAATATTCTTTTCCTGCTGCTGGACTTGACCTCCCCAGAGAAGCACCATCAGCATCATGGGGTCTGGAGTGGAGAATGAAGTGTGGGCTGGAAGAAGAGACAGGGGATGAAATATAGATGTTCCTGTGAACCATTGTGATGTTGGTGTTTTGCAGTTAATGGTTCCAAGTGCCACAAAGATGCTCTGAGAGCTGAAGCCCCTCTGCTCTGGAGCCGTGCTGGGAGATCTGAGGGTGTTCAGCTGGAGAAGGCTCTGGAGACACCTTAGAGTCCCTTCCAGTGCCTAAAGGGGCTCCAGGAGAGCAGACTTTGGACAAGAGCCTGGAATCACAGGACAGCGGGGAATGGCTTCCCACTGCCAGAGGACAGGGATGGATGGAATATTGGGAAGGAATTGTTCTCTGGGAGGGTGGGGAGGCCGTGGCTTAGGTTGCTCAGAGAAGCTGTGGCTGCCCCTGGATCCCTGGATGTGTTCCAGACTGGATTGGACAGGTCGTGGAACAGCCTGGAGTAGTGGAAGGTGTCCCTGCCTATGGCAGGGGGTGGAATGAGATGAGGGCTTTAAGGTCCCTTCCAACTCCAACCATCCTGGGATTCTGTGAAATTGGCACAGACAGCTGCCAGCCCTGGCTCTGTGGGAACCTCAGCACTGAGAGCCAGCAGGGATGTGTTGGGCAGCAGGGCTGGGATGTGCTGGGCAGAGCACGTGGGCTCTGCTGGGAGAGGCTCTGAGGCCAGCGCAGCTGGGGAGCTCTGTCCAGTCTGGGGACATGGGTCTGGCCAAGTAGCCATGAGGGGACTCCAGTCCCCAGCACCACTGTCCTGCTCCTCATTTCATAGAGCATCAGAACTGCTGAAGCCTGAGAAAAAACCCAGTGCAGCCATCCCTCCCCCCTCAGTAATCCGTTCCCTGAGCTGGATTTAGGGATTCACTGTGGCATTAAATGCAAATAACAGACGAGTCGGTTTCGCCCCAAATGGGGGAGGAAAACGAGTCTGGGAAAGGAGTTTGTGTGCGGTAACGTAACCGTAGCTTGGAGGGGCCCACGGCTCCACGCTCTGTGTGTCTCTGCGTGCCTCTCTTTTACCCCTAATACTCGTGGACTGCTGGCTTGTAATGTGACGACTTTTCAACGTCAATAATGTATTGAATAACACTGTCAGAAACAGGGGAAGCATTAACTCTTTCCATAGGCTGCAGCTCGCTGTGGGAGCTTCTGCAGAGGAGCTGCGGTCCCATGGGCATGGCTGGGGATATTCAAACCCAGCCCTGGGGAATCTCTCATCCCAAGATTGTTCCCTGTGCCCCAAGCACAGGGACAAGAACGATGGGAACCTGGTTCCTCCCCATCTGATGGTAGCTTGGCTGAGGGTGGCAGAGTGTGGCACATTTTAGCACAGAACTTTTGAATTAATTAGGAATTTACCAATTAAGTCACGTTAACTGACAAGGCATTGCTTGTTGTTAAATTTGGCACATCTCTGATTTTTTCCCTGTACTGGTGACTGAAGAGCAGCTTTTAGCACTTCCAGAGTAGGTGTTTCCCACATGGGAAGTGCCTCTGCCTCTTGGCTGTACCAGCCCAGCTGGGACCACTTCCCACCTCACAGTGGTCCTGCCCTGTCCTTGGTGACATTTCCTGCTCACCAGGACAGCATTTCCTTTTTCCCATGCCTTGGTGAGTGTAATTTTCTTCCCATCGTGGAGGCTCCCCTGTTATGGCCAGCAGGCAGCAGTTGCTTTGTAAGCCATTCAGCACAGAATCACAGAGTCATAGAATTGCTAAGTTTGGAAAAGAACTTTAAGATAATCGAGTCCAGCCATTAACCCAGCACTGCCAAGCCACAAGTGCCACATCCACACAGCTTTTAAATCCCTCAAGGGCCAGGGACTCCACCACTGCCCTGGGCAGCCTGAGCCAGTGCCTGACCACCCTTACTGTAAAGAAATTTTCTCAGTATCCAATCTGAACCTCTCCTGCTGTAAGTTGAGGCTGTTTCCTCTTGTTCTGCCCCTGTTCCCTGGGAGTAGCCCTGTTCCCCCCGGCTGTCCCCTCCTGTCAGGAGTTGTGCAGAGCCACAAGGTCCCCCCTGAGCCTCCTTTTCTCCAGGCTGAGCCCCTTTCCCAGCTCCCTCAGTCACTCCTGGTGCTCCAGCCCCTTCCCAGCTCTGTTTCCTTCTCTGACCCTGCTCCAGTCCCTTAGTGTCTTTTCTGTCATAGGGAGCCAGAACTGACCCCAGGATTGGAGGTGCCTCAGCCCTGGGCCTGTGGCCACACTGTGGCTGATCCCAGCCAGGTGCCATTGACCTTCTTGCCCACCTGGGCACACCTGGGCTAAGGTTCAGCTGCTGTCACCAGCACCCCCAGGGCCTTTCCTGCTGGGCACTTTGCAGCCACCCTGCCCCAAGCCTGAAGCTGGGAGGGCTGTGGTGATCCAAGCACAGGACCTGGCACTGAGCCTTGTTAAACTTCATATGATGGGGCTTGACCCATGGCTCCAACTGTTCCCATTTTTGAATCTGTGCTTCTCTAATGCAAGCAGAGAATTTCAGCTGTGGTGTTTGCAGCAGACACCCAGGCAGGAGGATGCCCAGGCTGGCAGCCCCTCCCCTGCTCACCCCACTCTCACCCCATTCTCACTCTGCTCACACTCAGCTGCAGAACAGCAGTGCCAGAGTTTGCCCTGAGTGATCAAAGTTAAATTTCACAGCTCTGCCCACTGTGTGTGAGTCTGAAAAAGACGTGTTATGGTGAGGGCACTTGGCTAACACTCCTCTCCTGGCGTCCCCAGAGTCCCTTGGCAGGCACAATGGACTGATGTGCCCACATTGCTCAGCACTTGCTCTGCATGGGAATGCCCAGCACCGTCCCCTTTGCCCGGTCTGGGCTGGCACCTTTGCATGGTGCCTCAACACGATGGGCTTGTGGGCTTTGAGCTTTGCTTTGGCAAACCAGCTTCCCAAGTCAGCTCAGAGCTGTTTGGGATTTGCAGCTCTGGGGCTGCTCTTGAGAAGGGGGAGCGAGAGACCAGTTTGGGGGGTGTTGGGCAGCTAGCCAAGGTAAACCCCAGCCATCCCTGGCAGCTGGGGCTCCTCACTGCTCCCTGCTACTTTTCCTGCCTGGGGACAGGGCTCAGCATGTTCCTGTGTCCCAGTGTTTTGGGGAGTGAGTCTGCCTTCCAGCTGCACGTTACTGTGCTCTGTAGCAGAGTGGGATGGCATGGGATGAATTTGGATGGTGAGTGACAGCAGAGAAGTTGTGCCCTCCTCCTGACACCATCTCAGGGCTACCAGCCCTGCTGTGGATGGTGTGGATAGCAGGAGTCTCTGTGAAGGTGACACTGGGGATGCCGCTGGCTCATCAGAGCGGCATAAAAAGGGCTCACTTCAATCCCCATGTGGGCCATTTGCTTAAGAGTTGGACTCAGTAATCCCTGTGGGTCCCTTCCAACTCAGAATATTGGGTGAATCTGAATCCATGCTGCAGCCTCGGGTGAGGTTCCCTCCTTTCTACCTGGGCCATGCTTGATGTGCTCACACCATGTAGGGTACAGTCTGCAGATCCTTTTTCGTGTTCCTTGGGAAGCCCCACAGCTCCTGATGTGGCTGTGGGGTCACACGAACATGACTGGTGTTATTCCTGAAGCTGCATTGCCCTTCCTCTGGCTTGCTGTTCTCGGGAGGGTTTCTGAAGAGGAACACCCTGGCTCCCTGTCTTTGGAACCCAGCAGTGCTTCCCCAGCTCCTCCAGGGGCAGCAGTGACTTCCATGAGCTGGGACAGTGTCCCTGTGTGATTGCTGTGTGCCCCAGTGCCCCAGTGTTACTGCAAGGTGTCACCCCAAGGGCTGCTGTGGGCACGGGGCTGCAGGAGCACGGCCGGGAGCAGGAATAGCTGCTTTCCAGCCAAAGCAACTTTGGCTAAGTGAAGTGTGGGACCCCCTCCTCCTCTTTGGCCTTGAGGAGAAGAGGGAATTAAAAAAAAAAGGAAAATGTTGGCTTTGTTTTGGCTGGGGAGCTAGAGCCACAAGGAATGTCGGGAAGCCACAGCTCGGGTTACCCTGTTCCAGCGCATGGCATGGTGCTCTGGCGAGGCAGCACAAGGGGCTTCTCCCTCCCTGCCTTGCTAAGCTGGAGCACAAAGCCCAGTCCTGGCCTGCAGGAGCTCTGTGGGAAGTGGCAGCATACAGGCAGGGTGGGGGTTGCCCACTCCAGGTGGCAAACAGGGCTCTCTGGGAGGAGAAACCAGTGCAGGTGGCGCTGGGAGAGCAGTGCTCTCCCAACTGCCTGGTGTGACACACACCCCAAAATAGCCAGGGCTCTCTTTTGACTAGGTTTTGAGGGGTTCAGTCATGGGTTGAGCCTCCCAAGGAAACCAGAGCTACATGAGGAGCACTCAGGCAGAGATGTTCTCCACTGGATGTGTATGGGATCTGAGCCTCCCAAAGAACCACCTTGGAGTCAGTGGTTTCTGGAGTGATGGTTGTGCTTCTGGGCACCCTATGCTGAGCTCCCTGACCAGAGCCAGAACTTGTACTAATCAGGACCCTTGGACATGGTGTAGGTGGACACTGGTACCACAGGAGATGGGAACCTTCACCTTTGGGTGTTGTCCCCATGGTGCAGGGACTTCACCTGACCAAACAAAGGCCTGAGGGCACTTGGTCTGTTCAGCTGGAGGGGACCAAGGGCAGACCTCATCAGTTGCTACAGCTTCATCCCAAGGGGCAGCTCCAATCTCTGCTCTCTGTCACAGAGACAGGAGCCAGGAATGGCTGGAGCTGTGCCAGGGGAGATTTAGGTTGAATATCAAGGAGAGATTCTTCCCCCCAGAGGGTGCTGGGCACTGCCCAGGCTCCCCAGGGAATGGGCACGGCCCCGAGGCTGCCAGAGCTCCAGGAGTGTTTGGACAATGATCTCAGGGATGCCCAGGGTGGGATTGTTGGGGTGTCTGGGCAGGACCAGGAGTTGGACTGGTTGATCCCTGTGTCTTCCCACTCCTGACATTCTGTGATTGTGAGCATTTATGGGATGCTCAGAGACCAGCTACAGGCAGGATCAATGAGAGCTTGTACAGAGCCTTAGATATCCCACGCAGTCTTTTCTGTTGAAGAGCCAGTATTTGACACAGGACATAATAAGAAACCTGTTTTTCTGGAGTGTGTCTGAACACAGAGACACTGAGGAGCAGGGTGGGGGGAGCAATAGTTGTCCCTGGTCCAGACAGCACCTGTGTGTTCACCATGCAGAGCCTTGAGCTGGTTCAGTGCCAGGGGTTAGAGGAGGGTTTTGCACTAAATACTGTAGGTTTTTTGCATTACAATAACCTTAATCCAGTGTGGGTCACCTATGGCACACCTCTGGGGCAGGTGAGGTTTTAAGGTCACAGTAGCTGTGTGACCCAGGAGGAGAAGCTCCAAATTCTTGTGCTGATGTGCAGGCACAGTGTGTCTGCATCCAGGTAGGCTGTGATGTGGAGAGGAACGTCGTGTTGCAGGTCTGGGCTGTGTCACACACAGTATGTGGTGTGACACGTCAGGTGACAGCAGTAACCTGTGGGACAGCTCTCACTGTACAGTGCATTGCTGGAGGGAAAGAGGAGTTTGCAGACAGGAACAGGACCCCACCTGCTGCTGCCCATGGTGGGTGAGCAGGAGATGGGGAGGTGGAAGCACCGGCAGAGACCCAGGAAAGTCTCCTGAGCTGTGGGATGTGGCACCTTCCCTGGGAATGCCCAACCCCGCCCCTTGTGCCTCTGAGAGCTTTTGGAGTATGATAGCAGGGAGCTGAAAGCCCCTTTTCAGGAATAGAAAAGCAAATTGTTTTATCCTTTGGTCTTCAAAACCATCCACTTCAGAGGGGGCAGCTTGAGAGGAAGGAAGGAAGAAAGAAAGAGCTGAAACCAGAGCAGGAAGTTCCTGAAAGGCGAGAACAGCCTTCATCCCCATGTGCTGAGCTCTTCTCTCCAGCGTCATCGCCTGAGCTCTGAGAGGTGTTAAATCTTAACTGCAAACTCTCCTCAAGTTCACATCCTCCCTGCTGGTAATAAATCCAACCGTGGCCATTGCTGAGTTCCTTAAGTGGCTCTTCTGAGTTTACCATATCCTGTGACCTTGTTTCTGTGGGTCTGTCCTGACCCTTCACCACCGTGGTCCCCACGGGTCTGCTGGTGGTGCACGTCCCCCTGCAGAGGAGGCTGAAGGTGCAGAGCAGGATCAGAGCACAGAAGCTGTGGGCTCCTGGGGGGAGCAGAGCACTTAGGGGCCGAGTCCTGCAGGTTCTCTTGGCTCCTTCGGTGCTGTGTCTGAGCACATCCCCGCTGTGAGACGGGACACAGCTCCTGCAGCACTGACCCACCAGCAGCAGACACGGGATGGGAGCCAGCAAGGCAGCAGGACTTAGTGCAGGAACCCTGTGCCTGGGGGTTCGGGGTGTGCTCTGGGATGGTCCCTGTGGGGAGAGGGGGCATCTGAACAAAGCAACTTAGCACACAAGTGTCCTTGGTGGGGAGGACAGTGGTGACATGGGCAGTGCTCAGGCTGGATGAGAGGGCCTTTTGGCCATCGAGGGGTGGTGTGGCAGGACAGCTCTGTGGCCATTGAGGGGTGGGTGGCAGGACAGCTCTGTGGCCATCGAGGGGTGGGTGGCAGGATAGCACCGTGGGCAGTGCCCCCACTGCCAGTGTCCCTTCCGTGGCACTGTCAGGGAGCTGAGGTGAGCTGAGCTGTGGCTCCGGGCCTGGCCCATGCCTCACAGCATTTCTTGCTGGTTCAAGGGCAGGCATGTGGGAGGACTGGCCAGGGTGGGAAGTTCTGATAAAGATAGCATGGTTTCCAGCCCGTGGATTAGGCTGGGGCTGGATGTACTCCGTTTAAGTGCTCCTGAGCATGTGCTTTCCCAGTATTTCTCAAGGCCGGAGCTACTGTTGAGTGACTGTGGAATTAAAGTATCGTTTGCAGTTTCTGCATTCCAGAGCGGTGTCGGGTTTGGCGGAGGGCAGGCTCCGTGTGTGCCTGTGCTTCCCTGGCCTGCAAGCCCCCAAGTGTCCCGCAGGCCATGCACATCACACTCCTGCAAACTCCTGCTCAGGGAAGTGTGGGAGAGCAAAAGGAGGGAGCCCAAACTCCCAGCAGCTTGGCTGGACAGCCAGTTACTTCCAGTCTAACACTTCCAAACCAAAAACTTCACCTCAGCAACACAGATTCATTTTCCCAGGATTTTGAACCACGGGAGGATTGGAATCCAAACATACATGAAGTGCCCGTGGTTTCAGACAGCTCTCCCCAGCATCAGGCGGGTGGATGTCTCCAGAAAGGCTGCCCACAAATGTAACTGAAATCCCAGTCTAAAGCTAGTTAACTCCAGCAAAAAGAAAGAAGGAAGTTGTTGTTTCACAGCAACTGATCTGTGTGCTGCCCCTTGGGGGGCAGTGGGGCTGTGGGAGGGCAGTGGGGCTGTGGGAAGGCAGTGGGGCTGTGTGGAGGCTGTGGGGCTGTGAGAAGGCAGTGGGGCTGTGGGAGAGCAGTGGGGCTGTGTGGGAAGGCAGTGGGGCTGTGGGGAGGCAGTGGGGCTGTGTGGGAGGGCAGTGGGGCTGTGGGAGAGCAGTGGGGCTGTGTGGGAAGGCAGTGGGGCTGTGGGGAGGCAGTGGGGCTGTGTGGGAAGGCAGTGGGGCTGTGGGGAGGCAGTGGGGCTGTGTGGGAGGGCAGTGGGGCTGTGGGAGAGCAGTGGGGCTGTGTGGAGGCAGTGGGGCTGTGGGAGGGCAGTGGGGCTGTGTGGGAAGGCAATGGGGCTGTGGGGAGGCAGTGGGGCTGTGTGGGAGGGCAGTGGGGCTGTGGGAGGGCAGTGGGGCTGTGGGAGAGCAGTGGGGCTGTGGGGAGGCAGTGGGGCTGTGTGGGAGGGCAGTGGGGCTGTGGGAGGGCAGTGGGGCTGTGGGAGGGCAGTGGGGCTGTGGGAGGGCAGTGGGGCTGTGTGGGAAGGCAGTGGGGCTGTGTGGGAAGGCAGTGGGGCTGTGTGGGAGGGCAGTGGGGCTGTGTGGGAGGGCAGTGGGGCTGTGGGAGGGCAGTGGGGCTGTGTGGGAAGGCAGTGGGGCTGTGTGGGAGGGCAGTGGGGCTGTGTGGGAGGGCAGTGGGGCTGTGGGAGAGCAGTGGGGCTGTGTGGGAAGGCAGTGGGGCTGTGAGAAGGCAGTGGGGCTGTGTGGGAGGGCAGTGGGGCTGTGGGAGGGCAGTGGGGCTGTGGGAGGGCAGTGGGGCTGTGTGGGAGGGCAGTGGGGCTGTGAGAAGGCAGTGGGGCTGTGGGAGGGCAGTGGGGCTGTGTGGGAAGGCAGTGGGGCTGTGTGGGAAGGCAGTGGGGCTGTGTGGGAGGGCAGTGGGGCTGTGTGGGAGGGCAGTGGGGCTGTGGGAGGGCAGTGGGGCTGTGTGGGAAGGCAGTGGGGCTGTGTGGGAGGGCAGTGGGGCTGTGTGGGAGGGCAGTGGGGCTGTGTGGGAGGGCAGTGGGGCTGTCTGGGGCAGTGGGGCTGTGGGAAGGCAGTGGGGCTGTGGGAGGGCAGTGGGGCTGTGTGGAGGCTGTGGGGCTGTGGGAAGGCAGTGGGGCTGTGGGTTTGGGTGCCTGCCTCCCTCTGCACACTGGGGTTGAACAAACAGCAGCTCGGGATTTACGTGGCGGTGGAGGAAGGATCTTGGGGACTTTGCAGGGATGAATTAAGCCTTGCTGTGTTGCTGGGGTTGGGGTGGGATGGCACCCACAGGCTGGTTTGCTTCTGCCATGGGGAAAACTGAGTTATGGGAAAGGGAGGGATTGGATTTGCCTATCCAAACAGAGATGTGATGGTCGCTGGGCTGGGTGTCTGGAGTGCCTTCCCAGGTGGTGGAGGGAAATGGGCATCACCAGAGTGCCATTGGCTTGTGTGGGTGGGGGTGTGAGGCAGGAGAGGAACACATTTGGGTTGCCATGGGCTGGAGAAGATGCCTCTGCTGCAGGCATGGAGAGGAAGATGGGCCTGGTGATGTTTCCTAAGTGAGAGCCATGCAGCAGAAGCAGAAGTGGGATTTGGCTCTGTCATGAACCCTCTTGTGTGTTTTGTTGTCTGACTCCATGGAGGGCTTGGCCAGCCCCGCCTCAGCTTTGAGCAAGGAGTGTCTTGGTTATTATAGAAGGAACTGGGACCTCTGTGGAGGGTCTTACAGCCCATTTCTGTGTCCTTATCCCACAAATCCATGATGCCCACCAGGGCCCTCCTCTGTACAGCTCTGAAGTTTTTCCTGGAAACATTCAAACTCAACAGGATGTGGCCTGGAGCTTCAGCTGGAGAAGTGGATTGGTGGAAAAGGTGCTTCTTTCCTTCTGGGGAACCTTGGGGTTGCAAGGATACAAAGAGAATATCTGAAGCAGGCAAACCCTTGTGTTCATGCTGGAGCAGCTCCCGAGGCCTCCCCTACTCCTGGGAGTCATTTGTAGATACCAAAATGCAGTTGTAGGTTGTAAGGCTCCTGTGAAGCGCTGATCAAAAGTGAGATTAACTCACTGTGAATGAGCAGTGGTTTCTGTCTGAATGAGAGGAAAGAGAAAAGTCCAGCCCTGCCCAGTGGAGATGGAGTGGTGGGAGCAGATGTCTTGCTCTCGTCCACTGGACAAGGGAGCCATGTCCAGAGGCTTCCTCCTCACTCTTCACATCCTCTGGCTTCTCCAGATTGAGACAGGACACATCAGGTATGGAGCTACTCCCATGGCATTGTGGGGCACTAGTCAATATTCCAGTAAAGTCTCCAGGGCTGATTGGATATGGAGACATCCTTAATCACCATATCCCCCAGACAGGCAGCTCTGCTATTTCCTTAATCAGCTGTGTGGCTTTGAAGCAGCCCAGATCATATCTCCTGGGCCTGCCTGCCCTGGTGCTGGGGCTCCTGCATGGGAGGGAGGTGCTGAGGGGAGGAGGTAGTTTGTGTATTTGTGTATATATAAATACAGACATAGCAGTGCTTGGGGAAGGAAATGAAATCCAACTGGACTTTCCTCCTGGTCCTCAAATTTGAAGGGTGGTAGAGTATTTTTGATGACAAAGTTACTCCATGGAGCCTCTGTGGGGGCAGCCTCGATCTGGCCTGCAGGGCCAACTGCCCAGGTCTGCTCTGAATGCTTCCCTCTGGTTGATATTCTTGGATCTCTGGTGCTTGGACTCTCTTGGACTTCTCTAGTGAAGAAGAAGAAAACAAAGACTTGTTCTTCTTCCCCAGGGCAGCTGTGGGTGCCCCATCCCTGGAAGTGTCTGAGCCAAGTTGGACAGGGCCTGGAGCAAAACGGGACAGTGGAAGGTGTCCCTGCCCATGGCAGGGGGTGGAATGAGATGGGCTTTAAGGTTCCTTGCAACACAAACCATGCTGGGATTCTGTGACTCCCAGAGACTCCTGGTTTTACAAACACTGAATAGCATTGAGGTCTTCCTCCAAAAACATCTTTTCCATCTGGTTATATAGAACCCCCCTCATGCATAACAGAGTGTCTTGTCAGACACTGGGAATGTTTTCTTATCCCTTTGGTATGTCATTCATGGCAGGATGATGATTCACTTTTGGGACACAACTTTGAGGAAGAGCTTTGGTTGTCTCCAAGCCTTGCAACAGTTCCCTTGGGATGTTCCCTCTCCCTGGCATGCCACAAGCCCAGGTCTGACCCACCAGGGTCCCTCCAAGGAAGCTCACCACCCAGGGCTACCCTGGCTGCCTGGTGCTGAGCACACGTTCCAGGCTCTTGACTCATTTCCCAGGACTGAAGCACACAGCCCACGGTCTAACCCCGATTTCCCCAGTGTGCCTGAGGCTGTGAGGGGAACAACAGAAAGAAAGGACCCTCTTGGCTTTAGTCTCTTGGTATTTTTCTCAGTTTGTAGACATTCTTACTGTTTCTATTCTGAAATTGTTTTCTTGTGCAATCCATGTGGGTCTGTACTGCTATATTTAATACTTTGCTAGTATCGGATTTTGCTTTCAAGGTCTTTCAAAACAAAACCAATAAAAATAAATCTTCTTGCAGGAGGTCACTGAGGTGGAATGGCTTTTTCCCAAGTGCTGACATGCTTTGGACTTTTCCCTGCTCCCTGTCCAAACTGATTCCCCCTTGCCTGGAGGCTCTTTTCCCCCATCAGCTGTCCCTGTGCCGAGGTGAAGGAAGCATGTGGTGTGTGGTACTGTGTGTGTGTTCACACACAGTAGTGCTGCCTGTAGTGGAGGGCATGGAGGACACTTGTGCAGGGCAGTGACAGAAACATCTGTCCTTAGCGTGCTGCTGCTGCAGGACTTGTGCTTCCAGGGCCCTTGTTTCTCGGAGCTCACTGGTCCCTTGGCCTGAAAAGATCTCTGTTTCTAACATCAAGGTTTTGGAGCATTGTGGTAAACAGGTTGCCCAGAGAAACTGAGGCTGCCCCATTCCTGGAAGTTGCCTGGGTCAGGTTGGATGGGGCTTGGAGCAACCTGGTCTATGGAAGGGATCCTGGTCTGTAGGAGGGGGTTGGAGTAGGATGAGTCCTATTAAGGACCTATTTAAGGTTCTTCCAACCCAAATCATTACATGATTCTATGAAATCTGTCTCCAGCTTCTTACAGGCACTATTGTTTCCATTGAGGAAACTGGTAGGTGTGCCAGACCACTGAACTGCCCCAGCTGGCCAGCCCAAGCAGAAAGGATGCCATTGACAATCCCTACAGGAACTGTCCCATCAGGAGTCCCCAGAGCACTGCTCCAGAGCTTCCGCCTTGAAGCTGGGGCAGAGCAGGTCTGGAAAGGTCCTGCTGATGTCCTGGCCCTCAGGAAAGCACATGTGGCATGCAGATCTCTGGGAGGAGGAGGGCGGTCCAGCCCCTGTGGGGCTGTGTGAGCTGCTGGGCACTGTGCAAGTGACTGTGCTGTATTCTGAATTTTCCAAAGTTGGGTGACATAGGAACCGAGGTTCCCACTGCTCTGTTTTATTTTTATTAGCCAAACCATCTAACCAGCAGAATTGTTTGCAGAAGCAAAGCACTTTGGTCCCTGAATCGTTGAGCTTCCGCTTTCCATCCGCTCTCAGTAGGACAGCGATCGTGTGCTAAATCCCAATTAATCATTAAGAAGATATTTGAGGTTTAACAGCTATGTTATAAGATACAGTTTTTACTGGTTTTGACCTCAGTTAAATATGTTTTTAATAGTGGATGGTATTTAATTAAACATAAAATAACAGAGGCTTATTAAATCTAGAGAGACCTTTCCTAGTGATGGATATTGAATGTTAAGTAAATATCACTTGGTCATTAGAAGCATATTCAGAGTGGTTTCACAGCTATGTAATAGGCAGGTATCTGATTACCCATCTGCCCAGGTCCAATGAATAAGCTCTTAATAATCAATTGCCACTCATTTAATATATCATAATAACTGTCCTATTAGGCCTGAATTAGATCCTTGTAAGAGCAAACAGAGGCAACCTGGTGCTCCCTGGGATTTTGAGCAGATTTTGTTTTGTTTCAGGTTGATGGTTCATTGAGATTGGGGTGGCTGGAGATTGGATGACACTGGGCTGGATGAGGGACAAGGAGGTTTCACGTTGTGTTCATGTGGGACCTGCCCAGCACCACCACCACTGCGGTCAGCCCCGAATGGGGCACGGGGGCTGAGGGGCTGCTGGCAGCACTCAGGGCTGGGACCATCCATCTGGGATGCAGAGGCTCCCAGAACTGTACTGGGGGGTTGGTGGCTGTGGGGTGACACTGTGACTCCTGTGTGTCCTTTGGGCACTTGGTCTTTCTCTAGGGCAGGATGTTCCACCAGGCTGGAAGGAAGGAGACGCAGCACTGCCACACATCCCCATTAACCTGCAGAACTTGCTGCCATGCAGCACCTTCAAAGCCCAGTCATTAGCTGGTGTCAGGGGAGGCTGAGACTCGTCTGGGGGTGATATGATCAGAAAGAGGCACTTAGGGCACAGTGATGTTTGTAATTCAGGGCTGTGTTTAAGGGCAGACCAGCATCTGACACTGTTTCTCAAGATGATTCCTGTCTCTCTGCTCCATGAATCCAGGTTCTAGTTCCTTGTTTCTCCAAGTTTTTGAGCCCTGTGTATCAGCAAAGTGCTTTCCAGGTTGTCAAGTGTGTGGCTTGTGGGTGGACAAGGACCCTAAGAGGATTTGAGACACTCCCTCCCAATCTCAGGAAGCAGGATGTTGAGTGCAGGAAGCTTTTGCTTCATTTTGAGGTGAAATATGATTTATTTGGCAAGACCCAGCAAGTGGTGGCTGTTCACACTGCTGTATGGCAGGAGCTGTTCTGGGGTGGCAAAAGGGGGCTGGCACACCTGGCTGGAGTGGGACTTTCCCCTTACCTGAGAGAGATGGAGAACCCTGGCAGCTAGAGATGATTTGGAGAGTTTGAGAAGGGCAGCTGTCACTTGCTCTGAGACAGCACTTTCTCCAGGAGTTAATGTTTCCCTCATCCTTCAAAATCCCATCTTGTACTTTTGGAGGAAGTGATAGACCAGGACTGTGAGTTTGAGAGCTGTGGGAATAGCACAGTTTTGAGTTGGGAAGACCTTAAAGCTCATCTCATTCCACCCTCTCCCATGTGCAGGGATACCTTCTGGTATCCCAAGTTGCTCCAAGCCCCATGCAACTTGGCCTTGGACACTTCTATGGACAGGAAAGGCTTGGGATATCTGTGTGCACCTCATGTGCAGCCCAGCCAGGGTGAGAGAACAACCAGACCATGTCATGCAGTTAAGGCTGAACATAAAAAATGATAAATACAGAGGTGGCAGCTTTTAAGCAGAAAGCAAGCTGCTGATGCCAAGCGCAGTGCCCCTGTGAGAAGCTGAGGGTTTGGATTTCTTGGCAGGGAGGCTGGAGCCCAGAGCACTGCTTTTCTGGGACTCCGTGGGTAGCCCTATTAGCTTGCTTACAGCTACACATCTTTTTTGATTTCTCCGTGCTACTGCCTTTCACAGGCCACAAGTTTTGCTCGCTGCCGTTGTTCCTGCGCAGCAGCACTGACTCAGCGCTGGAACAATGCGTGAGGCAGCCGGAGCCCGGTGATTCAGCTGCCGCCTCAGAGGATGAGCCCGGCTCCTCTGCTCGCTTATTAATCTCTGCTAGTGCGTGAGTCAGGCTCTCCTCGCCCCCGGGCAGGAAAGCAGCCGTGGTGGGATTTAACCAGGGAGCCGGGAAGGGGCCCAGGGGAGGGTGACAGGCAGGGGCTGCTGCCATGGCCAGCCTGCTCCCGGTGCTGCCGGCTCTGAGCCATCCAGTGTGTGCAGAGGGGACGTGGCTGTGCCGCCACCGAGACATCTCTTGGCAGTTCCATCCTAACAATTGCCTCTCTTGCCAGCTCAGGGTTCTTCCTGCCTTCCCATGGATTTCCCTGGGTGGCTTGCAAGATGGGCTCATGGCCAAACCTGCTTTGTGCAGCCTGTGCCCTCCTGCTGCTTGTGACAGATTTGGAGGCAGAGAGGTGACTGTGCCCTGCTCACCCTTCTTGGGTCCTTTTCCCACCCTGGACCCCTCCACCAGCCTGCAGGTGTGCGCTGACACCCATCCCCCTGGCCAGTGTTTGGCAGTGTTTCCTGTGTGCTGCATCCCTTGGCAGAAGCCAAGGACAGTAGGACAGTTCTGAGACCAAGCAGGTTTATCACATGTGCAGCAGTGTTACCGAGTGGGGATCCTTGTGTCCCAGCAGGATCCAGGCCTGGATTGCCACAGGATACCAGACCTCCAGGATCATCCCCAGCCCCAGGACAGCTCAGCTACGGCTGTGCCAATTATCAAGCAGCACAGCCTAGGAGAGCAGGAAGGCTCCAGCCTGGCAGGAGGTGAAACTGTGAGAGCAAAGGTGTGGGAGCACCCAGGTGCTGCCTTGGGCTTGGCTCTGGCCAGGCTGGCAGTGGAGAAACTGCAGTAATTCCTGCAGCCTGCAGCAGAAACACACCTGAGGTTGGGAGACAGGAAAAGTCACCATGGCTGTTGTGCCACCCTTCCTCACCCATAGGGTGCTGCCATACCCAGCCAGCTGCTGTGGGGTGGGCTGGGGGCACAGGGGCAACCCCACATTACAATCCCTGGACAAAGGGCAGCACAGCCTGACCCTGGGGGTTCACTCTGCCTTCTCACTTTGTTCTCCACCCTCCTCACAGAGCCCTGAGCTGACCCAGCCGCCTTGGCCAGGCTCCCCAAGGCCAACACAACCATAAAACCCTCTAATCCGAACAGGCTGGGGCAGAGCTGCCTGCTGCCATCAGGACAACTCTCTGTGTGTGGTTCCCATTTAGTGCAGATTTATTTCCTCTGGGTCACCGGCTCGCCTGTTGCTCACTCCTTGGCTCTGCTTCTGGGAGCATCCAGAATTTACCTTCCTGCAGCAAGGGGCTTTGGGGGACTGTAACTGCATTGTACATGTCAATTAGGAAAACACCCTCAGGAATTTCCTTTCTGATGCTGCCTGGCTCTACAATAAGCTCTGTCTCCGTGGCTGCCGGCTCCCCAGACCCGTCCCGCCAGAGCAAACCGACGGGGAGCTGGGAGCAGGCTCGGCTCCGCAGACGCCTCCAGCTCCTGTTCCAGCTCCCTCTGAGCGCCGAGCCCCGTCTCATTTCCACTTCTCCTGCACTCCTCACTCCCTCTCTGGGCTCTGGAGTTTGGAGTTGTTTTGGAAACCGCTGAGACTCCAGCATGACGTCACCAGGGTTCTGTAGTATCTCTGTCTCCATCCTAGTTAGGCGCTTCCTGCTCCCTGGCTCTCACTCCAGCTCGCCTGGCGTGTCTATGCTCTTTCTTCTTCTCCACAATTCCCCAGGGATTGCTTTTAAACTTTTCTTCCCCCATTCCCTTCATCTCTTACACAGTGGTTTTGTCTTTCCCTTTTATTTATTTTTAAATTATTTTCTTTTCTCCCCTCCTCTTCAAAAACAGCTCTTTTGCCCCAAACTGGCTCTCCCAATTAATTTTTTGTAGCTGGCACCATGCCCACTCTGTTGCTGCTGGGAATCCCGAGGTGTTGGGATGCTCCTGGCCAGCTGGTTCCCAAGGTCAGGGGGCAGGTGATCCCAGCAGTGCCATGGTGGCACTGGGCAGGGTCTGTCCTGTCAAGGGGGTTTTCTGCTGCCCCTTTTGTGCCAGCTGCAGGGCTCAGGCTGCTCCTCCCCTCTCCTTCCTCAGCTCCTCTCCCAGCATCCCACCTCAGCCCAGCTTTTCAGGCATAGCAAATCCATTGCTTTACCGCACATCCCCAGCCAGAGCTCCCTGTGCTCTGACACCTCCTTCCCTGTCAGCATCTGTCCTGTTCCTGCTGTGAGTACCCACATCTCTGTGCCACCCTGGGACCAGCCCGTGATTCCAAGCACTGCTGTCTCCTGCCTGGAAAAGCATATGTGTGGTTTCATCATGACTCTCTGGTGAGTGTTCACTAAGCACGAACAAAATACGATTTATTTCTTTAATTTCTTCCCTCACCACTGCTGAAATGCTGCCTGATTACAGGCAGACCCCCCAGGGCCGTGGCTTTCCTCCCTCCTCTTGCTTATTCATCCCGACCCCCAGCCAAAGCAGTGTGGGGCTGTGCTTCCCATGGGAGCAGTCCTGGGAACAGCACTACTAAACATAAAATACAAATACATATATAATATATGTGGGTAGGAGTGTGTGTGTGTGTATATTTATTTATTTATTTATTTATATGTATTTGCAAGGGCATGTAGTGATAGGACACAGGGGAATGGCTTTGAACTGAGAGGAAGTAGGATTAGATGGGATATTAGGAAGGAATTGTTCCCTGGGAGGGTGGGCAGGCCCTGGCACAGGGTGCCCAGAGCAGCTGTGGCTGCCCCTGGATCCATGGCAGTGCCCAAGGCCAGGCTGGACATTGGGGCTTGGAGCAACCTGGGACAGTGGAAGGTGTGGGATGGATGGGAGGATGGGAGGGGTGAGATGAGATGGGTTTAATGTCCCTTCTAACCCAAACCATTCCATGATTCCATGATTCTGTGATGTGCACCTGACCTCCTCCTGCCCTGCAGGAGCTGGGCAGTGCCACACCTGCCCATAATGACTGGTACACTGAGGCACATGGGGTGAGTGCCAGGAGGGCCATGTGATCACAGCCTTATTGTGACACACATCATTAGTTTCCTGTCCCTGGGTGTGCCTGGAGCTTGTCAAGCCACTTAATCCCTGGAGTATCTTTTTAATGTTACTTGGATTAAAGTTGAATTTGGGCATTGGCTGTCCCTGGCTGTGTGAAGCTGTGGCGCCCAGGGGTGAAACCCCAGTGAAGATCAGAGGCTTTAATGCAAACTCCTGTTGAGGTTTTGGCTCTTTCTGGAAAGAAATAGGGTCTGGATGCAAGAGTGTCTTTATCCCACTTCAGCCAGTTCTTCCTCAGCCTTTTCCCTACCCACCTTTCCCAAAGATCCATGCTCATATTTATTTCTAAATCACTTTCCACACCTGTGGTCAGCAAGATTTGGGTGCTGCCCACTTGCCACAAGCTTGTGTTGGCCCAGGGGCTCCTGTATCCTCCCTGGTGTGCCCATTTGCCACATGTCCCTAAAATACACAAGCAGAGCAGCAGGAAGTGACCGGGGAGCTCCTTGCAGGGCTGCTGCCTCTGGGCAGTGGATGGACAGGACTGAGGGTCCTGGTTGTCCTGCTTAGCAGGGAACTGTGAGGGCTTTTATGGACAGACTGTGGGAGTGGGAAACACAGGACCCTGTTGAGGGCACAAGCCTCTCCTGAGGTCAGAGGCTGCTGTTTTCGAAGCACAGGGAAGCTGGGGCGAGTCTGTGCTGAGTGTTAAATCTGGCAGGGCCGGTGCTGCTGGGCAGGGCTGGGAGTCACACAGGGATAAGGCAAGGGGAGTGATGCCTTCAGTGGCTCCTGAGGGATGGGACAGGGAGAACAATGTCATTTGTTGTTTGTGGAGTATGGAGGGTTTGTGGTGAGAGGAGCTGTAAATTTCCTATGCCTTGTGTCAGCAGCGTGGGCTTGGTGTCTGCTGCAGTTGGGAATTCCCAGCTTTGCCCTTTGGATGGGGGTTCTGGGCTTTCATTGTGATCACACCCAGGAAGTCAGAGATGAAGCAAGTGTTTGCTGAGAGCCACAGCCCATCACATCCGTGCCCCACTGTCCGGCTGTGCCTCTTTGGGGAGCAGCTGCACCCTGAGCTCAGGGGTTGAGGCTTCTCCTGCAGCCACTGCCCACAGCCCTGCCCTGCACTGCCCAGTGCCCCAGCACCCACATTTCGAGTGTGGCTGCCAAAGATTGTCCTGGGGGTTTTCACCAAAAACCTTTGGATGTGAATGTGGCATTAAAGGATTACTTTGTCTTTGCAAATGCTGGGCTTGTGCAAGCTTTTGGGGTGGGCACCAACCAACCCTACAGACCTTCTGTGCTGGGAAGAAGCCATGGGAGTAGGGATGGGGCCACTGGAATGATGCAGGGACCCTAGAAAATACTTATACCCCTGTTTTCTCTGGATAGGTTGGTGTCATTTCGTTTCCCTCCATCCAGTTGTTTGGCATTGTTGTGCTGCCAGGGTGTGCAGGATGCTGCTTTCCAGGCAGGAGTTGGCAGGGACAGGTAACCCTGCCTCTGAACAGACATTTCCATGAAGTTGCCTCGAGGTCTGTCATTGCTGCTTACCTGGGACAGCTGCAGAGGCCTGTAATTGTTGGGAGAGGCTGTGGGCGGCCGGATAGGAATCTTGGAATAGGCTGCTGCCCTCCCGGCAGGGAGAGCCTGGCCACCCAGGAGGCACAGGAGGAAGACAAGGAGAGAAGACAGAAGAAGACGAGAACGATAGGGAAGAAACAGGGACCTCTGTGCAGCTCTGAGTGCTATAGAGATGGTGAGTGATTTCACATCAGACTAGGGGGTACCAAAGAGATTTACTGGGAAAAAGCCAAAATGCATTCAAGGCGGTTGTTTTTTTCATGAAGTTCATAAAGATTTTGTGGTTCTGGCTGTGGGGAAGACCAGATGGGCTCAGCAAGCACCCTGTGGAGTGCAGAGGTGAACTCTGCCCAGACCCCTGTGCGTGGGAGGGTGTGCCAGAGGAGGGGCTGTGCCTGACAAGGGACATACCAGAGGAGGGACCTCTCCAGTGGCATTGTGACAGCCAGCCCTAAGCTGCCGTGGCTCTGAGCCATGGCTCAGTGGGGTGTGGGTTTGGCCCAATCCTTACCCCAGTTTTGGAGGGTTCTCATGCTCTCCGAGCTGGAGCTGGGCAAGAGCTGGTGGGATGAGGTGAGCATGAGGACATGGCGGGAGCTGCAGGAATAGGTGCCACAAGGAAGGGCTGTGAGTGGCACGGGGAGGAGCAGGCGCCCTGCCCAGCCCTGAAAGCCCCAGCAGGTTGGAGATGTGCCTTTTGCACGCAGGATGTGTCACCTGCCTCCCGAGTGGCCGCTGTGTTTCAGCACAGCCCTTGTGACTCGCCTCGGCTGCCGCGGGAGGATGCCCTGCCTCAGTGTAAGAGCTCTCTGTCCGTGCGTGTTGCCTTGCCTGGGGATGCTGGGCTGGGTTTTACTGGAGCCCAGGTGGGTCCTGTCTCCCTGGTTTCCATGTCCAGGGGCCGTGAGGACTGTCACCGTGCTGTCCCTCAAGTGACTGCGTGCTGTCACCGAGGTCCTTCAAGGGGCTGGGCCTCTGTGGGCTCCCCATCACGCCACTGTCCCGCAGGCTTTCCTTAGGCTTGTTTGGCTGTGGACTAAAACTGGTTCCCAGGTCCTGAGTGGTCGAGGAGAAGGGACTGTTTGGGTTTCAAAGGGGCAGGCAGCAGTGTGTGGTACCAGCTCTTGTGCTGAGTGGCCACAGGGAGGTGGATGTGGATCTCTGGATCATGGCCCCTTGGCAGAGCTGGTTGGGAATTTTTCAGGAGAGGGATGCTGGGGCTGAAAGCTCTGCATAGCTCTGACTTGACCTATTGTGAGACAGCACATGGTTTTATAAAACAAGATGTAGGTATGACATGGTCTGAGCTCTCTGGCAGGATTTACTGAGGCTGTATCATGTCATGGGCATCCCTTCTGCTCCATCTGCAGATGGAGTTGGATGTGAGTGCTGTGGCAGTGTTTGTTTAGAGCTCTGCTGTGCTGCACTTGGCCAGGCTGACAGCGTCAAATCTCCTCTGCCTGCAGGAAAAAATGCTTTTAGTGATGTGAGGCATCTCAGGGACCCTGTGGGGCCTCACACCCTGCAGCTTCAGCCTGGGGACAGGAGGGCACCAGTGGGGCTGGGGATGCCTCTCCCTGGGCATAATTGCCACCTCTTGGCATGCTGTTGGATGAGTCTCTCAGCCCAGTCATTGAAAACACCATTTTCTGGAGGCCCTAAAAGGCAACAATTTTAAAAAAGGCTGTTGTGTGATAAGTTCTGGTGATACCCAAACCCTCTGTGTGGTGTTGGGGTCACTGGGTCGTGCAGTGAGGCATTGGGCTGCTGTCCCTTCACTTGGGCATGTGGGTCCCTCCATGCACCCTGGCATGGAGGTGCTGCCCTGTACCTGCTGTGATGTGGGCACTGTCCGAACCAGGCAGTGCAACAGACACACGTGCTGTAGCAGGTTATCAAATTCTGAATAAATTTAGAAGGGCTTTCAAGCTCCAAAGGGTTTGTCAGTTGGGTTTTCAGTCTCATATCCTTGGTAAAGCTCCCGGGAGCCTTCATGTTGAGTCCAGAAGGGGGTGGAAGGTGGATGCTCCCTCATACACACTTCATTCTCTGTGCTGACAGCAGGACTGCCAATAAAACAGCTTTTTGTTGTCTCTGGTGCTTTGGTGTGCTGCACTAAGCGCTCATCCAGCCCCACCTTCCCAGTGTGCTATGTGAACATGACGTGTGGCTTCTTGCAACCAGTAAATAGCATTTGGGGAATGAAAAGAAAAACAGAAAGGTTGGTTTGTTATTCTTAGTGATATATGAAAGAGCTGTCAACTCCATCTTGAAATCATGAATCCCTGGGTATTCCTGGGACAGGGCAAAGGAATGCATCCTGCAGTATTTTTTCACTTGGAACGACCATTTGGCTCTTCTTGGTCTGAAAAGTTAAACTGGGGCTGAGTAACAAATTAATGCCGTCTCTTAGTCACTGTCTGGCCAGGATGGAAACACTTCTCTGACCTGGTTTATCTGCATATCCATCCTGATGGCTTGGACAGGGCTCACTGTTGGCTGCCGGCTCCTTCCCAGGGCGCTGCCGGCACTGGCGCCAGCGCCGCACAGTGCCGATGGTGCAGGGGAGCTGGGACAAGAGCTGCTGGTCCTCATCAGGGTTTTAAGGCATGAGAAGAGGTGCTTTCTAGAAGGTTCTTTTTCTTTTTTTTTTTTTTTTTTTTTTAATTAGATTGGTAGAGATGGAGAAAATAATTTCTTCTTCAGGCTGCTTCTTCATAGAATGGCTTGGGTTGGAAGGAAACTTAAAAGCTCATGTTGTACCAACCCCGTGCCATGGGCAGGGACACTTCCCACCATTCCAGGTTTCTCCAAGCCCTGTCCAACCTGGCCTTGAACTCTTCCAGGGAGAGGGACCTGGAAGCTTCAGATCAGTGACAAGAGGTCTCTGTGCCTAGCCCCTGACTGGTTTAAAAACTGATGAAAGATGGGCTGTAGCCCTCATTTTCATCTCCTGGCCCAGATTTCCATCTCCTAGCCATCCTTCCTATCTTCTTGACTCCTGCTGTGAGCAGTGGCTCCACAAATCTGGTGGGAGGAATATGGAGCTGCTGGGCCACTCACTGGGTCTTCTGCGCAGGAAATCCAAACAGGAAAGAAAACTTGGAAAGACACCACCTGCACTTTGTGTTTTGTTTGTGTAGTTCAGGTGAGGAACCAGCTTGTTGTGCAGTTTCAAACATGACAACACATTCCTGGGGGCTCGGGAGTGTGTGGCCAGATTCAGGGTCACATCCTGCCTCCTGTGTTTGTGTCACTGGCCCCTTGCTGCTGTGCCCCAGCCCACACCGGTGCCATGTGCCCATGCTGACAGCATTGCCAGTGCTGTGTTGCGTCTGCAGAAATTCAGGAAAAAGGAGGATTTTAAACCACCTCAGATCCAGGGCAGGGTGAGGGGGAGCTTGAGGCTGCCCATGTGGGGGTTCCTGCATGGTTGGGTGCTGTGGTCAACATCCACATCCCAGGCTGGGGCTGGAGCACCTCCACAGGGGTCAGGCTGAGAGCACCCTGCCTGGTGCTAGCCCTGCCCTGAGGCATCCTCACTCCTATGCTGCTCAGGAGAGCCTGGGCAAGATGGGCTGAAAATTAATTAAAAACCCCCAAGGAAGAGATGATTTCCTAGTGCTGGCCAAGAAACGTGACACTGAGCAAAGAGTAGAAAATAAAACAAAAATAAAGTTCACATTGGATCTGGAAACGGACATTTAATTTGCAGCATCGATGGTGTCTGCGTGCAGAAATCTCAATTTCAGCTCGCATCTCACAACGCACAAGTCCCTGTAAATGATATTCCTGTGTGCACGTTCTGAAGCCCTGTGCCATGTCGTTAACAGAGCGCTCCTTCTGGGAGTACATTCTTCCTTCATTTTCTATCCCCATACATTAAATTGATAGTTTGGGGGATTACTGCTCTTTCCAAGCTCACATGGGTGGAGTCCCCTTTATATGGCCATGCTGGTATGTAGTGAATTTGAATTGGCGCAGCAGAAAACTGGAAAATTTGGAACAGATAACTGTCTCCTATCTTTATATGGGAACATCAGAGTTCCTAGCTTTATTCTGGGGTTCTTGCCATTCCAAATATAATTTATTCTTTTATATAACTGTTTTCATATGATACACTCTGAAGAGCGGATAATGGTTTGGGGAGGATATAATAATTTTTTTCCCCCTCCAAGGCTGTCTTCCCAATTAATGAGATTGAGAACACGTTCCAAAAATCTATTTTTCCTCTCTGGGCTTTTTCTAATGTACTCAATTTATTCTGTAGTGTGTCTTGTGCGTCCTTTATGGAGTTTGATTCCTATTTGGTGGTGGTTGGCTGGCTGGAGCCTGTGTAAATGCTCAGGGTATGGCTGCAGTTGTGGCAGCAGTGAGGGACCGGCTGTCCCGGTCCCTTTCCACTTGGGAAGGTGGACTTGGGGATGTAGCAAGGTCATCACTGTCCCCACCTTACTGCTGACCTCAGTCTTACTACCAGATGGGATGGCTTTGTGGGAAGCTGTGTGCTTTGTGGGGATGGAGGGGTAGCCTCATCCCTTGGCTCCTTCTTCCCTCCTGTCTGGATGAGAAATGGGTGGTCAGGACTGAACCAGTGCCTCCATCCCTCAGGACAGGCTGTTCCAAGAGAAATGGACAAAGCTCCAGGGGCTCTTTCTTTTTAAAGCCTTACCTTTAACCAAAATAGATAAAGTTCTTGTAAGTTTTTCTCTGCTCACATTGGTGATGCTCCCAAAAACCTGTGGCATATTATCCTAGAACCATGGAGTGGTTTGGAATGGAAGGGACCTGTCTCAAAGGGACCTTAAAGCTTATCTCATTCCACCCCTTGCCATGGGCAGGGGCACCTCCCATGATCCAATGTTGCTCCAAGCCCCATCCAACCTGGCACTTCCAGGTTTAGGGCAGCCACAGCTTCATATGAATTTCAGAGAGCTTGCTGCTCTGAAATGGGTTAGTTGATATGTTACAAGCCCTATTTAAACAAACAAACAAACAAACAAACAAACACTTCTAACTTGAGAGTAAAAATGAATTTTTAGGCCTAGAGGAGTTTCCTTGGGCCAGTGATGGTGGCAAAGGGTGCTCAGAACAGACCTTTCAGTGTTACCCAGGTGTGAAGTGGTTCCTGTCTAAGCAGTGGATTTGCTTTGTATTGTGGAGCTCAGGTGTTCCTCTGAGTCACATCTGTCCCTGTCCTGACCAAACCATATTTTAGCTCCTGTTGCCTTGAGATAAAGCTGAGGCAGCCCCCCAGGAGTGTATTGTAGCCTTCTGTAGCACCCAGCTTGCCCAGCCCCATTAGCTCCTTGGGCAGGAGCAGTGCAGGAGGAGCAGCATTCCCATGCACTGGGCTCAGTGATGGGTACTGAGGAGGAAGAAGAGGATGATGAAGAGGCTAGCTGTAAGGAGCATCCTTGTTTTGTGGTAGGCATGTCATTCTGCAAACAGCCCTGCTCTTCCTCCAGGGCTAGGAGCAGTTAAGGTCATTTTGTGGTGGCAGCACATGGAGTGGGGATTCACATTTACACTGATTGAGTCAGATGCTGTGTGACCTTGTGGAGCCACTTTCAGGGCCAAAAGCATGAGAGAAATGCTCTCCAGTGTTGTTTTGAACTCTGGGTGGATGTTGTTGTCCAGTGAAGCCATGGTTGTCCCTGGATCCCTGGAAGTGTTCTAGGCCAGGTAGGACAGGACTTGGAGCAACCTGGGATAATGGAAGGTGTCCCTGCCCATGGCAGGGGGTGGAATGAGAATAGATTTAAGGTCACTTCCAACCCACTCCAGCCCTGTAGAATTCTGTGTCTCCTGTGAGGGCTGGGTTCTCTTCATGTCCCCACAGGTCTTGTGTGTGCTGTGGATGTTTATAACTTGTGGTGGGTGACAGGTGAGGTCCCCTGGACCCTGCTCTGCTCAAATCCTCCCCATTTTGCATGTGTGTTACCCCAGGAGTGGTTTGATGACAGGGAACACTTCCTGAGGGTGCTGTGGTTTGTTGGTCCTGGCCCTGCTCACTGAGACAACAGCATTGCTGCCTGCTGGGGGGTCTGTGGTGCCTAGGCTCTCCTGTGGGGCAGCAAAGCCCAGGCAGTGGAGGTGGAACACCCCACTGTGGTCCTCTTACATCTGTGCCTTGTCCCTCTCGAGGGGCTGAGGCTGCCGGAGGAGAGGGACATTCCCATGAACTTGGTTTTCCAGGCAGGCTGAGGGGCTCCCCCATACCCAGTGCTGGGGGTGTATGAAGGCAGTGGGAGAGACAAGGGTGAGGCAGGGCTCTGTCCACGGAGAGGTGGGGTGGCTGGAAGGACAGCAGGGATAGCACAGGAGCAACAGCCTGGCTCTGCAGTGGGGTAGGGTCAGGGTGGGGGTGTGGTGGCAGGCCTGCTCCCTGCCCAGGTACCCCTGGAAGGGTCAGGCCCCCTGACACATCTCCTGGGGACTCTCATCCCTGTGCTGCTCACTGGTCCCCCTGGGAGCCTCGGGGAAGGGGCTTCCTCAGCCCGAGCTGCAGCCCTGCATCCTCTTTGTCAGAGGCTGCAGCGAGAGGGGAGCAGCCATGGGAGGGGAAGGGAGGGAAGAGGAGGGCAGGGAGGGCACTTATGTTTGCTCCCCACGCTATAATTAGTGGGGCTGGCGGGCAGAGCTGCTGTCAGGCTGCTGACACCCAGCCAGGCTGCGGGCACGCAGGTCCACATGTGAAGGGCACGCTGCAGGACAGGGTGTGGATAATTAGCTGCAGGTCCGGGGAGTTGAGAGCTTACTACTTGGATCTAGCTTCTTTTCCTGGTTTTTTATTTTTTTAACCAGTGATGAAAGATAGAACTTCACCTATAAACCAGTATAAACATGTAGGAGGATGGAAGTGTTCAGGGCCAGGGTAGATGGGGCTTGGAGCAACCTGGTCTAGTGGAAGGCGTCCCTGCCCACATGGCAGGGGGTGGAATGAGATGAGCTTTAAGGTCTCTTCCAACCCAAACCAGTCTGGGATTTTATAACCTGGTGTGCCCAAATATTAAAAAATAACAAAACCATTTGTAAATACCAGGCAGCACATGAATGTAATTATGAGATCAGGCAGCTGACATCCCCAAAATGAGGCAAAATAAAAAACCCACCAGGTTTTAGCAGGAACACAGACCCGGCCACACTCCCCTCCAGCACGTGCTGTGCTCAGGGCTTCCCGCTATAAATAGCAGCGAGTTCGGCTCCACAGCTCAGCCCTGATCCTGCAAACACTTAAGCCCAAGCACAGCTCCTTCCCGATGTGCTCCAAGCTGCTGTAATAGTTTGCAGGCTCTAATAATGAAAAAGAAGGAAAGATAAGGTGGAGAAGGGAGGTGTGCAGCCCACCGGTGGTACCAGCCATGGGTGACTGCAGCCCCATGCCTGCAGCTCCCTGGCACGTCCTGCACCCTCCCTGCCACTCCGGAGGGCTGCGTGAGTGACAGCAAGGAGCAGAGGTGCCCAGCCGGTGTGTGTGTGTCACTGTGGGTGCTGTGGAGCTGGCAGGTTTACAAGCTCCCGTGGTTTTGCCAGCAATTTGACGAGTTCTTCCATCCGGAGAAGCAGCAAGTGCAGGGTCTGGCTGTGGCGGCCCTGGCAAGGCTCCGGCAGCTCCTTCCACGGGGAGACTCCAGCACAGAGCCTGTGCGTGCCTGCGTGGCTGTCTGTGCATGAATGAATTCCTACAGGCATGCAGCAGTACAATAGGAGGGGAGAAAACAAAGTTTCCTGGATGAGCTCTCAGTAAAGAAATGCTTTGAAGCTTGGGTCAGCCTTAGGGTGGTGTGAGCTTCGAGGGGTTTGCGGGTGAGCTCCCCTTGGCACGGGGAGCGTGGCTGGAAAGAGGCTCAGCTGGGGAAAGCAGGGCTGGGGAGATGCTGCAAGGGGTGGGAAGGCAAGGAGGGAGTGCAGAGGGACTGGTTTAATGAGGGTGCTGGCAGATGCTCATGAGCAGACTTGCTTTTCCTCCCGCGGGAAGGCAGGCTAGGATGGGGTTGGTCCTCCCTTCACAGCTGATGAGGAACCCCAAGTCACTGTGAGGGTCTGCGCTGCAGGCAGCCCAGTTTTGTGGGTGTAATTGCTGAGGGAGGGAGATGGTGAGAGGTGGGGGGTCCCTGGAGTCATGCTGGCATGGCTTGTGGAACCAGGGCCTGGCTCCTTCCTCCTGCTTCCACACAGATCCCTGCTCCACTGTGCAGTGCACCTGTAGGGGTGAGCTCCGAGCTGGAGGAGAAGGAAGGGGAAACAGAATTAATGATGTTGGGAAATTTGACACTGTTCTGGTTGGCCTGTCTCTGAAGAGTGTACAACCTGCTGGCAGGCCAGGCTGAGCTGCAGAGACATGCTTTGGAGTGAGGGGCTGGTGGTGTGACTGCTGTCCAGGAGAGCCCATCCTATCAGTGTCCTGGGACTCAGGGAGAGGCTGGGTGGAGATCACAGAATCATGGAATACTCTGGAATGGACCCAGGTAGGACCTAAGAGCTAGACCCAAGTGCAGCTCCTGTCCCTGCTCAGACACCCCAACAATCCCACCCTGGGCATCCCTGAGAGCACTGTCCAAATGCTCCTGGAGTCTGGCAGCCTCAGGGCCATGCCCATTCCCTGGGGAGCCTGGGCAGTGCCCCAGCACACTCTGGTGGTCACCCCATTTTCCAAAGAACCAGATTTATGTTGTATTTCAGGCCGTAGAAAAACTTCAAGGCCTCCCCTGCTGGGTCCCAGCTGTGAGGATGGATGAGCAACCAGAGTGGCCACTGACTCTGCTGAGCTGAGCTGGAGCAGGGTGGTGCTCACCTGCTCACACATCCTGGCACTGTGAGAGGCTGGGGTCAGGCTGGTGTCTGAACAAGGCTGTGGCATCTGGGAGACACTGAAACACAGCCCCTGTTCTCCAGTGGGTCTGCGGTGTCTTGGGCAGGTGCCTGAAGGACACCACAAGCTCCCCAGCTCCCGAGCGTGGGGTTTGCTGTTCTGCTGGGGGGTGGCTGTGGGCCTTGGTTCTGTTCTCTGGATTGCTTCAGTGTACCGTGTGTGCATAGCCATGTTTCCCGTCTCCTTCCCCCCTCAGTGGTCCAAACCCCCTTTTCTCTGGTTTCCAGCTTGTTTTTCACCTTCTATTGGACTCAAAGCCCAACTTGGATGTGCATCACTGCCCCACGCACATGCACAGGGTCAGGGCTGTCTGCAGGCTAATGTGAGAGCTGGGCCAAGATCCTGCTCTAATCTGGCTGGGATGAGGTAGCTGTGGAAGAATGAACATGCTGGAGCCATTGGCATCCTCCCTGGCTGGGTCAGTTCTGGGGGAGATCCCCCCCCCTCAGATCCTTTGCAGTGGAGGCAGGAAGAGGCAGGGTCATGATGGTGAGAGGCTGGGGCTGAGGGCTCACACCCCTCTCCATGGTCCCACGGGTGCTTTGGCCTTGCTAAAATACCATCCTCTGACAAAGACCCTTCTGTGATTGCCAGAGGGTTGCTCTTCCCGTCTTTCCTTGAGCCATCCATTCTCATCTGGGCAGCACTGCCTGCCCCACCTGACCCTTCCACTGCCACCAGATCCATTTGGCTGCATCACCCACGCTTTATTAAGGCAACCCAGTTCTCCACTCCTTGTGCTCCATACTTCAGCACACAGGTGGGATCTGCTCTCCATCCAGGATGGCCTTTGGGAATCTGGGCTGCCCCCAGCTTGGTGGCCTGGAGCTCCCTCCAGGCTGGCACCCACAATGGAGGCAGGAGTTACATCTGTGATGTTCAGCTCAGCAATCTGGTTCATCCAGCCTGAAATTCAGGTTTTAGGATTTGAGACAACTGGCCTCAGTTGATGTTTGGGGGCTGCTTGGGGCTATATTAGCTCTGGGCCCTGGCAGTGCTGGGGCTGCTTGAGGAGTGCAGTGTTGGGGGCAGGTGGCAGGTGGGATGGGTGCTGGAGTCCACAGAAGGGAGGCAGCATTCCCAGAGTCCTTTGGCTCCTCAGGCAGCCCTTGCCAGAGGGCTGGAGGGAGATGGGGTGCATGGAGTACCCAGCCTGGCCCTGCTCCAGCCCTTGCTTGGGGGAGTGGTGTGAGCTGGGGTGGGGGCTGCCATGTCCTTCCTCCTTCTCCTCCCAAACAACCACTCACATCCCAGGCTCTGAATTTTATTCCCCTTCCGACAGTCAGGCATCACCTCCTGATTACTCATAACTGCAGCATGTTGCAGATACACAGAGCCTGGGGAATGGCTGTGCCTGGGAGCAGAACCACCAGGATCCAGGGTGACAGCCGGGAGGGATGGGGGAGACAGGCTGTGCAGCCATGGTCCCCAATCCCTGCCCTGCCCTGGGGGCCAAGCACCTCCTGCCTGTGCCCAAATCCCCCTGGAGTCTGTCCAGCCCAGCTCCAAGTGCAGCTCAGGGACACTGAGGTCCCAGCAGTGAGCAAGTGACAGTGGCAGTGTGGCAGCATAGCCTGCAGCCAGCAATGGCTCGTGAGCTTGTTTTGCAGAATCCTCTTCTAGCATGGAAAAATCAGTCATCCCTCAGTTTTCCTCTGGTTTGTTTGTGTGGGCATTGATTATGCTGGCAGTTACTGAGCCAGATTTTATTGGAGTGACTTAGAAAGCTGCCACCTGTGAGCAGCCACTGGTCTTTGGGGATTATTTTGGTGTAGTTGCTAAATAATTGCATGAGCCTTCTTCAGCCTTGCTAATAACTTTGTTCTCCCAGGGACACTGCCTAGAAAAAAAGATGAGCCAAGATTATGCTTGGCAACATTTACGGGAGGAAAAAGTACAACAGGATTGATGTCTGCTGGCAGGAAGAAATAAATAAAACAATACCTCTGTCTTAGCCCCTCTGTGAACATCCTTGTTTCCAAGCCCCAGGTCTGTAATCTTCCTAGCATGGCTGAATTTTGAAATTCAGCACACTCCTTTAAATCACTCATCATTTCTGTCTGCAGCATGTTGTGCTAATTCTGACTAGGGACCAGCAGGGCTGGCTCTGGAGATGAGCTGGCCTAGGGAATCTGGGCTGCTATCTTACCTACATTGTGTAACTCACAAAATTATTTAGTTAGTGCCTGAAAAGTGAAATTGAACAAGCAAATTCAAGCATTCCTGTTAGCCCAGATTTATAGAATCAAGGAGTGGTTTGGGTTGGAAAGGACTTTAAAGCTCATCCTGTCCCACCTCTTGCCATGGGTACCTTCCACTAGCCCTGGTTTCTCCAAGCCCCGTCCAACCTGGCCTTGGAGACTTCAAGGGATGGGGCATGCATCATCTGGGACAGCACCCTTGTATCCTACCTTCCTCTCCTGGCCCTGCTGGGCCACTGGAGGGATGGAGCACGTTCTGGGAAGTTTTGGTGGCTGCCCTGCCCAGTGCCACGTGCCAGGACAGCAGGGGCTGCTCCTGCCCCCACAGGCGCCGCTGTGCTGCCCATGCCCACAGTCCCTCTCCTTGGTGGCTCAGGACAAGAGGGTGGAGATGGGTGCAAGCCTTGCTTGAGGTGTTTGTTTTAGAAAGACAAGCTGATAAAAATTATTTCATTAAGGGACTTAAACTGTGCTTCCTCAGGCCTGAGTCATCAGTGAAGTGAGCAAGCAGGAGCAGCAGTGGGTCCCGCCGGAGGGTGACTCACGCTGCAGCGTGGGGCTCGCAGGGACTCACAGGAGCTGGGTGATGCTCCTCTCCCTCTCAGCATGGCTGAGGGCTCCCAGCTCCCTGAGCAGCAGCAGGAGGTGTCTGGGAGTCTGTGAGGCTCCCAGACTGTTTTGGGAGCTGAGCCACACTGTAGTTGCGCCTCTCTGCCATCCCCAGCTCTGCCTTGATGCACAGGAGCCACAAGCAGTCACTCCTCCAGAAGTTTGGAGATCATCCAGGAGCAGAGCATGCACACAGGCTGGCATTTGAGCTTTTAATCTTTATTTGCATTGATAGAAGGCTGCAGATCCCCTCTCAGTCCAGGAGGAATTGATCTTTTCTCCCAGAAGGCACAGGAAATCACCAGGTCACCTTTTGCTCCTCTGCTTCTTTCAGTTCCCAGGTTTCAGGAACAGGCAGGAAAAGAAAAGCCAGTCCCAGTTCCCTGTAGGGTCAGGACCTATCCCCTCTACGCTGATTTGTTTAGTGAGTGCTGTAAAACCTGCTCTGTCCCTCCCACTTGGAGGTGTTGGTCTCCTCAAGCCCAGTGACAAGATATTTTTCCTAAGGTCCAGGATGTGTGTTCCTTTTGCCTGACCCTGCTTCCTTATGTCCCACCCTTCCCTTGTCCACTTTTCCCTTATCTTCCCCTCTTGTGGATGTGGCTGAGACAGCGATACCCAGTGGGACGGAGGTGGCACTGGTGGCACTGTCCCAGTCCTGCTGCTGTTCCTTTGTGTGTGACCCTACAGCAGTCACTGCCCACGGCCTGTCCTGCCCACAGCCTCCCCCATTCCTTGTGTGATTCCTCATTAACCTCTTCAGGCCATCACCAATCCCCCGATGAGGAGGATTTTCCCAGGCTCTGAGCTCCCTGAGCTCTCTCAGTGCTCCAGTTCCTACCAGGATGTTGTGATGTCTCTGCCCTTGGAAAGGCTTCCAGCAAGCTCTGCTCCATTCACTGGTGGTTATTGTGCTTTCCTGGACACTCTCCCAGAGCCCTCTAGCCCCATGGCCACCTTGATTTTGTGCTTGCTTAGGTGAGAGAAGTGCAGCGTGGTGGGATTGACCTGTGCAGCTCTATCTGCCTATTGTTCCCTTCTGGAAAGAGAGCAAGGAGGCAGAGGGCTGTGCCTGAGCAATATGGGGAAACTGAGACACAAAAGGGGAAGAAATGGCTCAAGGGCAGACTTTGGGGTGGTGGTACAGCCACCAGCTAGTTCAATGCTCCTGGTCTTGCTCCAGGCCCAATTCCTTGGACATGTTGACATGCTGAAATTCTGCTTTCCCTCCTTATTTGCTATTTTCTTCATGAGCATTAAAATTAGTAATTTTGGCTCATCATTGCTGTAATCACTGCCCAGTTTATTGGTGGGGCTTTTTTAATCTCTCTGCAAAGTTAGTTCCTCATTGTTTTATGCCAGATATTAAAATTGTAGTTTTGCACTGGTTATGGCATTGATGGAAGCTTTTTCTGTGGACCTCCACTGTGGCTGGGTGGAGGGTCTGGCTATGTGAGGTGCAGGTTATCCAGATGTTGTTTCAATGGCATTGAGAACACTGTTTTTGGGTGATTTCTCCTTAAGTATCAGCAGTTCTCCATGATCTCCACAAGCACAGAGAGCAGAAGGAACTGAATTTGTCATAGCTCGTGAACTTTGTTGAAACTGATCCATAGTTTGGGAAGTATCACTTTGGGTTTTGGGTGCAAGTTTAAGGAAGTAAGGAAATACCACATTGGGAATGCTGTGCTGGAAGGGGTGGAGCTGTTCCTGGGTGTGCTCTGGGCTTGCAGAACAGCTCCCATCGCTCAGGCCCCATCACTCACCCTGAGCAGTTACTGCTGTGCTGATTTTTCTGCTACCTCAGGAATGCACAGAGTGGTTTGGGAGATCAGGGGATCTCCTGGAGATCTCTCAGCCCAACTCCCTGCTCAGTGCAGGATCACCTGCCCTGGATTATCCTGGACACCCAGGACCATGTCCAGTGGGTCTTGGATGTCTCCGAGAATGGAGAATCCACCATCTATCTGGGCAGGTTGTGCCAGTGTTGGATGAGCCCAATTGGTGTCTGGCCATTGATTTGTGGGGCTTTGCTGCAGCTCCTTGCTGCTGTGGGGTCAGAGGAGCAGCAGGCACAGCCAGGGGCTGTCCCCATCTCCACCTGGCAGGGCTTCTCAGAGCTCTTGCATGTTGACAATCAGCACCAGAGCAGGTGACATTGCAGAACCACAGAACCACAAAATCTCCTGTGTTGGAAGGGACCCACAAGGATCATCCAGTCCAAGCCCTGGCCCTGCCCAGGACACACCAACAATCCCACCCTGTGCCTGAGAACGGTGTCCAAACACTCCTGGAGCTCTGGCAGCCTCGGGGCTGTGCCCATTCCCTGGGGAGCCTGGGCAGTGCCCAGCACCCTCTGGAGGAAGAACCTTTCCTGATATCCAACCTAACCCTCCCCTGGAGTCCTCCTCTCCCTGCTGGTTTGGGTGGGAGCCCTCTTTGGCGTTGTCTGGGAAGGGGAAGCTTTGGGGCTGCTCTTGCGGGCCTGATTAGCATTCGGCCCCGCTGCTCCCGCTGCTTCGAGTTGGAGCTCGCCATTGCCTGGCAACCACAGAGCAAAACTACAGCAGCCACCCCGGAGCCCAGGCTGCTCCTGCGAGCTGCACGCACCGACACGCGGGGACAGGGACGGTGGTGGGGCCACCCTATGCTGCTGCTCCCTGGCCTCCACCCCACAAGGTGCACAGACAAGGATCATCCCCAGGACGAGGAGGAGGAGGAGGAGGAGAGGGCTGTGGCGGTGCAAGAGCTTTGGTGACAGCCAGGTCTGGTGGGTCAGTGCCCCCTGCGCTGGGCACAGCCTGCCCTGCACACCCCTCGGTGCAGGTACCATCATTCTGTGCCCAGGGATGCCATGCCCTGGGGCCTCGGAGCACGGCTGGGGGCCAGTCCCTGCTGTGGGTGCCTCTGGGATGAGGTGTGCTGGGGGGAGACTGGGATGAGTGTGGGGTACATGGCCCCGTCCTCGCAGCATGAGGAGCTGCACATGCTCTCTGTGTGTGCCATGCACACGCCTGGCCACGCACCCCAGATGGGGTCTTGCGGTGCCCAGCGCCCCCAGGGGCCCCATGGGGAGGCTTGGCCTCACTGGGGTCTCACAGGGAACCGTGGCACAGCCCATTTGTGGTTCTCTCAGACTTCTACCCCATCATGCTGGGGGTGGAGTTGGAGGGACAGGAACCTGAGCGAGCGTTGGGGCTGTCTCTGCTTCCCAGTTTCGCATGTGCTTGAGTCAAGCCTGATGTGGTGTTCTTGGCAGAAGAATTTTGTTGTCCTGCTCCTGGCAGAAACTGTGGGCCTGGGGCTCAGCCCCTGACCTGCCATGGGGTCTTTGCAGTGGTAGTGGCTCAGCCCCTCCATCAAACCCTTTGTCTCTTTCCAGCTGGGCAGACTTGACAGGACTTGAATCCCCTCCTGACAAAACATTTCCATCGGAGACACAGACGTGCCTGAGTACCTTGAGTTCACATCTAATGCATCCTCTCACCTCTAGTTTAACTCTCTGTTTTTACATCTTGAGTGCTGTGGGCACTGCCTATGGCTGGAGGGCCAAGCTGTCCTGTCCAGCCAGTACACTGAGACCCATCGGGCAGGAAAATAACAGACACGTGCCTTTCAGTGCTTCCCCACACATCTTCATCAATGATACTTGCTTGGCAAAGGGTTTAAAAAAATAAATACCTCTGTCTTTTGTGTCTTGCAGAGTCTGGGGTCAGCGGACAAGAAGGACTTTTACCAGCCAAAGTAAGTGCCAGTAGCAGTGGTGAGTAATTGCATGGAAATTCCCGGCTGGTCCATATTACCCAGCAGCTCCATGGCTTGCTAAGATTAGACATTTCAGTGTACAAGAATAGCTGCTGCAATTACACAAGTGAGGATAACAGTGGAAGGGCTGTCAGTCATGCTGGCTTCAGGGCATATGCAAATCCTTCCATCAGGTCAGAAGGAACCATGACAGCTTGACTGAGCCTGGGGGACAGAGCCGGGAGAGGGGGGTGCACTGGTGACCTTTCCCACCTCAGGCTCCCTCTGCTCCTGGTTTGCACAGCTGGGCTGCCTGGGAGAATCGAATGGTTTTGCTGTGTGTTACAGCAGGGGGATCTCGCCATGCATCTCCCACAGCTGCTGGTGCCCTTTGTCTCACCCGCTGGGCTTGGTGCAGCTCTGTCAGCTGCAGGGGGAGAGGAGGGCAGGGGGCTTTTAGAGCTATGGACATGAGAAAGTTATGCAAACCACTCCACCAACACAAGCAGTTGGCTTCTTGGTGTGTGGATTAGGTAACAGAACCTTGCCACAGCATGGCACCTTCCAGGTAAGAAGGTTGTGCTTGCTGGATGGACAGGTTTGTTCCCATCATCATTTGGATAATGGCAAACTCTGTTAAAAGCCCTGCTGAGAGGTTGGGTTCTGCCCTGGCACTGCATTATGTGTTGTGCTGCTGAGCACGTCTCCTGTGGGACCTTGTGTTGCTACTGCTTTGCTTGGGGAAGTGAAGATCTTCAGGTTATCACCTTTCTTCTGAATAAAAACCAAACCAAACCAAACCAAAAAACATAGGTGGATTTGAAGTTGTGGGACAGTGCTCTGATGGGCAGGATTGTCAGGGAAGCATGGCTTTGGAGAATTCAGAAGGAATTGGGTTGAGGATTTCTCCTCCAAAGCTCACTGTCCTGCTCTTGCTCACTCTCTGCTGCTTTCCTGAGCATCCCAGCAGTGCAAGCAGTGTGGCAGCATCCTCGGTCCAAGTCAGGCTTGGCCTCAGAGGGAGCAGGTCCAGGGGGGACAGGCTGTGTCAGGGAATGCTGTATGGATCTGCCTGCTCGCTGTCCGTCCTGGGAGAGCAAGTGTGGGGTGTGTGTATGTTCTTCAGGTGTCTGTTGATTCCTCTTTATGCCACCAAGAGTTTTTAGAACTTGGTGCTGGTTTCTAGGTCTGTACTGAAAGTCTGATTTGAAGGAGCTCCTCTGCCTGTTCACCCCAAGGCAGAGCAGCTCATCAGCTTTCTAAGACCTCAGCCAGATAAAGACTTCTGGAAATACCGAATATCTGTTTAATCCTGCATGGCTTTCTGGGAGATCAGAGGAATATCACAGGAGGTTATGGAGTCATTGTGGATGCCACAACAACATGAACACACATTTGGCAAAGAGCTAATGATTCTGTTTTTGTGACCTCTCCCAAGAGCCGTCCCAGATTTTGGGTCTCCTGAGTGTAGTGCTGTGTTTGTGAGGAGTCTGACAGGCAGGTTTAGAACAGATTGAACATCTCCCATGTCTCAGTTCCAGCTGAAGCTCTGGGGAGGCTTGAAGTAGGAGATTTGGAGGAAATCTTTAGAGAGTTCTTACTATTCAGTTTCCTGTGGTTTTGGTGGTTCCTACCAACAATTTGTGGTGCTGCATTTATAACTAATCTCTGAGAAATGAGGAATGTTTCTCTGCCTTGAATGGGAGAATATGGGCTTCCCATCTTGCTGAAGGTGTGGAGCTGCTGGGTCAGAGTAGGGTTGCTGGTGCTCTTGCAGATACAGGATCTTTTATGGCAGTTTGTTTCTCTATGCCACAAGGCCACAGGACCTCCATGGTTTGGCCCAGCAGCTGTGACTTGTCTGGTCATAACACTGTGACTTTGGTTAATGGCCAGCCCATTTACACTCCTCAGTGGCTGTTTTGGGGTTGTGGTGGGTAAGTTTGTGGCTGTGATGTGGCCTGGTACCACTGCCCCCATCCCATCTGGCTTTTTGATCCATCAGCTGATGCCACACTGTGCCTGTTGGAACCCATCTGCAAGGCTGGACCAGGTGCTCTCTATGAAACCCTTCAGTTTCTGGCAGGGCTGGAACTGGTCTTCCTCAGAGAAGGGTTGCTGGAAAATGCCAGAGGTCGGGTGGCTCTGCTAAGAACTTGAGGCAGCTCAACTCCTCTGCAGCAGCTGCACAGCCCAGAGTCACAGTTCCCCAAGCCCTGGGCAAGGTGGTGGCGAGCAGCCAGAGCATGGGAAGAGCTGAGCCCAGCTGTGGTGGTTCCTGGACACATCTGTGCAATGAGGCTGGTGAGCTGAGAGAAGTCTGGCAGTGTGTAGCTAGTCCTGCAGCTCCCGTGTGCCAGAGCAAACTTGACTGTGCTTCTGCTTTTCCTTTTCTGGCTTCTGAGGCATTGGCTCACCTGCTGCCAAAGCCCAGTGGGAGCAGAGTCGGAGCCACTCTGCTCTTGTGTCAGGCCTTGGGGCTCTCCCACAGCAGGTGTTGGTCCTGAAAGCAGAAAAAGGAGACACACATGCCAGAAATCTCAGCAGTGAGTTTTTTCACTGCTTGTCCTGGGAGTGACTTCTGCTCCATTCCTGCCATGTTCAGCTTTCTCTAATCAGATGCCCTCTTCCTCAATGGACATCAGATATTCCATCTGCTGAATTTTCTTGTGTCTCCTGGAGTGACTCCTTTCCTTTCTTTGTTGCCTCTTCCCTTCAGAAATGGAAATGTGCCCTCACCTCACAGTTCCTGTCAGTCTGTCTCAGCCAGTAGGCGGGTGTTTCCCGAGCTCCTGGAGCATCCCAGTGCTGATCGAGGGCATGGAGACAAGTCCACCCTCACCCACCACCCTGTGATGGCCCTTCCCCTTCTCCCAGTCCATCCATGAGGTGCAGATCTCCCACTGGGTTGCCCCAGGATGCAGTGAAAGCACACAGGGAGGTGTAGTGCAGGTGGATCTCGGCTGTAGGAAGTCAGAGGTGCCCAGAATGGAGCTGCTGGAGCTGCTGCCTGCTCTGGGGGATGCCCTTCTGCTTGCAAGGGCTTCAGTGATGGTCCTTACAGATATTCCTGTAAGACCTGACCCATGTCAGGAGCTGGGTCTCCTGGTTTTCAGTCTGGGAGGTAATGTTCCCTCTTCCATGGTAAATGGAGGGATGCAGCCTGAGTCAAGAACGCTGAGGCATTAATCTCAAGAAAAGTTACAATTACTGAGAACTGAAAGAGGTAGAGACCAGCCCAGGAAGGACCAGCAGTGGCACATAAAGAGCTCCTGTAGCTGAAATACCTGAGAGAGGAACCTGGCATGTTGGGAATGGCCACAAGTCCAGCTGTTAGTTAACATCTGCACAGGTATCCTCACCTGCACTGACTGCTCCAGCCATCCCACATGAACAGGTACAGGTGCCTTCTTGTGTTTCCAAAACTGTGTTCAGATGTCAGAATGGCTTATCCTGGCCTAACAACTTCTGTCTGATGCAATCTGGGCCCATGCCCCCCCCAGTGCAGCCCTGGCTGCAACTCTGCTCTGTCTGGGATCTGACCAGAGTTTGTAGGGGTCAGGGAAGAAACATGGGGTGGTATCAGTCCAGCCCCTGAGCTGCTCACTCATTTGCTACCCCACTTTTGGAAGGTGCTGATACAGCTGTAATGCTGTCAGAATATCCAGATTTCCAGAGGTCCTTACAAATTTCCAACACAGGGCCCTGACTTCTCTGTCAAAGCAGCAAGGAGCCACTGGCTGAGGACCCAGGGGCAAGGACACCATGCTCAGAGACAGGAATAGGCTTTCCTGGGACAGGAGGTAATAACTATCCTGGCAGGGCTGGGTGGAAGTCTCTTGACAGGAACTGAGGTTGTCCGGTGTGTTTGCTAATTGCCTCTGGCACATATTTGCTCTTGAGTGTCAGGAACTCATTTTCTTTAAAGCAGAAAGAAATGTTGGTAGTAATGACACTCATAAACCCCCTAGTAAATGCAGACTGAAATACCCGGGCTTAATAAAGTGTCACTGCTTTGCCCTCATCCCCCCGTGCTGCTCAGCTGTCAGGGAGCTGTCACTTGGGAGCAGGGAATATCTTCCAGGCACTCTGAGGTGCCAGCAGAGACACAGCTGTAGTGACAAAATGCTCTCCATTGATCTGCTCCTCCTGTTCCCTGGGATGGTGGCAGAGGAGACTGGCTGTCTCGGAGCCCGCCCTGCAGCAGCAGGATCCCACAGGATCCCACAGGATCCCACAGAATCCCAGAGGATCCCACAGGATCCCACAGCCCCTTGGGGCAGCCACCTCGTGGCTCTGGCTCCAGCTCGGATTAAAGGCTGTCCCCACCCTCTGTCCTCCAGCCTCAGATGTGCAAACACGCAAGGAACCTTTGAAACCACCTCTCAGAAAGCAGCAGCTCCTGTTTGTTTTGCCTCAAAGTCATTACATGGAGCTGTCTCCGCAGCTAATTTTTTGTCACCTGGCCCTTAGAGCAGAACATTTAATCTCCCAGATTCCAATCTTGCCATAGCAGCACTTAGATGAAAGTGTTTCCTTGCTGAATCATTATCTCATAAAACGTTGGTGGTTTTAAGGCTCTAGAAATCAGTATTTACATTTTGGAAGCATTAAGGACCATCATAATAAGCGTGATGTGTTCCTAAGCCAGGTTTTCATTTCAGTGCCTCCTTCCTTCAGACATATTGCTGTAGTAATGATGATAATCACACACATATAGGCAGTGTTTGACTTCTTCTGTGGTGGCTGAGGGTTGTTCAGCTGGGAGCTCAGGTTCCCAGTGCTGAGCAGAGGGAGGAGGACACACATGAGAAGTGGGGAGAAAGAGATGGTGCCAGTGCCAGCAGGGAGCTGTGGGGTAGGAGAAGCAATGCCAAGACCACTTCTCCATAAAGGATACTCATTGGGATACTCAGTGATGCAAGAAACTGTCCCAAAACCACCTGCACAGGTTTGGAGAATGCTCCCAGCTTTGGCTGTAGGAAAGGATGAAGCACCATCATCAACATCTCTGGTAGCAGTGGGATGGCAGAGCTGTGGAGGGGGAAAGAGAAATGTTGGGGTCTGTGGGGGTGGGTGCTCTTTGAGTGGGTGCAGGTTGGAAGCTGAAGGGGAGTGTAGCCCTCCAGAACGGATCATGAACATGGTGTCCTCACTTCCAGCCCCAAATCCTGACCAAGGCAGATCTCTGGAGATTTGAGAACTGATCTCCTTTACACACAACATATTTAAAGAAGATTCTGGTGCTGGTTTGGGGTATCCTGGCAGTGGGGCTGAGCCATTGAAACTGTATAGCAAACTTATAAAATATTCCCCCTGGAGTTTGGCCAGTGGATTCAGTCTGAGCTCCAGGCACGTGGAGGGGCTTTAATACTTTGGAGTGAAGAGAAGGGCACTTTGGAGAAATGTAGTCATTTAACAAATGCCAGTCTGGGAATGGAGAGCAGAGCTGACCCTGAGCAGCCTGGGAGCAGAGAGGTGGGAGAAGCAGGAATGAGCAGTGGGAAGCAGCAGGGAGCTGGGGATTAGCAGCAGTGGGAGCCTTCTGAGGGGTATCTCATGGCATAGCAGAGGGTTGCTCTGGACATTTGCAGTGGGTGCAGGAGTTCAGCTGATCTCCTCCAGTTCAGAACAGGCAGGTCCAGGCTGTTCCTCTGGGCTGTGGAGGGAGTTTGCACAGGGCCCCGAGGAGGAGCGGTGCTGGCAGGGATCTAACAGGAGCTCAGGCCTTGAGGAGCCATCACCCTGCTGCTTTGCAGCCTCTGGGTTCCCTGCCCAGGCTAACATTGCTGTTTGCTGGGGAAGCTGGAAACTGGTACCAGTTTGTACCCGGGGATGAGGGCAGGGCCCCTGCGAAGGGGCTGTCCTGCTGTCCTGCTCTGGTCCCCTCCCCACTGCACGGGGTGCCTGGGAGGTCCTGCTGAGGACTGTGCCCCTGTGAAGGCTGGATGAACAGTGCTCTTCCTCATTTTGTTCTTGTTGCTCCTTGGGAGAGAGTGCCCACCCTGGGCTCCTGCCCACTGGAGGATCATGGTGGGATGCTCCGCACACAGAATGGTCCAGAGGAGGCTACAGAGATGCTTCTAGGGCTGGGCCCTCTGCTCTGGAGCCAGGCTGGGAGAGCTGAGGGCGTTCAGCCTGGACAAGAAAAGGCTGCAGTGGCACCTCATTTCAGCCTTCCAGTACTTAAAATAGCTCATTAAAGAGAGGGAGAGTGTTCTTGTTTACATGAACAGAGAGTGATAGGACAAAGGGGAATGATTTTAAAGTAAAAGAGGAGATCTAAATTCAGTGTTGGAGAGAAATTCTTCCCTGGGAGGATGGGAGGCCCTGGCACAGGGTGCCCAGAGAAGCTGTGGCTGCCCCTGAATCCCTGGCAGTGTCCAAGGCCAGGCTGGATGGGACTTGGAGCACCCTGGGATAGTGGAAGGTGTCCCTGCCCATGGCAGGGCCTTAGAATGAGATGGTCTTTAAGGTCTCTTCCAACCCAAACTATTCTGGATCCATGGTTTTTCAGGACACAGATACCCTGGATAGCATCAGGACCCTTGATAATCAGAATGAAATATGTTGGCCCAAGAAAGGTTTGGACAAGGATTTGGTTTTAGTGGTCCCTGGAGCCCCGGGGACAGCAGGAGGAGTTGCTGGGGCTCACTGAACTCATTTCACCCTGTGCTGGATGCACAGGCCATGGGAGCACTGGACCAACCCCAGGCCCTGTGCCTGCTCTCCCCTGAGAATGGCCCTCCTGCGCCTGGTAAAAAATAAAGTTTAGGGTTTCATTGTTTCTCTGCAGCTTTTAATGTGTTAAGTGAGTTTGCAATGTAGGCTCTTACTGTGGCAGTTGTCATAGAAACTTGCAGGACTTTTTTCCCTGATCCCCCAGCCCCTTTCTTTACACCAAAGCAGGGTTGGATTTTGTGCCCCCTGTAATTTCAGTTCCATTCCAATTAAAAACCTGCCTGGGCCTGATTCCCTGTCTCCAGCACTGCCACACAAGGACTCAAAGACTTTCTGTCGTGCTTCCTGTTGTCGCAGCTGAAGGGCCATGTTCCCCTTGTGCCCTTCCCTGAGGGCATTCTGTCCCTATGAAATGCCAGCAGGGGTTGGGGCTCAGCCCTTGTGCCCCTGCAGAGCCTCTGTGCAGCACAGGACTCCTTGCTCACCATCGGGTCCCTCTCCTTGCTGCTTTATCCAGAAGCAGGGAGCAGAGTGGGCATGGCTCCTCCATGCCCGGGCACTGGGGCTCCCTGGGCCACTGGTGTGGACATGAGGATGGCATCTGCCTGCCCTGCTGCTCTGAGCCCAGGGCTGCCTTCCCCTCTGGTGCTGGGAGGACGATGGGGCCAGCTCAGCACTCAGGCTGGCACAGGAGCCATCTAAGCACCAGCTGCAGCCCTGCCACGACTGCAGCGCCTGGCATTAATCATGGAAAGGGAATTGTGCGTAGGAAGATGGGCATTTTTAACAAATAACCAAGCCTGCTTTCTCCCCTAAGCAAGAGAGCAAAATGTTTGCTGCAGTGAGTCAACAGAGAGATGCTTTAGCCATGGGAGGTACCGCTGCCACCCGCAGCAGCCATCGGGCCCAAAGACAGCCGGGTGCAGAAGGGAGAAGTGGGGAGAGGAGTTTCCTGAGCTGCTTAGCCAGCAATCCCTGCTGGGCTTTCTCCCAGGCAGAGGGATCCTTTCCCTCATGCTTTGCACAAGACTTGTTGGGGATTCCTTAAGCGTAGCTGGACTTGTAGCTCAGAAGTTCTGCTTTGAGGAGCTCAGTGCCACCCCAGCTCCTCATGGCTCCAAGGCCAGGACTATCTCATAGGATCCCAGGTTTGGGTTGGAAGGAGCTTGAAAACTTGTCCAGTTCCACCCCCTGCCATGGCAGGGACACCTTCCACTATCCCAGGGTGCTCCAAGCCCTGCCCAGGCTGGCCTTGGACATTTCCAGGAATCCAGGGACAGCCACAGCTTCTGTGGGTACCCTGTGCCAGGGCCTGCCCACCCTCACAGAGAACAGTTTCTTCATGGCATTTACTCCAAACCTGCTCTTTGTCACTTTAAAGTCATTAAAAGCCCTCCTGAGCCTTCATCCCGTGCATGGCAGGAGTCAGCCCTGGAGCTCTGGTTGTCTGCTGGGATTAATCTGAGTGGGATTTAGGTCTATTAGATCACTCCTTTGGCTTCCCATGTACTGCAGGGATATGAATTGCCCACAAGCTCCTGTAGAGGTTTTTGTTGCATTCTGAGAGTTATCTAATTCTCTGAGATGTATCTAATCCTGACCCAAAACTTGCTAGAATTTGCTGGGCTCCACTTCCCAGTCCCTGCCTCCTGGCACGTCTTGCTGATAAAAACAGTTGGCACCACTCTGGTTTTTGGTGGGTGGCAGATTTTTATCAATAAACTCAATATAGCTCAAATCTTTTACAGCATGGTATTTTCTCCAGCCACCAGATCAATTTTGTGACTCATCCCTCCAGGCTCTGCTGTTTTAGTGTCCCCTTTAAACATGGACACCTTAATTGCAGGAGTGGCAGTGGCAGTCCCAGCAGTGCAGTGTGTGCAGCTCTCCGGCTCTCCCCCAAGAACTGCATCAGCTTTTTTCATCACAGCATCACATTAGAGCCTTGTGCTGGGCTGCTCACCCGTGGTGACCCCTGACCCTTTCTGGAGGCTCCCTCTTGTCTGGGATCCAGTCTCTGTTCGAAAATACAGCCTGAAATCACTCTCCGAAGCTGGGCTATCCTGGGCTGGGCTGCATTATCATGTACAATGTTTGAATGGGCGCAGCACTACCAGGCATTTCTCTCTCTCCTCATCAATATTTACCATTCCATCAATCTTCCTGTTATCTGCTAATTTTTTGAGTAAGGATTTTGTATTTCCATCTTGATCATCAATGGAAATATCGACTGGTGTGTTCCCTGTGGAGCCTTGCTAACGATTCCCCATTGACACGTCCTGTGTGAGACCTGTCAGCTGGCTCTAAATCTGTTTAAAATGCTTGATTTGGGCTGCACAACCCCAGCTCCTGAAATGAGAGCATCAAGGAGCATTGATAGCTCTGCCTGCGCAGCCGGGAGGTGCACAAGGCCTTTCCTGCAAGCAAGTGTTCATTACAGAGTAACATCAGGCTCATTTGACAAGATCTCTCCCACCAAGACACACCAACTGACTCTAATTAGAACTTATATCCTTTAATTATATCTTAATTTAATTCCAGATGAGCCCTGCCTTCTGGGTCCTATATCAGGCTGACCATTTGGTTGGTAACTAGGTCACCCTTGCTGCCGGGTGGGAATGTTGGGGGGAAGGAGCCCTTTCCATCTGGATGTGGTAGCCTGACCTTGGCTCAAAACAAGCAGCAGAGCCCAAAAACCTCTGGTCTCCCCAGCTTTTGGGTATGTGTTGGCTGTGCTGGCTGCTTGGTGCTATTTGGTCAGATTTGATACACATGGATGCTAATGATTCAGGAGAGCTTCATCTCTCCTAGGAATTAAGTTTACTCACATTTTTTTTTCCCAAACACAAGATGAACATTGAGTATGTTTTCCTTTTCTGCATCATTTGAGCAGTCCTACAGAGTCTGCTTTAAAGTAGCCCCAGTGATCCCTTAAACCAGATCTATTGCTAGCCTTTGTTTGGCCCCCAACAGCAGATTTTCCATGTCCAGGCACACATTTTCCCTTTCTTTAGTTTCCCTAATAATTTTCCTATATATTGTAATACTTCATTTGTATTGACCACTCCATTCTGCACTCCATGGCAGGAGGTTGGACCTAGATGGAACCCAAACTGTCCCATGATTCCATGATTTTACTGGTGGCTCTGAGAGTCTCCCAGTGTGGTAACACATTATTTCTTATCCATTGGGAACATGCATTTAAGGCTGAGCTCCTGCATCTGGCTTAGGTATGATGTGCTGTGCCTCACCCCAGTCCTTGGTTAGGTTTATTCAAGCACCAACTGCTAAAGGATCTGTAATTCCAAAGAAAAACGTATAATGGTGTGTTCTGTAAGAGTGCAGTGCCCTCCTCTTCACTCACTGCCACCCTCCCACACAGGCACTGCGATCACGTTCAGCAGCGTAGCAGCTCCAGGCATGCTGAGTGCCTTCAATTTCTGCTCATGAGGGAAAATTTCCCTTTCCTCCTTCTCCACCTTGCTGCCTCACATCATCTCCAGAGCTTTGTCTCTCAGCATACACAAGCAGGGCTCTGATACAGTTTCTTGGAACAGCCACAGATTAATCTGGGTTTTTATTCAAATACCATTGTGGTATTTTCTCTCCATGCTCCCACCTGCAGGGCCACACTGACAGCTGAGCCATGGCACTGAAGAATCACACTGCCGTGGAAGGGACTTTAAGGATCATCTAGTTCTACCCCTCTGCCATGGGCAGGACACCTTCCACTGTCCCATGTATCTCCAAACCCCATTCTTGGAACACTTCCAGGGATCCAGGGCCAGTCACAGGCTGTGTGAGCAATCAGCCTGATCCTGGAGCTCTTCCTCTGGGGGGACAATCAGGAGGGACTGGCCTGTGCTTGGCAGCCTGCAGGGGGACATGGCAGTAGTGCTGATCTGCTCAGGGAAGAGTGTGACTAAGGGTGTTGCAGGGAGAAACACGCTGGCTTTCCTGCATCCTGACAGAGCCGTGGGCATGGAGGGTGACCCAAGGATTTCAGGTTTCTGGCATTGGCAGACACAGCATTTAGGGTGGTGTGGTGGCTGTGCACTGCGAAGGGATTAAGGTGAGGGCGCTTATTTGTCACTTCAGGCTTAGGACATCACGTGAAAGGGCATCACGACCAGCATTCCATCTAATTTATGGTGAAATGAATTCTTACCTCCCCATGGATTGCACAGGGAGCCTGGGCAGACAGTTCAGAGCTCTGCCATCAGTGCTGCCTCTGGTGGCTTCCACACATCCTGAATGTAGGACTGATAATAATCACTGAAGAATCATGGAATCCCAGAATGGTTTGGGTTGGAAGGGACCTTAAAGCTCATCTCATTCCACCCCCCACCACAGGCAGGGACACCTCCCACTGTCCCAGGCTGCTCCAAGCCCTGTCCAGCCTGGCCTTGGGCACATCCAGGGATCCAGGGGCAGCCACAGCTGCTCTGGGCACCCTGTGCCAGGGCCTGGAATCATGAATGATGGTATTTACACCTAAATTAAAGACTAGACTGAATCAAGCTGTGGACAGCCCTGGCAGGCTGACTTCAGGCAGACTTTGGAGCATTTTACTGTTGGATTGTGGGAGATCAGTTCAACCCCCAGACACCGGAAAACACCACCTTGCCTCACAGTAAATGGAAATGTGTGTGTTGCTTTGAGGAAATGGGCTGAAGAAGCAGAAGAAAGGAGCTCTGGGACTTGCAAATTCCCATTTTTAGATTTGAAATAGAAAAGCCTTCCCAGTGAATGCTTCAAGAACACCTCTGGAGCTGACAGTTCTCAAGCAGGGTCTGTTGGAGGTTTTCCTTTGCAGTTTGAGGTAGGAAGGAAAAAGTACCCAGGGAGAGAAAGCTCAGCTGCACTCATTGTCCCCTCGGATGTCAGAAGTGCTTTGTTTTCCAGAAGTGCTTATTATTCATGCAGTGTCTCACTAGGCAGCTGGAACACAGCTCCAGCGTGGGGTTGGTCCTGGCGTGGGCTCTGCCATGGAGCTGTGCCATGGCTTCCCTCCTCGTGGGACATGCCACCAGAGCCAGCAGTGGTGCTTGGTGCCTGCCTTTGGCACCACTGCCAGGGGTGGTTGGGTCATCCTTTCCCCATGGTGTTCCTCTTTTGTCCCTCTGCATCCTAGGCCACCATGTGGCAGATGTGGGGCTCAGTTTTGCTGTCCTGAGGGTGCTCCCAGCAGTGATGTTCCCAAAGGAGGCACAGCACGAGGGCTGCTGTCTCCAGATGTGTCCGGGCAGTCCCTCTGCCTGCACAGCATTTTCACTGCCTGCCTCGGCTCCCAGTTGTGCTAGACCCCTATTGTGCAGTTTGTCCCCTTGGCTTTGCCATTTCCATCCAACTGAATGGTTCTGAGGACGCTGCTTCTGGGCTTTTATCATGTTTCTCTGCTCTCTCACCTCCCCTCAGCTGGAGTGGGAGCTGAAAACTCTGGTGTGAACCAGAAACCAGACTCAGACTCCCAAGCAGTTTCCAGCCACCTCAGACTGGTCTCTCACCATCTTGGCTCTGCTGCAGCAAATCAATGGCTCCATGAGCCATGGAGCTGCTCTCGGAAGGCTGGGAGGAGCAGCGTGGCTGCTTCTGCAGACACTGGCTCTGCCTCATTGGGAGCTCCGTGTGGAGTTAATCCCACCTTTCTCTGGGATGTTGATGGCTGGCTGGAGCCCCCAGTGCTGTCCACAGGAGGGACCACGTGCATCCTAGCAGTGATGGATCCCACCTTCTCCCAGCAGAGCCGAGCGTGGCCCTGGGCGATCTCCGGCCCCGCGGGGACGCAGGGGGGGCTGTCAGCCACAGCAAATGAGAAACTGTCAATATTTGTACACAAAGGCCGTGCTGAAATCCCTATCCCAGTCCAGACATCAGAGGTGTCAGTTTTGATTTCCCAAACACAGAGAGAGCCCTTTCAGCCCCAGCCTGCTCAGACACTGCAGCTTTAATGTCCAAGCACCCAGCGTGTTTCCACTCCCCTCAAATGCATCAATCAGGTCTCGGTGAGGCTCTGAAAGAGCCAGTTTGTTAAACAAACACACTTAGTGTAAAAAGTTTATTCCAGTTAATTGGGACTTCATTGCAATGGAAACAAATTACCCAGCTGTCATCTGCCAAGGCAAACAGCAGCGGGGGAGCAGGGGTCCTGGCCAGGCAGGAGACAAACAGTCATCTCAGGCAACCTTATTTATGGCCTTTTTATGTATTTCTGTATTTATTTGGACATTCCTGAGCTGGAGAGCTGGGCTATTGCAGAGCTGCATGCCCCAGCACTTGCACAGTGAAGGTTATCTGCTCTGGGGCTCCTGGGCAGAGAGCTGGCACTGGCCGGGTGGGCACTGCCATGGGACTACCCCTGGGTAGATCCCTCCAGGCATGTCCAGGGCTCTTGCTTCACAGCCAGAGAGGAGGTGCTGGATGGGCATGTCAGGGCCAGCTGCTGGTCCCTGGAGGTTGGGGATGCAGGGAGCAGTGGGGCAGGGAAGCACCAGGAGGGCTGTGCCCTTTCAGGGGTGCCCGGTGCCAGCACGGACCGCACGGGTGAGTCCCCAGCCCACACCGGTCCCGTTCTCCCCTCTCAGCCCAGGGATGTACTGTGTGGCGGGAGGGTTAGGAGCACTGCCTGATGAGGCTCCCACTCATTCCCAGCTCATTTGATTTAACAAACACCCTGTCAAGACCCTTCTTCCCCTCCTGGAGTTTTTATGGCAAGGAGGGAGCGAGGAGCGGCAGTGGGGGAGGCAGGCAGGGAATACCCCGGGAGCCAGACAGGATGGGGCTGGGTCCCGCAGCCGGCGCGGAAGTGACAGATAAAGTGACAGATAAAGTGACAGATAAAGCCCTGGGATTAGCAGCGTGTACCGTGTCAGGGGAGCAGCGTCCCCTTTCCCGCAGCACTCGTTACCCGAGCTGAGCCGTGCCGGGGGAGGCAAGGGCAACACATCGAATTACCTCCTCCTCGCCGGCTCCTGTCCCTGCTCCTGGGTGGCCTGTCCTTGCCTCATGTCCCTCCAGTTCTGCCCTGCGGATCCGGGGGGCTGTGCCGTGGCTGGGCTGGGGACAGACAGGGATGGTGCAGCCCCCACAGCACATCTCTGCTCGGCCGTGGCCGTGTCATTTGTGTAGATGGCAGCCTGGAGGTGGGGATGGCATGAGCGTGGGGGGCTCTCCCAGTCCCCCCGGGATGCATTCTTCCCTGCTGGCCTTGGGCACGTGGAGGACAGGAGCAGCTCTCTGCCAGTGCACTGGGACCTTCCAATGAGCCGGGAATTCTCTTGTGTGCCTGGTGAACAAACCAGGGCTCCTCCACCCTGCTGATTTACCACATCCAGGACAGATTCTTCTGGTCCTGTGAAGTCCTAAAATTCACATTTGAATTTCACATTGCAATTGAGTTGCCATCCAGAGCCTTTTATTCACTTTCCAAGAGTGTTTCTGTTACTTCACAGTTGTGAGATCATTATGACCTGCACTCTGAGGTTTCTGTCTGTGATAGCACATGTTCAGGGGTGGAAGGCCTGGATTGGGATATGCATCCTTGGAGGGGTCTGGGGTGGGGGGAAATATCAGACCCAAGCACTGATAGATACAGAGATGAGGCCTAAGATCAGGCTGATCTTACCAGAGGGATGTGGGAAAGATGGTGACCAGAACTGGAAAGAACACAAGATTTGGCTCCATTTCTGGAGCTTGGAATGGAGTGGAGGAGGGATTGGGCAGTTTGGCTGAAGCACCTTGGTTGCTTGGAGTCAGCTGGCCCATCTTGAGAGACAATCTGAAACCACAAAGAAAGAAGAAGCAACAGGGAAACAATGCCACGCTTCCCTGTATGGGAGCTGGTGTGTGTTGGAGGCAGAGGCAGCGATGCCCCCTGTCCCACATTCCTGTGGCCCCACTCTGCAGGATCTTTGGTTGCCAGAGCCAAGGCTCAGGATGCCAGGCACCTCCCTCCTCCACCTGGCAACCCTCTATTATAAGGGATTTTAGCTTTCTGTTTCTAGATTGATTTGTTGGTGGTGGTTATTTTTAGCTCCTCCAGTGCCTTGCAGATTCCTCGAGGGATTCTTTCTTTGCCTCTCCCTCCCACAGGTTTGTTTGTAATGGAGCTGCCTTGATTTGAGCCACAAGTGAGAGGCTCCAGTGCCGGCGGGGGCTGTGCTGCCCGCTCAGGGAGCAGATCTCCCTCTGTGGTTTAACTCACCTTGATGTGTCCATGGGGTGCTTCCCTGTGCTGGGAAGGGGCATTGCTCCCCCCTACAGCCACCGGTGTGGGTACTGTGCAGTCCCCACCCAAAATCACTGCCACAGGACCCTGGGTGGCTCCTTGTGCCCTTGCTCCTCTCGGCACTGCCCTCCCTGAGAGTTCTCTCTTTTCACTACCCATGGAGAGAAATTCAGATCAGCATCACTGTACGTGGAAACAAACCCCAGGCTCCTCCTGCAGCTCCACAGCCAGGCTGGATGGAAATTTTTCAGCATATTTTAAAGCCCAGCACAAAGTAATTCAAAACAAGTTGCGTGTATATTTTGGACTCTGGCAGAGCTGTTGTTATCGCCTCTCTTCGCCCGCTGGCTGTCCCAGACAAGGGCTCGCTTTGAGCGTAGCCTTCTGCTGAGCAGGGGGCAATGTTTTCATTCCTAATTTAGAGCATCCATCCCGTGGGGCTCCAGCCCCGTCTCCCACTGAGCCCAGCCCAGCCAGGAGCACGGAGCTCACCTGTCACCACCAGCTCCAGGGCTGCATTAATGCTCCCTAGAAAATGTGACTCTCTTTGGACTCAGCTGCTTCTGCTCACCCTGGGTTGACGCTTGGTGGGGCATGTGTGAAGGTGCAGTTTGTGCTCTGTTTTTTCCAGGATTTTTGTTATTTTGTAGAGTGGAGTGAGTTGTGCTTGTTTTTAAATGCCTTAAGTATAGGTTCATATTCAATATTGGTTTGCTGTTTTTCCGGGGGAGAGGCAACCCTAGGAGGTTTTACTCTGGTACAGCTTTGGTGGTGGCATCTCCATCACATCCAGGAAAGTGTTTTTCTGGAGCACTGATCTTCATAGACTGCTCTTACCTGGGAGATGAGCACATGCTGAAGTGTTTCTTTGGACTTGCTCCTGTTAAAGCAGTCCCTGCAGTGGCCCAGGAGATGAAGCCTGAAACACAGTTTTCAACCAAACCATTCAAGCAAACCTGAAAGCCACTTGCAAGGCCACAAACATCATGGTGTGGCAGCTTCTCTTCTCTGTGGGTTAACCAGCTCCAAGGAGGTGTGAGGAGAGGGCCACTCATCTCCAAGGAATGTGCTGAAAAAAAAGACAGGGATCTGTGTCTGCATGGTGCTCTTAGTGGCTTGCAAAGTCTTGGTTCAGCTATCACCTAACTGCTTTCCATCAGGATAGGGTGGTGGCTGGCTGAAATCATACCCAGAATTGGCAGAGGGTCTTGGGATACCTCTCTGATGAGCCTAAAGCCAGACTCTGCTTTAATGGAGTAACCTGGTGCTGGAGGTGAAAGTTCTGGAATGTGGACCCAAAATCCACAGTGAACTTTCTTCATTCTTGGCTGTTTTCCTTGGGGTTGAATGGCAGCTTTTCTAGGGCTGAAGTTGTCATTGAGGTTTTCCTGTTCTTTAATTTTATAACGCTCATTAGCACAGTTCCTGTCAAAGAACAGCACGTTCCTTCCCTGTGCTCGCTGTCTCCCTGGTTAATAACCCTTTGCTGCTTTGGCTCTTTTAGAAAAAGGTACAGGAGCTCTGGGAATGACTCCTGGTATAATACCCAGACGTCAGCATTGTCAGTCAGCTCTGAAGAGTGGCGTTAATTCAAAGGGAAATGACTGCAGAAGGCCCAGGGTACCTGTTGGGAGGCATTGAGCTAACCTGTCTCAAACCACAGCAGTGCCTGTGTGTTCCTCCAGCTGCTGAGAGGTGCTCTGAATCCAGATGGTTGCTTTTCCTTTCAGGAATGGCCCGTAACAGCAGCTTCCTGCTCCTCTCTTCTCTCCCTGAGGTTCTGCTTTGAAGATGTCCGTTTCCTGAGGCTTGTTGGTGCCATGAAAAGGCTCTGTCAGGGTTGGGCAGTGCAGGAGAAGACCTGCAGTGCAAGAGGCACATGCTGGGCTTGGCTGGGAGGTAGTCCTGGTTTCTGAACATCTGCTCTGCTGCTGAAGCCCCCACCATCTTCCTCAGCTGGGTTTTACCAGCCCTGAGGAACAGAACAAGGGCTCCAAACTGAGGTTTGAAGTGAGCAGGGACAACCATTGCAAGGCTGCAGTGCAGACCCCTGCCTTGGGAGAGGTGGAGCAGGTGCTGGCATTCACTCCAGAGATGGCCTCTGGGTATTTCCTGGAGTTTGGGAGCTTCGGAACAGGGAGCTGGCTGTGTCTACTGCGTGGTTTCAGTCAATCTGGATTTAGTTCCAGGAGAAATCAGGATTGCTGTGTGAGTTTGGCAGCCAAGGAAAAGGAAGCAGGAGGCACCAGCATGATGTCCTAAATCTTGGTAGGTCTTCAGCTTACGTGCCCTGGCCTTGACCATTTCAGGGTGCCCTTTCCACTGCCTGTGAAGGCATAGCTGGCCCAGAAACATTCCAGCCACTCTTCTCCAGAGCAGAGGGCTCAGCTCTGCAAACCCAAGGTGTCTATCTGCAGAACCTCCAGAAACTCAGCTCTGGGCTGTAGTGTTGCGTGGACCTGCTGTCTCATCACACCAGGGTGGTGCTGAGGAGTTGAAAGGCCCAGCTCTGTGACAGCCTGGATGGAGTGGCAGTGAGGTGACAAGAGTGCTGTGTCCTGGGGATCTGCCTTGTGTGGCATTCCCACCCCACGGGCAGTGTTTGGCGAGCACCAATGTGTGGTTTTGGCAGCAATGTGCAAGACATTCTGCTCTGGAGCGGAGCGGGAGGTTGCCACAGTGGGAGAGCATCCATGGAATAGCATCCATGCTGCCATTGCCAGTGTGAAGGCTCCACCTCTTATTTGTTCTTCTGGGCTACAGGTCTTCCCCAAGTACAAGGTCGCCTGTGGTTTACCTTTGTTTTCCAAGTGTCAGAAACCCCTTCTGAGGCCTTCAGGTCTTCAGCAGCTGGCAGAGCACACCATGCTGGGGCTGGTTGTGTCTGACGCCGTGGGTTTGTCCCCCCGGTTCTGTCTCAGGGTGCGTTGGTGGGCAGGTGTTGTCCTGTGTCACACAGGGCCTTGCACAGGCACAGGGCAGTCTTGTGCTCTGGCCTGTGAAGCCCAAGCCCATGATACAAAGCAGGTAGTGAGAAAGTCACCTGCCTGGCTCATGGCTCCGGTGCTGGCTTCATCCAGGTTGTGGTCTTTGCTGCAGGATTCCTTGGTTGGAAACGAAAGCATTTCCTGCATCACTCCATGTTCAGTGCAGGATGATGCGCAGCCTCTCACACCTCTGTCCCCCCACCACTGCCCCTCCACCCCAGGGCATTTCAGGTGTGGCAGTTCTGCTGATGGGCAGTGCCTCATCTGGAGGGTGTCACATGCCACTGGCTCTCCTGCTGGGAGAGCCAGTGCATCTTGCATGCAGAGTGCCTTATGTTGGAATCAAGTGCCTTTCAGCAGCCTGGCTGGCACAGCTGTCCTTCATGGGCTCAGAGAAATGGGCCTGGAGGTGATTTAATGCTACTGTGCAGTGTGAACAGCTGCCTTCTGAGGAGTTCAGCTCCCCATGGGTGTTCAAAGAGCGAAGGCCAACCCTTGTAGCCCTTGGGAATAGGGGGATAATAAGAGTTTATGGGGAAACTGAGGCATAGAGGTTTTAGCTCTATGCTAAAAGAGGCCATGCTCCAGCCAGGTTCCCAGCCCTGGAAATGGCTTTGGCCTGTCCCTCTTGGCCTCTGCTGCAGTGCATCCCTCTTCCCACTCATCAACACCTGGTTTTTGGGTTGCCCTTCTCTGGGTGCCTCTCACTCTCCCTCGCTGTGGGGCTGGAGTCCCTCATGCCCCAGATGCCAAGGAGTTCTTCCCTCACTTGGCTGCAGAAATGGGCTCAGCATCCCAGAAATTCAGGCTTTGGTGCAGGAGCCAATAGTCACACAACCTCCATCCAGAAACCATCATTATCGGTGGCTTGCTTTTTCTTGGTTTCTTTGAACTACAGCTCCCAGGATGCCTGAAGATATGCAGACATCCCGAAGACAGTGGTTTCCCATAAACTTTTGGGGTTTCATGCTTTGCAAGCAGGAATGTTTTCATTGCGTCGCAAATGCCTTCAAGTCCCTCAAACCTCCATGGCAGCCGCGGGGGCTGGAGCCGGCTGCACGGGAGGCATGCCAAGGGCTTTTCTCTCCTGCATTTTTCCCCTTCTTGCAAGAGGGACCTTTGTAACTCCCTGTCATGCCTTTTCAAGGGAAATTTTGGACTGGGAGGAAGTTTGAAGAAGCCATGATTTGCCTGTAGGGATGTGTTTTCCATTCTCCTGGTCCCCATTATTTCAAGGGCTGCTAAGCAGCATCCTGTGTCCTCACGAGTATTGAAGTGCCTTGGGCAAGGTGGGGAGGGGTTTTCACTGAATTGGGAAGAACTGGGACACAGGGAAGAGAAAAATATGCAGATTCCTGCACCAGTGCAATGAGCCCAGGAGACTGGGGTTTAATTCTGACATGCTTACAAATCCTGAGGGAAAACCTGAGAGGGACGTTTTGGTTTAGCATGGACAGATGTGGTTGGAACTGTGGCCTGGAGGGTCTCCACCCCCAGCCCCCAGCCAGATCCACCCAGGGGCCAGGGCACAACATTTCACAGGTGCTCCCGCAGGTCTGCATCTTCCTGCAGCCTATCCTGGGACCAGGAGGTGCTGGCAGCAGAGTGGGCTCTGTGGTGTGGGCCCAGCTGTCCCTAATAATCACTTACTCTCTGCAGGAGAGGAACCACAGAGGGCAGACTGGGGCTGTGGTAACATGGTGGCATTTTATGGTCGCGTTCTTCTGACCATTAAAGTACTTCAGTGAGTTTTTCTTGTTTGGTGCTGGTGAGCACCAGTGTTACATCTCATAATCAGGCTTGTGGTATTTTGCCATTCTCTTTTTACCCTTTGGTTGTCCAGGATCCTCCATAGGTTGGGATTTAATAGGTCTTAACTTCTTTGATAGGCCTTTACCAGTTTGAGGAACTTTGTGAGTGAAACAGAGAGGTACTGGGTGCCCTCGGAGGTCACCAGAACCCCCAGATACCCCAGATGGTGCAGAGGCAGCAGAACCATGGGTCAGGCTGTGTGTGCCATGGGATCAGAGAGTAGTTGGGATTGGAAGGCATTTTTGGAGATCATCTTGTCCAACCCCTGCAAAAGCACAGTGTCTCCTACAGGAGGTTACAGAGATCATTCCCAGGTGTGTTTTTAACACATTCGGGGAAGGAGACTCCCCAGCCCCTCTGGGCAGCCCATTCCAGTGCTCCATCACCCAAAGGGACGTGTCCTGGCCCTGCTTTGTACGGCTCCTGAGCACTGAGGCCAGTGGGATGCTGAGGGGGTCATTTACGAGCAGCTGTCTGCTGCCTCTGGGGTCTGGGCTTCCTCTCTGTCACCCTCCTCCCATTGTTCAGCCTCCCTGCAGGCCCGTGCAGGCACACTTGGGCACACGAGCGCTTTGGTGTGCCCGGCACAGCAGCTCCCCTCACCTGCCAGGGCCGCGGCGTGCTCTGGAGCAGACGGGTGCCAGCCAGGAGCTGATCCATGGAGGCTGCGGCCGGCTCGCACTAACCACATCCCTGCTCCCCGCTCCTGGAAGGGCCCGGCCGCCCGGCAGCCCAGAATAACAAGCTTCTCCATTCCTGTGCAGCGTGGGACGCAGGGCCATGGAAAACAAGAGGCGGCTCCAGCGCCAGGGCCGTGCACAGACTAAACAATGGCACATCCCGCGGGGCGCCTGTCCCCGCACAGGGAGGGCCGGCTGCAGGCCCCGGCTGGGCACGGCTCGGTATGGCACGGCTCGGCTCGGTACAGCACGGCTTGGCTCGGTACAGCATGGCTGGGCATGGCTCAGCTTGGCTTGGTACGGCACGGCTCGGCTCGGCTCAGCTCGGCACGGCTCGGCTCGGTACAGCATGGCACGGCACGGCTCGGTACAGCACGGCACGGTTCAGTACAGCACGGCTCGGTACAGCACGGCAGGGCTCGGTACAGCACGGCACGGCTCGGTACAGCACGGCAGGGCTCGGTACAGCACGGCACGGTTCGGTACAGCACGGCACGGCTCGGTACAGCACGGCAGGGCTCGGTACAGCACGGCACGGTTCGGTACAGCACGGCACGGCTCGGTACAGCACGGCAGGGCTCGGTACAGCACGGCACGGTTCGGTACAGCATGGCACGGCACGGCTCGGTACAGCACGGCACGGCTCGGCTCGGCTCGGCTCAGCACGGTGTGGTGCTGCCTCTCCACATGTGGGCTCAGCTGGCAGGAATGGAGGGAAGTGAAGGTCCCAGGAGGACTGAGCCCCTCAGGAACCTCCGCACCCATCCCTGTTGAGGGAACATGAACAAAAACATCGGTTGGATTTAAGTCCTTTTCTTTATTTTCCCTGCTATCTTTTTAATTAGGATAAAAGCAGTAATTGCTAATAGGGGAATTCTGAAAACCTGGCTCCTGGCAAGACAGGAGCAAGTCTGCACGTTCCTCTGACTTGGCACATGGACAATCCATCATGCTCACACAGTCTGCTTGGAAGAGCCCAAGTGCTCTGTCCTGCTGCTCAGGAAGGAGTGATAGATATCTTCATTAAAAACAATCGCAGAGGGAAATGATAGAATTCTTAAAAACAAGCAAAGTGATGGGAATTTTGCCCAAGGAAAGGAATTTTTGACTATGTAATTTTGTAGGTTTTATTTATTTGTTGTCTATATATGGATGGATTTTTGGGTTTAAAGTAGCTGTTAATTTTGAGAGTCAAGCACACTGGTATGTGCCAGTCATGAAATGGTCCTTGTCAATGATCTGATTCATGGTTGGGAGTCACAAAAAGATCTTTGCTTACATAAAGTCATAGGATCATGGAATGGTTTGCATTGAAAAGGACCTTAAAGCCCATCCAGTTCCAGTCCCTGCCATGGGCAGGGACACCTCCCACTATCCCAGCTTGCTCCAAGCCCTGTCCAACCTGACCTTGACACTTCCAGGGATCCAGGGGCAGCCGCAGCTTCTCTGGGCACCCTGTGCCAGGGCCTCCCCATCCTCCCAGGGAAGAATTCCTTCCCAATATCCCATCCAGCCCTGCCCTCTGGCAGTGGGAAGCCATTCCCTGTGTCCTGTCACTCCAGGTCCTTGTCCCCAGTCCCTCTGCAGTCTCCTGGAGCCCCTTTAGGCCCTGGCAGGGGCTCTGAGGTGTCCCTGGAGCCTTCTCTTCCCCAGGTGAGCTCCCCCAGCCCTCCCAGCCTGGCTCCAGCCCCCACAGGGTACCTCTGTGACCTCCTCTGGATTCACTGCAGCAGCTCCACTCATTCCTGGGCTGGGCCCCAGGGCTGGAGGCAGCTCTGCAGGTGGGGTCTCCCTGAGAGGCAGAATCCCCCCTCCTGCTGCCACGCCAGGCTCAGCCCAGCCCAGGCTGTTCTGGGTGCTCACGGCCAGGACAGGTCCAGCTCTCAGCCAGCAGCACCCCCAAACCCCTCTCTTCTTTTCAGCTGTTTTACAGCACCAAATGGCAACAACAGAATCTTAATGTGACAATGGGACAGGTGTGCAGATCCCAGCCTAAATATTTCTTAGAATCTGGAGAGAGAGGAACCTTCCTGATTGTCTTACATTGTCTCCAGGATCCCACCTCTTGCAAGGTCCTGTAGCCCCTTTTCAGACCACATTCATACTCCTGGGCTCTCAGCAGCTCATCCTGCTGCCTCCTTGCTGTGCCCACCCTTGGGATGCTTGCTGTGGGGGTGGGTTTCCAGCTGGAAGGTGTCTGCTGGGGGGGAGATGATGCTGATGCAGGTCCAGTCCCCCCAGAGGCACAGTCATGCTGGGGTGCAGGATGACTCACCAGGCTGTGGCACATGTGCCCAGCATCTCTGTCACAGCACAGATGTTGGTCAGAGAGGGGACAGTTGTTATTGTCAAAATGCAAATGAGTAAAATTATTGTTCTGAGAGAGAATTTTTAGGGGAAGGACATGCAAATTTACCTTCCATTCTGATTGTGCATTAGTATTAAAATGCAGTGTTTGAAAGCCAAAACAAAGGAACATTTTAATTTGGGACTCATCAGATGGTTCCTTCTGCTTGGATTAGCATCATATACTTTGCATCAAATGCTCTAAGTTTGAAAAAACTCTGGTTTTCAAAGAAAACAAAAAGATGTTCTAAAAATGCCAGCCATTTCCAGGGATTCTGGCTGCTGTCAGCTGTCCTTAAGTGACTGGCCTGGCGCTGAGCATGGATGGGCTGGTAGGAATAGGTTTTGTGGGGTTCAAATAGGATGGATGGTTGGGCTCCCTCCTGGATGCTGTTTCAATTTGGCTTCTAAATAGCTTACAAAAATTTGGATGTTAAGGAAGATTTCTTCACTAGAAGAAACAGAATGGTGCTCAGGCATTGGGAGGGTGCTCAGGCACTGGAATGGTGCTCAGGCACTGGAATGGTGCTCAGGCACTGGAATGGTGCTCAGGCACTGGGAGGGTGCTCAGGCACTGGAATGGTGCTCAGGCACTGGAATGGTGCTCAGGCACTGGAATGGTGCTCAGGCACTGGAATGGTGCTCAGGCACTGGGAGGGTGCTCAGGCACTGGGAGGGTGCTCAGGCACTGGAATGGTGCTCAGGCACTGGGAGGGTGCTCAGGTACTGGGAGGGTGCTCAGGCACTGGAATGGTGCTCAGGCACTGGGAGGGTGCTCAGGTACTGGGAGGGTGCTCAGGCACTGGAATGGTGCTCAGGCACTGGAATGTGCTCAGGCACTGGGAGGGTGCTCAGGCACTGGAATGTGCTCAGGCACTGGGAGGGTGCTCAGGCACTGGAATGGTGCTCAGGCACTGGGAGGGTGCTCAGGCACTGGAATGGTGCTCAGGCACTGGAATGGTGCTCAGGCACTGGGAGGGTGCTCAGGCACTGGGATGGTGCTCAGGCACTGGAATGGTGCTCAGGCACTGGGAGGGTGCTCAGGCACTGGGAGGGTGCTCAGGCACTGAGAGGGTGCTCAGGCACTGGAATGTGCTCAGGCACTGGGAGGGTGCTCAGGCACTGGGAGGGTGCTCAGGCACTGGGAGGGTGCTCAGGCACTGGAATGTGCTCAGGCACTGGGAGGGTGCTCAGGCACTGGAATGTGCTCAGGCACTGGGAGGGTGCTCAGGCACTGGGAGGGTGCTCAGGCACTGGAATGGTGCTGAGGCACTGGGAGGGTGCTCAGGCACTGGAATGGTGCTCAGGCACTGGGAGGATGCTCAGGCACTGGGAGGGTGCTCAGGCACTGGAATGTGCTCAGGCACTGGGAGGGTGCTCAGGCACTGGAATGGTGCTCAGGCACTGGGAGGGTGCTCAGGCACTGGAATGTGCTCAGGCACTGGGAGGGTGCTCAGGCACTGGGAGGGTGCTCAGGCACTGGAATGGTGCTCAGGCACTGGAATGGTGCTCAGGCACTGGGAGGGTGCTCAGGCACTGGAATGGTGCTCAGGCACTGGGAGGATGCTCAGGCACTGGAATGGTGCTCAGGCACTGGGAGGATGCTCAGGCACTGGAATGGTGCTCAGGCACTGGGAGGGTGCTCAGGCACTGGAATGGTGCTCAGGCACTGGGAGGGTGCTCAGGCACTGGGAGGGTGCCCAGGTACTGGGAGGGTGCTCAGGCACTGGAATGTGCTCAGGCACTGGGAGGGTGCTCAGGCACTGGGAGGGTGCTCAGGCACTGGAATGTGCTCAGGCACTGGGAGGGTGCTCAGGCACTGGGAGGGTGCTCAGGCACTGGAATGGTGCTCAGGCACTGGGAGGGTGCTCAGGCACTGGAATGGTGCTCAGGCACTGGAATGGTGCTCAGGCACTGGGAGGGTGCTCAGGCACTGGAATGGTGCTCAGGCACTGGGAGGGTGCTCAGGCACTGGGAGGGTGCTCAGGCACTGGGAGGGTGCTCAGGCACTGGAATGGTGCTCAGGCACTGGGAGGGTGCTCAGGCACTGGGAGGGTGCTCAGGCACTGGGAGGGTGCTCAGGCACTGGAATGGTGCTCAGGCACTGGGAGGGTGCTCAGGCACTGGAATGGTGCTCAGGCACTGGGAGGGTGCTCAGGCACTGGAATGGTGCTCAGGCACTGGAATGGTGCTCAGGCACTGGGAGGGTGCTCAGGCACTGGGAGGGTGCTCAGGCACTGGAATGGTGCTCAGGCACTGGGAGGGTGCTCAGGCACTGGAATGGTGCTCAGGCACTGGGAGGGTGCTCAGGCACTGGGAGGGTGCTCAGGTACTGGGAGGGTGCTCAGGCACTGGGAGGGTGCTCAGGTACTGGGAGGGTGCTCAGGCACTGGGAGGGTGCTCAGGCACTTTAATGGTGCTCAGGCACTGGGAGGGTGCTCAGGCACTGGAATGGTGCTCAGGTACTGGGAGGGTGCTCAGGCACTGGAATGGTGCTCAGGCACTGGAATGGTGCTCAGGTACTGGGAGGGTGCTCAGGCACTGGGAGGGTGCTCAGGCACTGGAATGTGCTCAGGCACTGGGAGGGTGCTCAGGCACTGGAATGTGCTCAGGCACTGGGAGGGTGCTCAGGCACTGGAATGGTGCTCAGGCACTGGGAGGGTGCTCAGGCACTGGAATGGTGCTCAGGCACTGGGAGGGTGCTCAGGTACTGGGAGGGTGCTCAGGCACTGGGAGGGTGCTCAGGCACTGGAATGGTGCTCAGGCACTGGAATGGTGCTCAGGCACTGGAATGGTGCTCAGGCACTGGGAGGGTGCTCAGGCACTGGGAGGGTGCTCAGGCACTGGAATGTGCTCAGGCACTGGGAGGGTGCTCAGGCACTGGGAGGGTGCTCAGGTACTGGGAGGGTGCTCAGGCACTGGAATGGTGCTCAGGCACTGGGAGGGTGCTCAGGCACTGGAATGTGCTCAGGCACTGGAATGTGCTCAGGCACTGGGAGGGTGCTCAGGCACTGGAATGTGCTCAGGCACTGGGAGGGTGCTCAGGCACTGGAATGGTGCTCAGGCACTGGGAGGGTGCTCAGGCACTGGGATGGTGCTCAGGCACTGGAATGGTGCTCAGGCACTGGGAGGGTGCTCAGGCACTGGGAGGGTGCTCAGGCACTGGAATGTGCTCAGGCACTGGGAGGGTGCTCAGGCACTGGGAGGGTGCTCAGGCACTGGGAGGGTGCTCAGGCACTGGAATGTGCTCAGGCACTGGGAGGGTGCTCAGGCACTGGAATGTGCTCAGGCACTGGGAGGGTGCTCAGGCACTGGGAGGATGCTCAGGCACTGGGAGGGTGCTCAGGCACTGGGAGGGTGCTCAGGCACTGGAATGGTGCTCAGGCACTGGAATGTGCTCAGGCACTGGAATGGTGCTCAGGCACTGGGAGGGTGCTCAGGCACTGGAATGGTGCTCAGGCACTGGGAGGGTGCTCAGGCACTGGGAGGGTGCCCAGGTACTGGGAGGGTGCTCAGGCACTGGAATGTGCTCAGGCACTGGGAGGGTGCTCAGGCACTGGGAGGGTGCTCAGGCACTGGAATGTGCTCAGGCACTGGGAGGGTGCTCAGGCACTGGGAGGGTGCTCAGGCACTGGAATGGTGCTCAGGCACTGGGAGGGTGCTCAGGCACTGGAATGGTGCTCAGGCACTGGAATGGTGCTCAGGCACTGGAATGGTGCTCAGGTACTGGGAGGGTGCTCAGGCACTGGAATGGTGCTCAGGCACTGGGAGGGTGCTCAGGCACTGGGAGGGTGCTCAGGCACTGGGAGGGTGCTCAGGCACTGGAATGGTGCTCAGGCACTGGGAGGGTGCTCAGGCACTGGAATGGTGCTCAGGCACTGGGAGGGTGCTCAGGCACTGGAATGGTGCTCAGGCACTGGGAGGGTGCTCAGGCACTGGGAGGGTGCTCAGGTACTGGGAGGGTGCTCAGGCACTGGGAGGGTGCTCAGGTACTGGGAGGGTGCTCAGGCACTGGGAGGGTGCTCAGGCACTGGAATGGTGCTCAGGCACTGGGAGGGTGCTCAGGCACTGGAATGGTGCTCAGGTACTGGGAGGGTGCTCAGGCACTGGAATGGTGCTCAGGCACTGGAATGGTGCTCAGGCACTGGGAGGGTGCTCAGGCACTGGGAGGGTGCTCAGGCACTGGAATGTGCTCAGGCACTGGGAGGGTGCTCAGGCACTGGGAGGGTGCTCAGGCACTGGAATGGTGCTCAGGTACTGGGAGGGTGCTCAGGCACTGGAATGGTGCTCAGGCACTGGAATGGTGCTCAGGCACTGGAATGGTGCTCAGGTACTGGGAGGGTGCTCAGGCACTGGGAGGGTGCTCAGGCACTGGAATGGTGCTCAGGCACTGGAATGGTGCTCAGGCACTGGGAGGGTGCTCAGGCACTGGAATGGTGCTCAGGTACTGGGAGGGTGCTCAGGCACTGGAATGGTGCTCAGGCACTGGAATGGTGCTCAGGCACTGGGAGGGTGCTCAGGCACTGGGAGGGTGCTCAGGCACTGGAATGTGCTCAGGCACTGGGAGGGTGCTCAGGCACTGGGAGGGTGCTCAGGTACTGGGAGGGTGCTCAGGCACTGGAATGGTGCTCAGGCACTGGGAGGGTGCTCAGGCACTGGAATGTGCTCAGGCACTGGAATGTGCTCAGGCACTGGGAGGGTGCTCAGGCACTGGAATGTGCTCAGGCACTGGGAGGGTGCTCAGGCACTGGAATGGTGCTCAGGCACTGGGAGGGTGCTCAGGCACTGGGAGGGTGCTCAGGCACTGGAATGTGCTCAGGCACTGGGAGGGTGCTCAGGCACTGGGAGGGTGCTCAGGCACTGGGAGGGTGCTCAGGCACTGGAATGTGCTCAGGCACTGGGAGGGTGCTCAGGCACTGGAATGGTGCTCAGGCACTGGAATGGTGCTCAGGCACTGGGAGGGTGCTCAGGCACTGGAATGGTGCTCAGGCACTGGGAGGATGCTCAGGCACTGGGAGGGTGCCCAGGTACTGGGAGGGTGCTCAGGCACTGGAATGTGCTCAGGCACTGGGAGGGTGCTCAGGCACTGGGAGGGTGCTCAGGCACTGGAATGGTGCTCAGGCACTGGGAGGGTGCTCAGGCACTGGAATGGTGCTCAGGCACTGGGAGGATGCTCAGGCACTGGGAGGGTGCCCAGGTACTGGGAGGGTGCTCAGGCACTGGAATGTGCTCAGGCACTGGGAGGGTGCTCAGGCACTGGGAGGGTGCTCAGGCACTGGGAGGGTGCTCAGGCACTGGAATGTGCTCAGGCACTGGGAGGGTGCTCAGGCACTGGAATGGTGCTCAGGCACTGGAATGTGCTCAGGTACTGGGAGGGTGCTCAGGCACTGGAATGGTGCTCAGGCACTGGGAGGGTGCTCAGGCACTGGGAGGGTGCTCAGGCACTGGGAGGGTGCTCAGGCACTGGAATGGTGCTCAGGCACTGGGAGGGTGCTCAGGCACTGGAATGGTGCTCAGGCACTGGGAGGGTGCTCAGGCACTGGAATGGTGCTCAGGCACTGGGAGGGTGCTCAGGCACTGGGAGGGTGCTCAGGTACTGGGAGGGTGCTCAGGCACTGGGAGGGTGCTCAGGTACTGGGAGGGTGCTCAGGCACTGGGAGGGTGCTCAGGCACTGGAATGGTGCTCAGGCACTGGGAGGGTGCTCAGGCACTGGAATGGTGCTCAGGTACTGGGAGGGTGCTCAGGCACTGGAATGTGCTCAGGCACTGGGAGGGTGCTCAGGTACTGGGAGGGTGCTCAGGCACTGGGAGGGTGCTCAGGCACTGGAATGTGCTCAGGCACTGGGAGGGTGCTCAGGCACTGGGAGGGTGCTCAGGCACTGGAATGGTGCTCAGGTACTGGGAGGGTGCTCAGGCACTGGAATGGTGCTCAGGCACTGGAATGGTGCTCAGGTACTGGGAGGGTGCTCAGGCACTGGGAGGGTGCTCAGGCACTGGAATGTGCTCAGGCACTGGGAGGGTGCTCAGGCACTGGAATGTGCTCAGGCACTGGGAGGGTGCTCAGGCACTGGAATGGTGCTCAGGCACTGGAATGGTGCTCAGGTACTGGGAGGGTGCTCAGGCACTGGGAGGGTGCTCAGGCACTGGAATGGTGCTCAGGCACTGGAATGGTGCTCAGGCACTGGAATGGTGCTCAGGCACTGGGAGGGTGCTCAGGCACTGGGAGGGTGCTCAGGCACTGGAATGTGCTCAGGCACTGGGAGGGTGCTCAGGCACTGGGAGGGTGCTCAGGTACTGGGAGGGTGCTCAGGCACTGGAATGGTGCTCAGGCACTGGGAGGGTGCTCAGGCACTGGAATGTGCTCAGGCACTGGGAGGGTGCTCAGGCACTGGGAGGGTGCTCAGGCACTGGAATGTGCTCAGGCACTGGGAGGGTGCTCAGGCACTGGAATGTGCTCAGGCACTGGGAGGGTGCTCAGGCACTGGAATGGTGCTCAGGCACTGGAATGGTGCTCAGGTACTGGGAGGGTGCTCAGGCACTGGGAGGGTGCTCAGGCACTGGAATGGTGCTCAGGCACTGGAATGGTGCTCAGGCACTGGAATGGTGCTCAGGCACTGGGAGGGTGCTCAGGCACTGGAATGGTGCTCAGGCACTGGAATGGTGCTCAGGCACTGGGAGGGTGCTCAGGCACTGGGAGAGTGCTCAGGCACTGGAATGTGCTCAGGCACTGGGAGGGTGCTCAGGCACTGGGAGGGTGCTCAGGTACTGGGAGGGTGCTCAGGCACTGGAATGGTGCTCAGGCACTGGGAGGGTGCTCAGGCACTGGAATGTGCTCAGGCACTGGGAGGGTGCTCAGGCACTGGGAGGGTGCTCAGGCACTGGGAGGGTGCTCAGGCACTGGAATGGTGCTCAGGCACTGGGAGGGTGCTCAGGCACTGGAATGGTGCTCAGGCACTGGGAGGGTGCTCAGGCACTGGAATGGTGCTCAGGCACTGGAATGGTGCTCAGGTACTGGAATGGTGTTCGGCACTGGAAGAGCCTGCCCCAGGGCAGGGGTGGAATCACCATCCCCGGGAGGATTTAAATCCTTTGTGGGTGTGGCACCTGGGGATGTGTCTCAGTGGCTGCCTTGGCAGTGCTTGGGGCATGGTCGGATTGGATGATGTGAGAGGACTTTCCCAAGGTTAACAATTCCATGAAAAGCTGGGCCAGGCACAGGACCCCACAGGTGTGGTGGGACCCCAAGCTTACCTGGAGGGTGCTGACAGCCCTCACCATCAGGGGTGAAGGAGTGGGTGCGTGGTCAGGAGCTGCTTGCAGACAGACAGAGGCTGTGCTGAAGGGATGGGTTGTGTTTCTCTTCTTGGCTTTCCATATAAACACCCTCCAAATAAAACTCGCCTGTCCACAGCGCTCGGAAGCAGCTGTGCTGCTTATTTAAACACACTGTGAGGTATCTCCGTCCTGCTCCCCCTGCTTCCCTTCTCCTTCTTCCTTGGAATACTGACCTGCCTCGTGTTGCAGACCAGAAATAGAGACTGGCCACTGACTTGCTAATTGTAATGCAGCCTGATAATGCCAGCTATAATTAGATCAAAGTATCCAAGTCCTTTTGCTGGCAGGCGTTTCTGTGACCCTCTTATCATACTTTGAATAGAGAATCCCGTCTGCTCTGCCTGACTTCTGGCTGCAGAGCCAGGACCTGCAGAGCCCAGCTTGGTCCTTTCTAGGGAATCCAGCCCAGCATCAGTCCTGGTGCCTGCATCTGCTCGCCTTGTGAAGAGTCAGGCTTGGCACAGCAACACTCACTGACAGGCTTTAAGCACTGATTGCAGCCCCCAATATCTGGCAAATGTCAGTGACCACTGAGACTTTTGTTGTTATAAAAATCCCTTCCCCAAATTCCCAGCTGCCCTGGACTGTGGTTTTCAGGGGGTTGCACTCTGACCCATTTTTACTGTTTTAGGTTAATTAGAACAATGGGTTATGTTGAGATGAGCTGTGGCAGGGGGAGGAATGGTTCAGGGTCTCAGGATCAACTTGTCTAGAGCTGCAGCCTCATATCCCAGGGCTGTCAGACATCTCTCCTTGTTCCCTTTTGATGAGCCCTCTACATTCTTTCCTTACCCTCTCATGCATGTCCTGTCACTCTTTCCCCATCTGCAGCATCCCTGGGGTCCCTCTCCCTGACCTTGGGAAGCCTTGGGCTGCTGCCCAGCTGTCCTGCTCTTGAGCACCCTTCTTGGTGGGTCAGAACAGGCATCCCTAGCTCTGTCCCACCAGGGACAGGGTGGTTTGGGTGTGCAGCTGTGTCCTCAGCAAATGGGTGAGCCAGGGCCCTCACAGAGCTCATTCCCTCAGCACTGCATGAGCCTTTGGCTCCTTCTCTGCAGCACCACCGAACCTGCACATCAGATCCCCAGCCCTCTGGGACAGCTCATGGGAAAGTTTGGTTGAGTGGATATGCCCGAATCCATCACTTGCTCTCAGTATGGCTGCTCACAGCTGCTCCGACATTCTGTCTGATCTGTCCTGAGCTTGTCAGGGAGGGAACTGAGACCCCCTTGAACACCAGTGTGCCCTAGCGGGGGAGAGGTTTCCTAATGTCATATCCTGCAGGCAGGCCTGGGGCTATCACAGCAGCAGAGCTCACCAACTAATCATGGCTGAGTCAGCCTGAGAAGTGGGACACTGAAATCCCAAAGGAAAAGCAGGGACTTGAAGGAACTGGATAAGGCAGTGCCTCATCCTTTGTGTAGGAGCCAAACATCCTGAGATGTTCTGCTGCCTTGGTAGCCCACCTGAGCCCCTGTGTTGTTCCATGGGGAAGGCACCTCAATGCTGTATTCTGGCAGGACATCGTCCTAGACTCCCATTTGATAGAATCCTAGAAATCATGGAATGGTTTGGGTTGGAAGGGGCCTTCATGATAATATTGTTCCACCCCTCTACCGTGAGCAGGGACACCTCCCACTAGTCCAGGTTGCTCCAAGCCCCATCCAGCCTGGCCTTGAACACTTCCAGGGATCCAGGGGCAGCCACAGCTTCTGTGGGCACCCTATGTCCAGGCCTCACCACACTATAAGCAAAGAATTTCTTCCGAACATCTAATCTAAATCTCCCCTCTTTTACTTTAAAACTGTTTCTCCTTGTCCTGTCACTATAAAAAGTACCCAAGTAAAAGGGCATGCTGCCTCTTTTTCAGTCCTGGGCAGTGCCTGGGGAGTGGGGGTTGAGCCTCCAGAGGAGCAGCAGAAGAGCAGAGTGCCATACAGACAGAGGAGTTCATCAGCAGAAGCTCTGGGTGGGTGACCCTGGCAGGCAGCACTGATCATGTGCAATCAGCATCTGTCCCCAAGCTAAGGAAACACATGGGGGTCCTCAGGCAGGATCCTCAGCACTTCCCAGCTCACCTGGAGCTAAGGTTTGGGCTTGGAAGATCCCTGTGGGTTATGTCGTGTGTCGGTCCCCAAAACAGTGATGGAAGAGCTCAGTCCATGGTTTGTGTGCTCCAGTCATGGGCAGTGCTCACAGATTTGGGAGGCTGAGGAGGAGGAATGTCAGCAGAGTGGAATATGTGGCTGTCTGCAGGTCACCAGACTGCCTGCATGGTCACCCATGAGTCCCTGAAGGTTGAGACCAGTGGCCCAAAGCACTTTCTCTCCTGCTGAGGTCAGGGGCAGGACAGCCTGGCAGTCTGGGGGCTCTTGGGGCTTCCTCCTCCAAAGCTCACCTGGGGACCCCAGAGGTTTTGGTGGGACTCAGAGTAGTTTTCAGCATCCCTGCTGCTGCTTTCTGCCCTTCTCAATGGGAACAGGTAGTGAGGCAGGGCCATGCAGGGTGACAGGGGGTGCCAGCAGGGTTTGGTGACATGTCATTGCATCAGGGCTGTCACAGCAAACCCAAAGCAAACGGAGGTGAGGCATCGCTGCCTTCTGCCTGGTAGTCCCTCCACAGCTGAGCCTGGTGCTCCTCACCTGAGCTTGATCCCGCTCACCTGAGCCTGGTTCTCCTTGGCTGGGCCCTGTGTCCCTCGTCCCAGCCTGGCACCCCCATCTGAGCCCGCACAGGCTCCTGGTTATGTAAAACCACGGCAAGCACAACCAGGAGATTCTTCAGTGTCGGAATCTGAGTCACATGGGGCTGTTTTATTTCCCCCTCTGCTAATCTCGTTTCTATAGAAACAAGATTGGGAGGAAAAAAAAATAAAAGAAAAAAAGAGCCAAGCACAGAGCAAACGAGAAACCTGAGGTGATGGGTGAGGGAAGCGGAGGTGGCAGCTGAGGAGGTCAGGCAGCACCGATGGGAGCAGGGACCCCGCTCAGGATGGGAGTGTGCACAGAGGGGACAGGGACTCTCCCGAAGAGACGCCCTGGGATGAGCTGCTGCTCTGGCAGTGGGTGAGCCAAGCACCAGGAGCAAAGGGAGCAGAGGCTGTGCAGGTGAGTGAGCATCGCTCGTGCGGCTCGTGGGCATCTGTCGCTGTCGCTGTCCCTGCAGGGCTCACTGGGGTCCTGGCCCTGGCTGCTGCTTTGGAGGCGCTCTCACGGCTGGGGCCGTGGTCAGGGGGAAGCGTGCCACCGGTGAGCGGGGCTCGCCGGAGTGGTGTCCGCAGCTAGCACTCGCCTGGAGGCTGACTGCGTGTTCATGGCCATGAGGGTTTCCAAACCCTCGCTCTCTCTCTCAGAGGACTGCTCCCTGCTTGGGAAGGACCTTTCCAGCTTTAGTTATTTTCCTTCTGTTTTATCCTGACTGTACCTGTGCAAATATCAGCAGAGAGCAGCCAAGCCCCGCAGCGCGGGGAGTGCAGGCTGTGTGCTCCCAGCACTGCTCACCCCGGGCACAGCCGTCTGCCCCAGACCAGCTGCAGCCAGGATGCCCCTGGGGATAAGCCCGGCTCAACGCTGCTTGCTTGCCTGGGCTGCCGGCAGCCCATGGCTCATCCCGGGACTGTTGCCTGTGCTGGTGGAAGAGGCTGGGAGCTGCCTGCCCACATCTGGGTTAGTTCAGAGCCACAGGCACGTGCTGGCTCCCGAGTCTCAGGCTAAGGAATGTGCAACAAGTGGGAGCTTTTCCTGCCTGGATGTGATATCCTGTGGGATGGATGGCTGGTATGTGTGTGGTGGTGAGGGCTTTGGCTGGGTGCGTTGGCGGGGCAGAGGTGTTGCTGGTGCTGGTCATCCTGTGCCGGTGCCAGGGTAGGCTCTCTCGTGACCTTGGCCATCCCTCACCTGTGCTCGGTACAGTTGTGCCTGCATGGCCCCTGGTGTCCCTGCGGCTCCGGCCATGGCAGAGTGCTGCAGGGTGCCTGCTGAGGCACCCGGGCTCCTGCGGGCACACTCACCCCGGCGGCTGCAAACTGCCAAAAGGCTTTTAGCGGATCACCACAGGGGAGGGAGGGATGCGGAGCCGAGGGATCAGGATTTTGCTTGTCATCACTTCCCAGCTGTGGTGTGGGGAATGCGGTCGTGATTGTGAACCCCTGGCCGGATCCACGCCTGTGTGTGGTGGGTGAAGCCAGAGAATGGATCCAGTGCCCGTGTATTTCTGTCCTGAGCTTTGGGAAATATCACTGCTCATCTGCCTGCCTGGCCAGCGAGGGGGCGGAGGACGGCGCTTTAGTCCCTTGTCCTCATCCCAGGGCAGCTGAGGGACTTGTGTGCAGGGGAGCCATGTCCAGTGCCGGCTCAGTGAGCTGCTGGAGGCACAGGCAGGATGGAGACAGTCTGCCAGCCCTCCATGTCCATGCTCTGCCTGCCTTCCCACTGCCTCGGCAGGCTGGGGTCTTTGACAATCACCCCTGTGGGGCTGGACTCCCAGAAAACCTGTGGGGCAAAGGGATGGGTACAGGCTCGTGTCACACAGTGCGCTGGGGCGGTGGCAGCTGTACCCTGTGCTTAGCTGGACTCTTCCCCCTTGGCCAGCCTGGCGTCCAGGTTCTGCTCAGGGCACTCTGCTCAGTCTGGTTGGACACTCCCAGGCTCGCAGCACACACCAAGCTGGGGACAGCGCTGTCCCTGTCTCCCTTTGGCAGCAGCCTTTGCCTATCCCTGCCTACTCTGTTCAGGGTGCTGAGTGCCACGGCTGATGCCAGGGGGGAGTTTGCCATGCCAGACCCTGCCCCTACCTGTGCCTGAAGCAGTGGGCTTAGGGGGGACATGTCACATGGAGGCTGTGCATTGCTGTGCCACAGTGGTGGTCCTGCCCTCTGGGAACACCAGCTGTCTTCTGTCCAGAGCTTTGGAGGGAAGGGCTGAGGATGGATATTGCTGCAGGAGCCTTCAGCACTGATAATTATTTCTGGAAAAAGATGCCGTGTTCTGACTTAAATGCTGACACGGGACTCTGAACACGTGTAATCTGGCTGACAGATGGCAAAGTCATAGAGGTGTGATTTATGATACAGCACAGTAGCTGAACAACCTTCTCTGGTTGTCAGGAGACAATTCTTCCCGGTGCTGCGGTTGACGTTCCAATTGATTGCTTTTCCCACGTGTCCTCTTGGTGTGTGGGGACTGCCTTGGCAGGTGCCAGCTGTGTCTGCCGTGTCAGCCCTGGCTGTCAGCCCTGCTCTCCAGTGCTGAGCTGCTGCAGAGATGCTGCCTCTGAGGGAGGGCTGGCCAGGTGAGCCCGGACCTTGCCCGGATGGACCTGCAGCAGTGTTGTGCAGTGGCTGGGCTGGGGGAGCAGTGCTGGCCTTGTCCCCTCCTGTGGCTGGGATGAAGCTGGCTCAGGATGACAGTGGCACCTGGGGCTGCCTCCCCAGACCAGCACTTGTGGGGCTGAGTGTGTGGTCCTGGTGGGGGAAGGCACTGAAATCTTACTTGTCAGATAAGCACAAGGGGGAGGATGCTGACAACCACAGGGAGTCTGGCTTACCTGCATGCCCTCTCCATGCCTCAGTTTCCCTGCTTCTGCCTTAACATCCCTAACACTGATCCTTCTTAAGGGACATCTATTAATGTTTGGAAAGCACTTGGGAAGTAACGCTGTGGTCTCCACAGCATCCCCCTCTGTGTGCTGGGGGCTCACCCCTACTGCCACCTGCAGAAGCCCAGACCTGGCACAGTGCCCAGAGCTGTGGGAGCATCCCAGCCCTTGGCACAGCATCCTGGCCCTGGGAGCTCTCTGACCCCAGGGGACCGGGGCAGCTCAGCACAGGAGCTGGGAGGAGCTGACCCACCATCAGGGCCCTGGCAGAGCAGGTATGATTCATTCCCCTTCTGCAGCACGGTTTATGTAAAGCAGCTCTGTATAAATCGCCAGATGATCTGTAATGTGCTCCTGTCTTCTAATTAGTGATGCTTCTGCTGAAGCTTTGTGGTCTGGCAGAGGTGAGGGAGGCTGGTTCATGGCTGGATGAGTTGCTGACAGTTCTCAGGGGGGAGGTGTTAGGCTGTCAGAGCTGTCACAGCCATTCCTTTACCTGGCCTGTAGCAGCTGGAGGTGGTGGCCAGCAGGTCTGGGGGGTGAAATCAGCACCCCAAGGTTCTTGGTCAGCTTCTGACTCGTACATGGACTGGCTTGTCTGTCCTGCATCAGGCAGATGTGGGCAGCACTTGCCCTGGACTGGAGAGCATCCATCCCCTGTCTCCCTGTGCCTTCCCCTTGATGCCATGACTGGGGATTCACATGTTCCTGAGCACCCAGGTGGCTTCTCCAGCCCACCTTGCCCCCAGGACTAACTCTCCTTCATTCCTAGCCCTGATGACATATGGCACATTGCCCTGTTTTCATCCACCATCTCTTCTTGACAAATGCTGTTGGTGTTATTCAATTTGAAGGATGCAGTGCTGCTCCTGCCATGCTTGGGCAGGTGGATACATCCAGGTAAAACTCCTGGGTGTGTGATTGTCCCTGTGGTGGTCATTGCAAGGGCCATGTACTGGCACCACAGAGGCACTTCTGACAGGGGCTGCTGCCTTCCTGCATCTCTGCAGGGCACCTAGGATTTCCCAGCCCCTCATCCCTCAGGTTGGGAGGGGTGGCTGTAATGGTGCAGGGAGTGTGGTGGAGGTGGGGTCAGCACAGCAGACAGGGCAGGATTCTGCAGGCAGTCCCCAGATCTCAGGAGATAAACACCCACAGCATCCTTTCAGCTGGGGCTGGAGCCCTCATCCCTCCAGGGTGGCAGGAGCTCCTGCTGGGCAGGTGGGAAGGGGCAGGAACAGCCAAATGCCACTGGGGAGGTGCTATAGGGAGCCAGCAGCACCTGTTCCCACTACCCAGCCTCATTCCTGGGTCAGCCCTGCTCATCCTGGTGTGGACACCATGCCTGGGGCTGCTGCAGAGCTCTGGCTGTCGATGCCCACCTCTCACCCTCCCTAAATGGAATCTTCTCCTTTCCTGCTGAGCTCTGACACGAGATGAGAGGAGAGTGAGGTGGTGGGGACAGTGTTGGTGCCTGGCTCTGCTCTATGGGCACCAGGATCACTCCTCTTCATCGCCTCTTTCTCCGGCTGTGTGTGGGGGAAAGCTAGGCTTTGGGTTTCTTGTTGGGTTTCTTTTAAGGCGAACCTCATCCTTTACATCAAAGTAGGATTTTTTTCTCAAGAATGTAAAGAATTGCCCTGGAAGGTCTGAACAGCTCTTTGCCGGCAGGGACTGAAGAGACAAGAGTCCTCTCCAGAAAGCTGTCTCCACCCCAGCAACAGCAACAGCAATTCATAAGTTGAAAAATAAATCAATAACCAGTTAATGAATTGAAGATGTTTAAATTGTAGCAGGGAAAAAACTGTTAGCTGGTCAGGACTGGCCTAAGTACTGTGAGGAAAGGCAGGGAGCTCTCAGTTCTGAGAAATAGCTTCTCTTTTTCGCTTTCTTTGGTGGTATTTTGTTTGGTTGAGGCAGGAGAGGAGAGGAGAGGAGAGGAGAGGAGAGGAGAGGAGAGGAGAGGAGAGGAGAGGAGAGGAGAGGAGAGGAGAGGAGAGGAGAGGAGAGGAGAGGAGAGGAGAGGAGAGGAGAGGAGAGGAGAGGAGAGGAGAGGAGAGGAGAGGAGAGGAGAGGAGAGGAGAGGAGAGGAGAGGAGAGGATTTGTTTTAGCAATGTGTATAGGTTCCAAGTTCCTCCCCAACTCTGTCCTTCATCCCCTGGGACCTCTGTCAAATCCCTCCTGTCCCCTTCCCTGCCCAGCCTGGGGCTGGCTGAGCAGTGGGAGCAGGTTGTGCTGGCACATTAAAGGACAGGAGGCAGCAGCTGTGACACTGTGTGTGGCAGGGCTGGCACACAGCCCCAGTGCCTGGTCGTGTGCCTAAGTCTGGTGTCCCAGCTCCCCAGGCTTGTCCTGCCTTGCTCCCATGCTGGCAGCAGGGATAGGCTGTGCTGCCGTGCCCAGCCCCGGGCTGGGGGTGCCACCCTCAGCACAGGAGGCTCTGGGGGCTCCCAGAGGGAGGCAGAGGGCCAAGGGTCTCTGCAGGGCAGGTGCCTCCTCAGCCTGTGAGCCTGTGTGCCACTGGGCTTGGGGACAGGGCAGGTGTGCCCTGTGCCAGCAGCTGTCCCTGGGCAGGGCTGGCATGGACTGGGATGTGCAGCACGTTCCCCGAGCCTGTGGATGGAAGTGCTTTTCCCAGGTCCCAGGGCTGGGAGCGACGCTGGAGCACCCCACCTGGTGGGAAGGGGCTTTGTCAGCACAGACAGGTCCTTCAGTTGAATCCATTTGCTCCCACACATTTCTGTTTCTCTCTCCAAAACCTCTCCGCTGTGGGCTGATTCCCATGTCAGCCCTCCTCAGGGAAGCTGTGCTGGTTCTTGGGAGGCCGCAGGGGCTCCAGGGTTTCTCTGAAGGAGAGTGTGGCCTTTGATTCAGTCTGCTTTGGTTCTCTCCACTGATGAGTCCCTGGCTGTTTCTCCAGTGCTGGCTGTCACCTGTTGGAGTCTGGGGAGGAATGCACAGCCCGGGGAGGTGATTTTGCTGCACAGGGAGCAGGACCTGGCTCTCTCAGCCTGCCAGGCTGCAGCTCCAGTTTGGCTAGCAGGGATGTGTCCATGTGCTGGTCCTGGCCTGCTGAGCAATCCGAACATGCTGCTGCTCCTCCGCTTCCCACGCCCAGGGCTGGTGCCACTGCTCGCCCTCCTTTTACACCGAGCAGCTCCTGGTGCTGTGCCCCGGCCGTGCCCTGGGGCCAGGGCTGCCGTGCCATTAACGCCTTTCCTCTCCCCTCCCCAGGTCGGAGAGCAGCCTCGCTAGGTTTGCCCACCGCTTGTCGGTGAAGCAGAAGCAGGAGAAGAGAAGGAAAGCTGAGTATGGCTCGGCCGAGCTGTCTGCCTTCCGGCCCAGGTCTCTGAGCATTGAATGGTAAGAGCTGCAGGACAGGCCTGGGGGACAAAGCTTCTGCCTCTCCAGTCGCCCTCCTGTCCCCTTTTCCCACTGCTGCTGTGGTTGAAGCGATGTCCCATGGGACAACGACCCTCCAAACCCCTCCACCTGCTGCAGAGGCTCCCCCAAGGTATCAAAGGAGAACCATCCTCCAGCTGAAGGTCTGTCAGGGCTCATGTGGGTAAAGGGAGTGTCTGCTGAGCTGGGGCACACAGCCTGTGGCAACCCCCACCACTGCCCCCTTCCCTTCCCTTCCCTTCCCTTCCCTTCCCTTCCCTTCCCTTCCCTTCCCTTCCCTTCCCTTCCCTTCCCTTCCCTTCCCTTCCCTTCCCTTCCCTTCCCTTCCCTTCCCTTCCCTTCCCTTCCCTTCCCTTCCCTTCCCTTCCCTTCCCTTCCCTTCCCTTCCCTTCCCTTCCCTTCCCTTCCCTTCCCTTCCCTTCCCTTCCCTTCCCTTCCCTTCCCTTCCCTTCCCTTCCCTTCCCTTCCCTTCCCTTCCCTTCCCTTCCCTTCCCTTCCCTTCCCTTCCCCAGAGCTCCGGGCTCCCTGCCTGGCGCTGCTGCCCTGCCTGGGGCCCTGGTGGAGCACAGGTCCCCAGAGCTGTCCCCTGGGGCAGGGAGGCGTTCATCCCGGGCTTCTGAGCTCTGATGCAACAGTCTTGGAAGCAGATCACAGCCAGCCATCCCTGCGTTAGAGGCGACCTGCTAAGGATATTTAAAAGAGCTGCTGGAAATTGCATTGCTTTCTGCTTCCTTAGATGGATAAAGGAGGGTAAAACTTAAAAAAAGAAAAAAAAAAAAGAAAAGAAAAGAAAAAAAAATGCTTAGAAATTCCAAGAATGTAGAATTTGGTTTTCAATTTCCCTGCTTTTTTTGGAGATCTTTCTGGCAATTTTTGTGTGTTCTAACACTTCAGTGTGAGGCTGTGGAACGTTCCTCAAAGGTTTCCTTTATCTGTGAGGTTCCTTCAGCATCAAAGCTCACCAGGTATTAATGAACCAAAGAATTCAGGATATTTGGGGACAGACTGCTTTCTTCTCCACTTACACAACTTTCTTCCCTTTGCTAAGAGGAGGATATCATGAGGAAACCTGGTCTGCAATTACTCTCAATATCCCAAAGAGACTGAGAATGTGAATTTGTAATTTAGCAAATAGGGAAACAACCAAGAGCTTACTAAAAACAATCAGAGCTTGTGTTTATTCTTAACAAAGAAGCATGAGAAGCCAGCAAATCTCTTTTCTCCCTAAATGTGCCTTTGAAGCCCCTGGGTCCCAGTTTAGCCCTGTTGGGGGATATTTGTGGTACATTTTCCCCCACTCCACAGCGTTTTCCTGGGGGAAACCATCTGTCTTGCATTTGGCACAGCACCTTGTGCCGCGAGGACTCGCAGCAGTGGCAGACGATGCTCTTTTAGAGGGATTCTGTAAAGCAGCCTGGGAAGGAGCTCTGGCTGAGCCTTTGCCTTTGCCTTTGCTTTGCTGTGAGGCTGAGGGAGACAGCCCTGATGTCCCCATCCTGCAGGGACACAGGCACAGCCAGGCAGGACTCTCACCCTGTTCTGGGGTTTTATCCATGGCTTGGAGACATCTTGGGCTGGATCAGACATCACCCTGGCAGCCAGGATTGGGTGGGTCAGGCTGCTGGAGCTCAGGGGCTGGCAGGGCACAGAGGAGGGGTCACCCCAGAGGGTCACAATGATGAGGGGTGGCAGTGGGCTGAGGACCCTGGCCGCTGCCTGCTCCCATCCATCTCACGTGCACAGGGCCTCAGAGAGGCATTTGGAGATTTTTCCAGCCTTCTCTGCAGCCGTGACCTGCTAGGGGATGTCCTGGCCTTTTCCTTGGTGTGAAACAGCTTTTCTCTGTGTTCCCTGTACATCACCAGGGATCTCTGCTCCTCACAGCAGGATGAGCACCATCAGTTAGTGACTCCAAACCATCCTGGGCTGCAGGTGAGGCTGCTCCTCAGTGCTCTGGCTGATGGGAAACTTGGCTCATATCCTGCCAAATCTACAGATGCCTAATTTGTCTTTCAGAGCAAATACCTGCCCGCATCAAATCTGTCTGTATTTACATCCCAGGGTTCCCACTGCATTCTTTCACCTGCCTCTGTGCAGAGGTGAACACCCACACTGTGTGTGATGGGTTCAGCTCATCCCACATGGAAGAGCAATGGGCCATGTTTTCCCAAATCAGCAGCTTCTGAGAATCCTGCCCATCTTTACCTCAAGGCTTGAAGGCACAGGACAGCTTCTCAACCTGCTGTTGCCTGTTGCCAAGGAAGAGGTAGAAAAGCATGACATCATCTGTGCTCTTTGAAAAGCTGGGTGTCAGTCTGGGACAGGAATTAGAGTTTCCTGCTTGAAATTCCTACCGAAACATTGTCAGTACAACTCATCCCCACACAGGGCAAGCTGAGCCAGTTTTCCAGTGTTCCCAATTATTCAGATGCTCAGGTAGGGGTGGATGGAGCTGAGGTAGAGGAGAAGGAGCTGCACAGGGCCTGACACTGTGTTCCTGCACTGAGCACAGCCAGGTAGGACAGGACACAGATGCCTTCACCTCCACTTGGCCCTTGTCCAGTGCCAGGAGCCCTGGGCCAGGAGGTGCAGTTCCTTGCTGCCACAACGAGTGAGGGCTGGATGTGCTGTGCTGCTGCCGAGCCCAGGGATGCTCCCAAGGCAGGTCCCACATTGCGTGTGTCCACCAGAGCACATCTCTGTGGCTCAGGGGACACGCTGGTGGGCCGTGCTCCCCAGGCACAAGGCAGCTCTATTCCCATGGCACGTGTTCCTGTGCTGCACCATGGCCCTGCTCCCCAGCCCGGCCAGCAGCTAGCGAAGCCCTGTTAGTTCCACTTATTAAAAACAAAATTGCTGGGGGGAAGGGAGAGAAGGCACAGAAAAAGTGAAGTATTGAGAAAACACTTCTTGCATTCATACGTTGTTTGCTGAAATAAATACTTCATTATTAGGCCTTTTTTAGGGTATTTTTTTTAAAGCCAGCACCACAAAGTCCCCAGTGTTCGGGCCTGTGAATGTGCCGGATCACCTCAGCCCATGGCTCCCTGTGCTGGTGTCCTGCTGCTCAGAGGTGCTGGAGAGGAGCTTTCCCAGTCTTTGGGAGAAACCTGGGGGCTGCACATGTCTGGTTTTGCCCAGGTTTTCTGATACCCTTCTCCTCTCTGCTGGATGGTGTGTGCTGGGTCACCAAGGCAGCTTATGCTCCAAATGAGGCAAAAGTAACTTAGGCAAGGAAGGATTTGGGATTTTGTTTATTAAAGCTCTGCTTTCTGTGGTGTTTGGTCCTAGTCTAGCTCCCAAGCCTAAACAGCACAAGGCTACTAAAGCACTCTTGACTTGAAGCCCACCACATTCTGCTGGTGGGGGTGAAGAAGGTGAAAGCTGGTGATTCCCATGGAGTCCTGACAGTGTTCTACAGCAATGTCAAAGCTCCAATAATCCCTGTTCTCCCCACTTAGAGTGAGCAGAGGCCTTTTCTCCTCCAGTGTCTATTACCTGAGATATGCTCCACATATATCTTCCCTCTTAAGTGGGGCTTAATCCAATGGAAGGGCTGTGATCCCTGGTTTGCTCTTGTGTGAGCAGAGCTGGGAGCCTCTGTTCCCTCTTGCATCCTCTCAGCCCCATTGCTCATTGAGTTTCAGCTGTGCAGGTTTGTCCTTCTGAAATCCTTTTGTCCCTTCCTTTTCCTTTTTAGCTCTAGCTCTGGTTTTCTTTCTGCTTGTTCCTGGGTTTGGTTTCCCCCCACACGCCTTTTCCCATACTCACCACTTGTTCACTCTGATTTCCCTCTGTTTTCTCCTTCATTGCTTACTCGCTGCTTTTTCTCTCCGGGCTCCTCATGTTTTCCCTGTCAGAGAGCCTCCCTGTGCTCCGTGGTTGGAATAGCCTATTCCCATGGTGCCAGGAAAAATGCAGTACATTCCTGCCTCCCCCCATGCCCTTATCTCGGTTCTGCTCCTTGGCTGCCCACCACAAGGCTGAGCGTGCTGGCAGCAGCGCGTCAGTTCTTGGTGGCAGGCGGCTGCTGGGGGCTCAGCCCTGCCTGCAGCTCGTGTTCCTGCCTGGCCCTTGGCTCGGCACTGCATCCCATCCTCGCTGCCAAAAGCTGGGATGTCAGGGAGCTGCCTGCCCAGCGGCCACCATGCAGACACACAGGCCCAGGTGGAAGGTGCCAAGTGAGCAGGAGCCACCAGACATGGGAACCTCACTGGCACCATCGGGTTGGTGAAGGTGGCAGATGACTGCTGCTGCACTCTGCCTTGTGCTTTGGGTTTGGTTGTAAAGAAGATTTTTAAGAGAACTGTTTTCATGGAAATTATTTAAAGTGTAATTTTTCCCCTCTGAGTGGTCTTGAGTAGTGTGGAGGTTCTCCCTGTATGGCTGGCTATAGAATCCCTGGTGTGGAAGTGCCTCCCACATTGGTGGTGTCACTGCTGTGGGCAAGCAGCCAGGTGACCTGTCCCCATCCATGGGGTCCTCTTCTCCTGGTGGAGCTGCAGGGCTTGGAGGAAGTGCTGAGCTGCCGACTGATCCATCCCACTGTTCCTGATCCAGTGCATGGGACTGCTGCTGTTGCACAGCTCCCTGAGAACTGGTGCTGTTCCCACAGCTGTCCACAATCATCTGGGGCTGTCCCCAGGACTCTCTGTGTGACATTTGTCCCTTTGCCAAGTCAGCCAGCACAAAGTGAGTTGTCATCAACTTTTTGGGAGGGAAAGAGTAGCAGCACCATGAAGATGGTGGGCTCAGAGCTCCTGCAGGTTTCACAGCCCTACTCGAGCTGTCTCACTCCAGAAAAGTCTTGGAGCTCTTTCTCTTCCCAGACCAGAAAGCTCTTAGCCTGAGCAAGGGAAAACAAGGGAAATGAGGCCATGAGCCTTGCAGTGGAAAGGAAGGAATGCGAGAGCCTGGAAGCTGTGGGAGCATGTGGGAGCAAGGAGATGCTTTGGGCAGGCTGAGCTGTGGGCACCATGTTGGCAGCACTTTCTGTGGGGGAGCCAACCTTGGAGAGTGTCACCACCCCTATCCTGCAGTGCCAGCCAGGTGCCAGGTGACACACAGCCCGAGGTGACACACAGCCCGAGGTGACACACAGCCCGAGGTGACACACAGCCCCCAGCCCAGCACAGGTCCGAGGTGACACACAGGTCCGAGGTGACACACAGCCCCGAGGTGACACACAGCCCCCAGCCCAGCACAGCTCCGAGGTGACACACAGCCCGAGGTGGCACACAGCCCGAGGTGACACACAGCCCCCAGCCCAGCACAGCTCCGAGGTGACACACAGCCCGAGGTGACACACAGCCCGAGGTGACACACAGCTCCGAGGTGGCACACAGCCCGAGGTGACACACAGCCCCCAGCCCAGCACAGGTCCGACCGGGCCGGCGCGGTGCTGAAACGAAACGCGAAGCGCTTTGTCTCAACTGGGAGCACTTTAAGCCCTCGCTCGGGAACAATGGCCAAGCTATGGGGTCATTTGTTCTGGTATTTCAGCAGCTCCTCATGATTTATGGGATGTTTTGTTCTGCTGCTTGTCTTAGCTTCCCCCTCTCCACCCTCCCCCTCTCCATCCCTTCTCCATTTCAGCTCCTCCTCCCCCTGCTCCCAATTCCCCTAATAGCTGTGGAGCCTCTGTGCCTTATGAAGTCATGGTGTCGGTGACTTATTGAATTAGGCGGATGGGAGCTGGACTTCCACACTGCACCAGGCTCTGCCGGGGTGTCCGGGCTCCCGGGGAGCCGGGGCCCCTCGCCCGGGGCTCCGTGCAGCCGGAGTTTCCCCCGTGTGGCAGATGGACATTGCCATCAGCAGGATGCTGCACAGTTGGTTTAGAGGCAATAAATGTGGTCCAGAGAAGCTGCAGCCCCAGCAACAAAGAGGGCTCTGTCCGCAGAGACCCTCGAGTGCCAGGGGCTCTGCTGGCTCTCTTGGTGTGCCATCCTCTCCTCACCTCTGGGAGTGAGGTGGGTGCCATTAGGGAGCCCGGAGTTCCTGGTGTTGAGCTGCACGTGGGACAGTGTGGTTCAAGAGCTTGGTTGTGTCCCTAGCAGCCTGAGAATGGCCTTGGCCAGTGCCTCTGGATGTACTGGGAGAACAGGTGCTCACATCCCCCTCCCCAGAGCGGGAGGGACAGTGATTTAACAGTGACTGTGAAGGACATGCTGATGGGGGTGGGGAGGAGCGAGCCCTCCAAACATCCCTGAAAGTCAGATTAACCTCAGGAGAGCATTGCAAAGGAATAATTTACTTGAGAATGATCACTTTTTATCCTCATTTTCCGAGTTGCCTGCAGGCAGGCAGAGGCTGGAGGGCAACTGGTGGTCCTGGTGGGACTGCAGGCAGTCCTTAGCCTAGAGGCAGCTTTGGCAGAGGAGCCACAGTCCCTGCAGCTCCACTCCTGCTGCCTCATGCTGCCAGCAGGGAGCTGGGAGCATCCTGACCTACGGGTACAGATGGGAAAGGAGAGATCTTGTGCCTCCCCTCCTGGTGCCACAAGCCTCTGGGAGCCGTTTTCCTCCTCAGGAGAGGCAGCTCAGCTTGTGATTATGATGAGGCTGGAGAGGTTGGGAGCAGAGCGAGGCCTGGAGCCTCTCTGTGCTGCCACAGGCTCCAGCAGGTCCAGCACTCTCTTCTCCATTTGTTTCTCATGTCACTGCAGTGGGAGAAATTGAGTCCTTTGGGGAAGCAACAGAAGGAAAATGTCCAGGGAAGACTGATGTCCAGGTTCAGGGAAGACTGATGTCCAGGTTCAAGGAAGACTGTTGTCCAGGTTCTCCCTGTCTGGGACCAGAACCCTCAGCCAGATCTCTTCCTCTCTGAGATCACAGGCAACAAATAACATTTAAAAGACAAATATAAAATATTGTGCTGATTTGGTGCTGTGGCCATTTCCCTCTGCTGGTAGCTGATACCTCCATAAGATTATTTCTCAGTCCATTACCCTCAGCACACTTTAATTTCTCTCAAATAGCCTAATTGCCTGATTTGTTTTCTTTTATTGTCATCATCCCTCTGCCATTTCCCGTGGCCAGGATCTGCAAAGCAGGATATGTGCCTTGGTCCCTGCTGAAGAGTGTGGAAGATGCTTTTCATCCTGTAGGATCTCCATTGGTTCTTCTCCATGAACGTGTCTCTGCCTGGAAGGTGCCAGTGGATTTCCACAGCAAGCAGCCCAAGCCCCATGGATATACTGGGGGAATTTCAGAGATGGCACAATCCTTGGTATGAAAGGGAAACCTCATGGCTATCTAAATCTCAGTGCAAATCAAGCCTTTCCACACCACCTGGTATTCCCATGGAATCCCAGAATGGTTTGGGTGGGAAGAGACCTTAAAGCCCATCCCATTCCACCCCCTGCCATGGGCAGGGACACCTTCCACTGTCCCAGGGTGCTCCAAGCCCCATCCAGCCTGGCCTTAGACACATCCAGGGATCCAGGGGCAGCCACAGCTGCTCTGGGCATCCTATGCCAGGGCCTGCCCACCCTCCCAGGGAGCAATTCCTTCCCAAAATCCAGTGTAAACCTTTTGGTATGAAGCTGTTCCCCCTTACTCATCACTACATGGTGCCAGTGCACTGGATTTGGAAGGTCTTTGCTCTCCCAGTTCCCTTATCCAGCACACAAAAGTATCTCAGTATGTTTCTTTTAATGAGAATATCCATAATAGTCCTAGTTTCCTACTATTGGTCAGGTCTTCAGATCTCCAGCCATGACCTCCTTCTCCATGAGCCAGTTTGGACTTGGGGAAGGGCAGTGTGGAGGAGTTGTGTGTCTAGAGCAGCTCCAGCAAGGGCAGCAGCACACTCTAATTCTGGAATGCCAGGCTGCCTCCATCCCTGGGAGCAGAAGGGATCACTGGTCCTGCTGCTGATGCTTGTGGAGATGTTGGGCCAGGAAACAAAGGAGCATGGACATATCCAGATAGTCCTGACAGCTGGCATTTCCAAGGTATTCCAGTACTTTTAATCCTTCCTTGAGCAGTGGCAGTCACTGTTGGGCAAGTTTCCTCTGCTTTTAGTTTCCTCTGGCAGAGACAATTCTGCCTGCCAGGGCTTCAGACACCTCCTGTTTATCTTCCTGGAGAGTATCTCACAGTGCCAGGTTGATATTGGATCTACTGGCTTGGATGCTGGAAGGATGGGCAGCACTCTGTGGGGAGGCCAAATGGGAGGAAGGAGTCAGCCCAGGACACTGGGACAAGGAGGACCATGTCCTTGGATGTGCTGGGACTTCTTTCCGCCTTTGGTGGAGTCTTACTGCACACTAACTCTTCCCCATCCCTCATGCTCACCCTTCCTGTGTGGGCTGGATGCTTTTCAGGCAAGTTGTGAGCCCAAGTGGCCTCCACATCTGCTGAGCCTTATGCCTGGTGGAGGTCAGAGAGGGAAGTTATGTTCCCTTCCACACCTGACTTCCACATTTCCTCCCTTTCTCCTCAAAATTAAACTATTCATCCATCTACCCCAGCAGTTTCCTCCCCAGGGACATTCCTCTCCCTGTTTCCCTTTGCCTTTGTTGCCTTTATTTTTCTGCTAACAGGGAAGGCCAGACAGGGATGAAGATCATCTGCCACAAGGAGCTGTTGGGCAGTGTGGAGGAGAATTTTCCATGTAGGCAGTGCCAGATAGTGCAGATCTCACAGATTTCAGGCCAGGAAAAGGCAAGGATCCTGCCTGGCTTTGTCCAAGGTGGAACTGGACACTTGGCAGCAGCTGCCAGTGTCACTCTGAGAACTTGCATGTGGTCTTCACCTTGCCCACAGTGCAGAGATTCACCTGAGCCCTCGCCAGGTCTGCTCAGAGTCTGGTTTCCATCCAAGAAGTATCCCAACAGGGCCTGCCAGGGCTCATCAGGCAGTAACTGGGAGACAAATCTCCTGCCTGTGGTCAGGGAAGGGTTTTTACTAATGGCTTCATACAGTCACAGAATTGTGGAGTGGGCTTTGTTTTGCCTCCCCCTGCCCTGGAGAGGTCTGAGCTTTCCTGAGCTTTCAATCATAGAATCATGGAATGCTTTGAGTTGGAAGAGACCTTCATGATCACCTCATTCCAACCCCCTGCCATGGCAGGGACACCTTCCACTGTCCCAGGCTGCTCCAAGTCCCATCCAACCTGGCCTTGGGCACTGCCAGGGGTCCAGGGGCAGCCACAGCTGCTCTGGGCACCCTGTGCCAAGGCCTCACTTCCCTTGCGGGAAAGAAATATTTTCCAATGCTCAATGTAAACTTGCCCTCCTTCAGGCTAAAGCCATTCCCCCTTGTCCTATCACTGCCTGCCCTTCCAAAAATTGCCTCTACAGCCTTCCTGCAGGCTCCCTTTAGGCACTGGAAGGGGCTCTGAGGAACCCCAGGAGTCTTCTCCAGGCTGAACACTCCCACCTTTCTCAGTCTGTGTCCAGAGCAGAGGGGCTTCACCCCTTGGAGCATCTTCATGGCCTCCTCTGGATTTTCTTGTGTTGCATTCTTGACTTGCAGTAAAAAACTGGATTTTATGAGCTTTGAAAAATGAACATATGACATTAAATAGGGTTTGTTAAGCATGGCCGCAGAACAGCTGCTGAGATGAGCAGAGCTGTGAGGAACATCTCTTCTTGGTGTTATCAGGATGGGCTCTGGCCCGCTGCCCCAAAAGGAGCCACTGTCCCCTTGGGTGGGACTCTGCCTTGTTGAGCTGTGGTTTCCATGGAAACCCTGCAGGTTTCCGAGTGTGGGGTTGTTGAGGCCCCTGAGGGGGCAGGGACTCCAGGATGACCTGGCACCATGGTTACTCACCTCTTCCCCTGGCCTTGCTTCTCTTCTCCACCCCCAGACTCCACGTTTAAGGTCAGAACACAAACTGACTTACCAGAACTTCTGAGCTTCACTCACTGCAGAGGATTGGGGTACCTGTGGTACCTGTGGCTTCTCCTGGCCCACTGAGCAGCTGAGGACAAGAGCTGGCCCTCCTTGTCCCCCAGCTTCTCACTTTTTAAAAGGTGCATGGCAATGTTGACCTCCTTTTTCAGGCACTTTGGCATTCCTGCCATAGAGAGGGACAGGAACAAGATGGTCTTTCAGGTCCTTTCCAACCCGAACCATTCCAGGATCCTCTGATTCTATGACAGCTGCTGGTGAAGGAGCTGCTGCTGCTCTAGGGCTCCTGGCATCTGGGGTCTTGTGCTGGCCATGCCCCAGATCCATGGCTGACTTGTGGGTTTGCTCTGAGCTCCAGGCTGGGAGGTCAGCTTTTCCTGGTGGTCTTTGTACATCAGCTTGTGCTGTCACTGTAGCTAAGAGAGCACCAAGGTCAAGGTTTCTGTACTGGAAGTGGTGTCCAGAGAGGCAGAAACTTCTGCCCAGGGAGCACGTTCTAAAAAAAGTGTCTTTTTTTTATCCCCAGTGTTCTGATTCCTGAGCATCTTCACTGGGGAGGAGGAGGCAGTGACAGGAGCAGAGGTAATCTGAGGAGATCCAGGCAGGTATAATCTTAACCCAAATTCTTTTGGGTTTAAAGATGTCGCTGTGGCCAGGCCCTGGAGTTGTAGGGTGCTCACTCCTCCTGTGTGCTGGAGCCATCAGCCTCTTCAAGCCTGGCCTGAGTCAGAGGACACAAGTCCTGAAGGAGTGGCCCATCATTGGGGGACCAGACCCTGCTGTCCCATGCCAGGGAGCAGCCCCAAGGGCAGAGGCACCTGCTGAGGCTGGGCTGGATTGTGGTCCCGGGAGGGGTGCTCTGCCTCCGGATCGCCTTGGGAAGTGGGACTGGGCAAAGGCAAGGGTTTGCTGTGCAGGTTCTGACATGTGCCTTGTCCCTGCCAGTGCCTCCTCCTCCTGCTCCATCCTGTCTGCCCGAGCTGGGCTCCAGAGCCAAGTCCTGCTGTGCCCATGGGTCTGTATGGGCAGGGAATCTGGACTGGGTTTCCTGTGCCCTGAAATCCTGCAAAGCACCAGGCCAAATCCTGGGAAGCCAGAAGGCCACTTCTGAACACAGATAAGCTGCTGTGTTATTTAGTCAGTGCTCCTGCTTTCCCTGTCTGTGCCTGGTGTGCTGCTGCTATCCAGCTGGGCTCTGAGGAACTTCAGTGGTGAGCACACTCCTGGAGCGCCATGAGCCAGGAGGGGGAACTCCCAGTGGAATCCTGCCTGATTTCTTTGCAAGTGGAAGAAGGATTCTGCCAAGCGATTCCATCCTCCCAGCACAGTCCTGGCCCTGCTCTGCCCCGGTCATGAGCTCTGGAAGGCTTGTGTCAGACAGGAAAGTTTTGCTTGTGGAGCACAGCTCAAATCGGGTGAACTTCACATGAACTCGAAGTTTCTTTGGCTGTTTTCTTTCCTGATGATGCAGGCAGGTCAAGATCAGGATCAGGATCATGCACTGCACAGGGACCCAAGGCTGCCTTCCTTGTGCACCAGCACAATCACCTCATCCTTCTGAAGCACAGGGGCAGCTCCAATCTCTGCTCTGTGACCAGGGACAGGCCCATGGAATAGCTGGAGCTGTGCCAAGGGAGGGTTAGGTTGGATATCAGGAAAGGTTCTTCTCCCAGAGGGTGCTGGGCACTGCCGAGGCTTCCCAGGGAATGGGCACAGCGCCGAGGCTGCCACAGCTCCTGGAGTGTTTGGACAATGATCTCAGGCCTAGGGTGGGATTGTTGGTGTGTCCTGGGCAGGGCCATGGCTTGGGCTTGTGACCTTTGTGGGTCCCTTTCAGATCTGGCTGCTCCAGGATTCTGTAATTCTTGGTGTCCAGGCAGGACCAGCAGCAGACAGATGGAGCTGTTCCCGTGCTACACTGGGACTGTGCTGCTGTAACTTTTGCTCTATCTGGTCCCTGGGGATGGTGGACACACCATCGCAGCACCAGGGCTTTAGTGGCCTGCTCAGGGTCACCCAGATGGTCTGTGGGAGAGTTAAATCCCCCTGCTCGTGACGCTCTCCACACTTTACCTGGAGATCACTCTTGCTACTTCCCGTGTCTGCATTCTGACCACAGAAAAATCGCGGTAGTGGAGCCAGGGAGGCCCTCAGGGCTGAGGACGTGTTGAATCAGCGATGGGAAGGTGTGATTGCAGTGTGAGCCACCCGTGTGAACACAGGGACAAGCTGTGGCATCCTAGGCCAGCCATGTGGCAGGGCACAGTGGGGTTTTCCAGATCTGTGAGCATCCTGCTCCTGAGAAAGCTCTTGCAACACACGTGAAAAGAGGAGCATGGTGGGGAGAGCTGGGTGTCTGAGGAGCACCAGGGTATCCCCACCCCTCACCTCACTGCTCAGGGGATGAAGAGGGCGAGGAAGGAGGCAGCAGCACCCACCATGTGTTGAGGCCACCAGTTCTGGAGACGTTTTCCAGCCTCTTGGTGATGGAGGGGCCCAAGCTGGCTGTGTGTGGCTCAAAGGTCCTGCTTGGTGACAATCCCTGCTCACAATTACTGTGTGAGCAGGGATGTCCCAGGGGCTTTGGGAGATCTTGGGGGTGCTGTCTCCTCTTGCTCCCCTGCCACCTCCCGTCTCCAGGGCCACCTGCAGCTGTTGGCCCTGCCCCCTTGCTCCTTTGAGCTGCAGGGAAGTCATCCCTGTGAGCTGCATGGAGGGACAAAGAGGGCACCACAGCTTACCCTTGGAAGGGCTGTACAGCACTTCCCAGTGGAAGTTTGTTTGCTCTTACCTTTGCCTGGCTTTAACTGTTTGGGCGGGATTATTCCATGTTTTTCTGCCTCAGGCTGAACTTTCTCCTTTTTTTTTTCCTCTATTTTTCCCAATTTTCAGCCAAAGGTTGGGGGAAAATGGTAGCTTTGCCAATTTTTCTTTTTTTTTCCCCCTGTTGTCTCTTTGTTTGAGGGCTTCTGGTGTCTCCACTCTTTGAAAAAGAGACTTGAAATTTGGCAGGGATGATGCATTCCTGCTGGAAGTCAACATGGATTTGGTCAAATGGTTAGCCACTGGAAAGCGTGGCTGGGCATGCCTGAGGAGCTCTTCAGGGGCAGCTGCTGGTGTCTGCATTTGCAAAGGGACTCTGTGTCCTCCTGTCCCTTTCTCTAGGGACACCTCCTTGCCCAGACAAGTCCAGGTCAGGAGTGGTGGCTGAAGGAGCTGTTTCCAATTGAGAAGTCTCAAAAGCAGTTTAAGCAAGACAACATTGTCTTTGTCCCCATTTCCCATGCATTGCACTGGCTGTGGGTATCACCTGCCTCTCACCCTCAGCAGAGAGAAGGAGCAAAGCTCAGGCCAGCTTGGGCTGTGCCAAGTGAGGAGAGAAGCTGAGGAAACACTCCTGTCATGCCAGGCCTGGGAAAGGGTGTTTGTAGACCTGCCTGCCCTGGGTGAGCTCAGCAGCATCTCATCCGTGCATGGAGGGACAGAATCCCAGAACCATTACAGCTGGGAAGGACCTTCAAGGCCATCAAGTCCAGGCTGAGCAGGTCCTGGCAGCTGGAGATTTGACCTAGTGATCCCTAAGGTTTTCAAAGTTGCTTTTTTATATTTGAGTGGAAACTTGTTCTAATCGCTGTTCCAGGGGCTTTGGAAATTCCTCCACAGACTCCCTTATCTTCAGCTGGGGTTTCTCTACTTGATGGTACCTCAGAGCTTTCTGCAGAGGGAGGGATGACACATGAGCTGGGAAAGCTCTGGTCTGATGAAGGAGCAGGCAAGCCCCAGCTGGAAGGAGGCCCTGCTGGTGGTTACTGTCCCCAGTTAGTACAAGAGTGCTTGGGCACCTACAGGATGTTATCTAGCAAAATGGTGGAGAAAACTGGCTTCTCCTCTTGGGCCACAGGCTTTGGACCCTGACTCCATGGAGATGCTGTTGTAGTTGGGTGGCAGTGACCCAGCCCCTCTGGCGTTGCTCATGAGTTGGGTGGTGCTGGCATGAGACCAGCTCCAGGGCAAGGTGGTGGGGTGGTCAGAGAAGGTCCCGGTGGGTGCTGGGCAGGGAGCTGATCTGGAGCAAGCTGGGAGCAAATCCTAGTAGGAAGCTGTGCCAGGCAAAGGGTTTGTCAGGCTGGGACATGCTGGTCCAGGGAGAGCCCACTGGGGGTTGCTGTGGTTGGTAGCCGTGCCAGGGACAGTCTGTGGGCAGTGGCCGGCGTGCCCAGCACTGCTGGCTGGCTCCTGCTGTGTGCCTTCCAGCGGGAAGCGGGTTTCTGACTCCAGTAACATTTACCAGCTGGGAGCAGCTCTGGAGCTGGGTGTGTCATTTGTCTGCTCTTCCATTGTGACTTGGCCGATGTCTCCTCCTCCCTGCTGAGATCAGTGGCTGTGGGCTCCCTTTTGTAACCCCTATGGGTGCAGCTCTGGAAGTCTTCAGCCTGGTTTCGGTCAGAATGCTGGTCCCATCTGGCTGGATGTCCTGGGTGGGACAATGGAATGGAGGTGGGTTTCCACCAGAAGGAACATCCCAGTGATGGACTGGAGGACTGGGAAGTACAGGTGGGATGTAGGTGGCTGAGGATGAAGCCCAGCCATAGGCATGGGGAAGTGAGCTCAGGGGACCTCCAGAAGACCTTCTTGGGCCGTTTTTCTGCCATTTGATGGTTCTGGAGAGGATGTGGTTTCCGCCGGGAGGTGCATCCTGGTGGCACGTCCTTCCCGGTGGCACCAGGTGGCGCAGGCGGTTAAAGGATTTGGTTCTCTGCAGGTCTGGGTGCACAGGGATTGCCCCTCACTGCTGTGATGAGTCTGCAGGTCTCAGCCCCCAGCACGTGGAGCTGTGCCCCTGCACCAGGCCAGCCTCAGCCCCAGGGCGAGGCAGTGGGGAAGGGGCTCCCTGGAGCAGAACCAGGAGCTGGCTCAACCTCTGAACCGTAGTGGGGGGCCTGTGTGTGGACCCCACCGTGCCAGGAAAGGCACAGTGATGCAGAGGAACTGCACTCGGGGGAGAGCCCTGGTGGTGTCAGGGGAGTGAGGAGACACTGGAACATTATCCTGGGGTGAGGCCATGACAAAGGCCCTTGGCACAAGCTCAGGCTGTTGGGCACAGACAGGTGAGTGCTTCTTCCTGGCTCCTGGCAGGTCCTGGGCTCTTTGATGGGGTGCAGGTAGGTGGCAGCCAGCCCTCAGAGCAGCTGGGACGCTGCCATCCCAGCCCCCTTCCTTCTCCCATGGGAACAACCTCTGGCCCCATGGGCTCTGCCAGCCCCCTGCCCTGCTCCCTCCCCAGAAGTGTTTGCCAGGACCCAAGGAAGGGGAGGACCAGGCTTGGGTGAGTGTGACTTTACATCCCTTCTCACTCCTCCCAGCATGCCAGCTGTTCCCTGGGCATCTCCATGCTGAACATCTACCTCCTGCTCTTGTTGGATCCAAAGTGGGCCCCCGAGAGCCCACAGGGATACTTTTCCTCCCTTCTTTTGCCTTCAGTGATCTTTGATTTCAGTTGTCATATGACTCAGCTCCTGCATTTGATCCCCTGGAGCAGGGTTTGCATACATGCAGCTGTGGCAGGAGTGTTGCTTGTTCCTGGCAGGCCAGGCTGGGATAGGGTTTCCTCCTGACAGAGGGGCAGCGAGTCCCCATGGCTCATCTGCTTCCCCATGTGGAAGTCCCATTTCACCAGGGTGGTGTTAGTGGCTTGGAGGTGTCTCCTGGAGCTCTGCTGACCTGCTCCAGCATCTGGGCTTGTGAGATCCTGGCAGGATGGGAGTGGAGCAGAGCAGGTGCTCTCTGGTCCCTCTGTCTGCCCATCCCTACCTGCAAAGGTCTGGCTGGTTGCTGGTGCTAGAAGCATCAGGCACATTTGGGTGTGGGGCTGAGCACTGGTTCTGGCAGTAGGTGTGGGACACAGTCAGTGGAAGGTGACATCACACAGTTCCCATGAAGGGCAGCCTGGGCACTGACCTTTAGGTGCTGCCCTTTCTTGCTCTCTGTTCCCTGTGAGCAGCTCTGTCTGGAGCAGCTCCTGACTCAGCAAGGACCAGCCAGCAGTGGTGCTGAGCTCCCTCTGGGGTGCTGGGCTCCCTTTCTTAAGTGAGCACAAGTCACAAACCCCTGCAGCAGGCAGCTGGGAGCAGTGGTTTACAGAGTGCAGGGATTTGCTGGGCACAGATGTTGGTAGAACATGGGCTGTCAGGGGACAGGGGTTTGCAGGGGACAGGGATTTGCAGAGGTTTGCAGGGGCAGGAGTTCACAGGGAATAGAAGTTTGCAGAGGACAGGGATTTGCAGGGTGGCTGCGAGCTCCCACCGAGCCAGGCTCCAGGGCTGTGCGCTTGGCACCAGGGTTCTGGCTCTGTCTGCCTCCTCCCTGACAGTGCCAGGATTTTTGGGTGGTCACAGGGCTGTGATCACAACCAGCACTGCCTGTTGTGTTGTGGGTACCTGGCACCAGGCTGACCACACTGGGCTTCCCCAGGAACTTTGATCATGACTTGGGGCAGCTTGTCCTGCTCTGTCCTGTCTCCATCAGGTTCCAGTTAAAACCAAATGCATTCTCCAGCCTAAGCTACACAGCCGTTTGAGCCCTTCCAAAAATGAAACAAATACCCACGGACTGCAATTCGAATTGCAGCTCAATTAGGGCTTGTTCCCAATGCGATCATAAAACCTCCAGTACGAAAACAAACAACCCAACCAAACCACATCCAAGCCTGACAGCATCCTCTGGAATGCCTTTAAAATAACAAGGAGGGCAGAGGAAGATGAAAGCAGTGTGGCCAGTGGGAAGAAGGCTCTTTGGTCCTGAGGGGCAGCCTGGAGGTGGGCTGAGCAGGTGTGGGGCAGGGCAGTTTGGGGTGGGGAGAGCACAGGAGGTGACCGATGTGATGGGTGCCATGGAGACGTGGGCCAGTGTGGAAGCGATGAGCACGACAGAAATGGGGCAGCCTGGGGCCCAGGGCTGGGCTGTTCGCAGGGGGATTTCACAGGGCAGGGAAGAGGAAGATTTGGGGCGGTTTGGAGCGCGGTGGTTGTTCTCGGAGAGGCTTCGATGTGTGGCAGGGCGGGGGGAGCGCGGGGCCGGAGCCGGCCTGGAATGCGTGTCCGCGTAACCCTGGCTTGCTCCGCGTCCAGCCAGTCTGGTGCCGCGCTTCGGGTTTCACGGCGGGCTTTAAACCCGGCCATATTTAGCGTGAGCCTCGCCGGCCTGTCAGGGAGGGGAAGCCGCAGCACAACTAATAAAGAAAGCCAAACAAAAACAATGTAATTAAAGAGACTCAGCACTGTGTGTTCCCATAGCAAGAACATTTACCCAAGACTTCCTTGCTCAGATACTTAATGTCAAGCAGCAATTAAAGGCTGGCTTTGTGGCGAGGCAGCGAGCGAGGCTTGCCCTGGCCGGGAGACGGGAGCCCAGGGCTGGGCGGCCCGGTGCCTGTGCCGGCGGGGAGGTGCCCCAGGGACGTGTCACACAGGGATGCTGCATCCCGAGCAGCAGCTCCCGAAGCCCTCCAGGCAGAGATGCCCTCAGTCTGTACTGCACAGACCCACTCAGCTCCATCCCCACAAAAGTTTGGTAGCGCCAAAGCAGAAAAGTAGATTTTCTGTGGATTTTCTAGGTAAGAACCTCTGGGCAGGGTGCGGCAGCTCTGCTGGGTAAATTCTTGTGAAAACAGTAAAATCAGCAGAGCTGGGCTGGGCGTAGAAGCTTCCAGCATCTCCTTCCTGACGCAGATCTGTGGATGTGAGCCTCTGAAATGTTGAATTTCCTCCCGCAAGGGATGGTTTGGGGTGTCTGGAACCAGGCTGTGCCCACTAGTGCCCTGTTCACTGCAGTCCAAGGTGTTGGCAGCATCACCTGCCTTGGCTGGTGAGCCAGTTGTTGTGCCATGTCCCTCAGCACAGTCCCCAGGAAGAGGTACCCCTGCCCTGGCAGGAGGTGCTGCATGAGGTGTGTGTGCAGGAGGGTGCCCTGCCTGGCACGGCCAGGACAGTGGCACTTTGTGATGGCACCTGACAGCAGTCCTGCCCCTCATGGCAGATGTCACAGGGACACTGCAAATGAAAGTCTGATTTGGGCTACATTTTAACGGCCACTGAACCACAAGATCCTTCTGGTCTCACTTTTAAGCAGTGGTCAGGGGGTCTAATGAAAAAAATAAAGAAAAGCAAGAAGCGGCAGCATTGTTGTGTTGCAGCAGAGTTTGCTCAAGCGTCTCCACTCCCTTCCTCCCCAAAGGCACTGCTGGGCCTGCAGCAGTGGGGTGTTTTATGGGACACTGTCAGCAAGTGATCTACTTGGTTGGCTCCAGACCTCTCTCAGAGTCCTGAAGTCTCCATCGTTCCCAAATTCAGCCTGTGATTTAAGTGGGGGTGAGACATTTGGGCAGGCTCTTTTGTGCTGTGTCAGGGGCCTCAGGAGGACACTGCTGACCCCCAGCCAGCCCTGTGGTGTGGGATCTGGTGTGTCCAGCCTCTGTGAGTCCCTTCTGCCACAGCTGAGTGAGGACTGGACCCAGGGAGTGAGGAGGGGTCCTTGCCATGTGTTCCCAGTGCAAGTGTTTCCAAAGGATGCAAAAAACCTTCTGTTTTGGGGGGCAGCCTGTATGGCACAGGGGGAATGCTCGGAGGGGAAGTGCTCCAAGGGGGAATGCTGCTGTTCATCTCCTGGAGTGGTGCAGGGCACTGGGCACTGCTGGACATTGCAGATCTCACCCAGGATGTGCTTTTCATTTGGGTACCAAGCTGCTGGGAGTCAATTTTCCCCTCCAGAGGAAAGTTGTCCTCCCAACAGGAGGACAGGAGACAGGACAGAGCAGGACAAGCTGCGCCAGAGTGGGCTGTGTGTCCACGGGGGTGTTCTCTGCTGCCATGGGCCATGAGCTCCTTGGGCAGCACAGACACACCACGGGTGCCCTGCATGGGGACAGCAGGGACAATGTCCTGCCATTGGTGCTCAGGAAGTTCTGCATTTACCCAGGGGCCTGACATCACACTGAGCTCCTCCAAGCATTGGGGTCTAACAGCACTGGGCTTCTGGAGCTCCAACAAAAATGTCTGGCAGGAGAGCATCTATATAAGTTAGTTGTTATTGCTAAACAAAAGAGGCATGCTCGCTTCAGCTCCACTCAAAACAAAACCCAGCAGGTTTGCCAAGTGGGGAGAAAAAAGCTGGAGGAAACACAAACAAACAAAGAAACAAAGTCTGCTTTGGTGCCTTTCCCTGGACGCAGGTTTCAATAGGCAAGTGCATTTTCTAGGCACACGGATGTTTCCGTGGAGCAGGAGTGTTTTGCTCCGTGTCTGCATGGCCAGGTCACTGCACAGCACTGAAATGCCTTGGTGGTCTGCACAGCCCCGGGTTGGTAACTGCTGTGCCTGCTGCTCCATGAGCCCTGCTGCCTTGCAGGGATGCTGATCATGGCATTTGGTCCTAGTTCTGAGCGTGCTTTTTGGTGGGTTGTGAAATCCCACTCTTTGGAAGGGCTCCCCTACTTATGTTCAATTTTTAATCCAGCTTCTATTTTGCTAGTCATGAAAAATTGCTTATGCTTGGGCAAAAAGAGTGGAAAATGCAAACACGCCAGCAGCTCCTCTTCATGCTGGACACAGCACCTCTTGTCCCTGTCCCCATGGCTGTGGGGGAGCTGCTCTGAGTGTTGGTCTCTGTTGTAGTGTTGGTGTCCAAGTGTCCATGGCCACAGTTGTGAATTCTTGCTGCACAGGGGTGGGCACAGCCCTGGACGTGGGTCAGACCAAGTGTGCTCACCTGTGGAGAGACCGCTCACACTCAGATTTTTCTCTCAGGAAACACCTGTGTGCTGATCTTCCCACTTGATCTCATGGGATCATACAGCCCTGGAACAGCTCAGGTTGGAAGGGACCTGAAAGCCCATCCAGTTCCACCCCCTGCCATGGCAGGGACACCTCCCACTATCCCAGGTTGCTCCAAGCCCTGTCCAACCTGACCTTGACACTTCCAGGGATCCAGGGGCAGCCACAGCTGCTCTGGACACCCTGTGTCAGGGCCTGCCCACCCTCCCAGGGAACAATTCCTTCCCCATATCCCATCCAGCCCTGCCCTCTGGCAGTGGGAGCCATTCCCTGTGTCCTGTCCCTCCATGCCTTGTCCCCAGTCCCTCTGCAGCTCTCCTGGAGCCCCTTTAGGCCCTGGCAGGGGCTCTGAGGTGTCCCTGGAGCCTTCTCCTCTGCAGGTGAGCACCCCCAGCTCTGCCAGCCTGGCTCCAGAGTAGAGGGGCTTCAGTCTTAGAAGCATCTCTGTGGCCTCCTCTGGACTCACTTTTCTGTGCTGGGGGCCCAGATCTGGAGTAGCTCTGCAGGTGGGGTCTCACCTGAGATTTGCCCCCTTGCCCTGCTGCCCACGCTTGGGGCTGGTCACCTCTTGCTGTGAGCTCCCTGCTGGGGTGAGCTTGGCTGCATTGGGTTGTGTCCCCCTGATAACTGGTTTTTAGGCTGCTCCTGTCCTTTGCCTGTTCCATCCTTGAATACCCCTCTGGACTGAATTGGAGCATGGTTCAGGAGAGTATCCCTGGCATCTTTTGCTAACACACCACTGATATCCACGTGGCTGTGAGGCTTCAGCAAACTCTGCAAGGGCCCAGTCCCTCTTCAGCTCCCAATACCAGCCCTTGCTCTTTGAAAGCCATCAGCACCTTTCATCCCCTGTCTTTCAGGCTCCTTTTTTCTTGTGCACAGAACCCCGATGCCTCCTTGTTTGCTGCATGAGGCTGGGAATGGTGAGAGCAGCTCCCTGGTGTGCCAGCCACCCCCACTGACCCCAGGGAGGGAGTGCAGAGCTGAGCTCGTGTCAGCTGCTGTGCCTGGAGCCTGCCCTCTCACTGCCACCTCGGGCAGGCACCCGGGAGCTTTTCCTTCCCACAGCCAGCCCCGGAGCCTCGGGGTGGCAGGGAGGTCACTGCCCCAGCAGCGGCACTGCTGGCACATGGGCTGTTCCCAGCCAGGCTCCAGGTGCTGACAGGGCTGTGGGATGGCCACCGTGGCCCCCACCAGCCACATCATAGAGTCATGGACTCCTCTGGCTTGGAAGGGATCTTAATGATTGTTTATCTCATCCTACCCCTGCCATGGGCAAGGACACCTTCCACCATCCCAGGCTGCTCCAAGCCCCAGTGTCCTGGCCTTGGGCGCTGCCAAGGATCCAGAGGCAGCCACAGCCCCTCTGGGCACCCTGTGCTAGGGCCTGCCCACCCTCATGGTAAAAATTTTCTTCCTTTTGTCTGGCCTGGTGACCTGGGGCAGGGTGGTCATTCCCTGCCTGCCCAGGTACCCGCTGGGCTCGGGGTGGGCAGGGTTGTCCCAGCCCCCCCGGGCTCTGGGCTCTGTCGTGGGGCACAGCAGCCGTGTCTGTTAAGGACTGGTTCTCAGCCGGACACTTGGAGGGGCTACACCCTTCCACAAAATGCACTTAAAATCAAGGAATTACAACAACTATTAACACTTTTTACTAGGCCAAGATCTGCAGTGTTGCAAACATTAACTTTCAGAATACCATAAACCACGTTGTAAACTACCCAGTGGAATTGCTTGTGTTTGATGCTGGAGGAAGGGAAAAAAATGAAGATGCCTTACACTCATCCATTCTCATGCACTTTTAAAAGGAAAGAAAACCACCTCTATTGCATTGGTTTCCTGAGACAGAATCATAGTTAGAATCACTAAGGTTGGAAAAAACATTTAAGATCATCAAATCCAACAATTAACCCAGCACTGCCAAGGCCACCACTGAACAATGTCCCCAAGTGCCACATCCACACCGCTTTTAAATCCCTCAAGGGATGGTGACTCCACCACTGCCCAGCACAGCTGTGCCAGTGCCTGACCACCCTTTCAGGGAAGAAGTTTTCCTGATATCCAGTCTAAACCTCCCTTGGCACAGCTTGAGGCTGTTTCCCCTTGTCCTGTCCCTGTTCCCTGGGAGCGCAGCCCGACCCCCCCCGGCTGTCCCCTCCTGTGCTGTCCCCCTCCTGTGCAGAGCCAGAAGATCCCCCCTGAGCCTCCTTTTCTCCAGGTTGAGCCCCTTTCACAGCTCCCTCAACCCCTCCTGGGGCTCCAGACCCTTCTCCAGCTCCATTTCCTCCTCTGGACACTCTCCAGCCATGAGAGGCCCAGAACTGACCCCAGATGGATCTAGCAGCCCCAGCTCATCCTTCCACAGAACCTCAGCTTCTGCTATGGAGGGAGTCTTCTACTCCATAGAAGAGTTTTGCTGGTGTGAAGAGTTTGCTCTTCACACACAGAAGGAGTTTGCTGGTGTGTGGGTTTATGGCACTGCAAACCTGATGTCCACATCACCTCCCTGATGGTCACAAACACATCCCCCATGGCCAGAGAGCTGAACTGCTGGGGCAGGCAAAGCACCTGTCCTCTGCTTGCAGACTGTAGGACAATAATTAGTAACAAGAACCAATTGTGGCTGAGATAAATTTAGTTTAGCTGCACTGAGACTCTTCAGGCAGAGGAGGTGGGATCTCCTCCCACACCTCCCTGCAGGATGGGGCTTTGCCATGGGTGAGCTGGTGTTGGCTGGCTGGCCCCTGAGGGCAGGACATCTGCAGGTGTTGTTTTCAGCTATCAGTTGCTCCAGGGCAAAGTTTAGCTATAGATAAATCAAGACCATTTCACTGAGTCCAGATGACTCATACCCACAGGGCAGGAAACTCTTTTATCTTGGGGGCAGCTGGTTTAATATACATAGATGTTCACTCCTGAGCACTGAATAATTTCCATCTCTTTCATTCTCATTAAAAGCAAATCAGAGGAGGGAAAACAGTGAGAAAATTCTCTCTGTCCCTGTTTCTGCCATCTCTGAGAGATCTTCCTCCTAGCTATGCAGTCTGCCTGCACTGGGTCATTTGCTGTGTATTTTAATTGGCAGAACAAATGACTTTCTCTCCAAAGCACCTCTCCATTTTAAACCCTGATTCCGCAGGCACGAATGGAGCAGGGATCTGTTACAACAGGGTCTGCTCCAGCTTCCGTGGAGGGAAGAGCATTCCATGTGGGAGAGCATTGTTGCCTCCTTTGAAGAAGGGGAGCTGCAGTGGAATTCACACTTACACGTCTTGATGAGCCTGCTGAAAGAGCCACCTTCACCTCTGAGCAGCAGCTAGAGGTGGAGAGGAGAGAGGAGAACTTGGGCAGCAGGGAACTCTTAAACACAAGAGAAAGGGCAAGGTTTTGCTGGAGAGCCTCTCAAGTCACTTCTCTTTCCTAAATATACCAGGCAGTGCTTTGCATCTCAGGCTTCTCCTGAGGGACCTGCCTTCCTGTGTCTTCCTGTCAGAACAGCTCTGCCTGCTCGGGTACAGGTGGCTTTCCTCTCGTCTGCACAGCAGTGACAGCAGAGCTGTGCTGCCATTCCACCCCTGTTCCCTGCCCTCCGCAGAAGGCTGTGTGAGCTGTGTGCTGGCCCTTGGCATGAGGAGCCCTCAGCAGAGGCCGTGCCAGGAGCTGCTCCCTGTCCATGATGACATGTGGAGTGCAGAGGCTGAGGACACTGTGTCCAGAGCCAGGCAGATCCCAGAGACCGTAGGACTTGTTTTCTGCCCTTCCTTGCATTGTGCAGGCTCTCCCACCATGGTGACACACTCCTGGGTGCTGATCCCTTCCTCCCCACCAGAACCAGTAGGACTCTGCTGCTCAAAACTCACCCACTCCCATGGGGTTGCTCAGGGATATTTTGCCACCTCAAGTGACAAAACACCTATCTGCTTTTGCAAATGGGCCTTTGGTGGTGTGACTGGTGCTCAGTGTCTGATCCATGAAGCCCTGTGTTCAGATAATGTCCATTTCTGGAGCAACCCAGGGCAGCAACGTTACACTGTGGCTTGGGCCACATTGGAGCCCTCTAAATCCACAGGCTGCAGCTGATGAGATGAATGATTGCCAGGAGTCAACCTTCGCAGCACTTTCCACTCTTAAATATCACAGTAATAAAAGGTAAAATCATTAAAGTCCTTCTGCAGCCCCCTGTGCCTCATCTGAAATGAGGACGACAAAGGGCGCAGAGCGAGGGGTTATTAATATCCTGTCTCAGGATGATGGCTTTATAAACATCCTCACCACAGGCACAGACTCGCTGGGGTGTTCTGGCATGACCTTCAGCCAAATGCCATGCTTTTATCACACTTGATATTTAACCAATAAAGCAAGGGGAGGAAGACTTTGCCCCTAAATATCTGACCTTATACACAGGGGAATGGGGCCAAAACTGAGAGAAACTGTGTTAAGTGTACCATGCTAAATGCTCCTTAGACCTGATGCTCCTCTCTGGGACCTGTGCCAGAGCTCCAGCAAGAAGGGGATCAGATGTTTGACGCAGTGGAAACCCTCCATGCCACAGGGGATGATTCATGGGCAAAAGCCCCATATGGCAATAAGGCCACACTCACACAAAGCAGGGGATTTTGACTGGTGGCATGAGGTCTTGATGGAGCCAAGAGGGTCCTGGCTGCAGGGAAGGAAACAGCTCCCACTCTGGAGAGCCCCAGAAAAGACACCAGCTTTCCTTGTGACTTGTAGATCTTGAAAATAAAAATCAAAATCATGTCCCAATGGCAGTGCATTGGAACTAGATGGTCTTCAAGGTCCCTTCCAACCCAAACCAGTCAGTGATTCTGTAATCAGAGAGGAGAAAAGATTTTGTAGGTTAATGGATGGAAAAGGTAAGAAGCAACTGTGAAGCATGGATCTCTTGGTGAGCAGAAGACTGGGGTCACTGGTCCCCATCAGGACCTGGCATTGTCTGGATGCCCTTAGAAATGGCCCTTAATGTTCCCTGCTCCCACTTCACTTCCAGAGAGTGCCCTTTGCTGGAATAGCAACTCCGAAAAAAGTCATGTACCAAAAAGGGCTGAGGGATGGTGTTGAGTGCAGGACACGGGTTCCTGCAGAAGGGTGAGTGTGGAGAGGGTACACAAGGCTATCCCAGGCCAGTGGTGATGGACAGCGATCACCCAGCACGGGTCTGGAGGCTGCCAGGCCCTGCAGCCTCCGCTGCTGAGGGGCCGGGGCATCCCTGGATGGGACAGCCCATCTCTGTGGGAGCTGGATGGTGGAGACTGGGTGTGTGGACAGATTGCCCTGGTGGGATGGATCCAGACCAGCTGTAGAGCTGAGCAGCCTGAGTTTGCTTTGGGCATCCCAGCTTCTGTGTGGAAGGAAATGTCTTACCTGCAGGGATCATATGAGCCCCTTGGCACCCCTGCAGGGCCAGCAGCAGTGGTGGGGAGGAGGAACAGATCTACCACAGCAGAAAACAGATGGGTGAGGGCATTGCTGGCACTGGCATTCACCTTGCAGCCACTCATATTGGTGCTGCCTGGGAGTGCCCTGGGTCTCCGATTCCTGTCTTGGTCCTGACAACACAGATGAACCTCTGCCTTTCTGGCACATCCTCCATGCCTCATTTCCCTCCTGCTTTTTCCCAGGTCATCCTCCCCTAAAATGACGCAGCAGATGCGGGACCTGCAGCTGGCGCAGGCCAGGAAGCCACCGGGCCCTTCCTCACCAAACGCGGCCAAGAGGCTCTACCGAAACCTGTCCGGGAAATTCCGTGTCAACTACACCTCCTTCGACGAGGGCAGCCTGGTGGGACGGGGCGAGAAGGAGAAGCTGCGCAAGTCCTACCTGGTCAGTGCCTGCTGCCCCATCCAGATGGGGACAGAGGGTCCCTGTGTGCATGGTCTGGAACTTGGGTGGGAGCTTAAGTGAAGCTTAGCAAGTTCAGTTGGAGCTGGTCCAGGTGTTTGCTTGGCATCATCCAGATGTGTCTGCAAAGAGCTGATGCTGCCAAGGCCTTGGGGTGAGGGCACCCTCTCCCTGATTGGGTTCATGGGGGCTGGTGAGGGCCCAGGGTATGTGGTGGGATGGAGGAGGGTGCCCCATGCTCAGCCCAGCTGCATTTCTCCTTTCACCCAGTTCCAGAGCAATGCTGCACTCTTTGAGGCCGTGGAGCTGCAGGATCTTGACAGGGTGCAGGAGATGCTGAAGCACTACAGCCCTGAGGAGCTGGACCTCAACACTCCCAACAGCGAGGGGCTCCTGCCCCTGGACATCGCCATCATGACCAACAATGCTCCCATTGCCAGGGCCTTGCTGCAGGCGGGAGCGAAGGAGAGCCCACACTGTGAGTTGGGACAGGGAGTCGTGCCCATCACCTTGGGTCTCCAGCGTGGTGCAGTGGAGCACCACAGGCACTGGATGCAGAGGGGAGGTGATCACTGGGTGCTGGGGGACCGGTGCAGGCTGCAGCAGGGCTCAAGGGGAACCATGCACTCAAGTGGGCTCCAGGCCCAGGACATGGAGAGAGGATGGGGTCTCAGGGTGGGAATCCATTGCCAGCAGAGGCACAGCTTGCCCTAACCACCTTCTCCTCCCTTTCCTTCTGGGCCCGTGGGCACAGTTGTGAGCCTGGAAAGCCGCTCACTGCACCTCTCCACGCTGGTGCGGGAAGCGGAGCAGCGCGTCAACGAGCTGATGGCACAGGTGGTGAACGAGGCGCCCAACGCTGACTGCTCGGAGAAGGAGAAGCAGCTCAAGGCCTGGGAGTGGCGGTTCCGGCTTTACAAGCGCATGAAGGCAGGGTTTGAGCATGCCCGTGAGTGACTGCAGGAGGGCTGGGGGCTGTCCCTGTTCTGGGGGAAGGAGTGGGGCTGTGCATGGCACACACCCATCACCTGCACCCTGTGGCAGGACTTGCAGTGTGGGTGCGTGGAGGGGAGAACATGTTCCATCAGGGAATATGTCCCTGGGACCGGGGAGAGGCCCAAGAGGGACACAGGGAGGTTCAGAGTGACTGTCATCGCTGTAGCAGTCCCTGCATCTCTGTCCCCAGGAGTGCCAGATGCCCCCAGCAGCGTCCACCTCTCTGTGGCCAGCAGCTCCTCATTGCAGGTGACCTTCTGGGAGCCCCTGAGCGTCAACTCAGCTGTTGTCACCAAGTACAAAGGTAAGGACTGGGATCCCTGCAGCAGGGCAGGGTCACACAGCCACAGCAGGCGCCTTGCACCCCATGTCAACACAACAGAGCCATGGGCAGTGCTGCCAAGCCCCAGTCAGGCCACTTTTGTGCTGGAGAACAGAGGAAGCCATGGCTGCTGGACAGCCTGGCCACCACCCAAATGCTCTGAACTAGACCAAACATCATCCTGCACCAAGGCAAAACTTGGGGTGTCGCTTGTTGGCTGCCTCCTCATCCTGCACACTGGGAAGACTCACCCACTTAAACCAGATATTTTTGTCTTCTGGAAGAATTTCTTCCATCGCCCACTTCTGAGCCACCAATTAAATGTGCTGATCCCATCTTACGTGGCTTGGTGAGGACAGCAGCTCCCCATGACCTTCCCCCCACTATGAATCACCTTTTTTCCATGCCTGCACTGTGCTGCCTCCATCTCCTGTGCTGTCTGCAGTCCCCCTGCAGCTGCTGTCTGTGACATGCTGCCCCAGCCCTGGTGGCCTGTCCCCACCCCAGGGCTTCATGCCACCTTGGGGTCTCTCTCCTTGCAGTGGAGTGGAGCTGCTCCTCCACCTTCTCACCGCTGCTGGGAGAAGCCGTGATTGACAAGCTGAAGGACCTGCACTTCACCATCCAGGGGCTGGTGTCGGTGAGTGCCGGGGGTGCCCACAGCGGGCAAGGCACGGCAGGGAGAGCCCACAGCTGGGAAAAGCCACAGGCCATAGTGCAGCCCATGAGGAGGGGATCAGGCACTGCCACAGGCTGCCCAGGGCGGTGGTGGAGTCATCCTCCCTGGAAATGTTCAAAAGACATGTATTTGGTACTTGGGGACATGGTTTGGTGATGGCCTTGGCAGCGGTTGGACTCAGTGATCTTAGATGCCTTTTCCAACCTTAATGGTTCTTTGTTTCTGTGATCGTTCTGAGCAGCAACAATAGGATTGTGCCACGCTGTGTGCCATGGGCACAGCCTGGGCAGAGCCAAGAGTGTGGGGCTGGGAGAAGCATCTGTCTGTCCCCACATGGCTGCAGCCCCTGACAGTGGGGAATCTCCCTGCCAGGGTGCCTGGGGACTCTGCAGTGACAGGTAGAAGGGCCCATTCACCCAGCACTGATTTATTCTCCATCCCCCTCCCCACTCCTGTCTCCAGCCAGGCTCTTCCTGGGCAGTAAATCAGTGGCTCAGTCCTCTGCCACCTGCACAGTCCAACCCCTTGCCCCAGCCCCCATGTCACCAAGAGGGGGGACCAGCCCCATCTTCAGCTTTGGGAGCTCAGCAAGGTCATGGCTGGTTGTACTGTGGCTCCCTGCTGTTTTATCTTCCTGAGAACCACAAGAGCCATGCCTGGGCTGGCACCAGGGACACGGGGACTGCGGTGGGATGGAGCTCAGGATGGGAACACGGGCAGGTGCTGGGACACATGGGATCACCCTTAGCAGGGGTGGGCAGGCAGGGAACACTGATTTGAGGAGCAGAGAACCCCCTTGGTGAGGTGAGAGGGGCTTAGGCCCAGGAGTGCTGTCAGGGTGGGAGCAGCCCGCAGTGTGGCAGGAGGGGCTCAAGGGAAGCCTGGAGCAGCATCACTGCAAGAAACTGCTCCAAGCCCATCAGTCACACTCTCAGAGCTGCTTCAGAGGCTCCTGTCGCCTTCATGAGTGCCTGGAAGCCTGGCAACATCTGGCAGCTTGGCTGGGCTTTAATCAGAGGCTTTAATCACTGTCACTGTGCTACAAGCCATTGACAGTGCTGGGCCAGCTCCCTGTCTCCAGGGGCTGGATCCTTGCATGTCCCAGGGGATCACCAGCACCCCAATCCAGAGAAGCACTGAGTCTTTCAGGCTGGAGCATTTCTGGCAAGGGACATTTGCAATGTCCAGTCCTTCCTCTGTGGCCCCAAACCCAAGCAGCAGGGCCACAGGGAGTCTCTAGTGCTTCATAACAAGGACTTTGTACAGGAGGGAGGTGACCCGGGCCGTGGGCTCTTAGCTGAGTGCTCCTCATGGGGTACTGGAGCAGTGGGCTGGGGAAACCCTCCCTGCCTCAGCTGCCAGGCCGGGCGCGGTGGGGCGTGCTGAGTGTGCTGCTCTCCTTGCAGGGCACGGCGTACCACGTCCGCGTGTCTGCCTACAACATGAAGGGCTGGGGTCCCCCGCAAGCCTCCGTGCCCCCCTTCGCCATCCCTTCCAGTGAGTACCCCTGGGAACACTCCCATGGCAGCCAGCACAGGGCAGGGGGACAGGACAGCTCCCTGTGCCATCCAGGGGTCCCTGTCACTGCAGGGATGGGAGTGAGTGGACCCAGGGGCAGAGGCAGAGTTTGGAATCTCAGGCCAGGCAGGGAGGCTGTGCCTGGGGGTCTGGGATGCTGCCTGCAGCCAACAGGTGCCTTGCCAAGCAGTGAGTTTTCAGCCTTGAATTACCCTTGCCACCTGGGCTAGGCTGAGCCTTTTCAGGCTACCTGGATCAGCTCATCCCGTGGAGGGAGCTAGGAGGTGGCCAAGAGCCAGGACTCAGAGTGGTCCTGGGTGGCAGTGGCTTCCCCCTCTGTGCCACCACATGGGCCCTCCCATCCAGCCCAGACCCAAGGACCTGCATTCCCTGGCATGGAGCTGGGATGGGGTCATGCGCCCCAACAGAGACCAGCTCTGGCCTGTCAGCACTCTCCTCCCCATGCTGGCCCCAAGAAAAGTGTCAGGAAACAGCCACCCAATGTCACACAAGGCACCCCAGGGGGCTGGCTGGAGAAGGGCCAGGAGGACTGAGCTAGAAGGAGCAACCCAAAGGTGAAGTTCAGGACTGAGGGAGCTCCAGAATGGCCTCTGCCACTTGTTACCAGTCCCAAAACAGGTGCCTGTGTGGTGTCCCATGGCACTGGTGCTGTAAATGAGTCAGGAGCAGCCCCACAGGAGGCTGAGCTTATCCCAAGGATCAGGCCATGGAAGCACATCCTGTCCCACCAGGCTGCAGGGAGCAGGGAGGGCACTGGGAACAGGTGGAGGTGAACAGTAATGGCTCAGAGATGTGCAGCACCATGCACAGCTCTGGCTGCAGATCCACAGAGAACTGAAATCACCAAAAATCCATTTGCATGTCTAGGAATGAACACAGCAAGGGCACAGCAGTCTAGTACCGTGCTTTATCTTGTCCCTGTCGTGTTTGCACCCACTTTAAAGCCCATTTGCCACCTCACACAGGTTACATTCCCTGTGACCAAGATCCAGGTGGCATCAGTTCAGTGTGGCTGAAGTGAATCAGACAGGAGTGGGGTTTATTTATTTTTATTGCCAGTAATATTTCTCCCTTCAGTAGAGATCCCTCCCTGGCCCAGCAGAATATAGTCAGGCACCTCCCTGGGTGTTTTTAAAGCTACTAAAAATAGCGGCAAGTTCTAGCCAAAGTTAACAGAGCTGAACTTTCCATGGAAAACAGCAGCAGGCAGGACGTGGGGTGTTTAAAGCAATTAATATAAAGTTGAGGGAGAAGAGCCGGCAGGTCCCCAGCCCTGCTCAGGACCCTGCTGCCATCCCACAGTGGGTGGAGCTGGCGGGAGTTTATTTATGTGTTTGTCGAGGTAAGCCCGGCTTCCAGTGCTCATCTGGAGTAACTGGGGAAGACCTGAAGGAAGAGACTGGAAAGAATTTTATTTTTTAAGGCCAGAGAAGTGTAGCAGCAACAGACAGAACCTTGTTCCTTCCCCCTGGTGTGTCCCTGCCATGCTGTGGGGAGGCCGGTGGCCACGGGGTGAGGTGCAAAGCTGGGTGTTCCTGGGAAGAGTGGCACAAAGCTGGGGATCTCCCAGCACACCCAGAAGTGCCCAGCGCCCACAGCCGCTGCCATGCTGTGGGAGGAGGGGCTGGGAACCCCTGTTGCCCCAGGCAGAGGGTGCTGGGGTGATGCTGGTGTGTCCCCACAGACTGGCGGGAGTATGACGGCCGGGCGCCGCGGCGGAAGGGGCAGGCTGAAGCTCTGGACCATCTCCTGGGCCAGGTGAAGACCGTCCACCAGCACTGCATTTGCCATGGTGAGCCCACAGCACAGTGCTCCGGGGAGGCTGAGGCGGGGGCAGCTGAGTCCCCAGGGTTGTGGTGTGATCCACAGAGCTGGGATGGTGCAGGAATAGGTCTGTGCCATGGATGTGAAGAGCAGGGAGACAGCTCAGGCACTGGAGACCTCAGCAGAGCCTTCTCAATGGGCTGGTATCAGCTCTTCATCTCCTGCTGCAGCATCCTCTGCTCTCTGCTTCACAGAGCCCTGCAAGAACCAGCCCCAGAGCAGAAAGCATTCGGTCTCCAAGAGCCTCAAGCACCTCTTCCACCCTGGCAGCAAGTTTCTCAAGACACTGAAGCGGTGAGAGGCTGGTGCACGGGGATGGTGAGAGCCGCTGGCCCAGCAGGGACACAGAGCTGCCCATCCTGAGAGCTGTGCCTACAATTGGGGGCTGGGCGTGCTCAGGGCAGGGTCTGCACTGGGAGTGAACTGGTGGTGTCAGTGGAGATGAGTCCCATGGTCCAGAGATCAGAGATTCTCTTGGTGTCTCTATTTGCACTGGCCAAGCTGTGCTGGTGCCCAGATCCCTGCATCACCTGTGGGGCTCACCTGGCACTCCACCTTGTCCAGACCCAGAGTGTCCCCTGGCCCATCTCTGTCCCATGTGCTGCAGGGTCATGGGCTGTGGTATCTGCTGGGACACGTTGGGTTCCTGTTCCTGCTCCCATACCAGCCACAAGCCTCTTCTGCCACGGGCTGTTGGAGAGAAGTGGGGACCTGGGGCAGGGCATCTCCTCTTCTCTCAGGAAAGAGACCCTTTGGGAGATGGAGCTGGCAGCTGGGGGTGGCACTGAAGTCTGTCTTCTCTCCCGTGCAGGGGCCTCTACCTGACAGCCATCTTCTACAAAGATGACAACATCCTGGTGACTCACGAAGACCAGATCCCCGTGGTGGAGATTGATGACACCTACTCCTGCCTGCTCATGCAGGATTTCCTCTGGCTCACCAAGGTGGGTGGCTGAGGGCAGAGGAGGACCGGGAGTACCCTGTGCTTGGGCAGAGGGCCAGGAGTACCAAGGTGACCCAGGCAGGCATCAGGCAACACTTCTGCCCCTCCAGCCCAGACACTGGGGCTTGGTAGTGCAGGCAGCCCGTGGACTTGCTTCTTGCTGAGGTTCAGCATGGACCAGGAAACTTCCAGGGAATGGCATTTCATCCCAACCCATGGAAGCCCAAAGATGGGTGACAGATCAGAGCCACTGGGCAGGCTATGTGCCAGGGTGGGTGGGCACTGTCTCTCACAGGGATGTCAGTGGCTGTTGAGCTGCTTCTCCTCAGCATCCTGCCATGGCACCTCTGCCTCTGCTCTAGGATGCACAGGGAGCTGCTGCCAGCTCCCCCGATGTCAGCAGACTTAGGGAAAGGGCATGTGAGCAGCTCAGAACCAAAATAATTTGCTGGTTGATCCTTATCTATGGATGTAGAGTGCTTTCTTCTCCCTCCCCACCTTGGCCACCTTGTATTCAAGCTTAAGGTTTCAGTCCTAGATGAAGATGGATGTCTGAGTGGACATGGCTCAGGGCTGCCCTCGGGTGCAGGCTCTGGAGGCATCTCAGTGCCTGTGGCACAGGGATTTGTTTGCACCCCTGCTGAGAGGTGCTCTATGCCCATGCACATTGCTAACCCAACTCAGAGAGCCGAACGATTTCCCCAAAACCCCCTGGTGTGACCCAGCTGCAGCAGCAGTGACACTCTGTGGTGTGTGCAGGTGTCATGCATGGGTGACACTCTGTGGTGTGTGCAGGTGTCGTGCATGGGTGACACTCTGTGGTGTGTGCAGGTGTCATGCATGGGTGACACTGTGGTGTGTGCAGGTGTCATGCATGGGTGACACTCTGTGGTGTGTGCAGGTGTCGTGTATGTGGGACGAGATCCTGTGGCTGCGGCAGTGTGTCACCGTGTCCCAGTCCTCCTGCTCCTGCATCCTGCAGACACGCTTCAAGATGCTGCTGGCCATCTCGCAGATGCAGGTGAGGGTCAGCCTAGGGGGGAACAAACACTTTAATGGGATGCTGGAGGCTGAGCTCCCTTGGGAGCAGCATGCAGATGTACCACAGCTGGGATAAACCCAGGATCTGCTGGCCACGACTGTGTGTCCCTGCCTCGTCCCCCTGGCGGGACTCCAGCTATGGGACAGTGAGCTGCCAGGTGTCATGGCAGTCTCCTGCAGAGGGGCTGAGGACCATCAGGGTGCTTTTCTGAGCAGACTGGTTTCCAGCAGGCAGCTGCAGGCACATCCCAGCTGCCCAGACTCACCGTGCCTTCAGGAAGTCCCCTGACCCTCTGCTTCCTTTTGCCTTCCCACCCTGTCACACAGGGGCTGCTAGGCATCCAGGACCTGGGGCAGGTCTTCTTTGAGCCCATCAAAGATAAACAGGGCAACATCCTCATCGTCACCCTGAAGGAGGTGAAGACCAACCAGACCTTTGAGAGTGTCCGCTGGGTGCCCATCTGCAAGCTGCAGAGCAGCCGCAAGTCCGTGTCCTCCCCCGAGGAGCCCACTGCTCTGGACACGCTGCTCATCTCCCTCCAGGTGTGTGCTGGGGCAGGGATGGCAGTGGGCTCCCCTGGGAAGCACCAGTGCTCCCTGCTCCTCCTTGGCCTGGAAAGGTAACACCAGAGGGGCAGCAGAGCCCAGCCAACCCAAAAATCCTCTTGTTTCAAGGGGAGGCATCAAGCTGATGCCAGATTCAACCTGGGAGCACCAGGTTGTCTTCCTGTGCCACTCTTCTCTAGCTGGACTGGCTGTGCTACAAGCATCAGCACAAGCCCTGCTGTGAGGACTTGCTTGGTGCAGCAGTGCCTTTGTTCCCAGGACAAGCTGGCTTATCACCAGCGGAGCAGCCACGCCCTCTCCCCGGGCCTCTACCTGGGCTACTTGAAGCTGTGCAGTGCCGTGGATCAGATCCGAGTGCTGGTGCCAGAGCAGCTCCCCAACATCCTGTGTCACGTCAAGATCCGCTCCAACCCCAACATCTCCAGGTGGGATTTGTAGGGCTGCTCAGCCAGGGCAGCCAGGCTGCTCTGTCCCACCCAGGCTAACAGCATCCATCACCTCCTGCTTCAGCAGCAGCATAATATTCCCTCCTATCCCTGCCATGCACTCAGGCATCCTCTCAGGCACAGGGAGGGGTTGTTAGGGTGTCTTGTGTGGGGTCAGGGCTGAACTAGACAATCCTTGTGGGTCCCATCCAGCTCAGCATATTCTGTGATTCTGATTCAGCCTAGAGCAAACCAAGTTTCCTCTCTACCTCCACCTCTCCCAAACCTCTGGGGATGTTGCATTGTCTGGGAGAGGAACAGCCAAGCAAACACAGCTCTCAGAGAAATTGTGTCCATGTCCACCCAAACTGCTCCCTCCTTCACTTGTCTGTCTCTGGCCTTCTGCAGGGAGGAGTGGGAGTGGCTGCAGAAGATGGCCAGCGTGGAGGAACCTGTTCCCACAGAGCCAGAGACTGACAGGTCCCAGAACCCCTTCTTTCAGGAGCTCCAAGTGGCCATCAAGGAGCTGATGACCCTGGTGAACATCCCATTGCAAGAGGTAGAGGCAGGAGCCAAGGTCTGGGCAGAGGGAGGGGATGGGGCTGTGAGCACAGTGCTGGTGATTGCAGCAGGTGGGGAACTACATGTCTGACCCTCCTTGTGAGGCTGGAGCACCCAGATTTTAGTGCTGTGCAAAAAAAAGGTGAGTGCTGAGTCTGCCCTGTCCAGGGACAGTGTCCACAGGAGCAGTTTGTCCTTCCCACACTATAACAAATCTGGGTTTGTTACTGCTGCCAGTGGTTTGGTCCTGGGCAGCACGAGACCAGCTCAACTCTATGCCTCCAAAGCAGGCTGGTCCCTGGCCAGTACTGGGCTGGAGCTGCAGCCCCTGGGGCCAGACTGCATGGGGAGAAACCTTCTTCCACCATGCCAAGTATCTGCTGGGAAGCATTCCAGCAGCCCCAATGACAGGTATGTGCTTCTGGCTGGGCAGCTGGGAGGGCACCTCCCTGCTCATCACTGGTGGCACGTTTTCAACACCCTGCCACGTTGAATTTGACCAGAAGTTTTGAAACTTTTAGGAAAAATTAGAGAAGAAGTGATGAGATTATAAAGATTATGCCAGAAGCAAGAAGTCTCTGGTTGTGTGCTGAAGCTGCAGTGTCCCTGGCTGCAAGTGGTCCCTGGGGACTACTCCATGCATGAGGACTGGGCAGAGGCCCCACCAGGTGATGTGTGCAGCTGTTACCTGCACTGTCTTCTTCCAGGCCAAAGACTTCCGTCTGTACAGCCAAGAGGTGCTGGACTTTGGGGATCAGGTCTCCTTCCTGCTGCTGCTGCCTCCATCAGATGACGTCTGCACTGCTCCAGGCCAGAACAACCCCTATACCCCTCGCTCTGGCTTCCTCACACTGCCACTGCAGATCTTCGAGCTGGGTGAGGAGAGGGAATGCCAAAACCCAGCTCTGCTGGTCCCCTTGTCCTCTGAGGCCTCCTGAGCTGGGCTGGGCAGTGGGGTGCCTAGAGTTCCCTCACTCCCTGGGGAGAAGGGATGGAGGGGTGTACTGAGGGCTGTCCAGGTGGACTAATGTGTGGCCTCCTCGTCTTGGGTGATAGGGAGGAGGCTGTAGGGCATCCACAGCATGGGACCTCATGTTTTTCATCCCCCCTTCTCTTGTTTCCTCTCCCAGTCCACTTCTTCACGTACAACCGGGAGTTCATCACACAGTACTGCCAGGTGTCCGCCCTGCTGGAGCTGGAGTCACTCCTCTCCCAGCAGAGCCTCAGGGAGGCTTTCTCTGATGCCGAGCTCTCCACTGCCAAGCAGAGGCACCAGCAGGTTCAGGACTACATCCAGGTATGGGGTGGGAGGAGGCCCTGACCTGCTAGGACTCAGGCAGCAGGATTTGCATCTGGGCTGTTCCCTGGTCTTGGTGGCCTCGGGGGATTTCTCTAATGTGGCTGATGGGCAGCAGCAGGCTGGTCTTTCTTAGATTCATGGAACGGTTTGGGTTGGAACAGATACTAAACCTCATCCAGTTCCACTATCCCAGATTGCTCCAAGCCATGTCCAGCCTGGCCTTAGACACTTCCAGGGATCCAGGGGCAGCCACAGCTGCTCTGGGCACCCTGTGCCAGGCCCTGCCCACCCTCCCAGGGAACAGTTCCTTCCCAATCTAACCCTGCCCTCTGGCAGTGGGAAGCAATTCACCCTTGTCCTGTCCATCCAGGTCCTTGTCCCATCCCTCCATGCCTTGTCCCCAGTCCCTCTCCACCTCTCCTGGAGCCCCTTTAGGCACTGGAAGGGGCTCTGAGGTGTCCCTGGAGCCTCCTCTTCTCCAGGCTGCAGTTGCTTTATCGAGCAACTTCTTACTTACAATGATCACATTAAAAATCCCAAGGAAAGTGCACATGCCCTTCTTGCTAGAAAAAGGCCTGCAAGTGCATTTTAGGATGGACTTGCAAAAGAGCACCCCACACTACCCCTGTCCCCAGCATGCCTGCTGAACCAGCAGCTGCATCCTCCTCCTACCTGAGAACACTTTCTTTGCATTTCCCAGCTCAAGGATTCCCCCAGAGCTCTGGGTAGAGGTGTGTGTACAGACTCACTCACGTGTTTTGCCATGGGACTTTCTTGTTGCTGTTGTTTGCTGTGTGAAAGGGCTCCTCCATTTCCTCTGTTGGCAGCAAATGGAGGAGATCTGGCGAGAGATGCGCTGGATCATGGATGTCCTGCAGCACGCCCGCTACAAGCAGCCCTCCTGTGGCATCTCTCTCAGTGGCTTCCTCAGCGAGGCCGGGGGGGCAGCCAAGGAGAAAACCCGATCCTCCTCATCCCACCTTGACTACCTTCCATCCCCAGTGCTCTCACCAGAGACCAGCCGCAAGCTCAACTCCGGTACGGACCCGGCGGAGCCGAGCTCCTGCCTGCTGGGCTCGGGGGCTGCCCGCGCTCGGGGGCTGGGGGTGGCTGTGCCCGAGGTGCCAGCAGGGCTGGGCCGGGTGCGTGCGGGACCGTCGGTGTCAGCCGGGCCAGGACCGCCCTGCCCGTGCCGTGGCGAGCGCAGCTCAGGTGTGTGACAAGGGCTAAAACCTCAGGGGCTTCCCTGGATTCCTCCTCAGCGGGGGATTCCACACTCAGGCTGAGCCGCTCGTTGCTTCTCTCACCCCTAGCGGACTCGCACGGCCTGTCGGACGAGGAAGGCTCCTCGGAGGTGTTCCTGGCCACCGACAGTGACTACGACTCCAGCCGGGCGCAGAGCCCGAAGGAGCTGGACCTGGTGTGCTCCACCTCGGGGCCCGAGTGCTGCGGCCGGAGGGTGGCCCGCAGCCTGCGGGACAGTGCCCCGGACGTCCTGCAGAGCCACGAGCTCAAGACCGCACCGCCAGTGCCGCCACCGCCCGAGGAGCCGCGGCCACCGGCCAAGCTCTACGACAGTGACTTTGTCCTGCCCAGCCGGCAGATCGAGCTGCTGCGCATCACGGAGAAGCGACAGGCGTACTGCGTTCGGACCAGCAGCCTGGACTTCCCCAAGCCCCACTGCCCCGCCCCGAGGAAGTCGTGCCCCGGCTCCGTGGACAGCTCCCCGGCCGAGAGCCGGACCGCGGGCCGCTGCGGGCAGCGCGGGCTGGGCGCTGGCTCCACGCCCGGCTCCGAGCCCGTCTGCCGGACGCGCTCGGATGAGTGGACTCAGGACTTGCCAGAGCAGCAGCCAGAGCAGCCCGGGGGCTTGGCCGAGCAAGGGAAGAAGCCGGGCTCTGTCACCTTGAGGGTCTGCCCTCAGTACGAAACGGGACTCTCCAAAGACACCAGTGTCAAGGTACCGGAGCCTGTAACGCGTGGCGGAGCGGCTCTGCCGTGCCCGGAGGGACAGGGCTGGCAGGATGGGACAGAGGCAGCAGGGCTCGTGTGCCCCACACCCGGCACTGCCCTCCCCATCCTCCACCGTCCCAGGGGTGAGGTCCCCTGGAGACTCGCAGCACTCCTGCCCTGACTCCCTCTGTCCCTGCTGCAGATGAGGCTTCTGGTAGGACAGGGTGTCTGCAGGAGCGATGCCTGCTGCTGGACAAGGAGTGAGCCAGGGCCACGTGTAGTGCATTTTGGGGACAAGGTGGTGGGGCTGAAGTTCAGCTCTTGGTCTGTGGTTCAGCAGGTGACAGTAGGTTGGTGCCACCCAGTGTGAGCAGGCAGAGCAAAGGACACTTTTTTGGTGGGGTTTTTTTGGGTTGTTTTTTTGTTTGCTTGTTTCTTTGTTTTGGGGGGGTTGGGGTTGTTTTGGTTTTCTTTTTTGGGGGGGTGGGGTTGGGGTTTTTTGTTTTGTTTAAAATAAAGAGAGAAGAAAAACCTGACTCTTCTAACAGGGGGAAAAAAGCCAAAATAGCAGATGAGTGTATTAGCAGAAATCCAAATCTTCCTTGATATATCTGAGCTACCGATATAATAACTGAATCCATTATTTAAGATGATGTGCATGCCATCTCGTTGCCATGTCCTGGTGTTCAAACACATCATCCTTCCAGGCCAAAATTCAGCTGTCACCCCTGCCCTGGCCATGCTCCTCCTACAGCCTTCCCTTCCCAGGTGTGTGGTCTCTGCTCCAGCCTTCCCCATTAGGGAAGGGAGAGCAGGAGCCTTTTGTCTCCAGCGTGTGGCAACTCCAGTGGCAGAGCCCACTCTAGTTCTGGCTGGGGCAGCAGGCAGAGCTCCTTCCATGCTCCTTCAGACTATGCTGGAGCAGCTGTGTTACCTGACTCCTCTCCATGAGGGCTTTGCTCCCAGGAGCTGACCCTACCAGCTCTGATCACTCACACCTGCTCCAGGTGGGGTCCCCATGGAAGACCATCCCCCACATCTTGGGCAGGTGCCCCTCTGGCTTTGTGGCCTCCTTTGGTGCCAGCCATGGACATCCTTCCCCTGTTGAAATTTCCTTTCTGAGACATTCCTGGTGCCCAGGACTGAGGATGACAGAGCAGAAAATCATTAAACCATGGACTGGTGTGGGTTGAAATCGGCCTAAAGCAATGGCAGAGGAAGAACAGCGCCAGCAGGCTGATTGGTTTATTGCTGGGGAGGTTTGATAGCCGGTGTCTCTGCACCCAGCCGGGACATCCTAGCAGAGACAACTCTGCCTCGCCAGATTATTTTCCTTTTGAGGAATGCCCATAGATTTCTATGGAACTGAAGCACAGCCCTCAGGTTCTTGGCGGGCTGCCCATGTGGCTTTTGAAGTTGCAAAGCTTTGGACACGCCTGCTTGAAAGCGTTTTACGATGTTCTCCTCGAAGAAAAGCGAGTTCAAAGGCATGGCTCCTCGGCTGGTGTAAATCAGCTGAGCCCTGCCATGGCTGTTCAGGGCTGGCAGTGCTCACGTGGGCCCAGAGCTGGGACCACCCTGCGGGGGAAGCACTCCTGGCACTCTGCAAGCCCTCACAGATGTGCCAAAGGAAACGTTGCCCTGCCTGGGTGAGGATGGATGTCCTGCCTTTGGGCCTTTGAAGCCAAGCAGTGGGTCCCAGCATTAGCAGCCAGGGCCCTGGTGAGCTCATTTTCTTGACAGGATTTGGGATTCACGGGGCTGTCCCCAGGGAAGCAGAGGGCAAAGGTAGCTGTTGGTGGGAGAACCCCAAGCTTGTGCGTGGGGTGAAATTTATTGCCATGTTCCAAAGAGGTTTCAGTTGTAGTTTGGCAGAGCTGTTGTGACCAGACCCCAGCTGGTCTGAGGGTCTGGATCCTGCTCACAAGAGGGACTTCACACAGATCCCTCCATGGTACCAGGAGCAGGACAGGGACTGTCCCTCTCCAGCTCCAGGTGACGAGACAGTGGGGCAGCTCAGCAGAGCTGTAGGTGACACATGCAAGGGTTGAGTGGCAAGGGCTTGGAAACAGGAGTAGAGGCAGGAGAGTAGTCCATAAGTTTGGGCCCTGGCACGCAGAGGCACCCCTTGGGCATTCCCTGGGCATGGTGTGCCCATGGCTCTGTGCCAGGCTGCTGCCACCTGCTCACGGGCACCACTGGGCAGCTGTTCCTCCACCCTCACCACTCCTCCACGCCGTTGGCTGCCTCCGGCCCCTGTTCCTCCTCATTCCTCCCCCTTACCATCCACCTCTCCCATCTCTCTCTCCCCAGCTGCACATCACCAGCCAGACGGCTGCCAGGGAGGTGGTGAAGCTGGTGGTGCTGGAGATGAACGACGTCTCGCGGGACGTGCTGGGCGGCGCGGCCACCGTCCGCTACGGCGAGGAGCAGCTGGAGCACTTCGGACTGGTGTTCGCTGCCAACGAGAGCGAGCAGTGGCTCCCCGATGACTTCTTGCCCCTGTCCCTGCACACCAGCCAGCCTGAGGGGCGCTTCTACGTCCGCATCAAGGAGACGTCCCCTCTGGTGCTCCAGTACGGGCCAGCGACCACCGTATGAGAGGAGGAGAGTCGGTGGGATGGAGAGGAGACCTCGGCTTCCAGAGAGCAGACAGCTCGTCTCTGATGCTTCCTTCTTCCACAGACACCCTCTCATCAGGCGTCCGTGGGGTGGAATGGGATCATACTGGGTTGTGTGTTATTTGTTTGTGCTATTTTTTAAATTTTTTTTTTTTAACCAAAGAGACATCGAGACTCAGTTTTTCTGACTGGAGAAGAGGAGGGTGGAGTCCAGAGACCTCGGAGCTCAGGAGGAATCTCTGCAGGAATGGAATTTTTGAAAGTAAACATTTTTAAGGAGAAGCAGGGGAGAGAGAGAGAGAGGAAAAATATTACAAGAAGAAGCAGCAATACTTTTTTTCCCCCCTTTTTTTTCTGAAAAACCTTGTTTGGGATTCACTGAAGGCAAAGCCACAGAGGATTGCTGGGGAGGGCTGTAGTGTCAGTGAGGAGAGGGCAGGAACCACAAGGACAACCCTGCGAAGGGTGTTTTCCTATCTGCCCTCCTTTCACTGCACCTGGAGAAATGATTCTTGCACAAAGTTCTTGGAACAAAATTATATTAGTATTTTTATTCTGAAAAAAGTCAATAATCATTGTGCCAGAGCCACTGGAGCTGGGTAAAGGTGAAGACTCTTTGACTTGTGTCCAAGACTAAAGGAACCCATGCAGCCAGCCCCCTGCACTCACAGACGTGTCAATACCACACTAGAGATTTGCTATAGGGTATCTCCTGCAACCCCCTGGGCTTCCTTGTCCCCCTGGGTGGCGTTTTGTTCTGGTGATTGTGCTTCTTTAGTACGTCCTGCAGCATGACATTTTGTTAGCCACTAGGTCTCCTGTTAACAAGGTTACTTTTCTGATCTCCTGTGGTCCATAGTAAAGCCAACTCCTGCTGAGTGCATATCACTTGTCCTTCTTGTGGCTGGGTGCGTAGCATTCCATCATCCATCTCCCAAACCAGTTCTGATTCCAAGGGCTGGGCTCCTTTTTCCCAGGAGTGTTTAGTGGGATGCTTCCCACTCTGTGCAGCGTTACATTAACACACAAATCACATGTGTGGGAGCAAAGAACTAGTCAAAAATGCTCTTCTGGGACTTGTTGCTCTGTAAGGCAGCAAGATAAGGTTGGGCGTGCCAAGGCATCACCTCCATGGGCTGGTGAAACCCCAGAGCTGTAGGGCTGGATGTCTAGGTCAGGTCCTGCAGCCTCCACTGAGGGAAGAGCACTGCAGAGGAGCAGGGATGGCAGAGAGAGCTCACAGCTCGGCTGGCACAAACACTGCGAGGAAGGTTCCAGTCTGGCACCCCTTGGCAAGGCGAGGCTTCTGTTGCTGTTGCTCCTGCAGCAGCCACCTCACTGTCCTTCCCTTGGCACAGAGGGATCAGGGCTGGGCAGCAGCCCCCATCACTGGGTGCCAGGGTGCAGGAGGGCTCTGTGTGCAGCCATGAGGGTCAGCTGTCACTCCACAGAGGTTCCTCATTCCTCGCCTTGCGGCCACCAGTGTGGCACAGGCAGGAATATATCCCAGCACGAACCCTTCCTGCCCCACGTCAGAGCCACTGTGGAGGGGAGGATCGTGTGCCAGCCCCTCAGCTGGTGCAAATCAACCAGCACCACATTGACGTCAGTGCAGGCACCACCATGGGATGTGGAGGCGAGCGACAAAGAAACTTTTTAAAAGGCGCTTCTCCCATCTCCTCTCTCCTTTGCTTGTCTTCTGCCTCAAGTTAAACCCCGCTCTCCCAGGTCAAGGAAGAAGTGGGTTGGTGAGTGCAGAGGTTCCCATGGTGTTTGTCATTGTTGGGCATCCACAGGCATTGCCATCCCAAAGAGGCAGGAGCTGCAGGGTGGCCCTTTCCTTTACGTGTGTCACCTGCTGATGCTCAGAGCCTGAGGCAAGGCAGAGGGAAGGCACAGCTGGTGGAAAACTAAGTGCCTTTTTGGAAGTCACAGAGTGAATTCAGTGTTAGATCAGGGCCATGTACAGAAAGCTACATCTGTGTCCCTGATGCTCCTCAGCATGGAGTTGTGCAACTCCTGATGCCCTTTTATTTGACCCCAGAAGGGAAGAAGTCCTCCCTTTTCCTTAAAAATTTGTTCTCCCTTCCTAGAAACCCAGTCCATCAAGAGAGACAGAGCCATGACCCAAATGCAGGCACTGCTCTTTGGGGTGGGCCTGGGATAGTGTCTGCAGCTGGAGCTGCTGCCCACCCCCTGTGCAGAGCTCTGCCTGTGGAAGGGTCTCAGTGGCCATGCAAAGCTTTTTCTGCAGGAGCTGCTCTGGCCACACAGCAGCTTGGATCACTTGGCTGCAGGGAACAGTGTGGGACCTCCTCCCCTTGCTGGGGAGAGGAAGAGAGAAGGAGCCTGAGGAGGAGCTGAGTTGGATGCAAGTGGGAAGAGCAGGAGTTGCACAGCTATTTTGTGGGGAGCCCCACAACCAGGAACATGGGGACGTGTGATGTCCTGATGCAACACGCTCCTCACAGAATGACACAAGATTTGGGGTTGGGAGGGACCTCTGGAGATCATACAGTCCAACCCCTTGCCCAGGCAGGGTCACTTGGAGCAGGTGACACAAGAATGTGTCCAGATGGGTTTCCAGTGTCTTGAGAGGGGTAACTCCACACCCTCCTTGGGGAGCTCTTCCAGTGCTTTGCCACACTCCTTGGAAAGAACTTCTTCCTAATGTTGTAGAACTTCATGTGTTTTTGTTTGTGGTCATTATTCCTTCTCTTGCTGAGCTTCACTAAAAAGACTCTGGCACTGTCTTCTTGGCACCTTCCCTGGAGATATTTGTATGGATTGACGGGATCCCCTCTCAGTCTTCTCCAGAATAACCAGGCCCAGTCCCCTCAGTCTCTCCTCATGAGGAGCTGCTCCAGACCCTTCATCCTCTTTGTGGCCCCTACTGCACAGCATTCCTTGAAGAATGGCACTTGCAAGGTGGTTGTCTCTTTTCATATTTTCCTTCTCTCCCTTGATGGTTTCACGGGCACATACCAATGTTTTCTTTCCGAACAGGTTGTTGAGCCTTCAGACACTCTCCTGCCCTTCCCCACAGCCAAGGGCTGGGAATACAAGGCAGCAGGCTCTGTCTGTGGCAGTTTTTAAGGCTGCCATGTCGGTGCTGGGTGTGGGAGCTGTGGTGGCTCTTTGAGGCGGTGTGGGGAGGTGTTGGGTGAGCCCTGTCAGCACCAGGATTCAGAGTTAGCCCTGTAGGTCTCCTTGCACTGGTGGAGAGGGTTGGTGAAGGGGTTTTCTCCACAGGCACCTGGCACTTGCTCTGGCATGTGCACCATGGCACAGGCTAGGGAGGAGAATCCCCAAAGCACCTGAGCTCAGCCCTGCTGTCTCCTGCCATGGAAGCTTTGTAGCATCTCTTTCCTCCAGTATTTAATGAGCAAAGCAGGTGAGAATCCTGAAGGGCTGGGACACTGTACCTTCACAGAGCTGTGTCACCTGGCACACACAGCACTGTCCCTGCAGCCCCTGTGTCCCCAGCATCCAGGCACAGACACACCTGTACCTGTACGTGCACCCCACCTTTGTGCCATGCACCCACCTGAACCCCGGTGAGCCCCTTCAGTGCTGGCTAACCCCTCTGCACTGGTATAATGGAATCGGGGGCTCATCCAGGTTGGAAAATCCCTCTAAGATCATGAGTCCAACCATTAAATCCAGCACTGCCAAAGCCACCACTAACCCACGCTCCCAAGTGCCACATCTACATGGCTTTTAAATCTCTCCAAGGGTGGTGACTCCACCACTCCCCTGGGCAGCTGTGCCAGTGCCCAACCACTCTTTCCATGAAGAATTTTTTCCAATATCCGATCTGAAACTCCTTGCTGCAACTTGAGGCTGTTTCCTCTCCTCCTGTCCCTGTTCCCTGGGAGCAGAGCCTGACCCCCATCTGGTTGCCCCCTCCTGTCAGGGAGTTGTGCAAAGCCAGAAGGGCCCCTCTGAGCCTCCTTTTCTCCAGGCTGAGCCCCCTCAGCTCCCTCAGCTGCTCCTGGTGCTCCAGACCCTTCCCCAGCTCTGTTCACTTCCTTGGACATGCTGCAGCCCCTCAATATCTTTCCTGTCATGAGGGGCCCAGAACTGACCCCAGGACTGGGTTGTGGTCCCTGCCCAGGTCCCACTGGACACACTGACACCACCCCAACACCCTGCACACACCATCCCTGGGTTTGGTACCAACTCTCCCTGGACAATCCCCCATCCTGGAGATGTGTGTCCTTAAAAATCCATCCAGGCTGGTGTGGGTATGAGCAGTGCTCATCTGGGAGGTGGGAAGAAGCAGGGTTTGAGGGCAGCAGTGTACCCCACAGAGGGCTGCATTTCCCAGCTTTCCCTGGAGTCAGTTGACATTCTACTCTTCCAGGTGATGTGGAGCACCAAGAGATGATGCTGCAGAACAATTCATGCCTTTGGAGGGTTTTTTGTCTCTTTGTCATTGTCGTTTTGTCACTAACAGCACAAAAATGCAGATCAGTGAATTGGGTTTTGCTCCTGGGCACAGTGAAGCAAAGTATGAACCTGTCTGAGTGGACAAACAGGTCTTCTTCCTTCCGTTGGAGGCAGGCCTGGGTCCAGAATCACAGCAGGGGAAAAGCAGAGTACTTCCATGCAGCTTAAGGGGAATGTGCTCATTTCCACTGCCAAAGGAGCTGTGCCTCAGTGTTATTCTGCTCACATCATATGAATTCACAGAAATAAACCTGAATTGTGACACTGAATTTTCTACCCAAAATCAGGAGCTTGTTGGCATCAATTCTGAAGTATCTGATTTGCTTTCATCCTGTCCAAAGGGAGTTGCTCAGTTTATCAGACATGAATCCAGGTTTGTGCTTCCCAAAGTTTGCTCTCTGAGTCTGAGGCATGGGAGTATTTTGTTTGGGTTTTTTTAGTTTGTTTTGAGGGGTTTAAAATTTTTCTTCTCACCTTTTTTTTCTTTTTTCTGGGACACTTCTCTCCTTAGTTCTGGTTGTAGGGGATGGCTGAGGAGCTGCTGCGATGGCCACAGAGATGAGATGCTCTGAGCCTGCCCCATTGAAGGCAGTGAAAGCCTTTCTCCCCTCAAACAGAAGGTGAGAACACGAGCAAGACTCATCCCAGCCCTCCAAAAGAGCATGAAAGTTCCAGGGCTGTCCCAGCACATGCAATTACTAAGTTAATTCGTTCTCTGTCATCTGTAGGAACTCCATAGCACTCTGTGCAGTGTCAGGGACTGTTTACCCATGGAGCTTATGAATAGTGTTGCTGTATAACTGCAGGGTGGTGTGATGGGATTCATTCTGGTGAATCGAGGGGCTGCAGGGAGCCCACACTTTCCATCCCTGCCCAGATGCCCACAGAAGATGCAGCTCTGCTGAGCAAAACCCCTTTGGCCTGAGGCTTGTGTCCAGGAGCCTTTGCTCAGCATCCCAGTTTTCCCTGGAAAACCACACTGGTCTGCTCTGTGCACTGTGGGCAAAACCACTTCCCATGTGGAACAGGGCTGGACAGCACGGATCTTAGAGCAAGACTGCAATTTCCCAACCACAAAGACACTTGGTCTGGAGGAGAGGAGAGTCCGGGCAACACTAGCACCATCGGAAAGCTCCGGATGACTTTGGTGTGTCTAGGATTTTTTGGCTTGAGGTTCTCCAAACCCATGTCCTGACCAGGCAGGAAACAGCTCTTTCCATCCCAGAAAAATTCCTGTGACACAGGGAAGTCCTCTTCTAAAATGTGAAAACAGGAACTGAGAATACAAAGATACAAATTCATGAGGAAGCAGTAGTGCATTATTTTATTTTATTTCCACTTAAAAAGGAAAAGCAAACCGGAGTGGTTTTTTAACCAAACTTAATTTCATTGAAAAACCAAAACATAGAAACAGACCAGTGACTATCTACAAGTTTATTCTAACTCAAGAATTTTGGAACATATCTTCTCTTGAAACCAAAAATCCTTTATGAACGTTTATACTGTGTATAAAATTGCATTTTTTGGTGGGAAGAAAAGAAAATCCAACAGATAATGTGTTAATGTTTTTATATCCGTATTCTCTCAAGCCCCAGCTTAATGCCATAGATCATAAACCACATACTCAAAGCTGAGTGAGCACTTTGCTGTCTTGGGCTTCAAAGAACATTTGAAGATGCAAATGTGCTTGTCCTGAAGTAGTTTGATTTGATCTGCACATGAAGAGAGCAACAAAATATGATTCTACTCTTCTTTCTTTGACAGTTTTTAAATGGATGGACTGCAGTCCTCGACTTCACAGACTCACAGAATAGTTTGGGTTAGAAGGAACCTGCAAGATCACCTCCTTCCATGCCCTGCCACGGCCAGGGACACCTCCCACTATCCCCAACTGCTTGAAACCCCAATGTCCAACCTGGCCTTCAACACTTCCAGGGATCCAGGGGCAGCCACAGCAGCTCTGGGCACCCTGTGCCAGGGCCTGCCCACCCTCATAGGGAACAATTCTTTCTCAATATCCCATCTATCCTTGTCTATCCTTGTCCTGTCCATCCATCCCTTGTCCCCAGTCTCTCTCCAGCTCTCCTGGACCCACTTTAAGCCCTGGAAGGGGCTCTGAGGTCTCCCAGAGCCTTCTGTATGTGAATCCCCCCTAGCTCTCCCACCCTGGCTCCATAGCAGAGCCTTAATAGCACCTCTGTGGCCTCCTCTGGAGTTGTTCCAGGAGTTCCATGTCCTTATGCCAAGGACACCAAGTCTGGAGGCAGCTCTGTAGATCTGAAGATGCAGCCCAGGACACAGCTGACTTTCTGGGCTTTGAGCATATGCCCAGCCTCTCATTCACCAGTTTCCCCACCTTCCATTTGTCCCAGCCCCCAGGACATCTCAGGTTGGACCTGGCTGCCCAGCCTGCTGGGGATCACAGCAGCTCCTCCATCAAGGTGCTGTTTGCTTGGCAGGAATAGCTGTGCACATTGCTCTGGACCCAGCCACATCCCTCTCTCCACCAAAGCCCCATGTGGAGCCAGCCACAGCTAAACCCTCTGCAAACCAATGTCACGGCTCCTCCTTGCAGCTGAACAGGACCTGTCACCATGCTGCTATCAGTTAACGTGACTCCTGGTGGTTTCCCTAACACAGCTGGTTTCCAAAAATGCCTCAGCGCTGGAAAACAAATGCACTGGGTGCCAGGTCATGGAAATCCATCCCACTGAGCACCTGGCCACACTGCATGAGAAGGAAGCAGGGAAAGGTGAAGTGTCCTGGAAAGGATTAGAGTGTGTGCTGTTGTTCACAGAAAAGTGATGTGGTGGGACAGAGTACTGGGAGGTGTTATGGCCCCATGTGCTCTGACATTCCTTACTCCCAGTCCCAGCACTGGTGTTCCTGCTCCTCTCTGAGCAGCACACTCAGTAAATGATCTGTATTAAGAACAAACCTGGCCTGGTGTCATCCACTGACGCAAAGCTCAGCAGGTCACGGATGGAGGTTTCTGTACAAGAGCACAGCAGAGATGAAGTCCATGCTAGATTGTCATTCTCGTAAAGTTTTGCCCTGCAATATCACCATCAAACTGGAACCAGGTTCCAAAGTCTGCTAAATTTATCTTAAAGGATGTGGGAAATGAACTGCTGATTATAGATCCATGTATCTGGATCTGTGGTGAGGCCCTGGCACAGAGTGCCCAGAGAAGCTGTGGCTGCCCCATCCCTGGAAGTGCCCAAGGCTGGGTTGGACAAGGCTTGGAGCAACCTGGGATAGTGGAAGGTGTCCCTGCCTGTGGCAGGGGTTGGGACAAAATGAGCTTTAAGGTCCCTTCCAGCCCAACTCAATCTGGGGTTCCATGATCTTCTGGAATCTTGAAAGAATATGTCCCTTGGGAGACATTTAGTAGAACAGCCCCAAACACCATATGTGTTTGGGCACAGAACCAAGGGAGGGAGAATATTCCAAGGTCCCACTGTTCTCCCTGTAAAACATGACTGTAGATCCCACTCCCAGGCTGGCAGACAACCCCTGGCCATTCCAAATTTATCCTCTCCTGGGAGCTGCCTGGTCCTGCTACCGTGGCTGTTGCAAGCACCAAGTGGGAAACCACGGTGAGGTGGTGGTGCCCAGGACACCCTGACAGGAAGGAACATGGGAAGAGAGAGGTGGATGGGCCTGCATGAACCCAGTACTGCCAGGTTTCACCAGGGGGTTCAGATTTCTTGATGCCTAACAAAGGGGAAGAGCCTGTGGTGGGGTCAGCAGTCCAGGCTGAGCACTCAGCATGGAATATTGGTGCACCAAGCTCTCACAGGGATTTCAGTCCCAAGTTTCATTGGTTTGACTGAAAATGGAAACATACCTTTTTGCCCCAGGCTGAAATACAAATATTTGTACCAAGTCTAGGGTGTGGGATTGGCTGGTTCAGAGCCAGCTGGTGCCATTAGTGCCATGCAAGCAGAGATGGAATTCTGCTAGCAGAAGGCTGTGGTCCCTTCTGGTCACTCCTGAGGACACAAAGCTGTTCATGGTGATGCAGACAGGCTGTTTGTACACTGCTGGGGACTGGGATTCCTGGATACCCACAGTTTAAGTAAATTAGAGGGAGAAGATACAATGCAGAGTCTCTAAGAAACATCAATCTGGACAATTTTGTAGTGATGTTTCCTTCCAGATTGCTTTCCCAACCTTCCTGCTTTGCTGGGTTAACTGAAGGCCAGGGCTCATCGAAGTGAGCTGGAGAGCTGCCCTTGGCACTGGTGGGATCAGGGGCTTGGCCTGCGAGCAGGCTGCCAGGCCAGGGGAGGTGATTTGCCACTGCAGCCAATTCCTCTCCCGGCAAGTGCACAGGCAGCAGGTCCCCCCATGGCTTGGGTGCTGTTTCTGGGTCTGGATGGTGATGAGGAGCTGCGCAGGGACACTCACTCCCTCCGTTGGCAGCTGTCACCCATTTGCAGTGTGGCTGGTACAGGACAAACCTTTTGATTTGTCATTGATTCTGGGTGACTTCACGAAGCCAAGCGCTGTTGCGCTGTCATGGTCTGTCTGGAAGTGGCTTTGAACGGGTGTTTAATGAAGATGTTAATTGAAAGCACGTGGGGAGGAATTTGAGCTGCTCTGAGCTGTCTCGGAGCTCCTCAGATCCCAGAGCCATCATCCCCTTCAAAACAGAACAGAAGAAGAGTTATTACAAAACAAATCATGTTTGTATAGGCGCTTAAAAAAATAGTCCTCTCCAGCTCTTTAAGCTCATGTTACTGGCAGGGCTGAACTGGAGAGACCATGTGGGCCATTGAATGCCTTCAGCAAATTAAACCAGCATCCAAAGGAGAAACAAGGCACTGCTGTCCAGATCCTGTCCAGACTGCAGCAAGACAGCGTGATGCCCGGCAGCCGCTGGTCCTGCTCTGCTTGGCCAGGGGCCCACTCCTGGAAATGTCTATTCCCAGTGGAAGGGAGACTTCTGCCCACTGGGAGCCCTTGCCTTCCACTTGAGGACCCTGAGCCCCGGCTCTTTGAGGAGCTGGAGGCTGCTCAGCGCTCAGCCCCAGGTGTTCTGCAGCTGTGGCAGACTCCATCCTCTCTGCCCGGACAAGCGTGGAGGAGCCGGAGCTCCATCTCCCCTTCCCAACATGCATCTTCTCTCAGCTGAGGATGCGTGTCCAGTGCTGGCCACAGCTGGAGAGGTCCTCTTCCCAACAGGGCTAGGGCTGCCTACTGGCCACTGACTGACCCTGCTGCTCTTCTCCATGACTTTGTGTCAGAGGTGCTCCTGCTCCTCACCTGGTCCAGGTTTCCCACCCCCCATTTTTCCACCCAGCACACTGCAGGGAGACTGGGCAGCATGCAAAATTTTGAGACCTCTCCCCATCCGACAAATTGGATTGGAGTTGGCTGGTGGACTGAGAAGTTATTAGGAACAGACACCCCCAGACAATGTGATTGCACAAGCTTCATTTCCTTAGAAAAGCAGGCCAACAGCACAGGAGTCTGGCAGTAAACATGTTGATTCCAGGGTCCTTTCAGTGCTGCTTGCAGGAAGGAGCACAGCGCTGGCGCCCAGCCTGCACCTCCAAATGCTGCCTCTCACTCGGGGATGCCTGGACACAGCTCATCTGTCAGGAGATTGGCAGGTTGGAGAGTGTGTTACCATGGCTCTTGGCAATTGCCAATAGCCCAAATCTTTCCCAAGGCAGGTGGGGTGGATGATGTGGGGTGAGCCACTGACTGCTCCGGTGTCCCCTGGGTGCAGGGGGGGCACCAGTGGGGCTGGACCAGAAGTGTTGGACTCCACCACTGCCCAGGATGGGCTGAGAACACAATGGTGTTCATAGCTCATACCCAGAGCCATCCACACTCAGAAAGGTGTAGGAGGATGAGACGTCCTCATGGTGTATGGTCCCTACAGTCCAGCCTCTCTGGATTCCAGCTTGCCTTCTGGCTGTTACTACTCAGCTGGGTACCTTGGGGCTTTCCTTCACCTTTTCTTTCACCCAGACACTTATCCCTGTGTTTCCCAGCTCTGGAGCCTCTGAAGCCAGGCTAAAGGAAGATCTCTTGCAACACTGGAATGCTCTGCAGTCATTACCTCCCTCCCTAGAAATTTTTGGGGTCAGAGGACATAAGTCTCAGTAATCATCCAACAACGTCAATGGAGCTCTGTTGATTTACACCAGCTGAGGATCAAACCCCTCCCTTTCCTCTCCCATATTTAAGATATTTTCCAGACTTCAGACATATACAGAGGAGGGAGTTGATGGCTCCTGGATTGTTGAAGAGGTTCCAGCTTTGGTCCTGGCCTGGAGTAACAAGAATAAGGTGGCTACGCTGGCTCTGTCTCTGCACGGAAAAGCCGTGGTCCTGGGTGTGCTGGCCCTCAAGCTGGCAGGCTGGCTGGGCAGGCTTTAGTGAGCCCATCCTGAAGGTCTCATCAGGCTGAGATGTGGCTCTGTCACTATTTCTATCATGGCCAGTACAAGCAGGGACAGCACAAAATGCCATTGCTGCTCCACAGTGTGCTATGGACCCCATAACTTCAGTTCCTCATTTCTGCAGACACAACAAAATCCAGCACACTGAAGCATGATCCACCTTGGGTCTCACCACATCCCTCCTCAAGCCTTTGCCAGGCAAGACATCACTGCCACAGGGCCACCAGAGTTGGAGCAGTTCTGCTGAGTTCAGGATGCACCACCAGGGACCAGAAAACCCAGGCACCTTGAGCACAGCCCTGTCTAACTGCAAGGAAAATCACCCATGAGTCTTGAGGCAGCCTCAGTTTCGATAATAGTGACAGTCTGTAACAGTGAAAGTTCATTCTGAGCCCAATGTTTTGGTCTGGGCAGCTGGGCCAGTCCTGAGGGGAAGCGCCTTTAATATTGCTGATAGCTGGATCCAATTTATAAGGCGCTCAGCAGAGACAATCATCAGGGAAGGAGACAAATAATCTTCAGGCAATTAAATTTAATTGTTCCATCTGAAGATTATTTATCTCCCTGCCTGATGAATGTCTCCTCGAAGCGCCTAATAAATTGGATCCAGCTATCACTGATAGTGGCTGCTTTTCCCCTGCAGCGGCAAAGGGCGTGGAGAGCAGAGCGGCGCTCAGCTCTCTGTGCTGCTTAAGATCTGTCACCTCGGAACATTTTTTTAGCAGACTTGAAAGTGTCCACAGGCTTTATCAATAGCCAGCTCTGTTGCAGAGAGCTTGGCAGTCCTGGGTCATGCAAAAGCTCCCAGACCAAGGGACTGAGTGGAATGAGATCCTCTTCAGATCTCATGTATTGGGCTATAATGTGAGGCATCAGTGAAGATTTGTAAGTCTCTCTGTCTGTCTGTCTCTGCTTCATCAGCTTCTGGTCTGGCTGTTTCTGGAAAGGGATGGGGAGAAGGAAGGGGAGGAAATCCCACTGGCAGGAGGTGGGTGAGATGTGATGTGCTACAGCCCAGGATTTCGGACAAGGATCTCCCGTGGGATCAGGGAGCATGGCATCACTCCTGGAAATCCCCACAGCTTCTCCATCCCTGCCAGGGAACACCTCAAGCCTGGAGCAGCTCAATTTAGAGCTGGCACAAGATCTGTTTCTTTCATCCAGCTTCTCTTTCCATTGCAAACACTGGGTGTGCCTTTGCTGGTTTGCACCCCACAGGGAAATGGGTCTGCACTGCATGGAGGGCACAAGACAGACCAACAGACCCAGGTGAATTAAAGTGAAGGAAGTCTCAGACAGCAGAATGGTCAGGAATCTTATCAGGAAGGGAGAGGAGACATCAGTGAGGAGCATGTGGAGCCCTGCTCTCCAGGGACAAAGAGCAGCAGTGGAGCAGGTTTGGTCTGGCCTGGTCTGATTGCAGGAGACAGGATGAGTAATCTTTGTTCACCATCATTACCCACCTGGGCAGTGGATTACATCTGTGCTCAGAGGATCATAGAAGTGCTACAATGGGAAAAGCCCTCTAAGATAATCAAGTCCAACCCTCAACCCAGCACTGCCAAGTCCACCACTGAACCATGTCCCCGTGTTGCCAGAGCTCCTTATAGACAGGTCCTTTGAACTGTGAATCCCTGCCCTGCCTGCAGCCTGTTATCAGAATGATTGCAGGCAGGGAACAACAGCAAAGTCTTGGGAGTCTGTGGGTGTTCTGAGGGACTGTGCTTTTCTGAAATTGTGTCTCTATTCACCATCCAAACATCAAATAGTTCAGTAGTATTTAATTAGCATACAATAACTGTCCCATTGAATTTGATCGAATACATAATTTTGGAATGCTATTTACAGTGCTAGCTTTCTTACAGAAATCCATGTGTCAGAGCTTTATCCATTATTATAGTCTTTAAAATAGGCAGATGTGCCTTTCATGGCCAACTGCATGCTTTATTAATGGGCTAGAACTATCAGATGTATTGTAAATCACAGGACACAGCCACCAGTCTGCTGCTTCTCTGCTCCAGGGTCCCAAGGCAAGGAAGATTAATTGCCTGAGCAGCTCGTACAGAGCAGTGGGGCACGTGCTCACTTGCCTGCTCTCAGAGCAGGTTCTCCTGACCACTGGTAGCCATCTCTGTCCTGTCATCACTGCCTCCCTCCTGCCACAAACCTGGCATGCAAACCTCCATCTGGCACATGCAAACCTTCACATTTATATAGAGATAATAAAATTAACATGGGCTGCTCTGCTCCTCCAATTCCTTATTTTCTCTCCTCTGGTTCATCTTTCACCTGGCCCTCTCCTCTCCACCTCCAAAGTCAAAGGCAGGAGCAGGGAACCTGGGACCTCTCCAACAGAGCCAAATTCCCCAGGTCCCTTTTTATAGAAGCCCTCACACGTTGCACACATTGCACACAAACACGTCCTGTCTCTGTCAAGCCAACAGAGCAGCATCTCTCTTCATTAGAATATTCACTAACAATTCAAATGACCCCTTTGGGCAGGATTGGAAATACTGCATGGGTGATTGCTCCATAGGAAACAATGTGGAAAGGCAGGGGAGGGACATGCTGAAGGTGAAAGCTGGAGTCAGGCTAAAGGTTTAGTTGAAAAGCTCTTGACAAAGCCACACTGGCTAGAGTCAGACCCCCAGGGCCCCCCAGGCGTGTGACAGGGCTAATGAGGGCCCGTTGTCCAAGTGACAGGACTGTGCCCAAGGACATCCCAGCCAAAGGCTCAGTGCAACATTTCCATCTTCCTGACAGGGCTGGCTCTTGGCAGGAGCAGCCTCCTGCCCTCCACACACTCCCCAGGGATGCTCCCAGCAGCCATTCCCAAGCCAGTGGCTCTGCTGCTCTGCCTCAGCTCGAGTTGTCCCTGTGGAAACACCAGCAGAGTAGCCAGATCCTCTTCTGCAGACAAGCCTGGCATGTTTGACACAGGGCTGTGACAAAAATACCCTTTTGCTGCTATCAGGGAGCACAGCCAGGGGCCAGGCTCACCCAAGAGGTGAGCTGCAACACCACACATATCTAGCCCTTGGCAGGCACTGTCTGTGATCACATTTTTCTGGATGAGGAATGAGTCCAGCCTTTGAGGGCTGTCCCTGAATCAGGCTTGGAGACCCTCATTTGGCCCAGGAAGGTGATCTCCATGGCTAGCTTTGGAGAGGTGTGAAGGACCAGCCTTTGGCTCCTGCCTGCAGCTTCCCCAAAGTATCCATGGGCAGGAAAAGGGATGGGAGAAGGCTGGAGGAGGCTGGAAAGCTCTCAGAGATTTGGGAATAGCAGGACCACAGGCAATGGGAGACATGGCGGGTGCAGACAAGGAAGACAGCAAGGAGGAGGAAACACAGGATTGTGCATGACCATCTCTGCTTTGTGCATCTGTAATGATAGCACTGGACGTGAGCACAATGCTAAAATCCTGCATCTGTGCATAATACTCCACTGGGGGCAGATGTCCTCCCTTGTTTTGTACACTAAATGCAGTACTGGTCCCAAACCCAAATGATTCCCTGCATCCAGCATTGTCCCCCCTCCCATCAGCTGCAAATGACACAGATGGCTGGAAAAAAAGAATAGTTATTTAAAAAAAAAAAAAAAGCAAATAATAATAAAATTAAAAAACCACCCACCCCAACACTGTTATTTCTGCATTTTTTCTGTGTGAGGACACTTCCTTCCTTCCAGGAGAAATCAATCCAATACCAAAGTGTTAACCACTTCCCAGCCATCTCCTCCAAGCACGGTAAAGTTGTGCTGGTCCCTGGCAAGCATGGCACCTGGCTGTGCCCCCAGACTGCCCCCGGCTCCTGAATCACCCCTTGTTCCCTGAGAAGAGGGATGGAGGGGCTGGTGTCACAGCCAAAGGCATGGGGAGCCTTCAGGAGGCTGCGTGGGCGGCTGGAGATGCTGGATGGAGAAGGCTCCAGCCGTGCAGCAGAGCAGGAGAGGGTGATGGAGCTCAGCCCAGCTGTCTGAGCAGTTGGACTCCCAGTGGATCAGGAGCAGGATGAGTCCTTGGCTGGGACATGAGCAGCTCGGAGGGACTGGAGGCCAACAGACCATGTCCTCGTGGGACAACAGTGCGCTGGAAGGACACAGCTCCTGCCATGCCAAGGACCCGCTCCAGCCTGGGGGCTCCTCTCATGGCCTCACCCACACAGCAGAGCCTGAGACAGACTTTGGGACCTCCTGTCAGATGTGTTTAGGAGCTTGAGAAGGAATGTGGGGTGCAGAGCAGGCTTGGATGCTCTGTGCTCAGTGCTTGCTGATACAAGTCCATAAGCAAGGTCTGTGCTGCTCACTGGGGTCTCAGAGTCCCTCTGGCCATACCCCAAGAAATTTCAACTCTCTGCTGAATATTGTCTGCCACCTGTAGAAGAGCCCCCAACAAGGATCCCTTGCCCTGGACAAGTTGGTTTCCATGCATGGAGGAAGCCTAATGTGCAGACCTGTGCAGGCTCTTCTGCAGGGCCTGCAGCCCTGGTGTTGTGGTGTCACCCCAGCCAAGACCAGGGCACCCAGGCAGGGCCAGGAGCTGCACTGCAGGGATGAGATGATGTGGTGCCATGGGTGAGCCAGGCCAAGGGGGAGTCAGAGAAACTGCTGCCCCAGGGGCAGAGGGATGCAGCAAGATGTGTGAGCAGTGCCAGCAGGGCTGTGATGAGGGCTCTCCTGCACAGGGAGGAGCCAGCAAAGGTCCATCAAAGCACACAATACAGCCAACATCAATTCCAAGCTGCTCAATTTGAAGAGCAGTGTGAAAACAAAGTGTTCCCTCTGGCTTTAAAGAGCCATCTCATGATTCAGGGGAGAAGAACAGATCCCCTCATCATCCTGGAGCTGTGGGGAAGTGGAGAGAGGATCTCAGCCCTTAGGTCCCCCTTGGATTGCCCACAGTGGGGATGGGGCCCCTTAGCATTCAAATAACAAGCAATTTGCTTCCATGGGACCCTGGAGGTGGTGCTGCTTGGGGAGCAGAAATTCTGTGACCCCAAAGCCCAAGAGCTGCTGCTCTGAGGTATCAGGTGGTGACAGCCTGAGCTGGCCCAGGTGCAGGGGACATGTTCCTCCCAAATGTCTCCAGACACCATTTCACAGGAAACTCCAGGAAAATACTTTAATTCTGCTGGTGGAAGAGCAGTTGTCAGAGGGCTGCTGCCTGCAGAGCTCCTCAGCCCCTGCCTGCAGGAGGCTGCACACAGGAGCCCCACGATGCTAGAGATCCAGGTGGAGGAACCCCCCTGAGCTTCCTCTGGTGCCCGGAGGAGCCAGGGGATACACAGGGCATGATCCAGGCAGAGGGGTGGGAATGGAGAGTGCAGGACTCTCCCCCACGGCCTTCCCATCCGGGCCATGCTCAGCTCCCTTGGTGAGATCCCTGTGCAAGGAGAGCTCCTCAGCAGTCCCACGTCCTGTCCCTCCCCAGCTGCCCCTGGAGCACTGCCTTGGCCAAAGGGATGGCATCTCTGGCTGGTGTCCCCTTGGAAGGTTGTGGGAAATGGGAGAGGACAGGGACAGGAGGAACAGCCTGGCTGTGGGGATCAAGAGGGATCAAGCCAAGCTTGGGATGGGGTGAGGCAGGGGCTGTGTGATCTGAGCTGAGAAGGGGCTCCAGACCATGGGACAGAGCTGAGGGGTCACGAGCCGGAGCTGCTGCAGGGCTGGGGGGCTGGGGGACAGCCTGAGGTGCACTCAGGGGCTTTGTGTGCACAGCCCGCACAACAGCTGCCGACAGTATGGTTGGCTGCAAAGCTGGTGTTGACAGTCCTTCACTTTTATGGGAACTAAATTTACCCAGACACACGCAAAAAAAAAAAAAAAAAAAAAAAAAAAAAAAAAAAAAAAAAAAAAAAAAGGAAGAAGAAGATGGAGGGGTTGGAATTAAAATAAATTGCAGCAGCACCAGCATCTGCTGCTTTGTGGTGCAGTCTGGGTTACAGAGAGGGGAGGAGAAGTCCTCGAAAGGGAGTAGCACTGGTGTTTACTGCAGCCCTAAAACATCCCCCATTTGTAAGCTAAGTGTGTTTTCACCGTGTTGTCTCAAGAATGTTTGACATCCAAGATGCCAAAGAAATGTACCCACTGGGTGGAAAATAAAAGCCCAGGGGTTTCCTGGGATTAGCGAGTGTTTGCCAGTGCATAGGGGCAGTTATGCTCTGTGCTGTTATCACAGAGGAGCTCTACCAGGAGCAGAGAAACTCTGACAGGAAAATGGTGTAAGAGTACTTGCTTTTACCTTCTTCCTTTTCAGATGTCCTAGAACTTTTGCTTAAATTTTTTTATTATTCTTTCATGTCTTTTCTCTTCTCTCCTACCCTCTCAGGCCCAGGTGTGCATAGTGGTGTTGGTGTTTTCCTTTGGATGGTTTGGTTCTGTATTTGGTGTCTTGTCCCCTCCAGATGTGAGGCAGCAGACCCAACACACAAAAGATGGGACTCTCCCTTTTGTTGGCTGCAAAGAATTCCAGGTTGGTCTTCAAAGGGGGTCCTTTTAAAGGTGGAGATGCTCTGGAAAATGCTCTACCAATGAGAAGGGTGCTGTGCCACGTGGGCACATCTGCCAGCACTGTGAGTGCAGAGAGAAAGAGCTGCACCCCTGAGTGCTGCACCGTCCTCTCTCCATCTCCAGGGGAGCAGCGTGGGCAAGCTGGGGGCAGCAGCACCCCTGTGCTCCCAAGGTTTGCTCAGCCCAGCTGCTGCCCAGGTATGTGCTGTGTCCAGAGTGGTTTGGAAGAGCAGGGATGTTTCTAGGTCACCGTGGGTCTGGTGCTGGCCTGGCACAGCCAGGAGCGGGTCCTGGCACCATCATCCTCCCCAGGGCAGCAGCTGCTGCAGCCTCACCCGGCTCTGAGGGTCCGCAAGCACCTCTGCAAAAAACACAGGCCAGACCAGGACTTTCTTCAGCAGATGAAGAAACATCCTTATTTTTAAATACTGCCACCACTTTCATGGGTGTTTAACACTGCAAACAAGCTGTGCAGCCAGGGTTTGCAGAGAGGCTGCTTGTCAGCAGGGCTCGGCTGCCAGCCCCAGCAGCTGCTGGCGCACGCTGCTCCTGGGCTCTGTGATTACACTGGTGCCCAAACAGAGGAGTGGAGGAAAAGGTTTTGATGGCTTCACATGCGACTGGAGCGGAAGAAAACCAGCACAAGTGGGCAGAGATTTTCAAAGTTCAGGGGAATGCTATTTTTAGCTGCCTTCTGTCTCATTTTTCCAGATGACAAGTGCGCTGCTTTCTTTAAAAATTGAATTCTTCTTGTGTGTTTTTGGGTTGATCCCTAATTTTTTAATTAAAAAGAAGATGCTGAAAACAATTACTCACTTTTTAAAAATTTGAGCCACCAGTTTCTTTTTCTTCGTTCAGCTGTGATGTGACCAAGGCCAGAAGTTGTGCTCTGGGTGGAGGTTGGAAACCAGGGCGGTTGGCACTGATGTGGCATTTAGTGGGTGTATAAAATGAGTGAAAATTACACCAATCAGTGAGTTATTCTCTGGGGAGGAAGTGCAGCCTCTGAAATGAGCTCTGAAGTCAATAGGAAATGCTGTCCATCCACCAGCACTGGACTGCACTGGGGACCCAGCTCTCGATGCACAAGAGCTTATCCAGCCTGCAGTCACTGCTCCTGCTCCATGTGCTCCTCTTACAGGCATGAGCAGCTCCTCACTGCTCTCCTGCTCAGCTTTCTGTGCTTTGGGGCACCAAGAGATCTGTCCCAAGCTGCCCCACGGAGATTTAATGTGTTTTTCCTCTTGCAGTAGCCAGCTGGAAGGATCCTGTGCAGCCACCAGTGCAGCAATGTTGGCTTGAAGCGAGCGCAAAGCAGATGCAGGGAGGGTGATGGGTGGTGTTCCTTTTGTGGGTGGGAACTGCTGCTCTGCACAGCCAGGGAGAAAATCTGGTGGCAAAGGCAGTCACTGATATGTATAGTCCATAGAATTTTAATATTCCCATATTCTTCACAAGTTGCTGAAGGCTGATCACACACCAGGCTTGGGTATGGCAGTAGTCAGCACAGGCAGCAGCCATAGTGATGCTTTCCCACCAAATCCCCAGCTCCTGGCGCCGTGTGATGCTCTTACAAGGAAAGGCTGGAGGAGCTGGAACTCTTCAGGCTCAGGAAAAGATGGCTGAGAGGGGTCCTCATCTCTGTCTGTCCCTGTCTGCAGGAAGGGCTCTGAGCAGGGACCAGGCTCTGCTCCAGGGCCCAGCCATGGCACAAGAGGCAAAGCAGAAACTGATGCACAGGAAGTTTCACCTGAACATGAGGAAGAACTTTCCTGTGCACTGAGCAAGCACCCAAGAGGCTGCCCAGAGAGGGGATGGACTCTCCTCATTGGAGATATTCCAGAACCATCTGGATACAATCCTGTGTCATGTGCTCTGGGATGACCCTGCTTGAGCAGGGAGGTGAGACCAGATGAGCCACTGTGGGTCCTTCCAACCTGAGCCATTCGCCAGTCTGTGATCCTGCGAGTCTGTGATGCAGCAACCCTTTCCATTTTCACTGGATAATTTCCCAGCCTACCAGCTGTGGAGAAAACTGGTATGTTAGAAGTGATAAAATTTATTTCCTGGTTCATCGGGAAAGAAATGCACAAAACTCAACGGTGGTGAATTAGTACCTAAAACTGGAGCCCTGTTTCTAGGTGGTCAAGTGAATCCCTGTCACTGCTGGTAGCATCACTGCCTGCCAGCCCAGAGCAGCTCTCAGAGCCCGCTATGGCTGGTGTGGTTGTGCTGAGGCTCCCTGAACATCCCCGGGCCAAGGAAAGGCCGGCTTGGCTTCCACAGCCGCGGGCAAAGAAGCTGGAGAGCTCAGACGTGAACGGGGCTGCGGCGAGCGTACAGAACTACAGCCTCCAGCCCAGAGCATCCCGGGAGCGGAGCGGGTGCTCGGGGCTGGGTCCGCCCGGCCCCTCGGGCATCCCGCGCCGCTCACCGCGGCCCGGGCGCTGCGAGGTTCGGGCAGCCCGGAGGCGCAGGCACGCTCCTCCGCGGGACTTCAAAGCGGGCTCCTTTGTGTGTGTGCGTGTTTGTTCCCCTCCCCTCAGTACGGCTGCTCTGATCGATGTGACATCACCTAGAGACGACGCGGGGGGACCAGACCCCGCCATTGTCCCCGGGCTGGGAGGCGATGTCCGTCGCCTAGGAGGCGGGAGCTGGGGCTCGCAGGCATGCTTTCATCTCCCTGACCTGCCCCGCTGGCGAGAGGGTTCTTCCCAAGGCACCGGCCTGGGGAGAGGCGTCCCCACTGCACAGCAGAAGGGACACGAGTGAGAGACAGACACGCTCACAATGTTTAAAGACATCATTAAACGCCCCCGCCCTGGAAGCCGCACTTGCCAGCTATACCCATCTGTTGCTTTTCATTAAAGAGAGCCCGATCCTTTCGGAGAGGGCTGTGGGGGTGTGCTCGGCCCCTCCTCGCACCCTCCATCGCGGCACCTGCGGAGAAGGCGGGCGGGAGGCAGCGGCGGCCGGGAGCCGTCCCGGGCACACAGGGACAGCGACCCGAGAGCTGCCGAGCTATCCGAGGGTGGAAGGGAGGAGGTGGCCGTCCTGTTTGGATCCCACAGACAGCACACTGGCACCTTCCCAGGCTGGATCCCGAGGCTGGATGGCAGCAAGCACTCCCTGCCCCACAGGCAGGAGGAAAACACATGGACACGATGCCTCCCCATGCCTTGGTGACAGCCATGGCCCAGCAAGGCACCTGCAAGGCACGGGCAAAGTGGCTTTTCAATGTCTGGTCCTTTCCTTGGCTCACGGGAAGAAGCTGGCCAGGATGGGCCCATCATCCCCCAGCTGAACATCAGCTGAACATCTCCCTGAGGAGACATCAACACCCCATGCAGTGCCTGCATTCCCCCTGGAAGGTGTTGGGGCAGGGACCATCCCCCTGAGAGCAGAGCACCCAGTGATACCAACCAGTGCTAATTTGGGGCAAAGAGATTGAGAAGGGGATGGAACTGGGCTTGCTGGTGCCCCTGCTCCCACCCAGGAGCAGCTAGCTGCAGGCAGCTGGTGGCAAGAACCATCCTACAGTGTCACAGCACTCCCCTTCTGTGCTCCACAAGCCCAAGGAGAGGGACAGCCTTTCAAGGCAGCCAGGATCTCCTCAGTGTTTGACCCTGGGGCTTTGCACAGCACATCTCTGCCTGTAGTGGGAGGCACTCTTGTCCCCAGCCTGTCTGATACAAATGTGGAAGGCATCTCCAGGAGAAAACTGTCACCAAGGTTGGAGCCAGGGACAAGTGGCTGCTGCTGTCTGCCTCCAGAAGATGCTGGGTGGTGAAAGGTCCCCACTAGGAGGGCAGAGCCAAATGCCCCCTCGTACCCACCCTGCTGGCTGTGGGGCTGTGCTGTGCATCGTGGGGACAGAGCACACACCGTGTCTCAGGATGCTGCCCCCATCACCCAAAGCAAGGTGTGGGCAGGAGCCCAGGGTTCTGTTGTTAAGATGGATGCACATGAAGAGATGGATGAAAAGCTGAAAAGGACAGTGGTTTGAAATCACAAATGCAAAGGGATTCCTGTTCTTGCTGTGGTCATCTGGGACCATCCATAAAGACCTGCTACTACTGCTGGTACCTTTCCCCATTTTCCACACCTGACTTGCCACAGTGTCTTTGCTGGGGGCAGGAAGATGGGGTCAGGCCTTTGGGTCAAAACTACCCTTGATACTAAGACATGAACAGACCAAGTTCTCAACATTATGATGGCTTAATGATAATGCCCAAGGTCATCTCCTGCGGGCACCAGGGCCAAGCTGAGGACACCTCTCCATACTTCCACCCCATGGTCTCTCTCGGAAACTCACGCCAAGGGCAAGCAGCTACTCAAAGCAGGCATGACAGGGCCACTCAGGCTCACCCCAGGAGCAGGAAGCCAGAAATACTTCCACATCATCCCAACAGGGGTCTATCAAGTCTTGCAAGGTGGACAAGCATCCCAAGGAGGGCTCCAGAAAATGTACCCGTTCTGCAGTGACTCAGACCAGAGTGGATTTTAGCCCCTTGCTGAAGCAGTTTGCCTGCACAGCCATGCAAGGAGAAGGCCCAGGAAAAGGACAGGCAAAGTCTGGCCAAGTGCCCACATGCTCTGTGCTCCATGGCCAGAGGGTCTCAGTGCCTTGGAGGGTCTGACACGTGCTGGTGGAAGCAGCGGTGGGATGTCCCCCCTGAGCAGTGACAGGGCTCGGCCAGGCAGGACATCTGCACCTTGCACAGTGCTGGGAATGCTCGGCATGTGCCATTCACCACCTCTGGGAGGCACCGGGCATCCCTGCCTGGCAGGAGGAAGAACATTGGGAGGATAAATTACTCAGGGACAGGGCTCAGATCAGCCCTCATCTCTGCAGAGGATGCCCAGGACTGGCACACAGGGAGCTCAAGGAAGGGAAGAGTCTCTTGCACGCCCCAGGGATGGGAGGCCTAAAGAGCTGAAGTGAGGTCCCCACATGTGACCGTGTGTGCAGCTCATCTCTGAGATGGGGCAAACAGAGCTCCCTCCTGAAGGGCAGCACAGGGGCAGCTCCAATCTCTGCTCTGTGGCAGGGACGACCCAGGGAACACCTGGAGCTGTGTCAGGGCAGGTTTGGGTTGGATACCAGGAAAGGTTCTTCCCCAGAGGGTGCTGGGCACTGCCCAGGCTCCCCAGGGAATGGGCATAGCCCCGAGGCTGCCAGAGCTCCAGGAGTGTAAGTGTGCTCTCAGGCACAGGGTGGGTCCGTTCCAAATCAGGATATTCTGTGATTCTATGGGTTTTTTCTGGATCTGTCCTTGGCAATCCAGCCCTGGCACTCCACTCTGCCTGGGACACGTTGCCCTGGCAATGAGCTCCAAAACACCCCTCTCTTGCCCCTCCTGCCCCCACAGCTCGGTGGTGCACAGTGCAGAAGGAGCAGAGCAGGGTGCCAGGAGCTGAATTGCTCCCCTGGCCAGTCTCTCCCATAGGTGCTTGCTGACTCAATTAACCCTGGCTGCCCCATGGACAGCAGGACTCAAGCTGGGGGCTCTCTGATCTTCCAGCCTGGGTGTGCCTTCCTGGACCACCCCAAAACACTCACACTTTGCACCCACATGGTGAGCTGGGGCTGCTCCCCCACTCACCACCGTGTGAGGGGGTGGCCCACCCCCAGTTTGCACCTGACTGAGGCATTTTGCACCTACTCCCCACCCAGGCAGACCCCAGGCTGCAGTGGGACCCCTCGTTAGAGGACAGCAGGGAGCTCTTGGAACAGAGCACTCCTGCATTTACAGACCAAGGCAAAGTCAGTCAGCATTATTTGCTGTTGGAATTAACTGGTAGGGGAAGCTGATCTTGGGAAGGACTGGTCTTAATTATCAGCTCGTTGTTAGCTGGCAGGCTATCTCCTCACCGGGAAGCACCGAGCTGCTGCCATCAGGCACTTCTAACAAGGTGGGCTGGAGTTTAAACATTTACAGTTTCTGATGGGCAGTGCAGTTCTCCATGGTGTGAGGGAATTGAGCAATTGCTGTTAGGTGATCTGGCAAGGAAAAGGCAGAGGGCACCTGGACGTAGCACTGGAGAGTGGAGTGTGGAGGAGGTGATCTGGGCTTAGTGTGCATTGTCCAGAGCTGGGGAAGGGGCTGGATCACAAGTCTGATAAGGAGCACCTGAGGGAGCTGGGAGAGGGGCTCAGCCTGGAGAAAAGGAGGCTCAAGTGGGATCTTCTGGCTCTGCACAACTCCTGACAGGAGGGGACAGCTGGAGGGAAGTCATACTCTGCTCCCAGGGAGCAGAGACAGGACAAGAGGAAACAGCCTCAAGCTGTGCCAGGGAAGGTTTAGATTGGATATTGAGGAAATTCCTTCACAGAAAGGATGGACAGGCACTGGCACAGCTGACCAGGACACTGGTTGAGTCCCCATCTCTGAAGGGAGTTAAAAGCTGTGTGGATGTGGCACTTGGGGATGTGGGTCTATGTCTAAGGGTGAGCACAGTTTCTCACAGGTGGCCTCACTCTCATTCTCTGGACACAGAGCAGCAGTGAGCCCAGGTGGTTTGTCATCTTCTGAAGGCCTGGCCTGAGAGTCTCAGAGGCATTGAACCATTGCCCTGGACCTGCTGCAGCCCTCTGCCTGCCTCCCCCAGCTCTGCTCCATCCTGGCATGCACGGGATGAGGTCTGCTCCCAGATCTGCATCTGTGGGACACAGCTGAGCTCCCCCTGTGAGCTGGAGCACCAAGCTTGGCACTGGGCTCAATGCAGACAGGTCTTTCTGTGAGTCACTTGGAGGAAGGAAGAGTTTTCCTGTCCTTTCACAAAGCTATGAAGGTGTGGGAACTCATGCTTCAGTGACAGGACCATGAGAGCCTGAGTGAGGTGTCTTAGAGCTGGGCCCTGCTGGTAAAGGCACAGAGGAGAACTTCCAGCCTGATTTACCACGGCAGCAGCAAGGAAGAGCCTCTGAAGATCCAGCCTGGAATAGGCCAAGCATGAGCAGGGCCTGGCAGCCTAGATGAGTGTGTCTGGGTCAGCATGAGCGAGGCCAGGGCTTTGTAGGTGGCTGGACTCCAGAGCAGCAGCCGGTGATGCAAAATGGTCCAATGGCACTGTGGGCTCTTCCCACCTGGTCATCAATCTCCCATGAGGTCCCACACCTGGGCAACTGGCATGGCTGGTGATCTGATGTTGCAAAGATGCCAAAATAATGAGCTTTATCCTCATGAGTTTGTACTGTGTGTTAGGTGCTTCTGATATGGCTTCTGTGAGAAAATTACTGTCAATGATTTCTGTGGATTTGCCTTTTTTTTTTCAAGCCAGAAGAACATAAGCAAGACTCGGGCTCTGTGGAGCACCTGGGCACCCCTGACACACTGTCTCTCTGAGCCAGTGGGGTTTCTCAGCATTTGCTGTGCTGGGACATGGGCTGTGCTGTGTCATTCCCCTCATTCTCTGCAGCGGGAGGAGTTCAGCAGGCAGGGATTGGGAGAAGTCCCTTGATTTGCTTGGCTTGAAGAATGAGGCCTTGTAGCGAGGGAAATGAGGGCAGTGGAATGACTGCTTGAGCAGAGAAGGTGGCACACAGGCCAAGGAGCTGATGTCAAGGTACTGGGGGCCATGGGAGTCTTCCCCCAGCTTGGTTGGGCTTTGATAGAGGGGTAGATGGGTGGCCAGGGGCACTGGCACAGCCCAAGAGACTCTGCTGGCAGAACACACGCTGCTGCCCTATGAAGTGATGATGTCTCTGCGTTATGATTCCCAGCAGGATCCAGAGCCCTGGCCCTTCCAGCAGTAGTCCTCTCCTCTCCTCTCCTCTCCTCTCCTCTCCTCTCCTCTCCTCTCCTCTCCTCTCCTCTCCTCTCCTCTCCTCTCCTCTCCTCTCCTCTCCTCTCCTCTCCTCTCCTCTCCTCTCCTCTCCTCTCCTCTCCTCTCCTCTCCTCTCCTCTCCTCTCCTCTCCTCTCCTCTCCTCTCCTCTCCTCCTCTTCTGTATTGGACCTTTCTGTGTTTCCTGCCCTCCCTGCCCACTCTGTGCCCTCCTGGGGCTGGCAGTAGTGTGGGGGGGGGTTGACTGCTCTGCAGCCCTAATGCAGTCCAGCACCCTAATCTTGAGCTCTGGCATTACTGCCTGCCCTCATGAGACTAAATTGTATCTGCACTTCAGGAAAATACAAAAATCTCTTCCATGCTGTCTCTAGAACCAGCTTTAAAAAGGATTACACATCAATACCCAGGCACCCTGCTCCCCACCCTCCGCCACCATTGTTCTTTCCAAAGCGCTCCTCTCGCTTTGATGATGATCACTGGCAGAGTTTCAAAACTATGTATTATAAAATCTTAAAAAAAAAAAAAATCCAGTTGCCATAACGTAATGCAGATTTTTGTCACCGCTCCACGACTTCTGCTTTCAATTTCCAGTGAGGGGGAGAGACTCAGTCACAGTCAGATGGAGACCAGCTCGCATCCCTGCTCTGTGGGCCCCCAGGCAAAATCCCTGGAATTTGTTCCTTACTGTTTGAAGGCTGAGATGAGGGAGGAGAGTGCAGAGAAGAGAGGGGGGGAGAAAAGAAGCTGCCAGTCTCCAAGGAAGATGGGCACCAACACAAACTGTGCCCCAGGTGGATGTGCATCTCTGGAGCTCACACTTGAGCAGGGATGGGAAAATTCTCAGAGCAGCAGTTTTTTATGGTGAGGCTGGGATTACCACCCTGCAAGGTTTTGAGAGTGATGCAAGGTGTCAGCCTGGCTTTAGGTTCCTGCTGTCTGTCCATCCTGCCTTGATAAGCACCTGAGGAGGGGTTGGGCTTTGGTCCCACTGAGCACCTGCTGCTGGGAGCAGCCAAGCATCAGCCCAGTGGTGCCCTCCAGAAGCTGGGACATCCTCACAGGCTGTGAAGGCTGCAGGCAGGGCAGGAGGAGGAGCACAGTGACACTGCTGCCCACAGAAGGCCTTGCCCTGCAGTGGGAGCAGGGCCTGAGAGGGGCCCAGCCTGCCCCCATCACTGCTCTTGTCTTGTGCCTTGAGCAGGCAGGTGAGAGAGGCCAAACTAATCTCTGCCAGCTCAAACTCCAGCTCCAACATTAACTGTTTTTTGTCTATCTCATGGACTGTCAACCTGCCCACAGCTGCTGCCACAAGCCAAACATCAGCGATGTTTGCATCGGGGATCAATGCAAAAGGCCACCAGGGTACTCCAGCACATGGCACTGTGGCATTTGTTGTCCAGTTTATCCTCCATCTCCCGTCTCAAAAAAGGTTTTGCAGCTGCAGAGGTTTGGGAGGGTGCTGGGATGTGTTTCCAAGCATGAAAATACTTGGGACACTTCCAGAAGAGCAGTGACAGCAGGGCTATAATCCATGGGCTGCAGCCTCCCCCTCAGGTGGGCTTTCCCCAGGCTTGCAGCCCAAGCTGCCCCGTGTGGCCACTCCCATGGTGGGAGGGATGGAATGCAGCTCTCTTAAGTGAGGCATGCCTCAAATTTTTTTGAGAAAAGGAGCCGTTTCTGAATAGTTGAGACGTTTCCAGCATTTCTATCACAGTGCTGTGAGAGCAGGGCTGACTCTGGACCAGGCAGCCAGCGCCAGCCCTCGTCACAGAGCGAAGGGACACAGAGATGGCCACAGCTTGGGTGCACCCTCTGCCATACCCAGAGTGGATTCGGGTCCAGTGCATCAGGAGCTTCTTGGGCTTCAAAGGCTCCCTGGGCACCAAAAGCAGTGTGCCCCCTCTGTGACTTCTCTTTAGCTGGTTGCCCTGTGCACCTGAGCAGACCGTGCCTGGTGAAGGGGAAATGCCCTGAAGCTTAAGGGTGTCCTGAGGAACCCTCACTTCTCCTCCCTCCAGAACAGACCCCACTGGGCTTCCTGCTTCCCAAATGGGAGCTGCATCTAGTAACTGGAAAACTTGACCAGACTGGGAGAATGGGTGAATGTTTTGGCTTCACTCTTGGAGAACATACACTTGCAGAGGCTTCTGCTTTGGAAGGGTTGACCGTCTTCCACTTAGAAATGGTAACTCAACTTGTAGCATGTGAATGTGGGTACAAGTCATCTCCAAGTCCAATGTATTCATCTGGGGAAGCCTTCCACAAATTTTACTGGGAGCAACAGCACAGATGGGTCTTGGTGCTCGTAAACAGCTTCAGCATAGGAGTACTTGGGCATCCCATGATGGATTAAGCTGTGGATAACAAACATCAAAAAACATTTGAAAATAAACTGTAATCCCTCTGTCCACTGCAAGTGTCAAGCAAGTCCTGACTGGAGCTATCAGTGCTCCTCATGGGCCAGGAGTGTCCCTAACTGATCCCCTGTGGCTGTCACCTCTGGGGGCTGGCATCTCCAAATGGCTGTTACCTGGAAGGTCAGTCTGCACACTTGTTTACTGGGTTTCTACCAAGGACCACAGAAAATCATCCAGCCTGGCAACAACTGCTGTTGTCCCTGATCTGTGCTCCTGTGTCCCCTCCAGCTCACCCTGTGCCCAGTGCTGGTCTCATGGGGAGTGGGAGGTGACTTGGTGGGAACATCAGCTGCACAGTGCTGCCTGCCTCTTAGAGCTGTCCCTGCCTCTGATCCTAAAAGGGAGCATTTTTCAGAGAGTTATGAGCCTGTGCAAACAGGGCTTTATAAGGCAGCATCACTAATATGGAGCATAACCTCCCTACCCACAAACATCCTGATAGCCTTTCTGGTGTGAGTTTGGCTTTGTAAGCCAAGCCAATCTGATCAGGAAAATCCTGGGGAGAAAACAAACAAGGAGCCTGGGGAGAAAGCTGGAAGTCGCTTTCCAGAGTCAGAGCAGATGTTGTTTAGTAGACAGTGATGCCACAGATGTGCCTTGGCTGGCTGATCTGCAAGGGCTCAGCAGCCTGGCCACAGGGCAGAGGGGGCTTTGTCCCCACAGTCCTGCCTGCCCTGGCCCTGTTTCAGGCCCTCTTTCCTCAGCAGCCACTGGGACAGGCTTCAGGAGTATTAAGAAGATGGGGGAGCCCCCTGTGTCATCCTCAGTCACCCCTTCTTCCCCCTCATAAGATGGCATTTCAGGGTCAGCTGTTTCTGTCCCAGTGCTGGTGCCAAAGGTTGTAGAAAACCACTTTTGCCATCTTTGCAATGCCCTACTCCTCCCAGCCACAATGTCTGCAGCTCCACACAGGGGGGAGAGGCTGAACCCCAGGGAAAAGACTCCTTTTTTAAAAACTTTATTTTCCTTCCATTTCTCAGTACCGCCACAGCCGTGTCCATCCCGTCCTGTCCCCCCCCCAATAATGAGCTGTTGTCTTGTGCAGCATTGAGAGCTAAGTAAGCATGAAAAATTGGAACAATAAAGAAGTAGTTCTGGGACAGCAAAGCCCCTTGTTTGACAAGGCTAATTCCACACCCCCCAGCCTCATTTTCTTTCAGCCACCTTCCCCCTCCTTGCTCCTCCTTTATTAAATGAACTGGCTTTTATTGGGGTGGAAACTGGGTTTCCTTTTCCCCTCTCACCTCCCCCTCTGTTCACATGTAATTTGGAGAGTTAATCTCCTCAGGCAGGAAATGTTGTTTCTTTCACTCTTTCTCTCCGGCAATTTCCATTTGGCTCTTTTAACTGGGGCCCAGACCAAGGAAATGGCCACACCACAGGGCCTGAACAGGAAGAGGGCTGGTTCTCCTGAGGGGCCCTGAGCATCTCCCCCCGCTGCCCCAGCTTGCACAATCCCCTTTGGCAGATGCACCTTTGGCCAGGAATGGGACTACCCAGCTCGCCTTGGCCACCTGGACACCCTGGCTGGACTGGGAAAATCTGGTCTGAAGATGTTGGTTGGCATTTGTGCTTCTTCTCTAAATTCCTCTCCCTGCTTTAGGTCAAGTCACCCAAAGATTTCAAGACCTAACATCACCCAGGATCATCTCCCCCAACTCTCCACAGTATGGAGGCACTTGGCTAATATTTTCCAGGGAATCCCTTTGAAAGACACAACATTGTAAAACCTCATGGAAATTCTCCAGATTTTTCTTGACACTTTCCCTCAATCTTCTTCTAAAGAAAATAATTCAGTTTTAATGAAAAATTGAGAGGAGGAGACCTATGTGTCATCCCTGTCCCGTCCCCCCCAACCCTTTCTCTGTCTCAACCCTTTGGCTGAAGGAGATTTACCATCAGTGAGTGTGTGGGGCCCAGTGTGGGCATTGTCTTGGGTGGTGCCAGTGAATCCAACCCATGGCACAGGAAACTGAGATGATGGTGCTGTGAGACCTGATGGTTCCACAATGCCCAGGCCATGGAATGAGAGAGTCATCCCAGAGTCCTGGAATGGTTTGTGCTGGAAGGGACCTTAGACACCATGTCTTTCCAGCCCCCTGCCATGGGCAGGGACACCTTCCACTGTCCCAGGTTGCTCCAAGTCCTTTCCAACCTGGCCTTGGACACTTCCTTCTCTCAGAAAGGAGAAGTGAAATTGCAATCCATGCTTCACTTGAAGGCAGGACAAGACCGCGTTGAGCTTTTTTTAACAGAATACCCCAGGAATTTACGGGAAACTCATGGGGAAAACCCTCCCTAGAGCAGAGTAAAGCTCAGCAAAAGCAAAGCCTGCAGCAGCCTCAAGGTGCTGGGAAGCATGAAGATGCTTGTGATGGAAACAGCTGCTGGAGCCCTGCCTGCTGCTCAGAGCAGAGTCCTGTTCCCACCATGTCTTAGGATAGTGAAGAGCATTAGGAACAAATCTTCATGCCTTCTGCACAAGGCTGTGGCTGCTTCCAGCTCCTCTGGACACCCACAGCCAGGGAGATGGAGCATGGCTGCTTCCAAGCAGGGCCGAGAAGATACGGAGATTCCAGTCTCTTCCTAACCACAGTCTGGCCTGAATGTTCCCAGCTCTCTATCAGCAAAAAGCTTTTGGATTGCTGTCTGGCATCGTTCATCACTCCCAGCATGGCAGTGATTTCTTTCTGGGAGGCTCATTTTTGTTGGATACCCCCATCCCTCCACAGAAAACCTCTAGGATGGACTGGGGCTGCCCATTCATCACTTGCCATCTCCCACAGAACTCAATCCAGTGCAGGTGGCATCAGTGTCCTGCAGCAGTGGTGGCATGGAGGAGCCTGTTCCCAGTCCTGGCTCCAGGCAGTACCTGGGAAGCAGCAGCTCAGTGGGCAGCACTGGGTCCTGCCACAGGAGCAGCATCCCTGCTGCACCGTGCCCAGGGAGAGCCAGGGGCTTCTGAGTGTGCCCTGCGTGACACAGAGGGGAAAAGTGGGTGGAGTTTGGGAATACCTAACCAGTGTCTTGGCATGAATTGCTCTGTCCTGAACAGAGCAAGGTTGTGCTGGTCCACAGCTGGTGAGCAGCCCGCCTCTGGAGAGGGAGGTCAGGTGTTGAGGACTGAGGATATCCTCACTCAAATGTGAGCCCAGACATGTTCATATTCAGGGTATGTGAATCTTCCAGAGGGAGGGAGGGGAGGAGGCTGGCACTGCAGACAGGAATAGCACTACGTGCTGTTTCCTCTCTCACCTTGGGGACACTTAGTGCAGTGAGGACCTGAGTCTCCAGGAAGCTCAGCTCCCACAAGAACCCCAAAGGAACAGACTTCTGGAAGAGTTTTTTAAACATTATGAGAAATCCTGCTCCTCTCCATGCTCCATGCCTTCACATGGGGACCCAAGAGCAATGTCCAGCTTTGCCTAGTGCTGTGCCTGGGTGATGGCTCAGCAGTCCAGCCTTGGGGCTGGGTGGGAAGTTGGCTTTGGAGAGACAGGATGGTTTGTGCATCCTGCTGGCAGGAACACTCATGGAATTCCCTGCACAGGTGCTCAGGAGTGCTGCATTTCACCTTGTGCACCTTTATGTCACCTGGGTGGACATGGTTCCGTTTATCCAGAGCAAATTAAATCCCAGAAACATCCCTTTGGGCTGGCCTGTCTTCCTCTTCCTGTCTCCTCTTCCAGGGAATCTTCAACCCTTCACCTCCAGGTACGAGGTCTCATGCCAGGTTCAGGCATGGCTGAGAGAAGCAGGGAAGGGCAGCGTGCCCTGCCCTGCCCTGTGCTGGGCAGGTGAGGAGCAGCCTCCCAGGCCATTGCAGGATCCCACGGGGCTAACCCTGCATCCCAGGATCCAGTGGCACGCTGAGCTCTTCAGGCCTGTCCCCAGCTGCCTTGGGAGGTGGCTTGTGGCTCAAGGCTTGGACTGTGACAGGGAGCAGGGGGCTCACAGACACAGCACTGGGACAGGGACAGAGCAGCTGTGCGGGGAAGCAGAGGGGGACACGGTGCTGCTGGGCCTTTGATGCTGCCTGTGTGTGGTAAGGAAGGGAAACGGGTGGAAAAGCTGTGGCAGATCTCACAGAGCCTGTCTGGGATGGAGCCAAACCTTGGTCAAGGCAGCAGCAGCAGCACTCGCGGCTGGGGATCCCTGCTGCAGGGGACATGGGGACTGGCCGGACTGAAGGCCCCAGAGGGCAGAGAGGAGAGGGTTAACCCTGCTCCGGCTCCTGCTCTTACAGAAGATGCTGCCACGCTCCCCAGCTCACCGCCTGCCGCCTTCCCCTCCCTCCCCGCTGCCCCTCAGAGCTCTGAATAGGGAATTAGCTTTGCCTGCGTTTAGACCTCTTAATTAGCTATTCTTTTTGCTGGGCTGGGGAAGAGGCGGGCAGAGGAGACCCCGGCCCCCAGCTGAGCCCGGGTCCCGCTCCTGCAGCAGCACAAAGGGGCCCAGCGGGCAGAGCCATCGGAGGGCGCTGGGGACGCCAGGACCTGTCAAAGCTTGTTTCCCACCTTCCAGAGCCAACCTTTTCTGCCCCAGCCAGGAGACAGCCTGCCTTAATTGGGCTGAAAATCTAATCATTTGTACCTCCGGGCCTGGGAAGGGGGCAGGGGCGGGTACGCCGGGCCTGCAGCGGGTAAGGGAGGAGGGATGGAGAGGTGGGAGGGGGACGAGGGGGAAGCATGTAATGGGGAAAGGCAGGATGGAGATGAGGCAGAAGAGGAGTGAGCAGAGTGGTAGAAACGTTTGTAGAGGAGGTGAGCAGACAGAAAACTTAGGTGTTTAAGACGTGATTTAAAAGTTACTCCTTTGAAAAGGGAAAAATAAAAAGTGAGCAACTAAAGAGTGAAAGGGAAAAAGCAAAAGCACAAAAAGAGTTAGTCACTTTTCCTGCTCTCCATCTGGTCTGATAGTGCAGCCAAGGCCCTTGTAATCCCCACCTGTCCCAGCTGCATGCAGAGATGTCCCTGGGCCATGGGTGTACCTGCATGGCCCTGCTCCCATCCCAGCACCTGCTTTCTTACCATGGCTTTGGCACTGCTCTCCTGTCTCTTGTGTGCTGCAGACTTACCCCTCCCACCTCAAAACAACGTGGGTGAGCCTTGCTGCAAAGAGAAGAGCAGGGAACCCAGGGATGGCTGTGCATCCCCTGCCATCGCTCTGTGTCACAGGTCACTGGCTGCTGCAGCTGCTGTGCTGCTGCTTCCCTCCAGCTAAAGGTGTCCAGAGTCTGGGCTGCTGCACTGCCTCTGGGCAGGGGACAGGGAGGGGAGGTGCCAGCCCATGTGCTGAGCTGTGCTCAGCTCAGTCCCTCAGGCTTGGCCTGTACAAGCCGGGTTTGTGGAGCAGGGACCAGTCCCAGATTCACTGCACGTTGCCAGTGCTGCTCCTGGATTTACACCACTGCACCTTTCCTGCTTCAAACACCTTCATTCAACTGCTGTGTCCTCCCAATTTTCAGGCTGACTATTTTCAGGCAGAGTCGTCGGGGCAGCGCTGGAGCACAAGCCTGTGAGCACATGAGGCCATCCAGTCACTTGTGTCTTTTCTCAGTTTCTATGGTACTGGATGTTTCACAAATATTCTCAAACCACACCTCTCTCTTTCAGGTGACAACATTTCATATCTACAAAATAACCCACAAAAATGCAGATTTGGCATGATCATGGCCCCTCTCCTGTTTTACAAAGAAAAAGTATTTTCCCTGTGATTTCTTCCTCAGCTGCTCCAAACTTTGGGCCTAATTCCTCAAGAGACTGTCTTACTAATTTTTTATCTTTTTTTTTTTTTTCCTGATGATCTATCAAAAACCAAAAACAAATCCCAGAGTCAAAGTCTTTATCAGAATTTTATTCCTTTGCTTTCCTTAGAGAATCCAGCACTTCATGCCTGTGCCAGGGAGGGTGAAGGAAACTCCTGGGAGAGGAGACTGCACACTGTGCCCAATCCTGCACCAGCCTGTCCACACGCATGGCACCACAGCTAGCCCAGCATTTCATGCTCCCTGCCCAGCACCCTAAACTAGACCACAGGCACAATCCCAGGGCTCAGGCTGCAGGTACAACAGACAAGCAAAAGAGACTGAGGCACCAGAGCAGATGTGGCTCATGGAAGGATGGATATGTTGACAAGGCATGATAGGCCTTGTCAATGATGGGCCTCAACTGTGGACTCCTTCATAGAATTGCAGAATCACTAAAGCTGAAAAGTCTTCTAAGACCACTGAGTCCAACCCTTAACCCCGCCACTGCCAAGGCCACCACTGACCCTGTCTCTTAAGTCCCATACCCACATAATTTTTTTAACACTTCTAGGAATGGTGAGCCCACCACCCGTGAGGAAATTTATCCTATTATTCAATCTAAATCTACCCTGGCACAACGTAAAGCCATTTCCTCTTCTCCTATCCTTTGTTTCCTGGGAGCAGAGCCCGACCCCCTGCTCCAGCTGTCCCGTCCTGTCAGGAGTTGTGCAGAGCCACAAGGTCCCCCCTGAGCCTCCTTTTCTCCAGGCTGAGCCCCTTTCCCAGCTCCCCCAGCCCCTCCTGGTGCTCCAGCCCCTTCCCCAGCTCCCTTCCCTGGACACACTCCAGTGTGTCTGTCCATCCAGGCCAAGGGATGCAGTAGGGACATAGAGAAGAAGGCATCAAGAGTGGAGACTCCAGCCAAAAGAATTGACAGCAGAGCAAGATTCCTGAAACTCACCAACTGCAGTCCAGTGGACCTGAAAGACCTTGGCAGTGTAGGAAAGAGGACAGAGGAAGAGAGATGAGAGAGCCTGGAGAACTCGCTGGGGTGTGCAAAGACTGAGCCCAGTGGGGATGGAGAGGGGCAGTGGTGTGAGCTGGGGCACATGGTGTGATGTGAGGTGGCTTCCAGCTGGGATCAGAACCCTGCTGTCAGCCCCACAGCACTGCTGGATCACCTGCCCTGGGAGCCTACCAGGATGGGATATGGTCTCAGCCAGGCCTTGATAAAGCACGAGGATTGGTTCTGCACCAGCAGCACCCCAAGGTTGCTGGTAAAACACCTGCAGAGACAGAGATTTTGTTTCTGGGATTTGGGAAGAGCACACACCCAGCAGTTCCAGTTTCAGTGGGGTAGGCAGGGATTTGACTTGGTGCTTATCCATCCCAAGAGCTCCCCAGAGTGTACAGATGGGACAAGCCCAAAGGGCTCATGGGCTTATGAATTTATTAGGGCACAGAGGGCCAGGAACTGCTCACCTTGCAGCAGCAGCAGCAGCTCTGGGTGGTTGTGTGCAACAGGAGGGATTTGAGCTCTGGTTTCAGAGGTTTGGGTGAGGCAGCTCTAAGACAATGGAGGAGAGCACACACATGAGACCAGGCAGAATGCCAGGACCCCCAAAATGACTCCTGCCATCCTTTGCATGGGGAGAGCATCAGTGTGGGCTGGGTCGGCCAAGGTAGCTCAGTCGCAGCCAGCAACGGTGACAAATTGCAGGCAGATAGAGCAGGAGATCTGTCCTTGTGATACCCTTCCATTTTCCAGCAATTGATGCCTTAGTGATTTCCTGAGCCAGGAGTGGTATGCGTGTAACAGCCACCACAAGCCTGCCCTCAGTGAATTTGTCTAATCTCATTTCAAAGCTGTGGGTATTTTTAGCCCACGTGGCATCCTGTGGCCATGAGCTCCACAATTTAATTACACGTCGTGTAGGGTAGTAATGCCCTCTGTCTGCATGGAACCCAGCGCCAGCTCCTTTCATTCATAACTTCTCTGTAACCCCAGCTTCCTGATTCCACTGGAAATGAGTCAGCAAAATGCTGTGACTCCTGTGACTGGCACCCTTGTAGCTGGAGGAGTCTTTGGAGGCAGGCAGCCCAGGCTGACCTCAGTGGAACACACGGGGAGTTACGGAATCACAGAATCTCCAGAGTCCAAAGGGACCCACAGGGATCACTGAGTCCAACTCCTGGCCCTGCACAGACACCCCAACAATCCCACCCTGGGCACCCCTGAGAGCATTGTCCAAACACTCCTGGAGCTGTGGCAGCCTCGGGGCTGTGCCCATTCCCTGGGGAGCCTGGGCAGTGCCCAGCACCCTCTGGGGAATGAACCTTTCCTGATATCCAACCTAAACCTGCCCTGACACAGCTTCATGCCAATCCCTTGGGAGTGGCACAAAGCTTCCCTCGAGTTGAAAGCAAACAGGATGCTTGTGCCCAATGTGAATGGAGGGTCTTGGAGGGTCTGGGCTGGGTGACACTCCTTGCCAGCCTTCCATAGGAGGGAGTGAACCCTGGGAGACCTGTATGGGGCCTAGGAGTGTGAAATCAAGAGGTTTGTGGGCACTGAGGTGCCTGGGGCAGCTTGTGTTACCAGCTGGAGATGAGAAGCTTGGGGCAAGGAGTGTGACACAGGAGTGAGGCCTTGAGGCAAAGCAGGATCACTGAAAGAAGATAGGCAGGTGGGCTGTGACTGGGCTGGAGCTGAGCACACCTGTAGCAGCAAAACCTGGAGAACCATGTTTCCCTGGAGCAGGACTGCCTGGAAGAGGGTAGCAATGTGTACCCTCAGGGCTTGTTCTGCCATTGCTGACAGCCTGGTCCAGGTGGTTGCTTTGGGATGCCCAGACAGTGCATGTGTTCATATGAGCTCGACTGTTGATAGCTGAGAGTCAGAGAAGCTGTGGCTGCCCCATCCCTGGAAGTGTTCATCAGGCTGGATGCAGGCTTGGAGCAACCTGGGATAGTGGAAGGTGTCCATGTCCATAACAGGGGATGGGACAAGAGGAATTTTAAGGTTCCTTCCAACCCAAGCCGGTCTGGGTTGGAAGTGATTCTGTGATTAGCACAGATGTAAACACCCCTCTCTAACACCACTGTGGTGTGTCTCACTGTGGTCTCTCGTGAGCCAAAGGGACATGCCAACATCAGATAGTGCTGCGTGAATAAGCAACGTCCAAACCTTTCCAGCTAAACTGAAGAGTTACAAAATGAGACAGACAAGGTGATGAGCTACAGAATAAGATACTTAATTTTAGTAGATTATCCCATTCAACACACCCACAAAGCCTGGCTCCAGTCAGCTCCAGCACAGCCGGTCCCCAGCCAGGTCCAGTCAGTGCTCCTGGCATTGGAACAAGCATCAGGTTTATGTTGTCTCCTACTTGCACTACTATTGCTTCTGGCTTGGTGCAGGAGTCAAGAGTGCAAGAACACAGCAGGAGCCCTGGTGGTGACCAGGAGAGGATGGGATGAGGACTGTGGATGTCTGAAAACACTGAGAAGAGGGACTGTAAGTATGATTTGGTTAATGGAAGTTGGCTTGAATAACAAGGAATGTCCTTTGGTTCAGAACGTCAATAAATGACTCCTCACTGGAATAAAACTGCCAACCCCCTGCTGTGACCTGGAGCAGCTTCAGGTCTGGGCTGTGTATCAGCATGAAGGGAAAGGCAGGATGTGCTCCTGCAGTAAGTGCTGCCTTTCTCACTCTTCTCCATCAAGGAATTCTCTGTCTGCATCACCCTGCCTTCCAAGCCCTTGGATGCCACATGCTGCAAGGGGTCACATTTCATACCCCTTCCTCAGCTCAACTCTCCAAATCATATTCCCTGCAGAGGGGCAGATGCTGGAGCAGGAAAGTCTAGACAGAGCTGAATCAAATTTTTTACAGGAATATTATATCACTTTGTTGTTGTTGTTGTTAAATGCAGGTTCAGGCAATCAAGACTCATCCTGCATTTAGATCAAATTAAGGAAAGAGTTTCCTCTGTTCCTGACCAGCTGGGGAAGCTGAGCTGGGGACTCCATGCAGATGCCAAGGTAAAGCCCAGTTTCAAAGCTTCAGGTGCAGTTGTCCCTCCCCCATTCACTTCCAGCCTCTTGCAACCAGTGCTTGTGTCCCCTCTCCTGTGGCACCTGTCCTGGCCCCCATAGCATCCCGCAGTGGCTGACTCCATGTGCAGGGGCTGCACAAGAGTCACTCCCACTGCTTGCTGAAACTGGGGGTGCAGAGGAACCCCTGCCAGCCAAGGAGCTCACCAGGAACCAGTCAGTGCTGGGACTTCCCTCCCCTGGCCACCCCACAGGCAGGCACTGTCCTCTCTGCCTGACAGTGTCTGCCCCAGGTGAGACCCCTGGCCTCAGAGGGTTCTGAGGGAGATGATGCAGTGTTTTGTGAAATGCTCACTGTTTCTCCTGGGAGACCCCACAGCCCACAGGGGGCCCATTCAGGGTGGTATGAACAGAAGGGATTTCTTTCCTGAGTGGGAAGGCACTGAAGAGCCCATTCTCACATTGAAGCAGACATTTCACAGCTCTCCCAGGTTGATGTTGTTCCTTCTCATGTTATCCCCTCCCTCTGCTCCTTCTTTGCTGATGCCCTCTGAAATGTCCATCAGGACAAAGACCGTGTCAAGGACCCACGAGCTTCTGCATGCAAATCACCATCTTTTGTAACCATTTGCATGGGCTGAGGGGGATTGAGATGTCACAGGGCAGAGCAGCAGCTCCAGGCACCACCAAGGGCTCGGGCCAGGCTCAGCTCCACTGCTCCAGCAATTGAACTTCTTTGCCGCCAACTTTCCAGCCAGAGCGAATGACTGACAGAGACTGATGGTGTCTCTGCCTGTGTGTAATCTTAGAGCTGCCTGGATTTGGGAAATCTCTTTCATTGCTTTAAAAAAATAAGCAAGTGACTAGACTGAAGGATCCCGATTAACTGGGAAAATCAGGGCTAAAATGCAAATGCCTTCTCAGGTTCTGGCCTGGAGAGCCATGCTGGCTGTCCCAGGGGAGGCTGACAAAGCCCAGCTCAGGCAGCAGCACCCAAGGCACAGCCCAAGCCCTGACCACTGCCATGTCAGAAGGTCCTGAATGCGCAGCTGGAGCTCCCATCCAAGCCATCTTGTCTGGAGAAGCCGGGATGAGGAGCACTTGGTGGGCACTGGGATTGGCTGCTGGGGCTGCAAGCCCTTGCTGCCTGCTCTGGCCGTGCTGGGGATGCTCCACAACAGCTGCTCTCCTCCGGGCGTTGCACTCCTCAGGCTCTGAGGGACAGCTAGAACCAGGCAGAGATGACGTTATTACATTGAATTGTTATTCACAGGCAGAATTTCTCAAACAGAAATTTAGGGAGGATTTGGCACCCACCCCCTGGCTGTGCCAGCTCCCTTCCTGCCAGGTCCCTGAGTCACCTGACTCCGTGTTTATCTCCCTACATCTCCACAGCATCTCACAGACAAGTGTGCTGGTTAATCCATGACAACAAGTAAAGCTGGAGCTGAATCAAGAGAAAACAAATAGAGTGGCAGAACACAGCTGAGAGGAGGCTGCATGGGTGCAATATAAACTCCCCTATGGATTTGACCAAAGCCCAAAAAAAGATGGAAAGCTGTCGGTCCCACAGATTTTGAAGCAGGTAGCAGGACTTCCAGCCTGCACACAGGAAAACTGGGATGCTGCTCTGTGTCTTGAGTTAGAATGATCTTTGTCAAATGTATAACCTTGTCTCCTGTAGCTGAAATAAACTGAATTTTCAGACTGAAGGAAAAGATTCCAGATAAACCATCTGCAACAGGCAAGATTCCTGTTCCTTGTCTAGGAACAAGGCTGTGGGAGAAAACAAAAGGTAGGAGGCTACTCAGAGCTGGTGTGACCCCCAGCACTGGGCTGCAGAGGATGCTGAGCTGGTACCAGTTTCCTTCCTTAGACTGTAAAAACGGTGAAAATAAATCTCTTCCGTAAGGAGAATCTCCTGAACACCAGCAGCCCTGCTCTGCCCCTCCTGGCTTTGGGATGGGCTTTGTTGAGAGACGAGGTGGCTCAGTGCTAATCACTCTCAGGGGCACAGCCAACTTCCCTGGGATTTAAACATAAAAGGAATTTCCCCTCCAGCTTCTAGCATGGAGTTGGCTCTGCCGGCATTGTGGTGAAGAAGGAATGGACCAGAGGGAGATGTGACTGGATATCAGAAAAGGTTCATCCCCCAGAGGGTGCTGGCACTGCCCAGGCTCCCCAGGGAATGGGCACGGCCCCGAGGCTGCCACAGCTCCAGGAGTGTTTGGACAGCACTGCCAGGGATGCCCAGGGTGGGATTGTTGGGGTATCTCTGCAGGGCCAGGAGTTGGACTCAGTGATCCCTGTGGGTCTCTTCCCATTCAGGAGATTCTGTGATTCTATGAAAATTGACCTCCTCAGGGACAGCATGAGGCCACATGCTAACATAGGATCCTGTTTTCCATCCTGTGTCAGCTCATGCCTCCTGCTGCTTTCCATTAGCTTCTCCTGGGCAGGGACCCATGTCACTGCAGTGAGAAATGTCCCTGCTGGAGCTACATGAAACAGAAGGAAGCAAACTCAGGTACCCCAGAACTGACCTTTGTCTCTTGTACAGGAGAGGCACCGGGATTTGCAGTACTAACCCTGAACACACTCTCCTCAGATTGCCCTGGCCTCCACAGACTTTGGTTAGTGGGCAAAGTCACTGAGATTCCCTGACTCCTGGTGATTTAAGCTGTCAGACCCTCCTAGCCTTTCCCTCCTGTGATGCTTTGATGATGGAGGAGAGCAGTGCTGGAAGGAGGAGACATCTCTCCTTGGGAGAATCTCCAGGAGGTAGCTTCCCAAAGCTAGTGAGCAGGTTGGAGTGGCACTGTAGGAAAGAGCCAGCAAAGGTTGTCCATGTGTGTGAGCTTGGAGCAAGGTGCTCTGAGACCCCACAGTGTCCTGGAACAAGGGGCACAAATCACCCACTGTGTCAGCTGGCAAGGCAGTCCCACAGGCAGCACCCCAGCATGGTCAGGGGAGCACCTCTCTGCCACTTGAGGCCACCCACCAGGGCAATATTTGAATAAAAAAAATCAAAGGAGATCAAAGGGATTCCTTAAAGGTTAAAAAAAACTTGAAGAGGGAAAAAAATAGATGTAAAAGATTCACCCATGCACATTTGCCTTCAGTGCAACTCCCAAAACACAGCCCTTTTGCCAGGGGAAGATGAGCTGTGCTTGAGGTGCCAGACTGGGGAGCAGAGGCAGCTGCAGTTGCAGAGGCAGATGAAGCATGGCAGGTCACCCAGGTGCCATGAAACCTCAGCACGAGGTGCCCCAGAAAGCAGTGTGCTAAGTGGTGGACGGGCAGTAGGGTTGAGTGCAGGTGACTGTACCTCTGGATGTTCCCGGTGTGTCCTGTCCTTGCTGTCTGCTGAGCTGGAGCACCCTGAGGTCCCTCCAATACACATCAGTCACAGCCCTGCCCTCCATCCCACGCTGGTTACAGCCACAGCCTGGTGTCCTTGGGAGCATCATGGATGGTGCTCCTTTGGCCTCAAGGTGGCTGGGATGAGATCCCTGTGAAGGGACATGGGCCTACACCCAGGAGGGAGCCTGGAGCAGCGGTTTGGGGAAGGGACCAACCTGCCAGAGTCCTGCAGGAGGGAGAGCTTCAGCCAGCACTGAGGACAGGTGAGAAGAGGCAGCAGAAAGTGCTGTGTCCTTCAGCAGCATTTGCTGGGGGATGGCTGTTTGGATGGGAAGTGGGCTGGGGGTGGGCTGTAGATGGATCTTTGGTCCAGCTGCTGTTGGAGGAGAGTCCTTATAGATTCCCATTTGAGTTGGGCAATGGCTGGATGTGCTGTGCAGGGCTATAGCTTGTCAGTTGACCTGGAAGTGCCCGGTTAAAGGTTGAACTCAATGATCTCAGAGGTTTTTTTCAACCTTAATGATTCTGTGATTCTATTCATCTGCCTGGCAAAAGTTCCCAACACTGGCCACCACGTCTTCCTGTATTCCAGAGTGGCAAAAGGCTTGTCCAAGCAGAAAGGAAAGGGTCACAAATTTTCAAAGCCTGGTGTCACCAGGCTGGCCTGGGGCTGGTCATTTGTCTTTGGTTTACACACATTCTCCCTGGGCCGTGTCTCAGGAGTCCTCAAGCCAGACTGCTCCCCAGCATGGCCACCTTTAGTGGCAGGTTGTATCCCCAAGGCTTGGTCCAGCCCTTTATTCAAAAGGACATTTTCAAAAAATAGCTGCCCTGAGGAGTTCTCTCTGCCCTGAACTGGTGTTGACAGCAACTGCCACGTACAACGTGACATGGCAGCATTGCTCTGTGTCAACACATGTGGTGACAGATGTATGCCAAGGGGGTAGAAACCTCCGAGCTCCATGTTGTTGTTTTTTATGGTTGGCTGATGTCCAGGGATCATTCCAGATCTCTGCAGTGCACAGTGTTCCTCCAGGTCCCCTGGGAGAGGAGAGCTGACCCTGCGGAGTTTTAGAGGGATCCATCCTGAGATCCCAACTTTTTCCAAGCCCCCAGGACATGTGATGGATGCTTTGGGCTGAGTGAGGGTAGGAAGATCAAACTACAGCACCAGGGACTTTGCTTCTGCAGATTCCCTTGTTGGAGGGTGAGATCTCCTTCCCACATACACTGGACCACAACGACTGATGTGTGAATATTCACAGTGCAAAGGGCAGCAAACCTGCTGATGGCTGCAGGGGAACAGCTTCCTGCTTCTTGCCTGTGTGCTGTGTGCAGGCACCAGCCTGGTCAATATGGCCCAGCAGCTGATGAGCACTGTAAGCACTAGGAATGAGTTGAGAGCAACCCAACCTTTAGCTCAGAGCAGCCTTCTCCACTACCTTGGGCATCACCTCTCCTGGTTGTCCAGGGTGTAGTAAATTGGATGTAACCAACTCCAAGCTCTAAGAGAGGAGGGAGGAAACCAGCACTGGACTTTTCCCATACAATGGTGATAGGGTAGGTTTTTTAAAAGCATTTATAGCATCAGGCACTACTAAAAGAAATTGGGCTAACTGTTAACTGGAACTGGTAGAGTAATTTTAGAAGTCTCAGGGACAACAGGGAAATGGGGTACTGAAGTGAGTGATGTCAGGTATGGTAGATGCAAGTGCTACAGAGATCAGGAATCACAATGTGAATGCTGAAGGACCAGCTCTAGGCAGTTGAAGGGAAATGGAAGGTACAGCTCCACAGAAAACAGGGAGATACTGGGCCTGGTGTATGGCAAGAAATAAGTTTGAACACAAGTGATAGAATAATAGATTTCATTATGTTGGAAAACCCCCCTAAGATACTCAAGTCCAACCATTACCCCAGCACTGCTAAGGTCACCACTAAACCATGTCCACAGGTGCCATATCCATGTCCTTTGAACATTTCTAGGGATAGTGACCACTGGAAAGGGGTGAGGCAGAGAGGAATGGGGTACAATATCATGATGCCAAGAGGGAGAAGGACCTTGAAAAACAGAAAAGTATGTCATGATAAGGGCAAAAGAAGGATGCCAAGAAGCTCAGAATAGAAAAACCACCTTACCTGAGATAGAGAAAATTTATTTCTGAGGGTTAGCATTAGGGTTAATCCCCTAAGCTCCAAGTAATCTCCTTGCAGCTTCAGGGGTGATTTTTTTTCTCCATCAACTTTTTGGAGCTCAGCGCAGGGTGAGTGTTGACCTCCCAGGCACAGCTGGAGGGTTCCACTGGGACACTGTTGGCTTGACCTTTGCCAGATGTTCCTTCCTGGTCCCACTGGGGAAGGGCAGCACTGTGCAGCCGAGGTGGGGCTGGTGGCCCAAGGCTGAGGAGCAGACAATGGGGGTGAACGGGGCAGGTCCAAGACCTACATAGATTTCAGCAGAAGGTGACTGGGGCTGCCTTCTTCCCATCCCATATATCATCCTCTCATATTTTCCTGAAGAGAAACACGTGAGCTGGTGAGTAACCTTATTCAAACCAGGATTATTGAGCTACTTACATAAATTAAACTTCAGTAGCTCTGAGATGAACATGAGGGACACTCTGTGTGTCTGCGTGTCCATGTCCCATTCATCTGACCCTTACGGTGACATTTTTTCCCCGGAAGAATTTGGCCAGTTAAAGGCACAGAGGTGCCAAGTGACTGCCGGCCCTGGTGGCTTTGTGGCCTTTCCTGCCCCTATCCTTCACCAGGATTTGGGCCAGCCAGCTGTTCTCAGGCCCTGAATGTGTCCTGCTCGCAGAAGACAGCAGGAGCCAGCCAGCCCCTGAGCTGCTGCCGAGGCTGCCTGTGGAGCCCTGCCAGCCACTTGCCGTGGCAGACTTTGAGAACTGCTCCTTTAGACTCACTGACGAGAGCAGGGTAATGTATTTCTACTGGAAAATAAACATATCTCTAATTAAAACCTGATGCACCACTGGGGTTTTTTTTGGTTCTTTAAGTGAAAATTAGAGATTTTGTCTTGTCAGACCCAAGTCTTTCCTCATATTTGCCATGCCAGCCCATCAACATTATTTCTCAAGCATAAAGAGATCCTGGAAAACTTAAACACACAGAAAGCAGCGTGAAAAATACAACCAAAAGAGACAAAATACACTTGGCTGGGAGCTGTGTTCTCCTCTTCTATTTTCCTCTTCTCTTTTCTTCTTCTCTTTTTTCCTTCTCCCCTCCCTCTCTTCAATTCTTTCCTCTCAGTCTCATCTTCCCAAGTGTGGGCTTCCTGTGCCACACCTGGCAAGAGACCTTTCCAAGGTTTCAGGGGTGGATATGAAGCTTCTGTGCCTACAGCTGAAGGAATAGGATCGACTTTGTAACAAACACAGTTTTGCTCAGTATCTTCACATCTGGCTTTGAGTTCAATTAGTTCTGTCTGACACAAGCTAAAAGATAAAACACTTTGTCAGATGAAAACTTTGTTGGTAAGAGAGCATCCCTGATGCTTTGCTGGTACTTGGAGTTTACCTGCTGACAGCCTTCCAGTGAAAACATTATCAAATATAAATTAAAAACACCCTTTTACTTTGTTACAAAATCTTCCAGGTCTTCCATAGCTGGCAAGGGGTGCCAGATAAGGAAAAGAAGCAAAAATAAACAGATGATACCCACTTTAGCCTTTCAGAAAGTGCCTTTAACATGACATATTTCTTCTTACACAGAATTATTTTGATATGGGATATGTACCCTTTTGAACTTGAAATCCTTTAGTTAAGGGCTAGACTGGGAGCTGGGCTGTGAGCCAGGGAAGGGAAGGGAAGGGAAGGGAAGGGAAGGGAAGGGAAGGGAAGGGAAGGGAAGGGAAGGGAAGGGAAGGGAAGGGAAGGGAAGGGAAGGGAAGGGAAGGGAAGGGAAGGGAAGGGAAGGGAAGGGAAGGGAAGGGAAGGGAAGGGAAGGGAAGGGAAGGGAAGGGAAGGGAAGGGAAGGGAAGGGAAGGGAAGGGAAGGGAAGGGAAGGGAAGGGAAGGGAAGGGAAGGGAAGGGAAGGGAAGGGAAGGGAAGGGAAGGGAAGGGAAGGGAAGGGAAGGGAAGGGAAGGGAAGGGAAGGGAAGGGAAGGGAAGGGAAGGGAAGGGAAGGGAAGGGAAGGGAAGGGAAGGGAAGGGAAGGGAAGGGAAGGGAAGGGAAGGGAAGGGAAGGGAAGGGAAGGGAAGGGAAGGGAAGGGAAGGGAAGGGAAGGGAAGGGAAGGGAAGGGAAGGGAAGAAGGAGCCTTTGGCTCTCCTGGTAGACCTTGCAGACAGAATGAAGCCTTAAAGCTCCTTCCTAGGAGCTTGTCTTCATTTCCCCTTTCCCCCTTGGGAAGCTCAGAAGAATACCAGAAATGCTTCACAGTGGCTAGCACAAAAGCAGAGTAGTTAGCCCACTGCAGTCTTCAAAGCCCCTGGAGATATTGGTACTTTCTGCCTCGTTAACCCTGGAACATGCCAAGCACCATTTTCCAGGAATCTTGCCTGCAGAAGGGGAAATCTTCTCTAGCCCACCCTGGAGAGGTTCTCCCCTCCAATGGGGGACCTGTCAAAGCAAGGTGAGGGTGGCCAGAGCAAAGACATCTTTGCCTGGGGCTGGATGATTAAGAAGCATGTTTATAAAGTCCAGGGGACAGCTGAAGGAGTTAAGTTACTTGAGTGCTTTGGGATCCTTCAGGATGAAAAATGCTGTATACATGTCGGATTTTATTATTACAATTACAGTCAGATGTTAATCACCCCACCAGGATTTACTCAGGCAGCAGTGCCAACAGCAGTACATCTTGCTGAGTAATTGCCCCCTTCCTGACTCTTGGGTGTCTCTGCCCTGAGCTGCTTCTCATTTCTGTGTTTGCTTTAGTTCTGACACTACTGAGAGAGCTGCATTTTCCCACCCAGCAGCGAGAGATGGCAGAGCACATCTTGCACATTCAGGTTGCCTTCACTTCAAGCACTGCATGTGCATCGGGGTCAGAAAATAGATAATGATAACATTTCACGGATAATATTCATCTTCAGGGGATAGCAATACTCATGTCTTTTGCAAATTATTGAGAGCTAATGCTGAAAAATCTGGGAAATGATACAGTTTCATGGGTCTAATTGCAGAGTACATGTGAGCCAAATGAGTGAAGAAAAGCTCCAAGTTCAGCAAACCAAGCTGGGATCATGAAAGCACAAATACAGAGTGAGGGAAGAAAGGCCAGATACATTTAAACTCCTGCACACGGTAAATTACTGGGGTGCACTGGGATTGGCTCCGGCACTGGCACAGCAGCTCTCTCTCCCCAGTGTCCAGCAGATGCTCTGACTCTATTCAGACTCAGGGCTGGATGTCCAGCCTCTCTGTTTTCGGGGGATTTGTTTATGTTTCCCGACTGAACACAACATTTGGCATTTCTGGGATGATGAAGAGATAGAAGCCAGGGGAGATGTTCTGTTACTTAGTCTAGTAAGTGGAGCCAGCTCTGTACAACACCAAGCATGTGCCAGAGGGATGTTCTGGGATGACCCGTTGCTGCAGCCCCTCTTTGCTAGGTCAGAAGCACTCTGTAGTGAGAAACTGGCCCCATTATCCACCTCAGTCCCTCTGCACCCCTCCTTGGCTCCAGTGGGTAGCTGGTTATCTCATGGCTTTGGGAGAGAGTGACTGGCATGGGCAGGAATGCTCTTACACACTGTCAGCCTGGAGGAACCAGCTGTGTGTCCAATTTCTGGATATGGTTCAAGTGTGAGCTCAGTGCTCAGCAATGTGGAGGTAAAGGAGGTGAAGAGGGTTTGGGGTTTTGCACTGTTGACACACACCAGGCTGGCAGTCTCTGTGCCTCAAAGGCTGCGGGTCCAGCTCTTCTCCAAAAAAAAGATGTAGCCCCACACAGCTGAGAAGGAGGTGAAGGAAGAGCCAGTGCTTTAACCTGGCTGGTTATCACGCCATGTTGGACTGAAGGATGCAGGGACTCCTTCTCCCGAGTGGGAGCGATGCTCCTGAAAGGCTGCAGACTCCCTTGCAGGAGTGTCTCTCCAGCTGAGATGCTGATGCTGGAGTGCTCCCACCCTGGTGTTTTGTCTCAGAAGGCCTCTAAGGACATGGCACTCTATTCTACTAAAGCTCTGCATAAAGCTGGAAGGTGGTTTGATGGCGGCTGGGCTCTTGTGCAGAAGCAGACGTGGGGCAGCAAAGCAGCTGTGGAAGGCAGAGGCAGAGTGAGGGTCCCGCCACCCGGGGTCCGTGCGGTGCCCGGGCTGGTGCGTGCCCCGCTGCTCCGGGGCATCGCCTCCAGCCCCGTGCCGTGCCCGCTGCTGGGGTGACAGCTCCCGGCGAGCCCGGGGCCGGGACCGCAGGTGGGACGCGGCTCCGGAGGGAGGTGGGCGGCTCCGGGGGTGGCGGCAGGACCCGGCTGTCATTCAGCGCGCGGCGAAAGTGACAGGGGGGCGGGGCGGCCCCGCGCCGAGCGCGTATTTAACTTGGGCGGCAGCGGCGGCGCGGCAGAGCGCGGCGGGCGGGAGGCGGCGGCGGTCGGGACACCGTGACATCGGGCGACACCGAGCCGAGCCGGGCTGCACCGCACCGCGCCGAGCCGAACAGGAAGCATAGGGCACGGAGCGGCGCCGCGCCTGGATGCGCTGAGCGCGGTGGGGACGACCGGGTCCCCAGAGCAGCGGCAGCAGCAGCGGCACCAGCATGGGTCGCCGGGGCTGCTGAGCTACGGCCGAGCCCGACCCTGCCCGTCCCCGCCGAGGAGCCGTCAGGGAATCGGGACGCGCCGCCTCGCCGGTGCCGGGGACACCCTCCTGCCTTCCAGCCCCGTCTCGCCGAGGATGCCCCGGGGGCCCGCGGGCCGCCCCCGCTGCTCGCCATGAGGAGGAGCCCGGCCGGGCCGCGGGCGCTGCCGCCGCCGCCCGCCGCCGCCTGAGCCCATTGCCCCGGCCGTGCCCCGGCAGTGCCCGCGCAGGGGCCGCCCGAGCGCCCCGGCGCCGTGACCCTCCTCCCGCCCCCTCGCCCGGCGCGCCCGGCTATAAAGGAGGGTTTTATTCTCGGGCTCCGGTCTCACGCCAAACCCTGTCACACCGTCTAGACGAGCTGTCGTGGGGCTCGGCCCAGCTGTCACCATGGCGATGGAGACGAGTCCGCTGTGAATTTTGGGGGGGAGCGAGCGAGCGAGAGCGGCGGCGGCGGCAGAGGAGGAGGAGGAGGAAGGCTCGGCCGCCGCCGTGCCCTGCCCTCCCCCGCGGGGGAGGCTCGGACCCCCCGGCGCTGCCGACCGCGGCTGGAGCCGGCCCGGCGGGGAGCCCCGGGAGCCAGCGGCCGCGGGCGCGGGGCGAGCCTCAGATGCGGCTGTCACACAACCCCGGCCGGGCTATTTAAAGTAACGGGCCCCGTCGGACACTGGTGTCTCTGCCTATTTATGAGCCCCCGGGAGCCGCCGGGCGCCGCCGGGCAGCGCTAGGAGCCGAGGCCGCCGGGAGCAGCGCCGGGGCCCGCCCGGAGCATGACGGCGATCCGGGCGCTGCTGCTCTGCCTCTGCCTGGGGTTGCCGGCGGGCGGGCAGCCCTTCCTGCGCCTGCGACCCTCGCCCAGCGACAACCTGCCCGTCAAGGACATCGTGGAGCACCCGGACCCCGAGTACGACCCCAAGGAGCAGGACCTGGACGAGAGGACGCTGAGGAAGAAGCTGGGCAGCCATTTCGACCCTGGCTTCATGGCCGTGGCCGTGCCGGGGCCGGCCAACGCCTCGGGCGCCGCGGCGGCGGCGGGGCGGGGGCGGGCGGCGCTGCCGGCCGAGCTGCGGCGGCTGGAGCTGGGGCCGCCCCGGGGCCCGCGCCTGCGGCTGGGCAAGAAGGCGCGGCGGAAGGTGCTGCAGTGGCTCTGGGCGCACACCCACTGCCCCGTCTTCTACGCCTGGAAGGACCTGGGGGTGCGTTTCTGGCCGCGCTACATCAAGGAGGGCAACTGCCTGGCCGAGAAGTCCTGCTCGCTGCCTGAGGGCATGTTCTGCAAGCCCGTCAAGTCGGTCACCAAGACCTTCCTGCGCTGGCACTGCCAGGGCTGGTCCAGTCAGAAGTACTGCACCTGGATCCCCGTGCAGTACCCGCTCATCTCCGAGTGCAAGTGCTCCTGCTAAGCCTCCCCGGCCCCTTGCACTGCCGCCCTCCTCCTCCGGATCACTTTAGCGGGCTGGGGGGGAGGTTTTTCGGGTGGGATTTTTTTTTTTCTTTGGGGGGTGGGGTGGGGTTTTTTTGGGATAGTTTTTTTGGAGGTGGGGTTTTTTCCCACCCCCCAGAGCGAAGTGGGAGAAGGTGAACCGCTTTGGAGGTTTTTTTGGTTTTGTTTTTTTGGGGAGGGGGGGGGCTTGTTCGTTTTTGTTGTTGTTGTTTGATTTTTTTGTTGTTAATTTTTTTTTCACTTGGACTTCTTTTAATATTATTTTATTCAAAAGGGGGGAAAGTAAACCCAGGAACTGCAGGGCAGGCCAAAGGCACAGTAAAGCACTACAATCAGATGTCTATTTTTATACGTATATAGCCTTCTAACAAAAGGAAAATTTAAAAAAAAAAAAAAAAAAAAAAAAAAACTTAAAAAAATGAAAAAAACCTACCAGCCGTGTAAATAGAGAGATTTTAAAGGAAAAGGGGGGGAAATCGCAGCTGGTTTTTTTATTATTATTATAATTATTATTGTTATTATTATTATTTTAAAGACATAGGACCACATTTTAAACCCATCCCCACAGAACCCAAGCACTTCCCTGCCGAAGGGAAGGGCAGAAATTTCTTGTAAAAATGTTTTTATCAAAAGGAGAAAAGGGGCGGAGGGTGCAAAAAAAGAAAAACAAGAACCGCAGCATCCCCGAATGGTTGTTTCTCTGTGCTGTATTTTTTTTTATCTTCTTCAGACCTTGTCACTGATGTTTGAACTAATTTGCCAAGCTCTCTAGTGGTTTTTTTAAAGTGTATAACAATTAATTAAGAAGGAAATTTTAAAGAAAAGTACAAATCTATGAAAGAGTGGAATTGATTTTTGTGTGGGAATACATATAGTCGTGTAGAGATGTTAAAGGAAATTTTCTGTGTACAGTTTATTTATTTTTAATGTTTGTGTATAGGAAAAAAAAAAGCTAGAGATTATGCCAGAAACTATTGGAAATGTTTACTTGAATATTCCTTTAAAAACATATCAATGTAAATATGAGCTATCACTGATCAAACATTTTTAGCAATAAACTCTATCTTTGAAGAAAAACCCCATGCTGCACTCCAGCTCTCTGGGAGACCAGCAGAAATTCGGATTCTTACTCGGAGCAGGTGCTGAGTAAAGGGCTTTGCCTGGGCCACGCTGGTGTAAATCACGAGATGCCCCAGAAGTCGGGACAGCTCCTCCGGTTTCTGTCTCTCCGGGATTCCGCTCTGGGATTTCTTTGCGTGTATAAGTATAACCTGTTGGGGAGAGAGAAAAACACCGACGGGAGAGAAATGTCTCGTACCGCATAAAAGAGCTGCGATGTCCCGGACTGGAGGTGTCACCTGAAGTCCTTGGGAGATTCCGCGCTCTGCGCTCTTGGATTCGGCTCTCCCGCTGGCAGAGGAAGCAGTCGAGGTTACTGCCCCGGCCATCAAAGCGCCTGACACAACTTGGCAGCCCCGCGTGTGTCGGAACAAATGTTTTTTCCTCGGCTGCCGCTACTAGCAGAGGAGGGAAGGATGGAGAGGAGCCCTGCGCCCCGACCTGCTGCCGCGACGGAGCCGCGGGCCCGGCCTGTGTGCCCGCTGGGTGCGTGCGGGGCTCAGCAGAGCCCGCCAGGGCGCGCGGGGCCCTCGGCTCGGGCGCTGGTGCCAGGCCGATCCCCGCGCTCCCACCGCAGCTCACGGAGCCAGGGCCAGGCAGAAACGGGACGGCTCCACCCGGGCGGGCTCCGACAGCGAGCAGGGAGGAGCCCGGCACCGGAGAGCGAGGGCACTGGCAGTGTGAGCCCGCTGCCGACGGACATCTGTCTGTCTGTCTGTCGGTCGGTCGGTCAAAGGGCTTGGAGCACAGCCCTGACAGGCTGCCAGGCCATTCCCCTGTGTGTTCTGCGTGGGCTGCTGGTGCTGTAGGGGAAGGTCTGGCCATTCCCACTGGTGAATGAAACCTGTCTGAACCGTGACGGAAACGTGCCCGGTATCCCTGAGGAACAAATCCCTGCTGCCAAAGGCCCTGGCCAGTGAGATGTTCTCCCCCAAGGCAGCTGTGGAGCTGCAAGGAGACCCTCCCCCCCTCCAGCTTAGCATGCAGCACAGGAGAGCAGCATTACACCAAGCCTATGGGAAAGCACCAGGACCCTCCAAGGGGTCTGGCTTGTATCCCTCCATCATTGTCTGAGGGAACTGAGGTCCAGCAAGTCCCGTGAAGCAGGCCTGTAGAGCCTGGAGGTCACAGATTGAAGCTGAAACAGGGAGAGAGTTGTTGAGATGGGTGTGATGGGGACAAGGCAAGATGGACAGCGACATCCCATAGCCCACATCCCTGCAGAGCCCTGCAGCCATCCCCTCATCCCTGTTTGAGGAGGCAGGTTGGCCTTTCCACGCATTTGTCAGTGAGGGATCGGGAAAGGGGGAGATGCAGAGGGCAGGGTGAAAATGAGACTTCAGCAAAGACAATGTGCAAAACATCAGGGGCATTTCAGAGAGAAAGGGGAAAGCTCATTTTGCAAGAGGAACAACATCTGTGGTGTGGGGGCCGAACATCTGTAGGAGGGAGCATGGGGGGAAGGCATTCTGGGAAAATATTTCTGACATAATCCCAACAGTATCTGGTGTGTTGGGATTTGGTTACAAATGGCCCTCTAACGTCTTTGTGCGTTTTGTTCTGCTGGTTCCAGGGGCACACAGAGACCCCTGCTTTGTGCTAACCTGGGAAATAAACCATTCGCTGGGCTCAATGGCTGAGTTCAGTTGCGCGGGGAAGGGGGGCTGGGAAGGGGGAAGGCGAGATTTGTGTGAACTCAGTGAAAACCAGCCTAAAAGCCTCCATGCCATGTGCTGGAGGGAGGAGGGGTCTGCCTCCATCTCTGGGGAGAACCAGTGGTCCCGCTTGAGATGATGGCTTGTCTGGAGGTGAAAGCATGAGAGCTGAGAGCCAAGGTGCTCGGTGAGGGCTAGAACTGGGGAGCAGAGGGCAGCCGTGTGCCAGCCCACCTGGCTCTGCTTTGCCAACCTTCCACAGTGCTGGACCATGGTCACCTGGTGCTGGTGGCACAGTGCCCTTGTGCCAAGGAGTGTGGCTGCCCTGGGAGGCAGTGAGTCGGACGTGTGACGGCCGGGCCGTGGGCGTGATGGCTCGCCTCAAAGGAGAATAAGACAAAGGGGAACAAGCCTGATTCTTTGGTGTGGTTATTGCATTGTCTCCCCAAGCTGCTTGTGATTAAGGGATGAGCTGCAGAGGGAAAGGGGCAGAACCCCGAGATGTGGTGGGTGCCAGCTTCTGAAGACATGGCTTTCCCAGTGCATTCTGGGGTCATGGCCTGGGAAAAGGGCTGGAGCACTGAGGGTGGGTGCCATCCTCTAACTCGGGTCCCTCCTGTCATTACACTGTCAAAAGCCACGCATGGCCACGGGCACTCACTGACAAGGCTGTGCACCTCCATTCCTGGGCACCCAGCTGTTTCTCCACTCACCTGGTGCTGGCAGGGGAACCGTGCCCATGCCCTGTGGAGCTGCAGTAGCCCCATGCTTTGCAGTGTCCCTTCTCCACACTGAGTCCCCACACTTAAGCAGAAGGTGGTTATCTGGAGGATCAGCCCTTTAGCCACTTCTTCCTTTGGGCAGGGCAGAGCACACGTGATGAAGGAAGTTCCACAGGACCCAATGGATGTTCCGTGCCCTGCAGGCACATGTCCTCCAGCACTGCGGGAAAGCAAAGGCACCTTTCTTCTCCACAGCCAGCACTGGCCAAAGCTCACCTGCTACAACACCATGTGCTGATCAGGGGCAGCTCCCTTGGCTGAATCACAGTTGGATCTCTTCCTTGTAGCCCTACAAAGCCTGACTGAAGCAAAGAGCCCCTCTCTCAGGTTTGCAGAGGTCTCCATCTCTTCTTTCTGCATGTCAAGGCCTTTCTATCACTTGGTAAATTGCTTCAGTATTCATGAACCCCAGATTTAGATTATCGTGATTTTCTTGGGAGAGAGAATGAGTTCAGGATGGCTCCTGACATTTGATTCGATGGGATGAAGTCACCTTTCCATTCCTCTTTCACATCCTAGTTTGCTTTTGACACCAGCAGCAGGTTAACTCCTTGTCTCATTGGCAAAGCTTATTTCATCCTGATTTTCTGCCCTGCCTCTCCCCGTTTAGCTCATGTCCCCTCAACTAAGGCCAGTGTGTAGGAATGCAGTTTCTGTCAGCACGCTAGCTCTGCCAGGGTAACTCAGATTCATGGGGCCAGAGCTCACAGATGTTCAGTGCCAGCTCTTGAGATATCTGACTCAGGCCCAGGTGATGACCTAGGCCCATCACTCATCATTCCTAGAAAGGCAGACAAATGGACTGAGGCAGTAATTGCCTTCCTCAACCTTTAAAGCCCAGGCTAAACCGCTAAACCTTTTTTTAACATGCAAAATTGTGTTCATCTCCTCCTCCAGGCCAAGCCTTTGTTGTCAATCACCTTTGCAGCCTGTCATGGCCACAGGAGCTATCAGGGAAAGCCAGTCTCTCTGCACACCCTGCTTGGTCTAGCAGCAGGTCCCTGGTGAGCTCATCCTGCTGACTGCTGCTGGTCAGGAGCTCCAGCTGAGCTTCTGGCACTCACTTCCTCAGGCACCCCCAGCTCCTTGTTCATCACCTCAATGAAAATCACGCCACACTGCTGAGGTTAATAGTGCCAGGGTGCACTGTGCTCCGTGATCTCAGGTCTTTTCCAACCTCAGTGATCCTGTGCTGACCACGTGTGTGCCCTGCAGGGTGGGCAGAGTTGGGCTCGTCTCACCATCTCCTGATGGCTACTGGGTACAAGTGTGGGGGTTCTGCTTTCTCTGTGCAAGACCCAGGATTCCTTTCTGCTCCCGTGCAGTTCTCCTTCGCTGTGTCCATGTATAACAAACCCAAGCTCATGCTCAGTTGCTGCTCAGCAGAGCAGGACCCTGACCCCTCTCCATGAGGGAGTGTAAGGCTTTGCTCACTGACGCTCCAGAGGTGTCAGAAGGGCTGCTGGCTCATCTGCAAAAGCCGTGCACGAGCCTCCCCTCCCCCTCAGTGATTAAAACCAAACATCAGCAGCAGCAGCATCCCAGGGACATGGCGGCTCTTTGGTGTTAGCTGTTTGGTATTCTGCCTAAAAGTGTCCGACACCCTGTCGAGGAGAAGGGACAGCGTCATGTGGCACTGGGAGCCCAATCAGAGAGGCAGAGCCACGGAGAGCAAATCACGAGGAGCTGGGAGGCAGCACTTGTGAACCCACCATTGGCTAAAGTTTTCCTTTCAGGAGGATGGTGAATGAATCCATTCACAAAACAAAAAACAAACAAAAAACCAAAACAAAACAAAAAACAAACAAACAAAAAAAAAAACATTAAAAAACCCCCCAAAAAAAACCCACCAAAACAAAACAAAACAAAAACCCAAACAAACCCCCCCCAAAAAAACCCAAAACCAAACAAAAACAAACAAACAAAAAACTTAAAAAACCCCACCACCACCACCAACAACAAAAAAACCAAACAGACCTGTTTGCAAACAGCAAAACAGTCTACATATTTTACGTTTTTCATCTGGATGAGTCTGACCCAAACCCTGAAACAGATGTGTGGGATGTGGCTCTTGCAGCCATGTCCAAGCCCATCAGTGAATTTCAGTGGACTGATTCTGCCCATCTTTTTGTAGGCCACACCATTCCTTCCAAACAGTTTCAATGACCTGCCCAGAGAACCATGGCCTCCTGCTGGGCACCCTGGAGTGGGACACAGACCACCAAGGGCCCATGGAGCACTGCTGGGATATGGTAGGAGAGCCTGCTCTCCAGCATCACACTGATGTCCTAAAAAGGGAGAGGAGTCCTCAGAAAAGCCCATGGTCCCAGGAATATGACAGAGCAGGTGATTGGAAAGGCTCCTTCTTGTATCTGGAAGCTGGTATCTAGATATGGGACATGGTTGCTCATAGACAACCTGACTGGGTCAGCCATGTCTTGTGCTCTGTCACCTGTGAACATGGTCCATGGAAAGCAGTGATCTCCCCGTGCTGCAGAATGAGAGCAAGGTGCAAGCTCACTGACTCCCCCATTTTAGGTAAGATCGTGACCTTTCCCCAGGGGGAGCCTTGCATGCCACTAAGAGAAGCTGAGGCTTTGGAGCTAGTGCTGCCAGAGCTGCTGGGGGTCCACAGCAGGGACGCCGGAGTTTCCAGGATGCTGATTCCACCCACTGAGGAGCAGCATGGCCAGTGCTCCTTGTAGCTCCTCTGTTTCAGCATCGCGGGCCTTGGAGGCAGCCTTTGGGGAGATAGCAGGAGGCAGAGTGGAGCAGAGGAAGGCTGAGAACGGAGGTAAAGGCTGCATCCCTGGATGCCGTGGCAGGACAGCCTTTGCAGAGCCAGGTCTGAGTCTGGGGTGGGAAACAGAACAGCTGTGCCAGAGAAAAAAGTTCCTTGTCATGGATGCTGGATCATGTACAGGTATTTGAGTCCATAAGCTTCTTGGAGGGTTCTTCAAGAGCCATCAGATCCCCTCTGAGGCTGGCGGTGTCCTCAAGCATTGCCCAGTCTGTTTCCATCACATTTGCTGCCAAAAGACACTTTCTCTCCAGGAGATGGTACTAACAAAGGACTGGGCCTCCAGCCTTGGCTCAGTTTATCTGCTTTATTGGGACAGAGAGTGTATTTCATCCTGGAGCTGAGATTAAGCACTGGGCTGCACTTGGTGTTCTGCTCTTCGACCATATTTTAGGAAAGAGCCTACATTTGTCTCCCCCCTTCCCACCCGGGAACTGCAGCCAGCAATCGTCTTGGACACCTCTGTGAGCCAGCAAAGGCAGTGTGTGGGTCAATGCGTCGCCATGAAGCTGGATAAAGAAGGACACTAATGAAGGACATGGTGATGGTGTTAGTGACATTGTGATACCCAACAGGGCCCTGGGCTGAACTGGACCGGGAGGTGCCCTCTGCCCAGGCTGCTGCACCGGGCTGGGACGTGGCTTCTCAGCTGGAACACGTGTGCTCTGCCTGCTCCCGGACACTGCTTTGGGGGTGCCAGCGGAGGTTGGTGAAGGGACCACTGGCCAGACGTGGCACGGCAGTGTCCCCAGGAGCGCTGCTCCGGCCCCGGGCCCGGCCCCGCCGCCAGCCCTGCCCCGGCCCCGGCCCGGCCCCGCGCTGACCCGGGAGGGCGGCGCCACCTGGCGGCCGTGCGGGGCAGGCGGGACCCGCTGGGTCAGGAGGGTTCCCGGTACCGCCGCAGGGCTCGGAGCCCGAGGGCCCGGCAGCGCCTCACGGCTCGGAGCCCGAGGGCCCGGCAGCGCCTCACGGCTCGGAGCCCGAGGGCCCGGCAGCGCCTCACGGCTCGGAGCCCGAGGGCCCGGCAGCGCCTCACGGCTCGGAGCCCGAGGGCCCGGCAGCGCCTCACGGCTCGGAGCCCGAGGGCCCGGCAGCGCCTCACGGCTCGGAGCCCGAGGGCCCGGCGCCGCTGCAGAGCTTGGAGCACCTCGAGGTTCCTCTACAGGAGGCAGGGGAATGCACCACCTCAAGCACCCGGCCGTGGGACGTCAAAGAGCCTCCGCCAAGTGCCCTGCGGCAGTCGCAGTGTGGTGGGGCCGGGTGGGTTTCGTGCCTCCGAGGGAGCTGTACCGTCCTGTGGAGCAGCCCGAGCACGCAGTGCCGGGGGTTTGTGATCCCGGGGGTTTGTGCTCCCGGGGATGGTACACACAGCGGCTTTCCAGGAATTCCAGTTTCACAGCAGCCACTGCTGACCCTGGGGTCCCGGTTGGGCCACCCCAGGGTGGCAGGAGCCTCTTTTTCCTCTGGAGGCTGCAGCAGCAGTGGACACAAGAAGTCCAAAGTCCTCCATGACTCTCCTCTGGGCTGAAGCAAATTTGTTCTTCGTGAGGAGTTTTAGCATGCCTGGAATATAAAGGCTGCCCACAGGGGCTCACAGAGCATCCCTCCGTCCTCCCAGAGGGAGCAGTGGAAGAAGCACAACCAAAGATATCCTGCATAGAAGAAAGGCTATATACTCCATGAGTGCTCCGAGTGAAGTGGGATTCATCCAGGCCCCTCTATCCCTATTCCATACAGGCCTAGTGTCTGGGCACAGTTGTTGTCCTGGGCCAGGTCCAACCCTGTTGTCCAGCTTAGTTACTTCAATAAGACTTCAAATTGCTTAACAAATACCACACAAATGTTTAAACCCTGAGAATTTGTACTCTGGGTTCAAAATGTGATTTATCTTCATCTGTGCCCATGAGATTTATCAGCCGCAATTAAGGGAATGGTTGTTCTCTTTAAAGTGTGGTTCTAGTCAGAAAAACCAACTGGAGTCTCCTCTCAGTGAGTCAAACACATGGCCAAACCAGAAGGGAAAAACTGAGAAATGTTTTTCTAAAAACATCCTTATGTTTTTTGGTCAGAATTTTTTGAAGCATAGCTGAATTTAGAAACATTCAACCAACTGTAGTGAGACAGGAATCGGGAAAGGGATTGTGAAAATTTAGTCAGGTTTTTTCCCCCCTGTTCTTCATAAAAAATTTATATTTTATGCCATTTTTCATTAAAAACTGCTGTCAAGGACTATGTGGCACATCTGCCTAAGAAAGACCATTTGCAAACCTCCCTCCTGTGTAGCAAGGACAGGAGGTGACTCTGGATGCCTACACAGGAGAATAAGAGCTCTTGTTTGCATGTTCTGGGCAAGCTGCTAAAACATGGGATGTGAGGACTTAATGCTGGGCATAAAAGAGTGCGCTGGTAAATAAAGCACTAATTCCTGCTAACAAGTCCTGTGGACTTATAGTTCCAATCATGGCTGCCCTGCTTCTTCCTTTCCTCTGCTGTGCCCTGAGAGCTCTTGGAGCACAGCCAGGAAATGCCCAGGGCAAGGATTCAGAGAACATGGAATTCCTTCATCTCTCTTAAAAGCTCTTCAACTTAATCTCCGAGGTGCAGGCCATGATCAGAAGGACAAGTCCAAAAAAATCCCAACTTCCAACAGGGTAAAACCTCAAACAAGGCAGGGCAGATGGAGAAACAAACAAAGATGAGCCATTGAGTAGCTGCCACTGAGATCCAGAGATACCAGCTTTGGCACCGTACCAGTGCCATAATGTTAAATGCACCTCGTCTGGAGATGGGAATGCATGAAAGATGGGAGCAGAGACAAATGACAGAAGGAAACAGCCCCAGGAAACTGCATTTGGCACTGGCAGGAAACTTTTTTAGACCAAATTTACCTTGAAACTATATTATTTTTCTGCCTGTGCAATTTCCCAACAAATTAAATTGTTGTTCCCTATTAAATTAAATAGGAAAAAAGTCATGATGGGGATTTTAGAGGTTTCCCCCAGACAGCACCAGAGCCTTTTGACCCAGTTTGAACCCATAGAATCTGTGCATTCAGATTAGGGTGCCAGAAAAGAACCAGAAGTTCCTTTCAGGCCAGATGGTGAATGTTATCCTTTCCCAGTAAGTGTGAGGAGAATGTTTTACTCCTCATCAGCTTGCCTGGGTCAGTATGTATTTCTCCCTGCAAAAAAACTAATTTGTATTTAAGCCTTTTCTGTTCAGCACTTCAGGGCACGTAATGAAAGGATTTTCCTGCCTGGAACTCTGTGCTTGTTAATCAGTTCTGGCTGTAGCTCTCACCTGGGACATACTGTAAAGAAATCTGACCTTTTATGCTTACCATCTTTGAAGCTAGGAGGGTCCTGATTTCAATTTCAGCAGCAAAGGGCACATCCAAGTCTTGATTTAAAAGGTCTGAAATGACTCTTATCATCTCGCCTGGCTGCTCATCTCATCCAGCCAGTCTCACCTCATCCCACCTCACCTGGAGTCAGGCACAGGCAGCTGGATCCCATATGCTCGGCTGCCCTGGGCAGTCCACCAGGGTCATCAGGGCCAGATGTCCTGGGCTGGGGGCTTGAGGGGCACTATTCCCCTCGTAGTATCCATGTCACATAGCATGACTATGGCCATGCTGTGTGGGGTCCCCCTGATCCAGCCTGGTTGTCATTCACCCCAGGTGTGCAGGAAGGTGCACAGGAGGAGCAGGAAAAAGCTGCAGAATTGACTTTCCCAAGCCCGAGGCAGACCCACGAGGAGATGTGAACCCCAGGAAACACCCTGGTTTCTCCTGACACCACCAGCAATACATTCTGCAGCCAAAGACCTGAGGGCAGCCCAGCCCCACCTCTGCGTTACCAGTGACCCCTGCTAGCAGCCCTACCTGTACTTGGCTGCACCGTGGAGGATGCTGAGCCACTGGCATCATGCTGCCCCTGCCCTACACACCATTTGGCATGCAGGCAGGGAAGATGTGCAGGGACCAGGCTGCAGGGTGAGCCCTCAAACACTTCTGAGGAGGAAGAGCTGATCAGCCGTTGACTGGCAGATGGTTGCCAGTGAGCAGAGAACCTGAACCATCAATGCTTCTGGCATTTGGAATTCAATCTGCTCTCCACCAGACAGCATTAGCTGATGGTGTGGGAAGCTTTTTCCCATGTGGGACAATGGTTTACAAGTGCTAAAATTGCTCCTAGTGCTGCCAGCATCTCTGAAAGACCAGGTGAAAAAAAAGCAGGTATCTGTTATCTCAAGATCTCTCCTGTGCAGGCGGGCACATCTGGACAGATGTGAATGATTTTGGTCTTACCAAAAAAAGATATTTCCTCCTTCAGGGTGCATCAGCTTTGCTACTGCTCAGTGGGCTCTGGGAATCAGTTCAGCATCACAGCCCTGTGCCTCCAGTCTGGTGCAGGCACCTGCCCAGGACTCCTGGGGCTCGTCTAGGCCTGTCCCTGGGGTGGCTCTTTGCCCTTCACTTTGCTTAGCATCTCCTGGCCTTTCCTATAAGAGGAACTACTGGAAGTGTGAATTTCCATACCTCAGGACTGCTCACTGGAGCACATGCACTTCTAGAGACAGTGGAAAAGGGCACAAGGTCCTATCCCTTGTAGGTGCAAACCCTGCCTCCTTCTCCTTGTAGTGTGGGAATCTGCAGCTCTCCCATGCCTCCTGGTTAGGAGTAAAGCTGTGGGGCCATGAAGCCCTTTGCTTTTGCCTCCATGAACACAGGCAGGTTTTTCTCCTGCCTGTGCTGGTTCTGCCTCTGGAGCAGACTGGGGACTGTCTGATGAGCTGTTTGGGTGTTAGAGGCCAAAGCCTGATCCTGGACCACAACTTTCCCAGGTCTGAGCCACTTTTGAGACATCTGCCTCCCAGGGCTGAGGAGACGTTCTCAGGCCTGCTCAGAAGAAAAGCATCGCTGCCTGCTTGGCACCAGAGCTTGGACGGGAATTCTCTTGTTTTTCACAAGCAGTCTGAGCGGTCAGCACATACCATGAGCAACAGTCAGACGAGCAATAAATAGCCAGACCAGAAGGAGACAACCTGTTCAGACTGGACCGCTCATCCCCTGAGCCGGTGGGATGACTACTGCTCTGCGTCAGGGTCTCATGAGAGCCAGCACAGAGAGCCACCGTCCTGGCCCAGCCCAGCCCAGCCCGAGTGCATCCTCCAGGAGCAGCGGTGCCTACTGCTCCAACCAACCAGCATGTCCCAGGAGAGGCTAGCAGCCATCAGGGTTGTCTGTGTGGGATGTCTCACTCCTGCTCCCAGAACTGTGCCAGAAGGCAGATGCCATCACTACAGGCTGGCTGTGGGACTGTTCCGCCAGGGCTGGTTCCCGTTTGGGTTCACACCCAAACTTATTCCTGAGTCCTGGTGAAAGTCCCAGTTTTTGTTGTTCTCCATGAAAAGGAGAACTTTGTAAACATTAAGGTTCAGTAGCACATCTCAGAAAACTCTGTTTTCCCAAATGATGTTCCTTTGTGACCTTACACCACGCCATGACTGTGGGGTACAGGAAAGGTCTCAAATAGCCAGTGAAAGCTCATTGCTTGGCATTTTCCTTTCTTCCCTTTAAGGTCTGCAAGAGAAGCAGGCATGAAGGTTATTCCTACTGCTCCAGGTCACCTCATGCTGAGCATCCAATATGGAGTAGCCAGGGGTTGTAAAGTGCTCTGAACCTGAAAAGTGCTAACTAAGAAAATGAAGCCCAACACGAGTGTTATTAATAAATGCCAGCCCCTGTTATATAACTCCTAATCATGAACTGAGTCTTTCGGCCCCCATTGTTCCATTGTCAGGCCCTATTATCTGGGAACTCTTACCCATCGACCACAAGAAATAGCCTGGGCTCTGCGGGTTTGCAAACTTTGTTGTTGGAAAGCTATTCATGCCATTGTTTTTGCTTTGCACTGTTGTCCTCCTCATTGTACAGATGTGGGTGTGTATCACAGCCCACACCCTCTGCCTTTTGCCTCAGGATAACTTTGAACATGAACTGATCCATCTCAGTGAGTGTTTTTCCTAAGAATTCTCTTTAAAAACAACAACATTCAAACAAAAAAAAAAAACCTCCTCATTTTCCTGAAGTGAAGTTTTTGCTGGGGAAAGATGCCGGCCTGCAATCCCAGCAGAATGATAGGCTGTATCCTCGGAAGAGGCTCCCCACAGGAACAGCAGCGCTTGAGCCCAGGCCTGCAGGAAGGAAGGACTGTGGGCTACCTGGTCTCTGGAACTCAGCTGGAGCAGGGCAGACTGGGGCTTGCAAGGCTGGACTGTTGGTCCCCCCTGCCAGACTCGGAACTTTCAGGCACACCACTTCAGTGCTTCTTGTCTTCTTCACCACAGCACATCTCAAGATGGGTTTCTGCATGGTGGTTTTACCAGGGAGTCCACATGAAGCTCATCTGGCACTAGTGTAAGCTTGTAAGGAAGCCTCAGCTCTCCTTTCAAGCTACTTCAGGCTTCTGCAGAGGTTTCCATGTCCCAGTAAGTGTGGATCTTCGAGGCACTTTCCCACTGGTCAGTGTAAGGTACAGCAGCATGGGAAGTTCTGCAGGCTGGTCACAGCTTGCCAGTGTAGAAGCACTATCATTTGTAGGGGTCAGGCTAGGACCAACCACACTGAAAAATGCCTTTCTGGTCAAAATATAAGTTTGCAGAACTTTGTCTCATTTGGAAGAGTAATTTAAAATCAAAACCAGAAAATGCCAGCCAAAGAGCCTTTGGTGTCCAGTTTTGGAGGCCTGTATTTTCTCTACCAATGTGTTTTAAAAATCTCTGAGACCTTTTTCTTTCTTTCACTGGAAAGCCTGAAATGACACAGAAAGCTAAAAATAGTAACAATACCCAGCCAAGTCATTGGGGGTTTTCAGTAAGCTCTAATGCAAACTTTGATGGTGTCTTGGACAGGTTTTATTACTTTTCTGACCAGGGCCTATTATTAGGGTTGTAAATATTCGCAACCAAAATGATCTGGAAGCCACCAACTTGTTCCTGAATTTTTTTTTCCTGTAGTTCATCCAGTGCTTCACACCTTTGAGCAATGACAACCTGTGTTGTCATTGTGCAGTGATGCTCTTGGGGTGGGGATGGAGGCGAGGAGCACCCAGAGCAGTGCTGCAGTATGATCTCAGCATGGTGCCCGAGCTGGGACTGTGGTCTTGGGGTCACTTTCCCTCACCATCTACAGAGATAGGCTCTGGGACACTGGTCACAGGACCATCCTTGGTGGCTGGATATGCTCCCCACACAGGTCTGAGCTCTCCCAGTCGCCCTTCCTCTGCCCATCTGGGCTTTGCAGCAAAGGGCAGGCACAGAACATACATGGCCATCACTGGGTATCCTTCTGCCCAGCCATCCCCAATACTTTCCCTTTAAGAGGGAGGCACAGAGTTTTTGTGTGCTGTGCAGGGAGCTGGGGCAGCCCAGGAGATCACTCTCGGGATCTCTGCATGGCACAGAGACATCTACCTAACAATTGAGGGAATACTTTCCATCCAAAGAATCCATCTCATGGTCCCCTCTTCATTTGTGACACAAGGGAAAATGTGAAGCAGCCAAGATGCATGAATCACTGTCCCAAACAACGTATAATGAACTCATAAAATCAAAGGCAGGGTTAGTTTCAACCCGTGCTGCCAGGGCTCCTTGGACATTGTCTGGAATGAATTTAAGTTGTTACAAAACTCTCTGTGTGTTTCTCTTCCCCCCCAACCCCCCAAACCATCTTTCTTCTCTCCCTCTTCACACCATGTTTTCCTATGAGCTTCTTTCCCTTCCCTCCCTCCCTCTCACCTCTCCTCTCCTGCCTTCATTCTCTCACTGTTCACCCTTGTCACTCTTTCCCAGCCCTTTGTCCTAGCCCTTCCTTTTAATATCCCTTCTTCCCCCAACCACCTGGCTGCCAGCCACTTACACCCACCACCATGTTACAGAAAGACTCATTTTCAGGACAGCTTCAGACAGAAGTCTTCAGTTGATTCAGCAAGACCCGTGCCACCTGCTCAGTCTGACATGGTTACACCAAGGGACCCCCTGGGCTCCTGCCTTGCTGGGAGCTCAGCCCCAGATCATCAGCAGAGGCAATGGAGGGATGACCTCCCCAGACAGTCTGGAGGACTGGAGAAGTGTGGCCGCATGCATTTGGCCATATGCTTACACTTCTGCTGCCTCAGGGATTCACAGAATCACAGAATTCCTGGGCTGGAAGTGGCCCCCAAACACTGAGCCCAGCTCCTGGCCTTGCACAGGACACCCCAACATTCCCCCCATGTGGCTGAGAGCATTGTCCAAACACTTCTGGAGCTCTGGCAAGTTTGGGGCTGTGAAATGCCTTCATCCCTAGAGGCCTGCTCATGTACCAACACTCCCAAGGAGGACAAGGAAGCGGCACTTCAATCCCACGACCACTTCAAAAAACAGGGATTTGTTTATATCACAGTGGCTGCTGCTGCTTGCAACTGAGCAGGCTCTGGAGCCACAGGAGCTGCTTGAGGTAAGTGTGAGCAGCAACAGGCCCTGCTGCCTTGGATCTCTGTGCTGCAGCTCATGGTCCCCGCAGCAGGCTGGGGCCCCCAGCCCTTGGGCAATCAAGGGCCCCTGTGCTGTGCCCAAATGAACAGCAGAGGGCTGAACGGCCCAGGCTGCTGAGGCTCTCTGAAATCCCAATCCAAATCTACCCAAACACTGAATTGGTTTGGAGCAAACAAGACACAAGCCAAACCTCAACCCCAGCCGTGCCAGAGCCAGCTGCTCCCGGCTCACACAGGACAGTCTCCATCTGCCAGGCAGGTTTGTGGACCTCCTCCCTTGGTGTCTCGCTGGGAACACCCCTGAAGCACCAGGCACACACTGTGCTCCGATTGCCACATCGCTCTGCGGTGGCTGCCTGCTCCTCCAACGCTGCGGACAAGGTGTTATCTGCCAGCCGGCAGGGCTCACATTCCTCCGGTGCGAGAGAGCACCGCCCGACTCCTTCTGATCCCTGCACAAGGCTTGGAGCAGGGAAACGAGAGCAGATGGAAGCAGGGTCCCCAGCACATGAAGACGCTGAGGTAGCTGATGAGGTTTATTAAAAGAGCCCCTTGCGCCAAAGCTAAGCTTTGCTTCTGACTTCAGGCCCGTGAACAGCATTTGGGCCCCTGGAAAACAGCTCTTAAAATTCAGGAGAGATGTTTCCAGGAGAAACCCTCACTCTGCAGCCACATAATCCTGCTCAGCAGAGATGCCGCTGGCAGGCTGCTGTGCATCCTTTAGAGACCCCCGTTGCCCCGAGAGCATGCCGAGGCTCCTGCCGTGGCACAAGGCGTGCAAGCTGATCAGCGTCCTCCCACTTGTGACAAGCACAGCATCTCTCCCCTGATGGCAAGAGGACAGGCACAGCACCCCCCGCCAATGGAAACATACGCTCAGCTGTCAGTGCGCCCGTGGGACCGGCGTATCCGGTGTTCCAATCCACTCGCTCGCGGCTGCCGGAGCCTCTCCCCTGCACAGACCGAGGTCCGCGGCCGCAGCCGCGGGGGAACGGCTCCATCTCGCGGCCGCCGGGCCGAGCCGGGCCGGGGGCGCACCCGCCGCTCCCCCCGGGGCTGGAGGGTCCCGCGGTTGCTGCGATCGCGTCCTTGGGGACACGTGTGTCCCTTTGCCTGCCATGGGGAAGGGACGTATCGGTGCCATAGCAGTCACTGCAGAGCAAGGGGGCACAGACAGAAGCGTAAGGTGTGGGGGTGACATTCTTGAGCGGTCTGCACACACAGCCATGGCAGTGATGAGGGGATGGAATTAGATAAAGATGAACCAAAACATGTTCAAGAAAAGGGCCTGGCTTAGTCTTGCAGCTCAGGAAGCTGATGAGAGAGAAAGAGGCACAAAATGAATTCCTGACCCCAGCTGCTTGCTGAATAGGGTGACCTGGGACACGCTCATCACATTCAGCATTGTCCAGGAAAGTTTTCACTGTGAGCAGCACCTTGCAAATCCCTTTGCCATGGGCTAAAAGTTTACACAAGGGGATAAAACTGAGATGAAGATGTGCCAGAAGAGCAGGACCTGGAGTGCTGGCAGAACTGCCGCTTCCTGGGGCATGGAGTGTGTTTAAGGGCCGTGTTGCACATTGTCCTCGGCCTGTGCAGCATCTTTCCAGTCCAAGACCGGGAATGGCAATGTCACCAGAACATAGCCTCAGCACACACTGCTGCAGGTTCAGCATCTCTCCAGCCTTGCTAGCAGACTGTGGTCCCTTGCGCTGCCCCACCTTGGCCTGGGGCTGTAAGCTGAAGCTCCAGCACTGTGCCTGGCCTGTGCAATGTTCATGCTGGGGTGAACAGGGGCAGGGTAGGGCACACATAATGTCACTGCAGTGGTTATATGTGTTATATGGAATTATACGCTGGGTTTGTTGGTGATGTCATACTGGATTCCATTTCCCCAAGCCACACTCACTGCAAACCTTTCAACAAACCTTGTCTCCACCAGGGTGAACTGCCCCTACTGGCGCTCTGGGTGGCAGAGAAGAGCTGTTGTGGCCCAGAGCAGGGCTACAGGTCCCCAGGGATTGCCTATTTGGGCTGCCACCATATCCCCATAGTGCTCAAACCCTGGGTGCAAATCGCAGGAGGAGGGTGTCTGTACCTCCCTGCAAGGTCACATATCAGTTCCTGGCAACAGCTGCTGTGATTTGCACTCCAGAAGAAACCACGTGTGGGAACAGATTCTGAGCACAGGATGGGAAGGCAGATGTGTCTGTCGGGAGACTGATAGTCCCAAAAGGGAGGCAGATAAGGTGCCCTTGGAAGAGCAAATAGCACAGAAAGAAGAGAAATATCAGAATTATGGAGTCATCCTGAGGATGACCCAGTGGCTGAAACGGGATCCTCCTCTCTTAGTGCACTGGGAGAGGGGCCTCTGGGACCAGTCAAAAGAAAGAGTCCTCACTTCTGGCAGTAAACCTCTTCCTTCTCCAGTGAGGAGGTTGAAGAAGGACGTGGCAAGGCAGTATGTAGGGTCTTTTCCTGCTTGTCCGGAAACATGAGCCTTCACCTCAAGGAGCCGTTCCAACACGCCGGGATGAGGCTGGGGCTGCCCGCTGCGACACGTTCTGCTTCCTCGGCGGGGCTGCGGAGTGGATTACAGCTGGGCTCATCAGTAAGTGAGCCAGCCACGGGGTCCGGGCCCGGCGTCACCGCGCCCCGGGGCACCCGGTGCCTGCGCGGCCGAGCCGGCAGGGGGCGCAAGAGCGCCGCGCACCGACCGCGGGGCGGAGGGGGCTCGAGAGCCCGCCCTCCGCTGTCCGCCACCCGCCCTCCGCTGTCCGCCACCCGCCCTCCGCTGTCCGCCACCCGCCCTCCGCTGTCCGCCAGCCGCCCTCCGCTGTCCGCCAGCCGCCCTCCGCTCTCCGCCAGCCGCCCTCCGCTCTCCGTTCTCTGCTCCCCGCTCTCCACCGGCCGCTCTCTGCCCTCCGCTCCCCGCCACCCGCTCCTCGCTCCCTGCTGTCCGCCACCCGCCCTCCGCTCTCCGTTCTCTGCTCCCCGCTCTCCGTCCTCCGCTCCCCGCCACCCGCTCTCCGCCCTCCGCTCTCTACCGCCCGCTCTCCGCTCTCTGCTCCCTGCCCTCCGCTCTCTGCTCTCCGCTCTCCATTCTCCGCTCCCCGCTCTCCGTTCTCCGCCACCCGCACTCCGCTCTCTGCTCCCCGCTCTCCACCGCCCGCTCCCCGCTCTCCGCCACCCGCTCTCTGCTCTCCGCTCCCCACTCCCCGCTCCCCACTCCCCGCTCTCCGTTCTCCACTGCCCGCTCTCCATTCTCCGCTCTCCGCTCCCCACTCCCCGCTCTCCGCTCCCCGTTCTCCGTTCTCCGCTCTCCGCCGCCCACCCTCCGCTCTCTGCTGCTCACTCTCCGCTCTCCGCTGCCCGCTCTCTGCTGCCCGCTCTCCACTGTCCGGTGCTGTGTCCGAGCCGCTCTGTGAACACAAGGCAATGGCCAGGGGAGTGCTCTGCAGGGCTGGACTGGCTTTGAACGTGTGCTGCAGGGGAAGGAGGGATGGGGGGGGCGAGGTACAGAGGGTAAAAGAGGGCATCAGCCTCCCCCCCCAATCAAAGGGGGCCAGATGGCTCCAGGGGAACTTTAGAGCCCCTTCCAGTTCCTAAAGTGGCTCAAACAGAGCTGGAGAGGGCCTCTGCAGTGATAGGACATAGGGAATGGCTTCCCACTGGCAGAGGGCAGGGATGGATGGGATATTGGGAAGAAATTCTTCCCTGTGAGGGTCATGAGGGCCTGGCACAGGGTGCCCAGAGAAGCTATGTCTGCCCCATACCTGAAAGTGCTCAAGGATAGGTTTGAATGAGCAATTTGGTCTAGTGAAAGATATCCCTGCTGTGCAATTGGACTGGATGATCTTTTAAGGTCCCGCCAACCCATCTGACAATTCTGTATCTACCCCAGCTGACTTGATGCTGGTGCTTTTGCTCCAACAGCTTGTGGATGTGTGTGTCCTTTCAGCAATCCTTTGTTGACTGGGAGGGCTGGCTGGCACCAGATGCTGTGCTTTCATGAGACACAAGGAGCAGGAATGGATGCAGAATGGGAGCTTGCGATAGGCAGAGCTTCCTGCAGACTGCAGGGTGACAAACAGAACAGCGTGTTTGCCCTCTCATCCTGCCAGTCCAGATCTGCCCAGGAAGGCAGAGAACACTGGGGGATGTCAGCAGGCTGAGGAACACCAACAGAGTCTCAGTCTGATTCCTACCTCAGTGAGTGTTCCATCCCTGCTGATGTCTGTAGCACTCCCATTTGCCAAACACAGATTTACATCTTTCTCTCAGCCTCTCCATCCTATGAAGAGGGAACAGGGGAAACAGGGATTCAGGAAACAGCTTCTGCCCATCTCAACTGGGCTTTCACTGATGTAATGCCTGTGGAGAGCAGTCCCAAAACTTTTCCATATGGTGGCCAGCACTTCCAACACCATGTTTGTCCCGGGAGGGTGGGGGTCCAATAGGTGTGCAAACAGCAGCATTGAGGTTGTGGTGATGCAGGCCCCCAGCTCAGCACCACCCTGGAGCAACCAGGCCAGGCTGGGTCAGTATCACAGCTCCTGTTCATGGTTGTCCGTGTGTTTCCTGGTGAGGAAAATGCCTTCAGGTCTATCCCTTGGACAATCCCTGCTTTGTGTCACTTCATGATCTTCTAGCCATGCCCCATTTTGCCCTGTTGCCTTCGTCATCCCAGCCTGTCCATGGTGCCACACTGTCCTGGCAACGCTGGGCCTTGCTCAGTCTCGCAGTCCAGTGTGATCGCACACAAAGCAAATGTTGGCCCTGCACTAGTGCTCCATCTGGGATCTTCATTGGAGCTGCTTTCGTGGCCTCTGGCTTGACTGCCCAGCTCTCCAAATGTGAGAGAGACAGGGGCTACAAGACACCCGTAGCACTGGACTTAGAGCCTTGATGTTTCCCTGCTCATGGCCAAGGTCTCCTCCATCTTGGTGACTTCACTCTTGTTTATTCACATCCCTGCTGCTGGAATAGGAGGGGAAATGTCTTTAGTGCAACAAGGCAGAGAGCAGCAAACAGCAATTCCCCTGGGGCTCGCGGCCAGCTGGGGTCTACTCCTTCAGTGAGCATCTGCCAGCCGGCTGGGAGAGCTGCTCCTGCAACCTGCTGCCCCAGGGCAACAGGACGTGGGCAACCGGGGGTCCCCCGGGAGCAGGGTGATGGTGGGTGGGGGTTTTGAACGTAATGGATTGGGCACTGTGCTGGCACCTTGCCCTTCTTCCCACCTCCGGTGCTTCAGTCCTCACATCCATTGCAAGGGCAATTACAAGAGGATGTTCCCAGGCAAAACTGGCAGATATGGGGGCCGCAGGGCTGCGAACACGGCCCCAGTGAGAGACAGAATCCAGGTCCGAGTTTCCTGCTTTCCTCCACCGCCTCGCACAAACTGATTAAATTAATTTCACCTTCTCGTGGCCCGCTCGCAGGTGGTCTGGCGACAGTGGAGCAGCCCCCGGGGACAGCCCGGAGGCAGCTGTGCTGGGTACGTAAGTGCCTCGCTTCTCTCCCTCCCTACCCAAAAGCGACTCTGGTGCAGCAGCACGTGAAAAGCCCCTGCACCACGGGATGGAGCGGAGACTCCAGCTTTCTCCATAAGAGGAGCTGCTTCCGCCTGGTAAATGCCTCATTTGCTTTGGGAAGCAGAGGGAGAATAATCGGCTGCCTTGGCTGCGGTACCGCTGAGCCCTCGGCGTGGTGGGCTGTGGCCGGCAGCCACCCGCATTCCGCGGGGATGGCCCCGCTGCGGGCTGAGCGAACTCCCGGGTGCGGCGGGACTGGCCAGGCAGCAGGTGGGACCGCGGCCACAGGGACCCCCGCGGCGCTGACCGGCGGGGCGCCCGGGACCCCGCGGGGAGAGCTGCCCGCCGGTGGGGCGGCCCCGCTTCCCGCCCGGCTCCAGCCCTGCCCGCTGGGCTGCCGGCGGGGCGGAGGGCGGAGGCAGGGCTGGCAGCGGCGGCGGGCGGCGCACACGCACACACCTCCCTGCATGTGATTAAATGGCTCGAAATCTGCTTCTGATTTCCTCGGGGAGGTGACTTTTCCCTTCTTTTCAACCCGGGATTTATTGGAGTCTTTTTACTCCACGTCCAGGCGGCGGTCGGGGCTCAGTTTCTCCAATTCTTGCTTTTCTTTTAGTTTTTATTTTTTTTAAGGGGTGTTTTTTGTTTTCCCTTTCCTCTCCTTTTTCGCCCTCCCCTGCCGCCTCCCCCCTCCCTCCCGCAGCCGAAGCAGCCGCGGGCGGTACGGTGGAGCGGGCGGGAGCGCGGCCGGCTGTGGGCACGGCGCTGGGACCCGCCCGCACCGCCGGGAGCAGCGCTCCCGCTTTCCACTATTTCGCTTTATTTCGTCCCTCACGCACGATTCCCTGGAAATTTGTTATCATTGCTTTCCCCCACACACACCCTTTTCTTCACTTTTTTTTGCTTTCTTCGTGCTGCGGCCAGCACCGGGAAGGAGCTACCCCTGCCCGCCGTCCGCCCCGCCGCGGCCCCGGCTCCTCTCGCCGCCGCTCCCGGACCTGTCGCCCAGACCGGCCCCGCTACCTGCCCGGCCGCGGTAAGCTGCGCTCCCAACTTCCCGGCGCTCCGGGCTCCCGCTCTCTTCCCCACCGCTCCCTCCCTCGTTGCCTTTTATTCCTCCTTCTCCCCCCGCACTCACCCTCCCTTTATTTCCCTTTCCATCCTTTCACCGCCGAGAACGGGACCTCCCCGCAGCGGGGCCGCCCGCCCGCCGCTGAGCCCGGCTCTCGTCCCCGGGCAGCTCCGGCCGCCGCCGCTCAGCACTCTGGCCCGGCTTGGCTCGGCCCGGCTCGCTGCCGCCGCCCCGCAGAGCCGGCTCGGGGGTTCTCGGGAGCCCCGCAGTGCCGCAGCCCGGCGGAGCCCCGGCCCCGCTCCGTGCGGCTGCGGTGCGGGCAGCGGCGGGAGCCCTGCCAGGCCGAGCCTGCGGTGCCAGCCCCGGCTGACCGGGCACGAGGCATGCACGTGGTCCCCTGCCCGCCGCTCCCACCGCAGGTCCTTCTCCTCCCGTGAGGGCTCCGCCGGCACAAAGCCATCTGGGCGGGCGGCACCGCTCTTGTCACCATCCCAGGCTGGGGTCCATCGTTGGTCCCTTCCCAGCACGGCTGCCCTGAGAGACTCGCCTGCAGGGTGGTTCGGCTCCCTTTGGGAACGGCTCCCGTGGGATGTGCTCTGCTCCTTTGCAGTTCTGGAGCCAGACTGGGCGAGACCCTCGGCACCCCAAGCACCTGGCACTTGAGCCACATCTGGGGTGAGAGTTCTGGCCAGTGAACGTATGAGCGAGCAGCTTCACAGGAAGGGAAGCTGGGCTGCATTTGGTGGGTTTGCTTTTGCTTTCTTCTCTTGGAGCTGCTGAAACCTCATTTCCTCAAAACACCATCCTGCAGCTTCCCTGGCCCACTGGAGAGTGGGTGGGTGGAAATACCTTTCTTGGGATAAGGACTAACTGGTGTGATGGGGACGTGGTGCTTGGCAGTCTGCTATGTCACCAAGCAGGGCAGGTGAGGAAGGCCCCCTGGGCAGGAGCACGAGCTGCTCTGGCAGCACTGGGTCCTGCTGGCTTGATGCTCATCTAGGCAGCACTTCTCTCTCAGGGAGTTCATCCCATGAACATATGGGATGTAAGCCAGGCTGAGGATCCCCACCTCCATCCGTGCCATTTGCGTTGGACCAGTAGCCAGGCTGAGGCAATAGTGAGTGCAGACATGGATGTGCATACCCTGCATGGCTGGAAATGCCACAGATCCTTCTTCCCCAGCCAAGTTTGCTGTTGCCTGTCTCTCAGAGCCAGGAGAGGCTAGAGCTCTCTGTAACCAGTGGAGAGGAATGTGATTTCGGCTGTGTGCTGGAAACAGCCTCCACGATCTTTGGATGGATGGAGGGCAACTTTTTTCCTCCTTTTCTGCAATATCCCATTTACAAAACAGAGGGAGCTGCTGTGCTGCTCTGACACCTGTTCGGAGTGGGCTGTGAGGGGACAGGAGATCCAGCAGTCCAAGAGCAGGGTGGGCTGAAAGGGTCCCAACACCCCTTCCTCTTCTACTTGTGTGTGGAAGGAAGGTAGGTCCCTGCAGAGAGGGCAGATGTAATGCCAGGCTGGGCGGGAGCTGATGTGTGTCTGTAGGCTGTGGAAGAGAGAAGCCTGGCCTAAGGATGCAGCTGAGCAAGCGCAAGATGCTCACCAGAAATGCAAGCTGCTAGGTGTCCAGGCTGAGGAGCATTTCCACCACTCTCTGAGCACCAGAACAATGGTATCATCAGTCTGGGTTGGACGGAATGGAGGTCCCAGCTTGGCTGGCTGTTGGCAGAGGTGTGACTCTGAGAGGGGCTTTCCCCAGCCCTGAAGAAGGAGGTGAACATCAGTGCACTCCTCGGGGGATGTGCTGAGACGTTTTCAGCAGGGAAGCAGCCCAGCATGTCGAGGGTGTTGAGGCAGCACCTCTGCCTCCTGTTCCCCCACCCTGGTTAGTCAGGCCCTGCCCCATAAGGAAGCAATTATTTTGTGCCCCTTCGAGCCCCTCCCTGAGCCTGCGCAGGACACTTGCGCTCGGTGTGGAAACGCGACAGATTTTCCATATTCCACTTTGCCCCGTGATGTTTAAAAATGTACACGACAGCTTCTTCCTAATGCTGCAGTCTTGGCTGGCACTCAAGCAATAACAGACTGTGGGACACCAGGGGCATGAAATATCGTACCAACAGCCAGAGAGGGGGGTAAAAAAAAATGAGATGTCAAAGTGCAGTGTGTTTCCAGCCCGTTGTTGTGAGCCATCCTCTGCCCGATATGAGAGATCTTTCAAAGCTGGCCAAATGTTGTCATTTCTGAATACCATTTTAAATATTCATCCAGACTATTTTCAACATCTGTGCCCAGCATGTTGTGAAAATGCAGTGAGGGATGTTATGGAAACCAGATCACTTCATTCTCATATAGAGTGGAAAGGAGTGGAGGCAATGAGGACTTCTGGACTGGAACTCTGAGTCCCTTGCATCCACTGGGAGTACTGGGAGGAAAACCCTCTGCACCTGGAGGGATGCTGCTGAGACCACTCAGTAGAGCCAAGCACTGTGGTAGGAATGTGCAGAGGGGTTTGGGAGACTGCAGTGGGGTTAGAGTTGGATAAAAGAAAAAAACTAACTGGTCAAAATGTAGTAGAGGTTAATAAATGGGGTAGAAAAAAAAAAAAACATAGAATACCCTGAGTTGTCCAAATGCATCCAGGAAGTGCTTGCTTGTCCTGCAAGGTCAAGGGCTCCAAATGTCTCTTTGAGCTGCTGTTGCATTGGGAACTTTAGGAGGAGATCTCCAGCTTGCACTAGCTAGGGGATGCAAGAGCTTTGCAGCAAAATGGATTCAGGTCCACATCATATGGGTGATACTGTGCTGAAGTCTCCTCTACCCACAGCCAGCGGTGAGCAGAGTGGGCATGAGAGACCCAGCAGGACACCCATGCTGAGTGTTGGTCCCTCCTTCCTGTGGTCAGCATGGTTTCTGAGTTACTGAAACTGGTGAGCAGGGATGTATCCGAGCATCCTGCATTTGACAGCTCCATGCACATAGCTGAGTAGCCTGAGAACTGTTTGCTTTATGGTAGATTTCTTTTTTCTTTTATTTTTTGATTGTTTTCGATAACCTTGGAAATCTGGGCTCTGTTGCTGCCTTTTGTAACAAATCAGGCTGCAACTAATTCAAGCCAGGCCAGATCCTGACCACAGGTATGCCAGTGTAAATTTGAATGGAGTTGCTTACGTCTTGGTTTGGCCCGATGTGAATGGAGTTACTTCGGGCTGATGCCAAAGCACTGAGGTCAGAATCTGGCCCATCCTTTCCTGTGTGCAGTGTAATTTGTACGTGTCTCCTGGCACCGCCGGGGTATCGTATGGCTGGTGTAATTCTGGCTCTGACCTGCCAAGAGTGCATTGCAATATCCATCACCTGCACTGCCTGCTGCAGGAAGATGCTGCTGTGTAATTGCCCCCCTGAGCTGTGCGTGCAGGGGGCTGAGCCCGAGGGGCTGCATGGAGTGGGCAGCCCTGCGGATGTGGGGCCATAAGCACTGAGAAGCTTCTGATACTTAAATATCAGGAGAGATGAGGGAGCTTGTAAAGGAAAGTGAGGCATCTCCTTTGTGCCATTAGCCGAGTCCCAAGTGGGCACCACTTGCTCCATTAGCAGCTGGGAAGGCGATTAGCACTCCCAGCCACACTGCATCCCTCCAGCCTCTCTCAGCACATGCTCCCTCCCTCTGGAAAACTGAGCCGGACCAGTACCTTGGCTCCATGGAGTTTTTCCTTTCACTTTAAATACTTCTCAGTTGTGTTTTTATATCCCAGTAACACATGGAATGATTTATCCACAGCCGGAGCAAAGTTTGGGCCTTATTCTGTTTGTTGGCTGGAGGAATTAAGCTTCCCTGAGCTGGCATTGGCATGGTGGAAGAGGGACCTGGGTATCCGGGACCCTGGCAGTGCCCCAGGATGGATATTGTTCATGGGCTGGGGCAGAGCTGCATGGGGTGGCTCCTACAGCACATGTGGCAAGGGGGTGCAGATGCCCTCATTACAAAGGGTCTGTAACAAGGTGGGAATGTGCAGGTTGTAGCAGCAGATACACCCTGGTTACGGGACATGCTCTGGTCATTTGTTCCTGGTTTCAGCTTCTTTGAGCACATAATTTATCTTCTACTTGGGGTCCTGTCCTATCCTCCCAGTGGTTTCCTTCACAGAGGACATCTGAGGTGCTGGTGGGCTTTAGTGGGGATGACACAATTCAGGAACCAGCAGTCCTCCTGGATCAGTCTTACCCAAGAGTCAGTTGCTGGACTCCCTGAAGTACTCAGGTCTTTTGGTCCTTGCCCAGGAATCTCTGCCTCCTGATCCATGGCTTTTGCAGTGCATGTTTGTGCCCCATGGGGGTGGGTGGCTCTATCCCTGCTGGCACCCAGGACCTTATCTCTGTGCACCTCATGGGGACCAGTCATCTCCATCTCAGCCAGTTCCAAATGAGGCCATGTCTTTTCCTCAAGTGATGCAATTCTCCCACACACTATGCTGTCCTGGCTTGGAGGAGAAACACAGTGGGCTGAGCATGGCAGCAGCATCAGTGCAGGGGCATCAGCCTGGGGGAGCACCACAGGTCCCTGGCAGGAGTGCAGTTCCATTCCCCTGTCATTCCTTGGGGTTCTCCCATCCTCTTCCAGGGCAGTGCTGGCTGCTCAGCTTTAGCCATCACCTGCCCTCTAAGCCCACATATTTCTGACAGCAGAGCACCACTCATGCCTTCCCCTCCACTTTAATTAGAGAAGGCTGCTCCTGTGCTGCAAAGGTCCTGGGATCAAATCTGGTTAATAACCTGCTTCCCTCCCGCCTTGTGTTGTTCCACCTAATCCTGTAATTACTTCAGCAAAGTTGCTGTGGCCCCAGTCTGCCAGGTGGTGATCCTGAGCCTGCTGTAGGGACCAGCATCCATTGTTGAAAGTTTGCTTTCCTTCCCTGCCTCACCTGCTGCACTTGCCTCATCCATTCTATTTTGGGGACCAAGCACCTACCCCACAGCTCAGTATCAGGAAACCTGGAGCTCAAGGCATGCATCTGCACTTGGCATCACCCTCAGTGGCACTGCCTCCTGCAAAGATGATGGAAAAGAAGCCTACGGTGGGCTGGAGCATCGTCCTGACAAGTCTCCCACAAGACAGGGAAACACTGCTGGTTGCTCTGGAAGTGTGTGGTTGTAGAGAGAAGGGGTGTGGAGGTGTTGGATGTGGAAGCTAATTTTTTTTTTAAAGCACTTCTGAAGCACTCTGGCAGCATGACTTCCTTCCAAGCTGCACGGCTGTTAGCATTCCCGGGGTGGAGGAGTGAGGAAATCGCCCACCTCAAAAATGCAGCCGTTTCTGGGGAGGAGCTGGAGGGTGGCCGCTTCCTCGGGAATGGTGAGCCCCGCCGCCACATTTCCCTGGGCCACGGCTGCTGCTGGTGGCAGGGAGCTGGCAGCCACTAGAGAGCCTTGCTGGGGACACCTTTGGGATGCTGTCCCTGGGAAAGGGGCTCCATTGCCCATGTCCCTCTTCATGCTGGATCCAGGAACGTGCTGGGCTGGATTCGGCACCCAGGGGTCATCCCAATTCTTTCTGCTTAGTCAGCAGTGTCTCCATTTGATCTGAGCCCAGGGCAGCAAAAATGGGAAGTAGAAAGGGGGGGGGCAGATGGGGACCAGGGAGAGAAATACCCACTCCCAGGCCTCTCTGGCAGCTTGCCGGCAGTCCCAGGGTCATGCTGAATATGCATGAAAGGGAGCAGATTGCATCTTGCCCTCCTCTCCAATACGGAGGTGAGGCCCACAGAGACCACTGGCCCCAGCTCTCTTTCAGTGGGATAATGGGGTGAGCTGAGCACGGAGTGTGCGTGCCTGTGTGTGGTCCTGCGGATGATAATGATTTCCACTCCTGCCCTGCCTCCCCAGTGCTGATGTGCTGCTGAGCGACTGTTGGCTCCCCGGGGGCTGCTCCCCTGCAGCAGAGCCACCAAAACTTTGACACTGAACCTCAGGGACTTGGTAAGACTGGCAGGAGGGACAAAGCTCCCCACTGGGGCAGGGAGAATGAGCACGAGATGCTTATGGCCCCATGCGTGCCTAAACCAGCAGTAACCAAGTCCTGGGTCCTAGACTGCTGCTCCAGTGCTCATAACAACTTCGCCTGTGGTCTCTCCCCTGGCTACCAGAGATACTGCTGCTGTCGCTTTCCCCTGGGCGAGGGTTTCCCCACACCTTTGTGTCCTACCAGAGAGGAAATTAAAAGGCCTTTGCTTGAGCATGTCCCTACTCCTGTCACCTTGCTGCCACATTGCAGAGAGGAGGTGGAGGAGACTCTTTGCTGGCAGGGTTTAGTAGATGCCTTGTTCCATATAACCTGATTCTCCCTGGAGTGGATGGATGCAGTTGCTATGGACCCCTGGGGGTTTCTCCTCTCTCCTGGTGCAGAGGTTTTCCCACAGGGTTGTGTCCCTGCTAGTGGTGCCCTGTGGGTGGTGGGATGGGAGGGGATGGCTGCAGCACCTGACTGTGTGCCCTCTGTGGGACATGTAGTTGGAGGGGCAGAGGCTGGCAGGGCCAAAGGTGCTGTGCTGGTTTCTGCAAGTACGTGCATGGCTGGGTCTTGCCGAGCATTGAGGGGGGTCCATCAGCACCTTGCAGCCCCTTTACAGGGTGAGAATACAGGAGCAGGGCTCTACCAATGGGCTGGCAGGGGCTTGTGCCCACAGCGCGCTGCTCAGCACCAGGCAAGGGTTGGGAGTCGTCCTGCCAGGATTGTGTTGGGGGTTTCACCAGCTGCAGCCTTTGTTCAACAAGCAGATGCAGGGATCTGGCAGCAACCATAGCTTCATCTCCTGCCCAGGAGGCAGCTGCCTGCAGTGGGGCCAGGAGTCCCAACAGGGCCCTGTAGGCTGCCTGCAGTCTATAGGGGGGGCATTCTCCACTGCCTGGTGCTCATGGCATGGCACCTCCTCTGCTGTGGTGACTGCTACATCCCTGCAGTCTCTAATCTTGCAGCCACACTCCTCAAGTAGTGGGTTCTCAATGCTCTGGGCACTCCAGGGCCAGTATCCTTTGCCTTGCTGGCAGCCAAGTCACCAAGCCATGGGCTGACATGTCCCCAAAAGGCTCTGCAGCATTGTGGTAAAGCTGGAACTGTGCTGCTGGGGTGATGCAGGGACCACCAACGGAGCTGCCAATTTTTAACATCTCTTTTTCCATCAGCAGAGGATTAAGCAATGAGGAAACAGCACGGAAGTGGCAGGGGCAGGTTTTGCCTTGGGGGAGATATCCCAGGATGGGCTGAGACCCCTGTCCCCATTGCTCCCTTGGTAGGCACAGGCTGTGGCTGCTGGGCTGACCGTGGCTGGGCAGGGAGGAGCTTCTCCTCATTAGTGGTTTGGCAGTATGGAGAGGCTGTTTTCTTCCACAGCCATGGCTCCTTTTTCTTTGCAAAAGAAATGGGATAACAAACCAAAAAAAGGTCCTGGATCATTTAAATGGGCTGTTCCTTGGAGCCTCCTTTGGCCAGAGTGGGCAGCTGGACAGGCAGGAGTGCCACTGGGGCTGTAGGTGGAGGCTGGAGCTGGGGATACTGGGCTAGGTCATGCAGAGCTTTGTTCCTCAGAGAGAAGCACAAGTCATCCTGTAAAGATTTACTAGTGGGAGAGGGGACGATCAGGGGACCCCCTCCTCCTGCCTGGTCATGGCATTGGGCTGGTCAAGACTGGACAACTTGGCTTTGGCTCAGCACAACCCATGGGATGGCAGGGCTGATGGCACCCACCCATCCAGGAGGCTCAGGGGTCTGCTATGGCAAGAATGGGGCATGGCCAATCTGCATTGTGTAGAAGTCCCTCATGCATTCAGAGCCAGCAGGGAATGTGACCTCCACAGCTCTTCCACTCTTCAAGCCAATAACTCAGGAGATGTGCTACATCCCCTGGGAGCCACTAAGCTCCCTAGCCCTGTGCAGCAGCTGCTGAGAAAGGGGCCCAGCCAGGTCCTGCATTTGGTCCTGGCCTTTCCCCCAGTCAACAAACATACCAGACCCAGACCTGGATTTCTTGGGGGTGAGGCCAGAATAACTTCCATTGCTGCTGGGTAGTGTGGCAGAGGAATATGGAGGGGATCCAGCTCCTGGCTTGGAGAAGCCACTGTGCCTATGGCCAGCAAAGAAAGCCAATGAGCCCCTTCTTCTTGCACGCTGTGCCTTCAAGGTGTTTTTGCTGCTGTTTCTCCTGCTCTGTCAGGAGCTATTTTCTGCCACAGGTGGATAACTTGGGGTTTGCAGCTCCAATTGCATCTGAAAGATCTCCCCTAACTCTTCCCCACCACCAGCCCTTGTCAGCCATGCAGTAACAGCATCTCTGAACTGTGTGACAGCCAGGGCTGCTGGCAGACAGGAACATTTCTGTCACCACAGGAAGTTTGTAAGAGGCCAGGGAAGGGCTGTACCCCAATTTCAACCCCTTGCACCCAAAGCTCAGGCCCTTTTCCCATTTCCATGGTATTTCAGTCCTGCTGATGAGCAGTGAGCTGTGGATTGGTGTGGATGAGGCAACACAAAGTAATTGTCTCCCTGCCCTGCTTCCAGGATACTGCATCAGTGGATACAGGGTGGGAAGATGGGTACAGGTGATGGACCAGACATGGGCGAGTTTTCCATCCCTTACCAGCCCTCCCAATGTGGGTGGTGCTGGGGCCACGACACTGCTGGTACCACTCACTCTTGTTCTTCTTCCTGCAGGGAGGAGCCATTTCCCTCTCCCCAGAAGGATGGAGGTCCTGCAGCTCCTGCGCCTGCTCCTTACCACTGCCATGCTGGGCCTGTCCCAGACAGTGAACCCCTTCGTGGCCCAGCAGACCCCCCCCGACCCTTGCTATGATGAGAGCGGTGCTCCTCGACGCTGCATCCCTGAATTTGTCAACGCTGCCTTTGGGAAGGAGGTTCAAGCTTCCAGCACGTGCGGGAAGCCCCCAACACGGCACTGCAATGCCTCGGACCCCCGCCGAGCCCACCCACCCGCCTACCTGACTGACCTCAACACCGCCTCCAACATGACCTGCTGGCGCTCGGAAACCCTCCACCACTCACCCCAGAATGTCACCCTCACCCTCTCCCTTGGCAAGAAGTTTGAGGTGGTCTACGTCAGCCTCCAGTTCTGCTCACCCCGGCCCGAGTCCACCGCCATCCTCAAGTCCATGGACTACGGCAAGACCTGGGTGCCCTACCAGTACTACTCCTCCCAGTGCCGTAAGATCTATGGCAAGCCCAGCAAAGCCACGGTCACCAAGCAGAACGAGCAGGAGGCCCTGTGCACCGACGGCCTCACTGACCTCTACCCGCTCACCGGGGGACTTATTGCCTTCAGCACCCTGGACGGGCGACCCTCGGCCCAGGACTTCGACAGCAGCCCCGTGCTCCAGGACTGGGTGACGGCCACCGACATCCGCGTGGTCTTCAGCCGCCCGCATCTCTTCCACGACCTCAGCAGCCGGGACGCTGGCGAGGACGAGGGGGCCACGGGCTCCACCCCCTACTACTACGCGGTGGGGGAGCTGCAGGTTGGCGGGCGCTGCAAGTGCAACGGGCATGCGGCACGCTGCATTAAGGACAAGGAGCAGAAGCTGGTGTGCGACTGCAAGCACAACACAGAGGGACCTGAGTGCGACCGCTGCAAGCCCTTCCACTACGACCGGCCCTGGCAGCGGGCTAGTGCCCGTGAGGCCAACGAGTGTCTGGGTAAGGCATTTTTAAATGTTTTTGTTCTCTGGGGCTGAAATGCTAAAACAGGTCATCAGGGTAGGAAGTGATGGTGCTGAGCCAAAGCAATGGAGTGTGGTTGTCTGGAGATGCTGGGGAGCATCCCCTGTGCTGGAGGATTGGGAAAGGCTCAACCATCTACCTTGTCTCTGCTGCAGCTGTCCTGTAAGTGATTCCACCATGAGCCAAAGCACCAAAACCCTCCCAAAAATCACTGGTGTCTTCCAGCCAGTCAGCAGACCTCAGTGTGGGATGCCCCTCTGAGATTTTTTCTCTTGGGCAGCAAACTAGCTGTCCGTGGGCTGGAGGGGCAATCGCAGCAGTTCCCTGTGAGATGTACTTCAGGACAGGGAGCAGGCAGAAAATCCTGGCAGAGGTTGAGGTTCCCAGTTTGAAATTTCATCCTTCATGTTCAGTCTGTGTGGTGGTTTTAGCTTGTCTGTCCTTGCAAAGGTTTCCTTAAGTTAAAAATACTGTCACAAAATGAAACATTTCCAAAACATCAAACTGATATAGTTGTCTCTCCTGGTTGTGAATCTTTATGGGAATTTGGTGGAGACTTTTACTTTTTGTCCTGCTTTGGGATGGAGCTGGGGGATGCCAGAGCCCTGTAAACGTCTGGGAGAGGGAGGAACAGCCTTTTGCTCCTCCTGGACAGGAGCCCAGGTCTCAGGGGGTGGCGGGAAGATGGAGACAAGGGAGAGCTGTACCATTAATCAGCCTCTGAAAGGCTCAGTGGATGTGCCAGAGGTCAGAAGGACTTGTTAGTATTTGTGATCGATGTCTTGTTGAGAACCCAGCTGTCTGCTTCAATATATACATGTTACAGCAGATTTCTTCTAAGAATGGCTAAAAAGGCAGTGGATTCAAAGCAAGTGCTGGAGCTGATGCTTTAAGCCACCTCATGCCCTGTGGGAATGTGTCAGCCCTTGTGTTTTTCCACTTGTTTCAGAAAGATGAGTTTTGGAGTTCAGAAAAAAACGTCGACTTTACACCCTGCCAGGGCTGCTGCAGGTCAGGCAGGGGAAGCCTTCAGCAGGTGTGTGAGGCCATGGAAACTCCCAGGACACAAGGAGGACCTCACGTCACTGGCTGCCCCCTTGTGCCCCCCACTCTGCACCTGCCTCACTGCCACATCCTCCAGGAAAGCAGCACGATATAGCAGTGGAGGTGGCTCTGCTAGCACAAAAGGGGTTAAACCAGAGGAGGCTCATTTTTGAGTAGCATCTGCAGGTTTTCTGTCCATCTCGGGTGGGATGACGGTCCCTTGCTCTGAGCATCCAGCCCCCAGCTGCGTCACCCTTTTGGCAGATGAAGCTGAAAAGATAAACGAGAGAGGGAAGAGGAGGCGGGGCCGCAGCGCCATCCCTTCAACCCCCCCAACAGCCCCGCACACAAAGACCCTTCCTCGAGCTGCGTGTGAAAGTAGTTTTTTTTCCTGTTGATTCGCTCCCCTTCTTTCTCCCTTCCCTCTCTCGGGCTTTGTGCCCTCTCTGAAGGGACCTGAAAGAGCTTCTCCATCACCCGCCTTCGAAGGGCTTAGCGGCTAAAAGCTGGATTAGCTTCCCGAGCCTTCCCCTCTGTGCCTTTCAACAATGACATCTCCCCAGCCAGCACGAACAGACGCAGCAATTAGCACCAATTAAAAGGAGAGGCTGCCCGGGAAGTTCCCTTTGCTCAGCCCGGGGGCTGCCGAGTTTCGGACTCTGTCCTGTGGTCAGACAGCGCTGATGCTGGCTCGTGGTGGTGGATGTCAGACGTGGCTGGGGAGTGGGGAGGAAGAGGAGGAGAGTGGGTGGATGCTGGGGCTTGGCAGCTCAGTGACAGCCCAGGGGCAGGGTGGGGGATCGCAGCGCCCTGAGAGAGGGTAAGAGTGGATCCATGGGGCTGGTACAGCTTCAGGTCATGTAGGGATGTGTCAGCTCTTGGCTCTGTGCTCCCCAGCACTCTGCATGGGGGTTTTTCTCAGTCCAGTGCACGGGAGCCTGCTCCAGCACAGGGACAAACTGATGTCCTACAGCATGGCACGATGCTGGGACATGCATCCATTCAGCTGGAGGTGAGGATAAACATTTGTTGTTTCATTAGAATTTGTGTCTCTGGGAAATGAACAGGTGAAACGGGCAAGTACTATCTGAACTCTGAGCACTGGCACAGGGCACAGCCCCAGCACGGCTGCCGTAGGGTGACTGTAGTGTTTGTGGGGACATCACTGTGCTGCAGTGTTGAGGGGGTCAGCATGAGTTTGGCAAGCAGGGAGGTTTGGGACTGTCGCAGCCAGGACAGTGACAGTGGATTTGCCAAGCTGCTGGCTTGGCAAGAGGGCACCGTGCCAGCTTTGTGCGCGCAGTGCACGGCCTCGTGCCTGCTGGCTGGAGATCATCGGCCTGCAGGCACAGGGGCTCTCCTGACACACCACAGGGGCTGCATGTCCCGCAGGGAGCTTGCCCTGCCGGTATGGGGATGCTCTGTGTGGCCAGGGCAGGGAAGAGGGACGTGTCCCCACCAGTGCATCCCCCCAGCTTTTAGCCTGGGGCAGGCTGTGTGAAGGACAATCCCAGCAGAGGGGCTGGCAGGAGCAGGATTGCCAGAGTCTTGGGGACTCTGCAGACCCACACCTCCGCCTCCCCACCACTGCTGCCGGTTTCAGCCCGCACCCACGGGCTGCTGGGGGCAGCCCGGCCCCCAAACACCCGGCCCGGGGAAGGAGGGGAAGCGGATTAGCACGAGCAGTCACTGGAAGTAATTGATGCACTCGCTGGTGATGCGGGAGCCCTTGTTCCCTTTGTGGCCGCCGCGGCAGGAGCACTCCCCGGAGCACCAGGATAATGCCCGGGGCTCGCTTTGATCCGGGGCCTCGGCGGGGAGGGGGCGGCGCTCTCCTGGGAAAACCTCGCGGGCTGCTCGGGGGGGATGTGGTGTTCCACCCGGGATGTCGCTGCCTGAAAACACCAGTCCCCGGAGCGGTGGTGGGATTTGGAGGATCACATGTAATTCCCTTGTGCCCTGTGCCCCTTCCTGTACATTTTCCCTTGCACTGGGAGTTCCCCTGACAGGATTCTCTGCACCTGCTCCCCAGCAGACGTGCTGGAAACCACTGAGTTCCCAGCAGCACCAACCACGGTCCTTTCCTGGGGAGAGCAGGGGGAAGGCGCCTGGCTCTGGGAGGTGGGCAAGGGGACAGCATGCCCCTGTCCCCCCTGTCTGCCCACCCCGCCCGCTCCACTTCCCTGGAGTGCAGGGGAAGGCAGCCCCCGGCAGAGGAGATTTACACTTGTCTGACCATCCTGAGTCCTGCTCCTCCTGGGATGGGGCTGGAGTGCCTCAGCCGTGTCCCTCGCAGCCTCTTGGGGCTTCTGCTGCTTCTTGGCAGGAGCAGAGCGAGCCCTTCTCCCCCAGCACCTTTTCCAGGATGGAGGGACAGTGTGAATGAGAGGAAAGGGGCTGTTCTGGTCTCGGCTGCCATGGAACCGAGAGGTGCAGCCTCATCCTGCCCCGTGTCCCAGCCAGGCTCTCCTCCAGCCAAAGCAGGGGCGTAGCTCAAATCTGCTGCGGGTTGGCAGCAGCAGCCCGTCTAGGGTTTCGCTGATCCGGCTGCCTTCCCTAATTATTCCCAGGGAACTTGTAGGGGCGGTGAGCCTTGCTCCTGCCCTGCGGGCTCCACTGCCTGTCCCACGTGTGCCTCGGTGCATGGCGCTGCCTGTCCCGTGCCAGGCTCTGTGTACCAAAGCCCCTCGTGCTGTCATTGCAGGCTCCTGCATCTGCAGCAGCCTGGAGGAGGAGGAGAGGTTTTGGGGTGGCCAGGGCCTGGGAAGGGGTTCAAACGCCATCAAAAGGGAGACAAAAGATTGCTCCATTGCAAGGTGTCGACATTTAATTAGTCTATTATTGCAAACTATTAGATCTTGTGATTGTTTAATTGATCATATGATTGTTTAATTGGGCATACTGTATAAGGGCGGAAGCAAGCTACCAGGTAATTAGCCCCAAACTGTGCAATTAAATTCTTATTAATACCCCAAACAGCAGGGAACATTCAAGCCTTTAATTAGTGATTAACGGGAGACAGACAGAGCTTACAACTGCCTCAGTACTGAGGAACAGTGAGAGTATTTAGCTGGGTAAGAGGAGGACCTGTCTGCCCCGATTAGCTCCGGATGACTGCGCCAGGGGGTGAGGGGATTGCCATACGTGCTGGTGTGACCCTGTCCCTGAGTGGGGACAGCCACCCAAGCCAGGGTGGCCCAGCCCAGCCAGTTCCCCAGCTGGCTCTGGAATCCTGGCTTGGCAGCTGCTAACACTGGCCCAGAGCAGGCAGCACCAGTGCCTGAAGGAGAGGGGATACTGCTGGCCTACCAGGGCAGGGTTCTTCCCCAAACCCAGCTCTTGGGATGATCAGGGGGTCTGCAGCATGTTCCGAGGGAAAGGTGGCCCTGGGGTAGATCAGGACGTGCCAGGAGAAGGCCCTGCCAGTTACTCTGTCACCAATTAAACGGGAGGCAGAGAGGGACCTGTGCTGAGGGCAGTGAATTATTTACCCAACAGTTCTCCTCCATTGCCCCTCACCTCCCCTCTGGGCTGCCAGCCTTTCTCTTCCCCAGAGGGTGCTGGGGGCATTCCAAGAGGCCTTTTGGGATGACCTCTCAGCCTTTCAGTGCTGCAAGGGGAAAACAAGGCCCCTCTCCTCCCAAAAATTGCTCCTCTGCCACAGTTCTGTAGCAAAAGCCACCTTGTCTTGTCCCTGTCACATTATCTGGAGACCTCAAGAGCACCCTGGCTGTGAGGATACTTCACTGTGTCTCTTCCAGCCCTGGCAAAGCCTATTTGAATGTCAACATCCCCAGTTCAACAGCATCTTGTGCTACCTGGGACCTTGGGCAATATTTGCTGCTTTTCCTCCACACACCACAACCCAGAATTTGCCTTAAAAATCCCTATTTTTCACTGTCACCAGGGAAAAATAAATAGCTCCAAAGGAACAAGCACTAGAGCCACACTGGGTGTTATTTTGATGCCTGCCATGTGATTTCTCACTAATCTCATAACTCAGGGGAGCTCTGGGGGCAGCCGAGGTTTGAGTGTGCTGGCACTAACCTTCTGCTCAACTCAAGCCTCCAAAAAACTCTTTTTTATGGCTGGGGTTTGGGTTTCTCCCTGCAGCGTGCCCATGGCCGGAGCGTGGGGCAGGCAGGGCGGTGTTTGATCTGTGCGGGTGAAGCTCCGCTGGCTGCGGGGAGGCAACTTCACACAGGCCAGGCCCAGGCAGTTAAAGCTGGGCCAACACGTTAATGAATTTCACAGTACGCCTGGAAAAGCTCTCACCCAGCCTCAATTTACCAGCACGGGGAGGGGGCCAGGGCTGGGGGAGCAGGGCGCCACGTTTTGCCAAAGGAAATCTTGTTCCCATTATCTTTTTGCAAGAGTGTTAAGTTGGAATAGGCAGTGCTTTGCCTTTTTATCTCACACACATGGACTCGGCCAGGAGGGCTGTGTGCTTCCTGGGGCTAATTTCTGCGTGCACATGTAAGGGTGTGCAGATGTTTCTGTGCACATCTGTGTGTGCTGCCTGTGGGCACGTGTACAGCTCTGGGGGTATTTTGGTGCATGTCTGTGTGCACATATGTTCATGGGTATGTTTGTGTGCACGTGTGCCCGTGCATGTTTGTGCATGCACACAGAGGGATGTGAGCGCACAGGGGTTGCTGTGTGGATTTCTCTGTGTGTGTGGCTCGTGCACACAAGATAGAGCCATAAATGTAAAGAGTTGAGGGCTCGGTTGCAGGGGAGGGCTGTTACACAGCCTGGCATGAGGTGGGTGGTCCTGCTGGAAGGCTGGGTGGGCTCTATCACCAGAGCCAGCTGCCAGGGAAGGGGCAGAGAGGACCATGGGGCTGCAAGTGCCCAGCTGGCACTGCCAAACCCCCTAGCTGCAGCCCTCCATCCCACACTTGCTGAGTGGTGCCAGTTCCTACACGTGTCCTTCCTCCTCTGCCCTGACCTCATGGCACCGGCCCCACGGGGTGGTGGGTGCTGCCCATTGGGATGACACACTGGGACAGCCTGTGCTGTGTCCATCCCAGTGGGGGACACCAGGGCAGCTCCAGCCCACCCAGAGGGTCCTGAATTGCACCTTCAGCCCTCATGCTCTCCCCTTCCCTCGCAGCCTGCAACTGCAACCTGCACGCGCGGCGCTGCCGCTTCAACATGGAGCTGTTCAAGCTGTCGGGGCGCAAGAGCGGCGGCGTGTGCCTCAACTGCCGGCACAACACGGCGGGCAGGCACTGCCACTACTGCAAGGAGGGCTTCTACCGCGACCTCAGCAAGGCCATCACCGATCGCAAAGCCTGCAAGGGTAAGCTGCGGCTCCGTGGGGGCAGGCAGGCCACAGAATCTCTCTCGGTCTCCTTGCTCTCCCTTCCCATCCTTGGGATCTCCTGCTCACTTTGGCAGCTGCAGGTCAGCTCCAGCCACTGCCACCATGATCTCCTCTACCATCCCAAGGGCACCGGACAGGGACAGCACTTTCAGCCCAGCATCAGCTCAGGGTGGAGGAGGATTGGAGGAAGGGAGAAAGCAGATTGCCTGGGAGGGTTCTGGTGTGTTTGCAGTTACTATCTCCACTGGTCAGTGTTTGGAGAGAGGTGGGGAGGTGCTGAAGCAGACATGACTAAATGTGCTGGAAATCTGTCTCTGAAATGGATGTTGTCTGGGATATAGACATGCTTGGAGCATGGGTACCCTGCTCTGGAGGGCTGGGGATGAGGGTGAAAGTCACATCTTCCAGGTGGGCTGTGGGGCTGGACCCCACGTTGTGTTTTTCAACTGTAGGATGGCTCTTGGGATCTGTTTTTGGGGAGATGCTGAGCACCGTGGCTCCTGGTAACTGGCCTTGAGCTGGCCAGGAGCCACAGTGGCTCCAAGCCATCAAACTTCAGCTTGACCTCTCAAGGTTCCTAGCCTATGCCAAACATCATGGGACCTGTACCTCTCCTCTCCCTCCTCTTAACTCCTGGCCAAGCCTGTCTGGTTCCGCTTCTTTCTCCCTACTCAACCTGTCAATGGAGCCTTTTCAAAACAATAGTTTCACCAAAGAATTTGAGATAAGAAAACACACTGCCTGTCCCCAAGGACTGTTGAGATCCAGACTGGAACATCAGATGGGCAGGAAATCAGCCATGGCTGTTCAGAGGCTGAGAATTCATCCCTGATCCCTGTTTTTCTGTCATTCATTGTGAGTCCCTCCTGGAAGGGAGCACAGTGTCCCTCTCAGATCTCTCTCCAATGCATTCTGCAGCCATGTGGGCACTGGGCCCCTTCACTGCTGCAAGAACACGATGCTCATGTGCTTATGTAGGGCCTTCAGGAATTACTGGAGCTCGTTTTGGACCACTAACATTGTTGGCATGGACCCAAATTGAAGGATTTGACTTTTGGGGTTCCTCTGTCGGGTGTATAGTGCTGTTGGAGGTCTGGCTCATTCAGGCTGGGATATAATAAAGGAAATCCCTCCATTGCCTGGTCTGTGCCAGTGCCTCTTCTCATCCTTGCTACTGCCAGGAATGCTTGAGAAGATGGAGTGAAGGGAGAAACTTCCCATGCTTGTGCAGTGTCACAGTGGGAGCAGGGCTGAGAGGGCACTGCAGGAGGAGCCCTACCTGCAGCCAGCTCATTAGCAAACCGAGCTAATAATTTTCAACAACCCAAGCAGCTGACTTGACATGTCCCCCTCACAGCCCGTGTTCCCAGGGACACAAGTTATTTCCACCCTGTGGCCTTGGCCAAGCCATGCCACAGTTATGGCTGTGGGCATGGCAGCCCCTGGCACCACACCATTGATGAAGATTGTGTCAGGTGTCAGCCAGGACCCAAGCTGTGCCAGGGCCCAGCATCCTCAGGGTGGCACAGGGGAGACACTGAGGAGGCAGGACAAGGCATGCATCCTGGTGGTCTATGCACAGTATCCCAGATTGAGTCCCATTCCCAGGAGGGGTCCTGGCTCCGCTGAGGCCAGGGATGAATGGCAGCAGCCACAGCTCTTGCTGTAGCACCACCAAACTGGGGCAGCTGCAGCAAAATTCTCTTTTCTATGAGGATTCCTTCAAGTGTTGAGGGCTGGCAGGCAGCCCCAGCTCTCCCCCAACACTTGAGAGGCACCGGGGTGGCTGTGCTGCCTCCACCTCAGCCTTCCTCTCCTGCAGGCAGCACCTCACCTCCCAGCCCTCTCCAAGGAACGGTTTCTGCTGTTCTTTGGATTAGGGAGGGTTAGGTTGGATATCAGGAAACGTTCTTCCCCCAGAGGGTGCTGGGCACTGCCCAGGCTCCCCAGGACCTTTGGACAGCACTGCGAAGGATGCCCTTGGATGCTGGGGTGTCTGTGCAAGGCCAGGAGTTGGATTCAGTGATCATATTTGGTTCCTTCTAGCTTGGGATATTCTGTAATTCTCTGACCAGCTCCTTCTACTTTTGCCCCAAAACTGTTACAATACCAAGCAAAGTGAATGCCATGCAGGCATTCACCTCTCCAGGGCCCCCAGCACCACTTCCCTGGGCATTGAGGGGCTCCATTTCTGCTCCAGATGGGAAAGAGAGTACTTACCAAAGAGCAATAATAGAAAAAATGCCAAAACCTAAAAAAGCAAGCTGGGTTTGGCTGGGACCAGAGAGGATTACTGAATATAGCATGGTTTGTGGGAGCAGGGCAGCTGCAGGTTGCAGTGTTTCCTACCTGGCTATGGCTCAAGTCCTTCTCCTTGCAGGGAATGGGGGAGGCAGAGGGGGCCTGGCTGCTCCCACCTGCATATGCTCACCATTTGTCTGTGTGAGTCTTGCTCCACCACCCTCACAGGGCAGTAATTGTGCAGCATTACAGTGATGGAAAGTAACTCTGATCCAAGGTGGCTCCTCTGGAGAGGACAGGGTGAGCAAAGCATCCCAGGATGCCCAGGATTTGATGGGGTACGTTGAGTGCAGATGCTGCAGCACAGGAGAAATGGCAGCCAGCAGTGCCTGGGCTGCAGAGGAGTGGGACAGGTGCCCCCTCGCAGACAAACCTCTGTCCCTGTGCCAAGCCACGGGCAGGGCTCTGCCAGGCTGGGTGGGGGATGCTGCTTCCGGAGGGCTGGCAGGGTTTGCCTGTGGTTTGGGAGTGCTGCAAGGCTCAGCCGAGCCAGATGAACATGTGCACAGGGCCGACCCCTGCCATGGTGCATATGTTGAGGAGGATCTGGCAGCAAAGGGGGTACCCTGGGTCTGGGGAGCCAGTTCCTGGTTCTCCCTTGGAGAACAGAGTTAATAATAAAATCCCTGATGCTTCTGCTTCTTTGGCTGCTCCTCCTTCAGTAAAGCAGAAAGTATTTCCACCCCTCCCTTATATAGCGGTGGAGCTGCTGGGATTGGGAGCTCCTCAGAGGAGGAGCAAGGTCCCAGGTGCTGGCAATAGAGCTGGTGCTCCCAGAGAGGCATATAAATAAAGGTGTGACTCTATAATTTGGACTTGTTTTTTCCAAAGATGTGTCCCATACCTGCAGCTCAGGTATTTACTCTCAGGAAAAAGGCAAAGCAAGGATCCTCTCAGTGGATGTTTAGAGCAGGCATGGAGCAGGTGGATGGGAACAGTGTGCTGTGGATTTGAACAAAGGCTTTTGCACCTACCACAGCGCTGGCCCAGGCTAGAGGCTGAGCATCGCAATGAAGGCAGATGCTCATAGAAACACAGACTGGTTTGGGTTGGAAGGGACCTTGTGGATCATCTGTTTCCAATCCTCTGCCATGGGCAGGGACACCTTCCACTAGACCAGGCTGCAGATGCCTCAGTTAATATTCAGGAGGCAAATTACTAACCCAGAGGCCAGGAACTACTACATCTTATTTAAAGAAACCCCAGCATGTGTTACTAAATAATTCTTCAACCATGGTTTGCCTCTGCTGGGATGCAGCATCCTTGAAATAGGAACAGAAATACCAGATACAGGTTGTGTCGAACTGAGCAGAGCCCTCAGCTACTGGCCAGTGAGCAAGGAGTGCTTCCCTCCACTGCCAGCATCACTGCTGGACCCTGTGGGATGGAAAAGCTGGGAGGATGGAAAAGGCAGAGCAACCTTCAGGATTAATTCAATGGTGCTAATTGAAAAGTCAAATAAAGGATGGCTGTGCATTAATCCCAGTAATTTAAACAAAGCTGTAAACCGTGAGTCTTTCTCCAATGAAAACTGGTGAAGCAGTAGCAGCTAAGCCTCAAGATGCAAAAATACCCTCAAAATGAGGTGCAAGACATGCTTTCTGGCAAGCACAGCTTGATGAGTTAAGCTCCAAGCTAGTGACTTAATCCACCATTCAAGCTCCGTGGGCCAGATCCTGGCAGCCAGAGGCTGGGAGCAGCAGGGCTCGGTGTGTGGGCAGAGCTGCACCGTGCCCCCAGGCCTGCCTTCTCTGGGGCTGGGATGGGCTCCCTGAGCCAGCCCCCTCCACGGTTATGTCGGGATGAGGAGGGACGGCGACGCTAAAGCCGCAGTGCCTGGATGGACCGCGCTGCAGTGCGGGACCCGTTAGGGGAAGCTCTCTAGCCTGGGATGCTCATCCCATGGGAACTGGAGGGAACAGTTATTTTTGTGGGACTGGGAAATCCCACTATGGTAGGGCAAGTGGGCAGAGATTGGTCTGGAAGAGACCAAGCTCATACCCCGATAACACTGATTGGTTGTGCACTTAAGATGAGCAAAGCTGCCTTACTTACCAATCTGGGTAAAACATCCGGAGTCACTGAAATGCGCCTTCCACCGCATGCAGAGAGACCAGCTTAGATGAACTGGATCCTGATTGGGCTGAGATTTATGTCTGTCCATAAACTTTACACCAGGAACAGACCACTGGGGCCCAAGAAAGGCCCTGTGTTTCCAACAGCCCTGTGTCATGCCAAGACTCCCTTGCTCGCTGCCATTTGTTATCACAGCTGAGCCCCCAAAATATCCCTGTTAGAAAGATGTCCGCTTCTAGTCCTAGCCAAGATCTGATAAGGATGGAGCATCTGGTCCCCATTAGAGGCTGCTCGCTCTGGTTTCTAGCTGTGCAGGAGGGGGGCTCAAGTGCCATGGTGCTCCCACCAGTCCCATCTGGTGAAAATTAGGGAAACAGTAACATCAGGGGGCTGTGGGGGCGGGTGGGGGAGATGTTTTTGTTTTGCTTTGAAATCACGTTCAACTCTTACACTGATGGAGGCCAAGATAACCTCCTCCAGCTCATTGCCAGCACAGCTCCAGGCAAGCAGATGGGAAGGTCCTCCTCTGAGCAAGCATCTCCTTCCCACATCCCTCCATGCAGACACCCCTCAGTGGGTCCATCATCCAGTGTGATGTGATGTGATGGAGCATTCTTCTGAGAACAAAGACAGCTTTCACCCACTTCAGGTGTGGTTTGTCCCTAGAGAGACTGTGGTAGAAAGGTGTGGTGTCATCCTTTGTGCAGGGTCTCCAGGAGTCAGGAGGGGCATTGAGGCTTATGAGCTTGGGAAACATTGAGAAAACCTGCTGCATTCTAAAACCAAGACAAGGTTTGTGGTTTGTGTAAAAACCCAGTGTTGGTTTAGCTCCATGGACTGAAAAGCTCAGAGGTAGGGGAGCGAGTGGAGAAAATGGTTTTTACTGCTGCAAAGGAACATCTTCCTGGAGTTGAGGTGGGGGAAGATCTTAAAGGAGAGCTGGTGGCTGCAGGCACCTGTGGGAATTGCAGAGGCTCCAGGTGTTCCTCCTGAGCATCCCTGTCATTAAGGCCTGCCCTGGCCAACTGCTTTGTTCACTCGCCCTCCTGCCTGTGCTGCTCACAGCACATGTGGGGCCACGATTGGTCCAGACCTATGGGTCCAGCTGGGTCTGTGCTGTGCCAGCCCCAGCAGCTGATTTCCAGTGGTGTTCTGGAAGGGCCCCCCTCCTCTTCACCGCTCTGGGACTGCACCTTGGGTCTAGTTGGGGTTTGTGTTGTGCCTCCCCTCTGACACATTTCTCTCTCTCCCACCCAGCATGCGACTGCCACCCAGTCGGTGCGGCCGGCAAGACCTGCAACCAGACCACAGGGCAGTGCCCGTGCAAGGACGGCGTCACCGGCCTCACCTGCAACCGCTGCGCCAAGGGCTACCAGCAGAGCCGCTCGCCAGTGGCCCCCTGCATCAGTGAGTGCCCCACGCCTTGCTCTGCACTCAGGGATCCCCACAGGCACTAGGGGATGCCTCTTGGTCCCCCACTCACCTTGGATGGTTTGTGATGGGTGGGAGGCTCAGACAAGAGGCTGTCTGTCCTTTTGGATGCTCTCCAGAAAGTGCTCAAGTAGGGCTCTCTGATCACTTTTTGGGGTGACCTGGGCTTCACCTGCCCCAGCACAGGAGGCTCTGGATGACCCCTTGGGTCAGTGCTTCCAGGTGGCTGAAACAGCTCTGCTGGGTCCCATCCTTGGTACAGCACGTGCCCTCCTCACCCAGCTGAGCCCTGAGTACGGTCTCTTCTGGGGCAAGGCCAGAGCCTGTGGTCAGCATAAAACTGTGTTTATTGTCACAGTGGGTTTTTGAATTTGACCCAAGTGGCAGAGGAACAACTTCCCACCCTGCAGCTTTTGCTGGGCTGCTGGAGCAGCGGCAGTGCAGGTGACTGGTGGAGGTGGCTCCTTGGCTCCTCTCTCTGTTCCTCCCCAAATTTGAGTTTAGGAAAGAAATTCGCCCAGGTTTTTCTGCCAAGAGTCCTGAGCAAGTGTTATCTTTTCCAACATTTATCTCTGTGCTGGGCAGCCTGAGGCGTGCTGAGATCAGCCAAACACACATCTCATGTCCAGACTCAGTTCAGATAAGCTGAGCACCCGGGAAGCATCCATCCCTGGAGCACACATCCCCACACAGCTGCTTCAGGCCCTTGGGGATTGCAGAATTGCAGCCTGGCCCAATTTACTGAGCTCAATTTGTGCATTTCCAGGTCTATTCAATGGTCTGCAATGGTCAGGTTAAATTTCTCCCATCATCTCTCATTTGTGACCAGCAAAATCTCCTTGTGGCCCATTTTCAGAGGGCTTTTGCCCAGTTGTCACCCTCAGGGCTGGGGGTCTCAACCTTCAGATACCTCTCCCTTTCTTTTCCAGAGATTCCTGCCATCAACCCCACCTCCCTGGTCACCAGCACAGAGGCACCTGCAGGTAAGTGCTGCATGTCCCTGGCCAAGTCCATGGCCTCAGCCCTACCCAGAGACCTGGGGGCAGATCCCACCTTCCCTCTGCCTGGCACAGCACAGGGGAGGGCTGAGCTCTACCAAACCATTTGGCAAAAAAATAATGGTAAAAATTTTTGGTGAAAGACGTGACTGAGATTTAAAATCTTGTGTATTTCTGGAGAGGAACTGACTAAGATTGATGGACTTTTTCAGGAAAAGCTTCCTCCATCACCTCCAAGGAGAAGAGCAGGCATGCAGTCCACTGGGGCCTTGCCATCCCTTGGCAGGTTAAGGCAGGGATTGTGGCATATGGCACCAGTGGGTGCTTGGGGCTGGCTTTGCTTAACCTCCTTTTATCAGGGCCAGTGCAAGAGGTTTCTCCTGAGTGTCCTTGGCCTCTGCAAGACCCCAGCTCTCTGGGAGGTGCTGGGGCGTGGGGGTTCTGGTTGGTCTCAGGCCAGCTCTGGGGCCCCTGTGCTGGGCACAGGCTGCCAGGTCTCCCCTGGGACGTGAGTGACACGGTGCTCACGTCATCCAGGTCTGGAGTAGAGAAGGGTCTGGGTGTGAGCTGCTTGTCCTGGCTGCACAGGGTGATGGGATCATGGTTAATTGGACCATGGAGGGACCAGTGTCACTGCTGTGGTCGCCCAGAGGGAGGTGACAGAGTGCAGGCCTAGCACAGGCTAGGGAGGCGTTGCTGCCATGGTCCTCAGAGCTCCTCAAGAGCTGCCCTGGTTCCCCAGTCTGGAGTGGGAAGGTTGGCATCTCAGACCAAGCTGCAGGTTCACTTCTCCTGCACAGGCTTGGCTGGGGCCAGGCACTGCTGGGTATATGGGTGCTCCCTGTGCTGATGGATTAGGGTCCTTCTTCCAGCCTGGCCAGGGGCCAAGGTCCCACCCAAGTGCCCTGAGCTCCCACTGTGTCATGGCAGATCCCAGTGGCACCAGGCAGTGCTGTGCCAGCCCCTGGATCCATGCTGAGCCCTCCAGAGAGGGCTGTAGCAAGGCTTCCCTCCCTCCCCTCCTCTTCCTTGTGCAGTCCCCTCAGCACTGCAGTGTGGCTGTTCCCAGCCATACCAGGTCTATCACCTGTAGGGATTTCAAGCCAGGTGGAGGGGGAAAAGCTGGGAAAGAAGCAACCCCTTCCCTCCTTGGGCCACCCCTCTTCCTGCTGTCCCCAAGAGCCTGGTCTTCCCCTGCATTCCCCTGTGTTGAAATAGACATCCCAAACAATCCTCCTCTTCATCCCATGGCACATGCTCCTGTGAAGACAGCAGGGGCCCCTCCAGCTCCCCACACCCATATTTAATGAGCAACTTCCCTATGCCCTGTTTGGGGTACATCTGTCTCAAGGAAGCCTTCTCCTTTCTTGGAGAGCCAGTGCTCTGTTTGTATCCATCTCCCTGCGTCTCCTTGCCGTGACCACCTTGCCTTGGCAGTGGAAAATGCCAGCAGCATCTTCCCAGGCTGATGTGTGCCTGGGATGTGCTCTCCAGCCCTGTGGGAACATTGTCTAGGATGGCTGCTGCAGCCCTGTGCATAATCTTGCCGGCTGCAGCAGAGCCAGAAATGAGCTGTGTTGAAGAGATGGAATTTTTGGCCCCTCACAATAAGGCAGACACTGAGGGGCTAGAGCATGTCTAGAGAAGGGAAAGGAGCTTGGGAAGAGTCTGGAGCATGAGTCAGATGAGGAATAGCTGAAGGAGATGGAGAGGCACAGGTTGGAGAAGGGAGGCACGGGGGGGCCTCTTCTGTCTCTACAACTCTCTGACAGGAGGGGGCAGCCAGGGGGAGGTCAGGCTCTGCTCCCAGGGAACAAGTCATAGAACAAGAGGAAACAGCCTCAAGTTGTGCCAGGGGGGATTCAGGTTGGACATCAGGGAAAATTTCTTTCCTGCAAAGGTTGTCAGGCAATGAACCAGGCTGCCCAGGGCAGTGGTGGAGTCACCATCCCTGAAAGTGTTCAAAAAGCAAGTAGATGTGTCCCTTTGCAATGTGGTTTAGTGGGCATGGTGGTATTTGGTTCAAGGTTGGACTCGAAGGTCTTGGAGGCCTTTTCCAGCCTTAATGATTCTGTGTTCCTCTGGCAGGAGTAAAGTGTGTGGATGGGGATGGAGGGGGGAGATGCACAAGGAGGAACCTGTAGCTCCCTACAGGGCAGTGCTGGCTTAGCACACGTGGACCCCAGGGAGTGGTGCAGAGCCGGGGAGCTCTGCACAGTCTGGCACCCCACCCAGCACCTATGGGCACTGCTGAGCCCTCACAGCTCTGTCCCTGGAGGCTCTGGAAAAGAGAGGATGTTTTCAGGACAGTGAGGAGCAGCCCTGCCTGGATCTGGCAGAGGTTTCACTCCTCACTGTGGCAGAGGGGGAGCGATGAGACCTGGAGTCCACATCCTGCCCGATGGGAAGATGCTGAGCTGAAATGATGGTACCACTGCTGGGGGGAGCTGCATGGGACAGGGCAAACCACCACCACCTCTGCTCCTGCCTGCCCTGCCCACCCTGCCGGCTGTAAGGAGAGAGCTGAGGACATCAGGCTTTGGGAAAAAGAAAAAAAGTGGGGGGATGGAATGAGAGATTTGGCCAGTTTTATTGCCAACAGAGGGTACAGCGTGGAGCAGTTAATCAAGGTGACTCCCCTCCAGTGCTTTATAAATAGGAACAGTCTCACAATGATGTCTGAGCTGTTCAGCTGCACAAAAATAAACAGCACTGGCAGAGAGCTGGGTTGTTTGCTCTGTTTTAGCAGAGTGGGTCTGCCTCAAACTGCCTCCAGTTTATCTGTGGGTTTGTTGGTTTAAGATTTCTGGCTTCTAGCTCAAAAATCCTTAATGCAATGTAGCTGCCTCTGCCCAGAGCCAGTGCCACTGGAGGATCAGGGGACCCAGTGGGGGTCCTGCTGCTCCCTTCGCTGGGGGGATCAGAGGTGCTGCCCTGGCTGCACTGCCAGGGTTACCTGCACCTGCTGTGCTTGTCCTGCAAGCAGGGCTGCCAGTTCTACCCACACCCTGCCTGATCCCTGCTGCCCCTCTGCCCCCAGGAGCCCCCAGCTGTCCCTGAGCAGGGCACTCCCCAGAGGGCCCTCAGCACCTCAGGCAGCCTCCAAGCTCTTTCTCCCCCCATTTCCCTACCTCCCACCCTGCCTCTGGCAGCAGGTGCTGGCTGCAGGAACAGGGGGACATTGTTCAGGGCTGCCATGCTCAGGTGCTGGGCTTTCCCCCTCTCCCCATCCTCCTCCATGCTGGGGTTCAGTCCAGGGTGTGTCCAGGCTTTTCACTGACATTGCCATCTTCTGCATCACTTTTCCCAGCTTTTTCCTGCCTTTCCAATCTTCCAAAGCCTTTGAGGTCCAGCTTTGATGTCTGTGCCTGAGAACTGACTGGCTTGGTGATGAAACGTCCTGGGTCCACTTCTCATAATTTTTATTATTGTTATCTTAAAATATTTTCCATTTAGAGGAAAAAAAATAAAATCCACGTTCCCCATTAGCAGAATTAACAAAACTGGTGGAGCGCAAAACAGGGATTTAAGGGAATTCAAAGTAAGCAGTAAAAGATTTGCAGCCATAGCACCTGATTAAGTTACATCTCCCTTAACACAAAATATTCCTTTTTTTCAAGGAGAGGAGAAGTAAACCAGATGTGCAAACCTGCCACCTCTCTCACATGCACTCCCCCACAGGGATGGGGAATGCCCACACCAGGCCAGTGGCTCTGGTCCTCAGCTGCCTCCTCCCACTCTGCACCTGTAGCATCTCCAGGGATGCAGCAGTGTTAGGGCCCTCCCATGGCAAAACCCTGCAGGAGCAGGACAGGATGCTCAGGGAGAGGCAGTCTGGGGAGGTGCAGGCAGAATCCTTCTGCCCTGACATCCCTTGCCACTTTCCAGGCGCAGCACCCGTGTCTGCCCCACACCCACTGAGGGAGGAGGCCACGTGCTCAGGGCCAAGGAACGGAAATGTTTCCAGTTATTTTGACCTTTTTTTTTCTTCCCAAATTTATTAGATATGTGGAGCAGGAATTGATTTTACGTTTGAAGAATGTTCCTCCACAGCACAAAGCTGGTTTAAAAAAATCCCTAAACTAATCCTAAATTGTTAATTCCCAACACCATTTTCTGGCTCGTTTGAATCACAGTGTTATGTTGTTAATCATGAGCAGGAGCCCAGGGCAGTTACAGGATTTCTTTCTGCTTTTCTTTCATTCCCATTGCCAAGGGAAGGGGTGGCAGGCTGGCTGAGGCTCCCCACAGCCTCCTCCCACCACACATCACCCCACACTCCACCAGGCCAGCACCCATCACCCCAGCGAGCCCCCAAGCCATGCCACCCCCCTCCCCACTGCCAGGGGCAGGATGGCTTCTGTGCCCCTTTGCCTGGGGAGGAAAGGGGCTCCTGTCCTGACAGGCACTCCCCAAAATAAGGTGGGAGGCTCTCCTGGAGTCCCTTGCATGGAAAAGGTGGAGTGGTGTGTGGGGCTGGGCCTGAGTGGGAGAGAGCGGAGCAGTGTGTGGGGCTGGGCCTGTGGCTGTCTGCGGGGTGCCATGGGCTCTGGCAAGGGGCTGTGGTGTACCCATGGAGCACAGCTGGGGTGTACCCAGAGAGCACAGCAGTGGTGTACCCCATGGAGCACAGCAGTGGTGTACCCCAGGGAGCACAGCAGTGGTGTACCCCATGGAGCACAGCTGTGGTGTACCCCATGGAGCACAGCAGTGGTGTACCCCAGGGAGCACAGCAGTGGTGTACCCCATGGAGCACAGCTGTGGTGTACCCCATGGAGCACAGCAGTGGTGTACCCCATGGAGCACAGCAGTGGTGTACCCATGGAGCACAGCAGTGGTGTACCCAGAGAGCACAGCAGTGGTGTACCCAGAGAGCACAGCTGTGGTGTACCCATGGAGCACAGCAGTGGTGTACCCAGAGAGCACAGCAGTGGTGTACCCATGGAGCACAGCAGTGGTGTACCCAGAGAGCACAGCAGTGGTGTACCCCATGGAGCACAGCAGTGGTGTACCCCAGAGAGCACAGCAGTGGTGTACCCAGAGAGCACAGCAGTGGTGTACCCCATGGAGCACAGCAGTGGTGTACCCCATGGAGCACAGCAGTGGTGTACCCAGAGAGCACAGCTGTGGTGTACCCATGGAGCACAGCAGTGGTGTACCCAGAGAGCACAGCAGTGGTGTACCCAGAGAGCACAGCTATGGTGTACCCAGAGAGCACAGCAGTGGTGTACCCATGGAGCACAGCAGTGGTGTACCCATGGAGCACAGCAGTGGTGTACCCAGAGAGCACAGCAGTGGTGTACCCAGGGAGCACAGCAGTGGTGTACCCAGAGAGCACAGCTGTGGTGTACCCAGGGAGCACAGCAGTGGTGTACCCCATGGAGCACAGCAGTGGTGTACCCATGGAGCACAGCAGTGGTGTACCCCATGGAGCACAGCAGTGGTGTACCCCATGGAGCACAGCAGTGGTGTACCCAGAGAGCACAGCAGTGGTGTACCCCAGGGAGCACAGCAGTGGTGTAGCCCATGGAGCACAGCAGTGGTGTAGCCCATGGAGCACAGCTGCGGTGTACCCAGAGAGCACAGCAGTGGTGTACCCATGGAGCACAGCAGTGGTGTACCCAGAGAGCACAGCAGTGGTGTACCCCATGGAGCACAGCAGTGGTGTACCCCATGGAGCACAGCAGTGGTGTACCCAGAGAGCACAGCTGTGGTGTACCCCATGGAGCACAGCAGTGGTGTACCCAGAGAGCACAGCAGTGGTGTACCCCATGGAGCACAGCAGTGGTGTACCCAGAGAGCACAGCAGTGGTGTACCCCATGGAGCACAGCAGTGGTGTACCCAGAGAGCACAGCAGTGGTGTACCCAGAGAGCACAGCAGTGGTGTACCCCATGGAGCACAGCAGTGGTGTACCCCATGGAGCACAGCAGTGGTGTACCCAGAGAGCACAGCAGTGGTGTACCCATGGAGCACAGCAGTGGTGTACCCAGAGAGCACAGCAGTGGTGTACCCAGGGAGCACAGCAGTGGTGTACCCAGAGAGCACAGCAGTGGTGTACCCCATGGAGCACAGCAGTGGTGTACCCCAGGGAGCACAGCAGTGGTGTACCCATGGAGCACAGCAGTGGTGTACCCAGAGAGCACAGCAGTGATGTACCCATGGAGCACAGCAGTGGTGTACCCAGGGAGCACAGCAGTGGTGTACCCAGAGAGCACAGCAGTGGTGTACCCATGGATCACAGCAGTGGTGTACCCAGGGAGCACAGCAGTGGTGTACCCAGAGAGCACAGCAGTGGTGTACCCATGGAGCACAGCAGTGGTGTACCCAGAGAGCACAGCAGTGGTGTACCCCATGGAGCACAGCAGTGGTGTACCCATGGAGCACAGCAGTGGTGTACCCAGAGAGCACAGCAGTGGTGTACCCCATGGAGCACAGCAGTGGTGTACCCAGAGAGCACAGCAGTGGTGTACCCAGGGAGCACAGCAGTGGTGTACCCAGAGAGCACAGCAGTGGTGTACCCCATGGAGCACAGCAGTGGTGTACCCATGGAGCACAGCAGTGGTGTACCCAGAGAGCACAGCAGTGGTGTACCCCATGGAGCACAGCAGTGGTGTACCCAGAGAGCACAGCAGTGGTGTACCCATGGAGCACAGCAGTGGTGTACCCAGAGAGCACAGCAGTGGTGTACCCAGAGAGCACAGCAGTGGTGTACCCCATGGAGCACAGCAGTGGTGTACCCAGAGAGCACAGCAGTGGTGTACCCATGGAGCACAGCAGTGGTGTACCCAGGGAGCACAGCAGTGGTGTACCCAGAGAGCACAGCAGTGGTGTACCCCATGGAGCACAGCAGTGGTGTACCCAGAGAGCACAGCAGTGGTGTACCCCATGGAGCACAGCAGTGGTGTACCCCATGGAGCACAGCAGTGGTGTACCCAGAGAGCACAGCAGTGGTGTACCCCATGGAGCACAGCAGTGGTGTACCCAGAGAGCACAGCTGTGGTGTACCCAGAGAGCACAGCAGTGGTGTACCCATGGAGCACAGCAGTGGTGTACCCAGAGAGCACAGCAGTGGTGTACCCCATGGAGCACAGCAGTGGTGTACCCCATGGAGCACAGCTGTGGTGTACCCATGGAGCACAGCAGTGGTGTAGCCCATGGAGCACAGCAGTGGTGTACCCCATGGAGCACAGCAGTGGTGTACCCCATGGAGCACAGCAGTGGTGTACCCCATGGAGCACAGCAGTGGTGTACCCCATGGAGCACAGCAGTGGTGTACCCAGAGAGCACAGCAGTGGTGTACCCCATGGAGCACAGCAGTGGTGTACCCATGGAGCACAGCAGTGGTGTACCCCATGGAGCACAGCTGTGGTGTACCCAGAGAGCACAGCTATGGTGTACCCATGGAGCACAGCAGTGGTGTACCCAGAGAGCACAGCAGTGGTGTACCCATGGAGCACAGCAGTGGTGTACCCATGGAGCACAGCTGTGGTGTACCCCATGGATCACAGCAGTGGTGTACCCAGAGAGCACAGCAGTGGTGTACCCCATGGAGCACAGCTGTGGTGTACCCCATGGAGCACAGCAGTGGTGTACCCAGAGAGCACAGCAGTGGTGTACCCATGGAGCACAGCAGTGGTGTACCCCATGGAGCACAGCAGTGGTGTACCCCATGGAGCACAGCAGTGGTGTACCCAGAGAGCACAGCAGTGGTGTACCCCATGGAGCACAGCAGTGGTGTAGCCCATGGAGCACAGCAGTGGTGTACCCAGAGAGCACAGCAGTGGTGTACCCATGGAGCACAGCAGTGGTGTACCCAGAGAGCACAGCTGTGGTGTACCCAGAGAGCACAGCAGTGGTGTACCCCATGGAGCACAGCAGTGGTGTACCCAGAGAGCACAGCAGTGGTGTACCCATGGAGCACAGCAGTGGTGTACCCAGAGAGCACAGCAGTGGTGTACCCCATGGAGCACAGCAGTGGTGTACCCAGAGAGCACAGCAGTGGTGTACCCATGGAGCACAGCAGTGGTGTAGCCCATGGAGCACAGCAGTGGTGTACCCAGAGAGCACAGCAGTGGTGTACCCCATGGAGCACAGCAGTGGTGTACCCAGAGAGCACAGCAGTGGTGTACCCCATGGAGCACAGCAGTGGTGTACCCCATGGAGCACAGCAGTGGTGTACCCATGGAGCACAGCAGTGGTGTACCCAGAGAGCACAGCAGTGGTGTACCCCATGGAGCACAGCAGTGGTGTACCCAGAGAGCACAGCAGTGGTGTACCCCATGGAGCACAGCTGTGGTGTACCCCATGGAGCACAGCAGTGGTGTACCCAGAGAGCACAGCAGTGGTGTACCCCATGGAGCACAGCTGTGGTGTACCCCATGGAGCACAGCAGTGGTGTACCCAGAGAGCACAGCAGTGGTGTACCCCATGGAGCACAGCAGTGGTGTACCCAGAGAGCACAGCAGTGGTGTACCCAGAGAGCACAGCTGTGGTGTACCCAGAGAGCACAGCAGTGGTGTACCCAGAGAGCACAGCTGTGGTGTACCCAGAGAGCACAGCAGTGGTGTACCCCATGGAGCACAGCAGTGGTGTACCCCATGGAGCACAGCAGTGGTGTACCCATGGAGCACAGCAGTGGTGTACCCATGGAGCACAGCAGTGGTGTACCCAGAGAGCACAGCAGTGGTGTACCCATGGAGCACAGCAGTGGTGTACCCCAGGGAGCACTGCAGGCCGAGGCTGTAGCACATCCCAGGGGTGCAGTAGGTGAGGGAACTTCAGTGCCAGGGCCAAGCACTCCAGCACACTCAGCAGTCACCCCCCATATGGAGAGGCCCTGAGCCCCCTCTGTAGCCACCTGGGCTGTTTCAGGGGAGGCAGTGGGACCAAGGCAGCTCTGCCAGCCCAGGTGGAGGGGCAGTGTGGCAGCATGGGAGGGCTGAACTGCAAATCAGAGCTCCTCCCCCTCTGCCAAGAATTAGCTTCACGCTGCACAGCCTCTATCACTGACAAATTTGGAACAGGTGGCATGAAGTCCCAGATAAAAAGGAGCTGGGCAGAGAGGAGCCCAGGGTGAGTGTGTGCTCTTGGGCTTCTTTCTTTCCTCATTTCTCCTCCTCCCCTTGGAACAGGGTTCTGTTATTCCCCATCTTCCCCCAGAGCTTTGCCTCCATCCCCAGTGATCACTGTGGCAACCCGCAAACAAAGACAACTTTAGAGGCTGCTGGCTCTGTCCTGGGATGTGGGGCCAAACCAGAGGGAGAACCTGCAAAAGGCAGAGAAAAGAAGAAAGATGGGCTCAGAAAAAAAACATGCCATTTGGAAAGAGACAAATTGAGATGTTCAAAGGAAGATGGCAGGGTAAAGAAAGAAGGAGAGCAGGGCTGCTTCGGGCAATTGTTGGGATCAAAGGCTTTGGGGAGAAGGAAAGAGGCATTCCCTGCCCTCCCTCTGCTTGAGATGCAAATCTGGGGGCTTTAGAAATGCACAGAAAAAAGCTGCCTGGAGGACAGGAGCCTTGGGGGAGAGCAGGGTGGTGGAGGACAGCCTGGTGGCCTCCCCAGCCCCTCTGGAGCAGCCTGAGCAGGGGATGCCTGGGCAACTGGAGTGATGTGGTAGAGCAGAGCTACTTCCCTCACCTGTCTCCTTCCCACAACCTGAGTCCCCTTCCTTACTTGTGGGAACTTATGAGGCACAGGTCCCTGGAGGGGCTGCCCCCGAGGGTGCTTCCCACCACTCTGGTCCCTGAGAGCTGAATCACTCTGAGGATCATGAGACCCTTGGTCTGGTGTCACACCTGCCTTTGGCTGTGCCCCCTGTGCGGCTGGTTTTGGGACTGGTGCCAAATCCTCTTTTCCCACATCCCCCAGGACTGCAGGGTCACAGCTGTTCTGTTGACTCACCTTGGCCATAGCCCCTACCAGCCCTCCATGGAGGCCACTATCACCTCACCTGCATTCCTCCCATCCATCCCTTTCTGTGTCTAGAAGAAGTCCCCAGGCTTCCTCCAATATCCCTGTGCTGACTTACCCTGCAGGACACCATCACCACAAGTGACAGAGTCTGCTCAATGCACCCAAGGCCACTTGGTTCCTTTTCCCAGCTGATGTGGTATCAGCCATTTGTGCTGGTCTTTGAGCCCCCAGTCCCTGTGAAGTGCCAGGGGAGCAGCTGGACTCAACAGAACCCTGTCCCCAGCAGTGCTGAGGCCCTGGCTCAGGAGGAGTCAAGTACCCACCACCGTCTGCCAGGCTGGGTCTTGCTGCTGTCCCCTCCACCCCACTCCCTCTTCCCCTGTGGTGGGATGAGTCCCCACGTGCCTCAATTCCCTCAGTGCTCAACCCACTGTTCTTCTGCTGCAGACTGTGACTCCTACTGCAAACCAGCCAAGGGCAACTACAAGATTAACATGAAGAAGTACTGCAAGAAGGACTATGGTAAGGACTTCCAACCTCCCTGAGCTACCCTGGGCTTTGGCCCAGAGGCAGATGAGGGCTGGCTGTGGGTGGGGCGGATGAAAGCATCCAGGGGTCGGGGGACACTCCATATGGAGAGAGGTCCCCATATCAGCCTTCCCAAAGTTGCAATGGATGAGGCAGGTGGGGCTGCTGGAAAGGGCCCCTTTGGGGAGCAAAGCAAAGCATCCCCCATCACTGTGCCTCTCCCTTTTTACCCTCAGTGGTCCAGGTGAACATCCTTGATATGGAGACAGTGGCCAACTGGGCCAAGTTCACCATCAACATCCTCTCTGTCTACAAGTGCCGTGACGAGCGGGTCAAGCGCGGTGACAACTTTTTGTGGATCCACCTGAAAGACCTGTCCTGCAAGTGCCCCAAGATCCAGATCAGCAAGAAGTACTTGGTCATGGGGATCAGCGAAAACTCCACCGACCGGCCCGGACTGATGGCCGACAAGAACAGCCTGGTCATCCAGTGGCGGGACGCCTGGACGCGCCGCCTTCGGAAACTGCAGCGGAGGGAGAAGAAGGGCAAGTGTGTGAAGCCCTGAGGGGTTTGCAGCCACGCTGTCCCCCATGCCCAGCCCCAGCCCAGCTGGGTGCTGCCAGACTGCGCCCACAGACTCTGTACATATACACAGTGTGAATGGACTCTTTGTCTATAGTGTATATTTTGGCAATGGTTTCCTGTTGTGTGCGTGTGCACGGGTGGGTGTGCGTGTCAGTCCTTTTCTCTAAGTGTGTATTAAAAATAATGCAGTAATGACAAACCTTTAATGAGGAGCAAAGTGGAGCGAGGTCCTGTGGGTGCCTGTCACCTGAAGGAGCTTGAAGGGGATTGGTGTCTTGCTCCGGTCATTCTGGAGCTCATTTTCAAGGCTTTTATATTCCCTTTAACACAGTTGTCTTCTGCCCGCTGCTGACATCTCAGCTGACAGCTCTCCCTTCTCCAGCACCCAGGGTATGATTCTTCCTCACTCTGAAAATGTGCTGCTGCCAGACCTCTCTCTGCCTTTCTCCTTGACCAGGAGGAACAGGAGGTCAGAATTTTCTGTCCTCATTCCGATGTGTGGGCTGAGTGGAAACTGTCCAGTGCTGCAGAGTGCCCAGCCCCAGGACCTCCACCAGGAAGGACAAATGAACTTTTACAGGGCCTGATTCCCCGGTGACCTTGGGCTCACATGGACCAGTGCTGCTGGCTGGGGCAGGACCTGTGAGGTGCTGCAGTGCCATAGGGAGAAGCCAGACCCTGGCAGTGTGCTGGTGGCCACTACCAGGCAGGACTGTGTCCACCAGGGAGAAAGGGACAGACCTGGCAACCCCTGGTCGCCACTGTCCTGGTGCCTAGTCCAGACAGCTCAGTGAGAAGGACCTGGACACACCATTTTCCCCTCCCATGTCCACCTGCTCCATCTGAACCTGAGCTGGACTGGCCAGGCTGACCAGAGCCATCGTGTGTATAATCATCCATCCAGCCAGGTCTATGTGCCTGTGTTCTCTGGTACCAACTGACATAATTCCACCTGTTTCTGTTGAGATGACACCAAGTGACCATCTGCCTTCGTGTGCATCTTCAGAACTGGCCAAACTATGTGCTCTCCTGGGAAGAATTGCTGTGGCCAGGGCTGTCCAAGGAGATGCACAAGGTAGAGGTGACAGGAAGAAAGAAGAGTTTTCATTGATCCACCTCTAGGCTTTTATATCTTCTTCACTATGTATTAGTCTCTGGTTAAACAGACACCAGTATCTTCCCATGTTGAGATTGTAGCGGTCTTGGCTTAATAAATACAAATAGAAATAATAGGTGCTCTGACAATAGATATTCCTTTCTACACAAACCTTGCCTTGCTTATTGAATGGCTCAGTGAGGGGTTGTAGCCTAATGGTCTCCCATGAAACTTTACCCTTTCCAGTCCACGGCAGCTTGTGTGGACTCCCCATTCCAGGGTTGTGCTTCTGGGCTTCAGCAACCCAGGGTGGTGCTGGAGCTTCCAGCTGAAGTGACTAGTGGAGCACTGTTGGGTTTCAGGACAAGGGAATTTGGGGAATGAGGATCTAGGCCCTGGGGATGTCATGCAGGTGCATTGGTGAAGCTGCTGGAGATGCTGGAAGAGACATTTCAGAGCTGTGGAGGGCCTGCAGTGCCATTGTTCAGGTCCTGTGGGTGCCTACGAATGGCATGGGCAGAGGTGTGGGGAGGCCAGAAGCTGAGGTGTAATGGGTAGGTGGGACCACTTGGGCTTGGATGAGCTGATATTATCCCCCTCCCAACACAGACCCTGTTTCCTCTTCTGTCTGAGCTGAGGGCACCCTCCCATCTCTGGCTCCTCCTGTTGGATTGTCACAGACTATTGGCCTCTGCCATGAGATGGCTCTTGATGTAGTTGGGCCACCCAGTTCTCCTCTTCCTCCCATGTCTGCTTTCACCAGACTTGCCCTTGGCTCAGGCTCACTCCAACCCCATGCACCCAACAGTCACAGAATGGTTTGGGTTGGAAAGGACCTGAAAGGTCACCTTCTTTCAAGCCCTGCCACAGGCAGGGACCCCTTCCACTAGAGCAGGTCCAAGCCCCATCCAACCTGGTCTTGGACACTGCCAGGGATGGGACAGCCACAGCTTCTCTGGACAAATGCAGGAGTCCTCACACAGAGGTCAGTGGTGGAACACCCTTTGGGTGTGCAAGGACAGGACTTTCATCAGGATCATCCCTCAACATCACCCCATGGTGTGTGGGGTTTCTCTGACCCTCTTCTCAGCAGCCACAGCCCAGAAAGAGCAGGGCAGCACCACCATTCCATGGGCATGGATACTTCTCAGGACAGGGCTTCAGCAACACACGGTTTCTCCAAGCAAGGAGAGGCACAATGTGTTTGTGTTCTCTTCTCAGGCAGGGAACTCCAGGGTTTCCTTTGGGACCTGATTTCTCCTCCACTGAAGTGGGGCACCTAAAACTCTTTGAGGAGTTTGGTGATTGGAGTTTTTCATTTGTCTTCTCAGCAGCTCTTCCCTCTTCTTTCACCTCTGCCATCTGGGACTGTTGAGGGATGGCTCCCAGATGGCATCTCAGTGTCCTGCTGGGGCAGATCAGAGATGCCAGAGCAGAACTGCCACCCCATGGTCTGTGCTGAGGAGAGGAGCTCTCCTCTCTCCCTCTCTCCCTTTGGCTGGAGAATGTCCTAAAATCCTGGTTGAAGGACTGGAGGAAGCCACTCTGCACTGAGTCTAGACTGAGGAAGACAATCTTCACCGAATCTGATCCCTGAAGGACTTTTCCTGACTTCTCTTGCTTATGTCACCTCCATGTCCAGAGCAAGAATTCACCTTTCTTATTCCTCTCCCTCTGCCTGGCACGATCAGCTGGGAACTGGGGGCTGCACATGGATTTGGCTGCACCTGGGACACTGTAGCTGGGTTACCCTGAGCTGGTGCCAGGACACCAAGGGCAGTGGAGGAGGCACCATGGGTTTGCTCAGAGGTGCTGTTCATCCTGCCCTACAGATCGGGCAGGGCTTGGAGCACACACCAGCACTGGCATCATTTGGCAGAGGGCTGCAAATCCAGGGGCAGTTCCACATCCACCAGCACCCCCCCAGCCCCGTCCACCTCTTTGGTGGTGGGGAGTGCTTGACACCACTGGGAGCGGCCAGAGGCTGTGGGTGACACAGGGCAGGGGGCTCAGGTGGCAGCAGGATATGTCACACAGTCCTGGTGGCAGCAGCCAACAGCTATGGGCTTTGCAAGGGCAAGAGAGAGAGACTGAGTGCCAGCTCTGCTTGGCACTATAAAGCCGTATGTTTTCCAAAATAGCTCTTCAAGAGAAAAAGTATTAATTCAGCAAAGCATCTGAAAAGCCTTTGGTGCACTCTGGTGCGCTCCCAATTCCTCGAGCATGGATCCCCAGCCCCATGCAGCAGCTGGCTGAGCTCACTGTGCCGAGGAGCCCCGTGCTGGGACCGGCTGCTGCAGGCGGTGGAGGCCGGCCCATGTGGGAAGGGCCAAAATGCACATTTCCATCTGTTTGTTTTTTGGTTTTTTTTTTAATTTAACAGGTCTTTTTCCAGTATTCATCTGGGGCAAAGCATTTGGGACACAAAGGCAGCGGAAAGAGAGGCAAGTTTGCAATTCCCCCCTGCTTTGGGACTGAATTTTGCAGCTGGTTGAAATTTTTCTCATTTCAAAACACTAGTGGACATCTTTCATGAAAACCCAGAATTTGGCCAAGGAAAGACACAAAATGTGAGAAAACTACAGAAAACTCAATGCTTTTTTTCTGTGTTGTCCAGCCAGCTCCACTCATGAGACATCATAAGAGTTTGAACAGCTGAACCCCAGCCTGAGTGGACAGACAAATGGATGCATGTGTAGAGTATTTTCCATCATTTTGCTCTTGGTAACCAAAATCCACATAAATAAAATTGACTGCATCAGACAGGAAAACACGTTCCTTAGGTGAAATAGGATCAAGCAAAGAGCATTTTGCCTGCCCAACAGGGCACAGCTCAGTGCTGGGATGTGGGAATATTCTTCCTGGTGAGGAGCTGAGCCTCTAAGAAGGGGCAAGACCTACTTAGAGTGATCCCTGTCATAGTGTGACCTGGTCTTGCTCTCCTTGTTCTCCTGATGCTCTCTGGTACACAGTACAACTTCTGTCCATGCTACCATGCAGATCCCAGTGGATCTTAGTAGTGGCTTCAGCTGTCAGAGAGCAGTGATGGTGCCTCTGCCAGCCCGTGCTCTTCAGGCTTCTATGGTTAATAATATGAACAAGTTGTACTTTGCCACCTGTGGACATGGTATGAAGCAACTATAGCCTGCTACCACTCCTCAGGTGTGGTAACGTGTCCAACCAACCACATCTTGTCCATCCAACCAGTGCCGCATCCTCTGTCCCATGCCCTTGGTACTGCAGCACTCTGTCCATCACCCCTTACCCAAGCATGGTATTTTACTTGGCACTTTACAACCCTCACAAGACTCGTTAACATCCTAAATTTTGCTTCCTAAGCAAAGCACAGCCTCTGCAAATCCTGCCCCTCCTCCTGTCCTTCCAGTCTCAACCAGGGCTCTTTCACTCACTCAGGCTCCTTCCAGAGGGGCTGTAGGACCAGAGCAGGCACGCTTTTCCCACTCATGACCATGTCAAACAAGTGTTTGTGGAATTTAGCTGCTCCAAGCTCCTCTTGTCCTTGCAAAGCTGTGAGAAATGTGCTGTTCTTCAATAAGCCTAGTGTATTTCTACCAGCCTTAGGGGCACTTATTACATCAGCATTAATTACCTGTCATTCATTCATTTGTTCATGTAGTCCTTCATCCAACCTATCTCCTTGTTCATCTTTACAAGGGCACAATTCACTGGTTGAACACATGCTCCCCATGTGCACAGGATATGCAGCACCTGTGTGGGGTCTGGGGGCATAGGGAGGCAGGGGCTCAGTTCAGCAGGGCCTGAGGAGCAGGGAGACATCTTCCCCCCCTCGGCTGTGGGGGGGAACATGAGGAAACCATTAATCGATGGGCTGGCCCGAGCCGTGTTTTCCTAAGGAAGAGCTGAAGACAGGGAACAGCTGGGGTCAGCAGGGCACCATCTGGAGAAACCCGTCAGCTCCCTCCTGCTGGGCTTTTCCCACCTCAGTGGCAACGGAGAGGATGAGGCAGGAGAGAAGAGGGGTCCCCAGCAGCACCCTGCTGCAGCCCCGGCCCTGCACGTGCCCCAGCTGGCCCGGAGGCATCGCTGTGGTTGTTGCCAGTAGCCCAGGAGTCATGGCACAAAGGGAGCATCCACCCAGGAATGCAGCTGCCATCAGAGCCATGCTGGTACCCCCGTGCCTTGGGCTCGGCACCCTTGTGCAGAAATCAATGATTTCTGTGCATGGGACAGGATCAGACACTCAGCATCCATCAAAGCTGATCCTCTATTTACGCCGCCACTGTGAGACTCCATAAACAAACAATGTTTTCGTCTTGGACAAGAAGCTCTACCCCAAAATCTTGGAGAATCAGCCTCTCCACTGTCAAAATAAACACCACACACTGCTTCCCTCCCGCACACCCATACAATGGGAAACCATCAGCTGTGCAGGAGCAGAGAGAGGTGAAGATGGCTGATCCTGGAGGATTCCCTGTCCGAGAGCAGACAGCAGCCAGCTCAGACACACACAGTCACCAGCTGACCCCCGGGCTGGCCACAGTGGAGATCATGGTCCTGTTCACAGCACAGGGAGTGAGGAGATGAAGCAGGGGCAGAGCAAACCCAGCTCAGCACATTTGAGGAGTCTAAAAGTGCCTGGGTTGGGTCTCTCCCTGGCACTGACATCCCCACAAAGACTTCTGCAGCAGCAGTGGTTGAAGCCAGGTGCTGCATCCTGTCTGTCCCCTCCTGTTCCCTGCCTGTGTCCTGCCAGACAGATGACAGTGGGAGCAAGTAATCTCCAATGCTTAAAGCTCCAGGACTGTGCTGTGGGTCACTAACCTGACCTCAGGGCCATTTGTGGCTTTTGGTATGTGGTGACTCTTGAGTGTCCCTTCCCAGCCCTGCTGGCCACCCATGCTGTGATCCCCGTGGTCTGGGACAGAGCTGGCCCTACTCAGGTCACTGTCCTGGGAGCCCTGGGTGCTCCCTGTGCTGGGGCAGCTGGGGCAGCTCATCCATCAGGAAACCCAGCAGACCACAACAGGCTCTAGCTGGCCTCTTGAGCCAGAAATGAGATGGCTTTGGCCAGCACACACATACAGACTGTCCCTTTTCCCGAAAAACCAGATGGCACTTGGAGCTGGGGGTGAGGCAGGGTGGCCAAAGTGGGTCCTTGGAGTGGCCAGACAGTGCTGCCCCCACAGCAGCAAGGCTCTCTCATTCCTGTGCCCTGCCTAAATCTGAGCCGCTGGCAGCAGCCCCCAGGATGCTGGTCCCCACCTCCACCTCCATCCCCATCCCTATCCCTTGCTCCTCACTTCCTGAGCAATCCCTTCCTGTCAGCCTGCTGGCTGTAGGGGGAAATTCCTGCTCCTGACTGTTATGCAAAATTAGCTCTCAGGGAACGCCTGGTGAAATCGTGGGGCCTTCGTCTGCTCCGGGTGCTTTCAGACTTTTCCCTGGCATCCAGTGGGATGGCCATAAATCTCTGCTACTGCCTCCAAGTCGAACATTTCCTCCGAGCCCCATTATTAATTTTCTGAAAGACCCCATAAACCCCCAGATGGAAAAATATGGAGATATTTGCACATGTGCTGTAAAACACATTGCCCATCTATTTCAAATGGATGTGGCAATATATAAAACATACTTAGGGCATGAGCCAGGTTTCACGGTATTTAAACAAGGCAGCATGATGTAATTGGAATTTACAGTGTAAGAGCAGATTGAAGCTGGGCCATGGGTGCGTACCATATATCTTGGATCTCCTGAAGATTTGGCCTGCTATAGAATGAAAAATACCTTTTGTACTTGTCACCTATTTTAAGTGGATGAACAGCTTTTTTCACAAAATATAATGGTTGGAAAATATTAATTTTTTTTCCATCTGAATTTCAGAGCCTCTCTGGAGAGGAGAGATCCACCCTGTTCCTTGTAAAGAGTGTGATTCCTAGGGATGCAGGTGTCTCAGGGCTTTGTTTCCCTCATCCCCCAGCCCAGATGGCTCCTATTCCTGAGAAGCACACTGTCACTACTTCTCCCACCACATGGTCTTGATGGTGGCAGTGAGGACTTCAGAGACCCCACGGTGTGGGGTGGGTATGAAAACCTGCTTCCCATAGCCAGTGTCCAAGCCCAGACTGGATCAGTCTCCAACCATCCTAGTCCTGTGGAAAGTATCCGTCTATGGCAGGGGTTGGAAAGGGACATTCTTTAAGGGCTCTTCCAACTCAAACCATTCTAGGATTCCCTGGAGCAGGAGAGGGTGGTCAGCCTCTGACACTGCTCTTGACTGCTGGGAAGAGCTCCTGGTGCTCCAGGGGCTGCTGGCAGGGGCACAGGCAGGAGCTGCTACAGGAGAGAGCAGCCAGTGAAAGAGGTGTCACCATCAGGTCCCCCAAAAAAGCTGTGGTGAAGCCTTTCAGGTGCCTCCACCTCCCACCAGTGATGGCAGTATCAGGGCAAGAGGTGGGAACCACCCCACAGCTGGGCAGTGGGAGGATGATGGGAGAGTAGGGGATGTTTAGGGACCACCCTGCCCCCATCACCAGTGCAAGCACCCCTCTGCCACCCAACCCAGGACAGGGGGCAGATGGGCACAGCAAGGCTCCTCCCAGCAAGGTCCTGATCTCTCCCTTCTCTGACCCCCATAGTACTTGGCGATGTTGGGAATTTTGGGGAGGTGTGGGTTGCTAAGGGGCTGCAGACACCTCACTCTGCCTGCTGCTCCTTGATGCTGACCCAGCTGGGAGAGACCCACTGGCACAGACTGGAGTCTGCACCTTGGCATAGGAATATGGTGTCCTGTGGTTAGGGCAGGGACATGGTTATGGGCCCTGTCCGAGAGACAGGGTACCCTATGGTCTGGAAATCCCCCTCAGTTCCTCCAGTCAAAGGGAAAGTCAAAAAAGGGAAAGCTAAAAGACACTAAAGCATAAAAATTTGAATTTTACTCATAGATGAGCTGGTGTCTCCATCCTAGCCAGTGCCACTGGTGGCCTGATCAGCAGCCCAAGCATTCCAGGGTGCTGCAGGGCACTGGGGTGGCTGTGGGCACTCAAAGGGGTCCTAGGGAACTCATCTGCAAGCTGAGGACAGCGAGGAGGAGCCAGGAGCCTCAGCACAGAGTCCCCTGTGCCTGCCAGCTTCAGGCAGGGCTGGTGCATCTGGTCTGCCCAAACTCATTGTCCCTCTCTCCACCCCCATTTGAGCATTCAGAAAGTTTGGATGAAAAACTTTTGAAAAATTAATAAATCAAGTCCTTCCTTTCCGGCGGGAGGAAAACCCCTCCAAAAAATGTCAGTTAGAAATAATCCAAGTGATTTGTTTGGAAAATTTTGAAGTGCAGGTCCTCCTGAGAGCCAGAACGGTCTCTTGGCCTTGCTCTGCAGAGCGAGGAACCAGGAGCCAAGCCCCTTCTCCAGGGCAGGAAGCCTGGATGCTCTCACAGCCATGACTCAGGCTGGAGCCCAAAGGAGCTGCAGGCCACCTGCAGCCCAGACAGGACTGGGATCACATGAGCCCACCTGGAGCTTCCCCAGGGCTTTCCAAATGCAGGGATTCAGCTTCAGGGAGCTGGGCCAGATGCTGAGGAGAGTGACAGTCAGCTGGCTCAGCTTAAGAAAACTGGCTTTTTCAGAGGGTAAAACCAGTTGGATTGGGGATTTCCTAACCAACTCTTGACAACCATGGAGCTGGGCATGGATCAAACACGGGACTGGTGTATGCTACATGCTGGTGTGGAAACCAGGCTACTGCTCCTCAGCAGCCCCTGAGCTGTCATCCCATGGGATCCTTTCCTGCTCCAAATCCAGACAGAATTCCTGCTCATGAATGAGCTGAACTGCTCTGCAGAAGCATGTGAGCAGCCATTAGCTGGACAGCACTTGTGGTTTCTCAAGATCTCCTCTGTCATGTTCTGAAGGACTCTTACTGCCAGACAGAAGGTCTCTGAGGGTTTCTCGTGAGCTTCAAGTGTGTACAGTACAGCAGAAACTGCTCAGCAAGGTTGTGTGTGTGCATTCCCAGCCCCCAGACCTCTTGGAGACCCAGATATCTCAGCGGATGTTGAGAATGAAAGCTCTCTGAAAGCTGGCAGCCTTTCCATCATTGCCACAAGGGAGGCACCTGGAACTTCCCAGGCTGGGGAGCTTGGACCTCACCAGGCCAAAGCATCAATCTCACCCGTTGAATCGTTGGCTTTCTGCTAATAATGGGATGTGTCCTGCAAAGGGCTTTGTGCTGAGAGCTGGCAGAGGTGTTTCGCTCCTTGGGTGCTCTGGAGCCAGTGGCAGGTCTCTCAAGTGGGTTAAATGATGTAGAGCTGCATTCTACCACCCTCACTGCCTCTTAATGGCACATTTCTCTGGGTGAGCTCCTTCAGGCCTGCTGTGGCCATACACAGGTTGTGATCAGGTCCTTCTCTAGGCTGACGGCAGTGGTCATCCAGTATTTTGCTCTTCAACTCAAAAGGGAACAAGAAGGGAACAATATGAGCTTTTCTTGGCAAGAGGAGGAGAAAGCAAATGGTTTCAGTCCCATGGCTTTACCTAGAGTCTAGAAACCACCCTTCTACCACAGGATGGGTAGGATTGTAAGAGGCTGGGAGCATTCAAATCCAGACAAAGCAGCTCTGACAAAATGAAGCTGGAGGTGATGGCTCAGGAGGGGATAGTATGGATAACAGGAGATAAGCACAGCGCTAGCAATTCTGTCTGAAGAGATTGCAGAGGTGGCAGCTCTAGTCCCTCAGAGGCCCATGAAGCCCTTGCCTGTGTGGCACACGGTGGGCACTGGCACAACAGGCCTGACTAGCACATTAGCAAGAGTCAGGGAGCTTGATCGAGAAACCACGTTTCTGTATATCTGGGTCATCCTTTCACATTCTCACTGCCCTCCTTCATCTTTCTCTCATTAATCTCTCTCGCCTTTGACCTCTCCCCTCCTCCCACCAAACTTTCTCTTTTCCCAAGTTTCTTGCTGGTTGGCTGCTCATTCTCCCAATCCTGTCAGAGATGATAAATCACCTCTACAGATGAGCGTCATGAACATACCAGACTCATCCTTCTTTTGACCTCCTCAGCTCTGAGTCACTTCCAGGTGGTAAGAACTGGACCAAATTACTCTGGAGATGGGATAACCAGTCAACTCATTGAAGCAGGAACTGGTCCATCTCCCTTTATTCCTCCAGTCACAAATCCTGTCCTTGCCAGTCCTACATATGTAGTGAAGACTGCACGTCCCTCTGACCATCATGCTGTGCATCCAGCTGGGGCACCTCATGATGAAGAGATGCCCATGTAGACGTACCCCTCTCTTTCTCTTGATCTCCCTCACCTTGCTCCTCCCTTTCCCTTCCCCCAACACACATCTGCTCACATAGTTCCAGAAAATTTGTTTCATATCACCATTGAGTCGTTTATTTCTTTCCAGAGAGTTAAAAGCCTGTCTCCCTTGATTTAGTGAGTCAAGAGTGCCTAGGAGGGAGCGGAGAGAAGAAAAGAATGAAATAAATAAAATAATGAGAAAAAGGTCTTGGGAACATCTGGAGTTGCTCTTAAGCAAGACGCAATATTCTTGGCCAGATGTTGAATGACTGGCTTCTACTTGGGAAACATCAACATGTCAGATATTGAAATCCCACCCGACACCCTCTTCCTTAGCTTCCTTCCCCTCTTCCTTGTCCTGTTCTGCTTGTGCTGCCCACATCATCCCGCTGGGATGGCACCAAGAAGAAGAGATAGTTTGTCTGGGACCTCGATGGGTGTCACTGTGAGGCACCAATGGACCAAGTTTGTCACTTTGAAAACCACTGGTTCACCACGCGGAGGACTGTGGAGAGGCTAGGTGAGATTACAGTCGTGCTGCTTGCACTGGATGAAGCAGAGCCAGGCAGTGGAGGAGGCATCTTCAAAGGTTCCAAGGAGCTGGGAACAGGGCTTCAGCAGGCAAAGCCATCTGGGATCTCTGGCAGCAAAGCTTTGCTGGAGATGCAAAGAAAGACTTTCAGTCCTTTGGTGAGCACAGCTGAGAAGACAGCTGCCAGCGAGGTGGGGAGGGCCCCAGCACGCTGGGGTCCATGGAGCTGCTTCCCTGGAGAAAAGAGGTCCCGGACACACCAGTCATTCTGACTCACCAGCTTCAGTGCAAACGACTGTGGGGATTTATAGCAGCTTCAGAGCTGCCTGGGGGAGCAGGGAGAGCGGGTTAACAAGAGCTGGTGTAGCCAGGGGGGTGACATCCATCCTGAGCCGGACACGCTCCATGTCCCACACCACAGCTGGAGCTGTCACACCTCATGGGTGCAGCTGGCACAGCTGTCTGAGCACTCAGCTCCTGGGGGTGCCCCTCTGCAGCACCGTGGATGTGGTCCATCAGTCCCACCCTGTGGTGCCCATCCATTACTTGAGCTGGCACATCCAGCAGCACCACACAGAGGTACTTGGGAGTTAAATATTCCTTCTGCCCACCACTGGTGTATAAATCATTAGCCACAATGTGAAAAAGCAGAATGGGGAGTTGATCAGAGGAAAATCCCCCCTGGCTGCTCAGAAGGAGGACTGGCACCTCAGGACAAGAGCAGTGCTGGGTGGCACCTGCCATGCCAGGCCAGTTCCTTCTCCATGCTGGGTGTCCTGCAGAGGCTGAGGTCCATCCAGCTGTGCCTGACCCAGCCTCTGGCCTCAGCTCCCAGTGCTGTTACTTCAGGGCCAACCCATGGCTTCATCTAACTTGCTGCTCTTCTGTATCCTACAATCCAGGGCTCTGCTGGTCCAGGGCAGTCACCATGGCCAGAACCACAGAACCATCCTCCTCCCTCATTCATATCGTCATGAGAATTAATAAGGAAAGAGAAGCTGTGGCTGCCCCATCCATGGAAGTATTCAGCCTGGGCTGGACAAGGCTCTGAGCAATCTGATTTAGTGAAGGTGTCCCTTGCCCATCACAGGGGGTGGAACTACACGACCTTTAGGGTCCCTTCAATTTAAACCATTCTATGATTCTGCTGTCAGTCCAGCCCTGGTGCTGTCTAAAGGCTTGTAATTGGCTTTCTGTTCATTATGGTGGGTATCAGGAACCCAGGGTTTATGACCAGCTGTATGGAGGTTTTGGGAGCTGGAATCTATCCTCATGCCTCAGCATTGTCCAGGTACTATCAGGAGCCCTCCAGGGCTCATAGGAGGCCTCCCACACATCAGAGATTACATTTGATGCAGGATGACCACCAATGTCTTCTTTCTGAGCTGAACCAGGTTAAAAAGAGACCTGCCTCCCCTTCCAGTGAGAGTGAGAAAAGGAGAATGGAGAAGTTAAGGACAGATGATCCAACCCTCCCATCACCAAAATCTACCTGCATGTGTCACCTCAGGCAGGAAAAACTCCTGCTTGGAGAGGGGTCGTTTTGGGTGCTGCTCTCCCCAGCTTCCTGCTAGCTGGAGCGTACCAAAGCTCACTCAGGCCCTTATTAATGCTTGAAGAAACTGAGTAACCATGGGCAGAAGGATCATCTTCTGCCTCTTCAGAGCAGGGACAGGCGGCACCTTAGCCAGCAGACCAAGGCACATGTCTGGGTCTGCCTAAAGCCTTCCCTGTACTTGTTTATTTTTCCTGGACCAAAAAGTAATAGCTGAAAGGTTGAAAGCACAGTCACAGTCCACTCTTGGGACCTGTGCATCTCCCCATGGTCCATAGCCCCCAGTACCCTGCACAGACAGCATTGCAGCAAGATACACAGTCCTGCCATCTCTGCTGGTCCCAGCCCTGCAGGCCCCAGGCTGGGCTCCACATGGTCAGGACAGTGGGGATCTGCTGAGGAGGTGTCAGCTCTCCCAGCTGGTCAGTACAGGCCTGCAGCAGAAGGGCTTGGTCCTTGCCATGGCCTGGTGCACCAGCAGGGAAGGTCTGGGGGAAAACAGATGGCTACTGCTCAGGGGTCACCTTCTCCAGGTGCCCAGAGCCTTCAGACCCCTGTGAGAGCAAAGCTTTGTTCTTCTTCCTGCTGTGTGTGGGGACATTTATGGTTCTTAATCCATGGAAGGGTAACCAGGATATGATCTGTATGGAAACAGAAGCAACTCCAGGGAGTAAATCAAGCCCTGGTCCCCTTTCTGGAGGACCACCCTCCCCAGACTGCCTGGGAAAGCCTCTGACCCTCTAACCCCACAGAGGGATGGGATTAGGGGGTCCAGCCCATGGGGTTCCCTCTCCCTTGGAGCAAGCTTCCCTCCAGAGGTGAAGGCGACGTGGAGTGGGGTGACAGAGAGCCAAACCAGCGAGATCCCCCGTGAAACCCCCACGGGGTGTCCCCGTGCCCCCCGGGCAGCAGGGCTGGGTGCGGGCTGGCAGGGCAGCGCCGTGCCCGGGCTCAGGTGGCCGCAGCGGGGGCGTGGGGCCAGGCCCGTGCTAATGACAACCAGGTGAGCGGGTGGCGATAAGCCCCCAGGAATGCGGCGGCGGCGGCAGCTGCCGGCCCGCGAGTTGCTCAGCCCTTGGATGGGCCAATTAAGTAAATAGAAAATTTAGAGCACGGGATCAAAGCCCAAGCGCGCGTGCTTTATTTATATGGAAAAGGTCAGATTATATTGGCAGATGTGTTAAAGGAGAGAGAAGAAAAAAACCTTACAAAAACATTGGCCCTGATTTGAGGTTTCCTGATGGGTGGGACGGGGTTTTTTCTTTCTTTTCGGGCCACGGGTATGTTGGAGTGCTGGCAGCGTGCTGGGGGCAGCTGGCAAGGGCACATCTGCGCTCACTGCCCCTGCCCACCCACCTCCTGAACCCTCTGCCAGCAACACAAACCCCAGCAACACGGTCCCTCTGGCTCAGACCACCACCTTATACTCAGTGGTCCCCCAGGTGATGCAGAGTTAGTCTCCAAAGTGGACCTGCTGGGTTCTGCCCAGTTCTGCCCAGTGCTTCACCCCCCTATTGCCCCCAGCAGCTCCATCAGTCCTGGACTCTGCACTCCCAGGTGATGCCCATCCCCCCAGTGCCAACCTGGATGTCCCTGGCAGTCACTGTCTATCCCAGGTCACTGTCCCACCACTGCTCTGCTGCCTTTTTGGTTTTCCCATCTTGCAGAGTTGGGAAGCCCACCTGTGTGATGTTCCCCCAGCGACAGCAGAGTGCCTGGCATCGCCTTGCTCTGCACATCCTGCTCCTGGGGGATAGGGAGGACTCCAGCAATGAGCTTGGGGACATTCCCACTGCCCTCAGCACTGCCAGCAGTGCTTTGGAGCTGATGGTGAGGCTGGGGCTGGAATGGGTCCCCTCGGATTGCACTCCAAATCACCATCTTCCCACTGGTGCTTGTCCGGCCCCCCGACACGGCAAAAGGGGGCAAAACATCACCTCTGTTAGCACTTCAAAACTGCGGAAGGATGCCAGCTTCAGCATCCCGCGTCCCCAGGCTTTGCTCTGCTTCCCAGAAGGAGCGTGGGGGTCCCAGATGAAGAAACTGAGGCCGGAGGGTGTGGGGGGAGAGAGGCAATGTGGTGCAAGCAGTGGAGAGCGGCAGCATCCAGCAGCAAGGTGGGGAGGTGGCAGGAGGGACCTGTGATGGGGGAATAGAGGAATGTGTTCGCCCGGGCAGGAAATTGTTGGGCTCGGAAAGCGCGGGACCCGCCTGCTAAGAAAACAAGCGGAGGCCGAAAGGCAGCGGGGGCGCAGCGGCGGCGGGGGGGCAGGAAGGGCTCGGGGGCAGGAATGCCGGCTCTGCTCCCGCTCGGGCAGGTGTGCTGCACCCTCTGCGGGACTCGCTGCCGGACCCACTGCCGGCCACGGCAAAGCTGCGCTTCAGCCGTGGGACCCTCGTGTCTTCTGCACGTGCAGCAGAGCAGCAGCCCCAGAAGTGCAGTCAGCTCATCTTCTATTCTTGGCCTGACTATGCCTCAGTTTCTCCAGCTTTAAAATGACCCTGTGCATCAGCCACAGGCAGTGGCAAGATCCATCCTGGGGTTGCTGGGGTGGGCACAAGGTGCCTGTGGGGTTGGGAGCTGCAGGGTTTTGCTGAGCCAGCCCTGGACCTCACTCAGGGCCATGACCAAGGGAGCACCTGCTCTCCCATGTTATGGGAAGGAAAGCCACCTGTCTGTCTCTGTCACCTCTGATCACCCTCCCAGGTCTTCTCACCCTGCCCACTGGGTGCCACCGAGGTGAGCAGAGCCCAGAGGGGTTGGAGCAGGTCAGACTGGGAGCAGAGGGAAAAGCTGGGGATGGTCCTGCTGAAAAGGGATGGTGCAAGGGGGTAAAGCCAGAGTGGTGTCTAGGGACAAGGGGTCCCTCATGTTAGCATCTGCCACTCCCCAGTCCCCCACGGGACTGTCACCACCCCGGCCACCTACCCCAGCTTGTCTGCACCAGGGGCTGCTCAGTGCTGTCCTTGGGAGGAACATGTCTGAGTGGTCTCTGCTCCCTCTAAGGGACAGCATGGCACAAAATGCCACCTGGATCACGCCACTGCTTGGAAACTCCACTGCTCTGTAATAAATATCTGGCAGGAGTGTCTATGGCTTTATCTGCAACAGATCAGGTTGGAGCAAAACCTTCTTAGACAGCATCTGGAAGTGGTTTAACCCTCACCAAGGTTTGCATGAAATACCAATTTTCCACCCCTTTCATTTAGTTTATTGAAATTACGAGGGAAAAGTCCCCCTCCTCCCTTCTCCTGCTCCCCCTACCCCTGGGTTCTCCTCTGGGCTCAAGCTTCTCACAGCTCTTCTGGACAAGCAGAGGACATCATGGAGCTGTATGTCCAGCCGGGATCACCTCCCCATGCTGTGCCAGGCAGTGGGGCTGTGCCAGCACAGTGTCATCGGAGGGGCCTGGGAGGAAGAACATGGTGCCAGCCCACAGGCAGGGTCCAGGCAGGGTCCAGGCAGGATGCAGGCAGCAGCAGGAGCAGGATGGTGTGTGGGAAGCCCATGGTGGCCAACACTGAGATCGCTGGAGCAAGGGTGGGTGCAGCATGCCAAAGCAATAAACTGAGGGAAGGGCACAGCTCATCACATGGGAGCTGGGCGGGAGCTGTGCAGAGAAGCTGGTGACACCATGAGGGGCTCTGCCAGGCTGTTACCAGTGCTGAGGTTTCAGAGGAGGGATGTTTTAACCAAATCTGTTGTCTTCACCCCGGACTCCATCGTGCTGAGCTACAGGGCCTCGCTGCAGAGCACAGACATGACCTGCTGAGGAACCATCACAACAGTGGAAAATCAGCCAAATTTTGAACTCAGCTTCAGACTGCTGCAGCAGCTGCTAGGGTCCATAGCCTCTCCCAGAACTTTCCTTTGTCACTGGAGACAGAGGGACAGAAAGGGAGAACTTTAGGAAGGGCAGCGTCAGCTTTGCCACAGGCTCTGCCTGCCAGGAGCTGCCAGCCAGGTCGCGAGGGGCCCGGAGGGGCCAGCTCGCACAGTGCCATGCTCACGGGATCTGAGCAGGTGTTTCCAGGATGGAGCTGGCACAGCGGATTTGGGGACAGATTTCCGTGTGTTTGCCCATGTGAGGCGGGGGCTGTGGAGGCACTGTGCCACTCCTGGCACAGGGCAGCAGCAGTGTGCTGTCCCAGGGGAGGACTGGCAGGGTTCAGGGAACTGGCTCTCTTCCCACTGTGGGGACAAGGGGCAGGGGTCAGGAACATGCCAGGCCCCTGGCCAGGGCGGGTGTACTGAAAATCCAGGAGCTGCACTGCCTCAGGGAGAGACTTGGGTACTAAAATAAATCCCAGGCTGGAAGCACATCCCAGACCTTGCCTGGCGGGAGGCGATGAGGGCAGATGTCCAGCTGCCTGCAGCTCTTACTGGCACAGATCCATCACAACGTGAGGACAGTCCTTGCAAGCTCTGCCTTGGACATCTGAAGAGCACGGGGAGTGTCTGGAGGCAGCACCAACCCAGGCTGCCTTACACAGCCTGGTCGTCCCCCTCGAGGAGTGCTGTGGGGGATTTTGAGGCTGCTTGTCCCTTCACTGCGTCCTGGGGTGGAAGTGGACAGCACAGCACGGCACAGCACGGCATGGCACGGCACAGCTCTGTGGCAGGGCTGCACCCCGGCTGTGCCACAGCTCCCATGAGACTCCAGCATGGATAGGACTGTGCAATGCCACCTTGCGATGCCCCCACAATGCTGCTGCCAAGGCAGAACATCACTTCCTGCCACTCCTGCCCCTGCAAAAGGGGGATGGAGGAAGAGGGGCCCAGTGTGCACATCATTAGGGTGCAGTGAGGGGAAAGGGGGAACTTTATCTCCCTCATGACCCAGAGACCTGCTCCTCTCCTGCACGGTGGGGACTTTAGGGCTGCTCCTCTCCAGCACAGCCCCCAAACTCTGCTCCCCACCCTCCTGCCTCACTGCCCCCCATGACAGGCTGGAAGGGCGTTTGTTTTCTTCTGGCATTGGTCCATGCAGATCCCAGCTGCCAGGCGGGGAGGGGAGGTGAGGTGAAGCCAAAAGCTGTAGAATCAGCATGTGAAGCTCAAGGCATAGCTGTCCTTGATCCTGTTCTTCTCCTCCCACCCCTGTCCCCAGAGGGCTCTGCCTTCCCCCTGTGCCACGAGCAGAGCAAAGCAGTGGATGTGCTCACCTGCAGCAGCCGCAGGCTCGGGAGCTACAGCAAAGCCCCTCTGCTCTGGAGACAAAGGGAGGGCTGCTGGAGGCCCCAGAAGCCTTCTCAAACCCAGGCACCCCCCAGCATGGTGCTGCCTCAACATCCAGCTGTGTCCTCACCCAGATCCAGCCCCGCAAGGGGTGGGCACAGGCTGGGACATCATTCCTAAGGGTGAGATCCCAGTGCCTGTCCTGGGCTCTGTGCTGGCTGCTGTGACCACAGGAAATATCCATCACTGCTGCAGGTGTCAGCGGGATGGCACCCAATTCCCACTTGTGAGGGGGGGAAGCAGAACCTTTAGGGACACCAGGAAAACCCATGTCCCAGTTGGGGGGGGCAGGGAGGGACAGGCTGTAAGAAGAGCCAGCTCCCCACACAGCTGGATTTCAGCTCCTCACAGTGCATCTCGAGGGGCCTGCCTGCACATCACAGCTGGGGAAACTGAGGCTTGGCAGGTGGAAACCTGCCCCAGCCTGGCCTCAGCAAGGTGCTGCCAGCATACCCCTGAGCATCTGGGGGTGTCCATCCCTGTGGCATGCCAGCGTGGAAGTGGGATGTGGCAGTTCTCTACACACAAGCAACCCCTCTGGGGTTACTTGCATGCACTCAGTGATGACTCCATTCCCCAGAGACAGAGCCAGCAAATGCATCCAGGGCAAACAGCTTCTCTCCTCCACCCCTGACTTCTCCATCCTGCAAACCCCTGGGGTGTCCCAGGGCCCAAAGCCTCCTCCTTGCAGAGACTTGCACCTATTTAATTAGAGGTGTGAAATGATCTCATTAAACCCGTGCTGGGCTCTTAGTCCAAACTGCTCCCACAGCACATGAACGGCTTGATTCCACTCTGCTTCATCCTTTTCTTTTTCATTTTTTTTCCTTTCTTTTTTGGCTTGGTTTCCAAAGCACTCAAAGTTCCTGTACTCATGGTATGTGCAGGTATGTCTCTGTGTCCAGCTCTGCAACAGTCACCAGCCAATTTCAGATGGAATCAGTGAAAGGATGGAGAGTTCAGGGTTGCTCCATCCCCACGCACTCTCTAATAAGGTGGGAGATGCTGCACCCCCAGCCCTGTTTTCACTGGATGCAGCAGGAGCCACAGAGAGCCAGACGGAGAAGGAGCTTTTGAGATACAAATCCTAAAGCCAGGGTTCACTGCCATTAAACTTAATTGCTCTTTCCTACTGGAAATTTTGCCTTGATGCTGCTGAGGCTGATTCACTGCAGGAGTCATTTTGACTGAAACATCAGTTTTAAAACAGTCTTCTGATCTAATAATCACAGAATCTCCTGAGTCGGAAGGGATCCATCAGGATCATCCAATCCAACTCCTGGCCCTGCACAGACACCCCAACAATCCCACCCTGGGCATCCCTGGCAGCGCTGTCCAAACACTCCTGGAGCTCTGGCAGCCTCGGGGCTGTGCCCATTCCCTGGGGAGCCTGGGCAGTGCCCAGCACCCTCTGGGGGATGAACCTTTCCTGATCTCCACATAAGCTTCCCTGACACAGCTCCAATAACACCAGCTGAGGAAAAGGAAAGGAAGAGCTGAGCAGTGTGAAACTTTTCCAGGGCACTGCTCAGGAGCTGAGTCAGGGCATAGAGTTCACACCATCTTACCCAGCTAGCATTAATCCCTACAGATTAATATTAAACCTTGCCAATAAATCAGCGGTGGGGGTGCTTTCTAGACCTGTCAGACAGAGGGATGGCATTGCATGGGGATGAAGGCAACCTGACTACAGCTGGAAAGACTGTGTGCCCTGCCCTGCTGCAGTGGAACCAAGCAGGGGCTACCTGGCACAACTGACTGGCAGCAGAGGTTCCACGGAGTCCTGGAGGTGCTGACCCATCCCAGTCCTTGTCCTTTTGCCACTGCCCTCCAGCACAGTCCCTTCACACCCTCCTCACTCCTGCTCCCTGCTCAGGCCCTCACTCCCCCCTTTCTTGGCCGGTGTTTGCCAGCACAGGTGCACTCCAGTCCCCCCCACCACTGCCCTTTTTTTAATTAGACGATAAAGAAAGCGTCCTTTTGAAGCAGGTAGGGGATTCCTCGCATCCCTGGCATTGCTGGGCTGCCTGACTGTAACCCTATTCCAGTTAAAAGCTTTCTGTGCCCGTCCACGGCCCCACACCTGCAGCCAGATGCTCACGAGCTGCCCTCTCGGCCACTCGTGCAATTACCCAACGTGATGATTAACTGAGGCAGCACAGGAGGGATGGGGACATCCCCCTTCCAGCTGCCACTGCCTTCACTCGTGGTGGGGGCAGGCGGGTCCCCCACCCTGGGCAGCCCAGCATGCGCTGCTGCCTCTGGAGAGATCTGCTGGTGATGGGTGCTGGGGGGACCTGGGACTCAGAGAAATTGTCCCCTCCCCATCTCAGGAACTGGCTGCTGCGGGCAGAGAGATGTTTGGCACAGAGCCCGAAACTGGGCTGGCATCTCTGCTCTTCCCAGCCTGGTGGGTGACTAGGGGAGAGAAACCCAAGCGATGGGGCTTGGAGTCCTGTTCTGGGCAGGTCTCTGCTCCCTGGCCTCGGGCGGCCTGGAGTCCTCGGGCGGATGAAGCGGATGCTCCCGCACCCAGCGCAGTCACTCCTGATGCACATTGTCCCTGCAGCCCGTGGCGTGTCCCTCAGCAGCCCCCCGTGCGTGTCCCCGCTCTGTGTCCCCAGCCCCCGCCCCCGAGCGCTGCCCGCGGAGCGGAGCCCTCACCCCGGCTCCGGTGTGTGCAGCACACCCGGCAGCCTCCGGCGGGGCCGGCATTCAGATCCCGCTGTAAATCAATAGCTGCGCCCTGGCAGCTCTGTTTCCATGCTCCCATGTTATTTTTTTACTCAATCATGGGGAGAATGACTCGGTTTTCCTTCGGCAGTTTTGCTTCTTTTTCCTCCTTTCTTGCTTCCTTTCTCAGGGCGAAGGATGGGGTCAGAGCGAATATTCATTTCCACGGTTCCAGCTCATTGAGAACAATAAGGGCAGTAAACAGAGGGCAGCATTGCTCAGGAATGTGAAGCATTTGCCTGCGGTTTAAAATTACTAATTTTTTTACAGGCAAGATTTATTTTTTTTTTGAGACATTTAAGAACAGGCCAAATTCTGTTTGCCCATATCTCCCTCTCCTCAAGATCTCCCAAACCTTCCCCCTCACCAGGTTTGTTGCAAATTGTCACTAAGTGTGAGGGGTGATGGAAGGCTGTGCGAGCCGGGGGTCCTGGGGCAGCCTGGCCTGGAGCAGGAGTGCAGGGCAGAGACACAGTCACCATCTGGAGCCACGGAACTCCCACCTGGTACTTGAAGATTTTGGAAATGGGCACCAAACAGAAGTGCTGCTGCCTGCACAGAAATGAAAATTAAATGTGTCTGGTGGATTGAGGAGGGCATCACTGGGCATCACTGGTTGTGGTCTGGGCTGTGGGCAGGGGAAATTACAGGACACGCCTGGCCTTCCCAGGGTGCTGCACAGCAAAGGCAGGCTGTGCCCACACAGTGATCTCATGCCGCTCTCAGGGTTGCTGTGCCCATCAGGAGCAAGGTTGGGGGACAGCAGGGCCACCAGCTGCTGGGAGGTAGCAGGGGTGCCCCGAGGTGCCCCAGGAGAACCACAATCAGCTGCTCCTCTCCCTGGTATCCAGCACTTTCCCAGCCAGCTGGGACAATTTCTACCTCCAGCAGAGGAGCAGGCGCTGAGTAGAACTGCGCTCCACCACTGCCCCCAGCCCAGAGCTGCTCCCCACCATTCCCAGTGCCATTCCATCCCTTTTCCCTCACCACCATACACCCTGCAGCTGCTCCTCTTGCAACAGGAGCTGCTCTGGAAAGAACAAAGGGAAGAGATGTCTCACAGCTTCAGAGGGATCATTGCACCTGAGTTTCAGAGCTGCTTAGCTGCCCAGAGCCACAGCTGGTGCCCTGAGCCGTGGGACTTGGCCTGGGGGCACCTGCAGTGTGTGATGTGAAGGCACATGTGCTCTTGCTCAGCTGCACCAGTCCCCACGTCTCAGTCAATTCCTCCCCTCAGAGGGGGCAGGAGGACCAGGAGAGTCAGCTGAGGACATTTGGGCTCACAGCTTCACTTCCGAATGCAACAGAGGAGGGAAACGTTTAATGAGAGCAATTGCTTTCATAGCCCGGCCCCAGCAGACACCCAAGCATCCTGTGTCAGGCTGATTAGCTCCAGATCCACACACGCTGGGTGTGTGGGGATGGCTTCCTCCCACTCCCCGCTCCCGCAGCCGCCCAGCCCCGGGGCTGCCCCCTGCCAGCCTTCCACCCCACATTCCCAAAAGCATTCAGGCTCCACTCGCAGGGAGCAGCTGCGGTTCCCCGCATCTGGATCCTCTTTGTAGATCCAGCTCCCAAGCATCTTGCTGCTCACCCAGAGGCTGAATGGAAACATTTGGGTCCTTTCTCTTTGCTTGCCTTTTCCTCTTTGTGGCCACAAAACCCTCTCTGTGCCTTGTACTATAGCATCAGGACTCACCCTGGGCTTCTCTACCCTATGGGGCATCAGGCAAAGACCATTGCAGATCCTAAACTGGACCCCACAACAGGATCAGCCGAGGCTTAGGGATGGATATCGAGTCCCCTGGATGATGCAGTTTGCTTCCACAAGCCTTTTACAAGAGCTGAACAACTTGAAGAGTCAGAAAGCATGAAGGATTATAGCAAAAAGTCCATAAATCAAGTAAAAAGACATGGACATAAAGCTGGGAAGACATTTGCCTTTTATTGTCTCTTTAGACAGGCTTAGCATTTAAAGGCTTTTATCTCCTTCATGTGACTTTTCAGTTGGGCTCCAAGCCAATAGGTACGTCTTGTCCTTATTCTGCATTAAATTACACCACGGGGACAGGAGCCCGGGGAGCAGATTGCCTGGATGATGCATCCAGTGCATCCATGCCTGCTGCCAGAAAGACTCATCTTGCCTGGGCTCTCCTCCCAGTGGCTGTGGCAGCTCTCCTGCCCTGACAGTCTTAGCCTGTTGTCCAGCCTCAGCTGGTGGGAGGAACTGTTCTATCCACAACTTAGGTGATGCTTTGGAACCAGCCAAAGGGACTGCAGCCTGTCTGGAATTAGTCTGGATTAGATCCATGCCCACTAAATGCCTGGATTGTAGTGCTCAGATTATGGAGAGAAGTCCCAAAATCTCAAGGGTTTGTGCAAACAGTTGGGGAAATCCCAGCTGATGGGCTGGGAGCCCCAAATACCTCCAGGACTCCTAACCACGGTATGGTCTGGACAGAGCAAGCTGCCAGGGTGAAGGAGTGGACTTCTTGCAGGAGAATCCCAGGAAAAAGACTGCCTTGGCCAAAACACCCCCACCAGCCAAGAGGCAGGAGCTTGTGGTGAGCCTGCAGCAGAGGGGAGGGCTGTGATGGAGCGGGAGCAGTCTGGCAAGCAGACCCCTCAGCAGGGTGACTGGCCTGGCTGCGGTGACCCACAGCTTCAGGACAGGCTGTTCGTGCTCCAGAGCTGGGTTTGCTTAATAACAGGCTTTGAATTGAATGTGCTTTTAGCATGGTTCCCTGCTGACACCAAACACTGGCTGTGTGATGAAAGACCTCTGCTCCCCCAGGCCAGCACCCCAGGACTTCCTTCTCCAGACCTTCCTCTGGAAAAGTCACTGTCTCCCACAGAAGTTGCTGGGGACTATCAGGGCACAGGAAGAGTGAAGGTGGCCATTGGACCCCCATCTCACCCATCCCTGCAAGAGCTCTCCCAAAACAGGGTCATGGTCCCCAGAGGATCCCAGCACTATGGATGTGGTCACGAGTGGGGTGTGTAGCCAGGAGTCACCGTGCCAGGAGTCAGGCTGTGGGTGCTTGGTGGGCTGTGTTCCAGCAGATGCCTTCTGCTGCATCCCCTGTGGCCAGGCAGCTGGGGGATGGACAGGAACCTCTGCATCTGCTGGCAGCTGCTCCCCCAGGAGACACACGTGCCTGCCACCCTCTGCTCCCCCAGCTCTCCATCACCTGGGTCTCTCCCATCACACCTGAGAACCCTGAGAATGGGCTCTTGGTGGACCAAGCCTCCTTCCTCTGCAGAACTCACATCTCCCAAGGGCCAAGGGGTCAAAAGCACAGAGGCCAGCACTTGAAAGTAACTGGGCACTCTGGTTTTCCCCCACCATGGGTTTGCAACCTCTGCTGAAATCCAAAGGTTGTTGAGACTGCAAGAACTCAGATGCCCAAGCAGGATTTTTTCTTCCCAAATGTTGTCTTGTGCTTGTAGCAGCAGGTTGCACGTGGGCAGGGGTATAGGGACTGAGGCATGGCTATGGGTAGTAGGTCAGGAGGGAAACTCCCAGCGACTCCCAGCTGAGCTCCCAGTGTCCCCAGAGCAAGGACTACAACATCAAATGGAAGAACAAGCCTCAACACCCTGTTCAAACCAAACATCTGGCTGGACATCAGCTGGAAGGACAGCCCTGGGCTGGCAAGGAGATGCTGCGCTGGGGGCACAGAGAGGAGCACAGGGAAAGGACATGGCATGCAAATGGTTAAAGGTGTCCTTCCCACCCAGCCTATGCTGTGTGCCAATACTCCCAGCCATGTGTTTGAAATCCTTTCTGCTATCTCCTGAAAATATTTACAGTACATGCAGATAAATTAGCTGTAGCGCTTATTACGTCTCCCTGGAAATATATACAGCAGTTAAAGATGTTTAAAAAAAACAGTCGAAAGCCGTCTCTTTACTATATCTGGAAGATATTTCACAGTGCAGGGAATTTACAGGGCTGGGTGGTGGGGAAAGCGCATTTATTTTCACTCGAGTAGAGAAAGTTAAAGGACCCTTCACTTGAGTTTATTTTGATCTCTGCTTGTGAGACAAGGAGCAAGGTTGGCTCGGGAGCGAGTCAGAGCAGCAGGGCGGGGGCGCAGGGCAGGTTGGGGCAGAGTGGGGATGGAGACCAGGAGCCTGGTGGCACCACGAACTTCCTGATGCACGTGGATACGGACCAGCTGCTGCAGGGCATGCTGCCTGCCAGAGCTCCAGCTATTCCTCCAGAGAAAGCAGGTGACACGGAGGCTGGGGACACCAGTGCCAGGTACCCATGGAGGTTCAGAGGACAGGACACCTCTGGTAATCCAGGCTGCCTGGCCCAGGGTGGACAACTCCCCTCTGACCAGGGGGACCTCAGCCACTCTCACTCCTCACAGACCTTCTACCACAAAAGTCATGCCTGTACCCTTGCCCCAAACAGATGCTTCTGAGGGCACCGAAATTGTCCATAGCCCCCACGGTGCCATCACAGAGCAACGTCCTCCCTGCACACATCTCCTCTGCTAAACCAGCCTGAGAAGCCGCTCCCATCCCCAGCGCCAGCCCAAGTCAAGCAGCTCTGCCAGGACAAGGTGATGGGACATCATCACACCCACGGGTTGCTTTGTGAGTTTTTTGTCTGAAGGAGGAAAGTGATAACTGGAATCATCTCCATGCACAACTTTCTTAACAATTTCCAGGTGAAAAACAAGGTGGTCTTTAAACCCGCAGCAGAGGCACAAGTGGTCACACTCATCCCATCTTCACACCTCAAGGCTGACCCTCCCCAGATGTCCTTTCCAGAAACTCACAGATCTTCACACTGGAGTGAAAGAGCTATGGTAAAACATTCCTCTGTCAGCTCCTGTAGTTGATATTGTCATGTCCAGTGAAGGTTCATTGATGCAATCCTTTTCCTCCTGTCTTTTCTGGCTTCTCCCTTGGCTGAAGTTTCTCATGGTGAAGACACCTGCCAGCTCGGAGCCAAAGACCAAGGTCCTCAAATGCACTGGTTGACTCACAGTCACTGACCCAACACGAGATGACAATGTCTTCTGGGCCACTGGCACTGAGATCTGGAATCAAGCTGCTGTCCCTGACGTAAAAGTCTTTGAGAAGCCATTTGCTAATTCCCCTGAGTCACCCGCTCCCTCTGGCTGTTTTGAAATTCATATCTAATGAGTGGTTTTGGTGAAGGAATTCTGCAAAGATGCAAACAATTCCTTTGCCAAAATAAATGGAGCCAGAACTGGGCTTATAAACATATAAATCATTTCTAGTTTTTAGCTTGCAAACAATATACTTGTTTCTTGGTGCAATTTTGGGGAGAGCAGGAGGAGCAGGGTGGGGGGAAAGCCAACTGAAGTTCCCCCCCAAAGGCAGCCCAGGCCTTCCTCAGGGCATAGCATGGGGCACCAGCCACCTTCCAAAAAGCCTCCAGGAGAAAGGAGCTCCAGAAAGTCTTCCAGAAAGTCTCCAGGAGGGAGGAAAATTGGGCTTTCAACCAGCTTTTTTGGTTATTTGCTCTTCAAACAATCATCTGCAGCAAATTAACTTAACCAATTCTTAATTTGCTCTCCAAGTGAGGGCTGACATGTCCTGGTCCAGGCAGGGAGGAGAAACATCCTTGGGGCTGCAGAACATTGCACAGGGGACAGTGTGATCACACTGCACAGGGCTGGCTAAACGTGCCTGCTCTTCTCTGCCTCACAGAGGATTGCTACAGGACAGGAGAAAAATGGTGTAAATCACTGAAAACAGTCAGGCAGAGCACGGCCCTGTATGGCGTGCAGTAGATGGAGCAAACTGGGCTGCAGCTCCCTCTGCCATGCCTCTGACCCCCATGACACTGGTGGGGACACAGGAGACCCTTGGCTTTGGCACCCTATTGCCCAGAAGCTGGGTGGTGGCAAACCTATGCCCTGTGACGGGAGCTGCTCCTATGGAAGAGGTTTGCACCGAGCTCATGCTAACCACATTTTTTCCCAAATAAAGTGTTCTAGCGTGGTCAAATTTGAGCATATTCCAGGAACACAAGATGAAGCTCAGCCTCTCTTCCCTCTCTACTTGCCAAATTGCTTCAAAGACAGAATTTTTAAATGAGAACAAATCCTTTATTTTTTCCCTTTTCCCCATTCTTGGAAAGAGCCATGGTCTCCAGCTGAAATTTCCCCCAAAAATTTAACTGGAGGCTGCAATCCACCCAGCACAAAATTGCCACCCACCCTGGGATGGTCTGGCAAAGCTGGCAGCAGCTGCAGGCAGGGTTTCTCAGCAGGAAGCACTGAACATCCCTAAGAGTCAGGGGCATCTCCACTCCCCACCCTGAGCACATGGAGTCCGTCTGCGGCACGCTCGGAGTGCAGTCACTTTATTTACAGGACACCGAGGATGTGCCTCGCTCTTCCAGGGGCTCTTTCCCCTGTGTTTTTCCCAGGCCTGCGGAAGCCAGGCAGATATCCAAAGCCGTTCCTCACTTTCACAGCAGATAAGCTAATTGTCGGATGTGCCCTTTGAGATAAGCAGAGCCAGGGTTTATGAGGGAACATGTGTTCTTGGGAAAGCTGTCACCCAGCTGCAGTGCAGGTGATAACCCAAGGTCGGGCAGGCTCTCTCCTCAGGGAATCAGGGTGTTCCTCAGCCAAGGGGACTCAGGGGAAGTTGCCTTGGGCCACAGTGTTGTGGTTTTTGAGGGCTCCTCTCCTGCTTCCCTACTTCATTGTTGTTGAGCAGGGAAACTCTGCAGTGCAGAGCACTACCAAGTCCTTGTAGAGAGAGATACTGCTCTTCAGATGCTTTGCAATTCAGCCAAAAGTTTAATGTTATTGAAAACCACAAAAAAAAAATCACAGTGAGGTTGGGCCAGGCTGTTGGTGATGGGGAGCATTCCCTGGCAGGACTGGTGAGTACTGAATCCCTGCCAGAAGCATGAATGGAAGCAGGAGGGTATCTCCCCCCAGTCCCTGAATACCCATGTGGCTCCATCACTGTGGCACTGGCGTGGCCACTGGTCAGCACTGAGGCAAGCCAAGGCACAGAAACCGAGTCTCAGTCCAGAAAGAGCTGAGCAAGAGGAAGCTGTGGGTACCCTGCAGACTGCAGGCTCCTCTTCTCTAGCCAAAAACCTCCAGAGGGGGCCTGCCACCCACACAGCCTTCAGACCAGGTCTGGGGCCAGATTTCCCAAGTTTCACAGAAATGTGGAGAGCAGGGACCCCTTAGAGGCCCTTTCACCTGTCCCAGCCTGCCCTGACTGCCGCCAGCCTGTCTGGGAGCAGCCAGGTCCTCAGCTCTCAGAGGGGGATGGCAGAAGCTGCCGTGGCACAGCAAGGGTCACCCCCATGTGAGCCATGTGCCAGCAATGCTGTGCTGGAAGCTGTGCTGCCCAAGCGACTTCCACCAAAATCTCTCCCACACAGTCTTCCGTGTCATGTGGAGAGAGCTGCCATGCTCCTCCGGGGCCACCGTCACGTGCCAGGTGTGAAAGGCACACGGGAGTTGTGAGCCAGCATGTCCCCAGGGCCACAGGGTGCTTGGAGGGTGTGTGGGAGAAGGCTGCGGGAGGAGACCTGCTTCTCTGCCCCTCAGAGAGACTGACCCACTGCCTGGCCCTGCCTGCCCAGACACCAGCCCTGCTGCCCTGACCAGGATCTCCCAGCCTGACTGTGGCTGGGAATGATCCCCCCAGCATGGCTCCCAGCACTGGGGATGTTCTGTCCCATCTGGCTCCCAGCGCTGGGATGGTCCATCCAGACCAGCTCCCGGCACTGAGGATGCTCAGTTCAGCTCAGATCACTGTGGATGCTCACTCTGGCTTCCAGCACTGGAGATGCTCCATCCCGGCCAGTTCCCAGCACTAGGAATGCTCCATCTGGTCCAGTTCACAGCACTGGGGATTCTCCATGCAGCCCAGCTCCCAGAGCCACCACCCACAGCTGCACCTGCAGGACCTGACAGCAAAGGCCCCACACCTTGTGATCCCGCCGTGCCCCTCCCCGGAGCTGCGGCCAGGCCATGCCCCCCCCGCGGGTGAGCCACCCTCGCTCCACTGTCCCTTCCTCCCTGCCTTGAGCAGCCATCACTCACCAGGCTTTGATTACGGCCACAAAGGAGCCTTGGAGGAGCCACGGGAAGCTGGAGGGAGGCAGGCAGATGATGAAAGAGCTGTCAAATGGGATTAAACAGTAACCGTCTCCTACACTGCTGGGCAGCAGGAAGGGGGACAGATTGTACCGGATTGTAATGCAGGAGCCCTCCCGCTGCCCGAGCCTGCCAGCACCGGCCCCCATGGGCTGCAGCTGCCGTGCCGGCCAGCGGGACAGCGGGACGGCAGGACAGAGGGGCAGAGGGACAGCGGGACAGAGGGGCAGAGGGACAGAGGGACGGAGGGACAGGGGTCGGAGGGACAGAGGGACACAGGGACAGTGGGACAGAGGGACAGAGGGACACAGGGACAGAGGGGCAGAGGGACAGAGGGACGGAGGGACAGAGGGACGGAGGGACAGGGGGACAGAGGGACAGAGGGACACAGGGACACAGGGACAGTGGGACAGAGGGACACAGGGACAGAGGGACAGAGGGGCAGAGGGACAGAGGGGCAGAGGGGCAGAGGGACAGAGGGACACAGGGACAACGGGACAGAGGGGCACAGGGACAGAGGGACAGCGGGACAGAGGGGCAGAGGGACAGAGGGACAGAGGGACAGAGGGGCAGAGGGGCAGGGGGACAGAGGGACAGAGGGACACAAGGGACAGAGGGGCAGAGGGACACAGGGACACAGGGACAGAGGAACACAAAGGACAGAGGGGCAGAGGGACAGCAGGGCAGAGGGACAGAGGGACACAGGGACAGAGGGGCAGAGGGACAGCAGGGCAGAGGGACAGAGGGACACAGAGACAGAGGGGCAGAGGGACAGAGGGGCAGAGGGGCAGGCAGCCCTGGCGGGCGGTGGCGCTGGGCAATGCCCGGCAGAGAGCACCCACATCCACAGTGACACCCCTCAGGTCTGGCTGAGACCCCCACTCCGTTGTTCTCTCGTGAGCTAAGGAAGCCACACGGAGTTCCCAGACACAGAGAGCCCCCGGGGCTTTGGATGGAGGCTCTGCCCACCCCCAAGCTGCAGCTGGTGGTGTCCTCCATCCCCACCAGCACCTGTTGCTGCCAGCATGGCCCTGGTCTCTCCTACCAGCCAGGTCCCAGGGGGCAGATGGTCTGGCAGGTGACACCTCACTTGAAGTGTGCTTCTTATCAGCCCTTGGATAGAAACTCCCTTTTTCCTTGCCTCGCCTTCAGGCAGAGGATCCCAGAGGTGGGGAAGGGGTAGGCAGATGTTTTCTCCCAGTAGAGTGACACACCAGAGCTGTCCAGGGAATTTCTGCAGCTCCCCAGTGCTGGGTGATGCTCATCCCAGCCTGCAGAGCCCCGGGGGCAGGATGGACACGGGATTCTGCCCATCCACACATCCTCCTGCCAAGCCCCAGCAGCACAGCAAGGAGCTCAGGAGGTTCCACAAACTCTGCAGCTGTCCCATGCATGGACATCTTCTGGCTTTCCCAGGGGTGCATGGCATCAGGACCTCAGCACTTAGTTGATGAAACACCAGGGTGCTGGCAGGTCTCCTGGAATGCTGAGCCACACTGCTGGCCATGTCCTGGTGCTCCCACCCCTCCATTCTCTGTTGCTGCTCTGGTTCTACCTTTACCCCAGGACTGAGTGGCATGTGTGGGTTTGAGGTGCTGGAACCCCAGTGGGGATGCTGTTGTCCAAGGTCCCCAAAAAGCCACTCATTCTGGATCTAAAGACCAGTGTTGCTGGGCTGTCCAGGCATGGGAACAGGTCAGGGGTCCAGCAAACTCATTCCCACCAAAACTGGGTCTGCCCTGGCCTGGACAAGTATCTCCTTCTTCCTTCTGCATCTCCCAAATTTTGGGTGCTCCAGCACCACCAGGGCTGCTTTTCACCCCCAGTGGGTGATACAGGAGGGTAGACCTTTCCCTCCTGTGCATGGAGCCCACTCTGGATGTGCTGGGGTGGGCACTGCAAGCTTGTCTCCCCACAGGCAAGGGACAGGCAGGGAGCCCGATCCTTGTCCTTCCAAGCCCCCAGGCAGCAAAGCCCTTGGGATCCCCCATCACCCCACTGCCTCCCCCCCCCAGCCCCGTGTGGGAGCCCCAGCTGGGAGCTCTCAGGCAGACCCCTTCCACCCCCCTCGAGCACCAAGTCCTCACCACCCACTCTGACAGCAGCAGCCCCAGTTTCTCACAGCACCCTCTTTTCTGAGCCATTCGTCATGGCCCCCAGCACAAAAGCCAAGGAGAGAAAGAGACAAGGAGTAGGAAAAGGAAGGAAGATTTAAAAAAAAAAAAAATAAAGAAAGGGAGCAAGAAGGAAATAAAGAGGGAGGACAAGGCGTGAAAAGAGCCAGGTCTGTCGCCGAGAGGGGAGGAGGGGAAATTATGAAATAAATGAAGCACCTCAGCAGTTCGGGGACACTGGAAGACAGCCCGACCGCGGCTGAATTTTAAATGCCTGCCACACAATCGGTCCCATTTTGCGAAGAGAGGAAACTGTGTCCAAATACCCTCATGTTTATTCATGAGGAGCCTCGCTGGCCCCTCCCACCCTATTGTCTGGGGGTATTTATTTGGGGGCATCTGTCTGGCCCGATGAATGGCAGAGGGGTAATAAATGGGCTGGTGGGGCCGGGGAGGGGAACAGGCGCAGCCGAGCCGGGCGGTGGGCTGCCCTGCCTCCCAACCCCCTTCCCACTCCTCCTCTCAGCCCCCTGCCACCTGGGGGGCGTTCTGCCCCCCGCACTGTCCCCAGCCCCCAGGGACAGCAGGCAGGGCTGCCCAAAGACCCGGGGCTGCCCGGGGCTGGCAGGCTGGACGGGCAGTCGGGTGTGCTGGAGCTGTGGACTGCTGCAGGCCAGGGCAGTGGTGGGTGGCCATCCCCAGGGTGCCAGCAGCAAGGCCAGACAGGACACAGGGCACGGTGTGCCACTGGGAGTGGCTGTGCAGGATGGGCTTGCAGGGGACTTGCCTTGCCTGGCCGGGGACAGTGACAGGCAGTGCCATGGGCAGTGACAAAGGGCAGGCAGCCCCCAGGGACAGGCAGGAGTGGCTTGTGGAAAGGAGGTTCTGATTCATCCACACAGAAGGGCTCATCGGGGACAGTGAGGAGACCTGAATCCCGTGTCTGCAGGGCCAGCCACCCTCTCCCACCTCTCCTGCTGGCAAGGAGCAGCTTCCTCTGGTGGAAACACCTCATCTTCCCATGGTGGGACATGTTCTTCATGGGGAGCAAGGAGCTGCTCATCTTCCAAACTCACTTTGGTCATGTCAAGGGGCTCAGGCACTTTGAAGCCTGGAACCAGGACACTGGGATGTCCTGGGGATGTGGGGGCCCACATGCTGCCAGCCTGGCTCCCTGGGAAGCACATCACAGCAGAGGAACCCAGCAGCACTCCTGCAAGTGGGGCTGGTGTGGTGTGGGGGCAGGGTGGCTGAGCTAGTGCAGGCAGCTTGGCTTTACCCATCCCCTTGTGCTGAGGGAGCTGTGTCCATCCTAACCCGCAGCCATGGAGGACACAGGAGTGACACTCATTTGGAAAGTCATTACAAGATCACCCCTTTGGAAGCTGGAGCTCATCAAATTCAACCTTGAAATAGAAGCTACAGCCTGGCAGCTGCCGAGATGGCAAGAAAAGGAGGGGCTCTTGATGGCATAAGAGACAGTGCAGACAGTGCATGCTATCACCCAGATGCTGGCAGAGGTGACGTGATGCCAGGAGCAGACCAGGGCTGCTCAATAGCCACCTTCACGTCAGCAGCAAGAGCCCACATAGATCCTCCTGCCCAGGCACCAGGCAGCTGGGGATGGTTGGGAGATAGGCGGGCAGGGATCATCAGCCTGGCCAGCAGCTCAGGGAGCAGATGGTGCCATGGCAGGGGAGCACAAACCCCTCCCCACGTGGGCCAGGAGCCAGGGTCATGGTGCGGCTCCCCACCAGCACCCACAGGCTCTGTTGGGACAGGGCGGCAGCCAGGGAACAGGCTCCCACACCCACCATGCCACTCAAAACACAGGTGCCCTCAGTCCTGCCAGCACTGTGTGGGCACACCCCAAGCGCTGGGTGGGAGGAGGGCACTGGAGCCGTGTCTGCCACCATCCTCAGCGCTGGTACAAGCTAGCTCAGCAGTTTGCTTGCAAGCTGTATCTGGGGAAGTATTTTTGGAAGGGCATTAAATCATTGGCATAGGAGTCACCCCGCAGCCATGTAAGCCCAGGCACAGCTGCCAGCTGCACTTCCCTGATCTCTCCCATTCTCAAACCTTGGCAGAAAGCTCCCCTGCAGTCGCAGCTGGTAGTCACCAGATCACTTTGGATCCTGCCTCCCCTCCTCCCCACATCCTCGCCCCTGTGCCAGCTTGTATCCCACTTGAGACAAAGCCTCCAGCAAGTTTTGGGGCTATGCAGGCTCCACGCAGGTGCCTCTGGCATAAGTCCCCCTGGGACAGTCACACCAGGGAGCAGATGTCCATGAGGCTGGGTGAGGGATGTGCCCCCGCCTCTTGGGATGGCACTAGAGACAGACCAGCCAGATGCTGCTGAGGATCCTACTTCCACTAATGTGATTAAACATTTGTAACCATCATTCCCATGACTCTGCTCCTAGATCTTCACCTCCTGGTTGGGGTGACACTACACAGCCTGAGAGGAAAGGCAGGAGAAGCTGGAGGGAAAATAAATGTGTGGGAAGATCAGTTCGTGCTTCAGCCCAGCAAAATCAAACACCTTTTGAACCAAAGTGGGAATAGGGAAGTGATGTGATGAGCTGGAAGCCTCCAAAATCCCATCTCCTCTCCACTCAGGTGCCACAGAAGAAAAGATGGGGAAAATTACCGTGGGTGAGAGAAGATGGTGACCAAACAGGCTCCTCACCAACTCGCCTGCCAGCCAGCCCACATTCCTATGCCTCTGGCAGTGTTTTCCAAGCACTCTATGTTTTGGAGACCTCACTCCCTACTAATGAGATGCTTCCTAGGTTGTAATTCGGACAAGTTGGCTTTGGTTGCGAGAAACTAGAAGGAAAATCCTCCCAGCCTTTCAGGCTTCTGTAATTGGATGCAAATTGCTTGGTAAATATCTGCAGCCAAAAACCCCTGCGGCCAAGGAGCAAGGAGGGAATGCTGAGCTCCAGAGGAGATGGATGGCTTCTACCACAGGGTGAGCTTTCTGGCACGCATGCTTAGCTCTTCATGACAAAGGGAGAAAGCTGGGGGGCACATCCCCAGCCAGCACGGGCTTTGCCTCACGGAGGTGCTGACAGGTTGGACAGCACATGTGCAGGAGGCTGTGATCCTCCCACCTCCTGTGGCTGCCAGCCCTGCACCCTGCAGGGCCTGCAGGATGATGCAGGCACTGACCCAGCTGGAGGGACACTCCTCGGGCTGGAGGCAGGGAGAGCAGGAGGGAAGAGACATGGGAACAGAGTGTCACACAGGCACTGCCTTGTCTATCATGTGCTGTTTGGGCAGTGGGGGTGTCTCCTGAACCGTAGAGCCACTTGAGTTAGAGGAGGCCCAGCCGGACTTGAGGCACAGCCTGGCCCAGGGCCACAACAGCTGCCAGCAGCCCCTCACAGAGCACCTCACTGCAAGTGATGGGTTCATCTCTGATGCTGCATCCAAGCCTCAGGGATGCCCTGTCCTCCTTCCATGGCCATGGGATGCAGGATAGTGTCCAGGCTGGGCTCCACATGCCCTTGAGGAGAGAGAATAGCCACGAGCAGTATTGGTCCCCACTGTTGCCCACCACTGATGGGGAAGCCCATCCTGTTCTGCACTGATCTAGCCATTCCTTGGCCACTCACCCATCTGCCATCACTCAGCATATGCTGACGGTGGAAGAAGCAACTTGGACAGCCCAGCATGATGCACAGATACTGTGCAAATTCTGCACACGTGGAGAGCTGTGAGCTCCTCCCCGTCCAGACACCGACACATGCGGTAAGATCCTCGGCTACACAAACTTGCTTCTGGGGAAATATTTAATCAGGCAGGGGAAACAGCCCCAGATGCCCAAACTCACTAACAGACTGATGCAAACATTGAGCGAGACACCCAGAGCCCACAACGTGTGCATACACACAGCCGGACACATCCGTACACAATACCTCATTAAACATGGGCAGTGTACAGCCCCAGATTAGGACTGGCTGGGCTGTGGGCACCCAGCCAGCCTGGGACAAGGGTTCAACTTCAGCTTTGACAAGTCCTGAAGTCTCACAAGCTGTTCTCATGGGATTCCAACAGCCTGGGCACAGAGGGGCAGCCCCAGACTGGAGCAGGGGGCAGAAATGCTCATGCAGTCCTGGAAGCAGATTCTGATCCCTGAGCCTGTGGTGAGTGTCCCTGGAGATGCCCCATCCCTGGCAGTGCTCGAGGTCAGGTCGGACAGAAAGATTTCAAGGAGCACGGACCAGATGTTCTTTAAAGAAGTGGGCAAAAGCACTCTCCGATGCTATGACCTAGAGATGGACTTCGGTGCAGTGTGGGTCCCGCTCGTGGGACCGTGGTGGGAGCAGACATCGGGACGGGGGACGCGCATCCTTCCCGGGCCGGGACCCCGCGGCTGCGGCAGCAGGTCCCCGCGACCCCCGTCCCAGGGCCTTTGCTGCCACCTCTCCGCGCTGCCTGGAAGGACAGCCCGGCCCCGGGGGATGCACGGCCAGGTCCCGACCCCGGCCCCGACCCCCGAGGGATGCCCTGGCCCCGGGGGTCACAACCCTTCCGTTCCCAAAAGTCGCTCCTTGCCCTCACACCCTGACCCTTCCGTGTCAGCAAGGTCAGCCCTCGTGGGCTCCAGCACGGAGGAACTCCGAGGAACCTGTGAGGTGCCTCCCCTGCTCCCTGTCCCCACCCACCCCACACCAGCCCCAGTGCCCCTTGTGTCCCACATCAGCCCCACTCCCAATCCCCTCATGCCCCACCTGCCCCACACCAGATGCAGCCCCACACCCATGCCCCTCATGCCCCACCTGCCCCATGCCAGCCATGCTCCTTCTGCACTCCCAGCCCTGCTTTGGCAATATGCCCAAGACCCCCATGCCTGGCCCACCTTCCCAGTGCAATGAAGTGTCCCACCTTAAACTGGGGGAATTCCTGTGCTGCTCTGGGCCCAGTGCCTCGGGCAGGTTGTCCCGGCTGTGCTGCACTTCCCACCTCCGGGGGCTGGTGGGTGTGCAATGAGGTCCTAGAGAGGACAGGGCACGAGAGGTGATGAACAAGTGATGAACCACAGGGGTGTAGGGGCCCCAAGCAGCCTCTGCCCACAGTGCAGCTCCCCACACTCCCTCATGAAACACCATGGCTACCCAGCCAGCAGCTGGTAGGATGGGACTGGGACAGGCCACGAGGTGTTTTTTGGGGATCTGGAGGCCAACAGGCCTAGCAGGACATTGAAACACAGGAGCTGGGCCCCCTCCATGACCATTTCCATTGGAACAGGCAGTGGATTTAAGCAAGTGATCCCGAGAGGTACCACAGGCACAGAGCAGTGCTTCCTTCTCAGCATCACTCTGAGCACAACCATCAGCTTTAAGCAATGTCTTTCCTGCCAAATGCCAGATAGCCTTCAAACCCCATATGGGCATCCTGGAGAGAAAGAAGGCCATAATGTCACCAAAACCAAACCCCCAGAGCCAGACCTGGGAAAGAGAAATGCTTCACATCTTCATTGTTTCACCAAGTCCTCAGCAGTACACAGCAACAGGGAAACACAATTATTGAGACAAATGCAGCTGCCTCCCATATGAAAGAAACAGAACTGGTCCAAGCCGGGGAGCCTGGGAGGAGGGAATGAGAAAATTTTCATTAAAACTTTTCTTTTTAGTGACAGCAGGGCTGAATGTACATTGCGCTCACACACACAAACACACCAAACAAACAAAAGCTCTGACACACACTGAGGTCCTCCAGTGATGCCTTGAATCAGTTTGGGTGGTGGGGTGGGGAGAGCCTCCCTGCAATGCCACCACCTCCATGGATGCCCCTCTCCTACACTGACAAAAGGCAGCCTCACACATGCCTGGAGAAGCGAGTCCCAGAACCCATTTGCTGTTCTTTCCATTGTTTTGCTTTAATGAGTTGCTAGCAAGGGATGACCTTTCCCTCTCCTTCCTCAACAAAGAAATGAATGCCATTCTCAAAATCACGGGGGAAAAGAAAACATGTCAGGAAGCACGATGGCCACAGAGATACTAAACATGCTGCTGACAAAGACCAAGAGAACCACAGTGAGCTGGCACAGCTGAAGAGCCATGGGGGCCAGGAGGCATCAGGAGGACTGCAAGAGCAGGGGATGCTCCTGCAAGCGTGGGGCTGCAGGTGCAAAGCACTCTGGCGGCTTGCCCTCTCACTGAGACACACAAAGCAGGTTCCCAAGAGCTCCTCTGGGGTGGGACTCCATCTGCCAGCCAGCAAGAAGACTCACGTTCACCCTGAAGAGCTGGCACCCCAGAAAGCAACAAGACCTGCTCATACCCACACACCAGAGCTGATGGGGTCCAGATTCACAGAGACCCCTCAGGCCCCTGTTCCCCACCACCCCAACACCTCTTTTGGGTACAACAGCAGGGCTTGGACCTTATTGACCCTGCCCAGTTGGGCTTTACCAGGTCCCTGTATATCCCTTTGCCAGGGATAAGAAAAAAATCATTAAACACTGAGGTCAGCACAGCCCTAAATGTGCCCTTCAACCTGGATTTATCCTGCCTGAGTCCTCACAGACCTCCAGAGATGCCTTTTTCACTTCAGGGACAATGCTGCTCTGCCCTTTGGCACAGCGTGCACCACTACTCAGCTCTGGGACAACAGTCCTGAGGTCCTGATTTCTGCTGACCTTGTGAGACCGAAACAGGCCTGTGACCCTCACCCACCTTCAGTTAGGCAGGGACATCCAGGGACATCCCTTCAGTGAGCTGTGAAAAGTGAGGAACGGCTTTGGATATCTGCCTGGCTTCCACAGGCTTAGGAAAAAAACAGGGGGAAGAGCCCTAGAAGAGCGAGGCACATCCTCAGTGTCCTAAAAATAAAGTGACTGTTCTCTGAGGTGTTGTCTTCATGGCTGAATTACCCTTGACTGACCAGGTGGCTGCTCCAGGGCCTCCAACAGAGAGGGACAGAGCAGCAATCAGACCTGGGAGCAGCTGGTCAATTTTCATTTGCCTCCCCCACCCTTTCCATGGCATCTCTAAGCTCTGAGCAATGCACTCCCCCATGACACCTAGCCCAGGAGGGCTCCCTCCACTACCACAGGCTTTAGAGATGGGGCAGGTTTTCCCTGGCACTTCCCATCTTTTCCGCCTGCTGCAAACCATGTTGTGTATTGGCAGCTCCACCCAAATCCCTGCCAACATCCAAACATCTGCAACTCCTTAGCATGCGGCATTCTCTTTATTCATTGGTGTTGCTGGAGTTAACCTCCCTGCTCCCCAGCTGTGGCCCCACATCCACCACCCAGCGTCTCTGCTGGCTGGGGTGGCTGCTCAGGGCTGGGGGTGTTACTCCCAGCCCCACACGAGTTAACCCTGCTGAGCTGTGGGCACACAGCATCAGCTGCTGCCCTCTCCTTAGATGGTCTTTTTATTTTGGAGGGCTGGTTTCCGCTGAATTTTGGAGCTCTTGCAGAATGTTTAAGCTGATGCTGCTTGGCATGGAGAAGCACAACCACCATCAGACCTGGTGGAAAGTATTGAAAGACTTTCTCCCCATCTTCTGTGCTACTGGTGGCAGCAGACAGCTCTTCCTCTCCCTCCCATCTTGCTGATGTCCACCCATCCATGGAGGCTGGACATCTCCTTGAAGACATACAGACACCAACCCTGACATACTCCCATGGAAACAGCTGTCCTTGGACCCCTGCACCAGGCTGTGCCACGCTGTGCCCATAGCTAACCTCCTACTCTCTCCTATCCCACCCTTTTCCTCCAGGAAGCATATCCTCCTTAAAAGCCCCTTTTGCCCTGTTTACACCTGTTCTGGCTCAGGGGAGGACAGAGATGTGCTGCAGGTCACCTGGGCTGCCCCCAGAGCATGGCCAGAGGCAGGGACCAGAGTCTGTCCTCCCCAGATGCACAGCAAGGGCATGGAGTTGGAAAAAATTATGTGGGAGGTTTTCCCTTGGAGGACACTCCTTCCCTGCTCAGTGTTTGGGGCTGGAAAGCTCTCGGAAAGTGAAAGGGGTTGACACTTCTTCTGGCAGCAGAGTTCAGTAAGGGTCAGAGCTAATCCAAGCAGAGCCGACGGGAGGGGAGGGAGGTGGCGGGGGAAGCCGAGCGTTGACACGCTGAGAGGTAAAAGCTGTGTCAGACACTCCCAGGAGGGAGGAAACAAATGTATAATCAAAACAAAACCGGCTGGGGCTCGTGTGGTTGATGGTGGGTCTCCGGGGGTCTCGAGCTTTCTGTTTGGCTGCTGCAGTCAGCATGGAGGGAGAGTGGGGCTGGGAGTGCTCCTGTCAGGGGCCACAGTCAATGCAACCAACTTGCAGCCAGCTGAGGATCTACCTGGCCTCAAAGCCATCACGATTCCCAATAGTCCTCAAATCAGCCCACAGGTACTCAAGGCTTGTTCTAGGTCCAATTTCCAAGGGATGGTTGGGTGGGAGCTCAGGCTGACAGACACCCTGGGAATCATGTTAGGACACAAAGACACTCCTGCTCCTTCATCCTGTGTTTGCACAAAGCTCCAGACACTGGAAACACAACCACCAAGCCGAGCTCTCCACCCCAGAAGGACAATTCAACAAAACCTGAGCTTTCACCTGGACAGCCATGCCATGCTGCTCCCATCACAACTGGAGACAGTGCTGGAGCAGCCCTGAGGGTCCTGGAGGCCCCTGGGCAACCACGTGGCTCTGTAAATCCAACATGTATTATCCAGGGCACCACACACATATGGAGAACCAGCATGGGTCTAGAGACCAGGGGACACCTTCGCCTGCCAGCGCATGATTGACTTGGTGTTGAGCCTCAGGCACTGGTCCAAGCCATGGGATGATACTAAGCAGTGTCTGATAATAAAATCAGCACCAGACAGCAGAGCCCATTTGTTTCAGATCAAGGGGATTACCAAGATTTTTACAGGTTTGCTAACAAACAGGGTATTTCTGTGGAGATATCCAGGGCAAATCCATCTTTTAGCCAGAAGTCCCAGCTCTGACATGGAGAGCTGTGAGCAGAGCATCTGTGTTTTTCAAGCATGCATTTTGTTAATCTTAACAGGGTCCAGGACTGGAAAACAGATCGAAATCACTAAAATGCAGGGGTTTCTAGTGGTTTTGAATGTTTTGGGAGCTGAGTTTTTTAACTTGGAGGATTGAAATTACTCATTTCCCAAAAAAGAGTGGAATGCATGGGCAAAGTGATGTCAGGGGCACACAGGTGAAGAAGGGCACTTGCATGTCCTGTTCCTCCAGCCTGGCAGGTTCTGCATCAGTTGGTGCTGGCATCAATGTTCCTCACAAAGCTCCCAGCCTTGACCCATCCATTACAGTGGTCCCCAGCCTTGAGGGAGGACTGGAAACCCCAGGAACTGAAACGCCCAAGACAGAATTCCCTTCAGCAGCACCTGTTCGTGGAAAATTAGTAATCTATATAGGCAAAAATCTGCACAAGCAATGAGGAAGCTTTTCTAATATCTTAAAGTTTTTGAGCCTTCAGACCATGCCAGTATCATATTTTCATGTTTTCTTCATGGTGGTGGCGGCAGCTAAAGCCTTCCTTTTCCTTGTCAAACACCCTCAACAAAGCAAAGTGGAAGCCCTCCAAGCACTCTGACTCCAGGGTTCCGGCCCTTAGGAGAAACATCTGGAACTTGGGAGGACAACCTGGCAGAGCTGCAGTGCAAAGTTGTGGCATCCAGGTCTCTGATGCATCAGCTGCAGGAGACATGGGATGCAGTAAACATTGCCTGAGTCATGCCACCATCCTTTAAACCACTCCCTCTCCCAGTATGCCCAATATGACTGAAAATCCAGGAGGAGATGAGCAGTGGTTTGGTACATTGCCTGGGAGCAGCCCGGAATGGCCTCAGATTGGTGAAGATTCACAACTGCAATTTCTCCACCAAAATTGTCCTGGTTTTGAGTCATTGCTGAGACTTTCACTGGGCTGCTTTCCCAGCCCAGCAAGCAGTGGGAGGTGACTCTGTTCCACAGGTGGAGAGTGAAAGCACCAGCAGTCCCAAGCCCAGCAGGAACCTTTGTCTGCCCAGCAGTAGGACATACTGGGACAATCGGGTGCTTCAGTGGAGCAGGGTCTGGCTGAGACCAAACACAGGAGCAGCCACTCCTCACGAGGGCTCTGAGATGGCGTACATGGACCTGAAACAGGGGGCACAATGAAGGGCTGCTTATACACCAACTTGCTGCCTTGCCAGGGCCTGACTCCCTTCCAAGGACACTTCCAGTAGAAAGAGTAGTCTCTCCCACTTGCCCCACAGACCACTGGTGTGGTGTGTGTGGTGTCCCTGCCTCCCCATGCCCAAATGGCCAGAAGCCCCTCCAGCACAGTCCTTGGGGAGACCACCAGCCAGCACAAGCCCATTCCCCTCTAACAGTCTGGCAGAGCTAAGACCCTCTGACTGCATGGCATTGGAGGGGTTAAGAAAACTGAACCTGCCACAAGAGATTTGAGCAGAAACTCCACTGGAGACCTTGAAATCCTGTTAATTGATGCCACACATGTGCTGCATTTAACCTTTGCCCTTTGCTGTAATAGTTTACACAAGTGGCACGAAGGCTGATGCGCAAGGGCGGTCTGCACGAGCCCCAGCCCGCAGTGATCACACCAGGCATCCTCTGAGCCAGGGTCCCCTTCTCAGTCCCAGGCTCTTCCATCCCAAAGGTACTAGTGAGCCCTCTGATGGGAATTTGGGCTCATGAGCCCTCGCTCAGGAATCAGCACTATTTGCAGGCATGTCCTAGGCAAAGAAGGAGTAATTATTCAATTATTTGCAATAAAACCCCTGCTGTGGTCTCTGGGGAAGTGCACCCCTGCCAGCTGCTGCCCAGGCAGGCGGCATCCCCATCCTGCTGGGTCTCACCCAGGGATGCAGAGGAGAGCTACTGCTGCTTGTGGTTAACACCAAGCGTGTGGGACACCATCTTCCCAGCCCTGCCAATGGGAGATTTGTTCTTTATCAGCCAGGAAAATACTGCTGAATCAAGACTGAAAAAAATGGTCAGAGTTATGGTCATTGCTGGCTCCTATTACAGCCAGGCAAAGGACAGAGCAAATGAGTCCTCATGACTTTATCCATCCTAAAGTCACCTGAATAGGTGAAACATTAAAATACAATTTTGTAACTTCTACTTAATAGGGGTCATGCTTCGTTCCAGCTTGTTTCTTCTACTATGCAGGCTTTGGGGCTGGACACAAGAAAGACACACTCTAACAGCAGGGCACCAGGAGGAACGAGGAGATGGTCTCCAGGGCAAGGTAGGAGAAACCAGGTATGCGTCACCATGGGGACTTGCAGAGTACCCTGTGATGATGCCCTTCATGCTGCTCCTCAGCCTCAGGAGCTGATACCTCACCCAGCATGGCAGTGCCCAGGTCACAAGTGGGCAGTGGGACACAATTCCCACCAGGCACATTGGCAAATATGTGGTGGATCCACAACATTCCCTAGGCTAGGTCTGTCAAGACACAGAACTCTTGAGTCTCCAGGGCCAAGAGCACCAGGAGCAGCACAACAGGCCCTCAGCCATGAATAGTGCTTACTGTGCCCCTATTGCAGTGCAGGCAGCTGTGAGCTGCTCTTGGACAACCCAGAGGTGGATTTACACACTCTGTTTTGTCATGGCTGCTGTCATTACCATCCTGTCTTCACCAAAGAGCCATGAGCAAGGTCTCAGTTGAAGAAAGAATTGACACTCTGTATATTCAAGTGCAATAGCAGCCCTCAGCACTGGGTGCTGTGGAGGTAAAAGTTTCTGGATGCAGGAACACTAGTATTATTATCCACACACATTCCTACTTCTACAGCTCACAGGAAAATCCCTTTTGATAGAGACACAGGGGCAAGGAGAAGCACCTCATGATGGAGATCTGACTGCCACAGTCACTCCAACCCATGTCTGCCTCTCATTCACAAACCACTCCATCAAAGACAACTCCCAAACGTTTTCCTTCAAGTTCATACCAAAAGGTGCAAACAAACGGTTGGTTCACATCTGTCCATTTTTCTTCCTCTTTGGAAGATTTAAATGAGATGTTAGAATTTGTTCCACTGGTTTTGCCTTTTCTCCACGGGGTGGACTGTCATGGAGAACCTTGATGCTGGTGCAAAGATGTACTTTAGGAGACACTCAACCCCTCTGGGTTCTTCCAACGAGCTGCAATCTTAAACCCAGTGACACAGAAGGTCCTGTTGTACTTCAGAATATCTGTGGCCAACCAAGTGTGTGTCAGTCAAAACACCTGGAGGAATAGGACTGTCGTGGGGGAAACAGTGGGCATGGCACACAGTGGGGTAGCCTGAGGGCTTCTCAGAAACACTTTGGGCCACAACTCTGACAAATCCAGGTCCCCAAGAGATCAGCACCAATAGGCTTTAATTAGGTTTCACCAGGTCCTGCTTGGGAGTATGCAACCCAAATTTTGGACAGCAGTGGTGCAGGAGACTGGGGGAGTCCCAGCAAACAGGAACCGCCTGCCAGTGTCGTCCCCAGGCAGGAAACCTGCAAGAGCAGCTGGCAGTGCTGCTTGCTTTTGGCATCAGAAGAGTGAGCCCAGGTGGAGAACTTCAGCCTGGGCTAATCGGCTGGGCCCTTGTTTTATCTCCAAACGTTCCTGACACAGCCATTAGAGCTGCCCGGCCAACATCCCAGGGACGATTCCCTTTGAACGGCCGCTTTGTCTGGTAACTTTATTTACACTTTTGATGCCAATGTTTATCCACTCTTTAAAAAGCTATTCAGAGCGTCTCCCAAATTAACTTCAGATGTGAGAGCAAAGGGAACATTCCCTACATCATATTTCATACACTTTTGTGTTATTTAATTCTTGGAAACTCTTTTTTTTAAATATAAAAATATTTTTTAAAAAATCTCCAAGGTTTTGGAGAGTATAACCTCTCCCTGTGTGGTCTGTAAAATCTGGCTGTAAAGCTCTTTCCTAAAGTTCACAAATGCCATTATAAATCGTCTCCTTATCTTGCTTATTGGGTTTCTGCTTTCACTGACACACATCCTGGATAAGGAACCGCTTCAAGTGCCTCCACCATCAATGGGCCCTGGCAAGAGCAGCTCTGTCTGGGGATGGCTGGCATGGATGTCCACAGGAGGTGGGGATGAGGTGGAGGGCAATGGAATAGGTGTGATGGCATGGGAGGGAAGAGGCATGTGGGGGGATCGGGTGAGTGGAATAGGATGGGGGTGATGGGATGAGAGAGGGTGGCATGGGACAGGGTAGGATGGGACAGGAAGAACAGAAAATGGGGTGGGATGGGGTAAGTAAAATGGAATGGGTGCGATGGCATGGGATGGAGGGGAAGATAGAATGGGAAGGTTGTAGGGTAGTAGGAAATAGGGTAAGTAGACTGGGATGGGTGGAATGGAGTATGATGGGATGGGATAAAGTTATGAGATGAGTCAAGATGAGATGGAGACTAAACCAGACCAGACAAGAGCATTTGCTTTTCCCTACTTCATGACAAACCTTCCCTCAGATTCCAATATTTTTCCTCTAGGTGTCTTAGAAGAATGAAGCTGACTTTCTGTAGAGAAAAAGAAGCCCAGAGCAGCCTGGTACTCACAGGGCTCACTGGAGACCCACAGCCAAGTCCCCGGAGTGTTGGAACAGGAAACCAGCTCTGCTCCTCACAGAAGCAGCTGCAGTAGCCCAGCAGACTTGAGGTCCATCCTCCAGACCCCTGGGAAGGGGCTGCACCATCAGCACCTGAAGCCAACCAAAGTGTCTGTGGGCACTTCTGCATTGATTGTCCCAGCAATGACCAGCTGAACTGGAAGGTATCACCTACACCCAGGGTTAACCTCTCCATTCCCAGCTGGCATCACCACTGGCTCCCTTGAAAAAAGCATCACTGTCAGCAGTCAGCTCTTGGGCTGTGGCTTTCCAGCTCCGAGGGAAGTTAAAAGGACTCTTCCCAGGAGGTCAATTTTCACAAAAAGCCAGCAGGTAGCTTGAGACAGCATCCAAAACCATCTATCAGAGCCCAAAATGCTGCTTGGATGCAGCAGCTGTCCCTTCCTCAGCAGCCCTGACCACAGCCCAGGATGTCCAGCAGAGGAAGCCAAGCAGCCAAAGGAGCTGCACCAGATCTGGGGAGGCAGAATGTTTCTGCTCCTGGGCCAAGCCATAGCGGTGCCCAGTGAACACCACTGCATCTCCTGGGACCCTGCTGCTGTGAAGAAACCTCTGGACAGGACTAGGGAGGACGTGATGACAGCCAAGGGCTTGGACAGGGAAGAGGGAATCTGAAATTCTGTATTATTTGGATTCAGCAAGCAAGACTTGCATGCAGTTAACACCCGCCTTGCCCCAGGGCACAGTGCGTCAGAGAAACCCATTCCTGACCAAAAAGGGGATCTGGGGACACAGAGGGTGGCTTTTTGTTGGCTCTGCAGCTCTGATGATGAGGGAGAGCCATGCTGATTCCCTGGCAGGAACTTTCCAGGTGGGAGGTGAGGCTGCAGGCCATGTGCCAGGCTGCAGGGCAGCATCCCATCAACTCAGACTGGAGCTGCTCATCCCTGAGCACCTCACCCTGAGCACTCCAGAAGGGACAGAGATCTCCATGGAGGTGGCTGGGGTTGGAGGGCAGTCAAGAGGAATGCAGGGGAGGCTTCAGCACCAAGGCAGGCATGGTCAGGCATCCAGGTGAGGTGTGGGAAGGGTTTATCACTTTCCCTTGGTGGCAGGAGAGTGGAGGGGTGCTACTGCAGCCTCCTGGCAGGCTCTGAGACATCCGTTTACAGAGCACTTGGGGATACTCAGAAGCGAGGCGCCACACAAGCACGAAATGTCATTACAAAGGATATGATTTAAGGCCGGGCAGAGCCAGGAGGGGAGGGGGATCCAGTTTGCATGGAAGACTATACAAAATAAATCCCGTCCGAAAGGCCTCCCGCCTCCACAGCAGAAAGTGGAGCTGTATCAGACGGCCTGTCTCTGCCATGCTTTCCTTCTTCCTTTTACAGGCATAGGGAGACTTTTTTTTTTTTTTTTTGCTCATCTTCGCTGCAAGACTTGCTGGGTCCCGCCAGCTGATCCATGGCCAAGGTGAATGTCAAGGGAAGAAGGAAAACGAAGGGATCCAGATCCCATCCATGATGGGATCTCCACAGCCATGTTCTCCCTCAGCTGGGCAACCTGCTGGGTCAGCAGAGGGATGTGGGCACCAGAGGGACATAGCACTGACATCACTGGCCACATGCAAAGTCAGGACCAGCTACAGAAAAGGTGAGCTGGTGAGCCAGAAGTCATGTCCCCAGTGTGCCACCACTCAGCTCCTGCCAGCACAGCCATGCTCAGGGGTTCTCTGCCCTCCCTCCAGGTGCCATGGCCACACACCTCCTGCCACCGTTCCCAGCCCAGGCCTCTGCTCAGGTGATCACTCTGCTTGGGTGACCTGACCTGCCCTCCCCTTCTCACACGGCCACGCTGCTGGCATTGTTGGCAGCGCTCCCAGGGGTGGCACACAGAGCCAGCCGCACCCGCCTCTGGGAGATGAGCTCCAAAGAAGCTGCAGGGAGACCACTGCTCAAGACCTAAGCCATCATGGGTGTGTAGACATGGTCAGGAAGAGCTGGGCAGGATCCAGCCATTTGAGCAGTAGGTGATGGGGAGAGCTGGGCCAGTGCCTCTCTCCTCTCACTGCTCTGCCTGCAGCCATGCTCATGTACATGCTGGTGCAGCTGAGGATGCGTCCAGATGCCCACCCTGCCTGACAGCCAGGGTCATGCAGCCCAACCTGCCACAGACTGTGTCTGCCCATCACTAGAGCTCTGTGGTGGGCAGGTGATGGTCCTGGGGCAGCAGTAGGGTGCTCAGTGCTCACTGGCCCATGCCCCAGCCCCACTGCTGCCACTGGAACAGGAATAAACCAAAAAAGGGCTCCAGTCCTTGTGATGTCCATTCACAACAAGGGAGGGAAGGAGGATCCTGGTAATTATAGGCCAGTCACTCTGAGCTCAGTACCCAGTAAGGAAATGGAACAGTTTATACTGAGTGTCAACACCCAGCACTTACAGCATGGCCAGGGTATCAGAGCCAGCCAGCAGGGGCTTAGGCGGGGCCGGTCGTGTTTGACCAACCTGGCCTCCTTTTATGCAGGAAAGGCTGTGTATGTTGCATACCTGGACTCCAGCAAGGCCTTTGGCCCTGTCTCCCACAGCACACTCCTGGAAAAGCTGCAGCCCAGGGCTGGGGCAGGAGCACTCTGTGCTGGGTTCAGAACTGGCTGCATGGCCGGCCCAGAGAGTGCTGGTGAGCGCTGCTGCATCCAGCTGGCAGCCAGGCACTAGTGCTGTCCCTCAGGGCTCTGTGCTGGGCCAGCTCTGTTCAATATCTTTACTGATGACATGGATGAGGGGATTGAGATTTTAGTTGGTAAACCTGCAGACAACACTAAGCTGGGAGCATGCATCCATCTGTCAGAAGGTGGAGGGCTCTGCAGGGAGACCTGGAACAGAGTCCAGAGGAATGGGCAGAGTCCAATAGGATGAAGTTTAATCAGTCCAAGACCCAAGTCCTGCCTTTTGGCCACAACAACCCCTTGCAATGTTATAGTCTGGGGACGGGGTGGCTGGACAGTGCCCAGGTGGAAAGGGACCTGGGGGTACTGGTTGACAGCCAGTTGAACATGAGCCAGCAGTGTGCCCTGGTGGCCAAAAAAGGCCAACAGCATCCTGTATCAGGAGTGTATCGTCCTGTATCAACAGCCTGTGTCAGGACCAGTGTGGCCAGCAGGAGCAGGGAGGTCACTCTTCCCCTGTACTCAGCACTGGTGAGGCCACACCTTGAGTGCTGTGTCCAGTTCTGGCCCCTCAGTTTGGGAAGGACATTGAGATGCTTGAGCACATCCAGCAAGGCTGGAGAGGGGCTTGGAACACTGAAGCCCTCTCAGGAATGACTGAGGGAGCTGGGGCTGTCTAGCCTGGAGAAAAGGAGACTCAGAGGTGACCTTATCACTCTCTATAACTTCCTGAAGGGTAGTTGTAGTCAGGTGGGGTTGGTCTCTTTCTCCAGGCAGCAACTCACAGAACCAGAGGACAGAGTCTCAAGCTGTGTCAAAGGAAATATAAGCTGGATATTGGGAAAACTTTTTTTATGGAAAGAATGATAAAGTTCTGGAATGTTCTGCCCAGGGAGGTGGTGGCGTCACCATCCCTGGATGTGTTTAAAACAAGACTGGATGTGGCACTGGGTGCCAGGGTTTAGTTGAGGTGTTGGGGTTGGGTTGGACTCAATGATCTTAAAGGTCTCTTCCAACCCAGTGATTCTGTGATTCAGTCAGCAGGAATCCCCCTCGAGACTCATCTCCATGGATGCAAATGGAACAAAAGGAAATTGTGGCCAAGAGGATTTGCCAAAAGTGCTGCTTCTTTTATTTTTAGGGACATTTCAAAGTGAAAATTTTTCATTTTTAGCTTTGCTGTGAATTTTTCCCTCTTTCCTCACACAGGGCAGGTAAAAGTCAAATGCTATTTCCACATTAGGAAACATTCTCCTTTCCCCTTTCCTATGCATTTTCTAGGATGGAGAAGAAAATCTTGATAAAGCTAGAGGAAGGGGAAGCCCATTGAAATAAAATAGCCAGCAGCAAAGTAATTGGGAAATGTTAAATGAACAAACAAATTGTTCATTGCTTTTAAATTTCAGACCAAATTGTCTCTGCAGAGCACATGGATCTCCATCCCCATTGAAGCTGAGGCAGGAGAAGAGAAGGAGATTCTCTTTGGCTTCTCTTGGTGATGCCTCTAAAAGCCTTTCATGCTACTTCTTTCAGCTGTGTATTCTCCCCTTCTTGCCACAGAGAAGGGGAACCCTTTTCCCAGGAGAGCTGCCTCCAAGGTCTGGATCATTTTCTTTGTCCTTTGGCTCTGAAGGATGGTAAGGAGATGCAGCTCCAAGCCTGGATACTTCTCTGATTTGGCCTTAAGTCAAGCAAGACAAACCCTGGCCTGCAGGCAGTTTTAATGAGAAATTTGCAACCCTAATTAGAAAAATAAGGGCATATTCACGCAACATATAAATATAACACAAAGGTTAAGTTGAAAGATCCAAGGTCTGGAGAGGAGAAAAAACGAAGAGGCCCCAAAGTTTCCGAGTTCCTGTTGGCTTTGGAGAGAGGTCCATGTCTGGGGAAGTTCAAGCTTCTCCAGATCTCCAGGGTCTGCAAAACCTGTGCCGAGACTCTCCAGCGAGCAGGCTTTCTCCCACGGTTTCCGGCATTTCCTAGTGAGGGAAGGTCTGGGAAGCACTGCAAGAACAGCCTTTTGCAAAGTATTTTGGCACCCTTGCTTCCAACAGGGATGCAGAAAGTACAAAGGCTGGAAAACCTAAAAAAATATAGGGGGAGGGGGGCTTACTGAAGGTTTCAAGCATTAGCAAGTTTGACTTGGGGGTGGTTCAAGTTGGAGGTGAAAGTTCGGGCGAGGTGCTCATTCTCCGTGAGTCAGAGCATCCGGAGTGGCAGGAAGTGGAGGATCGAGAGGCGGCTGTCAGGGGCAGAGACTTTTACCAGAGCCAGCCCTGGGGCCAAGGGCTCTGCCCGGCCAGGGCTGAGCTCAGCCCCTCGAGGCGTCGGAGCAGGGACAGGGGCGACAGCGCCAGCAGCACGTGAGACACCGCGATGTGGCCACGAGGCTCGGGAAGCCCTGGCAGCGCTGCCTCTGTGGCTCAGCAGCTGAGATAAGCCCAGGAAGAGCCGCTTTCCCTCTGAACCTCTGCGAACCTGCCTCCGCCCACCGCGGAGCCAGACGCACCCCGAGACGGGGCCTATGTCCCCCGGTGACCGCGCGGTGCCGCGGGAGGCACCGGAGCCCCGAGAACGCGCTCGGGCTCACTGGAGAGCGGGGCAACAGGGCACGGCAAAGGGTAGGGACCAGATGCTGTGCTAATCCTCCCCCTCTGAGAGACTCAGGGGACTTCTGAAACTCTTCAACAATGGAAAATTCCTTCCTCTCCCTAACTAACAATAATAATAGTAATAATAGTAATAGTAATAATAGTAGTAGTAGTAGTAGTAGTAGTAGTAGTAATAATAATAATAATAATTATTATTATTATTATTATTATTATTATTATTATTGTTATTATTATTATTATTACTATTATTATTAATCCCTCAATTTGGGCAAATGGAACCATTTTTGCCCTGGAAATGAAAGGACATGTTCTGAAACTGCCAGAAAAAAAAGAAATTACTGAAAATAGGTTTTAAACCAAAATCTGTGCAATTTCCCAGAGCTCAGCCATGCCATACTGCTCAACACTGCATCCTCCCATTAGCATTTTGCTGACTGACCACACATCCAGCACTTCTTTTCTGCTGAAACACCACACCAGCATCCCTTGTTCTGCTCTTCAGCCAGAGTCTGTACTCCAGCCTCCTACACATCCTCTAATTTTGCGTGTCTTACAATTTGTGCTCACAGAGTTTTGGGAAAGGTGCTTGCAGACATGCTACAGATGCCTGGCGGAGCTCAGAGACTGTGTGAAGGCAGAACCAGCACCCTCATTCTGCAAGCACCAAAACAAACCAAGAATGAAGCTGCTGGTGGCTGCTGTGACTGCCCCACCTAGTACTGGAAGGAAATGGATACAGACATTCCTGGCAGGAAATGGATATAGACAAGGGTGGAGCATTTGTCAGGTCCCAAGTGGAAGCTGCAGCCGAGCCTGGTAAATGCCTTTTGCTCAAGCCCCGAGGTGGCCCCACGGTGGCCCAAGCTGGAGCCCATCCTGAAACCCTCAGCCCATCCTGAAGACTTGCTTTCCACCAGGGTTGAGCCCAATGCAAGCAGAAGACACATGAGCACCCGTAAAAAAATCTGTAGACTGGAAAGAGTCTCTCCCAATCTGCTCTGCTCTTCAAACCCAGTGGCAGTCCCTGCCTGTCCAGCAGTACCTATTTCTTGGAAAGGCTTTGAATAGGGAAGAAAACAACATATGCAACCCAGTTTGCAAAAACAAAGCCCAAACAAAGGCCATAAAATCTAATAATTAACAGAGCAAATAAGCTGAAGGCCCATTAGGCTGCACATATTAGGTAATGACAAGTAGTTCACAATAACTTCTGAATGGACTTCACCCAATATGCACTTAATTAGGGTTTAATAAAGCAACAGCATGTTCTTAAAAGCCAATTAGAAACATATTCACTGAGGTTTAGAAGCTATGTAATAGATGCCTGTAGGAACCAGATACGTGCTGATTACATAGCTATTAATCCTCAATAAAGGGTCAAATAATCATTTTGTTCTTCAGGAGCAGGCAACTGCTTTATTAAATCTTAATGAAATGCATACTCAGGAACTTTCCTTCAAATCCAGTCTGTGTTAGGAAGATGGGTTTAGAAGGGGCAGTCTGCTGAGAGAAAGGACCCCCTCCTCATCACCACCTCTGCCACTGTGGCAGCGAGTTTGAGGCCAACTCGGCTTCCGGAGCAGGAGACTGATTCCTGCAGCCACAGAAGTGAGAGATCACTGGGTCTGAGAGCACTGTGAGACATTTCACCCTGTGCTGAATATTTCCTTGCATGGGGAAATGTCTCCATGAACCAGGATATCCATTTAATTCATGGCTCTAGGTCCAAAGCATCCCTGTGCAACTCACATCAGGAGGGAAGCAAGGCCCTGGGGTCAGTGAGGTGGTGCCACATTGCATGAGGATCAGCTCAGCCACTTCTGGAGAAATTCACCTCCTGCCTGTATTCATGGCTGCCTAAAAAGGAGTGACTGAAGTGAGGTCCCTTCCACCATCCCCCAAAGAGGAGCTGGTTTGATTGAGGGTCTGGGCCACTCAGGTGGTGGCTTCCTGCCTTACCTCTAGGATTGGAAGTTGATCTAAAATCTGACAAGCCATTATTATGCTCACACATATTATGGACACACATGAGAACAAGCCATGCCCACACCTTTCCACCATAACTCCATCAGAAAGCCAGCAAAATGCCATTGGAGGCTTAAAAACTGACACATTGCAAAAACTTTTCATAAACACCCATCTGTGTTTTCATCTGCTGTTTTCCCACCCCTCTAAAACATGAGTTTGGGTTTTCCATGTTGGCTGGAAATTTCAGCAACTGTGGTTGGGATGAAGCCACACTTCATCCCTAGACCAACCTGAAGATGATGTGCCTGGTCCTCACCCCAGGAACAGAGATCACCCCAACACAGCAGCTGAGTGTCAGCCTAGAGTCAGCAGCCCATCCTTCTCTGCTGCCCAGAAGGATGAAGGCACAGCCAGCCAGAGCTGGTGCAACAGGGCCAGAACCAGCTGGCAGTACCAGGATGGATCCAGGCCCCACAGCTGGAAGCAGCACCATCCAGCAGCACAAGACTCTGCCTACCAGTTCAGACTGGGACTGAGAGGTGCAGGTGTGCTCTTAACTGAGGCCAAGCCTAGCAGCCCTTTTTGCCCATCAGGACACAGCAGTGTTGGGACTGGCAGTCTGGCCACAGGGAGGCCATGTAGGGCCATATAGAGCCCCACTGTAGGGGCCCCATTCCCTCCCCCAGCTCCAGGCCCTAGGCTGGTGCTGAACTTTGCAGAGGATCAGTCAGGGCAGATCTTGGGAAGACCAGCCCAGGGCAAGAAGCAATGGGAATGAGAGAGAGTGGGTGGTGGGGTGACCCCTGCAGCCCTGAATTTCAGCTCTCTGCTGGGCTCCCCTGGGAGAGAGAATGGATAAAGCATGGAAAATACCTGGGATACTCATGTGACATCCCAAATATGCTGCCCTCTTGAACGCTCTCAGTGGTCCTACACCCTGATTAGCCCAGGGAATTTGAGCCCTGCCTGTTGCTCCCATGCCAGGCAGGGGGTCTGGCTCACTCTGGCAGGGCAAAGTGCCTCCAAGTCCCCCGGCTGTAGGGCTTTGCAATTAGGGGAGCAGCTTGGAGGGGCAATGTCCTACCTGGCCATGGCTGTGGGGCCAGGGAGGGCACCCCCAGAGACCTCCTGTCTTCACAACAGGACTGCCTCCAGCTGCTCTCCTGTCTCTGAGGATCACTCGCCCCTCCATGCCCACACTCATGCTCAGCACCCTCCACTCCAGGGCACCTGAGTCCCCCCTTCACCCAGATGCTACACCACCACCCCAGCCCCATGTGAGCATCTCTTGCAATCCCTGATGCAACCAGAGCAGGTGTCCCACAAGGACAGCACTCAAATATCCTGGGTGAGGCATGCTCACCCTCAAGGGTGCCGCAGGATCCACGTCCCTCAAAATGGGGAGATCATCCCCTACCACACCAGCAACTTCCCTGGCCAAATATCTCCAAGAAAAGGAGTCATGATTAGCCCTGAGCAGGGTGCTGGAGGTGTCTGTGGACAGCCTGGTAGATGCTGGTTCACATTAGGTGCTGTCAGGCCTTGCTGCAGGTAATGTCATCTTCTGTGATTAATATTAAAAATATTAATATTTTTTCACAGAAAATTGTTACTTCTTTCCAACTCAAGGAGATCATCTGCTGCACAGATCTGCCCTACCACCAGCCCAAGCCAGTCTCAAGGGAAATAAAGGAATGAGGCATTTCATTATTCTTGTTCCTCTCAGTAAAGAAAAGATAGACCTGGCCAGGGTGCAGATTGCTCCCACCTGCCCATCTGTCCCTCTGTGTGCCCTTCCAGCTTGGCATCCCACTGCCTTGTGGGGAAGGAGAGCCCCAGCCACGGCTCCTGGTGAGATCCCACATATGAGGTGAAGGACTGGGAGCTCCCCTCTTTCAACCAGTGAAATACTGACTTACCCACAGACACCCACTTCTAAGTGTTTGCTCTGGGGGATGTGGCAGGAGAAAGATACTCCATGTGTCCACCATGGACTCTGGTTCCCTCCATCAGCAACCTTCAGGTGGTCCCTCCCACCCAGCCACAGGTGCCTGACCTCCATGTTGCTCTGCCCCCAAGCTCCGAGCAGAGAGCCCTTGGCTGGGCAGAGGTGCCCAGACCTGTGCAGGGTTGTTTCCATTGGAGATCAAAAGTTTTCTGGTGGAATCCACAGCTTCTGCAAAAGTAATGTCTTCCCTCCAGGACAGTTCTGGTTTTCTCCCAAAGACCAAGCCTCAGGCTTGTTTAGCCAAACCTGAGCAGTTTGACATCAGTTTGACATGAAACCTCCTGCAAAGCTTGGTCTGGAGAAAAGAGTGATGCCCCACCAGCTCCATGGCATGTGGGAACTGAAAATGAGGTTTTCAGAACTCAGCATTGCTACCCTCTTTTTTTTTTCTTTTTTTTTTTTTTTTTCTTCAGATTTCCAGCTCAGGGAAGATTTTAAGAAGTTATTTTTTCCACCTTCTTGAGGACTGGTGCAAATTCTGAAATACCACAATTTCCACAAGGATGAAACTCCTGATTTTCAGCCACTTTCTCCCAGGGCCTCTCCTGGAGGTCTGAGTCACCCATGCAGAACATGTCTCACATATATATGTCCCCTCTCCCAGCCTGGCCCCTGCACTGGAGCTGAACACTGGGGCCATCCCCCCCAGCCCTTGCTGAGCCACCAGGGAGGTGGAGATATGGGAATCATGAGGTGCACAAGGTAGGGAAGGAGGGACAGTCATGCACATTTGAGGCATCCTGAAGACTGTGACCTCAGAAAAAATATGGAGGCAACAGGGCTATATTTAATGCGGATACTTAAGGGAAGGATAATTTTTTTACAGAGAAGAGCCCCAAAATACCTGTTTGGAAGTCAAGTCTGAACTTGAACCCCAGTAGACAGCACAAGGCAGGAGTCTCCAGCAAAGGTGCTGTCATGCAGGGTCTGCCTTGCCCAATATCCCTCCCTTGTGCCCCATCTCCTAGTTTGTTGGGTCCTACATTGAGAAAGAATGCTAAGAAAAGGCAAAAAAGGAATAATTTTGTTGGGAGTTCACAGGGGTGCATTTAGAGACACCCAGCAAGACTGTACCAAAAGGACTGGAGCTATGTGTCCAACTCTGCCAGGTCACAGAAGAACTCACATGAGACCTTCCCAGGAGTAGTCAGCTTAGGGACATCCAAATCACTGCCTTCAACAGCCACAAACACTCCAACATTTCTCTCATGGCTTTTTTGAATCAAACATGGTCAAGTGGTAGTGTAAAACAAGACTGTCTATTGGTTAACTCTGAATAAAAGCTGTAGCTGAGGCACCACAGATCACCATAAGCTGGTCTCTGTCCTGCAGGGGCTGCTAGCAGAGACAAGAAGGGTTTGTCACATGGCAATTAGCTGCAAGAAATCCCCAAAACCCTCCAAAGCTGCTGCTCACAGCCTTTGGCCTTTGCAATAAACTTACCACTGCTCCCTGTTTCAGCTGGCAGCTGGTCCTCATTTCTAGACCTGTTTCCTTTCTACTAATTAATCATCTCCAAATGTGTCTCTGCCTGAACATGTGGCCACAAACACGATGTCAGGACACACTTTTGGAGACCCAGTCGTGCTGCATGTGAAGGGCCAGGAGTGCCAGTGGCAGAGCTGGGATGACCCTGTGTGGCCACCCCTGTGGCCCCCGTGCTGCTGCACACAGCCAGGCCCCAGCTGCATGGCCAGGGCACAGGCAGCTCTGGGCAGGGACAGTGGACGGAGCAGATTGGTGAGAATCGGCCCATTATGCTGACTCCTGACCCCACCTCCCCACAGAGGGTGGCAAGAGTTGGCCCCATCTTCACATGCAACTGCAGATCCTCCCCCTGCAGAGCAGGGGCTGAAGTCTCAGGGGTAAAAAATTGGTTCAGAAGACAAAAGAAAACAAAGGGTGTATGAAGAACTCTGCAGAGCGAGCCCAACAAGGTCAGCTTGGCTTATTACCCACAGCTGACACACCCGAGCAGAGCTGTCTGCACAGGGAGCCAGCCACAGGGAAATAAGATCAGGGCTCATGCCCAGGATACCAGAGTCAGAGGCCACCCCAGTCCTGAGCAGAGGAGCTGGGACTAGAGACCACTCCAACATCCTGAGCTCTGCTGCTTCAGCTGCCTTCCTCTTAGAACAGCTGGAAGGAACCAAAGTTTTTCTTTTATTATCTTGGATCAGACTTGCACAGTGGAGGTGTTCCAAGGCCACCTGCACCAGGACATTTACACTTTCACAGCAGAATAATGAAGCAAAATAAGGGGAAGCTTTTTGATGTTTATGCACCTGACACTCTGAGGGAGCAGAAAGCATGAAGTTGCCCTTCCCATCCAGGTTTGTGATTATTCCTCATGGCCATGGCCTCAGGCAGCAGCACCAAGCCTCTTCTCTGCTGGAGCTGGGCAGACCACAGAGGAGTGCTGAGGACTATAAAGCTCTGTAGATGAAGGATGCCAAATGAACAACCTTTTTGACATTTAGTCTCTTTTCAAATGGCAATCTATATTTTTAAGATTTTATACAAACAAGGAGGATTTTGTGCTATGTTTTTCCAGCTCTGCTTCCAAACCCCATCTACCCCAATAAGCAGTTGTGGTTAACCTCCAGAGAGGGAAAGGCTGAAATTCCCAAGCTGATGGTCAGTCCCAGAGATGATGAGTCCTTGGTAGAACATGTAATGTGCCTTGGGTTTCTGCAAGTGAAAGAACTGTAGGGAGGCAGGACTGTCCTCATGGTAGGATCATTGTCCTTCTTTAGGGTCTCATTCACTGTTGCAGTTCAAGTCTGAAATTCTAGCCTGGAAATTGGGTGGTAAATAGACTTGAGTGAGACTTCAGCATCCCCTGCCTCCAGGCCTGCTGGAGATTTTGCAGGGGTCTTCCTGTAAGAGCAGAGGAAGAGCAAGCCAGAGCCACAGTAACCTCCACAACAGCACAGGCCAGTTGTGCTGGCCAAGTCACAACAGCCAGGTCCTGGCTCTCTTGGGACAGTGATGATTCCCATCCCACCCCAGGAGGGAAGCCACGGAGTTGTTGTCCCCTGAGTAAAATATATTCTTTTTTCAGCTCCAGAGGTTACACAGTGCAAGGACTGTTTCCTTCATGCTGAAGGAGGACCCCAGAAAGTTCACGCCTGTCAGTCTGACATCAGTGCCCTGTAAAATCCTGGAAAATATTGTTCTGGGAAGTATTGAAAAATACCTGGAGGACAATGCTGGCATCAATCACAGCCAGCACAACTTCATGAGAACAAAGTCCTGCTTGTCAAGCCTGATTTCCTTCTGAAGCAGGGTAAGCCAACTGCTTGATCCAGGAAAGCCACTAGATGTGATCATTTTGGACTTCAGAAGAACTTTTGATGTAGTCTCTGCCAGGATCCTTCTGGACAAATTATCCAGCCCACGCCTGCCTCACAGGTCAGGCACAAAGGGGGACAGTGGGTGGGGTGACATCAGACTGGTGTTTAGTCACTAATGGGGTTCTTCAGGGCTCCACCCTCAACTAAGTTCTCTTCAACATCTTCATTAATGGCTTGGATGCAGGACTTAAAGGAATACTAAGTTTACCAACAACACTAAATTGAGAGGAGCTGTTTACTCCCTCAAAGGCCCTGCAGAAGACCTTGACAAATGAAAGATGGGCAATCACCAACCACATGGACTTTAACAAAGGCAAGTGCCAGATCCTGCACCTGAGACAGAGCAGTCCTGGTTGTGTATGCAGACTGGGAAAGAGATGCTGGAGAGAAGCTGCAGGAAGTGACCTGGGGGTCCTGGTCAAGAGCCAGTTGGAGCTGACTCACCAGTGCCCTGGAGCCAAGGAGGGAAATCCTTGTTCTGGGGGCACCAGGTCCAGCATGGCCAGCCAGGCCAGGGAGGGGATTGTCCTGCTCTGCACTGAGGTGGCCTCACCTCAAATCCTATATGCAATAAAAAAACACATTAAGCCATTGGAGAGCATCCAAAGCAGGCCATGAGGATGGGGAAGGGTCTGGAGGGGCCATATGAGGAGCAGCTGTGGGTACTTGGTGTGTTGAGTGTGGAGGAGAACTGAGGGGAGACCTCCTTGAGCTCTTCAACATCCTCCTGAGAGGCAGCACAGGAGCAGCTCTGATCCCTTCACTCTGATGACCAGTGACAGGACTCAAGGAAATGTCTGGATTTGAGGGAAAGTTTAGTTTGCATATCAAGCAAAAGCTTTTTTACCCAGAGGGTGGTCAGGCACTGGAACAGACTCACAGGAAAGTGGTCACAGCTCCAAACCTGTCTGAGTTGAAGGAGTCTTTGGACAATGCTCTCAGGCAGAGAGTGGGATTCTTGGGGTGTCCTGCATAGGACCTGGAGTTGGATTCAATGATCCTAATGGGTCCCTTCCAATTCAGCATGTTCTGTGATTCTATGCCTCTGTGATTCTGTGATAATGACTTTTCAAACACCGCTGTGTACATCCCATCCATCTCTAGTGCCACTGCATGGGTTAGATCACCCATGACATGCTAGGGCTCTGGTTGAGCAAGCCAGCATTTCTTCATGCTGTAAACAAGACTGAACCTTGCCAGATCAAATCACACAGGGGTTGCAAGCCCTGGACCCTCTCTAGAAACCACCTTCACCAGGGCCCTGCCAAATGGAGACTCAGCAGCTACAGGGCAAACAAATCTCTGGAGCCATCCTCAGAGTCTCTGGCTTCTTCTGCCCATGGCACAGCCCTGCTGCAACCTGCCCCACTGGCACTGGGCTGTACCCACCAGCATCACACCCTCCAGCCCAGAGGAAACAGCTGGAGCTGAGTTGTGCAAGGTTTACCCTGGCCACATTCCCCATGCTACCCTGCACTCTGGCCCCACTGCCAGCTTTGTTCCAGCACAGGCTGCATGCAGGATTTCAGGACCTCCTCCTGCTGAGGGATTTATTTGTGCCAGCGGAGATGTCCAGCAGGATTTGAGCTGCTTGGGTTGCAGATGACCAACACACAGACCTCTGCCAAAGGACTGATGTCCCGAGAGCAGAGGGCTGGCAGCTCAGAGCTGCCCATCCGACTCCCAGGAGCTATGCAAACCTCTGTCAGCCCCCCAGCCCTTCTTGGAGTAAAAAGCCCTCATCTCATCCAGGACATGAAAGGACTGCTTCCAAGTTTTACTGAACACGCTGCCACATTGCTGCCCAGAGAAAGGGCCTGTGGAGCTGAGGCCTCAGACACGCTGCACCAGTGGCAGCTGCAGAGCAGCCTGTGGGGTGGAGCAGGGGGCAGGCAGAGTGTGACCAGCAGCCGGGGCTCCACAGTCATGACTCTTCCCAGGCCTTCCCAGCACATTAGAGGGAATGTGGGAGCCCCAGCCAGAGGTGAGGGGCGGCTGATGAACGAGGTGATAACTCCTCAGCAGATGGTTCCAAAGGCTGCACCATGCTTGGGGGACACAGACAAAACACAGAGGTGAAGCCCAGATGTTTAATTTCAGCATCTGGATATGATTCTTAAACAGAGACACTCACATATGACTGCTCTGCCTAAAAATAAATGGTTTGTTTGACCTTCCCCTTAGCCTGCCCCAATATTTTCTGGGTCTCTCCTAAACACACAGCAGCTGGTCCCTCCTCACTGGGACCAGCCATGTGCCAGACAAGTGCTGCAGGCATCACTGTTGGCACAGCAGCTGTGGTACATGTGAGGGACACAGCATCAGGGGACGTGGGGCAGGGCACAGCACAGACCAGAGCTGCCAGCCTGGAGGGAAGGAGAACATCCTTCTGCACTACAGCCACCCTGTTTTGGGTTCCCACTCAGCACATTTCAGAGCAGGACACCAACCCTGGGTGTCCACTCTGCCCAAGAGCCTGCTCACAGCCTCCACCCTGCCAGGTGTCTGCTCCTGCCCCAAAAGTCGTGCGAGAGTAGAGAGGGATGGGGCTACAGAGAGGGACTGGTCTGCAGCCATGTCCTCCTACCTTCAGTCCCCAAGATCCCCACCTGAGATGCACCAGAGCAGCCTGGCTGTGTGAGCATCCCCTTGGCTCACCCAAGTACCCAGCACTCAGCACAGACTGGGTCTCATTTCACCACAGAGCCTGAAGCATCCAATCACCCAGCAGAGACTGGCAGCAGGTGCTTCCAAAGCCAAGAAGGGGCAAACCTGCTGAATGCCTCAGGAGCACTGGAAGAACCTGCTCAGTGATCTGGGTCTCCAGGACATGTCGAAACCAAGCAGTGCCCCTCAAAGAAGATATCTCATCTTAGATCAGAGACGCCACACGCCAGAGAATCCACCACACTCCTAATAAATGGGAATAGTAGGCGTTGGGTGGTGCTGAAACTGACAATGAAGATAGTGATTAGTGATGACGGGCAGTACTAATTATGGCTAATCTTCCTAATGGCCAAGTCTGAGGGTAGTGTGTGTGACTGATGGTGACAAGTGATGACAGCTGGAGGACACCACAGTGACCACAGAGATGTCAGACAATACTGGTGGCAGACAGAGCAAACGAGTGGTGACACAGTAATCTGTTACTTGGGTTGTTTGTAATCCTGCAGACACATCTGGCTCTGAGCATGCCAGAGTCCTGCAAGGCTCCTGAAGGATCAAACAGGCAGCACAGGAAGTCAAACCTGTCTTTGCAACTTCCTGTGGACAGTGTGGGGTAAGGAGTGGTGGTGTGGCACACCAGCTGACACCTTGGCCCAATCCAGCCCAGCTCCACCTGTGTTCTTAGACCAGCAAGAAGAGGGCAGAGCCAGCATGGTGGTGCAGGAGGTGTTGGACCCCCCAGAACAGTGGGACAAGGACCCCAAGGTCCCACTGAGATCCAGTGACCAGCTGCCCACCATAGGGCACTAACATGGCACAGCCAGTCCCACACAGCAGGAGCAGCCCCAGGGCAGCAGCACGTGGCTCCACAAGCCCTGGACAGGGCAGCCAGCCAGGAGCAATGAGTGGGTGCAGCCAGGGTGCCAGCACGGCCATCCTGGGGGGTGTAGGTGCACTGGGTGCTGCACAGCCCCTTGCAGCCCAGCCTGGCCCTGGGCACACTAATGGCATCTCCCACTGCCTGTAGCATCGGCTACAGCAGGCAGAAGGGACAGAGGTGCCCCAGGCAGCAGTACCACAGCATGGTGGTGCATGGGTGAACACCAGGCTGGCCCTTGGGGACTGGGGCGATAACTTCACACAGGCAGAAAGAAAAGGGCAAAACATGTCAGCTGGCTGTGATAAGAGCAGTCACACAAAGCAGGCGCCACTTGCAGAGCAATATGTTCACTGTCATCAGCCTGGCAGCACAGCGGGGGCCAGCACCTCACGCCCATCAGATTTATTCTCTGCCTGAGGTTAAAGCAGGGCTCAGGTCCAAACAAAGCTGGGGCAGATCAGCCAAAAGATGCCCAAGTATGAGCACAGAGTTACTAGCACTCAAAGAGTGCAAGCAAGCTCCAAGACTGCTGGAAAAAGCAGAAGCTCTGCAACCCAAGAATGGCTCAACAAGCCTGCTAGTTTGGGGCAAGAAAGGCGGGTTTTGTGGCATTTCCCTGGGATGGGTCTTGTGATGATTCCTGCCCCCACCCTTCCTCAGGCCAGCTCTACAGTGCCAGAAGGTCCTGATAAACCTTGATGGCAGTTGGGCAGTGAAGCGTCCCCTGACTGTATGAGGATCTCTTGCATGGTACTGGAGGGAATGATCCTGCCTGTAACAGGAACATCAGCTGCCCAATCAAGATGGGGAACAAAGGAAAAGCAATAATTCTTGTTAGCCTTGGTAAATCATTTACCTGAATCACAGCCCAAGTGAATTGGTACCATTGTTACAAGATCTTTGGAAAAAATGAGTCGTAGCCCAAGTGGAACAGTACCATTATTACCAGAAGAAATGTCCTGTAGCTTCCAACTCGGATACTGGCCAGGATGGAAACTTACTGGTGGCTAAATCCAATCATCTGGTGACTCTGTAAACATCAGTCCTAAGTGAGGCCCTCCTGTACCTAAACGTAGCCTATCAGTACCTAAAGGCCTACAAGAGAGCTGGAGAGGGACTTTTAGCAAGGGCATGCAGTGGTAGGACAAAAGACAATGGCTTCCCATGGGCAGAAGGCAGGGATGGATGGGATATTGGGAAGGAATCACTCTCTGTGAGGGTGGGCAGGCCCTGGCACAGGGTGTCCAGAGAAGCTGTGGCTGCCCCTGGATCCCTGGCAGTGCCCAAGGCCAAGTTGGACGTTGGGGCTTGGAGCACCCTGGGACAGTGGAAGGTGCCCCTGCCATGGCAGGGGTAGAATGGGATGGACTTTAAGGTCCTTTCCAACACAAACCACCCAGTAATTCTATGGTGATGAACAAGCTCTGCCCAAATCCCTCCCTAGCAGGGCTGCCTGGCCATGCTGCAGCAGACCCCAGTGCAGCTGCATCCAGCAGACACTGCTGTTGGCACTTTCTTCTCCAAGTCATTCCAGGGAGGCAGCTGATAGAGCCAGGAATACCCTGGTGTTCCCATGAGGATGTGGCTGCATCCCACCTTGTCAGAGTTCACAGGGACTTGGAAAAGAGGTTGGCAGTGGTAGTACAAATGCAGAGCTGACCTGACAGCCCACACCAGTCCTGGCAGGAAGCACCAGTGAAGGTCACAGGCAGCAGTGGCACCTGCAGCCCCCAGAGCAGTCCCCCAGCAGGTCCCCCAGTTTCACATCCCCACGTACTCAGGATGATCTCCACTGGCAGTGTGGGGATGGCAGCATGGCATTGCAGCACAGAGCTGCTCCCAACTGGAGCAGGCATTTTCAGAGGGATGTGCTCCACTCTCACTTCCCACCGAGAAGAGACTCCAACACACTTTTGTCTCCATTTTGAAATTGCGCTGTTTTTAATTTGGGGGATGATGCTGTATCTAGTGCAGCAGCCCTTGATTAGCACACACACCAGCACACATGCACACACCACACTGCCAGACTCAATCACACATGTTTGCTCAAGACCTTTTGTAAATCTTTGGATTCAGACCAACTTTTCTTTTCTGACATGAATTTTCGTAGTCTGATATTTATAGTTTATTTAAAATAAATGGCTCCTTATGTTTCCTGCTTCCCGTTCCTGAGGCAAGGGTCTCACAGAGTTGCTGCCTGTCTTCTCTTGTTCCTCAAGGTTTTGCTATTTTTTTCCTCTTCACAAACATTTTTTGAGCAGATTCTACATTTGCCAGATGCTGCTGAACCTTATCCCAGGCCTTTTCAGTGGTTCTGGTGAGCAAGACACTGGTTCAGATTCAATCAGACATCACAGTGCATAGTGGGCAGCTATGCCAAAGAGCCTTTGTGGAACAACATGCTAGAGGAGGAGGAGGAGGACAAAGATGATGAGGATGAGGCAGAGCGGTCTCTGGGTCATGAGAGCCAAGCACAGAATGCAGGCTATCGTGCAGACTCATTCCCTTGCAGTACTGGGACATGAGGCAATCACCTGGAGTCATTGCTCTTGCAGGGGGCAGAAGAGATGGCAAGAGTCCCCATGCCCATCATTGCTACCCTGCTTGGGTTGTAAGCATGGGACACCTGCAAATCCCCACTCCAGGAGGGACCTTCCCAGAGCAGGGTGGATGGTGGAGCTCCATCAAACTATCAGCTCCTTCTTGAGCCAGCACTGAGCAAGCTGCTCCTGGGCTGCTCCCATCTCCAAGGATAGATTCCCACCCCACTTCATCTCAGCATCTCCAAAGTCAGATTCCCAGTCCTCTCCAGGCTGCTACTGCAGCATTTGAGAACACTCACAGTGGCCTCATGATTTGTCCATGTCTTCATGGGGAATTTCCCTTATTGCAGCTCCTGCTGCTGCTTCTCACTGCCTCTCTGTGCATCTTTGAGAGGCCCCAGGTGTATCCTGCTGTTTGCTCTTGGATGCACAAATGCCCAGCTCCAGCAGCAAAGGGAGTGTGAGTCCTGATAGAGGATGAAAACCTCCCGGGAACCTCAGCCACTGGGCAGGCAGGCTGAGGGAGCTGAGGACGGGGAGCCAGGGACAACCTGAGAGAGAAGCAGTGCCCAGACTGCTCCCTGGCAGCATCTTGGGGTGCAAGAGGCAGGGATGCTGGTAGAGCATCCCTGCAGGCAGCGGGAGGGCAGAGGGATTAAACCAAGGTTTACATGGCCTTTCCCACCCAGCAGCCTCTTGGCAGCTCTCTCCGGTGCTGAGGCCGACGAACCCCATTTGTTTTGGAAGAGCCATTTGTTTTCCAACCCTCTGCTGTGAAGGGAATGCTTTCACTGCAAAAATTATCCTCTCTTTTTATTTCAGGCCCTGGGGCTCCATTTGGTCCTGTCTCCCCAGGAGCAGCACACCTGCACAGACACGTGCAAGCTCACACCCAGACCTTCCTGTCATCTCTGAGCAGGATCCCACACATTTACACACCAGCCCAGGTGCTGCATACCCAGAAACATTTGTGCAGGCCCACAGCCTTCCCCCCTGCACACCTGTGTGAGCTCACACACTGCTCCTCTGCAGGCAGCTTCCATCACCCCGGAGGGCAGCTCGGGGACCCTTCTCCCCATGTGCAGAGTACCACCTCGGTGTAGGGGGAGCCCAAGGAGGCTGGAGCAGAGCAGGTGCCCCGCTCAGCCTGGCGGGCAGGCCGGGAGCGGTGCCAGCAGGGCTGGCTCTGCAGTGCTCTGCAGTGCTCCAGCACTGCCCTGCTCACTGCCACTGCTGTATGGGAAGCCAGGCTGCCAATCCACCAGAGAGGCTGAAGCCCCTCTGTACCCCAGGCACAGACAGGATGGCACCACTGCCCTCCCCCAGGCAGCAGTGCCCCACCACCTCTCTGCAGGAAAATATAATCATAGAATAACAGACTGGTTTGGGTGGGAAGGGACTTTGAAATGTTAACCAGTCCAAAATTCTTCAATGAGCCAGGACACTTTCCACTATTCTGACTCCAAACCCTGTCCAACCTGGCCTTGGACACTTCCAGGGATCTAGGGACAGCCACAGCTTCTCTGGGAAAACCTGTCAGGGTTTTACCACTGTTACTGTAAAAAAAACCAAAACTTCCTAACCTCTAATGTAAATCTCCCCAATTTTAATGTAAAGCCTTCCCACCGTGTCCCATCACTACAAACCCTGCTAAAATGTTTGTCCCACCTCTTTTGCAAGTTGCCTTTAGGCACTGGAAGGGACTCTAAGGTCTCTCCAGAGCCTTTTGTCCTCTTGGCTGAACAGCACCAAACCTCTCAGCTTTTCCCTACAGGAGAAATGTTCCACCCTCTGATTATTCCTGATCCCAAAATCTTCATCCATGCAGAAGCCTGGATGTCAAGGCACAAGTGTAGCCTGGCTTTCTCCTCCAGACAGCCCTACAGGCACGTCATCTCATCGGGAACTGCTCCAAGCCAAAAGTACCACATAGGCCAGGGCTGTTTCCTCATGGTATTTTGAGCACTGCTTCTTTTTTCCTTTTTCCCCCCTTTTCTTTCCCTCCTGTTTCTTCTTTCTATTTTTCCCTTCTTGTTTGAATTATTATTATGGGTTCTTTTCTTTTCTTTTCTTTTCTTTTCTTTTCTTTTCTTTTCTTTTCTTTTCTTTTCTTTTCTTTTCTTTTCTTTCTTTTCTTTTTTCTTTTCCTTTTTCTTCTTTTCCCCTTCCCCTTTTTTTTCCTTTTTCATTTTCTTTTCCCTCTCCCTTTTCTTTTCTTTCTCTTCCTCTTCTCTGTTCCAGCTGCATGCAATCCACACAAAGATCATTTGACCTTCCCACACCCATGAATCATTTGCCATCTTGCTCTTCTGAGCCGGGGGGCACATGAGCACAGCAGCACCACAGGGCTGGTGGATGGGTAACACAGGGCTGAGCCCTTGGTGGGGTGAGAGGATCTGCTAGCACATGAGAAAAAGCCCTCCCAAAAATGCTCCTGCAGATTGTATGACAATGGGCTGAATGGAACTGCCTCCTCCAAATGTTCCTGCTGGGAATGGGGCCAGCAGCAGCCAATGCCTTAGCAAAGCAGTCAAAACAGCACCCAGTGGGCAGCTCTGCCCACCCTGCCCTGCCTGGGGCCAGGACCAGCACCCAGTGGGCAGCTGTGCCCATTTTGCCCCAGCATGGCCTCAGCTTGCTGCTAAAAAGCATCCAACCCCTGAGGATGAAATATCACAGAAAAAGAGGCACCTGGGCAAGGTGTGGCCTCAGCTCCAGGGAGAGGGAAAAGGGGTAAAAAGTAAATTGAACTCCTGAGTGCCGCATGACATGAGGCTGAGGGTCCTCCCTGCCCAGCTCATCCTAGAGCAGGGATGGGCAGCCACCAGAGGAATTCTTCTGACAACAAATGCTGAACAAGAAAGGAGCATAGCAATAGCCAACTAGTATTTTCTAGAGTATTTCTGGATACAGGCTCTGGGTTCCTGGTGGAGAGGGCACATGGTACCCAGGTGGCTGTGTAGGGCACATCCCAAGCCCCAAGGCAAAGCAGCTCCAGTGACTGCAGGGTTTGCACCCTGCAGGAGCTCAACCAACCCTTCAGGTGCCTTTCTCCCCATCTTCATCAAGTCCCTGGTCCTTGCCCAGCACCCACTAGCACACCCCTCCTGGTCAGGGGGCCCTGGGCTGGGATGGTGCCACCATTCCAACTACAAGAAACAAGACCCAGAGAGACAAAATGCCCTGAGTTCCCCAGGCTGCTCACAGCAGGCTGAGGACTGTATCTCCCAGGCATGAGCATGGATTTCTTGGCCATCCCCCATGTCCCTGGAGGCCTCACACAGACTAGTGGCATTAAAGGGGCTTCACTGCCCTGGGAAAATCAAGAGTCAGCATGGGACAGGATCTGGGAGCAGGGAGCACAGCCATGGGAGCCAGCTCACACATGAACTTCCCAGACACCTGAACCACTGTGCAGCAGGATGGCCCTATGGGAGCTTGACAGCTCTCCAGCCACCGGCATTGCAGCTGATTTCAAATAGGGCAAAGCAACACCTCATGGAGCCATGGGGTCAGTGTAACCTCTGGCTGTCCTGAGCATCCTCATAGGGGCACAGCCAAGAGACAACTTCACACCCTGGAAATGTCCCCCATCCATGAACCATGGCATCCTGGTGTGACCCCAGGGATGGGCACAACACTGCCCTTCCCCTGGGCCCCTGACCCTCCCTGACTTCAACAGCTCCCAGCTCTTTCTCTTCTGGCACAAGGAGTCTTCAGAAAGGATCCTGGGCATCCAGTTTGGAGGGGAGCTAGAGCCAAGTGCCTGGGGCAGGCCATGAGGATGCTGAAGTATTTCAGAGCATGGGGCCAGGCCAGCAGGACCTGGCAGGCGATGAGACGGGAGGACAATACAACAGCCCATTTGTGCTCCTCGCTCCTGGGCCCCCTGCCCTGCCCCATGCCATAGTAAGGCTGGTATTCAGGAATTAATTGATGCAATTAAAGTGTGGCACGACTTTGCCATGGCCTCCGAAGGCAGTGGCAGCAGGCCAGGGGCTGGATGTGGAGGAGGAGCCCCTCGTGTGCTATTCTCCCCACAGAAAAAGGGCAGATCTTGGGTAGATCTGAAGCATGAAATTGGTATAAAGGGATTGTCAGGGAAGTGTAACCATGCTGGTCTTGCTGTCATCAGCAGCTGCAGGGTGATAATTCGTCCCAGGAGGCTGCTGCATCCCATCCCACCACAGCAGCACCTCTGGCAGGAGGTTGCCAGACTCAACACCAAGAGGTGTCCAGGCATGTCCCAACCCAGCTGTGCTCCGTGCTTGCTCTTCTCTGGTTCTTCTCTGCAGCTCTTGAGCATGACAGAACTTGGTCATGGGGCTGAGGGCTGCACTGGCAGGTTGGGGACACCTTGCCTCACCATGGACCATGCACCAAAGGACAGGAATGTCTCCAGCTTCCCCCTTTCCCTGACCCTGCTCTCAAAGGCAGAATTCAAGCAGCGACAGTAAAAATATCCCAACACTGGGCAGAGAGGGCAAGGGAACAGAGCCTGGCCCTGATTTGTGACTGCTTTTGACTTGCCTGTGACTTGCCTGTGTGGGAATAATTTTCCCACTGGGGTTCCTGTGTCAAGGGGCAGCCAAGCCTGGGGCTAGCCATGGAATGCCAGCTGGAGCCCTCCCAGTTCACTGCCAGCCTGGCTGTAAGCAACCCCCTGTGCTTCCAACAGCCCGAAGAGAATGAAGTGGTTCAGCCCAGAGAAAACAGGATGCAGCATGGGGGATGCCTTGTTAAAGATATGCAAAAGAGGACACAGACATCCAGCCCCTCACCTCCCCAAGGGTGCTGGCTCCGCAGCCATCCCAGCAACTTTCCCTAGGTACAGGAGCAGCAGCAGGCACTACATCTCCCCATCTAAGCACTGAGCACATCTGTGTCTGCTGGAGGGAGCCAGGGGGCCAGTTGGGGTGCTCCACCACAGGCAACCAGTCAGACCCTGCTAGCACCATGGTCTGGTTCCTGCAGAGTGAAGGAGTCCATCCCTGTCCCTATAGCACAGGGACAGATATCTCTTCCCTTTTAAGAGCTCCACAGCTCCTCGCACTGCCACATCTCCTCCATCCACCCTCCTCAGGATGGTCCAGGCAATAGCATGACCAGGCCAGGAGCAGGTACAGACTAGTTTGCTGGGAGAAAACAACTCAGTGCCAGCATCTCCCCAGAGTCTCCACCCCAGCAACCCCTGCAGTCTCAGGCAATGGGCTGTGCTTTGCTTTTTCTGGGGAAATGGAAAAATGAGCATGTGCCAGCTTATTTTACACAGCCACAGAGAGGTGATGGGTTAGGGTTAGGGCCTGAATGACATCACCAGCCAGCTGCTCCATCCCGTGTGGGCTCTGGAATGGTAGAGCAGGCAGGACATCCACACAGTTCCAGTCACTGGGCTTACTGGGCTGGGGACAAGCCAGAAGAGTGGCAGCCGTGGGGAATCTCCTGGCTCCAGAGCAAGAGGAGCCGCTTGATTTCTCACCACAGCTCTACCAGTTTGAAGCAGGACAGAGAGTAAATATGAGCTCAACCTCCAGGGCAGCCACTGGAAACCCAAACAAGCCATCCAGCTGCACCACAGAGAGCTAGGATTCTCCCCATCCCTCCTTTCCAAACCCAGGGGCTGCTTCTTTGCAAGACACTGCCAAAGCTGTGCACCAGCTCCTCTGCCTGCAGAAACCACAGCTCCCACGCCTTGCACACCCTGTCCTCTCTCAGTCACTCACCAGACACTGCGGCTTGGCCCATGCCCCACAGCCTTGGGTAAGCACACCCACAGCCCCGGGTAAACAAACAGCCCTTCCTCCAGGGCTGATGCCTCCAGCCACCACAGCCACCTTCAGCTGGGCCGGCTGAGCCACCTCATGTCTCAGAGCTTCAGCAAGGTCCAGCCCCTGTGGTGGCTGTGGGCTCGGCTGCCAGCCACTGCCTCCCACCATGGCTGGCAGAGAGCAGGGCTGAAACAACTCACAAACAAGGAACATGCACAGCTTGGCTTGGCCTGCACATTGGAAACAAGAGATAATCTGCTCCAAAAGCTGAATCCCAGGGAGGCAGTGGAGCAGGAGGAAAAGGACGGTGGAGCTGCCATGTGCTTCTGGGGAGGAGACAGCCCTGGCAGATGCCTGATCCCATCTCTGGGTGCTAAGGAGAGGAAACATCCCAAGGTGCGAGCAGAAGTGCCTAACTCCAGCCACAGGATGCAGGGAGGTCTGCTGGGCTGGAGAGCACTGTGCCATCCCCTCGTGTCACAGCCAGCCCTGCCAGAGGCCACATAGCCAAGCACATACAGTGATGGTGGCATACAGTGGGCAGTAAATCATTAAACTGCCCTGACTGCTCAGTTAGACCCTGCACTGGAACATCTGGGTATCTCACTCTGCCTGGGACTGCATAAGGGCTGGAGTCAGGGTCTGAGTCTCACCACCCTCTTCCCTGCACAGATCCTTGTGCTTTGCCCCAGGGAGCAGCTGCCTCGCCCCTTCGCCTCATTACCATTTTCTAAGCAACCAGTCTTGCAAGTGCAGCTTGGAGAAGAGCATCTGCTGGTTATGTCTAGAGCCTCGATTCTTTGGAAACTGCTGAAGCAGCAAAGTCCCCCTTGAATGCACTCAGCCTCCCCAGAGAAGCTGAGTGAGTGGTTTGAGCAGAAGACTTTTGCCTTATTCCCAGCTAAGCTACTGACTCACTGGGTGGCTTTGAATCACTTCCCTCCTCCTGTGGGAAATGCCAGCCAGGGCAGCTAGTGCTCCCCAGGTACCGGGTGGAGGTAGCTGGGTGGCTGCAGGACAGGCAGCAAAGGCACAACATGTTGGAAAGGGGCAGCTCTCAGCTCCCTCAGGACCCTGAGGACCAGGACATCCCTGCTAAGAGGCCCAAGGTAAAGCAGCCTGACCCCCCCCAGCAGTACCCAGCCTGCTACTGCAGGCACAGAATGGCCAACATCTCCTGCCACCAAAGAGGTTTTCTCCCTCTCTCCCTTGTGTCCTGTTCTGCCATCCCTACATCCTTGGAGCCCATCTTGGCCTTGGACAACCTCATGCTCCATCAGGCCAGGTCAGATGGGGCTCCTTCACCCTCCTTCCTAGTGCCAATGGAAAAGACCCAGATCAGACACAGCAGCAGCATCCCCAGGATGTCAGATCTCTTGGGAAAAAAGAATCTTGATGCTAGAAACAAAACTACAAATGTTCTGGACTATCATGCTGCACTGCATTAGCAAGCTCTGCATCCTGTGGGCTTGCACTAGCACAGATGCCCAGCACCCAAGGAGCTGCACTTACAGAGCTGCAGGGTATTGTTTCCATGGCATTGGGCTGGGCAATTGCATCCATCAAGGGTTTGTGGTAGGGATCACCAGGTTTCTGGAAGAACTTCCAGAAGAGTGGCCTCTGGGTTGTTATGAGGGAATGAAGTGAAGATAAGAAATGCAGGAACTGGTCGGGAATGTGGACAGGTGTCCCAGGCCAGGGCACATTGGGAGGTGCAGTGGGCACCATTGCAGTTGTTTGGAGAACAAGAGTCAGTCCATGAACACAAATTCTGCATTTTCTTGACGAGAAAATTGTGACAGGAAGAGGCAAGTCAGGTGTGGAGATCAGCAGGAGTGTGAACATGGAGAGAAAGCTTGGAGCACCCTGGCCAGCACCTCCACCACGTACAGCCTTCCCACGAGGGCACTGTTCCCCTCTGCAGGGCACAGAGGTGCCCCAGGCATGCAGCCAGGTGCCAGAGCCCCTGCAGTGCACAATGAACAGCCACAGAGACAGAGAGGGGAAGAATACATGCACCAGAACACAAGTATCTTCCACAGATAATGCAGTTACTGGGGTCTCAGTGGGGAAATAGGATGGAAGGGACCCCCCAAAGTAACACTCAGTGGTCTCAGCTCTGTCCAGCTCTGTAGAGGTTTGGAATCACCTCTCCTCTGCCCCAGACTCTGCTGTGGCCCTGGACATACCTGCCCCAGTGCCAGTGAGGGCATTCTGCAGGCCGTGGCAGCCAAGCTCTCTGCCAGCAAGTCTGCAGGCAGCTCCTGGTGCAGCCGTGCCACACAGAGCCCAGTGAAGGCACAGGGCTCCTCCTGGGGCTCCAGAGGAGCCACCTCCAGCCCACCCACTCGCAAACTGAACAGTCTGTTCCCTTCCATTCCCAGCTGGCTCCAGGCAAGGTGGGACTGAGTGTGCACTGGGCAGCTTGAGTGGGCAGTGGGCAGGCTCAGAACACTCGCCGTTGCTGCTCCTGATCCAGCGCCCAGCTCCCACACCAGAAAAGGAGAGAAACTCCAAGGCCCTGGCTTGTCACCTGTTTAATAGGCACAGCAAAAGGAAGTCTATAAATCCAGTTCATTTATCTGAATGGATTTGCATTTGGCATCCCTTCCAACAAGGGCAAGGAAAACAGATTTTTAATATCATATGCTAAAATTTTACTAATAAAAACAGACCACAGTTGCCAAATACATCTGAGCATCTTAAAAGTGCTGTGTGAATTAAAGTGACATTACCAAATTTGAAGGGCAAATTCTTCGTTTAGAAGCTCGCCTGCATCAGTTAGACACAGGACAGCAGCAGAGATGAGGGACACAGCCAAGTACCCCAGCCTGCTCCTGCACACAGTTCTATGTGCACACAGCTGCTTGCACACGTCTGGCCTCTGCACTGCTTCTCCAGCAGCAGAATCATCCCTGGCTGCCGAGTGGACGTGCTGGGCCCGCTCCCCCAGCTCAGCTGCCTGGGAGAGCCGGGCTCCCGGCGGAGCGGGACGCGGAGCTGCAGGGAGCTGCAGCAGCAGCACGGCCGGCTGCAGCCCGTCCTGGGGGAGCAGTCAGCGCCGCGCCGCGCTCTCCCAAATCTGTGCAGCCTCCCGGGGCCATCCCACCTGGGGAAAAACCTGGTGGGTGAGATCACCTCGGCAATCAGCCGGATGCTGAGGTGCATTCACGGCACAGAGCTGGGAGCCCCTGGTGGAATCACAGTGACCTGCGCTCAGGTGGGAGCCAGCAGCTCTCTAGCTCTGAGCATCTCCTCCAACGTGACTGCCTGCAGTGAGACACCCGCAAAGGAAAGCAGCCCTCAGGCTGCTCCTGTCACCGCCAGCTGCTCCAGAGCTGGGCCCGCAGGGGTGTGGATCAGGGTATCAGGGCCCTGCTTTTGGGAAAGAATGAGGACCCAGCAGCTGGGACAGTTACAAAGTCTGTCCCTGCACATTTCCGTCTGAGTCACTGGCTGATGCAGGCTAACAATACAGGCAAGTTATCAAAAAAACAGTTGTCAAAAGGGATAAGTCTGATTGTTCATGTCACTGTCTGCCTCAACCTGTCTGCATACCTTCACGCCATGTCAACAACAGTCCCCAAGGCTTGGAAAGGCTCCCACTTCCCAAAAGTCAGCAGTTTGGAGGGCTGCTTTGAGGAGTCCCAGCCTCCACTCAGCATGCAGGAATATGCAGGAGACCAGCCATCACTCCTGCTGGCCTTGTCCCCTGGGAAGTGGGCATCTCTGTGCTGGCTAGAGATATTAAACTCTCTGAGTTCCAGGGCTCCATGTCTCAGCTCCTCACAAAGATGTCTAAAACTGGGAGAGGTGAATCACCCCCTTCTTCACCCTTAGGGCAAAGCTGGTCTGGAATTTTCTGTCATTGTAATTTTCCTAAAGGAAAATCCACTTGTGCCCAGCCACACTTCTCAGCTCTGTGACCTTTAAGACTGACTGTCTGCTGAGAAAGCAGGAAACAAACAGATTTGTTTGGATCAGTTTGATCCAACTTGAAATCTTTTTGGTTGTGGTCTTGATCCAAAGTGTTTCATCTCAGATCAGTTCTACAATCATCTGTAATTCCCTGGCAGGCTCCTCTGCCAGCACTGTGGCTGAGATGCTGCTCCCTCCTGAGGCTCTGCTCCTAGGCCAGGGTGGATCTCTGTGGCTGTCCTGACCAGCCCTGGCCAGGTGTGTTATGAGGGTCTCAGAGAGCTCAGCAGGAGCATTTTTCAAGAAGTCCAGGTCCCCAGCTGTGGGTGCAGGTCTATGACAGCCACCTCACAATGTCCCTGTGCAGTTCAGTGCCTGCATCTGTGCACAGGCTGAGGACTTGTCCTATGGAGCATCAGGCCTCAGAGCTCAGCAGAAGGCTCCTCTGAAGCAGCTCCTCACTATCTTCTCTGTAACTTTTTTTGCTTCTCTCTGCTCTAGGATGATCCCATTTCTTCCTAGTATTTGCCCTATCCCTAGATCTTTACCTTTTGACACCGTCCCCCTGCCCTGCTCAAAATGCTGTGTGTAAGCACAGGGGAACCTGAGCCCTGCGTGACCAGACAAAAAACCTTTGCTGTCTCTTGCTGCCTGGCTGTCTCATTGGTGTAAGGCAGTCAGTGTTTCACAGAGCCATAGTGGGGGATGAAAAGTGAGGGCACCGTGTCAGGATTGACAGCAAGCAGGGGCTGCAGACAGCCCCTGGCTGTGTGAGCTTGTCCCACACCAGCTCCCCTGGGCAGGTCCAGCTCCAGGCAGAAGCACCCACAGTGCCAGAGGTGTTGATGGAACCACAGCCTGGGTGAAGCCTGCTCACAGTCAGCTGCATCTGAGACAGAGCAGAGCTGCTGTGACCAAGGGAATCCTCTGCCTGCAGGTAGAGACTCCAGGCAGGGTCAGGTCGTGGTGTAGCATGAACATCAGGTGCCACATGGCACAATTGTGCTGTCTTTCTATTTCCATCCTGGGTGTCCTCAGCCACAAGCAGAAAAGGTTTGCAAAGCATAAGCATCCTGTCCTTACCTTTGTTGGGATGTACCTTCAGGTGTGCATACTCAGAGAGCTAGCCTGTAGCAGGCTCAGCCCCAGGGGTGCCTCTGTTGGACAGACACATGCTGCTCTGCCCTGAAATCACAAAGGAGGCCTCCAGCATCACTCACTTCACTGCCACTTGCTGCAGAGGTTTGTTCATGCACCAAGACGTCCCAGGGAGTCTCGGTGGCACTATCTAGAGTGTGGGAAGGAGCAGTCCAGTGAACCTCTATGGCACTAGTCTTCCCCTACCTATTTCAGAGCAGCTGCAGGGGATGTAAGTGTTAGCTCACGCACATCCTCAGGGAAGGGAAGCAGAAGGCATGCTGAAGCTGAGGTCAGGTTACAACAGTGGCCTTGGGTGGAAGCAAGGTGGCCTTGGAGTGCAAGGATCCTGATGAATACCATGAAACTCTGTCATCCAGCAGAGCATAGAATCCACAGCCAGGACAGTGCTTTCAGAGGGGGAACCTGCAACTTACCTCAGCACCTCTGTTTCCCACTGTCCTGGAAAATTTTTTCATACATGGATAGTTTTTGCCATGGCAGACTGGTGTACATACAGCCTCCAAGAAAGATGTTCAGGTTGGTTCTGCAGAACAACCTTATAATGTCTGGGTATTTCAGCCTGCCCGACTGAAATAACAGACACACACTATCATCTTAGGTAGCCAAGGCTCCCAAGAGCAGCATTAGGAAAGCAAACATTTGGTTGCTAGAGATTGTGCTCCATGGACCATAAGCACATTTTTGCTGTCTTGTTTCTAAAGTGCTCCTGGTCTCCAGGCCAGGTCCCACACAGGGCTACAGGACACATATCCACACACTCCAGCAATTTATCACTTGAGTACCCAGCTCCCTGAGCTCATTTCCTGGTAAAAGACTCACTGCACTTCTCCTCTTTGAGTATGAACACAAGACTAGCTGCCCCAGCAGGGGAGCATCACCACACACCTACAGACCCCAGGTGCCATGCCACCCCCATACTGGAACGTCCTCCCCTGTAGGGGGGAATTCTTACTGCACAGAATATTTGAAGGTGGAAGGGACTTCCAGAGGTCACCTTGTACAACACACCCAGGGAGGAGGGGGAGCCACATGGAAAACATATGGCTCCAGGGCCAGGCTATTCTGAAGCATCCAGGGGCAACCACCACAAGACAGAGCTGACATGCTCATGTTTCTGCTTAGCACATTGCTGCTAGCTGCTATCCATGACTGCATGGGTGCTGCAATCAGTGGGAAACGCATGGAATACTGCAGCCATGAGATGGCTTCACAAACAGCTGCATGACCACAATGCACAGAGTTAACATGCAGAGACTCACGCCAGGAACTGCACAAGGAGCCAGACAGATCACAGATAGCATTGGCATGGCAGGAACCACCTCCATCTACCACTGGCAGCATATCTGCTCTCACAGCACTAGGGAGGCTGCAGGGGGAAGATGAAGGATGGGGCAGAAGGGCAATGGATGGTTACAGAGGGGTGGAAAAATCAGAACCATAGAATATCATGAGTTGGAAAAGGGAGCCACAAGGGTCATCAAGTCCAACTCTTGGCCCTGCACAGGACAGCCTCAAGAATCTCCCTAGGTGCCATGAGAAGAACTGGGAAACAGAGACTGACAATGTCATTGGCCATGACAGAAAACAAGAAGCCAGAAAGAATATTTTTTGCAATGTAAACATAAGGTCTTTCAGCTCTGCATCATTGCTACCTCCGAGGGTATTACATTAGGGGATCAGCTACAATGTGACACGAGGGCTTCTATAATGAAGATTGAGCAGTATGAGACAGTCTAAAGAAGCAGCACCACCCAAACTGCAGGACCTAGAAACATATTTCAGTGCCAGTATTTTGTGCGAATCAAATCACATCACAGCTCCACAGCAGGATAATATTCATCCATCCCACTCAATGCCAAAGTCAGTCAGCCCAGGCAGCAGGAGCTCAGCTGTCAGGCACTGTCCTGGACTTACAGTGCTACACCACTGCTTTAGCAAGACCTCAAGGTGCTAGGCAGATGTTTGCAGAGCATCAGACATGTGCAAATGGGAGCTCTGCCAGGCTCCTCCTTCAGGTTCAGAGGAGGTCACAGCCTGCCCAGTTGTTCACGGTCTCTTTATTCTGGCTCCCTTTTAAAATGTTTGCAGTTCCTTGTCTAGAAACACCTCTGTTGCTCTCAGCAATTGTTCTTCCTAACTCAACAATAACAGTAACTTTGTATTGTTCTGTTTATCTTTCCAAGGAGAGTTTGCCTGGTTCTCCTTATCTCTTCTGTTCTTCTTAAAGAGCCTTGAATCACATCAGAGCAGCAACTCCACTCCCCATTTTTGTGGTCCAGAATATGTTGTCTGTGCTAAATCATCACTCACACCAGCTGCAGACTCTTTGACCTGCCCTCTCCCTTGCTGAGTTTTGTGGGAAGGAAAGCTGGACATAAAGCCTGGAAAGAAATTGTGACACACTCTAATCCTGCTGATCAGGCATAATTTGTTGACACGTGGTGAAGAGCCAAAGCATAAAACTTTGTCAGAGGAGGTTTAGATCAAATACTAAGAAAAGGTTCTTCACCCACAGGATGACCAGGCACTGGAACAGGTTCCCCAGGCAGGGTCACGTCCTCAGGCTTCTCAGGGTTCAAGAAATATTTGGACAAGGCTCTCAGGCACATGGTGAGATTCTTAAGGTTATCATGTGCAGGGCCCCAAGCTGGACTCAGAGATCCTCATAGGACCCTTCCAACTCAGGAGCTTCCAAGATTCTATGTTTCTGCTGTGCTGCAGAGGGAGACTGGCCCCCAACTTTTACATTTGTACCAGAAACAAAACTCCCAAGCTGTGAGTAAAATCAGACCAAAAATTACCCGGGTCACCTCTCCCAGCATCTTCATCCTCCTGCTTGTTGGAGTCCAGTGGGAAGGACCTCTCTGGAGCAAGCCCACTCTACCAGGACCAGTATACTCACTTGGAAAGGCCCCAGCACCTGAGAACATGACTGGTCTTACTTCTGTGTCCCTACTGTGTCAATAGGTCTTGCTCTCTGTTGGCAGAAGCCCAAGATCAGGCATTTCTTCACCCAGTTTTCTCCTCTGGTTGCCTGTTCCTTGAAATCCCAGTGTGGCAGGATTGGCTATTTCAGGCCAGCTGTTGCATATCAAGATCTGCCAGGTGATTCCAAAGGCACGGAATGAGTTTACGCCAACAAAAGACCCCATGCAGGTACCAGGAAGTATGACCTCTGCAATGTTTTTGGTCACAAGCAACCCCATAGGGAATAATGGAGCTGCCTCCTTCAGCCCGGTTTCCAATGGAAATAAAACTTAAGCAATCATGCTGTTTGTGTTTGTTCATCCATCCCCAACAGCTCGGAACCCATCAGCAAATTTCACCCAGTCAGACTGAGCCATCAAGAAGCCAATGGTCTGACTCTGCCTGTGACATGGGATTCCTCTCTTTACCAGCTGCATAGGAGAAGCCCATATATAAAGCCACTGTGAGAGCTCAACTTCTATCAGATACCAGGAAAGCGTACACAGAGTTTCCCCAAACACCTGCTCATGCAGTCTTTAGGCAGGACTCGCACTTTCCAGAACACTAGAGGATCCACCAGAGAAAAGAGAGTCCTGGGAGGTGAGGTTTCCTTGAGTAGGCTGCCCAGGTTTGCTGCCTCTGGTTTTGCACAGAGGATGTCACCACCATAAAAAAGGAAATTTAACATTGATAAACAGAATGACTGAAAACACCTGTACCTGATGGGCAGAAAGAGCCCCCCACCTTGTGAGACCAACCCCCCAAAATCTCAGGCAGCATCAACCATGGCTAGGCCCCAGAACAGCATAAGGATCATGATTTTCCCACCCTTCCAGATGAGTTTCAAAGATAATGGTGTTTTTTCTCCAGGCTTCACCAAACACTCAGAACAAAATCCAGGGGAAACAATTGATGTCAGTGACTGATGTGCCCACTACAGTGCTTAAGCTGGTCATAGGAAGAAGCACAAAAATAATACAATTTCACTGTTTATCTAACACCAGCTAAAGGCAAAATCAACAAACAGTCTTGGTTTCTCTCAGGAGACATAAAACTGACAGCCCCAGCCTATCCTCAACAGACATGGGACACATTGACTTTGGCAGCACTGACTGCTGCATGCTGTCTTATCAATAAACATACCCATACAGATATCATGGGGAGGTGAAGAGTTGTGGAACGTGAAGAAGAGCAGTGTTTGCTAAAAAAAAAAGACAAGGGAGAGAAAAAAAACAGTCTTATTAATAATAACACCTCACTTTATGATATGCCCATGAATAAGGAAAAGTAGGAACACTGATGGGGGAGGCTGCCCCAGTTACACTCCAGAAGACACAGTATTGCCTATACTGCTGTACAGCTGGGACCAGCTAAGGAAATGGTGATGCTGCTGCTTTCCTGTGTGCTTCCAGAAACACCTTTACCTCACCACACAGGGTGAACCACTCAGGTTGCTCCTCTCTGAGAACACAGTCCCTATGTGCCAGTTTGCATGAAGAGGGAAGAAGCTCTGTGCCAGGCTGTGGCTGGAGAACTAAGAAGGCTAAGAAGAAGACGAAGAACTAAGAGCAGGGCTCCTTGAAGCCCACACCTCCTCTCACATCCAGGTCCTTTCCCACCTCACTGCAGAGAGACAAGCCCTTGGCTGAAGTGCATTAGGCTGATGCAGTAGCTTATATGTGACAATGCTGTGATTACATTCTGGTGCTACTGTTACTATGGGAAACCCACAAACATACAACTATGGCTCATGATGCAAATTTAACTCACTGAGGCGTGACTAGTCTAACACAGTCCCTTCAGCTGCTTACATAGAGAAGACATGTTTTTCCACCATCTTCAAACAAAGAGGGCTGCCTGAAATGGAAGCAAGAAGCAAACAAGCAGTGCAGGCAGCAGAAAATGCCAGGCCAGCAATGCTGAAATGCATATCACAGCACTGGATAGAGGACAGCTTGTGAAGTGCCCTTTGACTACCAGCTGTGCCCTTGGAGGTATCAGCCGGTTGTCCCTAATCTCGCCGAGAGTGCACTGTAAGCCATTAAAAAGGGCATCAAACATTATGGGTACCAGTACCAAAAAAGTGTTGAATATCTGCCTTTTTCATGCCCTTTGTTTCTAGGTCCTCTGCCCCAGGATACAGCAAACCCACACTTTTCCATAGCCTTTATTTTGCATCTGGCATAGTTGAAAGACGCCCCTCTTTGTGTCTTTCATGTCTGCTGGCCCCAGCACTTTGGCTTGGCTCATTTCATCCCTGAAAGTTCAGGCAATGCCTCAATGCCCACTGCAGGTAACCTGTCCCTGTGTACACTCCTGGATTCCCCACCAAACGTTACTCTTACATCAAGGAAGCTGGTCCTTGTACAAGATACTGCTATTTCAGTGGATCCAGGGTGAAAAGGAAGGTGAAGTTTCAGTCCGGTCTATCCATGGGGAATCAAAAGTGAAATTCCACTCTTCCCAAATTGTGCATACAGTATAAGACCATTTTAAGAGCAACAATGCCCCCTGGCTGTCTCCACTCCTGCACTCTCCTGTCTCCACTCCTGCTACCATTCCTTTGAATTTTCTACTTACAAATCAGTTGATTTAGATCTGTCCCTTTTGTCATAACACAGCTACAACTGTGGTACAACTCCAGGTTTAGGGGAAATGCATCTTTCTGGACTGAATTCTGTTTCAACATGGTGTAGAGTAAGTGTGTTCACTGAAGTCTCTGCTCTTCAGCCTGAACCAGTGCTTGGTCAAGGATGAGACATCCTCAGGAGCACCCAGAAACTCAGCTCCTTCTGTTTTCAGCTTCCTATTACACACTAGTAACTTCACTCTGCCCTCTCCTTTCAACTCCATCACCTTTTCCAAATTCTCATTGTACCAGAGAGAAGATACTGCCAAGATCTTGCCACTGACCTCACTAGAGTGCTCCACATCTTCTTGCTCTCTAAGGGTAGAGCCATGTCTGGACTCACTGCTTTTTCCAAGTGGGGAACAAAAGTAAAGATGGAGGAAAGGCAGGTCCTGGCGCCCAAGGAGGCACCAGGACTGGAAAGGGTTGTGAAGTGAGGGGAGCCATGACCTGGGGTCCTACAGGGAGTCTGAGTACCCTCAGAAGAGGACTAGGAGAGCCTGAACCTGGAGCAGATCATTGAGACTCCATGGAGCAGAGCAGGAGAGTTGCCAAAACTACTCTCTGGACAGACATGGGGCTGCGGCAAGATCACAGACATGCCTGACGCAGAGGAAACCAGGCACTGAGAACCTGGAACAAGGGACTGAGAAGCACAGCAAGGGAAGAGTTTGGGGTGATGAGTCAGAGGCTGAGCGCAAACACAGGAACCGGCTATCACGCGGTAACTGGTTACTGCATGTCAGCGTTACAGTCCATGTGCATTTGCTTAGTCCGTGCAAATAAGGTCACTTCAGCCAGCTTAGTGCGGTTCTGTCGCGTTGGCTAAATTGAACTGACTTGCAAGTGCCATGGATTAGGCGTGTGCACACTCAGCTGCCCCTCACTGCCAGCTGAGATACAGCAGTGTATTCTCTGACAACTTGTCCAGTCTGTCCACACCTCCAGCTTCAGAATAGCTTCATTGGTGGGACAGGGGAAGATCAAGAAAAAGCACCTGGAATACAGTAAGATAGCTAAGAAGGTCACACAAACAAGGTGCCAAGTGGGGTTATGCTGAAGCATAGGAAGGACACATCCCATGCCATTTCAGCCTTCCATCTTGGGTATGCCTTCTCCAGGACCATAGCCTCCCGTGTTCCTCTCCTAGGCCAGAGTGGAGCCTATTGGGCTTGCATGGCTGCTTGACAGAACTGCCTTGTTAGGAGGTTTCGCAATCAGCTCCCTGTGACTGTATTAAGCAGCCTGCATCATCTGTTTTGACTTTGCTGGATTTGTCTGTGTTCAATATATTTCTCGCAAGGGTCCCAGTTCAGCCCTCATTGACGTCAATGGGAGTCAGTCCATTCCCTTCAGTGAGAGCAAGAGCTGTCCCTTGGTGCTTGTATCTCAGCTGCTCCATTTCAGTGCCCAGCTCCACATACCCTCCTACCTTTCCCTTCCCTTCCACATGGCTGGCGCTCTACCCTCTCCCTTCTGGCTGAACAGCAGATCCTGTCCCTAACTCTCTCCTGTTCCCTAGTTTTCCATCACAAATCTTGATTTTCTGAGCACCTTCAGAATCATATTTTGTCAGCTGGACCCTCAGCAATGTTTCCATTTCCTAATCCTTGACAAAGCAGGTTTGTTGGTTGGCCACTCCACCTTCCACCTGGCAATGTCCTCCTTCTACAGTACAGTCATCCAGCTGGACAGTGAGGAAGGCTTTCCCTTCAGTTAAGTTTATTTCTGCATTTGCTTGAGGGTAAGTTCCAATCCTAACTTAGATTTCTGTGTTGGCAATTATCAAAGAGGAAAGCTGAACAGTTACAGGAGTCTGAGAATCTGGTTTCAACACCACACTCTGTTAAGGATTCCCACTGAAATTTTGGATAAGTCATTTAAATTCTTCACTCTCTCCTGTAAAACTGGGAATCATGCTTCCCCCTCTACAGTGTTTTTTGATGCTGAGATGTCCTCACAGTACTTTTGAGACCACTACTAAAGTTCATGCAGAGAACTTTACATCCCCAAGCCTTTCTGAGTTAGCACCATCTAAGACACTTCAAAAATGGACAAACAAAGATAGGAAATATTTGCTGATCACCCACTAGATAAACCTTTCACCACATCCATAGACCATCAGAGAAGAGGCAAGATAGCACATGCCATGCATGCATTGTTTCCAGCCTTTTCCTACAGCACTTACTCCAGTGATGCTGCGGAGAAAACCCTGTACTCGACGGCTCCATGGCGTGACCCACGCCAGCCTTGCTTACGTTTGCACGTTCATCCTGGAGCCAAACTGTCTGTCTGATTTATGTTATCCTAAGGAAGATCTTGAGTTAATGGCAATAAATTTCTTCTTTAGAGAAGACCCATCGCATGGCAGAGGGAAAAAGACAAGGAAAGAGGGAACCACGGGAATTCTTCTTTGACATCCCAGCTGGGCTTGGCTGGAGCTGGCTCCAATTATGCTGGTTGCGCCCAGCACAGCGTGCACTTCTGAGGCTGCCACAATGACTCCTAGTGCCAGAGATGTGCTCTCAGGCAAAGTGGGAAGCAGATGGGCCAAACGCAGCACTCCCAGCTTGTGCAGCAGGCACGGTTTGTGAGAAGGGGATTGTTTTTATCAATCAAGAGATTCTGCTGGAGGGGGAAGGCTTCCTGTGGGCTTCGGCAGCAACGAGGGAATGGCAAAGCACTCAAAGAGCAGTCAGCCACAGTTCCAGGGAAACGCTTTAAAGATGTGGTCTGTCACACTGATATATAATCTCAGAGAATGGAGCCTCGGGAGCAACCCTATATCCCACCAGATATAGAGATGAGAAGGAGGAGAGACAACTCTTCAAGGTCCAGGGTGTCCTGAACATCTTCTCCCTGAGGATCTGCTGAGGCCTGTCAACTCTGTCATAGGGAAAGCCACTCAGACTGAGCTGGTCACTCCCAGCTTCCATCTCACAGGCAAATCCTGGGGAATGAACAAGGCCATCTAGCTCTGCATTCCCTCAGAACTTCACCAACACAGCATCTGTACCAGAAAACAGGCAGGGAATGGGGATATCCAGATACATTGCTGTCAGACTAAGAAGGAACCAAGGATGTGAGGAAGGTAAAGGAGGAGGGATGGAAAAGGTGAACATGAGCTGCCAGAGCCTCACTCAGGTGGGAGCTGGGCAGAAATGGCAGCGAATCCATTATTTACGAGGAGTAAAGTGTTACAGAGTACAGCTGGGCCTGGACTACCTTCACCAACACCACAGCCTGCCAAGCTCCTAATAAAACCCAGCACAGGTTGACTTGGGTTCTCATGCTGCTCCAGAGCAGCAGCTTCCCCCTCCCCACCTGGGGTCCATGTGCACTGTGAAGCAAGTGCTTCCCAAGCATCTCACCACATCAGGGTCTCCAGGGCTTCCCCACACACCTCTGTAGCCAAGCAGAGTAGCCCAGGAGCAGTGGGTCCGTGCCCTCACTGCGTAACTTGCCCTCTGCAGCCCCACCTTGCCACACAAGCCTCCCCACTCCAAGCAGGGATGAAGTACACCCACAGTCTGTTGTTGTTGGTCTTGGCTCAGCAGTAGCAGGCTGCTTCCAGCAAGAATGGTATGAATAATTGCCCAATTAACTGGAGGAACTTCCAGATGTGTGTTTGCTTTCATACCCATCCAGCTCCCCTCAATCCCACGTGCCTAATGCCGTGAAAAGTGGTGGGGGTGGGAGAGCCATGGCTCTGCTAACTTGTGCAGAAGTGTGGGCAGGGCTTGCCCACTGCCTGGCTCAGCTCCCCTTTCCATCCTCACCTCCCTCTCACTCTTTAAATGGGGAAATGGTCTTTTTTAATTACCCCAGGGAGAAGGAAATTTGCCCTGCCTGCCAGAGCTTGGCTATTCATGCCAAAAGCCAAGAAAGCAGAGAAGAAACTCGATCCCATGTTATGATTTTTATCAGGTGCACATACAGTGAACTCTGTTAAGATAGGTTGCCATTTTTTTCCACTTCCCCCCACCTTTTCCCATTGAACAATCTTGCACCCAGCAAAGGTTTATTGTCAGCTAAACTGCTTTCACCCTGCAGGACACTGAGAAACCTTTCTAGATTGTGGTTCTTCCCTGTTTTCAGCAGGATCCAGCACCACCCATCTGCTTCTCACCATCTGAGAAAGGGGAGCTCTTTATGGGATCCAGGTAGAGATTTGACCTGGGTGTCTGGAACTCAGTCAACAGAACAAGGCTTAAAGGTGGCTTAGACCCCACAGACTATGTGAGCTTCCCACCAGCCCTCCCTCACACAAAAAGTGAAAGGGGGGGTTTTCATCTCTGATTTTAGCAGTTTGGCACCAAAATATCTAAGCTCTCCAGTGAGAAAAAGCAGAATCAGCTCCAGAACAACCTGCTTCACCCAACAGTGCTTAAGATAAAATGAGCTGATTCACTCATGGGAGGCTTCAGTCTCTCCCCACTACACAAGACAGATGGAGCTCAGAGGACAAAATTACACCAGATGGCAAACTTCTACATAGCTGCTGTTTGGGGAAATAAATGCCATCCAAAACACACATTCTATCCAACCACAGCAGGAATGAAGCAACTCCAGCTCAAGGCATTCTCCCAGACCAAACCCTCAGCCTTGAGACCCTTTGGACAAGATATGCAGAAATAACAGCAGCTAGGATGATGACTCTGGAAGCAGCATTAGCTTGGCATTGTGGGCTTCACACATCTCCTTATGTCACCCAGCTCCCAAGGCTTTACCTTGCAAACCTTCAGACAGCAAGTAGCAGAGAGCACTCAGGACTCAAGCCCAGCCAGAACGTCTCCTTTAGCTCCAGCACACGGATGCACACATGGCACTGTTGAAGCAGAGGGCTGCAGAGACCTACTTCTCACCCAGCAGCTGGCAAAGCCGGAACCAAAGAAAGAGGACAAACTGCCACGTGATCCTTCCCTACAGTGTACAGAGAGCCTGCCTCACTGCAGGCCAAGCAAATGCTCCTTCTAACTGAGCAGCTTCAGGGAAAGTGTGCTCCTGAAACTGGGAAATGGTTTGGATGATATCCGCTCCCATCCTTTGAACAAGTGGACAGAGCAGACAGTCCAAATACCTCTAAAAGATGAATGATGGTGTTTTCCTGAGAGGAGCTCAACAGTCAGCATTAACTTTTCAGTTATCAGCAAATAGCCTAGTGTAAAAAACTCTTTCCCATGCCAAATTTCCATACCACTCATCTCAAGACTTGGATATAAAGTCTCATTTCTCATAAATCTCTCTTCAGTCACTGAAAAAGTCGCTGCTGCCAGGACTTTCCCCAGTCCCTTATATTGCTATTCAAATCTAGCCCACATACAGCAATGACAATTCATTTGTCCCCTTCTCTCCACAGCACAATTTCAGCTCAAATCCAGACATGGAGAACTAAATGATCAGGTTGTTTCCTTCAGACAGAGCGTGAACCTGGCTGCTGGAGGGTAGCTGTCCTACTGTAATGCCTGCCTTTCACAGCTGCTGTGCTTGACCTGCTGCACATAGGGCAGCTGCTGCAGACCCTCCCATGAGAGAACAGGGACTTGAAGCCAGGGGAGGAAAAAGGAGGTGACACTCATATGAGGAACATGAGGAAGGTGGGTTCTGAGATCCTGCCTGAGGGGTAAGATTGTACAGGACTAAAAGCAGTAAAGATAGGGAGTTCAACAAATTTCCCAAGGGAGAAACTGTGTGTTTCCTAAGGACAGGGAAACCTTGCATCTGTTCTGAGCACTGGTGTCTCAACCCACTGACATTGGCAGAGCAGGGAGCCTACTGCCCACAGTGCTGCTGTCAGAAGGCAAAGGAAGCCTTTAGACTTTGCTGTATTTTGCAAGGGTGGAACAACTGGCTTCCCCTCCACAGCCATTGCTCTCCCCACCACCCCGCAGGACTCAAAGAGGGCCATAAATGTTTTCAGCGTGGCACTCTACCAAGCATATGTCATAAATCACAGTTCCACGCTGATAATAAGTCAGGTAATAGCGACACTTTTTTGTCCTGCCAACTGCAGAAAAGGTGCTAAAGGGGAGGGAGGAAGGTGGGGGGAGACGCCTATTAGCACCAAGCTGGATTTTACACGCGATGGAAAGTGTTTGTTCAGCTGGAAGTGAGAAGGGTCCTTAACCAAAGAGTACACACTAATGAAAACAGAGTTTGCAGAGGGGTGAGGGGCACCAGCACAGAGTAGCAATTCACGCTCCAGCACAGGTATGAAGGCTGCAAGGACCAGGCCTGGGCCAGATCATCACCAAGCCTGCTTTTCCTCCAGCTCTATTTCACACCTTCTGGAAACACTAATTGCAGGTTCTGCTTTGCCTTAGAGGAAAACACAGGCAGGCCTGAGAGCACCCAGTGCCATGGATTTTGGTGTAAAGCCCTCTTGAGAGCTATGCCTGCCCTGGCTGCTTGGCTGGGACAGACAGGATCCCTCTCCAGGCAGAGGCTGTCTGGGCACCATACTCTCTTATCCTTCACCGGGAGGTTCAGCCTATTCTCAGGTCTCTAAGAAGCAGATCCATGGGTTCACAGCCTGGTTTTGAACTTACTTGTCCAGCTACCTTTGCTGTGAACTCTGCAGGTCCCTCACTGCTTCTGCTCAATCACACTATGAGGTAAATGCACCAGAGACCCTGAAGACCCAGAGCCAGGAGCCCAGAGACATAATACCATGAGGGACGCCAATTCCAAAAAAAAGTTCCTGCTTTGCCTGATGAAAGCCAATGAGCCTCCTGCGAAAAGGCAGTGCTGTGTTTGAGCTGGTGCAGTAGAGTGTGGGGGAAAGAAAGGGATCAAGACAACATCAAATACAGCGCAGGGCATAAATTAAGCAACGTTTCATTATCTATCCATATCTGTAGCACGTGACTGACCAACAGTCCCTGGTGCTTATAAGATACAACTGCACTTAGAATAAACCAAACTCCTTCAGAATCACCCTCCCAGGAAAAGCCCTTGGATTATTAGTCATTCCCTAAGATCCCACAGATCATGAGGCAGGCACCATATGGGGGGAGGAAAACTGTCATGTGCAAGATCCTTCTGCAATGAACTCTCCTCCTCCAGAGTCAAGAGTTGGTAAGAGTGCTCCAAAGATGCCCAATAGCCAGAGGAATCTCTGTGGACTGGACCCTACCAGGTATGGAACACCACAGCAGCACCTGCAGCCAAAGTTGGACCCTAACAAGCAACATTCCACTCTGGAATACCTGGTGCAATATGCTGGGAATGTACTACACATCACTTCAGTCTCCTCATGGAGGGGGGGGATTAAAGTCATCCTAAAGGGAAACTGCTAATTCCTTTCTCACAAATCCTCTCTCCACACCAAGAGGATTACCCAGTACCAGAAGACAACGTTTCACATTCATGGTACAATGTGACTCCTCAACCCTAAAAGGCAAGAGCTGCCAGAGTTGGGGAAGGGACAAAGAAACAGGGATGCAACCCATCCAACCAAACGGAAAACACGGTGTCCACTGAGTACTTCCTGCAGTCACAGAGGCTTGGCTGCCTTCATGACCACATTCCTTTTGTATCATTAAAAAATCCACCAGCACTCTCCCAGTTTTGGGACCATTGGCCTCACCTACATTGCCAGGAGTAACATCAGCATCTCATCTAGAGGGGCAGAACCAGGTCTGGCTGCTGCAAGTGGATGAGAAGTGATCCACACCACTGAGCAAACCTCTCATTAAGATGCTGGCACGTGATAGGAAAAAGATTTGCTTAATTATCTCCTAGTAATTCCCAGTTTTACCCACAGGAGGTCAGACTTTGCCGAGTCTTATCAGCTTCCCATGCAAGCAGCCCAAGGCAAATCCCATTGCTGCAGGGCCAGCAAAACCAGTGTTTTACTAGCTCAGCTTAGGTTTTGGCCTAAGACCCTTCTGTGCTTCCTGGCATTCTCTGATGATTCTCCAGCTGCTCCTCTGCCCATCTTACCAGTGCAAATCTCCTCTCCAAGGCTGTTGGACACACATGAGGATAGGTCTCATGTGATGGATCATTCTATCCACTTAGCCATTCCTCACTTGCTTTTCTTTTCTTGCTTTCATGTTTCCTAATCCAGTTTTCCAATCCCTCCACTACCCCTCTCAAAAAGCCTCCATTACATCCAGTGCCTAGTCCATAACTCCAGCCTGGTTTCATAAGAAAATGTGAGATATACAGCTGTATATAGAAGAGAAATTTCTGTTCCTGTAGTTCTGGAAAACGTGTGTTCAAGGGGAATAGCATTCCCACATAAAGGAATGGTTCAATATGAGCTCACTTGTTCTCATTCTTCAGAGAACAGAGAGAGAAGCCACCATCAAGGCACAAACCCAAAGGTCACAGGCTTCACCCAGCACTGCGCTTGCAAAATTACTTTATTTCATGCTACGTGAAAGTGTTTCAAAACTCTGAGAACTAGTTAGATATTAAAAAATATCTTTCCTTCATCCCTCAAAAGCCTCTGTAGACACTGCCTTCCATGCCCAGGGGCTCACTGGGCCTTTCTCTTTATTTGAACCACTGCAAGGTTTAGGACTCAGAGAGCCTTGGCATTCCTTGGCTTCTGTAAAGCTGCCAGCAATGAACATCTTCCTCCAGGAAGAAGACTAGATGCATTCAAATATGTTTTCCACCAGCCATCAGCCAGCTACTCAAGCAAGGTCTTCGCCCTCTCTCTCACAGCCACAGACAGTCCAACAGCCTGAACACAGGTTGGCGGAGATTACTCATATGCAGGCTCCAAAGTTTTACATCCACTCTACCCGTATCATCTGCCATTTTCACCAAAATCCACAGCCTGCTGTCTCCTTTCATCATGCATTCACACAGGCCCCTCTCCTGAAAGATTTCCCCACACTGACCTTATCTCTGTGCCCTTTATCTTATCTCTGCCTCCTTGAACTCTATCCCCTTACTGCACCCAGAGTACCAGAATTAGGTAAAACCACCAGGCAATGCAGAGGCTTTAGTCACCATTATACTCCTAAATTACCTCTCAATAAGGCCCCGCTGAGCATCACGACAGAAGTTCGGAGAGAGCCTTCAATTATTCCTTTCAGAACACTGAGAACAACTGTCTGGCTAAACAGTATGTTCAGCTCCAATAATGGTTCACATTTAAGGAGAGAAACTCTGAGAGTCTGGTCCCTCTCCCTGTGCCTGCTCTTGCTTCTCCAAAGCCTGTCAATCCCCAGCTTCTTTTTCTCCATGTGAACACATTGTCTCTGCCGCAGTTTCCTGGGAGGGACGTGAAAATACCAGTACTGCTTTACCTCAGAGGGGCACCATGAGCCCAAGTATGCAAAATACATGTCTCACATATTGCAGTGAAAGGATCTATAAATGCTGAAGACAGATGAAAGCTTTTCATCCTCCTACAAAACCTTAGCAAATGCTGCCCACACTTATCTCTGTCCTCACACCTCTCCAACCACTTTCACCCTCTTTTAAACCTGCTTTCCTTGTTAGCTCAGCTTCTAGCACAAGGAACATAATGCTTTACGTGTGTGGAAGCGTCCTCTAGGACCCTGCAGAATCAAACACAAGTATATATACATAAATATATATAAATATATTATAAATATATATATGAATATAAAATAATGTATTATATTTCCAATTAAGATTTGGATAAACAAATGATTTCTCATCAGCTTCTGGAAATGGCTCTCATGCTCCATGACATGAGTCCATTGCTTTCCGCAACAGCATTAGCCAGTCACAAGGAAGCCTTAAAGGAAGCACATTACAAGGATTGCTTACTGCTTCCCAGTTTGGAGCTTAGGCCTGCTTTGGAGCAGTGGGGCTGCCCTGCCTGGCCACCAGCAGAGGTAGCATAGCCCAAGATCCCGCTGACCATCTGACACAGCACAGTGGTCGCTGAGTCTGTCTGCAGGACGTAAGAGGGGTCTGCAAGAAAGGTGAGGACAGGCTTTTCAGCAGGGCCTGTAGTAACAGGAAAAGGGGGGATGGTTTAAACTGAAAGAGGGGAGATTTAGACCAGATATTAGGAAAAGGTTTATTCAGTGAGGGTGATGAGGCCCTGGCACAGGCTGCCCAGAGATGCTGTGGCTGCTCCATCCCTGTTCAAGTGCTCGAGGAAGGATTGGACAGGGCTTGGAGCAATCTGGTCTAATGGAAGATGCCCCTGCCCATGGCACAGGGTGGGACTGGATGGGCTTTGAGGTCCTTCCAACCCAAACATAGGATTTTATATTGCCTCTCTGCCCAGGAGCTTTAAGGTAAATATAAAACACCCAAGACCCTGTTTAAAATGCAGCTGCAAATGGCTCCAAGTCCTCTGTGTATTTTATGTTTCATTATCATGTTTAGTACTTTCCTTGTGGTCCTTTGTGGTTTCCTTTAGATTGTAAACCTTCCAGGTAAGGGATTTGTTATCTCTTTGGCAAGATCCAGCCGTACCAAGCTGTGTACATATATAACACCATATAAAAGATTAGTACTTTATTGGCCACTGAAGCATTGCTAGTTAATAATCTTTAATGTGGCAGTTATTTATCCAGTCATAAACAGAGCACTGCTGCCAAGCCAAGTCAAATAAACACTAGGGAAATCCTTCATCTTTCAAATGAACCATTTTCTGTCCTGGCCATTGTAGACTTGGCAAAAAAAACCAAACCCAGACATATTGTTACTGAGCACAAAAGTAGCCAGATTTTAAAGCTTTCCTAAAGCAGCAATTGTTTCTAACATCTGCACTGAGCTTTTCCCAGGGCCCAGGGCAGAAGCACAGCCCAAGTTCTCCTCACACAGCACTGCTTTCTGTGGGATGATGACTGAGGAGCCAAGCAAGGGCTGAGGCTTAATACCCACAGTATATGCTGTGTACCCTCTGTGTTATCTCTGTGGATGGAGAGTGCACAGCTGACGTCAGGAAAGGCCTTGAAGGAGCACGTCCTGTGGAAATGCAATGGTACTGCTTTCGCTCTGAATAAAGCAAATGAAAACAAAGTTGTATGACCAGAACTTCAAAGACCACCATAACAAAAAAAAAACAAATAAAACAAAACAAAAAAACCCCACAAAAACAAACAACAAAACAAACAAAACAATAAAAATAAAATAAATTTAAAAAACAAAAAACAAACAACAAAAAACCCCACAAACAAAAAAAACCAAACCAAAAAAAACCACAAAAAAACCTCCAACAAACCCTGCATATGCTAATTGCCTTCACTAAGTACCTTAGTCCCACATATATTACTGTATTGCATTGCTCTGTGCTTAGATCATGCTATATGTGAAGAAGGAGCAGGGGGATAAGATTGGGCTGTACATAAGGAGGGTAAAATTTTCACCTAGTTAGGAGGAAGACCCAAAAGGACCTTAGAAACAGGTGATGGGTAATTAGTCTGCTCTCCCTCCTCCCAAGCATTAATTGTAAGCTTCTACATAAAATGATTATTATTACCTGGGTTAACACTATACTACTGCTACTGTTAGAAATCAATCACAGCTAATGCATCCATCCAGCAATTCCAAATCTATATTTCATAGAATATTACAATGGTTTGGGCTGGAAGGGATTTCAGAGCACGTCCAGTTCTACCCCCTGCCACGGGCAGGGACACTTTCCACTATCCCAGGTTGCTCCAAGCCCCATCAAACCTGGCCTTGGACACTTCCAGGGAGGCAGGGGCAGCCACTGCTTCTCTGGGAAATCTGTACCAGGGTTTCACCACCCCCTGAGTAAAGAATTACTTCTGAAAATCTATTTAAAACATACTACCTTACAGTTATTTCCCCCTTCCATTCCCCCTTGTATTTCTGCCGCTTCAATAAAGCACACTATTCATCAATCTGCGATGGTGAAAGTTCTTATTGAACATTACCAGACTCAGTGTTGAACAGGCCTTGTTTGAGAATCTGTGCTCATGGAAGTTCCTATTGAACACAACCACTTATAGTGCCAAACTGGTTATAAGAGATCAAGCCCAGCTACCCTCACCCTCTCTGATCTCTAACAACCAGCTGGCTCACAAGTGGTTTCTTTTTCACCAAATTTCTATAGTCTTATCACAACACTGCTGCAACCACCATGTCTGCTCCACACTGTCCCTCACTGACACCCATCACTCCTCACAGTCCCCATCATCCCTCACACTCCCTAAATTTTGGCCTGCACCACCCTCACAGTCCTTCACTGTGACCCCCTCACAGCCTCCTGTTCCTCCAAAGCTTCCATCAGCCCTCGCAGACACCCTCACCACCCCTCCATCAGCTCTCACAGCTCCTCACCGCCCTTCACAGCCCCCCACAGCTCCTTACCGCCCCTTACAGCTCCTCACAGCTCCTCACGGCCCCTCACCGCCCCTCACAGCTCCTCACCGCTCCTCACCACCCCTCTCACAGCCCCGCTCGGCCCCAGGGCCGGGGACACTCCGCGCGCGCCCGCCCGGCTCGGCGGGACCGCGTGCGCGCGCCCGTCCCACTGCTGCCGCGCCCTCTGCGCAGGCGCGGGGCTGCTCGCGCCCCCGGTCCCGCCGGACGCGGCCCGGAGCGGCGGAGAGCGGTGAGGCGGGGGCGGCGGCGAGGGCGGCGCCGGGAGGCGACCGAGGGGGGTGAAACTCGTGTCCGGCGGTGGCATCACGACAGCATCCTCTGGCGAGGGGCTGGGAGGGACCCGCAGGGGGCCGGCTCCGAGACTGGCCTTCGTCAGGCTCCCGTGTCCGGGCCGCGGGTCGCTGGCCGTGCGTGACCAGGCAGCAGCTGCGGGGGAGGCTCGGGCGCGGCCTCAGCCGCTGTGTGGGTCTGTGGGCTCCAGAACCCAGGGCGGAACCTCCAGGGGTGTCGGTGCCCGGAGACCGTGGGGCTCTGGGCTGCGCTGGGGGCTGGAGGGTGTTGGAATGGCTTGTGCCAGCCTCAGGTGCCGCTCAGTGCCTCAGAGGATCTTCTGACCGCTGGTGACGCTCGCCCCGGCCCGCACAGTTTACAGCTATTCTGCCAGCCCACCCTGCGGCGGGGCAGCGGATTTTCGCAGGGAGAGCTCTCTAAGCCCAGCACTTGTGCTCTGCACCCTCTGCCTGCAATGGTTTTAAAATTTCTGTAATGAAAGTAGAATTTTTTTTGTGAGTTTATTTTCACTTTAGTCTTTCCGGCCCACCCTTCAGTGCAAATTGCTGCTGGGATATTGGGGCTGGCACACTGTTAGCCACCAAACACCAGATTCACAGTGCTGGCTGGAGCCTGCCGAAGTGCTGCCCAGCCTCTCTGGGCCTGTGAGCACAGCGAGCAATAGCCGGGTGGATGCAGCACGCTCAGCTGATTCGGGCAGCAGTGGTGAGGACACCTCTTAGGTGCTGTGTACTGGTGATGAGAGGAAAGTGGGCCCTTCTCCTTTGAACTTTGTTATTATTGTAAATATATTTGAGTATTATCTCAATTATATTGAGTATTATCTCAATCCTTGTGGTTTTATGTTCAATTCCTACAAGAAGCCAGACCATCTGAGAGCTCTTCTGGCTTAGAGGAAATCCCAGTAGGATTTTCAGAGCATCCAGGAGTATCCAGAGCATAGAAATAACACGGATCATATCTAGGGCACTGTATTAGCAGAACAGGGAATTAATTCCCTGTTGTTGGAATTTCCTTCTTTCTGTAATCACTAGCTGTTAGACTATTGCAAAAAACTTCTCCAAGGTAGTTACTCAGGAACAGCAATTATAACTCAAACTTATAAGTTCAAGGATTCCAGCAACATTTTATGGTAACTTTTTGCTCCTTCCAAGCAGTACATGATACTTATATCCTTTGTAATTTTCAAAACAGCTGTGGACAGTATTGCGCAATAATTAGCTGTTGGGAATCCTTATCATGAAAGTCTTTTCTGTCATTAATATTTGAAAGTTTGCAGGTGTTCCCACAGCCAGAAAATTTAACTCAAAAACAGCTTTCTCCCTGGTTTTTTTGGGTTGGTTTGTTGTTGGTTGTTTGTTTGTTTTGGCGGGGTTGTTGTTTTGTTTGGAGTTTTTTGTTGTTGGTGGTGGTGTTTTTGTGGTTTTTGTTTTGTTCTTTGTTTCTGGTGGGTTGGTTTGTTTGTTTGGGGTTGTTTGGGATTTTGCTGTTAATGACTAAGTGCTGCCAAGTAAATGTTTCTAGCAGGCTGTTTGTGGATCCATCCCATATTTAAGTACCTCTGCTCTTCCCAGCATACTCCTTTTGTTGTGACCTTTGTTTTCTCCCCTTGGTTGTTTTTGCTTATTTGTTCTGTTAATCTGAGATCTTTATGGATCTCCATCCTCTGATCACCGTGTTATTTGGACTGTAAAAAAAATGGGAAAAGAAGCTATCCCTGTACTGAAATAACTGTTTGTATATTTAAGGCAAGCAAAACAAACCTGCACACTGCACGGGTGTCTCACATCTCCAGTACCAAGGTTATTGCAATCTGATAATGTGTTATTTAGGCATTATTGTTGTATTGTATGCATTGTCTGGCATTTATTTAGGTCATAAGTGCCTTTGCTTTAGTGCTGAAGCCACATACAGCCAGTGACAAGCACATTATTGGTAACATACCATAACGTAGGTCCTTGCTGTTCTTCCCTGTAGAATTCCCCTTGCCCTCCCTGTTAGGTTGGTGCAGCAACTGGAACTGCTGCTGTTGGGCTGTGTGGCTGCATGCTGAGGCACAGATACATGTGTGTTACCATTCAAAATTGATAAACTGTGTTAATGGTCTGAAAGAAAAGTAGCTCCTTTTATTCTGTCTGTACAGCCTTGAATCAGAACTAAAGAGCTACAATTTCAAACTAAAGAACTAAGGAACTACAACTCAAATTCATGTAGGGTTGCCTTTATTTTCAGGTTTATTTGCAATAGTCTGACACAATTGAATGGGGTGTGTTAGCAGATGTAGTAGGTTTTGTTGTAGAAATGGTGTTCTTGAGCTATTTCCTGCTTTGCTACTTGACCAGTCACCTGATACAAAAATAAATCTTATTGCACTATAATTAATGATTGACTGGCTTGGAGTCCACATGTGTTGGTGGGAATATGTGCTGGTGAGGTCCTGTTCTGGACTCAAATGTTTTAAAACCTCTGACTTTAATATACAGAAGTGCTTGTATCTGTGGCGTTCACACTCTTAGGCTTTAGCATAACTCATTTGTTCTCCTACTGCTTAAACTTCTGCAGTTAGAGAACAATTGCCTGGACTTTCAGAAATGTTGCAAAAGACCATGAGCTGTTGATTCCCACTGTCTTGGGAAGGAGACTCAGGAGAAATCTTGGACACTGCCAATGTGCTGAATGATGCTTGGAGAGTAGGCAGCTACATCAGCAAAAACCACAGAGTGGTTTGGCTTGGAACAGCCCTTAAGGCTCATCTCATTCCACCCCCTGCCATGGGCAGGGACACCTTCCACTGTCCCAGGTTGCTCCAAGCTCTGTCCAGCCTGGCCTTGGACACTGCCAGGGATCCAGGGGCAGCCACAGCTGCTCTGTGGCTGCCAGGGCTTCGCCACCCTCACAGGAAAGAATTTCTTCCCAAAGTCTAATCTAAACTTACTCTCTGTAAGTGTAAATCCCTTTCTTTCTCTCCTCATTATGTTGTCAAATAAGTGTAACTTAGGTGTAGCTGCCAAAATTCAGCACTGCATTATTTTGGTATTTTTTATGAGGATAACAACTTAAAGGAGAAATAAATCATACACAAGTACACATGTAGTGACTGTGTGTGGTATTCAAATACTCTTTGAACAGAGAGAGACATAATTCTCTCTCCCAGGATCTTTCCTGGGGAAGACAGTGAGAAAGCTCAGAGAAAGAAGAAGGAAAACAAGTCTTATCTCTACTTGCTGCTCCTGTTGTTTGGCACATGTGGAATGTGTTATGGAGATTGTTTACCAAGAGTGATTTGGTTATTGGGCTCTGATGATGGTTATTTGGATTGATTGGCCAATTAGGTCAAAGCTGTGTTGTGACTGTCTGTAAGGGTCACAGGTTTTTCTTTAGTAGTATAGTATTGGTATGATAGTAGTAATGTAGTGTAATATAGAATGGCTTATTAAAGCATTTGTTCAGCCTTCTGAATCATGGAGTCAGAGCACGTTATTCCCTGGCTGGGGGTTGTCCTGAATCCATAACTGTGTTTCAGAAAACTTGTACTGTGTTATTGCCAAATCTGCTATGCTGACTATCAACATTTTGAAAAGAAAAATAATGTTCAGATTAGTATGAATTTTTCTGCCTAATAGGACAAAGGCCAGATATCAACTCTCAGCAAATCAGCTGTTCTAGCCCCATAGTCCACTGTGTATCATCAGAGTATAGTTGGATTTGTTTCAGAACTGGTGATCCAAACACTGCAGAGCTGGAATTCCAAAATCATGTACCTGTGCAGCAAGTACCTGTTAGTCCCTGGAAGAGAGACATTTTCCAGAGATTGCCTATTTAATGCAGACTTTGTACATCCTGTAGAGAATAGGGGGAGCTAAAAGTGTTTGTGACACAGCTGCCACAAGTAGTAATCCTGCTTGTGATTTTAGAGACTGAAATGAGTTTTTGATGCTGCAAGCACTTTAATAATGTGGTCATTTAGCTGTTCTCCTTGGTGAGGGTATTTGTCACCTTGTTTTCTATAGCACAGTTTCAGGAGTGAAGGTTGGAAGCAGTGCATGCAGATACTTTATTTTTTTAAGGCGTGGACGTCAGTGGTGCCCCTGATGCATATCAGTGTTGCCCAGTGCACTGTTTAAAATAGTCTAATTTTTATAGATTATTTTTCACCTCACAAACAGGCCCAACAGAAGGGAGTAAGATGTAAGAAGATCTGTACAGTCACAAGTCCTAAGGTAAGGGTTAATAAAAAGCACTTCAGTCTGAGTGGTGGAGGAGTTTTGGGATTCTTTTTGTTTAATAGTTTTGTTTTGTAGTATCTTCATTCTGTAAAGAAAATGTTTCTTTTCTAATCTGGATGTGGAGACAGGATTCCTGGTTTACATTTCAATATCCTCCAGGTGAGAGACTTGGAAAGTATTGGCCAGTGCAGTGCCACTGGAGAGAGGAGTAGGTATGTCAGGTATGTTCAATCCCTTCAAGTTTGCTCAGGAAGAGGAAGCACATGGGTGCAGAGCACCCTCAACACCAAAGCTTCCTGTAAAACCTGAGCCCTGGATTCTGAGCTCTGTGACAGGGCCAGTTCTCTCAGTAGCTGTTCACAGAGAACACACAAAGTTCTCTCCTCAGAAAGACTAGGAAGATTAACAGTATACACTAATAGTAACATTTTAAACTTGGCAACTAATCTGTTGTGATTTTGAAATCACAATCATACTAATGCAGGACTAGTGTGGGGTTTCACTCTCATCAGTTTTTCATTACAAGGTGCTGTTTCTGTACCTCTGCTGCTGCACAGGAGTGTTTGTTGCTACTCTTTTAATGGAGCATAATTTTAGAAAGATGACAGAAATAAGTACCAAAATAAAGCAATGTGTTGTTCCAGTTTCCCAAAATGGAGCTACTGGCTGAGCTTTAGGTTCTGCTTTGCTTGTAAAATGTAGTTGCTGTCTGAATATCTCCCCTGTGTAGGGTAATCTACACTTGATTTCAGGAAAGGGTAATCCATTACAGGGCATACCAGATTATTGAAGCTTTTCTTCTGAGCAATGTTAGAAGAAAGGAAGAAAATCTGTAGGGTTTTGCAGAGCTGGAAGAAAATAAAATTCTGAGTAAAATGACAGTTTTAAGTAATTTTAGTTAGTTATATGCTAATCTTACTGTATGCTCATCTTACTGTAAATTGGCTTTTGCTTTCCAACAAAATAATGCTGTGCCCTTATACTTAGTGTAGACAATAATGAAATAGTCTGAGATAGTAAGGTTTCCCTACCCTGTTTTTAGCTGCTGGCTGAAATTATGGGAGCACAGATCTCCCCTGGAATAAAAAAAGTTGTAGGGATAACTGCTGGCAGGAGTGAAGTGTACATGTCCATTTGCTTACTACACATCCAAGAGCTGTGTGTAGTGATTTCCATAGGCTCAGCATAGATTAAGGATTTGTGTGCTCCATTACACCAGGGTTACTGCTGCTTCCACAAGTTTCCCAATTTAGGTACCCCTTAAGCTCTCCAGCACTGCTCATTAAGGCTTTATATGTTCGTGTGTTGCACGAGAAGGTCTTAAACCACTATAAACATGTATTATTAGTTAATTTTACAGAAGAATTAAACTGGCATAAGTATCCACATTGATACTTGAATTCTTTTGACTAAATTGTCTTTTTGCTTTGTTTTAAAGATTATATGGGGAATTGGGACATTGGCTGGTTTCCTGAACAGACTTTGAATGGCACCATTCATATTTTGAGCCTTTCTCAAGAGAGAGTGTCCAGCAGTCTTCTGTGTGGGTGTATTTTTTATAAATATGAATATTGTGAGGAAAATTATGCTAAGTATTAGTTTTTTAAAATGGCATATATACAATTTGCCATATTAAAATTGTATATATGCCATATTATATATTATTTTGTATATATACAATATATTGCCATGTACTTGGGAAAGGCTTCTTGTCAAACATCTCTCCTAGGGATGCCCTTTCCTGGTATCTCAGATTGTATCTTCTGCTTGTAAAAATCTACTTGCGTTTCCATTCATGCTGTGAGCTGCTGTTCTGGACCTGAATAAACTCTAACTGTAAAAGAAATAACACATGGCTGCATGTACCTGTAAAGTACATGTTCCTGCACCTTCTGGCTTAGATAAGAGGAAAATTAATAAATCAGTGTTTGACAGAAACCAATGCAGACACTGTGTCTAAGAGGAGAACATATCATCAACAGATATTTAAATATGTTTTTCTGCCAGCAAATGCAGTGGAAAAGAGTCTCAAGGTGATAGATGTCAAACTGACAGCATCCAGTGCAACAGAGAGGAAAAAGGGATTGGATTATTGTGTATGGATTTGATACCATGTCAACCTTTTCACTGACAGTCAACACTGTCTTTGGTTCTGTGTAGTTGACTGTACTTCCAGAGAAAGATATAAAGTAAGGTGTTATAGGAAAGTTAAAATAATAAGACCAAAGACTGTATGTTCACAGTCAGAGGCTGCTGTTGAAGTGAGACAGCAGTAGTTTGTAGTTATTTCCGATTTTGCAACCAAGGGAAGACAAATAATTAGCACAGTGTGAAGGGTTTTTTCACCCCTATGGTTTGGAAGGACCAGAAGGAAAACACAGACAGTGTACACAGAAAATTTTATTGATTTTTTGCACTACTTTGATAGATATCTTTTTTATAATGGATCATTTTTAATGCATCATGTGAGATAGTTTTACAGGTTTAGTGCCATTTTCCTTTATCTGGAGGGGAAAAGGTAGGAATTACCCTCTTTAATTCTACTGTTTGTTCCTTGAGTTTTTATGGTGTAAGCAGGAGGGAAAGCTACTGACCTATGGCTTTGATAACGTTTGCTTCCAGTATCCTCTTACAATGCTCTGCTCTTTAGCCTTTTTGAACCTTTGTGGAGCCATTAACCATTTCTTTCCTCTTACATTTTTTCAATAAAAGTGTGTTGTTTTTCCCCAGGCTTTTATCTTGTTTGGTTCTGTGTGTGTGTTTTTGGTATCTTACTGCTCACAGCACCCACAGGGACTGGACATCAGAAGTGCTTGTGTCATCCCAACCCAGAGATGGGAAGGAGGGGATGCTTTGTATTGAAGTGCTCACAGCTATGAGATGTATCTAATTTAGATATTAGGAAGAAATTCTTTATTCAGAGGATGATGAGGTCCCGGAGCAGGGTGCCAGGAGAGGCTGTGGCTGCCCCATTGCCGGATGTGTCCAAGGCCAGGTTGGATGGGGCTTGGAGCAACCTGGGATAGTGAAAGGTGTCCTTGTCCACAGCAGGGGTTGGAATGAGATGATCTTTAAGGTCTCTTCTGACCCAAACTGTTCCATGATTCCATGGCATACACATTCTCCTAAATATAAGCTACTATCACTTACCTGCCCAGCAATGAGGAACTTTTGTGTCTGAATGTGCGTCTGAACTTTAATAAAGTGCACAAGAAATTAATTACAGAAAATTTAGACTGTTTAAGAAGGTGATAGTATGTTCCTAAGGAAGAAAACCTGGGATTCTAGGACAAATTCTGTTACTGTGCTTCATGTGCAGTAGTGATATCCCAAGAGAAATCATCTAAATGCCTAAAAGTATTTGCCCTGTGTAGAGTGCTCTGATATCAGGTCTTTATCAGTCACTTGGGTAATTGAGACGTTTTTAGACTTTGTCCTAAAAGCATATCAAAAACTCAGCAGGAAGCATCTAATAATCTGCTATCACACTATTGCTAAACTTGTAATAGAACATTGTCAGAAATTTTATCGTGCTGCCCAGCTTGTGAGTACAGAGTGCCCAGGGCACATCGTGGAGATCGAACTGCATTTAACCACATTAAAGTAATTCATCGAACTCTGTGTGTTCTGCTGGAAGGGATCATCACTGCACAATGCAGCCACAGGCTCCCAGACACTCTGCATGAGATGAGCTGGTCGCTTTCTAATGCTAAATGGAGTGTTTAATTCAAGCTCTGAAACACATCTGCAGCAGGGAGGGGTGACAAAGTCACCTAGGCTGTACAACTGTGCTTCGGATCAGGAGGTGTTTGGGTGCAGGGGGAACAGTGGTGTCCAGTCTTGTTGCCAGATCCATGTGGCAGAGATGTCAAGGTGTGCTGCTGTAAGTCCAGGATTGGGAAATCTGCAGAATGCACTGAAATACTGGGGGAGGAGAGGGAAGCTGCCTGCCAGTTGTCTTTTGTTCTGCAGTTACTGCTACTTTTCTGAGTTGCTTTGTGCTTCTGTCAGACTTCCCTTTACAAAGCAAACATCTCAGAGGTGATTGAGTACTACTCTCAGAGTACCCCTCAAGGATGGAATTAATCTCAGACTTTTGGACTTAATTTCCTCTTACTGGGAAAAGGACTAGTAGCAAGCAGTCTTGAGGAAGCAGTTCTCATTATCTCTTCATTTGCCTTTTGCATGGATTAGTTTCACAAGGTTATGAAAAAGAATAAATTTGAGTATTTTCCATGCCTACAACAGTGGTCAGAAATATAAACACCAAATGATACACTGCAGGTCTGGAGGATTACATTACTCTTGAGCTGAAGGGCAGCATAAAGGAAAATGTGCTATCTATTGGAACCTTTAAAAATGCCTGCCAAAATGTTAGTTGTCAGTATCTGACTGTATCTGTACCTAGCAAAGAGCTGAATCCAAGGTGATATAACTGCTCATGCACGAGATGAAAAATTTAATTTTCAAATTTGGTAGTTCCTGTTATAGAGCAACTACACTAGATTTAAATGAAGTGTCTTAATAATCTTTTATTGAAAGATTATATGATTATATGAAAGTCTGTAGGCAGACTTTCAGAGCACAAAGTTGCAAGAATACCTAAATGGAATGGGGAACCAGGATCTCCTGATTAATTGTTGCTTGGGTTTTTAGGACACTCTTATGTTTATTAAAAGCAATATCAAATAATATAATCTCAGGCTTTAGCCAAAGTTGGAGTTGTTTTTTAAGAAGTTTAGACTGAATATTTCACTACTGTAGAGTATTTAATGTACTCTTCATTTGAAAGAAATAATTGCCCTCTGAGTTGCTTGTAGTTCAGAAATTTCAGTTTGCTAGTTCCTGCATTTTGTAAAGAAAAAAACAAACCCCTTTAATAATAAAATAATTATTCTAAAGAATAAAATCATTGAAGTTGCCCTCAGCCATGTTATCTTTAGTAAAATTGTAACCTTATATTCCCTATACTGAAAGTAATAGTTCAAATCTTTTTTTTTCTGATGTGTTTTTAGACACTTTCATAGAATTTTTCTTCATAGACAGTATGGGAATTTGCCTGTCACACTTGGCTTCACTGCTGTGTGTTTTATACTGATAAAGACAGTTTTCAGCAGTCTTCTGAAAGCAGTCCAAAAGACAATGGGAAGAGCTAAGGGAATGAAATGGAAAATGTGGCTAGAATAGCTAGCTAAATATTTCCTGAAAATTCAGTAACTGACTTAAAATCATGCAGGTCCTTGCTTCGGTTTGAATTGTAATGATTGCTTACCTGCTTCAGAATTTAAACTTAATCTTGAAAAAGCTTTTGCCTGTGCTGCAGCCATTGTTGGCAGATCTTCAGTATGAATTTTTCTAGTTGTACTTTTCACTTGTGTACTTGCTTTATTTTTATATTGCGCTTACCTGAAGAGCTCTGTTAAAAACAAATAAATCTAACAATCTACAGTTGTGGGGCAGGTACTAAGAAGAAAGGTCTTTCTCCCGTTTCTGTTCTTCTATGTTAATTCCTTTTTAAAAGTCAGTCTGATTAGAAAGCATAATGGCTGCTTACTCTTAGTACAGAACTGTAAAGTTTTGTGGCTGCTCAGAGAAGCTGTAGCTGCCCCTGGATCCCTGGAAGTGTCCAAGGGTTGGACAGGGCTTGGAGCCACCTGGATAGTGGAAGGTGTCCCTGCCTGTGGCAAGGGGTGGAACAAGATGAGGTTTAAAGTCTCTTCCAACCCAGAATGTTCTGTGATTCTATGGTCGTTACAAATAATGCTGCCTTTTTTTTTTTTTTTTTTTTTTTTTTTTTTTGCTAGTGCATGCAATGCCCTTATCATTCTATGCTGACACATACTAGACTGCATTTCAAGTCTGTGCTGTTTAGGTGCTCATCCATCCTGTTGTCCCCATCTCCAGTTAGACGACATTTACCATAACATGATGCTGACTTCTCTAAAGCAGGAGGGAAAGCAGTTTGCTGCAATAAGGGTCTGTAAAAGAGTCTCTGCCTGCCTATAGTCATATCTATATATATACATTTTATTCTGAAATGTTTTTTCTCTTCTGCCTGTCTTACCCTCCTTTATATGGAAGGGTAAGCAAGGTAGTTCAGGTGAATACGGGACTTTGTGACACAACTGCACTCTCACACAGCCATCCTCTTGTTTTTCCCCCTAACTGAAACTTCAGCCTCCCTCTAAATACAAGTCTGTACTGCCTACTCGCTTCATTGTGGTGGGAGGGATGGGCAGGAGACAGCCCTGACTCACTGGCTCTTGACTGCTGAGGGTGAGACATCTTCTGTCTCCTCTTCCCAGCAGCCCAAAGTTAAACATTGCTCTTTACACGATTACCACAAGAGATAACTTGCCTCACAAGAGAGGGGGAGGACGATTCAGAAAGAGTTGAGGAGGAGTTGAAGGCTGGCTGGAATTTTCCTGAGATTTCTTGGGCTCTTCTCTGGCAAGTAAATCCTCCCTCTTTGAGGCCTGATGGCTTACAGTAGCTGCTGGCAAGGTATCAGGAGCTACGCACCATTACGCTGAAGCACACAAGTTCTGTTGGTTTTGCAGGCACAGTTAAGAGCTGGTCATGCTCTGGCAGCCCTGATGATGCCCAATGGCTTTGCTGTCATTTTTTATTGCAATATCTAGACCTGTGGAAAGTATAAGCAGCCAGACCTACTTGCAGACCCTACAGATTTATCCCAGCCAGAAAATGTATAAAACTGAGTTCAAATTAAAACTTCTGGCAGTCTGACTGCCATGGATTTCAGTGAGCTTCAAGGGCACATATTAATCAAATTCCTGGAGCAGGCAGTAATTGCTAGAATGAGAAATGTCTGTTTGATGCAGCCTCTAAGTATACCTGTGTATCTTAGGAAATAAGACAGGAGAAGAAAGTTTACAAGGGGAAAAAAAAAGCCAAAATGAATCTGGGTGTCTTAGAAATTGTCTTATATAATGAAAATTTTACTTAACCCTCCATAATATAAATCTAAGCAGCTCCCAAGGGATGATGGCAGAAGGTGGAAGTGTGCTGGAGACTCTAGCAAGACAAGGAAGTGATAGTTTCTATCCTGAAGTGTCCAGGAACAGAATGGTTCATCCCCCCATGCATTTGCCACTGCAAAGTAGGATTAAATTTCTCTTCGACAATAGGACGTTATTTTAGGATTTGAATTTAAAAGGAGTGTTTCTGTGATTCCCAGGTGGAGAATTACAGAAAAATGTTCACTTACCTGGAGCTGACATTGCCTCTGCGATGGACTGGTGTCCTGCTGTTATCGGATCTCTCGGAAACACATGCTGAGCTCACCCTGAGACCCCACAGCTGAACTGTGTAAGATACCTCACTTTCAGAATTGGAGTCAGGACAATGTGTTGCCTCCTTTAATTACAGTCTGAGAATTGGTTTCAGATGTGGAAGAATGCAACAAAAAGAAATGGTGAGCATTTCTGTATCGCTCTTATACTGTTAGAATGATGATCCAAAACCAGTCTTCTTTTTATAAAAAAGCCCCAAATTAAATATGGTAGAGAAGGGCTGTCCAAAAGCATTCTCTGAAAGGCTCCTGCACGCTGCTGCCAGTCTTTTAAAAGAGAAGTTAAATTTGGGACTTTAAGCATGTGATTCCAAAATACCCCGGTTAACATTTACTCAGAATTTAAAACTGTTTGGATTGGCTGCTACTGCTGCTTTGGACAAAATGTTTGATTTGTTTTCCAAATGTGCAGCTACAAGGATGAGATCTCATCTTGATGGTATATCTTCCTTAAGAGTTTCAAATCATTTTAAAGCACCTGATTTATGGAATGTAGCAGCATGGGAAATGGATGGTGTTTGCTGCTGCCTTCCCGCAAGTGTCTTCTGAGAAAGCTGCTCGGGCAGGCACAGACAGTCACTCAATCCTCACTCACACCACAGACAGGTCAGTGAAGAAAGATGGAAAGGGTCTCTGTATAGAGTTCCAGCAAGGTTTGTTGTAGAGTCATGCTGAAAGAGTCCAGGGACAGAAGACAACAAAGCAGTGCAGTGTCCTGGGTTAAGTATGGCATCAGGGGCCAATCCAATGGTCTGTGTGCACAGGGGTGGTACAAGGGCAGGGCAAAGGGCAATGACCTATAGGGAAAGGAGGTAGATTAACATAGTGCTGCAGAGCACTATGGGAAAAACCTTTTCATCTCACCCTAAGCAGAGGCATTCTCAAAGCCTGTGTCAGATTCTTCCAGGGATTACCCTAGAAGTTCCCCTAATAGGCTGAAATGCCTCCAGAATGGAAGACCATGCCAATAAATGTCAAGTTCCATGCATTTTTCAGTCTGTCAATACTGGAATGACTAAGCTTCTTTGGAGGCCTTTCAAAAAATATTTTCATTGATTTAATCTTGCTATATAACATCTTGATTGGACAGAACAGTTTTATGGGCCTGTTGGATTTTATAGGGATTGTCTGCCTTTGCAGAGTGAGCAGCATCCACAGCCATGTTTGCAGCTTCAGTTGGACACTGAGAGCACATGGGCAGAGGTTCCAGCACTTGGTAGAGCTGCTGCAGTAGTTGAGATTATTGTGCATCCCCTTCTGGCTTTGCACTGACTGATTAAATCCAGTTTGGATATGGCCTTTAGTGGTCACAGCCACACTCTCTGCTGGGACACAAGTGTGCTCTGAACCTGGAGCCAGCAGGTAGATCAGGTAAACCTGGGACAAGGCACTAGAGGCCAGAACCTGATTTTCAACTCCTAGTGCTGTCACAAAGGTGTATGTGGCATCTCCAATGGGAGAGCTGTTGTGTGCCTCTGTTACAGGGCATGGCCAGCATGCAGAGCAGCACTTAGAAAAAGTAAGTGCTTTAATGACGGTGTTTGAAACTGACTTGACCCTGTGCTGCAGTCAGGAAGCAGGGTTCTTGTCCTGCACAACTCTCTCTTCTGGCACTAGCAATGATCTGACTGACTGAACAGCTGCACACAGTCACTGAAGTTGGAAAAGACCTCCAAGATTGAGTCCAACCTTTGACCAATCACCACCTTGTCAACTAGAGCACTGTTACATCCCATCATTTCTTGATTGCTTCCAGGGATATTTCTTGAACACTGTACGGTGATTCCACCTCCTCCCTGGGAAGCCTGTTCCAATGTCTGACCATTCTTTCCATGAAGAAATATTATCCAATGGAAAAGAAAAATTGTACCAGATTAACAAGCTAGTCTCTGACTATGTGGTCATACAAGTGTTATTAGCAGCATAAAGAAATTACTTTGAGGACATGGCTTAGTTAGTAGGAGCACACTGTATCTCCTTAGTGGCCACGCAGTTTGAGAACAGCATATATTACTAATGAGATTGCATCCTTCTAGTATAAGTTTCATTTATGCTTCTCCAGAGAATTGGAAAGAGAGGTTGAAAAATGAACGTACTTTGCACTATATTATTTTGCAATGGAAGTCTTCTGTTCTCTTAAGTGGGATGTTAAGTTAAAGGTCCATGCCTCAGCTTGGACTTTCAGTTAGGGAAATTAACTTCCAGGAGAGATGTCCTCAGTATCAGCCTCTTGGCTGGCCTTTGATTAATTACTGCAATAGGAGTCACTGACAAAATGGAAGAAAAGTTTGGCTTAAAAAAAAAGGCATCTTTAAACTTCTTTGCTTTAGAAAACAGTTTCGCCATTGCAGGAACAAGTATGTACATATGTGTGTTCATAAAGAAAAGATTATCTGTTACTCAGACGTCTGTTTTTTTACTTCCCTTTTGCAGAAAAATCCAAGAGTCCACTGATGACTAACTAAAGTCTCTGTTCTCATGATTTATGTGATTTGCTTCTCCTGGAGCCATGGATGAATACAGCCGCTTTGTGGACTGGGACAAAATGGATGTGAGTGCCCAGAGCCAGGATACAAAAGAGCTCACCTGCACAGACTTACACGAGCTCAAGCAGCTCGCCCGGCAGGGCTATTGGGCCAAAAACCACTCTCTGAGAGCCAAAGTGTACCACAAGCTCATCAGCAATATCCCATGCCGTACAGTGACCCCGGATGCAAACGTGTACCGGGACATCGTGGTGAAGATCGTTGGAAAACGCAGCAGCAGCTCCCTTCCACTGCCAGAGTTCGTGGACAACAGCCTGATCCCTACGTACTGCCTGAATGCGGAAGGCGTCGGGGCCGTCAGGAAGATCATTCTGTGCATTGCCAATCAGTTCCCAGACATCTCGTTCTGCCCGGCGCTGCCCTCGGTGATTGCGCTGCTCCTGCACTACAGCAAGGACGAGGCCGAGTGCTTCGAGCAGGTCTGTCGCATCCTGGCTTGCAATGACCCATCCAAGAGGCTCATCGACCAGACCTTCCTGGCCTTCGAGTCCTCCTGCATGACCTTTGGGGACCTGGTGAACAAGTACTGCCAGGCAGCCCACAAGCTGATGGTGGCAGTGTCCGAGGATGTGCTGGAGGTGTACTCGGACTGGCAGCGGTGGCTTTTCGGAGAGCTCCCCATGGCATACATTGCACGGATCTTTGACGTCTTCCTGGTGGAGGGGTACAAAGTTCTCTATCGTGTCGCACTGGCCCTTCTGAAATTCTTTCACAAAGTCAGAGCTGGGCAGCCCACGGAGTCTGACAGCATCCAGCAGGACATTCGAGCCTTTGTGAGGGATATCGCCAAGTCGGTGTCCCCAGAGAGGCTCCTGGAAAAAGCCTTTGCTATCCGCCTTTTCTCTCGGAAGGAGATCCAGCTCCTGCAGATGGCCAATGAGAAGGCTTTGCAGCAGAAGGGCATCACAGTCAAACAGAAAAGGTAGGGCTCAGCACAGGTAACCTGAGCAATCTCCTGACTTTCCCCAGTGTGGGGAGCAGTCAGCCAGCCCTGGGTAACTGGTGGCGAAGCCCACTGGTGCATGCTGGTGTCTGCTGATGCACTTTGTCTGCAGGAAAACTCAGCAGCTCCAAAATCAAGTGTTGCTGGGATTGTAATGGGAAGTGTAACTGAAGTGCTATGATACAAGAAGAACGGAAGTTTCTTGTAGTTTGCTCAATTATGAATTTACACGGGTATATATTAATTACAAGTATCATATCTCAAAAGTGTGTTTCATAAGCAGTTTTCAAACTAAAAGGCATTTTAGCAAAGTTGGTGTACTGGTTTTGATTCCCCAATTTGAGATTTCCCAACCATCGCACCAATTAATGTAATGGGTCTGGCGCTGGCTAAATGCTACTGCACCCACTATAATATACTTATTTCCTGCTGTGAGATAGGATTAGGAGGAAGGCAAAGAAGGCTCAAAGCTTCAGAAGGGTGTAAAGAAAGCTTTATTAACAGTAACTAAAACAAAGATTCATAAGAATCAGAATAAAACCTTTAGAACACTTCTCCCCCCCTACAACCTTTTATTTCCCACTCTTAACGTATAGAAACAATTCAGTCAGTTTATCACTTGTAGAATAGTCTTTCTTCAGTTCACTTAGGGAGAGGAGTCCCTCTTGTCAATTTATGGAGACTTTTCCACAAGAAAACAGTTCTCTCATGGCTTTTAATTTCCACGAACAGCAGCCATGCAGAAAATCTGCAATGGTGAAATCCTTCCCATTTGTCACAGCTTTCCCCACAGCTGTGTTTATGGGCCATGTCAACTTTTGGGGTACTATTTTTAGGATGAGCTGTTAAAGAGCAAAGGTTTTCTTAATCTATCCCTGTGATCATCTTCATCTCTGGAAACAGAGGTCTTCTTTCCCTGGAGCAGAGGGTCTTCATCACTCTTCTCTCTCTCTCTGTTCAAACTTCTCATAGGATCACAGCTACTTTAACATCTGCTAACTGTAGCTTGGAGGCCTTTGCTCATATCTAAAATTTGAACACTTCATCTCCACATACATTTTCAATGAGTCACAGGGAAAAAGAGTCTGTTGTATCAATTATATCCTTCTGCATAGCATTACAAGAAGATTTCAGCCCTAAGATTAAGGCATCCCCTCAACCCTCCCATCTGGGACTTGTCCCTTTTCTCAATGACCTTGGTGTCTTCATGTTGTTCTTCTGTGTGTTCTCACTCTGTCCTTTTCTCTCATCCGAGGGAGAACTGAAGGTCTGCAAGTCTTATCTGTGCACGGACAGAGTTAATATCTCGCCCCGGGCCTGCAGATGGTCACCCGAGCCCAGCCGGGCTCAGAGCTTGTGGCTGGAGCTGCGGCTGGGCCGAGGGGGGCGGCTCGGATCTCAGCAGCAGCACGGCCGGGGCCCGTGGCTGCCCGGGGGCTGCAGGCGAGTCCCATCGGCAGCAGGATCTTGGCTGAGCCGGCCCTGCGGACCCCAGCTCAGCCTGGGCCAGCGGCGGGGCAGGGCTTAGTGGTGGCCACATGTCAGCAGCTGCAGGCCTGGCCTGGCCTGGCCTGGCCTCCCCCTGCCTGGCAGCCGATGGGGGCCTGGCCCCGCCACAGAGCCCACCCAGCCCAGCCGGGACGGGGAGGGGCCGCTCTGGCCTTGGTACCTGCTCTCAGGCCAGAAGAGAAAAAGAGAGAATTCCCAAGATTTTTGATTTTTAACATGGGTGTTCACGGAGGCGTGTTCAGCTTTCTGGTGGTTCAACAAAGTGTCAATATTCAACATGACTTCACTGGTTTTATCAGGCACAGAGGATGATCTCAGCAGCTCCAATGATAAAACCAGCACTGATAAATTACTTGGAAGAAACATACCCCAAGAAATGTGAAAATTGATTCTTAAATATTATATTATTTGTATAAAATGTCAATTTGATGCTGCCCACTACTGTGAATTCAGCAGTTTCTTTAGTGTAAGGCACTGTCACAGCTGGCTACATTGTGCCTGACTGAGGAGGTGTTTTAACATAGCAAGGAAGAAATATGTCTTTTTTTCAGGTTACTTATTTAAATAACTTTGACTGCAAGCCTCCTGGAAGTCAAGAGTGTAGTACTCACAGGTAGGAGTTGACCTGTTTTGTGACAGGTTCACGTACTACTAGAAAAAATAATTTTGAAAGAGCCATGGAAGAGAAGAGTGACTATAGAGATCCAAGAAACTGTTGCATAATCACAAGCTCTTCTCAGAAATAAGGAGAGGAAGAGCTAACTCTGAAACCAGTAAATGAAATCCTGCTCTCATGTGACAGTAAAAGTCGTACTAATAAAAAGCTTAGCTGAAAGACCTCTCAATAGATATAGAAATGGTACCAATATATTAATCTGAACAAAATTAGCATCTTGCCAAGTGCAAATGTATGTGCAGGTAAGTAGTGCATGTTCTGTTTTCCCAGAGGCTTCTGACAGCAGAAAACTTCTTGAATTCTCAAGTTAAAGTGTTGGACAGTTTTATGAAACTCTCTGAAGAGAGGTGACTTCTAAAGTCCCCTGGATCAGTGAGTGTGGTGTCTAGTATTTGGTATTCTAGACGCACAGTCTCATTTTCTCTAAATCTCCACTGACATAGTAGGATCTTCCAGCCTGCTGCTTTGCTGAGTTAGTTACAGTAGTTGCAAATAGTTACCATTCCATGGCATGGTGATACATACTCAGTACATTTCAGCCTAAAAGATCACATAAATGTTAGCCAAATCTCCTTCATGTTTCTGCATACATGTAAAGCTCCCTCGGTCTCTTCCAAGGGTTAATTTTTAAACTCACAGCTTGGTTTACAATCAGCTTCAGCATTTTCTTGTCAGTCTCAAATATTTCAGGGACTTTAGCCATTGGATTGTCACACTAGAGGCTGTTCAGACCTTTGTATTTGAAACTTGTAACAAAATATTGACTCCTCCATTGTGTCTTCCTGTTGGGAAATTCAGGAGAGTTGTAATATCCTTGAGTATATTGTTTAAATTGGAATTAGAGCTTTAAATTTAAAAAATTAATAAATAATTTAAACCAGAGAAAAAGAAAACATGCATCAACCAGCCACAGATGCTCCAAAAGCTCCTGCTGTGTTAAATGTTACAGAGAAATTCTCACAACAGTGATGCTTTCAAGGCAAAATTAAGTAATATATCCAGATAAAGCCAGTAGTTGCTGCTATGCCAGGCAGAGTTGCCACTGAAAAATACTCATCCTCTCTTGGCTACCTTTGTAAACCCCGTCAAATTTCTCAGTGTCCCCAGGCACAGTGCTGCTGGGAGTTTGACTTGGCTCAGTTTGGGTCCCGGTGTGGGCAGATGGAAGTGCAGGAGAAGTGAGCTGTGGGGGGTGCCAGTACTCTTCTCCAGCTATGTTTGGCCTGTGCAAGAAGATTATTTATTTTCCCATCACATAACAAAACAGGGAGAAAATAGAAATGTTTTAACCTGATTATTTTTTAGTGCTTGGTGACTCAAATCAAACCTTGCTTTGTTTCTCTTCAGGCTCCTTTCACTCACTTTGTCATGGATGTAGAAAGTCACTGATCTTTTCTATCTTTTTTGTCTTTCTCTTTGTATGTTCTCCTTCTGTTCATTCCATCTCCACTGCACCACTCCTGCTTGCAGTCTTGCACCTCCCAAAAGGTAGGTTAAAACACTGGAGTCTCTGCACTTTGCTCATTCCTGCTGTCTTTGGCTTGTTGTTTTTCCAGGGCGGTCAGTATTGCTGGCAATGGGCAGGAGAAGCAGGCCAGCAAACAGAGCACCCGATTCCTGTGCCACATCTCCAGAATACCCTCCTGAAAAGTTAGTTCATAGCACCTGCAACGAGAGAAGGGGTAGTGGGCAAGGGCACAGAACTTCAGACAGCAATACACCTGTGTTTTCCACAGTGGGAAAGAGTACTGTACATGGAGAAAGTATATGCTGGGATTATGGTTATGGCTATAAAAGGCCTTTATAATAATGGTCCTTTCTACTCTGAAAGAAAAAGTGTAATTTTTTTAAACATCTCAAATAACAGCTCAGAAGAGGTCCAAACCTGGTATATGCTGTTGTATTAGATGCAAAACAGAGTCAACTTTTTAACTTCTTTGGAAGCTTTCTGCAGTTAATTAGAAAAATTTTGGACTGACCCCAACTTGGCACACTCCTAGAAGTGACCTGTCTCTATTCATAGTAGTTTATATTTGCTTTTAAGTAGGTAGAGTTTTTTTAGAGTCGAGAAGACAAGACTCTTTTTCTGTGTCAAGTAGGTCAGAGTTACTCAGCCGTAGAGCATTAATGGTTAATGAAGTCATTTATCAAGTCTTGGTCTGAAAAGTAAATCTAAAGAAAACCCAGTGAGTGGATTATGATATCTGATAAGCAGAGAACTTGGAAGGAGAAAGGCTGCCCTGTGAGTATTAAATACCAGAGATGTTTGGGTTTAAATTCATGCCTTTGAGAGTCCTCTGGCCTTGCTGCAGGTGCCCTGAGTTAACTTTAGTGAGTGATGCACACTAACATTTGTACTAATTTATGAAATCAAAGCTGGAGTGAACTTCCTCATGTTTTCATGTTTGAAAGAACACCTTAAGAGACTTAGCAAAGCATGTTTTTTACCATAACTTCTGTGTTGAGGATTTTACCTCTGATAAATCAAAAAGCTGTTAATCCCAGTCAAGCGAATCTTCAGCATCTGAGTATTATTCTTGCAGTTAGGTTGTTCTGAAAGCAGCAGAAAGCTTTTGATTTATGCTAGGAGGCAGTTTGGGTTTGAGGGGACTTAGGGAGATCAGGGTGTCTGTTGATGCTGCTCTGGACGCAGGATTAGGTTTCAGTTTTATATATCACAAGTTACTTATATTGCTATTTATGACTGAAAAAGAAATCTTTTACCACACAATTATGCGCTCACTGAAATTATAATGGATTTTAAAGATAATGCATCTCCTCTAAGACTTGACCCAAGCCAGAGTAGAGAAGGAAGATGCAATTTGGTGAGTAATCTTTGGAGTTGGGTATTTGTTGTTTTTTGAATAATACAGGGCACATCCACATCCACTTTGACATGTGCTGCTGCATGTCCTCAACCTTGGCTTTAGCTTTGGGAGCTTTGAGGTCTCTGAAGCACATAATATTAATTATACAGCTGGAAAAGTAACATTCCTATGAAATTAGCAAATGCTGCTTATTAAACAGTAATTGTGCTGGTTTTCAAATCTAATTCCTTGGAATAATAGCAGTTGAACAAGTTTTTCCAACATCAGCAATCAAGAGAAGGTTATCATGCAAGTCCCAGTAACTGAGGAGAACACTAATGCAGGGTAAAACATTCTGAATTTGTTCAGTTCTCGTGGTAGACTTTAATGCTATCCAAATTTACTGTTGGCTCAAGCTTCTCTCAGTGTTTTCAGAGATAACCCCAAAAAGGGTGGAGTGGTGAAGGCTGAACTGAATTTTCCTCAATGAATAAAACCAAAACATTTGGGGTTTTTTTTAGCCCACTTGTTCTGTTCGTTTTCACTCATTTACTACTTGGAAAAGCACCTGCCAAACTGAAGGAAATGATTTTCAGTATCATTAGATAAATACTGTTAACAGTAAAAGAATTAATACAGGTTAGATACTTGTAACTAGTTGCAATCTGAAAGCCCCCAGAAAAGGTATATTTTTGCTCAGCACTATGCAGTTTGGTTGGATAGGTGCAAGCTGTATGTGGACACTTCTCAACACAGGGTCAGGTTTCAGTCTCAACCATCCACAGCTGTGATTTGTTACTGGGAAGTAACACGTCATTTTGTTTCACATTCTTTGGCCATGTTCTTTGGTTTAACTAGATGGTGCCATTGAATATAATATTAATTGCCATGATATTCAAAAGGCAGGAACTGTGTGCCTGGTAAATCAGAAAGATCTGTTTGAAAAGGTGATACTCTATCTACATGAAAGAGTTGTGGGAAGGCACAGGGTGGTGAAAGAGATGTGTTCAGAATGCTGCTGAACAGGCTTTGAGAGGGGTTTGGGTAGGAAAGTCTTTAAATTAGCAGATTATAGTAGCTAGGAGAAGGAAAAAGGACAAAAGCAAAGACACCCTGCGTGTGAGAGCCTTTTAGAGAAAAGAATTGAAGTTTAGTTGCCCAAACAGCTCACAGAAATGTGAAAAATGTACAGACCAGGTATACAAATAATTATAAGGCTTGCTTGAGGTGTAAATTTAAACCTGTTTTGATATTTGTTATTAAGTCTTAGCCTATTTATCACCATTGCTTTTATGCTGGAAATTCATTCTAATAAACAGTTGACTGCTCTGAATATTTTTTAATTCCTTAAATGTGGAGGGAGGAAAAATCTTAATTTCTGCTGAGCTGAAACCAAGTCTTTGTCTCTCAGCTCTGTTCCATAGTGACATCAGGTTTAGCTGCAGACCTGCCAGAACACAGAGGATGAGACCTAAAGTAAGATTCTGAACATCAGGGTTCAAGGCTTGGCCCCTACTTTGTTTCAGTGGATCTCTCCTTTGGCTCGGATTGATGTGTTTAAAAGTACAAATAATGTCCCCAGTCAGTGATACTGTGAGTTTTAAAACCCATAAATAGTTACAGCTTGCTTAATAGCTGCCCACGGAAGTTCCTTGCATTAAATAATGCAGGGTAGCAATGCAAAGACTGATTTCATTCATTGGGCTAAAATAAGTAGTAATTTTAGTAATTTTTTAAGTGACCTGAATAGTCACTTCATTCAAAATGCTGACACCAAGGTGCCTACAGTGAATTCCAGAAAGCAGTTCCCAGTGTCTCCAAGCAAGCACTGCTCTGCATTACAAATGCTGCTGATTTTTTGGTACTACGAGCATGAAAAATAAAAAGTATATATTTTGTGTGTTTTAGGGAGTGAGGTAAGGTATCCAGATCCATGCAGATGTACAGTACTGAGAGGCCCTTCATGGTCATGAAACTGAAAGAAATGTGTAATTGTCAAAAAAACCCCATCAGAAATAGGCAAATACTTGCACCCAGATCCTTGCATGCAGAGCAAAGTCATAAAGCTTTATTTAACACCTGGCTGCCCAGTAATTCAGTGACTTGTGTAAATTCTGTGTCCTTGGCTGTCTCCATTGCATTTTAAGCATTTAACATAGACCATGGAAGCAAATAACATTTAATTCCCAGGCTCTGGGTTTGTGTGCTTGTTTAATCTGAGAAATGAAGGCTGGTTAAGATGATGATGATGGTTACCTTCAAATGTTTAAAAGCCACTAATCAATCCTTCTGACTGTATCAGACCCTTCTGGGGGGTACAGGGATTTCCTTCCCAGTGTCAGTGTCTAGTATTCCTCAGTGTTCTCAGGCTCCATCTGTAACCATGATCCCAGGAACATTTTTATTCCATAATGAAGTGGAAGTCATTGATAATTACACGTTTCCAAGAGGTGGAACTTCTCAAAAGCTTCAAATATTTGCCTTGGATTAAAATTGTTTGCCCTGTAATACTGATTCCTCTAAAGTTTCTGAAGGGTTTAGGAATTCTCCAATTGCACGATATGGGCAGGACTTTAGAGGTAGAAAAAATACTACCCCTTCCTCTCAGATCCTGTCTGTTTGTTTAGGTATTCTGTTCTCTGGGCTTAAACACAAGTGCCAGCGAGACTGTTACAAACAACAAATACAAGGCCACGGTAATTTTTAGTAGCTCAGTGTTGTGTCCTCTGTGCGTAAAGGTGCAGAACACAGCTGCCATACCGAGGAATAGAAAATACAGTCAAGACAGAACTCTGCCTCTGAGGATTTTGTTAAATTGCAGTAGTTTATTACCTTCACCAGGTCATGGCCACCTAATCCTGTGGACTCAAGCTTTGACCAATAATTTATATGCTGGAGTCTGTTAGTGTTCAGCTGGCTTCTTATGTTTCAGTTCAGTAACCTGAAACTTGTTAAATTATTGCTTCTCAGTGTTTTGTGTTGTATTTCTCAGGCAGAATGTGCACTTGGCAGTTCATGCTGAGAACTTCAAATCAGAAATTGTGAGTGTGAAGGAGATGCGGGATATCTGGTCATGGATCCCAGAGCGATTTGCACTGTGCCAGCCTCTTCTGCTTTTCACCACCTTGGAACATGGCTGTAGTTTGAGCAGGTAAGGAGAACCTTCCTCTCTCTTCTCTACTGTAGAGCAGAAAGGAGCAGCTGATGAAGTATTTGCTGGATTGATAAAAAGGCCGTGCTTAGTCAGGACTTGATTGGAAGAATATCGTTAACAATGGAATATAAATGTGACAAATTCCTGTTGTCTACAGCATTTGAGTGGGATATTTCCTATGCCAGAGTATTTAACTGTTCAAGATCAATTGAAAAGGTCAAACTTAGATCAGTTCACAGATTCTGCAGGTCTGAGTCTGGTTCCTTAAGTGTTTGGATGGTTTAACTCAGTGGCTGCTCTGCAGGCACTTTTGATAGATAACCACATTCATACTGATCCAAGGAAGAAGAGAACTGGAAACTGGAAATTTCCTATGAATCTGATTGGGGTTTTTTTTAAGTGAGATAAACTAGATACAAGTTGTCCTTACACTGGTACGGAGCAACTATAACCCTATAGCCCCTAATAATGACTTTGCCATCAGCAGGTGCTGAGGCAGGGAGTGACCTACTCTCCCAGCCTTATGTCTCTATGAGGAAGAGCAAAAGCAAGCAAAGAGAATGCATCTCAGTTAATTTCCTTGAGGACCTAAAGCCCTTCAGACATGGTCATCAAACAGTCCTAGGCTGTTTTACAATCCTTTAGGTTGTTTCAATTCAAAATGCTGTAAAGGGCTGCAGTTGATCTAGGTAAGCTTCTAGTTAATCTTAGGAGGCATAAACTGTACAGGGGACTGAGTAGAGAGCAACTGCTTGGTAGTATTCGCTTACACTGTATTATTTACATGCTGTATAAAGTATTTGTAGGAAAATTCTTAGTCTTGAGGTGGTTTTTTGCCATGGCACCAGTTGGAGAAGGAGGCAGTGCCTGACATCGAGGAGGAAAGGAACGGCAGTTGGTGGCAGTCGAGTGCTCACTTTGTTGTGCTCTGCATTTCAGGTTCTATTCCCACAGCGAGGGACACGAACCAACTCTGCTCCTCATCAAGACAACAGCAAAAGAGGTGAGCGAGGCGAAAGACAAGTGATTAAATTGGAGTTTGGGCAGTATGTAATGCTGTGTTGCAACACACAGCTGTTTATAATAAAACAAATAAGCAAGGTTCGGCTTTGTTTTTTTAAGAATCCATGCTTTATATTATTCTATTTGTTGGTTATAGGATTATGCATTCTTGGGCAGACCTTGCAAACCAGGTCCTGGTTAACTGCTTTTTCTCTTGCAAGTTGTGTGGGATGATGGACTAGAGTAGCTCATTTTGCTCTTGGACAGACTCTGAAATGCAGAATCAGAGGGACAGAGTGGGAATTGTGCTAAAGTTATGTATTCATAGAAGACATTTTCATTTTCTCAAGGATATGAAGAAAGAAAGCAGCAGAATTTAAATTGTATGAATAATGTTGGACTATATGATGTGAAAACACAAGCCTTATTAATCTTGTTCTTGATTGGAAAAAAATAAGCCAAGAAATCTCTGAGAACCTGAGGAGGAGTGCACACATCCCTTTTTTCTGCTCCTGTGTGTGACAATATTGGACAGCATAATGTGAAAACAGCAACATGCTTGTTTAAAAAAATAATACATAAAACAAGAAGATTTCCCAAAACTTTTTCAGGAGGGCACACAGGAACTTCCTGTAATGCTGTTGTCTGTGCCAGTGTACATGACTTTTAAATATTTTATATATAACATTGAGCTGTTACTGCAGCCTGTGAGCTTTATTCCTGCCTATACAGAATCACACACAGAATCACACAGAATTACTGGGTTGGAAGAGACTTCTAAGATCATTGAGTCCAACCCAACCCAAACACCTCAGCTAAACCATGGCACTCAGTGCCACATCCAGTCTTTTTTAAACGCATCAAGAGATGGTGACGCCACCACCTCCCTGGGCAGAACATTCCAGAACTTTATCACTCTTTCCATATAAAAAGTTTTTCCTAATATCCAGCGTGCCAAAGGCCTTGCTGGAGTCCAGGTATGCAACATACACAGCCTTTCCTGCATAAAAGGAGGCCAGGTTGGTCAAACACGACCGGCCCCGCCTAAGCCCCTGCTGGCTGGCTCTGATACCCTGGCCATGCTGTAAGTGCTGTGTGTTGACACTCAGTATAAACTGTTCCATTTCCTTACTGGGTACTGAGCTCAGAGTGACTGGCCTATAATTACCAGGATCCTCCTTCCCCCCCATTTTGTGAATGGGTGTCACACTGGGCAGCTTCCAGTCATTGGAACCTCCCCAGTGAGCCAGGACTGCTGGTAAATGATGAAGAGCGTCTTGGCAAGTTCATCTGCCAGCTCCCTCATCACCCTGGGGTGGATCCCATCTGGTCCTATAGATTTATGAACATCCAAGCAGCTCAGCAGTTCTCTGACAGCCTCCTTCTGGACCACAGGGGACCCATGCTGCTCCCTGAGCCCATCTACCAACCCAAGAAGGACAGCTGTCCTTGGGACAGGCCGTCTTCCCACTAAAGACTGAGGCAAAGAAGGCATTAAGCACTTCTGTCTTCTCTTCATCTGCAGTTACTGTATCTCTGCAGGATGGCTGTCCATGAGCAAGCCCATTTCTGCTCTTGTTTACCTCTGCCTAAATACCCTTCAGGCCATTTCATGGTTCTGCATGTGGTTTATGGCCATTCAGGCCTGTGTTGAGATGCCATTGGCTTATGGAATGCCCCTGGTGTCTGAAGGGTAGAGGGGGGAACAATTATTTTGCTTCTTGTTTTGGAGCTTGTCAGAAGTCTGGCTTTGTAAGGGATTCAGGTTTTTATAGGATAGTTTGTTTCTTACCCCTCAAAAAAACATGTATTTGCCAAAAAAAAAAAATAAAAAGCTTTAGGAGAAAAATATGGGGTTTTTTTCATGCTTATGGATTTGGAGGGTTTTTGCAAAGGGTTGTTCATCCTTTATTCATATGTCTATGGTTAACTTCTAGAATGAGGAGAATTCTGCCTCTCATACCCATCCGGCATATCACATCAAATAGACTTCTGGGTCATTTAGATGTAATTCTAAATCTGAATTTACATTTAAATCTAAGTACAGATTTATCTAGATAAAGCAAATCTGATCTTCAGTAATTTTGTCCTAGGAGCTCTGCTTGTATTGCTTGTGGAGGCCAAACAGCAAATGCACCTTAGAACAGTTCTGTATAATCATAATTGTTTTTCTGATTTCTGGGGGGGAAAGTACATATGCTTTCGTCCCACTTTTGGAGCTTAATTGTTTCCTCTGTGTGCACATGGCAATGATGTGTACTGCTGGTAGCAAAAAATTCTAGTGCAAACATAAGACTCCAGAGACCAACTCAGCCCTCAAAGGGTGCTTCTCTTTATTGGATACTAGTGGCCCCCATGAGGTTTGAGTGAATGCTCTAAATATCTGAGCTAGTTCAGCATTTGCTTAGCTAAACTGGCTTTAACCTATACTTTGAAATCTAAGAAAGCCACCAAGGCCACTGTTTGACCAAAAAGTGTTCAGGCAGAGCTGCTCATACTGTAACTTTGGACAGCACTGCTGCTTTGGTTGCCAAAGTGAGGGAGTAGGAGTCAGGCTGTACAGGCCTGGAGTGATCTGTATTTTGGTACATGAGATTGTGTTAGAAAATTTCTCTTTTAAGACATCAGAGGTATGAAATAATTTATGACACTCTCAGGATTTAGAGGTAACCAACCACTGGTGGATTAAAGCAGCTTAAATCTGTCTTTAGATAGAAGTACTTACGCTGCTTTAATCCACTGGTGTAGAAACTCTGGAACTCAAACTGAAGTAAAACCTGCAGTTTTGGTCTCTGTGTCAGAAATGTCAGTATCGATGGGTTTAACACTTTCTTCTTCCATGAGAAGCCTGACTGTGCTGTCTGTGCCAGGTCTGTGGGGCTTACCTGTCCACTGACTGGAGCGAGCGCCGGCGAGGAGGGAACAAGCTGAGCTTCTTCGGAACAGGGGAGTGCTTTGTGTTTAGGGTGAGAGAAATTTTGTTGTTGCTGCCCAGTACCGAGACCGAACAACTGTAATGGTTAGCTATCACCTCTCTTCCACCTAAAGAGGCTGGATTATATGCCTTTCTAATTTATAAGCTTTATTGAACTCTTAATGTGGAGGAAAAATTTTACTTTTAAGTTTTGTGATGACTCTTTTTCTCCCCTTGCACAGAACATTTTCTTAAAAGATCATAGAATCATCAAGGTTGAAAAATACCTTTAGGATCATGAAGTCCAATCACCAAACCAGAAATACCATCATGTCCACTGGTAAACTATGTCCCCAAGTGCCACATCCGCACATTTTTTGAACACCTGTAAAGATGGAGTTGTGGTTTGACACTGGCCAAATGCCAGGCACCCATGAAAGTCGCTCACTCACCCTCACCTGCTACAGCTGGGCAGAGGAGAGAAAATTTAACAAAGGGTTAATGAGTTAAGGACTGGGAAAAAACACTCCAACGGCAAAACAGGCTCAACTTAGAGATATAGAGTGAATTTATTACTTACAGGATCAGAGCAGGAAAGTTAGAAATAAAATAAGTCCTTAAAAACACCTTTTCCCCCCAACCCCTCCCTCCTTCCCACCGACAGTGCAGGGAAACAGGGCTGGGAGGTTTGGTCAGTTCATCACCCGAGGTTTTCTTCCCCTGCAATGCCATGGGGTCCCTCCCTCAGGAGACAGTTCTCCGTGAACTTTCCAGTGTGGTTCCAATCTCACAAGCAGCAGCTCCCTGAGACCTGCTGCAACATGAGCCCCTCCCACAGGCAAGCAGTGCTCCCCAAACTGCTGCAGCATGGGTCACTCTTCCAGGGGGTGCAGTCCTCCAGGGACAGGCTGCTCACAGCCTCCTCCAGTACCCACCTGCTCTGGCCTGGGCACCTCCTGCACAGGCTGCGGGTGGATCTCTGCATCCCCATGGACCCCCACAGGCTGTGGGTGGTTCTCTGCATCCCCCTGGATCCCCACAGGCTGTGGGTGGATCTCTGCATCCCCCTGGATCCCCACAGGCTGTGGGTGGATCTCTGCATCCCCATGGACCCCCATGGGCTGTGGGTAGATCTCTGCATCCCCATGGACCCCCACGGGCTGCGGGTTGATCTCTGCATCCCCATGGACCCCCACAGGCTGCAGGTGGTTCTCTGCATCCCCCTGCATCCCCACAGGCTGTGGGTGGATCTCTGCATCCCCCTGGATCCCCACAGGCTGCAGGTGGTTCTCTGCATCCCCATGGACCCCCACAGGCTGTGGGTGGATCTCTGCATCCCCATGGACCCCCACAGGCTGTGGGTGGATCTCTGCATCCCCCTGGATCCCCACAGGCTGTGGGTGGATCTCTGCATCCCCCTGGATCCCCATGGCCTGCGGGTGGATCTCTGCATCCCCATGGATCCCCATAGGCTGTGGGTGGATCTCTGCATCCCCCTGGATCCCCATGGCCTGCAGGTGGATCTCTGCATCCCCCTGGATCCCCACAGGCTGCAGGTGGATCTCTGCATCCCCCTGGATCCCCCACAGGCTGTGGGTGGATCTCTGCATCCCCCTGGATCCCCATGGCCTGCAGGTGGATCTCTGCATCCCCATGGATCCCCACAGGCTGCAGGTGGATCTCTGCATCCCCCTGGATCCCCCACAGGCTGTGGGTGGATCTCTGCATCCCCCTGGATCCCCCACAGGCTGTGGGTGGATCTCTGCATCCCCCTGGATCCCCATGGGCTGTGGGTGGATCTCTGCATCCCCCTGGATCCCCATGGCCTGCAGGTGGATCTCTGCATCCCCATGGATCCCCACAGGCTGCAGGTGGATCTCTGCATCCCCATGGACCTCCACAGGCTGTGGGTGGATCTCTGCATCCCCCTGGATCCCCATGGCCTGCGGGTGGATCTCTGCATCCCCATGGACCCCCACAGGCTGTGGGTAGATCTCTGCATCCCCCTGGATCCCCACGGGCTGCAGGTGGATCTCTGCGTCCCCATGGACCCCCACAGGCTGCGGGTGGATCTCTGCATCCCCCTGGATCCCCACGGGCTGCAGGAGGACAGCCTGTTTCACCACGGCCTGCAGAGGAATCTCAGCTCCAGCACCTCCCCCCTCCTTCGTTATCACAGAGGCATTACCACCATTCCAAACTGGCCCAGCCTTGGCCAGCAGCATATCCATCTTCAGAGCCATCAGGGGTTGGCTCTGCCAGGCATGGTGGAAACTTCCAGCAGCTTCTGACAGAAGCCACCTCTGGGGCCTCCTCACTACCAAGAACCAGGCCTTGCAAAATTGACACAGATATTCACTCTACCCCTTCCCTGGGCAGCCTGTGCCAGCACCTGACAACCGTTTCAGTGCAGAAATTTTCACAATATCCAATCTAAACCTTCCCAGGCACAACTTGAGGCCATTTTTTCTTGTCTGTCTCTTGTTAACTGGGAGCAGAGCCTTACCCCAACTGACTCCACCCTCCTTTTATTCAGTTGTAAAGATGATCTAGAAACGAGAGATGTAATAAGGTAACTCAGAAGTTATTGCATCAATTCTTCAACCACCTAAAAAGCAAAGAAATAAACTCTAACATCTGGCCTAAAAGAAAGGTTGAGCCAAGCTTTACTGCTGACTGCGTAGGTAGAGATCTTCTGGAATGTTCTTTTCTGAGCAGAGCTCTGTGTAGTGTGCATACACTAACATCAGCTCTGCCCTTTTCTGCCTCTCTGCAGCTGCAGCCAGAAGTGGAACGCTACGAGTGGGTGATCATAAAACACCCAGAACTGGCCTCGACTGGATCAGAGACAGAAAACCATGCCCAACCAGCTTCTAGTGCCCTTTCCTCCAGCAGCATCCCCTCAGATCCTTCAGATCGCCTTTCTCCCTTCTTAGCAGCTAGGCACTTCAACTTGCCTTCCAAAACAGCCTCCATGTTCATGGCTGGCAGCAGTGAGTGCATCATTGTAGGTGAGTCCGTGTGAAAATCTGAGCACAGATCCTACCCATCTCTTCCTGTCCACCTTAGATACATGGTAAATACACCTGACTCCTTTATCTATGTCAGTGTCACCACAGGTAGAGATAAAATTGCCCAAAACCTAATGTCATTTCTCAACCAAAATTTTCTGTGGGAAAACCTGCATAGAGAGCATTTTAGAGAAGAGAATAACTCATGGCTTTAAGTATAGTCATTCCTTCATACTGCCTAATTCACAATGAGAAGTAGTTCTCAAAAAAGAGCTTACTTGCATCAAGGCTTTTGAAACACAGAGTAAGCTATAAAACATGTTAATTCTCCAATAACTTTATTGGATCTGTGGTGCTGCTGACTTTGGCAAAAATCTGCTTAGTAATGTTGTCACTTAAATGAGTGACAACATTACTAAGTGTCACTTATAAGGAACAGATCTAAAATCATAGTTGTCATTTTCCCAAAAGTCTTTACTTGACACTTGTTAGGAGAGCAACTGGCCTATAATTTCCTCTGTAATGTCAAGTGTTGGCTGATTTCCCACTTGGCAGCATGTGCTCTAATCATAAAATCATGGAATTGTTTAGGTTGGAAAAGCCATCTAAGACCATCAAGTCCAGCTATTACCCCAGCATTACTGCCAAGGCCACCAGTAACCAGTGTTCCCAGGTGCCACATCTACATGGTTTTTGAACACTGCAGGGATGATGACTCCACCACTGCCCTGGGTAGCCTGTTCCAATGCCTGACCACCCTTTCAGTGCAGAAATTTTCCCAATATCCAACCTAAATCTTCCCTGGTGGTTGACGCATTTTCCTCTTGTCCTGTCACTTGGTCCTTGGGAGCAGAGCCCAACCCCCATCAGGTTCCACCCTCCTTTCAGGGAGGTGTAGAGTGTGATGTGTCCCATCAGCTCTGTCTACCAGCTTTAGGTAAGGGAGTCACTTATATTTACTGTATACTGCACTACGGGTGGTGATAAGAGAGATGTAGTAGATACATAGAAGTGTTGTACACAGTTGTGGACTAGAATTCCCACCCTTTTGATTCTTCAGATGGCTTTAGTAACTGTTCTTTGATGGTTGCCCAATAAGCAATAGGGAATCTTCATTTTTGTTCTCCTAACACATTTCTGTCTAACTTTTATTTCAGTTCTCTTCATTTTCTGACTGAAAGCTCTGTGAACCTTGACATAGACCCAGAGATAACCAAAATGCTTTTAACTCTTACATGGTCTTCAAGCCAGTGCTGTTATTTACTGATCTTGTTCTTCTCCCAGCTTTGATTTTTGACTGCTAACAGAATTATTTGGTTTTCCTTTACTGGAGAAAAATTGGCAGTTGTAGCTTCCAATATTCTCCAGCACTGAAATACAAAACTTAAATGCTGGTAGTTTTTGTTCTTGCTGAGTTACATTACTTTATTATTATTGAAAGAAATCATCCAGTTCTGATATTTTCATTCAAAACCTATAGATCTGATCCTGTACTGTTACATCTGAAGACGGCAAGCAGACATTGCTGAGGGCTTCCAGTTGTTCCCCATGGGAAAAGCACTAAAGTCTTTGTACAGCTGTTTCCCATGCCAAGAAATGCAGAAATATCCTCACCCTGTCTTTGTCTCTTCCCAGGAGGTGGTGATGGCCAGGCTCTGTACCTTGATGCAGATCTGAACCACGGAAGAACCAGCCACTGCAACACTTTCAATAACCAGCCACTGTGTTCTGAAAGCTTCCAGATCTCCATCCTGGAGGTGTGGGGCTTCAGGGACACCATGAATGGTTGATGTGACTATCATTAATCAGCTAGTTTTTCAGTTGCCCAAGGTAAATTCCGATACAGGAGCTAAGTTAGAACATCCTTTCTGCTGGACTCAGTGCTGTTAGTCATTCCTAAGTGGTGCACTTGGATGCAGGCCTAGTTGTTTACTCTTATTTTATTTAAGACAGGTCAAGGTGAAATAATGTATCTGATTGACTGTTTGCCCTTTTACCTCTGGAGATCTGTATTCAGGGACTTCTGGTAAAAATGAAAATGTGATGAGTTCAGAGCCATGCTAGATGGACACAGGTCCGAATCATGGGGTAGGTTTGAGTCCACAGTTCCTCAGAGGCACAGCCCTGGCTGAGCTGTGCTGCAGAGCTCTGAGCCACTGGCACCAGTACCTGGCCTGAGCCAGGAATATCAAATGTCTCCTCACAGGGAACACTGGTGACCTCAGATCTGACATAGAATAGTGGTTCATAAAATCACTGCCCTCCTATGAGCAGATGTACAGACAAATCAGTACCATTACGTTATGAAGCTGTTCATTCACACCAAAACCATGATTGCTGATCTTGTACCAAAACCTTTTACATGTTCCAGTTTCATATGTTAGAGCAGTCTGCCTCTGAGAAAGGCATCCAGGCTGGACAGTGATATCTCCAAGTCTTGATTTTGTTTACATTCCTATTCCATATCAATATGATGACTTCAGAGTGACTCCCTGTGTCAGACAGCTGAAAGCCAGAGTATCTGCCGTGCTCAGAAATGTTCCTTTCCTGGGAGCTGAAATGAAGCTTTAAATCTGAAAATAACTGTGCTGATATCCCTGTGTGTTTGGGGAATTAGACCTGGTGATAACAGGAGCTTAGTCCTCTCCCCTCGAGTAAAGAGAGGAAGGCAGGAGGCAAATCTGGGAGTGAATGGATTTCCCAGGAGAACTAGAGGCAACACTGTTTTTCCAAATGTCTTCCCAGTGATGAGGTCCCTCCTGAGAAGCTAACAGTTTTCTTCCTGTATATTCTGGTAGGATTTGGGTGATGAAAAGAGGCTTTGCTCCTTCTTGAACATTCCTACATTCTCTGCAGGCGTGCCCTGTGGCATGCGTTGTCTGGAGGCAATTCTCCAAAGTCTTTATCCAAAAATTGCACTATCTGTTGTGGAAATTCTCCCACATGGAGCACAAATACATAAATGTCAGTGAGTAGTCCAGAGCATACAATAGGATGCTCAGAGCTTCAGTGAGTAACTTACTAGTAAGATTTATCACAACAGGGAAAATGAAGGGAAAGAGAAATTGCTGATTTTCTAAACAGTTCAATCTAAAAAATTGCTGTAGATTGGGATTGCTATTTAATGTTATTGCTACTTAAGCTTGAAGTTCAATAAAAGAAAAAAATCTAAATGAATAATGTTAAAATCTAGGCTTGACAGGGTCGCATTCATGTTCAGAGGTCTGAGGTGAGTTTTTGGTCATGCTGGCTTGTCCAGCTTGCCAGCCATGAGAGTACCTCATGGCTTGGGAAGGAGTTGCCTCTTGCAGAGTATATTAATAAACTTGGCATAAATAAGATTTGCTTTATAAGGTGCCATTTTGAATTTTTGTCAAAATAATTCTTTGAAAAATTAGCCTATGTGCAGAACAATTTCAGATGTCTTTTGCACCATTTGTATTTGCACTTGGATTCTCTCACCCTGTCTGAGAGTCAGCATTGGCCTCCCTTTCTCCTTCCCACACAGTGAATTCTGACCAATTGTCTTTTCACGGGTTTATCATAAGCTTGATTGAACTGCAAGAGGTAATTCAGTTATACTGATATATTTTGATGTGGAAGAACTCAGTCATATCTGGCTTTTTGCAAATACTGGCTGATGCTGCCTTCTATTTTTCCAAGGCACCCGTGTCTCTTTGCCCTTGCAGGTATCCCACAAGCTTCTTCAGACAAAAGAAATCACTCAGAAAGTATAGGTTCTGCTTAGTGTAGGTGGGATTTCTGTTTGGTTTGCGTCTCGTCTTTTGAGCTTGTCTGAGGAGGTGCCCTTGGGAACAAAAAACAACTCAAAAACACAATAATATTAATTTCCATCTTGTTGTCAGAAATTTCCCAGAGCTGTGTGTTGGTAGGATTTGTGGGAGTGTAATGTTCTACTCCAAATGAATAAATTTTATCTGCAAAAACTTGTCTGCATCTGGCAGTGTGATGGGATTTCCTGGCTCCCATCCCTGCTGGGTGCAACTATGTTAATACCTCGTCTTAAGCCATATCTAAGAAACCTTCCTCAGAAACATGTTCCTTTCCCTGCTCTGTTCTTGGTGCACAGCAGTTTGGGTGTTTAGAATCTGAAATAACTTGTGGTTCCTCAGAAACTCATCATAGGATATCAGTGTGAGAATCCAAGGAGCAGTACTGGATGGCAGGCATGGGACCGGTTTGGCTTGACGAAGTACTGCCCTGCCACAGCCACCATGTGGGACTGATCTGTGTGGGTTGAACTGGAGTCGCCTGGATGTGCAAGAAACTGCAATAATCCAGGGAGAGCAGTTCTACAGTGCTGCAGCAACTTCATACAATCCTTGTGTTCAGCAAAAATGGATATTCCTTGTCATGTGCAAGTCCTCATCCATTATTCCTGTTGTGGTTGTGAGACACCTTAGATATATGCAGCATTTTGACTTGGTTATCCTTCCAGTAGCAGAGAGGCATTTTTCCTGTCTGTGAAGTTAATGGTTATTGCTGACCAACTGTATATCTAAGTTCATGCAAAACTCTTTGAGATAGAGGCCACAGGCTGGTTTTGAAGACAATGACTACCATGGATACTTTATCAGAAAGTGGAGTTATCTCAAGTACTCTAACCATGAAGTGCTTTAGTCAGTTGTTACTTGCAGCTCTGCACACCTGTTGAGGTAGGCTGTAATCCCTGTTTGTGATCTTGCTGGCAGCACCAAGAGTGCCAGAGTTATGGGATGGGCTTGGGCTGGGAGCTGCAGACTAGGCATTGGTCACCACAGTTCTGTGAGACCATCTGTGCTTTCCTGAAAAGCTGCTTTTTGCTCTGTCATGCTCCTTAAAGGCAGAAAATATTAGAAACTCCTAACATCAGAAACCTGACTTCACTGTAAATGTCAACCAAACTGTTTGCAGGCCATGGGAACTGTATCCAGCTGCAGCCAGGCTGGACAGACTTCACTGCACCTGAGCTGTCTTTCCTGCAGCTCCTGCACTTTGGCACACTCCTTTTTCTGATGCAGCACATTAATCAAACTCCTGTTAATAGAGACAAATCAGCCAATGCAAGGGAAAAATTCTCATTTCCTCTCTGATGACATAGTTGAAGTGAAAATGGAATGGTGGCCAGTACTGTTCTTTGAAGAGTTAAACCATGCCAATAGAGATCTGTGGTGAGCCACAGAGGGGTGACGTGCAGATCCATGAACTGCTCTTCATGTGTGTGTATTGAAATTGTGTATCTTTGTCCTTGGAAATTCATCCTCGTTTTTGGTGGAGCATAATCTGCTCTGCCCATGGGGACACTGATGCCACAGTCAGGAGCTGACCCACAACCGTGGCAGTGCAAGAGTTCGGCTCCTGCGAGTGGCACTGAGTCAGGCTGTCGGGTACAGCCAAGGCTTGGGCACCTGGCTGTTCTGCAGCTCTCTGTCATGGATTTCAGACTATTCATAGTCAGAATGAACGTGTGTGTACTATTTGGGGTGATGTTTTCTTCGGATGAGTGGTGACGTGCTGCCAAGTTGGTTTTCTACCCTATCTTGGAATCACTGCCCTATGTCAATGGTATTTTTGTCACTGTGCAGAATCTTGGGTATTAAAGGTATTTGACTGTGGAGGCTGCTGGCTTTGTCCTTTATTCTTGTCTTTTCCTTCCTGTAGGGCTCATAGCAAAAGGCACCCTGAAACCGAGAGAAACCCTGGAGCATGTGTCCTCTGAGAGCTCTCACTGCGGTGAGGTGGTTACATGGTTCCTGATCATTTCAGATCTCACAAGACTTCCCCTGAGATCAGGTGTCAAACTGACTCAGAAGTCTCTAGATAGCCACTTCTGACATGAGCCTCCTTCCCTTTGCAGGGCCAGAGAGTGTGGTTTGCCCCAGCCCAGCCTAGGTTTAAAATGGAGATTAGGGGTGTCCTCTGGCTACCAGCACCTGTAAATTGCAATCAGACCCACCCTACAGTGACCAAGGACGTAAATGAAAAAAGTGGAATTCCACGAAATTTGGGGGTTTAAACAAACTGCTGTCAGGCTAAAGGGGTTTGGGTATTTTCCCTCAAAATAGTCCCACTCCACCCCCCCCCCCCCCCCCATATCCACCTCATACACAAATCTGGCCACCTCGTGCTGCTGTACATTTCCAAGAGCAGAGCCGTGGTTTAAGGCAATGCAGTGTGGAAAAGGGATTGCTGAGCTGGCAGAAGCAATTCCCAGATGATTAATTCTCTGGCCAGCTCTGCACTGCCGGGAGGTTTGCTGCACAGGAAGCCCGTGGCCACTAGAGGTTCCTCTCAGCCTGGTCCTGTGCCTCCATCACCAGTAAATCTATCCTTGCAATCTAAAAGAGCTTTCTTCGCATGGTTTCCAAAGGTGACTTGAGCCTTAAATACCGTAAATCAGAATTTTACAACTCCCTTGAAGTCTGTAAACTTAATCATGCAGGAACTTAGTAGCAGGAATGTGTAAGTCAGGGTTAGTAAGGGGCTGAGCAGTGCAGGCAGCTGTTTTGGGACCTTGCAGCTGCTGTAAACCCAGTGACTGAGACCTGACAGGGGAATGTGCTTGATTGAATCAGACTGCAGAAGCTTGGTGTCCTGCCTAGAAAGCATGGTGGTGGGAAGGTCCTGGATGATGTCTCAGAGCTGGTAGCAGCTACGAGCCTGAACTGAAAAAGGAAGCCTGTGCTGTGTCTTGCTGTGCTGCTGCAGTGTGAGAAGAGCCTGATGTTTGCCAGTTGTGCTTTTTTTCTGGATTTTCTGTACAGATTTATGTAAATGTCTTGGAGACACCTGCTTCTTGAGATGTTTTATAAGCAGCTGTGGCACAACATTGCCTCTTGTCAGCAAATTATAGGGTTTTCTGCCTTTTCAAGCCCCTCACTGGGTATTTCCAGATCTGCCCTGCTATTGCCCTTCCCAAGCACTGCTTTGGGCTGCCGAGCCTGTGCCTGAACCTCTGGGATGGTCGTGGCTCCCCTCCTTGTCTGTACTCTGGTGATACAGGCTGCTGCTGACTGATTTCAGGCCACACAAACAGCTCTTGGGTGGAGCTGAGTACAGACTTCAGCTGGGGAAAAGTGGAGTGTGTTTGTTCCTGCTTTGCAAACCTGCAGCTGGCTGCTGCTGGGCTATGGTAGATAAGGCTCCAGGACTGTTGGCACTATCCTGAACCCTGGGATGCACCTCCCATTGCTGACACAGCTTCAGTCCATGGCCTCATGTTGAGTCACCTCCCTTTCTGTGGTTAAATGTCCTCCAGAGTTATGGCAGTGCCCTCCACATGTCATTGACTGAAGGGTTTCTGACTGGGCTCATCCTCCTGATCCCTCAGCCATGAGATAAGGAGGCAGGTCTGGAATCCCATGGGGAAAAGTGCAAGCCCAGCAAGCCAGTGATCAGTACCTCATCCTCCCAGCCTGGGTGATGCTGTGTCCCCTAAATGACTGGGAGTACACATTTTTGATCCGTGAGCATTCCAGAGCAGCACCAGCATTGGCTGCACCAGCTCAGCAGCCCAGCTGGCTGCAGCCAGAACTCTCCCACTGGCAGTGGCTGGGCCACAGTCTGTTCCTCTTCCTTAAACATCCTCCTTGTGCTGAAATCCTCCTCCTTAAACTTCTCCAGGTTTATGTGAAGATCCACTTTTGCTTCCTCACTCTCTGAAGCTCTTGGCTGTGCCACAGGGAGCCAATCCCTCTCCTAGAACATTTTGTTTTCCTTTTGCATCCTTACCTGCTGCAAGGGTCTGAGTACCCCACTCTTGGCACTCTCCACTTGATGGTGCTCTGAATTCAAGCCCAATAAAGACCACAACTCAAACAAGGTTGGCTGCTCACTGTGAATCCTGCAGAGCAACAACTTGTCCAGTTTTGTTCAAGGGAGGTTTAGGGCTGAAACTCCACAAATTATCACTGAGCTGGGTCTAGGTGTACATCCAGGCCAGTATCTCATCCATGGGCTTCCTGCATGGCAAATCACACCTGCCTGAGGATAGCCCTGCCAGCTCCAGCAGCACAATGCCAGTGGCTGTGTGGCCCCTGCTAACTGTGATGCCCTGCAGTCCAGGCTCTGTGCAGCCAGCTGGCACAAGGTGATGCCATCTGCATCAGCCCTTGGCACCTCCAGAGCTTTGCCACAAGCAGCTGTGTCTGTACTGCAGAACACCACAGCCACCCCTGACCCACAGCTGGACAATGGGATAACTCTTGGGCACATGCAGCAGTGGAACTCAGCTTCCTCACTCCTCCACAGCCAAATGCTGCAGGACTTCCCCATGGCCCCACTCAGACCAAGTTATTGGGGAAAGAGGCAGCAATGTCTCAGAGATCTGAATTTCCCCAGGTTTGGCTGCCTGTTTCACAGAATCCAGCAGTAAACTCCAGCACTGCTTCCCACAGGGAAGGGTTGTGCTGAGGCTGGAGCCCTGCTGGGGAGCCGAATCCCACCCAGTTACCCACGTTCAGCAAAGCCAGAGGAGAACGGATTTCAGCAGCTCCACAGCTCACAGAAATACTTGTGGATGCTTCTGTAAGGATCTGCCTAATGAACAGGCATAACCTCTCTCTCAGGTTCATTAGGCTTTTCTTGCACTCCAGAACACCAGCCACAGCTCCTGCAGGATACTGCGTTCTTGTGGACTGAAGTATTTCCCAGAGTCATGGTTTTCCTTGCAGCCCACCATGGGTTGTGCCTCAGGGTTGACTCCAGCTCGGAAACTGAACTCAGCAGTTCAGCTGAGTTCAACTTAAGGACTGCAGAGCTGTAGCCCCCAGAATTCCCCAGGGTGTGGGTCTCCTCAGGATGGCTTTCTTCCCTAATGAGCAATAACAGACTCATGAACAGATTTTTGACATTGCAGAAGTGGAAACCACAGAAGGAGTAACTGACTCACTGAGGAAATCTTATTAATGTCTTCGACAGAACCTTGGAGTGGAGGCAGGGGCAAGTTAGGGCTTTCAAAGGAAGTGTGGGAGCACCTCTCCAGACCAGCTGCCTGCCTTGTGCTCAACCCTCTGACAATGTTGGAGACGCCTCCAGCTCAGACCAGTCTCTTGGGGAGCATTTCTAGCCCATATTTAGGAGGGAAATGTGCTACTCCTCTGGCTGGTGGAAGCAGATGTTTGCTCCAGCCTATTCCCTGGGTCAGAGCAACCTCCAGTTGGGTCAGATCCAGTCCCAGCTCCTGGGCTGTCCCGAGAGCTATTTGCAAAGAAAGGGTCCAGAGCTGCCCAAAGGAGGAAGGGCAGGCTCTTGTCCTGTAAACCTGCACAAGCACGTGCCAGGCAGAAGCTTTTGGCCTGATTTGCTCACGACCTTTGCCGTGGTCTGTCCTCAGGCAGCCGGAACCTGCTTGCCAGCGCTGGATCTGTGTTTCCTTGTACACAACAAGGGTACACTCCAGTCAGCTCCAGCCCTGCCTTTACGCTGGTTTTCTTGGGCAGGGGATGTTTTTAGGGGTTTAATATTTAATCTGCACCCTACTGAAGAGGAGAAATTGTAGAGGTTACAAGAGCCTGGGATGTGGCTCAAGGTTCTCATCCTTCCCAGGCTCTGTGTGCCTCCAGCCTGGGAAGTTTTCAGAAGGGCAGTGATGTGAAATCCAGGGATGTGAATCCATATGAAAAGCCACTTGCCAGGGATGATGAAAGGCACATGATGAACATACCCCTCCAGGCAGGAGAGCTGCACTGCAAGCACATGGAAGAGGGAAAACAGGGAAGTTTTGAATTTCTGGGCAGTTTTCTGCAGAAACACACTGCTCTGAGCAGGAGCAGCCATGTCCAACAGTGAGCTCTTGTGGCCTCAGGCACTACCAAAGCAATGCTGGTTCCCCTGGTCACACCAGGGCTGTTGGGACCAGCTCTGTTCCTCCTCATGCATGGGATCAGGGTCTCCCTTTTCCTAAGGCTGCAGAAATGGGGATTATCCAACAGGTCCCACTTGATGCCTTGGAGCCAGCCACTGTCCCCTGTGGAACAGCCCTGCCCTGTCCCCAAACAAACCTTCTGTTCCTCAGAGGCCCTTGTCCTGAGCCCATCCTCCCTACTGCTGGTCCGTCACCATCACCAAAGCAACCACAGATGGATCTGTCATGAAAGCCCTTGGGGGTCAAGAATCCCTATATCCCAATCCCAAGTGTTCCCTACTGCCGTTTCTGCAGGCTGTGCCATCCCCAGGGCTGCCTGGTGAGATCCAGCACACTGAGCTGCTGCCTCCCACCCAGCAGCCCCAGCCAGGAGCCTGCACTCCCAGTGAGATGCAGAGATCTCTATCCAAGGGCTGCTGCAGCACTTGGAAGTTTTCCTGCAATCACAAAATGAGGAGGGAGGGCTAGACCATGAGAATGAGAAGTACCCAGGGAACAAGTAGTAGCTGTTCCAGTGAGCCACTGCCTCAGCAAATATTACTAATACACATGTACAGGCGTTCTGAAATAACCAGTTATTCCTGAGCTCAGCCACCCCATGTGATCCTGACTTGTGTCAGCTGATAGGAAAAAATCTGTGTGTGGAAGAAACGGCTGTTCCTTGAAAAGGCCTGGGACTGTGCAGGCCATCCCTCGCCTCTGGGCTCAGCCAGCCTGGAGCCAGCTGGGTGTCAGGGATGGGTGAGGACAGAGCCCTGTGTACTCTGGAGGGAAGATGGAGGAGGGACCAAACTGAGATTTGGTTGAGATGTTTGGCTGGGTGGAGGCTCCTGTCCTGATCTTAGGTATGGGGCTGCAATCTAAACACAGTCCCCCTGTGTTGAAGAGAGGTGTCCTCCCTTTCCCAGCATACACCAAGAGTGTCCAGCTGCACTCTCACTCCAGGGAGAGGAGAGTGTTTTGAAGGGGAGAGTCCAGTGCAGGACCAGGCTGTGAGGACATCGTGTGGCTGCACTCATCCCAGCTGTCTCCCATTTCCATCAGGGACTAAAGGTGCTGGTGTTTCCCCCTTTCCCAAAAGGAGTCATAAAGCTGGTTTTATGCTCACTGTAAAACCTCTTGTTCTTTAAACCCATGAAGCAGTGCTGGAAAACACAGTGCTTGATTGTCACTTTTATTGTTCCCTGGGCTTCATGCCATGTTTGTTCTTACCTCTGGCTTTCTGAACAATGCCTGAACTTTCTGAACTAACAAATAAAATATATAAAATCAGCTTCTTTTAATCTGTTCAACACATGCTGCCCTTTAATTTCTGTGCTGTACTTAGGGGATATAGTAGAAAGAGGAACCAATTGTTTTCATATCTCCCCCACATCTTTCCACTGAATCTCCTCTCCCTCTTCCCCTTTTCTGAGCCAACATCCCTGTATGATCTTTTGTTATCTGCAAACACTCTTGCCCTTTTCATCTGCAGCCACTGAACTTTGCCATCTTGGCTGTGTCTTCTCCAAAGCTCAGTGATTAGTGCAGCCATGGCTCTGCCCCAGCAAGGAGCCCAGACTGGAGCTGTCTCTGCATTAGGCAATGCCTGCAGAGCCTGTGACAGCTGCCTGTGGTCAACAGTGGCCAGTGATACCTGATCTGTACTAGCCATGGTGTGGCAGCAGGACCAGGGCAGTGACCTTCCCCTGTGCTGGGCACTGCTGAGGCACCTCCTGTCCTGGGGTCAGCTCTGAGATCCTCACAACAAGACAGACATGGAGGGGCTGGGGCATGTCCAGGGAAGGGAACAGAGCTGGGAAGGGGCTGGAGCACCAGGAGTGGCTCAGGGAGCTGGAAAGGGGCTCAGCCTGGAGAAAAGGAGGCTCAGGGGGGACCTTGTGGCTCTGCACAGCTCCTGACAGGAGGGGACAGCCAGGGGTGGTCGGGCTCTGCTCCCAGGGAACAGGAGGAGAGGGAATGGCCTCAAGTTGTGCTAGGGGACGTTCAGATTGTGAATTAGGGAAAATTTCTCCATGGAAAGGGTGGTTTGACAGTGGCACAGGCTGTCCAGGTAGTGATGGAATTGCTATTCCTGAAAGTGTTCAGGAAACAAGTAGGATTAGAGTATTTGGGGACATGGTTTAGTGGTGGCCTTGGCCAAGCTAGAGTAATGCTTGAATTCAAGGATCTTGGCTGTCTTTTCCAACCTAAACAATTTCATTATAGATGGGAAGCCTAAAAAGCACTAGAAAACAGAAGACTGGGCTTTGGAAACCCTGGGGTCATCCAGATCTTCTGCTTTGGTGTCATCGAGGTGAGCAGGTCCATGGCACACGGTTATTTCTCCTATCAAATATCATCTTTCTTGGGTATTTCAGCCCCAAGGGCAGCACATCTCCTGCCAGCAGTGGTGGTTATGGGCTGAGGCCTGGAGTACACATGGAGGCCTCTGAATTTCCCTGTGGTGTGTTCTCCTTGCTAGGACAGGTCTGTATAAGGCCACCTTTGACTAGGCATGATGGAGCTTCCTTCGAAGGAGGTGTTGAATGCCACACCTATGGTCAATGATGAGCATGAGCAGAAGTGCCAGTCAGGCTTTGGACACGGGAGAGAGGTGAAACAGCCCCAGGCTGCAATCCCACAGTGTGTCCGGCCTCCACTTTTCCTGGCTGCAGCAGCCAGAGACATTGAGGGCTCAGTCCCCTTTGCAGTGTGACAAATCCCAGCCCTGGGGCTGGTGGTGAAATCTACGTTTTTTTCTTCTCCATCTTGCCAAGGCAGCTCTAAAATACAATCTGAGTCTCCTGGGGATGGGCATGCCCCTGGCTGCAGGCACCAGCACTTTGGTCTCCAGAGGCTTAGGGGAGAAGGCAGCATGTGAAGCCAGAGGCAGGGCAGACCCTGAGGGCTCAGACCAGCCTAGGTGATCTCAGGATATGAATTTTGGGTTTGGGTAAGAATTTCTTCCAGCACAAGAACTCTCTCTCACTGCCGCAGCCTTTTCTGCTTTCTGGTAGTGTTGATCCTTCCCAGGTTGCTCGTTCCAGAGGAGGTGCCCATGCTCTGGGGAAACAGGCGCTGGTCCCTGCAGCCGCCCTGGGTCCCCGCGGGCTGCCCGCCCCGGGCAGGGCTCCTACAAGCAGATGTCACCTCGTCCCCATGATTAGCCAACTGTCCTCTCGCCACCAGCAGGACATTTCACAGAGGGGGTTGGAGGAGAGGAACTGCCCGCAAGGGAGACTCTAAACCCAGGAAGCACAAAAATTATGCTTAAAATAAAAAGGTCTCGTGCCTTTTTGCTCGGCAGCAGCTCTAGGGGCAGCCAGGGCTGGATTTCCCCCAGCAAACCGAGCAAGGAAACAACACCCTGAGAGGGGAATAACCATAACACAGGAAACACATTCCTTCTGCCTTTCAGCTTGTCTTTCCTCAAACAAAGTAATAACCAAGAGCTGGTTAAGTTGGCTCACCCACAACATTTTAGGTTGAGTGGGCCTGGGCAGCAGGGACACGGTCAGGAAAGGCACCGGCTGCCACATCCTTTGTCCAATAGTGGGGCAGGGAGGTAAGGCTGTGGGATGTCCTGTCCCACTGTGAGCTAACAGGGGCTGCCAGGGGTCAGAGCACAGCTCCTGTGGTCCCCCTGACTAGGCAGAGTGAGACTGGGGCACTGCCAGCACCCACACCCAGAAATACATCTGCAGAAAAACTGGTCACCCCAACCCATGAACAGAACAATTGTTGGGGACAATCTGACCTTGTTTTGGCAAATTTCTTTACCCACTCAAAAATATCCTTCTCTAAGTGTATTAGTCAAGCCCAACAGAGAATGTGTGCAGGAGAGTGGGAGGTGGGGGTAACACTGCATCTGTGAAATGCAGAGGACAGGAGCTTCAGGGGCTCCCAGTCAGCTGCCACTGGCACCAACACCATCCCAGTCTCATCTCTAGTTCTTGAGGGGTCCATAGGCATGGGAACCCTGTGGGAGAGGCCAGCAGGCACAGCCTGGCAGCATGCCAGAGGTGATGCTCCATCGGAGTGCAGGAGCCAAGGCAGGAGGAGCACAAGCACAGCAGCTGTGTAGGAATACTTAGGAAGTGTCAGAGGGATTTGATTTAATTTGCTAATTGGTAGTGAGGACTCTGACACGCATTGAGCCAGGCAGGGAGGGAGGCAGGGAGGGGACAGGAGACTCCTGCCCTGGTGCCTCTCACAGCAGCGGTTCTTCAGCACCTCGTGCTCAGCAGCTCTGCAGGAAGGTGCTGTTCTGCCAGCCAGCCAAGGTTTATCTCCCTCCCTACCTGCCAGGGCCATAGGCCAAGGGAGAGCTGGCAGCACAGAGCACAAGCAGGTTGTGGGGGCAGAGCCATGGCACTGTCCCAGCTCAGTGACAAAGGACACATTGGGAGCAGTGCAGCACATGGTTCTGAAGCAGCTCCCACCCGGGCAGCAGAAGCTTTCTGCCCTCACCAACCCAGATTTTCTCCCCAAAACTGAGTGTACTGACCCAAAATCATCCTTCCCTTCCTTGATGCCCTGTGGCTGCCTATTCTCAGCATCTGCCAGCAGCTCCATCCTCAAAAGGATTGTGGCATCCTGGGCCTGGATTTGTCCTGCCACATACTGTCCCCAACATGCTCCTCTCACCGTGTCCCCAGGGCAGCTCTCAGTGTTGGAAAACATACCAGTTTAAAAAATATTATATATAACTTGAGGCAGGTTTGTTCACCTTTGTCCTGGGAAAGGGAAATGAAGCTTTTTTCCCAGGACATTGTTTCTCTAGGTGAGGCCTAATGGACTTGGAGTAGCCCATAGACACTCAGAAAGATAAAAGGCCATCAACAGAACATCAACGGAATATCAGCAGCCATCTACCAACATCTATCCCACACTCTGCCTCTGGCAGAGTTAGAGACATCTCCTCTGGAAAGGACTCATAAAAAAATCGAAGAATGAAGTTCTAATTAACATCAGAGGTGAGGAGATTCAGATTCAGTGGGAAACTGAATACTGGGGCTTACTTAACTCTGGACCAATGAACTTTGAAACAGTGCATCTCTATGGGTTTTGACTGTATAAAGTTTGGGGGAAATCTTGTAAAAGCATGTGTCGTGGAATGATTCTCTCTGCACACCCAGGCTATGTGTGGATGAGATGATTTCTGTGGTACATCCTGGCCAGATAATAAAATAATATCTTGACCCTCTAACATAAAAATGTTGGAGGGTTTTTGTTTTTCCCACAGTCTCAGTGACACCACGGCAGCAGGAGAATAACCACAGGCAGGAGAGTCCCAGTGGCATCCCAGGCTCTCTCTGTGGGGTGATGTCTGCCATGGCTGTGAGAAGATAACAAATACTGCCTGCACTCACAAGCCCATCTGGCAGGGAAAAACCACTGCTGGAAGGCTCCAGTGCAGGCTAGCCCAAGCACTGGGTTTGTACTTCTCTGGGTGTCTCTGCAGGGAGCCCTGGAGCACAGCCCACGTGTGGCTCCCAGCCACCAAGCATCCCTCCCACGCTGCATGCCCACCTCACCAAGCATCATGCCTCCAAAATTGCCTTTCCAGGATGTCAGCTGTTCCAGGCCCCCATTTGCAAACCAGCTTCCCAAAAACCAGGGGTGGGATATGGTGGGAGATTGGTGTGCTGTGTCCCAGTGTCTGCTTCCAAGAGCTCTCAGATGCAGTGTAGGGACAGGCTCTGTGCTCGGAAAACCACATGGGCTCCTCCTGCAAATACAAACGCTGTGGCTGGGGACTGACAATCCCCAACAGCACTGCAGGTGCAGCCTGTGGGTCGCTGAAGGGTGCCAGGGGGGGAAGGGGGTCTCCCATGCAGAGCCCACCCGATGCCCAAGAAATTCCTGCCTTTTCCATGTGTGAAGGTGGAACCAGACAGTGATGCCACAATGGAGAGGATCTCCCAACCCGACAGCAGGAGCCACATTGTAACTATGGTAACCCAGAGCAAATAAATGCTATTTTCAAACCACAGGCAGAACCTCCTTGTGAGAAGCCCTGGCTGATCCCCACTGCCAGCTGAGTGCTGGGAGCCAGAATGGATGCCCTGTGGAAGGAAGGATGAAGACCAGCCCCACACAGTGTGCAGTCCTGGATAGGGCATTTCAGGAAAAGGATGGCAGAAAAAAACCCAGCTTCTCTCCACACCATTCCCAGGAGCTGAAGAAACTGTAGGAACACGGAAATTTTCCCAGCTGCATTCACACAGAAGCATGGTGTTGAAAAGAGGCAGATCAGAGGGTTTACATAAGGTAGGGAAGTCCTGGACAGAGAGATGAGAAGGGAAAGAGATTAGATCAGGGTAGATGGGGATAGGATAGGATAGGATAGGATAGGATAGGATAGGATAGGATAGGATAGGATAGGATAGGATAGGATAGGATAGGATAGGATTAGAGGCCCCTGATTGCCTCATGGGGAAGTCCAGCACCGGGGGAATCCCAGGAAAGAGTTAACAACTCAGGGTTGAGTTAACAACTCAAGAGTTAATTAAGACCCAAATAGAGCAAGAGAAACCCCTTTTGCAAATGGCCCAAAGTCCTGACTCAGGGAGGGAGGAGGAGCTGGGGGATGGGTCCCCAAGGCCCGTGACTCCTGCCCTGTGATTGCAGTGAGGCACTGCAGGAGACACTGAATGAGGAAATGCTCCACAGGGTTTGCTCTGTGGCTGGCCAGCGCTTGCTGCAGAGACCATGAGCAATGCATCCACTGCCAGACCTGCATTTCTCATTCCCAATCCCAGCACCAGCTCAGCTCCACTGAGTCTATCAGACCTCCAGACTGAAAGCCCACCCAGGCTTGTTGTGAGCTGAGCTGCATTTTTAACACCTTAACACAAATTCCCTCATGGTACCCAGGGGGCCAGAGCATTCCCTGCCTGTCCTGCAGCAATGCAATTCCATGCTGGCATCTCTGTACCCAGACCTGTCCTGTAGGGACAGGGTGCTCCCACCTTGCTTCATAACATGGGCAAAACCACAAGCATTGCCATGGATTTTAGAAACAGATCCCCTGGCAAACAGCTCTCCAACTTGCCAAAAACCAGCTGGGTCAGGGCAGGTCAGCAGCCCTGGAGTCCCACATGTAGCATGGAGCAGACAGTGTCCAGCTCCTGCTCGCTGGAAGCAGCTGGCAGAAGCTGGAGCCCTCTGAAATTGCTCTCCAGAGTGGTTGTCCATGCAGTGGGAGAGTCATCTACCATAAGGCCACTCAGAAAAGACCCCCCAAAAGGTGGTGGCACCTCTCCTCTGCACCTGCTGGAAAGCCCACTTCATCCCTCTGCTCCTTCCTTGGCATGGCAACAGGCAACCCAAAATCCCTTAGCCTGGGTTTGGTTTGGTTTGGTTTGGTTTGGTTTGGTTTGGTGTGGTGCCGTGCCGTGCCGTGCCGTGCCATGCCGTGCCATGCCGTGCCATACCATGCCATGCCGTGCCATGTGGTGAATCCATCTCCAAAGGAAAAGGCAGCACTGGAGGTGCCGCGCTCACGTTCCCCGGCGGATGTGGGCGCGTTGTGCCAGCCTGGCGAGTGCCTGGCGCCGGGGCGAGGGGGGCACTGCTGGTTGCTGTGGGAACAGGAATCCATTCGGGTTGTTCTGCAGGCTCTGGCCCTTTGCCTCTGATGTTGTGTTCGCCTCCCAGTTTGCATTGAATTTTGTTCCTCTTTCCGTTGCCCTTTCCCTGAGGAAGAAATACCCCTGCATCCCCACGAGGCAAAAGCAGAACAGGCATGAGAGCCTTGGTGTCCCCTCTGAGGGGTGGCAGGGGGGCAGTGACATCCTGGGGAGGGCTGGCTCTGTGCAGCAGCCATGGGGCCAGAACAGAGCCAGGTTTGACTGAGAGCCCCCAGCCCAGGATGCCACTGCTCCCGGGCCTGCAGGCGCAGCTGCAGCAGCAGTGCTGCTGGTGGTGGCAATGCCACACTGCTTTCAAACAGCACTATTGTGGGAAGGACCTCAGCCTCTCTTGGGTACCTGCTGCAACACACCAGGCGTGACAGGGAGCCCAGAAAGGTCACATGTGCTGTGTCACTAGTATCCAATGAGTCCTTCCCCTCCTCTGGCCCACGTGGGCTTTGTGCATCCTTGTGTCCACTCGCTCCACCAGTCACAGTCACACCTGGGCCACCAGTGTGGCTTCACGGGCACCTCAGGAGGATACTTGGCACACGGTCCCTCCATTGGCCTGGTCAGTCCAGGGCAATGTGGAGAGAGTGAGGAGGACTGGGCAGTCCTGCATGGGTGAAAGGAGGTGGATGCTCTCATTTCCAGCACCCAGACCCTTAGGAGTGTTGGCACCAGGATGTGCAGGGGGAACCACACTGACCTCCATGACCTCCATGGCTCCATCCACCTCGGTAGGAGGAGGCTGAATAAACACATACTGCAGGGAAAATGTAAAATGCAATGTTTTGAAAGGAAATTTTGTTGCTAAGAGCTTAAAAAAAATCCTTGCTGTGAATCATCAATTTCAGGTGACACCCAAACAATTTATTGGACCTGTAGTGTTGGAGAACTGAGACCCAGAGACATTGAGTGAGTCCCAAATGAAGAGCATGGGACGAGGAGAAGGAAGGAGAAAGGGCTTGGCTCGAGGTGCTGGACCACAATGCAGGGGCAAGGGGACTAGGGCAGGTCCGGAGGGAGGGGAGCTCGGCCTCTCCGGAGACACGGCATCCCCGAAGCGTCCCCACGGCCGCAACCCGTGAGCTCGCAGCTCCAGAGAGGCTCTTTGTCCCCCGGGATGGCCACTCACCGGCTGCCCCCCGCCACCCAGGAGAGCCCAGAGGCAAGAACACCCTTTAAGGGCCTTAAAATCCACCCTGGGCCCTGGGTCCCTCCTCCAAATATTGCTGCTGGTGTCGCTCCAGTCTGTTGGTGTCCTTGGGGCTTTGAAGCTTGCGCCCAACAACACGACAGCACCCATCAGCCACAGGTGAATTCCATGGGGCATATCTCTGGGCTCATCCCTGCCAGCCAGGATGCTCATGCCACTCTCGGTCTGGGCTCTGCACCTTGCAGGGTCCCCTCACTGCAGCCAGGCTGGGCACGGCGTTGGGACAGATGAGGTGAGGACTGGTGGCAGCACGGCCAGACCCAGCCCAGGTGAGCACCAGGAGGGCACAGAGCTGAGCACCAGGGTGGGATGAGGCGCCACAGGCCAGGCCCCATCTCCCCTCACCAGCCCAAATCTGGTGAATAAACTGCTGATGCTGCCAGCGGCCTGGCGGTGAGAAATTCACACAGTGACCAACTGCTCTGGACCCTAGAGGCAGGGATTGTCCTGTGACAGTGAAAGGTTAATTGAAGCTGCTGGAAACACTGCTAGCAGTGACAGCCACCAGTGCAGAGCAATGACAACAATGACCACACTGAAAAAAAACATGTCCCAGTGTGGAAAAGCAACAGTGGGGGGGAGTGCTGCCGGTGGCAGTTATGGTGGTGGCAGTGGGGATGCTGGTGGCAGTGGTGGTGGTGACAGTGGCAGTGTGCTCCCCACATGGGACATGCAGCCATTGCACCCACCTCTGCCAGGGCTCAGGACAGGGTCAGCCTCTGTGGCTCTGACCCCCAGCCCACTGCTCCTCTCTGTGCCTCCAGCCAACCTCTGCCATGGGCCATGTGCTGGATGTCCCCATGAAGACCTGGTGACAGTCTGCCACGACAGCATCCCTCTCAGAGCCAGCATGCCCTGCTGCCAGTCCCCAGCACATGCCAGCAACCTCTGCCCACTGAAGTGCCAATGCTCAAGCAGCAGCAAGGAATTTGCCGAAGTAAATCCTGTCCTCAGCTCCCCTGTGGGCTCTAACAAGGCTGAGGTGGCCATAAAAGTGGCAACACAGGAGAAAGGACAGGTGGCCCTTGAGTAATTAAGAGACCTGGTGTTTTGGGACATGGAAAGCTCAGCCAGGTTTGTGGCAGCAGGAACTGTTAATGACCCCCCAAATCCTGGGTAACAGAATGCCATGAGTCACCCTTCCAGGACGGACTATAGGAGCATCCCCCCGGATATTTTGGGATGGGTTTGGCTCAGGGGAGTGCCTGCAGGAGAGAGCAGGTGGCAGAGCCTACAGAGGGATGATACCATCCAGCCCAGGGAAAAGGATGGGCCAGGGGCTGGTTGTCACATCCAAGGGAGCAGGATCGATGGATGGGAGGGGAGCAGGACTCCAACAGATGGTACTGGACCCGCGAGGATGTGGAGTGCAGGGGCTGGAAGGCCCCAGAGGGGACCCCGAGCCAGCAGGGCCCACGGGCACAGGCGGTGCCTCGTGGGAAGCTCCCAACAGGGCACCGCAGCTCAGGCCACAGGGCCGACAGGAAAGGGGGCACAGCATGCAGGCAAGGCACAGGGCAGGCGGCACCCGGCACACGGGACGTGCTGCGGAGGGGCACGGCACACGGGATACGGGACACGGCACATGGCGACGGGGATACCCGGCAGAAGCCGCGTCCTGGGGTCAGGATAGGGGACACGGCCCGGGCGGTGCTGCAGGGACACGACACGACACACAGCCAGGACGGGGACAGGACACACGGACACGACACGAACACCGCCGGCCCGAGGCCAGGCCGCCGCCGCGTGGGCGGGGCCGCGGCAGGACACGCCCCTTATGCTAATGAGAGCTGAATCACGCTCGGCGGACCGCGGCCGCCGGGCAGGACGGGCTCAACCAGGCGGCGCGGAGGGGGGAGCGCGGGGAGGGCATCAGAGCCGGGCTGCCGGCGCAGCCAAGCGCCGCCGCTGCGACCCGGGGGCGCACGGAGGAGCCGGGATGCCGCTGGCACCGCCGGCGGCCCCGCCGCGAGAGCGGGATCGGGGCGCGGGGAGAAGGCGTGAGAAGCGAGCGAGCGGGCGTCCCCCCTTACCGCGCGCGTGGTGTGCGCCAGGGGCGGGGCGGGCGGGGGCGGTGGGGGCGATCACGTGACGGGCGGGCCGCCGCCATTTTGTCCTGCGGAGGCCGTATTTAGGGCGCAGCGCGCGCGCCGCTGCCACTGTGCCGGGACGGAGCTGCCGCGCCCGCGCCCCGCCGCCGCCCGCCCCGCGCCTGCTCCCGCCGCGCCTCCGCCATTTTGTGCCCGAGCACTGCCCCCCGAGGACCGGCGCCGCGGCGGAGCTTTCCGCCTTTCCCCCGCCCTCTCGCGCTCCGACTCTAGCGGCGCCTCGGCCCGGCCCGGCTCGCGCAGCCATGTCCTCCGGCGGCAGCCCCGAGTACGCCTCCTTCTTCGCCGTGATGGGCGCTTCGGCCGCCATGGTCTTCAGCGGTGAGCACCGACCGGCAACGGGAGGGGCCGGGGAGAGGGTGGGCAGGAGGGGGAGCGCGGTGTGGGGGCAGCGCCTTCTTTTCCCCGTCCCTCCCCTGCCCCGGCGGGGCGCCCTCGGCGGCGGGGGCTGGGGTTCCTCGGGCCTGGGGCCGCCCCCTCCCCCGCTCCATCCGGGCTCTCGGGGCAGCGGAGGGTCCCTGCCGGTGACGTCACCGCCGGCGGAGCCCCCGCGGCCACGTGACTGCGGCGGCGCCGCCCGGGCCGCCCCCCCCCCCGTTCCTCCGGGCAGCCGCGGGCCGGGCTCCCCCGCTGCCCCCGGTGGTGCTGGGGTGCCGCGCCCCGGCTGCCCGCCGAGTCCCCGGGGCTCTGCCTGCCCCGGCCTCCGCGGCGGCGGCGCTTCTCCCACTGTAAATCGGACGTGGTTGGTGTCTAAACCATTCCCCGGATAACGCAAGACCGATTTTTAACGGGATTAAACATAAACGTGCGCTCATTTGGCGGGCAGGCCGCCTTAGAGACGTTGATGCCATCGCAGGCAGTGGACAGGTCCCGAGGTGCCCGTGGAACGGGGATGCCGGGGCACGGGGGAAGCCCCGCTCCGTGGCCCTCCCTCTGCGTCTCCAGGCAGCGAGCTCAGTGCGGTGTAAATTGGGTCATCCTGCGGCACTGCCCTCCCCACTCCAGGAGCACAGATACAGGGGCCGTAAATGCTGGGTTACAGCAGAAAGACCGTCCTTTAATGCATTGTCTCTCAGAGCCTTGTTAAACATACAGAAGGTGAGGGCTGTTCCCGCACAGCGTTTGCTGGTCTCTGATGGGTGCAGACCTGCTGTTCCCTTTGGGATCCAACATGGGGAAGGCTTCAGCTGTTTTTTTTTCCCAAATGCAGGTGTCACAGTAATTGGGAATAAAATAATTAGGAGCCAATCTGGCCTTCCCTTCTGAAGGCTTAGCCATGTCACCACAGATGTGAACGTACTTACTGGTCTTTGGCTCCCTTCTAGTACTGAATTTGTTGTAGCTCAAGCTATGTAAGTGCTGTTGAGGTGCTTGGGATCTCATTGTGTTAATATGGCCTCTGGGATGGTGGCTGGGTCTGCAGGATGGATTTTGGGAAGCAGCTCTTGATTCATGCGTGTGGGAGATGAAATCATGCAAAGAGCCAAGTAGACAGTGAATCAAAATTAGTGTTCGAGAGGAAGCTGTCTAGCCATGCTGGTGTGGGCACCATGGACTGGCTTCACACCAGCCATGTTTGTGGTTTTAATTTTTGATAAAACAAAATCTTGGTTACGTGTATTTAGTCTTGTTTAGTTTGTACCTGGTGGTGGGATGCAGATACCCATGCTGAGGGCAGTCAGTGGCCTGCCATCTTGGATTTCAGACATTTTACGCACACTTGACAGGTAAAAATTTTCTTGAAAACTCAATGGTTAAAATGATGTAGGAGCCAGAGTTGGGGCTGCTGACCTACCTGCCCCTTGGCTACTGAAGATAATGGAGAAAGAAACTAAGACCTAGTTACTTGCTGGGAAAAAATAGTCAGTAGTTCACTGCATTTTGCAAAATGGTCTTAAATAGTGACCTTTCCTTCCAAGGAAGGAGTTGCTGGTTTCCTTTTGCAGAATGGATTTTGGAAGCAAAAGAACATGGCTGTATGGCTTTAGACACCATGTTTGTGACGTGTCAGTGTGCTTCAGCTGAAACATCAGTGAGGGCTTGAGTCAGCGCTTAAACAGGAATTTGAGTGGTGCTGGCATGTCTGAACCAGCAGAGAAGCCTTTCCTAGAAGCTGCAGCATGACAGCATGGTGCTGTGGGATTGCAAGGGGAAGGTTTGAGTAGGGGAATGCAAAGTCAGTGCATAAGCTGTATTGATGAAGGTTTGGCATCTGTTCTGTGGCAGCCAGTTTGTGAGAGGTCCCTGATGCAGAATCTGTGTCAAGTAGTCCTGGATTCAGTGAACTCGGAGGTCTACCCCAACCTCAATGATGTTGCAATAGCAGCAGGTCTGAGCCATGCAGGTACTCTTGCCAGGGCCAGTGATGTGTTCAGGTGCTGGACAACAGGTTATAGATACTGCTGATGGGAAATTGTTTCTTAGATGTGGCTGTTCAGTGAAGCAGTTTGTATTTTTAAGGCAATATGGCAGAGGTGCCAACACAGGATAAACTAAAACTTGCAGTGTTGTGTAGCTTTTGTAACAGGCCCGTTGCATCACAGCGCGTTCTGATGGTAGTTGTTAAACTCTCCCTGATTTTGAAGTAAGGAACTAAATCTGGAGAAGCAGTTAAAACTCTAAAATTGTCCTGGATCAGTGTTAATTGGTGCAGTGAATCATGCTTGACTCATGCTATATCTAAAGATCACATTCTTGTGGACCTTGTAGTTCCAAGACATGTTTCTAGTAAATATGTTCAGGTTCTGTACTGTCCAGGCTAGTTTGATGTGAAAACAAGTGTCTTGGAGCAGTCCTGTGTGCTATGTGAGCATTACTTGCTGATGGTAAATAGATAGCAGAACTTGTTCTGGTCAGCAAGAGACAAGAGCAGGCTGCTGTGACCTTGGCCATCTTTGAGCCTCTCTGGTTATTTGCAGATTACAACTTGTTCTCGTTGCTGCAGTTCCTTTTTTCCCATGTATGAAATGTGGTGGGTCAGGTGCTGTTGAGTGATTAAATTATTGCTGCTTTTTCATGTGATCTGAGCACGCCAGAATGAGCAAGTGTGCTGTTGGGCAGAGCTGTCTGGTTCTGTGTGTGCTGGTGCTCTGTGCAAAGCTGTCACAAGAGTGCCCACTTTGCCCTCCATGATGAGAGGAGTTGTCCTTAGGCCTGAACTCCAGCTGGGCATTTGGTGCCTTCAAGACCTGCTGCACTGCCAAGCAGCTGGAATATTCCTCTACAAAGGGAACTTTAGCTGCCAGTGTTAAATTAGTCCTGTGTCCTCTAATTTTTGCTGCAGTGAAATAGTACTTTTGTTTTAAACTAGAGCTTTAGATCTCATAGCAGTTGGTTGGCTTTCAAGGGACCTCCATGGTGAAATAGCTGGCTCAGAACATGTAGTTTGATGCAGCTGACAGCCCTGCACAGTCTGATTCTGGAAGGCATCGTGACTATAAACAGCTTGCATCCTCAAAGGCAAATGGCACCTCTGCTTCCCAAAATGCTGAGAGGTGGGGAGGTGGAACAGGAGAGCTGCTTGCCGGTAAAAATGAAATGGTGGATTTCAGCTCAAGGTAGTTTTCTGCTCCAAAATGAGGGTGCTTATGATGTGGGCAGGTGTGTGAGCTACCAGACTGTCTGCAGCAGAGATTAGCTTAAGCTTTTATCCTTTACAGCAGGTGAAGCAGTGGATGGCTGAGACCTAAGTGCTGTAACAAAAGTGAGGTAGGCAATGTTTTTACAGCTTGAGAATGAGGGAAGGCATCTCAACAAGAGCATCATTTCCTCTCAGTAAATGCCAGTCTTGGGAACATCTGAGAATGAGATGGATCATCAGTATAAACCATTGGCTCTGCAGAACATGGCTTAAGCAGTTATGCTGCAGTTTGTACTGTGACTTCCTGATGGATCCCTGTGTCACCCTGGAGTCACTACACAGCCTGCAGGTGCTTCCCCTGTGGTGGGAACACTGGGAGCAGCAGTGGACATGAATGACAGCTGCCTCAGGACCTCTTGGTCAGCTTTTTTCCTTCCTAGAACTGGCCTCTTCCATCTCCAGAGCCTGACTGCTGCACACAGATGTTGCAAAATGAACAGCATCCCAGCCTGACCAGGCTGTTGGGTACTCCTTGAAGCAATGGTTTACAGCAGTGTGTGCTTCTCCATTGAGGCATAACTGGGTGCACTCACTTCCTTCAGACTCTGAATCTTGTGAGCACGAGGCTTTGGGTCAGGCTGCTCCTGCTGGCCACAGGAGTGTCTGCTGGGTGCAGGCAGGGGACATGGGCTGTCCCATGCCACAGCAATGGGGCAGCAGAGCTGTGGGTGCTGCTGAGTGTTCTAAGCTCCCCTGGACCTGCTGCTTGGCAAGGGGTCTTGCTAAGTGGTGTAACACACTGCTCTGCCAGTCGGTACCTGGAATACGCTGGTCACCTGGTTTGTGGAATGGGTCATCTTTGAGGGGAGCCTCTTTGATGATAAAGATACGTAACAAGTGTCTGGATGGACTTGGCTGCTTGCAGAAGGACAGGTCTGTGCTCCATGGTACAAGTGCTTTACCATACTTAAAAAAATCAAAGAGCTCTGTGTGCTGTGTCAGACAATCCAGAGTGCCAGTTGAAGCAGCTTTTGCTCAGTTGACTGGCAGATCCTTTGTTTTCCTTGAACTGCTACTATTGCAGCAATGTCTCCAGGAGCTGGTGGTTTAAGTTCTCAGATGTACTGACCCAAGACTAAAAGGCCTGCCAGTCTTGGAGAATTTTTGGTAATGCTGTAGGCTGACAGTGCCAGGCCTGGTGGAAATACCCACACCCTTTCATTACGTTATGGAAGAACAAAAAGTTATCCCCAGTTCTGAACCCTCACTAAAGGGTTCAGAGCTTAGAGCTTCCTGTAGGGCAGCTTTGTTCTTAACTCTTTGGGTTTTCATTGGGGAAGAGGCTTCAGCCAGTGTGATGGGAATTTGCATAGGCTCCAGTACAGTTCCCCTAACAAAGCTTGTCTCTTCTGTGCAGATGCATCTGGGCAGAGCAGCAGGATTTTTCCAGAAGTATCCATTACTGTAACCTGAGGTGGAGCTGTTGAATGTGGTGGGGTGGGAGGGGGCAGGGCCAACCTGTGGGAAGCAGCCTGTTTCTTTGGAAGTGTCCATGTTTCTGGTATGGTGAAGCAAGGACTGTACTTGACCTGGATGTCACCTCTGACATTTCTCCAGCCTTTTAGGAACAGCCTGCTCGGGGATGAATAGATGTTGTTGAATTGGTGCCTGTCTGCTCCCAGGGAAGCCTACCTACTGCAGAGGGCAGCACATTTGATAATGATTTGCTTTAAAAGGCTCCAGATGTAAGTGCTCATGCCAAATGGTCCTTCATGCTTGCTGTGATGGTAACCAGTGGTATCCTAATTGGAAATCTGACGTGGTTCGAGAGCTTTGCCAGCACAGAACAAATTGGTAGTTAATGAGATTTTTCCCTTCAAGTTTTTGTGACTAAAACTGAACTTCCTTCTGAGCATGAACCTTGTCTTAGTGCAGCAGTGCTGCTTGTATAAATGGTGTGGAGTTCTAGTGCCAAGCCAGGTGCTCTGGAAATCTCTCACATGCAGTGTGAAAATCTGCCTCACCATGGTGGGACATGGGAGGAATCCTTGGCTTTGAATGGCCCAAATGCTGCTGGAGTGTATGTGGCTGGTTCTGAGCCTGTTCCTGGGCTGAGCCTGTCTGAATGTATCAACTGGTGAAACTGGATCTGTGCTACTAGGTCTCCTGGCTTGGAAGGCTCCTCACAGCCTCTTTCTGTATCAAGGGAGTGACTTGCATTTGATTTAACTGCAAGGGTACTCTTCCTGCTGTGTGACCTGATTGAGCACAGTCACCTGCTGGAACTGGAAAAGGTTGTTTCTGGTGCTGTGACTGCCCTTGATCTGAAGAGGAGGATGCTGGCAGAGCCCTATGGTAAGCTGTGGCAGTGGCAAGACTACGACCAGTCTTTTAGTCTTTGACACTACAGCCTATCTGGTAAGTGTCTGTCTAGTTTATACTTGGTCCTGGGAGCTGCGCAGCCTTGCTGCCTCTGCTATCCCTTTTAAAGGGACAGATATGGTGAGGTGCCAGGCAGAACATCCTCAGCCCTGAAGGGAGGGCATTTTACCCCCAGGAGCAGTACATAAATCGGCTCTGAGCTGTGAGTTCAAGGAGTAAGTCAAGTATACCACAAGGGGGTTAACCTTTGAAACAGGATTACTGGGAGTACGTGGTCTTGAGTGATGTGCATTGCAACTTCTCTGTATTGTAACACCTTTGAACTTCTAAATGGCACAATTCCTGGTTAGAGACCAGCATGGATTCCATCTCTGGTGAACTAGATAGATTAATGCTTTTCGACCTGCCAGGTAAATATTTTGACATACAGGCCAAGCAAGCTCCAAACACTACTCTTTAAAGGTAGTGTTTGGAGCTTGTTTGGTCTGTATGTTAGAGGTGAGGGAGCTGGATGAGCTGACACAGAAACCCAGAGTCCTGGTGTGTAGCAGAGGTACAGCTCTTGCCCCATTTCCAGTGTCTGCCACAGAGAGCTCCTCAAACCCTGTTTACTGAGATTCTAGAAAATGCATCCTTCCAATCAATCAGGGATATTTAAATGTAGCATATGAAGTATATGTGCTTCAGTTGTTTAGAGCTGCTGCAAGGTAGAGATGTAGGTGTGGAGGAGCATTGTCCAGGTTGTCCATAGCCCAGAACTGAATGGCTGTGCCACTAGAGGCTGGGACATGGTGGGAAGCAGGTATTGTATTTGCCACCTTGCGTGTAATACTGAGATAATGTTGAAGATGCAAGGACAACTTGCCAGGCTAATGAAGCTGCTAGTAAACTTGCTAGACTAGTAAAGCTGCCTTGTAAGGTGCTGGAGATGTCTCTTGGTTAGGGTGGTGGTAAAGACTTCCTTGGGAGCAGATGTGCCAGGCTCTGAAGCTTTGTGTGCCCACCAGTGGAAGTTCAGTACAGTTTCAGTGACATCTAAGACTGTCATGTGAAGACTGGTAAACATAGGCTTTCTTTAAAACTGTGTCTAAAACAAGTTCAAGGCATAAGATCAAGGCCTCTTCTGGGATTTTAACTGGGGACTGATAAACTCATGCTGCACTGCCCCTCCACAAAAACTTGAGCAAGCTGACTTTCTTGTAAGTGGGGTTATGAAATCACGTTCTCTAAACCATCACTGCCTTGATTGCAACACCCTCGAGTAGCTTCATGCTTGGAGGAAGTGATGACTGATATAATTTTAAATAGTTAACTTCCTTCATAAGCTTCTGCATTTTTTGAGAGGTTTGTAAAATGTTGCCGACAGGAGAAGTGGTTTCTGCTAAATTCTATACCTAGGGTAGACAGTGAAACCAGAATTCAGGCTTAGTTCCGGCCCTCAGGAGGTGCTTCATCCAACAAAAAGGTTTCCTAGTCCAAGTTAGTGGTTTCTTTCTAGACTTCCTAAGGGCTAGACCCTAAACAGAGCCATCATTGAAATGGCTTATTAAGTCCGTGTGCTAATTTCCAGGTTCATCTTATATTTGCAGATAGAACCTGCTCCTGGCTCAAGCTTCCTAAGTTGTTTCTAGTTCTGAATAGCTCAAAATAGCCTTTTACACCACTTGGTGCCAGTCAAGGTTTGAGAGCTTTGCTAGCACAGAACAAATTGGTAGTTAATGAGACTTTCCCTTCAGGTTTTTGTAACTAAAACTGAACTTCCTTCTGAGAATGAACCTTGTCTTAGTGCAGCTTATATAAATGGTGTGGAGTTCTAGTTCCAAGCCAGGATGATGACTACTCCAAACATGGGCTTTATGGGAGTGCTGAGTGAGAAGCAGGGAAGCACATATCTAAACTCCATATACCTCCCAGCAACTCTTCAGGACAAGGTGCACAATCTCATGCTTTAATACCAGTGTAAGGCAGTGACAATTCTCTGTGGAACAAGCAGGTCTCCCTTGGAGAAACCTTAGTTTTCTGTGGGTGGAGCAGGCTTAACTATTATGTCTCAGATCAGTACAAAGACTTTAAATGCCCATGGTTTAAGTGCACTCCAGCAGCATTTTAGAACAGATGCAAGAACATTTTCTTGCCAAATAGGATTGACTTCTGAGGACAGTCTTGATGGTGTCAGAAAAGGAGACTGCCTGCCCTTCCATATCTCTGCTGCTTCACTTATTCTTGGCTGGCAGTTGACATGCATGTCATCTCTGGATGATGGTGAGTACAGTAAGAAGCTGTGGAGTTCCCAGAGTACCCCCCAGTAAGGCTGAAAGGAAAGGTGTCTTTTCAAGTACTGCAGAATCAGAGAATGAGGTATTTGAGGAAGCTTCTTTGAGACTAATACAAAATTTTCAAGGCAGAAATTACTTAGGGGTAGTGCTTTAGACTCTTCCAGCAGGTCTCAGGTACAGGTGATAAGTCCATCATCCTGTGCAGGTCTCTGCATGCTCAAGTGTTGACAGAGATGATGAGTAAACCTTAGGTGTAAGGTGGTTGTGGTCCTCTATAACCTGCAAGCCAAACTCTTCTTTGTGGTTTCAGTGGTTGGATTGACAAGTGTTTGGACTAGAATCCTTCATAGGTGAGGTCGCACTCTCCATGTGCCAGAACCTTTCTCCAATGAATGATGTGGAGCAGTAATATTTGAGTTGGTTTCTATCTCTGTGTGTCTGATGAAGATGCAATGGTGCATTTAACTCTAGGGCCAAAGCATAGGCCAATTGGTTTTGTGGGAGAACAGGCTCCATGAAGGAGATCTGTTCATGTGGCCCAGCTCTCAGCTGTGTTCTGCTGGGGTAGACAGATGTGCTTTGCTGAGCCTTGCAGTGTGGCCTCTGGGAGGGCACAAACACTGGAGTTCCCCTTGGGACTTTGGGTTTTGGCCCCTAAGCAGAGGCATGGATGGCTGCTGGGGGTGTGCCCTGCTGTGAAGCTGGCCTGGGAAGATGTTCTGCTATCAGTAGTGTTTGAACAGCACCTCTTATTCATCTTTGGAATAGGACTGTGGGTAGGTCACTTCCTCATCCCTTAGGGGAGTATTCCTGGCTGTCATGTGACCATGTTAGTTTTGCACAATCCTTCCTTGTGCTGACTTAGCTGTTCTAACTGCAGCCTTGTGAAAGAAGTGCTATTTGGGATGTGTGTAATGCATTCTTTTTTCTCTTCCAGCCTTGGGAGCTGCGTATGGAACAGCAAAGAGTGGCACAGGTATTGCAGCCATGTCTGTCATGAGGCCTGAGCTGATCATGAAGTCCATCATCCCTGTGGTCATGGCGGGTATTATAGCGATCTACGGCCTTGTAGTGGCAGTGCTCATTGCCAATGCCCTCTCACCTGAAATCACGCTATTCAAGTAAGTTGCTGCATCTGGCGGTTCTGTTTCCCACTGTCCTGTTGCTGTTTGATGCTCTGTGTGTGGGTGGTTTTGGCTCAAGGCCCCTGGAAGGGCTGGCAGTGCTAAATGCTGCTTGGCCAGGCTTAGGAGCATGGGCTGGATTCCAGCTGTCCTGCCGGATGCCTCAGCCCCAGTGGAGTTGGTTGTACTGGCTGTCACAGATCAATCGGGCTGCTCGTGTGGTGGGGCTGTGGCTTGAAAGAAGCCATGTACAGGCAGCACTAGGATAGGAGGCAAAGCTTGTGTCATGATGCCACACTCTAGACCTGGATGCGCAGGTGTTTCCAAAACTGTCTAAATAGATCTGCTGTTGCCTGGGCAAGTCAAATAAATAATTAATATTGCTTTTGCTTTGGTAAGTCAATCCTTGAGCTATACATTGGGCCTCTAGCAGCTACAGTCTGAAACTTAGTCTGCCCTTTGCTTCTGAGAACAGTTGGGACTAGTGTGGTTGGAATTAAACAATGCTGCTGAAGTGTGACAGGTATCTGTGTTGCTGTACAGGCTGTACCTATGAGCAGTGTGCTTAGCCTAACAAGACATGGTCTAAAACACCAGATACAAACGGTCCTTTGCAATTACCAGGTGAGCAGACACTGATAGGGACTGCTCCACAGGACTGCTCTCCTTCTTGGAAAACCAGACCATTCCTACCCAGCTCCTGCAGTGCAAGACACCTGAATGTGCTGTGGCTGTATATAAGGTTGCTCAAGGTTGGAGATGAGCAGCTGCTAACAGGCTGCAAAGCACTGTGGGACAGGCATTGCTGCAAGTGCTAGTAAATGCTGTTCAGACAGCACACTGAGCCTGCTGGTGGCCAAATAAACCCACTAACTCAGTTTCATGTATGAGCCATACATGAACACCAGGTGAATATCCTTCACAGCTGCATATCTTTAAGTATCAGAGTTGGGGGTGTCAGTAACATTGCTTTGAGACACATGGAGCTTGTTGAAAGAAGTAGGGGCTTAAGGCTGGGTGTCCTGTTCCTTGCCACTGAAATTCTTCCATCTCTGTCCCACAGGAGCTTCCTTCAGCTGGGCGCTGGCTTGAGCGTGGGTCTCAGCGGTCTGGCTGCTGGCTTTGCCATTGGCATCGTGGGCGATGCGGGTGTCCGGGGCACAGCACAGCAGCCCAGGTTATTTGTGGGGATGATCCTCATTTTGATCTTCGCTGAAGTCTTGGGTCTCTATGGCCTCATTGTTGCCCTTATCCTCTCCACGAAGTAAATGTTGCAGTATGATGTAAAGAGATGTAACAAATCTACGTTTAACAAAAAAAAAAAGCTCCAGAATGAAAATGGTTTCTCCAATGTGTACAGTTGTCCCAATTTGGTAGTTGATCTCTTGTAAATGCGCAATATATGTTAGTGACTTGTCTGTCCTGTGTGTACTTCAATATTAACTTGGAAGGGTTGCTCCAGGCCTGCTGCATGGCTTGGGGTGGCCCATGTGCAATTTTCCACCCATTGCTGTTAGTATTTTATGTATAAATATGAACTAGAAATGTAATTTTTTCTCTTCACTGGATGTTTATTTATAAAAGACTTGACATGTTCATACATCTATGGAGCAAGGATTTTCAATTTCCCATGCTATATATTAATCTTATATATAGGTAGATTACACTGTGGGGTAAATTGTAAGTGCAGAGAATTCCTTGGATGTAATTTTGATTCTAAAGATTGCTGTAGTGTCCTGGTATTGGAGTATGAGAATTTTGTGTTTTATTACAGCAATTGTCTGAAACACTCCCGTGTTTCAATAGTAACTGCGTATGCTCCGGCATCAGTCGTGCACCCAGTGTTGGGTTACAAACTTCTACCATGTTTCCAAATAAAACTTCCTCACTACATTGCTGTAATGCGTCCCTGGCTCTGATTTCCAGCTGTTGCTGCCCCTTTGGGAAGAGGGTGAGGTCTCTTGAGGCAGGCAGGTTCCTGAAGTCACTGGGTAGCATGCCAGAATGATGCTGCCAGCTCTGCCATGACTTCTGCTTTCTCCTGGGTCGTGGCAGTGTGGTTCCCAGCTGCTGCCATGGGCCATATTTGTGGTGAGCAGGGATGCAGGGCTGTGCTCACCCTGATCACATCTGGCTCAGTGCAGTGCTCTGTAACCAGGGATCAGGTAGCTGCAGCCTGCACCAAGGGCCAGGGAGAGAGGATGCAGGCTGCAGCCTGTGCCCAAGAGAGGAGCTGCCTTGTCAGGAAACAAGCAGCCTGTCCTTGTGCTGGCCCTGCAGAAGCTGAGCTGCTTGGAAGCTGTACTGTGAATAGTAATTGCCTCTGAAGTAGCTCAACAATAGTCTCATCAAGAAAATGGCTTCAGTCAAGAACTTGTATTTTTATCTTAAATCACAGGACCATTTGAGCTGGGAGATTTTGGTGCTGCAGCTACTGAGTGCTGGAGCAGCCTCCTCTGGCCTGAGGACTTTGAGTACTGCCGAGCTTATGTGGGAAATATGTGTTGGACCCTTTCAGTGCTAAAGCCAGAATGTTACTACTCAGACACCTGGTGCTAGCAGTGCCCTTGGCATCAAACCAAGCTGATGTATTTGGAGGGATGTTTCACCTGGTTGGGAATGAAAATGCATATTTGTGTTTCACCAAGGTACCCGTCCAGTAAGTGGTGTGAGTACCATGAAGTGTTGTGGCCAGAACATAAGGAATTCACTGAAGTTGTTTGGAGCTTCTAACCTGGCAAGGGCATTGCCCAGGCCTGGTGCCACTGTGTGCACCTTCTGGGCGTTCAGGAGACTGTAGCTATGAGCCAGTTGTCCTGTCAGGCTCAGCAGTACTTGTTAACAAAGGAATGGGCTTTTTTTTGCTGTTTGCTAGAGCACTGATCTCTATGCAGTCACCTCTCAGTGGGCTGGCTCTGGGCTGGGCTGGTTTTGCTTGGGCAGTGCTTTTGCCTTATGGCAATGTGAGATGGGGCTGTACAAAGGTGTAAGCTGACTGAAGGAAAATCCTGCATGCCCGCTGAAGCAGTGGCTGGAGAAGGAGAAATTTCTGATCTCAATGGTTTTGGTTATTCATCAGCAAAAGAAGACTAAACATCTGAATTAGGCTTTCTCCAGGGGTCATAAATGTTTATGAAATCTATAGGTTAATTGTCTCACACTGCAGAGGGGATCTTCCTGGTGCAGTGTGACAGCTTGTAGCTGGGGGGTGAATCCCAAACCCAGGCTCTGCAGAGGATGCTGCATCCAGCTTGCAGTTCTGGTGAGAGGAATTTAATTTAGCAAGTCAAATTGTGTGGAAGGATAGGAGAGGGTCCTGCCCAGGGCTGCAAACTTGCTTAACATTCAGTTCTACCTTCTGTAATGGGGCCCTACTGCCAGTCTTGACTTGAGAGAGCAGCTAAGTGCTCTCATCTCCAAGGGCATTAAGCAATTGAAAGGCCCCCTGTTCCAAGGGACCCTAAGGTCCCTTGTAGGTTGGTGACATCATGCAGAGACAGTTGATAGGGACTTGCAGAACCAGTGCAGGAAAAATATCTCCAATGGCATTTTGCTTCATGCCTTAGAACATGAAGCCTTTGTCATTAATATATAAACCCATGCAAGAAGAACAGAGCTGGGGTGAGCATGGATTGGTGGAGGATCACTTTGTGCCAAGTACCTGCAAATACATCCAGAGTCAAATTAACAGTCTGTAGTGCCTCAGCCATGTCATGTGATGCTCTGACTCCTCTGTGATGACCCACGGCTGAAAATTCCCATTTCAAATCCTTTGCTGGTACAATTGCATCAGCACATTTCTCAAGTGACTCGCAGCATTAACAATATAAGGGACCCTTGGGATTTTTGAAATTTTTTTGCTGCCAGGAGCATGGCTGCTCAGAGGGCAGTTCTATCTGGCAGGGATTGACTCGGTGGTGAGTTTGGAAGAGGGGAAGGGAGTGGCTGTGCTGGCACAGCCATGGTGCTTTTGTGTTCTGTGCGTGGCTGGGAGCGCTGCAGTGAGTCAGCCCTGCAGAGAGGAGAGGAGAGGAGTGGGGCCTCTGCAGCAGCAGCACCACAGGGACGGGGCCATCTGCAGTCAGGTGCAGGCTCAGGGAGGTTCAGGACCAAATGCCAGAGCTACCAGCACAGACAGTGCCTCCACAGAGCCTGCTGACCTTGTTCTTTGTTAACCCTTTCACACTGTTTTTTGTTTTTTTTCCAAAGGCTGCAATTTTTTTTAAATTGCTGTTGAAGAAGCATTTTTCAGTACCAGCATTTTATCTGTGATTGCTCAGAGATTTGCTTTCCTGGGGAGATCTGGCTTGCAGAGAAGCACAGTAACCTGGAAAAGTAAATAAGCTTTGGGGAAATAAGGAAGACCTTGTTAAGAGAAACTTATCCCAGAAACGAAGTTGCCGTTTTCAATTACAGAGTAACTGTAGAGCTAATAACTGCAGCTCTCAGTAGTTTCCTTCCCAGGCTGGCCACAGGATACTGATTGTAGGGCATTCTGCTGTTTCCAGACATCTGTAGTGTCCAAACCATCACTGTGCTCAGGTGAGAGTTACTTGTCTTTGATGTACAGGACTTGCAACCTCTGGCCTTAGTTTTATAGCTATTAACCATCTTTTTCTCTTTACATTATTAAATTAAACCCAGAGCACATCTTTGCAATGCCACTTGCCCTGGAGTGGGAATTTTCTGTTTCACGGTCAACTGATTTTGTACCAAAATGCTTCTCCATTTTTCTTCCTGTTAAGGCTAATAATTGCTGTTATTTTTTTCTTCAGTGAACTCCTGAGAGCCACAGCTTTGCAATTTGTATCAGTGGTTTTCAGCCAAGCTTGTTCTTGTGTCACAACACAAAAGCACACATGGAAAAATCCTGCCCTGACCTTATAGTATTTAGGGACCTACAGACCCTTGACAGCTCTCTCAGACCTGAGAGCACAAGCTGGCCAGGATGCAGCTCCTGGAGAACTGGTGGCTTGTCTTTGCCATTTTCCTTTTGCTGAGGGACAAGCTGCCCTCCCCACAGGAGATCAGGTTTGAATCTTCAGGATTCATCAAGGGGATACCAGGGTCTGTGTAAGTTCCAGAGCCTTTTCTGGCACTTTGAACTGCCCTGTCTGTGCTGTTACATCTGTGCTTTCTTCCTTTGCCTTTGGCAGAGAGTGAATTCAGCCACCCTCTCCTAATGGCTGTCTGCATGAGGTAGGCTAAGGACAAACCTTGGGAAATCATGTATATTCCCAAGATTGGCAGTTTGTTCTAAGCAGCCTCCGTGGCTCCTGTGTGCCTTGGGACAATTTCTTACACATCTTTGTGAATGTTTGTGAAAATCAGAAGACAAGGCTATATTTCAACAGCCCCTCATGCAGCAGCAGTGCTGGCCCAGCCCCGCTCCTGCAGCTGCTCCATGTGCTCCCCAGCTCCTCCCAAGTGTGCAGGTACAGCTGCTCTTGCTGCCAGGCAGCGAACTAATTTGGGAATTGAGCCAGATTAAAAATAACTCAACCTGAAGGAAAAAAACCACACGTTTGCTAAAGAAAATGTGAGCAAAACTACAGCCTGTGATTCCTTCTGCCTGTTACTGGGGCAATGGAGAGAAATATGGAATTATTATTAGAGGGGTGTGCAGTATTGGTGATACAAGACAGGGCTAATTTAATGCTGAGAAATAAAAGGAGAACATCCAAAGGATTAAGACTGTAGCAGAACATGCCATAAGCTGGGCTGGATGATATACCTGTAGCCTCCAGGGGCAGATGCCTGTCGCTTGGCACAGGCTGTTCAGTTCTCCCAGCAGTGCAGACAGTCTCAGCACTCTGATCTAGGCTTGGGACTGGCAGCCTGAGGATCTGTGTGGCTGAAGGGTTCTCAGGGAAGAAGCTATATCACTGCTCCAGGTGGGCTCAAGGCAGGATGTTTATGGTGGGTGTTCCTATCTCTGCAGTCAGTATTTGGCACCTTTACCTTGGCATCTTTTCCACTGCCAGCTCGTTACTGTCACAGCTCTGTCAGTTGTGTGTTCCTGGGGAAGGGACCTGTTTTGGCCACAGGCAGTTTGGGTGCTATACATGTCTTCTGACATCCAAATTTGATTTAGCAGCTTGGATGGGTCCTTTCTTCTTCACAGACAGATTAGAAGGGCTGAGAGCTGTTTTTAGAATTCATCTTCTCAACTTCTAATTTTGGGGTCTCCTCAGCTCCACCTGTATGAAGCTAAAAATCATTCCCAGCAATACAGTGCTGGGTGTCCCAGATGTACATAATTTCATGAGGAAAACCTTACAGCTCATCCAGTTTCACCCCCTGCCATGGGCAGGGACATTTTACACTATTCTAGGTTGCTCCAAACCCCATCCTACCTGGCCTTGGACACTTCCAGGGATCCAGGGGCAGTCTGTGCCAGGGCCTCAGCACCCTCACAGGGAAGAATTACTTCCCAATATCCCATCTAGCTCTGCCTTCTGGCAGTGGGAAGCCATTCCCCTTGTCCTGCCCCTCCATGCCTCTGTCTACAGTTCCTCCCCAGCTCTCCTGGACCCCCTTCAGGCCCTGGAAGGGGCTCCATAGAGCCTTCTCTTCTTCAGGTGAACTCCCCCAGCTCTCTCAGCCTGGCCCCAGAACAGATGCTTTTGGAGCATCTCTGTGGCCTGAAACCATTCTTAGCCTCAAATTCCCAAAACAGTGCTGCACTTTGTCTTCCCAGCCTCAAGCAGCATCACTCCCATCTCTCCCTTTCAGTTCCCTTTCCCAGCATCCTGCTGACAACAGGAGCAGCTTGTAGCTCCACGCTACAAGCTTGTAGCTACAAGCTACAAGCACTGACATCATGGAATGATGTGCATGGCTCAAAACTTAATAAAAATCCAATTCCAGGCCAGACAGGGATATTACATTCGTACACAATTGCATTCTCCATCACTTTTCTTTCCTAGGAGAGATTCATGAGCAGTGCCAGAGCCCACAACAGCTGGGTGAAACCATGCCTTGTCAGCTTCCCTTGGGTACACAGGGGTAGTGGGCCCAGGGTGTCACAGTGGGGGTCTTGGGATGGAGGTGTCAGGCTGGGGATCTCAGGAGGGGGTTTCTGGATGGATTCTCAGCATGAGGTCTTAGAATGCAGTCTGGGATGGGGATTCCAGGATGGAGTCTCACAATGGGTGGGGTGTCAGCATGGCTTCACAGTGGGGTCTCATGATGGGGTCTCGGGGGAGGGTTCAGGATGGACTCTCACAATGGGATTTCATTATGGGGGTTCAGGATGGACTCTCACAATGGGATTTCATTATGGGGGTTCAGGATGGACTCTCACAATGGGATTTCATTATGGGGGTTCAGGATGGACTCTCACAATGGGATTTCATTATGGGGGTTCAGGATGGAATCTCACAAGGGGATTTCGTTATGGGGGTTCAGGATGGGGTCTCACAATGGGATTTCGTTGTGGGGGTTCAGGATGGGGTCTCACGAGGAGGGTTTCCGCCGTCGACCTTCTCAAGATGGCAGCGCCCTTCCCGTGATGGCGGCTCTCCGGGGCGGGTCACGTGCCGCGGGGCGGGTCACGTGCCGCAGGGCGGGCGGGGAGTCCCGGCACGTGCCGAGCGCGCTCACGTGACCAGGCGCGGGCGGTGCTGAGGGGCGCGGCGCCCCGCGGCGGGGACAGCGCCCCGGGCCCGGCGCTCAGCGGGCACCGCGGCGGGGCCCGGCCTCGAGGGGCTCGTTCCTCACAGCGTCGGCTCAGAGCACCCGGCAGGGGAGGGAACTCACCCTCCGCCTGCCCCGGAGGCGGTGCTCCGGTGCCTCCGCCCCTCGCCGGCTGTCCAGTCCCGCAGCGGCCGCTCGCACCGGAGCCACGGCCTGGCCTTGCTTCGCCACGCCCGGTCCCTTCCCCTTGCGCCGGCCACCGGGGCATTCGGGCTTTCCGCCGCCTCCCGCTGCCCCGCCATGCCGTCCAACAAATCCGTCTCGGACGCGCCCATCGTCCAGTTCACCAACTGCCGCATCCTGAGGGACCACCAGCTCCAGAGGTGAGGCGGCGGAACCGGCGCTACCACGGTGCCTGCGGGCACCAGGGCTGTCCGGCGCTGCCAGGGCTGTCTGGGGGTACCAGGGCTGCTGCGGGCACCAGGGCTGTCTGGGGGTATCGTGTGTCTGGGTGCCAGGGCTGCGGGGCTCCCGGACAGGCTGCCGACCTGGCCTGACACCTGCAGTGCCGAAGGACGGCCGCCGGTTCCCCCTGTGCACCGGCTATTGCCCTCACCCTGCCGTGCTCTACCATCCCATGTCCCCTCTGCCAGGTTCTGGAGGGAGATGGGGCGGGTGTGGTGTACGGTCCCTGTTGTTTTGCCTCTTCTGCCAACCCCCTGGTGCTTTGGCCATCATCACTACAATCACCTTTGAGGAGCAGCCCACGAAAATCCCATTCCTGTGAGTTTTGTAGAGCCGGAGCCAGGTAGAGAGGGCTGCTCGCTGTGCCTCAGCTTAAAGAGCAGTTGTGCTCTGGCAGACATTGCAGAGCCTGTGGCTGGAGGTGCCGCTGGGATCCACTTTGCTCAGGATCACTGTCACTGGGGCATGGCCACCTGCTCCGTGTGCTGCAGATGGCACCAGAGCTTGCTATTGTGACTGTCCCTCCAGGGAGGACCTGTGGGTGCGAGAGGGGAAGATCCTCAACCCAGAGAAACTCTTCTTTGACGAAAAGGGCTCCGCTGATGTCCAGCTGGACTGCAAGGACAGCATCATCGCCCCAGGATTCATTGATGTCCAGATCAATGGTACAGTGAAGCTACATGCACTCATGGACTGGGGACATCCCGGGTTTGTCAGTCCTTGACCCCCAGCCCCACGGTTGGGTGTCCTGTCCATGGCCACGTTTCACCTGCTCAAGGGAGGTGTGAGTCACCCAACCAATGACAAAGAGCAATTTTGCCTGTGGTTGTTGCTATTGTGTAAGTGATCTCCTTTGGCCAGGTAAGGGTTTCCTCTGAACTCATTTTTATCTATATTTTATCCTGCCCCTGCACTGGCAAGATGCCTGCCCTACCCTTTCCAGGATGTGGGTGGAGAGGGCAAGACTTCCCATAGGAACAATAACAAATAACTGCAACAGCTCTCTTCAGAAGGAAAGAGGGGCTTATTCTATGGTAGGTAAAGTTGGAAGTCAGTTCCCTTTTCAGCTGGGAATTGTCACATTTTACCCTGCATCAAAATAAAAAGGTTGTGCTTGCAAAACACCGGGGTGCTGCAGGGAAGAGCACTTCATGAGGGCGGTGATGGTGGGATTTGTACTTGTGGAACCTTGGAATGTAGGACAGAAGTGCTGATGGAGCCCTCTGTGTCAGTGCCCTACAAATGGAACATCTCCCTCCAGTCACATTAAGTCTTTCTTCAGTGTTTCTGGGTGGAGCACACCCACTGGGGAAGCAGCAGGTTCACCCCGTTTTGTTTGTGGTGTAGGAGGCTTCGGGGTGGACTTCTCTCTGGCTACGGATGACTTCAAATCAGGTATTGACCTGGTCAGTCAGAAGATCCTCTCCCATGGAGTGACCTCTTTCTGTCCTACCCTGGTGACCTCTCCTCCATCTGTGTACCACCAGGTAAGGAGCCTTCTCCTCTCCCATGCGCAGGGTGATCAGGGACTGAGGTTGGTATCAGGAGGTGGGTGGGCCAAGACTGGGATAGCTGCCAGGGCAGAAAAGCCATGGGCATGAGGAGCTGGACTCTACCCTGGGTTTCTTGCCCTCAGCCTTTAGAATGCTGAGACAGCCATGTCTCCCAAGTGAGGTCTGCACACCAAGGCTTGGAGACAGCTTTTCCTTTGTGGGCTGTGATGGTCCCAAGTGGTCCAGCTACAAATCTCCCTGCAGACCTGACATTTGGGTCTGACTTGGCAGGCTTGGGGGGCTGTGTCTGTGTTGCCATGTCTGACAAACCCCTTTCTCTAGATTCTCCCTCAGATCAGTGTAAGAAATGGTGGAGCCCATGGAGCAGGAATTCTGGGTAAGTGGATTCGTCCCTCTGTGGTGCTAACCTAGGTTGGCAATTATCTTGTTCACAGTTGAGGTGAAAGAAGTTACAGAGCACAAATAGGGGCTGGAACTCTCAGTGGGAGGGATGCACATGTGGGCACCTTTTCCCTTAGTCTGTGCCTGGCTTTTACCTTGTTTTCTGTCTCTATACACACACTGCTTGAGCCCCTTTGGAGCCCCTGGAGCAATGGCAGCGGGGTGGCTTGGACTGGCCAGAACTGCATCTTCACTGTGCTGAGCTGACAGTTGCCTGGGACATGTTTTGCTGCAGAAAAATGGCAAGAGTATGACAGGAGCACCAGGTTTCTTGGTCCTTGGCAGGGGGAGGAAAAGTCATGGTTCTTTGTTCCTGTTTGGACAGGAGCCCACCTGGAAGGGCCGTTCATCAGCAAGGAGAAGAAGGGTGCCCACCCGGAGCACTGCCTCCGCACCTTTGAGGCAGGTGCTTTCCAGGACCTGCTTGCTACCTACGGCTCCCTGGACTGTGTCCAGATAGTGACCCTGGCCCCTGAAATGAGGAGGAGCAGTGAGGTGATCCGGGAGCTCACCAAGCGGGGCATCTGCGTCTCCCTGGGTGAGGGCTGGGGCATGTCTAATAGTGTCTCATGAATGCAACTGGACCGGGTGGGATTCTGGATGAAGATGACAGACCTGTCACAAATGGGGGCGTTGCTTGATGCTGTCACTCTGTCATGGCAAGGGCCAAAGTTTGTATCGACTTAGGAGCCCCTGCAGTAAACACAAGGTGCTGTTCTAACACAGGGAAGAACAGCAGTCTTAGTTGGAGGTTTGATGATGTGGAAGGGTTCAAACTCTGAAGTTCCACTGCTTTAGGCCTTATGTGAAATCAGGTGAAATCATTTTCCAAAGGTTACTTTTAGTTTGATAACTCTGTTTTTCAACCAGAGGTACTGTAGGAGCCTCTCCCTCCAACATCTGACTTCTGACTTAAAACTGGCTGCGTTTTTCTTTTCCTTTGCTTCACAAACTCTTTTTTGTCTCAGATCATTGAAGAAGTTTGTTTGGTTTTTTTTAAGGAGGGAGTTATTCAGGGTGAAATTAAACCTCAAGTGAGAAGGGCATTCATACAGCAGACTATCTCTTATCCTAAAGCCACATAAACAACTCCAGAAAGGCAAGGTTAGCCCACAGAGCTGCTGTCCTGTTGGGGAAACAGAAATTTCTTTCTGGATAGTTTGATTCCCATATGTTTTCCTGGAAGAGTTCCCACTGTTGTGAGGGTGTCCTCTGATAATTCTCTACAAAACATTTAAGTATGTGAGGCCAGCAGAAAGGCATATCATTGGACCTCAAACTCAGCCTGAAGACAACATGCTGTGAGCAAGGCAGCATTGTGACAGCTGTGATGTGAATACTGAAGGAGTTCAGGTGAAGCACCCACCCCCAGAGTCCCCCCAGGTCATGGCCAGATACATCTGTGTCGAGGCTGCACCTGAGATCTCAGGCCAGAGTGGCCATTAGAGCATAGTGCAGTGATGCAGTGTCTTTGGTCCTGTAGGGAAATCAGTGGAAAGATGGGCAGAGGAATCAGGTGTTGGTCTGTGTTCCCAGGTCACTCAGTGGCTAATCTGTCCCAGGCCGAGGAGGCTGTGCAGCACGGAGCAACCTTCATCACTCACCTCTTCAATGCCATGCTGCCGGTGAGTCCCCAGAGGCACCTGCCCTGCTCCAGGGCTGCTTTTGGGCTTTTTCTCCTGCTCCCCATGGGTCTGTGTTCTCCCCAGCTGGTTTTGTACATGCTTTGCAATGAGGTTTTGGCACTGAACCTCTGGCTTCACATTCCTACTGCTGGATCTGAAAGAGAGTCAAGGCTGTAGCAGACTCTTGAGGTTCATCACTGAGAAGGACTAGGAAGTGTTGGTGGGTGAGAGGTGGACATGCCCTTGCTCTGTGCACCCAGACGCCCTCCTGTGTGTGAGCAGCAGGGAAGGGGGGGATTCTGCCCCACTCAGGTGAGACTCCACCTGCAGAGCTGCCTTCAGCCCTGGGGCCAACATCAGAAGCATGTGGAGCTGCTGGAGAGAGCGTAGAGGAGGCCACAGAGATGCTCCAAGAGCTGGAGCCCTTCTGCTCTGGAGCCAGCTGGGAGAGCTGGGGGTGTTCACCTGGAAAATAGATGGCTCCAGAGACCTCAGAGCCCCTGCCAGGGCCTAAAGGGGGGCTGCAGGAGAGCTGGAAAGAGACTTTGGACAAAGGTCTGAAGTGCAGGACAAGGAAGAATGTTTTCTCTCTGCCACAGGGCAGACTTAGATGGAATACTGGGAAGAAATTCTTCCCTGTGAGGGTACTGAGACCCTAGCACGGGTTGCCCAGAGGAGCTGCAGCTGTCCCATCCCTGGAAGCATTTAAGGTCAGGTTGGATGGGGCTTGGAGCACCCCAGAATAGTGGAAAGTGACGCTGCCCATAGCAGGGGTTGGAACAAGATAAGCTTTATGGTCCCTTCCAACTCAAACCATCCTGTGATTCTGTGATTCAAGGCAATGCCCAGGTTTGCCTGGTAAAGCTGCCAGGCATTGTGTGATAGAGTTGGCAGCTGCATCCCCTGAAGTGAAGTCTCAGCCAGTGTGTCCTGGTCCTCCACAGCTTGTCCCCTCTCTCCCCTCGAGCAGTTCCACCACCGTGACCCTGGCATTGTGGGGCTGCTGACAAGTGACAAGATTCCGGCTGGGCGGAGGGTCTTCTATGGCATGATTTCTGATGGCATCCACACCAACCCCGCTGCCCTGCGCATTGCCCACCGAGCCCACCCCAAAGGTGAGCCATGGCAGTCCCCACAGTGTTACCAGCCACTCCGAGCTGTACCATCTCCCAGAAGAATTTGTGCTGCCCTTGCTGTCTGGAAGGTCACAGCCACATGTGATCCCTCAGTCCTCTTGCTTTGGTGCAATGTGGCTGGAGACGCGTGGTTCCTCTGGGAGGGTCAACAGGGCACAGTGCTTGGAGCTGCAGCAAAATCAGCAGCAGTGTTGACAAGCCCCTTTCCTTGTGTTCCGCAGGGCTGGTGCTGGTGACAGATGCAATCGCTGGCATGGGGCTGGCACCGGGTCGGCACACACTGGGTCAGCAGGTGGTGGAGATCGATGGGCTGAACACCTACATCGCAGGTAAGTGCTGTCCCTCTTGCTGAAGAGCTCGGGACAGTGCTGCCACTGGCAACGTTCCTGAGGAGCTGAGCACACCTTGCTGTCCCTGTTGGTGTGTCGCAGCGTTTGTGCCACCCTCTTGGGTTTTGATGCCTGGTGGATCTGCAGTGACTTGGCCTTGGGGATAATGAAACTCCTGGTAAAGAAGAGAAATGTGCCACCCTCGTGGAAGAATCTGTCCAGTTATAGCTGTCTGCAACATCGTTGAAAGCTTCATGGCCCAGTGTTAAGGGTGCTAGAGGTTCAGGGCGTCAGTAAGGACAGAGAAATCTTAAATATATTTATTGTCCCTTTTCTTCATTTTAACACTAGCACCTCCTGCTAGCTAAATTCCCTAAGTTTCAAATTCCCAAGCAGATGAAGACTGGGAAGATATTTCCGTGAAGAAGCATTCCTTTCTTCATTCCCTTCCTCTGGCAGCAGATGCCTGTGTTGTGAGCTGGTTTCACCCAGTCCAGTTGGTCTGATAGTAGAGCTGGGAATAACACCCACGTACCTCTTCCTGTGCTCCAGCAGGAATTGGCTGCAGGCCCTTCAGCTTGCTCCTCCTGCCACACAGGACTTCTGCACTTCTGGTCCCATTATGCTTCCCTAGTGCTCTCCTTCTTGCTGTGAGCTATGGGTGCTGCTCAGTGCCATCCTGTTTCTCTCCCAGGCACAAAGACCCTGAGTGGCAGCGTGGCAACCATGGACACTTGTGTTCGACACTTCCAAGAAGCCACAGGTAAGAGAGCCTTGTCCACAAGCTGCTGCTCCCTATGTTGACACAGGAGGAGGTCTTGCTTTTGCCAGATGTGTCCATTCCACCAGGAACGTTCCCTCTCACCTGAGACATGGTGAGGGCTGGGATCAGTGCCTTCAGATGAGCCCCTTTTAGGAGGAAGTTTCATTTTAACCCATAGAACTAATAAGAGATGAACTCTCCTGCTTCTTCCTCACAAAACTGAATGTTTTTCTCTTCTCCATACCTCAGGTATTCAGTTTTCCTACGCCTGCTCTCTCCTGTAGGAATATTTCCCTCCCCAGCTCCAGCTGGCTGTGCTGAGGGTGTTCCAGCTTGGGTCCATCAACAGCCTGGTTGGGTGTTGCCTTGTCCAGGGGGATTTGGGCTGCTCTGGCAGTGGGGCTCTGGCTGCCCTAACATCTCCCCAATTCTCTGTCCAAGGGTGCTCGGTAGAGACCGCGTTGGAGGCGGCGTCTCTGCATCCCGCTCAGCTCCTGGGGATTGAACATAAAAAGGGGACACTGAATTATGACTCTGATGCAGGTACTGGTGTGGGCACAGCATGTACTGGTGTGGGCACAGCACGTACTGGAGATGATGGTGTCAGAGCTCACAAGTGCTGGAGCAAAGCAGGGGCTGCTTTGTAAGCATATGCTCATCCCCTGCTTTCGTGGGAGCTGCAGGAAGACTTGCTCCACCTGAGATATGCTCTGGGCTTTTGCTCCAGTGTTTTTTTCCTTGGATGCTGGTGGTGTTTGGGAAACCCTTTGTAGTGCCCCCTACATTTCAGCTGAGCAGAAAGCAGAGCTGCCATTTCCAGGATTGCACTGCAGTGCCATCCTGGGGTGGGGAGAAGCCCTTCCCCAATGACCTCAGCTCTCCCCAGCTAACTCCAGCAGCTCCATTCTGACAGCTGCTTTCTTTCTCTCTTGTCCAACACAGATTTTCTAATGCTGAATGACAGCCTGTATGTGCAAGCCACGTACATTGCCGGCGAGGAAGTCTGGCGACAGGATGTGTCGGGCATGTGACACTGGGCTGTCCCAGTGCCCTCCAAGGCTCACTGACACTGTGGTTAGCAGCTCTGGCAACCACCCCACTTCTCTCTTTTGGTTTTTTTCCCCAATTCCTTCCTGCAACTCCCTCGATGGAGCATCATACCAAAGAGCTGCATTTTCCAGCTTCCAGTTACAGCCATGCCTGCCACGAATTTGTTGGTGCTCAGTTGGTGATATGGGGAAAGAAGGCAGCTCTGTGCTGGCAAGGAATGCCAGTCCTGGAGTGACCTACAGGACTGCACAGCTGACCTGCCCCCCCCAACAGGTGCTTCTGTCACCATCTGACAGCAGTGAGGAGTTCTCCCAGCCTTTGCACAGTTTATACAGCACACACTAACCTACTCTGTACCTGAGGCAGGCTCAAGCCATTCCAATTCTTCTGCCAGCTGTTTGCTTCACTCCCAGGCAGCCATGACTTGTTAGACATCAGCTTCCACCAGCTCAGCTTGCAGCTCTTCCCATAACAAGGTTTCTGTTGTGTAAGCAGAAGCTGAGGATCATATTTGGATCTCCCGACAGCCCTTCTATCATGTCCTCAGAGCAAGGCTGCCACAGCTTGCTTACTCGGTGCCCTTGTGGGCCTGAATCCTCAGGGCAGAGATCAAACCCAGGAAAACCAAGGCATTGCTGGTCCTTTGTGCCTTTTCCCTGCATGGGCATTGAGTCCACAGAGCTGGAGATATGGACAGCATCCTACCACATAAAACAATGTTCCTTTCACTCCTTGCACTGTGTGGATGGGTTCTGCAGGCTCTGTGCCAGCCATACCAAGAAGAGTCTTTGCATCGCCTGATGGGTTTGTGCGTTCCTGAGGCTATGGATGGGAAGCTTTGCTGTAGGGGATGCATCCAGATTGGTGGTGACAGGCTCACAAGCCCTTAGTCCAGCTCAGGCACCAAGGGAGAGGAAAACTGCGGTGGGATTCTGGCCTTTCAAGATAGATATGATAGCTCATTATCTTCTCCAATACTTGACTGTCGCATTTTTTCCTGACGCTGGGACACTTGTATACGAGAGCTGAGGGTGATTTCGACCCTACTCAACCACTCAGAACAAGCCTCGAGATAAAGTCACAAGACAACCTTGGATAAGCCTCAAACCACTGAGATGGTTTTTGTAATGAGGAGAGGGCTCAGACAATGGCTAAGTCTCAGCGAGGGTGGAGATTTTAAGGCAGACAGAAGTGTACTGATTTTTCCAGTACCATTTTATAATCTCTAGCAGCAACATTTGGAAGTGCTTCCCCAGCAGTTTAGAGCCCATTCTGTCAGCCTTGGAAGATTTCTAACATCAACTGCCAATGTCAAGAGAAATTACAACCTCCATGGTGTGAAACGCCAGATCCTGTGCAGTGACACGCTGTGCTGCTGCAGTACTGACCTCACAGGGATCTTCCGGCTGTTGTTGGAAACAATCCAATAGGGAAAAATGCCTATGAAACAAGGTGTCTAACTTTTTATTTACAAAATTAAATAATCAAAAGGAAATCTAAAATAGAAATGGGATTAGACAGTACCAGTAGGTGTGTATTAACCTTTTTTGCCTGCGCTGGTGCTTTCTGGCATGGTCTCTGTCAGGCTGGCATGTGAGGGGCCAGGGCTGGTGTGGGCGCTCCTGCGGGGATTTGGCCCAGGGAAGGTGGCACGGCTCCGTGGGCACACGTGTGCCCAGCACAGTGCGGGGCTCAGGGGAGCGGAGGGAGGCGCGGGGGTCACAAACGCACGGCCCAGCCGGGCGCTGGGCACTGCGGCCCGGCGGGAGCGCTGCGGGCGGCTTACACCGGCCCGGCCCCCACCGCCCTGAGCCCGCGGCCGGCGGGGGAGGCCCCGCGGAGGGTCCGGGGGCTCCAAGAGGCCCAGAGCGGTGCCGGCCCGGGCGGGGCTGCTCCCGGGGCCCACACGCGGCCCGTGACCGGAGGTGGGCGGTGCGCTGGGGCCGCGTCTTCCGGCGGCGGCGCGGGGAGCGCGGCGCGGAGCAGGTAAGGCTCCCACTGCACTGGGCCCGGGGACAGCGCCCGCAGGTGCTCCTTAAAGGCTTTCCCTGCTCCTCTCCTTATCCTGAACATTCTTCGTTCCCAGTGTTTTAGTGTTCCTTGTCCCCAGGCGGGCTGCAAACCTTAACGCCCACCGCTTATCAAGAGGCAGCACATGGGGCTTGTGTTTAGGCTAAAGATAACTTCTGTTGTTACCAGAGCTGTGCTAAAGGGAAATTTCCTGCTGTAGAGACATTTTGCTATTGCCTAAGCTTCAGGAAAATGAGAGGTCTTCCCATTTGGGCCTTTTAAAAAGGGACAGGTGGGGAAGAAGATGAAAAAAGAAATTTGTGGGAAGTCCTGACTTGCCAGGAGTGGCGGGGTTTCCTGCTAGTAAGAGCTGTAATTTTCCTGCTAGTAAGAGTTGCAATGCAGAGGGCTCATTTTGGTGCCCTCCACACAGGACGTGTCCCTGTGCTGTGTTGATTTATGGTATAAATGAACTGTTACACAGCACACCTCCAATGTAAAGACAGGTCTGATCTCCTGTGAGAGGGGAGGAGGCCTCAGAAAACTCAGTTTTGAAGGTGAGAGATTTGTGGTTCTAATCATTCTGCCTTCCCCACACGATGTCCAAGGCTCCCCAAGGTGTGTTCCAGGAGGAGCTGGAGTGGTGCATTTCACAACTGGAGGCAGATCTCTATCTCACTCCACACCCCAAACTAGGTATGTTCCTCTTTCCCAGCCCACACTCCCCAATATTCTGGCCTTGGGTGTGATTTAGCAGATGTGGGTGTTTTTCTATTTCTTCTCTCCTTTATGTTCCCTGTTCTTGTGTTATTTGGGATTTGTTCTAAACACAGGACAACATTGGGCTTAAAGGACTGTGTTTCTGGAAGCAGTTTTATCTTTCATTCATTTAGTGTTTGTTCTCCCTGGTTTCTGTATTCTTTGTCATGTTCTTTTTTCCCATATAATGACTTGTTTGGTTCTGCTACAGCTCTGCCTTTGTTTTTTGTCTTAAGGAAATGCTGTGCCAGCATGTCTGGCCCTCAAACACCAGTAGGTTTATTTTTGAGAAGCTTGTTCCAGGGCAAAATTACATGAAAGATAAAATTCTGTAAGGTCATGGTTTGATCTCCTTAGTCCACTTTGTAGAGCTGCAGACACATGTCCTGCTGCTGGTCAGTACCTAACATTGGAAGAGGATTGTGAACCCCATGTAAGATGCTCAGGTGAGTGTTTGCTGGTCCACCTGAGGATGGAGCAGTGACTGATAGGTGCCTGCACCTTGTGCTTGAGCATCAGGCTCCAAGAAGAATTAAGGCTTGTGGGAGAGGGTTATGATTGTTCGTTCTGGAGAAGGCTCTGGGGAGACCTCAGAGCCCTTTTCAGTGCCTGAAGAGGCTCCAGGAGAGCTGGAGAGGGACTTGGGACAAGGGAGGGAGGGACAGGGCAAGGAGGAATGGGTTCCCACTGCCAAAGATAATGCTTAGATCAGATACTAGGAAGAAATTCTTCCCTATGAGAGTGGTGAAGCCCTAGCACAGCTTACCCAGAGAAGCTGTGGCTGCCCCTGGATCCCTGGAAGTGTCCAAGGCTGGGCTGTATGAGGTTTGGAGCAATCTGGGATAGTGGAAGGTGTCTCTGCCCATGGCAGGAGGGGATCAGCTTTAAAGTTTCTGCCCAAGCTATTCTGTGATCAGACCATTTTGTTACAAATGTGTCCTGTGCTGGACCCCAGTGCCCAGCAGGAGAGAAGGCAGCTCCTGGAGGGGAAGCAGGAGCTGAGCACAGGAAAGAGGCAGCAGAAGCAGTGCCCTGGCCAGAAAAGGACCCTTTTGCACAGTATGTGACCCAGGAGAGCTGAGCAGTGCTGCTGATAGTACCCAGGCTCTGCCTGGAGTCCCACTTGCTGGAGAAGTCTGGTGAGGAGGCAGATCCAACATCTAGCCAGGAATTCAGGGTCTGGATCAATGAGTTGTTTGGCTGTTGCACTGTATGCATAAGGCACTCAGCTTACAGTAACTCCCAGGTGAGGGAGGGGGGCTTTCTCTACCTCTTGTTGTGTAACTGGCCTGGATTGCAGCTAGCCAAACCCCTTGAAATAAGAGTTCATGTGGCCAGGACCCTGACACCCAGATGCTGTGAAGGTACATCTCACTTCTGTCCCACCACGGCTGGGGGTGCATCAGGCCCAGCATTGCTGGCTGAGACAGGGGAGGGATTGTCCCACTGTGCCCTGCCCTGGGGCAGCCTCAGCTCCAGTGCTGCGGGCACTTTGGGGCACCACAATATCAGAAGGGTCTATAGCTGTTAGAGAGTGTCCAAGGGAAGGGATACAAGGGTGGGGAAGGGTCTCAAGGGGAAGCTGTAGGAGGAGCAGCTCAGGGCACTTGGTTTGTTCAGCTGGAGGAGAAGAGATGGAGCACAGAGCTCACTGGGGCTGCAGCTCCTCCTGAGGGGCAGCAGAGGGACAGCTCCCATTTCTGCTTTCTGTGACCAGGGACAGAACACAGGGGACAGCTGGAGCTGTGTTGGGGGGTGATTATTAGGCTGGATGTTAGGGAAAGGCTCTTTCCCGAGAGGATGGTCAGGCCCTGCAGCTGGGAGAGGTGGGATGTTCCCATTCCACAGTACCACTCTCAAGTTGTTCTGTGGTTTAAAATAAGTGGAACAAACACTACAAGACTATATTTAGGGTTTCCAAATTGACGTCTTGGGGACCATTGTCACAGAACAACTTTATTTTTTAGAGAATTTGTTCTAACACAAAAGTTTTGGATTCTTGTTGTGTTCAGGCTGGTTTGTAGGGAAGAGCAAGAATCCTGCTTTTGAGGGTATACCCTCTATTTAGATTTTTTCAAGTATTCCAGAGAAGAGACACTGAGTTACGTTCTGGGATTTGTCTTCACCTTGAGGGAAAGATTGCTAAGTTCTCTGTAGCTTCTGTGCCATTAGCAGTGCACTTACTGCAGCATAAGAGTCCAACTGTAAATAATAAGCAGTTATGATTTTTTTTTCTCCTCTGTAGGAACATCTCACAGTATTTGAGCTTCTGGAAGCACTTGGAGTTTCTTTTCAATTGAATGCTAGTTATGGTGGTATGAACACAGAGTACATTAAGAGAAGAGTCAGTCATCAGCATCCCATAGTGTGGATTTTAAGGCCCACTGTAAACTGCTTCTTGTCTCTCTTGATGTTTTCTGAGTGGAGCAGAAGAGACCCAACGCATTTTCAACGTCCTGCACTCCCCTGAGACTCCTCTTGCAGAGAAACAGCAAGTGATGAGCAATGAGTTTGGGGATTGTCATCTCAAAATGGATGAGGGTCAGAAGAGCATGGAGAAAGGTGAGCTTGAGCTGTCCCTCAGGGGATGGTAAGATTTGTTCTTTTCTATAGATTTCTTAGGTTTCAGCATTAATTGAGTCACCTCTCTGGGCAGTGCCTTAGAGTGGGAGCTGCAGTGACACCCCCATGGTAGGAAACTGGTGCACTGAGAACACCAGTATTGGTGTTCTCAAACAAATATTCTTTGCCTTTTCTAGGCATGACCCCTGATGTTGTGGAAGTACAGCCAAGCAAGGGGCAGGCTGCAGATGGTGTGAAACAGTCTGACCCACCCCCTGAGGTAAAGCCAGAGTTGTTCACATCGTCTGGCAGCAGCTTCCGATTTGATTTTACACTTTCCGAGACTGACCCAGAAGCTGATCCTGGTGACAGTGGTGCTGAGCAGGTACAAAACAATGTCAGAGCCACTAAGCAGGAGAACTGGAATGGCGCCTTGAGTTTTGCTGCCTCTGGACAAGAACCCAAGTTTGCTTTCAACTTTGCCATCCCAGATGAAGACTGTCCTCATCTTCAGTTACTTCCAGTGAGCCAACATACAGAGCACACAGCAGATGCTTCACTGCCTGCTGAATCAGCAGCTCTGCCAGAGGCTGCAGCCTTGCAGAAGACTGAGGTGACAGGGAATGCACCCAAAGAGGATAGAAGCCATGTCACATCAAAGATCCCCCAAACAGAGACAGCCCCTTCAGATGAGGCAATGAGAGAAAAATCAACAGGAGGTGGAGCTGCCCAGAAGAAGAAAAAGAAGAAACAAAAAACACCTGTCAGTAAAAACAAAACAGAAGAAACTGAGACCAGCAGGATGACAAAGGCAGAAGCTAACAGCTCTCAAAATACAGATACTTCCCATCAGGATGAGAAGACCTCTCAGGTAATTAAATGCTGATGGGATCCCATTATTTATAAACCCTTGAGCTAAAGAGACGCTTCATCTCTTTGCACAGACGAACAACTAGCATACTGCCCTGAGATGGAAACTGAAAGCCCACATGTGCTGCTTACATGTTCCAGCAGCTGTTTGCTTTCTCTGCTACACAGCTGAGGAACCTGACCAGAGCAAAGGAAGTTAATGGTCCTTCAGATTTGTGTTGAAAGATTTCATGTTTAGGCTTGTGACAGCTAATCCTGGGAAGCTGGATGCTATGTTTTTTCAAGAAAATAAAAATAGGAAATGGAGGTAACTGTTCAGTTGGTGCCAAACTGGTGCCTGTGGGTGCTGAGCCAGGCCCTGTAGCTCTGATGTGTGTGTTGCAGGATGAATTACTTTTGTAGTACAAGGAGCAAAGCCAAGGCACAGAACTGCACCCTGGTGTAGCCAAGGACCTGTGGTAGAACTTAAGGGTGCTTCCGAGAAGGTTCCTCTGTAGGGCATGGCCAGAAATCAGCTGAAGTTGCAAGTTATGTGTAAACACAACATTAAGGCACACCCTGAGGTTTTCTGTTCTGCTGAGGTCCAGGTCTTCATTTTATTTTACTTTCCAGCGCTGGTGTAGGTTTTACTAACAAGCAGTGCCAGCTGATTCATACTGTAACACAAGATTGCACAAAACCTTCATTTTCTTAATATTTTACAAGGAAATTGCACTGAGTGTTCACCTGCCTCTGGAACATTTCATCCAGAGGTCTGCTTCACCTGCAGTCCTACCAATAAACAGTGCTGAGCACCAGAGAAAGAAAAAGTTGAAGGTCAGGTAAAGCCCTTCCAGTCGTTTAGAAGGACACTGTTGTAGGTAAAAGGAGACAATGTGAGGGCATTTGTATTTACATGTACATAACAGTTAAGAATTGCTGCAGTCCCAGGGTGGAGCCCTGTTTCCCTGTCCCACTGCTGAGTTAGCCAGCTGGCTTTGCTCAATGGCACTTGGCTTCCTTCATCTTCATGGGCTTCATCTTCCTCGTCCCTCATGCATTTCTGGTTGAGCAAGCACAGAGGAGCTGAGAAGAAAGACTCAGCTTCTGATTTGGTCCATTGTTTGCTTTTTTGGATTTTGTGCAGGTTTGAGGATAGGGGTTTTTTGTTGTTAATGTTTATTTCTCCCATCTGTAAGTTTCTTTGAAAGCTGTACAGGTTTCCAGAAAACAGCACCTTCTGAATGGCAGCCACATTAAATCCATCTAATAGAGACAGTGAGTTGCAACTAAACATTTGCACAGTGCTTTTAGTTTATCTGATGAAAAACACTAGAGAGAAGATGTCATGAAGTCTATTAAGTGGTCACCAGAACATAATATTTGGAATAGTTCTGACTTTGTGGAGTTCCCTTTCATCCTGTGTAGCAACTGCTGCTGTAATTTTTGGGTGATTTACTTCCTCTTGCTCACTGTGCCTCATGTTGATAGCAGTCAGATGAGCAGCTGTGGAAAGAGGTGGACTGGTGTGTGAACCAGCTGGAACTCGGCTTGAAGACACAGAAACCCACTCCAAAGCAGGGTGAGCATTGAAGTAAAGAAGAGCTCTCTCCTGGGGGCAGCAGTGGCAGGAATGCAGGGACAGAGCTGCAGGGAGCCTTAACCTGTGTGCTGTTTCTCCTTTGCTGCAGCTGAGGAGGCTCTCAGGGCAATCAGGACACTGCGCAGTGAGAAGGCTCCACTGGTGAAGAAGCGTCAGCTCATGAGAGCCATGTTTGGAGACTACAGGAAAAAGATGCAGGAGGAGCTGTGCAGAGAGCTGAAGCTTATGGAAACAGGTAGAGGAACTTTGCATGGTGAGGAGGAGAAGAAAGGGGTTCAATCCTGCCCTATGCTTTGCAGACTGAGGCCTCACTATATGAGATGACTGAACATCTCTTATTTTTTCTCCCTTCTTTAAGCTGCAAAATCTGCCAGGATCGTGGAGTTGAAGGGAAGCATCCACAAGAAGAATGGTCAGTTCATCCGCAAGTGCTTGGGAGCTTGCAGGAAAAGCCAAGGTTCAGCAGAATCCCCTTCAGAGTCACACAGGACACTTAACACAGGCTTATTCAATTCCACAACTCCCCAAGAATTTCGCTTTAATTTCTTCTAGAAAAGTGACTTTGACTAAAAGTGTGCCAGATCTCCTGTAAAGTGAAGAATGGTGGAAAAGTGCTGTGCAGTAGGAAATGTCGTGCATGAATCTCTGGATCTTCTTCCAGGGTGCCTTATCTAGAAGTTTAAACCAGATCTGCCTATTATGCATATGACCCCAAAACTCAGCATACATAATTGTGTGCTCCTCTGTGCTCACGATGGAAAGAGGCGCCTTTGAAAAGGTCAGCAGTGTGGAAGGATCTGCTTTCTTTCCTGTAGAATTGACATTAACTATGGAATCTGTCTTCTATACCATGAGATTTTCCCTTTCTCCCATTGCTTTTAAATAGAGCAGAGCCTTTCTAGCAGCTGAGGTGGCAATGCATATGGCAGGGAATGGTTTGGAATCAAGATCCAGAGCAGTGGATAGCTGGGTGCTCCCACTCCCCAAGTCTGTGTGAATGCAGCTTCTGGCATCCAACAGATACCAGCAGTGTGTCATCCCTGACATGGAGGAGCACGAGCTCAGGGTCTTTGGAGAAAAGTGAATGAAACCCATTTTTGCTCATTCATCTCTTTCACTGACAGGTGCAGACCTAGAATAAAACTGCACATCATGATTTAATCCAGCCTAGAGATGTAAAGAGAGTTGTTTCTAGGAAAACAGGGAAAAATTTTGTTGCTGAAGCCAGGTTCTGGACAGCTAGGAAATATGTACAATCAGCTCTTAAATAAAGTTAACTTCATAAGTAGCTCAGTTACAACCACTAGTGCCTCAGAAGGAAAATTAGCTGCATGCCAGCCTTGGGTGGTGGTAAAATAAACTGTCACAGCCCAAAGACTCTCTTCCATTTGATTTGTATTAAATTTTGGCTTTTTTAATGTGTGTCTCCAGTCAATACTGCTTGAGTACTGAAGCCATCTCTTAAGTTCATGCAGGAGGTTTTTCCCACCAAGGGTAAAAAAACACTGAAGGAAGAGAAGTGCTGTGAAAGGCTACATGCTATCAGGTATCCCTAGGGAGCAGTGCTTTCCTGCCTTTTATAGTCCAGTTGGCCTGTGTGAAAAGTGGGAAATAGGAGTGCTGAGAGCAGCTGAGAGATGGTGAAAAACATTGGCTGTGAAAGACAAAAACCTGATTGTTGCTCTAAAAAATTGATTTTATTACTAAGCTCTGATGGCAGGCGGTTGCATTTGCAATACTTCTTCATTTCTTTTAAATTAAAAAATTTTTAAAGAATATTTTAAAGAATTCCTGTCTGGGCATAAGAAGAAACTGAACCTGGATAACATATATGATGAGGAGAAACAGGTAACATATATGATGAAGAGAAACATGGAGAAATGAATCTGTCTTTTGGAAGTCAATAGATGAAAACTGGAAATCGAGGTTGGCACACTTTATTTGCCAAGGAGCCCAGCTGCTACTTTGAATGTGTAGAACAATCTTAGACAGTATTTTTTTTTAATTTCCAGGATTTTACATTCAACATACAAAAGCTGTGTCCTTGACATGCTTTTCATGTTTTCACGCTGTTTACTGAGATTCAAGAGCATTGTCTACATGACCTTGGAGCTACAGCTGTTTGCTTCCCTGGCTGATTATGCAGGAGATGCCTAGGAAATAGTTATTTTTTTCCTTGTCATGTCTCAGGTAAAGCTAGAGCTGCCAAAACATTATAAAATCCTTGCTGTAGAAAGCTGCAGAAGTGTTCTGGAGAGCATTCTTATATAATTGCATCATGTTCATGCTGCTCATTAGGCATTCACAATTAAATCAAAGATACCAGTGAGGTGGACGTTTGGTGTAACCTGATCCAGCAGTTATCTTCAAAAGGGTCAGAGAAAACTCCATTCTAAAATGAGAACAATTCCTGTGGTTTTCCAGAGATCTAAATAATGCTGACCTGTAAAACCAGTTCCTTTTCCTTTTTCTGTTCCTTCATTACTGGAAGATTTAATATATGTGTTTGGGAAGGCAGATGTTCATCAGTGTGATACATCGTGCCATGTCGGCTCGGGTCCGCGACTCAGCCGTGGAATCTTAGACAAAGCATTTTGCCTTTTTCTGTCTACTCCCTGTTTTTGTAGTCAAGGTGATGTCTCCTGAGTTTTTGACAGATGTGCCCAAGTCACTTCACTAGTGATCGTATCTTGAAGAGGTGTCTGAAACTACAGCAGTCTGTACTTCACCTTTAAGCTTTGCTGTATTATATTTGTTTGAAAAGAAGCAGGCAATGATATTAGAAGTTAGGAAATGCCATGGCTGCTCCATCCATCCTTTTCCCCTTTTACAGGGGCCACAGTGCAGTCTTAGTAATGTTTTTTAAACGCTGTGTTTTCCCCTTTTAGCATTTCTTTAGGATTTCAGTGCTATTTAGGGTTTCAGTGATGTCTCTTCTTACAGCAGTGTCAGGTTGGGATCAGGGTTTTGCTCTACTAGTAACTGTAACACCTATGGCTGGAGGTTTGGTCTATGCCCCAAGGCATTAATGATGTATAGCAGCGAGGAGGAAGGGAGATACTCTGATCTACCTGGACATCTCTGACCCACTGTTCTTGCTTTAAGGAATGTATCTCAGTTTTGATAAAAAGTTGAGCTCAATTCTGACCTGCCTGTTTCTGCATCCTCTTCTCAGCTTTGTGCCTGGCTTTTGAGTTTGGTGCCGCCAGGGTGACTGGACTGGGAATACTGTATCTCTTTGCTGATTGGCCCCCTATATGTAGAGCAGCAGTGCCAGGCCCAGGCTTGTAGGCAGCAAATTGCTTACAGAAGTATCCAGCACAGCTGTGAGCTCAGGAATGAATAAAATACAAGGCAAAAGGGGATGGGAAGTACCACAGTGCTTCTAGATCAAAACCTGCTTCACAGCATCAGTCTTGGAGACCTAAAAGCTGAGGATCATCTTCTAAAGAGAGCAGGGGGTTACAGGAACACTGTAACTTGTCTCAGACCATTCACTGTAGCAAAGAAGGGGAAATGTCTCACTTTTGGGAACAAAGTGAAGAATTTTAGGGTTATTTCTGTGGCAGAGTGAGGCCAAAAATACACACAGAGGCAGCAGAAATCTGGGTGTGATCTCTGCTCCTTTTAGGCTTCTGTAAACAGATCCCCTGAGAAAAGGTTAGGAAATGCAATCCCATTCCAGACAGACTCTGCCTTCAAATGGAGACCCTGCCTTCAGGGGATGGCCTGCCAGCCCCCTCACAGGCTGGCCCTTGTCCCAGTTGTCATTTTGGCTGTTACCCTGGACACTGAACACTCATCAGACATTTGTCCAACCCCTTCTCCTGAGCTTAGTCAGTAGAAATGCATTTACTTCTCTTCGGGCTGCCCTTCTCTGAGTAACCAGGGGCCAGAGTCACCAAGGAATCGCCCACAAAGAATCTTCAAGGGATCTGTACAGAGTTCAGCTGGAATTATTTTCAGAATCCCAGCAGGGACTTCCTCTCCCAAGACCAGAAAGAAGCCAACATTGGTCCTGCTGATCCTATGTTTGAGGTGACTGATGTTACGTTGTCTCACTTTGGTTTTCTAGATGCTGAGACTGTGGACTTAGCATCCAAACAGTCCTAAAGGATAACACATTCTCTTCATTTGGGGAGGGAAATCCTAACTTTTCTTTGAATTAGGAAGAGGAAGAACTTACCATTTCAGGAAAGACATCAACTGGAACATTCTAACAGAAGGAAAGTTAAAGATCAATTAACCTGCAGCTCCATAACATAAAAAGAGGAGAGATGCTGCTATTTTAAGACCATACAGAACTGTGCCAGATGATCTTGTATTTTTCTGCTGCTTAAAATTTTTCTGCTGCTTACTGTTTCTGCTGTTTTCATCTTTAGAACTGTGGAATGTTTGTAAGACATGCTACTTTAGAAAATCCAGCAGTGACATCCCCAGTCATTTGATTCCTGGCACCAGTCCTCCTGTGCATGCTGGCAGCTGGGAGTTCTGACTACTAGCATTTGGTCCATGGTTTGGTCCATTTGGCTTCTTCCAAGTACATCATCAGGCATGACCAGCTCCCGGTATCTCACCACCATAAGGGAAGCAGTCTGGGTTGCTTATCTCCCATTATCATCATGCTTGTTCTAATGAAACAAAACCCAGATGTGGAAGAAGCCAGGAAGGAGAGGAAAAGCAAACTGTCCCTGCCACCCTCTTCTTCCCCCAGTAATGTTAGCAAACAACTGGAGTAACCTCAAGAAGAGCTGGATAAGTATCTGGAGAAGCTAAACCATGTCTTCTTTGGCACAGAAGCCAGAAAAAGGGATGGCCACCATGATCAGAAGTCTCTCCATTGCAGAAGCACAGATGTTGTGTCAGAAACTAAGAAATACTCAGGAAAGGAGGTGGGACGTTCTCAGCATCTGTCAGGCTACACAAAAGTTCAGGTAGGAGACTTAAAATGAATGTCAGACTCAACCCAAGGTAGAGTTCTTGGCTAAGGTGGTTAATCCTGGCTGATATAGTGAATCCTGATGAAATGCATAGTCCGTGAACTTGGAGGGGGAAGAGGTGGGAGGAAGTCTTGCTATTTTGAAGGTAATGCATTCCTATTTTTGCACTGCTTAATTCAACAATACGCAGTCTTCCAGAGAGAGTTCTGTGACTTGTGTAGTATATGTTACACGTGAAATATGTAAATGTTGGCATTAGCATCTATGCATGTGTGTGTGGCTATTATGTAAATTACTCCCTCCCATAGAAACAGGCATCATTTCTTACTTCAAGAAATTATTGTGCAGCTCTTCAGCTGTTACAGATCTCCCACTTTCCCCTCACACAGCAGTGTTTTGCCAGTTTTCCCAGCTAAGGGTCTGGCCCAGTACAGTACAGGAGCTCTGCAGACATTTATCTAGAGGCTACTGAGCAATAGGAAATACTTCAGGAATTTTTGTTCTGTGCACAGTGATCATGCAGTGTACTCTGTAAACGTGAAAGGCACTATTGGGAACCTGCAAAATTCTCTTTGCCTTGACCAAAGCCCTTTTTTAGGGGCTGAAGCAATGTGGGTCTCTATATTTTAATTATTAGCTTCATTGCAATACATCAGATTTTGCCCTTGAGATGACAGTTTTCATGGCAGCTCCGTGAGGCTGTGTCACTTTATGCCAGTAGCTGTTTCTCCCACTTCCTCCCCATACAGCAGCTGTTTCTATTCTTCATTCCTGAGACATGGATCCCTTAGTGCCAGTGCTCCAGTGTCATGGAGCACCTCCTGGGTGCGGGTGGGAGTGCCAGCATGAAGCCTTCAGCACAGAGGAGACCTTGCTGTCAATAATGATGCCCTGCCCAAGAATCAAGAGACAGATGTGAACAGCCTTTGCAGTGAGCTGGGATGTTGTAACTTCCTAAATCCTCCAGAGCTGCCTGAGTATCTGACGGAATTAGCACAGCCAGTTGAAAGCAGAGGGACAGATACACAAAATGTGTGTTTTTCGAAGCACATAGGCAGGAAGAGTAATTCAAGTTTACTTAGTAATTCAAATTTATTTAGCAGCCAATTTAATTTACTGAAGAAGATGCTAATTTATTAGATCTGCTACAGATAAAAAAATAGCAATGTTTTTTCATTCTAGAAATGGATCATGTTGCAAAGTAACGGTGTTGGCTTATTTTTCTGCTATGGTTAAAGATGTTATCAGAATACAGACTGGGGAGAAAAGGTTCAGTGATCACTTTTCACACAGTTTAATCTAGTGCTAGCTAGCTTCAGGGAATGTTCACTTGCTTAGAAAAAGGAAGTTTTCTCACACAAATCACAGCACAGTTCATGCTGGAAGGACCCACAGTGGCTCATCTGGTCTCACCTCCCTGCTCAAGCAGGGTCATCCCAGAGCACATGACACAGGATTGTATCCAGATGGTTCTGGAATATCTCCAATGAGGAGAGTCCATCCCCTCTCTGGGCAGCCTCTTGGGTGCTTGCTCAGTGCACAGGAAAGTTCTTCCTCATGTTCAGGTGAAACTTCCTGTGCATCAGTTTCTGCTTTGCCTCTTGTGCCATGGCTGGGCCCTGGAGCAGAGCCTGGTCCCTGCTCAGAGCCCTTCCTGCAGACAGGGACAGACAGGGATTTTTTTGTCATCCATTAGACTCATCTAAGCTTTTGCCTAGTAGGGTAGAATTCATATTTTCTTAAGAATTCCTATTTGTTGCTATACCTTATTATCTAAAAATCCTTTCTAGATTCCCCCCCATTTCGCACTTCCTAGCTGTTCTTGTGGAAACTGGGCAGTCCACTCATTAGAGCCAAAACAGGAGCAAATGAATGGATTCAGAAGTGCAGGAGGGATAAGATGGGTGTCTGTCACACACAGCAAGAGTGATAGAGCAGTAAGCAGATTATTTGGGAAATAAATTTACTCAGAGGGTTTCCTGCTTCATTAAATTTAATCAGAGGTATTTTTCAGGTTGCTTCAGAAACAACAAGAAATGAATGGTGGCAGATGGCAGAGAGGCGTGGGCCTCCCACATGCTGGAAAAATAGATTGCCAGCCAGTCTGCAGGATATGCTATGGGTGGCAGAGCACATGTGCCCACTGGGACAAGGCAAGAGGTGGAGCTCTTTGCATAACAGACATGGATTTAGAAAACCCACAGTGCCAGCTTTGAGCCCGACAGGAGCGGGAGGTCTGTGTAATGCCCCAGCTGAGGGGAGTCAGGAGTCCTTTCCAAAGGGTCTGTGTCCTGTCACAGCAAGAATTGGAGTTCAGAAGAAGCATGCCTGGAGTGTCTGTCATCAGGGACTGTGAAACACCCACTGGGTAAGTTAACGGTGGCTTGCCCAACTCTGATGGGCCTGTAATTGTGTATGCAGAGTTTGACATGGGGCAGCCTCTGCTGGAAGTGCTTCATAGTCAGCAATCTCCAGTGCTGTCCTTAACCCAAATATAGAATCACAGAATAGTTTGGGTTGAAAGGGACCTTAAAGCCCATCTTGTTCCGAACCCCTGCCATGGGCAAGAACACCTTCCACCAAACCAGGTTGCTCTCAGCCCCCTCCAACCTGGCCTTGAACACTTCTAGGAATGGGGCAGCCACAGCTTTTTTGAGTTGTACCCATGGAAATCCTCATGGTGATGTTTCAGAATCAGCACAGATTCATGTGAGCACAGCAGAATGGACAGAGTTGTGAGGGAAAAAAGATTATTCACCTGCACAAGGTTCACTTCTGTTGTGTAGCACTGGGCCTTCTCACTTCTCCGGGTTTGACAAGAGTAGCAAACTTTCTGCAGTGAATTCCTGGTGCATTTTGTGTGGTTTTGAATTTGGCCACTGATTGGCCCGACTTAGACCTTTCCAAAAACACCTTTCCGGGCCAAACCACGACATTTTCTTTATGCTGCAAGAGCCTCTGCACCTTCAGTCCATCACCTGATTCAGTCTGCTTCCTCAGCCCATCATAGGCCCTGAAAACTACCTGGATGACTAAGATAGTCATTTGATTAAATCTCTGTGAATCACACGGTGCAGTGATAGACACCTTAAATGACACTGCCCGAGGTAATACTGTTAGGATGTTTCTGTAATCCCCTCAAGCCCTGCAATCCCACTGCTTTGGGAGGTCTGTGTTGCAGCTGTTGTGTCGCAAAGCAGAGAGGTTTGTGGAGAGAGGATATCTGTCATCTGTGCAGCTTCTCTGCCTGAAAGGCATCATTTGCTCTCGGGAAAGATCATCTATCTGCCACATGAGTGTTTCAGAGGGCCTCTGATCTATGTTTAATAGAACACCCTGAGCTGGAAGGGACCCACAGGGATCATCCAGCCCAGCTCCTGGCCCTGCAGAGACCCCCCCAACAATCCCACCCTGGGCACCCCTTGGAGCATTGTCCAAACACTCCTGGAGCTCTGGCAGCCTCGGGGCTGTGCCCATTCCCTGGGGAGCCTGGGCAGTGCCCAGCACCCTCTGGGGGAAGAACCTTTCATGATATCCAACCTAAACCTGCCCTGGCACAGCTTTGTCCCATGTTGTCTCTTGTAAAACTACAGAGGGCAATGAGGTGGGAAGGATGAGATCAGCTAACCAAGCCCCCCTGGTCAATGCACAGTCAGCTAGAGCATTTTTGCCCAGGGCTACATCCAGTCAGATTTTTAGTATCTCTATCTGGATACTGGATGTCCTCTAACATAAGAAAAATTGAGCATTTGTGCAGGAAAAACAAAACACTGTTTCTTTTGAAGTCTCTGCTTCTCTTCAGGTCCTCCATCTCTGTATTGCATTTAGTTGTTTCCCACTCTCTTTAGCTCTCTAGCACACATTAACCTCAGAGAAGTAATTTAGGCAGATGACAGGATAGTATCTGGAAAATGAAGTTTCATGTTTGTGTCTCAACCCTGACTTTTAATCAGATGTATTCCAAGCAGAATGAGCTAATAATTGTCTCTTTCAACATGAGAAGACATTTCTACCCTCTTTTTTGTCATCCATTAGATGACATTTGGTTCCAGCAAAATGATGACATTTGCTTCCAGCAAAATGATCAGAGGTTTAATAGGTTTGGAGCCCATCATCAGTAACAAGCATTTATTTACAAGTACAGAATTCCCTTCTTGAATCTCTTTCCTACCTCAGCAGCTGGTGGAACTTAAGTAACAGCTATATTTGTAGTCTAGAAGATTAGGATTTCTTTTACTTGCAAGATTTAGCTTCCAGTTGGGTGAGCAGTTAATTGTGTCACAGTCTTGGTGTGATTCAGAAGCTCTGTAAGGACCCAGCTTGTCCCAGCAGTCTGTAATGTGAGCCAGCACTCAGTGATGTGTGCGTGGATCCACCTCATGCATTCAGAGAGACTGGAGAGGAGCACTTGATTGTTCATGCTTTGTTAGGCAGCATGTGGGAGTTTTTTGTGGACTTGCTTTCAGGACTTGATAAAAGAATATTCAGAGAATAAGTGATTCAATGTTGTCATCCTATACACATTTCCATTTTTAGGCTTGTTGGGTTGATTTCCCATTTCAGAGTGAACATAGGATTCAGGGTAAGGGAGGGTATGAAGTCACAAATTGGTGGAAATACTGAAATGGCAAAGGATTGATATTTACAGCCCTCCATGGACCTTTGCTCTCAAAAGACTCCAAGAGCTCTGCCCCTGGATTTTATTTATTCAAGGACATTGTGTAAATAAGTTTCAACCTCCCAAGTTATTCATAAGCTGACTGTATTGCATATGTTGCCCATTTGGTATCACTGTGGGGCTTCGTGATGTGGCATTTTTAATCATGTGGCACGTGCTCAGAGACCTGGTGAGTCAAAGTGAAGGAAGAGAGAGAGAACATATCTACTTAAGAATGTGGTTGGTTCTTGGGGGGAAAGAGTGGAAAAAGTTGATGTTATTTTAGGGGAAATATTTAGCAAGAGTTCATTGGAAGAGTCTTGCCAGCTCTTATTTCCTTTCTTGGCTCTTTGAATCAGGCAGTGTTGATGCACATCGCCTGCAACTGAGCTGAGCTGCAACTGAGCTGTCACCTAAAGTTTTGCCACCTGCTTATGGTGCCACCAGTCATGGCATAACCTGTTGATTCTTTCCCAGATGGGGTTAGGAAGGTCATTGTGTCATATTGGCCATGTCAAATCTGGGGATCATTTCAGTGTTCCTGTCTTTGATTCTGGTTGTTAAATAGGACTTTGTAGTGTGCTTTAGAGACCCCCAAAAGGAGTTAAGAGCAGCAGGAGAAAATTACCATAAACAAGCAAGTGACCTCTTATTATAAGCAAAATCAGCCTGGTTTTGTCCTCATAGCTGGTCATGCCCACCAGTGTGCCCTGCTAGTTCTCATGTCAGCAGTTTGTCCTCCAAGCTCTGCTCCACAGTGACAGCATCTGAGCCCTTGGCAAATAGGAATCTGTTTAACTGTGAGGGATTTTTGATCACTATGTTCTCTGTACTGTCCTCTGAGTGTCTGGAACTGTATCCCTGCCAGCCTCTTACGATGAGCAGAAGTGGCCTCAGGCATATTCACACTACCTAGCTGCAGACATTAAATGTAGGTGCCGTGGAAGAGAGGTGTGGTTTGGAGCACTGAAGGTAGGAGCAAAAGTAAAACGCCTACAATGACCTCAATTAATTAACCATACACCAACTCCCTACCATTAGCTGGCCCCTAGCCTGCACCACTCCAACAAGCCATGGCATTGCCACTGGAAGAGTTGTGAGTGCAGATGTGCAGCTCAGTAGTGACAGTCTTCAACAGTGAACAGCCTGCAAGTGCTTTACAGAGATGAGCCTAAACCTTTATTTTGTCTAATGCAAGACATACATGGGAGGAAAATTCCTGTGTGCAAACATAGGCACCTAGAAGTTAGATATGCAAACCCTGAGCTGCTCCTGTGCTGCCTCTCAGGAGGATGTTGAAGAGCTCAAGGAGGTCTCCCCTCAGTTCTCCTCCACACTCAACACACCAAGTACCCTCAGCTGCTCCTCATATGGCCCCTCCAGACCTTTCCCCATCCTCATGGCCTCTTTTGGATGCTCTCCAATGGCTTAATGTGTTTTTTATGTCGCATACAGGACTTGAGGTGAGGCCACCCCCGTGCAGAGCAGAGCAGGACAATCCCCTCCCTGGTGCCCCCAAGGACAGTTTTCTCTTGGCTTAGCTGCTAGTGGAGCATTCAGGTGTAGTGTGTTGATCCCTTGGAGAAAGTCTGAGGAAGGATGGAGCAAATCACAACTTACACTTGGTTGCTCCAAGCCCTATCCAGGCTGGCCTTGGACTCTTTCAGGGATCCAGGGGTAGTCACAGCTGCTCTGGGCAACCTGTGCCAGGGCCCCACCACCCTCACAACCGAGAATTTCTTGCTAGTACCCAATATCTAGTCATCCTTTTTCAGCTTAAAGCCAGCACCCCTTGTCCTGTCACTCCAGGCCCTTGTCCAAAGTCCCTCTCCAGCTCTCCTGGAGCTCCTTTAAGGCACTGGAAGAGGCTCTAAAATCTCCCAGGAGCCTTCTTTTCTCTAGGTGAACACCCCCATCTCTCCCAGCCTGTCTCCAGAGCAGAGGGACTCCAGCCCTCGGAGCATCTCCCAGGCCCCCTTCCTGTCTACTCCTGTTCAGCTTTGGCCTCAAGTTTTGGGCATCTCCACTGAATGGTGTTCCCAAGAAACCCACAGCTCTTGTTTGGAAAAATCTTGGAAAACCTGTCTGTTGTTTGAAACCTGTCTCCATCTGTAGCAATAATATTTTCTGAAAAATCCTTTTGCTATGATTTTCCTCCTGAGGAGCCTCAGGAAAGAAATGTAAGCAATAACTATCTGCTGCTGTGGAATGCAACAGGTGCATCTTCCATTAGTCTATGTAAATTGTTTTCACTTAATAACCAATCACAGCCACCTGTGCCGAGGCTGTGAGCAGTCACGAGATTTTGTTATGTATTCTGTTTTTGTTCTTTCTAATGATCTTTCCCTCTCTGTTTTTTAGTATAGTTTTATTGTAGTATTTCAATATATATCTTAAGATAATAAACCAACCTTCTAAAACATAGAACCAAGCCTCGCATCTCCACACATGGGAAATTGCCAACATCCATCAAAGCAATGCCCTCGTGCTGCTGCTGCCCGCTCCCTCCAAGGGGCCATTCATGGGGCCATTCATGGGGCACCTGGCTTTGCCATGACTTAGGTCCTGCTTCCAAAGGCAGGCTGCTGCAGGGTATGGACAGTCTGACATAGGCAGTGCTGAGTTACAGTCAGGTGCCTGCAGGAATGCAGGGCTGTGCCAGTATGACCAGTTCAGATACCCCAGCTGACAGCAGGAGCCCTTGGCAGTCCTTTAAGCAGAGAGGTCAAGTTAATGTCACAGCACACCTTTGCCAGAAGGAAGGTTCCTGAAAGTGCAGTCTGGGACCTAACTGGATGTGATTTTCCCATCTGTTCTGTATTTTTCCATTTGTTTGTTTGTTCCTTCTCACCTGTTGGACCTAACCTGCTGGAGAAACATCAGAGTTTGGATGCTGGAGGGTAAGACTGAAGCCCAGATGATCCAGCCTTTCCCTGGGGTGGTTCAGGTGGTCTGTTTGGTTGATTTAAAGCCCTTAGATGGGTGATGAAGTTCAAATACCCCTCTGGAGGGAAGGCAGTGCTCCACAAAGAGCCCACATAGCAGGCTCCCAGCCAGTGTTGCCTTCAGGGAGATCTGCATGCTAAACAGGAGTTTTTGCAGCTCAAGGGTCAGGTCTGTTCAGCTGCTCAGACTGGCCATTCCAGTAAGAAACACAGATCCTTGCACCAGCTCACGCACAAGGAAACCTGGTGACCTCCAGGAGCTCCTGTGAGTTCAGAAAGGGTAATTTCTCAGGCATACAAGGAGTGGTCCCAAAGGGTACCTGCTCACAGGAAAGCCCATCTGTGACCCAAAAGGCTATCAGCTGTTCGCAGTACCAGTGCCAGGGTGTGGAATCACAGAACACAGAAGAGTTTGGGTTGGAAAGGACCTTGAAGCTCACCTCGTTCCATGACGCAGTAGGGTCCTGCCACATGGGACGTGGTTGCTCCAAGCCCCATCCAATCTGAACACTTCCAGAGAGTAGGCAGCCACAGCCTCTCTGTGCAACCTGTGCGGGGCCTCACCACCCTCACAGGGAGCAATTTCCTCCTAACACCCAATCTAAATCTTTCCCAGCTTAGTTTAAAAACATTGCCTTTGTCCTATCACTGCCCATGTAAAAATTTGCCCTGCCTCTCTTTTATATTCCCCCTTTAGGCACTGGAAGGGACTCTGAGGTCTTCCTGGAGCTTTTCAGCCCCAGCTCTCCCAGCCTGGCTCCAGAGCAGAGGGGCTCCACTCCTTGAAGCATCTCCATGGTCTCCTGTGGACCTGTTTGAACTGGGGCACATACTTCTTATGCTGAGGACCCAGAGCTGAAGGCAGCTCTGCAGGTGGGATCTCACAAGGGTGGTGTAGAGGCGGAGAATCCCATCCTCTAATCTGCAGTCTGAACTCAGCCCATTCCATAAAATCAGAACAAACCAATCAAAAACCACCTTAACATGGATGCTCCCATGCAGCCTTAGCATGAACGCTCCAAAGTCACTGGTGTCCAGTTCCTGGTGTGTAGCTCTGTGCACAGACTGCAGAATGCTCAGTGCTACCTGTAGTCACTGAGAAGGAGCAAAGCAAATTTCAGCCCTCAGACATGCAAACTGATTCCCACTGCTTGGATCTTGCTCAAGCTCAGCTCTCCTCCCTCACTCATCCTTATTTACCAGGTTAGGTACAGGCAGGATGAATACAGGACATGTGAAACAACATGGAAAGTAGGGAGCTTTGGGCATGGCTCCAGTAGGGAGCTTGTGATGAATTAAAATGAGATTTGTGCACCTCATTCTGATTTTTTCCTACCAAAGACATGAAATTTTCTGAGCTGGATTCTGTGGTGAGCAGGAAAAGAACAGCAAGCACCCAAACTGATGGAAGAAAGGGCTCAGCAAGAAGCTACCAACAGCAGAGGGCACAAAAGGTAGTGCCAGCAGGGATTTGACGTAGCATTAGACTACAGGTGATAGTTTTTATCTGAATTAAATCAAGTCAGTTTTTTTTATTTCCCCCTTATGACTGTAAAAAGGGTTCTTATGATTTTTGAAAGGCTCTTATTTTTTCTCTCTCTAAATTATTTTTTTTCATAATGTTTAAAATTTGCTGCCACTCCATGGACTCTGTGTTGTGATTTCTTTTGTTATCCCAAGTAACAAAGCATCAAATATTCCAACACCTTTGGGATCAATGTAATCAGTCTTGCCATTGATAAACTCAACCCCTGAGGAAATTTGTAGTATCATTTTACCCATTTCCTTTCTAAATTCACCCTTTTTCCAGATGTGGCTGTTGAGTTGAATTTATTAGAAAATGACATCTGCATTTTGAGGTATTTGCTTTTATCATTCAGCTGGAATTAGGAAACCTCATCAGGCATTACAGGTCCACGTGAGCAGGTTCCTGGATCTGTTCTTTCAGTGCAGGAGGGTGAGATCCAACTCCTGAAGACTTGGACATGTCTGCAGGCAGCTCTGATGCAGCTGCAGGAGGACAGTGTGTGTTTAGATGGGTTTGAGCGCCAACAGTTTTGTGTTGTTAGAGTTTACTCCTTTCTTTTACAGAAATCTCTAATATTTGCTTATTTGAAGCATATCACTCACAATAACTTTGTTTACAGGTTTGGGGGAAGCACTGTTCTTCTTTGTGTGCATGCCAGTCACATTAGTGGTGTTTATCAGAAGAATGAACTATGCTTTTCTTGCTCTTTTTTCCAAACTCTGGAGCAAACAGTGCCAATTTGTACAGTTATCTTTTAAGGAAAGTTATCTGTTTTAAGAAAAAAAAACACCCTGAGGAGAATAACTTATCTCTTCATGTAGTTTCACAGCAGCATAACTGAAGGCCTTGGGCTGGGTGGGTTGGACACCACACTGCTGGGTGGAGTGTCTGAAAACATCCATGATGGTGCTGAGAGCAAGAGGGTGACAGTTCAGTCCCCACACTGTTGGTGTTAATCAGAGCTATGACCAGGAAAGCTCCACTGCTTCACAGAACCATAGATTCACAGAACATGAAATCATTAAGGTTGGAAAAAACCTTTAAGATCATCAAGTCAGTTATTAACTCAGCACTGCTTGCCCTAACCTATGTCTCCAGGTACCACATCCACAGGTCTTCTAACGCCCCACTGGAGATGGTGACTCCACCACTGCCCTGGGCAGCCTGTGCTAGGGCTTTACAACCCTTCCCTGGCACAATTTGGGGCTGTTTCCCCTGGGAGCAGAGCCTGAACACCCTCTGGCTGCAGCCTCCCATCAGGGAGTTGTGCAGAGACAGAAAGTCCCTGCTGAGCCTTCTTTTCTCCAGGCTGAGCCCCTCCCAGCTCCCTCTGCTGCTCCTCATCAGAGTTGTGCTCCAGAGCCTCCCCCAGCTCTGTTCCCTTCTCTGAACGTGTTTGAGCTCCTCAATGTCTTTCTTCTTCCTCTTTCAGACCCATGGGGCAGGTCAAGGGGCGCTTAAAGGGTTATTCCTTTCTTGTTTCATTTTTGAGCAGGAAAAAACACTCCTGGAAACACTGAGAATATTGTGGAAGCGATTGGAGAGTCGAGCCAAACAAGATTGTGGCTGCTGAAATCTCCTTCTCCCATGCAGGAATTTGCTTCTGCTACTTCAGCCAAGAATGATGGGCACTGCTTCTGGCTTTGCCATCTCATGCATGAATATCTGTATACCAAGTATTCAGGGTCCTTCTTAGCATCTAGAGTCCAGCTCTAAGTGCTTGCATTATCCCTCAGGCAAGTGGACATTTCCCTGTGGCCCATTTGTTTTTGAAGGAAGCAAACCTAGAGCAAACCAAAGAGCTGTCTTTGGGCATTGCTTTAATGAAGCTCAATGCCAAGGGATGGTTCTTCTGAGCACTGTGGCTGCAGAGCCCTGAAGTGGGGTCAGTAGGAAGGTCCCAGTGGCATGGCAGATTGTCGCCTGTCCCAGCTAGATGATGGCAGGGTGTGACATCCTCCTTCTGAACCCCGCAAAATCCCAGCTACCAGTGGAAGTTGGCATGGAAACAAAAGAGCAGCACCATGGGTCCTGGGGTGGAACTGGGGTACCTTTATTTGATGGTAAAACTTCCCCTCTCAGTGTCCCAGGACCCCAAACTAGGGGCAAACAACAACTTCTATACAGGGGCAGGTCTCAAGGGAGGATGCAATCTTTAACTAATCAGGAGAATTGGGAGTGAAAAACAAGGCAGGGAATACAATGTATAAACCAATAAAGAATTTCAAGGGAGGAAAACAGCTTCAGTGAACTAATAGAATTTGGAGAAATACAAAATTGACAGGGAAGTTTCTCGAGGGAAGGCAGGTTTGGTGAAAAATTGACATTTAATGAAAGGAGGAGTGAGGACAGCTCTGGGGAGAGGGCAGGGACAAAAAGGAGAGCATAAGGAAATTATAAAATTGCAAATCAAAGAGTAAGCATACTAATAAAACAAAAAACACACCACTACAGCAGATAACCCTGGAGACACGTGGTTCTGTGGCTGGCATGCTTGGCACACAGCATCTGTGCAGCCCGAGGGTGGTCTCTTGGCTGCATGTGGGACCACATGCACAAAGAGAAGGGGTGGCAGAGATAACCGTGAGTGTTACCAGCAAAGATCATTTAGATCCGTGGCATTCTTGTCTTGGCTTTGCTCTTGTTGCCTCCCTTTCCTGCACTTTCCTGCACTTCTGGACTCTGCTAAGCTCAGCCATGTCCTTAATGGGTTGGGGTGAGAAAACAACTGCTCCTCCTGGTGTTGGTGGCTCCCCACGGGAGGTGTGCTGTGGGGCAGGATTCGGCTGGGGATGGGGAAGCTGTGGAGATAGGGATGTGAAGGAACACAAGGGGTTCTGGATATTTTCCCTGTTAGCTGTGACCATATGGGAGGAGAAGAGCTGAGGAAGGGGTGGTGTCATTTTCTTCCTGTGTGAAGGGGGTGTCTCATGAATGGCAGAGTGGCTTCTGCCATTCACTTGGTGTCACTGTGTGTCTGAGGGATGGGACAGGATCTTGTCCGGGAATCTTCATGGAAATGGAGAGCCCATTCCCAGTATGAGGTCCCTGGGTGGCAGCAGAGCCCTCGGTGGAGCCTGAAGTCTGTCCAGTATCCCATGGCCTGGAGACACTGCAGCTTGTTCTCTGTTATCTGAGCTGTCTTCAGACAGCGTGCTGGGGGCTACACCTGAGGGGAGAGGGAAAAGGATTTTTTCTGTTGCTGAGCCACTTCACAGCTTAGGGACTCAGAGTGAGCCAGGTTGATGGAGCAGAGCTGAACAGCCTGTCACAGAGAGTTCACCCAGCTCCAAAGTTTACAGTGATCTACGTGACAGGAAAGGAAGAAATGACACTTATGGAAACCCAGTGTGGGCTCCTACTGCCAAGCAAGGAGGAGAAAAAAGAGAAGGGTAAGGGGGATATAGGGATTATAGAAAAAGAAAGAATGCTTGTTATGTTCTTCAGCCATTAAAAAGCATCTCCTTGGGATTTTATTTCTTTTTGCTTCAGTGGTGAATGCTCATACAGTCTGAGAATTGTCCTGTAATCCACAGCTTGGGAGAGATGGTTTCACACCTTGTAGTAGTGCTGTGTGCCCAGTATGATGCACAGTGCATAGAGGAATGCATGTGCACATATAGTGTGTGTGTTCAGCTAGAGCATCCTCTCCCACCTTCTCCAGCACAGGTTTAACACTTGTGATGATTTCAAGGAAGTAAGCACAGTTGAAGAAGCACACTTATGGTTAGGTATCCCCTATATATTACAAACATATGTATACACATTAGCTGCATATAGTGCATTAGAATGCTGTATATGTGTATATTATTATATACTGTTACCTCCATGTACTGACATGGTTTAACCTTGCTTTGGCTCTGCCAGGGAGGTCACACCAATGCTCTGTCATGGCAATTTAGACTTGACCCAGTCTCCAAGCATCAGCTTATGCTGGCAGCTGAAATAACCTCCCTCAGGCATCCAAAACATCTGCTGATGTATAATTGGAACCGTCTCCTTGGCAGCTGAAGTTCAGAGGAAAGTGGGGAGCAGGGAGGAGGCATGCTCCAGACTTTTGACAGGGGATCTTGGTGAATCATGTCAGCCCCTGTCCACCACATCAGAAAGAAGGTGGATCAATGGGACCTGCTTCCCCAGAGTGCTGCTGCTGGCAAAGCCATGTCCTGAGTCTCAACAGGGAGCTGGGGCCCAGCCCTGCCACTCCATTCTCAGCTGGTGTCCAAGGCCAGGCAGATGCTCACGCACTTTCCTCTCTGCCTTTAGCCCACAGTAGAGTAGGAAGTATATTCAGAGAGTCTTATCTCCTAGGAGCTGCTGAGCAGAGAGGAAGGTATCCTTTTCTGTCAGGCCATGTGCAGCAGAAATCAAGAACTCCTCATGCTTCCTGGTGCCAAGGGTTCTGTGTCAACCCCCTTTGGAGTCTGTTCAAGCACTCACTGGACAGGCTCAGCCTTTCATAGCTGGGATGTCCCTCAGGAGTGGACACGGAGCCCTGCATGCTGGAAAGGCCATTGACAACTGCTCTGCTGTGGCTGCTGCTTGTTCACAGCATGAACACAGCTCACTGCTGCAAGGTTCAGCTTGGGGGACTGAAGGCTTTGGACTTTGCACCAGTGACAAGATGGGAATTTGGGCTGGAGCCGTAAGTGAGCAAAGAACTCTGTGTCTAGTTTGTCCCAAAGTTGTTCTGCATTCCCCAGGCCTGGGGTAGGCTGAACTGCTGCATCCTCAGCCCGTGAGCACCAAGTTGAGACCATGGTAATGCTGTACTTCTCTCCAAGGGTGACACCACTGTATTTTTTCCTTTCTTCAGTTTGCAGCTGTTATCCCCCACTCAATGACTGGTTTGGCTTTGGTTCTTTTCTTGCAGGTCTGAAGCAGCTGTTCAGCCTGAGACTGTGTCACAATCCACCAGTACAAGGGGGGGTCATGATGATTCATTAACTGATCTCAGAGTGCAAAAAAACAAAAGAGGGGTTTTCAGTATTAATCAAAACAAGTGCACCTTTTATTGAGTGCCCACAGCAAATGCAGTAGAGGGATTAGAAAGGAAAGAAAGGATGGAGAGAGAGAGAAAGAGTGGGGAGGAATAGCTACCAATGGAGAGATGAAATCCTCGTGGTCCAGCCAGTAGATCTGTCTTGTCACATCAGGGAGAATCTCAAATTCTTTGGTTAACTCAGGGGGTCTTTTATAGTCTACTGCTGGGAGAGGAGCAGCATGGTATGTGAAGGGAACAGGTACAGGACAGTGGAGAATAAGTTCGTTGAGAACAAGTACAGACAGTCCAGTTCCAACAAGACAAAGCAGTCCCAGCAGTGAGCAGGCCCATTGTTTCAGGACTGGTTCCCATGGGAAACCAGTCTTGGTCCAGTGAACACATCTGCAGGCAACACTTGACAGACATCCCGCTCCATCAGGCCAGCATCCCCATGTTAGAGTTTTAAGGGTCTCAGTCTCAGGCCTTGGCGGGGGCAGGGGGGACAACTTCATGAGGCAGATGAGGGATTTTCTGTGGGGGATCACCAAAGTTACCTCAGAAAGTTAGACTTTCTCTAAAGCGAGTGGCATTTGGCCAAGAGGTTGGGAAATTAATGGGCTATTGTGATGAGTGGGGATCGTGAAGCAGGTGTAAAACTGTGGTGACACAGCAAGCACACCTATAAAACAATCACTTGGTGAGCATCCACCTCAACCAGGCCAGAACTCCAGCCGGGGTCTTCAGGGTCTGAGTCTCTGTCCTTGCAAGGCTTGTGAGGCAAATGAGGGAAAACTTTGGACGGTCTCTTACAGCCTGACACTGCTGAGAGCTGTGGCTGGTAAGTGTCCCCCCAGCACACACTGCCTGTTTTATATCACTGCATTGGCTGAAGGGGTGAAGTGGCCACAGCCTGTGACACCTGTCTGCTGACAGTTCTATCCGTCCTTCATGTCCCATGGATCAAGGAACTGCAGAGCACAAGGGCTGGCCTGATGTCCTGGGGGTACTGGTTGACAGCCAGTTGAACATGAGCCAGCAGTGTGCCCTGGTGGCCAAAAAAGGCCAACAGCATCCTGTATCAGGAGTGTATCGTCCTGTATCAACAGCCTGTGTCAGGACCAGTGTGGCCAGCAGGAGCAGGGAGGTCACTCTTCCCCTGTACTCAGCACTGGTGAGGCCACACCTTGAGTGCTGTGTCCAGTTCTGGCCCCTCAGTTTGGGAAGGACATTGAGGTGCTTGAGCACGTCCAGAGGAGGCAACAAGGCTGGAGAGGGGCTGGGAAGACAAACCCTTTCCCTCAGAGGAACAACTGAGAGAGCTGGGGCTGTCTAGCCTGGAGAAAAGGAGACTCAGAGGTGACCTTATCACTCTCTATAACTTCCTGAAGGGTAGTTGTAGTCAGGTGGGGTTGGTCTCTTTCTCCAGGCAGCAACTCACAGAACCAGAGGACAGAGTCTCAAGCTGCACCAAAGAAAATATACGTTGGATATTAGGAAAAAGTTTTTTACAGAAAAGGTGATAAAGTTCTGGAATGTTCTGCCCGGGGAGGTGGTGGAGTCACCATCCCTTGATGTGTTTAAAACAAAACTGGATGTGGCACTGGGTGCCAGGGTTTAATTGAGGTGTTGGGGTTGGGTTGGACTCGATGATCTTTGAGGTCTCTTCCAACCCAGTCATTCTGTGATTCTGTGAATTCTGTCTTGAACCTCCGGCTGTGTTTTGCCTTGCACCATATCTCCTGATGGGTTGAAGTCACAACATGTGCCTCTTCCTGCCCAGCTTCTTCCTGCCTGGAGCTGCCAGAGGATAGGCTGAACCCACCTGCCTGCATTGCCCACTCCACAGGGTTCCCACCTCAGCCCTAGGTTTGGGTGGTTCCATGGGTATGATCTGTTCACCAGCTTTAGACTCTCATGGTGCTGTCAAGCACAGTCTCTGTGAGAGCTGCAGAGCTGCAGAGGATTTGTTTGGCCCTCTGGAGTCACTCAGAACCAGCATTCCAGAAGTGCTCTGTGTCATCATTGTTGTCCTCTGCCTTTAAGTGACATTGGTTCTGAGTAGATACTTTCCTTCCTACCAGGAAACCCTGTCAGGGCTTGCTCCTGCTCCTCCTCCTCCCAGAGTCACTGCCTACATCCCATTCTTGCAGTCCTCAGACAGGTCTCATTCCTTTCTCCTTTGGTCTTATTCCCTTTTCCTTTCTGTTTCCTGACAGCCCCATCTTCCACAGTGTGTGGCAGCAGCTTGCAGCAGTAGTGCCCTGCATCTCTCCTGGAGGGGGGCCTGGAGTAAACCTAGGAGTTTGGTGGGGTAGAGTGGGAATGGGATTGAGATTTAAAGGTTCCTATCCACGTGAGTGCTGCAACACTTGGTGTTGCAGTTATGTTGCAGACAAGGCAAAATTTTTTCTTGTGCCAATGTCAAGACAGGTACATTTGCAGTTTCTTGGGGATAAATATATCTTTTTTTTTTTTTTAGCACAGCTGCAGTCTCTTTCCAACCAGGCACTCACTGACTGGAGATAGATGGCTCCACAGCAAGCCCTTCCCTGCTCCTCTCAGCAGCCATTGCTTTCCACCCAGCCCATGGTCCTTGCAGCACCCCATGGCACTAAGAGAAGAGGTGATGCCAAAAAAGAGGAGGCAGCATCTCAGGCAACACCAAAGCTCTGGCCTGGCCAGCCTCTTTGGCCCATTTGGTGCAGTGGTTGCCTGTCCCAGGCCACCCAAAGCTATCCCACAGCCTGGGACTGATTTAGCTGGGGCTGCCTGGCATGGCCTTTCTGGCTAAGAAGACACAGGGTTTGTGTGAACACTGGTGGAATCGGGGGTGGGCATTGTTCCCACTTTCAGGGTCCGTCCCAAATCTGTCACCTTTGGCTCCATTCATGTCTGTGAACAGAGAGGAAAGCCAGACTGTGCTGGCACTGAGCAGTGCTGCACAACCCTCATTGGAGCATTTATACCTGTTCAGTAGTTCTGCAAAGACCCCTCCTACACAGCAGCAGTTGGAAGTCACAGTAGCTGGCTGTGTCACTGGGAGGCTGTGGCAGGTGCTGAATGGGGGAGAAGAGCCAGTGCAGTTAGCAGAAGTGTTCTGAGCTGCTGATCCACTCCATTGCCCTGCTGAGCCCCAAGTGCCACATCTGCTTGTTTTTTTAATCTTTCCAGGGATGGGGACTCCACCACTGCCCTGGGCAGCCTATGCCAGTGCTTTACAACCCTTTGTGTGCAGAAGTTTTCCCAATATCCAACCTAAACCTCCCCTGATGCAATTTGAGGCTGTTTCCTCTTGTTGTGTCCCTTGTTCCCTGGGAGCAGAGTCTGACCTCCCTGTGGCTGCCCCCTCCTGTCAGGGAATTCTGGAGCATTCTGAGAGTTGAGAAGGTCCCTGCTGTGCCTCCTTTTCTTCAGGCTGAGCCCACCCCCAGCTCCCTCAACTATTCCTGTATTCCTATTCCTATCAGACTTGTGCTTCCCCTTTCTCTTCTCTCAACACGCTCCAGCTGCTCAAAGTCTTTCACATCATGAGGGATCCATCTATTTGATGTCATTAGCCTTTCTGCCTCTGTGCCATGACCTGGCAGAGGTGGGAGCAAAGCCTTCCTGAAAGCTGCTATAGGGATGCTCCTCCAAGATGAATGTGGAGGCTTTAGTCTCTGCTTTGGTTCCTGAATGTCCTTGGTTTTCTGGGCTGAGGTGTGAGTTCTATGGGAGTCCTACCCTTAGCACAGATGAGTGGGAGGTGAGAACTCCCCACAGTTGGGCTGAGACACTCAGCCAGTTAAAAGTCCCTGCTGCTGGGCTGGCACAAAGGAGCATCCACTGTCCTTTCCATGGTGTAGGTGCCAGGAAGAACCTGTGGGAAGCACAGCACCAATAAGTGTTTTCTGCTGAGAGAAGAAAATAACTCCCAGGAGAGCTCTCAGTTAATGGCTGGGGAAGGAAAAAGGTTGAAGTGGATAAATAATAAGGATTTCCTCATTATTTCATCTAGAATAGATGCAGGTGACCAGCATAAAGATACTGAAAATAGCCTTCAGGCAGACAATAACAGCTCACCCTCAAGAGCTCTTGGAGCAGGAGGGGTGGGTTCAATAGGAAGGAAAGGTATGGGCCACACTTCACCGGAGGCAGCAGATCCTGCTGGAGGGACAGTATTGCCCAGAACCGGTGGCTGATCAGCGTGGGAGCATTACCCGTGTTCTGTGGGACATGATCAGTCCCACATTTTCATTCGTTGCCTTCTCTCATCCCAGTGCCAGCAGCAGTCAGCCCGTGGTGGATGCTGTTGCTCGGGGCAGGATGCTGTGCTGCTCACAGCACCCAGCAGTCCCTCACAGAGGAGGAAAGGAACAAGGGAAGGCTGCAGATCATCCACCTCTGCCCTGCAGGCTCCTCGGGCCCTGACAGCTGATCCCGGGGGTGGGAGCATCTCCTGGCAAGGCTGTAAAACCCCACCTTGGACCTCTCACCTCTGCCCCCTCACTGGTGCATGCCCCCCTGCCCCAGCTGTAAGAGCCCAGGCTTTCCCAGCCTGCAGGGGACAGGTGCCTGCAGCCCCCAAGTGCTTTGCTGTAGGCAGTGAGAGGTCTCTGAGAGTGGGAGGGCAGCACGTGTTGGGCTCGCTTTGTGGAGCAGCCACAGTGGCAGCTCTTGCTGAGAGGTGTGCAAGTGTAGAGTGGCCATAGGATGAAATCATCCCATAACTGCAGGGGGGGAGCTCGGGGGAATGTGTGTCCTCTGCATCTGCAGTGGAGTCGGCTCATTCCTTGTACAAAATGTTTGGCTCAAACCTAATAAACACTGAGCCTGAGCCCCTCACTAAGCTGAGCTCCCCACACCCTGTCCTGTACCATAAGCCACTAGCAGCTCTGCCGTGGCCACCCCACCAGCAGGATGAGGCACCCACGGTCACAGCTGACTGTCCAGATGTGACATGGCCACACGCTCCACACCCCTTGGTGCTGCTGAGCAGTGGGGAGTACTCAGGGCCAAGCAGCCAACCCAGGCAGGCTCATGGTGGTTGCTGTCACAGCAGGCATTGTTGTGCCTTGTGTTAGGTCTGAGCTCATCCCTGCCATCTCCTGAGCCAGTAGTGACACCCCACATGCCCAGTCTGGGCTAGGGTAGGAGTGTGGGGAGGACACAGTGCACCATGCTGGACACAGACTTGGCCAAATAGCCCCAGGGGCTTTGCTGGAGATGCTTCTCCTGTGGCTGATCCTGCACAGGTCCCTCCAGTGTCCCCCAGCCTCAGCAGCACCAACGGGTGCTCCTGCTTCTCCCCTCTGCACTCAGAATCAGCCATCTCTGATCTCTCCACAATAAGACCTTCCACCCCAGCACCAGAACAAAGCAGCTTCCTCTGCTGAGGGGGTATTTCTGTCATGAGAAAAATCTTCCCTTGTACAGTACTTTCCTGGATTTCCTGTTTTTAACAGCCTGACCAGCAGAGCTTGTTCAGAACACTATCTGTGATAGGATACACATTCTAGCAGTGAGACGTGTTGTCCTAGTGAAGAGGTTAAAGGTTTGGCAGGGCTGTACATGCTCAGCTCTCTGAGTCCTGCTTGCCCTGAAGGCTAGGGAGCACAGCATGACTGTGCCCAGCCCACCCAGCAGACACGGACCCCACAAAGCAGTGAGACCTGCAGCTTTCCTCCTGGTGCCTACACGGCCCAGAGCTGCCCTGCACTGCAGATCCACCTCCCAGCCAGACTGGACACGAGGAGTTTTGGCACCAGCCCACGTGCCTGAGCAGAGTGGCCATGGACTGGAGGTGCTGCCCATCACCTCTGCTCTTCTCTCTGGGGGCTCAGCTGTCCCCCACCAGCCCCTGCTCATTGTGTGAGCAGCAGCTCCACTCAGTGGTGGCTTCACAGAGGCTCCCTTCACCTCCTGGCAGGATGTTTGGTCTCTCCCCAAAGCACACCTGACTGTGCCTCTCCACAGGCTGCTGGGACATGGTATGGGTGGAGAAGTCAGAAATTAGAGGAAGCAGCTTTCTGGGGATGCAGAAGCTCCCCACCAGGATGTGGTGCCAGTGTGTGCTCTATTGGCACAGAACAACAGTGGGTGAAGCAAGTGGAGCACACAGGGACTAGAGCAGGTCTGGGACCCACCACAGGCATGACAGAGTCACTGAGTCCTCACTGCACCATTGGGATCCAGCAAGGGATGAGTCAGGACCCTTCTGGGTAAGGGTATTTCCCTTCCTCCACCCTTTGTAATTCCAAAGCCTCACGATTGCATAAGTACAATGGCTCAAAAATGTGATAGTTCAACAAAATAAACTCTCACAGAGGGACTGTTGACTTCACTACCCTGCCATGGAGAAGACCCACAGGGCACTCAGGGCCAGCACTCAGCTGCAACTGCTCAGGGAGTTTGTTTTTCTCAAGCTAGGGGTGGGAACTGCCCCAGCACCACTCAGCAGACTCCAAACTGCCTGAGACTGTACCTGGGTCACTGGGAAAGCTCAGCCTGCCCTCCCTCTCCAGAGACAGACACCAGTTGCAGTGTTTTACACTCAAGGAGCACTGTAGGGGAATAACTGTGGATCCCATGAAAATACTGAGGCTGTAGGGGCAGAGGTCCAACTCAGCCGGCAAGACCAGGGACAAACATGGCCCCTCTGGAACAGTTTATCACTTACTCTGAAGCAAATAGAAGAGGAGGGCATCAGGCTGCTGAGTCACAAGTAGGAGTTGGATCTGGGATAGCAGCAGGACCAGCTGCTGCATCAGATGAGTGTTCAGCACCAAGTCCAGCCCAAGCAGGATCCACGGGATCTCCTTCTCCCTCCAGTCCCTGTATCTGATGTGCAATAGTCACACACATCTCCCATATGGGGATCCAGGGAGGGGGCTGGGCAGCCCCATGAACTCATCCAGGAAAGCAGGACCTGAGAGTTGATGGGGAGAGGAAGACCAGGCCTGCCCTTTCCCCATCTCCCAGGGAGCAGGATCCCAGTGCAACTCCGAGGGGCTTCAAGCTTCCTTTGGCCAGACCTGCTGGGACCTGTGCAATGGTGTTTGCTCTTCCCTCTGCACCCAGACAGGCTGGGCACTGGATCCTGTACGGCAGGAGCAGCATAGTGGCTCCTGGAGGCTGCAGGAACAGTTCCATGGGAAGGCTCTGCCACTGTCACTGGGGCAGGCTGGGCACAGCTGTGCAGCCCTTGAGTTCCTGGCTCAGCCTCTGAGGCTGGTGCAAGGATGGACAAAATGTCTTCTGGGAAGCTGTGCTAGTTCTGACTGGGGAGTCCAGTGGAGCAAGGGAATGGATATGAAACCAATGGACATCCTTTTGTCCATCCATCCATAAAATCATAGAATCACAGACTAGTTTGGATGGGAAGGGAGCTTAAAGACCATCTTGTTCCAAAAGCCTGCCATAGGCAGGGATATCTTCCACTGTCCCAGGTCAGTCCAAATCCTGTCCAGCCTGGTCTTGGACACTTCCAGGGATCCAGGGGCAGCCACAGCTTGTGCCAGGGTCTCCCCACCCTCACAGGGAAGAATTTCTTCTTAATATGCCATCTGGATCTCCCGATTTTCAGTTTAAAGTCCTTCCCTCTTGTCCCATCCCTCCATGCTCTTGTTCACAGTCTCTCTCCAGCTCTCCTGGAGCTCCTTTAGGCACTGCAAGGGGCTCTAAGATCTCCTCAGAGCCTCCTCTCTTCCAGTCTGAGTACACCCAGCTCTCCCAGCCTGCTCCAGAGCAGAGGGGCTCCAGCACTTGGAGCACCTCTGTGACCTCCTCGTGACCCGCTCCAGCAGCTCCACGTCCTTCTGATGTTGGGACTCCAGAGCTAGAAGCAGGTCTGGGGGTGGACACTCACCAGAGAGGAGCAGAGGGTGCTCTTGCCCTGCTGGGGACGCAGCTGGGACGCAGCTGGGATGCACTTGGCTTTCTGGGAGCGCATCCGCTCTTCCGTCCATTCATCCCCACCTCGGGAAAAGAGCTGGGAAAAGCCAGAGCGGGATCTCTTGTGACACGGAGACTAGTGAACTTACTTTGGGAATGGAGCCCGTGAAGGGCTCCCCGTTCACGGCCTCCTCCTCCCCTTCCTCCCCCACACGCCTTCCCCGGAGCGGCCCCATCGGCGGCAGCGGGTGGCGTGGTGAGCGACCCGCGGAGGCTTCTCCCATCCCATCCCATCCCATCCCATCCCATCCCATCCCATCCCATCCCATCCCATCCCATCCCATCCCATCCCATCCCATCCCTGTCCCCATTCTTTCTCATCCCCCTCGGCCACTGCCCCCTCCTCTCGGGAGTCGCGCCCCTGCCCTTCCAGCCTGCCCAGCTGTGGGGGATTTGTGCATTTTTTATCCTGCTGTTTCTCCCATTCCTGGTGGGTTTTCTTCCGTCCCACGCCCGCCCCTGGATAGGAGCACAACCTGTGTGTTCCTCCTGTTTTCTTCCTACTTTTAACTGAAATAGCGAGGGATGGTAGCATCTTGTGGGTGTGGATTTGGGGAGAGAATCTGGTGCAGTTCCTTTTCCTTTGAAGACTGGGCAGGAGCAAGAGCCTGCTGGAGGAGATGTTGATGGTGATTTTGGTCACGAACTGCGCCTGAAAGAGAGAACAGCGCTGGGCTGGGTCCTTAGGGGAGGGAGAAGGTGTGTGGTGGAGGGGCTTCCCCATCCTCTGTGGTCTGAGAGCAGCCACTCGAAGGGCTGTGGGGCAGAGCATTCCAAGGCAAAGTTGCTCAGGGGCACCTCTCCATCAGGGCCTGCTCTTTTGTGGAATTTCTGTCAGCTTCATTCTCTGGAGTTACTGCTGAGTCCTCATGTTGGTGAGGAAACACCAGCCCTGGCACCAGCTCTGCTGGTCATGACAACAGGCCACAAGCTTGCTCACAGCCTGGGCGTTTGCAGCCATAGCTGAAGGATGTGATGCTGTGCCCCTCTGCAGCTGGAACTCTCCTAGAAAAGATCACAGGTGTCCACACCTTGGGACTGCTGTGGTCAGCAGCCCTGATTTTAAGCAGCAGGAGGATTGGGTGCATTCTTGATCTGTCCCACTCACATGGAAGTGGCCCTGCATTGCAGGAAGGCAGCACGTTCTTACTGTGCTGGTACTGTTGCATGGGCTGGAACCCTCCCCAGGTTTGATCTCTACTGGTGAAACGCTGCAGGGAGGTCACCAAAACTCAGCAGGTGATGATACAGAGCTCTGGAAATGGAAAGACAAATCTCACTATTTTCCCAAACAACTTAAATTCCAGGTTCACCCCCACTGCATATTCTGCAGCCTTGGCATCTGCAGGAGCTGCAGCTGGGTTGTTTGGTGAGGGAATCAGTGGACCTGCTCTGCCATGTGTGTCACAGGAATCAACCTTCTATATTCTCCTTCCCACCTTGATGAAGAAGACAGTTACTATCATCTTTGTGCCATTTCATGTTAATTTCCGTGAAATAAATTTGACTCAGGGAAGTAACTATTAACACTAACATCTCAAATTTCCATTATTCACACAAGTCTCAGGGCGTTGAACACTGCAGACTTCTGGGTTTGCCCCATTGCATCTTGATAAACCTCAGAAGAAACATGGAGAGGAAATTATTAACAGTCTTAAAGACTGTTAAATGTCACTGGTGTATTTCTATGTTTCCTAACACAATTCTTCTTTTTTCCCATACCCTCCCGCCAGCATTCAAAGGACCTGAGCTGGGAATTCTCTTGTTTAAGCCATACCCTTCAGGTTTGTGTGGGATTGATGTTTTGTTTGGCAAACCTAAACTCCGTGAAGAAGAGTGTCTGCCTCTGCCAGTGCCTCTGCCAATGAACACCCAGGTCAGAGGCTTCATGTACTTCTCCTGCACAGCCTGTGGTAGCTTCCTGCTGTGCCCTGTTAGTGGCTGTGAGAAGAACAGGCTCCCTCTCCAGACCTGAACTGTAACAAAAATCCCAGCCTTCATCATGGGAGGTACCTGGCACATTGGATTCATGGTACTTCTGTACCTCTGCTTTTCCAAGGGTGCTACTCAAAATCTCATAAAACCCACCAGGGGCCAGGAAAGTGAGCACACCCCCCTGATCAACCAAGTCAATGCTGACAGCCCAGGAGTAGACACTGCTGAATTTGTGGAGCTCCATCACGCCAATGGGCAAGCAGCCCACCTGGATGGCTACTGCTTGGTCCTGTACAATGGCAACAGGAATGAGCATATGAGGTGCTGAACCTCCAGGACAAAGTCACCGACAGCCAAGGGTTCTTTCTCATTGGCTCCTCTTCCCTGAACCCTGCCCTGGTTATCCCTAAGAACACCATCAGAACGGCCTTGATGCCACTGCTCTCTACTGTGGAAGAGGGAACTACAAGGAGGGCATGAGCATCATGGTAGATGACCTAGTCCATAAGACTAAGAAGACAGACAGACAGAGCAGACACTCTTGTCAGGGTGCTGACCCCTGGCAGAGAGGCTTTCCTGGAGGACCCCACCTAGAGGACTGTGGATGAGTCAGTAGAGAGGTGCCATGGGAAAGATTCTCAGTGGATCTTCCAAGTGGCCTTGCCCACACCAGGCAGGGACAGCCACTGTGAGGTCCTTGCTTCCTGAGCCATCAGTGAGGTCCTTCCCTCTGCTTCTTCTGGCAAGTTTGAGTTCATAGGGCTCCAGGGGCCCCACTCCACCGTGCTGAGGGACACTGTCTTGGAGCTGATGGATGGTCGGACCAAAAACATTATTTCACTGTGGATGTCTACGGCCAAACCTCTCTAGGTGGACTCCTCCTTGTCCACAGCACAAAGCAAAGCCCCAGGTAAGGACTGATGTGTGGATGATGACCTCAGGGCTGGAGGAGAGATCAGTCAGGCTTGGGGCTGGGGAATGCTGTTGTGTTTATTGTTGTTTGGCATTCTGAGAGAGCAGTGAAAATGGGACTCAGAACTCAGCGGCAAATAAAAAAGCAAATAAAATGTTAGAAACTATTGAAAAAGTAATTATATAAAGCAAAGTGAATATCAGAAATTATTAGGAGAAGAGGAAAGAATGGAGGACAGCTTTTATGCCTCTGTATAAATTTGTGGTTTGCTTGGATGTTTAACTGTGCCTTGTGCGACTCAATACATCAATGTCAAAAAGGATGTATTAGGATTGGAGGCATTCAGACAGGTCAGTCAGGATGAGTAGTGCTGTGGAAATGCTTCCACAGAAAAAATAACTTAGAACACCTAGAAAAGGAAAAGCTGAGGAGAACCCTGGCAGAGGTTTTAGAAATGTGAGCAGTCCAAAGAAAATGAACAGGGCTTGATTGCTTACTCTTCTGCCTGGTGCAAGTGCTAAGGGGCAGCAAAAAGAGGCAGGAGGCAGTTTCAGGGCAAACAAGAGGAGGTGGTGTGGCAGTGGTAGACCTGCAGAGCCCAGGTTAGGAATGGAGGTCCCCAGCCCAAGTTTACTTTGCCTCTTGGGAAGACACAGTTCTGCTCTCAGCCCTGCAGCCACCCTGCCATTGGCCCTGGTTGTGTCACATCTCCTGGAAGTAACCCCCTTCTCTGTGTGGAACATGGTGGTCACCCACAGCAAATACACACACTCCTAGAAAGGCCACAAGGGCTTTACTTCCATGGCACCAACTGCAAGCACAGGTCACACGTGTGCCAGCTGTGTGTAGCTGCCCTCTTAACTTCCTCCCAATGCTCTCAATTTCTTCCAGGCCACCAGAGAAGGAAGAAATATTTTGTTATTTTGGGAATCTCAAAAGAAGATTCTGGGGATGCTGACTCTGCAAATGTCTTGTATAACTCACTGACTCATGATTTCTGGGAGTACAGTCTTCCTGTACAAATTTGGTTCCCATAAAAGTACTTTGATAACTGAAACTTTTTTTTAAACAGTTGAACTCCTTACAATTCAAACTGCACTGAATAGTCTCACACCACATGTAAAAGATCTGATTGTCCACTTGAACTCTGATTTTTCCCCAGGAAAGGTGCTCTAATTTCCCCTTTGAATGAGTTGGGCTGTGAACAGTAAATGACCAAGAGGGTGGGTCAAGGAAAGCAATGTGAAAACACAACCAGTTTTCAGACTAAGCAGGAAATTTGTAAGGATTATGTTTAACTCTTCCTCAAGATTGGTACCAGTCAAGGAGGTGACTGGAGATAGGTTTTGACATAATTTTCTGAGGAGACTTTGTTAAGATATCTGAAGCAGTTAGGGGAAAGTTTTCCATCATTCCACCCAATGACACTGTATGACTCGATTTTAATCATCTTAAAAGGCATTTTTAAAGTGACTCCATGCTGAGCACCCTCTGAGAAGCTGATTTAATTTGACCACTTCAGATTTGGGACAGAAGCTTATAAAAATGCCCCAGCTTCTAGTCTTGTCTTTGTACAGCTCGCCTGTCTCATACTGAGAGAACTTAAAGCTGTGGGAGCACTGGAGCAAAAGTCCTCCCTTGAGAGATGCCAGTGTGGAAACCTTCCACTGAATCCCTGAATGGTTTGGCTTGGGAAGGACCTTAAAGGTCATCCTGTCCCATCCCTCTGCCCTAGGAACACCTTCCACTGGACCAGATTGCTCCAACCTGGTCTTGGGCACTTCCAGGGATGAATGAGGCAACCACAGCTGCTCTGGGCTACCTGTGCCAGGGCCTCCCCACCTTCATCATAAAACTTTTATTCCTTATTTATGTAATCCAGATCTAGCCTCTAGCACTTTAAAACCAATACCCCTCCTCCTGTCAGTGGGGCTGTCCCCTTTTCAGTACTAGGAGGCCACAGTAAGGTCTCCCTGGAGCTGTCTCTTTTCCATGTGATCACCCCCAGCGCTCCCAGCCTGGCTTCAGAGAGCAGAGGGGCTCCAGCCTCTGGAGCATTTCTGTGGCCTGCTCTGGTGTTGTGGCAAACCACCCATGTGTGAGGACACGAGGCTTGACTCCATTTTTCTCAGAAGGCTGATTTATTATCTTATATATTATATTAAACTACTACATTAAAACTATACTAAAATAACAGAGAGAGAAGATGATCAGAAGGCTACAAAGACCAAGAATAGAATAGAATAGAATGCATAACAAAATCTTGTGACTGCTCGCAGCCTCGGCACGGGTGGCTGTGATTGGTTATCAATTGAAAACAATCCACATGGACCAATGGAAGATGCACCTGTGGCATTCCACAGCAGCAGATAGTTATTGTTTACATTTCCTTCCTGAGGCGCTCAGCTCCTCAGGACGGGAAAAATCCTAGCAAAGGATTTTTCATAAAATATCATGGCTACACTCTGGTCTCACTCCAGCAGCTCCACATCCTTCTGCTGTTGGACCCCAGGGCTAGAGGCAGCTCTGCAGGTGGTGCTCTGGAGCTTTCACCTGAGCAGCAGAGAGGGGCAGAGTTCCCCCTCCCCTGCTGCCCACACGGCAGGATCAGCCCAGCACAGCAGGTTTTGGGGCTGCCAGGGCACCTTGCTGGGTCAGGTATGGTTTTGATTACACCAGTGTCCCGAGTTCCTTCTCCACAGGGCTGCCATCGATCCACTCACCCCCCAGCCTGTACTGGTACTTTTTATTGCCCTGACCCAGGTCTAGAACCTTGTACGTGGCCTTGTTGAACTTCACTAGGTTCCCATAGTCCCACTCCTTCATCCTCCAAAAGCCATCTCTGCCCTCCAGTACTGCTCAGCTTGCTGAGGCTGCTCTCAGTCCCACCACTTGTGTCATTAAATTAAGATACTGAACCACATCAGTCCCAGCACAGACATCTAATGGGCACCACTTGCTGCTGCTCTCCATTTAGGTGTAGACATGTTGACTGGAACACTTCGGATGCAACCATTCAGCCAATTCCTTAGCCATTGAATAGTCCATTCTTCAATCAAGAGACAAGGGTGTTGTGTGGGATGTGTCCAAGGCCTTGCAGAAGTCAAGATAGATTACATCAGTTCCTCTTCCCTTGTTCTCCAGGACAGAAGAAAGCCACCAGATTAGTCAGGTGGGTGAAAAATAGTTGCCAGCATAAGGCTGTCCATTGGTATGCAAGTGTCCTGGAGGCACTTCTCAAGGAGTAACCACATCTCCTTACCCTTCTGCCTTTCATGCGATTCCTTCTTTAATGTTTGTTCCCTGGAGCCATTTACAGAGCCAGAAAGCCTGCTTCTGAAAATATGAAAGCCTTTTTATGAATGGCCTCAGCAATTCCTCCTGGAGAAACAGTCTGTGAAGGAAGCAGTACGTAGAAGGAAAGAAATGAGGAAGCTCATGAAATTGCAAAACTCCACCAAACCTCCACCTTAATTCCCTTACTGGTGTCCCAGGCTTTGACTGTATGTGTGTGTGTAGTTTATGTTTGGAAAAACCACAGATTGTTAAATGCTAAAGTGTAAACTCTTAAATACTGTTGTGTACTAACTGGTACTTGAAAGGTTAGTTGAGTTTGCAGATCTCTTTTAGAATTAAAAGTTAATGTTACTGTACAGGGCCACATCAGTACTGGCTTCCCAGTTCGCCTGCTCACACGTGGATCAGCTCTCTGCTCATAGAACCAGAACAGCAGGATGAACTCTGCTCAGATTTCCCCCTCCAGCTTCCTCCACAGTGTGGATCTGGTCATGAATGGGGAAATTCAGGCTGAACATACATGAGAGGTGTTTGTGAGCAGAAAGATGGGGCAGCAGATCCCACATTTGTACTAACCAGACAATCCCAGCCACCTTCCGAGTCCTTGTGTGCTGCTCTCCAGGACCAAAGAGATGTTGTGAGTATTGCCCAGGTGTTGCTTACATGCCCTCATTTTTCCTTACCTTGGTGTGCAGTTCCCAGAGAGCACCACCCATCCTGTCCTCAGAGGTGGCCCCGCTGCCATTGCCCTGTACAGAGGCCACAGCAGCAGTTTTGTGCCAGGGAAAATGCTGCTGGAGAGCAGCCTGCTGGATGCCTTTGTGTACCCGAGCAGGGAGGAACAGGACCTGGAGCTGCTGCAGACCCTGACCCCTGGCAGGCCTGCCTTCCTGGAAAAGCGGTGAGAGGCCGGGCTGGAAGCACAGCTGGACACTAGAGCTGCTCCCCAAATGGGGTCACCACAGCCTTGTGCCCCAAACCCTGACAGGACCGGGAGACAAGTGCCACCTCCAGACCAGGGTCTCCTCACGGCAATATTGAGTCCCATCGTTGTCTAAGGCCATAGATACTCACCTCTCCACATGGGTCCTGGTGCAGCTTCAGAATGAAGTACTTGAGGAATTTCCTGATCAGTTGATTGCTGATTGTAACATTAATATTTTATTGTTTATGAAAGTGTAATGGTCAGTTTAATAAATTCTTCAGTACTGCTTTCAATTATAAAAGAATTTTCTTAGCTTCAGAATGGAATTTCAGGTCAAAATGAGGGTGAGGAAGGGACCTCAGCATTGTTTGCCTGACTCAGGAGGAAATCCCTGTTTCATCCAGACCAAGGACTGGAAGCAGGATTACTGCTCATTCTGGGTTCAGTTCACTTTTTTATTTTTGGGTTCCTTATTGTCTTTGTGGGTTAAGGGAAATGCTAGAATCCTCAGACTTTTGTGAGATGGGAGAACAGAGAAAGAGGACACAGTGGGTAGAGGGCAGTGGAGCAGTGAAAGAACAGAGGCAGCAAGGGGCCAAGTGCCTGAAGAGGAGTGAGGAGTGTTAGAGACAGGCAATAATCAAGAAACCATCGTGGCACACTCTTGCCTGTTGTCTGCATGGCCAAGCACCAGACCTGAGACCTCTGGGTGTAACTGTCAGTACCAAGGTCATGGCTTAATGGCTGGAAGAGATTCACCCTTTCTGGATGGGCCTGAAACATGATTTGAGACTAGAGTGTAGTCAACCATATCAGGAGAAGGTGTAGCCCACAGCCACGTCAGGGTCACCACTCATTCACAGCACATTCCTATTCCTTCCTTTGCTCCTCTTGCTCCCACATCTGAGACTCAATTGTCCCTGGTCCCACAGGGATAAGCAGGAATGGACCTGCACCCATCCAAGATGAGCTGTATCCCATGACCAAGCTAGCACTGGCCAGGTAACACTGGGCTTTTTGTTTCCTAGATTGCCAGGAGTGCCTTCTGAAGCAGGAGGAGATTCTGCTGACTCTGGTCAAGGCCCTCAATGCATCCAGCAGTATTGGAGTCTCTTCTGCCTACTTCAGAGGTGAGCTGGGCAGGAGCAGAGCAGTCTAGGGACCTCCCATAGATAATGCCCACATGCTCTTGATCTTCAGGCCATGTTTCCTCTCACATTGTGTCCTCCTGGCGTGGATCCATCTGATTTGGTCTTGGTGCTGATGGCAGAGATGTCCAGGGTTGGGCAGAGCATGGTGCTCTTCCTCCACATTCTGCAGAGCATTTCATCCCCAGCTGCCTCAGCACGCAGACCACCAGCTGCTCTGGCCTTGGGCATTGGCAGCCAGAGAGGTGGCAGCAGGACTGACATCTCTGCACGGCATTCGTTGTCTACTTGACCTTCTGATCCATACGATCTATGGGTCCTGCCCATGGAAGGAGGATTGGAACAATATGGTCTTTAAGGTCCTTTCCAACCAAAACCATTCCATTCTAAGTCACAAAGTCATCTTCATGGCCTCTGCTGGACTTGCTCCAGCAGGTCCATGTCCTTCCTGTGCTGGTGCTCCCACAGCTGGACACAGGCTTGCTCCCAGGGTGCCTCTGCCCCAGGCACAGGCAGAACTCCCAGTGCTGTGTTGATGGGATGAGCTGCCCCGAGTCAGTCTGACCATGAGGACAGTTCTGGTAGAGATGAGCTGGTGAGCCCTGGGCCTGTCCCAGGAGGAAGTGGGTCTTTGGTGACTTGGGGAAACCAAGGCAGTTCTCTGCTTGCCTCTGCAGAGCCAAAAGCAGCCTGTCAGGGACCTGGGTCTTGTATTTGCCACTCTGCTGACTGCCAGGTCAGAAGAGCAGCTGAGCAGTGTTCTGCTGGCCTTCCTGGAGACACCCAGATTTATGAACTTTGATGGAAGGAACATCAGAGCAGAAAGGTCTTGCCTCAGGGATATGAATGTGCTGGACTTGCCTCCAGGTACTGATGATCTTCTTTGCAGGATGGGGGATATTGTGTGTTTGAGGGTGGACATGTGGATCTGGCTCTCCTAGAAGAGGGAAATATTCTTCCCTCCCTTTCTGCAACCTGGCAAAAGTCTCATCCAATTCCATTGCATCCTGCTGCTAGAGCCCATATTGCTCATTGTCTGAACTAACAGCAAGCCCTGTTGTTACAGCTGGTATTAACCAGTGTGTTGCCTGTACTCCTCTTCTAAGGACTATAAAGGACATGAATGATAAAAGTGTGAGCCAACATCTTCAGTCCTCTGCTAAATTTTGTCTCATCCCAGCAAAATACTGTGCAACATTGTCTGTTTCCTTGGAGCTGGGTGCTTAGGCCCGTATTTGGGACATTTTTGCTTTCCAGGTGTCCCATCAGAGATACCAGAAGGGACTCCAGGGCCTTCTGTGCAACTTGCCAAGCTACTCAACAATGAGGTGAATGCAGACAACCCTGGGGAAGGAGAGGATGCAGTATACATTGAATTCTTCTATACTGGACAGACATCTTCGACCTCCAGGGATACTGGCTGGTCCTCTACAACAGGAAAAGCAGCCAGGCCTACTGGTGTGAGACAGAATCACCAGTCCTGTACTGCCCCCAACACAAGAGATACATGGAGCTGTTGGAACAAGTCCAGATGAAATCTCCACAGAGATCCTCTGAGGACTGGAGCCCTGCTCCTATGAAGACAAGCTCAGAGAGTTGTTCAGCTTGGAGAAGAGAAGGTTCTGGTGACACCTTAGGGTCCCCTCCAGTGTCTAAAGGGGCTCCAGGAAAGCTGGAGAGGGACTTTGGACAAGGGCTTGGAGGGACAGGACAAGGGGGAATGACTTTAAGATGAAGGAGGGCAGATTTAAGTCAGGTATTAGGAAGAAATTCTTCCTTGTGAGAGTGGTAAGGCCCTGGCATAGGTTGCCCAGAGCAGCTGTGGTTGCCCCATCCCTGGAAGTGTCCAAGGCCAAGTTGGATGGGGCTGGGAGCAGCCTGGGATAGTGGAAGGTGTCCTTGCCCATGTGGGACAGGATGAGCTTTAAGATCCTTTCCAACCCAAACCATTTTGTGATTTTGATTGTATCCTCCTGCCTCACCAGGGAGCCTCAGGAGGTGTTCAGGTGAACAAGAGATAATGCTGTGAGCAGCTGTGACTCCACCTGAAGGAAATTACAGGGTCAATGGTGGCAACAGCTTTTGTGTCTCCCCACAGGTGACCATGGGGACACCACTGTGGGAGAACTTGTGCAGCAGTTTCACAGTGCTGGGCCCTCCTGCCATCCACATCAGTGAGCTGTGCCTGGCCAGTGGCAATGCCCACATCTGCTTCATGGAGCTGGAGGGGAAGCCTGGCACCAGCCCCAGAGGGCTCAGCTTGGTCTTCTTCTCAGGGAAGGCAGGGAAGGCACATGCCAGCATCCCTTTGCAGGGCACTGTTGGAGTCACAGGGCTGTTGTGTTTGTGCTGGATGAAGAACATGGGCATGGTGAGTCCAACAAAATGTGTCTCCTTCTCTCTGGGGGTGCCTCCCAGTGAACCCCAGCCAGCCCCGGGTCAGCAGACAACAGGGGGGCAGCCCCAAAGTGGCCAACAATGGGGGGACACTCTCTGGTGCCCTGACAGTGGGGGGACACTCTCTGGTGCCCCGAGGGTACTGAGGGCAGCTAGGCCAGTCACCTTTGCATCAGAAGAGACACTGGAGACATCGGTAGAGGGTAAAAGGCCGACTCTCAGCAGGGGGCCAGCCCAAGGTTTATTCAGAGCTCCTCAGGAGCCCCACACCTCAGTGGTGCCCCTTGCCCAGAGTAAAACAAAGGAATCTCAAAGTTACATTTAAAGGGGGGGAGGAAACCGAGGGTAGATACATTTGCTGACCAATAAAGGACCCTCCAGGGATGCAACCTTAGGGATGGACATTTGGGATAGTGTACAAAATAATACTTCGGGGGCTGACCCTGGCCTCGGACTAATCACTCGACGACTTTGACCGAAAGTTCTGGATAGAGGGGATGGGATGCTGAGTGACTGACAGAGAGCCAGGGCGGGGATTTGGGGATGATCTCAACACAGGAGAATGATTACACAGGTAGAGAGAGGGGGTACAAAAAGGGGTACATCATTTGGGAAAATAAGGGGATACAAAACCCATACTATTACAAAGTATTACAAAGTATAAAAGCACACTACAACAGAAATGGGCCTGGAGTGGGGTCTGTCTTCATACACATGGGCAGGGGCTTGAGCACTTTAGAGGAAACAGATGGAAGAGGGTGCACAACATGGAGAACAATTCTGCCTTGCCTTTCCTGTCCTTCATTCCTGGTTTTTCCTCTATTTGTTCTGCCTGGGCTGTTCTGTCATACTCCAGTTGAGAAGGTGATAAATCCTCCCCATGTGCCTCTGCTAATGCAGGAGGGTGGGACGACCAAAAATTCCTCCTGCTGGTACCAAGACAAGGGGATTTCAGGAGAAGCAGGGCCCACTAGGCCTATGACTTGCTCCCTCATGTTGTAATGCTCATTGAACCCTGCAGTGGTGCTGCCTCCTCGTGATCCTCAGCTGGTGCTTTGTCAGCATATTCCTTTATCTTGTTCACCTTAACACATTCACATTCTTACTCATGTTCACCTTAATTTCTGTCTGGGCTGCATGAAGACTACTGCATCTCAGACGAACCTTGATCTTTTTGGAAACATGTTCACATCAAGCAGCTTCCTTGCAGCTTTACTTGGTCTCAGTCATGACCATTACTGTGTTTCTCATTTCTTGGAGTCCTCCTTGTTGCCAGCTTGTCCTGTCAGACTCAAAGTTCAGCCTAACATCTTCTAGATATTAATATCATCTATTTCCCTGGCATTTCCAGATGGGACAAACCTGACCTCCAAGAACATCTCTGTTACTAGTGAAGGCTCCAGCACTATAGCTGTGTACAGCACCAATGGGATTCCTGCCGGTGGGAAGGCAATGCCAGAGAACTTGGTGGATGCCTTGGTTTACACAGGTGAGCCTGGCACAGCTGGAGGACACTTGGGCTTCCTTGGGCCATCTTACACTGTGCCCTGCAAGCGTGATAGGTGAGTTTACTTCTCTAGGAAAGTTCCTGGTGAGAAGAGGGAGCAATAGGTTAATGAAATGCAGGGGCAGGTATATATATTTGTAGCTTAGAAAACTATCCTGGAGGACAAACTCTTAGGTGTGGGAGTCTAGCTGTACTGAGGCAGCAATCTTACTCCTGCAGAAGCCAGTCAAACCAAGTACGTTTGCTCTGGCCAAGTTCACATATTCTCCAGCTGGAGGGGTTGGATGGACCCATCTCTACGATGGGTCTGTGAAAGCTGGCCTCAGCTCCTGCTTCAGCTTCAGCTCCCGCCAACCTCCATCATGGAGTACCAGGAACTGGAGCCCAGGGTGGGATTTAGAGGTGGGAAAAAAGATGTGTGACATGTCAGTGAGCTTTGACTCTTCTGGGGATAGGCCTGTGTCCCTGACCGCTGTGGCAGTGCCAGCACAGGGCTGCAGTTTGCCCTCCTGGAGCCCTCTCCCGGACTGCCGAGCAGCTGTCCCCAGCACGGCTTGGCCAGATCCCCACCTCTGCTTCCTCACAGCCAGGGAGGGGAGCAGGGCATCCCACCAGGCTGCTGTGGGCCGGCTGGGACAGGGGCTGCCCTCAGCTTTCCATGGCATGGGAGAGGGGCTGTTGGGCAACCTGCTGCTGTGAAAGGGGACACACTGGGAGAGAAGCGGTTCACGCACCAATGTGTGGGTGTGGGGCTGCCAGCCCAAGAGAATACCTGCACCTAGAGCTCCAGCGTGGGCTTCTCTGGACTTGGAACAGGCTCCCTAGAGAAGCTGTGGCTGCCCCATCCCTGGCAGTGTCCAAGGCCAGGCTGGAGGGGCTTGGAGGAACCTGGGCTAGTGGTAGGTGTCCCTGCCCATGGCAGTGGGTGGGACAAGATGAGCTTTAAAGTCCCTTTCAACCCAACCCATTCTATAAGCCATTCTATATCTACTGTATTATATGAAGGTGGCCACGTATTTAATTTGAGTTGTCTCTGCTCAGGCCAAGCTGAGCCCTGATCAGGATTTCTTTCTGCAGGCTTAGATTTGCAGCAATGGCAGGAACCCCCTGCTCCAGGTCTCTCATGGTGATGGGGGCACAGACAGGGAAACTGCCAGCACACCCCCTAATCTCAGCCCATCTGTGGAAACCAATTCCTGTGCCTCAGTGCTGTCCCAGAGTCAGCAAGGAAATGTACAGGGGGTCTCCAGCCTCTGCAAAGATCACACTTGGATCAGCATGCCAAGATCTGGCAAAATGGAAATTCCTCTTCCGTCTTCATGAGAGGGGCAAGAGTGGGTCTCTCCCTTCTCTCCCAGCATGAGAGACTGCTCTGTACTGGGCTTTGTGATGAGATGTGGGACATGCCTCTTCCCCACTTCCCTGGGAGGCTGCCAAAGGAGCCAAGCTGGTGTACAGTGGTAGAAGACCAGAAGTAAAGACTCACCTGGCAGGAGAGGGCGGAGGAGAGTGGGAGGCAGGAGAGGGTGGGATGAAGCCAAGTCTTTTGGAAGGGACACATAGCTAGGAGCTTACTAGCAGTCCTGAACTGCACCCAGAAAAACCACATATCCTCTTCCCCTAGACTGTTCCATGTGGACTCTGCACCACAGGAGGAGGCTGGATTTTGGACAGAGTGAATTCCTTGGAGGAGGAGTGCTCCTGCAGTGTCTCTGACCTCTACCTGCAAGGCTGGTACCCATCTCCTTGTGCCCAGTTCAAGTGCCCTCTTCCCTTGTAATTGCTCATCCACAGTTGCCTTATCAGGGCAGTCCCTGCTCCAGCCCACCCTGCAGGCTGGCACTGGAATCAGGGGACCTTGAGGAACAGTAGTGGGCACTGGGATTTCAGTGAGGGGAACAGGAGACAATGTGACCTGGGCTGCTCGTGAGGCCAAGCTGGATGGCCCCATGAGGAACGGCAGTCTCTGCTGACCCTTGTGGTGTCTGCCAGACAAACCTAAACCCACAAAGTAAACAGCCCTTTGCAGTCCAGAGAACTCTGGTTCCCAACTCCTCCATTTATTCAAAGTACCCAGACCAAATAGTCACTTCTAGAGGCCTTAGGGACTACAGCTTTTGAGGGACAGGGAAAATGTTTTCTGGGTTTTGGCTGGTTTTGTAAGGAAGACTGCTGCCATGCTCTGTCTCCCTAATCCAAATGCCTTTTTGCCCAGTTGAACAATTTCAGTCAGTCAATTCTGTCCAGTGGGTAGAGGTACAAAGTGTAGTAAAAAGTATTCTGTTGGGTGGGATGACAACCTCAAGTCCCTTTTGTCACCAAAAGAAAGGTTGAGCATGTGCTCAAGTTACCAGTGATGCAGCATGGCAGCATGATTTCAGAGCAGTGGGGGGAGAAAAGTGAAGAGCATGGGACCAGGAGGGCACAAAGTCATGGGAGCAGCGTGATCCCTGACACCAGAGGGTTTCTGACCACCCAAAATGTGCTGTTGTTTCTTGGCAGAGCTTAACATGACATGTGTGGGCTCACTGGTGAAGGTCTGGGGCCAGGTGTAGGCTCAGCATCCAGAGCAGGAGCAGTCCATCAAAATCTGTCTCCAGGGATTCCTGGCCAGCCCCCATCCCTTCTCCATGGATGGGAGAGTTCTGAAAACCCCCCAAAATATGTGTGTCACCCCCAGAAATATGCCATTCATGTCACACAGTGGTGGTAAGTAGGAGGGACTCTGCTTCCAGCACAGTGAGTGGAGCTGGGACCAGGGTCAGGTGACATCTCCACAGGAGAGGGCACATGTGGGCAAGCCACTGGGCTTCAGTGGGGAGGCCCTTGCTTTTGGACCTCTTACTCACACAGCCAGGAAGCCCCGAGACCCAACTGCTGGGAGCAGCTACTGGCACCCAGGCTGGAACTGTCCAGAGGTGGGATGTCACAAAGGCTGTAGCAGGGGAGAAAGAGTGCCTGTTATTGCCCAGAGAAGCTGTGGCTGCCCCACCCCTGAAAGTGTTCCAGGCCAGGCTGGGTGGGGCTTGGAGCAATCTAGAATAGTGGAAGATGTTCCTGTCCATGTCAAGGGATTGGTCTAGATGGCCTTTAAAGGTTCCTTTCAATTCAAGCCAACCCAACCCATTCTGTGATTCGGAATGTGTGACCTCCTAGGCCTCCCCCATGCTGGGAAAGGTCATGGCTGTAATGCCTCTTCTCTGCCTTTGTTCCCCCATCTTCCTTCCAGGGCTGGGAAATTTCCCTGTTTGTTATAGGATCTCTCCTGTTCCTGTTATTGTTTGTTGGCCTGGCTTCTTATTTCATAAAGGTGAGAAACCACTGTTGTATGTGCTGTGCATCCCCCACCCTCTCCTTCCCCAGGGCCTCCTCTCTAACTGCTGCACAGAGACCTGCTCCTTTACTCAGCTAAACACCTACACTGCCTTCAGACCGTTCAACATGCTGCTCCTCATTCTTGCAGAGAAGTCCCTTCCTTTTCACAAAGCCTCTGCTTCTGACAGTGCAGACTGCAGGTTCTGCAGGAGGTTAAGATAACGCCTGTAAATCCTGAATCATGCTGGGAATGTCAGTAGGTGCAGTGTAAGGGCCATCAGTGGTACTGACAACATGCTGTGGTGGGAGAGCAGAAAGCTGAAGGCATGTGGCACACAACAGATGATGCTGTGGCCACAGGGAAGAGCTCTTCCTTGGAGCAGGATGGAAATGACAGACACCTTAGGATTACCTTGGTGGAAAACACCTTCCATGTTATAACATGACACTATATTCAATAATAACTTGGTGTTCCCTAATGTGGTCAGGAGGCAAACAGCAGCTGAACATTCAGGCTGTACGTCTGTCTGAAATAAATGTTACAGTGGATGGGTCATTTAACCAGCCCAGGTGGTTTATTTTTATAAATTTTTGCTGGGTTTTTTTTTAGCACTGGATAAAGGGCTGATGTGCAAGAGTTAGAAATGAGGAAAGTTCTTAGAATGCATTTGGGGAATAGAAAACCCAGTGTGTATATATATATATATATATGTATATACATATATATATATATATATATATATATATTCTTTTTTTATAAATAATTTAAGAAATAGCCCAAGTCAGATTTAGTGAAGCTCTTTCAGAAACCAGCGCAGTTTTAAGTACACATGCCAGGGCACAGCAGTTGTCCTGCTCCTCTTTTTCTCTGAAATGTTAACAGAGACATTGGGAAAATGCCTGCTGAGTGCTGGTCATCCAGCCTCTTCTTTTCAAACCTGAGGTGCAGATTAGCTGCCTTGTGCAAAAGAGCAGAGCAACTGATCACGTGTTTTTCTTCATCTCTTGCTTTTCAGCCATCCCCAAAATCACACCAAGATCGAAATGAATGAGCGCAGGCAGATGGCAGCAGACTTCTAGCTCTCCTGGGCACAGCTGGGCCTGAGAGCCCTGGGGCCAGCCACGTGTCCTGGGGGAGCAGAGCGGGTGAACAGCTCCCCCCAGCACCGGGTTGCTGCTGCACAGACCTGCCACAGGCATCTACATCTGTGCATGTGTACAGCTCCGTGTGTGTGTCTGTGCGCAAACACCTCCACTGGTTTTTACCCTTCTTAATTTTGACCTTGGACTCAAAGAGACCTCAGAAACAGGCTGGGGACTTCTCATAGGCACAGACTGTGCCAAGCAGGGTGCCAGCGCAGACAGAAGCCTGCTTGGCTGATGTGGGGGAAGGACGCATGCTCTGCCTCCCCTTGGGATTCACTACTGGGTGCTGAGCCAAGGCCACCCCATCAGACCTTTCCTGCTGGCAGGCAAGGCCAGTCTCTGGTCCTTCTGGACTCCAATGCTCAGTGAGGGCCCATCAGCCTCCGCCATGCCCTTCTGGGTCAGGCAAGGAAGTTCTCAGCATCATGACCTGCTCTGCTAGAGCAGCTCTGCAACACCAGCAGCCTGCTCTAGGGAGAGCCCTTACAACAGCCAGGAGGGTATCCTGCCCAGGAAAACCGGTTGGAGGAGAGCTGAACACCCAGTTAATCATCTCCTGCCCAGGTGCAACTCTTACTGCTATGGTCCTGCCCGTATCTTGCCAGACAGTGAGCAGCAGCAGTACCAGACTCCAGATCTGCTGGGTTTGTGGGGTGAGGAGGGTGAAATCTGCTCAGTAAAGATTGTTTCCTACAAGTCTGATCTATCCCTAATGGTGCAGCAGCTGATACCAGGCTCCAGAAACATCATGTGTGGAGCGCTGGTCTCACCTCATGGGTTTCTGCACCCTGTGCAGTTCCATGCATGGTGATAGTGAGCCAGACAGATCCAGCCTGCTCACTGGCTGGGGTGAGGGGTAGGGAATAGGCAGATACTGATCCCACACTGGTTCTGAACCGTGGTGTAGACACATTTTTACTGAACAAGCTTTTGTGGAGGGGAGGGCAAGATTGATCACCATGGCATTGACCCTCATGGGAAGGAAGCTTCCTGTATCCTTGGAGTCCCACCTCCCTGCTGTGTCCATGTTAGCTGCATCTTCTCCTTGCAGGCAACTGCCTTCTGCTGAGGTCCATAGGCCCCAGTCACCTCCACGATCAGCAGCACAGGAGGAGCAAGGCCTCAGCCTTCCACTGTCCAGCCTTCTGTGCCAGGCAGCCCCTTCCAGTCAGCAAGGCTGGGAACATGAGGCACCAGGGACCTTATATGCTGGGCGCTGCATGTAATCCTTAGGCAGCCTCTGAGAGATGGTTTTTCCATCTGGCTCCATTAGCACAGTACTGCTGCCGCACACAGGCCTTGTGGGAGCTCAGATCAGCTCCATCTTGAACTGGCTGAAGTTTGGCATGCTGGGTGAGGGCTCAGCCATGCTGCTGAAGGGGCCACAGGACTGGGTGGCTGGCACAGCGCCGTGGCTCACGGTGGAGCTGAGCTGCTGCAGTGTCATCAGCACCTCCTGCTGCAGCCGCTGCTGGTGCTCCTGCTGGCGTTCCAGGCGGCACTGCCGCTCCAGCACCGCATGCAGGGCCTGGCTCAGCTTCTGCACCTCCATCTGTACAGCATCCAGCTTCTCGGCAATGGCAGGGCAGCTGGGAGCAGTTGGGGGCACTGGTCCGCCCCAAGCAAGGCTGTGATTTCCTGGACACACAGAGTTTGGCAAGGCAGTCTGAGTGCTGGCATCTTTGACCTGGAATAGTGGAAGGCAGGAGAGAAGGGAATTTGAAATATTACCAGCTGCATGTTCAATGGCAAATTTAACAAGGGATTTATTCTGCACTTAGCTACAAGGCTCAGAGAAGAGCTCTCAGAGAAAGGCATCACCTCACTGCAGACCTCTAGACCTCACCATGTGCTGCGCTTCAGCCCCACCCAGCCCCTAAGCTCCATTGGAGCCCCTGCTGCACCATGTTGTTGGCACATGCTGATCCATCCTGGGTGAGTGCTGCTGAACAGCAGTGGGGCTGCCCATGCTGATGCCAGGCTTGTGTTTGCTCTCTGCAGGGACAGAAACAACATACCTTGGATTTTGATTTATAGCCTTGGGTGGCTGGAAGAACCTCCTGAGATGGTACTGACACCAAGCCTTAAAAAGAGGTTTGTGAGCTGCCGGTTGGAGGCCAAGCCTGGCGTGACTGGCATCTCCATGGCCAGCTGCAAGTGCTGGCTGGAGGTGGGTGGACGCATGGCCTCATCCCCACCCAGGGGGGCTTCCCAGATATATTTACCAAGTGTCAGGGTTAGCATTGCTGGGGAGTGCAGCTAGCAGAGGCTGGGGGCACTCTGGGAGCCTTTCACCCCCAGAAGCCTGCCCCACCACATGGTGTAGATGCAACAGGGTTCTGTGCAGGGCTGGCCAGATGGCAGCAGCTCCTGGCTGGAGCAGATGGATTCTCCCATCCTGCCATCCTACCTTTTTCTGCAGGAGGATAGCCCTGTCCACTGTCTTCTTTTTCACCACCAGGGCTGAGTTCTGGGTGGGGGGTGTAACCAGCTGCCCTCGGCTGGGCAGTGGCTGGGGCAGGGGGGCAAGGCCCCCCAGAGCAGTTCCTGGTGCCAGGACTGTGCCTGTGGAGCTGTCATCACCTGCAACAACAGAGAGAGAAACACCTAAAAGGAGGCCCTTGGGGGTCTCCAGTGGGGAATGGGGCCCTTTCATGAGCCCATCAGTGCCAGGAAGTGGCCATGGTAAACCCCAGTGGAGCCAGGCCTTACCATTTCCAGGGGCCAGCCCCACAGCCAAAGTGTCCCCAAGCTGCCCACCGTCCTTGCAGAGTGAGGCCACACTGACAATCTGGATGCCTTCCTTGGTGTCCTGGCTGCCAGCCCTGCAGGGTGCCCGGCTGCCCATAGGATCCCCGGAGGGCAGTGCAGGGTGCTGGGTGCCCAGCAGCCTGGGGGGCTCAGCCTCATGCCCCTGCAGCGGGGGCCAGGGCTGGTCCCCATCCCAGCCAGGGGCCACTGACCCCGGCTCCACACTCTTCCTCTTGAGGAAGAGGTACACGGCCTGCGGCGTCACCCGGATGTCATCCAGCTCCAGCACCTTCTTGATCTTGCGGAAGCTCAGCCCAGCCCTGCGCAGCTCCACGATCCTCCTCTTGGCATGGTCGTCCAGCCGGCCCATTGCTGCCGGGACTCCTGCTGCGCCCGGCACCTACATCCCCGCAGTGCATCCGTGGTGGGGATGCTGGCACCCCCCAGCAGCTCTATGCCCCGTGATGGCGCTCAGGCTCAGCTAGTGCCTTGCTGCCAGGCTCCTGGTCCTTGCTCTGAGTCCATGTGTTGCCATCCCCAGCAGTGACACGGTTCCCAGGTGGAAAGGGTGAAGGAGGTGGCTCTTCCCACCAGAGTGAATATGGACAGCTCCAAGCCTGTCCCTTGCTCACGTGGAGCCCCTTTAGAGAGAGGGGTCTAGCTTGGTCCCCCAGTCTGCCAAGGGCAAAGAGGATGGTGATGGGCTGGGCTCTTCCCAGTGTCCTGAACTGGACATCAATCCCACCCTGCCAGCAGCAGTGAGGAATCAGAAGCAGTCAGGATCTCAAGCAGCAACTCAGTGTCTCAGGAAGCCTGGAGAGAGTCCTGGCAAGTGATGGGTCATTGCACAAGGCTGGCAGGACTCCACTGTGGTTCCCTGATGGCCCAGAAGGTCACGGCAAGCAGAACTGTAGAAACTCCATGTGGGAACTGCTGGTGCTGCAGAGCCTGCCCTTGGGTCTGGAGAAGACACCGTCCTGTACCTTTGGGAGAAGCAAATGCAATCACTGATACACTTGTAAAGAAGGCACAACTATAAATATAATGGCTGCACTTCCTGTGCTTCTTCTCTCACACCAGGTACATGCCTGTACCACACAGGGATATACCTTATATATGCCTATGCATGCACATGTATGTGTCTGCACAACTATGGTGGAGAGTATTTTCCACTTTCTACCAATTCCTTAATCTGCAGGCATTTCTTGGACCCTCAGTGCTGCAGCTGCTCCCTAAAGGACATACTTTTAGGTTTCACTTCACTAAAATACATATCTTCCAGGAATTCACAGAAGACAGCAAAATGCTTCCGATTAGAGACTACCTCAAATGGCTGCTGCCAAGCAGATGTGATATAGGAACTTTTTCCAAACCACAATTCCCAAGGTTCATGTGGACCTTAAAAAAGACAATAATGTGTTATGTTGGCCAAGAAGGCACAGAGACTGGTGGGCATCAGCCTCGGGGAGAAATGGAGTCAATTTGATAGAGGAGTTTTGCCCCTCTGCATCTTACTTGTTCCGTGGTAAAAGAAAGACACATTAGCTGCAAAGATGTAGGCTCTACTTTGATCCAGCTCTGTTTATGTCTAGAGGCAACCCCATGCCCTGCTTGTGTGCATTAGGGACCTTGTAGATAAGAGCTGGGGAAGTGGATATTGGAAAACACACATCCTTGGATGTGGACAGTGCTCTTGCAGAGCAAGAGCAAAAGGTCAGAAATTCTTAACCTTCCCCACATCAAAGGAAGATGCTCCAAGGAGACCACCACCTTAAAGCTGCAGGTGTGAGGAGTTTGAGCCCTGGCAATATACTCTGCTCTCCTCCCACAGTGTCTCCAGACACAGCCAGAGGACACTGGAGTACCTGAGCAGCTGGCGACAGAAACATATCATTTACATAAATGCCAGGAAAGCCAACAGCCATGGCTGCAGCCTTCACCCAGCCTCCACAGGGAAGATGAGGAGACCACCTTGGAGGAGAACCAACTCCACACTGCATCTCCTCCAGCTTCTTCTCCACTGAAAGTGTTGCTCTCCGTGTACCAGACCCATGTCCCAAATCCCTCCTTCATAACATGCTCATCCCCTTCAGCCCTTCCCCAGCCCTCGACTGAGATCCCACCACCCTGCCCTGCTTTCCTGGGCTTGGGGAAAGCTCATCGGAGGCACAGACTATCCCTGCTCCACTAACCCCATGTAAATTCAGCATTCCAAATTCACAGTGTACTCTCAGAACCCTCCATTTGTTGGAGGAGCAGCAGGATGAGGAGTTTGGCCAGGATGGCTTCAGGGCATGGATATGGACAGCAGCTCCATGGAGATATGCCATCAATGCAAGGCTTCACCCAAGCTCCTTATCCTTCAAGAACAGCACTTGCCTCTGCAGCAGGGCTCTACAAAAAAATCTATTTACTGATCAGAGGTAGACCATGACTCGAAAAGCCATTTCAGGAAGACGCTGCAAAACAGACTGGGGGTCAGAATCCAGCAGCTGACCAGGAGATGCAAGAGGCAAGTGCAGGCATAAGTGCAGGTCAAAAACCAGTTCCAACCCTGCTCACTTACACCTTGAGGGCAGACAAAGTGCACAACAGCTACTCCACTCCTGTCAGGTATGGGAAAAGGGTTACCAGTGAAAGCAACCTGAGTCTATTCCATAAAATGCAGTATTCCAGCAACTTCCTCCAAGATCACAGAATCACAGAAACGAATTAGATTGGAAAAGACCTCTGAGTGCAACCTTTGACTGATCAACACCTTGTCAATTAGACCATGGCACTAAGTGCCACATCCAGTCTTTTCTTAAACACCTCCAGGGATGGTGACTCCCATCATGTCCCTGGGCAGCCTATTCCAATGCCTGACAACTCTTCCTATGAAGAAATTAGAAATTTTTCCTGATATTCAACCAGACTCCTCCCCTGGCTCAGCCTGAAGCTACGTCCTTGTCCTGTCACTAGTTCACTGGGAGAAAAGCCTTTCAGGTAGTTGTACAGAGTGATAAGGTTACCCCTGAGCCTCCTTTTCTCCAGGCTAAACAACCCCAGCTCCCTCAGGCATTCCTCATAAGATTTACCCTCTAGACCCTTCCCCAGCTTCACTGTCATTCTCTGGACTCACTCCAGCACCTCATTCTCTCTCCTGATTTGAGGAATCCAGAATGCTTTGGATGGAAAGGGACCTTAAAACTCATCTTGTTTCACTCCCTGCCATGGACAGGGACACCCTCCACTTTCCCAGGTTCATACAAGCCCCGTCCAACCTGGCCTTGAACACTTCCAGGGGCAGCCACAGCTGCTCTGGGCAACCTGTGCCAGGGCCTCAGCACCCTCACAGGGAAGACTTTCTTCCTAATATTTCATCTAAACCTACTCTCTGACAGCTTGAAGCCATTCCCCCTTGTCCTATTTCTAGATGCCCTTGTAAAAAATATCTCTTCATGCTCCTTGTAAGCTCCCTTCAACTACTGGAAGGCCAGCTCATAAGATCCCACAGTCAGCCCTTGCAACAGCCTGGCCTAGCTCCATCTCTACATATAACTTTATTTATCAGGTATTGCTGCAAACTCAGTTTTCCTGTACTAATGTGCTCCCCATTTCCACACTGAGTACATCATCTCCTCTTTCTTCCTCTCCAGAGGGTATTTTCCCCAGGGAGCTGCAGCCTGTGCTATGCACACACCTTATCAACTTACACATTCACAACAGAGATGAGATCTTTACACTCACCTGGCCTTTAAGGTGTTTGTTACTCTCCAATAATTTTTGCACAAGGAAAAGCAAAAATCAGTTCAATGAGAGGGAAAGATTCAAGGATTTTCTAGACCTGTGACTAATAAGGTTCCCTTTGCTTTCCAGGGCCAGGCTGGGAGTGACAGGGTTCCTATAATGGTTTCTTTCACCACTTGGGAAAAGTTAATTCCAGTGCTGGTTTTACAGGAGGATAGGAAAAAGGAGCACATTTGTGTAAGAAAAGTCACAGCAATTGTGGGAGCTCACCCTCTGCATCTAACGCTTTCCATTTCTGTGGATATCAGGAACACAGAGGGGGTTCATCTCCTCCAGAAAATCCTGAAACAGTCTCATCTGGACTGACTCAACCATTGCTATTTCTAAAATAGAGCAGCACCACAAAGTTGGCTTGGCTGGCATTTCCATACAAAGACCAGGTGCCATGAGCCGAGTGTGGGCAATAAAAGTCCCTGTTCTGAAATCCTGCTTGCCTCTGCTTCCCTGGCTGTCACACTGTGTTCCAGCCACAGCTGCAAGTCCTTCGGCAAACCCAGATTCAGCAGCCACAGATTATTCCCCTGCAAGCTGCAATGGCTTTTCATGGTATGAAAGTGTCTTCCTGCCACACCCTTTGTGTTTTGCAGTGGGATGAGGATCCCCGGGGAAGATGCAGTGACTGGATCACTCAGTTTACTTAGTTCCAATCAGAGAGGGCTGTCATGCAGCACCACAAGCTACAAGTTTTTCCCTTTAGTGGGTTGGCTTCTGAGACCTTACACAGCCAGCTGGACATACACATTTGCCTTGTTGCACCACCACACCTGCAACAGGAATCTTACTCCAGTCTGCCAATTTAGGTGTCTGTCCAAATTTCAGATTAGCCACCCTTTCTTCAGCTGCTGCTGAATGCTTGCAATGTCTGAGGTCTTTATGTACTTAGTTGTAGCTGAGAAAGGCCCTTTACCCCAGTATTACTGCTGGTAATGCTCTATTCCATAACTCTGCATGCAGCTATATCCACAAAAACACAGCCTAGAGCCTGGAGCAGCCTTCCCATCACCAGGATTGCTTCCTTAGTTCCCATATGCTCTGGCCCAGATAATACTGCATACAAAATTAAACAGCCTCAACAGAGGAGGAGAAAGAAGACAGCATGCTCCAGACTTCCTTTCAGAGCAGAGTGGATTTAAGGTCTAAAAAAGAGGAAGAGCATGAATTCAGTCTTCCTGCAACTCAAGTAATGTAACCACCAGCCTTAAGCCAAGCAGGCTCTTCCTCTGCACAACCTGTTCCTGTGCTTGTGCAAGCCCCCACTCCAGGAGGTGAACCTGAGAGGACCTCCCCAGTGTCCATCCTGCAAGTCCTTGGAGTAGAGCTCCCTCACTGCCTGCACACACATCCACCCCAGCCACTGCCACCTGTCTCTCCCACAGTTTTTCTGAAGCCCTGATTACCTGGCTTTGAATGACAAATTCCCCAAGGACGAAACATTAGCTGTGTGACCGTGGAGCTGGCTCATGTTTGGGAAGATTAACTTCTCCCTTTTGTCTCACAGCTGCTCTTGGACACAGGCAGTTTTTATCCTAGGGAGGTACAAGCAAGCTGCTTCTAGAATTCATGCTGAGGTGAAGCAAGGAAGAGTCAATCCTTCAACAGACATGGCAAAGGTCACTGTGCTACCCCGGGGCTGTGTTTTCTCAATGGCTGTTTCAGCTGCATCAAGCCTGTGGCCAGCCTGGCCCACGAGATGGAACAGCCTCGGAGACATGGAGGCATTTATGTACAGATGGTCCTAATCAGAGCGATAAGCTCCGATCCACTATTTCAGGAGCAGCAAAGTCATGAGGCAGCAGATACAGAGGTGCAGCAACAGGTTTCACCCAAGAGGCAAACTGCTGATACTGAGAACAGATGTGAATGAAGAGGAAGGAGAAAAGCAAAAGCTGTGGCCCACAGGGAGCATGAAGATGCAGAGCAAGAAGATAAAGCTCATTGTCTGGTCTCAGCAATTGAAAACAAACACTTTATGTTGTTAACATCCCAAAGCATGTTGAGCTTAAGGGCTTGCTGTGCTACACAGAGTGCAAAATACTCCTGCCCTAAGAAGGTCCATGTCAGATCACGAAGAACAAAGTTGGATGTGGCTATGTCTCTTTCCTTTCAATGCTCTTTGTACAGTGCAAGGCTGGTTTACCAAGGCATGGGAAACAGTTTACCTCGTTCACAATCAATTTAGTGTTGCCAAAAGGGGACTGATCCTCATGGACCTTGTAAGAAGACACAAGCCAAATCTGTCAGATCTGGGCCTTGTGATTACAAACAGCTTGACAAGGCTCTCTTGCCCACACTTTCCTTTGTGTCTGATTTCCAGACCTCCTTCTCAGATGCCCAGCACAGCCTGGGAAGCTGGAGCAGCTGCAAGCAGCTGAGGAGGGACACTCATTCATCTTGTTTAGTTTTGTTGCTTTCCTGTAGTGTTCTGAATAGCTGCTGCAAAACCTGGCAAGACAAGTCCTTTTTCACTCTGCATCAGCTTGGAAGGGAAAATAATTATTATAAACATCTCCCAGAAGCGCAGGGAAGACAGTGCTGGTTTACATGGGATTCAGATATAGATTCAGACAGCAAGAAATATATCAAGTAGAGCAAAGGAATTGTGGAAGGAGTCTGCTAGGGATGCCCAAATCCTCACCCTGCAGAGAACTGTGCTCTGAACACACTCATGTGTCCATAGGGAGGACAATCCTCCACTGGGCTTCCTGCCCTCTGGGTCCTGGTCCAGAGCCTGCCTGGCACAGCTCGGAAGGGACATGGATAGTTCTTTGCTATTAATGCAGAGAACAGTTTCACTGCAGTAGGGACAGACTGGGAAGTCATAGCTCTGTGGAGACAGGTAATCAGAAAAGGCTCACAGAATCACAGGATACCCCGAGCTGGAAGCGACCCACAAGGATCACTGAGTCCAACTCCTGGCCCTGCACAGGACCCAAGAATGGCAATGAGCTGGCCAAGGTGGTTCAGTGGAACTTAGCCCGGAAAAAGATGAATGGTATTAGGTGTCCAATGCTGAAATGTTGCCAAAGCAGAAAGATCTGCACCAGGGGAAAATGGTCATTTCTCCTAGGCTACAATTTTACTCAGTGCCACTGTTCTGTGGGATTTGCCAAGCCTTATGGAAGCAATAACATTATCTAACAGTACGCAGCATCCCACCTTACCTGTGTACCTGACCCTTTCTTGTAAAATTGGTGATGGAGCAGCTCTGTTATAGGTTTTATCAAAAGGTGATAGGTCAGATGAATTTAGACAGTGCTGCTGTCTGAAGGGATAACCTCAGAAGGGATTTTAATCAAGTTGTACTTGAGACATCAGAATGGCAGAGAGAAAGGGCTGGGTCTGGCCAGGATTTGAAGTGAGCTGTTTAGAGCCCATAGCTCGGTTTGCTCTACCACCTGCTCTAACAACTGCTGTGCTTTCAGAGCAGTTGAGGAGCTACCCCTGCCTGGCCACACTTTAAAAATCAGATCCTAACATGGAAAACATAAAAAATTATGGTTCTACTTTAAGATTTTCAGAATGTGAACACTGAAGAAAGCTGGATCTCCACAAGGTTCTTTTACGTTTTGGGGGTTGCAAAAAAAAAAAAAAATTTAGTACAATGGTATACATAGCTTGCCCTTGCCTCAGACAATGCTTCTACAGCCTGGAGCTCATTGGGGAACAGGGTATAGAGATATGGTGGAAAGATAAAGTGTGTTGGGATGTTTGGGATCACAGGGTAACAACACTGTGTTAGTGTTGTTAGTACTGTTACCTCATCTTTGAGGGGAGAAAGGGAACAGTACCGGGAATACTGGAAAATCCTCCCTTATTGGTGAACAAGTCCTAGGCCATACACCACAGAGCAGAGACACTATAAAATCACACTGACAGCCTTCAACAAAAGGCTTTCCACTGCATCAAGTCTCCCACAGCCCAAAACCCAGAGGTCACCCTCAACATTTTTACCTGGTCTGACAAACTCATCATGGTTGTGATGCTGTGTCTGGTAAAGGTTGGGTATGTATTAAGAAATTATTTGGAGCATCCAAACATGGTATTAAGAACTGTAGAACCACAGCTTGAAGGAACAAGATGCTTTCACAGAGCACCTAGTGGCCTGTGGGAGAGGAGCAGGCTGGATTTCACATTCTGGCTCCAAAATCTATCTTTGCCCTCACACTGAACAAATTCATCAAGTGAACTTTAGTATTCAGACAAGAACAAAAATGCCAAGTATCTCACTGTCCTGCCTTTACCTGTACCTCTCTGTAAAGCATTATGTACTTGGAGTCACTGCTGTCCGCAGACACAGCCCTTCCAGCAGAGAGAGCTGCACTGGCTGCACCACAAGCACACCTTGAATTTCTAGTCTTTCACATGCCTTACGAGCAAACAAATAAATCACTGCAAAGTGTAACACAGTATTTATTCCTTGTGGTGAAACCAGGACGTTTGCCTAAGTTAGCATTGAGCAGGTGTATTCCAACAGCATCAGGACAGAAGAGTGTTGCAGGAAAATGAGCATCAAAGCACGGTTTTTAAGCGAAAAGCCCTGAAATATACAAATGTATGCATTGACACATCCAGAGGCAGACAGTCATGAAGTCCTAAACCTGTTCATGGCCTAGCTACCAGTGTGCACTGCAAGAATAGCCTTAGACCTCAAGAGAGGACCAGTTGTTCAGAAACTACAGCAGATAGCTTAATAGACCTGTAAGTATTTCAACTAAATTTCTAAATTCACACCCTTCTGTAGATTAGAGAGAAATCCCAAAATGTCCTATTTTTGTTGTTCCAAATCTATGTAGCTACTCAACAACTGGAAGCAGCCATTGGAAACTCTCTCAACTCCCTGCAATGACAACTAAAGCCGTTTCTACACATTTGGATGAAAAGTTTCCGAGTCCTTAGAAGACAAATGCCCTACCCTGAAATTCCTCTAAGGAAGCCACACAGACTGTATCCTCTGGAGCCACACGCATCTACTCCTACTCTCATAAACGTGCAGGAGTGACAGACTGAACAGGAGGCAGGCCAAAGATCTCCCAGCACAGGGAAAACACCAGCATCCAGAGGCTGTGGGCTGAGCTAGTGCTGCAGCGCAAACCCCATAAATGCTACGCATTTGTACAGGGTGCTCACACCTCACCATGATACAGGAATGCCAGTGTTGCTGTGGGCATTCGAATGACCCACTGATCACCTGGATGTCCAGGGCCTCAAGGAGAACTCTCTGTAGTTGCCACCACAACCCAAAGCCAATTAATAGGAAGGACAAATGAAGCAAGTTGCAAGTCGGCGCAACACACGGGACAAGCGCCCTCAGCCTCAGGCAGCGTTTAGAGACAATTAGCGCAACCCCACGGGAGCAGAGCAGTTCACCTGCGGAGGTGGCTGTAAATGGCCTGTCCTCAGCAGCAGCCTGGGAGTGCAGGAGGGAAGGGACAGAAAAGCACTGAAGTAAGAGCCAAAAGCAGCACTCACACAGCTCTGTTATTTCATCTGCTGCTCGTCCACCAACACATGGGCAGTATCTAAAGGAATCTGCACTTCGCTGGAAAATTGCTGGGCAGGCTTCTGAGTTTAAGAAGCGGCTGGAGGACAGCACTTCAGATCAGGCATGCCACTCCCAGCTCCGACACCGAACATCAGAACCGCACCAGCCTCCGCACGGCCGCGGGCCCGGAGCCCTGTCCTGCTGCACCTTCCCTGTGCCCGCACCACTGCCGGGGGTTCCTCTCATCCTTCCCCACGCCGCTCCCAGCACCCAAACGAGCTCAATGCACAGAAGCGAATGGGCAGAGGACCCACGTACAGGGACTCCCGACGGCTGCCGGGGTCCTCTCAGGCGACGGCACCAACTCGCTGCCGCGTTCTCCGGCGGCCGGGAGCAGCCAGCGCAGCCCAGCTCTACCGCAGCCAACTTTCAGGGAAGCGGCTGTTTGAAAAGCGCCTGTCGTCTTTGTTCGGTTGGGGCAGAGCCAGCAAGGGCTGCCGGGAAGGTCACCCAAGCGGACACCGATGTACAGGAAGGGCGGAGCCCTCCTCGTAACCCTTTCGGGGCAGCCGCGCTGCAGGGCCGCCCGGAGCGGCTTCGCCTCAGGGCACAGGCCCGTCTGTCCCGTCCCGGAGCATAGCCCTGGCGTGGCTGGTCACACCCGTGCCAGAGGATGGAGGAGAAGCCTCACAGGAGGCAGCGCTGCCGTCCCCACAGGTCCCCTCCAGCCCTGGAAGCACCAGCTCGATCCCTGCGGGGGATGGTGGCTGCGCTGTGCCAGCCGTGCTCTAGCAGCGGGCAGAGGCCTCAGCGGGGCCATTGGCTCTGAAACTGAAGCATACACGTGCTTCGAGCTGCTCTCATCTCTGCTGGTGCCCCCAAATGAGATGTTAAAACGTCTCTCCTCGTTCACGCTTGGCTTAAAGGCTCAGTCCTGCCAGCTGGTGGCAGCCCCTGGAAGCGGATCAGAGCTCCCCCAGGCTGCCACCACCGTCCTGGGGCTGGCCTGCGGCCCACAGCCCGGCGGGAACCTGCTGCAGCTAACAGCTGCCAGCAAGCCTTTTTCACAGTGCTATTGTTTTTCTCCTCGGTCAGTGACCTTACCTGCCCACCCCTGGAGAGATGACAGCTGTTATGAGAATAAGGGTGTGCGGGATTTTGGGGTCAGTTAGCCTTTGTGGCTTTGCCATAACTGAGAGAGAAAAAAGTTAAACACTGCGAGTGCAGACAGGTTAGGCTCTGCTCCCAGCGAACATGGGACAGGATAAGAGGAAGTGGCCTCAAGTTGCACCAGGGGTGGTTTCGTTTGGATATGTTATAAATACATATTATATTGTTGGCTTTTCACAAATATTAATATGAATGCTACGTGTACAATGTTAAAATAACTTTGCTTTTATTTCTGCTATTAACAAAAACTTAGACATGGTAGTAGTGGTAGCTGATATAGTTAAGAGTGAGCTGTCTATTTGGTCGGGATAATATCCAGTGAACATGTCATGAGGATCCTGCTATTGATATGCCAACTATCAGTATCTGCCGTCTGAAGAAAGTATGGATCAAGGCCCAAACTAGAAGTGATAAAGAGAACAGACTAAAACCACGGCCAAGAAACACGTGTGCTCTAAAAAGGCAGACCAAGGCAGGACCATGCAAATAGTTCCTGGAATAGGTAAGCTAGTTTATAGAGAAATATGAATATGCATAAATTCTGTGAAGATGCAACAGGCTGATTTAATGGAAAAGGTATTTGAAAGGTCTCTCCAAAGATAACAGTGTGCTCTTGGCTGAATGCCAAGCATCCGGCCGTTTTGAACCCGTTCCTTTATTTCTGTCTCCTATTGCCTTTTTATTAAACTTTTTAAATTTTACCAGGAAAGTGAACCTCGTTTTTCACAGATGTTAGAGATATACTCCTCGCAGAATGGGTGGTCAGGCACTAGAAGAGGCCGCCCAGGACAGTGGCAGAATCACCTTCTCTGGAAGTGTTCAAAAAATGTAGCTGTGGCATCTGGGGACATGGTTTAGTGGTGGCCTTGGCAGCACTGTGGGAATGGCATTGGAATTAGACTCAGTGATCTTAGAGGGCTTTTCCAACCTAAATGATTCCATGATTCTTAAGCTCATTATGACAGTCTACTAATAGTCCTCATTTGACATAATGCAGTTTCTCATTGAACCCATGTGGACTTTTAGTAGACTACTGTTGTAGGTTAAGAAGGGAGTTTTTTGGGAGGTTGTGGTCAAACCAATCAGTGCTTGGATTTGAATATTGGCACCTGGTTTGGCCACTGAAGGGATGGACCGCCTCTGAGAACACAGGGGGTTAAAAGCAAGGGGGGACTCCTCTCTCCCTGATGGACTTGAGGGTTGATTATTTGAGGGGTGATGATGGACTCAAAAGTTGATTATCTGAGAGATGGCGACGGGGTGGAAACCTACAATGTCATTTCATCCTGTGGAGGAAATGGGGGGGGGGGAGGAGGAGGAATGTTTTTGGAGGGGTTTCATTCTTAATTCTGTGTCTGTTCCTTTTTAGATGGTGTAGTTAATAAAGTTTGTTTCCTCTATTCCTAGGTTGGAGCCTGCTTTGCTCTGTTCCTGACCACATCTCACAGAAGCCACTAGGAAAAGTGTATTTCATGGGAGCGCTGGCACTGTGCCAGCCTCAAACCATGACAACTACAAAATTGCCTGTGAGAGAAATCTGCCCTTTAACAAGATGCTGTGGACAGAACAACTTCCTTTTTGCTTTCTTTATGGTTTTCTTAACCTGTTCCATGCCAGGTTTTATGTAATACCCCTTGGTTTTGCAGCAGAACAGAAAATAAGCCTGTTTTTCTTCTTGCTACACACGAATTTACAGACACCTGCCCTGGTCTTGCTCATGTCCTGTGATGGAGGTAGACACGACATATCCTTCCACTGCATTCAAGAGGTGAAGATTCCGTCATTATGAATTTAACAGACATGTCTGTGGCCATACACATAAGCTGATCGGCACACCTGCTTCTCAGAAAGATCTGTCTCTTTTAAGGCCCTGCATTAGGGATGGGGTCAAAATACACTTCTGGCTTTGTTCCTCTCAAGTCAAAAGCCAGGCAGCCAGTGTGGTGAGAAGGTCAGAGGTTCAGTGTCTGCAGTGGCAAATCTCCTTTTAAGTTCACAGCAAACACATTTGGCAGGGAGAGAGAGAGGCTATCTATCCCACGACATGAAACGCCACTGTATGGTGCTCCATCTGAAGTCTTTCATTCTCCTTTTCCCAATTTTCTTGCATTTAGAGGGCAAATCCCCTCACAGCAGTGCCCTCCCTACACCCGCCACCACCTCAGATCAGAGTCGGTGTGCTGCGAACCTGCACGTGAGACAGGGTGAGCCAGAATTCTCGTGTGGGGGCTGCAGCCTGCTGGATGTCAAGCTCTTAAAGCCCAGAGCTGAAGCCCCGGCCGCTGCTGTCGTTAATACGCAGGACGGGGTTTGCCTTTATTCCCGATGTGGGCAGCAGCACCCTTCCCTTCCGCCCCCCGCTCCTGTTCGCTCTCCGCGCATCCGCCCGTCCCGCCCCCCGCTATGACGCTATCACCGCGCGCCGGCGCTGCCCCTTCCCGCCCGCTCGCGTCAAACTCGCGCGACGGGAGCGGAGCGGCGGCGGTGCCGGAGATGTGAGTGCGGGGTGGGGGCTGCACCATCCGCGTCCATCCGGCCCGGCCGCGGCACGACCGGCCCCTCCGCCGCGCGGGGCGCCGCAGGGAGCGCGCTGGTGCCGCCGAGAGGCGGTGGCGGCGCGAGGGTCAGGGATGGGGCCTTGGAGCCGCAGCCTCCCGCGGCCGGAGGCGGGGAGGGCAGGGAGGGAGGGCCTGGGCGGGGCCGGCCGGGGAACCGGGCCCGGGTGTCGGCGCTGCCGCGGCCGGGCCTGCGGGAGGAGCGTTGTGCGGGCCCGAGGGGCGGGTTGCTGTGCTGGTCTCGCGGCCCCCTGCCCCACGGGCGCTCTACCGGACCCACGGCGTGCGGATCTGGCTGCCCCGCGCTTCGCCGGCCGCAGAGCTGGGCCGAGCGGCCGTAGTGGGCAGAAAAGTGCCGGGCGCCGAACCCTCCACACACCGGGTATTCTGCCGGTTTGCAGCTGAAGACCTGGAATAAACTGTCAGTAAAGGACGCGCTATAGCCTTACGGGAGGCTTGAGGGCGAGCGAATTTGCTTCCTTTGCCACAGAACTGCTGCTCCGAGTGTGCAGATTCTGCCTCTAAAGCCAGAAGCGTGTGTGAGATGGTCATTTGGTTTATGTCGATTGCTCTTTAGACTTTCTGGTTTGGGGTGGATGCCCCTAAACCAGTTATTTTTTAGAGAGTGAGAGGTTTTTGATTGTAAGGAAGAAGCATGTCGCTTCGAAATGCAGTGTTGTTTAGCCTTGTGTGAGGACTGTGATTTGTTCTGTCCACGTGTTCCGGTGAATGCCTGAACTCGTGCAGGTGAAAATGCCCACAAGGTAGGGTGAGGTTTCCAACTAAAGTGAATTTGGCCTGTGGCCTTCCTGAGGAAGGATTAAAACCACTGGTTAGTTTGGAGACTGCTTAAATGTATCATTTGGTGAATGACATTCCAAAGCCATGTGGCTGATCTGCCTGGTAAGTGCCTGTCCCAGGGAGCAGTAAGCAGTGGAACCTGGAAGGAGATTGTAGCCAGGTGGGGCTCAGGCTCTTCTCCCAGGCAGTGGGCAACAGGACAAGAGGACACAGTCTTAAGATGCACTGGGGAGGTTTAAATGAGACATTAGGAAGAATGTCTTCACAGAAAGGGTGATTGGGCCCCTGGAAGAGCAGGGGTTCTGGAGTCACCATCCCTGGAGGTGTCTATAGAAAGACTGAGTGCTCTGGTCTAGTTGACATGGTGATGTTGGGTCAGAGGTTGGACTTGATGGTCTCAGAGATCTGTTCCAGTGTAATTGATTCTGTGATTCTATTTCCTGCCTCAGCAGCAGGCTGGGTAACAGCAAACATGCTGGTCTTTATCTGTTTCCTCTTCCCTTCTCCCAGAAGGGGTAAAACCAGATCTGACTCTTGGGCAGTAACAGATAGTTTTGTATGCTGATAACATTATGACTTTGATAGTCCACAAGTGCAAGAGGAGCTGACATGTAGGCAGAGATAAGCCAAACCTGGCTATGGGATATTTAGAAGAAGAAAAATGGGCTCTGGGGTGGCCTAATTGCAGCCTTCCAGTGACTGAAATGAACCCATAAGAGAGATGGAGAGAGACATTTTAGAAGGACCTGGAGTGCTGGGAGAAGAGGGAATGGCTTCCTACTGACAGAGGGCAGGTTTACATTAGAGATTAGAGAAAAATTCTTCCCTGTGAGGGTGGTGAGGTCCTGGCCCAGGATGCCAGAGAAGCCCCCATCCCTTGAAGTGGTCAAGGCCAGGTTGGAGCAACCTGGTGAAGGCCATAGCTGGGGGTTTGGAAAGCAATGAGTTCTAAGGTTCACACCATCCCAAACCAGTCAGTGATTCTGTGATTTTGTGAAAGGAAAATCTTAGGTTTTCTGGTCTAGTGAAACCAGAACCTGTCTGTTCTGTACCACCCAGCTGGCCTCATGCAGTGGCTTTACGAACTGCATCCCCTCAGACCATGCACTGGAGAGGCACAGGGCTGGATGGAAGTGTCCTACAGCTGACTGACGTACAGGTTTGCTTGTCTTGGCTCCCTTTGCAACGCCCATGGGACAGTCTGCTTTCTTCCTGCCGCTGGTGCTGGAGGAGACCTCTCCTTTCCCAGCAACTTCTGCCAGTGGCACATCTGTGGTGTGGGTTTCCTGTCCTCCGTGCAGGAGGGCCATGGGTGTTTCTTGATTTCTGCAGGGAGCTAGGTTTGTGAATATTCATTTGTGTTATTTCTTGCAGTTGGTGTATTAGGGAAAACTGAAGCTGAAAATCAGGAAAGCAAGTTTGGCTGTTCAGGAGTAATCTCTTCCCAACCATACACTTAATTGCAGTTCAGATAATAAAGTAATTGCTTACCAGAAGCATAGAAGCAAAAGATTGTTGGATGCTGGAGTTTTTTTTGTTCACTGAATTTGCCTGTGATGCACATGGGGATGGAGATGTTTCCAACATCCCACATTAAAGTGCATATTCGGTGCTGCTGCAGATAAGGCTGGCAGCTCCAACACTCTTCTACTCATTCCCTGAATGTTTAATTCTTTGGTAGTTGAGGGTGTCACATTCCTTTAGAGGTTATTAAAATGTTAGAGGCAGGTCTGTAATGCGGGTTTTAAACAATCCCCATGGAATAATCAAAATGCTGCATGTTTATAGATGTTGCAGATTTTGTGATGGATGCAGCCCTCATACAGTAAACATCTAGAAGTCAACTAGTGCCCAGCATTTCAGTGCTAAATAGAAAGGTGTTAAATCTGTCTCCTTTTGGATCTAGAGCAAAGAGAGAACTAGTTCTCTGAATCCAGTAGTTAGAAGTGAGATGTGAGACATGGGGCCCATTCTGCTGCTAGGGATATCTCTGAAGGGGAAAACAAGTTAGCAGGATTGAAAAAGAAGAGTTTGCTAGAACTTTTTCTAAAGTGTTTGTAATTGCCTAATGCTTTAACTCCACAGTTTCAGTGATCCTAAGTTACATTCAAAGTTCAGTGGCTTTTGTTACTGTCCTGTTCTTTATTTGGGTGTGGGGCTTTTGTTGTCTATGTTTGTTTTTTTTTAATTAAGCAATGCTTTCTGTAATTTGTTGTTAAAGGGCTCCCTCACCAACCAAGCGCAAGGACAGGTCAGAAGAGAAATCGAAGGACCGGTCCAAGGATAAAGCAGCTGCTAAGGAATCAAGTGAAAAGGATCGTGGTCGGGACAAAACACGCAAAAGACGCAGTGCCTCCAGTGGGAGCAGCAGTACCAGGTGGGTACTTTTATGGGAGTGTTATAATGACAGCATTTTCAGAAATCAGTAGCTTTATTTGTGGTAGTCCTGGGCCTGTTGAAAGCTTGTGTTGTGTTAGTCACTGTGCGATTTTGTCGAACTTAAGAGGGTTTATATTTTAGGTATGAATTTATTTGGTTCTCTGGTCAGCTGTAGAGTTTCACAGTTAATCTCTGTAATTGTCAGAAGTTTCTCAGCCATTGTCTTTCTGGGTATTCCACTAATTTTTATTCTTCTCCCTCTTGAAACAGATCCCGTTCTAGCTCAACTTCCAGTTCAGGGTCCAGTTCCAGCACTGGTTCTAGCAGTGGCTCAAGCTCTTCTTCTGCCTCTAGCCGCTCTGGGAGCTCCAGCACCTCGCGCAGTTCCAGTTCAAGCAGCTCTTCTGGCTCTCCCAGTCCTTCTCGACGGAGACATGACAACAGGAGACGGTCCCGCTCCAAGTGAGTTTTATTTGTCTTCTAGGAATTGCCAGATGTCACGTTAATTCCTTGGAGCATGCAAGGTTGTGATCAGAACAGATTGTTCTCTGAAGACCATGTGCTTTCTCCATAACTTAGAGATGTGAATTTTGTTAGAATGTGTGTGCTCTGTTTCCTTAGAATCCAACATACGCCCTGTAGGAACGGAGATTAAAAACCTAATTTGTAATAGTTTAAAAATTTTAAATACTACATTTTTTTTAGAGGCGGTTTTAATCAGTGGTTCCTTAGTAGCAGTGGTCTAGATCAGAGTAAAGCTGTTCAATTTCTGTAAACTACAGCCATGACTAACAGAAAAGTTAGGGCTAAAGCCAGCATATATCTGTACATATGCATGTTTATATTCTTATTTATGAAAAATAAAATAGGAAGGAGGGCAGAGGAAGCTCCTGTAAAGGTAACATGGGGAATCAATCTATCTTAATGTCTGTACGGTTTTTCCTTTGCGTAAGGCGATGAGGGCTGATAAAAATCTGCGTAAGGCTGTGTGGGTTTTTTGTATCATTCAATTTATGGACTTTAAGATTAGGAAGAAGCATTAAGATAAATTTCCTACATACTGGTTTTCTTGGATTTTTTTGGTTTTTTTACAGATTGAAGTTTCCTTCCAGGTTTGGGTTTTTTTAACTGTAAAGGCATTGTGATATGCAGCTAATTTTAAAAAGATTTGTTTACATTTTTGGACCTCTGTAGTGAATGGAAGATACAGAAACACAGATTATTGAATCTGTTCATTTGCCTGGTTGTGGTATGTGGTGATCTTTATGGCCTTATTTTGCCTCTTAAGTTGTTGAAGCAAAGAATGTTTTTGTGTTTACAACTGGGAAATGCTTTAGCTATGACCACAACTTCATAGAAGTGCTTGCTAAATATTGTGTTTGTTACCCTAGCTGCAGTGAAGTTGAAAAGTTGCAAAAAAAAAAGTTCTCAAATTTCAAAAGGTTCTAAAGCAAAAGCAGACAGGACAAATGCAAGTCCTGAGGTGTTTCTGAGTGGAACACCCTCACCACCACCCCAAAACTAACTTCTTCAGGAAAGATGCCCTTCCAAAAAAATGGTATTTTTAATCTTGCGATAATGACTGGCTTTGGTTTTGTCCTGAATGTTCCCTGAAAACTGTAAATGTTTTCTGTTGTCCAAATCAGGTCCAAACCACCCAAGAGAGACGAAAAGGAGCGGAAGAGGCGGAGCCCATCACCCAGACCCACAAAAGTGCATGTTGGAAGGCTCACTAGAAATGTGACAAAGGTAATAATGGCATGTACCCTTGCAGTCAAACATTCATGTTCTTCTGTGAGAATGTGTGAGTTGCTCTTTCAAAGCTCTCTGAACCTTGGTTGCTAGCGAGTTACCAAGGTATTGCTATTGGATATTGTTTCTTTATGTCCAAGTTGATCAGTGAGAATTCTCATATGATTTTACTGAGTCAAATACTATGAAGCCTTCTGAGAAACTGTAGTCCCTAAGAAGTCTGCCTGTTTTGTCAGTATTCCAGACCTTATATTCTGCTTTACTAGGAAGAAAACGATAGAATTTGGGACAACAGCTGAAATTACCTTGGAGGCATAAAGGACATTGGGCAGTTCTTGGTAAAGGATCTGCAGAGAGCTGGGCTGGCTTGAGTTGTCTTTGCTAGAATGTAGTTTAAAGGTCTTCAGGGGTAAAAGGTTTAGGCTGCTGAAAAAATGATGTGCTGTGGATTTACTGCTCTGTGCTAGCCAGTCTTGGCTGGTGAGTGTGCTCTGTGTTCATAAGGCTTGGTCTCTCTCTGCAGGATCACATCATGGAAATTTTTTCCACTTACGGAAAGATTAAAATGATTGACATGCCAGTTGACAGGCTAAACCCACACCTCTCCAAAGGTTATGCTTATGTGGAGTTTGAAAACCCAGATGATGCTGAGAAAGCCCTGAAACACATGGATGGAGGTAGGTACTGACCTGCAAGGAGTCTGTGGGCTTTAAAAAAGCTTCAGAGTAGATGGATTTGATCAGAAAATGAGTTAGAGGTGATAGGGATGTCTTTGGTGAACAGATGTAAAGTACTGTCAGTTTTCAGTCCAAATGGCTTTTGTGAGGTTCTGGACAGATCCAAGAAATCACAGAACTATTAAAACTAATCTTGTTTTCCAAAACAGCGGGAAAAAAAAATTAAGCTTATATGAAAACCTTTCCAGGTTTACATCTGAACTGCAGTTTGGTGAGATTAGATAAAGAAGTCTAGTAGGTTTGTCAGAATAGCCCCTGAGCAGGGTGTGGAACTCCGTGGGCTGATCCCACTTCAGTTGCTTGTGACAGAGCAGTGAGTTGCAGTAATATGAAGTGTATATGTTAGTGTTGGAAAATACTTACTTCTCCCTGTTTCTGTGATGCCCTGAAAAGGCCAGATTGACGGTCAGGAGATCACAGCCACAGCTGTGCTGGCACCACGGCCTCGACCACCTCCCAGACGCTTCAGCCCCCCCAGGAGGATGCTGCCACCGCCGCCGATGTGGCGCAGGTCGCCCCCTCGCATGAGGAGGAGGTGAGAGCTGGACAAGGCTTTTCTTTCTCGGTAGCAACTCGTTATTGCTGAAAGACTTGGCATGGGCACAATCCTGTCGGACTTCACTTTCCACTGCCAAGTGACAGTAACACATTTTAGGCATTGGTTGAACCTGGGTTGCAGTTCCCAACTCGTTAGCTCCAGGGTGCCTGCTCTGGTCTGCACCCTGAGTACAGTCTCTGGGAAAGGTGTCACCCTTCCCAGCCTGTTCTGTGGAGTGCCTTCTGCATAAAGGCTTCAAGATGAAGTTGGAACAGACTGGCTGACAGAACACTTGTGGCAGGCTGTGCCAACTTCTTGTATTTTGGAAGCCCTTGTACCTCCTTCCCTTATTTCTGAATGGGCACATGTCCAAAAAGCAGTCCTGTGTCAGGTGAGTGGAGTACACTAGCCTCAAGGTGTGATCTGACAGTTGTGCAACTTGGAGCTGCCTGATTGTGCCCAGGTAAGTTCTGAGTCTTTGGTGTTTATATGTCTTCAAAATATCTTACTTGTCAGTAGTAATTTGATTACTGAACAGCTTTCAGCCACAAGTTTAAAAATGAGCTGTACTTACTGTGGCATAGGATCCAGGAGGCTTCTTGGTGCTCTTTTAAATACACCTTTTGTTGAGATCTTACAGATGCAGGTTTGCCTCCTTTGTTATCTTTCCTACTCTAATTTTTACTGTCCTGTTAGCTCTGTTAGTATTCTGTGCCTGGAACCTCTTTGTCATAGCAGTAGCTATACTGACAGGACTGTTGGTTGTAGTACTCAGAAGCTTGAAGCTATACTACTTCTGGAGTAAGCTTCCTCTAAGAAGCTTCCTTGTAATTTGAAAGGATTTGGATAAATCCTTGCCCTGAATATCACTCTTTCAGGAGTCAAAGATGACTTCAGATGACGAGGATCTGATGTAGTATCTGAGCTCAATTTCCATGAGGAAGAAGATAAGTTTCTTGTCTGTTCAGGTATTAATTGTTTTTTCCAATTCCTTAAGCAGAGGGAGGATAGCCAGAATAGTCCTGCTGTGTCCTCTATGGAGCTGTGTTTTGCTCAACCTCTTTTCCTGTGGTGTGTGAGTGATTTTGGCAGGAAGCAGGGAAGTGTTTTTAAAAGTTGGTAGCTGAGCTGACCAATTACTTGAACCTGTTGCTTGTCTCCTAATGGGAACTTTCTGCTGCCGTGCCAGGTCCCGCTCTCCTCGGCGCAGGTCCCCCGTTCGCCGGCGGTCCCGATCCAGGTCTCCCGGGCGAAGGCGCCATCGCAGCCGCTCCAGCTCCAACTCCTCAAGATAAAGCAGAAGGACTGGACAGCTTTTTACTTTTTAACTTAAATCCCATCAGATGGAATATTGTACCTTTTTTTTATAATGAGTCTGGGTGAGGAGGAATGAGAAATAATCCTGGCAGTGAAGGCAATGTAAGAGGAGAGAACACCAGTTCCTGGCCAGTAACCTTTACTATGAGGCTTCTGGATTCCTGGCATCGAATTGAAATGATTTAAAAATGGCTTTGATTTTAAAGGTTGAAGAAACATCTTTTCCCGATAGAGGGAGGGAAAGATGTTTCAGCCTCTCTTTCTTCAGATAGCAGCTGCTGCTTGGTGATTGTAAACGTTTAGCACGCTGTACAGACCAGCATGTAAATCTTCAGCTAGTTCAGAACCCTAGTAAGACAGTGAGCCACGTATCTTGATCTCCAGGTGCCAGCACAGGATTTCATCAGGGCAACTGGAGCCCAGACCTGCCTGAGACTTAGTTCAATTCAGAATTGTTACTTTATTCCAGTTCCCCCAGATGGTTAGTTTCTACAGAGTAAACTCTTCTGTAATGCTGACACCAGGCAATCACCACAGAAACAATGGTGCAGTCCAGTGAACATGACCCTGTAGAGAAGAAGCTGGAAAGCCTAAGGAATGTTCTGTAGCTGCCCCCTTAAGTGATTTCTTTCACCTTTTTGTTGAGAGTATTGGTAAAAACTTCCTACTCAGCCCACAGTGAAATAGTGTGAGTGCTTTTACAAATCCCAAATGAGCAACTGAGCACCAACCCCTTGGAAACTGCAAAGCAGAGAGGGAGGCTTGAAGCCATTATGCTGGCTGGATTAACTGGGGTTCACCTAGGGAAAGGCAAGGCATTTACCACCTGTTGTACAGTCAGTACTATACAGATTTTTTTTGTTTGTTTGTTTTGTATAACTTTGTATCCTTTTGGGCCACGTTGTGTTTGTACTTGTGTAGGACTGAATAAAGCGGTAGGGTTGAGAAGGGCTGTGCTGCCTCTCGGTGCGCGGGGCGGGGCTGCCCGCGGGGCGGGGCTGCCCGCGGGGCGGGGCTGCCCGCGGGGCGGGGCTGCCCGCGGGGCGGGGCTGCCCGCGGGGCGGGGCTGCCCGCGGGGCGGGGCTGCCCGCGGGGCGGGGCTGCCCGCGGGGCGGGGCTGCCCGCGGGGCGGGGCTGCCCGCGGGGCGGGGCTGCCCGCGGGGCGGGGCTGCCCGCGGGGCGGGGCTGCCCGCGGGGCGGGGCTGCCCGCGGGGCGGGGCTGCCCGCGGGGCGGGGCTGCCCGCGGGGCGGGGCTGCCCGCGGGGCGGGGCTGCCCGCGGGGCGGGGCTGCCCGCGGGGCGGGGCTGCCCGCGGGGCGGGGCTGCCCGCGGGGCGGGGCTGCCCGCGGGGCGGGGCTGCCCGCGGGGCGGGGCTGCCCGCGGGGCGGGGCTGCCCGCGGGGCGGGGCTGCCCGCGGGGCGGGGCTGCCCGCGGGGCGGGGCTGCCCGCGGGGCGGGGCTGCCCGCGGGGCGGGGCTGCCCGCGGGGCGGGGCTGCCCGCGGGGCGGGGCTGCCCGCGGGGCGGGGCTGCCCGCGGGGCGGGGCTGCCCGCGGGGCGGGGCTGCCCGCGGGGCGGGGCTGCCCGCGGGGCGGGGCTGCCCGCGGGGCGGGGCTGCCCGCGGGGCGGGGCTGCCCGCGGGGCGGGGCTGCCCGCGGGGCGGGGCTGCCCGCGGGGCGGGGCTCGTCCCCTTCCCTTCCGTGCGCTCGCGCCGCTCATTGGCTGCCGCGCGGGGCCGGCGGAAGCGGCGCCGCCGCGCGCTCCCTTCAGCGTGATGGCGGCGGCACTGGCGCCGCCGGGGCCGGGATTCGCCCTCGAGCCGGGGCTGGAGTCCGTCTTGCGGGAGGCCGTGGCGGCTCTGGGCCGGGCTGGGGAGGGGATGGTGGCGGCGCTGGGCGCGGTACGCGCCGCTGTGGCGGCAGCGGGCGGCCCAGCCGCCCTCGGGGAGCGGGAGCGGGCGCTGTTCGGTGCCTTCCTGCGCAGACTGGTCCGGGCGCCTGGCGCGGCGCGGCCCGAGGGCCTGTGGCAGCGCTGCTTCCTGGAGGGCCCGCCCGGCCTTGTGTTCTGCGTCTTGCTGGAGGCCCTTGGCTCTGCGGGGTCAGTCCGGCTCCCCGGAGCAGGCGGGCGGGGATCCCCAGGGCTGGTCTCGGCGCGCAGCAGGGATGTCTGGGGGTGCCTTTCAGCGGGGTGCGGAGATGTGTGTGAGCGTGGGCAGCCCTCACCCCACCCTGAGTGCCTTCAGACCCCACACGATCCTGTGCGTCCCGCAGAGACAGAGCTCTATCAGTCCTGCCCGTTGAAGGTCCTGAATGTTCGGAGCCGAGGAAGCTACAGATGAAAAGATATTAAAATGGCTGGGGTTTATTTTTGTTGTTTGTTTTAAATCTAGTGTAGCAGAGCAGAGGCATTTCAGTAGTGATACCACAATAGAAAAGCAGTAGCATGCATATATTATTTTTACCATTTCAAAGAGCCAGGAACTTACAGTTATTTTCTTCCAGCTCTGGCCTTGACCCGAAGGAGGTAGTTGGGGTCCTGGAGCAGTTCCTGCAGCAGGGCCAGGTGTCAGCATTACTGTGGGAGGTCTGTCAGCCGCAGGCACAGGCAGGCTGCCTGGAACTGCAGGGTGCCCTGCTCAACAAGATCGTCTGTTTGCCCGAGCATGTGAGCAATAAACTCCAGGGGAAAAACCCACCAGTGTTCTTCCCACAGAACTACTTCCCTCTCCTGGGTGATGCAGTTCTCCAGGTGCTAGAGAAGATCTCTGACTCTCTGCGGGGTAAGGCTGCAAGGTTGACTGTACTGTAAGGTTGCTTTTTCTGAAGTGTTTTGAGGATGGACCCCGTGGCTGCTGCTTGAAATACAGATGATAACTGAGGCCTTTTGGAATCCACCAAAAGCCTCAATCTTTCAAACAATTAAGTAGTGTCATCTGTTGCTAAAGCTTTGTTGTGGTCACTTGGTGTGTGCTGAAGGAATTGTTTGGGAGATACGAGTGGTACTTAATCAACCAGTGGCATTGCTACTCATGCCATCATATTAAAGTGGGACTGAGTTGCTTTAGCCTTCTGCCTGTCACTGTAACTAATACTGAATGCTAGTTTATGCATGAAGGCAGGTAGTGGAGGGAGGAAGAGATGATGCTTGAAGAGAAAAAGTCAATGTGTTGTCAGAACTCAGCACTTTTAGAAGTCTCTGCACCTCCTGCTGAAGGCTGGTTGGAGGATACTGGTGCCATGCTTACTTAAGCTCATGTCTGTTTTATCCCAGGTGGCTTGGACTGCTCCATCTCTTTTGTTTCTCATGTCCTGGGGAAGGTGTGTGTTCATGGACGGCAAAGTGAGTGTTTTACTATGTTCTTTTGGAGAGGGGGAAAGTGTTTTAGTGTATTAGCATGGGAGGATGACTGTGATGATCAGCGGAAGGAATGGGAGACCAACAATTTGATTTGGAGTTGTTCTGAGCTGAGCAGGTTGCTCTCTCTGGCTGCTCAGCTGTGTTGGTAGATATGTCTTGTGGGAGCACCTGTTGGTCTGGCACTGCTTAGAACTTTGAAGCTACTGAATGCAGTATTTAACAGGGCTGGGGAAGATGAAGGAGGAAGATTTTCTGTCTCTTTACTGTGATGAGGAATTCTGGACACTTCCTTTGGCTGCTTAAAGTGGTTCTTAGCAGTCAGTTCTCCATTTCTGTTTTGAGCATGAACAAAGAGGAGCAACAGAGCTGGGCAAGGATCTGAAGCATAAGTCTGAGGAGGAGCAGTTGGGGGGCTCAGTGTGGAGAAAAGAAGTCTTAGCGGGGACCTTCTCACTCTACAACTCCCTGACAGGAGGGTGCTGCCAGGTGGGGGTCAGCTCTGCTCCTAGGGAACAAGGGACAGGACAAGAAGAAACAGCCTCAGACTGTGTCATGGAGATTAAGATTAGATACTAAGGAAAACTTCTTTGTGGAAAGTGTGGTCAGGCGTTGGAACAGGCTGCCCAATGTAGTGGTGGAGTCGCTAAATCCATGGAGGGATGTGGCATTTGGGGACGTGGTTTAGTGTTGGCCTTGGCAGTGCTGACTTGTAGTTGGACTCAATGGTCGTAGAGAGCTTTTCCAACCTAAATGATTCCATGATTCTAGTCGTATTTCTACTGCAGGAAAAAATTAGAACTTAAAACTGTACATTGTATTTTTTTTATGTCCTGAAGATCTTGAAATTCTCAGGTTAGTCTCAAATGCCATTGTACCAGTCCTGCTCATCTGGGGTATTTACTGATTTCTGTTGTGCTTCAGAGGAAATTCTGGGAGTTTTGGTTCCCCGCCTGACAGACCTCACCAAGTCAGACTGCATTTGGCAGAGGATATGCTGGCAGTTAGTGGAATGTGTGCCGGACCGCTGGATGGAAGCAGTGGTCCTTGGTTTTGTGCAGAGAGCACCTGGGTAAGAACTCTGCTTTCTCCCTGATCCACAGCAAAGGCAGGAATTGTCACAAATACTTGCAGAATTGGTCTCTGAAAGGTGCTGTGTTTGTGTAGGTAGTTTTTTTGCACTGTCATTTCCAAAAAGACTCAAGGGATAAAGTAGTTGATTGTTGTATCTTAGGGAGACCCTACACCATTTCTTAAGTCTCTTCATCATGACATGCAGTGGAAAAACAAGTGAAAGCATTCTTTGCCATTACTGGCTTACTTGCTGAGTTTAGAAGTATTCTACAGACTTAGTTGCAAATAGCTGCTCTCACATTTTCCTATAATTAGGAGAAGCATGACAGCAATAACATGGATTCCTGATGTTTTATTGTTGTCTTGTTAGGGCAGATGTCTTGGCCAGATTGCTGGGTAACCTGGTTGTGAAGAACAAGAAGGCTCAGTTTGTGGTCACACAGAAGATGCTGCTCTTGCAATATGGCCACACGGTGAGGACTCTGTGGGGAATAGTAGTGTAGTAGTGCCAGGTTTTCCCTGGTGCCAATTTGGTTTTTAGCTGAGCTCTTACTCTGCCTGAGTAAGGTTTAACTCTTCATTCCAAAATGAGTCCTCAGTCTCCCCACATTTGTGCAGCTGTAACAAGAGTGGGAGTGGTGAGCAGTAGCTTTGAAATCATGGGATTCATGTGCTCTCTCAGGGTTAATGGTGATTAGTGAAATTACTGTACTCCTCTGGAACCAAGTGATTATTTGCACAAAATTTCAGAATTCTGGGGAGCTGAAGGCATTAAGTTACTTTAGAATCTGGAAGAGGAGATTGAAACAGCCAGAATGAACCCTCAGGAATAAGAATTAGATTAAAGACATGAGACAAGGACCATTGGGTTTTTTCCTGTGCACCTAAGCTTGTTATGGGATGTTAGGGACTGTACTGTGGCTTGTGATGCTGTTGTGAGAGATGTTCTTTAGACTTCATGAGTTCTATGTTTGCCTGGGACTGTGCTGGTTTTGTTGGTAAAACACTGTAGTCTATTTCTGTCATGGCTTTCCATGTATTTCATCAGCAACTGCATATGTGTGCTTGCTTGTTTTTTTAAATTTGTTTACTTTTCTGTCTCTGAATGTTATCAACCAGTCCCTTAGAATGAAGTTTAATGTAGTAAATAAAAACACACACTTGTCATTGCTGGATGACAGCTTTATGACCAGTTGAAGCAGTTGTGGTTTTCCTTGCAGACAGCAGTGCTGCAGAACCTCTTTGGCTACCTGTCCCTGGACAGTGTCCGGCGCACCTTGTTGCTCAGAGTAAGGTTCACTGAGTTGCTGATGAGGTGTCTTATGGGGAACATTCTGCTCTGTGTCTGTCTGGGAGTGCACAATTTTGGTTCTTCTCTCAGACTTTCTGGTTGCTGTTCATGAGAATGAGGGAAGCCCAGCTATATCACAGGGGAGCTGTGATAAATGAACCAAAGCTTTCTGCGCTGCTGGCATTAATTTTTCATATGTAATTGGTAAATTTTCTTCCAAGTAGCAAAAGGGTTGGGTTCTGACATATGTCCCACATCCTCTGTCCTTCTCAGCTTCCTCAGTAACCCTGTTTATGTGGCTGGGCACATGGCAACAGGGGATCAAATTGGTGGACAGTTGTCTGTTTACCAAATGGTTGATTGTTGCAGTGGATGTTTCAGAATCTCTCTCATGCACATTTTCCTCAGTGGGGATGGCAGATATTCTGCCTCTCCAAGTTAGCAGTGTGATGAGACTTTTGTGAAATCTGTATATTTGGGAATCCCTACCATTTTGTCAAATTATTTTTCCCCCCATTGTTTACATGTTCTAAAATTATCTGAAAGGACTGACAGTTATCTAAAATTGGACTAAACTCAGATAAAACCTTATAGTATCATACTTTTTTGATAATGATATTGCTTTGCATATAATATTTATTAAGGAGAAATAAACATCACTTTTAAATTTAAAAACTCATTGTATTTAACAGTATCTTAAATGGAAGTGCAGTTCTTGGGTGGTCAAACACAGTATGTTTTGGGCCCTGAAATTCACAATTTGTATTTTTTTCCCTCTTTGTAGGGAGAGTAAAAATGTGCTTCAGAAATTATCTCTCTATAGAAAAAATCCATTTCAGGCCAACCTGAATTCTCTGGTGTAGGTGCTGCAGGAGCTGTTGGAGACCTGGAGCAGCAGCAGTGCTGTGAAACACTCCCCAGCTGAGCAGCAGCTGTACATTAGCAAGGCCATTCTCATCTGCCTCTCCCACCTGAAGGAGCCTGAAATTGCAAGCTGCAGACAAGGTGAGGCTATGTGAGAAGCGGGGCTTAGATTTGTTTAGCAAAGTGTCTTACTACATGTAGAAAAATATCTTGTTTTGATCTGTGGGTAAGCAGAATTGTCCCATGTTCACCCTGGCAAATGGGGTAACCTGCTGGAGTCCTCTTTAGCATTGACATGATAGAATTCCAAGTGCATAATTTTAGGTTATGGAATTGAAGAAGGTCTGTCTTTGCCTTAAGATTCTTACCTGAGATGTCGTTTGAAAACTCTGAAGTTTTGTCACAGGAAAACAAGGACTGACTCTGGGCTAGTGAGAGGAATGGTGTGATTTGTAATTTATAGGCTTAACCTTGGAATATTGGTGCTGCTCCAGAGAGGCAGGGAAGGTAACTGGGGGTAAAAAGCTGTTAGCTTGGTGTCTGACAGTCCATGGGCATTCCTCAATGTGAAGTGAGCAGGTTAGTTGCTGGCATGGACCTCCAGTAATGTACTCACACAGTGCATAGCACACTGGGGTCCTGGCCTAACATATTTGTTTCTGTTAAAAAAAAAAAAAAAAAATCTGCAAAATGTCTAGAATTACCCGTGTGTGTCTGTGACTTATGGGGAATGTAAAGGTTCACTTCAAGACTTGCCCATCTGTTTCATTCCAGAATTAATTGATCTTTAAGTGAATAAGAGACTTGATATGTATTGCTAGTTCTGTAGTTTTATAGTCAGTTTTTTGTCTGACAGCTGTTGGAAAGATAAGCATTCTGAGATGAAGGAGGTCAGTCAAACAGCAGTAAGCCTGCCTGGTGAAGTTGGCAACGAGTATTCCCTGAGGGCTGGGAAATACTTGTGTTATCTACCTGTTTGAGCTTATCCAGAGTTAGGCAAATATCTGTCTCTATGTGATTGTTGCAGTGGTCAGAACTTGTAATGTCCTTAAAGCAACATTTATTTAAGTGACTCTGAAACACTCTAAAACCAAACTGAAGATTGGCTTGACTTACCATCCTTTTTTGTTTTAGTGAAAACCAAAATATTGCAAATTTAGAAAATAGTGTAATGTTTTGTTGACTTTGTAGCTCCATGGAAGGGTGTGGGTTTGCTGTGCTCGTGCTGAAGGGCACCACTGACACTGCAGGAAGGGAAGCCACAGTTCAGGGACTTTCTATCTATTACTGTGTGGTGGGTGGGTAAAGCTGCCCTCAGGGACGCACATAAAGATAGGTGTTTCTGACACTGTTTCAGAATTTCAAACATGCACTATTTGCTGGTTGTTCGTTTCAGAGCTTCTGGCAAGCATGATGGAGGGTGTGAAATGCCACTTGGAGAGCAGTCTGCCACAACTACGGCGTCTGGGCATGGTGGTGGCAGAGAGCATCAGCTTGAACATAAACACTGAGGGGCCTGTCCTGAAGTTTGAGGTGAAAGTTTCGCTGAAACTTATGACTGGTGTGCTAGGCTTAAAGGAAGTAAAAGCTTTAAACTAGATTATTCCGGGCATTATAGCACTTTTTTATCCGGAAATAAGGAGAGGCAGTCACACCTTCAAAAAGAAAGAAACTGTTTACAAAAAAAACAATTGTATGTAATGGTCAGGTGGCTGAGAGTTACCTCAGGAGTGCAGTCTACTGGCAGAGGTCAGGATAAACTTGGTAATTGAAGTTTATCTTACTGCATGAGGGAATCAGAATCTGATTCATGGGAGCTTCAAACCTAAAGCACTGGTGAGCATTCAGTCCCTAACATGGTGGGAAGACCTGTTCTAAGCTGGGATTTTCAAGACTGACATGGAGATATTTGCTCTGCTCTTTCCAGTAGAATTTGTGTGACTTACCTTAATAAATCACATTAATTCTTTAAAAGCCTGACACATTCCTCCTGTCACATTGCCATTTATTAAATGTTTGAAATATGGAAATAACATTCAGACAAGGTGTCATCAGGTACTACTCTTAAATATAAGGACAAAGATTACAGCTGCCTGCTGCTATCAACACAGGGATTGAAACAGGATTGGTGAGGGTTCATCTGCTCATGATTTAGTCCATGTGCACTACAGTGGTGAATGTTGAATGCTGGGCATATTTGCAGTAAAAGTAAGTAATAGAGTGCAGCAACAGTTATTTTGAATGTCTAGTATGAAGAGGATGATGAAACAAGAGAATTGAAGTCCCTTCTGGTGCAGACTCCATCATTCTGTGCTGTCCCCAGCCTTCCAGATGATGAGTAAGTTGTTGCTACTGTTCATGATGTGTTTTGCCCTTCTTCATGCTTTTTCCCATTACACACAAGAACTATGTATGGTATTCAAGATTTTTTTATGTATTCTTAAGCATCATAATGCACCACCTTCTTACAATGTGATTTAGTTATATTAATAATTCAGTTGCTAGTGTCTATTAAAATTGCCTGTTGATAGCTGCATGTGGTGAAATTGTGGTGTAGCGGTTTTGTGTGCCCTTTGGTACAATCAAATGGACATTTCTGTTTGCTTCTTGGAAATCTGATATTTGTGTTGCATGCCCCCAGCCCATTCACCTGTGACTAAAATCTGCTGTATCTGTCACTCTAAAGACTGGCTCTTCAGTGCTCTTAACTTCCAGAGCATCTGCTGAGGCTCTTTGGAGCACTTTTTGATCAGCAGAGGAGTGAAGCACTTTATGTTATTAGCAGTGAAGCTGTCCAGCACTCCAGGGAAGTGCAAAAGATTAATTGCTCCCATTTTAGGGACATGATCAGCATAGACAGCTGTTAGAGACTGGTTTTGAGAATCAGAGAGATGAAAGGACAATGCCAAAGTCCACAGAAACAGGTTGAGACAGAAAAAATATTCTCAATTAGTGTATTCATCCTATGCAAGACCTAGAAATTGTTAAAAATGGGCTTTTTTCCCCATTTTGAAGAGTCATGGAATGGTTTGGGTTGGAAGAGACCTTAAAGTCCATTCCATTCCACACCCTGCCATGGACAGGGACACCTGTTAAGACCAGATTACTCCCAGCCCTGTCCAACCTGGCCTTGAACACTTCCAGGGATCCAGGGTTAGCCACAGTTTCTCTGGGCACCCTGTGCCAGGGCCTGCCCACCATCGTAGAGAAAAATTTCTTCCTAATATCCAATCTGAACTTACTCTCCATTCAGTTTCATTCACAGTTTCAAATCTGGTGCAATTCAATGTGATCTGGTTGTTGGAGTTTTTCTTTAGCAGTCCCACGTATTGTGCAGGGGAACACAACAAACTAGCCAGTTTAATTTTTTTAATCCATTGCTCTTCTGTTAGAAGATTCCGCTTCTTTTCTCCCCTTACTCCATTCTCCTTTCCAGTACTTTGTTCTTTGTGTCAGCCAAGCTGGGTGTGAAACTGCAGCAGGAATAATTATCTGCTGTTCTGTTTAGGCAGCAAGGGTTGGTAGGGTGGGTAGTTTCTTCCTTGTAAGAACTATTACTGTATCCATTTTAAAATTTCTTGTTCATCGCAGCAGGAGTGAGAAAGCAGGTGCTGCACTGCCACTGGTACCAGAGAGTAATGAGAAATCCTCTACTGCAGCCCCTGGGATGCCAGATGAAGAGTCAGATGCTGAACTTGACAGGTATGGGGCAAGAAACAGGGAGGAAATGGAAATAAATGGCAGATGTGGGGGAAAAGGATCTGTCAGTACCTGCATTTCTTGGCAATTGTTGTGATTTCTTTTTCAGCTGAGCGGTTTGCAGCAGAGCAGGGCTTTGCATAGGAAATTGCATAGTCAATAAATTAGGCAAGGCCTGTGTTGCGGTGTGCAACCACTGTATTTGTTCTGTTTGACTTAGATATATATTTCCTGGAAATTGTGGATGTATTTACCCATTTTAATAGTGGACCTGCTTTATTCTGTCACCATATGAAGAAATCTATCTATCTATCTATCTATCTATCTATCTACCTACCTACCTACCTACCTACCTACCTACCTACCTACCTACCTACCTATCTATGTATGTTGATATGTATGTGTGTGTGTGTGTATATATATATATAAAAAAATCTATAATGAAATCTCAAGAGTCAATTTCTAGTCTCTTCGTCATCTGTATCCTGTACTTGACCAGGATATCCAGTTCGAGTTCTGATCAAAGAACTGCTCTTTCCCTAGAACTCCCAAGGATCCCTCTCAGGCCAGGTTCCAGCAGTGCTGCTGAGTGATAGAGGAGTGATGTGGTTACAACAGTGTATGCACTGGTTCTTTCTCTTCGTGTGGCTATCTGGGTAAAGCAAGAACATCTGCACCCCATAAACTAACCCCTACCTTTAATTGTTTTGCAGTGATGATGACCTCATCCCTTATGACATGTCTGAGGATAAAGAGCTAAAATTTAAGGCTCCTATGTATATCCGAGACTGTATTGAAGGTAGGAGATTTTGGGCTGAGTCTTTATCCATTTCCTGCTGAACTTGGGAGAGTGAACTCTTGCATAGGTACATTTTTTCTGATCTAATTTGAAGAAGCTATAGAATTTTTGAGTAATTTCAGTTGAGTTCCTCATGCTGGTCATGCTGAGTGTCTGTGCCAAGACAAATGATTGGCAGAAGGAAGTTTGAGTATATACCCATATATAGCCATTCTGTTAATAACTTTTGTTTGTCCTTTGATTTTAGTTCTGACTGGATCAAGATCTGAAGATGTGGACAAATGGGAAGCTACAATCAAGGCACTTGAGAGCTTGGTTCGGAGGAATCCAGCAGCAACAAGAGAGGTGAAGTAATATGAACTAGGTTACAAGAAGGCTGTATTGCCAGAAGGCCTATCGTTTTGCTGTCATGAGGAGACTAAACATGCCAGTGGAGCAGAAGGCCTGGCTAATGTGTAACTGGGTTAAAGGTACACATTCACAAGCTTTCAACTTGAAAGCAGAAGGAAATAGTTGCCTTGTAGGTGAGGCAATAGAGCACAGGGGAATAGAGAAGCAGCAAAAGTGCTGGCAGCACTCTGCTGTCTCCAGTGTTCAAAATAAAACATTCTACAAGTAGTGCTTGCTAGTGTGAGGAAGCTCCGTGGTGGGCAGGAAAAACACTAAAAAATAAGATTACAGAGCAGCCATTTTGGATTTTGTATTGAAATTCAGTTTAATTGTTATTCCACAATGAAAACGGAGGCAAAATCAAATGCACTTTCCATATTTGTTTGTACAAGCATAATGTCTTGTGGAGGGAGTAATTGGATTGTACTGGTCAAGATAAAAAGCTCAGGGGAGAGGAACCTGGGGCAAGGTCACTGTGCAAAGAGTGCTTGCCACTACCTGCTAGTGAACGTTTGCAAGTGTCGGAGACACCAGCTGAGAAAGAGAAGGGCTGTGCTGCTGTACCCTTTAACCCATCTGTTACAGTGACTACTCATTCAATGTCATGATGCTACTACTCCAAAACAGTCCCAGTGAAATGTGGACAGAGAATTGGCAGGTGGAGAATCTGTTCAAGGTTTTGGGAAATAAGTCTGATGGCAGTTGGCTTAATGTGTTTTCTCTCCCTCCTAAGGAATGGACATGTTGCCTAAACAAAAGACCTCCTTGTCTTTGTTTGACCATTAGAAGTGGTCCATAATTCCTGTGAGGAAAAAACCCGAACACCATCAGGGTTTTGATTATTTTTTTCATACTTTGAGCAGGTTAGTGTGGAGCTGGCAAAAATATTATTGCATCTGGAGGAGAAGACCTGCATTGAAGGCTTTGAGGCACTCCGTCAAAGAGCTCAAGTAGCTGTTTTAACCACAGATCCAATACCTGTGAGTTCCTCTTACTATTTTTCCTTTTTCCAGTTGAAGCACAGGCAAAAATTGAAGCAGTTGAAGTCTCTTTCTCATTTGATAGAGGGAGCTGTTTGTGTGGTAGAACAGGTAGTTCAGGTCTAACAATTATTTATGCTCCTGAAGAATCTACAAGGAATGTCTGAACCAGGGGGAAAAAGAACACCCTGTCAAACAGAGGAACTGTTTGGAGGCTGTTGGTTCGTGTGAGTGTACCTGACAAGGCAGATCAGATAAGAACTTGTTGTACTGAAGGGTTTCACGTAAAGGGAGGCTGAGGCACAGAGGGCTTCTACAGAGAAAGGCTGACTGGTGACTGTAATGAGGGAATCACAGACTGGTTTGGGTGGGAAAGAATCTTTAAAGCCCATCTCATTCCAACCCCCTGCCATGCCAGGGACAACTTCTACTCTCCCAGGGTGCTCCAAGCCCTGTCCAGTCTGGCCTTGGACACTTCCAGGAATCCAGGGGCAGCCACAGCTTCTCTGGGCACCCTGTGCCAGGGCCTCAGCACCATCACAGGGAAAAATTCCTTCCTAATATCCAATCTAGATCTATTCTCTGCCAGTTTAACATCTTTATCTTTCAGGCTAGCCAGGCCCCAGTAAAAAGCCTCCATCCATCTTTCCTGTGATGTTCTTTAAGTACTGAAAGGCCACAGTGAGGTCTCCTAGCTGCTGTGGTGGTTGTTTGGGTACCTCTGCATAGGAGGGAGAGAAGAATGATGCAGTCTCATCTATCATTTAGATTTTTTGGGAGAATCTAGAAGTGGAAGTGTCTGAATTTCCCATTTACACTGTGTGTTTCTGCTCTTTTCTTGGAGGCTTGCTGTTACTTAACAGGAAGAAGAACCTGTGAAATTAAATGCTTTTAGAGTTAATGGGAAGGTTGTTTCTAGCATGGGTCTGTGTTCATTGTACCCTGATTTTTCTGTACAGGTTGCAGAGTACTTGACCTCTCAGTTCTACTCTCTGAACTACAGTCTCCGTCAGCGCATGGACATCCTTGATGTGAGTGCTCTCACTTCCCACTTTCCTTCTGTCTGCTGTGCCAGTGCTGAGGTGTAATGGATTTACCTTTTATTCCTCATGGGAGGAGGCAGAGGCATGGGAATTTCTTACATTACTATTTGTGTCTGGCATTCCCCTCTTATTTCTAATCCTGCTCCATTCCATCACACAGGGATCCCTCCCCACAGAATGCAGAGCATGTGTTGGGCATTTGCCTGGGAGAAGCCACTGTTTACTTTCACATCATCAGTCTGTTTTATCTTCCCTTTCTGAGGGACAATGATCTGTCTGTGACTCCTCCCACACTTGAGTCTGAAGGGGGAGCCACTACTCTGTTTCAGGGCTAAGTGACCAAGTGCTTGGTCAGTACCTCAGAGCCAGGTGGCTGTTGGAGGTCAATTTCCTGCTGTTCTTCACTCTAACTGTTGTGCCTTTCTGCCTTGTTGCTCCAGTCAGTTTGGATGCAGGTAACGCTTTTGTTGTTCCCTAGGAATTACCCATTTTTAACAGAACCTCTCTCTGTTTTATCTAGGTATTGGTTTTGGCAGCTCAGGAACTGTCCTGTCCCAGGTTCCATGGGAAGACCACACATTCTGATGTCCAAAAACCTTGTATCCAGCTCCTTCCAGGAAGTGACAGCTCTAAGGGCTGGAGAAAAATCGTTGATGAGAGGATCAAAAGCAAGACTCGGAGATTTAATACGGTAAGGCTAGAGGCAAACTAACGTAAAATCCACCAGAAATAGGGACACTTGGAGATACTGTAAGCTCTGTCTGGAAAGAAAAAAATACCTATGAAAGTGGGCCCAATCCAAAGGAAAATTTGTATTTCCCTTCTCCAGCAGGGAGGGGAAGATAAACCTGAAAATCCTTACCTGGCTTTGAGGGATAATTGTTCTGTGCTTGTTCTGAGCTTGTGTGGCCACTGCAGGGAGCTGTGACTTCAACTCACAATCCCAGGGCCTCTGTCAGACTAGCTGCCTACACTGTCTCAACCTTCCTATTTTCCAGAGAGATAAATTGATGCCAGTTTCCTAGTTTCCATAATTCCCCTGTGGTTCAGCCTGGAGAGTTTGCCTTCCAAAACTCCTTTATCCCTTGCATGTTCTTGTTCCTTATATCTAACCAAGCGGTACTGAGGCATATTGTATTGAAATGTTTAGATGTGCTGAAGATCCAACATGGGAAGTGAGCAATCCAGTCAGAAACTGGTAGCCATAGGTATACAAGCAGTAGTTGACAATGGGCTGGCTGCAAGGAATCTGTAGTCTTGACAGTGTCCAGTGAAGTGGAAGAGCTGGATGCTGTATCTTGTGCCTAGACTTCATTTTTCTCTTGGACAGGGTCAGTCTCGTCTGGAACTGACTTCCTGCCCAAATGAGTTCAATTCTGTTGCTGGGTATTTCTTTTTCCCGTTGATTCAGCATTTTGACAGGTGAGTGTGAACACCTTAGGATGTGGGATGTGGACATGGCAACTGCCCGAGTGAAACTTTCTGCTTGCCCTACTTGTCTCAAAGCAGCAGGCTACAGCTGAGAAGCTGTGCAGGAGCCCAGTGACACCACACTGACAGTTGTGTCTTTCACAAAGCTTGGGGAGGGGATGGTTGTGGTCTCTTGGACTTAAGCCTTTGAAGTCTTGTGGGGCAGGAGTATGTAGGACCCTGCAGGAGTGAAGATCCATCTGCAGGTACACAGACAAGTAATTCTGGCAGTACCACACCAGTTGTCTTGGCTGAGCCTCTACTGTGGGAGGTTCACACAAACCACAGAGCTCAGACTGCAATCTTGAACCAAAGTTAGCTCTGTCTCTGCCTTGGCCTGTCACCTGCACTGGTCTTTGAGGCCACAGTATAAGACACAGGACATAGTTTATTGTCAGTCCCTTAAGTCTTTGTGAACCTAAGGAAGGCTGAGTAATCAGTTCCATGATAACCAAGATTATTGTAATACCAGTTGTAATGGTATGGCAGTGGGGGCAGCTTTTGCCTATAGGTCTTTACAGGTAAAGCCAGGTAAAGCCTTTTGGTAGAATGTGTGATACCTGCTGTACGAGTAGAGGATATTGCTCTGCGGGAGCAATATCCTCTACTGGTCTGGGAGAAAAGATGAGAGCAAACAGCTCTGAGTTCTGTTAACCTGGTAGTGCCTGAATAATGACTGTTGTTGTAGGGATTCAGGCTTTTGGGGACAATTTCCCCTGCATAACCCTCCTGACTGTTCCAAAGAGGCACTGATCATCCTTCTCACTGCTACACAACTCTGTGCCTTGTACTTGCAGGCCTTTAACAACATTTGATCTTCTGGGAGAAGATCACTTAGTCCTTGGAAGACTGGTTCACACTTTAGCAGTTCTGATGTACTTGGCTGTCAACACCGTGGTAAGGAAGGGCAGAGGGCAGGGGTGACTTCCAGCCTGGGAACTTGAGGTGTCTTCTGGATTAGCCATGTGCTTCAGGGCTTGCTGCACTGAGACCTGCAGCAAGTTGGAGTTGAGTGGGCTGAGAAGTTGTGAACTGGGCTGGGAAGAAATAGTCGGAAATAGACATGGGATTCAAGCCATCCCTGCACTGTCTTTTGCTTTGTGTCAACTTCTTTGGGGGATTGGGCACATTATTTCACCAAAGTTTCCACTAAATTCAGTTGTATCTGATCTTAACATTTGTTCAAGCATTTGGACAACACTCCCAGGCTCATGATGGGATTGTTGGGGTGTCCTGTGCAGAGCAGGAGCTGGATTCATGACCCTTGTGGGTTCCTTCCGGCTCAGGACATGCTGTGATTCCATGAGCAGTATGTCTTGAGGTGCAGCTCTACAGGGTAGTGTGGATGGTGTTCAGTGCTGCTATCACAATCCTCTTTTGCAGGCAGTGACAGCAATGGGAAAGGCACTGCTGGAATTTGTTTGGGCACTGCGTTTCCACACGGACTCGTGAGTTACTGTAGTTGTATGTTCTCATTTTTAAAGATCAGCTGTGAGCCAGCCTCCAGTCATGGTTTGTCTTTGTCCAAGATGAGCATCTGGCTCAGAGTGTCAGTGACTTAATGCATTTACTTTGTGCTCTCCTCCAGCTATGTGTTCTTATGACTGTGTTTAATGTCAGCCCAATATATGAACTTCGCTGGTGTCTTCTGGTGTGGCAGTACACCCATTACCTATAGAAAGGTTAACAAATTTCCTAACTACCTGTCCATGTGATAGTTTCATCTGTGTTTACCCAGGGAGCTCAGAAAACTTTAGATTCAATTCCAGCATTCAGTCTTCGAAAGGAATTAAAACATGTAGCCAAAAGTCTGTAAACATCCAATTTCTGTTTTGCTCTCAAACGTGTCCAGGACTCTGAATTGTGCTAGGCTCCTGTGCACAGCATGCAGGGACTCTGTATGTGAGACACACTGCAAGATTACACCCCTAAGCAGCAGGAATATGGCAAAAGTTGTCATGCCATTTGAAACTGGAGAGCCCCTGAGGTGAGGAAATCAATGCAGAGCATAAAGTTGCATTACCAGTTCAGTCCTTGTCCACAGGTACGTGCGCCAGGGCCTTTTGTCCTGTATCTCCTCCCTGCTCCTCAGTGTCCCTACAGAACGAATGCTGGCAGACATGACAGAAGAGCTATTGGAGACTCAGTCCTGGCTGGGAGGTAAGACCTGGTGGGGTACAGCAGTACTTTTCTGGTCAGTGATGTGGTCTTTGTGCAGCATCTCTTTAATTGTGATGGCAGCAGTGATGTTCTGGCATTGTACATGAGAAATCTGCATGATCAGCAAGTAGAGCACCATGTGTGCTGTAGGAGTGCAGCACTGGGGTACCTGAGGCATAAGCCAAGAACTGGGTATGGCATTACAAACTGTGACTGTCTTCACAGGCCACCCAGAAAAATCCCCAAAGATAGTCTGTGCCCCCTTTCTCCATCTAAGCAGCCAGCCACCCACCTCATGAAGCTGCCTGAAGTGTTGTCACGTTGCCTGTTACACCCAGGCAGCAACTTTGGCCAGCAGGAACACACAAAGCTTGTACAGCCTGTTTACACCGTGTGCTCACAAGGGGGATGTTGTTAGAGCTGAAAACAGGAGGAAGAGGAGCATGGCCTAGTCTCTAGTTTCCTATTATCGATGCAAAGAAAAAGATACAAAAGACAGCAAATTACTTTAAATGCTGAACCCAGCACATCTTACATCAACACAAACTGTGTCTGGAGTGAAAAGAGCAACTAATGTTGAAGCCTTCACTGTGTTGTGTGTGTGATTCTTGTGACTCCCTGGTCTGGTTTCCTTCACCATTCTCACTTTTGGTGAGTCGCTTCCCACAGGGAGCAAGCAGGAAGCAACACTGACCCAGCTGGCCTCTGATCCTGGCAGGTTGGGGTGCTCTGTGCCCTTTGAACGGAAGAGAGCTGCCATGTGGGGCTGAAGACTTCACTTTTCCCATGACACTGTGTACTCTCAGGAATCTGCTTGTCTCTGCATTTAACACTGCTGTTACCAAGCAAAGCCTTTCAAGAATGTATTTCCAGCATGAGGGTTTGCATAGTCCGTTTTCAGTGAGTTATTTTGGGGAGGAGGAGGATGACCAAGATAGTAGCAATTTGTCATGCTGGTAGGTAGTGTAATAGCCCTGTCTTTTCATCTAGTGCTTTTGCATGAAAGCTGCATGATTATTTCTGGTGGGAATGAGAGCAGGGTAAGATAACTGTTGTGGGTATACCAGAGAAAGGAAAACTGCTGTAGGAGTCGTTCAGAAGCCTTAAAGAATTCAGCTTCACATATGGTCAGGTGCAATTTAAGTGAAATTTAAAGGGCTTCTAGAGCTGCTTCCTGAAACACACCAGCTTCTTGAGCTGTGCCTTTGCTATTTATTGTAAGGCTGTTGGGGAAACAGTTGCACAGGGAGGTATTGGACCCTCCCGGCTGCTCCAGCAGATCAAGTCTGGCACTAGAGACCTGCTTCTGTGACTGAATCACAGGTCTGTGCTCATGGACTTGGCTGTTGCTTCAAGGCTCTTCCAGACAAGATTTGCAAGAGGAGTTGTGTATTAGCTGTGTTGTAGCTGGGAATGGCCAAGTGTCCTGCATGGGAGCCTTGACTACTATGCCTTTTAGCCACTTTGGGTTTTAGCTTAAAGCATCTGTGTTTCTCCTGCCATGGCCAAAGCACAGTGATGAACAGTGGGATAGGAAATGTTATACATGAAGTGCTTAGTAGAAATCCACGGACTTCTTTCAGTTTGTTGTTACATCTGGACCTGTGCAAACTGCTGTAGTCCTATGACTGACTGTTGGCCCTTCGACCTGTTGGCTGCAGCCTGGCACTGTCTGCTTACTGGATGCATTGGGACATACTGGCTACAGAGAGAGACAAGAATCCGCTTTGGACTTGTCCATCATTACCCTTAGTTACCCCGCTGGACTTGCTGCTGAGCAGCCTGATCCTTCCTGGGGGAGGGAGGGAGTATCTAAATGCTTCTAGGAAATGCCCTAGGAAAGAGCATTCCCTGAGGAACCTTTTGATTCCTCAGCAGCTGCCTTTGAGGGAAATCCCCACCCCTTGCAAGTGCTCTGCAGCTATGTCATGGGTAAGTGAGGTTTATGTCAGGACCAACAGGACATTCTGGTGCCTTGTGCCTCCCATGCAGTGCCAGCAGTGCCAGGTCCATGCTCATGGAACAGAAACAGCACCAACAGCACTCAGCTTTTGAGCTTGTTTCACTCTGCCTTGTAACCTTCCTTTTTGTCTTCTGCAGAGGGAGTATGAAAGCACCAGGTTGCAGCTCTCTCTGGATTATAAATAGCTGTGCTCCAGTGACATGAGTCATGTGTTTGGGCTGACAGTACTGGGCTCCCAGCACACTACTTGTGCGTACAGGATATCCTCACACAGGCTCCCTGCTCTTCCAGGCTCCCCTGCTTAGACATCCTGCATGCATCCTGGTTGTTACTTTGCAGGCTCATTAAGGGCCCCTGGAATAACAGCTGCTGGGAACAGCCTCACATTGCCCTTATGTGCTGTGGGAAATGTGGAACCCGTTGATCAGAAGATTGGTTTCTCAGAGTGGAGAATGTGCTGAAGCTTGGGGCCTGTCACTTTCTTTCCCCGTTGGCATCATGACCCCAAATTCAGGAAGGAGCACTGACCATTTTAGATTGCAAGAATGGCAGAGTGGAGACTTTAGACTGTGAAGAAAGTGGATTTCTAGCTACAGACTTCATTCATGCTTGTAGCTCAGCTGTACAAAGCTTTTGTGTAGCTCAGGGTGACAAGTACAAATTCTGGCATGGAGATAATCCCATAGGATCCAAGGTCAGACAGTTTCTACAGTGTTTCAGACCAACTGACTGTTTCTCAAAAAAAACTGGAGCACTACCCCATGTGACAGTCAGGGCTTGGCTGAACTTATGCTGCTTTACATGATCAAGTTTGTGCATCTCTGCCTTCTGGCCTAATGCAGTTCCTGCAAGTCCTGATGTCCAGCCCAGCCGTAGGTGCAAATGCTGTTGTTTAGTTCTGTGATTGTCAGTAAAATAGTGAAAAGTGTTAAGGGCACTTTTTCCCATTCTCCAATTAATAATGGCTGCTTCTTTTACAGTTGTGATGGAGAAAGACCCTGATGAGGACTGCAGAAGGCTGGCCCTGCAAAACTTGCTGCTAATGGAGAACCTGAAAAAGAAACTTGAAGCTGTTCCTTCCTAGCTGAAGGGTAACAGAAATGACCTTTACCTTGTGCTCTTGCCAGCTGGATGTATTTGGGCACTGCTGGGACCTCTTCAGCAGTCACCTGGCTGGAGGAGAGGAAGAAGGGGGAAGGGTGCTGAGCTGTAAGCCAGCGAGCTTGACTTGACATCTGGACTTTGTAGTGGAGGCCAATTGAGTGAGCTCTGGGTATCCGGTACAGCGTGTACAGATGCAGGAAGGTAGGCAAGCACTGCCATCCTCCCGCGCCCCCAGCCCCCACCCCAGCTATTTATAACCTTGGCAAGTCTGAGCACTCAGCTAAAAATACAGGGAAGATCTCTCTTGCCACAAAAACAGGAGGGCTGGGGAGGGCCCCTTGCCACTGACCTGCCCCTTACGAAGGCTCCCACGTCCCTGAGCAGCTGGAGTTCGGGGGATGAGCTGTTGGTCTGCTGCTGGAAGGGGTGGAAGAAATGGCTTTACTGATGGGATGCAAGCACTGGATAACTACACTGAAGTGCTGAAAGTGTGCCAGACTTTAACAGCCTGAGCTAGAACTGGACTGTGGTTAGGAAGGAATAGGACAGGGATTTCTTTTTGCATTATCTTAGTACAGAAGTAAGTTTCTGCTAAAGAATAAATAATGCTCAGATTTTGACCTTAAAATCTCCCCAAACCTTCCCTGAAAGCAATTTAGAAACTTCATGTTCACCCCAAGTTTTGAAGCAAGTCACAAAACATGAAAAAGAAAAATCATTCTAAGTGTAAGAGCTAGTTTGTAAGAAAGGTGAGTATCCTGGTGATTGCTCCTTGGCAGGGCACGGTGACCGGCAGAGAGGTGAGCAGAACCTTGGTTCTTACGTTAAGGTTTACCTCTCTCAGTCATGCTTGGGCCAGGGAAGAAACTGACCTCCAAAAATCTGACTAGTAGAGTGGTTTGATGTAACTGCAAGAGAAGGAGCTTCAAAGTAAGAAAGAAGCTTTACTCACTCAGAATGACCCAGCTTGAGCAGTGATTGGACTAGGGGGCATCCAGGATCCCTTCCAACCCAGGCACTTTGTGACTCTGAGGTTTACCCCAGATGTTTGTAAGGAGTTCTAGCCCACATGACCCTCTGATTTATTTAAACACAGAAGCTTTTGTTGGGGAAACTCTGCCTTCAGCCGGCAGGAGTGGGTAGTTTGACTTTTAACCAAGCTCCTATACAAATGGGATGGGGATTGTTTTCAGAAGGTCTCACTTCTAAGGAATCACAGACCTGCATCTTAGCAGATCACAGTTGTACTTGAAAGGCAACTCACAGTTTCCACCTCAGTTATTCAGCGCTTCTGTACTGAGAAAAAGTGAAGTTAAAATATGCAGTTCTTAATGGGTTTTTCTGCCTCAAATTTATTAAAATACTAAAACCAGCTTTCTAACAGGATGTGAATTCTAACATGTAAATTGCTGTATGCTGTGCTTGAGAGAACATATTAACTCTAATACTGTTGCTTGTACAGTCAAGCAGGAAAAATAAATTTCTTGGTAATAACCAAAAAGCTGTGTGGCAACAGCATGTGACTGATCTGGGCGCCCAGTGAGGATGGAATAAATGAGCTGATAATAAAGTCAGCTTTGCATTTGGTAAATTATCATTGTCAGGGGTCCTCCACTTCATCAGCCACTTCTTCCTCCTCCCTGTTATCCATGCTGCCATGGCCAGAATGTGCTGGGGCCAGGGCTTGGCTCATGGGAACACCAGCTCCTCGGTGCACGGCCTCCATGGTCTGTGGGGACACATAGTAGCTCAGGTTCGAGGCTGGAATTCTTTTCTGCATCTCTTCCAGGTAGTGATAAGCCTAAAGGAATGCAGAGATCACTGTCACAGGGAGCACTGCTACAGGGGCCCCAGTAAACCATTTATTGTACTTTGCACATTAAAAGTGAAGTTCATCAGCACAGCTGGAGGAACTTGCACTTGGCACCCTCATGTTTCATTGGAGCAGCAGGCACTGGACCTGTTCAGGGGGGGTGTGTGTGGCACATCTGCCCTGAAGGAGTGATTCACTGTTTCCTCAAATAACTGCCATTTTACAGTTTTCTTCTCTGGCCAGGTAGCAAACACAGTGTGTGGTGGCATTGCTGAAGCACACCCCCAGACTTACCCTCTACTCTCATTGAATTACTGGGAATGGTTAAGAATCTACCACCATTTACACTCTGTGTCCTGTAAGCTTTCCTTTTCTGTTCTCCCATAGAATGAAAAATAGAGGTAAAGTTCCTGAGCTGTGCCTCACCCTGCTGCACATTTAGGTTCCTACCATGGAACATCTTCCTGTGTGAGAGCCATGCTCCACCAAGCTGCACAGGTGAACAATATGGCTTCTGTAGGTTAGAAGAATTAGACTTTACTTACTGTGTGGAATTCCTCCACTTGTGCATAATGCTGAACCAAAAATCCCAGGACATCACCATGCCGGATGGCATTGTCAAAGTCCTGTTCAGCCAGGAGCAGTTCACACTGCCTGACTGCTTCTTCAGTGTCTTCAGGGTAAACTCTAGGAAAGGGGAAAAGGAAGTGTCACAGCCGAAGGAGAGCATTCAGCTTGTCCAGCTAAAGACAGGGAAGAGTTTTTACTGCATTAGGTTTCATGACAGAAGCCCAAACAAAAGCCAGAAACCTCCCTTGTCCTGGGGCTGATTGGCCAGTGTGGGCAGCAAGGCAGGTGGAGATTCTGCCCCACCCTGCTCAGATGATGCCCCCACCTGCAGAGTTCCTCCCAGCCCTGGGGTCCCAGCACAGGCAGGATATGGAATTGCTGGAGCAAGTTCAGAGGAGGCCATGAAGGAGTTCCAAGGGCTGGAGCCCCTCTGGACCCAAGCTGGGAGAGCTGGGGGTGTTCATCTGGAGAGAAGGCTCCAGCGAGACCTTAGAGCCTCTTCCAGGGTCTAAAGGGGCTCCAGGGGGAGCTGGAGAGGGACTTGGGACAAGGGCCCTGAGGGACAGAACAAGGGGGAATGGCTTCCCACTGCCAGTGGGCAGGGTTAGATGGAATATTGGGAAGAAATTGTTCCCTGGGAGGGGTGGGGAAGCCCTGGCACAGGGTGTCCAGAGAAGCTTTGGCTGCCCCATCCCTGGAAGTGTTCAAGGCCAGGTTGGAGGTGGCTTAGAAGAACATGGGGTAGTGGAAGGTGTTCCAGCCTATGGCAGACTTTTGGAACAAGATGGTCTTTAAAGTCCCTTCCCACCCAAACCAGTCAGTGATTCTGTGATTTTATGATAGTCACCTTTCTGGCTTCACCTCCCTTGGTCTATATTCTTCTCTTTCAGGTTACCTTTCCATCTTTAATGCAACATTTTAAATGCACTTTTAAAAATCACATTATGGTTTCCCTGCTAGAAAAATGTATCAGCAGCTTTATTTTTTGCAGCAAGCTGCAAATTATTTATTAAACTCTAGGTGCTGTTACAACTTCTATCCTGCTATGATATTTCTGTCACTTAGTTTCTGTGCTATCCATGCTGCAGCTCACCTCTGAGCATGGATGAACCGCTTCATCAGACTCATCCTGCTCTGCAGGTGACCAAGTTTGCTTTCCTGTTCCACGGGGCTTCTGGCCTTTGCTTTGGAAAGGCACTTGTATGCTTCTGTCAGTGCTCTGTGGGCTTTTTCATAGTTCTGATACTCATCAATTTCTACCTGCAAGAGGAGGAAGGAGATGGTCTTGCTCCAGAGCCAATAAACCAAACACCTTCACCAGTCACAGAAAGGGCAGTACCTGAGCACATGCATCATAGAAACCTGCCAGGAGGTCAAGGGCCCCTCCTTTGGTGTAGAAGCTGATGATATTTGCAATAATCTTTGCATCCTTACGCCAATCCAGTGACTGCAGGTAGTTGGCTGCCATGATATAAATTTCTCTCTGTCTGGAAACTCCCGCAAAGAAGACAATTTTCTCAGTATCTCCAGATTTCAGCAATGCCCTCATAGCCTGGCAAGGGACAGATTGGCACAGAGGGAGAGATGGAAAATATTGTGAATGCAAAAACACCATCAAGATGGCTCAGAAGTTTCATCTGGGTAGCTACTGTAGGAAGTCTGCTTCAAGGTTTACTTTTCAAAACACCCTTGTTTTGAGGCTATCCAGGCTAACCTTTATCTTGTTTCCTGCCTGTGTGTATTTTTTGGTGGCAATGTGGTAGTTGCCTTGTCTCATGCAGCAGTCGGCAATTTGCTCCAGCAGCTCCCTCCGGGAATCCTCAGAGAGATCCTGGGATTCCTTGGAGACTGTCATCTTCTCGGCCAGCTCCTCTGTGATGGTTAGGTTCTGCTCCAGGCAGAGCTGCAGAGCTTCGTGGTACTGATGGGAGCAAGAGAGCAATTAGATGTTGCAAACACTACCATGATACCTCACGTTTGCTTGTGGTGTACCTACAGAAATCAGCTAGAAACACAAGTAGCTGAGGATGCTCTGTCTGGAACATTGGGCTGCAGTTATGTGACTCAACATAAGCCCCTCTTCAGGCACTGTCCCATTTGCTTCCTAAGAAGAACATGTTTGTTCTTCCATAACAACATTGCTCTCACACAAGTGTGCCACTAAAGATTCAGCCATTTTGACTCTGAACATGACATTGTCAGAGACATACAAGTCAGGTTTGTTAGGCATGATCAACAGTAACATTTTCAGCAAATACAAATACATTGAAAGATTTTGTTGAATGTTTTGGTACTTCTCATATAGGAACAAATTCTGAATAGGCTATACAAAAGCTTGTAGTCCAGAAAAGGGCTATGGTACCCTTTCAAAGTGTAGAAGAAAGCCAGCCATAGGAGCTTGTTGAAAAGGAGTGAGCACAGACTGATCTGGTCTCCAGCATTTTGGCAAGGCTGAGCTGCCAGTGCCTCTGAATCACTGGCTTAGGAGGAATCTTGAAGCTTTACAAGTGTCTCTTGTATCTGTTTATCTGCACAGATGAATGGCTGTGTGCAGGTACACACCTGTTGTGCTCCTCGACCTGTGCAGAGGGGACCAGAGGGCTCAGCTCACCTTCTTGGCTGTGAGCAGCAGCTCCATTGCCTTCTCATACTGAGCATGTTCAATGAAGAACCCGGAGCAGCGGGCGAGCAGGGCTGGGTCGGATTTCTCATCCAGGTCCTCAGCAATGAGCTGTAGGGTCCCAAACTGCTGCGTGGCAAAGGCCAGCTCCAGGGCTTTGGAGAAGTGTCCTGCCTGCAAAATTAGGAATGAGGCTTTAAAGACTAGAATGAGCACTACAGAACCAGTTCACAGGACACTCTGGCTTAATAAAGCATTATTCACCATGAAAAAATTGCTAATAAGCAGGACATAGTAAGCACCGCAGCTGATTTAACATTCCTTTGCTGTAGAAACTGCTTCAGTGTAAAATCTGGGAATTTTTACCAAAAAACATTTACCTTGTGGTATAACATAACAGCTCTGTCCATTTGATCCCCCTTTTCCTCATAATAGCAGGCTGCCTCTATCATGTCTTCTGGTGAGCTCAGGAGAGCCAGGTTCATCAGCTGATCATTTAAATCATTTGCCTATTCAAAAGCAAAGGTTTGAGTCTGGGTGTGCACATAAAAATTTCATAATTCCAACTTCTTACAAGCCTGTGTCTTTATGCTGTCCCATAGTATTAAACTCTCACCCCCTTCTGTAAAACCTCTACAACCCAAGTGATTTTCAGCTTTGATTATGATTATTTCTTCCAGGGTATTTCTGATCTGTTTAAGAAAATACATTTCCAAACCACCAAGGCTTTATTGATCCACCTTTGGTAGATGTCAGCAAAAACCAGGAGTAGCTTCATCATGGACTGTTCAAGAGCAGGCAGTGTCTTATGGGACAGAACAGACAAACACCTTATACTACCAAAGGGCAGAACCCTGTGCTGGTGTGGGCACGCTGCGCCTCTCCATGTACCTTGCACAAGCGGATGGCGTTGTTGAACGCCTGGGCTCGGCTGTAGAAGTGCACGGCCTGCTTGATGTCCTCCTGACTCTCGTACTGGCGTGCCAGGTGATAGGAGGCTGCCCCATTCCCCGTTTCATTTGCTATTTCAGCAGCCTACAGAGGGAATTGTACAGCTTTACTTCATGTCCATGCTCCTCCCAGGAATAAGAACTCTGGAAGCAGGTGGAAGCAGGCTGCCTTACCTTGTCAATGTTGCCTTGAAAACAGTGAACACGGACTAGGGAAAAATAATCCTGAGCCAGTGCATAGTATTTCAATGCAGACTCCATATCTGCTTGGCTCTCCAAGTACTGTGCCCACCACTTCCACAGGCTTCTGGAAAAGCAACAATATTAACTGCAGCAGTGAGAACTGACAGATGCTATTTTTCACTCCTAGAGAGCTTGAACTAAAGACTGAACACACTTCTTAGTGTGTTCATGGTTTACCCCAACCCAAGTGTGACACTGCCAAGATCTGCACTATTCAGATTCAGCCCAGATAACCAATGTGGCAGTTCTTGTGCAAGTGCAGCATAAACCTGAAAAGCTGTTGGAGGGTCATAGTGGATGAGGCAGGGGTTGAATGAGACTGAGAAGATTCACACTCTGTCATCCTTGCACTCATCACAAATTGTATGTCAGACCTGACAGACCCTGTAGAAGGAACAAGAATGGCACTGACTTGTCTTTCATCTTGTTGATGTAGTTCTCCAGGGCTTGTAAGTCTTCAGAGAGCATTCGAGGTACTTCAAACCTGTGTGTGTCTGACTTTTCATAGCTGTAGAGAAGAAGAACATATTAGATGTGAAATGACAGCCTCCTTATTAGCTCTCTCTGTGTAAAACATCTATTTAATCTTGTTTGCCAGCCATCAACAGACAACACTGGCAACAACTGCTTCAGCTGTATAAGTTCACTGTAAGACCAGTTGCAGTCCACCAGCACCATCAAAAATTAAAAATTCAATGGTACTGCCAGGCACTTGGAATAAGGGAGGTGTGGTCTTCACAGCACACAAAATACTTTAAAAGTGCCAATGATGTCCCAAAGAAGTATTCCAGAAAGTTCTCCAAGCATCAAGCACACCTGGCTGGACAGGTCACAAATGGCCCAGGCTCCACATTGTACCACCCACTGCAACATCAGCCTCTGCCACTGCTGAGAGGTCACTGCCCTTCCCCAGCACCCACGTCTCCTAACCCCACTGCCCACCATGGCCATCAGTGGGTCTGCCTGAGCACAGCAGTGTTCTGCTTTGATTCTGAACAGAATTGACCTTATTGGATGATGATGATAATGATGATGGGAACTTTCATATTGGAAAACTCATATAAAAACAAGATCTCAAACAAGAAATACAAGACTAACTTCTCATGGGACTTGGCAGTAACAGGAGAGGATCAGCCACCAGAAGCAACCAAATAAAATTAAATTCTGCAGCAGTCATGTCTGGGACTCTTGGGAAAAGCAAGTAATTTTTTTTTCATAGAAAAGGAAAGAAAAGATCGCAGTGGTCTTCCAGAGACAAACACAGGACTGGATATGAGTGGGTTTTCTCTACTGGCCCAATCAGACTCTTGACTTTTTAAGACACTACACATTATTTGCATGGGAGGGTGCTGGGAGGTTTCACTGGGAATGCTTTCACTCTGTGAGATAGAAGGCACCAGAAACAGGAAAAGACTTTAATTAATTTTTACTGGCCATCTCAAACATCCTCCTTCACCCATCTTCACAGGAGAAAGAGGCTCCCAGTCCCCCAGCTACACCCAGCTGGTGCTTACTGGGTGAGTGCCAGGTTCTGCTGCCCAGTTGCCTCCAGGTGCTTGGCGTAGTTGTAGTGCGTGGTGCGCAGGTGAACCCGGTCGTGAGCCTCGGCCGTTTCAATGGCTTTCTGCCACTGGTTGGAGGCCTGGTAGAATTTGTTCAAGAGGTCATACCGTTTGCAGTCCTTGTACAGCCGCTCTGCGTCCTCCTAGGAGAGGAACACCCAAAATCCCCGTCAGCCCCAGCCATGCTGCCTGTCAGTCACACCAGGCACTCCTTGGAGCAGTTTATTAGTGCAGGGCATTGCAGTGCAATTAAAGCAACAATCATTCAGTCAGAGGGTTTAACCAACTAAATATATGGTTTATATATATAAAGCATATATATAGTTAGTTAAACCGTCTGGCCTGCGATAGCATGTTATTGGGAAACAGGATGGCTACATAAAAATAAGGAAAGCACTCTGATCCTGACATTTATTGTACATGATTGCCTGGGGGGGAGGGAAGTGAAACAAGCAAGGCATCAATGATCAAATGCTGTCATCAGGAGTGTGAATCACCAAAAACGGAGACATGCTTAGGTGGGGGTACAGCTACTGATCATGCTGCCCACTCAGGGGTGAGGCTTAAGGGAAGATCTGGCACTCAGGATTTGAGAACTAAGGTGTTGCAAGCGAGGGAACCCCTGTGGCCTCCCAGCAGATTTCAGAGGTACCAATGCTGTTTCTGGACAACTGAGCTCCATTCCTGGGAATAAATGTTAATTATTTATTGCAGAATTAGAACAGGAGGGTTTTGCCAGTGCTGACGCAAGGGCGAGAAAATTTGGAACTATTATTTTTATTCTCTGAGAGGTTCTAACTCCTGTGGAAGGAGCATTTTCCTGCTCCACCCAACTGCTGTCCAGCTGAACACTATATTTAGTAAATTGAGATTATCTGTCCAAGACAGAAAAATGCTTTCTGTCTCTTATTGTTTCAAATTTTAAAAAGCACAGAAAGTGGAAAAGGAAGATGCCTGCCCTAAGACTCTGTACAAGATGGAAAAAAGCAGTTAAACTGCTTTTTTTGCTGTAGTTCCTTTCTACCTCTCCAAACAGATCTAAATATCCAAGAAAAGAAGCACTGACACTTCTCAGCCTCAGAGTTTTCTCTGCCAGGAAGCCTTTACAAACATTTAGTTTGAATTTTCCTTTTTTCCTTACCTTTAACTCAGAATAGTTACTCTCTGTCTTTTTCTCTCTCTCATACTCATCAAGTAACCACAGATTGCTAAATACCTTTTCAAACCAAATTCCAATGATTTGGCCATTTTCAAGACTTCCTTTTCTGTGAAATCTTTCCAAGAGCTGAGAAATTTGCATTGATTTTGTCTGAACCTTTTCCAGTTCATCAACTATCTTTTCTGTAATGAGATACTTAAAAGCTGGAGGTCATCATTCCAGCTGTAGCTGCCCTGAATACATAGACAGGAGTTACCAAATCCAGGCCCCAGGATTTGGCATCTTCTTCAAACGTGGCCCCAAACTGATTTTTGCTGTCATAGCACCTTGCTATTTTTTTTATCTAGTTCAGTATTTCCTATAGACTGTGGGTTATTTCATAAATTCTTTTCCAGTTTTTCCGTCTGACGGATCACATGCCTGGATCTCTTATGGTTTCCAAACTAAAAATTTCTGGCTTTCTTATGGATCATTGCTGAAGGTATTAAATTAGTGGAATATTAATTCCCTTCTAACTAGCACCAGTCAGTTTTCTATCCATGTGACAATGCTGGTCTCAAACCCAGCTTAGATATCAGTTCTATTGGCAATCAAGGGGAATGAAGGCAGACATGAGACACAAGGTTCACTTCAGGGTGTATTTGCTGCCAAGTTAGGCTCCAGATGGGGGAACAGCCAGATCTTGTCCTCTAGTTGAGCTGGATCCAGCCAAGTTCCTGCTCACACAGTGGGAGAGGTCAGGATAGAAATCTGTGTGACTAGGCATCCCTGGGACAGCACAGGCAATGAATGTGACCGACCAGAGCTCTCTAGCCCCACAGGAAAAGTCTATTTTCCTTAAACTCTTTCAACAGCCTCAGGTCAGCCCTTACTCTGTGACAGCACACAATTCTATCCATTCACTCTAGAAACAAATAATTTAAAAATGGAACTTGTGTTCCATATCAGAGCATAAAACATGTTTGTTGAAACATTTTAACTATAATAAAATACAGCCTTTTTTAAATCTAGTGAGACCTAGAATGACCAAGCTTGGAAGAGGCTTATGCCCCAAGAACGCATATTTTTGTTAAATGTTTCACACATAAAACAATCTTTAAAAGATGTTTCCTTTAGTCAGCAGTTTCTTTCACTGAGTAATTTTTCAGGGTCTGATATAAACCATTCACAGCTTGGCTGTGGGATTTACCAGCATTCCCAGCTGGATGGCCAGCACAGCCACCCTGGCCTTCTGCTCTGGCTCTTGCTCAGCCTCCCGCAGTGCCTTGGCTCCTCTTGCATGACCCATGTGCCCCAGGCAAATTTTGGCAACATCGAGCCTCTGAGTCTTCACACACATGCGAGCCATGTTCTCCCAGACAGCCTCACTGCAGAAAACAGGAAAAAAGAGGAGAGCTGTTATTGTGTCACCTGGAAGTCAAGTGAGGTGTGAGGAGGGAGAGTGTGAAAGGGGAAACCATCATTACATTGGGAATGGGGTGACTGTAACAGAGACTCCAGCAGCTGTGTGAAGACTGAAGAGGAACAGAAGCAGGCTCACACACAAAGGCCAGTTCTTGAGCTAAATGACCCCAACCTGAAAGAAATATTGTGCACTTTGATTTACACCAATGTGTAAACAACAGCAGTTACACGTCTATTCTGGAGACAGGGTAAGAGAGCTGGGGATATTCAGCCTGGAGAAGAGAAGGCTCTGAGGAGAACTTAAGAGCACCTTCCAGTGCCTAAAGGAGCTCCAGGAGAGCTGGTGAGGGAGCTGGGATGAGGGCCTGGAAGGACAGGACAAGGGGGAATGGCTTTAAGTTGCAGAAGGGGAGATTCAGATTGGAAGAAATTCTTCCCATTGAGGGTGGGGAGGCCCTGGCACAGGTTGCCCAGAGCAGCTGTGGCTGCTCCATCTCTGGAAGTGTTCAAGGCCAGGTTGGATGGGGCTTGGAGCAACCTGGGAATAGTGGGCATCCCTGCCCAAAGCAGGGGTGAGTAGAACTAGAGGGTCTTGAAGGTTCCTTCCAACACAAACCAGTCCATGATTCTATGTTTGCATGTATATAAACATTTATCATGTGCCCATCCTGCTGTAGCTGCAACCTATAGATAGTCACAACTCCCACACTGATGTTCAGAAATCAAAATTAAAATTATGAAAAAAGTCTTGACCTCACACTGGAAATCTCCTGTTGCAGTCTGGAGTAGTTTAAATACTGAACAACTATTGGGAGCCCAATTGTGGTACTCAGTAATAGGGAATGATGTGTAGAAAAATTACCAAGCAAGCACATTCTAATTTAAAACTTGCATAAAACAGACAAAAAGAAAAGCTTTGTGATGCTCAGAACAAAACTCAGGGCTATGAGCTTGGAGTTAACACTGCAAAGTCCCCTGCCAAGGCAAGGCAGGATGGGCTGAGGACCATGCTCCCAGCTGCAATGGCTGGCAGAATTGCTCAGCAGAAGGAGCACAACAGAACTGACCATCGCAGAGTGGGACAAGCAAATATTTTCACAGATTCTATCCACTTTTGAGACTCTTCAAAATTTCATGCAGTATGTTTGACTAATAAAAACCATGAGCATTCAAAATAAAGTTTTTTCCAATGTCACCCTCAGCAGAGGTCAGTCTGTGCAGTTCTCAGGTACCAACATAGCACAAAGTAAAGATCTAAATATTTAAAGCAAGGAAAAAGGAAGAAAATTGTAGAATAGAATGACACTTTATGACCTGCCACCAAATTCCCTTCCAGTTTTCCTATGTTTGAAATGTTTTTCTGTTTCCAGTGGTTGTGGGAAAGCCCTGTATATGCAGGAGAAATTGACTAACTGGGAAGCAGCGGAACAGGTGAACCACGACCTGCTCTTCAACAGTACACTAAGAAAGGCACAGGAAAAATTCTTTGTGTAATTTACTCAAGAATTAGAGCATCTTTTACTTGCAGCGCAACTCATATGAAGGTTTCAGATATTAATCAACATAAGTACTACAGACTTCACTGAGACAAACGGCATAGAGAAAATAAAAAAGGAATGGAAGTGATAAATCCAGGACAAATTTTAGAAAGAAGTGTTTCTGGTTTAGAAAAGCAAAAATGCATGTCTGAGTGCCACCTTTCTTACAACTGAGTGGTATTCAAACATAGCCTCCTCATGCTCTTCTCCCTCATGTCGAAGTTCCCCAGCTGAGGAGCCACAAGGAACATTGAAATAAAGCACGGTAATTTCAGACCTGGAAGGGCCTGACAGAAACCATCACCACTCAATACAAAAATGCTACCTTGTGTCAGCAGATGTAACCTTCCTAATTTCTGAAAAGTTGAAACAGTTTTCTCTTTTATTCCAGACACTATCTGTATCCGGAATTGGGAAAAGTGGGAAAAACACCTTTAAACAACATTGACACAATCAACATGATGTTAGTTATGTTCACCTGGCTTTGACCAACACAGCCACCTGAGTTCTGTCCTTAGGAAAAGCTGCTCAAAGCTGCATCTGGGCACAGCTGTGCTTCACAGCATATGAAGAGAAGTACATTTCCCAAGCTCTGCAGTGTGCCAGAAGAAGCTGCCAACAGCCAGCTGGCTTGGAGTGAAGGAACGCACGTCTGTGCTGGCCTTTGTCAAGCTGACTAACAGTGAGTTTCTGAAAGGAAATCAAAGTCTTTCTTTTTTGGAGCTCTGACAGCTCTCAACTCCCCCATGCAGGAAGATGAGAGTTCATGGGCTCAAACAGGCGAGAGTATGAGATTCTTATTTAGACTACAGGGAGTGGAAACTTTTGAGAGAAAACAAAATACACAGTGTATTTTAAAGTAAAAAGTTAAAAGATAACGGTGTGCAGGGAGTCATAACAGGATTTAGGAGATGTTGCTCATTATCTCTCAGCTGTTTTAAGCTTTCCTGGATGGCAACAATTCTTGCCAGTGTCAAAATTCAGCAGGAGCTGCTGCCCCTAGGACTCCTCTTTGGGAGCTCTTCCCCCCCCCCCCCCACCTGCCTTTAGGCCACACAGGCACCCAGGTACCTCTGCCCTAAGGAGCTGGAGTTCTGCCATCCCACCTCTTTCTCCTACACTTCAAACCATTTGCAAAAGGAACCTGAGAGTCTTGAGCCATGGGTATGCTGCTGGCAGCAACAAACAGATGGAGAAACATGTGCAGTCAATGTGCTCTGCACTTGATTTTATTGTGGCAGGCACTGCCTTCTCCCACCCTGGCTGGGCAGGGGGTGAGCCCACGAGGCTCAAACTTTACCAAAGACACTGAATTTGGGAGTGTTCACAGCAAAGCACAGCTTGCATGGACTCACCCAGCACGGAGACCACAGCAAGAGATAAGAAGGACAATAAAGAAAGGTGTCCCTGCCCATGGCAGAGAGTTGGTGCTAGATGGTCCTTAAGGTCCACCTCAAACTGTTCCATGATTCGAAGATCTGAGAGACATGATCAGAGCAGCTCACCAGCACAAGAAGCCGTGGGAGGTGAGACCACTGACTCCTTCTGACCATCCCTTCTCCTGCTTCCACCCTGAAGAAACACCTGAAGGAGTGTTTTACCTAAGGAACCCTTGCTCTGCCCAGAGCAGTTGCCATACCCCACTTGGTTTGGCTAGCAGCTGCACAGGGCAGAGCAACAGCCACATTCCCCATGGAACTGCAGCAGACATTGGATCTTTCCAGTAGACACATCCTTCACAAGAGGGACAGTGCTCTGATAAGGTACATGGAGAGGAAAGGGTAGGGAAGGGCAAGGGATCCTGGCAGCATCCACAATCCACTTCCATTTCTCTCCGTTTCACGAAGACCAACCTCAGCCACAGGCTGCACAACCTCCCTGGCAGCCACACACCTCCAGCACCAGGGCAAGTTTTGCTGCCCTTCAGAAATGTGGGCAGATGGATGTGGGTCTGGTGAAGGAACAAAAAACAGGAGGTGCAGAACAGGTTCACTTAAATCCCAGGGAAAACCACAGTTTATTTCACAACAGCTGCCAGTGTAGTAAGAAAGCTGAATTTCTCCATGCATCCCTAAAAGGCAGCAACTCTACTTTCCACGCCTGGCCCTGCTGTCCATATAAAAATGCCAAGTAATATTTTTCCCTGCCCCCAACTGTGACTCCAGGAAATTCCTGTTCTTCCCCTCCTCCTCCTCCTTTCACCACCCCCCCCCCCCCCAAAGCCTCTCACATCTGTACTTCATCAGCCAAAGCTGGAAATTTAAGGAAGCCTAGGCACAGCAGCAGTGGGAGCAGAGCCATGGAAAGGCATCCCAGGCAGCCTGGGAGCCCCAAGCCCCTTACCAGGCACAGGGATACACTGCTGAATCCTGTGCTCCCAGGCTCCAGGCCACATCCACAGTGCCAGGGATTTGGGAAGCAAATGTTGATGCCTCTTAAGAGTGGACACAAATCTTACCACATATTTGATGAAAGTTTCCTTGCTTTGTGTCTGACCTGTCACATCTGTTTTTCTGTGGAACTGTGTTTACAGCATCCACAGTCCTCACAAACTCTTCTGTTACCATGTATTTTTCATTGCCTAAAGCACTAAAGTTTAAAGGAAAAATGGAATATTATTTAGAAGTGTTGAAAATTTATATGTCTGAAGCATCTCACTGAAAAACCTTTTCTCCCTCTATTTAATGGGCTATATTTGGGAAATGAACATTGATCAGGATAAAAAAAAATCTCTTTTCAATGTGGGCCGCATTTTGTTGAACTGGACCCTATAATATACACATTATATATAACAAATTAATATTGCATTCTATAATGTTATATAATGTGTTAGATAATCACAGAACCACAGAATAGTTTGGGTAGGAAAAGACATTAAAAACCATCTTATTCTAAACCCCTGCCATGGGCAGGGATATCTTCCACTAGACTGGAAAACTCTAAGGACTTATGAGAGAAAATGAGGTTTTAGCTGATGTTGCTAAATTAGGTTTGATGCTTTTAATATAAAATGCATTTATAGGATCCTGGTTATAACTTTTCACGGGGCTAAAAGACAACAAGGAATTAAGTAATAGATGAAAAGTTGTAACGGTTCAATGAGACTCTTTATAGCGTTCATGATATTATATGAGCTACTCTAAGAAAAGTCAGGCATATTTCATGTATGATCCAAACACTGAAAGCTGATGAGGCTACTCCTAAAAACTCTTCCCTGGCAGAAACATACCATTTGATAAAGCAACTTCACAGAATGGATCTATAATATCCCATTGAATACATAGCTTTGTTCCACTTACCCTCATAAAACCAACACCAAGAGATTGCTCTGTGTGGGTTGTATGACACCAACCCCTGTGCCCCACAGAATGCCGTGAGTGCTGCAAAATGCACATCCTGCTGCCTGTTTGTCAGCAAAGAAGCATTCACTAAGGCAGTGTTTTATTAAGGATCAGGATCCCCATACTGTTTAAACTGGATATTAGGGAAAATTTCTTCATGGAAAGAATGGTTGGGCACTGGCACAGCGGCCCGAGGAAGTGGTGGAGTCACCATCCCTGGAAGGATTTAAAAGCTGTGTGGATGTAGCACTTGGGGACATGGCTCCGTGGCTAGGGCAGTGGTCGGACTTGATCTTTTCCAACCCTTATGATTCTATGATTAGACTGATTTGTTCAGCCTTTGTAAAATATAATTGCTATTGTTTTTAATGTTACATGAGAAGGAAGCTTGGACCCTCCTGAAAATACACACTCAAATTTCATCAAATCACAAAAATCAAATGGGGGGAGGCAGAAGCAGGTGTGTGACATTTCCCTAAAGGTAAATCTGTCCTGGCATTATCTGCATGTAAACATCATCTGCCTTGCTGCTGAATGCCTGGCTTATAATAAATAATAACATCATAATAACAAGTAAATCATAAGTAACATAAATCATAATAACAAGTAACCCAAGGGGTTTAAAATATGCAAAGACAGTCATTGCTGATAGGACATTTATTTGAAGAATGGCAGACACTACTGTGCTTATACTGGAAGTTCTAAAACCAGAAATGTACAGAAACATGACCAATCACAGGGAAAAAGAGAAACCAATGATGCTACAGTGCTCTCAAGGGATGAAGATGCTCAAAGTACTTAAAACTTAATTTGTTTAAAAGATTAAAAATTATCAGAGCACATGGAGGAGGGTTGAGTTCATAGCCAGGTTAGTACCTTCAACTTCAGTAGCTGAAAACTAATTATAGGAGCATATCAGCTTTATTGGAATTTTCCCCCCTTCTCTCACCAACAAGTCTCGAAAAGAAAATGTTGTCTTGCAAAAAATTTCAGACCAGTTTCTTTCTGTATATCGGGTCAGGGCAGATTGGTTGGTTAAGGGCAAAGCCTCTTGTCTTGGTAAGATGGAGCCGCTATAAAATGAAATCAGTTTGTAACCTCATGTATTGATTACCAGGATGTGAACTCCCGTGCCAGCCCCCCAGGTGTGGCAGTGCCCGGCGAGGCAGGTCCGTGCCAGGTCTCAGTGCTGACAGGATGTTGTGCCTTCAGTTCAGTGTGTACGAGGCAATGCTACACTCGTGCGCTATTTGTGAAGCCTGAAGAACTGTGCCAGGCTCAGCTCAGCAGGGGTACAACCCCTGGCAGCACCACCCGGCTGCAGGTAGTGCCCACCAGGATCCCTGTTCTCCTCCCGGTGCTGCCGAGGCCGTTTGGAGTGCCAGTCTGGGCAGGACCGCTCTGGAAACATCCAGGTTCAGGGACAGTTTGGAATACCCTCAGCAACTCTCTTTAACGGGTTTATCAGAGAAGCACCTGTCTGTGAAGAGAAGCCCCTTGCCCTGTGGCAGTCTATTCCTGCCGGGCTGTCAGCAGGGACATCCCCCCGAGCTCACGGCAGCAGAGTTTTCACGCCCTGGGCACCGAGCGGGGAGGGCAGCGTCCCTCGAGGCTCTGCGGGGCTCGGGCTCGCCATGGCTCCCAGCCTCGCTCACACCCCAACACTTGCCCCCTGCCTTTGCAGACACCCCCAAACTCGGCTGTTACCGGGTTGAGAATCTCGAGGTTTTATACTTCCTATTTATCTGCCACGGTCCCTCCTGTGGTGCAGAGAGGACGCGGACATCAGGGCACCCCCGCAGCGCTTTCGTCGCGCTGTCCAGCAGCGAACCCCAATATTGTTTTGGTTCTAGTAAAAGGTATTTCAAAATCCCTCTCCTCGATCCGCTTGCACAGAGCTGATACCCCGAGGGCTGACGCTGGGATTTCCTTCTTTCCTTTTCTCGAGGAGCTCTGCTGCGCTCCCCGGGCTCTCCGAGACGCTGCGGGTCCCGGCAGCTCTGGGGAGGAGGCGTGAGGCAGGGAGGGGGCTCTCCGAGGGGAGGAGGGACAACTTTAGAAGTCTCCATAGTCTTTTCCTTTCAGGAAACGCATCCTGTTAATGTTTGACTGCCGTGGCAGTGGCTCTCTTTTTTTTTTTTGCAGTCGACTACGCCCTGAGGCTCACCAAAACGAGCCACAAAAACAGCTATTTCCTCTTGGTGCGGAGGTGGGGGGGCCTTTTCCTCACCGCAGTGGCTGTTCTCGTCCCGGCACTCACAGCTCGGCTCTTCGGAGAGGGACAGGGCAGAGCAACCGGCTCGAGATACTCCAGACTTGCAGATCACCTTTGGGATGACCGCATTCCCCTCTGGCTCGGCTTGACTTTGAGAGGATGATATCTGTCACCGTTTGCAGGATATTCTGAAGTCTGCACGCAAACCTAAGCTTTTGGAGCAGCACTGGTTGGCTTGGAGGACCCGGCGCTCAGCAGGCTACAGGGAACATCCCATCCCACCTCTGATCAGGCTCTCTGGCCCCGAGACTGGATTCTGACTGGATTCACCCTATCCAACACGGAATGGACCTCCCTGTCACCCAGTTCACCACGAGACTGGCATTACTTATCAAAGTGCAAGAAGGCGGATAAGTCAGTGCTGGGAAGGACATAACAAAGTTTCTTTGTGTTCTTATTTTATGGAATTCTCCTATCTACCTCACAAAATTCTTATTTCCTTGGTGAGAAATCCCTCAGGAATTGACTTCAAGAATGAACGGTGATGTCCTCTAGCGCCCTGTAACACCTAGCGCAGCCGCCTGTTCCCAGCCCAATTTCAATGTGCTGCAGCTGACTGGGACCTCGTGTTGTCTGCAATTAGAGTCTGGCAGTAAGCTGACAGTCAGATATGACTGTCCAGAAACTGGTAGCCACAGCTGTGTTGGTAGCTCTGGTCTCACTCATCCTTAACAACGCGGCTGCCTTTACCCCCAACTGGGTGTACCAAACGCTGGAGGACGGGCGCAAGCGCAGTGTGGGGCTCTGGAGGATGTGCTGGCTGGCAGAGCGGAGCAGAGCGGGTGCAAGCACCAGTGCCAGGCATGGGCAAGGGGACGAGCAGGAGTGTGAAGCCCTGGGCTGGGGTTCAGAGTCAGCTGGGTTCCAGGAGTCACGCAGCACTGTCAAACGTAAGTGCAGCCTCTTGTCTTCTCTGCAGACACAATTGATAGGATGCATCTGGGTTCTCAGGAGTTCAATGGCCTAACCCTGAAATCATATCTGTCTTAGTCGAACCATCTTTTCACATTCATTCCCAAATAAATTGATTTCAGAAAATAAGAAGTATGATGTCTACCAGTGAGCTAAACGCCTTGTCCCCCCTCAAAACCAGTGATCTGCATGATGCTGCCTGGTTTATATAGCTCAGGAATTAATCTGATTTGAAAAAATTATCCAAGAAGTGTAAGCCCAGAGACATCTTGGGCTCACTTCTCCCTCCTGGACTCCTGTCATAAGATATCCCTTCCTCCTCAATACAACAGCAACCACAGTTACTCTGCATACCCTAACACTGAAAAAAAACCTACAAACCCAAACCCAAAAAGATAGTTCAATGAACTACATGTTGAGTTCTTTCTCCCTTCTGTTTGCTTTTGTTGGAAATGTCAGGCATAGAAATGTCAGAAATAGTTGTGGTAAAAACATGTAAAATTGAGGAAGGTCTTAAAATGTGTAACTATTCTTCTTGGTGAAAAAATACAATTAATATACAACTTGGTGACTACAAAAATCATTACCCATGGTGTATTTTTCATTTTGCACTTTCACAGATTGTAGGATCTGAAGAATGCAAACAGCTTACACTGAGCTAGGGAAAATTACTGGATGACATGAGAATTACAGAACTGATTAATAAACTTTATGTATCACATTCATAGCATTCATTGTGCAACCCTTCTCCCAGAACAGAACTGTGCTGGAACAGGATCATAGAAAGGCTTGGGTAGGAAGGGACCTTAAAGATTGTCCAAAATACCTGCAGACACCATGGCTGGGACCACAGCTAACCTGGTGCCAAGAGGTTTCTCCCCTAAAGCCCCTCCACTCCCAGCAGCTGGGCTGTGAGCAACCATTCAAAGGGGAATCGGTGCTTCCGCTGCACCCTTCAAGGCATGGAATTTGTCAGAACAAATGGCTGTAAAGTCCATGCCTCAACAGACTACAGGATTCTCCCAAGATTTCAAGGATACACAAAACAGCTCTGGCACCTCTGAGGGATGGTATGTTAGAGCACTTGTAACATACATTATTTCAAACCAGATTTTTTCATGGTTTGAAATGTGGAGAAAAGAGAAATTGGTCCTTGGATTTTCTTAGATCCCTCTGGAGAGAAACCAAAGAAATACTTGAGGAATTTCTTTTAGAAATGCTTTAATGTGGACCCATTACAGATTATATTTTCCAATAAAATTATACAGAAACATTTTTTTTAACATTTGCTAATATTGAGCCTGCATAAATCAAACCCAGAAAATTTCTTAAATGTTTTAAAGTCCCTACCGTTTCAATACTTCTAACTGAAAGAACTTTTTATAACAATAAGTAGCTATAAAAAGAATTAGACTGTGGGAGAAGTTCATTGATGTGTTTTTGCAGCTTCATCTCTAGAATCACTTCCCCAATTAACACTGATAAGCCATATTCTAACCTGAAGAACCTGTGTACCATTCACAAATAGTAAAAGTACATGTTATGTACTCAGCACTGGAATGAGCTCCTACACAGTGAATTTGGCTCCTGCAGCATTTTTAACACACAAGCTTGTATTTCTTGCTGTGTGCAGGCTAGGCAGTGTGTGGTACCTAACAATGAGAGGTATTAGTTTCATGGTAGAACTGTCTGGGCAGCAGTTTCTGATGTCAAATAGCAGGATAATATGACAGAAAATTTGAAAATATCCGAGTAACAATTATAGCATGGTCAAGTGCTCAGAAGAATTATCTGACAACCACTGTTAAAATTCTACGTTAAAGGAGGCTTTTCAAGCCCAGGGACTTGATCTGTATTGGAGTAAAGCATCCATTCCTATTTAATCTGGAAGCAAAGAGTAAGCAAAGGCCAATTCTGAATCTTGATAAAGCATTTAAAGCAAAATCCCTCTTCTGACAAACTCAGTAGGAAACAGGACTGTGGCATTTATGTTTAATACAATTTTGTTTCCATGGACGCACACATGGTTAGTATGAACCTGATCTTGCATCCATGGATTTGTCATTCTAAATAATTTCTCTAATAAGAAATCATAGATTATTTTAGTAATACCTATGGCAATCCTCATCATGCAGGGGTGTGTGTGCATGCATATACATACATACATATAAAAATAACTATATGAAGAAAGAAAATATCTTCCTCAATACTGAGTTACCACAAAGTATTTTGGATGCCATTTGTAGAACAATACAAAAAAGCTGTTCTGGTAATAGCAATGCAAAAGAGGCCACAATCCGGCTCATGTAAAACAATGTATTTATATACTCACACAGACATACATATTTGAGAAGTAAGCTATTTATGTCACAGTTCAACATAAAAACTGTAAACGCTTTGGGAATTTGCTTGTCCATATACTAAAGATACCTGTGCATGCAGTGTCTATCTAACAGCCAACTACAGGCACTACTACAAGCTGGCTTCTTCCCTGGCAGAGAGAAGTATATTCTTCTTAGAGAAGTTCTTCTTAGAACCTGCTTTTCATTGACTTTCTCTGCCTGCTCTTTTCTCCCACTGAAATCACAGAATCTTGGAATGGTTTGGGTTGGAAAGAACCTTCAAGCCCATTGCATACCAACACCTGCCATGGGCAAGGACACCTTCCACTGTCCCAGGTTGCTCCAAGCTCCATCCAACCTGGCCTTGGACACTTCCAGGGATGGTCTAGCCACAGCTTCTCTGGGTAACCTGTGCTAAGACTTCACCAACCTCACAGATTAGGATTTCTTCCTAGAAATGTCAAAAAAAAAAATCAAAAAGAAAGCCAGGGGCAGGTGTAAATTATATTAAAAATACAGGGAAATGCAGTGTTGCAATGTGAACTACTTCTGCAAGGCACAGCATCAGAAGCACGGGCAACTGATTCCATGGGAAAGCACTTCAAGTCTATCCTTCAAACCTCACTGGTCCTGGAAGAGGAGAGCCCAGCCCCTTTCACTTGTCTTTATCTACCTTTCTCTTTCTCCCTCTTGCTGTGCAGCCCTGCACCTCTCTTTCAACTCCATGTGATGCTGAAAAGCTTCTGTGATGGTTCTTATGACTAACAGCAAAAGAATCCCCAGGTTAGGGGATTCTTTTGGACATGGGGTGGGATAGGGTTTTTGCTGGATATTTTTCCGTTGGATTAAGCAGTGGTATCAGAGTCCAACAAGCGTTGCTGCTAACACTAAGTGAGAAAAGTGTAAGGAGGGGTGAGATTGCTCCTTTTTTAGTGGTAATAAACTCTCAGATCTGAAACCTTCACCAACGCTGAGAATCAGCCCAGCTGTGAGGACATACATACAAGCTTTTATAGCTTGGACAAGCCACTGAATGATACAAACTTGAACGCTTCACTGGGAATTCAGGTTGTATAGCTCCTCTTCAAACACTTTGAGGAAACCTGGCCAGGTAGCCTGACTCTCCTGTCACCTGAGTGTAGGCAAAGATATTTGACAAAGATTATGGAGCTGCAGTTTCAGAGTTGTTGAAAAATTCTGGGAGATTATACTCTTGCCTGCATCTCTTTATGCTTCAAAAAAGCCCACAGTTAGTAGCCTCACAGCCTCAGTAAGAGCTGGGGTAAGACAGCATGTAGTCAACACTGAGCTTTGTGCCCATGTCACATGTGAGCAAGGGCAGCACACCCAGCGATGTGGCCCTACAGAGGTACACGTGAGCTACCCTGAGTGGCAAGAACACGCAGCTACACGACCAGTGATGCCTCTCAGAGCCAGCTCTTCTCAAAGCCACCTAGGTCCTGAACAAGTACCATGCCAGGAATACTGCATGAACACACTAGATTATTTGAAATCAACTTAGATATTTCTAACCACACTGTAAGGTACAAATATAACCTTAGGTTCTGCTGTGCTCTGATGCTATCTCTGGATGGGCATAGGGAGATGACTTATTCATCAGCTGAGGTCCCAGTTTGTCCCTCTTTGTCTAAAGAACATTAGGAACAATGTGGAAATTCAGGAATAGAGAGAGGTTTAAAAGATACAAATCCTCACTGGGTTCTTCAGGGCTGCAGGAGACATAAAGAAAATTGCAACAGCAGGATGCGTGTTTCAACTTCTGATGCTCAGAGCTGGACTGCTTGTGGGTATTGCAGTTCTACCAAGAAGTATAATTCATGCCAGGGAGAGGCACAGCATCAGGAGTGGCTACATGACTGCCACAGTGACATCAGGCACCTGTCCAGCCTGGATGGATGATTATTGCAGACATGGACACAGGGACATTTGCTGGCTGAGGCAGGGTGCTGCTCAGGGTGGGAATGAGGAGCTGAGGTTTGATAGAGGCGGCCATTCACCCTAATGTCCATGTCCACTGCATTTACACGAAGTTCCAATGTCTCCAAAATGTTCAATTTCTCTGAAATATGGCTGGCTGGAAGCCAGGCTGAGTGTGGCTCAAGCAGTGGAGTGTGCTGTAAACGTGTTACTTGTCTACATATACATATTTCCATACATAGAAACCCAGAAAGGAGGCCAAGCACATCTAGAGAACACAGGAACTACCATTAGATTAAAAAAAGCCTAAACCTAATTATACACATTATATACATAGCATGATAGCATGATGACTGCTCCAGCTGTTCCACAGAGATGAGGCAGTAGGGGCAGCTGGCAGCACAGGGTTTGTGATTTCCCATCCTAATATCTGAAATATGAACAACATTTAAATAAGGGACACTACTAATTTAATGATGGAGGCCAGTGGAGATGAATTCTGAGAGACACGGCTTTTCAATTTAGAGTGAATGCTCATTTTAATTTCAGGGTGCAATTTTGTGTACTCATTTTGGAAAAGTGCAAAACTCCTTGGGATTTGGGAGAGGAAAATTAACCTAATATATGTTTCAATGCAGTATATCCACAAGTGTTGCACAGAAATATTGTCAGAGCAATTGGAGTTTGGTTACTCTTGCCATCAAGACTTTGAAATCAATTAAAGCATTATGAGTGAAAATGGCTCTGGAGCTTTTGAAAATTTCAGATTTAATGCATTTATCAGAATACCCTCGTTTATAAAGATGCAAATTATGATATCTAGACAACTCATATCTTATCAGAAATAGCTGTGCCTATTAAAACAAATCACTGTATTGAAGGCTCTCAATGTTGGGCTTGCAAGGGCCTATCATTTAACCATAAGCACTTGCTTATGTTGAAAATAGTTAATGGACCCATGCCTTCACTCCAAAAGTAAGAAGTGAAGCTGTTATAAAAAACACCCACCAACCACACTCTCCCCAACAAGATCTGTCTGCCTTTCAAAATAAATATTCAAATCTGAAGTTTCACACTTAGATGAGCTGAATGGTTAAGTTTCAAAATACCTAAAGGGTTGGAAGATTCCACCAGTTTGTCACATCAGAACATTATTGTAATTGTGCAAAACCATAGTGGGATTTCCTTCCTCCCTTCCTCTTCCTTAAATTACTATTTTTTTAAGAAAAAAAAGCAGAAATTGCATGCTTCAGAAAGCCTCTCAGAAGGTGAAAAAAGCAAAATAATTTTTAAGATATCCATGCATTCATAATTTTTAAGATATTCATCTAGCAACAGAATGTACTAAGGACTCTTGCTGCTGAAAGATCTATGGCTATTTGCAAAGATTTTTTAAGAAGAGCAGGTGAGACTCCCTTTTTCAGGACAAAGTCAGCAAGACCTGCAAACAACATAATCATGTGGAATGGGTACGAGGCAAAAACAAAATTCAGATTTGTTTCACTTTAAAAAAATTAGTGACTATTCAGACCATTAAAATACATTTGCATGACATAAGCATCTCTTTAAACCTTCCCATGGTCTCAGTGACACAGTCATGCAAAGATGCACTGAGATACCGCCAACATTTGCCTTAGTTTGTTTCACAAGTACTTTCTAAGTTTTTCCATATATTTCCTCAGTCATATTCGAAGAGGTTAGCAATATAAATACCACATGTTTAAACTGACAGAAGAAATTAAATGTCGAACACTTTGTAAATATAGCACAGGTTTGGGAGGCACAGCGTGATGCTGATAATTACAGTGGTTCTATTTATTGCCCCTATTATCTCAGAATTGTTTTAGCAGTAAGTGCTGACCTCCTATGCCTATGTTGTAAGATGAAGCACAGTTGTACTTTGCACTGTCCTAGTGCTCTTAGTATCCAAGGCACAGCTTCAGCTGATTTCCATGGCAGCTGCAGAGACTGCTCAGCACATCTCACCTTTGCTGACATCCAAAACAAAAGAAACACGATTCATTGCCAAAAGTTTGGTGGGGTTTTTTGTGTGGGTTTTTTTTAAGGGTTTCTTCTAAAATTTTTTATTAATACTGAATCCAGCTCTCCAGGTTGGAACCCAGGTTTATGAACAGCAAGACCATAACTAAGAGTCAGCTATACAGAAGGCTTGCTCTTTCTGACTCTTGCCTTTCATTCATTTAGGTTCAAATATACAATTCTGGCTTTTCCTAATCATGGTACTTGGTTTGCATTTCTGAAGTCCCTATAATGTGGATTTTAAAAATTACTCCAAAATGCTGAAAAATATGATGCATTCTTTATCTCAGGATAACAGCTCAGCAAAACATCAAGTTCTAAGAGGAAAATGGCATGCTCAGTTAAAATCTCTGATTATATTAGAGAAAACCTAATTACTTATCTAGTTAGATATTTATCAGAAGATTATGATCTCAGCCTGTAGACATTCAGCCCAAGAAGATGAAGTCTAGCACAGTTACAAGAAAGTGAAAATAGGTTCTAACAAAAGTAAGTGAAGCAACCTAAGTGTAAGGAGCATTACCAGTTTCATCTATAATCAATTAGAAACCTCTTTTCAGAAAGACAGCCATTTATTCTCCTTTCCAGAATAAAGTAATGTATGAACATGAAGCACTTAAAAGGACAAACAGGTACCTGCCAGAATGCATCCTCAATAACTCACCAAGTGATTAATAAATAAATCCAAGAACCATAGGAAACAGCATCAACAGAATATTTTTTTTTAATTCCTTTCATTACAAAACCAAGAAGCAGTATTCCTCAGGAGATTTAAAGAATGGATGCAATCATAGATTCAATCAGCTTCACAGCAAGCTAAGGTTGCACCATCCTTCAGCTGAACATAACCCATCTTGCATTATTAAGAGTTTAAGAGCAATTTAAGAATTTAAGTACCATTTTTGAGATGCAAGAGATTTAGTGTCCCACAGTGGACAGGGATAACAGCACACTCCCAGTCAGCTCCTACAGCTCAGAGGCCATCAGGAGATTGTGAAGCCATACATGGGAATCAGCACTGTCCCCATGCACTGAATAAATGTGTGGTCATTAGATTCTTCCCAGGGCTGGATACTTAATATCTTCCTCACAGTGGCTCGATTAAAGTTTGCACTGTTTTGTTGTTTTTTTTGTTTTTTTTTTAAATCAAGAGGTCTTTCCCTCTTGATAAAAAGGGAAAGTTTTAATAAGTAATAAGGGGGAAATTTAGATTACTATGAAGATACCTTGAGCCATTTTGCTTAACCATTTAAATACTTGAATTCCCACTTAACTGTTTTTTTTTCCCTCTATGCAGATAGAAAGGGAAAGAAACGCTTGCATTTTAAGCAATTAACATAATGTGATCTTCCAGTGAGATTGCCCTTCCTCATCAACCCAAAACACTGCAAATTACTCTCCACTATGACTAACCTACTTCTGCAAACAGTCCTGAGTCTGTCCTGGAACATAACACCAACAGTTCTGGTGCTATCATGGATCAAAACAACAAAATTGCTGCTTGTAAATAAGAAAATCAAGTTAACATCTCTAATCCAGATGGATAGAGATGGTTTAGGAAGTGAGCAAAATAACAAGGAATCTGACTTGGTCTCATCCTTAGAGTTTGGGGTTTGACTCTTGATTGATCCCTCTTTTAAACGAGGCAGAATTCATTAAGCCAGCACCTCAGGCTGTACAAGAGTCCCAGCTGTTTGCCCCGTCCAGGAATTAACTGCTTCTCTGAGAAAATGGGGCCCACAGTGGGCTTCCACAAGGAAAAAGGCAGAGACTAGCACTGTATGCTGATGAACAACAGACACTTAGAGCAGAGTTTTTGGAGCCATTCAGCTCCAACCCTTTCCAGCTCTCAACAGCCAAGCTGCATCTTAAGGGAGGTGAAAAGGTACGGATGGAGGGATTGTCCTCCCTGTTTCACCTGTCAGATGCACACAAAGGAATTAACACCTTCTGCAGTGTCTAGGTCTATTCTGCTGGAATTATTGACCTCTAGCTACAGGGAACTCCATCACAGTTAAATTTCAAGAGATGAGTGACATTAACAATAACGAGTTTGACAAAACAAAAAAAGTAGAATATCCAAAATAACTATGTCATGACAGTCTCAGGCAACAGAATTCAGTAGTGAGGGGTTAACACAAATGCCACCAGTAACTGTGCAGACACTAAACCTACTATGACCATCTGGTTTTACTAACTGCCATTAACAAACAAAATGCAAAAGTTGATGAAGTCTGCTGTGGCCACAAAAAGTGACACTGCAATCATGGCTACTAAAAATGAAGCTGAAATAGTTGAACAGCTGATCCTAAATTTATACTAATTATTAAATCTATAGAAAACTCATCAAAATAGACTAAATCTGGCTATTGAGGCATTTTTGCTGTACATATAATTTAAAATAGAGTAAAAGAGCACAAAGGTAGATACTAAATTTCGCAGCTTTTACAAAAACTATATTGCAGCCAGTTTTATAGGATATTAGAAATATTTATTCCTGGATTGAGCAAGCAGGAAAGCAGCTTTGTGGCCTGGCCTTCCTCAACAAGATTTTCCTCTTCAATGGTGTTAGGCTGAGCTCTGAAGAAATACTTTAACATGGCATGCTCAATTCCCTTTCTTGATCTACACTGGCTGTCATCACTAAAAGGAAGCCAGAGATACTGGTGCAGAGGCTCAGCTTAGGGTTGTGTACATAAAAAATAAAATTACAATGTGCTGAGCTGACAGTATGCAAAGTCACAATGGTGAGTAAGGAAGCACAGTCACTTCACAATTTCAGGCTAAATACAATTAACAAGCTCCACTGCAAGAAGAATGGACTTTATGCATTATTATAAGAGTTATACATCATTGACAGTCTGCCCAAGCTAGGGGTGGAGTCCCCATCCTTGGAGGGATTTAACAAATGTATGGATATGGCACCTGGGGATAAGGTTAGTGGGGGCCTTGGCAGTGCTGAGGGAACAGCTTGACTTGATGATCTCAGAATCATAGAATTGTTTAGCCTGAAAATGAGCCCTAAGTTTGCGTTTTTGCCCAAGAGGAATCATTGCAGTTCTAGAACAAAACCAAAAGATGACAGATCTTACATTAAACCTGTTAGAATAAACCAACATCTCTCATATGAGAGACGGGAAGGTACTCAGGTTGTAATACTTTATTCTATAAAAATAATTGTCTTCACATTTTATGAAATCATAGCAGCAACATCCTTCTTATTCTACAAATCATCAGCCTGCTGCAGTTCCATGGACCATGTGCAACCTTCTTTCTGGTTAACAGGAGCAGCTATGCAAAATACCTATTGCATTTCCACATCTCTCTGAATAGTGAGAGTGTATTAGGCCAATAAACATCCCTAAGTGTGGAGTTCTCACAAATAGCAGCAAAGATCATGTTACCCATTCAATGTACTTCCAGCTGCAGGAGAGGACAATGATCAAAGAACTATTTTGTAAAGATTAAGTTGTTACAAATTTGCTTGAAGTTCAACTGAGTCACAGTCAGAAACTTACTATTTTTAGTATGCATGATATAACATCACCTGTGGCAAAGCTTTAAGTCTCTAATACAGTTAAGTATTTAAAAAGTCACAAATAGCAGCAAAAGCAAAAATTTGGTGTTAATTTCTGTGTCAGGGGCCAGTATGTATTTCTGACATAAACTTCAGACCTTTAAAGGTTATTTATATACAATGGCTTTTCTTTTTTTTTTTTTTTTTTTTTTTGAGCTCATGCATACTATATCCAGACAAGGCAATATAATCCATTATGGCAACAATTTTTTAATTTGACACTATAGATAATTCTGTCACCAAATGAAAGTACTAATAATGGCTGCAAGCCTGCTCTTATTTCAGGCACTTCTCCTTTGAAAGTCATTACTATCTCTTCAGCAAGCACTGGTGCTCAAAGCATTACAGAAGTCCAACTGAATGGAAAAACAGAACACTCTGAATGTTCAAAGTTTATGGTGTTTTCAAAGCTCATCCGACTGTGATTCTATTATCCATCCAATGTGCTTCATGATCTGTGAGCATTCTAAATGGCAATAGATGGAAAGGCTGCCAATGCTAAAAGGGCAGCTTTAGAAGTTAAACACAAATTCTTTGAACAAATTTTCTGAATAACTGATCAGAAATTAACTCACTAGGAGAAGCCACAAAGACTTAGTATGTTACCATCTTAACATTTTATTCAATGGAAAAAGTTTAATGGACTATGGTTCTTAACTAACTCCTCTATACTATATTTTATTAAATTTTAATTAAATCATGAGTTGCTACTTAGAACAAGTGAAGCTGAAGACAGCTTATGAGGGGAAAATAAAGAGTAAACACAAAAGTAGGTCAGACTTCATGATTAACACAATTAAATTTACTTTTGTTTATATCAAGTTTTGTTTTCTGCATTTCCTAGCAGTCTCCCTGGAAGATCAGGAACCAATTTCTGCTGGTCAGTGCATCCACCAAACTTAAAGCCAGTTAAAACACTCCTAAAAAATCTGCTCCAGAGTCTTTCTCTAGTATATGCCAATTTACACATGGTGCTACCTCTATTTCACAATAGCAATGACACATTAGCAAGCGATGTGGAACAATGATATTTGTAACTCCCACCTTTTGCTAGAGAAGAAGGAAAAGGGATAAAAACAGGACATCCATCAGGTTAACAGGAAAAGCAGGAAAAAAGTCTGACTAAAAGTACCCAACTTTGCAGTTGATATAAGCTATTCAGTAGCCAGCTGGGAGACACTTTTTAATCAGGTTTCTAGTCAAGACTGCAGATGTCCATGTCTGTAATCATTGCTGCATTTGTTCTTTAATAGAGAGTCATAGATTATCTCAGGTTGAAAGGGACCTACAAGTACCATTGTGTTCAGCTCCCTGTTGCTTGCAGGACTACCTTAAACTAAAACAGATCACTAAGAGCGTCCTACACAAACCACAACTTTGGCAGCCTTGGGGCTATGACCACTGCCCCAAGGAGCTTATTCCAGTGCCCAACCACCCTCTGGGGGAAGAACCTTTTCCTAATAATCAACATAATCCTTCCCTGACATAGCTCCAGCCATTCCCTCAGGTCCTGACACCAGACAACAGAGATCAGCACCTCCCACTGAGAAATGTGTGAGGAAGGTGCCAAATACAACGGGGTCACCCTTCAGCCTTCTCTTCTCCTGGCTGAACTGGCCAAATGATCTCAGCCACTCTTTGCATGTCTTACCCTCGAGGCCTTTCATCATCCTGGGCATACTGCCATCATTCAACGTCTTTTTATTTTGAGTTTGTCATCCTCCCTGTCATGGTGTTCAGTACAGACTCTAGCCTGTACACTTTCATTTTCAGCTCAAGAAGATCCCTGCTCAGCCAGACTCTCCTTCTTTCTTGCTTGCATGATTCCCTGCGCTTCAGAAGTACTGGTTCCTGCACTATTAAGAGGTCACCACTTTGCCCACAAGTCTCTCTTTACAAATTGCACATCTTAGAGGGCACCTTTTTGAGTTGGCCCTTCAGTCCCTGCACCCGAGGTTACTTTCAACATGCTTCAGAAATTTCCTGAATCTGTTTGTGTCTGTTGTATGATATTCCCAGTTGATGTCTGGAAACTTAAAAATCACCCTTAAGACCCAGGGGAGCTGATCTAGAGATATCCCTCAATTCCTTGTATTATAATTCATCAGTATCATTGTCCTGGTCAGGTGGTCAATAGTAGACCTCCACAACATACTCCCACAAATGCACTGTTAGTTATATATGAAATTTTATGTATATATATTTTTTTTTAAACACACGCTCACACACCCTAAAAAGCTACCTTTTTACCTGTACATGCAGATTATGCCCTAACACTTCATTCAGAACTGCCAAGCCTTGATATCTTCATTTCAACCATCTCCCTCATTATACAGATGGAAATATAAGGATTTTTGCAGTGTATTCCAAGGACTAATAAATTATTAAAAAAGCAAAAATTAAGAATCCTATATACAATGCTTCTGTAAACCAATAAGACCCAAGCATTAAAATCCACAGGACATTTTTTAGGACAATACAGAGGGACTCGGGGGCAAAGAATTTCAGGGTGTTATTGGTTTGTCTTAGCAATGATATTATTGACTATAATATGACTATTATTTTAGGGCCTTGAAAAACTATTTATCGTTCCATTTCACTCTGTATCACACAAAAAACAAACATCAATCCTGCCCCAAACAATTCTGGTTATGGATTAGGTAAAGTCTTCAGTGAAGAGAATTCCAGCACCACCAGTGGGCCATTCTGGGAAATTAGCTGCTTGTTCCATGCACTGAAGCAATACTTCTGGGATGCTGTGCAACTGAAGGAAAGAATCAATACACATCCTGAAAAAAATCCTTTCTCAATCAGACTGCAAGGAAGGCAGTTACAATAAGGGACCGCTATCTAAGAATTGTTTTCTGTGGACTGACAAACTTTATACTCCTGCTAAATCAGGATTTTCTTTTTCATGGTTTTATATTATTGTAACTTTTTGCTGCTTCTGTTTTCCTAGTGCAGTTCGACATGATGCGTGCCTGCAACCTCATTGCCACAGTGGCTCTGACTGCCGGCCAGCTCCTCTTCGTCCTGGGGCTGATGGAGCTCCCCATCATCTCCCAGGATACCCAGTGGTGGGAGGAGGCCATAGCTGCTGTGTTCCAACTTGCCAGTAAGTCCACTTCTTTTTACGGTGCTCAGTCTGTATTAAACCCAGGTGGAAAAGTGTTTCTTACTTTGTAAATCTTTCAAGGGACAAAGAATAGTAAAAATATGTTCATTGCCTCCAACAAGCTCTTCCCATGAGATTCTGCAGTACATGAATAGAAGCATTTATCTGGAATATGTCATAATGAGGCTTCTGCCAACCAAAAAAACCCCAAGACTTTATATTTCCTATGAAAACAGGAAGGCAAACATAAGAGAAACAAACTGGATACATAGTAATCCCACTATTTAGCAGGGCAAAATATACTCAAGGAACTCGAGAAAGCAGAGTGGAAGGGCTGAGCAAATTTTTGAAGCCTTGTTGAAACATGATTATTTTATTTTAGCTAACTGAATTTTACTTAATGACCACCAGCTGGATTTTGACAAACATACATCTGCAATCCAGCAAAGAAAGCCTAAGTCAATTCATACCACTGACTGTTATAAATAAAATTCCCACAGCAATTCTCATGGACTGTATACAGAACTGCATGAGAAAAAGAGGAAATGGGTTTATCATAATTCCATTTTGACAGCAGTGGCAACAAAGTGTAAACATTCTGCAATAATACCTTTCATTATTACATAAAGTAAGTAACTTCAGCATTCATTACAATAAGAATCCAATCCTATACGATATCCATGCAGGAAACTGTCATTAAAGGAGTAACAATCAAGCTGATTACAAAGATCAGATTAAAAATACAACATTTATACATATATACATACACACACATATGTTATTAATATAAAAATAGGTTATAATAAAGCAACATCATTTCAATTAAAGTTTTAATTTTGACTTTAACAACTCAGAATATTAAGAATGGCATAAAACTACTGAGACCTCAGGTTTTCAAAAACACAAGATTAGAATCTGGCCTAGGTGATTTAAGTACAGTCTCACAGCAATAAAATCGTTAGGTTTTTTTTAGGTCTACTAAGGATGAGGAACCTGAAATCCAGATGAGAGGAGGAGACTGCAGAGGTTCTGTAACCCTCAAAGCACCTGATCCATCTTCCAGGTGCAACAAGTGCCTCAAGCACCAGACAGTGCTTCCAAAAGACAGATATACAACCTTGCCATAAAAGCCCTCCCTACAGCCCCTTTGTGTCTGTGTAACTGTGGATACCTTCTGGATAGTTCTCCCTGACTATCAGCGTGTTGTCTGCTGTACTCTCCCATCCTCTCCAAACTTGACCTGTTTTTCTAGAGTGGAAATGCATTCTGGCCCTGTTTGGATGTGTTGTTTCATTGACAAACAGCACAGGGGACAGCCCTTTCTTCTACCATAGCTGCTAATTTTAGACCGGACTCTTTTTTTTTGCCTTTTTTTTTTTTTCCTGTGCTGGAGTCTGTTTTAAACACAGTCAGAGAGAGACTGAAGGGCGCCAGGATATCCCGACACAGGAGGAGGAAATGCCTGCTATTACCTGTTATGCAAGCTGAACCTTGAAATCCCCAGTGCTGGGAGGGGACATGGGAGAAAAGGCACAGTCCGAATGATTAACAAAACACTAATGAGAATGGCTGAAGAAAGTTTTGAATCAAGGAACGTATGTCAATCTGCCTGCCTATATTCAAAAGACGTGAAGGGATGGAGCTGGCAGCCTGTGATGATACGAGGACAGACATTGTGCTGTGTGAATCTGCAGAAATAACAGTGATTATCCCTGCCCCATTCCCCAGCCCCCTTTGCAGTTATGCCACACTCTCCTTTACCATCATCAGATGGTTTTCTGCCTTGAAGTCATGATATTCATTTTACATCTCATTATCTTATTGTAACTTTATGTTTAAACAAGTTCCTTCCTGATATTCAGAACAATCACCTGAAGTCTTCTAGAATGCATACTTTTGAAAAAAGTGGGAAGAAGTCATTATATCTGCATTAACCCAATATAAAATTATATTTCTTGGAGACATCCTTAGTTTTCCAGAAAAGTGTTACATCAAGTGCTGATTTCTTGGGAATTTGCACTCACTAAACCCCCTAGACTGGGCTCAGGCAATAGCATTTTAGACATTATAGATTATGTGTCTTTGAAATTAGACAAAACCAATGTGCAGTGAGAAAGCCCAGTAAATGCACTGCACTGATGAAGGGCTGCTGCTGCATCTGGAGACTGAGAGTTACATATTGAAGGGGAAGACAGTGACCACCACATGTCATATGAGCCACAGGTGATTTTCAAGCTCTGAGTCTCCACTCTGAGACAGTAACCTCTCAGTCATTCTCAAAGAAAAGGAGCAATACGGAGCAAAAACCTCAGAACAGTAAATATGACACCTGTATTTAAAAGCATTTGTCCCATGCAAACAATCCAAGAGAAACCCCTGCAAGGCTCTCTCCTCCTTCATATGAAGAGTTAAAGCCAAGGTACTTTAGGTCAGACAGATCTTTTGTGTGAGAAGGGCAGGTAATGTTTAAGAGTGAACAAACTTAGATCTTATCAAACATTTCTGAAGCACTGGCTGTGAAATTTCTGTTTATTACACTTTCAAATGAAATAACACTAGCACCAACCTTCTGGTTTTTCCTTTTCAAAACCCAAATAATCTGAAGAATTGTTCTGCAGTTCCTCATCCTTTCAGTAATTTCAGAAATTATCTTGAATCATATTCCCTCTAATTCCAACTTCTTGATCTCTACCTTTCATCCTGGAATATGGCAACAAGTGCTGAAAAGAACCACAGTGGTCACTGGTAGACTGAAATCTTGTGTTATGGGGAAAGGTTCAACCCACAATTTTCTTGTTTTTACTCACCTGAAACTGTGGATTTCATTACAGTTTCCCATGACCTGAAAAAAAGTCCTTGTTGGCTTAGAAAACTAAGAGGGATAGGTATTATCTCCAAAGTCTATGACAAGCTCAAATCAATGATCTTGGATCCCCTGGAGCTTGCAGTGGCTCCAGGCTCCACCACTTCCTCACTTCTGCCACCTGCACAAGCATTTGAAAGCCATTCAAAAAGGATGGACCTCTGACACAAAATTAAGCTCCAGGAAGCAAAGAAGAGAGGAAACAGCAATGCTGTTTGGGACAGCAATGGGATTCACACAGCTCCAAAGCTCCACAGCCTCACACCTCCCCATTAACAGGAAAGCAATCTGTTTGCTTTGGAAAAGGCTCCTTAGCGAAAATGGAACCAGCGTTGTACGTGGAATTTTGTGTCAACGCTCAGAAATTTTCCTCTGCAGGATTTTGGGGTTTCTGGTTTTTTCCAAGGACCTGTTACAAACTCCATGTGCTGAATATAGGATGGATAACAGCCAACAGAAGAGCTGTTGGAAAGGGAAATCCATACTAACAGCACAGGGAAGAAAGAGCACTTCAGAGGATATTGAACTACTGCAAACATTAACCTCCCAAACAGGATCAGGCCTTAAGGGGCTCCAGACAAGTCTTGATCTTGTCCAGTGATGATTATCACAGACTTTAGAGAGAAATATTAGAAACTTAATAGGAAAAATCTGGGATAGAATATCCTTTACATTAGATCTCATCCTGGTTTCTGAATGTCCAAGACTGAAATAAACCTGAATCATTACTAATATTTTGCCAGTCTGCTTTCAGCATTAAATAACTTTAAAATTTAAAAGTTTCATGTTCCCTCTGAGCCTGTAATTTACAGCCAAATAAATTAGTTTCATCTTTCCTAAATTTCAAGCATTGCATTCCAGCTTTGCTCAACATGTTTTTCTGACGGAAGTGTTTCACTCCAGACCCCTAATGCATCACAGAAAAGCTGAGCTCAGGCATACTCTAATTTCTGTGCTTTTAAAATTAAATCAGACAATTTTTGAATCATCTTCTCCAACCACTTTAGATCAGTTGATATCCAGAAAATCTCTGTAGAAAAGAACAGCACAGCAGCCAATGAAAAACATGGCTGAAGATATTCCTGACAGCAGTGTGATCCTGAGTTCTGTATTACTTCCTTCCACCTTTTTGCTTCATAATACCCTCAAGCCAGATCTGTTCTAAGATGAAGTCTACTGTAAACCTAAAACTTCCTGAAAAGGAAGCAAGTAAATGAGATGCTGTAAGTAACCTAAAAATCACAGCAAAAATAGAGAATCTGACTGCTTGATTTGTGCTAAATGTTTTCATTATTTGTCAATTTTATTTCACCCCCAGTGACAAACTTCCCCATTCTTTATGCAGACCACAAATGTTACAATAAAGTGATTTTGTTTTCACATATTTGCAAAAGGAAGCACATTTGCAAAGATCCTAAAATCTGGATGTCTATATGATTTATTTTGTCGGAAATGGTTCCCGGGAGCAGCTGAACCAGCAAACTGGGAAGGATGGTAGCTCACAAGAAGCATAGTGAACTCCTCATCTGGTATAGCTGCAGCAGGAAGAAGACCTGCCTGTATTCTTTAAGGCTAAACTCTGATAAGAGCAGCTGGCAGGTTCTTGTAGCATCTCAATGTCAAGGGCATGTATTCTGATCAGAAATACAATAAGAAATCCATTAACAGATAAATTTAATTTGGATATGCAAGCATAAAGAACATGCAATGCAGAAAAAAGTGTGTGAGATGGAAAGTATCTCAACACAAATACTCACTTTATTGCTTATGAACATGCACATTATAGATACATGGAGGTGTCTCCTAAAACTGTTTCAAACCCAGTTGCCTTGCTGGATCAAATTACGCAGCTCTTACCCTCTGATATACCCAAAGAAGAACAGAGCACTTGAACAATAAAAGCAGAAGATGACACTGAAACATCCAAAAAGATCACCTGTCAATGACTGCTTCTGTCTGCACAGGGTATTTTTGCTCAGGCTGACCCCACCTGCAGCACTGCAGCCAGGTCTGGGATCCTCAGCATGAGACAGACAAGGACCTGTTAGAGTGGGCCCAGAGGAGGCGATACGGATGCTCCAAGAGTTGGAGCACCTTTGCTACAGAGACATGCTGGGAGAGCTGGGTGTGTTCAGCCTGGAGAAGAGAAGGTTTTGGGGAAAACTTATTATGGCTTTTCAGTATATAAAGGGTCCTTAACAAAAGACAGAGTGACTTTTTATATGGACAGACAGCAATGACAAGGGGAATGCATTTTAAGCTGGAAAGATTTAGATTAAATGCTAGGAAGAAAGTCTTCCCTGTGCGGGTGGGAAGGCCCTGGCACAGGTTGCCCAGAGAAGCTGTGGCTGCCCCTGGATCCCTGGAAGTGTCCACGGCCAGACTGAGTGAGGCTTGGAGCTACTTGGGATATTATAAGGTGTTCCTTCCTTCTGGCAAGAGGGTTGGAAAGAGATAGATTTATAAGATTCCTTTCAACCCAAAACATTCCATGGTTCTGATTCCAGAGAGGAGCCCATAGCTGTGGCTGATATAAGATCTACTATGTTAAAGCAGAGCTTTAACTGGCTCCAGCTGACTCAGAATCCAAGAGGCCAAGCTAACAGTCAACATCAAGTGTGAGAGTCTGCACATTCCTCCTTATTTAAACAGCTGCCCAAGAGGAATTCTGCCTAGTTCACTGGGAATACTTTTCACCATTCCATTCAAAGACTGGCATAATTTCTAAGGAAACCTCCAAAAGGTAACAAACAAAAGCAATTTACTGTCAATAGACCTAAACTTGTTGAAGATTTCCAACATAAGGTAGGATTCACTGCCTTACACTAACTACATCTCCCATCAGGTTAAAGACAAGGACTGACAAACTCAAAGAACACAAGTGGAAAGCCCTTGTAATTCAGAAAAGTGAGCAAGAAAAGGGTCTTATTGCTCCTGAAAAGCTGTGCTAGTCACATGTTTAATTCTAAGATATTAGATGCTACCAAAATCCTTGGGAGGAAATTTTAAATTAGAACTAAACAAAACAAAACAAAAAAAAAAAACCAAACAAACAAAAACCAAACAAAAAAACCCCACCCAACCTCAAACAAATTATTGTACTTAACATACAACCGAAACCTCAAAGGTCACGACTCTAATGGTCACACTCTAATTCCATGTGGCATTAGAAACCAAAGCATCATCCAGCCTGGTGCTACAATGAAGAGTACGAGACTATTCTAGAGGCCCCATATTTGCCTTCAACTATAACAATTTCTTTTGTGCCAAGCTGATACAAGAAAAGGTATTTATAAATAAGTAATTTGTGTAAGTCCTATAGGAATCAGTTTGTAAATCTATCTCATACTGATAAATACAGCTGAGTTCCTACAAATAGCCCATTCAGGCATGTGACTCATCACAGCTGAATGAGTCCCTGTGATATTTGGTGGGGTACACAGAAAAGGAGTGAAATATTTCCCTTCTCTGTTTGCAGTTCTGCACAACCGTGGGTAGTGTATTCTGAACACTCTGGCTGCTCTATTTTCCTCCTTCCCCCTTTTCTTGACAGCAAAAGTCATCCTCCAGGACAAGCTGTAAAGAGAAGGATTATAAGTCCCAACGCAGACTTTCTGGTAAACTAGAAAAAACAATATGTATTTCTTCAAATGCACTACAAGTACACTAATAAAAAGGAAGAGCAAGAATCCAGGGGTGTCTGAAAAAAAAACCCCAACAAATTATCACAGAAATAAAAAAGTGACTATTAGAGTTCTTTTAAAATGCTAGAATTCTGTAGCTGGCCTGCAGCCAGCCTCAGTCAAACAGGAAATCCAGCATGCAGATCTGAAATGTAAGTTCAAAAAGTCCTCCCAACCCACCCCCACTACCACAGTCAATACTGTTCTAACCAGAAGTCTTCTGAGTGACTTCGTTATCTATTTCCTTCCCCAGCGGAAAAGCCACCCCCCTCCCAGCTTGTTTGGCTGCAGATGGGAAACAACTAGAGATAAACAGCAGTTCTATGGGAAAAAAAAAGCACTTCAAGTAATCTCATCAGGATTTTTAGTGAAGTTGTGGCCTCTGTGCAGTCTTAAGACAATATACAATAAAATTATCTGAAATTGATTGATGTACTTAAATTAATTCAGGGAAATTGAGCCATGCATCTCAAAGTCCTGTCATCACTACAAAATAGAAAAGAAACAAAATAAGGATTAAAATGTTCAATATTTTAATAAATAAATTTAAAGAAACATGTCCCTTCTGCAGTCCTTGTCAATCTGTATTGCAGACTGTGAGCCCAGGAATACTGATGGTAAAGAGAGCAATTTTCTGGTAATTTTTAGTAGAGCTGTTTATGAGAAATAGTCTGAGAAGCCAACTGTTTTCCTCTAGGAGTTTTATTAGAATACTGAAACTGAATTCAGACATTGTTAAAAATATCTGTCTAAAAACGTAAAAGTCACCACAGTCAGCTCTGGAGACTATTCTTACAACAAGGTTAATTTTTATAGGGATACTTCTAACTATTATATGGCACAAATACGTGAACTGTGTGGTTTTGCCCAGTCATTTAGAGAACAGATTAAATGTTCCACCCCAGTTCTTGGCCAGTGTACAGCAAGACTCTTCTAAAGGCAAGGAAAACATATGTAGCACATTGGAACACTTTGCTTCAAGAAGCTGAAGTTTGGTTAAGCTGTTACAGACAAAATCCATCCAAGCAAACTTTGGGGTTTTCACATATCATCACCTTCACAAAAGCAGCATTCATCAAAATTTGAAATGCACCATCCTATGCAAACTCAGGTTTTTTGTATTATTAAGATTTCTTCAGCCTTTGCTCTGGAGTTCCTACATTTATAATTCCCATATCAAGCCATGTTAATATGAAATAAGAATGCTGGGAAATAACTTTCTCAGTTACATTTCTATTCTGGAGTTCTGTGACTCTTGCAGAACTGTAAAACTAATTGTATAAACTCTACAGTAATGTGCTTCCACCTCTGTTGCCTCTGTCATGTGTTTGTCTGTTCTTGATGTTTGTTCCTGTCTAAACTACAGCAAAGGATCTGAAACAGAATACACATTTTCACTCAAGAGCTCTGGAAACTGGATCCTGCAATCTGTCAGTTTGAGGAGTTCTCAAATCCAGTCCCTCTGCCCCACTCAGCCATTGGCACAGAACTGGGAAAGGAGATAAAGCCTCTTGCATGACTGGCTGCTCATCTGAGCAGGGTTCAGGCAAAGGGGTTGTGAAGGAAAATAGTCCTTCTAGCAAAAATAGCTTTATTTGGGGACCTGGAAGGAAGCCTTAGTGCTTTTCCCTGGTGGATAATTGCTCCATCAGATAGAACACGGAAATATTAAGCTATTTAGGACAGTAATTTGCCTGTCAAATTCAAAAGCAAGAAAGACAAAGTGAAATAATTTCATTAAAAGCTGGGTATTTGGAAAAACTTTTAAATATTGAAAATATTCCTACAGTGAGAATTAAGCTGCAAGACACAACATAGCATCAGTGTTACTCTGTGTAACTGGTATTCCTAAACCTATGTCCATCTGCTAAGAGAGCCTCAAAAAAATACTGCAAGATAGTGGGAAGTAGACACTTGTTAATATTTATAACTGTCCCTCAGAGGCACCTGTGAGTGGTCACTGGTCCAAACAGCTCCTGTTCAAAATTCCACCTGCTTAAGGTTTTATGACTTTCTTCACAGTTAAGAAAAAAATTAACACTTTATGGATTCCCTGTGAAAGTGTGTATGAATTTAAAATGAGTTCTGAAAGGAAAACTGAAAAGGAAAACTGATTACACAAAGCCTTCTCATGTGCCAGACTAAGTAAGATGGGTTTCTTGATTTATATCAATACTCCCCTTCCTGCCAATTTTAAATCACAAGGAGATGAAGCTGGTCAACTCAACTGCAGGAGGTGCAAGCATTTCCTTTCTTCTTGATTTCCCACCTTCATAAGAAAATGGCTATCTATCATCCATTGGACAGTGGATTGCAAAGCAGTATCATCATGTATCATCCTTATAAGACCTAAATTAAGATGTAAACATCCAAATTCTTTATAAGCATATCACAACTAGCATGCTCTTCTCCCAGTACTCTGAAATACAAAATAAACACAGGAAGTTGTATCATCCTGGTTCTACAGATGGGGAACAGAGCCATCTCAGAGGAAAGTTTAAAAAACCTGATGTCACTCACGAAACAGAACCTAATCTCCCACTCTTCTTCTCTACCATGTGCCTCAGGACAAACTGAACTTGGAGACTGACATTGGAAATGAAGGGAAAATATTTTATTTGCAATGGCAAACCATTATTGTATGGATCAGTGATTTCTGTAACTCAATGTGCTCCACATGGCCACGTTCTCTCCAAATAAAACTTGTTTATTTATAATTAAGCTGAACCATAAAATAACTACCAGATTTACTGACAAAACCAAGGACTTACTGTGTCCACAACCTAAAACCCATCCAGGGTACATTAGGCTTTTCTAACATGAGAGTGGGGAAAGAGCAGTAAAGAGCTTCTCCTCCCACAAGAACCTGTTTCTCCTTATTTGTCCTCAGAGAAGTGCCTCACTCCAAACCCTCTGTGGACATGCCAGCTGTGGGACAGTGCCACCTCAGGAGGAGAAGGTGCAGCAAGCAACTGTTACAAAGCACCTTCTAGGTAGACACAAGAAAGACAAGGATGCCAGACAGCTCCTGAAGGAATATTCATTCAGTGTTTATATTAGGAGGAGGCGCATTCAGCCTTCACTTTACTGACTCTCAGAATAGTACAAGTGTCACACCTCTAAGTGATGATTGATTTTTTTTCTCCTACTTGTATGTAATTTCCCTCCTCTGTGTTTTTTATCTGTATGCAACTTGTGTCTTTTCCACCTTCACTGCATTACAGTACTCTTTGAAGAAAAAAACTTGATACAATGCACACTCAGGATGTGCTCTTTCATGGAAAACCAAGGACCAGAGCCAGGGGTCACACCATTGCCATGTATCCACGGGGACAGTGTTTCTAGGCACAGGCACTGTGGCTAACTGAGAAAAAAGCATGCAGCAGCTGGGACTTGCTCCTTGCCCATGAACTTAGGAAGATGGTGTCCAGATACGTTCTGGCAGTTCATGGATATTTATTTATTCTAGTCTTCCTTCATGAAGGGGTTATTTTGGCAATGATATTCCTTTGTTATGGTGGCAGTTAAGGAAGTGTGTAGGATAACAAAGAGGTTGGGTTTTTTTGTTAGTGAAGCATGTTTGTCTCTTTTTGTTTGTTTCAATCTAATTACATCCATTAATTTCTTTTAAAAAGGTGAAAAGTAGTTTTGTTTGACAACAGGTATAAGAAGAGAGACTAGGCTGGAGTCCCTCTGCTCCAAAGTCAGGCTGGGAGAGCTGGGAATGTTCAGCCTTGAGAAGAGGATAAGGCTCCAGGAAGACCTCAGAGCCTCTTCCAGTGACTAAAGGGGCCCCAGGAGACCTGGAGAGGGACTGGGGACAAGGGATGGAGGAGACGACACAGGGAATGGCTTCCCACTGCCAAAGGACAGGGTTAGATGGGATATTGGGAAGGAATTGTTCCCTGTGAGGTTGGGCAGGCCCTGGAACAGGGTGCCCAGAGAAGCTGTGGCTGCCCCATCCCTGGCAGTGCCCAAGGACAGGTTGGACAGGCCTTAGGGAAACTTGGGATAGTGGGAGGTGTCCCTGCCCACAGCAGGGAGTGGAATGCAATGAGCTTTAAGGTTCTTTCCAATTCAAGCCATCTTGGGATTGTATGGTTCTTTGATAACACAATAAACAGAGGGCAGAAAACTAATAATGTGGTTATCAATGCATTCTTCAAGAAATGGGCATATGTAACATAAAAAGGTGTAAAGGGATGCAGACTGCCCCTTGATCTAACATGGGTCTCCTGCACGTCTAGAACAGTTACCCAACCTCACTTCTGAAACAACATTACTATTATTCATCAGCAAGGTAACCACCAAAGAGATTGAGAATTTTTTCCTTTTTTTAGTTTTGTTTTTGCGTATCACTTTGTGAGATCTAAATGGAAATGCTAGACAAGTGCACTGATATTACTCTAATATTATCTACCTTTTAGGGAACTTAGTACTGTGCTAAAAGTTAAGAGGACAACAGAAACTTTGCCTTCAGTAGCTTCTGGAGGCATGACATTACTTCTGCCTCATAACACCCTTTTCCAGCAGGAAAAAGTAGGACCACAAAGTTCCATTTATTTCACCTTCCCTTTTTAAAAGTTCCTGTACATTGCTTTTTATTATTTCTGTAAGATATTTAGCTGTTCATCATTTTTGCAGTTTACATAGTTGCCTGCCTAAATAAACATTCTAAAATTTCAGAACAAGAGTATATACTATGAAAAAAAATTGAAATTATTATTATTATTTTTATTATTATCATCATCATCATCAATAGGAGTAAGAAAAAGGACATCTGTGTAAGTGATTCAAATGCATGGGAGAAAAAACCCAAAGTGAAATACAGGTCAGTGGGTGTAAAAAATTTAAATTAGAGTGAACAGATTAAAACTTAATATTGAGCCTCTGTTTAAGGCACTCTCTCTTCATGTATCATAAGGCCCAAATATGCCTTCAAAAACACACCCAGCACATCATAATAGGGATGGAAAGGCTCTAAAGACTTATGAGTGAGTCTGTAAATGTTGAGATTCTATGGCATTTTGCCACTACAGAAATTCAAGAGATTAACTCATTAAAATAACTCTGCCATTCTGTTTGCAGGTTTTGTTCTGGTTATCGGACTGGTGACATTCTACCGTATCGGACCATACACCAACCTCTCGTGGTCCTGCTACCTGAACATCGGAGCCTGCCTGTTGGCCACCCTGGCAGCTGCCATTCTAATCTGGAACATCCTGCACAGGCGTGAGGACTGCATGGCGCCCCGCGTCATCGTCATCAGCCGCACTCTGACCGCTCGCTTTCGCCAGGGCTTGGAAAATGACTATGTTGAGTCACCATGCTGAAAGAGCACACTTGAAAGGCAGAAGATATCCAAGGAGATCTGCATTGGAGTTATTTTCTATAAATATATGCTATAATTTAAGGGTTGAAAGACATTACAATGTTCACTTGTGTGGGCAGAGGCCCTCAATCATTATTCAGATGGGCTCCATCTATATACATATGTATAAAACATATAATTATATATATATATATAAATATATAAAATATTATATTGCACTCTCCTTCTGCTGTACAGCTCAGAATTGTTGGGCTGGCTGCATAGCAGCAGGGTCAGCTGGAGAAGATACCAAGTGTGTGCAATGAGAATACAGTAAAGAGGGAACCAAACACATTTTCTCTGTCTGCATCAAGTTCTTCTGGTCCTCAAAAATAAAAGAAAAAGCTATAGGAGACCAATGACAATAGCTTGGGAGTTAACAGGCAATCTGCAAAAACAGAAAACTCACTATAGATTAAGTGATGGGTTTAAAAGCTGTCTAAATTTCATGACTTTTAGTCCTTCTCTTCACCTCTCTACAAGAAACGGATTCTCATTAGCTGCAACACCTGCTCCCAGTCCCAGACCAAACCAGAAAGTAAAAAGCAAAAGCAACTCTAACTATTCTTATGTAAAGAAAGGGTTTGCAGAAGAATTAAATTGCATCTTTTTCAGATATTTCTTTTGTATCCTGAGACACAGGTTTGCAAGCGTCCTATGCATAAACAGACATTAAAAATGAGAAGGGTTTGCAACTAGAACATGCTGCTGAAAAAAATGTTTCAATATTACATTGAGGGAAAATGTCCACAGGAGACTACCAGAACTCCCCAATAATCAGATATATGATTAAAATACATTGTTGGGAATTATAAGAAAGAAATATTCCAGCCCAAATTGGTTTATTTTCTCTTCAGCTAGTTATAACATTTGCTGTGGCATTAGAATGCAATGACAGGACACCAGCTCTGCCCAGCAATGTTCAGAGCCACATAACACAGGGAATATTGGAGAATAGAGCTGCCACTCAAGCACCCAGACTGGAGAATAAGACAAAGATACAGGACTTCAGGACTCTGAGATTTAAAAACAACCTCCCTGATAATACGATAATGAAGTGAAAAATTAATGCCTTTAGAATTAGGTATAATGTTTCTAAGCCTTACCCTGAGAAACACATGGCCTCACAAAAGTCATATCCATATAATTTTCAGAAAGAAAAACAACATGTCAAAAACTATCATAAAGGAATATGTGGAATACAGGAACCTGAGGCAATGACAGGTGTGTAAGTGCTCTCAGAATGCTGCTCTGAGCACAATTAGTGATAGGTTTCAGGGACCATGAGCTGTGAATGTTACAAATTCCTTGGGACTGTTGTGTTGCTCTCAGCTGAGTAGACTGCTTTGCTTCTTTATCACTATTTCCACACTTTGTTAAAATGTGATCATCAAGCTGGCTCTTGAGTTCTGTTCTGCACTCAGTTTGGATGTGATAAGAAACTCAACCCCGACTGCTGCTTTGCACCACGTTCCAAATGAGCAACACTCCACGGAGACGGATGCTCTAGAACAACTGCACTGCTCTAGACTGCCAGGGGAAATACCATAAAGCTGACAGAGCTTCTTCTAGCAGTAGGTTTGTAAAAACCAACTAAGATTAGTGTTCATCTGCCTGCATTAATTTTCTGGGGAAAAAAAAAAGAATTCCAGAAATAATATGTTATGATTAAATGCAGCGGTTTTTAAAATAAAATACTGGAGTACTTTAGAGATATTATATTATTTCCTCTAATATTGCAATATCCATATTATAATAACATACATGTGAATTTAAAAATCAGCTATGTGGTTGGTAAATCTGTAGCACTCAGTATTGATGTGATTATTTTAGATGTATAAATAAAATGGTGAATGTTCATTTTCTTCTAGTGACGACATTTTTGCCATTCAGACACAGCATAAAGTTGCATGTTATCAGTAATTCTTTCTCTTTTAGCAAAAAAGAATCCACAATATATTACAGACAAAGAATGAGCAGAGAATGCATTAAAATATATGTGAGATAAAGATGTTTCATCTGGTTAAAAATGAAAGGGAGAAAGAAATCAGAGAGGGAAAAACTAGGAAGATTTACCCTTCATACAAACTTTTAACAAAAATAAATTGCACCAATGAAGAAATAGATGCAAATAGTTCTGATACCTTTTTATCAGCTTGATGGATTTGAAGGCCTCATCCATGTCTCCAGCAGTGAGATAGTAGCTGAAGTTCAGCATGGCATCCTGGGTGGTCTTATCACAGTCTCCCAATCCAATGAAATCTCTCATGGGTCTTCTTGCAGCCATCTGAGAGACTGTTCCTGAGCCAGACTCTGATGCTCCCTTCTCAGCTTCTCCCAGCTAAAAGGAGAAGGTTGTCATATAGGTATCAAGCAGGTTGAAACCTACTCCTTTGTACGTGGAATTAATTGCATTATTCCCGCCACAGTCCAAGTTTTTTATATCTGCAGGACCATAATCAATAGCGTCAATAGTTGCGAATTTTCAGTTCTAGAAAATGCCACAAAATATGGAATATCATAGAAAAGATTAGCATATTGCAGTGAACAATCACAGCTTGTTAGTGATCACGGGAGATTGGTAATATACCACAGAAAAGTAACCTCCTTTTATTACAGTCATTATTATTTTAATATATATAAATATGTGTATTAATAGTACTACTATTATAATAGCACCTGTTAAGTTCCCAGATTTCTGAAGATTTCAGATAAGCATCTCTCCAAGTCTCTTCTCAAATATTAGTCTGCTGTTCTGAAAGTTAACTATACAGACCAAATTCTTTTACCCTTCCCTTCACATAAATCTTATGAATACAGAAGCTCAGGTTCAAACCCTTCCCCTTACAACTGGCAGTTCTAAAGCTTCAGGGGTACTTTCACCACCCACTGAAAGGCAACTCAAAGCAGTTCAATAATTATGCAGAAAACCAATAAAGTCTCAATCCTCAGTGTCAAATGGTATGTCTGGAGCGTAACAAGGAAACTTTCCCAAGCCAGGCACAGAGGAAGATATCTGAGTCATGAAGGATGCCAAAGTCCACGTACACTCTACCCTAATCGTATAGTTACATAAGATAACTAAATGTTAAGGTAACAGAAGCTAATATTATAATACAATGGGAGTCCTGGGTAAAGTAAAATACAGAAATCAGAAGTGCAAATCTGTTTGACTAGAACTTGAGGAATTTCTGGAACCAGGACAGTAAAGACATTACAGTGAATAAAGACAAACCCTGGAATGAAACTTGGTCAAAAAGGATTGTTGCATCAACTTGATTTACTGTATTTAAAGCAGACTATGCTCTTTTACTAAATTAGGTTTCCCAAATGAATACAATCCATGTAATGAGTGACTTCATTATAAAGAGACAACCACCTACAAAGGAAATGGAAATGAGAGAGGAGCAGAGAATGAAGGAAGAGCACCAAAGCAATGGAGATACTTACAGGTTTATAGATATATCCCCTCCGAAAACACAACTAATGCAGCAACAATCCATAAAGTAAAAAAAAAAAAAAAAGAAGAAGAAGAAACATAATATCAAAGTAAAAATAACATGAGGCATGATGGAGAAATGTTAAAAAGAAAGATTGGAAAATGCAGCATATCACATTTGACCTTTCAATTTAAAAGAAAAAGTAAAGTAAAACACAGTACAACACTAAAAGCTCAGTCTGCACAGGAAGACTGACAACAGACAGTGCTTTGAAGAAAAAAGAAGCAAAGTGCTGCTCTGAATCTGAACATAAGTAGATATGTTCTCCCTGTCTAACAGCGCTCCCAAACTAGGGATTAGAGGATCCAAATGAGGATTAGAAGTCTTCTTAATATTAATTTCCTGTCAATTTTACAAAACTAAATACATTAGTATAGTAAATGGGCTCTGTTACACTCCCCCTACAAGACAGGAACAGAGCAAATCATCATCCTAAGAAGCACCAGAAAACTCAGGTCAGAACTTCACCAGAAACCAATTTGTAGGTGAAAGGCTGCAGCTCAGCCAGTATGCATGGAATTATGTAGGGTATTATTTACCTGAGATGCAAACAATTTTGGATTGAAATCAAGTTTTAGAAGTTAGAGCCTGCATTCTTGGCATTTGCAGCACACAAGCACTTGTTGATGGTGCAAGATGACTATTCTTGCTCTCTTAGGTATTCCTGCAAGGAAGTGGGATGATTCTGCCAAAGTCAGTATGAAATGTCCTATCTTATGGCCCACATAAATCTCACACACACACACCCCTCTTGTACTTGAAATAGGCAGAGTGACTACATAAAGCAGCATTTTTTCCACATCCCCTTTTCAATTGCATTACCTGGTAATTCCTGTTTCTCCTACACTTGTACATCACATTCAGTTTACAATACCCATAAAAAGCCATGTCGCCACAAATTCCACAATTCTGTCAAGTTCATCTGCATCAGAATTATCTTTATGCCATTTCTACGTGTGATGCATCCTCTGATATTGCTCTACATACCCCAGACTCAATTTAGTTAAATTTGTTCCCTGTACAGTGGAAAGTCTGAATTTCTGCAAAGGGAAAGAATTCTTAGAGATTACGTCACCTTTTTTGCAAAGTAATAATGTGGCACCTCTACACCAAGAAGAACCTGGTAGGATGAAGGCAATGGAAAGCTGTCCTGCAGCAAAAGGCCATGCTCTTCAGTGCTGAAGAATGATATAATCCAAACATCCATCTGGAAAAGGAAGCGAAACACTGTTTTATTTTTATGCTGCAATATCCGTCTTTTTGTTTTTATTTTCCATATTCACTTGGCAGAAGCTTCTCTTGACAATAGTATGACCTATACATTCAGACACACAGCTGCTGGGAGGGCAGAGCCACACGTTTCCTCCCTGCAGCCAGCGCCTCGCTCGCATTCCGGACTGGTCCTGCTGCACAGGGACCTCCACCTCTGCCTCTGCAACCAGCCTCACCCACCATAAACAGAGAAGCCCCTGGCACAGATGGCTGCTTCAAGCATCTCTCTGAGAGATTTGGCTCAGGGCAAAGAAACAATCACAGAATAAGAGAATCACTGAATAGTTTGGGTTGGAAGGGGCCTTAAAAACTAAGTTTTTTTAAAAAAACATTATATTATTCCCATTGTAAGTTCATCAGCTCACTGACTGCCTTGAGTTCCCAGGAAATATATCATCCACGCAAAAATAGTTCCTCTAACAGTTTAAGTATTGACCTGACTCAAGTTAAAATAATATTTATTTGCAGCAGAAGTTAATCAGACTTCTCATTTACTAAGGCATAAGCAGATAGTAAAATGTTCTGTTGAATAAGGGGCAAGAAGTTGCATTCCTTTTATATCTTTTTTTTTTTCAACTTAGAAGCCAAGCATTTTAAAGTTTTTTACTTGAGTAATATTTGGTTCAGTTGTTCTTATCTTTGCTAGAAGATCCTAGCCAGGCCTTTTGAGACATCCTATCCCTATCCCATTTCTCCTTTTTACTTTGATCTTTTCATGATTCTTCTAAAGTCATTTTAACCAACAAAAGCCACAAAGAGCTTTCTATATCTAATTTTATGAGATTAGTTAAAATAAGACACAAATCAAAAAACTTGAGTTTAAAATGGATGTTTCAAATCAATGCAATGTTTATGCAGGATAGGCAGTTCTGTATAAACAAAGTGGTAAGGAGCACTACAAGCACAATAGTGGGGAAGAAGGGAAGAACTGTTTGTATGATGAAAGAAATCTTTGATTAGATCATTTCTGATCAATAAAAATGTTGGGTTTTTTTTCCAATGTAAAAAATACCATAACAGATAATTTGGAAAATCCCATAAAAATGCACAGTATCTCTCCAGAAAAGTAGAAGATAGGAGGGACTGGGTAGAAGAGCATATTTCTCTGTTCACCTTAACAGTAGTGTCCCTGTTATTCTATCAAGTTAATTCTTGCTGCTAAAAGTGGACTGAAGATAAAAAATTAGCAATTTTTTAAGTACAAACTTCTAGATTATCCATCCACCCAATAATGTCACCTGAAAAACTGTAGTCCAGATAGAAGCTTGCATTATGGTCATTCCCAAAATTCTATCACAGCTAAAGAAATCCCCTTTTTTTCTTCTTCACTGTATGCAAGCTTGGCCCAAGCCAGAGAGCTGTCATAGAGGGACTGCCTGAAGAACAGACAGCAAACACAGGGTTCATGACTTATTTTTGCATGTAGTCATGTGTACTACCTACATCCTTAATGAAGCACAAAGGATTTACTACTTGGACAGGGAAAACTCCATGTAAAACAAGATAAATAAAAAACATCATACTGTGCCCTTTGTCTCGATTTTCTTTTGGTCTGGAGGTTGGAAGCCTGTTTCAGGAATTACTTCACATACAAAAAGTCTTGGTTCACTCTGGTCCCAGAAATGGCAAGCAGGGATGTGACTGTGCAACTCTGGATACTCCACTACAAACCTACAAAGAGACGAGAAAAAAAATGTAGAAAGTGAGACAAAGTAATTCCAGCCCATTCAGTGCATGAGTGTAAATAAAGCTCTAGCCCACGGATCATTCTCAGTTATTTATACTCTGTACCAGAACATTAACCAGATACATTTTCCTGACTCCTAACATTTTACACATGGCAATGACACTTCTAGTTTGGTCTGTTACATTCACAGTGGTGACAGGACATAAAGCATTTTGGTAGAAATAAAAAGTTGGTACCACATATAAAAATAGGTACTCAAAATCTGCCTGCCCTGAGATTGTAGGTCCTACAGAAACCCTTGAATATCCTTCGAACTATCTACCTCAGTGCCTGCTGCTGCAACACAGGGGCTACCTCAGCTCTGTCTTCAAACCATGTGTTGTGGCTTGGCCTGGACGTGTGTTTCTGGAAAAGTTTAAGTCAGACTAATCAGCACATAGATTTGAAACTGGCACCTGGTGTGGCCACTGAGGATCTGGATACGCTTCTGAGAACACACAGCGGTTAAAAGCAGGAGATTCCCAAAGAACTTCTTCTTTGGGAATCGGGCATTGGTGAGTGGAGTTTGGATTTTTCTTCTGCCCAGCTGCGTCTGGGTGGGGCAGGGGGAGGCCATGCGGCCTGTGGGGAGGAGGCCGGGAGCCCCAAAGGTGCAGGGGTGGAGGAGACTGTGCAGGGGTAGAAGAGACTTGAGATGTCTGGGCAGCCCCTTCCAGAGAGAGAGACAGAGACTGTGCTGGCAGCACGGCCGGCCAGAAGCGGGGGATGCAGCGAGAGAAGGTGCCCAGCAGCTGTGGGAGTCCTGGGCAGATAGAAGGGAAGATTTTAACCCCTTGGTAGAATAATGGAAACCTTACAAATACTGAATCCTCCTGAATCAGAATGAGGAGAGATGAGAGATGAAATAGGCAAGCATGAGGAAAGCTAGACGAGGAGAGAAGAATCTTAAATGGGAAGAGATGATGGAGTGGCTTTGGTCTGGACTCTTTCTTGTACAGCTATGGACAGACCTGTGTTTTTTCCCTGTGACTTAGAAACTGTATTTAGGGGGAGGCAACACCTGGAAGTCAAGAGTGAAGCAGCGGCGTGGACAGAGACGGCTGAAGAGGGTGTGAGATGCCCTCTGTCTCCACAGAGAGGAAGATCTCTGTTCATGAAGCCCCTGGGCCCCAGGAAATGAAATTTGAAGAAGACTGGTGTCCCAAAGTTGAAAGGTGAAACAGTGGTGAGAACAGAAATAGGTGAGAAGAGTGTGAGATGCCCTCTGTCTTCAGAGAGAATTTAAGATCTCTGTTCACGAAGCCCCTCGGCCCCAGGGGGTGAAATTTGGGGGGGACTGGTGTCCCGAAGTTGAGAGACTGCTGCTTCTGGAACTGGGTGGGGCATCTTTAAACAGAGAACCCTAAAAGCAGTCCTGGCCCGTGTCCAGTGGTGAGAGCACTGGACATGGGGGGGGAGAAGTCGCGAGGGCCGATGTTCTCTGGGTGGGGCCATGGATGACATGGAAGCACAGGAGGTTTTAATTGTGCTTCCGGGGGAGGCCTATGAGGCAAGGGGGGACTCCTCTCTCCCTGATGGATTTGAGGGTTGATTATTTGAGGGGTGGTGAATCTGTGGAGAAAATGGAAGGGGGAGGAGGAATGTATTTAGAAAGTTTTCATTCTTAGCTTTGTATGTGTTCCTTTTTAGATATTGTAATGAATAAAGTGTTGTGTTATTCCCTCCATCCCCGCATAAAAGCCTGCTTTGTTCTGTTCCTGGGTCACATCTCACAGCAACCATTTTAGAAATATACCCTTCATGAAGGCCCTGGCATTGTGCCAGGGTCAAACCATGACACCATGGAATCATTAAGATTGGAAGAGCCCTCTAAAATCACCAAGTCCAACCGTGCACCCAGCAACACCATCACGTTCACCACTAAACCATATCCCAGAGTGCCACATTCACACATTTTTTGAACACTTCCCAGGAGGGAAGTGTTCCCACCATTGCTGTGGCCAGCCTGTTCCAATGCCTGACAATTCTACCTGAAGAGATTTTCCATAATACCCAATCTAAACCTTTATTGGCACAACTTAAAGCCATTTCCTCTCATCCTATTGATTGCTACCTGGGAGAAGAGATCAACCACCACCTGGTTACTGCACGTCAAGAATTCTGAGGCACTGTGGAACAGCACAAGGACCTCCCCTGCAGCTTTGGGAAAGCCAAAGCAGTTTAAATAACAACATCTTACTGCCTCCTTTGGTCATTTCAATACTACTTAAATGCCAAACATACAGAATCACACTATTTTAGCAATGGCTTAGTATTCATTCTTCTGAAAAAATGTCAAATTATTTAAAAGAGAAACCAAAGACATAATTAAAGTATTTTCTCACTTGCTGTCACCACTGAAGGGTGGAAGTTGTGGGGAGGATTGGAGTAGGGCTAGAGGGCAAATTGAAAGAGACATTCAAAGAGGTGCAGAAATGCTCTAAGTCCTCTCCGTGCCATGGAATTCAAAATCAGTAAATTGCAAATCTAAAAAAAAAATCTGTGTAAAAAAAAAACCTGGGAGTGTTTAGATTTTGCCTCAGGAGGTGGAAAGAGAAGCAGAAGAGGTGTGGATTATTATCACTTTCTGCTGAGCTGACTCACTTTAATTTGAAGATCCTTCAAAAGAATGCACAGATAAATGGATTATTAACACAGATACTATCTAACACTCAAACAGTGAAACAGCATTCCTGGCTTGGGTTGGCTTCTGTTGGACTACACAAGATACTGCACTTGGAAACAACTTCCTCACTTACTCTTGACAACACTACTCCGTAACTAACCAGGATGTAAGACCCCAGATTTGCATTGGCCTTAGTTTTTGATGAGCTGGATAGTTTCTTCTGACTTTCAGTGGTGAGGAGAGTAATTCCTTTTCTTTGCTTGTAATACCCACAGCAGATGGTAGATAGCAGATGAGCAATCCAGCTGTTCCAATGCTGGTTTTTCTTAAGAAAAATACAGTCAGAGAAATTATTGTAAAATCAAATGGGAATTTGTACTCTAATATTTCACCATACTTTCATAAGCATTCCCACTTCACTGCATTGTGCTGCTAGGATTTCTAATGCACTTCCTACAGCACAGTTTGCATGAACACAAAGGCGTCAGCTCTAAATAGACATGAGTTTTTACCCACACAAACTCAATTTTTATTATACTTTTTAAATACCTTTATTCCTACAAGGACCTTCAGAATGTCCTCTTCTCAGTTCCCTATTATGTAAACTCTTCAAGGAAGGGTAGCTTTCCAAGATTTTTTTTTAATTTAAAGATCTGGATCCTGATTCCAGTCATGGAATACCTCTGTATAAAACCCCCAACACCAAGCCATCCTCTACTCAGAGATCTACAGTTTGATATGGCTTCCAAAGTGCTAGTGGCTCTCCCTGAATTTCCCTTCTATGAATTTGTCCAGTATCTCCATAAGCACTTCATTCATCTTCTCTATTGCCTTTGCAAGGAGTTCCTTGACTCAGCTGCACGCTGACTGAAGAACTACCTCCTGCTTATTTTGAGCTTGGTTTTGGGGTGTGTTGATTTGGCATAGCCTGGTGATTGGCTGTGGGGGGGCCATGCACCTCAGGGGTAGCTTCTGTGAGAAGCTGCTAGAAGCTTCCAGCATGTCTGACAGAGCCAATCTCTGATGGCTCTGAAGATGGACATGCTGCTGGCCCAATTAGCTGGTAATGCCTCTGTGACAACGTATTTAAGAATAAAATCAGAACAGCGCACACACAGTTTTCCCCCAGGAGCAGGAAGGCGCCAGGGCCACCACCATTCCGGCACAGCCCACGGCGAGCCTTGCCTGCCTGGCCACTCCTAGCCAGCCACACTGCAGGCAGAAAGGCAGGGCCAGCGGCAGCTTCCCCCTGCCGGTGCCCCACATGAAGAGAGGTGTTCAACAGCACCAGCACCACAGCGGCCACCCCTGCCCCTGCAAGGGAGGCAGGGCTGCCTGGCCGGCAGTGGAAGCACGGTGAGTAATTCCCTGACACACAACCTAGACAGAATCAACTTCTCAGCACTGTGGGATCCTGCAAGGATCTTTGAATGAGTGGAACTTGTTGACAATATCTACAAGCAGCAGTTTCCTTCTAGTCAAAGAAGAGGAGGAAGTGAGGATACATGAGGGAGATCAACATGGTGACAGCAAGATCAGTGGAAAAGAAAGACAGGGAGGAGGTGCTCCAAGCGTTGGAGATCAGATTCCTTTGCAAGCCATGGTGAGGACCATGCCGATACAAACTGTCACCTGGTAATGCTTGAAGTCCACAGGGATGCAGAAATCTACTCACAGCCCATGAGAAAAGCACTCCTGCTAGAGCAGGTGGATACTAGAGAAAGCTGTGGTTTAGTAGGAGACCTGAACAGAGAGAGAGCGCCCTTGCTTTCAAACTAGAGCAGCCTATCCTTCAAGGACTGCACCCCATGGACGAGTGACCCATGCCACAACAGTTTTGGGAAGACTGTTTGCCTGTGGGAGAGACGCCATGGCATAGCAGAGGAATGACTCCACTCCCTGAGTGAACAAAAGAAGATCATTAATGACAAATTGACCAAAACTTCCATGCCCTCTCTCCCTGCATGGCGGGAAGGAGGGAAGGGCTAGCAGGAAAAGAGCTGGTTTAAGGGCTTATTTTACTTCTCATGATCCTCTCTGACTCTGTTAATAATAAATACACTTTATACCTTTAAATTTAAACCCATTTTGCCCTTAGAGTGTTTTTCTCCCAGTCCTCATCTCAACGCATGAACTCTTTGTTAATTCCCTTTTTCTTTTCTTCCCTCCTCTCTGCTCAACTTTAAAGATGAGGGTAAGCAAATTACTCTTGTGGGTGCCTAGAGTTTGGCCAATGTCAAACCACAACACTCCCTAGCTTGCATTATTGGAATAGATAGGAATGCAGCTTGATGGACATACAATTCGGTGTTAATTAGTTCTTTAGAAATAAATAGTTAAACTCATACAAGCTCCTTCCCAAGACGAGGAATGTCAGAATCAAGATGTGCTTGTCTCCACAGGGCAGATTTCCATCTTAAATCCACCATTAATGCTTCTTGAAGCAAAAGCTCCTTACTTGCCAATGCCTTGTCCAGCAGAAAGGCTCTCTCTACCATCTCCCTGTTCAGCCTTGAAATCAAAGAACATAACTTGGTCCATTTCAACATCATAGAAACAGATCTTGGAATCAATGTTCCCATCCGCCTAAAAGAAAGGGAAAAAAAGGGTGCTAGGAGCATGCAGTCAAAAAGAAGAATAGCTAAGTTTATCCCATATGCTTCATGCCCTCAGCTTTCTTTGCTGGTAATCACATGAGGTCATTCTTACTAAGAAATACTAGAAAATTCCTAGTTCTTTTTGTATTCCAACAAGCCAGCCTTGGATTTCTTTGAAATGCTACAAAGCAGCTTTTGTAACTAAAATATTCCTTTTCTGAATTGTTCCCAACACAGAATAAAGCCTTAAGAGACCTTAATTAATGCTGGGACATGGCATTTCATTATATGACTCAATACACTGCCTGGACCAGGTAGGTTTATTTCTGAGAAGTGATTCTTGCATCCTCAGTAATCTTGACCCACACTAGCCTATGAACCAATGGACAAGTCCCAGATGGTGACTGAAGAGCTGTGCCTCACCCTGCTGACAAGGATGCTGACTTTGCTGCCATTAGCATTGCACTTCACAGACAAAATGTCTCCATGGCCAGGGAGCAGCTTGGATAAACTCTTGCTGTTGCAGTGCACTTTTGCCTGTCTGTGGGAAGGAATAGACTTATGGTTATTATATGGTGGCAAGCAACTGGCAATTTAGCAAATTATGGGTAAGACTTTTAAAAGCAAACTATTTTGACTATATGACACAACTGCCCAAGACTCCCACTTCCTCTCCAGAGGATTGCTGCCACTGCCTTTCTTTCAGGACTAAGTTAACAGACACTTTTTCCTCAATGAATCAGCAAGAATAAATGCCAATGCTTCTACAGGATTCTCAAAACATGGCTATACAGAAAGAACATCTGAACAGAATTCTCAATTCAGAGGCCTGCTCTTCCTACAGAAATACATTGAACAGTACCATGAATGTTGAACAGAGCCCCTCACATAAAAGTTCTGTGTATGGAAATCACACATTGCAGAAGAAGTAAAGAAATGTCATTAGTGGGGCATATTTACATACATATTATTATTATCTCAAAAGCATTTTATTGCTGGTACAGATACAAACCCAGAAATCAGTCAGCAACAAAGAGGACAAATCTCATGAAACGAAAGAATGCAGCAAAAAGTGACAGTAATTTGAAGTGACAGCAATTTAGAGCTATAATACAATCTCATGAAAAAACCATGTTTGATTCTATAAAAATAACATTTGTTCTCAGCCAATGTTCTCTCAGGTGCCCTGAAATTAAAGGGTCATCATTTGAGAAAGGATATTTTCAGTACCAAATGCAAAAATTTATCACAGCATGCATAAGTGGATCTATTTTTTCTCACTATCAAACATCATAATCCAATATTTATGCTAGTTACAACCTGCTTGAATGTAATAACCTTCAAACTGTCCCAGGTGGAATGTGTGTGATCTCAACCCAAGTAGTTTCTAGATGGCAACTAACTAGCCTTTAGCATTCCTCTGGTGACAGCATGCAAAGAAGAACAGAAGCTGTTTCACTCTTCAGGTTTTTCAGCTTTTCAAAATTACATTTATCAGCAGCAGCTACATTTTCAAAATGAATGCCATGTCAGTATCTTTTTCATATTCATCAGTATGAGAGTACAGCAACCTTCGAAGAAAGTCAGGTAAACTCTTTAACCCAAACAGGAGAAAGAAGTCTCCACAGTTCTAGGTTCACTTTCTCCATAGATTCATTGAAACAAGTTTGTTGATTTATGAGGAGATACAAGACCTGGCTTTATTTCAGCTCTTTTGAGATTCAAGTATTGCTCAAGATACCAAAAGAAATGGGACACCCTTAGCTTGATCTTCCATAAATTCTCCACACACTTTTAAATGCACTCAAATATCCCTCATGGTATCCTCTTTTTAAAATAATCATCATAATCACCATCATCATTATCAATCCATTATAATCCTAATAATTCCATGGTTCCTCCCTCGCTTTGGAAATATGCCATCAATTCACATAGCTGCATGTATTGTCTCAAGATTCAAAGGGACTGTTGCTTTTCATCAAATCAAAAACAGCTAAAGATTCTCCACAAAATACACACTTAACTATAAACAGATTATTTTAAAAGCCTTATTAATACCTGCGTGAGAGATCAAAGATTTTCAAGTGAGCCAGATCAGTTCCCACAGCCAGGAAATTCCCACAGACATCCAGGAGGCACGGATTCCCCTCTGCTTCAGAGAACACGAGCAGCTGTTTAACTGTGCCCTAGTAAAAAACGTGTAACACCAGGTTTGTGTGGCCACAGTCTCACCAGAAGGGACTTATTTTGTCACCAAGTTGAGTCACAAATTGCTGAACTTCTGTGTTAGATGAATCACTCCAAGCAAATTGAAGAAACATACACATACAAATGCCGTCTGGGTTTCAGGCAGGTACGCAACCTCAAAAAAAGTCTGAATTTAAAGGCATCCTTCTGCAATAATTTCCTCTTTAATAACACAACTTCTACCAAGTGAAAAGCATACAGAAATATCAAGTCCCTGAAGGTCCTTAAATATATAGCTGTAAAAACAAATACATTATATTTATGTGATAAATCACACCCATTCTAAAATATAATACTTGCTTCCTAAATAAAATTATGTATCACAGAACTCTGATAATTAGATTTGTCTTTGTGGTTCTCACAGAGTAGCAGAGGTTGCAAAGGTTCACACAAAATGTGCAAGTGATATTTTTCATTATCTTGTAAAAATATTCAGTACGATCATCTTCCTGAAAGTAGTATATGTATTTCAACCTGCATGCAATTTAGATCATCTTAAACTCTATAAATACTTATTAGTTACACTGCAGTAGTGTTCAGAGTGACAGACTTTTTAAAGAACACAAAATGTCAAAGATCTTTCTGCTGAAATACTCAAAATATATTTTGAGTATTGTATTACGACAAGGAAGAGTTAATAGATTTAAGAAGATCATGCACATTACTTTTAAGCTCTAACACCAATCTTTGAAAACAACAAGGCCTTTTTATACCTTCAAGTTTTCTCACTCCTTACCTGCCAGGTGCGGACCTGGATCCGATACGGCTCCACTGTGTACAGATTTTCTCCATGCACAGACAGAACTGGAGAGTCACAAAGGAAAGAGCCTGGAACAATCACAACAAAGCCATCATTACAATAAATCTGTTCTATAAAAAGAAAAAAAAAAAAAATTATAGCACACAATTTCCCCTATCTTGCACCAAATCTCTTTTTCCATCTGTCAATCACTATTTAATCCCAACTCCCTAGTGTTTTAGCCTTCTTCCATATTGCTACATTTAAAAGCTGGGGCTCCTATTATAAACAGGTGTTGTTACACTCTGTCCATGGAAACAAGTGAGAAAGGAAGGGCAAAGAGTTGATACGGAGAGTGAAAGAAAGAAAAAATAAGTGCAGTGTGAGGTTCTGGTAAGAGAATTCACTTTTCCCTTCAGTGAACTGCAACTGAAGAGGGATAAGAGAATCTCTGTCAGAACAGTGGCTCTGCAATAACTTCAGAAGTGGTGTAGACTGTTAGGAGCTTGGTGGTAATAAAGTTCAAATAAATGATTCAGCATGGAAAAGTTATAAAATATATCAGTAAATATAGACAAGCAGAAAACATTTAATGATTTTTAAAAGACAAATGCCAAGATTTAGGATGGAACTGATGGAATTCTATATCATTTATTTTGCAAGGCAGAAATATTTAGGGAGAATTAATAATTTTAAAAGCTAATTTACTTGGCACTGTACAGAGCAATTTATGGGACAACTTCTCTTGAGAGCTGGGACAAACAGCCTCCTTCCCAGTTCCTATATGAGTGCTATGTAACCTTGATGACACTTGCTCTCAAGCAAAGTGTAAAAGCGTTCAACAGTCATTGCCAAGTCTTGTCTGAAAAGGTAACAGCTACAAAAGTAGGAAAAAATTGCTCTTCTTCATCAAATCAATGGTGTACTTAAAAAAAATATAAAAATAAGTAGTTCTAGCCTCACACAATGTTTTGTGCAAAGCCCTCTATAATGTAATTTAGCTACATCATATAGAAGCTTTCTCTAGCCCTGAGAGTTTTTCCAGTCTAGAAGAAGGTGTTCCTGCCCATGACAGAGGGGTTGGAACAAGATGTGCTTTAAAGTCCCTTCTAACCCAAACCATTCTTTGATTCTATGCTTACAGTGCAACAGCTACCATGAATGAACACATAACTGCGGAAGAAAACAAGCATTCAGATTCTGACCAATGTTTTAAGTCCTACCTGCACTTCTGAAGGCATCTCCTGAGAACTCAAAGACAGCCACTTGCTTCCCATTCCAGAATACTACAGCATCCTAAAACAAACAAACAAAACACCAAATAAACATATACTTTTAGTTCCTTTTGGAAGCATGCAGGAATTGATGAAGTAACATGGCAAAACTCCCCTACAATAGCCACTAGTTACTAGTTCCTGTGGACATTGGGTTTGAAGGCCTTTAGCAGCCTAGAGGTTCTCTGGGTTCTGGTGAGCACCCTAGAGCATTTCTGAGTCCCCGTTCTATCTTGGAAAAATCAACTCTACCACAGCAGCATTGCTACTGTTATAACAATACCTTCATAACACACTATGTTGAATATTAAAAAAAAGACTTATCTTATAAAGACTTAGGAAGTTTGGCCTCGATAAACCAGGCAACTGATTAGGCAAATAAACAACAACACATAAAACCAAACTGATTAACCTGAGTTGCAAAGAGTCCACTAGCATTCATATCAACACGAAGGCTGTGAGTGGTTCCTGTGCTGAAGATCGTCACATTGAAGAGGTTGGGAGACACCTGTACCACGGCCACCTGCTGATGAAAATGTGCCAACGTGGCCTGCTCACTGAGGATCACCACAGAGCTGATGTTGTTCACTGCCAGCAGGTTTTTTCGGGACCCCCACTGCACATAAGGGAAAAAGAAAAACCTCACAATTTCATCTCTAGTCTTGAATTGTCACAGCAGTGTCCCAACAGAAGTAACATGGGAAAAGACAGAATACATATTTTTATACATACACAAAGTCCTACTATCTAAATGCAAACTATAGGGAATGGCTAGGAAATATGACAGATTCAAACTATTATGCTTGTTACTCAGTGTACTGGTTTAAAAGACATGTGTCTGCCAAGGAAGGCAGGAACCTTCCTGGAATGGAAAGATGGCCACCTCCCTCCAAATTATTATAACTCAAAAATACAGGGCTTCCAGGAAAAAAAATATGGGAAAAGGAGTAACAGTTCTTTACTAGAAAATATATATCTATAAAACAGAACAAAGAAAAAACAACAAAGAAAAAACCCACAAATTTTCCCATCAGCCAAGCAATTTTCCCTTGGTTGTAGTTATGACCACAACCAGCAGAGAACGCCATTGGGAGAGGCAGAGGGTCTGCAGTGGGTCCCCCATGGCCCCAGGGGATGCTCCGATGTGAGCCCTGAGCCTCCCTGGGGTTAATGGTGGCCTCAGAAAGATAACAAATGGGAAGCAATTCCTTTGAGAAAACCTAACCCCCAACATTATCCACCCCAAATTTTTTTCCCATACCAACATGTTACATTGAACTTCCACTTTTTAACTATAGACATACATGCATCACCCTAATTATATACATATATACATGCAGATATGGATACATGTGGTAATCGGCGGAAGAAATGCGGCACTCAATATGAGTGATCAGCAAATCTCAGAACCTTTTTGATAGGCACATACATTTATATTGGTGTTAATGAGGCTAATACATATTGCAAAAGGCGAACGCATTATTGGTTAGTTACTTATCAGCTAACTACACCTACCTTAGCATTCTTGTGACTACTATGTTGCAGCTGTTATCATCTTTTCTTCATATTTTTAACTAACAATCCTCTCCCCCACCCTGATGTTGCACCAAGGGCACAGTGCCCTTGCCTGATTTAGACACTGACTGCTGGCTCTTATACCTATCTCCTTCTTCCTTAACTAACGGTATTGTATCAGTATGACTTTTGTCAACTAGCCAGCTGTTCACAGATACAGGCACAACATCATAGACAGTTCACCCCAAACGTTGAGGTATATGTTATGTTTCTCCATCTTTTTGCACCACCTACTAAGTGCAACCATGTCCCTGTTCAAAGACAACCTGACAAAGGGTTTTGTCTTTGCTCAAGTCAGAATTCATCGAAATAGTCTTTCCTAACATACTTCTCATATGTACCACTGGAATCTTATTGCCCTCTGCGGCACACAGGGGTTCAGACTGGGCAGGGCCAGCTCGCTTAGTGGAACCTCTGTGTTAACCAATCCCGTAGCCTTTGCTCAGTGCAGATCCCACTGCTTGAAGGTCCTGTTGTCTTCAATGTTGTTTTCAGTAGTCCATTTCACTGCTCAACTTCCCCAGCAGCTGGTGCATGGTAAGGAATGTGGTATGCCTACTAAATACCATGTTCTCTAACACAGGTGTTTAATAAAGTTATTCTTGAAATGAGTCCCGATGTCTGACTCAATCCTCTCAGGGCTACCATACGTCCAAAGAACCTGTTTCTCAAGGCCCATGGTGTTCCAGACAATAGTTGCGAGTCCAAATCTATCTGTGACACCTCAATTTTTGCAGCCTGATTCACCTGTTCATTTTCAGTTCTCCTCATTAGCCCAACACTTGGGGACATGGGCATCCACATGACAGACTTTCACAGGTAGCTTCTCCATTGAAATGGCAATGTCTTGCCATTCTTCACCAGTCCAGACTGGTTTTCCTCTAGACTGTCAGTCGGCCTTTTTGCACCTGTCCACCCACCCCATGGAGCATATGCCAACCCCCAAAAGTCAGTGTAAATCTTTGGCCACTTCTCTCTTTCAGCAATGTCCAGGGCCAACTGGATGCCTTTGAGTTGCACAAACTGGCTTGACCTACCTTCTACTTTGGTACCTTCTTTAACTTGTCACATGGGGCTCCATTTGGCTGCTTTCCATTTTCAGGTTGTTCCCACAATGTGACAGGAATCATTAGTGAAAAGAGCATAGCATGTTTCTTAGTTGGCAGTTGATTGTATGGTGGAGTTTCCTCGGCTTACATCACCTGTTTCTGTTCTTCATCTGTCAGAACAAAGTCCTCGCCTTCAGGCCAATTCATAATTATTTCCAAGATCCCAGGGTGATCAGGGTATCCAATACAGGCGCGCTGTGTAATCAAGGCAATCCACTTACTCCATGTAGCATCAGTGGTGTGATGGGTAAAGGGAACCTTTCCTTTTGACATCCATCTCTGCACTGGCAGTCAGGGTACCAGGAGAAGTTGTGCATCTGTGCCAGTCACCTCTAAGGCAGCCTGAACTCCTTCACAGGCTAACAGGATCTCCTCTCTTGGGGTGTAATTGGCTTTGGACCCTCTGTAACTTCAGTGTCAAAATCCCAGGGGCTGGCACAGAGTCTGACCAGGCACCTTCTGCCAAAGGATCCAGGACAAGCCATGGCTCCCAGCTGCAGAGCAGACCACGTTCTTCACCTCTGGTCCTGTCCTGACTGGGCCAAGGGCTACTGCATGAGCAATCTCCTGCTTAATCTGGGCAAAGGCTTGTTGCTGCTCAGGGCCCCAGTGGAAATTGTTCTTCTTGCAGGTGACCAGGTAAACAGGGCTCACCAACTGACTGTATCCCAGGATGTGAATTTAGCAGAAACCAATGCCACCTAGGAAAGCTTGTGTTCCTTTCTTGCTGGTCAGCAGAGACATTGCTAATTGCTACGACCTTGTTGATGACCTTGGTGGGTATCTGGTGCCATCCATCTTGCCACTTCACTCCTAGTGATGGATCTCTTGAGCAGGTCCCATGATCTTAGTCTTTTGGATGACAAAACCAGCTTTCAGGAGAATCTGGATGATCTTTTCTCCTTTCTCAAAGAATTCTGCTGCCTTGTTCCTCCACATGATGATGTTACCAATGTATTGCAGATGTTCAGCAGTCTCATCCTTCTCCACTGCAGCCTGGATCAGTCCATGGCAGATGGTGGGGCTGTGTTTCCATCCCTGGGACAGTCGGCTCCAGGTATACTGCACACCCCTCCAGGTGAAAACAAACTGAGGCCTGCCCTCTGCTGCCAGAGGAATGAAGAAAAACACATTAGCAATGTCAATAGTGGCATACCACCTTGCTGCCTTGGACTTCAGCTCATACTGGAGCTCCAGCATGTCCAGCACAGCAACACTCAGTGATGGTGTAACTTCATTCAAGCCACGATAGTCCACTGTCAATCTCCATTCCCCATCAGACTTCCACGCAGGCCAAATGGAGCCAAAGGGCAAGTGAGCCTTGCTGAACACTCCTTGGCTCTCCAGCTCATGGATCATCTTATGAATGGGGATCATGGCATGTTGATTTTTTTGGTATTGTTGGTGATACACTGTTGAGGTGGCAATTGGTACTTGCAGTTCTTCTACCTTCAAAAGTCCTAACCACAGAAGGATTTTCTGAGTCCAGGCAAGGTGTTTAGCTGCTTAGTTCTTTCTGTCTCCACAGCAGCAATTCCAAAAGTCCATCAATGTCCTCTTGGGTCTTTGAAGTATCCATTCTTAATGTAGTCAATGCCCAGAATAGATGGGGCATCTGCATCAGTTACAAAGGGGTGCTTCTGACAGTCCTTCCCAGTCAAGCTCACTTCAGCTTCCAACAACCTCAGCTCTTCAAAACCCTCTGCAATCCCAGAAATGGAGATTGTTTCTGACCCCACACATCGTAGTGGCATTAACATACATTAAGCACCAGTGTCAACTAAAGCCTTGTACTCTTGTGGGTTTGATGTGCCAGGCCATCAAATCCACACAGTCCAGTAGACATGGTTGTCCCCTGGTGCCCCTACCTGGCTACAGGCAGGACCCCTCTAATACTAGCTCTTGTGAATACATACGGGAGGTACCTTCCAGTGGGTCAGATACTTGCCCATGGGAAACTGGCACTGCAGTTAGTCTCACTGACTTCCCTTTTCCTTTCTCCTTCAGTTCTTATATTCAGGGTGCCAGGACACAGGTAGGTTTCCTGTCCCACCATTTTATGTCTTCTCCACGGTAGAGTAGGAAATATCATAAGTCAGTTTGTGGGGCATACCCACTCTCTCTGTCTGGAGGGCATCTGGCTCTGACTTCAAGAGCTCTGGTTTGCACTGGTGCCACAAGTAAACATCTCTCCTTGAGTTTTTTATTATCATCCTTGAGACTCTCTACCAATGTCTCTACAGCAGAGATGTGGGTCTGCATGAGGCCTCGGACCCTACTCTCATAATTCCTAAGTTTGCTTGCTACAGAGCCCATTGTCTCCTGGTTGCGCCTGAGATGCATGTTTGCCATTAAACTGGAATATTCAAATGGCCCCTGATGTGCCAGATTCCACTACATTTGCACTGTGCACCTGACCTCGTTAGGGTCATTATCGTGTTGTCCACTCCTTCCAAAAAGTATCTCCAACACTGCCATTTCCCTCAGGCATTGGATCCTTCCTCCATGGTCTTACATGGCTTTTTATGATGGCGGTCCTGCAGTCTGTCCCTGTAAACAAACCTCTCTTACATTTGCTAGAAGCCACTTCTGGAAAGAAAGGGGTCCTGACTCCCTCACGAATGCCTGCTCAATGGCCACACCCTGGGCCACGGATCCCAAAAGCCTTGCTTTGGTACCATCAAGTTGTATGCCTGTATGCATAAGGTCCCAAACTTGAATCAACCAAGCCAAAAAGGTCTTGCCCCCCCCCCATCATGTAATGCCTTTTCACAGACTGCAGAGACTATCAAGCAACAGGGACTCAATGATGATCTCAGGTTCTGGCTCCTCTGTTGGCTTTGAGGGTCCTGGCTCTGCATCATCATTAGCTGGGCACACCGAATTGGTTTTATCCTTCCTCATTGCAAAGGGCCAACTGCTGCTGCTGGCTGCCCCTGTGGTTTAGCTGGAGGCTGGACATTTGTAATGTCTGTTTGTTCCACTAGTGCGCTATCCCCCTTTCCCTCTGACTGCAGTGGTTCTGCTAGGCAGTATCCCCGAACTCTAGGGCAGGTTTTGGGGCAGCTACACAAGGTAGCCTCACCCTGTCTCTGAATGGTGAATGGACCTCACTGAATAAAAACATCAAAAAGAATATGGTATCTTTAACTTCTAAGGGAAATTTTAACTCTTCAGAAGCTGTTGTTGTAGGCCCAAAGAAGTGGGTGAAGGGTTGGGAGAAAACTCCCCCTTGTGTTGCTTTGTCTCAATAGGTAGCATTATTAAGGAAACCCCAAAGATACAGACTTCATCTGTGATAGTTATATAGCCTTGTGCCCACATTTCAGAAGAAGTTTACAAGCACTGAATTCCCCACCTTATTGACCCATTCTACAAACAGGGTAACAGTCACAAGGGCCTTCATTATAGGACCCATGTTTGAATAATGACCTGCAAACAGGCAAAACATAGCCATGATCATATGTCAACCAAACCAGGGTAGGCTAGACGACATGGTGCTGCCCAACAAAGTTTCTGCATCCAGTACACAAATGGGTTACTCAAGAATTAGTATTCTCTTTTCACCCTTTCCTCTCAATGCCCTTGAGCTGCACACTGGTCATCAGTTAACGTCCTGGTTTAAAAGACATGTGTCTGCCAAGGAAGGTGGGAACCTTCCTGGAATGGAAAGCTGGCCCCCTCCCTCCAAATTATTATAACTTCAAAAATACAGAGCTTACAAGAAAAAAATATGGGAAAAGGAATAACACTTCTTTACTAAAAAAAAAAATAAAAATATATATATATATAAATATATATATATATATATATATATAAAAACATAAAAAAGCCCAATGACCAATTTCCCCTTCAGTGCAGTTACGGGGGCTGCAGGGGATGCGCTTTGTTTCTGGACAGTGCTCCATATCCTGTTACCTGGAAAAGGCTTGAGTGGGAAAGCTGACACAATCACCTGTATCTATCAGGAGATGTATGAGAAACTTACAGCACACTTTATTTTCTATATCCCGGATCTTTTGTTACTGAAGCTTGTTAATAAAACACTTGGATTCTCCATTTTCACAGCACTTCTGTTTTAACTTTGAAAGTAGGACGGTGTTACAGACCCTCACTCTATACCAACACAGAGCAAGCAAATACCACTGCTTTTAAAATACTTTCCACGCTTATGAGAAAACAGAATAATAGCAAATATAAAATTACTTTCCCTTGAAAGTCACCAGATAGATTTGATTTTCTTTCCTTTAGAAAATAATAGGGATTGTTCGCACATATGAATCACAGCAACAGAATGATGTAAAGTATAACAGAAACACTTAAAAATTGAAAAAAACTAATAATATGGTATAAATCCAACAACCAAAGATGCTGGAGCATCAAAAGCACAAGCTTTGTCTTTTAGCAGAATGTGGGTGGCAAAAAAAGCTGTTCATTAATATAAAACTTCTAAAATTTAAATGCATGATTGTTACACTCAGTACTTCTCTTCTGTGCATATCAAAATGCTATTAGGCATAGAATGATAGTGTTTAACCTCACTGTGACAAATTAAAAAATTCAAAATAAATAAAAATCCTGCATCCCAATGTTTAACAGACAATATGTTAAAATATATAGCATTCCTTTCCAGATGGCACATCTCACCAAAGAATATTTGGTTGTAAATATATATTTTTATTTTTATAACTACCAGTGAGATGAAATTTTACATTGAGAAAGTGACAAATAGAAAAAATTAATAAAATTACTCAGTCAGATTTTCTTGCTTTTTTAATAAATTTAAGTAAAATTGACATTCCTGATAATCCTTTTTTTTTCAGAAAATAATTTCAGGGAGCTGAATCCAAAGGTTTTGCCAGTGAGCCATATGATGGAGAGACTAGCTACAAACAGGGAGTATTTCTGCCCATTTCAATTTTAAAAGTCACTTGATTCTCAGGGGTTTTCCTCCTACTTCTGAAGAAGGACTAGCCTCTGCTGGAACACATACTCAGAGATCATGACAGAGATCATGTTCATTGGTTTCACAAAGATGGTCTATTCATCCAAGGTTTGTGAAGTCCACTAGCATTCAAGGAGGCTCTTTCCTTTCTTACCTTTATCTGAGTGACATTTCCTTCAAGTTCTGTAGATGCCTGGAACTTCCACTTCTCCTTGCCCTCCAAAGCCCATGTGCTCTGATGAGATCCTGCTGCTTTCTTCCACATTGCTACTCTCCCCTTGCTAGTTCCAGCTGCCAGGATACCTGCCATTCACAAACATCTCAGGCATTTCATCTTGGACTTCAGAAAAACAAATTCACATTACATAATGTAACAGGCAGCAATCTCTGGTTCTTGGGTAGTGAGAAGCCACTTTCTAGCAGCAGCATTTCTCTCCTCATTGCAAACCAACATCCTAGTCCTATACTGGTGAACTTTTCTGGGAGAAGTTCCATATGATAAGGGGCATCTTCTAAGCTACTAGATGAAGTGATTTTTTAAATGCATCAGACAATTACTTCATTTTAACCTTTTCTTAGAATATAGAACTACTGAATATCCTGAGCTGGAAGAGTCCCCAAGGGTCATCCAATCCAGCTCCTGGCCCTGCACAGGACAGTCCCAGCAATCCCAACATGTGCCTGAGAGTGTTGTCCAAACACTTCTTTACTTCTGACAGCCTTGGGGTCAACCCCACTTCCTGTTCAGTGCCTGACCACCTTCTGGGGGGAAAAACTTTTGATATGTAGTCCACCCTTCCCATGGCTGGACACACCTATAGCTGTTCCCTTGGGTCCTGTCACTGCTCACAAAAACCAGAGGTCATCCATGCACCCCACAGTCTCCTCTAGGACGAACAAACCGAGTGACCTCAGCCGTTCTTCCAATGGTTGTGTTTGTTTTTAAATAGTTAGTTTTGCAGTCACTTTGGGCAAGCAACCACTGAAAACCATTGCAGCAGTTATCAGCTGTGCCTACAGTAGCCAACAAGGCGGTGCCCAGGAGCAGGTCTGTAGAAAGGATCTGTTGTAAGGACCTGGCATATACACAATACATATCACTAAGCTCTATTTTGCACTAGCTGTAGTGCAGGCTTGTAGGTTGAATGCCCAAAACATGTTTATTAGGTGTACTCCAGGGGTACTTGTGTCAAAGGGAATCCAGCCCATGTGTCACAAGACAGCTCCACAGTGAGTCCAAGTGTAGTAGAGCAGCGAATGATTTCCCTGCACCTTTCAAGGCATATTTCCGATCCAAACTAAAATCTTCAACATCACATACTACCATTGAGATCCTCAGTCACAAGACAAACATATTGAAATTATTACAGGGCATGGAAGGCTGAGGTTTGACAAGGTTTAGGACCAGAGATCACAGCTGCTACGTTATTTCTCACCTTTAGCACTGCAGTAAGATACACAGTTAATACATTCTCCACCCTCAAAGCCAAACTGCATATCTAGGGAGAGCACATAGTTCTCATCTTGATCCAAATCCCAGAACCTAAGGCACACAAAACAAGGGTGTTAACAATGCTTTTCTTTCCAGGTATCTTGCCAAACACAGTCAATACGATGCTGTACACGGCATTAATTTACTGTTTCCACAACACCCAGAAAATTTAATTTTTAAAATTAAATGGTCAGAAGCTTCCTGGGGAGTGTGAATTTCTTAACAATCTCCTTCCTTTTCCTTTGAGTTTTTAATCTGAAGCATGTTTAGGGATATTCTCCTAGGAAGAAAGAAGTCAGAAGCAAGTGTAGCTTTAAAAAAAATGGAAGAAGTGAGTGTCAGTTGCAATTTTCTTCCTCCCTAATTATGCTTCCTCCTCTATTTTAAGAATATTCCTGGGTTAATCAGTAGTCCTTTGGATTCCAGATTTATTTTCTAGAACTAAATAATGCCACGAAGCTATTCCTTCTTGATACTTGGTCTTTACTGCATTCTCACAAAATGAACAAAAGATTCTGATAGTAGCAGACAGAGGCTCAATAAAGGGAAATACTGATATTAATGGAACCCTCCCACAAGGTTAGAGGAACAGACAGAGCAGGTCAAAATAAACACATGAAAGAAAAGATTGCAAAAAAGGTAAAGCTACAAAACACAGTAACATAACAGCATGGCAAAGCAACATACTTTGAAGGATTAGGGAGAGAAGTAATTGAAATACTTGTCTTATATTACAGTAAAATAAACATCCTGAAAAGTAAGCACTTTTTTTTTTCTGGTTGCTGATGCCATGAGTATCCTAAGGATCAGAAAGTAACATTGACAAGAATGGCAAAGGAGATGTATTTTCATGCAAAGCCCCCAACTGGATTTATTTTCAGAATAAACCAATAACAGCACTCAAGGAAGGAACAGAGTAGGTAGCACTGCCTGACAAAATAAAATACCTAGAGAGGAAGCAAGCCATACCAAATTAGTTTCTGTCCTTGAGAAAAAAAAAAAAATCATTTCATTTCTCTACTTATTTTTACAAACAAAATTAGGAAATGTTGGGAGTTTTTCATTATTGGTAAAAAAACCCCAACCAACATTTCAGTAAAATACTCAGTTCATTGCAGACTGTACCTTTTAGCTGGCCCTTCTCAGGGGCAGCCAGAACAACTTTTATTCTTACCTGATGACTGTCTCACCTAGTGCTGTAACAACCAGGCTATGGTCTACTAGAATCATGTCTGCAGAATGACCAGTCTTCCCACTCAACTTCACCTGTTAACCATAAGCAAATAAATACATTTACAGAAGGTAGGAGGAGCACGCTGAAGGACACTAAGCATCTGAACTGCACAGTTTGGCTAAAAAGTAAAAATATGAAAATAACTAGACTTATCTGTAAATTCAGACAGACACATTCAGACTGTGAATTCATATGATTCTGACAATGATCACCATAAAATGCATCAAGACTGCAATGTATGTATTTAATAAAAGAAAACTTGTAATGGGCTAATTAAGTAGATAAGGAACAGTATTTTACTCTTGCACTAGAACTTCTCTTAGAATTTAATAAAGATTCCTTTAAAATGTGAAATTCCAGATCTTACTTCTAGTCAAACGTAAGTAAGGAAAGAAGTGGACAGACACTCCTGTAATACACAAGCAACCAGTGTTTTTTCTGCCTTGGACAATGCAGTGCAGAGGATCAGGAATGGGACATCACACCAAGATCAATGTGATCAAGTGAAGCCAAATTTATTACCCCAAAAAAGCTATATTTATAATAAGCTTCTACTGTTCACGTGTCTCTAGCTAATACATGATTGGTTAATCCTAGGTGTTCACACGTCTCAAATAGAATGCTGATTGGATCATCTGATTTTTCACGCGTTTTACTGTGGTAGTCTGGCCCACCCTTTGCTTCTTTTTTCTCACTTTGTCACACTTGCTGAGTCTTGATGGCTCTTCTTCCTGTATCTTTCTCAAGGATATACCAACCCTGTTTCTGATTATGTCCATTATTCATTGTCCATTATCCATTGTTACCAGCAAGCTGGATTGTGCATCAGCTGAATATGGCCATTGTTTTGCAGAAAACTCCTCAGCCTGCAAAAAATCCTCAACAGTATAAAAAGAAAAAAAAAAAATCTTAGAAAAGTGAAGGTTTGGGGTCTACCCACAAGCAGCATTTTGTAATAGCACAAGGCATGGTGTGAGATATTTTCTCTTTAATTTCCACTTTTAATTTCTGGAGATCCTCTGTCAGTCTTTCCACTGAGGAGGCACAGGCCCATAATGGGGTGGAGATAGTTTCTTCATATATCTGGGGTTTGGTCACCAAATAGTCCACATTTTATTCTCCTTCTTTCCATGACATCACTCCCAATGAGTTGGTATGTGACATCAGCATGCTCTGTAGGAACTTCTGCTGTATGTTTTGCGAACACTGGATGTTGTCTGGATTAGTAAGGAATTGCTTGTTATTTGAAAATATCATCTCTAGTACAGCTAATTTTCTCAGGTACCAGATACCTTGCTCCATAGTGTTCCACATGTCTCAGTGCACTAAAAGGTCATCTTTCCAAGGAAACCTTTCCCTCACATTTGACAGGAGTTGCATCCAGAGGCTGAGAGTTTCTGGTCCTTTCCCAATCCTGTGGTCAATACTTGCATCCCAGGATGTGGATCCCAGTTGCAAAGTGTCACTACCATCTAATTTCATCTCATGGGCCTTGATAGCCCAGCATCAGAGCACCCAGATCATCAGGGGCTCACCTGACTGGAGGCTGAAATCTTTCTGCATGTCTCGCAGCTCACTCAGGGATAGGATTTGGGTGATTATTCTCTGGTCCTGCCTCTTCCTCCTGTTGTGAGGGCCCTGCTTCCTTTTCATCGCACTACATGAACTGATTTAGTCTTGGATTTCTTCTTCTGAATACAGGCAGCTGCTCTTAGCACAGGCTGTTCTTGTGGGTAAGCTGCAGTTTGAATGGCCATAGTGCCTGCTGCTTTGCTTTCCTCCTCCTTCCTCTGAGGGTGCTGTATAAAAACAAGCAGTGTCCAATAAATAGTAGCCAGGGTCCAGCACGTTCCATAACTTTGCACCTCTCTGGAACTGCCACAGCAATTCTCTTTCAAACACTTTATCAGGGCCCTATAGTTGTTCAGGGGTGAACTTCTGAACCAGGAGTATTCTTTCAAGAGCTGGTCCATTTTCTCCCACATGCCACACCACTAAGGACTATCCATCCCAGGACATGTTGCCGGACAACTTCCCTAGAAATCTCTGTCCTAAATCTTAACATGGTGTACACTGGACAGAGAAAACCTAGTAGACATATCAATGAGAGCATGCTTCCCAGATCACTGTGAAACAGATCACTGTGGTGGATACACAGCGCATACACAGGAGTATATGCAGGGTTAGTTATCACACCCACATGAACAGACCAAGCAACACCATGGAACCAGGGAGCTCTCTACCTAAACCAAAAATGCTTAGATCAAAGTTATCACAATCCTCTTGAGCCTTACCTTGGGCACCAATTAAATGTGGTGGCTTAACATCAGCAAAAACTTAAATGCCAAATAAGCCATGGCCCTTCTCCTGCCCCTTCTGGTAAGGGAGGGAGACGTGCAGGGACCATGGATTGAGACAATTTACTGACAGCAAGAAATAATGGAATAACAAACATAAACAACAGCAACATGAATTTTTAAAAAATATCCAAAACCAGAAGGTGTTTTAGCCACAAAAAATTAGTTTTATGTGGCTGCTGAGACCAAAACCAAAATGGTGGATGCTCCCCATATATTGCGTCCATGTGACTCCCCCAGGCTCCTGCATGCTGTCGCAAAAAAAAGGCAGTATGGCAAGAAGCTTCCTGCCCCTCCCAGGCCAAGACAATGAAAAACAATGGAAACAGACCCTCCTGAAAGCTGGGTCATCCAAGATGGGTTGCACTGCAGCCCTGCTGGGCTCAGTTCCACACAAGCGCCTGCACCATTGCTTCTACCACTCCACCACACTGGGGGTTGATCTTACAGGTTGCCGCCACTTCCATGAAATTCTGCTGCACTCCTTTTGGCCTGGCTTAGCTGGAATGGGCTTGGCTGGGCTCCCTTTGGCTGGACTGGAGGCCTTCCCTGTCCCCTGCCCAGAGTCTCCCCATTGGTGCTGCCATTCAGCATGCATCAGTTCTGTGTTCTGCTGCTTTCTTATCAGCACCATATCCCATAGCTGCGCCTCAGAGAAAACGGAAGAGGGTGGATGGCAGGGGCAGAAGACAAGAGTCTGCAGGGCTGATGCTGACAACCTTCCCATGAGAGTGTGCAAGGCAGAATGGTCCCCCCTTAATGGGGTGTGTGTGTTTTCTCCCTGAAAACAGTGATGATATAGGTGGTATAGAATGACTTAGCTGCATCTACATGGTGCTAAGTACCACCCACCTCTGCAACCAGGACTACTGGAATTTCCAATTTTTTCTCTAATTCACTAACAAACAGAAAGTAAGTGTAAAAGAATTAAGATAGGGTCAAAATGAAAAGAACTATGAAAAAAAAAACAAGATGAAGGATGAAGAAGACAAGATGAAAACCATCTTTCCAAGTTCAGTAACACATCATTCTATTCCACTTTTGGATAAGCTATTTTTGCTTCCTTATCAACATACTATATGAGAAACAAATACGACTGTTGAATCATTTGAAAACAAAATAGTGATAATCAAAAAACAAAACAAAAGAACTTACAAAGAATAAATATTGCAACTTTATCCTGCAGTATGACTCTTACCTTCATGAGCTCTTCTGCCTCTCCCTCAGGAGAAACTGCATGTAAGGACAACTGCAGAGTCTCTGTTATTACAAGTAAAACATCTCTTTCCTCTAGCAACAGGAGCTTTCGGACCAGACTGTCTGTAGACAATACCTGCCTTGTCTTCCCTTGCTCATTCACATAGTGCACAGAACCTGTAGCACAAATAAACAAGGTACAGATTTTATTTTATATCTTTTAGCTACAAAAGCCAAAGTTGATGCTTTCTACCTTAACAAAACATCCCTCAAATGCTGAAAATGTAAAAATAACAAAAATTCTTTCACTTTCTAGTTTGTCTCAGGATAGACAGTATGATAGCTGACCAAACCAATAAACCAAAGCACAGTTTTCCCTATTTAGAAAATCCAAAGGGGAATACTTTAAATAATTTTAAACTGCAAGTAAACTTTCTGTATGAATGATAGCTTCTGAAATCTTCAGTCTTAGAAAAAAAAAATCTGTGAAAGAAGAATGGCAGCTAAGAATTGGTTAAATTCACAGCAGAGTTGAGATGACAGAAAACTGTGGACCTGAGGTTCTTCATCGTTTAGGAAATACTGCACCACACACCAAATTCAGCTTTAATCCATAATTTGACTGGCAAATGGGACAGTGCTTTTCTAAAAACACTGACATGCATAACTAATACACCTATCAACATTTTAAAAGCCATTATAATGTCATTAAGTTGAACTATATAATCATAGACTCACAGAATCATTAAGGTTGGAAAAGACCTCCAAAATCATCGAGTCCAACCTTTGATCAAGTAGCAACACACCCAATAACCATACAATGAAGTGCCACATCTAGTCATTTTTGAAGACTTCCTGGGATGATCACTCCACCACTGCCCAGGGCAGCCCATTCCAATGCTTAACAACCCTTCTGTGAAGAAATTCCTTCCACCAGTCTGCCCTTCCCTGGCACAACTTGAGGCTGTTTCCCCTTGTCCTGTTCCTCGCTCCCTAGGAGCAGAGCCCAAACCCCCACCTACCTGAAGCCTCCTGTCAGGGAGTTGTGCAGAGGCAGAAGGTCCACCCAGAGCCTCCTTTTCTCCAGGCTGAGCTCCCTCAGCTGCTCCTCATCAGACTTGTGCTCCAGACCCTATCCCACCTCTGTTCCCTTCTCTGGACACACTCTAGCCCCTTAAGGTCTTTCTTGTCATGAGGGGCCCAGAATCGAGGTGCCTCAGCAGCATCCAGCACAGGGGATGATCTCTGTGCTGGGCCTGTGGCCACACTATGGCTGATCCAAGCCAGGTGCCACTGATCTTCTTGCACATCTGGACTCACATTCAGCTGCTGTCACCAGTACCCCCAGGGCCTTTCCTGCTGGGCACTTTCCAGCCACTCTCCCTCAGGCATGGAACACTCTGTGGGGTTGTTGTCACACAAGTGCAGCACATGGCATTTTGCTTTATTGAATCTCATACAGTTGGCCTTGGCCCATTGCATGCACGGATTTAGGCAGCAAAACCCCCAGCAAGCAGTACAGTTGTTTGAAAGTGGTACTACAAAAATCATCCAAACCAATGTAAGCAAAATCTGACAGATCGCAAGCCACATTCACATAATTTCTTAGCAAATCACAGTATTATATAAGGGCAACATTTTACATCACTGCAAATCAAAAAGCCTATTAAATAGCATCTTCCCCCAAAAGCTTAAGCAGAAAACACAAGTGTATAAGAACGAACATTAAGAATCTGCACCAAAATGTATGTGATGTGATCTGAGTAAAAATAATGTTTAAATTTCCAAAACTCTTGCAAATATATTACCATTCCCTACATTTCAGCTATATAAAAAAAAATTCCAAGTCCTGCCCACTACTTTATTTTCTCCCCGCAATAAACCCCTGCATAGATATCCTCAGCTTCTTAAATCACGGGACATTTTGGTTTTGAAGGGACTTTTAAAACTAATCTCTTTTTAACCCTCTTGCCATGGCAGGGACACCTCGCACTGTCCCAGGTTGCTCCAAGCCCCATCCAGCCTGGCCCTGGACACTTCCAGGGATCCAGAGGCAGCCACAGCTTCTCTGGGCACCCTGTGCCAGGGCCTCACCACCCTCACAGGGAACAATTCCTTCCAACATTCCATCTAACCATGTCCTCTGGCAGTGGGAAGCCATTCCCTTGTCCTGTCCCTCCAGGCCCTCCAAAGTGCCTCTCCAGCTCTCCCGGAGTCCCCTTAGGCACTGGAAAGGGCTCTGAGGTCTCCCTGGAGCCTTCTCTTCTCCAGGTGAGCACCCCCAGCCTTCCCAGCCCGGCTCCAGAGCAGAGGGGCTCCAGTCCATGAAGCATCTCCATGGCCTCCTCTGGACTCATTCCAACAGCTCCATGTAATTCCTGTGCTGAGAACCCAGGAGCTGGAGGCAACTCTGCAGGTGGGGTCTCACCTAAGTGAGGCTGAGGTGCAAAATCACCCCCTCCCCTGCTGCCCATACTGTGGGATCAGCCCAGCACACAGGGTATTTCTGGGTGCCAGCGCACGCAGCTGGGGCATGTCCAGCTCTCACCAGCACCCACGAGTCCTTCTCAGGACATTTGGGCCTTATGGCAGATCACTACTAGATTAAGAACTGAGTCCAAAATACATATGCTCAAATAAACTCAAGCAATGAGGCTGGTCACAAAGAACAGTCAGACAGTATCATTTGATTGAAATTTGGGAAGTATGACAAGGAGGCTGTCTTGGGGTGACTTTATAATACTGTATCTCCTATCATCTGCTTTATGCCCAGATACAGGTTCTGTAACTTTAAACTAGGTCTGAGAGAGGGGGGAGAAGCCGGGGGAATTCTTTCAGCAGTTTGTGTTCAAACACAGATTCTCCTAGGATTTTTCTCAGGAGAGAAGAGTTAAATTCTTTTGCTTGTAGCTAGCCTCTTTTTGTGAGCTGAGTCAAGTTTTTCCCAGGACTGTGGCTTCTTCTTCTGGAACTTTTCAGCTTTGCTTTAGTCCAAAAAACCAGGCCATAACCGGGAGCCCCTCGCCACAGCCCAGTGGGGGAGGCTGCAGGGACACCCGGCTCCAGACCTCGGGAGAAGCCAAGCAGGACTCTAAAACCCACCAGCTTTCTCCGCAGCGAGAAGGTTTTAGTATCTAACATTACTCATTCTTGTTCCCGTGCCTGCGTGCTCTCTGTGTGTTAAATAAACAGGTTTTTTCCCTTTTCTCCAAGAAATTCCTTTCGTGCGGTGGGAAGAGGGTGTGCCGCAAACCTGCCTTTTTTTCAGAGACTTCCCTTTCAGGACGTTTCCTCCTAACTTGTCTCAAACCGAGACAGAAGCCCAAGCCAAGGACAGCACCTGCAGGACACACAGCCTGTCCCTAGATGGGGCTCTGCACCATGTTGAGACGAGCACCTTATGTGTGGAGACACGAGGCTTGATTCTATTTTTAGAAGGCTGATTTATTATCTTATATTATACTAAAATACTACATAAAAACTATACTGAAAGAACTGAGAGAAAAGAATGATCAGAAGGCTACAGGGATCAAGAATAGAATAGAATGCATAACAAATTTTGTGACTGCTCGCAGCCTCGGCACAGGTGGCTGTGATTGGTTATCAATTGAAAACAATCCACATGGACCAATGGAAGATGCACCTGTTGCATTCCACAGCAGCAGACAGTTATTGTTTACATTTCTTTCCTGAGGCTCTCAGCTCCTCACGAGGGGAAAAATCCTAGCAAAGGATTTTTCATAAAATATCATAGCTACAGCACCATCACAACAGTGGCTTTGAAGGCGAGAACGGAATGGGCACAGCTTCTCTAAGTTTCTCTCCTTGTATCTTTATGAAGTACCCTGTGTCCATTTTCCATTGAAATGGTACCTTTCTAGCAAAGAGGTTTGTATTCACACATTGAAAGAAGGTACACTGCAAACCAACCACGCAGCTGGTCCATGCCTCTCCTGTAAGCTGTACTGGTGCTGTACTGGTGCAAAAAAGGGGTGTCAATTTTGGTACAACACTGAATCAAATTGTAATGGAGCTGCAAAACCAGCATAACTGAAATGTTTTCAGAACAATTAACACTTGAAACAACAGGATGACTCGAATCACCTATCAGAAACACCCATTATACAACTTCTCACACACATTCTGGCTCCAGTTCAGAGAGAGCAAATTACAGAGAGATGGCATCACAAAAAAAACTGGGGTGGGAAGAAAGTTAGGTTAGCTCAAACTAGTACCCCGAAGACTAAAAAGGACAGAAAAAGACAGAGAAGAGTAAAAGGCAAGGAAGAGGAAAATGCAGAGAAGAAACTGTATTAGGCAGCAAAATAACAAAATAGATTCTCAGACTTTTTTTGTTCTGTAAGACTGAAGCATGATTTCAAAGCATGAGGAAAAAAAATGAAAAGAAAATTGAGAATTTAAGATGTATGTTTTAGTAGAATTCACCTATTTATAGAAAAAATAACCCACAGCACATGCATTCTTTTGAAGCTTTGAACAAAAGCTAATTTTATATACACTTGTGTGTTAGAGATTGTTTTCCTCATACTCACTTCTTCAGGAACCTGACTAACCCAGTACCTCTGGTGACCTTGTGAAAAAGACCACCCTGAAGATTATAAGATATCAGTAATTTTATTAATTTCTTACCAAACATTCTATAACTCCTATAGAATACTCTACGCTATTGAATATATTAATATGAGGGATATATGAATATACCACAGGTGTCAGATATATGAAAACAAGACTATCATGCACTGAGCTATTTTGAAGCTCTAAGGAAACAACTTCCCAGCCAAATGGAAAAGTGGTTTTGCTCTTACCATCTGTCAAAGTGATAAAGAAGGAGAGTTCTTCCTGGACTGCCATTTTCAGAGGTGGTCCTATTCCAGCTTTCTTCCAGTTAAACATATCCAAGGCTTTCTCATCACCACTCACAGCTGCTTTTGCCAGCTGTACAAAGTCACTGCAAAGAGAGATACTTCATTCCCAATTCTTTTTATAACTGTAGTTTCAGTCTCAAAGAATGGATGAGCAGTTAATAAAACATATTGTATAAAGAGAACAAAGATGTTTCATACACTGATTGAAAAAAGGGCAAATAAAAAAAGATGCAAAACAAAATTTCAGTATTAGTTTTCATTTGCATTGTTTCACTTTTCAAAACACATCACTATTTTTTCAGAGATGTGAAACAGAAAAGCCCAGACAAGGAAAACTCTGCTTTTGCACTACAGCTGCTTCTTATTTCTTGCCTGGACAGGAAAGAAATAATAATGTTTAAGAACTGACTTTTAATTTAATTATTTTTTACAATAATATGATAATTGTGTTTCCAGTGTGTTTATGGCTTCCCACAATCAGCAATATTGCTAATTAGAAGAACTAAGACAGACGAGCCAACAGCAATGGATAGAAGATGTGGAGAAGAGAAAGAAGACCAGTTACTGCACACAGGACACAACTACCAGAGTGGGAGAAGAGCTTGAAATATAGGGCAGTTAGGAAAATAACATTTTTAAATATATTTTAAAATAGTTCATTTGTGGGTAGGACTTTCTTTCTGTGGAAGAAGACAAAGACTTGGACTAGCAGAGCTGTGATGGGGCCAATACTCACTCTGTAGGAGGGGGTGGCCGAAAAACACAGTGCCACAAGCATTTCCCATACTCCTGCTTAACCAGGGCAGGACTCTGGACTCTGCCCTGATGGTCCATTTTCCACAGATACAAGACACCGTGCTAGAAAAAGACAAGTTAATTCATTACCCTTTGCACACAGATGAGAATTGAGACTCTAGCTAAGAACTGCACATAAAAATAAATGTTTTATTGACAGAGCAACACCCTTCCTTTTGTTTAGTTGACACGCACAATTACGTCCACTGTAAAATAAGCCACAGGGAATCAAAGCTATCTTTAACATTATATTATTTTCTCCCTTAAAATCAAATTGTCTAAAAAAAGCCTGTTGCTCCTATTCTTTTTTAGTTAAATCACACTGCCAGAGCAATTACATGGAACAGTCTTGGTTTTCTTCTGCAAGTAGCAGATGTAAATATTTGTCTCGATAACGCCCTTTCTACATTTTTTCTTGCAAGTAGTCTGATAGCTTAATTTTTAGCAATTGAAATAAAGGATAGCAGAGTATATGCATCCCTCAGTAAGTGCGTACAAAACTAATGTAGATGAGCATGGGTATATGAATAGACATGTAAAGTCACAGGATGCAGAAAGACTAAGGGCAGAATTTTTTAATTTCTGGAGCTTTCCTCCTCTTTCAGAGCAGACATTCAAGAGCTTACTTTTAGAAAAATCAAGATCTTACTTTTAGAAAAATAATCTAGTAACTAGAAAAATCATAGATGCTGAAGAAAGGAAGACTGGTTAACTAATGAACTCAACAGTGGTCAACACAGGCCAGCCCTCAAGCCTGGCACAGGTGCTGACATAACTCATACCCTGCAGTGGCAGCTCAGGAGCAACAAACCCCTGGTGACTGGAAAGAATGGAGACAAATTCCAACAAACTGACTTACAGTATATCCGCACAGTTGGAATGCTAAGATGATTATTTATTGTTGTTGTTATGCTAGTGTTAATGAAACCAAATTGCATTTAGGAACCTTCCATGTAAGCACTACATTAAAAAACTCAGTAACAATTTTCAATATCAAGTTCAATCTCATTTTATTTCATTAAGATAGACAACAATAAAGTGGTATTAGAATTTGCTCTATTTTTATTTATTGTTTTCAATGAAGTATCATCCTTTTCCTGGAAGTGAAAGACTGGTAGCAGTGGTCATTTATTCTTCACAATTCTAGCTAGAAGCCACACAAGATGCAGCCGAGGCCTTCCAAGATAACAATTCCTTCTTTTTTTCCTAAGATTCAAAGTTCTGACTTCTTTTCAACAGTAAGATGACAATAGTTATACTATCCAAAACTGTTATTAAGTGCTATGTGTCTTGCAGCTTAAAGAATGCCACTCAGCTGTGCAACTGCGACCCTGCTGTACTCCTGTCCCAAGAGGACATTTGCAGTTCATAAAACGTTTGCTAGTTATCTCTGAAAATCACAGGACCCTATGAACCAACCTTGTTGGTTCCTCCTCTCACTTTTCCATCGGCTTTACACGCCACCAATTTCCAAGGATCCCAACTAATACCACCTGCACCATTTATAAGCTGGAGGAAAAGCATGCAGCTTTCTAAAGCTGCTGACCTTTGTTCCACCTCCTTCTAGATATTCCAGCCTGTATCCAGATAAACTACTTGCAATCACAATTCTTAGTTTGGGGCACACGAGATTGGAAACAAAAAAGCCTCACAATCTCTCCTAAGTCACACTGGAAAGGATGCAGAACTCATCTGGTTTCAAATCATATTTTTTAAAGGACAGAGGACATTGACCTTATCATCTATCTAAATGTCCTTTCCAAATGGAGATATTCTCTGATTCTATCTTGTAACTTCCCAATAATTTTTAAAAACCCAAAGCTTTAGTTACTTGGTATGAAATTTGCCTTACAAATAGGCTTTCATTATAGAAAGCACCTAGATCCTCTCTGTGATCAAAACATGGAAATCATCCATGTTATTTTTACTTAAAATAAATTAAAAGCTTCTGATTTTCACAGTATCCTATTCCAACTTAATGAAGTTATTTTCAAATAATTTTCTTGCTTTCAGGATGTATGATCACAGAAATCCTAGTGAAGATAAAATCATAGAAGATGCTCAGTTGGAAGTGACTCACACAGATCATCAAGCTCAACTCCTGGCCCACACAGACAACCCAACAATCCCACCCTGTGCCCGAGCACTTGTCCAAAGCCTCCTGGAGCTCTGGAAGCATTGCAGTTCTGAGCATTCCCTAGGGAGCCTTTCCAGTGTCCATCCACCCTCTGGGTGAAACAGAAACCAAATCAGGATCCAAATATTTATCTTCTTTCTAAAGAATTTCCTCTAATATGAGCAGAACATGATCCTGGCAGCACTCATCTAATGGAAGTTTCCTAAAAATAAACCCTCAGGGGAAAAATATTAAAAATAAACTTATAAGCTATTGGATAATATATAGGAAATGAAGTATATCTGTGCTGCACCTCAGACCATAGCATAGTGACACTGCTTTGAAATAAATTTGAAAAGTATTTTCTTCATAAATGTAAGCTCTGTCTACATCAATGTATTGTCTCATTATGATTAAGGCCTCAGCTACACTGAGATGTATCCATCTTTTGCCTGGGCAGAACTTTCTCGTTTCTAATAAAGAAGATGATAAATTCTCTTCTTACTCAATTTTGAATTTCTGCATTTCTGTCAAATGTAGCAGCAGAACTTTACAAAAAATGAATGAAAATAATTTTTTTTCCTCCCAATAAGAATATTGGGAATTCTGACATATAGGTAAGAGCAGAACTGAAATTCTTGGGCAAGCTCAAGTTTGAATCAGGGAAAATACAGGGAAAAAAACCCTTTTTTTCTTCATTGGCTGACTCAGGCACTGGCAAAATCAGAATCTTCTATGAATATTAAATCCTGAATATCCAATAGCTACTTTCTCATTTCACTATGTAAAAGGGCAACCAGCTTATCAAGAAATAGAGCATCACATTTCCCAATATAATCAATTTGACACAATTTTAAGGCATTAATAAAACCAGAAAAAGAGAGATTAGCATGGGTTTCCTGTGAGCACTGCTCTGCACTCAGTATGAATGAATATGTTGTAGCTGGAATTTGTTTCTCAACAGCTAGGCTTTATTCTTGAGTCTGCCCTAAAACTTGACAAAAAACAGGAGCAAAATAATTCAAATTGTCTATACCTCAATTACTCCATCCATGAAATAGCCTTAAACTTTCATCAATGCTAAGCACTCACTGAGATCCAACACACTTTTATTTAAAAAAAAAAATATAGAACAGCAATTCTTTAATTGTAGAAAAAATTAAAACACTAAGATTTGATTTTATTTCCTAACATTTTTAATTTGTACCTAAGGGAAGGAAATTTCTCTTCCACTCAACTCTCCCCTCCCCATGGATCTCCATTCCATGATCCTTTCCTATTACAGAGCTTCCAAGACTCTGTTCCACATCAAACCCACATGGCATTTCAGGTACTCACCCCATCCCCAGACACAAGGCAGGTACCACTTGTACTCCAGCTCAGGACTGTGATTTTGGCGTTGTGATTTGGGGGTAGAGTATGCTGCTCCTTGTCTTGTTTGTTCAGTATCAGAACTCCTCCTGTCTCCCATCCTGATGCCAGAACGGGTCTGGAAGGGTGCCAGGCAAGTAATGTGACCTGAGAGCTTCTCTCCACATGGGAATCAGGCACATGTTCTCCCTGCAAACAGAAATCAGTGTCAGCTCAGTCCAGTGGAAACTCAGCAACCAAACCTTCCAATTCACAGCCCAGTCAATATCAAGCTTTCTCTCCCATATAAAGGATACAAGAAGGCTTCAAACACATTTCAAAGCAAAAAGAAATTCCAGCTATTGAAAAAGAACAAAGCACATCACTAAGGAAATAGAATAATCTAATGCTTCAACAGCTCCTAAAGGCAGAACCTCCTTTAGGCATGGTTCACAAGTACTAGAATTTACCAATATCACTGAACGGGACTGCCTTGTCTGTCTGGCCCCAGCTGCTAAGGCAATCACGGCACCTGTGGTGTTTTCTCCCCAGAGAGGCTCTGGCTAGCTATGAGCACATGGGGACAAGTCCAGATATGTCCCGAGCTCCAGTGCTTGTGGCTGGAGCTTGCTATTGAAGAGGGGCACTCCTCAGGCTTTCCTGAGCTGGAAAAACCTTTAAGGCGATGGTGAAGGAAGGAGTGGGTCCTGATGGAGAGTTTTTAATCCAGAGATTTTACTTCGGGATGCGTAACCTCTGAATCCTGCAACAACTCCAAGAGAACTCCCCCCTGCATGGTGTGCTTGTCCTTTTACCTGGGGAGAGGGGCAGGGGAGGGAACACAGGGAGCACCAACCAGGTATGAGGGGAGGGGGTCTCAGGTGAGAGGGACACCTGGGTGGGCCAATGGCCCCCCAGGGGGTGGAGAGCATCCTTTGAACCTGCCAATCACTCGATGCTCCCCTTGGAATCTCTGGGTTGATAAAGACAGTGCCCAGCATGGGTCAAGGGTGGGGAAAGGAGAGGTGATTGACACCCCACCTGGGAAAGGGAATTTCAGGGGAAAAACTGGGGAAACTGAGGCACACCATGACAACACACCGCAACACACAAGAATAGTTCATGTGAATAATTTAACCTCTCTACGTATTTATTTTTTCCATTTGTTAAACTGGGATAACAACTTTTCAGAATACACTTTGAAAAGTACATATTTCATAGGCTATCATATTAAGAGACTTACATGTTTCAGTAAGTCTGCTGCAGACTGAAACACCTTTTAGTGCTACTTCCCTAAAATTTATGCAAACCAAAGTCTTACACAAGGCTGTCATGTAAAAGTTAGAGTATGCAAAAGAAATATCTGTCTACAGGCAGAAAATCAGCTCAGTCTTGAGGTGGTGGAGTGATTTGTTCAATTTCCATTTCTTAGGATGTTCTATTCACTTAAGAGTTAAAAAGCAGCAGCAGCAGCATGTGTTCATTTACATACAAGCCTGAAATTCTCACACTATAAGAAGCAAAAAGCAAATCAGTAACCATCACAAAACAAGACTTACAGACTGTAAACATCAAATTTCAAAGGGAAGATCAATTTAACTGATGAAGATGAAGATTTTTTAAAAAATACATATAATGAGTGGCTGATGAATCTGTCATGTTCTATATAGCATAGGACACAGACTAATTAAAACCCAGAGAGATTTCAGGAGGATAAGTAAGCCTGCAAAAATAGAGATTAAAAACGTGAAGTTTTAAATTAGAACAATGATAAAGGTTGCTGAGAGAAGCTGTGTGACTTCTTACACATCTCATATCTCTGGAAGTGCTCAAGACCAGGCTGGATGGGGCTTGGAGCAACCTGGTCTATGGAAGGTGTCCCTGTGCACAGCAAGTGGTTGGGACAAGATGATCCTAAAGGTCCCTTCCAATCCAAACCATCCTGCAATTCTGCGACTCTATATCGAGAGCAAAAGCAAAGTTGCTGACTTTTCACCTGTTCCAGGTAGATATCCACACAGCCCCCACCTGCTGTGCTGACGGAAGCAACTGCCAGGAGTGGATGAAGTGGGTGCCATGCTATATGGGAAGGGGAGGCAACAGAATCAGGAGCATCTGTTCGATGATCCACGTACACAGCCATAAAAACGGGAGCTGTCTCAGACTGCACACCTGTACAAGGAATAAAAACATCTCTATCAGGTTTGCTTATGCAGATAATACATATACAGTACACATATGCTATATTATATTGAATTTATGTACTATGTATAACAACATATATACGGGTTAAAACAAAACTACAGCATCATCTTGTTGCACATACTACACAGACATGAGAATGTCAGAGTGGCATTCAAAAAAAATGGAGAAACACTGAGCCTCACACTCTGTAGATTCACAGTGTACTTAGGCCAGTACCAAGTCTTTCACCAGTGGCTTGTGCTGGCCTACTTCAAAGGACCCTGAAATAACTCAGTATTTACCAGAAAGATACTTCCAGTACTTCATATCCAAAGATGTTAATTAATGTACAGATTGAACTCTTTTAGGTTGTTAAGTCTCATGTCTGGGCTTTCAAAGTAAGTTTCAACAGTTGTCACCACTTTGGAGCTCGTACTATTGAAATCACACTATCTGCTATTTACATCGGAACTGTTACCAACATTTGAATGAAAAAAATAAGTGGTGATGTTGCACAGAAAAGAACATAAGAACAAAACCCTTTTCAGTGTTGTGGGTCAGAAATGGAGAGCGTCACTAATAATCTGTAATAATTTATACACAGAAATGGTCTTTGGATTTGTGTCATGGGATCCAGTCAGCTCAGTTTCAAAACAAAAACAGCTGGAGCAAAACACCTCAAATTCCTAGCAATAATCACAGAGTCATAGAGTTCAGTGGGTCAACTGGTCCAACCGCCCGGCTCACAAAGTCTTCCCAGAGCACCTGGCATAGGATTGTGTCCAGACAATTCTGGATATCCCCAATGAGGGAGACTTCACATCCTCTCTGGGGCAGCCTATTCAGTGCTTACTCATTCACACAGTAAAGAAGTTCTTCCTCATATGTAGATGAAACTTCCCATGTTCCATTTTCTGCCCATTGCCTCTAGTGCCATTGCTGAGCCCTGTGGAGCACAGCCTGGTCCATTCTCCTGAGCTTTCCCTGCAGATACTGACAGGGATGAGGTCCCCTCTCTTCTCAAAGCTCAACAGGTCCAGCTCCCAGAACTGGACACAGTGCTCCAGATGTGCCTCACCAGGGCTGAAGAGAGGGGCAGGATCCCCTCCCCAACCCAGTGACAATGCCTTTCCTCATACCCCTCAGCACCCACCATCTTGGCCCCAGGGCACACAGCTGGTCAAGGACAGCTGGTGACCCCCAGGTCCTTCTCCACAGGGATGCCATCTAGCAGGGCAGTCCCCACCTGGACTGGTGCATGGGATTACTCCTCCCCAGGTACAGAACACTGCCAAGACCCGGTAAAAAACAAAACAAGACCTCCAAGAAAACAACACAAACAAACATACACACCAAAAAAGCCCCCAAGCATGAAACATTTAGAAGACTTCTGTGACATTTAAGGGGAAGAGATGTTTTCTTCTGCACAGGTAAACTACGAGTTCAGAACCCATAGGCACACACATGCGCAGCAGTGAGACTTGCCTAAGCCACCAGCATGTAAGACAGGCATCAACAGACTCTTAAGGACTCTTTCCTTTAAATCTTCTGTCCGCACCTCAAATAACTAATTTGCCGGGCACTTAATTTAGAAAGGTGGGCAACTCTGTTCAGTAAATTGGGAGCTCTGTATTTTGCCTCTGACACATACAAGGAACAACATCAACTACTGGATATGACAGCAGCCAAGAGCAGTCACCCTAAGGACAAACCATTTCATCTTCCAACAAGATCCACTCACTTTTAGCCGTACAATCCTTCAAAATAGTCAGCATTCCCAAAGTGGCACTGCATGGGTCCAGTTTTATCAAAAAAACCCACTCAAAAAAACCCCCAACAAACCATTCAAATAAAATCTGGAGTATTTTTCATCTTGACTTCATGTATTTTAAAAGTTTTCTTACATCTCCAGTACTGTTCCAGAATTCTTTGCCCCTACTACTCCTTGACTCCTTATTTTATCTGTTTCATTTTCCTCTAAGAGAGGAAGGATTTAGTCCATATTTGACTAAAATCTTTAGATAGGCTCAAAATTTGAAATAATAAAGAATTTCACTTCAGATTAAAATAAAAATGTAAGAAGCCTAAATGAAAACAAAGCCGCATTTCATATGAAATAAGTTTTATCACACAAGCCATGCACCTGTAATGTCTTCTCTATAGCCACCATTTTCTACTTTTAGTTGTTCCTTGCATCTGTAGTCATCAATATTACTTATTATTATTCAGATATTTTAGTCCCCTTCAATGACTGAAATAAGTTTATCAAGCTTCCAAATTGCATGTCTTGTTCAACTTACTAATTTAACTTTTGGAATTAATAGACAGCAAGAAAAAATTTTCAACCAAAACTGTGTATATTTAAAATGGCACTTACTAAAATAAGGTTCAGTGATACTGCAGTGTAAATTATGGACAATCCCAAATATAAAATACTCTTCACCATCACAGTAACTACACAAAATTAGGAAGCAGACTGCTACACACAAATAAATAAATGGCTTACATAAGTGGATTGCTCAGTGGTGTAAAAATAACTAAACCAATATTAATTTTCTTGGGAATTCATTACTCACATGATTACTGCTAGCTCATGTATTTACACTGTAGCTTTGACAGCTGACTCTTCAAAAAAGTCTTCAAAGAAAGAAAAAGAAAACCAAGTAATACTGCCTCTACAAACTACTCTGGCGTGTGCTATTTTTCCAAGGTTTCAAAAAAAAATTTTCTGAAAATGTTAACCATTTTGTATTTTGGAATAGAACATGACCAAGCCCCCATACCTGATCTCAAAGATCAAATTAGATACATCAGACAGACACTTTTGAAACAGTCCACAGGCAATTCTTAGAAATGGTTAGACTTTATGGAATCACAGCATGGTTTGGGTCGGAAGGGACCTTAAGCTCATACAGCTCCACCCTATGCCATGGGCAGAGACTCCTCCCACTGTTCCCAGGTTGCTCCAAACCCTGTCCAACCTGGCCTTAGACACTTCCAGGGATCCAGGGGCAGCCACAGCTTCTCTGGGCAACCTGTGCCAGGGCCTCAGCACCCTCACAATAAAACTTTCTTTATTATGCCTAAAATAAAGCTAACATGTGCCAGTTTAAACCATTAGCCCCTCATCCTGTCAGTACAGGCTCCGGTAAGAAGTCTATATCCATCTTTCTTACAAGATCCCATAAAGTTCTTTTCAAGACAACTTCCCTCTCCAACCATCCAGAAGCCACCCTGACAATCACTCTTGAACTGAGACCAAGGCCCCTGCACAGCTACACCTCCACACCCACACAGTCAGACCAGCTTTCCTTACCAGCTCAAATATAGGTTTCCCATAGCAGTCTCAGATGTCTGGATCATTAAAATAATTTCATTTTGGTGCAATAAAATTACAGCTTGAGCTGGTATCTCCAAGGAGCCATGTCAAACAAAGGAACCCCATGGCTTTTACACCTTTTCAGTCTAAGGGCAGGGAAAGTCTGGGGGTTGTCAGCTGCTGCTGAGTGCCTCTGAGTGTCCCTCACCTGGCTGGGCCACAGGTGCCCATGCCCTGTGTTATGCAGAGAGTCAGCAGTTCACAGCCTCTGGCTCTGGCCACCCAAAGCTCAACCTACAGCTTGCACTGCAACTGCACCCTGAGCTACTGGCACTGGCACTGAATGAATTCCTAAAATACTTGAAGGCCACAATGAGGTGTTCACAGAGCCATCTCTTCTCCAGGCTAGATACCCACAGCTCTCCAGCCTGTCTCCAGATCAGAGGGGCTGCAGACTCTGGAGCACCTCCATGGCCTCCTCTGGACTCTGTCCACCAGTTCCATGTCCTTCCTACGCTGGAGCTCCAGAGCTGGAGGTACACCTGAAGGTCTCACCTGAGCAGGGCAGAGGAGCAGAACACCCTCTGCCCTGCTGTCCACGCTGTGGCAATGAGCCCAGGACATGGGGGCATCTGGGCTGCCAGTGTGCATTGCCAGATCATTTCCAGTCTTTTACCCACCAGTACCCCAAATCCTTCTCTTCGGGACTGCTTTCAATCTGTTCATCCTGCAGACTATACTGGTAATGGAGATTGCCTCAACCTAGTGCAGAACTTTGCACATGGCCTTGTTGAACTTCATGAGGTTCACAGAGATAAACACTACAGACAACATTAACGACTGCAAATGACAGCAGCGAGCCAGAACACGTGCACATATTTCAAAAAATAATCATCAACTATCAGAAAAAAAATATATGCTATTCTGTCTTTGGGGACAATATGTAACAAGCTGATTTTATGTTCTGTCACAGTGTTATCATCACATTTAATCGAGGTTGATAGCAACTTGGTTTGCAGTACCTGTGGAGCTGCAGACTCATCACCCCCAGTCACCATACACATGGTGAAAGGGGTCTCTGTCCGAGTTGCCTGAACAAGACTCTCCAGCGAGGCTCAAGTTACCAAAGCAAAGACAAAGGTCTTTCCTTTAATCTCTACCTACGAGAATTGCTGGTTTTTAAATTTGAAATTGTTTAAAAGAGCCAGCCCCAGGAAAAAAAAAAAAAAAACAAAAAAACAAAACAAAACAAAAACACTACAAAATTGCTCTGTGCTACAAAAAGGTGGTAAATGACTATGTACAATCTTCTCTAGCTAGTAAGACAAATGAAGCAAAAACCCGGCTGAACCCTGCACCCACACAGAGAGAGAAGGGGCGGGGAGCCGGTGCCAGGCGAAGCCCAGGCTGCTGCCGCCGTGGCCAGCCCCCGGAGCGCACCGAACCCTGCGCGCGTCCCCCGACCGGGCCGTGATCGCCACTCGCCGGCACAGAACAAGGGGCTCCACGAACTTCACGGCTCCGAGAAGACAAACACGTGGGCCACACCACCACGTTCTCGCCCCGACCCCGCCACCAGCAGCTCAAGCGCCCCTTACCTCCGGCCGATCGCGATCAACCCCGCTGTCGCAGGCCGGGCCCAGATACAAGCACGGAGAGCCGGCCGACAGCCGCGGGCTGCTGCTGCGGGTAGAGCCGCCGCCTGCTCTCCCCGCCCCCGCTCCCCCGCCCGCAGGCAGCGCCCGCCGCCCTCTGTGCCGCCCCCGCGCCGCAGGCCGCACTCGGCCCGCGATGCTTTGCGTTACCCCGACAACGGGGCGAGCCGCAAGCGGAAGCAGCCGAGCGGAGCCGAGGAGTGGCGGGAAAGGCCGAAATCGCCCGCGGCACACGAAGAGTGGCGGAAAGTGACGAGCGCAGCGGGTCCGGCGGCCGTCCCGCTGGGCTGTCCCCGACGGTGTCAGAGCCGTCTGCAGGGTTTGGTGGCTTGACCTGTGAGGAACTTTTTCTACCGCAGGTGATGCACTGTGCCGCCGTCCCGAGAATCGAGATCATTCCCCAAACCCTCCTGGTCCCCAACGCTGTCAAGCACCTGTTGTGAGGGAGTGTGACCCAGCAACGTATATCGTAACCATATTTAATTGTATCGCTCGGAGCTCAGCGGCTCTTTCAGAGTTTTGGGGTGAAAAGTTTTTAACTTAACAACTAAGTCTTTCTAATAACATCTAAAAGCACGACCCGTAAAGCCCTTCTACCCCCCTGCACCTCCTCAGCACGCCAGCCACAAGCCATGCCAGGTACAGCCCAGCTCCATTCCCGCTCTCGCCCCCACTGGGCCCGCAGCCAGCCCCAAGAGCCAGGTTTGCCCAACACCTTCAAAAGGGATGGAAAAATTCAAGACCAAATCCCCACAGCACTGTCCTACCCATAGTTATTTGTAATTCCTCTGAAGTCACAACATTTCTGTGCAAGCTGATGAAAAGCAGCCACATCTGGTACAGCTATGACAAGCAGCTCCTGCATATTTTGAGGTTGACTGGCCATGTGTAACATGTCATTTATGTGGTGCTTATCAGTTTCCTTTCCCAAATATGCAGGGACTCTTTAAAAAAAACCCAAAAAACAAAAAACCAAACCAAACCAAAACAAAAAAAAACCAACAAAACAAAACACAAAACAAACAAACAAACAAAAAACAACAAAACCCAACCATAAAATCAAACCAAAACCAACAACAGTGAAACAACAACAACAAAAAAAACAAAACAAAAACCAAAGATAAGAAAAACCACCAAAACAAACAAACAAAAAAAAGCTCCATTTTGGTAGCAAGTAGGAAAAAGCACCCAGTGAGAGGCACACAGTACATTGAAACACACTGTATATCTGCTAGAATGATGGGCAGCGTTCAGGTAGAGAGGTAAACAGTGGCTTTAGACCTTCTTGTTACAAGTCAGCAACTCACATAGACCAGAGCTACAGAACTCACAAAGTCCTGTTTCCTGGAGCTTTTTATCTTCTCCCTCTACAAGGCATCAGCTCTAACAGCCATTTATGGCATCTCTTTGTGGTGGATTCCTTGAACATGCCCAGTTAGCTCACTCAGGTGCCACTCCCAGAGTCAGAAATTAATTTCTTGCCTCTGCCAAGCCAATTGTTCTCACTGGAGCCTTGAGTTCATCAGACTAGAAGTTGAGGAGTTGAGCAGACCATGTGCAGATGCCTTGTTTTCTCAGACAACCAGGCTGTCGTGGAAACTACTGCAACTACATGATACACTCAAGTCAAACATACAGCCAGCTGGAGCCTCAAAAAAACATCAAGTACATCATCCCTTTCTGGGTTGGAATAAAAAGAGTCTAAACAACCCGCCGACTGTCTCTGCTCAAGTGACCACTTTACAGCTCTCAGAATTGGCTGGTTCAATGTTACATACTATTTTTTCCAATAACTATACTACATATTCCTACTTGTGCAGGCTTAGCTGGAAATGAAGTTTTCCTGCCCTTCAATATTTGACAGAGAAGCCCTGCTTCTATGATAAATAAAAAAATGAATGTGGACTCCTAGGATCTTAACATCTTCCATTCTACTAATAAAATCACATAACCACAGAAAGGGATTTTAAAAAACATCTAGTTCTAAGTCCCTGGTATCATAAAAGATGCCTAACAGCTCCAAATCCCTTAAGTCCCAGGACTGGCTGGAGTTGCCCATAGCCCATTTCCCCCTTCCTTTAAGGGCTTGACCTCACACACCAAGAAGAAAACAAAGTTGCATGACTAGGTGCTTCCTTATGTAAGCAATAAAGGATTAACAATAGCAGTCTTTTCTTCCATTTAAATCCTTTTACATGCATGGGAAAGAACACAAAGATCATCCATTATTGTCTGCCAGAATAAACAATTTCAGAGCCTTTTAAGAAGAAATAAATTATTAATGAAATCTGCTAGCTTCTAAATAATCTAAAAGGAAAATACAGAACATTCACTATATTGGTGACTTTTACACCTAGGATCTTTGAAAAAGTATTTCCATGTTATAATTTGCAATGATTGTGCATATTAGATTCAAAATTAAAAAAAAAAATCTAAAGTATTAACTTTGTCCTTCTGCTGAACAGTTCTGCATTGTTTGCTCTATTTTCTAGTAAAAATGCAATTTGTTATTCATACCTTAAAATACACAGGATGTGGGACAAATCCAAGTTAATGTTCTTGCCTGACCTAGAAAACCATGACAACAAACATGGGAAGATTATTTGCATTTTGTGGCTGTGCAGGTCTGTAAAAACAGACTAGCGAGGAAGGGCCAGTGATAAAAACAGAACTAATGGAAGCTCATGTGTCTTTTGGCGTCTCACCCTACCCCCTGCCTCTCATCTCTTGTGCAACTCCTTTTCAGTCAGCTTTTCTCTCACAAACATTTAGACACACGAGCAATTTCACACCTTAACAGTCCACTGGAGGCAATGAGGCTGTTCAAGCAGGGAGTTATTTACATACAGAGAATGGAAACCTTCAGTTGGAGAGCTGAACATAACTGCACATCTCTTGGCAAAGCACTATGGAAATACATGATAGTGGAGATGCACAATCCATTTCCTAACAGTATTGCTGAGTTTGGTTGAAGCCAAGGAGGAAAAATATGCCACATGATCTCGTGTGAGATTACAAAAAAAAATTGGAAAATATTTTCTTAAAAAAAACCCAAACAATGAAGATGCAGATTTAAATGCAAGTATTCGTGTAAGAAATGAAACACCCGAGATGGGAGCTCTGCTAGTTAATGTAAATGAAGTTAAAAGGATCTTAATTGAAAGTGTTAGTCTGTTGTTGAATGTAGAATGTTAGAGTTCTGAGATTTGCCTTCGTTTGCCATGATTAAGTGTTACTATCTTACCCTGTGCTTGTATCCCTTTCCGTCGGGAATCACTTCTGCTCCCAGAAGGACTTGCACCCCTGTACTCGTATCCCTTTCCGTTGGGTCAGGGACCACTTCCCCCGCTCCCAGAGGGACTTGCACCCGGACTGAATTTAATGAGGAGCTGTGGGTATGGTATGGACTCTCTCAAAAAGAACAAACCAGCACATGAACTATGGTTCTAAACTGGCTGCACCACCGGGAATCACCCACCCTCTACCAGAGCCGGATTCCGGCCTGTCACCATGGCTACAGGAGTACTCGGTCGGGATGACACCCCGGACTACAAGCCAACACTGTCCTCCTGAGGACTCTGGTGAGGACGGAAGCCCCAGCTCTGCCGAGACACAAAGCTGCACTCCTCCTCCTCGGCGTCGTCCTGCGGGAGCGGCGGCGGTGTGCGCGACCCCTCGGGTTCCCCACACGAGGGCTGTTCTTAATAAAGGCCTTTTAAAAGCAGCAGGTCTCCTGGCCCTGTTTCTCATATCGGCACTAGAGACAAACCTTTTTTAACAAATTCCATTTAGAGCAGTCCACTTGGTTACTCACAAATACACTTTACAGCATATTTACAGGTGATAACACAGCACTCAAGACATGTTACATTTCTACCATCATAGACAATCACTTGCAACATACTCCACGGGAGGCCAATTTTCCAGAATTTTGACACAATCATGAGATTTAACTACTTATGACTTTATTTTTAAGCTTACAAATATTTTCCTTGGAAGAGAACTAAGGCACCCTTTTATCTATGAAAATCATAAAGATTAAAAAAAGAGGAAGATCAAATGCTCTTTTGACAAACACGTTATTAAGGAAGAAGTATCTCATGCAGTATCAGTTATAAGATTTTAAAAAATTATCCTGCTTAGCACTTAACGTGAAGTCACCACATAAAAGTATCAGTCCACATCGAGGAGCCCCCACTGCAAGAAGAATGCCCAGCAAACTCAGACCCAGCGAAGGGCCTGTTCTCAAATGCAGCCCACGAACGTCCCAGGTGCCCCAGGGAGAGCAGCCCCAAAGCCTTCCCAGGGGTCCCGGCGAAGGAAGCGAGAGCCAGCGGGACCGTCGGCCCGAGACACGAGCAGCGAGCCCAGCACCGCCAGCCAGCCCAACGCGCCGGGGCCGCGCAAGAGAGCGGCGCTGCCGCCCGGCAGCCGGAAATACCGCGCCGCATGCAAATCACCCGCTCCCTGACCAATGGAATCCTGGACCCCATCCAAAGGCCTTAGCCAGATGGCTCTCCATTGGCTTTTCTTTCAGCCAATCGGCAGCCAGATCTCGGGGCTCACCCCGCCCCTAGCAGACACGCACTGCCGCCTCTTCCTTCGCGCAGAGGCTTTCGTCACGCGCCCCGCTTTGTTTGGCTCGCGCTGGAGCTGTGGCCCCGCCCCCGCCTCGCTCCCGCTCGCCGCCGGCCAATGGGACGCGTTGCTTGGGGGGCGGGGAGCGCCGGCGCTCTCAGCTGGGCCCGCGCGCCGCGGCCCCGCCCCCGGCCCGGACAGGGCGAGGAGGAAGCGGAACCCCCACGGCCCCAGCCCGGCCTTATCCCAGCGCGGTCCCGAGCCTGGCCGAGCCCGGCGGCGCTGGGGCCGCGGCTGGGTTTCGGAGCAGCCCGGGGAAGAGGTCGGCCCCACAGCCGCGAGCGGCTCTGCCGCCGCCAGCAAAACTGGGAGGGCCGCTGGGCTCCGCGCCGGCCGCCTCCGGAGCTGGCGGGTGTGGGCGCAGCCCGGAGGTGCCTGGAGCTGCGGGTGCCGGAGCAGCCGAGGCAGCCGCCGGCGGAGCAGCCGGAGCGCGGAGGCTGCGTGACGGCATTGATGCGGCAGGTGAGGAAGGGGCGGGGGATGGAGCCTGCGGGGCGGGACGCACCTGGCCCCGGGGAGACCGGCCCGGCCCTGCTTGCCCGTCCGGGCCGGCCGCGCTTGGGGAACGCGTCCCTGCGGCTTTTACGGGAAGCAGCGGAGGGACGGCCACAAGGGTGTAGACGACTAAAGCAGCTAGGCTGAAGGAATTTTCAGTTTAGGAGAAAAAGGGAAAGGAGGAACAAGGTGAAAACGAAAGGAGAAAGCAGCTATAACGGGAAACTGCACGGCTTAGGCAGAATGCTGGAAGGAGCCAGCAGCTGAGAAGCGGGGCAGATCCTGGGGTGTGCTACTCGGGTCCTGTAAGGAGCTGTCCCCAAGGAGTTTGTTTCTCCCCCGCTAATTGTTGGGGGAGGCCAGTGGGTGGGTGCATCGTTTCATTTACAGTAATAAAACCAAACTTGAAATTATTTAAGCTTTGCTTATGCAAAGTTTTTGAGCACACACTGTAAGAATAGGAATGTTTCTGTCCTCAAAATAACTAGAAACTGTAGGGTTTGGTGAGTGAAGAACCAGTCTTTAACTAGGGACCTGTCAGGTAAATAAATAACCAAATTTTAGTGTGAGTTCAGATCAGTTTATTGAGCATTTTCAAGGAGTGAAACGTTGCCCAACACAATTCTGGATGGGTTCAGTGTTTTAGCTGAAAATTAGAGGGAAAAATATAATTTTAATAGTAGGAGTACAACTCATAAGCAGTAACTTGATGAATTTGTATGCCATATCATGTTGATGCATCTTTGTTAATTTGAACCTCTTTATCCTGATGTCAGCCTGATCTGTAGTGATTCCAGTGTTTGTGATATTCAGAATTTCCTCCTCTTGTTGGTTATCTTTTCCCTAGAGGGAAGTTGGATGGTGGCTCCTGCCATGGTGTCAAGGCAGCTGCATCCCAAGTGCTGCTCCTTGCTGGGTGCTGTAACTGGTTCTTTGCTGGAAGTTGACTTCTTTTAGATATGCTGTCAGTAATGTTTTTACACTCTTTAGGAAAAACTAAAGCAGTTGTTGGGTTTTAACAGATAATGTGATTAATGCCTTAAGCTTGTGTCCATATCTGACGTTTTGTTCCAAGTATTTGAAAAAAGCCTTCAGAATTGAGAGGATTTGTGAAGTCAGCACAGGAAGTGGTCATCCAGCAGCTGGTCCCAATGTCAGGTCCGAAAGTTGATAGATGCCTTTGAAAGCCCAGAGATGCTCCCTTGGCACAAGGGTTCAGGGCTGCTCTGCTTGGCCGGGGTCTCTGCAGGGTCAGGAGTAACGAGGCAATGGTGCACAACCGCTGTAGGTGCATCTGAAGTTTATTGCCCTCCAAACTGGAAAAAAAAGAAAAAAAGAAAGAAGAAGAAAAAAGGGGGAAAAGTGGGGTGGCATTAATTCTGTCCCAGCAGAGGCGGCGGGCAGGGGTGCTGGCCCGGGGAGCCGGTCCCTGCCCGTTCCCGGTGACAGAACAGACCCGGCCCTCGGTGCTGCCATCGGCGGGGGCGGCGGGGTCGGGGCTGCCCGGCGGAAAGGAGCGCGGGGAGGTGCGGGGTGGGGGCGGAGGGGAGCGGGAACCTCGGGAGCCTCGGCCAGTCCCAGCCCCAGACAAACACACAGAGGAGAAGCCACCGCCGCATCCAGGATCATGGATCCCCCCCCCGCGGCGGGCCGGGCTGCGGCTCCGCGGTGAGGAGAGAGGAGAGCCCCGGGCCCGGGAGCCGCGGAGGGGTGGGTGGGATGGGATGGGATGGGATGGGGGAGCAGCACTTCCCCGCTCCGTTCTGCTCCGCCGGCCCAGCGGCTGCCGCTCCTCCGGCGCTGGCGAGCGCTGCCACACGCCGAGTTTGGCCGGGCGATTTCCCGGCCAAAGGCGGCCCGGAGCTCTTCGGGACGGAGACGGGGGGCTACCGGGGGCCCCTGGCTACCGTTTGGGCCGGTTTGGGAGGGGTTGTGGTGAAGCTTTCCCCCTCCCACCCTCGGCACAGGTTGTTGGGTCGGGACAGCAAACGAAAGGGGATTTAGTAACAAACAACGGCGGCCATGTTGAGAGGAATTTCTGCAGCTAAACTTCTCCCCTCTCAGCCCAGGGGTTTCTCTGCCTCCCCGGGGGCTCCCTGGCCTGACTGTGTTGCCCCCTCTTTGCTCCCTCTCCTCCCTTGCAGGATGACAGTGAAACTGGGAGAGAGCAGCGGGGAGGAAGGGGTGAAAAAGCTGGGCAAGAGAGCAGGAGGAGATGAGGAGTCCCTGGAAGAAGAAGGGGCAGGAGGAGGAGGAGAGGCAGCTCCAGGCAGCAGCAACACAAAGAAAGAAGAGAAGATCATTAACAGCAACACTACCAGCAGCCCCCCACCGAACCCCAGCTTGTCACCGGCCCCTGCCTCTCTCCAGCCCTCCCAGAGCCAAGACCAGCATCATTTTCTCAGGTCCAGTGTCAGACCTCAGAGCAAGAGACTGAAGAAGGATTCCCAGGCATCCTCCTCGGTTGGCAGCAGCACTGCCGGGAAAGGCAAAGGTACCGTGTTTTGACATCCTAAAAACATGCAGGGAAGGGGGATGGCAAAGAGAGGAGGCACCTGTGGGGCTCTGGGTTGTCATTCTCTTTCTGTTGATGCTATCTTTTGTTGGGTTTTGGGGCTTGTTTCTCATGGCTGGAATCTTCTTTGTGTCCCAAGGCTTCAGCTTCTCTGCTGCCCACTGTCCTCTCTGCACTTCCAGAAATGGGGGGTCTGGATATTTATGTGGAGGAGGGAAAATTCTACATTATTGAAGCAAATCTTTAATGTCTTTATTTAATCTCTCTTGAGTTTTGGGAAATTCGTCTATTTTGATTAGAAAATCAGACTCTAGCTAATTGTGTAATCAAGTGGCTGCACTCTGAATTCTGTTCTTGGATAGTAACAAAATATTCACTGGGTGCTAGTTAGCATAGGAAAAATCCCACCCACAAGACATTGGTGATTTCCCCCAGTTATTTCTATTATCCAAATAATTATTTTGGAAACAGCAATTAAATACACATGTTGACGTATTTTTCCCTAAGGTGTTGGGAGTCCTGTTTCACAACAGTTTGAGCATCTATGTGATTTGAGTTTTTATAAAGATTGGTTTGTATACAGCTGAAGGTCTGTAGGTACAGATGTACATACACCTGCTTTTCTGCTTAGCACAGGGGTCAAGAATTTGATTTTTTTTTTGGCACTGTTTCTAACTTGAATAACTGGAAGGCAGCAGGGATATTTAAATATTTTGGTGCTATTGGGTATGCTCAGCAGTGACTGATGACATCTCAGCACTGCAGTTGAGCTGTACTTGAGCCTAATTTTGAATATTGTGTGCTAAAGTACTCAAGTGTTATTTTCTGTTAATTTTTGAGAAAAACAGCACTCAAAGATTGCATCAACATTTAAAATAATGAAATTTACTCTTGTTTGCTAAATTGGAGTATAATTCCATGTAGCATAAATGTGTTTTGGAGGTTACCTCACTGTTGTCCATCTCAGGGGTGTGCACATGCTGGGCGTTAAGTAAGCATTACAGTTACAATAGTTTTGTGTTGCAGTAATAAAGCAGTGCAAATTGGGATATTTTAGTTATTGTTATATCAGAAAAATGTTCTTGAACTCAGTTGCTTGACGGTTGGTATAATTGACTAAAATATTTCTAAATACCTTAGCAAGTCCTCTTTAATCTCTTGAATGTTAAATGAAGGCTCTGTGTGGTGGTAGAGGACAGAACAGAAAGGCCTACATAATTTTTTTTCCAGTTGCATGAAACCAAATAAACAAACAAATGGAATACCCAGGAGTGTTTAGCTATGTATAATTAATTCCAGGATTGTAAATAGTATTAGATGTGAGAAGGTTTCTTTGAAATACATCTTGTCTGTGATTCACAAGTTGAATATGTCCATTTGAAATTATTCCATTGATTTGAAAGTCCACGCATGTGTGAACAAATACATGTATTTGTATAAGTGTATATTCATGTTTGTAGATTAACATTTATTTCCAATTCTAGAGCAGCAAAATTATTTTTAACTAAGAATATCCACACAATAGGAAAAGAAATTTCATTGACTTTCGCAATTCAAATTCCCAAACAAACATAAGAAAATTACATACAGAACAGAAAATATTAACTCAGTAAGCAGTCATGGATAGTGCTTGCAATCACTGTACCATGTTGTCAGGTTTGGGAGAACTTCTTACATTCATGAGGAGTGACAGTGGTGGAATTATGACTGTGCTTTCACTTTTTCAATTTTAAGACCAACCACAGCTCTGCCTGACCAGATTTGGTATGAATATGTCCTATTGATTGAATTGTCTGATATGGTTGAGATTATAATTGTTAGAATTTGGACAACAGAGCCATGGAGCGGGATCCTTTCTAATTTGAGCTCCTTATGTTCAGAGAAGCCTAATGAGAGGTTTTCCAGGCTTGTCTAAATTCTCCCTAGTGGAATGCCTTGTGATCAGAATTCATAGTGCTCTGTGTTCCAAGTGAAGTGTCTCACAGAGCCAGCTTCGGGTAGGGAATGAATGGAAAGGTGGAGATGACTACTAGGTTGGACTTAAATTCTTTCATTAGCTCTCCCACTAACTTTCTCCTCCCTCTGTAAGTATAAAAATGACGAAAAGCTGGAGTGCATCAGCTCTGAACCTGGAAGCTTTTGCATTGTTTATGTCAAAGTCAAGGTGATGGCTGCGCAAGTAACTCTGACAGTGGCCAGCTGGAGTGACCAGACCGTGCCTATGCTTGGTCCAGTGAAACCAGAAACTTGTTTTTGTCATAGTCATTCAATAATGCTATGTAACCCTTAACATTTTATTGAAGTGATTCTATTTCTAGAACCTCTGTGTTCTGAAAGGAAGATTCACTTGCAATTTTTAAGGAGTGTGATCAATGCACTTACTTTCTTTCAAATTGTAGTTGCTCAGCAGGCATTGGTTTGTCTTCAGAAAAGTTCTGAAAATAGTAATATTTTTGTGTGTTGCAGATTCCTTTTTATTTTTGGCATTCATGCTTTTAGGGTCCTTAATTGTAGCAGACAAATTATTGATAAACTTGGCTGTAAACTGTAAAGAGTGTGCTCACTCAGCAGCTGCTGACTTTTCAACTTTATCTTACTGTGGTTCTGGGAAGCTTGCTCGTAATAATTCCCAAGTTCTGCCTCGTGGAGTGTGTAAACATGCTGCTAATAGTCAGATTGCCCTGATGTACTCTTTAATTGCACCTTTGAATCCTTCCTCTTGCCTTTTGTGTACTGAGGTGCACTTTTGAGTTTAGGGCAAAAATTACATAGGAAGTAGTACAGTAAAATACAGTTTGGAAACTGTTTCACTTCACTTCAGAAGCCAATCCATTTGGAATTGTGGGAAGGTTTATCAATTTTCCTGCACAAATATCTAAATATCTACATTTTTTTTAGAATTATTGTTGTACTCTGTTAGTCACCTTTTAATTCTATTTTCAAGGTTGTAGTCTACACCTCAACTGATGGATGACTTTTGAAGCATGAAAGCTTGAAAGGAAGTCTTCAAGTAACTCGCATGAAACCATACAGAAACTAGAAGGACTAGTGGTGTCGAGACAATTTATTGGGGGAGTTCCAGTGCAGGGAGGTCTGTTGAGGAAGGAGATGCAGCTCAAGTTAAGGTTGCTGAAAAAGGGGGATTTCTGAGAGTTTGCTTCTCAAATACCAGTATGCCACATGGCTGCTGAGCACAGGTGTTAAAGTGTGTTTTGAGGCTCTGGTTCATGAAGCCAGAGTGGATGGAATATGTATGTGTGTGTATGTTGTGACCACGTTGGTGAAAGGCGTATCGGAATACATGGCCACAATGTGCTGTAGATGTAGCTTGAACTAGAGTAGAGTATTGCCATTTTTGTGTTTTTATCCATCTTCTGAATGTAGAATGAAGTCAGGAGGACTAGCCTAATGGTGATGAGCTGAAGCTTGAAGATGTCTTTCATGCTGTTCTGGATTTATTCCTAAAATGTGTAGAATGTCTCAAACAAGTATTTGTGTTTGTTTTGAGGTAACAATCAGTTCTTTTTTGACAAAGAACTTATTCAGCTGAAAGCTTAATTGAATTAAAAGTGTTCTATCTTTTGGCATGGTATAGAACTTGCTAAAAAGTAGTTTGGTTTGTTTCAGCATGCCAAAGTTTCATGTTCGGTAGCATGCGGGTTAAATTAACTATTGTCTTCTGTAGAGAGGATATAGATACCAAAAAACCTGATGTATGTACTTACAATTCGTTCTATTGTAACTTCCTGAGTTCATGTGTTGCAGAATATATTGTAACCATCATTTGAGATGTTACTGCTCCAGCATTATTTCTCTGAGACACAAACCACTGTTTAAAAACTACTAAGTCCATTGTTCTGACATTCTCCTTAATTCTGTCCATCTCACTTGCACTTAGTACCTCTCCTTCCATCTTACCCTGACATGATTCATTCTTTGCTGTCCCATTTACTCCCTCCCTCCCTCCCTCCCTCCCTCCCTCCCTCCCTCCCTCCCTCCCTCCCTCCCTCCCTCCCTCCCTCCCTCCCTCCCTCCCTCCCTCCCTCCCTCCCTCCCTCCCTCCCTCCCTCCCTCCCTCCCTCCCTCCCTCCCTCCCTTCCTTTCCAAGTGGCTCAGGACCGGGACTCCACAATATCTCATCCATACAGCAACAGGAGGATTTTCTCCTTCAGTTCATTGGGTACTGAGCTATGACAGGTGCCTGCCTGCAAGGCTGCATGGCCGCGGGGTTACGTGGAGCTTTATACTGGGCTTTATGGGTGCTCTCTTTGGGAAGAGCAAGAGAATAGTGATTTACAGGAGATGTGGGAGTGACCAAATGTATAATAAACCGTGGGAGTTTTTTTATGCCTCTTCTGGGTTAGCTCAGATAGTGCTGCCTTTGATACATTGTATACTAAACCGATCATCCTGTCCATAGAGAGAAGCAAGCCTTCCCTGTAGGTTTGTTAGAAGGCTCAGGTTGACAATTGACGCTCTGGTGCTTTTAACGCATTCAGCTATCTCCAATTTTCTAACTAGTAGAAGATAGGAGAAGATTGTCTCTGTAGGACAGTTACCAGTTGAGCCTGAGATTACCTGAGTTGGTTAGAGCATGGTACTAAGAACGTCATGGTCACAGGTTCCGTTCCTATATGGGCCGTTCAGGTAAGAGTTGGACTCCATAATCCTTGTGGGTCCCTTCCAACTCAAAATATTCTGTGAGTCTGTGGTTCAAACTTTGGATGTTAATTTACAAGAATACTATATGGCATAACCCTGCTGTAAGACATCAGCTGTTCCAGACTCACCCTTCTCAAGTGTCCATGCTGTGTTCTGTGGAGGCAGGGTAGAAACTTCCTTTCCAGTTACAAAGTTAGCAAAATGAAGCATTGACTTGTGGGGAACTTTGTCTGTTACAAGTTGACATTTGCATCCCAGGCTTTGTGGAAAGAGTTAGTCCTTGCACTTGGTATTTGAACTGCAGCAGGCAAGACTGTGAATGCCCTATCTTGTTTATAAAGGTATTCCCAAATGAATGCTCCACCTACAGTGACTGGTGACTCCTGAAGAAGTTAAGGTGTTATGAGCTAAGCCTGTAACCCAGCCTGCATGTTAGGATAAAAGGGTGTAGTTAGAATTTACTCTGGAGATTCCAGCTTCTCTGTGTGTAATCTGTCACAGAAGATGTAAATCAGCTGGCCTGTAAGAGCTGTCAATGGAAGAATGAATGGCACATTCTGAGATGCTACCTAGAAGGAAGAAGTTGTGGCAGTAGTCACTATGAGATCCTGATACTATCCGTGTCTGTTATTTTAAACATGTGTATTCCATTGTTTGTCATTTTCATATCAGATTCTGAAACTGCAGTTTTTAAATGTCTTTATAGAAATTTTTGCAAGTGTTTGTTTTGCTTTGAACTGCAGAGACAGCTTTTTCCATGGGAATGTAGTTTGATATGATGACATTTTAATAATGGGACATATAGATGGGTAGATAACACTGGACAAAAGGAATGAATAAGTTTCTCTGGAACACTGGTGTTCTGACCCGTGATTTTGTTGGGTGTTGCAGTTCAAATACTGAGTACAAAAACCTGAAGTCTTTGCAAACTGTGTTGAAGGCTGAGAGAAGATGCTGGGAATTTACATTTCCAATTGAACTGCCTTGTACACAGGTGCTGGTGCTCTGGCACACCTGGAGCAAAGGGAAGGAGTTGTTGTAGCTGTAATGGTGTGGATGTCTACGTCACTGGCTGGGAGATGCAAGATGAGAAGACAGAGGGAGAACGTCCAGTTTGTCTTTTCTATAAATTATTTTACATTGAACGAACACCCCAGCAGGTTGTTAGAGTGAGCTCCCTCCTTCTCCAAAGCATTCTGCAGCAGTAATGGTATAGTTGGCCTCAGGGGAGCCTCTTGTTTTAAGGCATTGATGAAGTTTTAAATCATCCATTACTGGGAATTAATTACAGAATCATCAATCATTAGTGAGGGGATGAAAGCTCATGAGCTGTTCTGTATGTAACAAGAATTGCATACAGTAAGACTGAAGTAATGAATTTATGGGGAGTAATTTATTGATGTATGACTGGTCTTGTTTTTGCCTTTTATCCTGAACTGATCTATAGTTCTTTGTTTTAGAATATAGTGCATTCCATTGCCTACCAAGGTTCAGTATACTCTAAGTTGTATTGGGATAACATAACAATAAATATTACCATGCACAGTAGTAAGAAAGTTAATGCAAAGAGAAATGATAGAGCAAATGCCTTTGTTCCTGAAAAAAATGAATGGCATGTAAGAGCTCTGTAGAGGTAACAGGATACTCAAATTTTTAGATCTTTGTATACAATACTCTGAACAGTTGTCTGGATGGTAGTTTATAAAAGAGTTTAAAACAAAAAAATATTCTGATAAAATTCCCAGGACTACAGTATGTCTTGTGGAATAGTAAGTGTGCATAAAGGAACAAAAGATCAATTATGAGCTACGTGTCCTTTGTAGAAGTTGAATTCATGGAGTCCTCAGCTTGTCCAATAGAACTCTTCAGTCCATCTTTTACCTACAACTAAAATGTAAATGAAAATTAACTGAACTTTAAATTCTAATAAGACCATAAAATCTTCACTGACACTTTAGCTTCTTATGCTTTTTAGTAAGAAAAACTTTGTTCAGTACACTTGGTGCACATAATCTTTAGAAAATCCTTGATAAGATCTGTTCTTCAAGCAACTTACTTAGGATTTTATTTATATTTGAGTAAGTAATAAAAAAAAAACAGCCCCCCCCCCCCCCAAAACCCCAAACAAAAACCAACTACCCAGCACACAAATGAAACCCCCAAATCCTGCATTCATTGTTCCTCTGAAGGATTTCTCAGTAGTTAGGGATCTGTGATCAGAATAGTGACTCTGAACTGAAATCCTATACCTGTCTTCTGATAAAGGACATCTTCTGTGTTGGGAGCTGCTAGCAACAGGAGAGTGGAGACTGAGTTTGGGGACTGACATGTTTGACCTTCCCCTTCTTGACCAAAGATCTGTATTTCATTACAGTGCATATTGTGGTATTACAATCTCACATTTGCAGAATGAGGAAGTGTCAGTTCTGTGTCTGTGTTGGGTTTCTTCTCAGCCATCTGTTAAAGTGCTCTGTTTTTTTCTTGTGGTTTCCTTTTTTTAAAGGATTTACCTCCACAGTGCCAGAATTAAATGGCTTAAGTTTCAATTATTTTATCAGTGGCTGAAGACTTTAGGAAGTAAAGAAGATGTTTATTTGAGTAGTTGTTTATAAGTGTATTTTATTCAAGATTTGTAATGGTTTTTCATGTCTTGCCTTGCATGCTTCCCTGTGGTAGACAGTAATTTTTTTCAAAAGAGTCAAATAGTCATCCCTAGAAATAAAAGAAACATTAACTTCAAAATAGTCACAATATCATATTTTATATCAAGTAAATATTTATTGTATGCATGAAAAAAAGTACTTTCACACATCTTGTTCTCTTCCAGGTTTGATTTCAAATATTCTCCATCACTTGTGCAAACCACCTTCTGTAGAATTTGGAGAAATATTATTTTGTTGCCCAAAGGAATTACTTTCAAATTGCAACTGACTTGTTAAGATTTATATACAAGTCTTTAAACCTCTAAAGCATGGTGGGCCTGTAACAGCTGATTCTACTGATACTTTAAAAAAATACTGTTAGAATTGTCAAAGTGGGATGTCTGGGTTCTTGAATGGGATATATATATATATAAAGCACTGGCTTTGTCAGGTAAAAAAACCTGCTTCATGAAGTTGAGTTTGAAAAGGTAACTGAACTTTTTAAGCCTAAATATGAAAGAGAGAATTATGTTGATATATATAAAAGTTAGGGAAACCGGTTGGGACTGCTGTACTATACAAGCTGGGTGTATAAGCAAATAAACTAAGGCAAGCAAATGAATATATAATGAGGTGAAACACAAAATGTAAAGTCCAGTAACTGGAGAAAAGGAAAGTGTAATGAGCATTCTTTGTAATGAGCAATGAATGTTTGGTGTTAAAAGACTTCTGTTTTATTAAGTACATGTTAGCATTGATAAGGACAGTCAAATCCTAAATAATTTTTTTAAATAAAACTGAAGATAATTTATTTTGGAAATATAAGTTACTGAGAATGTTTATATTTTTACTGAAAAAAATGAATGCATTCTGGGAAGTTTACCTTAATTTCTGGATTAGCTCTCTGATAAACAGTGTCAAACCAGGTATAATGTTTTGTTTATAGATTTTCCATCCCGTTTTCTTTCCAGGTCCCTATTTGAGTAAACAGCAAATTCTCTCAGTTTTATCCAGCATTATTCTCATTTCTTTATACCTCTTTTTCCGTGTTCTTTGGATGCTGATAACTGACAAAGGGACAAGCAAGATTACACCTCTGTGCCTTTTTCTGAAAGCCACAGCAGGATTTGGGAAAGGAGAATGGGTTGAGACTTCCCATCCTTTGGATAGCTGGAGTTTTACTAGATGGGCCATGTCAGAGGTGGTGCTCTGAGGATCATACACTGTTGTTCAGATAGTGGAAATGCTGATCTATCATTGTGTGATGAACTAAAGTCGACGTCTCTCAATCCTTGCCTTTCCACAGTCATTCTGGAGGCAGCAGGATCAAACCAAAGACAGGGATGTCACCGTTCTGCCTGTTTTCCTCATGGACATCACTTTGCTCCATTGGTCAGCTCCCTGCTCAGGAGTTCCCCCTGGCTGCAGAGCTTACCAGCATATAAGCATCAGCAAGGGTTATCTGGTAGAGGATGCTGTGGTACATTCCTGCTTATCTGTGTTACTTCTGGAAATAAAAAATTAAGCCATTGAAATCTTCCCCTTTTTGTGCTTTAAGATTTTGGTGCTTTGAGATTTTATTCCTATAAAATGAACCTCATTATTTGCCCATTGTATTTCAAGTGAAAAGGGAGAAAATTCTGAGTTACTCCCTTACCTCTATCCATGAGTCCTCCTGTTGGTTTGATGTTTACTCTGGTCATGGTTTTTTACAGCAGCAGATAATGGAGGAACTGCACCTGGTGGCACATCAGGAATTCCTCCCAGCAATCCTGCTGGGAATTCAAAATCAGCAGCAAGGAACCTGGGTTCCTCGGCAGGAGAGAAGGAAGAAGGGAAGAAAGTCCGACGGCAGTGGGAGTCATGGAGCACAGAGGACAAGAATACTTTCTTTGAGGGACTGTATGAGGTACATGTAGAAGAAAATAAGACATAGATGGCTTGGGTTAGAGTCTGGATATTCCTAAAGAAAGTTGATTAGGGTGAGATTGGCAGGAGCAGAAGGCCACTTACGGATGAGCATTTGTAGGGTCATACATGGGGCTGTAAAACAGCTGTCAGTCAAAGCCATGTGTCAAAAGTGTCAAGTTTCTTGGGTTTTTTCTTTAAATACACAGGAAAGATTTCTGAGTTTTATTAATAAATGTTTATAGCAAGTTCAGTTCTTACTTAATTATGGTTCTACATCAAATGAGAAATAATTACATAATGTCCCCCTCTGAACTTTCAAAAGCAACACACTTGCTCTGTAATAATACCAAACAAGAAAAGTTGCTCTGTTCTAAAGAGAATTATGTTTAATCTTTGGCCCTGATGAGGCTAGACCCAGTTCAGTCCTTGGGCTGAGAGACAACAAAAAGTTACATCATCTTATCTTCTGTCCCTTATGATGTATATGATGGATTCCTGCTTGTCCTGTTCCTGTGATTATTTCAACACGTCTGTTTTGAAACTATGTGCCAAATGTAAAAACAAAAGCAGTGATAAGGAGTTTTCTTTGTACATGTGCATCTTTTTGAATTATTTTTTGTTACCATAGGTATGGTATCACATACATATGTTTCGTGGACAAAAGGAACACATAAACAGTGTTTTCTTTTTTTTAACTCCTCTGAATTGAGTAATATTCCTGAGAAGCAAGTAGTTTTTAAGCCATTTCACTGACTTTTTTTTTAATAGTAAGAAAAAAATTTTTAAATTTCTTTTAAGGTGGATCTGAGATTCAGTTTGTTCAATCCCGTCTACCATTCATTTTGTGGCACTGCCTTTCAGAAGGGGTTTTCATACTTTGTATTGAAATCAGTTCCAGCCTTTTCTGAATACAAAAATTTTGTCATAGCAGCAGTTAATGTGTATAAAATCAAATCTTTTGAAACTCAAATTTTTTACTCCTAGTAACAGTAATATGAAATGTACTGTAAATAAAACTGCAGGTGGTAAATATAGTATGTTTTTCATTTACTCTAGTCAGAAATGGTGGGGGGAATGCAGAGGAAAGTAAAGAATGCTCATGGGGGAAAATCAGTGTTTTCAATCCTGCTACTTAACACATTTGTAAGTAAAGTTGGATGATTTTTAAAATTTGCTAGCAAGTTACTGTTTTTATTTTGAAACAGTTAAAGAAATTGGAAAGTAATTAATTTGGTATCCATATTACATTTTATATAAAACAAAGGAAGCCAATGTTATTCTTTCACAGTCGAGTTCTTGTTTATGACCACTGAAGTTCAGTTTCCCCCTAAGAATCCCAAAGCCCCTCACATTGTTTGACTTGACTTACAACAAGATCCAAGTTTGGATTTGAGTATTTCTATTTGACTTATTCTTTTTTCAGCATGGGAAAGATTTTGAAGCTATCCAGAACAACATTGCCCTGAAATACAAGAAGAAAGGCAAACCAGCAAGCATGGTGAAGAACAAGGAGCAGGTCCGGCACTTCTACTACCGCACCTGGCACAAGATCTCCAAGTACATTGACTTTGACAATGGTTAGTATGCACCAAAATGGGCTTGGTGTAAGGGTTGGAGTCCTGCCTTTTAGAAGTGAGGAAATAAATTCTGAGGAGGAATGGGGAGTTCACAGTGTCTCACTTCTTATTTTCGTTAGCATGGCCCTATCAAGGTTCGTGTTTTGTGAAAAATGCTTTTCAAAACCTGCTGTTTATATCACTACTATTCTGTGAATTCACCACACCATAGTAAATGCAGATCCTGCTGTTAATACTGGGGGGAAAACCAGGTTCAAGAAAATGTTTTTGTATTCTCAGGAACACACCTTCAAGAACTGCCTTAACATTAATCAGGCATGGCTCCCATCAAGCACACTGACCCAGTGCCACTTTGCAATTCTTGAGGGAAGGTAGAAACAGATAAGAGTCTGATGCAAGTGTAAATGGTGACATCTTTGCTCCCACTTTAAAGAAGTTTGAAATGGGTTTAATAATACTGCCGGCTCATGTTCAGTCAGCTGTCAGTCAGCACCCTCAGGTCCCTTTCTGCTTGGCTGTTACCCAGCCACTCTGTCCCCAGGCCATAGTGCTGCAGGGAGTTTTGACCAAAGTGCAGGACCCAGCATTTGGTCTTGCTAAACCTCACTTACTTTTAATAACTCATTATTTTTAATTTTAAGTCATTAAGGAGAAATGGATATGGCAAGAAAAAAGCTGAAGGAACGCAAAGCTAGCGTACGATACGCTTAGTATCATACTATGTGCGATAGTACATACTATACTACGAATATGTAGTTCTTTATGAACTTTTGTTTTCCTGAGCTTAGGTTACCTAAAGGAGGACTTGAGTATCTAAACAACCTGGCACAGGGTGTATTTGGGAGTTCCTTTTTTCAAAACAAGGTAGCAGTTTAAGATGAAGCCATTAGTATTTTATTTAAAAGCCAGTGTTGCAGTGAACACAGTATGGAAGAATTTTTAAAATAAAAATCAGTTATGTATCTGTATCTTTGAAGTCTCATTGTCTGAAGGAATTTTAACAATCAGTGCAGTAGTTTGATTAGGTTTAGTATTAGTAGAAATATGTGTGCTTGGATTTTGAGATCTAAGAGACCTAAAGTTTTGATGAATAGACAAAAATAAATATTTTTACTTGGTTTGTAAATCACAAGACTGTCCTTGCTATCATTGATCTTTAGATCTATTAGCAGTAATGTCCGCATCTTGTGTGTTGAAAAGAAAGGATAAAAAAAAGCCCTCACAAAGTTGAATAAAATGCCAGCAATTTTTGTTGTAAAAATTTAGAATATAGAATTTGTCAAATCTCTTATGGTGTGTTTGTGCGCACAAAAAATCTGTCATCTAGAAATCTGAATTTTCATGTAAAAGTGTTCTGTATGCATTTGCTTGGGGGCATCTGGACACTTCCTTTAGAATTCTTAAACAGTTGATACTAGACCTAGCTTTATTATGAATTAGCTTTATTTTGCATATTGAGCAGTTGTGTATTTGTTTAAATTCCATGGAGATTGCTTTGTTTTCCTGTAATCTAAAAAGTGCCATAAAAAGGAAGTTGGTGAACCAATCCCATTATAGTGTTTCTTGAGCCAGAATGAATTTTGCCTTTGTGATTTGTCTCCTCATTGAAAATACAAATCCTCTCCTTTTTAGTGTTGAAATGAGCATCTGCAATATAGCTGTGTGTATCTGCAACCTGCATCTCACTGACAACTTTTCTGCTTTCTAGTGTTTTCTCAAGGACTGAAAAAATCTTCCCTGGAGCTGTATGGCTTAATCTGCTATGGAGAACTAAGGAAAAAGATCGGGGGATGTGAGTATGAATGACTTCAGGTTATTTTTACATTACAGAATCAGAAGTTACTACCCTTGAGGTTGGCAGTGTCTAGTTCAGTTCCACTTCTAAGTTCTTGACTCTTGCTGTAGTCTGTGGTGTTATTTCTATATTAAATGCATTTTAATTTTAACAGACCTTCTTAGTCTGTTGCATTAGTCCACTTTGATAGATTTCTTTAGTTTTATCTGGCTGCAAAATGCTGTGCATGTGTTGCCCACAGGTGACAGGAAAACGTATACAAAGCTTAAATGATCTATTCTGTTATTATTGAAACCTAAGCAATTAAGGGTGTAAATGATACTACTTATACCCACAATTATTTATGCCCATGCAGTCAAAATCTGGGATGTTTGCTCACTGTACCCTGAAGATGAAAAGGCACAAACCAGAATTGGAAATAACTTCACTGGCTAAGCAAGATGGGTTCTCACCTTGTCAGTCCCAGAGTCCAGTTTTGTCCATATTGATGAGTGGAGATGGAGGAGTATGTGCCATAACAATGCTCCGCTGTTTGCTGGCAGTTGATTAATTGCATTAGCAACATACCTGAGCTTATGCTCACAGAGCTACAGAGTGGTTTGAATTGGAAGGGACCTTAAAGACCATTGTATCCCCACCCCCTGCCATGGGCAGGGGTACTTTCCACTAGACCAAGTTGCTCCAACCCCTATCCAACCTGGCCTTGAACATTTCCAGGGATGGGCCACCCTCAGCTTCTTTGGGCACCCTGTGCCAGAGTCTCCCCACACTCATAATAAAAAATGTTTTCATTATATGTGGTTTACATCTCCCCTCCTGTGGTTTAAAACCATCAACCTTTGTCCTGTCCCTCCAGGCCCTGCTGAAAAGTCTTTCCTTGGTTGTTTTTTTTTTAAGCCTTCTTTAAGTATTTCATATGCTGGGACTCCCAGAGCTGCAAGTGGAAACTTACCTGAGTAGAATAGAGGATCCCTACCTTACCCTACTGTCCACACTGGGGGGATGAGCCCCCAGGACATGGTTCCTGTGGTTTTCATGGCTTCCAGACCAGAGAGAGTTGTGACATGACTGCCTTGAAGAATGGGCAGAAAAACATGTGCCAGTTCATGTGCATACACTTTTTTATCCATGTGTTTTTTCATTTGTCCCCAGACTTTTTGCACAGTCAGTGTTACATCATAGTGCACCTTCTACCTGCTTTGTTTAATTCGTGAGACGTGGAAAACCATCAAAATACCTTCACTTCTTTGTGAAGTCATACTAGTTGTAAGGTGAAATGGACATGAAAGTGTTCACGAGTGAACATGTACAATTCCTAAAAGGATTGTGGGATTTTGGGAAAGGTTTTTTGCTATGTTATTCCCTTACCTGCAATTGCTGTCATAACAGGTAATGAATGAGACTGTTTTGAATGTTCATACTGACTTTATTCTGTTTGTTTAAAGATCTCCAGTGTGTTAATTGGAGAAGCAGTGCTCAACTTGGAAGAGCAATTTTGAGCTGTTTGATGACAAAGCAGATGCAGAAGCAAGGCACACTGCACTGTCAGGAGGGATCAGTGTTGGTGTTTCTTTCCTATACCCACACCTCTTTTACAAGCAGACCCTTCTTGCTATGACTGGGAGTAAGATTTCACACAGTCACCATAACAACACCTGCAACCTCTGTGCTTCTGTCTTTTTAGACTTTGGGACTTGGCTACATACTTTACTCACTGTTACTTAGAAAATTTTTGTCTCCAAGACCAAACGTACTCAAGATGCAAGACTGTACAACCATTTATGACAGGTCTGCTCTGTAGCCATGGAAAGCAGTTTCTTCCTCCCCCCCCCGCCTATTTTTTTTTCCTCTTGTGGTATTCACAGTCACAGAAATAGAGAAGACTTACCGAGAGCTATTGAGACATGAAAGCCCTCCAGAAATACTTTTAGCATTGCCAGAGGGAGGTTGATTATTCAGTGAATAGATCTGAGCCTAACTGTCATATAAATCAAGTTACCAAAATGTCTGTTTAAAAACATCCTCTGTAATACATACGAAAAAGTGAGGGTTGCATATGCATTTTATAATTTTTATTTACTCTTTAAGCACTAGGGTGCTGTTTCATTCTGCCTTGCTGCGTTAGTAACAGAGATTGAGCAGAAAGAAGCTTTACTTTTTTTTTTGTCAGATGAAAGCCCAATGTTCAAAGATGGCTGTAGTACCTAAAGGCTGTAGTACCTAGGGTTATTTAATCCATGTGTAAAAAGTAATTTTTGTGGAAAGGATCATGTAAAGCTTGCATGTTGTGAAAACACAAACTTTATAGAAGAGCTATGTTACAGCACGTTTATGCGTGTTAATCCTATGTGAGAATAAAATGTAATAGCTTTGAAAACCCAACAGGACACAGAGAGGCCATGGGTTTAACAGTGTAAATCCTAATTCACTGTGTTATCTCATTTACTGGAAAGGTATGGATGACAAGAACGCAGCTAAACTCAATGAGCTCATTCAAGCTGGGTAAGTAAGAACTTATTCTTAAAACTCATTAAACTGTTGTTCAATTGGATGTTGTATTGGTCATCCAAAGTTTGGGGCATTTTTTAATTTTCAAGAGCTGAAGTTTGATGTTTTCCATTCTTAGTTTGTTTTGTATTAGGATATTTCTCCCCTTTTCCATGAAGCCATTAATTGATAATAAGAAGAAATTATGGGTTAAGTTTAATAAAATAATTAAATGAGAATTCTTTACAGAAGCAACAGCACTTAACCATGTAGATTCACTCAGGGAATTCATAGAGTTATTTAGGTTGGAATCCAAGATCATCAAGTCCAACCATTACCTCAGCCCTGCCACCACTAACTCCTGTCCCCAAGTGCCACATACATAGGTCTTTTAAATCTCTTCAGGGATGGTCACTCCACCACTGCCCTGGGCAGCCTGTTCCACTGCCTGGCCACACTTTCAGTGCAGAAATTTTCCCAGAATCCCATCTAAACCTCCCCTGGCACAACCTGAGGCTGTTTCCTCTTGTTCTGTCCCTTGTTCCGGGGAGCCGAGCCGGACCCCCACTTGGCTGCACCCTCCTGTCAGGGAGTTGTGGAGATCCAGAGGGTTCCACCTGAGCCTTGTTTTCTCCAGGCTGAGCCCCCGCCCCCAGCTCCTTCAGCTGCTCCTCATCAGACTTGTGCTCCAGACCTTTCCCTATCTCCAGTCCCATCTCTGCACACATTCCAGCCCCTTAATGTCCTTCTTGCAGTGAGGGTTCATATCTAAACCATTCTACCATCAGCAGGGCTCACAAGTCCTGACTTTCAGACCAGAAATGACCCTTCAGCACATTGGAGACCTTAGCCCTCCAGCGACTTTTGCATCTCCTTGACGTTAAGAACGAACATTCTCTTTCACTTCTAAAGAGTATTGTGGGATTTGGGGGTGCAGTCTGTGATTCGAATGCAGAAGGGGTTAGAAGTTGTGTATTATTATAAATGAGGGCATGCCTGATTTGTGTGTAAATTTTTCCAAAGTAGTTCCGCTTTTAGAATTTATGTGTTTTAAAGTGAAATCTCTTTCAAAGAGCAAGGCATGTGATTACTTAGGAGGCATTGATGTGTCCTTAACCCCATCTTTAATAGTGATTTGAAAAATCATTCTTTTCTGTCTGTTACAGGTCTGCTTTTACCTTTTACTTTCTTGCTTTTAGGGTGTTCACTGTAGTAGACAGGTAATTGATGAAGTAAACTTGACTGTAGACAGGAGCAGGAGTTTGCCCCCTCAGCAGCTGTAGTCTTTTGAGTTTACCTTGCAAAATATGGATACTTGGTGTTTGTACCTTTCTCGTGTTCTCAAATGGAGTTTCCAAATCAGTTTCTTAGGAGTTGAACAATCTTTCCTCTCCTGGGAGATGCTGTTTGTACAGTGTGCTTGTGTTGATGGTCTTCATTGTGATGCTTGAATCACTTGTTTATTCTTCTGTTAACTGCAAGGTTTTAAATTAGAAGAGAAATTCTCATGTGGTTTGGGTTTTGTACAATTGGGAAAATGTTTAACGGCATTATTCTTAAAGCAAATTACTTCTTTAAATTGGAGTTACCAGTAAAAGTGGAACTGGGATGAGCCTTCATGTGTAGTTTCCTGAATATCTCTATGGTTCAGAGTATCAGCAGTGTGTTTAGTCACTCTGTGCTATACTAGAGCGCTTTTCTTGTACTGGGTTATCCAAAGAGGCTAAAGCATAACAAATGAGCCTGATGATGTTTAGTGAGCTGTAGTATCAGTCTATCACTTTGCATGATTCAGGCTTTAGTTCTTCTAATTAATTGTTAATGAGGGCTAGTGATTTCTGTGAAGTCCAGGTGTTTACTTCATGAAAGCCAGTCTTGTAACAAGCAAGCCATTTTGAGAAGAGTAGTCTTTGCATTTGAAAGTATTAATGCTAGTCTTCTATGCCAAAATTAGGGTGTACATAACATTAACCAGTTCAGAATTAGTTGCTTTTGCATAGGCAGCCTCATAGCTCCCAGAAGCAAACATGTTTACGTGTACCTTAGTTGGTTCAACTTCTCATCTTCCTCGGTGATGGTACAATTCTATGAGCCTCATCCCTGTTTGTAATCAGTTCTTTCTCCAGTTCCTAACATGTTTCTTTCAAGTGTGACACTCCTGAATACAATGCACTTTGTAAAGCTTGTCACTGAGGTAAGCTGTGAAAGAAAGTGAAACCAAAATGATTAAAAATGGGGAATGAGAGCATGCATTATTCTGATGATCTGCTCCTTAAGTAGGTAAACATTCTCTTTATTTAATTGGTAAGAAGAGTCAAGGAAGGTTGTGAGGAGCTACCTGGCAATTTATTTGCAGCACGATCCTGACCCTGGAGTTATGTGCCCTAATGCAGTGCTTGTTTTGCATCTCTGGTTTCTGTACTAATCTCATGGAGTGTGGAAAAACAAATGACCCTGTCAGCGACTCATAAGAAAACCATACTTAAAAACTTTGTAGTTGAGCTTATAACCCAGGTCATGGATACTAAGGAGTGCCTGACAACTCCAGTCGGCCGACCCTGCTAAGTACTGGCAAAGTCTCTGTGTGACACATCCCTGTTTGGCTGTTGTACATCTCTCTACTTGTCTTCAGAATGTCAGAAACAGGCAAATGAGGCTAGTCAACAGCCACTGGTACAGGAGTTGTTGAATAAATGGGGAATCTTGCAGAAAATAGATCACAGTTTACATCTTTATGAATGCAAGGGGGAGCTAAAAATTATTCTGTCAGCTTCTGTAACTGTTCTGAGAAGTTCAGTATAGTCAGAACAACACTGGCCTGTTCCAGCTGCTGAAAGACAGGACCACTCTCTGTCCAGTCCTTTGTGCTAAGATTTTTATTACAGCATTTTAATTTTACTACAGATTTATTATGTCATTGCTTAGGATGTATAACAGAAAAAAAGGTTTATAATGATATAGCAGAACTGCTCAGTAACTAATTTAAATAAACTTAAACTGAAGGTTTATTATTTTGTTTCATTTTTAGGAGGGAAGCATTTTTATTTAACTTAGGTTTTGCAACACTCTTTACATTTAATAAAAAACTACATATGAACAAATACAAATATTTTCTCCATGTCTTTGTAAATATGTAGGAATTTTGGGTAAGTTTAAAAAAAAAAAAAATCCAAACCACAAGAAACACCTAATTGAAGAAGTATTGTAATGGTGCACCAGTTAAGCAGAGCACTCTTCAATGTCTTGTAGCATATGTTGTTTTACCCCCCAGCCTGAGAGGCTCTTTATAACACAAGGTAAGAAAAACAGAAACCATTAACAGGCATTAGTTGTTCTGTCTGGTTCAGATTCTGAATGTACTTTATGTGGGATAGGAGTGATTCTTCACTGTCCTCCAGTTCCTTGGGAAAGCTCTTTGGCATGCTGAGGGGAAATCTGTAACTCTCTAAAAATCTTGATCATAAAATAACAGTTCATACTGAAAAAAATAATATATAAACCAAACCATTTTAGTATACTGAAAAAAGCAGTATATAAACCAAACCATTTTAAGTAGGCAGGTTATGCTCTTGGTGTCAAGTCAGACTGGTAATTCTGAATGCATAGTCAGTGAGTGACTTTTTCTAAGACTTACCCTTTTCTGCATTTGGAGATATCCAGAATCTAGGTAACAGAAGAAAATAGGGATTTTGAAGCTAAAAGTAGTTTTCTTGCAGACTGACTGTTCTACTGTGCTCTCCCCTAAATTTGTAGAAATAGTCTTCTTCCAGCCTCCCAGCTACAGATTTCAATTAGAAAATCATGGTGTCTAAATATATCTGCTTTTATATTAGTTTGATAGCAAGGCATTTTTTAGACTCTGTCCTAGATTGCTTGAAGCTAAGTGTACTTAGTGGAAAAGGAATTAGGGGAAGCAGAACACCTGAATGTGGGGAGCTGGGATATTCTAAAGCATGTGTGATGGAACCATGAAAATAACATTGATCATTGTTGTTGTGGAAAAGTGCTGTGTAGTGGCAGGGTGAAGACTTGCATGGGAAGTCTTTAATGTTTTGTCACATTTATGACAAAATGTTAAAGTAAATGTTTCTTCGTTTACTGAATTGTGTACTTTGCTTGCTGACTTCTGAATTGTGCCATTTCCCCTTATACTCGGGGAAGGCAGTAGTTCCTGCTTCCCCATATAGGTATCAATAGGTTTGCAGTTGTTTGGTTTCCTCCAATGTGGTTTTCCTCCTAGTGTTTTGTTGTTTTGTTTGGTTTTTGGGTTTTGTTTTCTTTTTCAAATAATATCTTTTCCATAATATACTTACATTTTTCACGCTTCTTTTCTGGCTTTTATCTTAGGTTTTGGTGGGTAGGTTGTTTTTTTCTTATCTCTCTGCCCTTTGAAGCACAGATAGAGATGCAGTCAGGAGTTTGTGATGCTGATCCATGTTCATTTATAAGCTACTCCATGGTAACAGATGGTGGATACCTACAGCCCAAGGTCCACTTGCGCAGGTGGCTGTCAAATGGAGCACGAACAACTACCAGGAAGCCTGACTCAACAATAAATGCTTTATGACCAGCTGGCTGGGCTCTTGAACAGAAATAGGAAATATGAAAAATGAACTTTCTTCTTAGATCAATTAGCTCAGCTGTTTTAGGCAGATCAAACCTTCTGGGCCTTCTGAGCAGCAGGCCCTTTTTTCAATAACTTTCCACTCATGTGGTGAAATAAGTTCTACAAAACTCTATTGGTTTATGTAGTAATATCAGTTAATATAAAAAATGTTTCTCTCCCCAAACCCTTTCTTACTTGTACTATTATAACTGTCAAGATAATAATGATGATGATGATAATAATAATAATGCTATTTCTGACTCTTCACTCACATACTTCAAGGGCATTTGAATTTGATAAGAATTGCATTAGCTAAAATCAAGGGGGAGAGACTCACCTTGCACAAGTAGTGAAAAGAATTGGCTGTGTTAAAACAGATTGCAAATAGGGAAGAGGATCATTGTACAAAATGCTGATTTTCTGATAAAATCATATCTACACTTTAATATAAGGATAAATACAAGAGCATGTGGAGTCTCATGCTGAGGCTGAGGTGCCCAGGAGGAGGTTTTAACTTTTGTCCTTACCTTCACTTATTGATTAGATATCTGCAAGGGTTTCTGTGTCCTTCTCTAAGAGTCTTTACACTGGAAGACTCCGACAGAGACTTTACACTGTTAGACTTGGTGGGACCAACTGTCTTCAAACAATTCTTGTTTCCAAGAATTAAGTCAAAAAGAAATCTGCCCTTCCAGCCCAGCAATATTCCAAATCTATAGAAATTCACAGTTCAGTAACTGAAACTTTTGAGTTGCTCACCCCATTAGCTCCATCTTCTCAGGTCTGCCTGCACTTCTGCTGCCCTTTTGCAAATTTTCCTGTGAAAACAAAAATTACCTCTGACTTTTAAGGATCTTTGAAAATGCTAAAGTGATATCGAAACTAAACCAGTGAAACCATACTGTAAAAAGTTACTTTGTTTAGGTTTTTGCACAAGCTCTTAGACCTCATGCCTGCACTAGATATGGTGATCATATTTCCAAATGAACGACTGCAAAGACTTCAGACTCTTTCTTCCTATAATTAAGAGTCATAAATATAAAGGGAAGACAAGAAACCACTTGTCTTTTATGAAGCAGCTGTCTTGTGAGGGTACTCTTGAACCAAAATAATATGATTCTGGTCCACTCATAAAACAGAAGTCCCTCCTTGGGTGGACAACCAAGTGTTTAATGAAAGTCTGGAAGAGGAGAGTCACAAGAGTAGTGCTTCCACAATGAAAAATAAGGTGATAAGAAAGACTGAATGCTCCATGAACTTGCACAGACCCTTACATTTCTGTATTCATTCCTGTAGTCATGATGGTGTTTTGCTCTCTGTCCCTGATCACAGAATCACAGAATAAGCTGAGTTGGAAGGGACAGGGATCATCAAGGTCAACTTCCAGCCCTGCACAGCACCATCCCCAAGAGTCAGTCACACTGTGCCTGAGAGCATTGTCCTCTTGATCTCTGTCAGGGTTGGTGCTATGACCACTGCCCTGGGGAGCCTGTTCAGTGCCCAAGCACTCTGAGGGAAGAAGCTTTTTCTTATATCTAACCTACACCTGCTCTGACACAACTTCAGGCCATTTTCTTGAGTCCTGTCACTGGTAACCAGCAGAGAAAAAATTGGTGTCTGCCCCTTCTCTCTCCCTCATGAGGAAGTTGCAACTGCAGGGAGGTCTTCCCTCAGTCTCCTTTTCTCCAGGCTGAACAGACCCAGTGCCCTCAGCCAGGCCTCATATAGCTTTCCCCTTCACCATTTTCATTGCCCTCCTTTGGACATTCTCTAATAGTTTAATATCTTTATTATATGGTAGTCACCAAAACTGCACACAGCACTCAAGGTGAGGCCACTCCAGTGCAAAGGAGAGCAGGACAATCCCCTCCCTGGCCCGGCTGGCAATGCTGGACCTGGTGCCCCCAGAACAAGGATTTCCTTCTTGGCTCTAAGGCACTGGTGACTCACTGGGGCTCTGAGGACTTGCAGGGGCCTAGTTTTCCAACTGGCCCTCGACCAGGACCCCCAGGTCCTTTCTGCAGCACTGCTCTCCAGCATCTCATTCCCCAGTCTGTCCATACATCCAAGGTTGTCCCATCCCAGGTGCACAATCCAGTACTTTCTCTTGTTGAACTTCACGTGGTTGGTGATTGCCCAGTCCTCTAATTTGTTGAGCTCTCTCTGCAGGGCCTCCCTGCCTTCAGGGGAGTCCACAGCTTCTCCCAATTTTGTATCGTCTGCAGACTTGCTTAGTATCTCTTCCAGTCCTGTGTCCAAGTGAAGATGGTGAAGAGGACAGGGCCCAAGATGGATAGGTGTGTATTCACATACTGTTATTACTGGTTCCTCTAAGTACTTCTCTTTCCATATATCCAGGGCTACAACTGTTCGTTACAAAGGCAGAAACCTGCGTATCAAAGCTCCCATGTGCAGGGCTTTGAAGAAACTCTGTGATCCAGATGGTGAGTAAAAGATGCTGGAACATGAGGGTGTTATAGAAGATGGCTGGAAGTGTCGAAAGTGAGCAGGCTTGTTCTGGTGTGTCCATCACTGGCAGGGAAATTTGAGCTGTTGCATGTTTGTCGTGGGCATAGTATTCTGTCTTGGCCTGTTTGCTCATGTAACTCCAGTAACTTCAGGACTCACACAGTTACGTTAGCAGCTAACTTGGAAAGGAAATACCCACACCAGACCAGTTTACTGCTGCTTTCACTGTATGTGAAGGTACTAGTGAATCAGTAGTAGTATAGTGTTTAGCATTGAACATTTTCAAATTTTTTACTTTCTCCTATTCAGCTGTGTATGATTTCATTTTGGGTTTTTTGTTTACTTCCTTGTTCCCAAGTAAGTAGAATCAGGCTGTTCAAAGGTCTGAAATACTGTACTTGCTCAAAAGTTTCCAGACATCTGATTTTTGACACTGCTTGCTCAACTGGAATCCCCAGTACCTCTATAGTGTCCAAGGATAAGAACACACTGAAACAAAAGGTAATTAAGGAAGCTGGCTCCATTGGTGAAGCTGAGCTGCCTGAGTTGTCTGTAGGTGGTTGGTGGTGCCTGATTTTTTGTATTGTGTAACTGAACATACAGTGTTGTGACTGAGTTGTCCTTGCTTTGACCCTTTGTGCTTCATCTCCATTCAGGTGTGAGTGATGAAGAGGACCAAAAGCCAGTACGACTTCCCCTCAAGGTCCCTGTGGAGTTGCAGCCACGGAATAACCATGCATGGGCTCGAGTACAGAGTCTTGCCCAGAACCCACGGCTTAGGTAATGGAGAACTGGTTGTGGTGCTCAGAATAGGGAAATAGATGAGCAGCATCCTAGCCCCTTCGTCTTTCTTCAGGGTTCTCTTTGCCAGTTGGGCAGTTCATCTGTGATGATGCAGGTGTCCTAAGTGTACTTAGTCTGAGAGTTATCATGTGGGAAAATTAGATTGCCATTGCTCTTTATATCTTTTGAGTAATAAAGGAGCTACTAGCTTTGGAGATGAGTATAGTGTGTGCCACTTAATGTCAGAGCAGAGGGCAAGTAAAATGGAAATAGTAGCCTTGGTTCTACTAAAATTTGTATTCATGTACCACAGAGAGAAGGGAATATACATAGTGGTCAGAGGTGCCTGCACCAAGTCTCTGAATGTTTCACCTGTACCCAATGATTAAAATAGCATGGAAAGTGTTTGTAGTTTTTCCCTTGCAAATCACTGTTGGTGCAGCTGTGCAGTGTCATCAATGGCTGTTCATCCTGGTACTTACATCTGATCCAGAACTTAGGACAGCAAACATGAGGCCTCTGTGATGTTGAGTGTTGTTTCAAATGCAGCACTTCAGTGTAGTGACCAAAGATCATTATAAAAATATCCATTCTCTTCTCTGCATTAGGTTTATTTGGAAAATGCTTTCAAAAAGTAAATGTTTGTCTTTTTGTGCCCTTTTTTCTCTTTCTTTTTATACTTTATGTAGTAGCTTCATGCCTTGCCTGCACTTTTGCAGTTCACCTAAGTCTTGCCATCTTTTCCTATCTTCTTCCGTCTGGAAAAAAATAGTTTCTTGAATCATGGCAGTCAGGTTTATCTGGCAGGCTTTTAGAATGTGTGAGTTGTCACAGTTGTAAGTTAACCTAAATTTTAAAGTTGTGGGATAACATATGTTTTTTGTTTTGTTGTGGCTTTTTTTTCTTAGTGCTTGGGAGTGTTCTTTGTGCTGGTATTATAGAATGCCAGTTTATTCCTTAATTCCCCTTCTAGCATCAAGGCTAGGACTTGGAGCTCCTGCTGACAATTGTTCTCTGTTCCCTTGCTTTGCTTCTCTTGCGTACAGGATGATTGTGGAGTTACATCGGAAGGTCTCCAGCCTCCTTGAATTCCTGAAGCAGAAGTGGGCTCTACATGAAGTGAGGGTTGTATCCTTTTCCTTCTCAGTCTGTTCCATGTGCTGTGTCCTGGGAGAAATTCGCTTCCTATACCAAGTTCAGTTTTGCATTGGAAAAGTGAATCTACTTCATAAATGCACCAGTCCTGATTAGTAAAGATACAGATAAAGTCTCAGCATCACTAATGGGAGCTTTTGTGGAAGATCTCATAGTGTTCTGCTTTTACCTCAACTCTTCTGGTTGATAATATAAATTATTATATTTATATAATATAATATCCCATAAAAGCTAGTTAAGAAAAAATTATGTTCCTGCCTTTATGTAATTTCCTCAAACAGTGGTCGTAGTCTGGTTCATTATCAGTGGGTGACCCCAATACTGCCTGGCTAATAAGTGACAATTCTGTTTCCGGTTTCAGCCAAGAGATTAAGGACAGATCTTTGCACTTTGCGCAGTTTCACCAATGTAGGCTTAAGCTTCTTGTCAAGGTAGCTGCTGCTACCTGCAATGTATCTCTGCACTGTCTGAGCCATACAGCATTCAGGGTGTCCCTGCCTCTGAACTTTGATCCATGCAATAGAAAGATTTGTGAGTTAGCAGCTGTTCTGTTCTGAACCTAGTCCTTCTGACTTGTAGGTTTTATCCTCTTCTTTGGCCTTTTATTCAGGCTTTTCTGTTTAATTTGTGAGCCTGGAAGAAGCTGTGGCATAGCACTTGAAACTCTGAAAGATGTCAGAGTGTGTAAGGTGGGGCTTGCTGCACCTATGAGAGGCTGCTTTGCTTGCAGTGTTAGAGGTTTTGCTTGGTTTTGTTGGGGTTTGTTGATTGGGATTTTTTTATTATTTTTTTACAATTACAGTAGTGTGTGAAACAGAGAAGTTAATTTTGTTTGAAATGGATATTTGGGCTTGTAGCAGGTCTTCACTGCAGTCTTTATCACCACAAAGGACCTAATTTCTGATTATAGTTGTCTTCACTATAACCTGTGCAAATAGAGAAGATATCCTCAATCAGCTAGGTTTTCTTTTATTTTCTTTTCTTTTTTTTTAAACTTGCAAAATAGACTTCCAGGTGTTTTTTTGGAAGGGGCAGATGACTGTTGCATTCTTTGACACAACTTTTTTTAGCGTAAAACACTTGAAGAACAGCAACTTCGAGACTCCAGAGACTCCGAAACAAGAGGCAGCTTCTCAGAGGAGAAAGTGATGCTCCATCTCTTTCCAGGAGAGAACTGTACCATCACTCCACTGCCTGGGGTAGCCAGAGTGGTCCATTCCAAGGCCTTCTGTACTGTGCATTGGCAGGAAACGGGCAAATGCAAACAGAACACAAAAGACTCTCACTTACTCCCCCCTGCCCAAATCCTTGGCATACAGAGTGGTCAGGGGACAGCAAGGGGACAGCTGAAATACATGCGGGGGATGGAAGGTAAGGGTGTGGGAAGGGGAGAGAGCACTACAGAGCCCAGCAGAACCTTGCAGCCTACAGCTGAAGTTTCTGCAAGCACTGAAGATGGTGCCCCAGAGCCTGTCCTGGTGGAAGGAGCAGCCTCAAATCTTGGCATCACTAATTCCCTCCAGAAACCACCTTCTGTACTTCAGGATCCAGAAGGGCACCAGGAAAAGCTGAGTTCAGTGGCCCCCTGCATGGAAGGCAGGGAGACCCTGGCTAGTGACCAGGCAGGTGTGCTACCCTCATGCAGCACAGAGTGTGCTTGCAGCAAGATCCCTGATGTGGAGGAGCTCTCTCTGCTCGATCCATTCCCACGGTACATGAAGTCCTGCCAGGACTTAATTGTCCCAGAGAAATGTTCTTGCACAGACAAACTGCATGGGAAGGACTCTGATTCAGCAGCTCATAATGCTTCTCCAGTGACTTTTCCAAGCAGGAGGAGTGCAGAGACCTCTGACTCTTGTTCCCAGCTACTGAGAGGTAGTGTAGCTTCCCCTGGCAGCAGCAGATGTGAAACTCAGGCCAGCCACAGCCAGGGCCAACAGCTTGATGCTTGTACCAAGGATATCACGGATGCAGTAATGGAGGATTCTCAAGAGAAGCTGGGCTCCTCGTTTCCACCTCCACCTCAGGGACAATCCAGTACAAAGTCTCTCAAGGATGACCCAAGTCGGCTCTCCCAACAAGTTAGAGAGGAAGGATGGAGTCTGCGAACCTCTGAGAGCCTTACACTGGCTGAAGTCTACCTCATGATGGGCAAACCGAACAAGCTGCAGCTGGAGTATGACTGGTTGGCTGTCTTGGAGCCAGAACCCCAGCATGCTAGAAAGCAGACATCTGAGTCAAGTGCTGTCCCTGCATGTCCTACCTTTCACAAGCAGAGACTCTTAAATTGCCTTCTGAGACTCATCTCTACTGAGGTCAATCCCAAACCAGTAAGTAGCTCTTGTTCATGCTCCAGATACTAAACTCTAGTTTCATTTGAGGAATAATTGCCCAGTTGTGCATTCACAATAAATGGGTAACTAGCCATGTCAAGAGCTTTGGAGATTCCTGCATTTAAATTATACAAAAAACACAACACAAGACAGCTGGCTACAGAGTGGACTTCTCTTCAATATGCTTTTTACACTGCCTTTTAGCTTCTGGTTTGCTGTGAGTCTCATTGGTGTTCCAGTGAACATTTAACGTGATTACTCAAAAGATCAGTTGTGAGGTGAGGTGCCTTCTGTTCTCTCTCAGATTCACAGAATATTAGAACAGCCCAGGTGGGAAGGGGCCTTGGACGATCATCTAATCCAAACTTTTGTGGGAAATGGAGCCTGGATGATATTATTACTGCACATGAAAACTGCATTGATTTTCAGTGTTTATGTAGTTCACATTCCACAGTGTGAGAGCGAAAATAATGTATTTCTTCAGAATAGCAGAGTCAATAGAACTGCACCTGCCTCAGCTGATTTGTGTAAAAGCTCCCAGACTCCAGGATAGCTGTTCAACAGTCCCAGACCTTAGGGAATGAACTTGCTTTCCTTCTTGTCCTTTGTAAATCTGTATTTAAGATTTGCCCCAGTGATACCTGGGCAGTGAATTCCACCTAGTGCAGCCAATTGAAACTTAGTAAAACATCTTTTAAAAAGACACAGAGTTCAGCAGATCTGCTCAAAGGCCTGTGGTAGATACAATGAGCTAATGATTCTGTTCCACCCAGGATGCAAATGTATCAGTGATCCCAAACACAGAGTTTTTTAATCCTTGTTGGCTGGTGATTTAATGCCCCTCAAAGTTCCTTTTGATTCTGAATCTGCAGACATGAAATGAAGGACTTTATAAATTTAAACCCATCTTTGTTCAGATGCAGCTTTGTTTGAATTGCAAAGGCCTTTGGTCTGACATCCCACAGATCTGGGATACTGTCTCCTCTTTGGCATCAACTTTTACTTCTGGTGACACAGGTGACAGCTAGCTAGGCATGACATGATGAAACAATCACAAACTATAAAGAAGGACATCCCTGAGACTTGGGGGGAGAGGAATTGAAGAGGGGTGAGGAACCAGCACTTAGGATTTGCATGTGTTTTTCTGTCACTTTCACACTCTTGGTTGTCTTATAGTAGCATAGTACTACTGAACAATAAAGGAGCTCTTGAAGGATATGGAGCATATTGTACATTCCAGAAAAAAAAAAAAAAAGGAGCACAACCTTTCATTTGTCAAATACCACTTTATTCTGACTGTTTTTCAGAAAAACATACTCTCCTTGAAGCATGAACATTGTGGCACTGATATTGCAAAGGCCAGGAAGATATTTACAGCCTCACTGAAAAGCACTGTAGATGTCTTGAAAGTTGCATTTCATCAAATAATGACGAGAACTATGGTATTTTTGCCACAGGATATTTTAAGAGGAAGGATTGATTGTGTGCATGCCTGCTGTTTTCTCCAGATAATCTGTAACAGCCAAAGCAGCCAGCTGTGCTGTGGTTTATTCTTTAAATTAAAATCATCAGCATAAAATAAACTGTAAAGTAGCATTTCAGTTGAGCAATGGGTGCAATTTTAAGCCTGTAATTACACATAGATTCCTTAAAAAGGGAGAGTTTTCTAGAAAACAGTTTAAACAACTTAATGAAACAACTGGATAGGCCTGTAAAATTATTGAAGCATATATGTCTCTTGTTAGTGCTGTGTTACAGTGTGAAAGAAAAGGGAAGGGAAAAAATTCAAAACTCTGCTTGATTAAGAGAATTAAAGTGTTTTTGTCCGGATGTATTTCTCACCAGAGCAGCCCTCTATATGAAGTTTATGAAAAATAGCTTTGCTGAATTAAAACCAACACCTTTTTTTTTCTTTCTTTCTATCCCACGGTGAATCCAGCATGTTGCGTGAAGCTTGTTGAGTGTTAACCCGATTGTAACATAAATTAATGTATTGAATTGGTGAAATCCAGCAATGCTAAATGGGCAGGAAGGTAATTTCAGCTGCCCCCTCACAGCCACTAGGAGGTTTTGCTTACAGTACATTAAGGTATTGTAGTATGTCAGATTTTAAGTCTTCCTAAGTACAGTGAGTTTGACAATACATTTGTTGTACCAGCACAAAATGTTAATTTAATGTGCATTTTCAGACGCCCGAGATGAGCTCCATTGCCACATCACCTATAAAGCCTGCTCAGGAGGAGCAGGCCCTGACTCCCCCGGGAAAGGTAATTGCCATCAACAGCAGGAGTCCCGGCTGCGCACGGAGCCAGTCCGCCCTTCGCAACAAGACTTTTTCTCCTGGTGCTGCTTCCAGCTCCTCAGGTGAGTATTCCTAAAAATCCGCTTGATGAAATCGACTTGGTAATACCTCACACCATAATGAGAACTTCCCAGAGATGGAATACTGGAAGGAAAAGTGCTCTTACTCTTACAAACTTCACTGTCTGAGAACATTGATGTGTGCTAATTTGCTTTAGAATTGTCCTAAGTCCAGTGCTGCTTTGAATCTTGAATAACAATGCACATAAGTAATGCAGTTCACAATCCAAAGAATTCTCCTTAGTCACTCTTAGAGAAGATGCTTGGGTTTTTTTGGGAGCTGTGTCATGGTTTAATCCCAGCTAGCAACTCAGCCCCATGCAGCTGCTCAGTTACTCCCCTCTGGTGGAATGGGGGAGAACTGAAAGAGTAAAACTGAGAGAACTCATGGTTTGAAATAAAAGCAGTTTATTAGGGAAAGCAAAGCAGAGCAAGGAATTTGTTCCCTGCTTCCACTGGGCAGGCAGGTGTTCAACCCTCCCCGAGACAGTAACTTGGGAAGGCAAACACACTCACTCTGAATGTCCACCCCCTTCCTCCTTCTTCCCCCAGCTCCTTATGCTAAGCCTGACCCCCTCCATGGTGTGGGATATCACTGTGGTCAGCAGGGATCAGCTGTCCTGGCTGTGTCCCCTCCCAGTTCCTCATGCATCCCCAGCCCCCTCACTGGCAGTGTGGGGTGAGGAGCAGCAAAGGCCTTGACCAGTGTAAGTCCTGCTCAGGAGTAACTAAAGCATCCCTGAGTTAGGAGCACTGTTTGCAACACAAATCCAAAACTACCACTGAAGAAAATTAACTCCTTCCCAGCCTGAACCAGTACATGCTGACTGGCACAGGGTGTGAGGTCTCAAGAGAATATCAGCTTACAAAACCCACAAGTAAATGCCCAGTGTAAAATCTGTTGATAAATATTTACTGAAAATTTTCTGTGCTACCTTGCCACTATAGGTTTAAATTAAATATTAGGAAGAAATTTGTCCCTGTGAGGGTGGTGAGGCCCTGCCACAGGGTGCCCAGAGAAGTTGTGTCTGCCCCTGGATGCTTGGCAGTGTTCAAGGTCAGGTTGGATGGAGCTTGGAGCAATCTGAGATAGTGAAGGTGTCCCTGCCTTTGGTAGGGGGTGGAATGAGATGAGCTTCAAGGTCCCTTCCAACCCAAACCAGTTGTGTGATTCTATGATTATAAGATAGAGAATGAATGTGAATTGCCTTTAATAGGAGATATGGCTGCTGTAACCTGTGAGCCTCAGCCATGCAGGCCTAGACTTCTGGTTCTGTGCATCAGCCCAATTGCATTTACTGCCACATGTTTATGACTTCAGGAAAGTTTGTGATGGTGTTGGGCTTACTGGGACCAGTTGTGATTCTTAGGCAGTCCTTTTCACACCCCTGCTCTGAGAAGTAGTGAACGCAGGAGCAGGTTAACTGGTGCTGCGGTGTGTGTGGATCTTGGCTACCTCACAGTGACAGGCTAACAATGCTGGCTTTCATCCAAGCTGGCTGTGTGCAGAGGGAAATCCTACCACATTTTTTTGAAAACTTAAACATAAATGGGGAAGTTTTACAAGAGACAAGTTACCATTATTTCACTGTGCCAAATGTATTTTGAAAACAGTCCATCTTTGGGAAGGTCTTTGGTAAATTGATCCCCGCTCTGTCACCAGATTGATTTTATTGGGGTTGTACTTAAAATTACTATAGGGAAAGAAGTGGTGGGGAGTGTAAATAAATCATAAACACTGTAAAATGGCTCTGTGTTTGTATTATCTTCCCTCCATAAGAAATGGTAGATATGGTTTGTTTACTGGGATAGGCCCTCAGGTATGCCTACAAGCCAAACAGATAAACTGATTATCACAGTCTATGCAGGGCTGAAAACAAGGCTTCGATTCTAGTTTCTTAAGTAGTGTAAAATTTCATTTAATCCCATACATCCAAGAATTTCAAAGCAAGTGAATACTAGTGGTATTCATTGCAGGTAAATACTGTCAGTTTGCAGGTGGGATAATTGAAATATGGAGGGATTCCTGATTTTGGAAACAGCTGGTGACAAAGCCTGAATCCTTAAGTCCCAGCTCTCTACGATCTTTCAGCTACTGAAGAGTTATTTCCTTTTTGTTTTCACTTAATTTCATTTAATTTGCTGTTAAAATCTTCTAGGTTTGAGAAACCTCCCTAGACCTCTCTTGGTGGCTAGTCCTTCAAGTTCTGGGAGCACTGAGGCTGACAGTGGGCTGTTTGCAGTCCCCACAACCCTGCCCCCCAACAGCCGCCATGGGAAGCTGTTCCTACCCAGCAAGGAAGAAGAGCTGACCTTCCGGCAGCACCTGGACACCATCAGTGTAAGTGAGATGACTGAACAGAAAATGCAGCATGGTGTGCATGAGCCAGCTTCCAGGAGGTATCACAAGGATTCTGAATTCCTCAGAAAGTATGGGCTGCCTTGAGAAGCAATGCTGCTTATCATGCTTTAAGTTTAACATTGTATTAAATGAGATGAGTGAGATTTTGACTATGTGACTGTGCTTCGAACTGACATTACCTATTCAGGTAATTCAGGTAATTCAAATCTGAATACCATCACACAGCCTGATGACACTTATTTGCTGTCCAATTGAGCTGCTCCAGCAAATATATACACTAGATTTAGCAAAAACTTATCCCCTTCTGATGTGTAGCTAATTTTAACACAGCCTCATTGCTGTATATAAGTCAAATTCTAATTTTTATGTACACAATCTCAGTAAGAATTCCCTAGGAAGCTGAAGTAGTTTGTAATGAAATGGCTTTTTTTTGGGACAAAGCTTTATCTCCATAAAAAAAAAAGAAGAAAAAATACTTTCTTGGTGGAAAATATTCTGACTCTAGCAGGAAGGATATTGCGCTATCTGAAACAAAACATAGTATTTTGGTTAATTCTTAATTTATCTCTATTGAAAATAAGAATTTGGGGGATATAATTTATTCTGTGTCTGGATGCTTAAAATACTTGTAATGTATTTTCTGTTGTTGTCCAGATGCAGTCGGACTTCTTCCTTCCGAAGCCCAGGAAGTTACGGAACAGGCACTTGCGGAAGCCGCTGGTAGTACAGGTCAGAGCAAAGTGTAAATGCCTGTTTTGCTCCCCAAGTATCAGTAAAGCTGTAGTAATCTGCACATGACAAAAAAACCCCTGAATTTCCCTCATGCATTCACTGGAAATATAAAGCTGAAATTATGAAGGAACAAACACTTGCAGTCTCTAGTGTAACTAGCCATGTTACATTCCCTGTATGAAGAATATCAACAACAGCGGAAGTCCAATGCCTAAGGTAGTTTGGAGAAATAAAAAAGCCTCTGGAAGAAGCTTCTGAAACCCAGAAGCAGGTTCTGCTACCTGGGCCTTCTGGCACTGAGGCATAGGCAGTGTTGTCCCTGTGCTGTCCTGTGCTGGCAGCCCTCTTAACTACAAAATTTTCCTTTATATCCTTTTCCTGCTTCCTGCTCAGTAGTGGATGTTAAACTGTGGTGGATATAAGCCTCTGTAGTGAAATAAGCCATAACAAACTTTGAAAGAACAGTGATTCTTGAGGAAAAAATGGGGGGACTTGGAAAAAGATGTATGGAAGGAATGGCTGGTTGTTGTGGTGCTTTGGTGACAGTCAGGTATTACCCTCCTTCAGACTGCTCTGATAACCCTGGGAAAAGGCACATGTGACTGGGACTCCAGAGGCAGGTGAGAAAAAAAGAAATCTGAAACCTAAATAATAGTAACCTACTGGGGACAACAAAGTTCACAGGTGTCACCATTTTTTTTCTCTTCTGTTTTGTATAAGAGTAGGGGATGCAGAAATTACTCTTGGACTATTTTTGATCCTGAGATCTTCAGATCTGGGCAATTCCATGTGTTTTAAGAGTTCCCAAGTACACACATACGTCTCTCTCATCTATATTTGCTGAATTTTAAAGGCAGATCAGTTTGTACACAGACTAGGTACCAGATCACTGCTGTAATTCTGTGAGAGATTTGTAAATCATGGCAAGTATAATCAGAGACGATTATAGTTCTAATCAGCATTTCTCTGAGAATTTTCCATGTGGAAATATTTTAGTAATTCACAGAGAAAACACATCATTCCTTTCTGTAGGTTTTTTCTCAAGAGCACATTGATCACATTGCTGTGTCTGGTGCATGATAGTAATGCTATGGAAATACTCTGCTATTCTGGAAGGTCTCATGAACTCCTGCAATTTATACAATGTTTATTGTTTATTGTTTCTCTCACATAGAGAACACTGCTCCCCAGACCATCTGGAAATCCGTCCCAGCATGTCTGTTCCTTTTCTATCTTATCCAACTCATCCATTACAGGTGAGTCTGGCACTTCTACAAACTGAAAAGTGTCCCTTAAAACTGCATAAAAAAGTAATTTCTGAAAAGAAGAAAATACTCTTTCAAAATGACAGTGTCACTAGCCTTCGGGAATTGCTCTCCTGGATCATTGTGAAGCAAGTTGTGCTTTTGATAAAATTTTTTTCTTCCATTTCCCAAGATTGAAATTATAGAAGAGCAAGGAGTTCTCAACAGGGAGATGAAATTTGGAATAAAATACTTGGGTAGGAATTTTTGTTCTGTAGGGTGTAATAATTTATCTAGATTTTGTGCTGCCCTTTGCCTAGTATCTGGGATACTGTCTAAATTTTATACAGCATAAGCAATCCACTGCCCATATGTCCTTTTCCGCTGGTTTACTCTTGAGTACAGTGGTAGTACAGGTGATTCCCCATGAAAACCAGCATGAGACCTGAAGGGTTGTCTTCACCGACAGTATGAGAGCAGCTCCAATAGCACAGCAGCACTTGCTGTTGCGTGTCCGTGGCAAGACACTGCTTAGCTCACGTCACTATTTTAGCTCTATTCCATCATCTCCACTACTTGCATTCCTGCAGCTTGCTGCTGTTTGGAATTTATTTGCTTCCATTGAATTGTGTTGTGTTCTGCTTTAAAGGTGTTAGATTTCATTTACCTGAAAGGTATTGATGCTTCCCCCCAGGGAGAGGTTCATTTCGGCCAATCCAGTCCTCACTGACTAAAGCTGCTGTTTCTCGTCCAATTGTGCCCAAAGTTCTTCCAACACAGGCCACCAACCATCTGTCTAGTAAGTTATTCTGAATTCTGCTACAAAACCCATGCTGGTGTCCTCCAGGCAGGTACTGTCTCACAGTAGAGAGTGGGTTCCATAATTAGAACAATTAATGAGGAGAAAACAGTGACTGCGTCTATGTTTTACTTAGGGGATTCTTTTGAGATGAGAAGACATTCAGATGTTTGAAGTGGATTTTAAAAGGTCTGGGTGAGACCTTTTAAACCTACAATTTTTACACAGAGTCTACATGGCTGTCAGAGGCAAGATAACAAAATAAGGCTCTATTGTTTCTAGACCTCCTCTAGTAACCCACAGGAAATTTCTGGAAATTGCATAAATACTTACCAATTTGGAGGACAAAAAAGAACAGATAAAAGAATGGGAGGGGAACTGAGATGTTTCTCAGCTATTTTCATATACCTAGTAAGAGGTTGGAACAGGGCAGAAAAGTTAAACATTTTATCTAAATGCAGTGTTACACTTGGTGCAGAGAAGCAGCTGACCCAGATGATCAGATTGTTACCATTGCTGCTTTTTTACATAGGCTGAGTTTTGACTCTGGATAAGTTAAAAAAAAATCATATTTTAGAGAATCATAACAAAGTGAAGAAGAAGCTTGTAATATGTTTTTTGGTGTTTTGTCTCACTCAAGGTGCTATTGACTTGGCTGCTAAAAGTGCTGGCATTATCCCTGGTAGTCCCATGCCTGTCCTGGATGCAGATGGTTTGCCAGATGTGTCTCCATTGTCACCGGATGCAGTGCCCACGGTAGTGACAGGGCAGGAGCCAGCAGTAGCACATCAGAATGGAGGCTCCATCACCACTGTGGAGGTCAGAGGCTGTTAAACAAGCTTTTTTCAAATGCTTAACTGTCTTGTTCTTTCATTGCATAAAAAAGCTGTATTATTATGACTCCTCTGTGAGCTTTCTCCTGGGGCTTGCTGTTAGACACTGCTGTCGTGGCAGACTCAGTTTGTGTTGGGTACTCTGTATTTGGGTTTGAGGGATCAAAGCATCATCTCATTGAATGCATTTCCATCCTGTAAAATGGTTTGCAGCTGGTCACATTCCAGAGCATTGAACTTGGCCATCCAGAAACCTGGCTTGAAAAGAAATTATGGCATTTCAGAAATTCAGGAGGGAATCTGGCGCAAAACGTGGACTTTTTGTCATTGTATTTGGAATGGAAATTGTAATTTCTCCTTGCTGTTTCTTTTATTGAGACCCAGACACATGTTAGTCCATGTCATGTTCTCAGGAAGTTGATGGACAATTTTGAAAGCATGAAGAGCACAGATAAATGGTGATAGGCCTTTATCCCTTCCCTCTCCAGCTGGTCACTGACGTGATTTCTGTTGTGCTTGCAGGGCTCAGGCGCAGGGTGCCGGGTGCCATACATCAGCCTGCCGACCCGGCCCGAGCAGGATGGCTTCCAGGTACAGTGTGCGCTGAAGTGCTCTGGAATGGGCAACATTCTGTGAAAATACCACTGGTATTGCTAGTTAAAACTCCATACTCCTAGGTAATTGTGCACCACTGGTACTGTCTGGTGGAAATGAAATCCCTAGCATCTGAAGAAGTTTAAAGAAATTTAGGAAAGCTGCTTAAATATATGTGTGTGCCATTCCCTAAAATCAAAGTGAAGCTGACAGTCCCTGACCTGTGCGGGACAAACAAGCTTTACATATCTCTTAATAGAGTGGAGCAGTTTATAATTGCTCTGCAATATCTATGTGTGTATTTTAGACATCACAATAGGACATTTCAGCAGTTTGCAATCCTGCTGCCTCCATGTAGCTAAAGGAGGATTATTATGACTAAAAGTGTGATTGTAATGTCAGCATCCTTTCCAGAGATTCACTGTTCATTGTACAGGATCCAGTAGGAGATAGACAGATCCTTAAAGAGTAACTGTGATGTCACTGTTTTAGGAGTGTTGTCATCCTGTCCCCAGACTCTTTCTCCGGTGGGATCAAGGACCTGGTGCTGGATTTTTAGGCCCCAGCATACAGGCACTTCTTTTCTTCAGTAGAAGCGCTTTCCATGCTCCCTGTGATGCCTGCATTTGAAAAAAATAGTTTGGTTGGAAAGCATATAGGAGATTAAGATTTTTTTATGGGGCAGGTGTTAGGACATGAGCCTATGAGGCATTTATTGTGGCAGTGGGGCCTTGGGTTCTGGTTCTGGTTCTTGCTCTTAGGACAGCTGTGTATACACTACATCAAAAAAATGTTACAGTTCTACGATGAGGTACTGGTAATGAGACTCCTTAAAGATCAGTTGAATTTTGAGAAGTCTGACTGCAAAAAGTGAATAAATCTGAGTTACCAGTTTAAAATATGTGTATTCTCTTCCAGAAGTTAAAAGGGGTTTTGCCTACACAAAGGCAAGTTAATACATATTGGGAACTATCTTGTAGATATATCAAAATTATGCTAATTTTAAGATTATGCTTGTTCTGTTATGTAGGCTGTTTTGAATATTCTTTGGAATGTTACAGACTCATATTTTTTCAGATTATTTGGCAGGATATGGGCTGAAGCATATTTGTTTATGCTTACAGGTACTTTCCATTAAAATAATACAGATTTATTATATAAATAGTATATTCCTCTAATTTAGGCATAGTGTCTACTGGATTTTTTCCCTTAGAAGTCTGGTTTTAATCTGACACTCAAGAGCCAAAATGTTGCTTTTTAGTTTTCTGAGTTCTTAAGAAATTTATGAACATTTAATTCCATTTTTTTAACAGGGTACATCAGTTCTTTCTCTGCCAGAACTGGCCAAGACTTCTGTCCAGAATGGTCTGTCCACCCCTCCACTTCCCTCATCAGAAGCTTCCAGTACTCGGCTCTCTCCTCCCAATGTTTCTGCTCTCCTGGATATTTCCCTGCCTGGACCACCTGAAGATGTGCTTTCCCAAGGCGAACCTGCCACTCAGATCAGTGATTCTATCATTGAAATAGCCATTAGCTCTGGCCAATACAGTAAGTCTAAGACTAGCTAAGGTTTGCCTATCAACTTTAAAAAAATCTGTGACATCTTACATAGCAGCAGAAACTTATCCAGGAAGCAGTTCTTGGGTTATGAGGTTTTTATGGGTTTGTTTTTCATTTGTTTGTTTGTTTCCAAGCATCTGTTGGAAATAAAATTCTGTGCCTGTCCTTTATTTTCTAGCAAATATGGGGCGGGGGGGTTATTGTCGTTGTTTTGGGGTTTTTTCCTTTCTAAACAAAAATTGTTGCAGTGTCCTGTAACTTTACCATATTGACTGAATTCGTGATCCCCGACATCGGCCTACAGGTGAAGGTGTTTCTCTCTCTCCTGCAAAGCTGAATGGCAGTGACAGCTCCAAAAGTCTTCCATCCCCATCCAGTAGTCCTCAGCAGAACTGGATTGCATCTCCCACCCATGATCCCCAGTGGTACCCCAATGACTCCACAGACTCCTCCCTCAGCAGCTTGTTCTGTAAGTGTCCAGATGCAGAAAAGTGCAACCAAAAAGTGTTTTCCTGTTAACAAAACCCCCAACATTGTTTATCAGAAGCGAATCCTTTGAAAAATTGTAAACCCAGTAGGACATTTGTAGAATTGTTGCTTTCATTTCCACAGTGTTGCCAGTGTTGCCTACATTTTCTCTCTCTTTACAAGTCTGTTCCTGAAAAGATCCTGTTGCTAGACTAGCTTGGGACAAGTAATTCCTTGGCAGTTCCTTGTAGTCTGTTTGGAGCCTGACTCATCAGTTAGGGTGAGACATTTTGACTGTTGTGCCAAAATGAACAGATGTCTTTGGCTCTGCTGGGGAAAAAACGGACTTTGTTGTGTGCTTGATAAGTACTATCTCAAAGACATGAGGTCACTCACTGGGTTTGGTTGAGGTTTAGTTGTTGAGAGGTTTTTTTTTAATCAATAATTTGTGGGGCCAGTGTAAGAAGTCTCCTTACTCTTAGCAGTGTGGTGATGTTATCGATGCTGGCAACACAAATTTTTAAAATATGGAAGAAATTTATATGTGTCCTCCATTTTGAATTTCCTTGCCCTTCTTTTTTATGTTCCCAGTTAAGAAAACTGAGTGCAATGATTTAGCCATATGCCTTTTCGTTGTAGCAAGTTTCATCTCCCCTGAGAAAGGACGAAAAATGTTACCAACTCCAGCTGGGAACACCAGTGGCACCTCCTTACTGGGACCCAGCCTGCTGGATGGAAACTCACGGGACTCCTTTGTGTCACGGTCCCTGGCAGATGTGGCAGAGGTATGTCAGCAAATTACACTCAGCGTCTGCTTCCTCTTGCAGTGCTGGAAGTTACAGTTACTGGGTACCATCCCTCAGACCTTGAGATACTTCAAATGTAAAGGTGCTTTGACATCTGCACTTTAACTCAGTAGAGAAGAATTACAGTCATAACAGAAAGATGTAAAATTATGTGAGGATAATTACCCAACACCAGAGCTGGCGTGAGAAGCTGCTGTGAGTGCCTTCATCTCAGGTTCTTTTTGCTGAGGGAGGTCATATTCACCTGTTGGATATACCTTTGTTCTGCCAGAGCAGGATTCAATCATTCTGTTTTGTGTGTCCTCCTTTGTAGAGCAAGAACTGAAAGTGCTAAAGATAAGAACAAGATTAATAGTGATGCAGCTACAATACAGTTGGAAGCCTGGTAGGAAACAACAAATAGGTCCAGAAGGAAGAAGTAGGACGTGGCTAATAGCAAATCATCTGAGAGGATGGCAGAAGGTTCTGTGGTGCTGAATTACTTGTCTCTGTTGGCAGAGGTATCCCTTTGTTTTGAACTCTTCTGAAGGGGTAGAATGGGGCCCAGCAGTTTTTAAGGCTGTGGCACACACCCTTTCAGAGGGACAGATGGGAAGAATGAGCTGCAGGAACATGATGCAGCTTAGCAAGGAAAATGCAAAGTCCGCCCTAGGAAGGGACTGAGGAATAACCCCACAGCAGTATCAGCTGGGGACTGGCTGTCTGGGAAGCAGCTCTGCTGTACCTGGATATGGCGATGGACACAAGCTGAGCATGATCCAGGGTGGATCCAAAGGTGTGAAACCAAAGGTGACCAGTGATACCACGAGCTGTTTTTAACAGGAGCATGGCCAGGATATTGAACAAAATTATTATTAATGTGCTCTACTCTGTAGAGTAGTAGTGTCTACCGGCTGTGAGACCATGCCTAGAATATTGTCACCAGTTGAATACCCAATATATAGGAGAGAGAGATTAACCAGAGCAAGTTCAGCTGAGGTTTACCAGGAGAATCAGGCAGTGAAGAAGGGGTGATGTATGGGCTTGTTCGGCCTAGAAAAGGTTTCAGGGTGGTAAGGATCCTGCTGGCTGCCAATGCCTGCAGTGGGGTCATTGGGAAGATGTAGCAAGCCCTTTGCAGAATGGTGATGGGAGGTGGGAGAAACAAGCAAAAGCTGAACTGAGAAAGGTTCTGTTTTATCTATACAAAAACTTCACTTTGTAGAGCAAGAACTGAAACTGATAGGCAGGCAGGGAAACAAGTTGCCCAGAGATGTTATGCAGTGACTGTCTTCAGAGTTTTCCAGGGCTCACATCAATAAAGCTCCAAGTGAGCTGGTCTGTCCTTATAGGTGAATCTGATTTGAGCAGGTGGTTGAATTAGAGATCTGTTCAGATCCCTTCCATTCTCAGTTATCCCACAGTGTAGTTATTAAATTCAGTACAACATCACATAACTTGTAATTTCTTGGGGACTTTCCCTTATGGGAGGAATATGTCATTTCTCTATTGCCTTTTGGATTTGGATGAGATGGTTCTGTACAGACCATGTAACTGGGAGCTGCAGCAAGCTCATGTTGATTTAGTGTGACGTTGGCAGCTTCAGACCTGAAATACAGATCCACTTCTGGCATAAATATGAAGATTCTGTTTGCTTGGTGGTAAGAAGTTGCCAAGGTGTGTTCTAATTAAAGAAATGTATGAGAATGTATTTGCATTGTTTTGAAGTGACATTGCAGCCCTCAGTATTACCAACTCCCTTCAGAAGAAAATGGGGTAAGCCTCCATGTTATGCACAGGAGAGCAGCTCTTGTGGTAGAGGTAATATTTTTAGATCATCTACCTGTGCATCTTAATGCTAAATTGCAGCAGGTAAGATGCATTGAGACTATAGATGGTTAGGTTTTTTAGAAGCTTCCATTTAGTTGTGGATGAGAAGAGCTGTTCTCTAACTCAGGTCAAGTGAGATAAAGTGTCTCTTTCATATGAGGAGAGGCTGGGAAGGAAGTCGAGTGACCCAGACTCTTCTCAGGATGAGAGGCTGCAAGCAAAATTTGAAACACAATAAATTCCACCTGAAGACAAGAGATCTATTTTGAGGTAATCAGGCATGGAAACAGGGTACCCAGAGAGTTTTGGAATGTCTGTGCATGGGGATGATTCAACAGCTGCCAAGGTCCAGGGCAGCCTGTTCTAAGCTGACCCTACTCAAGTGAGAAGGCTGGATAAAATGCTCTCAAGATGTCCCTTCCAACCTCAGTTATTCCATGAAATTGCCACTGACATGTAGCTGATCTCTTCTCTCGTTGTCTCTTCCAGGTGGTGGATTCCCAGCTGGCTTGCATGATGAATGAGAACAGCATAGATTACATATCTCGGTTTAATGACCTTGCCCAGGAGCTGTCAATACCTGAGCCGACTCGAAGGGAGATCCTGTTTGATGGAGGAGGTGGTGGTCCCCCGACTGGGGATCTGTCACAGTAAGGGAATGACCAGCAGGCTGGTGCAGACTGTTCAGCTAAGTTGGAGCTTGCAAAGCTGGAACTTGAGGGCAACAGCTGAGTCTGAGTTATCCCTGTCCTGTGTGCTTCTTTCTAACAGAGAAGCATTGGTTTCAAAGGTCTCAAGAAATACTTGCAAGTCCTGGAATGTGCAATATGCTGGCAACAACAGAACATGGAATAACATTACAGAAGATAGTGCGTCCCTGCATCAGCAATGTAAGATTGCAGGTTTGTGGGACAGTCCTGGACTTGTACTTTGGAATAGCCTAAGCAAGCAGTTCAAGTAGGGATGGGATTGCCACAAGCTCCTGTTTATTAATTATTGTTTGCGTAGTGATCAAGATACCATACTTTCTGATCCCCGTGAAAGTTGTGGAGGATGAAGGGTAGGTGTGGGTAGGGGAACCATTGTGTATCTTGACACGTCCTAGTTGGCAGTCTTCTTACCGTTCAGTCAAACTGAAGTTCTTGCACTCTGTCCAGGGCACAGCCACTCCTTGATGCTGTGTTCTTACAGACCACTCTGTTCCTTTGGCTCTTTGACCATTCCAGCAGGGCTCACACCTGCTTGCTTGTTTGGTAGGGGAGCTCTGATCTGACCTCCTCCCATGCTGCTTGGATCCCCTACTTTTAAACCCCATCACATCACAATTGTCATCATCATTACCCTGACTGCACTCATATTCTTAACCTTTGAGATTCTTCAGCACATTGCACAGTTCACCCTGTGAGTGGGAGAGTGCTTTATTGCTCTCCCTGAAGAACACGTGCTTGTTAGGTCTGGAAACATGGCAAAAGAGCTTACACTAGGAAAACTGTGTCATAATTAGTCTTGGCTTTGCTGGAAACATGTAAATATTGTCATCTTCATGAAAACTGAGGATTTATCTGGGAGAGGAAATAGGAAAGAATATTGTAATGTGTAGGAACAAATACTAGGTTAACGCTAAAGGAGTTGAGATTGGTTTTGTGTTATGAAGAGAAGTGTCAAGTCCTAGCTTAATCCCTTAGTTCTTCCCTACTTCCTCTTTTTCCTGTGAACTCTGGGTCCTCTGTAGTACCTCACCATTATTCTTCATGACAGTCACTCCCAGGCATTAGTGGGTCTGGCATTCCCTCTCTGAAATCTCTGTGCATTTAATGTTGCATTTTACTGAAAGAAAAACACAGATACTGATTCCAGTGGGTTCAACAGGATAGCAAGTTAATAGTTAATCCATAGGTAATTTCTGGGGAGCTAGTTCTGTCAATTCTAGCTTTATAACTAAGGAGACTCCTCTCCTCTCCTCTCCTCTCCTCTCCTCTCCTCTCCTCTCCTCTCCTCTCCTCTCCTCTCCTCTCCTCTCCTCTCCTCTCCTCTCCTCTCCTCTCCTCTCCTCTCCTCTCCTCTCCTCTCCTCTCCTCTCCTCTCCTCTCCTCTCCTCTCCTCTCCTCTCCTCTCCTCTCCTCTCCTCTCCTCTCCTCTCCTCTCCTCTCCTCTCCTCTCCTCTCCTCTCCTCTCCTCTCCTCTCCTCTCCTCTCCTCTCCTCTCCTCTCCTCTCCTCTCCTCTCCTCTCCTCTCCTCTCCTCTCCTCTCCTCTCCTCTCCTCTCCTCTCCTCTCCTCTCCTCTCCTCTCCTCTCCTCTCCTCTCCTCTCCTCTCCTCTCCTCTCCTCTCCTCTCCTCTCCTCTCCTCCCCTCCCCTCCCCTCCCCTCCCCTCCCCTCCCCTCCCCTCCCCTCCCCTCCCCTCCCCTCCCCTCCCCTCTGTCCTGAGCAAGAATACCCATGTTGTGCCCCTTTTGTAAGCACTCATCTGTTTCTCCAGTTAGAGGATGTTCCTTGGCTGGTGTGAGTAGCTCTGAACTTTTCCAAGGGGCTGCTCCCATATGCACCTCAACTTTGTATTAATAATGAATAAACAAATCTTCTCCATCCTGTAGGCCATTATCATGGATTCATTTCCCAACTTGTACCATACTTGGTGGATGTAGTTTGGCCTGCCTTTAGCTACTCATAGGAGGCATTTCTTTGACTGGGAGTTTATTGTAACTTGCTCACAATGCACTGACTCTGTTTGCTGTTCACCCAGTCCCTTCACTCTGCTTTAGGCAGATGATTTTTAGCTTCTATGGAGTTGGCCTTGTGTTTTCTGTCATTAAGAGAAAATTGAACAAGTTTTCTGATGCACACAGAGCCTAGTTTGAGAATTGTGACAAATTGTCAGGAAATCACATAAACCTGGAATAGAAGTTGAAGGCTGTCACAGAAATGAATGCTGGGGCCTGTTTTGTTCTGAGCATTCCCCTTGGTATGGAGAAGACACCTATTAATCTCAAGAGTCATGCCCACTAGAACTTTTCAGTTTTACTTATAATTTAGCTGTGTTTTGGTTTGGACTTTCCCAGATTGTTCCTTCTTGGTTTTGGATTCCTCCATTACTAATGTTGACTATTCTATATGCTGTGTCTCCAGAAATCCTTCAGATTTTCAGGACAAAAGTAGAAGGCACCTACTATGGCTGTGGATTACAGAACATGCAGGAGGAAATGTGTTACATTCTAATCAAGTACTGACTAAAAAGAAATCTGAACTCTCACTCTTAAATTTCTAAATATTGCAAGAGTAATGTGAGGGTCTCCAGTGTATTTGTAATTTGACAAACTTTTCATCTTCCCTACTGATGCTGGTAACACAGTGGATATGACACTGGGTTTGGCTTTGAAGTTGCCTAGATTAAAGACCAGTGGTGCTGTACATGCTGCAGGAGTGGAGAGCAGAGCACTTCATCCTGATCCATGAAGGCTTTTTGCCTGTGATACAAGGAGCTGTCAGCTGCCTTGCCTCAGCCTACCCAGGGAGAAGGACCCAAGTGCAGAATGAAGGCAGCACAAGTGGCTATTTTTGATGATGCCATGACATCAGAAAACTTCTCATACCCTGAACCTTTGCAAGTGGGCTTGAACCATCCAGTAATAACAGAGTATAAATTACAGAAATCAGTTCCGCACTCAGAATGCTGGGTTAGAAATGTGTTTGGTGTCAGACCCTTAAAAGTTGGCATTATGAAGCAGAATTCAATTTCAGAAATGTAATGTATTGCAAATTGCTTTTTAAGAATAAAGCCCTTTGAGGAAAAGGGAAGAACTTAAGAAGAATTAAGATCATTGTGGTAATTCTGAACTGATGCAGTATTTGTTACCCTTACTATGTGAAAGGCCATTTAAACACATCTCTGATCAGACCAGCTCTAGATTTTAGTTGAATGTACTTTACAGTAGTAGTCATCATCAGTTTGTGCCTGAGACTGCTAAGGAGGTGCTGTATACACACACACACACACCAAGTGCATGTGCACGTGCAGATGATGGGGAGGGTGGTAATACTCAAAACTTCTTCAATTTTAATTATTTCAGCTTCCCCAACAATAGTAATGAAATCTATATGAGGGACAATGTCAGGCTAAGCAGACATCCAAGCAAGTGACACTGAAGTGCACACAGTATCATTTCTGAGGTAGAAGTGATTTCATGAGGTTAGTACCTTCCTGGAGCACTACGACTTGTTGGAGAGGACTAAGGGACACTAACAGTCTCCAGGTCTAGGATTAACTGCTCTAGGCTTTTGCCTCTCAGTGACCATAAGGCAGTTCTGAGTAGCTGACAAGATGAATGGTAGAAGATTGGGTGTCTCATCACCATGGGCTGGGTGCAGAGCACTACCGTGGCCCAAGGTTGGATCCACCCAGGTGTGTGTGCACATACTGACAGAGATCTGTACAGGGTGTTGCATTCTGATCACTCACACAATCCATTTTATACTGCATCCCTAAATCTACTAAGCATAGGAATAGTAATTGTTTTTATATAGCATTGTTAAGCCTTTTTTTGACACCCTCTATATTTTTAAATTGAATTAAATGGCTTGATTCAAATCTAATCTATAAAGACATCTCATTTATTGACAGCAGATCCCAGAGTGGAAACTCAGTTGCATTTTGTTTTCTATACTCAGACTTCAGATGCATTTGTACGGCAAGTTCTGCACTTTTTTTTAACCTTTTCAAACCTTTCAATCTGTTAATTTCACAGCAAGTTGTAAATGTTACCTAAGTGAAACCTTGGCAAGCACTACGGCAATAAGTTATCATTAATTATTGAAACATGATAACTGCTTTAGAGCTTATGGTTCTGGCAGCAAAATATAATGCTGTTTCTTTTAATAATAGTTAAGCCATATCATCTAAGGTTTCTGGCTTGTTTGAGATGTGAATTTGTTTTATAGATTATAAATATACCTATATAGTGTATGTATAAAGCAAAATGCCTGTCCTTACTGATTATTTTTTGTACCATACTGTAAATTATATTATTTATTCTTTATCAATTTTGGAAAAAGGTGTTTTGGTTATTTAATATAATATACAAAAGCTGTTAAACTTCTTCTGTTTAAATTTCCAATTCAACTTGTAAAGCTGTTTTTATTCTTGTGCATAAATACGTACTAATACTTGGTCTAACTTGTGTCCAGTGTGTTCCTTGCTTTTCATGTCCTCTCATATTTTTTTCATTTAAGTTTTATTTACACGATCATGGCCTTGTGGGCGTGGGAGTTAAGATTCATCCATAAGGCCAAGCTTTTCAGGGTGATTTGATTGCAGTGAAATCAGTTGCCTAACTTCCATTGGCATCTCCCATCCCAGAATTCTGATGATTCTCACCATGATCAGAGAAAATTTCGGTGGGGTTGTTTTTGCTTTATCGCTTCCATTCTCAGTAGTGTCTGCTCATGGTGAGATTCAGAAATGTAGCAAACCAGAGGGCTGGTTATCATGAATGGCCTGTCTTGGGCCGTGGGCATCAGAAACAAGGTGGAGAAAGAGAGAATAACAAACAAGAAAACCACCAAAAAAATCCCAACCACCACCACCAAGAAGGTACAATAAAAATAGTAGTGTATATCTTGGAGGTTTGAGGGTTTTTTTTCTATTCGCAGTTTCAGATAGGCAGAAACTCAGCTGTGGAGGTTGTATTCAGGCCATCATGTTTTATACAGCCACTATCAGAAACACCTTTTCACCCCAGGACGCTCAAGAACAGGGAGCCCTGATAGGGTTGCATAGTCTATCTTCAGAGCTTTCCAAGATAAAACTAACTAAAGCCCATAGAAAGGTGGGCTGACCCAGCACACCCTGCTTGGGTCAAGTTGGACTCAAGGCCTGAAGTTCCTGTGATCTAGATCAGTAACTAACTCATTTTTGTACATTTTTAGGATTTTGATCTCTATGACATACAAAAAGGCAGCTTAAATGTTGCACTGAGAAAGTGCAAGTGTATAATCAATCACAAATTAAGAGTGTTCTAAAAAGCTCAACATAAGTTTTATTAGTATTATTTTGATACTTCCTTCCCATCTAAAAAGTGCATAGTTATCTCTCCCACCTGTTTACTGAGAAAATTGGGCTGTGACCAAATTTGAGCTCTCTCTGTGCAGCTTCTCCCCTCCACTGGCTGTGAGCCTTTGTCAGCATAAAAGCCCTTTAAATCTTTTCCACCTTCTGTCAAAGCTGCTGCTGAATCTTCTCTCACAATTTAGCTAATTTTGCCCTTAATGACCAAAATTTAAGACTGTAAAAACAAAAGGAATGAGTCTGAAAAATGATTAGCAAAACAAGAGATTGTAATGATAGTACATATTTTTCATGCTTTTTTGTTAGCTTTATTTTATTTGGATTTTCAGTCCTTCAAAACAAAAGCAGCAGTATGCTGCTAAATTTATGCCTCTAAGTTGAATTCTTGACATATCACAGCTGTAGAGCTGTGAAATAAAACCTTCAGCTGAAAATGTTAGCTTGTAATGTTATAGTCAATGAAAAATGGTTAGAAAGGCCATGCAAATGCTGGCTCTGCAGGTGCAGCTATTCCATCTCCTCCCAGTGCAGGTTGTCCAGACAGCTGGTGGCTTTCATATGGCAGTCATCCCATGCTTCAGCTGTAGAGCTGTGAGCAAACCGTGGACATGGACATCCCTGCCAGGGAGCAGCACGGATCACAGCAGCCAGACTCTACTCAACACTGCTGGCAAACCCCTGTCCACACTGACAAGACCAGATGAGGTGTAGGGACCTGACACACAACAATCACAGAACTGATGACCTTGGAAGGGCCCGTAGTAGCTCATCTAGGAGATCCCATTTCCCTGCTCAAGCAGGGTCATCCCAGAACACATGGCATAGGGCTGTGTCCAAATGGTTTTGGAATATCTCCAATGAGGGAGACTCCACACCCTCTCTGGGCACCCTGTTCAGTACTCAGTCACTGCACAGTGAAGAAGTTCTTCCTCATGTTTGCATGGAACTTCCTGGGCAACAATTGCTGCCTTTGCCTCTAGTTTTACTAGCTGACACCAGAGAGAAGAGCCTGGTCCATCCTCTCAATATCCACATTTTAGATATTCATATACATTAATGAGGTCCCGTCTCGGCCATCTCTTCTCAAGGTTCAACAGGTCCAGCTCCCTTTCCTCAAAAGAGAGATTCTCTAGACCCTTGACCAGCTCAGTAGCACTCTGGTAGAACTGCTCCAGGCACTCCATGTCTCTCTTGTACTGTGGGGCCCAGGTGTGTACACAATGCTCCAAATATGGTTTTACCAGGGCTGAGGAGCAGGATCATCTCCCTTGACCTGGCAATACTCTTTCTAAGGCCTGGACAATATTACCCTTCTTGGCCCCAAGGCACAGAGCTGGTCAGGGACAGATAGCTGTACACCAGGACACCCAGGTCCTACTCTGCACCACTGCTGTCCAGTGGGTCGGCTCCCAGCCTGTACTGGTGACCAGGGCTGTTCCTCCACAGGTGCAGGACCTGCATTTCCCCTTGTTGAATTTCAGAAGGTTCTTCTCTACCTACCTCCCCAAGCTGTTGAGGTCCCTCTGAAGGGCTGCACAACCCTCTGAAGTATCAGCCACTTCTTTGTATCAGCAGTGAACTTGCTGAGGACACATCTGCTCTTTTATCCAATCGTTGATGAACGAGATATACAACACTGAGCCCAACAGGGAACCCTGGGCGACACCACTAGTGACAGGTCTCCAACATTACTCTGTACTACTGATCACGAGCCTCTGGGATCTGCCACTCAGGCAGTTCTCAATCCATCCCACTGTCCACTCATCCAAGCCAATTTTCTTGAGTTTGCCTATGAGGGTATTGTGAGGGAAAAGTGAGGTGGACAAAGAAGAACTTTGCTTGCTTCCCGGAGTATGGATTGCCCTCCACTTGCTTCTCACTTCACAACTAGTACCTGCTCTTTGGTGGAGGATTGATAGAGGATCTCCTTTCTGTTGGATGCTCCTGTCTTAGGGAGGCCAGAGCGTGGTCCCACTAGGCTATGTCCCTCTCTGATTTTCTAATACTTCTCAGCCTTTCTAGATTGTCTTGTAGCTCTGCTACCAGGCTGGACAGGTCATCTACCTGGTCTTATCTGATGCATCTGCCCATCACTGATACAATCCACTGACAGGCTCAGGCATGTTAGCTGTAGCCTGCGTGGTTACATGGGAATTTTGCATGGTTTTTTTGGGACTTCAGTCTGAGACACCGCATCTTTCTTGGTGAATTTAAGGGACTCAGTTCTCCTCTGAGTGGGCACCATGTATTTGAGTTCTCTCAGCAACTGTAATGACCAGAAAACTGAGCAAACTGCCTGCGCTGCATCGCCCTTCCTGCTCCATATCCTATTCGGCTGCTCGGGTCGCCCGCACTCCCTGGAGCCGCTGAAATCTCCCGCGCTGCACGCTCCCGCCGCGCCTGAGGGGCTGCCGAGGGCTGCCGGGGCTCGGTTATCCCCGGACTCGGAAACGCTGCGTAGGGCAGTAGGTTACGAAGTCCTCCCTGAGGTTATTCCATACGATGATCTTCCTTCTGTTTTCTTGCGCTGCATCGCCATGTCGAGGTGAAAGCCCCACATAAGGCCTTGACTGTAAGACCAAGACTCGAGCCGGACCCACCCCCTCTGCTACCACAGCCCATACACCCACCCACCCCCGTCGCTTTAAATGCCCTCCTGCTGTTCGCCCCGCCCTTCCGCCAGCCAATAGCTGTTCAGTTTCCTCTGACGGACGCGTAGAACAACCAATGGAAGGCATGCAGGATGAGCGCCGACGCGAGTCGTTTTAAGCTTCCCTCCCTCTGCGAGCCTGGCCGAACAGGCAGGATCTCGAGCGAGTGAGCTGTGTTCGATAGGCTGCTCGTCATGATGGGCAGCTAAGTCGGCCAATGGCCGGGCAAGGCGGGGCAGCCGGACTCCCCGCGGCGCGGTTGGAGCGGGGCTGCGGAGCGGAGGTGCTGAGTGCCACCATGTTCCAGGGCGGTGAGGTTGAGCCGGCCAAGCCTAGCTCCAGGTGGGACGATGGGGGACGCTCGGCGGAAGAGTCGTACGGCGACGCGGAGGCCTTCGCGGGGCTTTGTTCGGGCGCGGGAGGTGCGGGCTCCAGCTGAGGGCCGTGAGGGAGAGAGGGGGCGTGGGTCGCGGATGTAGTGTTCTGGCTGAGGAGATCGGGTCCTTCGAGGGGCCTCTTCGCCGCGGCGGGCGGAAGCGGAGCCCCATACCTCCCGTACCGCCGCGTAGAAGCCAGCGCGCGGCTGTTGCCTTCGCCGTCCCTCGGTTTACTTGTCCTGCGGCCCGGGGGCTGGCCGGGGAGTGGCCGCACTGCGCTCCCGTCGGTGCTGCCTCGGGCTGACGCCACGCTTGGGGCGCACGAGGAGAGCACCTGGGCTGGGCGGGGCACCCACGCTTGACGCGCCCGGCCCGACTGCAGAGCTCCTGCGGGGACTCCGGCGCGGGGAGAAGGGCACAGCGCTGGGGAGCACCTTCTCCCGCCGTGTTTCTGCTCACGGGGAGCTAGGGGCCTCAGCTACTCTCTGTGCACAAACGCCTACAGATGTCGGCGTGTTTCCGCCCTACGAAGTTGAAGTATATTGCTTTGTTTGGAGGAGGGCAGTTGCCTTGAATACTGCAGGGCGTGAGTGCAGTGAATAATCCGTCTGCGAGGCTGTCGCGTGGGGAAGGAGGAAGGGTTTCGAAATTGTCTAAGAATGCTGTAAGTTTTCCCGTATTCCAGTCGCTCCAAGCTGTAACATGGTTTTAGAATACTTTTGAGGATGCCCTGTCCTTGTTATAGTCTCTGGGAAGTGTCTGTTTTCATAGTAATTTTGAAACTACTTTTAACGCATAGATTGGGTTTCCGGGCAGACCATTGCAACGTGTTAGTTAACAGCGAGCAGAGGCGGCCTTGCAGCTTCCTCCCTGTTGCCGTGGAGGGGGGTGGTTGTGGTGCCTGAGAGCAGGCTGGAGCCGCTCACGGCTCTGTACCAGCGGCTGTGGAAGCACCGCAGGAACTGCCTTTAGCGGGTTGGCAGTGTGGTCTCTTGAGGCATTTACTGTATCGACTCATGGCCTGTGCCTGCCATCAAGGGCAAAAGTACCTGGTTTAAAGACGCAGCTTATTCTGCTCATTCCCTGAACAAAACTTTGTTTAGCGAGAATGCAAATCCTTTTGTAGTTCTTCTTGGTACGGAGAAGTTGCTCTAATTAAATCTGAGCCTAATTCCAAATCACTGCAGCAACCACCACCAGCTGTGGAAGCAGGGAAAAGAAGTCTTCCTAGTGTGGAAATCTTGCCTAGAAAATTATAAACAAGTGTTTGCATTTTCAGAACTTCATAGTACAGGGGTATTACTGTTAGAAATAAATTATGCTAAGAAGATATTAAGTGAAAGCTTTCACTTAATTGTCCAGTGAAATGCGTTTCTAGTGATCCTGGAAATGTTTACAATGATAGAGCCAGCAACTAGTTTGCTGAATTGAATTAACTGCCTAGTTTTATTTTATTAAACTTTAACAATGACATTTTGTATTTTTAAGCAAGTTTTGATTTTTCAAAATAAAACATGGTACTACTTGTCTAAGAGCTTCTGAAAGCAAAACAGAACAGAGCTGTATCATTCAGCTGTTGTGCACTATAAAGACGCACTGTATTAAAATACACTCGATTTGTCCTGTGTATAAGCAGTTTCACAACTACTGCAAAGAGCTGACAATGGTAAATTCAGCTATCTTGGAAATGTAATACTCATGTTCCATCGGGGCCACTGCAGAGTATCTTGGGGCTTTCAGATCAAGAGCATGGTTGCATAACACAGCTTCTTTTTCTATGTGGGTGAGCTGTTTAATGAGCCGTGAGTCTCTATTGATCCCACAGCAGGAGTGCCCCAGGACCTCTGGTCTTGTTTTAGAGCCTGCAGTTCCAAACCTCAGCACCTGCTTTCTGCTAGTCTCTTATGTATACTGCAGCACTTATCTCCTGTATTAGAACAGTCTGAAAACTGGTAAAACTTTAGTTAGTTTAACTTTCAGGCAGGATTAAAAAAAATTATGTAGAGAGTGTCTTGAAGTAATGAATAAGCCTTCCATAGGTTGGGTGAAAGGCTTAATGAGGAAAGGGCATTCAAATTCGAGTTTTAGAATGTAGGGGATAAAAAAAAGGACCAGAAAAACTAACTAAAATTCTTCAAATCTGCCAGAAGAGAACAAAGCAATTAGTGGGGGCTTTTAAACTTGCAGAATAGGACTCTTGATTTAGCTATTTTAGAGGAGTTCACAAACTTCTGGTCTGCTGGAGGGGAGGGACAGAAAGGCAGGTTTAGATTTTGTCGAAGACAAAGGATTGTTTTTTCATGGTTTGAAATAATAAAGCAACACCTTCCCAAAGGAATAAAGACCCAACATACCTGGCTACAAGAAACAAAAATGTCTCTGTATAAACTGGCATAATACTGATGTAAACTAACATTACTATAAAGTATAAACTAAAGTTACTGTACATATGTTAAATTTCTGTGTACTCTGTTGGAGTAGCTCATCTTGGCTAGCTGAGTTTAGTGTGCTGTTTTCCTTTGGTAGGAATTTACAGGTGAAATTGGTGTGGCACCTGCATGTCTCACTGCTCTGGAACCAAGTACGTGGTAGTACAGGCTGGCCAGTAGTGATCTAGAGGCTACACAGAAATAAAATAGCTTTGTAGTCTCCCACATATTTGGTTGGAGGGAGCAAGTGCAAAGCCCGGTCCTCTTGTTGGCGTTGGCTGACAGACTTTGTTGCTGTACTTCAAGGTTATTTTTGGTAATTCCTGTCAATGACTTAGTTACATGACTTTGTACTAGTTCAAATTTTATTAACCTGGTGTCACTGCCATTTGAAAGTTTATGTAATGCTTGGAAGGTTCCCAGTATTTTGAAGTTCTTCAAATTGAGATGGTAAGTCCACTTTGTGTATGTAAGAGTCAAGACATTATTTTGCGTGATGCTGGCAGAAAAGGTACTTGTGTTGATTTCTACCTTGTAAGTACCATCAGTGATGCCTCTGGTTAACTGTTCAACAGCAGGGTTTTCATAGTGTGGCTACTAATGTGAAAATAAAGAGGACAGTATAAGATTAATCAGTGTTGGATTTCTTTTGATAAAGTTTCTTTACTGAATTCTCAAGATTTTAAATCTTATGATGGGTTTTCTCTAGAATTTCTTTCTGCAATAGCTATTAAAACCCATTGCAGGAATGAGAAGTAATTTGATTCTTACAACTGGCTATTTTTCTTAAATAAAAAAAAATAAAAATTGGAATGTAGTTATTTTATTATTCCCTCCTATGCTTGTAGGCATGTGTTAAGCAAACAGTGTGGTAAATTAAATGAATCTGTCCTGTAAGAGACTCTAGCTTTATAAACAGCTTTTTACTTCCTTTCAGTCTCTTTGCTGGTATATATACTTAGTGTAGTTGGAATGCAAGAAAGACTAAATGCAGTTTAAAAATAGCTGAAAAGAATAGGTAAAGTAAAAAATAATTTAAATTATGTGAGAAAAGTTCACTTTAACAGAGACCCCTTCCCAAACTACTTTTTTGTAGAGTTCTCTTTTCTTTGTCTCCCCACTTTATGTACTTAAACTGCCTCATGGTTTCTGGACCATCGTGAATGTTTGAAATACATAATTTACCTATACAATATCTGCTTTAATTGTGGGTTTAAGTCTTCTAAAATATGTGAAGAGCACAGAGGCTAGTTGGATCTGTAGTCTGTTGGACACTAAACTGTAAATAAATAAGCTTTGTATGATCTAACCTGTGCTTTGGACAAGGAGTTGTCCTGTCTTCTGAAATTCTAGTTACTCCTTAAGCTGAAGGTGTTTATTACATCCACAATCATAATAAGAATTAAAATATTGAAATTGGCCAGCACAGACAGTCCCTCTGAGCCTAGTACTGTGTATATAAACTGTTTCCAGACTATAAGAGAAACTTTTTCTCCTTCCCAAAAGGCCTAACACTGCCTTCTGCATGTTGAGATCTGAAATGCACACAAAGCTCATTTTCTGACAGAGCAGCCAAATATCTCTACTTTTGTGAAATTAAATTTTAAACTGGAGTAGATCTTGGCACCAAGAGGTACCTCATTTTATACTCGGTGTAGCTCACCTGTGATGACCATGCTGCTGTCACATGGCTAGGGAGAGGAGGGGTTGTAATAATTCACTGACATTTGAATTGTGTTCAGGTAGGGTGGGATCAAGATCTTGCAATTTATAACTGGTCTCTTGGTTTAAAAGCAAAGGTTACTTTAGGTTCCAGATCAAGGGTTAAGATTAGAAGTAGCTGCTTAATTGAGCTGCTACCTTTGTTCAGCTGCGAAGACTGTGGGTAATTGGTAGATGTAACTGTAAAAATTATTTTTGATACAGAATCCCAGAATTGGAAGAAGGTTGGAAAAGCCCTCTAAGATCACGGAGTTGGACCTTTGATTGCTTGTCAACTAGACCAGAGCATTAAGTGCCACATTCAGTCATTTTGTGAACACCTCCAGGGATGGTGACTCTACCACTGCTCAGGGCAGCCCATTCCAATGTTTAACATCCCTTCCTGTGAAGAAATTCCTCCTGATGTCCAGTATGCCCTCTCCAGGCACAACTTCAGGCTGCTTCCTCTTGTCCAGTTCCTTACTCTGTGGTAGCAGAGCCCAAACCCCACCCCGGCTGCAGCCTCTCATCAGGGAGTTGTGCAGAGCCAGAAGGTCCCCCCTGAGCCTCCTTTTCTACAGGCTGAGCCCCCTCAGGTGCTCCTCATCAGAGTTGTGCTCCAGACCTGTCCCCAGCTCCGTTCTCTTTTATGGATATGCTCCAGCCACTTAAGGTCTTTATTGTCATGAGGGGCCCAAAACTGCCCCTACGATTTGAGGTGCCTCACCAGTGCCCAGCAGAGGTTACTGTCCTGGTTCTGGTGCAGGCCAGGATGTCACTGACCTTGTGCACCTGGGCACACCCGGCTTATGTTCACTCACTGTCAACCAGCACTCACAGGACCTTTTTTTTGCTGAACTTCTTTCAGCCATATTTAGGTATTAATATCTTTCCTGTGCTTTTTCTGTTAATTTTCCAACTAATTTCCACTGATTCTACTCCCAAATAGTAGTTTGGTTCCTTTTTGGGGTGGGACCTGTAGTCTGTTGAATGAGACCTAAGCATTAACTGGAATTACTACTGAAGGACAAGCATGACTTTTGTTAAGTTTTCAAAAAGTCAGATAATTTCTGCTGTAAGCTCCAATTTTTCTGCAGATCCATTCGATATCCTCTGGTGCAAAGCTTTAGTTTTAATGGATTTGCAGCTTGACTGCTAAAGAATTGACTTTTTGGTGTTCTGTCTCTCCATTCTAAACTACAGCGGCTATTATGATAATTGATAGTTGGGACTAGCAAATTTTTAGTAGTTATGAAATGTCTGCCTTTATTTAAAAGCCAGGGGCTATGAATTGTATCACAGATTCAAAGTTGGTATGCGCAGTTTAGCAAGAAGTATGATTCTGTAATAGTTATTTTTAAAATCCTAACCATCATAATCTCAGTTGTTTCTGGAACACCGCAGATAGCATAGCCATTTGTGTAGGTGGCAGTGTTAGGATCATTCCATGTAATCATAGATACCTTAATGATCAAGTTGACTGACCAGGAGGTTGGAAATATTTGTGCTGAACTTAAGAATATTAAAACAGCTCTTGAAAAGTAGATACTTCATGGATATAGTAGAATTACCTAAAATAAATTAAAATCAGGATAGTTGCATACAAGGAGAGAATGGAAAGGGGACATCAAATATATTGAATGCAATAAATTTTAAGTTAACTTTCGTATCTTGTTTCTTATTCTGTGATACAGGGTATTGAAGCCCCCCGGGGGAGATTCTAGTAATCTCTTTGGGAGTACAGAAGAAGTGTCTTCTTCAAGCAGGCCACACCGGATGGCATCCAATATCTTTGGAGCATCAGAAAAACCTCAGAGCATTCCAAAAAGAACAAACCCTCCAGGTAAAAGCTGCCCCCTCTTTCTGTATGACTGGCCTCTGAATTACAGCTTTTTTGTGCTCCTAAACTGGAACACTGGGATCTGTCTTTTTATGTTGCATTCTTATATACTGAGTAGGTTTGAACAACAAATGTCTTCAAACTTCTGAATATATGAATACTTCAGTGATTTGCATGTTCACAGACTTTTAAGCACATTATTCAAGACTTAATTCTTTCCAAATTGAGGTTCTGAGAAATGATGAAAGGAAACCATTCTATTGTACAGTTGTCAACAGTTAGCTCAATTTGAGACTTGCAGGTGAATTGTAACAAAGGATTTCAACTAGGCAAATACGACTAAGTCCCTACGCAGCAGGGTTGTAGAAGTCCTTGAATTATATGTATATATATATTTTTTTAATATAGTGTGATTAATCTAGAAAAAAAGTCTTAACAACTGCCTTGCAGGAGGAAAAGAAAGTGGCATTTTTGAGGACTCTAGTTCTGCTCAGCCTCGTCCACGCTTGAATCCACCTGGTGGGAAGACAAGCGATATCTTTGGATCTCCTGTCTCTCCTAGCATTGTGCGAGCACACCCGAACAAACCCAAGGTATTTGTACTTCTGTTGCTGTCGGAAGCCAGCAGCTGCAGGGTCCTGTTGTGCTCTGTCATGTGCCTGTGCTCTCCCTAAGAACAAAACTGAATGTGCAGGGAGTGACTTTGAGTTAGACATTCCCAAAGTCTCTTTGATAGCTTGTTATTTTGGGTGTATCAGATCTCTGCAGTTTGTTGTAAAAGTATTAATTAGACTGTGGATGTGCATTAAAAAAAAAAGAAAATAAAAAAGCCTTTGATCTTTCTTATACGTGAGGTACAGCTGGAGCTCTTGACAGAGCCAAGAGACATTTAAACTGGATAGGGAGGAGATATTTCTCCTTATTCTGCAGTTTGGCAGATGTGATCTTGATGTAGACTCGGGAAATTGGTGAGCTACAGTCATAAACCTTTGTGAGGCCTGGCTGTGTCCTTCAGCTCTCTTAAATACATGTATCTACAGTCACCTTGAAAGCACTTTAGCAGATTAGGCGTACAGTGATGAATAGTGAAAAATTGAACTTTAGATTAGTGGCGTCAGGCCCAGCAGGTACTTGATTTGTACAAGATAGACAAAAGTGTCTCTTAGTATAGTATTACAGTTGTTACATATAGGTTATACAGTTGAGTTTTGATCTTAAAGCTGGGATGTGTAATAGTTGCTTGTAGTTATGACCACCTCTGTGTTTGGAAAAAGCAGGATACATTACCAGTTACTGTATTTTAAAGTGCCCTATATGCAGATTTACAACGTGCTGCCCTACTCTGAGTAACTACTAAGTAGTGAGTAGCTATTATGGTGATGTTTCTGGCATGTCAAATAGCGTGGAAATTTAACATTCTATGAAACTGCAGTGGTTTAGGAATGGTATTCCCCAGTTCAGTGTTCCCACTGAAAACACTGCAAAACATGCACCACACATGCTCCTCTCCCCCTTTCCCCTGTGGCTGGGGAGAAATTGGAGGTAAAAGGTAAAATCATGGGTTGAGGTATGAACAATTTACTGGAAATAGCAATGAGATAAGAAAAGAACAGTAACAGCCACAAAATTAATAACGGAGTATACAAGAAGGATGAACAGTTCACACATGAGGGCTCACCACATGGAACACAGCACTATCCCAACTGCTCAGCCACCACTGGCCACCCCACACTCTGCACACGATGTGGTATAGAATAAGCTTCAGGTCCCTGCCATGCCCTCCCTGGCTACTGCAAAAATTAACCCTGTACTGGCTGGAACCAGGACAGAAATTGTCATTCTGCTGAAAACAGTCTAGATTTTCCTGGAAGCTTAAGAAGAAAGGATCAGTCCAATTTAACTTTCTTGCCTTTGTTTTTATCCCCTTAAATTTAAGGTGTTGATAGAGTGCTTTTTTTATGCATGTTCTGAATAGTATCTGGGGCCATATGAAAAGATGGGGAGGAAAAATAAGATTGGGAGCTAGGTTTTGACAGGAGTAGTGCTCTTGGTGTAGGAGAGGGCTTTGCTTCTCTGTACCCCTTTATTGGGTTGTTTGCTCTTTCTTTTTAGTTACTTTTTCAGAAATGTAACTTTAATTCTTGTGGAATACTGACTAAATGGAGGACACCATTGTGGAAATTCTTATGTCATTAATTAGAGCATTGGAATTGTGGGACATACGGAGCTGGAAAGAAGACACGCAAATTGAGTTTCATGGGTGGGAAAACACACTTCTCTGAAGTGTAGCTGTGTATTTCCAACAGTCAGTTCAGATTGTTGGCGAAATGGTCTTAAAATGTTTTGATTATTACCTGACTGTTGGGATACTTGGTGAAGACAAGAATTGCTGCATACAAATAGGGTCTTCAAGGGCTGCTGGTATTACAGTTGTGTGTACCAATCACTCCTGCGTGATAGCAGGTACTTGACAGGAGTGGTAATTCCTGATCTTAAAATCAATGAATCCTTAAGGTTGGAGAAGGCCTCTAAAATTGAGTCTGGCAGTTAACCCAGCACTGCTGTGCTTACCATTTTGATGATCTAATGTTGCCTCTTCATCCATGTTTCAATGAGTTGTCCAAGATGTGCACCTTGCCATAACATAGAAGATTTGTGCCCCTGCTTTTGGGGTTCTGTAGAAGTGGAGGGAATGAAGGACTGCACACAGCTTGCTTTTATTTGATCAGTGATCTGTAAACTTAGAAATGAAGCAAAATTTCCAGAAAGATTTTTTGACAGACTTGCTGTTTGAGAACAATAATACACTAAGATAGTTTTTTATTTCTTTGCAGGATCACATTGTCTTAAAAGAAGAGGAAATACCAAAGAAGCTAGAAGGTCAGCAATAGAAATTATTTTCTTTGTTCTCTTTGAGAAGATAAGCTATGAGGAAGTTTCTTGTGCTTCTGCTTAAACATTAGCCTAGTCTAATGTTTTTAGGATAATATGACTAAAAAGTTTAGTCAGAAATCTAAGTGCTTGTCTCAAGGAAATGGTTCTCTTCCTCTTATTGAGGAGAACACAGGCATGAATTGTGATACTCTGTGTCTGTGTGTTTAGACTTTGCTTGATACTCTGTGTGTGTGTATATAAATATGTATGGAGTCTGTATATGGCAAAACCACTTCCTCTCTTGCCATCTCCTTCAAATGGCTAATTTTGGCCTTCTATAGTTATGAATAATTAATGGTTGACAAAATTTATTATTGCTCAGCTGTTAAAGAATGATGGGATCCCTGCTTTAAAGCTCAGTATGAAAAGATTGGTACATTGTATCTCTTAATTGCCTGCAACTGCCAAAATAATTCTGAAAGTGTATTGCTCAGTCTTTATATCCTTAGAAAGGATATGAAAGATTAGAAAAATTGCTGAAGGAAGAGAGGAATTGTTGTGAAATTCTTTTCTTACTACGTGTTTCCTTCAGAAAAAAAATGAACAGGTAATAAGAAACCTTAGTGTGCTAGGAATGGGAGATGTGGGGAAAAAATGCAGCTGACAGAAGATGAGGCACTTTGTGCACTACAGAGTAGTGAGTGATCTGATGATCTAATATGTTTTCTTTAATGTAGCTGCAGAAAATATCAAACAACACCTGGAAGATGGAGGTGAGAAAAAAGCTCTGGGCAAAGAGGAGCAATGCAAGGAGCCAGAACCCAAGATGGACAATCACGAACCCCGACTAGGGCCAAGGCCACGCTCGCACAACAAAGTCCTCAATCCGCCAGGGGGGAAATCCAGCATTGCGTTCTATTAGGGTCATCATGTCACTGTCACTAATGGAGAAACTCTTGTCTGTGGCGGTGAGGTCAGTTTATACACTATTGCTTGTGAATAGATTCTTAGGCAGATGGATGAGGGTTATGTCAGAGTACGTAGGAAGGATTATCTGGTGATTTGGGGAGGAAGGGCTGGGGAGGGAATGGGTGCCTTGTGGAAGATGTGAGTACTGGCCTGCCTGGGTGGACAGCAGAGCCAGACATTAGTATATAACTTTATGAAAAATTAGTGCTGCTTATTGGTGAGTTCTTCAGACTGTTAGGTAAGAACCTAACAGTCTAGCTTGTGGCTCAGGATGCTCTTGTGGAATACAGTCAACATGTCAAACATGGTGCATGGGAAGGGGCCTGAAGGTCACGCTTGAAGATTCTGGAGTACAGCAGGTACTTTCCCCTAGGCAATGGGATGCAGCTTCCAGCATGAGCTGATTTGCGGTCATGTGAATATAACTCTGTTCTGTTGGAACAAATAGTGCTGCCATGGTTAAGAGTGTCTTCAGTCATTGCTTCTTTTCTCCTTTCTTGCTTGCAGCACATGATTGCTGATACAAGGACAAAATATGTTGGAAGTTTCTTTTATAGTCATACACAATGAGATGTTTGTAAAGATTGTGGTCTTCCCCTGCCTAGGTATTCAGGTCTTTTGGATGCCTTTAGTAATTTGCTGATTACGGTGACTAGCTCTTCACATGTGGCAGTCCAACTTGCTGTTTCATGTAGGTGCTTCTAGTTGAGTGCTTGTATATTTTCTGGTAAAAATGTGGATGCAGACAATAGCTTTATGGTACTCTTTGAACAGAGGCAACGTGGAAGTTTACAGTGGACAGTACACTGAGATATCAGCCAGGTCGCTCTGACCCAGCCTTTGTAGAAAGGGCTTAGCTTCAGCACAGGTTTTCACTTGGCTCCCTGTGGAAACCAGGACAGTTCTCCTGTCCCCACCACAGTAAGTTTCCTGTTGGTTTTGCCTGTGCTGAGTCTGTTAGTGGATTCTTCCGTCTTTCATCAGCCTTACCTCTGCATTTCACTGTCTCGGATTTTTATTTTGAAAACTGTGTGAGCTCTCCCCAGCCTAGAGTTGTAGTTGATTTTGCTGTAGATTACCTTAGTTGGAAAACAAAAGCCAGCACAAACAGAAGGTTTGTATTCCTAAAATCTATCATAAATCAAGTTTGGAAGATGTGCATGTTTTGCACAGTTATTTTTGGAGGAGGGTTTGTTCTCTGAATGGATTTTATGATCATATCCAGAGCTTTGATACATGAATGTTAGCTCTAGGTGCTTACTGTTAAATATATGGAATACTGACCTTTTAAATCTGACATATCAAAACAGGCGTTGTTCAGGTACACCAAAGAACAAGTGGCCTTATTGTGTATAACCACTGCTGTTCTAGCCCACGTTCCCTGGGAACTGCTGCCATTGAGACAGGATGCTGGACCAGGTGCTAACCTTTCTGTGATTGTAATGCTTCCTAGGCCGCAGAGTTCCCTTGTGTCAGCAGCAGTGGGTGACTACTTTAAAACTTAGTTGCCTTTTCAAATGGTGAAACACATGGGGCAGTGCTAGGATAGAAACAGCCATGTAAAGTAGGGATTGAAATGCCTTTGTACCTTTCATATTGGTTTGGAGCTGCCATTTAATTTTCCCCCAGGAAAACAAGGCAGTAGTTCAAACTGCAACCCTGGAATGAATATATGTTAGTTCTAAATAGGTATTTCTTAGCACTTCTTCCTGAGTCTGTGCTCTCCAGCCTCTGGCTGAGTCTCAGACTCATTAGCCATTTCATTTTCTTGTTCCAGTACTTGACAGGAAGCTGTCATATAGAAAAATCAACCGGAGGCTACTTCCTACATTGCAGGCTCTGGTGTAGCTCATGCTATCTGCAATACCAAGCATTTGTCATATTTTATTTAGTACCCAATGTGCGTTGGCTTCAGTGTCTGTCCTTTAAAGAACAACTTGTAACTAGGCCTTAAATTAGTTAAACTATGTTAAATTTCTTGCATTTCTTTCTTTGAAATTAAAACAATGTTTTCAGCTCTTCAAGTAAGATTGATCTGAACATTTCTCGGGGACAGAGGGGGATTGGAAATCAAATGACAGAAGATGCAGTTAACAATAAACAAGTATTTTGTTACTTCATTGTGTGCTATAGATGGCTACTTTTATAAATTGGTCACTACTCTATTTCACCATAGATGCACTGGTGAATTTTATGGTCTGAAATGGGAAAAACAGCACATATATTTTCAGGCCTTCTGTACATGGGACTGTGCTCAGGAGCTGTGACATCCTGCCCAAGGCTGCCCATGGTACAGACACCTCTTATCCCTGGGAGGGGTAGTACAGTAGCAAGAGCTCAGTTTAATGCCTTTTGTGGGCAACATTCCGGAATGTTCTGTACCACACTGGTATTCTGTTATGTTCTTCACAATATTGTAAATAGAATTAAATATTCAAATATCTTAAATAGTTAAAGCTATTTGTAGAAAAAGATAGTAATTCCCCTTGAGTGAGGGATATTCTTTATGTGGAGAAGTCATACGCTCACTTGTGTGTTTCTAGTGAGTGCATAAAACACCTTTCATGTGCCAGACTGCCTTGGCTGACAGAGGAGGGAGCTCCAGCTACTGACATTGCAAATCTGGGTGAGCTGGACACAGTGACCTCTCAGCCAGGATGTTGTGTGTGTGGCATTCATCCCTGAACTTCCAGGCTGTGAAGCTCTCAGAGCCTCTTGGCCAGCTCTCACTCCTACAGTAACTTCTGTGTTTGGCCATTTACAGTTCAGAACTCTCCTCTGAAGTATGTACAATTTGGGTGGGATCTGCACAGTGTGGGAATGTGGCAATGTCCTTGATAGCACATTGGCAATGAAGTACTGTTTTTCCTTTGAGCTGCAGCCAACAGTAGACTGCAGTACAACTCCACTTTCCAACTGTGTGTGTTACCTCATGGCTTTCCCCAAAACTGCTGGTTTGTAGCTAAACACTTGGTATAGAATGTTATCAGAGTTGCTGCTTCAGTTTGGGAAGGAAAATTATGGTGTCCATAGCGAGCTTAGCTTAGGAAGTGGTTAAAGGAGAACTTGCATGCTTTCATGACTCATGTGTGGTTCTAGGCATAGGTATTGCTTAGTTCCTAAATAGGTCACCATGTCTGTCCTGTACAAGGCCTCACGGCTCTAGTGAACTGCCCAGCTGCAGTGTGTCATCACTCCTGATCCCCATGTGTGCCAATTAACCCAGATCATGCATGGGTTACCCTGTGAAGACTGCTGGCTACTGTGCAAAACCTTTTAAGCAAGCACGGTCTGATACTGTCCCTCTGCTGCATCACTGCATCGCATCCTACATTGCACTCTCAATGAGGAAGAAAATGTCCTCTCTGTTGGTGTTTTAAGGAGCATTACTGTGAGTTTTTTTAATTATTTATACAGGCTAATCAGACTTGGAATATCCAAAGTACATTCCTAGGGCTTGTCTAGTGAGAGAAGATACATAAAGTAGTGATGTGTGGAGACAATTATTTAAGCACTAAATGAGTAGCTGCTGCAGTATGTTCCCTGGAAGGCTGTCAGAGTTGCTTATGTACAATATGGTCACACTGGTGTATGGATGCCCAAGTGTCTTGGCTGTCTGGGTGATTGTGTGGTGGAGTTGGCCACCCAGCGATTTGTCCAAGGCCCTGATGTGTCTCCTGTTGAATTTCAGCTTGAAGCTCTGCTGATACCATGTATCACTTCACTTTGAAAAAGGTGATGGATTAAATGTCATCGAGGCTGGAATTTTCCATTGTTTCTTAAGGAGCAAAGACAGATCACAACATCCTGACATGGGGAGATTTGGTCACATGTAAGCTGTTTCTGTCATTACTGGTTATCAGCTGTGCAAGGAGTGGACTGAGTAACAATTCATTGCTGACCAAAAACTGATGCCTAGAAGCCTCCCAGCAGGCTAAGCTGGCTGCCTAGGCTATGCCCAGTCACCACTCCTCCCTGCGAACGTAGTTGGTGAGCAGGAATAGGCTACTCACCAATTTAAATTAAAGAGATTTAAATTATTGGGCTAAATTAGTAGCCCTGATTATTTTTGTAGTTTTACCTTGCTTCTGGGAATTAAGACACTCTCATCTTGAATTGGCTTTCCCTTTTTTTCAAGTTCCTTATATTGCTAGCAGGACAACCTCTTCCTCAAGCAGATCAAAATACTCTCCATAGCCAAGCGAGAATGCAGGAATTTGCTTTACTTATCAGCCTCTCTAGGTCCAGCTGCCTTCTAATTCTTACCCACTGCTTTCCTCCTCCCTCCTACATATACAAATATTTGAAATAGTAGCTGTGCTGCCTTTGGCTTCTCCGTGACCACTCCTCTGCTGCTGCTTGGGTGTGTGCTATGTGCCACTTAAGACAAAACCACAGATTGCTCTGTGTCCAGGTGTATCAAGCACAGGGGCCTGTTGAAGTAATGGGAACTTATCATTATGCCAGGTTCTTCATGAAGATCATAAAGATAATGGCTTTTTCTGCACTGTCTTGTCCCATAGACTTGCATAAATGTGTGCTCTACTGTGTCAATGTTTAATGTCCTGGCTGCTGGGAGCATGCACTTGGGCATGAAGGGCAACACAAGTCCAAGTGTGAGCTGCCTGAACTAATGTCCACTTTCAGGCTTCAGTCTGTATTTTATGAGTATCAATCCACTGTGTCTTTGGCAAGAACAATGTTCTGCCAGAGAATATGTGCCGCTTAAATGTTAAGGCCCAGATTGTCTAAGGCTGGGGACAGTGTAAGGGGTGGGGGTTTCAGTTACCCAAAATCATGATCAGTGCAACTGTACAAAAGTTAAAAAAAAACCCACCTGATTGTTTCCTTCCATTTCTTGCAGCATGTTGACCTCTGTGAATGCCACCCTTTCATTTCCATGACAAACTCAATCAAAGTATGAGAGCCATGTAATTTCCCTTCTAAAAGCTCAGAGCTGAGCTCTGGTATCCCAGCTGCAGGTGTCCAGCAAAAATGGGGAAGACAGGCAAAGTGAAGGTGGCTTCCTGGTCATCAGGGGACCATTACTGAAAAAAGCTGAGTAAGAGTAAGCTATGATGTACCCAGAAGAGGTGAGCAGGTACTGTTCAAGGAAGGGTCATCATCTCCCTCCCTACTCTTACATCAACTTTGAGCTTTATCCATCTGAGCTGAAAGATAGGAGCAGCCTGTCCAGAAGAACTCTGCCTGTGAGAGGCTGCAGAAGAGTCCTCCCACTTTGAAGATGGTCTTTGTGCAAGAGAGCCAAAGGTCACCAGGATGTCCCCACATCTTCAGATTCTGTGAGAGGGCTTTTGTAAGCAAGTGCAAGGATCTTTGCTACATGGTTTCTATAAAACCCTCTCTAGCCAACAGAAGTTCTCCATAGAGGCAGTGAACACAAGAGAGGGAGAGGAATGCTTCCCAGTGACACCCAGCAGAACAGGCAGTGAAGCTTTGGTGCTACACCAGTGAGAATCTTGTTAACCATTGGCAGACTTTAAGGAAAGTATGTCACAACTCTTCTTCAAAACAGAAGAGTGATGTTTCTTTTCTAGTAATTTGGAGGTAGATTGTGGGATGTCAAAGAGGAGTGTCTGGCTTTTGAGCGAGCTTCTCCCATGAAGGACTAAGTACAGGACTTTGAGTGGTTATCCCAGCACTTGTTACAGCACCAACCCCCTTTGCGTTTAGCTGCTGCATCACATGGCATAAACTAAGAAATGTGATGGCTTCAGCAGGCCAGGCTGAAGTCACTGCTTTTAAGCCAGGGTATTAACACACAAATCGGTTCTGAACACATATTTTTTCTTCTGTTTGCAAGGCTTCAACATTAGTTTACAGCCCTGCTGCATGTGGTTTTTCATAATTACAACTGGAAATTCATCAGGGGATTTTTCCTCTGAAAAAATGCAAGTGCAGGATTTCAGCACTGAAGAGTAGTGCAGCAAGTGGAGGCCTAAGGGTATTTTGAAGCCACAGTCTAACAGGAGCCTGATTTGTCAGGTGTGTTAAAATACTGATGAGGCCTTACATGGAGTACTGTGTGCAGTTGTGGCCTCCCTAGTACAAGACAGATGTGATTTAGAGAATGCAGTGATGGGCCACAAAAGTGATAAAGGGACTAGAGCATCTGTCACAGGAGATGGGGCTGAGAGAGCTGGGGTGCTCAAGAAGGTTCTGGGAGTACCTGCTGGGAGGAAGCAAGGATGAGGGGGCCAGACTCTATTTTGGACAGGAGGGAATTAGCACAAGGGAAACCACACAGAATTCCATCTGAACCAAGGATGTACATTTTTCCTGTGACAGGTCAGACACTGGGACAGGTGGCCCAGAGACGCTGCAGAGTCTCCATCCATGGAGATGTTCAAACCCTGTTTGCTCTGTGCTCTGCCTTCTGCTCCATGTTGATTCTTTAGGGTTATTTGTTTACTAAGCAAACATGTCAGGCTTGCAGAGCCAGTGACTTCAAACTGTGGCTGTGAAACCTGCTCATCAGGAAACCAGGGCAGCAGTAATATGTCATCCAGATGTAGGAGTGTAGCCACAATACACCCAGCTACAGTTGAGAACTCACAGTAGCAAAGGAGTAAGTGATGCCCAGCCAGATGGTAGAGACCAGCAGGGGCACAGATGTGAATGCCAGGAGAGTGAAGACTGGCAGAGTCAGCATGCCACAGACAACAGGAAGGACACCTCTCAGTCCAGCATAGTCGTGGTGAAGGGAATGAATGCAAAGCCTCTTCCAGGGGCCCCTGCTTCCCATGGGTCCTAGTGGCACACGGGGCTATGCAAAGTGGGCTGGCGGGAGTGGCAGTGACACGGCATTTCCTGGCTGTTGGCAGTGTAGCAGACCAACTGTTCTACGTCTTGCATACCTCTGAACTGAGACTGAAGTGTTACTAGGTGTCCGGTACTCAAGTGAAACCCCAGGTTTTAATAAAGGGGAAGGGAAAACATCATTATACCATCATAATTATGGAAATAAGGAACGGAAGCTATTTGACAAAACAGGGCCTGATTGCATGCAGATTGTCTTTTCCCATCTACTTGCAAAGCTTATCCCAGTCCTTTCTGTTTCTGTCTCAGACTTCCCAAAATACACAGCCATATACCATGGGTTGATGCTACTGTAGTACAATTACAGGACAGAGGTAAAAACCAGTGAATGTAACTTGTAATTTAAGTCAGGTTAAGGTTCATCTTGCAGTTTGCAAGGATATAAAGGACTCCTTGTTCAGCGACAACAGGTGAAATTCTGTTTGAGGGGGCTGTAGCAGACATTTAAAAAAATCAGGAATCAGTTATCAGCGAGTGCTTCATGTTTTGAGTACTCACAATTAATATGCCAACTGCTGCAGAGAGAATGAGGGAGCTTTCATATACTTCCCCAGAAATGTAAGTGGCTGCCTGCTGATTTTAACCAGAGTATTTATCCTGGATAAACTTGCTAAAAATAAAATGAAGCCAAGAAAATAAAATAATTAGTATTCTTGATCTGGTTATTTTGATAGAAAGTAAGTTTGAGCACAAGCATATGGGCAGGAAGGGTTTGAATGAGAGGACTTGTAAACAAGCTTGATTCTGTCTGGTTTGTAGTGCCAAGCCTTTGATGGTTTACTTTCTTTTTAATCAATGCCCACCACAGAGCAGCTGGTATTTTCAGACATTTTCAAGACACTTCTGCAAGTGCAGAGTGAAACTGCAGGTTAAAGTGGAGCATGTGTTTCCTATATCAGCACAGCTCACAGCAGCAGTGTGCCGTTGCATGTCCATACTACATGGGTGAAGTTTTGACATCCTTTTTTAAGAGGCTAAAAGCCTTATCAGTTCAAGGGGATGAATGCTGAGGGGCGGGACCATGGTTTAAAAATAATCTAGCAGCAAGAAAAATTTATATTGAACATCTGCATTTAAGAAATACTAGGAAGTGTACAGGAAATTCCTTTTAGAAGATCTGGTTACAGAAAAAAGTAAAATAAAACAAAAAAAAAAAAAAAAAACAACACCAAAAAAACCAGCAACACCAAAAAAACCTTCTCAAAACCAGCCTTTCGGTTTTATTAGGGACATGCAGAAATTTCATTAAACTTCCTCAAATTCTTTATCGACTTCACAGTCATTCAGTAACCAGCTTTCACAGAGGTTTATTTAAAGAACTTGTATCTACTTAAATTTGATTTGGCTATCTATATGGCTGCTTCCCATCAGTTGTCATGTTGATGACATTTCTTCCCTCCTGATTTCACAGTGGCCTTTTTCAAATCACTAATGAAATACTACCAAAATAATGTTATTTATTTTTATTTATTTTACTGCAGGCCTTACCTAATACAAAAGTTCATTCTCATAATGTGACCGAAGCTGCTACATCATCCACAAAGGGCAACAAAGCAGCAAAAGAAGTCTGTGGCAGAGCCCCAGAACAGAAGCAGGAGTCTCAATTTAGATAGTCAGGTTGCTTCTTTCTTTTAAGCAAAAGCAGGAATTAAAAAGGAAGTCTGAAGCTTTCACTAGATTCAAAGGCTTCCTCTTCTACAAAACCAGGCTGGGCAAGCCCAGTTATATTCCAGACACAGCAGAATGCACCCGCTGCAGGGCAGAGTTGCCCCAAGGCTGTGATGTTGGCACCCCACCCAACTCAGGAGACACCCACTTTACTGGTCTATCACAAAGGTGAAAAGTCTATGGGCTGTTTTTTAAATGGAGTATTTCTTCCCCTTCTCCCAAATCCTTCTGATCCTCCTTTGGCAGTGCTTGAAGCTTTAAATAATGAATGAATCATTTTCCTTCAAGATATTTTTGCAGTCTTCCAGAAGCTTCTCTCATCTATGAAGGGAAAGAAAGGTCTAAGAACTCTCAAACCTTTAGGTGTCAAAGGCATGTTTCTTCACATTTCACAAGTGGAAGGAAGAAGCCTATTACCCCTGTATTTCCTAGTCACTCCAAAACAGAGGCCTGCAAGGCGCTGTCGACTCATGTCAGTCAGTGGGCCGCAGCCATAGAACAGTACCTGGTGTCTGCCACGAAGGGGAAGATGCAGTTTTAGGAGAACGTGATGGTGAGGACCAGGAGCCAGTAGGGAAGGGGAAGGTCCTGAATCTGCTGCAAAGACAAGATGCACCCTCACTCCCCAAGAAAATAGCCCAGCTTGACACCAGTGTCACTTTCTCCAAGCCACTGAAGGGCACAAGAGATTTAAGAAGTAATGGCAGGTTAAAGGGAAATAAAAGGCAGTTCATATACCTCTAAGTCAAATTTGAGATGTACTCTAAAACATTCCTTCTGTAGCACTATCCAGTAAAGAAAACAAAAAAAGCTTTCTTATTTTCATAAAGGTTCTGGCTGCAAGAGACTATTTTGAGCAGGCTCTGTTAAGAATCCACTGCACATCCTTAAGTGAAACACAGCAGAAAGGTGCAGTATAAACAGGAGTCACAACACAACTACAGAAACCATTTGAGAGTACTGTCATGAGAAAGAAGCCATCTAATAGATTAAGGTGCATAAAAATTGCAGACCAAAGTTGCTCGTAATGCTTGTTCCTAGATACAATGCAAGGAGTCATTGAAGATAAGGGCTGGCAAGAGACTGCCCAGATTAGCTATTTCCTATCCTAGATCCTGTGAACCAGAAAGCAATTCAGAGGGAGGCTACCAGCTAGCACAGAATGCTCCTCTGAGCCACCTACCGTGAGAAAGTAACTGGCTCAGAAAGCTACTGCCATTCTGAGTACTACCTGAGCTCTCTGGAAGGCTCTAGGCAGGGAACTCTCCGCTGCTGGCTCAGAGATGCGATCTCGTCAGCACTGCTCTGCAGGGTTGAACCAAGGGGTGCAAATGCCCTCTTCTGGCCAGGACTGGCTCCTGTTGCTGAGCCTTCCCTACAGTCTGGTGGCAGTGCTCCTCCATCTGGGATTTCCAGGACAGACATGGGAAAAAAACCATGTATCACTTTTTTGGTTTCTTGCTGGGTAACACCAACCAAGCCCAGCTACCCACTTTATCAAATACACTGACTGTGAGGGCAGAAACAAACCCCAGCACACAGAGCAAGCTCCCTGGGAAAAACAAGAGGTGTTGGAAATTCCTGGGAGTGGGACACACTGAATGACAAAACCCACTGCATGTAAAATGCTGAATTCTCCATGACTCCTAAGGCTGGATTCTCTTAAAACAGAGTAGGACCCTTCACATTGCACCACCCTGTCACAATCCCTGAGCTCTGCCCACTGAGCTTCCATGGCTGCAGGACTGCCTGGGGCCAGTAAGGCTAAAGCCACCAGAGTCTCAGGCAGAGCTCAGCTGGCCTGTGGCTAGAATGCTCCTGACCTGCAGTAGAACTGTGCAATAAAACCAAGATAAAAGCAAAGGGAATCCCAAGATAAAAGCATTGGGAAACTTCCCTGGTCCCCAGAACAGGGGAGGCATATCACAGCTGTAAAGTGAACCAGGCTGTGCCTCTTCATTGGTGTGACCTGCTGCAGTTACCCCAGCATCTGGTCTGTGAGCACAAGCAGCTCCAGAGTAGTGAGTCTGGTTATGCTGCCTACGCCAAAATAAGTTTTACAGTGGTCATCTGCTGCAGATATCCTTCTCAGAAGGAGTTCTGTACACTTTTTTTTTTCCAAAGAGCCAAAACAGCTTCTGAGATGAATGCTCACTTTGTCTCATGTATTGACCCCTTCATTGACAGGAGTATTAACACAGAAGTATTGACAGAAGTCACTGTGCTGTACTTGCAAATGCTGCCTGAGCACAAAACTAAATGTCAGACAGGATGTGACACCCCATGCCCACCACAACTTTCTCTCAGAGACCTGGAATCAGAGGACACTAATCAGTTTCAACTTCTGCAAGAGATTAATCTCTTTTCTGTGGATGATGGCTTATCCTGCCTTGTTTTGTAAACAACACTTTTCTATAATCACTGAAGCAAGTTTCCCTAACATCACCATTCCAGTAGACTACTCATGTGCTGTTTAACCCTTTCCTTCCACTTGAGACAGATCTTGTCTCACTGCACCACATAGAGGAGAGAAGCTCAAATCTTCTAAAGATACAAGCCCTAGAACAGATTTACACTAAGAAATGTGCAATTCAGGTTCTTCTCACAGTAATATAAACATGTGATTTCAGTCAGCCATGTGCAAGACATCTTCTGCTGGGACAAGTACAGACACTTCTGCAGAATCAGCAGGTTCTGTTGGCCACAGTACAGAGTAACAAACACATTTCATTCCTGTCTCTTTCACTCTAAAGTTTATTCCATGGGAGTACTCCTATATTAAGAACTGACTATCTGTGACTGCAGATGTTAAAATATGTCAAGAAAACAAAACTGTCAGGCTGACACTAGACAGAGCAGGTTTTCTGGCATCAGTGCAGAAAACAACACTCATTGCACACAGAAAGCAACAGTAAAAACTAGAAAATATGTGCCACTTCCTGCTTACCTCACTACCTCTTTCAGGTTCTTTTAATCATTGGACAAAACAAACTGGCCTGGGTCTAGAAAACACCAAAAGAATTCACCTCCCCAGAGTGACCACTGCATTCCAAACTTTGTCTCAAACTGCTGGGTGAAGAAGAAATTCAGGACATTCCCAAGACGGGAGAAAGACAGAGTCAATCCAAATGTCAGTGCCAGCTCCTTCCCCTTGAACCAGAAAGTTGTGATAACGATTTTGCACAACCTACACAAGAGAAAAATCCTCTCTTGAACAGACAAGCTTGACCAACAGCATGGTGCAGAAGCAACATCTCTGTCAAGCTGGAGAGCTCAGACTGGAAGTTATTCTATGCATACCAAGAGGAGGCATGTTGCCAGAGAAGGTATGTGCTAGCCTCACAGTCCATTAAAAAATGTACTAAATCATGCAGGGGCATGGGAGGTGAACTCATCTGTCCTATAAGACAAGCAAAAATAATTTCAAAGGCAGAGAAATCACGTCAGTGCCCACCCTTTTGAGAGAAAGAGTGTCCTTTGAGAGATGGACAAACTTGTTAGAGGGGAAGACTTAAACATTTCAGCGTGCATTAAGTCAAGGAGCAGTAATCTGCCAACAACACAAGTCACTGGGGAAGAGCAGGTGAAACCAACTGGTAAGACAAGGTTCTAGAAGGCAAAAATATATCATGACCCTTTTGTGAGATGTAAATATGAAAATATATGAATGTGAATTCGTTACTACTAAGTGACCCATTCCCAGAACCAAAGAGCCATTAACATCATTGGGAGGAGGTATGGCAAGCCCTTGAAGTGTAAGCCTAAAGCAAAGATGGGGGATCCCAGCACAGTGAGAAAAGAGAAAGCAAAAACACCAGCTAGGAAGAAACAGAAAAAATGCACAAACCTCAACAGACATGCTTAACTCAGGACAAAGGCATTCTGTGTTAAAAAGCTAAACAACCTCAAAACACACCAATAAACCTCATCAGTTTACTCTCCACTTTCAATTTTGTAAAGACTGGTCTCTTTATAAAATGACTTGGCAATCATCAAAATAATGATACTATCAATGGTGGGAGGTTAGAGGGGCAGGTAAGTGGCAGGGGACTCACAAGAGAACTCTGAACTCTGTAGTCTCTGACTGCGTCCTGAGCTCCATTCCAGGCTATGACCTAGAAAACATGATCGCTGTGCCTCTCTTTCCTAAGACATTTACCTCTGTGATACCGAGTGAGAGGGACTAATCTGATTTTTATTTATGGCTCAACATATGTTACACATTATATGAAAGATTCCTCTAAGGGCTGTACATGTGGTGGCAGCCCTGTCCCCGGAAAGGCTTTGCCCGGCAGCCAGTCTGGGCAGGGGAAGCTTCCACGATCGGGCTGTGAGCCACATCCCCCTCCCCCACACTTGCCGGTGGGACAAATGCCCGGGTGCCTGGGAAGAATGCTCAGGAAATCGGGCTATGGGAGGAGCTTTAGCAGATAAAAGCAGTTGACTGCGACACAACGAGTTCCATTATTCTTTGGGTTTCTTGGAGGAAGCGGGAGCTCATCTGTAGGTTCGGTTTGGCTCCCTCCCCCGCTCGGTTTTTCATCCTGGTGGTCCTGCTTCCCTGTCCACACCTGCTTTTGCCCTGCTTCACCATTTCCATGAACCAGATCATCGCCACGACGACCTCGTGCTCCGCTGCCTCCCCAGTGGAGCAGGAGCCGCCGCAGCCAGCCGCCCCCGCCGTGTTTCCTGGGCGCAGCAGCGGCTGCCGCCGCTTGCACCCGGCTGCGAGCACACCCGCCGCAGTGCCAAGCCGTGGCGACCAGCCCGTAGCCAGCTTGCACCCAGCCATTCACAAGAGCTGCGCAAGCCTCGCTGCGGCTTGCAGCCGACACCGGAGGCACGCTGCCGCTTTGAAAGCCGCGCCGAGCCTCCACTAGAGCCACGCAACTCGCCGTGCCTTGCAACACGCAACACCAATTGCCATGCTGCTGCTGACAGAGCGCTGGGGTTCTTACGGTAACACTGTCCCTGTCTTCTGTTTCTTTCTCTGTCTCTCTTTTTCCCTCTCTGCTCGCATTTCCATCCCCTTCGGTAGGAACTCTCCTTTACCAACAAACGGTTCTCAGATATAATATTGTCCCATTTGCGCTTTCTTTAAGTCTGAGAAATCTATGAAAAAGAATCACCCCCGACTCCCTCTTTAACAGCGTGTCTTGGTTTGAAAAGACAGGTGTCTGCTAAGGAAGGCAGGAGCCTCTCTTGAAATGGAAAATGTCAACCCCCTCCCTCCGAATAATTTTAAAGTTAAGGGCTTTCAGACAAAGATATGGGAGTAGGAATAACAGGTCTGTATTAGGAAAAATAAAAATGCAGTAATACAAAAATACACTGACAGAGTCAGAACAGGACCTGACACCCCTGTGGGTCAGGGTGGTGGCAGCAGTCCCATTCCACGGTGGCTCAGCCCTCCTGCAGTGCCAGCGGTGGTTCTGTTGAAGCAGTGATCCTGGAGAAGGGTGGAGTTTTCCTCTGAAGGTCCAGGGGTGGTGTAGATGGGCCTGGTCTTCTTCTGGGGATGGCTGTGGTGTTCCAAATCTCAGAGTATATCCAGGTAGGAATGCTTGGCTCCTCCCCTGGGCGGAGCATCTCCCAATAGGATGATGGACTTTTATCAGCCACGCATTGACACTCAGTGGCCCCATTAACAGAAGAGATCTCTTGGAGGGAGGGTGGGTCTGGAAGAGATAAAGAAAACTGCCCCCCCCCCCCCCCCCCGGTTTTAACAGGTGGCCCAATTAACAGAAGATAACTGCCCCACCTCTGACAGATGGCAATAGAATACACACCCCCAGCCACATCTTGCATTTGAAACCTAAGACACAGCAGAAAGAGACACACAAAGTTTGCATTTGCTGGGACTGCTGGGTTTTAGCTTTTAGCAAACACCAGAGCAAATGCCAGAGCTGGGAGCAGAATCCTGCTTTATCAGTTTGTCCCATCAAAAACATGTAATAGTAGTCTCTGTCACGTCTGTGGCAGCAAAAAGTGTGATTACTGCCGTGCTGTGTCAATTCAGGGTAAGTCAGTGGTCAAAGGGTGAATGTCTCAGTTGCTCAGCTGACCATCACACCCACACACAAAATTATCCTTATCCTTCACACCTCTGTGGTGTTACTACAGTGGAACCTTTACTCATCCCTTTGAATTATTTGAACGCGTTGAAAGGGCAGCCTAACATTCCACTTCAACACAAGAATTGATTGAATTGAATCCCAGAACTGACAGCAATTTCCCAGTGTATCAATCAGGAATCCAGCCAGAATAACCACTACTGCATTTCTGGAGAAAACCAGAACAGAAATGTGCATCTCACTGCCTGGAAGCAACTACCAAAACACCCACTCCTAAAGCTAGAGCAAAGTGACTCACGTTCAAGCATAGATTGCATACAGCAGGTTTTACTGAGCTGGGGTCATTCACAATCCTTCCACACAGTCCACTGTGCCATTACACCTGATGCTGTTATGGTGAGTTCCATCGAGGTTAAGTTCTGTACAAGTCACAAAGCATTTGTGAGGTGTAGATACAGACAAAAACTCATGTATGCCTTTAAACATGAAGTTCTTCCCTGCTAGATTTCTATTTCTTCTGCTCAGTTCCCACTTCCATGACCAGTCAGCCATTAGGGGGCTTGTGTCTTCTCCCCGAAAGCCAGCCCTTGTCAAATGGGAAATGACTGGCCACTGGCACAGCATAGCTTCCCTTTCCCTTCTTGTGGCAGTGGCAGCAGGAGCTCAGCACTTCTATACACATTTCAGTCCAGAAGCAAAGCCAGGAGGCTGCACCATCAGCTTTATCTGATCCCTTAGTTTCTTGGCTATAGTTCATCTTGATCTGACTCCTCATTCCATAGTATAAAGTCTTAAGCAACATGTGCATATGAAACTTAGCATTAGTCTGCATTAATTCATAGTTCTAAAGCATTTGCTGAAGAATAGGAAACTGATAGACCTGGCATGATTTAACAACATTAACTGCTGTTGTGGTTTGACACTGGCCAAATGCCAGGCACCCATGAAAGTCGCTCACTCACCCTCCCCTGCCCCAGCTGGGCAGAGGAGAGAAAAATGTAATGGAGTCTTCATGAGTTGAGATAAGGACCGGGGAAAAAAACACTCCAAAGGCAAAACAGGCTCAACTTAGAAGTACAAATTTAATTTATTACTTACAAAATCAGATGAGGAGAATGAGAAGTAAATTAAGTCCTTAAAAACACCTTTTCCCCCCAACCCCTCCCTCCTTCCCACCGACAGTGCAGGGAAACAGGGCTGGGAGGTTTGGTCAGTTCATCACCCGAGGTTTTCTTCCCCTGCAATGCCATGGGGTCCCTCCCACAGGAGACAGTTCTCCGTGAACTTTCCAGTGTGGTTCCAATCTCACAAGCAGCAGCTCCCTGAGACCTGCTGCAACATGAGCCCCTCCCACAGGCAAGCAGTGCTCCCCAAACTGCTGCAGCATGGGTCACTCTTCCAGGGGGTGCAGTCCTCCAGGGACAGGCTGCTCACAGCCTCCTCCAGTACCCACCTGCTCTGGCCTGGGCACCTCCTGCACAGGCTGCGGGTGGATCTCTGCATCCCCATGGACCCCCACAGGCTGTGGGTGGTTCTCTGCATCCCCCTGGATCCCCACAGGCTGTGGGTGGATCTCTGCATCCCCCTGGATCCCCACAGGCTGTGGGTGGATCTCTGCATCCCCATGGACCCCCATGGGCTGTGGGTAGATCTCTGCATCCCCATGGACCCCCACAGGCTGTGGGTGGTTCTCTGCATCCCCCTGGATCCCCACAGGCTGTGGGTGGATCTCTGCATCCCCCTGGATCCCCACAGGCTGTGGGTGGATCTCTGCATCCCCATGGACCCCCATGGGCTGTGGGTGGATCTCTGCATCCCCCTGGATCCCCACAGGCTGTGGGTGGATCTCTGCATCCCCATGGACCCCCACAGGCTGTGGGTGGATCTCTGCATCCCCCTGCATCCCCACAGGCTGTGGGTGGATCTCTGCATCCCCCTGGATCCCCACAGGCTGCAGGTGGATCTCTGCATCCCCATGGACCCCCATGGGCTGTGGGTAGATCTCTGCATCCCCATGGACCCCCACAGGCTGCGGGTGGATCTCTGCATCCCCATGGACCCCCACAGGCTGCAGGTGGATCTCTGCATCCCCATGGACCCCCATGGCCTGCGGGTGGATCTCTGCATCCCCCTGGATCCCCATGGGCTGTGGGTGGATCTCTGCATCCCCATGGACCCCCACAGGCTGCAGGTGGATCTCTGCATCCCCCTGGATCCCCACGGGCTGTGGGTGGATCTCTGCATCCCCCCTGGATTCCCACGGGCTGCAGGAGGACAGCCTGCTTCACCACGGTCATCACCATGGCCTGCAGAAGAATCTCAGCTCCAGCACCTGAAGCACCTCCTCCCCCCTCCTTCTTCACTGACCTTGGTGTTCCCCTCACATGTTCTCACCTCCTCCTCTTTGGCTAGAAAAAACCATGCCCCACATTGTTTTGATTTTTTCTTAAATTATCACAGTTTCTTAAGTTATCACAGAGGCATTACCATCATCTCACATGGCCCAGCCTTGGCATGTCCATCTTCAGAGTCATCAGGGATTGGCTCTGCTGGGCATGGTGGAAGCTTCCAGCAGAAGCCATCTCTGTGGCTCCCCCACTACCAAAAAAATATGCCATGCAAAACCAACACAGCTACTGAAAAGCAAGATCTCCTCAATACCACATGATCAGGAAACCCCCCCCAAAGAATCTTCCAGCTACTGAAAATCCATCTGCATTAAAAGATGAGTTCTAGGTCTTCACACCAGCAGGCACAAGCTAAACATCTCAAATAAGCACAAGAGAAATATGATATTAATTAGGTGGGTTTTTTTATATGGTCCTTGTACTCACAACACTGCAGATCTGCTGCAGCAGAAATATCTGAGGATGCGGGGAAGCAGCTCTCTATAATGAAGTGTTTCAGTGCAAGTCTTCATCTCATCTGCTCCAACTACTGTGGTACCATTGGTGTGAGACAGGGAGAGGCTAAATTCACGAGAGTAAAAATATGTCAAAAGTGTCATCAGATAAAAACTCTGTTTGCACAGTACAAGTAACAGAAAAATATGGCTTTGTTTTGCTACCCTACAAACTTACCTTGGTTACAAAACATGACATAATACTGACCTATTTTTTGGGGGGCAAGCTCATGTTTACAATAACAAATGGCACCTAATTTAGCCTGGAATTCACTGTCTGAATATTAAGGATTGACTGTATTCAAATTAAAAAACAAAACAAAACAACCAACTCGCAAGATCTAGTTATTCTGCCCTGGCTACTGAGACACACAGGGAACAGGATGGTGGCTCTCCACCTACTGACACTGACCTGCCAGAAGACGGCACATGTGAGGCAAATCGTCTCAGGAGACATGGAACTAAATGCAGACATTAAAGGAAAATGAGTCAAGGAAGAATTTGTCAGGTGTTCAGAAATTAAGCTGTGACACTCTGGCATCTCTGCAGAATTCCCAGCAATCTGCTGGGAAGTGGGTTTGAACCTTGAACAATAACATTTTCCATCATCTGAGGCTGTAACTAGTTTTTACAAGACAGTCATCCTCCAATCACCCTGCACATCTCTGTCTCTGGGTCAGCAAACATGTGAAGTGATGCCTGCAGTGTCAGGAGGTTTGGATCTGGAGACTGAGAAGAACTTTCCTCACGCCTACCTCCAGTGCCTCTTCTTGACCACTGTCGCCCAGGGCAGGTACTGATGGTCAATGCTATGGGTCTCCTATGTGCAGTGGTGCAAAGTCCTGACTGGCCTTTTTTAGTGTGGAGACGGCGAGCTGACAGCCATTGAGCAAGGGCAGGTGTTACATTCCCAATTATCTTGGCAGCAGAGAAAGCCCAAACCCCTCACGGCTTGCCCTGGCTCATACATCTCCACAGTGGATATGCCTGTAACAACCCCTCACCCCCAGCATCTGGGAGGTAAGACCCTGGAATATGACTCCAGTAGCGACACCACAGGAAAAGGTTTGGAAACTCCACTGCCAATGCCTCTGTTTTGCTGGTTCAGCCCCTTTTCACATGGCCTGGACAGAGGCCCAGCATGTACCCCCAAAACCAACCCCTGGCACTCACGCCCTGCAGGACATTGGGGATGTCAAAGCAGGGGCCGAAGGTGAAAAGTTAGTTAAAGAGCAGTATGGCAAACCTGTAAGAGGTGGAGATAGAGTGAACCTTCCTCACCCTCCCATCACGTCCCTCCTGTGGGTCCCACCAAGCCCCAGCCAGGCCCTGGGTGCAGGGGGCCCAGCTCAACCTGCAGCCTCCCCCCGCCCTCTATGTTCACTTGCTCCACTGCTGCCACCATGGCTGAGCTGCAGCCCACAGCAGAGCCCCACAGACAGCCTGGGGCCAGGCCTCCCCCAAGCTTTAGCCACAACAGGAAGAGGCTGGGGGATGCTGAGGTGAAAGGAGTTGAAATGGTGAGATAAATTAGAGGAACAGACCTCAGTCAGAGAATTTCATAAGAGAAATAAGACCACCCACATGAAAGGAAGGAATCGGGTGGTAAATACAGAGTGGAAACAGCAGTACAGAAGAAACTGGTTTTAATACATTGTAAAGTGGTCAGGTATCACGGCCGCTCCCTACCGGGATGTGCCCAGTGGGTTGCCAGAGCCAGGATAGCTCAGCGGGAGCTCAGGCCACCTAAGCAAGCTATAGTGATTTTCAGCTCTTAGTGATTATCAGCTCAGTGATTTCAGCTCGTAGCTTGCTAGGTGCCGCAGCAGCAGACGCAGGGAGAGAGAGGAGAAGGCCGTGTGAGGTTCCGCAGGATTCTTTATTCGGGTGTTCCGCGAAGGTTCCCAGTGACAGCTCTTCTGCCGAACCAGGCAGAATCAGGGGTTTTTATACCCTACAGGGGTTTTGAAAACTGTCCAATAGTAAGGGTCAGGGGAAAGTGACCTATGGGCTTACAGGGAGATAAGCAGGGTCCGAAGGAGGAAGAGAGAGGCTGCTAGGGTCCAGTCATGCTGACTTGGCATTTCCTAGCTCAGGCCTCCTGACCGCCAAGGCCTCACAGGCCCTAGGCCTGCTACAGTCAGGAGTCCAAAATACAATGTTCTGGGGGAAAAGGCATCTCTAGAGGTGTGTTCTGGGAACTGTCTTATATAAGACATGGAGAAGAGCTCTCTGAAGGGAGAAGGGAGCACTGCACAAATGAATCAACAGAAACCAGCTAAGTGTTAATTACACGTTCTTCATTATCACAGGAGCAAACCAATGACAAGGGAAAACAATGCATCCCACACTCCAAGCCCATGTATTATTGAAAGGGCAAGAATATTTCTCTTTCCATTTGAAGAGGATTTCCTAGCCAAATAAGGCATGAAGAGTCATCAATAAGGCAAACCCCTTAATGGCATCTTTGCAGGCCAGTGCACTACCTGGTCTTAATCATGACGGGAAATACATGAGCAAGATTATGACGTGGAAGTCTGTCCCTCACGACCGGCAGCAGGATTTGCAAACTCAGGAGTTTTTTCCCACTCACTTGTGTCAGTGGATCAAAGATTCACACACAGAAAGAAATATGATGTTAAACAAAAGTTTTTCAACATCTACTGAAAATAGTTCAAGAATAATTTTAGGAGTAACTGACTTGTGAAAAGTCTATTTTTATAAATGCTGTTGCTTTTGACATCACTTCTGCTACCATGTAGTTTTTATTTTGCCCTACCCTATAATTTCCCCTTTCCTTGATCTGCAGGTGTGGAGGATGCTAAAATAGCATTATTGTCTTATGTGAGGAGGATGCTTCATGCTGCCAACCCATGTCCTTACCTGGCTGTGCTAGGCAGACAGAGCCCCCACTCACCTGCTCATGCATCCCAGTGGGATGGAGAAGATAACTGGAAGGGTGTCTTAGGTTGCAAATGCAAATTGTGGCTGGGGGATGTGTATTCTATTGCCATCTGTCAGAGGTGGGGCAGTTATCTTCTGTTAATTGGGCCACCTGTTAAAACCGGGGGGGGGGGGGGGGGCAGTTTTCTTTATCTCTTCCAGACCCACCCTCCCTCCAAGAGATCTCTTCTGTTAATGGGGCCACTGAGTGTCAATGCGTGGCTGATAAAAGTCCATCATCCTATTGGGAGATGCTCCGCCCAGGGGAGGAGCCAAGCATTCCTACCTGGATATACTCTGAGATTTGGAACACCACAGCCATCCCCAGAAGAAGACCAGGCCCATCTACACCACCCCTGGACCTTCAGAGGAAAACTCCACCCTTCTCCAGGATCACTGCTTCAACAGAACCACCGCTGGCACTGCAGGAGGGCTGAGCCACTGTGGAATGGGACTGCTGCCACCACCCTGACCCACAGGGGTGTCAGGTCCTGTTCTGACTCTGTCAGTGTATTTTTGTATTACTGCATTTTTATTTTTCCTAATACAGACCTGTTATTCCTACTCCCATATCTTTGTCTGAAAGCCCTTAACTTTAAAATTATTCGGAGGGAGGGGGTTGACATTTTCCATTTCAAGAGAGGCTCCTGCCTTCCTTAGCAGACACCTGTCTTTTCAAACCAAGACAAAGCGCAACAGGGCAAAAGTCAAGAAAAAATCCACAAAGCTTCGTAAGTTGAGATACAGAATATAAATAAGTTGCGGAAACCCGAGTAGGTGCTGTCGGGGTGACTGCCTTCCCGAGAGTGATCCCCTCCTGGTCCAGACAACCAGCTCCCCCAGCCCACCTTACACTCAGGCCCAGATGGAGTAAATGCACACTCGACCAGAGAATGAAGGAGGGCTCTTGACTCCAGGAATTAAACTGGGTTTTATTGCAGGAATAGTAGAAGGTCCAGGGAAGGTAGGGTCCAGGTGAGGTGGAGGGTAGGACAGGCTAGAAGATCCACAACCACAGTTGAAGGGTCTCAGGATGAAGGAGCTGGGGAGAGAGGGTACAGATCTCTCCCAGAGAGCCACCGCACACTCAGGCACAAGGCACTGAGAGCCTCAAGCAGGGAGGGGACGAGGTATATAACCGGGGGAGAGTGGGAGGGGTTGGGGTACAAACAAACCAATAGGGTTAGGGGAGAAGGGGAGAGCTGGGAAGGAGTGACACCACCACAGCCAATGGGGAACAGAGAAGGGAGTGGTTTTGAACAGAGGCCAATGGATGAACAGGGACTACAGAGATTTCTAGAATAGGGGAGTGAGTACCATTTGAATGACAAGGCTAGATTTACATAGAACAGTGGAGAACTTTGGGAAAATGTTTCAGTTTCTCACCCTGAACTCACAGGAACTTCTTCCCAGGGCAATGCCCAAGCTGTGGTCTCCTATATATGTTAAAGGGAACAAAAATCAAGGGAAAACACACAGCAAGTGATGCACAAGCAATCACTGACCATTAACGGACTAATGTCCACCTGCTCCCAAGCAATGATCACCATGGTTACCTTGGAAAAACCTCCCACCATCTTAATTGGATATAATGCGAGATGGCAAGGGACGTCTCTGGTCAGCTAAAGAATATGTGGCTGTGTGACCAATCCTGTTCTCCTCACCAGCCTGAACATAGCACTGCATCAGTTGCTGTGAACAAAACAAACACTTTCCCAGCTAGACCCAGTTACACTCTGAACCAGACCCTGAAAGGAATTCTTTTGGCCAAACAAGACGGTTTTATAATAGCAATTAGGAAAAATAAAAGTGTCTGGATAACAATAACATTTATATAGATGTATATGCTTTTATACATGTACAAATTTTGGAAATTTTGTATCTATACAAAATATATTTCAATAAACTATACAAGATAAATTTGTATAGTTTATATATATTTATATAAAACAATGTATGTCCTGTGTGTGATTGATTTGAAAACTAGTGTTAGAGCTTTAGAGCTTTTGCAGTGATCTGCATGTCTCAAGTGGGGGGGGTGTTCCAGCAGTGCTTTGAAGAACAGGGCCCCGTTCTGTGCCAAGCTTTGTAGAGCTTCTAGCCTATGTTTGTGCCACTGCTGGTGTTTGTGTCCACTTCAGGAATCTGTGTTCGAACCACAGTTCTTATAAAAAATATGCTGGCTAGAACTTACTGTGGTGCCAAAGGGATGAATAGGAAAAATGTATCAGCATCCTGCAATGTAAATAATGGCTTGGAGTTATTTACTGGTTTTATTTGCATATTCCGTCTGGACACACACTTCCAATTTTTTCCTCCAGAAACATTTTTCTATATATCTATATCTATTTTTTTCGAAATATTTTCTGTATATATTGTGTATGCATATGGGGGTATCTATCATTATATATATTGCATTATGTTCCATGTTACATCTATGTAAATATATGGAGTTTTTTTCACATTTATGACATATTGCCCCCTCCCTCCTTTCAATCCTTGGATAACAGGCTGTGTGAATTTCTTGTATAAAATTACCTTAGTTTTTGAATTTTACTCTTTTTCCCCCTTTTTAGCACTAGCTCCTAAGTGACCTGGAATATAGATTGGTAGTGAGTTTGATTTCTAAGCCCTTAGTTAGAATGAGGATACAGGTCTAGTGATGGAGAGGTCAGATACTCATGAGGGATTTGTAATGGTTACATGAATGTCTGTACAGATTCAGACTACCTCGTGTCTAGAAGAATCCCTAGGCTGTTTTTAGTGAGGAAAGGGACAGGCATAAAAATATTTCAGGTGCTTCATCCATTAATTTTGTGAAGATGGCCAGGTTTAATACTTCCTCCTCAATTCGCACGTCAGCAACTCTGGTATCTGTACTGTTGTGAGAACTTCCCAAGAGAAAATTGGATCGAATAGACATGACTTATTAAAAACCTATGATCCAGAAACCATTTGGGATGTCAGTCTGAACCTTGAACACATCAGAGTGTTGCTATTACCATCCTGTATGTAGTAACAAGCCTGATGGAGTAGATGAGGTGTGGGCTTTTGCATGGGAAATAGAGGAAGGAGAGCAAAAAAATTAAAACCGAAGAAGCAACAGTGCATCAGAAACCTCATCTACTTACAGCAATTATGGCACAAGAACCAGACCAAACTACATAAAGGACTAGCGTACTTCTTCCATTATTGCTTCAAGGAAGGAGACTAATATTTTATAAGAAAAATCAATTAGCTGACAAGTAAGACAGCGATTCTGAACACAATGTATGGAAACAATCCTTGAAGAAACCCTTTGAGGAGGAGGAGGATACATGATGGCTTGTAAATTCTGGAGCATGTTTGTCAGAAGCTGGTTTACTCAAGATTTACCTTAGGTTCTACCTTTGTCTTGGTTTGGAAAGACAGGTGTCTGCTAAGGAAGGCAGGAGCCTCCTCTGAAATGGAAAAATGTAAAGCCCCTCCCTCCAAATTGCTATAAATTTTAAATTAAGGGGCTCTCGAGCAAAAATATGGGAGCAGGAATAACAGTTCTTTATTAGGGAAGAAAATAAGAAGATAAAATAAACAATGCAGTAAAGCAAAACAACACTGACCGAGTCAGAACACAACCTGAAACCCAGGCTGCTGGTAGCAGTCCAATCGAAATGGTTGCTGCAGTCCTCCTGGAGTGTCAGGTGTGCTTATGTTGGAGCAGGGATACTGTAGAAAGATGCAGTCTTCCTTTAAAGACCCAGTGGAAGAAGAGGCAGCTGCTGTCAGTCTGGGAAATCCAGTGGAGAAACTGTGTTATTATTCCAGAATCTCCAGATTATATCTGGGTAGAATGCTTGGCACCTCCCTCTGGGCGGAGCATCTCACAAGGGGACGCTATAGTTCTTATCAGTGACATTCAATGGCCTGTTATCAGCAGATGTCTCCCCAGAGGAAGGAGTGGTTGTGGAAGAGATAAGGAAAACTTCCCACTTAACAGAAGACAACTGCTATACAGATGGCAAATAGAATTCAATTTGCTTGGCTATCCAGGGCAACCTTGTTAGGATATCTAGTTTAGTATTATCTCCTGGCTATTGGGCCTCTTATGTTCTGTCAAATCTCATTCATTTTAATAATTAACTTGAATTTATAGATGCTCAATCATTCTGATTTTCATTTGAACTATTACCTTGTTCCTTCACTTTTGCATCCATAAATGTATCATCCTAACATTGTGCCTTGGCTGTAAATTTATTGCAAAACAATAGCACTTTTGTTATTTTCCAGAACTCTTGGGAGTCCTGGGTTTAGTCCTCTCATAAAAACTTATGCAGATAATTGTAATTTTAATGTAAGTTTTACAGAAAGCTCACTAGAAGTAGTATTCTCCTGCTACTGACCTTCTTGTGCCATTTTTTTTTCTGATTTAATATATTTAATTTTCTATCTGAAAACAGGCAATCTCTCCTGGTATATGCTTCCTCTTGTTTATCTGGATTTTCTATCAACAAGATCTCAGTCTCAGGCGTTAGGATATAGTTAGTAATTCATGCCGATAAAATATAGACTTCTATAAAGTATATGAATCAAACTGCTTGTACGGGGCGGGGCTAGAGATTTAATTCTCAGGATGGTGAAACCGTGGCAGACTGGCAAGGGAATACCATGACATTTACATACAAAGGAAACCTCGGCTGCACAGGAGATGGTCGTTCACGGTGGCATGTATCCAGTGACACCCAAAGACAATGGCCCGCAAAGATACCCATCTGAGATAACCAGAGCCATCAGCACCTACCACCTGAATAGGGATTCTGGGAATCGGGGAGAAGCATTAATCTATTCCCGGACAAAGGCTTTGTGCAGCCCGGACTGAAGAAAAGAACCAACTTGAATATGAAGAACTCTAAAAGGAGACAAAGGGACTCTGCCGTGGGCGGAATAAAGAGTATAAATACTGTCCCCTCGGAGCAGCTGGTGTGGACAGAGGGGGATTTGGTGCGATAGAGGCCAAATCCATGTTCACCCAGCCTATCTCCCGAGGGTTTTGCGCTGTCAGTTTGATTGTTGGCTGTTGGGACTGTATCACGGTCACGAATAAATTATTTTTGTTTTTCTATTAGAATTGGGCCTATTTCATTTTTACTGATAACATCAGGGATTCCTCAAATCAAAGGACTGTTCTGAACAGTCCTTTAACATTTAACTTATTGAAGCATATATCATTACTTGCATTCTGTTCCCAAGTGATTGCTTTATGTGAGAGAAAACAGCAAGATTTGGTTTGTGACATGTATTAAACCTTTGTGAAAAGAAAAATTCTCTTCAGTCATGAATAGTCAGGTTAAAGTACAGTTGTAGTATAGATAACATTTTCAGGCAGGAGGGGGATTTTATTTTTTCAGGTGTTATACTTAATTTTGCAATAAAATATGTGTTCCCTCTGAAAACAGAGGCAGCAGGAGGATTATTATGTAGTAGTTCAACATACTTTGCCATCTCCTTCTAATGGCTGTGTGTTATTCTCACTGACCAGCCCATGTCTCCTTGCAGGGTCCCCAGGGGACACTCTGCTGCCAGATCTCTCTTCGCTGCTGCTGCTGTCAGAGGCTTGTCAGTGATATGTGCTGCTGACATCGAGGCAGAAAGGGAGGAAAATCCTAAAGCATGGAAGAAATAGCAGGAAGGAGAAGTGTTCACAGTGGCAGGAAACCCCCTGCCGGTGTGTGTTTGTGCACTTCAGTGTCTGAGGGATGAGCTGTTCTTTTTGTCCTGTAATGTCTTGCTGCTGGGAGAGCTCTCTTTCATGTAATTAATAAATCCCCTTCCCTGGCATTGCTGCTCCACTTGCTGTAGATCATCCTAGCTAGCTTAGAGACCATCCCTCCCACAGGTTCAGTGAAATAAAATGGGCAGATCTTTCTCCTTTTTAATGCCTTTATTAAAAAGAATCAGCTCAGGTGGGGAGAAATCGACGGGTCGCGCCCACGCCGCCATTGCTCCCAGGAGTGGCACGGAGGAGGAGGATGATGCAGCTTTGTCCGCTGGTCTGCAGGCAGAGCTGGGGATTCTGTCCTGAGGAGAGATTAGGAGATTCCGCCTTTTTGGTCCAACATCTCGGGTCGTCTCTCTAGTTAACATCTTTTCAGGTTAGGGTGAGAAGCAAAAAGGATCCAAGCAGGCACTGGACTACGTTCCCATCCTTAGACATCACTCTGGTCCCCTAGTTCTATGTTGGCTCGTTAATTTTAGGGGTTTTCCTGGAAAACTGCAAAAATTAGTGCAATGCGTTTCTCATCTGCATACTAGCTCTGATGCCACTCCCATTCTCCTGGTGCCTGCAGGATCTCTGACAAGCATCAATGGTTAATCACCAACCATTAACAGGTAATTGAAGAAGAACTCTTAACAATGAAGCTAACTTAACAGCACTGGGCCAATTTGTTTTAACTCTGCAACCTTAAAAAAAAATAGATAACTTTTTATTCATAACAACTAATACCTAATCTGACTGGAAAGGATCATCACCATCTACTTGGGCGCCGCCAGGGAAAACTCAGGACCCCAAACCCTTCCCTCCTTCCCGAGGGTGTGTCTCCTGAGTGTGTGGGCAGCTGCTATAGAGAAGCCCAGCTGCTGCTGCCCAGCTCCTGGCTTTCTGCCGCTGCCTTGGGCTTTCTTGCTGTACCCTAACCCAACACACCGCGTCCACCCAACGCTTGCAGCTCCTGCTAAGGCTGAAGTTTTTGACTACATTTTGTTTGTCACCCTGGGGGCCCACCTCTCCAGTTCCAGCCAGTGCTCCAAGATTCCTGCTACAGCCCACTTCTCCACCTGGAGGGGCACTGGGGCTGGCTGCCCCTGTAGGTTTGTAAATGAAGCCCCTTTTCTCCCTGCCCTGCCAGCTGAGCTGCTTACCGCGGGGAAGGGCGGCTGAGCTCGTGCCACAGCGCCCCCTGCAGCCGCGGGGAACCACAGCGCCCCTGCTGGCTGTGACCAGAAGGGGCCCCGAAGGGGAAGGTGCCTGAAGCTGAGACAAGGCTGTGGTTGGATTTCTGGTTTTTTGTTTGTTGTTGCTGCCATTGTTGATGTTTATTTGCCTTGCTATACATATATATATCTACTAGTAAAGGACCGTTCTTCCTTTTATCATGTATTTTCCTGAAAGCCCCACAATTTCAGAGTTATAACAATTTGGAGGGAAGGGAGTCACATTTTCTATTCCAAGGGAGGTTCTCACCTTCCTTGGCAGACACCTGTCTTTCAAACCAAGATGATGCTGCTGAGTCAGGGATGGAAAGAAGACTCCAGTCTTCAGGTGGATCAGAAGGCAAAATCCTTTAATGAAAGTAGCATGTCTTTATGTTATGAGTAAAAAAGTTATCCATGTTTTTTAAGGCTGCAAAGTTAAACAGGTTGGGCTAGTTGCTGTTGAGTTGAAGTTTTGACTATTTGTTGTTGATAGCTTCATGTTGCAATCACCCATTTTTAATAGTTTTTCTTCAATTACCTGTTAATGGTTAGAAATCAAGCGCTATTGTCCCCCTGCTGCTTCACGGGAGCCTGCAGGTGCAGGGTGGGCGGGGGGGAGGTGTGCATGTGACATCAATCAGAGCTGGTATGCAGATGAGAATGCATTTCAGCAAATTTTGCAATTTTCCAGGAAAAAAACCCTAAAAATAACGAGCCAACATAGAATTAAGAGACGTAAGTAATGTCTAAAGGTGAGGAACTTAATCCAGTATCTGCTAAGATAATTTTTACTTCTCACCCTGACCTCAAAGGATGTCAACTAGAAAGAGGGCCTGGAATGTTAGACCGAAAAAGCGGAATTCCCACTACTCCCTCGAGGACGGAAGCCCCAGCTCTGCCTGCATACCAGCGGGCACAGCTGCATCATCCTCCTCCTCCATGCCACTCCTGGGAGCAGCGGGGATGCAGGCGACCTGTCGTTTCTCCCCAGCCTGAACTGAATTTTTTTAAATAAAAGCATTAAAAAGGAGAAAGATCTGCTGCTCTTTTTATTTCATTTTTATAGTGTGACTCACTAAGGTGATACTTGATTGGTTTCAGAAACTTCTCACATTATTGATGAACCATGAATAGCCCACTCCGGAGAACCATATCTATAAACAATGGTTACAGAAAGAGAGAGAAAATACTTATTCTTTCACAAAGAAAAGTTCCACCTGTCTAAGGGAAAAAAAACCCCAATAGTTAATTGGAGATCATATGGTTATTACAAAAGAATCCTGATTTCCCTTGCATATTCTCAGTGTTTCTATCCATTTCTCACTCCTTGTGCCTTTACTTTTCCTACTTGGAAAGGCAAGCTCTTCAGCAAAGCGCCCTTGCAGCCATAACACAATGGCATATGTATAGCACAGTCAGTTTTTAGTTTGCTTTTAGTGCTAAGCAAATAACAACTTGAATCCTAGATAAACTCCTATGCTAGATGCAATAAAACCCCAAAAGGATAGAATAAGCAAATATTTTGCTTGCCAACTTTGATCTGGAAGTGGTATTTTTAATTCTTTCTCATGCATGGCAGCACCTAGCATTCCTGCCACTTCTTGACTGATCTCTAGACCTGAAATTATTTCTGAATCTATAAATATAGCTATGTATCTTTTAATGTACAATTTAACTTAGGCAATCACTGCCTTTCAGCAGGAGCTTTAACAATGTCACTGCACCTGAACCAGTTGTAGAAAGGAGGATGCATTTCAGAAGAGTGGGTAATGCCATGAGCTCATCAGTCTCTGTGGTTCAACAGGCTTTAGTTTGTGTCATGCCCATTGTTTCAGTTTCTTATGTATGTGGACAAAATGCAAGAAAACTTTATAAATGTTTTACATGCTCTCTAGATTACAGGAGATTAGAAGTTCAGTGAAATATGGAATTAGTGAATAAATCTTACCTCTCTCTTTGCCTGCCTTGCTTCTCTGTTCACCTGTGCATTTTTATTCATAATATGTTAAATGGAATCTTGCATTTAATAAAGCACACTCTTATGTTTGTTGTGAATAACAGTACAACTCTTGATCTATAAAGTTTCCCATACAAGACAGAATGAATCAAGGCCCAACATGGATGACTTATAGGGTTTTAAATTTTTGAGCAGGAGTTTATTCACATTTGTTTCTTGTGTCTATGCACTCAGTGGCTTTGATGCACTTGGCTGGGTCTGCTCTGTGTGGAAACATTTGAAAATCTGGTTGTTACATTCAGATGCCTCACAATCTACTGGTGATCCACCGCATATCTAATTACACCTTAGCCTCAATTATTTTAGGACCCTTCCAAGTGAGCTACACCTATTTCATACAGTATTATTCTCTTCTGTTCCATTCCATTCCTTTTTAAAGATACAAATAGGTTTTTGCTATAAAGGTAGCTGTCTAAAAGCTGCTAATGATGTAACATAGAACAAAACAGTCATAAAACTTAAAATTCTTAATTACCAGTGAGATGTGATATTCCCATTGCAATCAGGCTTTCTGGGTAGGGTTAAAGTTCTTTCCCTTTGTGCAATATGAAGATTTTAGGGTCATTGGTATTCATCACCTTGGAATTACGCTCTTCAGAGCTCTAAGCAAAATGAAGGTGTGGGGAGCCTTTTCTCAAATCGACCCCTTTTTTCTCTCTCCTGCCAGGCTGTTCTCAGTACAGAGAAGAATGATTCCTGTTGGTTTCTTCCAGCTCTACAGCCCAAACTCAGCTGAGCCCAGGATGTGGCAGACTCTGACTTCTGTGACACCTGCTGAGGGTGTTGGAGGCTACCACCTGTAATTTGCTGGAGCTTCTGCCTGTAATTTGGTGTGTGTTGCTGTTTCTTTGGGAAGTCTACTGATCAAATTCGGTGGTTGTGCTGAATTCTCTTTGAAGACTTGAGGCGGCCAATTTGGCCCTCTGGCTTTCAGTTCATCCCTGACTGAACAGGTTCTTGTCTGCTTTCTCTTTATTAACTACGGCTGCCTGATCTTGGAAATACAACTACCGCGGCTGTGACGGTCTCTAACGCGCCTCCCAGAGCCAGTGCGCGGCCGAGATGCGGCGCGACCTGGGCATGCGCTGGCTCCTGCTCGGTGTCCCTGCGCGTGACGCCGCAGCGCGGGGCCTGGAGCGCGCCCATCGCGCCTTGCGTGGAGCCCCGGTGCGCGGAGCTTTGTCTGCCGCGGGGCTCGGGGCCAGCCGCGGGCGGGCTCGCTCCCGGCGTGGTGTGCTGCGCGGGCGGCTCGCCGTCACAGCTGCCGCTCCTGCCTCCAGTGCCAGAAGCATTGCGGCGCCACACCTGCTCTCCGCACGAGCAGCCCTCACTCCCGATCTAGCGGCTCTGGGCGGTGCCGCCGCGCTCCGCCCCGACCGGTGCCCGCGGACCGTGACGCCGCGGGCGGGGCGGGGCGGGGCAGCACCCGGCGGCGGCGTCAGCGGAGGTCCGAGGCGGAGGCCCGAAGCGGAGGCGAGCAGAGCGCGGTCGAGAGCTGTCGGCCGGCAGGATGCTGGAGATCCAGCTAGACGATGGCGGCGTGGGGGGGTACCCGGGCGATGATTATTGCTCGGGCTCGGTGATGTCGGAGCGGGTCTCGGGCCTTGCCAACAGCATTTACCGCGAGTTCGAGCGACTGATCCACTGCTACGATGAGGAGGTGGTGAAGGAGCTGATGCCACTGGTGGTGACGGTGCTGGAGAACCTGGACTCGGTGCTCACCGACAACCAGGAGCACGAGGTGGAGCTGGAGCTGCTGCGGGAGGACAACGAGCAGCTGCTCACGCAGTACGAGCGGGAGAAGGCGCTGCGCAAGCAGGCCGAGGAGGTGAGTGCCGCCGCCCCGCGACTGTTTTGGCCACGGCCGGGCGGGGGCCCCAGTGCAGGGCACCGGCAGGGCCGAGGGGGTGGCCAGTGCGGCTCAGGGATGCTGCCTCGGCCACCTCTCACAGACCTTCGCTCCATCGTCCCGATCGCCACCACTGGCGGGTCCCTGCTACCCGAGCCCCCGCGGTGGGCCCAGTTCGAGGGAAGGCGGTGTGGGGGGTGGGCGCCCCGGGGTACCGACCGCCGGTACCTTCTAGAAGCGGAGTGCGGGGGCGGGCCCGGGTGAGGCGAGGCGCATCCCTTCCCGCGGGGGCGCGGGGCTCCTGCCCCCGGGACTCCTCCGGCCCCGGCAGGTCCGGTCCGGCCCGGCTCCTCCGCCGCACCGCGGGGCCTGGGCCACTGCGGCTGAGCTACCCCGTGGTGTCGGGAGGGAAAAAAACGGAACCACGATAGCTGCAATCCTGTGGAATTCCTGAGAAATTAGGAATTCAGTTTTGCAATGCCAACAGCATCCGGAGGGGTCAGCATAATTTGTGGTGTAAAAAATAGTTTTTAAAATGGGTAATTTGTGCAGTCATCCAGCATTCTCAATGTCAGCTGTAAGCTGTTTCGTTGGAGGAAGGAATTGCCTTTAGAGTATAACGTTTTATTTTTGAAACTTATTTGTCTCAAAACTATGCCTTGAGTTTTAATAAAGTCGTTCCCAAGTCAGCACCTGCCATTTCCTGGAGCGTATGGATGCGCTCTCGGGAGAGCGGGGGCAGGGTTGCCCAGCTGGTGGGGTTGTTTGGAAGTGGCTCATGAGAAATCCAACCCCTCTGATGGAGAGGAAGAAGAATGCTCCGGTTACAGGGACCCGGATGTAGACAAGACAGGGGGGAGGTGATCTGCACTCTGTCGTCTTGCTGCATCTGCACCTGTCCCTGCTGAAGCACAGAGCATCCTTTCAGTCTTGAAGGTTGGGACCCATAGGGATTGCTGTTCAGCCTCTTGGAATGACAGTCTGTGAGCTGGGATGGAGCTTTGGTGCTGAAAACAGTCCATCCTCACCACATCATCCCCCCCACATCATCTCCTTTAAACTTCTTCAAAAGTGGGGTTTTTCTGTCTTTAAGGAAGAGCAGATTTAAGATTCAGTTGCTTTTCTCAGAGTCAAGTTCTGATTTTATATGGGGTAATCAATAAAATAAAAGAAATGGTAGTAATGAAATAGTTGTTGAACTGGAGAATGGTGTAAAGCAGATGCGAGATTTTCATAGACATGTTCATGTTGCTTAATAATCATGGGTGAGAAGCTTGGTAACTCAGTGGGGAGGGCACTTGTGATCCATTACTGATACTGAAAGCAGTCAGTTAAAAGTTTTAGTCCTAAGTTCTAATTATTAATGTATTAATGGACTAATAAATGATCCTAAAATTATTTTGAATTCTTGTAGGAGTCGAAAAATTAGTCTCAGTACATGATGTTTAATTATGTTGTGTAGAGACAGCATTTTGCAGCTTCTGTGAAATAATTTTTAAAGTACACTATTTATGGGAAAAACGTGGAATTGCCAATGGGGGTTGGAACAGTCCAGTTGGAATCATCTCGCATCTTTGGATTGGGGTGGATTTCTCTTCTGGGCTTACTAGGTACAGGATGTGTTTTCTGGAAGCAAATGTACTGATGGCAGTTACACTCCCTGCAAGGAAATTTCGGAACCGTGGCAGAATACCATTTGCCAATGATATTTTTAGAAAGTGAGATTTAAAAAGTACCAGTGATGATGATGAAGAAAATAGTTTGTCATCCTTACACACAGTAAGTGGGAGAAGTGTCTGCAAGGAGACTTGTTATCAAAAAGGAATAGATAATGTGTTTCTTATGAGAATAAATGATCATTCTGCCTCTACAAGCCTCTTATTACAAGGCCATACATGTAATACACGGCTGCTGTTTCCCTCAGTATATAACAAAGTACATTATTTATCTGTGCCTGTTTCCCGTGCACTGCTTACTCTGCAGTAAATTGCATGTTGTGGGGGTGAATGTCTGTATATGACAAGGAATTCTGCTGGCTACCAAGTAATTGTACACAATCAAAAACCAGAAAATTTTTCTTCCCAGAATGTGCATTGCTGCTCTGAAACAGTGCCATAGTGACATGGGACTGTCCTTCCCACCTCTTCAACACCATCAGTTTCCTGGGCTGTGCCTCAGGTCTTGGGTGGGATCTTCACTTCTAACTGGGAAGATCCTCCCCTGGAAACAGGATTTGACCTCAGTCTTGATTCCTCTCTGTGTATAGAGTCCAGTTACTAGAATTAAATTGACACTGAGAGGTTGGAGATTACAAGTGGATCTGTTATCTTGCAATATCTTGTCAAAGAACCCTGAGTTATAGTTACTTTATATTAATTTATTAAATTCAAAGTAACTGAAACCACAGGTGGTCATTGTTCTGGCATTAAAATGTGCATTGTATTGGCTGATTACCACTGTGCAGAGCCATTGCACCTTGCTGTTCATCTTTATGCAGCAGTTGTGCACAAACAGACTGTATGGGTATGGTTTGTTAAATTAGGGTTAATCGTAGAATCATAGAAACATGGAATAGTTTGAGTTGGAAGGGACCTTAAAGATCATCTAGTTCCCACACGTGTGCCATACACAGAGAAACAACTTCCTTTTCGTTAAGCCATAAAGGAATGTTTCCTTTTCAAAATCACTGTCTTAAGACAATTCCATATATTGTCTTTTAAATCAATCTTTGCCAAAAGCAAATTAATGCTTTACCTTCTAAATGGTTAGGTTGTAGAGACTCCATGTTTTTCACTTGTCCTAAAATAGGGTGGCAGAAACATCCAGGCAAGTGGATTTAGAATAGAAGTTCCTTGGTATGAGGCAGTGGTGTCAGTTGCTGTCGTTATGGGGCTTAGTGCAGAATTTTGCAATTTTCCACGATCTCCCAGCTACTGAAGAGACGGGATTGCACCAGATTTTTGGTGATTTTGTTTTCTTCCATCTGTTTCATATTAACATAGAATACATATGTGTGAACGTAGGGTCATTATTGCTTGTGTGGTGTGGTGGTCTGTGGAATCACAGAGTCCTCTTGTGTGTCTTTGATCTCCTGAGATTGAGTCCCACACCCTTGCTCAGTCAGGGGCACTTGGAGCAGGTTGTCCAGGACCTGCTTAGAGTTTGAACATCTCCATGGATGGAGACTCTGCAACGTCTCTGGGCCACCTGTCCCAGTGTCTGACCTGTCACAGGAAAAATGTACGTCTTTGTGTTCAGATGGAATTCTGTGTGGTTTCCCTTGTGCTAATTCCCTCCTGTCCAGAGAAGAGTCTGGCCCCCTCATCCTTGCTTCCTCCCAGCAGGTACTTGAGCACACTGGTCAGGTCTCCCAGGACCTTCTTGAGCAGCCCCAGCCCTCTTGGCTCCTCCTCCTGTGCTAGATGCTCCAGTCCCTTTATCACTTTTGTGGCCCTGGTATTTGCACTGGTGCATAGGATATTACTTACTTTTACTGGCTATTTGGTTTAGCTTGATCTTTTAAGGAAATGAAGCTGTTGTGATTGCTCTCTTAGGAGCTGCCCCAAATAACTCAGGAAACTAGTGGCTGCTTTCAGATGTATTTGTTAAATAAAAAGGTTACTTAAATTTTTTGGGGTGTCTTTCTGGTGAATAGTGAAAGAGAAAGGTTAAATGAAGGTCCTGCGTGTTGAAGGGATAGACAGAGTTGCCAGTGTGCAAGTGATTGGTGGCAGCAGGACAGTGGGCACCTGGGTCTGGAGCAGGTGGGTCCAGCATGCACACACTGTTCCTTTCTGAGGTCTGCTCAGGGAGCATTTAGGTGTATAGTTGGGATGAGGAAAGGGCTAGGGATACCTGCAGAAATCCCCAGGGAAAATAGGCTTTATTTGGGTCCACTCTTAATAAGACATTTTGATTTATGCAAGCTGCTTTCCTAATGTTCTGTATTCTTTCTTTCTTGCGGCAAGCATCACTATGTGCCCTAAATGCTGATTTCTGCAGTGATTGTTCCTCACACTGGGCACTGATGTCAAGATGAGTGTGAACGTGTGAATGCACATAGAAGCTTTACAGGCATGTTTGTGGTACGTTAGCATGGTTTCTTGGAGTTAGGAAAGCTGGGATCAGATGTTCACTCTACAGGTACCATGACTGCGATCACTTGAAACAGGGTCTGCTGAAGATAAGCACTTTCCAGGAGAAAGGGTGGTACTGCTTGGAGCATCCCCAGACCACGGGTCTGTCACGTCGAGGCACTGAGGAGCAATATGAGTGATAATCAGGTGAAATGCAGGGAGCTCTTTTTTACCTGTAAATGACACTGCTCTCAAGGAGCCAGAATGTTCTAAAATTCATGTTAGGTACAGCATGATGGAAATGCAAGAATATTTTTATCATGGGGGGGACGACTAATGACCATTTTTCTATTTTCTGAGGGTCCATTTCAGCTCTTGAGACCAGTAACGGAGAGTAGCTTTAAATATTTTTAAACTCTCTGTTTTCCCAAGAGAAAAACTCAATATGTCTGTACTGCGTGAGTGTTCTCATGTAATAAAGTCAAGTTAATGTTGATGTAAAGTAGACAACTAAATTTCTTAATCTTCTGTTTCATCTTTGCTAAATAAATGCCTATAGGGATAAAAAGCTGAACATAGAATGACAGAATGGTTTGGATTGGAAGAGACCTTAAAGCCCATCTTGTCCTACTCCCTGCCATGGGCAAGGACACCTTCCACTAGCCCAGGTTGCTTCAAGTCCCACTCAGCCTGGCCTTGGAAACTTCCAGGGATGAGTCAACCACAGCTTATCTGAGCAACCTGTGCCAGGGCCTCCCCACCCTCACAGGGAAGAATTTCTTCCTAATATCCCATTTAACCCTGCCCTCTGGCAGTGGGAAGCTATCTGAGTGTGTCTGTGGCCTCCTCTGGACTCGCTCCAGTGGCTCTACATCCTTGTGGTGAGGACCCCTGAACTTGAGGCATCACTGCAGGTGGGGTCTCACCTGAATGAAGTCAGGGGAAGAATACCCTCCCTCACCCTGCTTCCCACACTAAAAGGAAACCACAGCTGCCTCAAGTGAGGGGTTTTCTCCCAACACAGCTTTCACCCACAGCCCTGCATCCCCACTCGGGTCTGGACTGAACCCTAGCACTCCCTTTGCTGGGCTCCCACTGCACACACTGTCAGCCACCACAAAATAAGGTCACATAATGAGATTCCTGCATCTCTGTGCGTATCTATCTCTGTTTGGTTTCTCACTGATGTGATGTGATCATTTCTGATGATATGTTACTATTTTTAGTCATTTGCTTCCTTTGCAAGAGACAGGAAAGCAGGAAACCAAGCAATCCACAGTGGCTGTACCACTGCTCTTCAGAGGCATAGTCATTCTTTGGCCTTGGGATGATTTTGTACTAGTTATTTTCCCTCTAAAGAGCAGTGTATGAGTCATTGTTGTTTGCCATAATCCTGGATTATTACAGATCAGTGATCCTACTTAAAATCTGGGGATAGACCGTAGCAGAAAAAAGAAATCCATGTGACATTTTATATATATATATAAGTTTCATATTCCAGTTCTCTTAAATGACGGAGGTGATTAACTGTTTAATTGTTCATATCCAGAAATTATTCTTTGGAATTACACATAGAGGCTCTGGAAGAAAAAGAGATAAAGTAATAAAATATTAATGCTTTGGTCAGCCTTGCTGTTGAGAGCTCCTGGGGCTGGGGGCTGTTTCTGCTTCCAGTGTACCCACTTCTTTGTCATGATGGGAGACCAAAAAAAATGTACTTAATTTCTTTACCATCAGTGGAATTCTTGTGTCCTTTTTATTTCTCTTTTCTGAAGGTCTTTATTGCATCTCCATAAAGCTAAAGTTGGAAGCTGTGAATTCTTGAGGTGAAGGTATGAACTGAGCTCTGTGCAGTGAAGCCATCAGGGAAAAGCAGTGGTAGCACTTGGCCCTGGGAATGAGAAACCTTTGAAATCAGGGGCAGCTGCAGTAGCCGGCTCAACATGGTTTCCTACACCACCACCAGATTTTTCTCTTGCCTCTTGGCACAAGTGGAAGAATGCAGTCAACAAATTTGCGATGTAGTGTTAAAACTCAGTAGCTTTGGCATTGGGATTGTGGCAGAGTGCTTTGTAAAGAGTGTATTGGGTTATTTTAAGATGTGTTTAAAAAGTCTGTGAGGCTGTGCTGTTTGGTTGTTTCTTTGGGGTTTTTTGGTTCCCTACTTGGTTTCAAACTGACAGAGATAAGGGTTAGATTAGCTGTTGGGAAGAAATTGTTCCCTGTGAGGGTGGGGAGGCCCTGGCTCGGGTTGCCCAGAGAAGCTGTAGCTTCCCCATCCCTGAAAATGTTCAAGGATAGGTTTGGATGAGGCTTGGAGCAACCTGGGCTAGTGGAAGGTGTCCCTGCCCATGGCAGGGTGCTAGGACAAGATGGTCTTTAAGGTCCCTTCCAAACCAAACCAGTTGTGTGATTCTGTTCTCCTGTTAAATGTTTATAATGAAAGAGCAGTATTTGTAGTGTCTGCTTTCAGAAGTCATTGCGACTGTACTGTTCTGAGGCCAGAATTGTGGATTTGATTCCTCTGAATATTCCTTGCCCTTAGGAAGATTTGCTGGTTAGTGTGAGTTAGCATCCACAGAACTTTGGAATTTCATCTTTGCGCATCAAACGTCTGTGCAGCATTTAGGGAGGATTGGCTGGGCATAGACTGAGATAAAAAACATGAAAAGCAGGAGAGTAAATAATAAGGATTATTTTTCTGTTATAACTGGGTTTGATGCTTTTTGTAAATATTACAGACAGAAAATGTACTGATGGGAAGGAGGCTTACAAATTAGTGTTCCCTCTGCCTGGTTATTTTTAGAAGGTTTAAAGAGTTGGGGTGATATACTGGATCCTCTTCAAGTTACTGAGAAAGTCCCACAGCTTCAACAGGGCCAGGATTGTATAGTCCCTCTGAAAGAAATGGAAGAAGGGAAATGCCGATTGATATTTGTTTATTGAGTTTTATTCACTCAGTAACATGTACGTGCAGTATGACTGCCTCTGGGAGCCTGGTTAATAAAAAAAAGTTAAAAAAAATTAAAACTCTTTATGCAGTTTGTGTTCTCTGTTTTTCCTGCCCTGTTGCAAATTTTCAGCACCATGGGAAGGCAGAGTTTGGTGTAGAGAGCACTGTGTGACTGAGGATTTCTTGTGTGCTGGGAAGACACTTGGTACATTGATTTTGGGCAGGAGAGATGCTGGAGCCAGTCTGGCTGCTCATCTGCGCCACCTGCAGCCACATGCCCTGGGCTGTGAGCCACAGCTTGAGGGCTGTGGTCTGGCATCATGCTGGAGATGAAGTGCTGCCTCTGCTGTCTGTCTCTGGAGGCTCTCATTCACAAGAGTAACTCATATGAAGGTCAAGTGCCTGTTTTCTCTGAACTTTTGGTGCAGCTTAGTTGTACTTGTGGGTGTGCTCAGACCTCTGGCTAAAGTTAGTTAAATATCTGCTGTTTCTAGTGGCTAGTGAGGTGTTTCACTGGATGCTGTATGGAATGTCTATTGTGGCTTACTGGGAAAAAAATAAAGCCTGCCTGGATATCCTGGTAAGAGCTCACTGGTGCCATGAAGGATGAGCAGCAGTGACATCTGGACATTAGAAGCATCTTCCTTGGGCAAAGACCTGGCAGCAATTATTGTGGGTAAACCAGGACTCCTAAACAACTGACCAATATGATCAAGCAGAAGCAGTTTATTGTTTACATTACACACACTTTTATAGGTTCTACAGACTACTAAGATTACACTTCTTGACTGGTGCCTTTGTCTTGTTCCCTTGTTCTCTGCCTCCATTTGTCAGTGTCCGTGGTTGGTTACCATGCAGGTGTTTTACAATCCTCTGTTATCTAGTTCTTGCGATCCTGGTATGCAGTCTCTCAGCTTCTTTGTTCTTATTTTAGCACAGTTTATGTCAAGTAACCTTGATGAATTCCACAGTGCCCTGAGAAAATTCTGATAAGAACAGTTATAGGTGATATGGCTGGTGCACACTGAAGTCTAAGTTGTTCAGATACATTGCTACAAGGAATCCTCTCCTTGTCCTGCTGTGTTAGCTGCTCACTTCACTCTGGATTTGGGAGTTTTCCTGCTGTCAGAGCTTGTGATGAGCATGGAGAAGCTTAGGTGAAATGAATTCTGATGTCAGAGCAGGTGCAAGGTGCTGCACTGTTGCTCTTGTGCCAAGAATTACACAGGAACAGGCGAGAGGCAGGATTGTAGAAAAGGCAAAGAAGAGAACTTTATTCAAGTTCTTTATTCAAGAGAACTGCGCAGTTTTTATAGAGTGATACGATAGGTTTTATTTGATTGGCTAACTAACAAAAACATCTTCCTCGCACACTGTCCTTGAAAGGAACAGGAAAACAAAGTAGAAGAACACTACCTGCAAATGGTTTATACTTAACAAGTTATCACATCTTTCCAACTCCCTAAAATTTCTCACAAGCCACTGTGAGAAACACTTGCTGTTTCTCTCTCTCTGTCCCATGGCATCCACACTGCACAGCCAGGAACTGGGTCAAGCCCTTGGGCCCCTGCACACAAATACCATAATTTGATCTCTTCAGTAATAGGATGGGCCATCCTGCACTGCTTTTATCCAAAATGCTGTTCTGCCCTATAAAAACTTAGGGCAATATTAATTTTTAATATCATTGTCTCCATGTCTCTTTTCCAGGTGCTTAATCGATTTCTAGTTTTATGTTTCTTTGATTACTTTTGGGTTGCAAAATAGACAGGTATGAGGAAAAAAAAGGAGCCATATTTGTAGAAGAGTTAAAGTTAAGAGTGGGGAGGAGAGGGTGTTGCATGTTCCTGGGTAGAGAAATGGGAGCAGGAAAGTCATGAAAGCTGAGCCTTTGCTATGTGATGGGGATTTAGTCCTTGGGTGTAATTAAAAGGGTTCATCAGTAAAGCTCCAGCACAGAGTGTTTCCAGCAAAATCCTATGAGATAGAGATTATACCAGAACACTCTTGGAATAATTTCCATCAGCCTCTAGATGGAGCAAGTGGAACTGCTGCTTCTCAGTTTTGTTGCTCATTGTCAGTGTCTGTTAGGACTTCTTTTCAGGTTTTAATAATTCTGAAATTATATTTTTGTTCTGAAAAAGCATTCAAAAATAAGTGCACAAGTTTACAAAGCAGGTTGTTTTATAAAGTTCTCAGAATCTATAAAACAGGTTGCTGGGTGAGTGACTAAGGGATTTCAGTGTTTAATTGACATCTCAGGAAGAATCACACTTAAATATCTAAACTCTTGAGCAATCAAAAAGATAATTAATAAGTAAATGTTTAGCCTCTGAGATGACTTCTTTGTAATGGAAGAAAGGCGTTGGCATTGCTGCTGTTTCTAGAAAATTCTCTGTAAAACAGCCATAAGTGTGGAAAAAACCCCAAGCCCTTATTCAGTAAATTTGGACAAGAAGAGGAATAAAGTAAAAAAAAGCTCAGTTAGAGGTTAAAGGCACTGCACTGAGTGCAGGGAAGCAAGAAATGGTTAATGTGTATTTGATTGTTATAAATACAGATATGTAGGAATGCAAACTTGAGTCACTGCTCCCAGGAATTAGCTGAGGAGTTTTAAAAGTTTGCAAGAATCATAAATACCATGGCTTTCAGTCATCTGCAGAGAGGATCCAATTTATAATGATGGTTCCAGTGTCTCTGCTAATAATTCCAGTAAAAGCAGTAGGGAATGGGCAGAGGGTTTGCCCTGAGAGTGCAGCAGTGCAGATTGGTTCATGTGCAGAATTTAACAAAATAATCTTACTGAGCATTTAATGTATTAGTTTCCCTGACAGTCTTTGCCAAAAAAAGATTCTTACCAGTATCTGTCATTTTGAAGTAAAACAAAGCTTTACTTTGTTAAATTTAAATTCTCATTCCCCTGAGCAATGATGTTGGTGGAGAGAGCACTTCCCCCATGCAGAGGACAGGAGGAGAGGGATTTTCCTCTCCATTATCCATGCTTTTAGACAGAGGAGGTTTCTTCAGCCAGTGTGCATATCCTGGTGAATCTAATGGGCCCGGACCTAAGGAGGATTTGGCAAACAGATGGAGAGAGAGAGAGGCAGGGTCAGGAGCAGAGTCTAGTGAGCTCTTCACAGACCTCTCTTACTTCCTGTGGGCTCCTCTTGGCCCATAAACATTTCTAAGGGTGGATTAAAGCCTGCTTAGTTTAATGTCCTTCTCACTGTCATCCTCAGCAGCTCCAGATCCAGGGCTACTCCTAAACCTAGCTGTGCTCATGCAGCTCAGCTAGGTGTTCTAGTTACTGGACTGGTTGGTGCAAATAATGCTGTACTTTTGGCTTTGTTGGGTGAAACTATTCAGCGGTAGTGTAACGAGACTTGAATTTTTGGGTTTATAAGCCAGGCCAGGATATGTACTGTAGCTGGTGGGATTGCTTTGCAGTACTGTGGCCTTGTGAGCCTGGTGGTAACATTCAGATTTGGTTTGCTGGAGAGAGGCATGTATTCTCTGAGCCTTAGAGACTTTAACACCAGTTTGTGTCTGGGATGGTACTAGAAGCAGCTGTTTCTAAATCTAGATGTGTGGGCTATGGGTCATTATTGCATTAGTGTATTCTGCAGAAAACCTCTGATAACCATGTATTACACAAGAACCAGGCTGGTCCTGCAGAGATGTGGAGTTGCATTCACTTCCCAGGGATCCTCTTAGTTTAAATATTTAATAATATTATATGATATGATATACTTTATTATATGATATGATGGTTTATTATATGATTTAATGATATTTCATTATATGGAGCCCCTGTGGCTCCAGTTTCTACCATGAGTTGTGTAATATCCCACAGTGGATTGAACAGAATGTTCCACATGTTTTACTCTGCTCACATGCTGGTGTCCACAGCAGGGAGTGACTTAAGCTCTCAAGCGAGAAGTGGCAGTTTACAGAAAGAACACTCTGAAATCAGGTATTTTCCTGTTGTGTTTTCAACGTGAAATGAGTGTATCTCTAAAACCTTTCTTTTGGGCCTGTGTCCTATGCAGGAGTCACCCTGCTGCATGCAGCTGCCTCTGTATTGGCGATAAAAGGGGTGAGCAGCACCAGAGTTGGAGCTTAGTTTTCCAAAAGACTTGCATATTTCTGCAAGACTTGTCCCTCCACTGGAATTTTGGGTGGAGCTCTCTACATGTGCATCATTAGAAGAGTTCATCTGAAGATTTTTGACATAGGTATTTTTAAATACATGATTGTAAATAAAACTTTTCTTCTGTGACATCAAATTAACAGGAATCAAAATTCAGCCTGAAGATGATAAAGTTGTGCTGGTTTATCAAACTCATGTTGGACCATAGTTTATATGTTTATTATGCATTAAAGATAACAATAAGTTTCTAATATAAAATAGGTTCTTCACGTTGATAAAGTGCTGCTGTGCTACCTACAGTACTTAAAAATTCTTATTTCTTATTTTGTACTTTATATTCCCTCACTTTATATTCCCTCAAATTTCCATATTTGTGAGGAGAGGAAGGGTCCTGGTAGGGCAAACCCATTTGCATGTAATCCTCATCTGTGCCTCCTTCTCCACTTCTTCCCTATGCAGAAATTCATAGAGTTTGAAGATGCACTGGAACAGGAGAAGAAAGAACTACAAATCCAAGTGGAACACCTTGAATTTCAGACTCGACAGCTGGAGCTGAAGACCAAAAACTATGCAGACCAGAGTAAGTAAAGCTGTGCACCAGACACCGTTATACACATGCCTTCCACACACATACAGTGCTACTTTAAAAATAATCTTCATAATTTTTTGGCTTAATGTAATTTGTGCAAAGCCCAAAATATCTGGTTGCCACTTACTTTGACGTAAAGTTCAGAGCTTTCCCAAGGGTGGGATGTACCCACAGTAATTCAGTAGAGGCTACATTTCTTCTCTTTTGTGGTCAGTCTCTTCAGATGAAAGGTGTAAGATTTGGGCCTTTGAAACCTGGTTTCCAGTTTCTCCTTGTAGAATCTTCCATTCTTATAAAAATCATCACATGACTTAATCAGTTAGTTACTTAGTGTATTTATTTTTACAAATACTTCCTTAATGTATGCAGCCTCTCAGAATTTGTTGGTGTTGGTGTTTTGTCCAGTACTTCCACTCCTCAAGTAGCCAGAAGAGCCAGTCCCAGAGGACAACAAATTGTTGCGAGAATAAGATGCTTACATGGCACCAGGCTACTGCTAAAAAACTTCTGCGGTTTTGTTGCATTTGTGGTGCTGGTATTGGGAACATGCAGGTACCTATGAACTAAGAGTGTAACAAAGACCAAATCCCACAATTCTGTTTGTTTTATTCAGTAGGTGTAAATTAATTTCTAAAAAAATAGGCTTAGTTTCTCAAGTAGTTTATTTTAAGAGCCAGGCATATGTTAGCTGATAGTTGGGATCTTCTCTTGGCAGTTTCTCGACTGGAAGAACGTGAATCGGAAATGAAGAAGGAGTATAATGCTCTGCATCAGCGTCACACAGAGGTAGGATATAATCTTTCTAAATAAATTAACTCTTTGTCTATATCTGCATGACTATATCATGTCAAAGAACTCAGCTCTACAGTCCTAGTGATGACTAGAGCTTCTGAACTTTAGGAGCATCAGAAATATCGGACTGGCGGGTGTAAAGAGGATGGAGACAGGCTGTGTTCACTGGTACCCAGTGGAGACAGGTGGCACAAACTAAGACACAGAAAGCTCACTCTGAACAAAGTAGTAAAAACTACTTTCCTGCAAGGGCAATTAGCCCTGGCATAGGTTGTTCAGAGGCGTGTTGGAGTCTCCTTCCCTGGAGATATTCGTAAGCCACCTGGATGTGGGCCTGTGGCTGGCTGCTCTGTGTGGCCCTATTTCAGCAGGGGATGGACCAATGGACCGTAGGACATTCCTTCCAATCTCAGCTGTTCTGTGATGCTGTGCACAGTGCTCCGCTACCTCATCTCCCATTACCAATGAGCCTCCAGGCTTACGTTGTTTTTTCTAGGGTCTTTGATTGTGAGATTCAGCTGAAGTGATTTTGGACACTACTTGCTGACAAATTTTCTATCAGATTAGATCATTCACTTACATAATCAGCTTAGAAGGCAACAGTAAACACAAAGAAGTCTGCAAAAAAACCCAGGGGATTGGAAATGGATACCATAGAAAATTAAACAAAAGCAGAAAATGAGCTTTTCCTTCTCATCTCTTTGCCTCATGGATTTTTCTCTTCTCACAGATGATCCAGACCTATGTGGAACACATAGAGCGATCTAAGATGCAGCAAGTTGGGGGAAATAACCAAACTGAGGGCAGTGTACCTGGGAGAAGGTAGGGCCATGACCTTTCCATGTGACACGTTTCACCTGGGAACTTACACACTGAGTGTGCATGTTTGAGAGAGAAAACAGAGCAGGACCTTTCCCTGGGGACATGGATTGTAGCTGAAGCTCTGTTTTAATGGGTCTGGGTGAGTTGTGGGTACTTGATGGTGAGGAGCTTTCCATGTTGTTTTACAAAGGTGAGGCTTTATCATGCTGCTGTTGATGGGGCCTCTGGAAAACATGTTCATATTCTTAGGTAGTGTGTAAATAAATAGACTAGAAATAAATTGTCTAAAATATAGGAATCAATTGAGAAAAACAGAACAAAAGCTAGATGTCAGCTTTCTTAGGCAGATGAGGGGTATGGAAAGCTTGAGAGGACATGGTGTGAAAAGAACCAGTAGCTTGTAAGTGCTCATCTGTTCAGAAAATTTCCCTTACCAGACTATTTTTCTTCCTTATTTTCTATCCCTCACAGTCTGGAAATCCAGAGCGGGCTCCCAGAACATGATCTGATCCTAGTGTTAGAGATGGAATGGGATAAGTGTGTTAGGCTTGTTTCTCTCCCAACTTACACTCCTGGAAGTAAGAATAAGTCTGTGGAAGTGCTTACAGTAAAATCTAAAAGTACTGTAGGCAAAGGCAAACTTAGAACATCTCTTTTAAAGGGTGAGTCCTGTGTGCACTTGCCAACTTTGAGTCATAGAATCATAGAATATCCTGAGTTGAAAGGGAACCACAAGCATCATTGCAGTTCAACTCCTGAGTTGGACTGGGTAGTAGAAATCGTTTTGAATTTCTTCCTTTCATAAAAGCTTAAAAGCTTTTACTTCCCTAACTCTTAAAGAAGCTGATATTAATTGTGGCTTTATGTTAACATTCCATTATAGAGTTGCCCAGTGAAAAGTGTTGCTGGTTGTATCTGCAAGACTGCCAGTCTCAGTTGGTGAAGGGCAAAATTTTCATCAAGAATTACCTTTTCATGTCAGAAAAATTAGTCTTTTATCTTTTAAGTGTGGCATATTGCTAGTGTCTTTGGAGAGAAACACTGTGTGTCTGTGAAGAGCCCATGATGGGACTGTGATCCAAGTCTGTTGGAACTACCAGTGGGAAATGGGAGTTTCTCCTTAATTTCCAGCTTTGTGTGTGTGTGTGTGTGTGTGTGTTTGCATGCGTGCGAGTGTAGCTCTGTTTGTTGTGCTTGTGCACAGCACCAGGGCCACATGTGTTTTGATGGAATTAAACAGCTGGGAGGAGCTCCAGTGTTTGTGGATCTTAGTGCACTGGGTGGGGGGACAGGCATAATTTCTCATGACCTGTGAAACAGATTTGGGTGCATTGATTTAAAATAAATGGGGCTAGGGAGAACTTTGTGCTGCAACTTTTGTGGGGGTGGTGTGTATCAGTGGCCATCCAAGAGGTGTAATGAGTTTGTACCTGTTGCTATTGAGTAAGAAATGACACAGACTCTCCAGAAGGCTGGTTTGCATAAAGCACGTGTCTTTACTTCAGATCCTCTTTTATACATTGTTCCAATATAGATAGACCTGGTTGATCAATTAATCAATGCATTTCACTTGATTGGCTAATTAACAGGACACCTTGCATATAAAGTCTTTGATAAAAACAAGAAAACAGAGAGTAGGAAAACACCACCTGCAGGTTGTTTATGAAAATAAGCTGTCATTGTTTATCTTCAACTCCCTGAAGTCTCTCAGACTGATTCTGGGAAAACATAATTAGTTTTCTCATTCTCTGACCAGGCTGTCACATCCACAGTACCCACTTCCACATGGCATGGGGGTTGCAGTCACGTGTACCTTGTGTCTGTGTTAGGTTGCATGTTTGCATGACATTTGCTCTCTAATGGTTGTTCTTTTTGTCTCGCTTTTTGTGGAATTGCTGCTGTTTGGCTGTTATGTTTGTCACTGCAGTCATCGCCAGTCCTGGAGGAAAAGGTAAATCCTATTGCTGCATCTGAATTTCATTAATCCAAGTGTTGGAGGTTGCTGTGGAGTGGTGACAGTGTGATGTTGGGAATGCATTGTACTGGCATATTTACTCTCTGTGTCTACTGGCACCTGTGCTGGACTTGCTGGTTCAGGGGGGTGCAGAGGGAACCATGGAGCTGGGATAACACAGCAGGGAGAAGCTTGTGCATGCAAATGCAGAAGACATGCAAGTTTGTTCCCAAGACAGGATCAGATGTCTGGGATGGGATGTTTACACTTCACATCCCCTAATGTTTTAAAAAGTCATAGAATCATAGATCCATGGAATCGTAGAATATCCTGAGTTGGGAGGGGCCCATAAGGATTATCAAATACAGCTCCTGTCCCTCCACAGACACTCCAGCAATCCCATCCTCTGCCTCAGAGCATTGTCCAAACGCTCCCGGAGCTCTGGCATCTTTGGGGTCATTACCATTCCCTGGGGAGCCTGTTCAGTGCCCACCACCATCTGGGGGAAGAACCTTTTCCTGAAATTCAGCCTAAAACTCCCCTGACAAAGCTTCATGCAATTCCCTCAGGTTCCAAGAAGTTCCTTCTCTCTTATTTTACACTAGAGAGCAAGCCATGCCTGATTTTTGAGTGGAAGTAGAAGAAGTGTCAGTGTCAGTAGGTTTCCAAAGGCACTTTTGCCTAATGGTTGGTCAGGGAGTGCTGTGCTGCACAGAGCCGTCAAAGAGACTAGTTCTCCTCTTTAAATGCTGGCAAACAAACTGTAGTTTTGTTATGTTTTGTAAATTTTAGGATGTTGCTTGTAGAACATCCTAATCCCAGGTTTCGGCTACTGCAAACCTTTATTAGAGAGTGTGCTGTTCACCTGGTAACTCAAGGTGGAACTATCAGGTGTTAAGACTCACCCTGGCTGATCCTGGAAAGATTTGGGTATATGAGAACAACTGCAGCACTCAAAATTTAGACCGGGATGAATCTCAATGAGGATACTTTAAATTTATTTGCATTTAAATTTGGTAGCCAACTTCAGGACTGCAAAACTAGAGTTAGCTCTTCCTTTGCCTTTCCTGGGAAGTTTTGAAGAGGCTTGAAGGTGTTTCCAAAGAAACTCATCAAGGAAATTTCCTAACAGTCTGTGCTGAAATTCTTTCCTGAAGATTCTAAGCTTCTCATGCTGCAGACACCCTGTACCTCTTTAACAGGGACTGTGAAATTCACACATTTCCTCTCCATTTTGTGGCTCCTGTATTTCCTTGTGTGTTAAGTATGTATGTGTTGCATATTATCAAAAAAGAAAAAGTATAATTTGATGTCTCTCAGCCTCCTTTGGGGGCAGCTTTTATGTCTCAGTGCTGTCAGTGGGTTACATCAAGTCATTCCAACATAGTCACTAGGATATTCTGGCTGCATCACTGGTTTAACAAGGACTGTTCTGCAGCTATGGGAAACTTTTCTCCTGCTCCATAGACCTGTGAAAGCAAGACTCTCTTAAAACTACAATTCAGTCCTAAAGAAAATGGAAGATACAAAACTAATGGTTAAAGCATCTCAAAAATTTGCCCAATGGCCCAATTTTATTTTCCCCATAAAAGGAAAGATTTTTTTTTTGAAGTAGACTCTTAGGGACCCTTGGGTTATTTCTTAAACTGTATTACTAAGGATTTTCTGATGTTGTAGCATAAAGTGACTGATTTCTAGTTTTGAATCCCTTTATGATCTCTTGCACATAATTAACTCTACTTTTTGTGGTGCTTGTATCAGTGCCAGGGTGAAGATTTCCTAGGAGGGGAAACGTTTGCCTAGTATGTTAGTTAGAAGCTTTTGTAGAAACTTGAAACCCAGCTGTTAGAAACTTTTCACTAAACCTACAGCGATTAATTAAAAGATGCCTTTGGTAGTGGAAAGGAAAAGCTACAAGGAAACTGACAATTCCTATCACATAGAAGTCTGGGTTTGAATCTGTGGAGAATGATAGAATCATTACAGTTGAAAAGACCTCAAAGGTTATCAAGTCTGACCTTCGACTGGATACCCTCATGCCCACTAAATCATATCATGAAGTGCCACATCCACCCACCTTTTAAATGCTTCTGGGGATTGTGACTCCACTACTGCCCTGGGGAACATGTTTCCATGTTTCTTCACTCTTTGAGTGAAGAAATTTTCTACAGTATCCAACCTGAACCCACCCTGGTGCAACTTGAGGGCATTTCCTCTTGTTCTGTTGCTTGTTGCGTGTGAAAAAGTTAATGATGTTTTATCAGTGATTTGTGTTCCTCCAAAATCCAGTTACATGCCTCCTTTCTAAGAGGGTTTGTGTGTGAAACTTCCATGTACAAGTCTGGTATCTTCGGGAGACGATTTTAGTGCAGATTCCTAGGAAAAGTGCATCCCAAGCAGGCCATGCTGGAAATACCTTTCTGCCCCATCTTGCCTAACCAGGACAGGCCACAGGAGGCCTTTTTGCCTATTTGAGGTAGGCACTGATACAGCAGTGCAGCATACTGTGGTGGCTGGGCAGTGCAGTACTTGGAGTGAGAAGGTTGGGCATTGTGGTTTCTCTTAGCAAACATTGTCTCCTCCGCTGGACACTCCATCTCTGTCCTTTGTAAAAGAGCTGGCTGGTGTACCACCCCCTGTGTTAGTGTGTTTGCTTTGTCCCAGGGGCCTTGTAGCAGTTGTTTGCTGTGGTCACAGGTGAGGGAGGTGGCTGCGCTTGTTTCCCAGCCTAGGCATGACACCCAATGGTGATGATCATTACAGAAAGGCACGTGGAGGTCTGCTGTTACTAACAGTATGCTACAGAAGGGCAGGTTTCATCACACTTCCAAGATTAAGCAGAAGCCCTGTGCAGTAGATGAAGTAGGATTAAGTCCAAGTATGGGTGCACATCGCACAGAGAATCAATTTAGTTCAGCTCTGCAGGGACTGGAGATACCCTGAACCATTTTCTGATTCAATAAGCTGCTGCCACAGCCTTTCCGCCTCCACTGCTTGCTCTAGATTTTCTCCCACTGAAGCTTGGTCTCAAAATCTGTGCTAGCTTTTATGTTCAGAATCAAACCTGCAGCTAGTGAGTCACCTGCAGTTGCCAGAAAGGAGAGGATGAACAGAACACACTTAGAGACACCTAGCAATATGCATGATGCATTTATTTATATCTGTGTTTAGTTTTTGAATTGTGAGTGTGTTGTAATATGGGTATCAAGGGAGATCAAAGAATACAAATACTCTCTTCCTTGCTTAAAATTGAAAGTGATCCAAACCCTCGGGTTCTTGTTGTTGAAGCTCACCAGATTTGGGGTGGAATGTCATAAGTTTCATGTAGATGACACTTAAAAGCCTTATTCCTCACCCTGTGGTGACATCTCTAGTACCTACGAAGCTTTTATTTTTTTGCTGTGAGAGTTGTTTGCCGTGGCTTATTTTCCTCCAGTACCTTTGTTTCTCAGAAAGACTGACTTAAATTGGCTGGTGGTTCCCTGCACTTCCATGTTGCTCCAAATTTCTCGTACGGATTGAGCAGTCAGTTGTACCTGTTATGGCCACTGGCCCCCACCATCTTAGAGTTTCCCCAGGAGAAGTTACTACGCTAGCAGTAACACCATGGGACTGAGCAGCAGCACCAAGGAAGTGTGGGAGTTCAGAGTTCAGACAGCTGCCATGTGAGGGTAACAGTTGCAGTTCAGTTTCTAGTAACTAGTATTTCATATGCACTAGTGTGCTGTTGGTTTTCTATCAGAGCTTTGTACACAGCTAACACACTTTCCTCTCTCTCCCTGTTTGTCTCTTTAGCAGGAAGGAACGTCCCAACTCCCTGAATGTCTTCCCTCTCGCTGATGGCATGGTACGTGGGCAGATAGGGCCCAAGATCATCCCAACACTGGACCACTGGCACCTGAGTGACCTCGGCCAGCTGCAGTCCAACTCCAGCTACAAGGTTTTCTAGACCATCACAGAGCAAGGGTTTCCCACTCCTTCACTGTTGATAACATCTCACATTTTCATTAAGCTAGAGACAATCTGTGTCCGTAACCCTTTGCAGCCTCTCCCTTTGTGTTTGCTCCCATAGTAGCTGTGCTGGAGGTGGGAGGATATTCTTCTGCAGATCTGGCATACGGTGCAGGAAAGATTTGACGCAGCTCCTCATGCTGCTTTGTCTCAAGGATAATCTCCTTTACTTGGCTGGCCCCAAGTTGAGAGGGATGTGTGTGGAGGCAGTTGAGGGGGATTGAGTGAAGAGAAATCCTTCACTTCTTAATAGCTTGTTTGGGAGAGGGCATGGTAGAGCCTGTCCCTTCTCTCCTCTTTGGTAAGAGCAATGGTTCTGCAACTCAGGTGGGGCCAGGCATTGGGTTGCACTTGCCCTTAAGTGTTTGTCATTTTTGACTGATCTTCTGGCCTTCCTATATTCACTTAAAAGGGCTCCTTCTTATCCTGTCTGAACACCCAAGTCTTGCACTGTGCTTAAAGGTCGTACGTTCCTCCTATGCCTAGTCATTGCTCTAGACTTGCACTGTCTACCTTCAGTACATCTGTCACTATTACTGCTCTGCCTTCTGCACCAGGTCTTCCAAAATCCTCACAGCACTGCAGCTGCACTGGAGCAGCTCATGGGGCTTGCCTGATGCATCTTGTGCTCTGCTCTGCCGTTCAGGGGTCTCCTCTCCACTACTCAGAGATTGATCTGACAGATTAGGCTATGCATGGTGACCTGCATTTCCCAAGAGCTGTACATGTGAACTTGGCAAAGTCTTTGTGCTCAGGATCCCACCAAATTCTTGCCTTGAAATGATTTTCCACAAATTCCTGGTGATAGGTCTGAGAGCTACTGGTTTCTCTGCTGAGCACAGCTCAGTGTGTTCACTGGTATCTCACAGAGCTTCTGCTCTACTTCAAAAGTGTCTGATTAAATTTACCTTCACTTTGCTTGGAATTCATAGAACATCGGCTGTTTTATGTGTCACATGTAAAGACTGGCCTCCTTTTGAGAAGTTTTGAATCACTGATCCTGTAAACTGATCCTGTAAACTATCTCCTCTTTTGCCTCCGTAAAGGCAAAGAGGAGATAGAAAAGAAATCCCTAGCTTGTTCTACCCATTCTACATGTCTCCAGATTCTATGAATGGGCTTTCACATGAGGGACTCTACAGCAGTGGCCTTCTTGATGCATAGACAAATTGTCAATTTACTCAGAAAACAAAGTAGCAAGTTAATTTTTTTAAAGCTATGTCTGTAAAGCAGCCAGGCCTAGCACAGCACAAATGTCAGCACTTTGTCAGCTCTCTGCCATTGCGGAATTTGGAAATCCAAAATATCTTTGCCTAGGATGGAGGATTGGAATCCAGTCCTTACTGTAATGTTAGAGGCACAGAATTTTGGGAAATGTAGCAACTTGTAGAATGCCATTCAGATCCTAGTAATTTCTGGAAAGCTCTGCCTAGAATTAGGGAATAGCGGTGCCGCAGTACAATAACATAATAATGGATGGTGGAAATGAGGACAGAGCATGAATGTGTTTCTTCATACTAGTGCTGTGCCACCACAACCAAAATGTATGGAGCCCAGCCCACCTCTGGAATCAGTTATTCCTCAGGCTCCCCAGGCAGTGCTGCATACTTTAGTGTGAACAGACCTTCCAGTGATCAGGCTAGGCAGTGGGGGTTAGTTTTTGGAGAAGAGCTGGGTGGACACTGTGGTTAGATCCATCTTCCCCAGCCTTGCTAAGGTCTAATTCTTTCAGTGGTCCCACTGAGAACTTGCAAAAGAAGTAACCCAGCATCTGCATTGCAGGAGAATGCAGCAGCAACCCAGATAAGTGGGAAGCTTTGGTGTCCCAAGTTCAGGTAATAGAGGTTGTTCTTCTTTGGTCAGGGAAGACACCCTGCACAGGGGTTGGTACTAGGTGATGCTTAAGTTCCTTTCCAACCCAAACCATTCTGTGATTACTGACTGGATCTCTTAGTTATTTGGTGGTGATGGTGGTATCAGGCAAAAAAAATCTGGTTCCAAGAAAGCTTTCTGCAAAACTAGCAGGGATCTGCGCCAAAATGTATCGTGCTGGGATTCACGATGGTGCTTGTTAGGGAGATTCAGAGTGGGATGCTGGGATAAAGGAGGCAAGGATGGTACAGTGGACCTAAGGAGCTTGTGCTGTGGAAGACTTGGATGGGTAGTCTGTTATGGAGAATTTCCTGAGTATGGAGCAAATTAATGAATAATTAAAGGGTGCGATGGACTAATTTGCTAGTTCGGAATGGAGATTTTCCTTCCACAAGCTTCTTGCACACTTTGTGACTGAAATGCTATCTCTTAAATCCTCTGTATGACTGACTTCTCAAGAGGACATGGCTCATGCCTCCCTTGCCTCTTCTTCAAAATTCTGATATTTTGCTGACATCGCTCACACGTGACTCACCTTCCCAGTATGTACTTGACTATTCTCACTAGTTTTCCTTCTTCGTGGGGCCACGCTGTACTTACATTTTAAGTGTCCTTGTTTATTTTTTATTACTATTTTCTATTTTAGTTGTTATAATTATTTTATTTTTGCATTCAGTTTTACATTTATTTTATACAGTGTTTCGGAGATTAAAGTCCTTAACGTTTTTGTTTTTATGTACTATGCTTTCAGTGTTATAACCATACAATTGTGGCTTCTCATGGTGACATATGACTGCTATGAATGTTGGGCCTTCACAATGCATTTTGGAGGTCACTACTACACAATTGATGTTTAGGAGGTTTACAGGTATGGCCGTAGGTAAGTGGTGGCTGTGGAGATTATTCTTTGGGTGAGCTGTGGGTTTTGGAGAACACCTCCTGTGCTGGAGAGAAGTACAATATTTAGCATTAACAGAGCACTCAGACAATAGAAGGAAGATACCAGCTTCTGGGCTGTGAAGAGGAGCATGTTGGTAGTACATACATTTGGGAGGAATTTCTCCAGTGCAGGCTGGAAGGTTGATAAAGTGTGTTTTCTAGGGAAATACAAAACTCACATTTGTAACCAAAGAGTAGTGAAAGACTAGGGTAATTACTTAGTCATGTGTTCAGGGTAAGGGGCAGGTTATGTCAATAAGCAAGAAGTTACAGGATATTGCTGATACAAATATTACCCTATAGACATTGATGATCCAGGGCTTTTGAATGACATCTGGTTCATAAGAGCAAGGAATGATGGATGGAGTGGACGCACCTGAGTGTCTCTTACACAGCTAAGATGCTCCTGAACTTTGCTTATTCTCATAGAGTTAGAGTGGGTCCAAGAACATCCCTGAATTCTTTCATCCAACAGCAGTTTTGTTTGAGGAAAGGTTTTATGGTTGCACTTCACCCTTGATAATCTTTGTCCCTTTGTAAATCTGAAAGCACAGAAGACAAACTGCAGTTGAGGTTGTCTGAAGCTTACTGGAACCTGTTTATTATCAAAAATCTTATTTTACTCTTTTTTTTTTTTTCTTTACATACTGGGAAAGTAGCTCCTAAACCAGGAATATGAAGTAGAGGTGGGAAGTGTGGTTTTCACATGTAGCAGCCTAAGTGCGAAGTTCTCATCTCAGTCTTGTTGCTAAACCCAGCATATTTGAAGGGAGATGGTTTGGATATTCATGTGGGAATGTGGGTGCTATTTGGACTGACAATGCGGAAAATACACAAAATGTGGATTGCATTTAATGGTAGTGCCATTGTAAAAAAAACCTGAGTTTCCAATATAAGTGCGCAGGTGCAGTGTAAACCCTTAGACTTCCATAGTGCAGTGTGCAGCAAAGCATTCTAAGATAAGGATACAGAGGCCAGTCTAATTAAAGGAAGATCTTAATAAAATTCCAGATTTAACAAAAATAAGGCTGCAAAGGGTTAAGTCACCATTTTTTTCAGTCTTCTCACTCATCCCATGTTGGATTTTTTTTTGTCATGTTGTGAAGCTGTTCTTAGAACAAGAGAATGAGACTTCCAGATGAGCAAAGTGAAACTCTGTCACAGCTCCGAGGTTTGGGGGCTCAGAGCAGCCTCTGAGCACAACCAGGATCTCTCTAGTACTTGCACAGGAGGTGAGAGGCCAGTGGTGAAGATGAAAGCTGGGTCTGGATGTGCAGATGAATGCCACTGCACCCAATTGCAACTCACTGTCGCATATAACTCTCAGCATTAATTATGTCACCTCCCTGCAGGCAGTAATTAGAGCAGGCTGCTCTTAAGACTGGGGAAATCTTCTTTGAGTCTGAGAGAGGTCATGGTGCTGGTCAGGGCATTCCCTGTCTGATTGAAGTAGTGCTGCTTTAATTGACAAACACAGCTTCCAGTGTAAAACCCTGACAAAGCCTTGAAGCCTCCCTGTTCCTCAACAGGTGATGGTACAAGAAGTGGGGCTGTAATGTCTGTTAGAACCAAGAGCCATTTTGCACATTCTATACTGAGAATCCATCTCCTGTGTTCATTTCTCACCTTTCTGAATTCTTGGGTATTGTCATCCTGCCATTTGGAAGTGGGAGACCACACCTGTTTATGCTGTGTTCTCAAGCTGGAGCCATGTCTGCCTAGCTCTGCATAAGGTGGTTTAGGGACATAGGTCTGCTGTGTCACGACAAGCCAGAGCATCTGAGATCAGTGTCCACTCTGCTTCTGCAGTTCAGTGGCAAAACCAGTTTGCTGTTTTCTCATCCAGGTGTGTTGGTGGCTTACAGTAATGACATCAGCCAAGACTTCTAAGAGGCCACTTCAGATCCTTCCCAAGTGATATCCATGTTGCCTTCCAGCCTTGGGAAACACTGGCCTAGTTTGCTGCAAGTGCCAAAGCCCTTCAGCTTTCACTGTAGTCAGTGTGAGCTACAGGTGTTTTTCACTTGTGATAAGGCCACCTTCCTTGAGATCACATACCAGTGTGATTTGTGAAGATCAGTATTCAGTATTGAAGGGGTTATCAGCCTTATTGAAGAAGGTTATTAACCCTTTCTACAGGTGGGATTTGCTTGTTGAGCTCAGCATGAGAGCTTGCTGCTTCACTGTGGTGGTAGTGCCTGGTGTCACCAGCAAACAATGGGACATGTAACTGGTGCAATGAGCAAGAGCCATGCTCATAATGCTTTAAGGCAGACAGCAAATGAAACTTACTAAAATGTATAATTGTGCTTTTTCCTTTCTGTTCTGCCGCCCTGGAATTGCCACAGTGCCCCCAGGATGAAATGTCTGAATCTGGACAGTCCTCAGCAGCTGCTACGCCGAGCACCACGGGAACCAAGTCCAACACTCCCACATCATCTGTGCCCTCTGCTGCTGTCACCCCTCTGAACGAGGGCATCCAGCCCATCAGCGAGTATACCAATGGCACCACCAAGAGCAATAAGAGGGCACGAGAAAAGCGGAACAGCCGGAACATGGAAGTCCAGGTCACACAGGAGATGAGAAATGTCAGCATAGGTATGGCATCTGGAGCTCAGGTACTTGGTCACTAGCATAATCAACTTCCCAGTGTCTGTCTGTTACAGGGAGAGGCTAGGAGATTGCACTGTAAGTATAGAATTTGAGGAAGCCTGACTTGGAAAGATACATGAATGAGACAGGGTTAATTGGATGTTAGCAGTTTTATGCATAGTAAATTTTTGAAAACATCAGTTTATATGAGTAATTTCACAAGTTCACAGAATGGGAACAGGTGACTGAGTTCAGTTCCCTGCAGTGACATGCATTTGTGTCTTGGAACCTCTTTCATGAGCACTCAAGTCATGTCTTAGGCTGAGCTTTTGGGAAGCTGTTCCTGGATCTCATCAATATGAAAGTTAAAAGCTTATATTTAGTTTTCTCTCTGTATTTATTCATAAGTATTTTATATCCAGTTGTTCAAACGCCAAATTTGTCAGTGAGATTAAATAATTATTTTCCCTCTGTACTCTTATCCCACACACTGATTTGCTTAAAATAATTGTATCTAGCTGTTTTTCTCAGCTAAATGAGCTGATGTTTTTAGCTTCTTTCTCATATAAGAACACTCCCAAATCTGTGGAAGTTACAGTTGTTGTCTCTCAATTTTCCAGGGTCCTTTAGTAATTTGAATTCATGATTTCTTGTGAGGAAAGCCATTCTTTAAGCTTTAGCACCAGGCTGTTAAATAAATAAATGATTTAATAACATGATAAATCCCTTCAGCTGTGCCCATGTAGTGTCTGAGCAGGTCTGCCCTGGATTGTGAGACTTCCAGTGGCCATCAGAAATGAGAAGTGATCTGTTTTACAGGTCATGAACTTAAAATACAAAAGAACTGTAAGATATATCAAAGGTCATTAGGATAATCTGCAGGAGCACAGAGGTAAACTTAAGTCTATGAGGTTGGCATCTGAACCAGCTGATGATCTTCTTACCCAAGTTATTTCTTGGGAAGCAAAAATTATAACTAAGTTATTACTGAAGCAGAAATTCCTCTGCTAACATTCACAAGCTGGTTCCTAATGAAGTAAGACCATAAAGCAACATATGGCATTTTTTGCTGTAGCACTGAAGGAGAATTGCCATGACTGAGTCCCAGTATGTATTTTCCTGAGGGGGCCCTCAGGGTCACAGATGTCCATCTGTCAGAGACTAGGATAGTTGTCCATGGAAGCATATGAGTTCTGAACAGCCTGATGTTAGATTGTGGTCTGGCTGTGATCCTGGCCAAGGCAAGACCATGAAACACTTGTAACAGGAAAGCTAAACATGGATGTCAGTAGTTTGAATGCCCTATAAATACTGTGATTTTTACAGTTGCTGCTTTACAAGCTCATTAACTATCAACAGTTTTCTTGGGTCAAAATCATCTCTTTTTTGTATGTGTGCAATTGTGAAGTGGAAGCTTTTTTTTTTCCCACTTTCTTGGTGGAAGTGTGATATTGTGGAATTTGCTCAAAGCAGATAGTTATGGCTTCCTTATGTGGTCTTCATATTCAACCTTTCAGCTATTTCTCACCCCTAATATGAAATAAATTCTCCATGCTTAGAAGTAATACACATAGTTGAATTTTAATAATGTATTTTATGCATCTGTAATTAAAATGTCTGCCAGTGATGCATGTGCCTTAGAACTGAACTACCGAAAATGGTACTCAGAGGTATTTGTAGAAAAGCTTCCCAGCTTGGTAAAATAGAGCTGAGGAAGGCTGTGCTTGTGTTAGACCTGCTAGATGTGGATGTCTGCTTTCACAACAGATCCACATGACACTTTGTCTTCCAGCCTGAGTTTGCTGCCAGCTGGCACAATGCCAGCCTGAAAGAAATGAACACTTCAGTTGTCATGGACTTTGTATATTTGGCTACTGAGATCATCTGGAAAGGTCAAAAATGTCACATCTAAGTTCATTGAGGGACTAACGTAATTCACAAATTAGGTCATTAATCTTCCAGGAATTCCTTGTGTGAACAGGCACAATGTTCATGTTGCTTGTTCAGAATAGGTGCAAGTCTGAGCTTTTGAAAGTTTGGTATCCAATAAACAGGACTTGACAAGAGGAAGAAATTCCTTATTCTTTAAATATTGGCTTCAGGTTGTAGATTACACACAAACCAGATTTCATTTATTGGTTTTGAAGTCAAGTTTCACTGTAGTGGGTATCTAAACCAGTGCAGACTTGAAAATTTATATTGAAAACCTATTTCTGTTAAAACTAAATAGTGCCAGTTCCTAACAATAGTAATTTTTATGAAGCTGTACAGAAAATCGCTGTGTTACCTTCAACTCAGCTAATGCTATATAGGGATGGAGGAGTTTTTTATTGGCAGATAAAAAAGGAGTTTTAGAATTTATTTCAATGGATAAAATATTTCTGCTTATCCCATTTTAGTGAGTGTTCAGGGCAGTGACTTTAGTGATGCTTTGGAATGGGGGTGGGAAGGGGAATGCTTATGGTGTTCCTGTTCTGGAATTGAGAGACCATCTTCAACCGCTTGCTGTTCCGATTTTGAACATGGCACCATGAAGTTTTCAAATCTCAGTAGTCAAAGCTGTAAAAGTCCCTTGAAGAAATACTATTCTCTGGAAGTCCTGATCCTGTACATGGTATGTACTGTCTTACCTAGGGATGGGCAGCAGCGATGAGTGGTCCGATGTCCAGGACATCATTGATTCTACCCCAGAGCTGGATATGTGTCAGGACCCCCGCCTGGAACGCACGGGTAGCAGGTACTGATTGTGACTTTTCCCTGGGTGCTCTGTCACTTGGCTTCATGAGGAGTGACGAATGGATGCTCTGGCTCATAGTGAGCTCACAGTGCAGCTGTTTGAGACAGTCCATATATTCTGCCTAATATTAGAGGATCTGACCTGCTTTGGGTTCTCCAAAAGGCAGATGCCTGCTGGTGATCTGCAGGAGGATGTGTGCAGCTGACCCAGGACTGGGCTCATGTGCCTTACTGGTCAGGGGGTTTGGAGAGATGATAGAGCAGCAGAAGTTTTAAGACAAGAAAAGAGAACGTGGGCTTAAGCTGTCAGGAATAGGGAAAAGGTGCATTTGTCCAATAAGAGCTCAGTTATGAATTGCATTTTAAAACCTCAAGTTTCTTTAAGTTCTAATTTTTTCAGGTGTTTGAGGAGTAGAGGCAGGGCTGCCCCCCAGTAGAGGACAAACAGGTAACCTCAGTAATCCCAATCCAACAGGCACTGGGCAGGGAGGCTCAGATCACTGATAGTGAGCCCTGTCAGCAGCTCTAGACAAAGCAAGGGTGTGAATTCAGTCTCAGTGCTACCCATGAGCAGCAGGAGACAGGACTGAAGACAGGTGCATCTTAGCAAAGAACTGAAGGCATAGGCATGAGGTCAGAAGGAGCCCTGGGAGCAGTGGGTAGGTGTGGTTCCCAGGTGAGGCTGGTCAGAGCAATTATGACCCGTCAGTGCCCTGAGCAGTGGTTACAAATCCTCAACACAGTTTTCAGAAGAATCATCAGACTTTTACTAAACTATTCTGCTGCTCTGATCCCTACCCATCACCCATTTTGTTCTAAATAGGAGGCTTCCTAAAGACTATTAATTTTGGCACCACATTGTTGTGAGGTGTAGGTACCTTGATTTGTTTTTACTCAAGTTTACCTTTTACCCTTGTCCAGTGGGTATTTTGGCACTGTATCAGCAAAAAACCTCCCCAAAATGTTACAGACGTGCAGAAAATGCAGTACCCTGGCAGAGTGAAGGCAAGATTAATCTAATGGTCCCAGTCTGGACTGGATTTGCCCACCCTATTGAGCACCCCCCCTGAGAAGGGTAAGAGCAGCAATAACACCTGCATTTCTCAGCTGCGAAAGCACACACGGTTAAGCTCCCCTTGAGACATAGGATACCTGCACTATTTTTAGGGTCAGGAGGAATCTAGGGAGTTGAAACTGCTCTGTGTGGAGAAAACAAAAGCGACTGATGAGATCAGATTAAAATTTGGTCAAATCCAGGGGAAAGAAGGAAACAGAGAGTATTGATGCACTGGAGCTTTTCTCCAGGTGCACCTTTCTCCAGTTTTCTCTACTCCAGGTGGTCAGACTGGGAGCTACAGGAGACACACTGCTGACAGTGTGTGTGCTGCTCTGAAAGCAGAGTGCTTTCATGACACATGTAGCTCTGAAAGCTGGATGTTGAACAGGAAAGTTCAGTCTGAATTAGCTCTCCAGGTCAGACTGAGTGCTGGTTTCTCTTGTCATTTGTGCTGACCATTGGATTGTGTGAACTGATTAATTGCAGTGCCATCACAGCACCATTTGTACTTCCTCAGTGCTCTCAGATGTCGTAGCTACAATATCAGAGGCAGCTACTACACTCCATTTATAATCACTAGGATTGTTTATGTGATGATGAAACCATACAACTTGAGATCATCTCAGTTGATGCTGACCTTTCTGATAGGTTGCTGGAGAAATTGTACAGGTGCTGCTCATGCTGGTTGATGTTACTCACACAAGGCAGGGCACTGCAAAGTGTTTATAACCCATATTAAGACAGTTTTTTAGAGTAGACAGCTACAATCCCAGAAGTTCTCTCACCTGCACCTCCTGTAACAACTCTTTGCTGCTTTGAGCCATGAGGCTGTCAAGAAATACAAGATTCTTGATGGTATCAAAGACACTGAGAGGTGGAAATGTGCTGTCATCTGATAAGACTAAAAACTATTACCTTTGATTTACCTTTAATTAAATACATTTGGGGACATGTGAAGAAATGCTTTTCAATGCATAGGCTTACCCAAAGGGAAAACAGACTCTTCAGACTGATTGCACAAGAAGGACATGAAGCTGTTGGAGCAAGTCCAGAGGAGGCCATGGACATGCTGCAAGCCCCTCTGCTCTGGAGCCAGGCTGGCAGAGCTGGGGTGCTCACCCAGAGAGGAGAAGGCTCCAGGGACACCTCAGAGCCCCTTGCAGGGCCTAAAGGGGCTCCAGGAGAGCTGCAGAGGGACTGAGGACAAGGCATGGAGGGACAGGACACAGGGAATGGCTTCCCACTGCCGGAGGGCAGGGTTAGGTGAGATATTGGGAAAAAAATTCTTGTCCATGAGGGTGAGGAGGCCCTGACACCGGTTGCCCAGAGCAGCTTTGGCTGGAAGTGTCCAAGGCCAGGCTGGACAGAGCTTGGAGCAACTTGGGATAGTGGGAGGTGTCCCTACCCATGGCAGGGGGTTGAAACAAGGTGGTCTTTAAGGTCCCTTCCAACCCGAATCATTTAATAATTCTGTTATATGGGGAATAACACATGCTATTTTCTTTACTCAGTGTGCTTTCTGATTCAGTCAAGGGTGAACAGATGGGTTTTGATTGCAATAGTCTGAGATGCTCGGTATTTCAAAGATAAATATTTGAGCTTAAATGTTGCCAAGTAACAAGATTCCTCTGTTTTTTTTTTTTGCTTCCAACAATAGCCCAACACAGGGGATTGTGAACAAAGCATTTGGCATCAACACAGACTCCCTGTACCATGAACTTTCCACAGCAGGGTCTGAGGTCATTGGAGATGTTGATGAAGGAGCAGATCTGTTAGGTAAAATCTTGTTATTTTCTCTGGTACAATGACTCCATATTAAGCTTCTAGAAACATTTAAATTCTTTTTCTTTCAGAGCTTGGATGTTTTGGTTTTTTTAAGAATGCATGGAAATTGAGATACATGTGATAGAAGCATGTACCTACAGTACAGTAATGATTATTTAGAAAATAATCTCAGCTGTTAGATAACTTTTATTTGGGCTCTCTTTAGGGCATAAGTTATTTTTCTACAGGATTCTCCCACACAAATAATTTGAAGACAAAATTTGCTTCTTCTGCTTCTGGCTGAAAATTCCTCCCCCAATAATTATATACTGAGAGAAAAAATTTGTTTGAAATTTGTAAGAAAGTAACTTACTTGGTTAAGTTTTTGCCGTTTAAATGATGTGGAAATATTATGGTCTGTAATGCAATATTTACTGTTTTGCAGTCAGCCTAAGAGATGTAATAATTAACTTTTTAAGCTGATTTTGAAGGTGTTTGTAATGCCTGTAGCCAGGCTGTGTTCTGTGTTCCTCGCTGGGACCCTGCAGCAGTCAGAGGAGCAGCTTTGCCTCAGGGAGCACTCTGAGCCCTCTCCATACTTCTTCTATTGGATTCCTGAGTATCTAGATCTTGTTTGTTGACAGAATTTAAGCATGTTTTTAATTCTTGCTATTTTCCTGCATCAGGACGGTACAAGTGGTCTTTGAATACTCAGGTGACATGGGCAGCTGATAGAGTTTATAACAGTATAGCTCATTTTCCATGTTACTTCTTGCTTTAAGGAGCCTAAGGACACATGAGAACTCCAGAAACAAGGTGTTGTGTCTACTTAGTGGCAAGAGATCTGATCTGAAAGTGAACATTTCCTTTCTGTGATTACTGATATAGATCTGCTTATGGATAATCTTGTAAGTTTGGTTCTGTGTATGTGTCCAGAATAGAATGAGCTAAAATGTGTCATGCAGGCTTGCAGCAGCTCACCTTTGCCCAAATTACGAAGGTACTTGTATCGGCTTTGATATGTGTTGTATCAGGACCCTTAAAAAGCATATGTTTTTGCAGGGGGGATAGATTTTGCCCTATTAAACAAAAACTTAACCTTGAAGATGCAGACTGAAAACTGGAAAGGAGTTAATAAATTACTTCTTCTTTGACGAAAGACAAGTATCTGTGAAACTGTACTATTATAACCAGTAGTGTGACTGGAATTAAGAACATGAATCAGATCATCATGAGAATGCTCACGGTAGCTTTTTGATATGAGTAGGTCTGGGTTGTTTTTTTTTTTAAATCATGCAGCATGTATGAGAGCCCTCATGCCATTGCCTAAAGCATAAAATCATTTATTGTTTCACCTTCAACTCAAGATTGCCAGAATAAAAAAAATCTGCAGAATACTCAGGATGAGCGCACAGGCTTACTCTGTCTGCAATGGGAGCCAGTCTGTGCACATTTAGGAATTTTGAAGGAAAAGCAAGATTTCCAGGTTTGAGAATCCCCTGGATGCTAGTAGCCGTTTGCAGAAGGGCTGGGGCTCCTGCTTAAAGGGAAGTTTACAGTAGGAACTACGTGTGATAGTTAAAGCCGTGGAATGAATTTTAGTTAGCCAGCTTCATGCATTATCAGGAGCTCTCTTCCTGGCAGAATCAAAACACTAAAACCATGGATAATCTTGCCATTGACTATCTGCTTTATCTTGGTCCTCGTGTCCACTCATTCCTCATCAAGGAGTGTTCAGTTGATTCTGTGGCTCTGCTAATCACTTGGCCAACTGCTGCTTTCTTTCTCCCCCTGAAATGGCTGGGGTGTCAGGTATTATTGGCTTGGAAGAGTTACTATTCTGGAAAATTACTTACTCGGTATATGTACAGCTTCAGACAACGTGCTTCCCACTTTGGAAGCCTGCCTTCTGGAAATCCACTTCCCCTTGGGATTACCCTGTAGCCTGACCCAGCAATCAGTAAGAAATGCAGACTGTTGTCTTCAAAGGGCCAAAGCTTTTTTTTTGCCCAAATATTGCATGGTTGTTCACTACAGTCTCAGATGAAGTCAAACGTGCTTCACCTCTTCTTGCTATAAGGCTGCCCAACGACTTTGGTGTGGTGAGATGTCTGTTGTTAGGGAGTTACTGCTTGCAATAAAATATAAAAAGACCTTGTTGAACAGTGCCCATGTAAGTGTGGGCCCTGAAGATCACAGTATAGTTTCTGAGGACTGCAGCTTGGCTTATGAGGAGGACATTTCTGTGCTGGGACCATTTTCTAGCCTGAGCAGAGCTGCAGAACCCTTTCAGGTGATTCCATGGCAGGCCAGCAAAATAGGAAGACTGGTTCCTTTTCAAATCTGGGAGATGGACTGTGCCTTTTTTTTGTGATCAACATTGATTAATTAATCCTTTGGCTGAGTTCTGGCCACTGACTTTGGCACATAAGAGTGTTTTTAAAATGAATACAAAAGTTGCTAGTTGTACAAAGAGAGAAAGCACAGAGAGATCAGGGGTTGTGTCTCTCAACAACAAATGAGGCTGGTACTTTTTTTTGTCTTTGCACAATAGAAAGTACAAAAGAAAGTCTGGTAAAGATAGAAGCAAAGGGCTAGATCTTAGGGCTGACAAAAATCTGTCAACATAAACCAAAATTTAGCCTTCTTTGTTAGGTAGAATGTTCTCTCTTGTGCTATACCTTTGAGTCTGAAGAGACACAGAGGAAATAGTGCTTTATGAACATGATATAAGGAACAAGATCCACAAGCTGAAAGAGTCCTCTAGGTCATATTTAGAGCTCGCTTCTTTCTGTAAATCAAATTCATTAATGACTCTAAGCTCACTTAAGTGAAGACTTACTACTTCCTCCAGTCTCTCAAAACTTGGTAGTCAATCTGTAAAGAATATTCATTTTTTTTTGTCTCAGTTCCTTAAAGAAAGAGAAATTTAATTAAAGATGACCTTAAGAGCAGGACTTACAGAAATTACCCTTGAGCAATGGCTGGCAGTCAAGTCTGATTCTGAAGTGGAAAATCCCATTTATTCCTGGTACATAAATTGGCACTCTTCATGTTATATTATTTTGAATAAAACCCACAAAACATGTGGGTTTCCTCCTGCCTCTAATACTGCTTTACATACATGGGATTGTATAGGAAGTATTCTGGAGGAAAAAGGGGAGTGAGAACAATTATTTACTAATGAGCATTGAGGACCAAATTCCCTTATTTCTCCTACAGACGTGGGAGCACTAGTTGGCAGTTTTGCTGCATATTCACTTGTTAATCACAAGTGATCCTGGGTAGGTTCCTGTTCTCCAATCTCCCCTTTTGTCACCTTCCCCTTCTACCAGATCCCCCTACCTGCTCTTCCCTATCCCAGGTGTTTCCAGACACAAACAATCACAGCAGTTCAGGTGTGCTCAGTGGACAGGCCCTTTTACTGAGCGTGGTGACAGTGGTGAGCTGATTGCCCAGAGAAGCTGTGGCTGCCTCATCCCTGGAAATGTTCAAGGCCTGGTTAGAGGGGGCTTGGAGCACCCTGGGATAGTGGAAAGTGTTCCTGCCCATGGCAGGGGGTGAAATTGGATCATTCCAACCCAAACCGTTTTTTGATTCAGGTTTAGGATAACCAACTATATTTGCTTTGGAAATGAAAGAGCAGGGGGTCTCTTGTAAAGACAGTAATGCAGTGTTATTAGTGGTAAGTTATGTACAGTGTTGTGTACAGAAGTTGAAATGAGATTATCAAACTAAGTCCCAGTGTTACACTGTACGAAAAAAGGTTTTAAATGCAACCAGTTGTTTTTTGCAAGCTGAAGTGTCGCTGAAGAGCATAGTTATGGTCAGAGGATACAGCTGTTAAAATGGCAAGGTGAGGGGAAATGAGAGGTAGTGGGAATGAGCTGTACTGTATTTAGTGGTAAATGACTAAATAAAGACAAAATAAAGGTTTACCCAGTCCAGGAAGATCCGATTGCCTTAGATTCAAATCTGGAAATCTGGGGATAGCTGAGGTGTGTGGTTGCAGTTGTACTATGGGTTACCTTTCCTTGGTGTTTTTTTCTGTTCTAAATGTAGAGTCATGCCATCAACAGCTATGGCAGGTCCTGTCCTTACTATTTCATGCCTTTTGACATTGAAATGGCTGAATCATTGTTAATTTTTTTTGAACAAAATTTTGATTTTGTTGGTTTTAGTCACTGATGGATCCTTTTTCACTTCCTTTTTCCCTTGTCTCTCTGTGCTTCGCTGGACATGGCGTATAGGGGAGTTCTCAGGTGTGTATCTTCTGCTCAGTTCTCCTTGTTTCTTTTTTTCTTTTGAGGTTGGATAATATGGTATACACGTGTGATACTCCCCTGCTCTTGTCCAAACACAGTTGGCTTTGCAGATTTCTCCCACCTCGCCTTGCTTGGTTGCCTCACACTGGTGGGTCCCTGCAGCGGGAGATCCCTGCTCTGCTCACGTTCCTGCTGCCTTTCAGCCCACTTTCTCTGTTGTGGCTGTGGGCAGGTTTGCTCCACAGTGTCACACTAGCCTGTTACTCAAGGTCTTAGGGCTCAAAGGGCTTTTTTTCTGCCAGGAGGGGTATTTGTAGCAGAGGTTGGGTGGCACAGACTGAGTGAGGGTCCCACTGTCCTCTCCATGGCCTGTGCTGTGAGGAGTCCCTCCATGTGCCAGTGGCTGTGGGGGGTGTTACCTGGTGCAAACAACCCCCTTTGTGTATTGTAGCAACATTAAAGACACTTTTGTGATGGGTTAGAGTGGCAAAGCCTCTGTCTTTAGTGGAAACTTTGCCTTTCTGTCTCAGGAGTTGGGTGATGGCTCTGTCCTTTTTTGGGGGAGGCTGCTCGCTACCCTAGGGCCATGCTCTGCCATCAGGTTTGCACCTGCTTGAAAAATACACATGGGCCCTGATGCAATTTCAGTTGAAGTGAAGTCAAGGGAATCTCTCTTGATTACAATGCAAACTAGGTAAAATTTGCCCTGTAGTAAAGGTGGTGACGTGGCAGCTTTGTTAGCGTCATGTACCAACAAGCTCTGCCGTGTCCCTGTGCCCAGCACTGCTCAGTGTGGGCTCTGTGATGATACCAAGAAAGGGACAAGCATCATCCCTTCTTATTCAAACTGGTTTTACTGTAAGACACATTTTGTGTGAACATTCCTCAGAAAACCTCCCACTGAAGTTGGGTTGGAGTTTGTTGCAGTGTGGAGGTGGATTTGGGCCTTTCTAGCCCAGATGAAAGCTTTGATGCTCAGCCCCACTTTTGCTTTTTTCCCCCTGCTACTGTCCTTTCTTCACCCTCTTCATAATGTCTGTTGACCTGCCTTTGTTGTGGTGATGGGAAACTTGGGGATGTATCATACAAGGAAAATTGTGAAGATGAAGGAAGCAGATGAGATCATCTGTTGTGATGGTTTAAACAAAAGAGAAAAGATTTAGATTAAATAGAAGAAATTTTTTTTTTTGCAATTGGAGTGGTAGTGCCCTGGCAGAGGTTGCCCAGAGAAACTGGTACTGCTTTATCTCTGGGCCAGGGTTCAAGGCCAGGTTGGGTGGAGCTTAGAGAAGTGTGGTCTAGTGGGAGGTGTCCCTGCCCATGGCAGGGGACTGGAAATGGATGAATTTTAAAGGTCTCTTTCAACCCAAACCGTTCTGTGACACTCTAAAGTGAAGTCCCTGTTAGGTCAGGCTGCAGCAGAACAAGATAACTTTCTACCAAGCATCATGTGTACTGGCACCACACACTGTACAGCTGACGAGATGCTCTGTTTGCTGTTTACAGACTGGTACTTAATGGCTGATGTTTTTCTCTTCCTTTCTTCCCCTTTGTACCCATCTCTTTCTGTTCCCTTTCTCGTATGGGATGGCTCTCATAGTACGGGATGATTTCTTTGGTAAGGCAAAGGCCTCTTTTCTTTTCTTTTCTTTTCTTTTCTTTTCTTTTCTTTTCTTTTCTTTTCTTTTCTTTTCTTTTCTTTTCTTTTCTTTTCTTTTCTTTTCTTTTCTTTTCTTTTCTTTTCTTTTCTTTTCTTTTCTTTTCTTTTCTTTTCTTTTCTTTTCTTTTCTTTTCTTTTCTTTTCTTTTCTTTTCTTTTCTTTTCTCTTCTCTTCTCTTCTCTTCTCTTCTCTTCTCTTCTCTTCTCTTCTCTTCTCTTCTCTTCTCTTTTCTTTTCTTTTCTTTTCTTTTCTTTTCTTTTCTTTTCTTTTCTTTTCTTTTCTCTTCTCTTCTCTTCTCTTCTCTTCTCTTCTCTTCTCTTCTCTTCTCTTCTCTTCTCTTCTCTTCTCTTCTCTTCTCTTCTCTTCTCTTCTCTTCTCTTCTCTTCTCTTCTCTTCTCTTCTCTTCTCTTCTCTTCTCTTCTCTTTTCTCTTCTCTTCTCTTCTCTTCTCTTCTCTTCTCTTCTCTTCTCTTCTCTTCTCTTCTCTTCTCTTCTCTTCTCGCATTTTTTATGTATTCCTTTTATCCATCATCATCCATCCATATGTCTTGCATCACCTTAGTTTGTTTTGTTGTGGTGGTGGCAGCACCTCTCCAAGAAGCAGGATGCAGCTGTTCTGTAGAGGTGGTTTGGGGATTCTGGTCTGTTTCATTGTAGTTGATTATCCACTTTGATGCTTCACACTTTGCCTGGCTGTGGGAGGAATATGGTGTAAGTGCTCTGCTGGACAGGGCTTTGCCCAGACCTCACCTCCCTTTGCTCCACGCCCCAAAGAGTTGAAAACAGAAAGTTTTCTTCCCAAGAGCAGAGCTGTCCCATTACAGCCTGTGCAAGATGATCTTGTGGTGCCATTCCATGGCTCTGGGAGGCTTTCTCTAGTTCTTTATTGCCAGAGGAGCCTTTTTGACCTCTAGATTGTTAAGGCATTGGGCTGTCACTGCATCACACACAAGTAGAAGCTGTGGTGAAGGATACTGACAGAATGCTGTATGGCCTTTAGTTCTGGCATGGTAGCTCACCCTCTTCCTCAGAATTTTTCTCTCCCTAAAACAGCTGCAGAGAGGTATATGATTCAAGAATAATGCCTTACAGGCTAAATATTTAATTGCTTATTTGTAGAATCACTAAAAATAAGCAAGAAAAAAATTCAATAAACAGAAGACTTCTGAGTCTTCTGACTGATATGCGGCATGTCACAAAATTAAAAAAAAGAGCCATAGATCCTTCACCTTACCAACCCAAAATACACTGTAGTTTGCATTGATATTAGTGTTTCCCACTTTTGTGCTGTTGGAATATTCTCTGACACACACTGGCGTGAAACATCAAAGTGATTAATTATCTGCCACTAATTTTTGAAAAGTTTTTTGAAAATGCTGCTTCTTACTCATTCTTGCTGGGAATTCGCTTTTGTCATCATAAATTCATGCCATTTAACTGTGGGAAGAGGATCTGTGTGTTGGAGTGTTTTGATGTGTTCTCACTTTTCATGTGCTGCCATGTTCCTCTAACTTCCATTTAATTCAAGTTTGTGTTGATTTTATTTTCTGCAAATACTAATTAATCGCCAAATGACGTATCATGAAGACTGTTGATGTCTTTGCTATGAAGGAAGAGAGAGTTCAGAGGGCAGGACAAATACTGATAATGGGGAGACTTCTTCATACTCTGGGACCTGTGGTGAGATATGAGCTGCACCCCTCAGCACTGTCCTCCAACAGGAAGAGACCTCTCTGCCTTCAGAGAGAGATGGCCTCTGTTCCACATCCTCAGATGGCCTCTGTTCCACACTATAAGACAGAGACCCTGGGACTCAGCAAGTCCCTGGCAGCAGGAAACAATCCAGATGTGCTTTTGGTCCCTAAATTTCACTGGTTTTATGAAACACTGAATTCAACCTTCACTCTTGGCCCCAGATGTGTCTGTGTTCTTGTAAACCAGTCTGCAGACTGCAGCTGTACATTGATGCCCAAATTCAAGTGCAGAGTGTCTGCTGTAATGTTGAGTGGGGGTCTGAAGTGGTGGAACCGAGACTTCACATTTTAAACATCTGTGACAAAGCTGTTAGAGTTAGGTATAGCAAGGGACAATCTGAAGTCCTATTAAAATTGCTCTAGCAGAAGGTGGATAATGGGAAAGCCTTTCATGTGCATGAAACTTGTCACAACCATGATCCCAAATCATGCAAACAGAAAATTTGCATTATACTAAGAAAGGAAGAAAAATCACTAGTGTACAGGACAGCAACTTGGACAGTGTTCTGCTGTCCTCTGTGAAAAACCCATAAACTCTACCTTGATTCAGTGTGAGGAATGATAAAAAATGGTTGCAATAGCTCATGGCTGAACCAGGAGTTACTGCCTTGACTTCCCCTGATTTGTATTAGTGAAGCTCTCCCCTCTATCCCTCCCAAAGAGGTCTGTGAAGGTTGGGGTGAGAAGCTAGATCTGAGTTTGGATTCTCTGCAGGACACATGGGTATCTTTGCTGGTCCTGTTTGGTCATTCAGGTAGAGACACTCCACTTTGCACACAGGAGTCTAGGGAAGCCTAACAAAAGTGATTTCTTTTCCTCAAGCATAAGTTAGGCAATGCCACAAAAGCTCCATGTTTCTAGGAGAGCTGGTGAAAACTGCCTGGCCTTTCTTTTCAGGAATGGGCAAAGAAGTGGGCAATCTGCTGTTGGAGAACTCTCAGCTGCTGGAGACCAAGTAAGGAACTGTGCTTGCTCTGACTTACCTGCCTGGTTATAAACAAGATGTCACCTTGGAGAAGGTCTTGGCCAAAACTCCTGCCTACTTGTTTATCTAACTGGTTGTCCTGAATACTTGTTCCTTCTCTTGTAGAAGAAGAATTGCTCTCCTAAGCTGTTTCCTAGCTATTTCCTTTCTGCAGACACTTGGATAAAGCCTCTAGGCATGTGCTGGTAGGGCTTGCTGCCATCTGAGATCATTTGCAAGCTTTAAATTCAGTGGGAATCCATGTGTTGGTCTGAGCCTCTGTGAGGATGCTGCTGATAATAAGGTTTTATTTGCAAGATTTGTTATTAGGAAAAAAAGAATTCTCATTGTTGAGTTCTTAAATATTTTGTAGTTGATGGAGGAGAAGCAGATAATGTAATTAAGTTGGTTTTTGAGAAAAGCTGGCAAACCAGCTATTAAAGTTGAGGAGCTGGGAAGAGGAAGGCCGAGTACTCCCAGGGGTGAGCTGGAGAACCTACTATAATGGGAAGCTACCGATTTAATAAATTTAAGATGTTTTGGAGCTGATTGCAAATGCATATTTCAATTGCCATCATCTGCAGTTATCCTCAGTTGCAGATGACAGCAATTCTGAAGGGTGTATTTCAGACTTTCATTCTGCCAGAAATAGATAGATTGTTCTACACATGCCTTCTTCAGTGTTCTGTTGTCTTCCAAAGGAGAGGTTGGTTTGTTAGTCAGGATACAGGAATGGACAAACCTTGTCCTGAACAATTATGGTGACTTCTCTGTTCTTCTGGAGCTACATCTTCCCAAAGTTAATTTCCCTTGAGTCATAGCTGAACTGAATTGTTAAACACACTTGTTTCAACTCTCCTAGTAACATCTGTGACTTCAGTTAAAGGTCTCTTTTATGGACAGCTGCTAGTTGTGGGCATTTTTGCTTATTGTCCCTTTCACACCTTTAAGAAATGCTTTGAACGTTGTGAAGAATGATTTGATTGCCAAGGTGGACCAGCTGTCTGGGGAACAGGAGGTGCTGAAGGGAGAACTGGAAGCAACAAAGCAGGCCAAAGCCAAAATAGAAACCAGAGTCAAGGAGCTGGAGGAGGAGCTAAAGAGGTGAGTGATTACCCCCCTGCCCCAAGGAACTGGGAGTGAAGAGTGGTAAACCCGCCTCCTCTGTTTTACTCTGTTTCATTTCTGGGATTAGCATTAGCATTCAAAGGTACTTTAGAGAGCACAAGAAGGCAGGATTAGGATTCTGAAGCAGCAACTCCAAATCTAGGCTCCCTGGAGTGGAGCATTAAGGGTGTAAATTTGCAATTAAAAGCCAACCAACCAACAACAACCAAAACCACCCAAAGAAGGGGAGTTTCAAGACCAATAGTTTTGAAGGAAACTGCCAAGAACTTGGTCCTCCTAGCAGCCAGGATAGCTCTGAGAGAAGTGAATGCCGATTCATTTACTGAAAGAGCTCATACAGAGTTGCACAAGAAATATTTAAATGCCTATATCGGTAATTGTTTCATTGCTCATGTTAAGGGTGAGAAGAGGCAGAAGAGATTCTAAAGTCTGATACAGGAATATGCCACTTTTTATGTTCCTTTCAAACTAGAGAAACTAAAGCCCAACTGCCCAGTAAAGCCTGGGATGGTTTCACATCCATACACACAAAGCTGCCTCCTGGAGCTCAGAGCAGAACAGTTCCATTGTGGCTGGCTGTGCATAACTGCAGGTGCGCAGGGCAGAGGACAGGGCTTGTTCTCCAGCTGGAATCTAGAAGGTTCAGCAGTCTGAGCTCACAATCACCAAGAATAACACACACCGGTCTCTTTATTGTTCAGAATGTCTGAAATGAAAGTAGTCTTGCAAGCAGGGAGATTTTTTAAAATGTCTCTTGTAATGCCTCATAAAGTAGGAGTTCAAAGAAACTGAAAGCACTCAGTTAAATACTTCCAGTATTTTTTTATCAGGGTTTGGTGTTCTTTTTGGTAGACTTACCATTTTGGCAAACTGCTTTTCACGTTAGGGGCTTTTTTCACTGTATTGAATCACAGAGAATCAGAGAATCTACTGAAACCAGAAGCAGTCCAGAATTTTCCCTATTGAGAATGGTTCAGTTCTCGTGAAATATTTCAATGCAGATCCTGGTTCAGAAACAGAAACTGGCTGAATTCTTCCAGTGGTCAGTATTTTGATGCTCACAACAAATGTTTGAAAAAAAAGAGGTGAGGTCAGTGAAGCTGTTTGAATGTGCTGGAAGAGGGAGGTAAAATGCCAGAGAAGCCTCTCAGAATTTGTGCACTTGGTACACATGATGATAGATGCAGCCAGACTTCCCATAGCTGGTTCTCTCCCCAAAGCCAGCCATGGTATTGCTTGCTGTTTTTATCCCTTTCTTCCTGTTTCCTAGAGTGAAATCTGAAGCAATTGTTGCCCGACGAGAGCCCAAAGAGGAGGTGGAGGATGTAAGCAGCTATCTCTGTACAGAATTGGTATATGACATTACTAAAATGCCTGCGGGAAAAGGGGGTTGATTTATGTACTTGTAATGCTTCATGTGTATGAGTACTGATGCAGATTGATGTACCTTTGTTAGCAATGAGGGCAAGGGTGGTGAACGGGCTGTGGCTGATGGGCATGAAATCCCTTCATACAATTTTTAAACCAGAATCTGGCACAGAGGAGCAGCTGACCCAGTGGCAGTACCACTATGCAGGATGTAGTTTCTGTGGCTGGGTGCTAGAGCACTGCCCTGCTCAATACCATCCTAATTTAGAATCAAAATCTAGTGTGCAGTGTAGATTCTCTCAGGGTGTTATGACTGTCAGGCTTCTCCAGAAGAGCCTGTCCCATGTAGGCAGTGAAGATGTAGCTGTGAGGACATCATGCAGTGGAATCCAGTTTACACAGCTTTGCAAGAGTGACTACCACCATGTCTTAGTGCTGCGTTTTTCTTATTAATTCTTTTCCATAAGCCAGTACTGCTTGTTATAGTGTCCAAGCAGAGAAGGTTCGTGGGCTGTTCTGCTAGGACAGCTCTTGAAACTGTTTTGGCTGGGATAGAGGCTGTTCAACAAAGACCAACTGTAGCTGAAAAAAAAAAAAGCAAATCAAGCAGTAACAAGATTTTCCTTGTAAATCTTCCTGCTAGGACAGGGAATTCAATACATTTATTTATGTCATGTTATTGTTTTCCTTCTTACACAAAGTATCGGAGCAGGTTCAGTTTTAGCCTAGATCTCTTGATTTACTTGGAGTGAACTTGGTCTGTTGAGAATTTAGGTAGATGGAAACACTTTCAAGTTGTGCTCATGAGCTGCTGAAGAGAGTTGGATTTGTTTTCAGTTGAACGGACAGGAGTTCTGGTTCTTTTTATAATTTAAAAAATAATGATAAATTCCTTTTTGTTTATAGAGTTCTTGTTTTAAATAGTCATACAGATTCGATTCGAAGTCCAGGGAGGCTAGAGAGGGACTTGGTTAATTTGTGCTGTTCCAGCTCTCAGCAGCACTTACCAGACAGGCTGAGCTTGGGAATTGCCACAGTCTAGCACAACCATGTGCCACCTCCTAGTAATGAGTTCCCCAAACCCTTGCAGTCTTTATTTTGGCCAGATATGGTTTTAGTCATGTTGTTCTCATTTTCCACTTTTCAAAAGAGATAAAACAGACTTTTGACTTATTTTGTTCCCAACTCAAAGCTGCCTTATGCCCTCATTGGAAGGTAATTTGTGTCACCAAAGAGGAAAAGGTGTTTCCTTAGTTTCCTGTATCCTACCTTTATCCATGTGTACTAACAGAATACCTCCCGTAGCCCTCCTGAGGGGGCAGGTGGCATTATGTGGTGCTCCCTGCTGGTTGTGACTGGCTTTGCTACTGAATTGAATCTTTGGTTTCCGAATTTCTGGACCAACAGACCACTGTCAATTCTTACCATTCCTTGCAGACTATCAAGGCACCTTTCTGGCAATAGTCCCACACTGGGGTGTGTGTATGTGAGGGCTATGTGTTCAAGTTGGTGGTGGTTCTCGTTCTAGTTCCTGTGGGTTTGCTGAGCACCCAGAGGTCCATGGCTGTAGTTTGGAGCCCACTGTCTGAATTAGCTCCTCATATGGGGAAATGGGGGTGAAATCAAACAGGGCAGGAAAAGAACTAACAAATATGTGTCTGTCCCTGACGTGCCCAGTACTAACCTCAATCCCATTCCATCTTTTGTTGGCTGAAGCAGTGCTCCTCCCCTCTGCAGGACAACATTCCCATTGCCCAGCGCCGGCGCTTCACGCGTGTGGAGATGGCCCGGGTCCTGATGGAGCGCAACCAATACAAGGAGAGGCTGATGGAGCTCCAAGAGGCTGTCAGGTGGACAGAGATGATCAGGTGAGGCTGGGTGTTGGGTGACATTCCTGTTTAGGACAGAACCTGATCATGTTTTACCTTGTGGTCAATGCAACCCTTATCAACACAGAGTTGAGAAGCACTGGAAGTTTTCCAGATTGTAGATGCTTTTCTCCTAATACCAATTCTTTCTCTCTTGTTCCTGAACCTGGGCTGCAAATCTCATGTTGCCACCGTTACTTGGAGACACTGGACACTTGTTTGTCTTGCTTGTTTCTTGTGTGCTTATTAATCTGGGAGAAGCTCTAGGGAGGAGTATTGCTTCTGATTGATGAGTTCTAAAGGCTACGGCTTCAAGTGACTCTAATGCTAGGTTCTGTAGTTCCCACACTGTCTGTGCAGACAGTGTTACAGAGAGTTGATAATCATGTTAAACACACTTACTTGCCTTTCACTTTAGCCTTGATACTTAACGTGGTTGGGTGTGCTTGCATTGAAGACCAGGGCATATCTATTCCCCACTGTCTTTTGAAACACGTTGGAATGAATTCTGACTTTCAACAAGGCTTCCTTAATGGAATGACCTGATGCTTGGCAGAGATGCAGAAATTAACTTGGTTCTGCTGTGTTTGTCCATAGAGCTTCCCGTGAGCACCCATCCGTGCAGGAGAAGAAGAAATCCACCATTTGGCAGTTGTAAGTTCTTTGGTGATTTGTGCAAGATTAAGAAAACGGGGAGTGTTGCCATTTCTGCTTCAGAGGACAACTTAGTACTCTGACATTAATGTCACATACAAGTTGGCTTAACCCTTTTGCCTTCAACCCCCAGAAGGGTTGTTGGCCTTTTGCCTTCAAGAGCTTTCTTTGTCCTTAGTCAAGTTAAAATCAGATCTGACTATGCACATTGATTTTGTTTCACAAGCTGAAAAAGTTAATGAGTATCATGGAATGGAATCATTCCTGGTTTAGGAGGACACACTCACAGTCCTAAACACTCACAGTAATAAAGGGCTGTTTTCAGAAGGTACCTGTTTCTGGAAGCTAAAAACACCTTATGCCAGTCAAACCAAGGATGTAGGTCTGAGTTTGAAATAGTTTTTGTGACAGGCTTACAGCCTTTGATCCCAACCTCTTGCTTCCCCTTTTGTGTATCTATGGTGCCTGTATCCCCAGGCACCTTTTCTCTTACTTGTTGGCCTTTTTCTGTCATTAGCTTCAGCCGTCTGTTCAGCTCTTCCTCCAGTCCTCCCCCAGCAAAGAGGACCTACCCCTCTGTGAATATCCACTACAAGTCTCCCACCACGGCGGGCTTCAGCCAGCGGCGCAGCCACACCATGTGCCAGATCTCCTCCGGCAGCCGCACCCTCGAGTTCTTCCCTGATGAGTGAGTTACAGGGCTGTGTGCCAAGCCTGGCTCCCTGCAGCTCTCCCAAAGAACAGCAGTGTTTGAAATAAGCTGTTTTCCACTTTGGAAACAGTCTGTGTGATGTTAGCATGTTGTTGCAACATGACACGAAATGAACAACACTCACATGCTGAGATGTTTAAGGTGAAAAAAGCACGTTTATTTCTGGACTTTGATATTTATAGAATTCCAAAAGTGACTGTGGATTGGAGGATGAAATTGCCACTTTTCCAGCTACACTGGTCAAACCAACAGTCTGTCAATTCTCTCTTCTTCCAGAAAGGAATGCAAAACAATTGTTATTTACATGCAAAGTGCGTGAGAAACTCCATTACAAAAATGTAAACATTAGAAGGCTTACAAGAACTTTAGAAAAACAGGGCAACAGTATATCTCTGTTCTCTGAGGCTTATCTCCCTGAGTTTTCACTCATCAGTTACTATATGGATGGGTTCAGCAAACCTTGTCCTCCCAAACACAGTATCCATAGCTTTTCAGGCCATGATGGATCATCTCAGCAGGGACCACGGGAGCTCAAGGTGGCCCCTCTCTAGTTCTGCACTTGTATTTGCAGACCAGGATGAAATGAAGGAGGGTGTTTGTGGTGGAGTGTGATGGCAGTATCAGGACAAAGGGATGAAATGTCTGCACAACCCTTTTGACAAGGGGTGTAAGTGAAGATAAAAGTTGTCTCCACAGCACATTAAAGTTCCAGTACTTGGTTTTAATTTAAACCATGCTAAAATTGAGCCTCTGGGTATCACTACTACAGTCTTACCCAAATTCTTCATGTCGCAGACATGAAGGGAGAAAACTCTTCAGTGCTTTACATGACTTCACAATGTGTTCTGCCACTGCAAAGGTTGTTTGGTTTCACATGGGGGTGTGTTTTTATGGAAGGACTTTGCAGAACGTGGTGGTAACGTAGGTGTCTGGGTACTTCTCAGCAGTGTTTTACATAATGGGGCTGCTCACAGGATTAAATTTTTCAGCTGATGTTGTTTGTACCTCAGAATGATACCTCAAAAACGTTTTGAGAGCTGGAACTGACAAACAGCATTTGTTTATATTGAAACATGTCTAAAAGCTCACACATCAGTTTTTGGTTTAAGCTTTGCCAGCGCAAACCTGGAGTTGTTATATTGGAACCAGCAGTTGAGTGCATGTTTTCCTTGTCAGCAGACAAAGCTTAAAAAAGGACAGAAAAATCCATAGTTGACTATAATGAGGAGGGAAAGAACTGAAAATGCCTTTCTGATGGAGACTAGTACTAGACTAGACTAGTAAATTGTAACAGCTCAGCAAAAATTGGTGTGATCTCCTAGGTTTTAGAGAAGGATTATTCCCTGTTTTTGAAGGGCTCTTGGAACACCATAAGAGGTCATGACAATGACTTGTCTTGCCACATTGCTCAGGTGATGGGTCAGAACTGCCTGTGTCTGCTTCTCAACAGTTTTTCTGTCTCTGATTCCCTACATCTCTTTTCACAGCTGGATTTGGTTTGCTGTGTGTGCCCTCCCCGATACTGGCCACACTTCCTTCACCCTCAGCTCCTCTCTTTAACCTTCAGCTGGGTGATGCTGTGCTTCTCTCCTCAGTGACTGCACGTCCTCGGCACGCCGGGAGCAGAAGCGAGAGCAGTACCGGCAGGTCCGGGAGCATGTGCGCAACGATGATGGGCGGCTGCAGGCCTGTGGCTGGAGCCTTCCAGCCAAGTACAAGCAGGTAGGGACCATGCTCTGGACAGGCTGACTGGAAGGTGACTTTAGTCATTAACTATTTAATTTAGACATACCATGTGCATGTTTTGTTTGTATGATAATTGTAGGCACAGATCAAAATGATGTTCTGTATATCTCCACCAAAGTCACGGGAGGGACATTCCTCTGCAAGAAAGTACTGAAACTGAAAAATACCCTAAACCAAAAGTACCCTAAACCAGAATCCAGTTCTTTTAAAAATAAATATCCTTTGTTATAATTGGGCTGGAACGTTAGTTATTTCGTTTATCCTCTGAGAACTTTAACAGTCATCTAGTATGAAAAACAAATGCAGTTTATGCCCACTTCTTCCCATCAGTAACATGAAATCAAACAACATCAGCCTCATTTGTTGGCTTGTGACACATTTAACTGGTCAGAGACCTCCTGAAGGGGAGGAGCCTGGCAGCATGATTTGGAGTTTTTAAGCCTTAGAGTCATTAAGTTTGGAAAAGACTTTTAAGGTCATCAAGTCCAACTGTCAGGATGGAAAGGAATGCTAGTGTCCTGACTCTTTGCAGGGAGCATCTATTCTTTATCAGCACAGCAATGTGTAGCCTCTGTGGGCCATCACTGGGGCACTGATGATTGTGAGATGGTCTCTTGGGTGTGCTGCTCCTCTCCCCTTAAGGACTCTGTTTCATACAAGATGTGATAGGAAGCCTCAGCAGCAGCCACCTGTGGTTGGTTCTGTCACACTGATTCCTTCTCTCTTGCTGTATCCCGGTGTTTGCAGCTTTATACTGTCTTTTTTGTCTTCTCTACCCCTAGCTGAGTCCTAATGGTGGTCAGGAAGACACTCGCATGAAAAATGTCCCTGTGCCTGTATATTGTCGCCCGCTAGTAGAGAAGGACCCAACTATGAAGGTACGTTATTTCTGCTTACTCTGCAGTCCAGAAAGGGGACATGAAATAAGCAAAGGATTTGGGGCACTAAACCTGCCATTTTTACAACAGTCTATTCTTTTGACATTATATATTCCAAATTCTATCTTCCACTTCCTTTTTTTGAATGGTGGTTTGTAGTGAATGTAGGAAAAAGTATTTCAGGACAAAATACTCAGCTGGTTCTGGTTGCTAGTCCCCTGCTGCTCTCTGACATCTTTTGCTTTTTTGAGACAATTCATCAACAACAGCAACATTTTATGCTTCTAATGCTTTTGCTAAGACTCCTCAGGGTGTAATGAAAACTAATATAAAAATTCATGAAAATGACCAAGTGAAAGTAAAAATGCATTTCATCGCTCCTTAGATTCTACTGTTGACCAGAATTCATTGGTAACAGGCCAGTATTATCTGGAGTAGATTTTTGTGAAGCCATGTCTATTAATACTAGAATGTTTGAGTAGAATTGCAGTTGGGCATAAGCTGTGTAGGTGGCAGACTTACCTGCTGTGACTGGTTGTTTTGAAATAGTCAGTTTGTCATTACTTCATTCAGAGATGATTTTTAGAAGTCATCCTGATGGTTAAATTGTAAGAAAATTTTTTTGCTGTTGTTTCTAGAAGGTTCTAGGTGTGATCTTTAGATGTTCTGTGCAGCATTTTTTCTTTAAGGTTTTGGATAAATCTAGTATTTCTGTAGTCCTCTTCCAGGCATTCTCTTAAAAAGCTCCCTGGAAATAAATCATTGGAGGTTAGCTGGATTTGATTTCAGAAAATTGCTTATTTGGGAGCCAAACCAGCAGACTGTTTTTCCACACTTCCAGAGATGGGGTAGCCATCCCTGGGTAACCTCACCAGCCTCACACCCTCACAGGGAAGAATCTCTTTCTAGTATCTCATTTAACCTGTCTTCTGTCAGTTTGAACACATTAAACATCTGTCATGTCCTGGCTTGCATTGCTGCAGTGACTAAAAAGCAGTGATGTTGCTGGGTAGAGATCCTCTGCCTTACCTCTATCAATCCGGATGTCTTCTAGTAGAAATCATCAAGATCTGGCGTTTCCAACTAAATGTTTTAGATGTTTGACATTTGACAGTTCTCCACAAAGGTGCTTAAATTCAAAGAGACCACGGAACCTGCAGAATTCTGAGTTCAGATTTCTGCTTCTGTATTGGTATTACCAGTATTGTGGATGGGACGTGCCTTGGCTTGTCTAGCCCCTGTGACTAAACCAAATAGTGACAGCTGTGGTGCTTCACCCCAGAGACACTTTTGGCTAGCTGGATGTTGCAGCTGGGTGCGTGGAGAGAAGTCCAGACATGCTGGGGCTCTGGTGGCAGTGGGATGGAGCTTCCTTTCGTAAAGGGTCCGCTCCTCAGGTTTCCCTGTGCCAGAGAAGCTTTAAGGTGGTAGTGAAGGAAAGGAGTCAGTTCTGATGGAGGGTTTTAATCCAGAGCTTTTATTCTGGCCCACAGGCCTCTGAATCCAGCAACCCGTCCAACAGAACTGTGGTTACTTGAACCGTGTGGTTGCTCATCTTTTTACCAGGGGCAGGGGAGGAGGGAAGGGAGAGGGAGCCCACCAACCAGGTACAGGAGAGGAGGTCGCAAGGGACAAAGGACACCTGGATGGCCCAAAGACCCCCCAGGGCTAGAGGCCATCTTTTGAATCTGCTCAATCACTCGACACCCTTCTGGAATTCCAGGATTGACAGACAGTGCTTGGCAGGGGTCAGGGTGGGGAAAGGAAGGATGACTGACAGACCTGGGAGGGAACCTTCAGGGGAGAAACTCAGGGTTCTGGGGTAAACCATGAAGTCACACTGCAATACTTCTGTTTCTTAGCTGTGGTGTGCAGCTGGAGTAAATCTGTCAGGATGGAGACCTTTGGAACAGGAGCCTGGGAATGGGCAGAAACTAGATCCTGGGCATGATCCTCTTACCTGTGACAGGGAAGTGGAAAGTGAGAACAACAAAAGTAACCATACATCTCCTGAGAAAAAAAAGGTCAGAAAATAAAGTGGATTTTTTTCCCGATGATGTTTTTTGTCATTTCATCCCTACCATATCCCCTCTCTCAGCATCTTTGTACTATGCCATAAAATGCTCTTGTACTTGTGGGACTGTGCTGGCTCTTCTCTAGCTTTTGGTGTGATTTGGGACAAATCATCCAGTATAAAGTTTTCCAACTTTTGCTTTTGAAATGTTTGGAATTTTGAATAAAATCCTGATAATAAGGGCAATTAAATGCTTGATTGAAATTGTTGGGAAGATTTTATAGCCCTCGTCATTGTAAATTTATAAATACATTCAGGCAAAGCTTTGTTAAAAGAACATGGTCTGTGAGTCCATTTGGGCCTCTTGAGATTTAACCCAGTTGTGGTTTTTGGTAGTCTTAAGTGATTTTTTTGGGTTTTTTCCTGTTTAAAGAACCAAATTGTAATTTGCAGATAATCATACAATATTATATGCTGTCTGCTTTGTAGGGTTTTTCTCCACACCTGTCTTATACTGCTGCCTTATACTCTCCCGAGACCAGCTTGCTTAAGCTGATCAGTTGGGTGCATCCCAGACTCACAGCATTCTGGATGACTGAATATTCAGTGGTACATCTGTCAGATGTCTCAACAGAAAAATTAGTGGCCACATTGCTTTTGCCCTAAGGAGTCAGACAGGCTCTTTGGCCAGTGCTCTAGATACTAGTGCAGCAACATGAATGGAATCAAATTCATAAAAATAAAAATATAACTGATTAGACAACAATATAAAAAAGACAAGTTTCTTCTACTGTAGAATAGAATATATAATTTAAAATAAATTACACCATGTGTAAGTGTTGCCAAGCACTGTTAAGCTCAGGTTGATCCAAGAGAAATGGGCTGATCATGCCCATGTGTGTCTGCTTTCCCAAAGGCAAAGGAGCTCCATGAGATGGATGCCACATCCAGCCGTGTCTGGATCCTCACTAGCACGCTGTCAACCAGTAAAGTCGTGATAATTGATGCCAACCAGCCTGGCACAGTGGTGGACCAATTCACTGTCTGCAACGCTCACGTGCTCTGCATCTCCAGCATCCCCGGTGAGTGCAGCCCAGGCTGGAGTCTGCACAGGGTCACCTGCCCCACTGAGGAGTAATAGACATCCTCACTTGGGAGCTAACCCCTGGGCTGTGTTGTGTTCTGTAATTGTTCCCCAAAATCATAACCCAGATCTTGCCATCCTGTAGGACCTTTCTGTGGAGATCCCCCCTGTTCAGTGTTCAGTAAGTTTTTCCTTTGGTACACAACGAGTGTTTTTTGGAAGCAGGAGTGAGCTTTGTTGGGCGTGGAAGGGCTCTGTACCTGCATTGGATACTGATACTAAGGATGAGGGGATCTGCAGTGGATCAGACTGCTGATGGATGGTGTGGTGCTTCCCCAGGGTGTTGAACTCCGAAGGATCAGAATGTCCCATCATTAGGGTGACCTCAGGATACATTAAATTAGCAGCGATTGCTTGATTTACATGAGAACCTGTTCTTTGCCTTCAGCGGCCAGTGAGACTGACTATCCCCCAGGCGAGATCTTCCTGGAGGGGGATATGAATCCTGAAGAGTCAGCTGGAGCAGATGGTGTCTTGGCAGGGATCACGCTGGTGGGCTGTGCCACCCGCTGCAATGTGCCACGAAGCAACTGTTCCTCGCGTGGGGACACGCCTGTTCTGGACAAGGGACAGAGTAAGTTTTGGGATGTAAAATTTAGTGACATATCAATTTCAGCTAATCCTGTACGAGCTCATGGTGTTACATTCTCTGTGGTGTAGCCACATTCTCTTGTCCCAAAGTTAAGCACTTCAGAGGCCTCCAGAATTTTGTTACTACGTACAGGACTACCAAAGGCCCTTTTGGTACATTTCTTCTTAGAGCCCTCGTTTCTTCTCTGATTCACATGCTGCAGCCTGATTGCAGGAGTCATACAGCAGAGTATTTTGGGTATGTGAGATGTTTGCCCTGCTACCGGTGCTGCTGTTCTGATTTCTTTGTTCCCTGAGTGTTGGGAAGCCAATTAAGCTCCCATGCAAATCATACTGCTGCCCTTGCTGACTCCATACTGTAGTGACAGCCTTGGAGCCCTTCCAGTGCTGTGCTATGCTAGTCACAGATTATGCTTCACTTTAAAATAGTGTCTGTTTCCCATCCAGGCAGAAGATACCTGATGAGCTGCTGTGTCTGTGGCACAGGCTCAGGGCTTGATTGAGTTTGGCAAGGAAAGATAAATTAAAGAATTGACAGCCTGATATCTATATAGTTAACTCACCAACTGATTCTTCAGCATGTCTCACATTGTTCATTGCCCTCCAGGTGAGGTGGCTCCTGTCTGCAATGGGAAGATCAACCAGTCTCAGTCTACTGAGGAGGCAACAGAGGCTACAGAGGTACCGGAAAGCAGTGCCAGCGAGGCAGAGCTGACACAGGCCCGGCCTGGGCCCCTCACCGAGCATGTGTTCACAGACCCTATCCCAGCCCAGGCATCCAGGCAGAATGGGTAGGTGAGCTGAGGTCAGAGGAATGGTTCTGTTCTATTACTGATCCTTTTTCATAAGCTTTGTGATAAGAGAAGCAGCCTGATCTTCTGATAAAGTTCAGACCCCTATCAGTTTTGTGCCCAAGCAATTTTACAGATGGGATAGGAAAAAAATGTAATGAAAATGTACATGGTTCAGCCTGCAACTGGCTGGGTCAGCTGTTAAAATGCAAATGTTTGACCTCTCACTATGCACTTAGACCTGTGGTTAAGGCAGATCTCCCAAAGTATTTGTACACTTCCTGTTCTTACTGAGGGAGCTTACTGATATGTGTGTAGAAATGATGATTGATTTATTCTAGTAGTACCTCTGATGTGCTGTAAAAGTAACCAAGAAAGCATATTCACCACTCAAAAAGCTTAAGACAAACAAAGCTGATGTGATGGCCTGAAGAATAGGGTGGAAGTCTTGGATGCAGATTGTTCCTGAATGCCAAGGTTCTGAGTTGCTTCTGTTGAAGCTGCAGATGAACAGAGAAAATATTGTTAGTGTAATAGTCTTGCTAAACTCAGTCAGGGTCTGTAGATTTGAAGTGCTTGTTGTTTGTAAGGGGAGGAGAAAGGAAATACTGTAAATTGCAGATTTGCAGTTGAAAACTGCCAAAGAGAAGGAAGCAATTTGTGTCTTCAAGGGCTCATACCTGTCTGTGAATGCCAAGCTGTGGGCCTAGGTGGGCATTCTGTGCACTGCTGCTTGCTAAATTTCTAACACTGTTCTTTTGCCTCTTCAGGGAGAATGGGCAACTGAAGACAGAGCCCAGCACAACACTGCCAGATCAGGAGTCAACCAGAGATGCTGGGACCTGCACCAGTGCCGCCCCCACCATGTGGCTGGGAGCTCAGAACGGCTGGTGTGTCCCCCTTGGGATGGCATATCTCTGTGTCACCTCCCTGCTCTGTGCTCTATTTTTCAAGTCCACACATCTTTTGTTCACTGCTTGTTTCTGGAGAAAGTTTCCATTCCTCATTTCATTGCTCAGCTCACCATAGTCTCAGGGATTTAACATCACTTTCTTACCTTACCTCCACCTTTCCTACCAGAAGGGAAGACTCAAACCTGGGCAGGCTTGGAAGGTGTGGGGCTCTGCTGCTAACCCTCCCCAATTTGTCCTCTCTCACAGGCTTTATGTGCACTCGGCTGTGTCCAACTGGAAGAAGTGTCTGCACTCAATAAAGCTGAAGGACTCTGTGCTGAGCCTGGTGTAAGTGTGTGTTGCAAGGGACCTGAAGAAGAACGTTTAGGGCCTGAGTGATGCTTTAGACGGGGTTAGCAGCTCTTGGTTGTAGTTACAGAATCACAGAATGGTTTGGGTTGGAACAGACCTTAAAGATCCTCTTGTTTCAACTCCTTGCCATGAGCAAGTATACCTTCCACTAGACCAGGTTGCTCCAGGCCCCATCCAGATTCCCAGCCTTGAACACTTCCAAGGATGTGGCAGCCACAACTTTTTCTTTGCTTTCCTAAGTGCATTGTTTTGTGAGAGAAGTTTCCCAAGGTTTTTGTAATAGGAAAGCTTCATATAACCCATTTTTCTGCTCAGTTGTGGTCCTGACCTGATTCAGTGAATACATGTCTAGCAATACCAGGGGGAAGTAAGTGGGGAGGACAAAGGCAAAATCTCACTGAGGGGTAAATTAGGGGGAATTTGTTGAAATTGATAGTGTTTGTATTGTGAAGGAGAAGAATTCCCTCAACAGAAAACTCGCAGATGTGATGATCTTACTGCAATGAAGGCAAGAGGTGTGACCTCTTGAAGCATGTTCCTGCAATGCTAAACTGACTGGGAATCCTGGAGACTATGTAAAGGTGGTGTGTATGGATGGCAGGAAGAGCTTTTGAGTCCCTCATTTCTACTGCATTTTTAATGTATTTACTATTCTGTTACTTCAGGCATGTGAAAGGGAGGGTCCTGGTTGCTCTGGCAGATGGAACACTAGCCATATTCCATCGGGGAGAAGGTAAGAATCAATGTAATAGAGAAAACAAAATTTGGCTGAAAGTGTAGCAGCGGATTAAATGCTCTTCCAAGGTGAGAAAGTTGCTGGCTGCTGGGGTACAAACACAGAGTTAAAACACATGGCTATTTTACACAACATCACTATCCTAAACCATCTCAGGTGTACTCTAACACCACTTCTTGAGCTTTTCTGAACAAAAATGTGTGTATGTAGTGTGTAGTACATGTGGAGTAAATGTGACACTTTTAGGAATACATGTGCTGTGAAGTTGTTTGAGGTACACTTAGTAAAATCAATTTCTGGTCCTCTTCACTGCTGTGGGTTGTGTTTCCCTATGGCTTCAGCAGTCTTAGCTATGTTCACATCTGACAGCTAGCTCATGGGTATTTGCTAACTATGACTAATGTTGGCATATAAAGAACTTAGTTATTCATTGGGTAGCAGTTCATTCAGCAAGCAGAAATATAGGGCTTGTGCAATTCAGATTTTGATTCAGTCTTTGTCATGAGCTTAAGCCTGACTATTGACACATCAAAATTGTTCCCATTAGAAATAACATAAAGGTTAATGACATAGAGGCTTCCTGTCTGTGAAGGACACAATATCGGCCTGGTTATTAAAAATAAGAGTGAGAGAAGGGAGATCTGATTACTTTTCCTGGATTTAACACTTTATGGGAATTATGTCGTAGGTCTGTGATGTGAGGAAGCCTCACCACAAGGACTGTATGGCCCATTTCCTTTTATGTTTCTGCATAGTCTTGTTCAGCTGTCTTCCCTCTTCTCTCACTGTTTTTGTTGTACTTGTTAGAGAAGCCTGTTCACTTCATTCCAATAAAGGATGTTTAAATTGGCCTGATTTGAGAGCTGGCGGACATCAAACTAAACTTTATTGTTACATGTTTCATAAATGTAAGTCTGTGCCTGAAGCAGGAGGCATAGGAAGGTCACAGACCTAAGCAAATTGAGCATTTGAGTATCAGCTGAGCCTGTATACCAAGATATATGTAGAAAGCTAGAGGATTCTGTTGTATGTTCACTTGTCATGGAGAAGATGCATCTTTCCACACTTGTTTTTTAACTCAGATGGTCAGTGGGATCTCAGTAATTACCACCTGATGGATCTTGGCCACACTCACCACTCCATCCGTTGCATGGCTGTGGTCTATGATAGAGTCTGGTGTGGCTACAAGAACAAAATCCATGTTATCCAGCCGAAGACAATGCAGATTGAGGTAAGAGAGCACATACATGTCTATGTGTGCACACACTTGTGTTGTATTTATTCCTAACAGCTCTTGACCAAGATTGTCAGTCTGGGTCATATTATGATCAAATCTGCCATGGGTTAATTGTTCCTTCCTCCCTTTGCAGAGCATAATTCTATCAGTAAGTCTAAACTGACAATTTTCTTTGCCTTTGCTAGGGAGTTTGTGGGGCCATGTACTGTCCAAACATAGGTGTTTGTTTTACAGTGACTCTTCACATATAATCTGAGGCTTCTCCATCTTTAGGCATTATGGCACAAAGGAACAGTACAGTTAGCAAGCCCCTGGGATCCCATTAAGAGAAAACAATGTTTAGAGCCTTTTGGGTGAAAATCAGTACAGTGGTCTTGATACAAATCTGAGAGTGCTTGAAATAATTCTGTTTGAGGAGAGAAGAAGTGCTGGATCTGAAGTTCACATTAGTGAGCCAAAGCAGTTTGATCTTTGGAATTTATCCTAGAGTTGTGTGTTTTCCTTTTCTCACAAGTACATTGAAAGCTTTTGGCGTCTAAATGTTTTTGCTCCTGACCATCAACTCTGCAAAACTGCCAGACACCTACTCAAGCAAAGGATTTTTTTGTGTACAGTAATGAACTGCTGGGATCAGCTGACATTATACAACTTCTCCAAGATCTTTGGAACCCAAACAAGTGATCTCAGTTGAAAATTGAGTATATGTATATGTGGAGTATAGATAATGGCAAAACTTCTGTGAATTCACATTGGTATTTTAGAAATCCTTCGATGCCCATCCCCGTCGGGAGAGCCAGGTGCGACAGCTGGCATGGATTGGAGATGGCGTGTGGGTTTCCATCCGCCTGGACTCCACGCTGAGGCTCTACCATGCTCACAGCCATCAGCATCTGCAGGATGTCGACATTGAGCCTTACGTCAGCAAGATGCTAGGTGAGGGTCTGTTGCTTACTGAGCTCAAGGCAGAATTTGCCCAAAGCAGACCTTGGCCAAAGTCATCACTGACTGCCCAACTCTCTTTCATGCTTCCTAGGCACTGGAAAGCTGGGCTTCTCCTTTGTGCGGATCACAGCCTTACTCATTGCTGGCAACCGCCTTTGGGTGGGCACTGGGAACGGTGTTGTCATCTCCATTCCCCTGACTGAGAGTAAGTGACATTTATTCAAAGTATTCCTGTGTCTCCTAAAGAAAGGAAGCTTTTAGGTGTTATTTGTGCAGCATGGCAGGTGGTTCAGGCAGGCTGATGCTTTCCTGACATTTGACGTCCTTTAATCATAGCTATTTCAGGGAGGAGAGCCCAGAATATGAGCAGCCCTGGACCTTGACAGAACAGAGTGATGTGAACTGCTTCTGTGGCTACTGTGAAAAAGGAGAAACAAAGCTTTGGGAATTGTACTGAGTCTCCAAAAGGAGGTCATGGGATGACAAGTCACCAGGAAGATCTCCTTGGAAATTCCACTTTGGCCTAGTCATCTAAATGTTTCTGTAGCAGTATTTTCCAAAAACTGAGCTTAGAAAAGCTCCATTTACTCAGATTAGGGCTCAACTTTATCAGTCAAGTAGAAATAGGTATCCTACACCAAATCCAGCCTGCTGAGGGGATCCAGCAGTAAGAGTAAATAGGTGAATCTCTGGAGCTGAAAGTTTAGTTGAAGCTAAACTTTAGTTTAGTTGAAGCTAAACTTTAGTTTAGTTCCCACTGTTCTGAACCTGCCTGTCAGCATCGTATTTTGAAGGTCTTATCCAGATCACTATGGGGAAGTAGGATTTGAGACTGACTGCAATTGCTTTCAAGAGAAAGCAGCCAAATGTGTGTTTTTTCACCAGTGCTCACAGGAAAGCTGAGAAACAAATACCTCTTGTGTAAAAAGAGCAAACTTCTTGTAATCCTCCTGGAAGCCAGGCTTGGGATGGTCTCCTCTGAGGGCAATGAAGTTGGATGTGCCTGGGGTTAACACCAGGAGGGCAGTGACACAGTCCTGTTCATGCACTTTGGTCATTGCAGTTTTGGTCTTGTTTCTGAGTTCCTTTTGAAGCCCATTCTGTCTTAAGGCTGCTGTCCTTGTTCTGAGTTAAACTTTTTCCCTGCTGTAAACCAATTGCTTTATCTTTGTGTGTTCCTGTAAAAAATGTGGTAAGCAAGAAAATCTCACTAAAAATGTAGCAGTGGATCCTGGTGACATGTTCCCTCTCCCACCTCAGATACCACATATGTCCCTGTATGGTAAGAGCAAAGTGAGCAAGAACAGTGTTAGTATGAACTAATAGGAGCTTCTGTGGTGGTTTCTCTAGAATTTATACTATTCTTGTTGCCCTCAAATTATCTCCTAGTAACCACCTTTTTCTTCTCTCCCGTCCTACCCGTCACTTCCCATGCTCCTCTGTGTTCCCACTCCCTGCCTGTGTCTAGCTGTAGTCCTCCACCGCGGCCAACTCCTTGGGCTCCGGGGTAAGTCCATTGCCTCCCCTCCACAGCTGTCATTCCTTTTGCACCCATCTTCCTGTATAGTCATTCTCCCACCTTCCATTCTGCCATTCAACTTCTCTCCATCCATTTTTCCTCATCACTCTTTTGCTTTAAGTTGCATTAGAGAAAAGCAACCAGAGTCAGTCATGTAAATATCCTAATTTCCCACAGCCATAAACAATGTTTTCCATCCCATTGTTGATCCTTCTGGTTTTTTGTGTTAAGGATAATTATTCTTCAGCAGTGTGGTAGATCAGTTTGAGATGGGGACAGGAAAGGTTCATTCAGTCAGAAGCAGGAACCAGGAGTAGAGTATTCTTCCAAGGTCTCCCTTGGTCATCCTTTGTTTTCCAATGATGCTTCTTTCATCAGTTTCAGGCCAGTGGCAGGTGGTGCTATGGCACCTGTCAGCTGTAAGTTATCAAACGAGATGTTGAACCGAAGGGGACGTGATAAGCATGAAGAATTGTTTAGGTTTGTGCCAGTTAAGGTGGGATCTCAGTTCAAATTCATGCCTTTCCAGGGTCAGAAATTAAAGGGGCTTTTTTCTCTCTCAGAGACATTAATATAGCTGTCCAGACGCATTATCAACACGTGTCTCCTCCTTTTAAAGCATCTGATATTAGTTGCAGAAAAAAGCCAGATACTGTACACACATTGACTCTCATTCCTCTATCAAAGTATTTGTATTTGTCCCACTGTCCTGTCTTGAGCCTGATAGGGAAAAGTCTCTTTTGTCCAAGTCACATAACTGAAATTCATCCAAAGTTAAAACACAGAACTACAGATAATTAATGAATTCACAGAACTACAGATAATTAATGAATTCACTTTTTCACAGAAAAGTGAAAGCTGTCTCATTTAATATTGTTCCTGCTGTACTGATGTGGGTGCATGCAGAAGGAAAGCATTTCCCATCCTGAGCTGAGAGCACTGATCTCTGTTGCGTGGTTAGTGGAAATTGTCACATTCTCAGAGCCTGATCATGAAGGATACAGAGCCCTGAGCTTTCCTTGGAAGCTGTGGATGGTGAGCATCTGAAAGATGTTCATTGCTGGAGTAGCTGGCAGTCTGGTGTCATGGTTGAATCAAGAAATGAGGAAGGACATCCACTTCTGTAATGGCTCTGAGTGGGCTGAGAGGCTTCACCAGACCCAGACTGCTGTCAGCAGTATGGGTGCTCATTACTGGGCATGAGCAAAGGACTTGACTTGAAAGTTGAGTAACATCACTAATCCAGAGCAGTAACTGTCCTCCAGCTGCCTTCTGGGGACAGTAGACACTTCGGGTACCCTGCCAGCTACAAAAGACCAAGGTTGATCCTACACAGTGGCTTATTTCTGGAGGCTGGAGACGATCACTGCTGGTGACACCAGTCTAGCTTGCCCCAGGCTAAAAGAGAACGACTGTGTAATCTGCTGTGGTCTCCTCCATCACATCATTCATAAAAGACCTTAAAAGAGACCTGCACCTTTAAAGGTTTTCCTTCACAGCTCATGAGTTTTCTCTCTGATGGAGTCCCTTCTGTAAAGGGGACTCAAAGCTATCATTGATGGTGTTCTTGCTCTGTCTTTAGCCAACAAGACTTCACCGACCTCTGGAGAGGGCAGTCGCTCTGGTGGGGTCATCCACGTGTATGGTGATGACAACAGTGACAAATCTGCCAGCAGCTTCATTCCCTACTGCTCAATGGCTCAGGCACAACTCTGCTTCCATGGCCACCGTGATGCTGTCAAGTTTTTCGTCTCTGTGCCAGGTAAGCACAGCTCTCCCTCAGCAGGTGCTTGTCCTTCCATCCCTGTTGAGGCAGGGGCTGTAGCTGGTCTGCAGCAGATTAGGGTCCAGGCTGTGGCTGATACTTCCTGTGGTTCACACATCTGTATTTATACTGGAGTAACTGCCAGTTAGACTAGCAGAAAGAATTGGTCTGCACAATGTGTTTGTGTGCATGTGAACTGTGTGGGGGCTGAGCAGAGGTACCAACAGCACCTCTGTCCTCTCCTAGGCAATGTCCTTGCGACCCTGAACGGGAGTGTGTTGGACAGCCCTTCAGAGAACCCCAGCACAGCAGCCACTGAGACAGAGGGTCAGAAGCTAAAGAACGTTCTGGTGCTGAGTGGAGGAGAAGGGTATATTGATTTCCGGATTGGTAAGTCCCCTTGGTGGGAGGCATCTGGAAAGGTAGTGGGTGCATAGCTGTGGTCGTGGAGTGAGGTATTACTGTTGTGGAGAACCAAAGCAGAAAAGCCCCACACTGCTTCTCCTTCATCTGCCTGTGAGGGCAAATAAGGATGTTTCTTGCACAGCACAAGGCTGTCAACCTGTGCCCTGTGGCTGCAGTGTCACACGGCTGAAGTGATGCCTACAAAATCGGGAACAAAACAACACAGTTTTGAGATTATGTTAATATAGGAAGTAATATAAAAGAAGGTCTTTAACTGGAGGCCTCCAGGTGCAATATACGCACATGATACAGGACTTCTACACTTTTTTAAGTTAAACAAATTAGCATATTTAACAAATATTGTCCAATTAGAAGAGCAGTTGGTTAGGTAATTTCCCCCAGGTTCTACCCCACTGGAGTTGGTCCAAGAGCTTTGCCCACATTTATTACGTCTATGATGCATGGTAAAAAGCAAGATGTCCTTGGTTGACTAAAGAGGCAAGACTAAATAGTATTTCAGGAATATGTTAAAGTTAGCTTACTGTTCTAAAATGTAGGGGAAAAGGGTAGGAAAAGCACTGGGAGCTACAGCCATGCATTAGCAAACTACAAATATATTAAAACTATCATAAAATAGCATCAGTATGAATGGCTTTGGAAAGAACAAATGCATCTGTGCCACTGGGTCCAAACATTGCTGCCCTATTATGATTACCCAAGCTGCTGAGGGTGCTCTGTGTAAAAATCAGCTTCCCTGAAAGGAAGGGTAGTTTTTGTTGCTGCTGGAGCTAGTTTGTCCTGTCCGTGCAGTCCAGCTTCAGAAAAGAATGGGGTTGCTCTAAATGTTCTCCAGGCACAGAGAAAAGTCTCAGTTCACAGTGGTGATAACAGACAGTGGTGTCTGTTATCAGACTGCTGGGACTCTAAAAGGGGTATTGGCCTCTTTAGAGTATTGCAGAGCATTTTCTTTCCTGCTGTTTTTACTCTCTGTGTTCTCTTTTCAGGGGATGGGGAAGATGATGAGACAGAAGAGAATGCGGGAGATGCCACCCAGGTGAAGCCAGTACTTTCCAAGGCTGAACGGAGCCACATTATTGTGTGGCAGGTATCATACATCCCTGAGTGAGAATTCCTCTTTTCCCACAATCTAAGTGTCCCTCCTCCCACCTGAATGCCATGATGTACATACAGAACGCCTGCATTATAACTCCTGCTGGAAACTGACCCTGGACAACTGCAACGGTTCCTGCCTTGGACTGTGACCCCCTTGAACCTCTGAACTCGCAGCTTGCAACTCGGGCCCGTATGCTTTTGGCATGGTTAGGTTCTTGTTCTGCCCTGGAGCTGGCATCTGAAAGGAGAGAAATGGCAGTACACCATGGAGGGAGCTTGGAGCCAGGGCTGTGGGAAACCTTTGCCCAGTGTCTGGAGGGGCAGCTGGAGAGGCGTGGCTCAGGTTCTTGGGCAGGTTGCCTCACTCCCACCTGCATGAGAAAGAAGTGTGTCCCCAGGCATTCCCTACCAAAGCAGTGATGGTAAATCACTTCTGCAGCACCCCAGCAGAAATCCTTCTAGTTCACCAGTAGACTCTTCATCTTATCCTTATTCACCCTTAAGCACAGAATAACATCCTCTGGACTTGGAGCAACAAAGGGTCCAAGGAAGCCTCCAAAGAGCATCATGGTTTCAGCAGCACTTCAGATGTGAGGCTGGAGAAGGCAGCAGCACCCTTACTGTGGGGATCACATCCTCCATCTTTGCAGGGGGAAAGTCCCTTCCTCTGCTGCTGCTGTTGCCTCAGCAGTCATGTACTGGGTGCCTGCCTGTGTGTGTGCCAAGAGAATTGTTTGGTGAGCACAGATGGAAGATAGGTGTTTGATTGTCAAGGCCAAACAGCCATAGTAGCAAAAGGGTAACAGAATGTTGCTTTTTTAAGAAAAAGCAAGGCTTTTAACTCTCCCTTCCAAAAAAGCCATACAGAAAAGAATTCCTGAGTTCATTCTGAAAGGTTCATGTGGTGGTTATCTCTGCATTGCATTTGGTGGCTTTTAAAAGACAGATGAGGGCAGATGGTGTTGATCTGCTGTGAGTTCTGCATTAACACATTGAGATTGCCTCATCTCAAGGCTGTGTCTACTTTTTAGGACATGCTGGAAGGAGATCTCTTCTTACAGAGACTTGGAAAACAGAGACTTCCAGTTGGTTAGGACAAGTGCAGTCAAGGCTATGTCTCACCTGATGTCACACACAAAAAGAATTGAGGCTAGATTCCTGACATCTTTTACTTCATATCACAAGCACTGACTATGCTAGTAAGAAGTTTGAAAAGATGGAAATTTCTGACTCCTGGAAAAAAATGACAGCCCCCAAGAAAAGTGGTGATAGCCCTTTCTGTCCATGCAGTGCTGAGTGATTGCAGATATGAATCCTGCTTACAAAAGAAGCAGCAAAAATTGGGGCCAGGGAGAGTGGTTTTGAACTCAAAATGCAGAATATGAAAGTTCCAGGTGTAGAGGCAATAGTGTGCTCTCCCTTTCTGACACTGTCCCACAAGGACAAATTCTGTGTCCCTTGAAACATTCTTTTTTGCGTGTGCAGGAGTAGGGCAAGTAGTATTTGTTAGTGATGAATTTGGAAGCTCCTGGTCGTCCTCTTGTTTTTTTTTTTTTTTTGCCTGACCTGTACAGCACTTCAGGGTTCACAGAGATGTCCTCGTGACAGTATGGGGTCAACTGGGCAAGTCTCCATCTCTGGGAAAGCTCCCTGCTGTGTCCTGTGCTTGCTGCCATAGACCAGGCTTGCAGATCCCGGTGTGCTGCAGGGATGCCATATTCCCTGGGGATGCTCTAACATGTGGCATCTCTCTTGACACAGCAGCACCTAAACAATTTTTGTATCCACAATTCAGGAAAGGTTGTGGCATACATTTTCCCTGCAAGAAGGCAAGAGACATCTCTGGTGAACAGAGGTCTCAGCCAGCCACAGTGGTGCCCATGCTACATGTGAGCAGTGCTGGTGACATGCACCCATCACACCACTCCGCCCCAAGGCAGGAATCCAGGCAGAGGGCATCTTCCAGGCATATGCATACTGGACTCTGTGACTGGCACGAGGTTAAGGGATACATGGAACCACCACCTGCATGCTGGGGGACCTTTCACCAGGGACATTTTGCTGGGGCACTGCTGACCATGCCAGGCTTCTCATTCACTTTTGCCATATGCTTTCTGCTAGAAAGACCTCTTTGGATCCCAACACAGAGTGCTTTGAACTAAACATTATAACATTTAGAGCACAGATTCCACTGTCATGTAATAGTTCATCAGTTAGGGCCAGGCAAATTTCAGAATCTGGGCTAGTTGAAGGGAAAAAGAAGCCCTGGTAGGGTTCAGTTCCTTAACTCTGTCAGATCTTTTATAGGAAAGTCAGAATTGCAATATCTGTACCACCAACTGTTCTGTATCTGGTATGAGCAATTGAAGGGACAGCACTTGATCTCCTGTCACCCACTGGGCCCTAACAACCCATGGGAATCTCCCATCAGATTCCTTTCCAGCTCCATGCCATGTTCTCCTCCAAGAGAAGCACATGGCCCAGAGGGACAGCTGCAGGGGGGAGACCCAGCCTCTGCTGATAGCTCCTGTGTCCTTGGGTCGCTGCTGGGCATCAAGGTGAGAACTGGCTTCAGTACGCTTCTCTGTCATATCTCCACTGTGATGTATGTAAAGTATCTTGTATGTTACAAAATGATTTTTAAAAGTGTCTTAAGGCCTGTAAACTCCGCTGTTTGGTCTGAAGATGGCATTCTGTAAAGAGCCTGCTGTACTAATATGTTCCCGTGCTTTGTTCCCTATGCTGTCAACAACAAACCATATCTGTTCTGTATGTAATAAACATGTTAACATCACCTTGAGCAGCATGTTGTCTTCCTGTGAAGGCACTGGGATTGCTGCTCAGTCTTGGGAATGCAGCTCAAGTGTTCCCTGTTGAGCATTTCAGTGGCAGGAAATGAAATGTGGATGGCTTACAGGGTCGGAGCAGAAGGGGCTGGTCTAGCAAGCAACAGTGCAATCTGTAGCTTGTATCAGCAGTAAAAGTAAAAGGTGGAAATATAAGGTGGCACACTTCAGAAATAGAAGCTGGAGCAGAGAAGCTGCTGAGTTGCTGGAACTTTAGTCAGGGTGGCCCTTTCAGGTGAACCGCCAGGGATAACACATCAGGTCAGTTTTCAACACTGTACAGGTGGCACTTCACAGTCCCATAGGATTGGTGATATCAGCATAATTCGACTGCAGGGAGCCTCTCAGTCCCAGCAGCATATGGACACCTTAATAGTTATTTTGTAGAATTGCATTGATTCAGGGTCTAGACATGGCAATGAACCATGTCCTTAAGACTGGAGAGGAGCATCTTCTGCCCCAAGCAGGGAGCCCTAAGGCGAGTCACCTCTGTGATCAACACACACACTGTGGTGTGGCACAGGCCAGGGTGCAGTACAACTGGCAATGCTTCTGCAGTTAATGCAAGCACCTCAGCAATGAGATTTGGAAACGTGTGCTGTGATCCATCCTAAATCCCTGGGGCTGCACCCTTCGAAACAGCCAGGAGTAGTTTGAGCAGGGCCCTGGGTGTAGTACAGCCATGTCTGGTGGCTAAGGAAGCAGGTCACTGCCAATACCCTTCAAACAATCTGTGAGGAAATATACAAGTTTGGGAGGCTCATCAGAACTCACAGCATGTTCTGGGCATGGAATCCAACACATGGCAAACAGGCTGTGCAGCTTCCGAGAAGGGACCTTCACTATCATGATAAGGCTCCCAGGCTGCCTAGGGTTCTGTGAGAAGACACCCATTTCCCCATTTCATGACCCTGAGCTCACCAGCAGGTCCTAACTGTTGTGGTGCCACCTAGACCCCACCTGTACAGTAGCCCTTTCCTCCTATGGCCCAGGAGCATCATTGAAGCACAGCCTGAGGTCTGCAACATGTGACTGTGTAGATCTCCAGTCACTCCTGATCGACTCCTTGGACCCAGGGGGCTGGATTTTGACTACATCATCTTTCAGAGATCCTGCCTCACCCAAGCTGCTGAGTGAGTCTGTGCCTAATCAGCTCTATCTGCTTTTGCTGCTGGCTTGGCTCCCTGGTATACTTTGATCATGGGTCATTTCTTGCCTTTCTGGGGCTGCTGTGACCAGCACTTGGGTCTGCCCACTGTCATCATTGTGTGTGTCCCCTCAGGGAGACACTTCCTCTGCTGGTTCTACATTTAGATCACAGCCGTGCAGAGCAGAGGACTAAACTGTTCTACTCATCCCATCTGACTCACAACTACACCTCCCTTCAATCTCCCTTATTCTTGGTTTGTGTTCAGTAGTACCTCAATCATGGTGTTGCCAGGAAGGCAACATCTCACCTCAGTGCCCAGCAGTGGAGATTATAGGAATCAAACTACCTTTCAGCCACAGCAACTGCCATGGGAAGGCTCACAGCCTCAATCTGTGCCTTTAACACTACTCCTGATTCACCCTCTCCTTCTGAAGTCAGAGAACTAGATCTGGCGCATGCTCTGCAGTGCTCCTGCCACAAGGCAGGCTCAATTCTGCTCCTTATCACAGGACCAGCTTTTAACTCAAGAAAAGACTTCCTTCATATCTCATAGCATCTTAACCCTTCCGGAGCCTCTGGTGAGGAAACCCTATGGAAGGAAATACAGGTAGCCAATGTCAATCTCTGCACTCCTGCCTGAAGACAGTAATTTCCTGTTGGCTGGGGCCACATGATTCCAGCTTCATCTAGGCCACACACACTGGGTGGAGCAGAGTCCAGTTTGTGCTCTCCCTCACCAAATCCCTTCAGGCTATTTGTGATTTCAGGATGCTGCAGTAAATGGAACACCACCTCCTGACTACCTGTGGACACAGGAACTGAACAGCTACTTCCGCAGGGAATTGGTAATATATAAAGCTGAACAGCTCTTGTGCTCCCTCCACCTACACCCAGACCAGACCCTCCAACAGCCTTTGACACAGCAGCAGCATCCACAGCCACTGCAAGAGAAGATGAAATACCATGAATTGTGCCCAGGAACATGCATTCAAACTGCATGTTTTAATGTTCACAACATCCTACCGTGGAACAGGGGTAATTTACAATTGGCTTCAAATGGTAAGAGCCAATCCCACCTCCTTTGCATCACCAGAACTAAAATAATTTCCCCTATCTCCTGACAGCCATCTTTGGGAGTAAGAGATGGATAGCTTTGGATTATCTTAGTATTGAAGTCATGTTCCTCACTTCTTGTTCACTGCCTTCATATGCTAGTAACCCAGATCATTCTGCAGTGTTCAGAGAACCAGATGCTGTGCCTGAGCTAATGGCTCTCCATTTCGCTGTCAAGATGTCTCAGCATTGAAAAAAATAATGGGTTTTCTTAGAACTGGGCTGCAGAATTAAGAAAACATTTATTTCCATTTGAAGATACATTTTTTCACAGCTCTGTGAAATACTGTGATATTTACAGTAATTTTTCTGTGATTCATGCAGGACCCAAGTTATATAAAAAATGTTATGCTCCAAAGAACTGCAGCTGGCTGACTGAAGCTATGTATTTAGAGACTATCCAGGGAACCAAGAAGACCCCTCTGCTTACTGAAACCAAAGTTATGGAAGAAGAGTCTGAATACATCTGCATCTTCCCTTTCAGATGAGGTGACTGTACAGGGCTGAGGAGAAAGCTGGAAACATCCTAGGACAATGGTCACAGAGGGGCTCTGTAAGACCCTTTGTGCACTGAGCTTCTAACAGGCAGTGAGAGCACGTGGGATGCTTAAGACACTGAAGAAGTCTCTACACAGGTGTCCCAGTAGCTTTTTTCTTTGCCCACTCTTGGGGACAGGCCAGGACCTTCTCCAGATCAATAATTGGCTCTTCCATGATTGGTTTTCCCTCCTTCTGCCACTGTGCAAGGATCATGGCTCGGAGCAGTGGTGGGTATGGCAAGAACTGACCAGTCGCCTCAGGCACTGGGGTGAATTTCTTAAAGGCTTCCTCCTCATGTTTGGGCACTATACGCCAGTCATGGTACATGGCTTTGTCAATCTCCCTCACTTCGTCTTCAGTTTTGCCTGGGAAAAGACGATGAACACCAGTAGGTAACACCATCACATGAAACTGCCTCCAGACACAACAAATGTTGGCTCTTTGGTACCAAAAATGCTACAAAAGGCAAGAGTAAACAGAGTTTTCAAAGGGCTGGACAAATTATTCCCTGTGATACTATAGGATCTCACTTCTGTCCTTGAGAATCGAAACAGAAATAGAAACAGGTTCCAGCTGAGTGAGTGACTCCCCCTCTTAATTTAAAGTTTTGCTTTGTCTCTCTCAGGTTCCGTTTCCATGGTTAAGGAACAAGAGCAATTTCTCCCTACACTGATGAAAGCTTCCTGGAAAACTAAGTGTTAGAAGTAGTCAACAACTTAAAAACCTTTGAATGAGTCCTAGTTCAGTAATTCCAGTAAGGGAAAATTATATACTTAATACAAAGCAACTCTAAAAAGGAAAATTCACTCAGACAACTCCAATCATTAATTTAAAATTCCAGTAACACAACTTACTTGGCATTGCACTTTTTCCTTTTTAGCGACAATTTAAATTGGAATACCCTCATGCTCATACTGTGTCTTGCTTTGAAAGTCTCAGTCTGTCAGCTCATCTAATATGCTTTTAGTGCTGCTGTTCCCCCAGGTCATACTGCACTGGCTCTCCCACAGCATTCCCGGGAAAGACATTCTGAAGGGAAAGACATTCATAGATTCCCAGCCTTTGAAACGCAAGGAACTTCTTTTCCCATTAGAAGATGTGAGAAAAAGAAATTTCCCAGTCAGGGAGCCCGCGGTTTCTCTGCCACCCTCACGCACCCGATGCTCTCGAACTCTGCCCCCAGGTGTGGCAAAACGAGCCGGTTTTACCTTTGAAGGTCAGGTAGCCCCAGGCTCTTCCATGGTCCATGTTCTACAAAGGAAAGAAAAGAGGAACCTGTTGAGGGTGGGTCGCGGCGGGGTGGAGGACGGGAGCTCCGCCGGCGCGGCGGGCGGGATGGGGCAGGTACCTGGGCCGTGTGGTCCGCCTTCACCTTGGTGATGACCCAGTAGCAGGGCTCGCGGTGCGCCCACAGCCAGGACTTGCGGGTGACGGTGCGGCCCACGCCGAAGCGCGGCAGGCGGCAGAGCAGCGCCAGCAGGCGGTTCTCGTTCCGCACGTCCTCCCAGGCCCGCACGGGCAGCCGTTTCTGCGTCAGCGGCCGCCGCATGGTCTCGTAGTCCACGGCAAAGCGCTGAGAGTCCCGCGGCCGATCCTTCAGCGCCCGGTACTCGCGGATCTTCTTGGCCATGGCGGCGATGGGCCGGTGCAGCTTCTTGCGGCCCATGGCGGCGGCCGAGGGCACGGAACCGGCAGAACCGAGCGCCGCTCCTGCGCCCACTGCTCCCGCCTCTCCCGGAAGCCGCGCCGGGCCCGCGGAAGTCGCCCCTCCCGTCGGCAGGGACAAGCGCGGGCTCCGCGCGGCCAGCCGCCCGCAGCGGGTGCTGTCAAGCTGCTGCCGCGGAGCTCGCGGCGTGCCGCGACCCCTCGCTGTGGTACGAACCCGCCGGTGCCGCCTGACGGTACTATGTGCTAGGCGGTTTTCGGGGGAGCCGGGCTTGGTTGTTGAGATACATCTGAACAGTGTCTGGTTTAGAAAAATCTGAGCAGATTCAGCTATGTCAGGGAACGTTCAAAATCTGGGTAAACCAGGTTTCAGGAAGATTAAAGCAACAGGTCTGGCCCAGCTCTTCAGTCAGAGGCTGGGCCACAAGCAGCAGCCGGGTCATGGAACTCCGTAGCAGAATTAGACAAATCCTTCTGAGCTGCTCCAGCCATGGAATGTCAGCACAGTGAGGCTACACTTTTAATTACTCATTAAAGTAATTACTGAGACTTAGACTTTAAGTAAAAACTGCATAGATCAGTCCTTGGATTTTTGCTAAAGACTGCTAAATTAAATCTGACAGAAGGCTTTTTTTATTGAAATCCATATCTTAAATTAAAGGAAGCACAGCAATTCCAGTGCTGCTGCTAAGGCATTCAGGATACTGAGTGGATTTTTCCAGCAGCCAAGATCAATGTGTGAGGAGAAAGTGGTGTGTTCATGTGTGCTGCACACTAAAAAAGTAAACCATGCATTAAAAAGGCTGACAATGCTCTTAAGACTAATATGGTGCATCTCTTGAGAAAAGACCGGGTCATAGGAGTAAGCAGGAGGTACCTGATTAAGCTGAGAAACACTGGTTTAGAATAAAATACTTGATCTCAATCCACACAAATTTGAGGGAAATAGCAGAGCAGTTAAGCCACTTATTTCAGGGTACAGAGTTGGGAGCTTGTACCCAGGGGTTGTGCAGCACAAGGATCAAGCTCCTTTCCCTTTTCCCCGTCAGTTTCTGTGAGTCCACAGAGCAGAAGAGGTGACAAGAATGCTTGAAAAAATTTGGGTTTGGCTTTGTTGGATGGACAGAAATGAAAGACACCACCACACACTGCAAGTCATCAGGTAAACGACGCAGCTCCGCAACAGCCGACCACATGCGGCGTTTCCCCCTGCGCGGGAGAACGAGCGCAAATCTTGTTCCAAACCCGCCACTTCCCGGTGTGGGTCCGCGGGGCTAACGGGCGGTACGTATGCAGCCCGACGGCAGCGAGCAGCAACGGAGCCCTTCGGTTTCTGCTTCTTAAGAGGAATTCTATCAAGGGAACCGCTGTTAGAGGTGCTGCAGTGCCCTTCGGTGCCCCGGCCACACACACAGGCCCCGCCAGCGGCGGGGGCGGCAGCCACCACCAGAGCAGCCCAGCAGAGTAACGCCGCCACCTGCACTTCCAACGATGCACACGGCGCTCCTTCCGACACTTCCGACGATGCGCTCCACATCGAGCTCCCGCACAAAGGCCGCTTCAATCCACCGGCGGGGAAGCCCCGGGAGCATTCCACAGAACGCCCGGCCGAGCTCCGCTCCCGCGCGCCCCCGCCCCGCGCGCCCATGGCCCCCGGCGTCGCGGGGGGGAGGGGCGGCTGCCGCTGACAGCCCTCCCGCACACGTGACGGACCGCCTGCCCACGTGATGCGCCCGCCCAATGGGCACGGCCACCGCCCCCCTCCCTCCTGTTGGCGCTCCCGGCAGCCCCCGCGCGGCGCGGCCGGTCTGTGTCGGTAAGATGGCGGCCGTGAGTCTGAGGCTCGGAGATCTGGTGTGGTGAGTGGCGGCGCAGGCTGGGCGGCGGTCGCGGAGCATGGTGGGCCGGGCGCCTTTAGCGGAATCAGGCTGCGGCTGCGGAGACGCAGGTGGGGCTGTAGCCGGCCCCGGAGGCGACGCAGCGGGAGCCGAGCCGGGCTGGGCCGCGCTGGGCGCTGTCAGCCCGCGGTGACTTCGGAGAGCGGCTGCGGGCAGGGTGGGGCTTAGCAGGGCAGGGCAGCGCAGTGGTGGGGCTGCTGCCGGGTTGCGGGTATCGCCGCTGCCGTCCCTTGGGCGGTGTGGGAGGAGCGGCGAGAGGCAGCCAGGGCACCGGGCCGGCGGGAGGCGGGCTGGGCTGTGAGCTGGGCCGGCCCTGGGGAGGCTGGCGGGGGCGGTGCGTGACGGAAGCTGTGGCAGATGGAAGGATGAGGGAAGCGGGACGGAAGGACGAGCGCTGCGGGGTTCCCTTGTAAGCACGGGCTCACCTCCCGAGGGATGCGAGAAGGGTTAGAGATAGAAAGAGTTTAGGGAGAGCTACGCACCGTTTCTTGACAGTGCTTTAATGAAGCAACACAACAGTCCAGCGTTTTATTGCAGGTTGGGGTGTCCCTGTGGAAATCCTCAGAAGCCGTTTCCCCTTGTCACTGCGATCTTACCCTCAGATAGCCAGAGCTGTGATTTTGTGTTTCCTGGTGGAGAGAAGTGACAGCATTCCACCGTGCCCTGTAAACACCGATTAAGTGCATAGGTTTTGCTGTGCTCGATGGGCTAGGCTATCCTGCCAGAGCTCAAAGAAGTAGCTAATTTCCAACATGGGAATAAATGCATGCATTTATACTGATAACCCAGATAAAAAGAAGCCTGTGCTTCAGGCTGTGACAGCTGCAGCTCTCACCTGAAAAACTTACAGTGCTGGGAATTTGTCTAATTCATATAGCAAAGTAAGTAAAGATTAGTTACTTTTAGCATATTTATTTCAGTTGAGAGTTTGGGGAGTGTTCTGCTCTCAGTGCTGGAATGCAGATTATCCTGCTTTAGTTTTGTATGTGACAGCCAGATCCTGTTCCCAGAGCTGTCACAGGGAACTTTAACAATCAGACAGCAACAGCAGAAGGGGTTTGCTGATTTTTTTTTTCTCAGTACAGGAATGGGAGCATTGAATATGAGACATGGTCATGGTCACAGCTCTTGGCAGTGTTGCTGCCTGCCCCTGGCTTCTGAGTCCTCTGTGCAGCATTGCCATCTCAGCGGGCTGCAGTGCCACTTGGTGAGAAGTTTTGTGTCAGGAGCTGTTGGGCCCCACAGGTTCTTTGCCTGTCTCTTGCAAGACAGTTACTAATGGGGTTTTGTGAGTACTGCAGCACAAGTCAGTGACAAGGGTGAAACAAGGATAAAGCTCACCAGGAAAGCTGGTGAGCTGAGGGCTAAGACTAAGGTCTCTTCCTCCTCTGTGATTATTTCTAGTATTGCCTAGTTTTCATAATAGAAACAATTGAAAGTGTAGAAAGTAAGCTTTTTTGCCTTTCTTTTATGGCTCTTCATATCTTCAGTTAGTGCGGTGGTGAGCACCTGAAGAAAGCAATAATGGAGCACCTGTTGAGGGGATCCTGCTATTAATGCCTTCCTGCATGAATCAGAGCCTCAGCTTTCTGTGCTGGGAGTTGGTGGCTGCTCTGCTCACCACCTGCTCTAGATAGGTAGATAGAAGTTCTCAACATGAACTTTGGTCTGATTGCCTGAATCAGTGCTTTTTTCAGTTCCATGTGAAGTTCCATCAGTTCCAGCTCCAGACTTACAGTGCTGCAGTGCCTGTTACTCTTGTATCTTGCAGACAGTGTTGCTGCTGGTCTTCTCTTCAGTTCTGGCAGTCCAGCAAGGTCAAACAGACTGTCCGGAGACCTGAGTTAGGTGCAGATGTCAACTGTGTGTCCTGCCTTGAACAGAAGGTTTTGACTGCAAATTGTAACTCTTATTATGAAAAAACAGATATTGGGATAGTTAGTTTTTTCTCTAGTTCTAGTGCCTAATAATTTTTGTTTTTTCCTCTAGGGGGAAGCTGGGCCGTTACCCTCCATGGCCAGGGAAGGTGAGGTTTGTTTGTATTTATTGTTGCTTTCTTAGTTTTCAGTGGTTTTTTTTTTTTTGTTTGTTTGTTTGTTTGGGTGTGGGTTTTTTTTTGTGCTTTCCTTCTGTGTAGGGAAAGCTTTGCTTGAAAGTATTTAATTTTCTTGTTTGTTTATTTTTTTACACATCTACCCCACAAATCTGAAGTGTGAATTAGTTTAGGGCTTTATTTGTTAGATTGTCTCAGTCTGTCAGTAAGAGCTGGTTGTTCACGTGGAATGAAAAGCCAACAGAGAGCCAGTTCTGGAACTGATTGTGTTTCCCAAATTTAGTTGTTAATCCCTGCCACTTTCTGCAAGACATGTTTATTTTCTTCCATAGTAAGTTGGCTAACAGTACTGTGTTAAATGATGGAAATAAGGAGTCTGGTTCCTCAAGACACTGTTTTAGAGCTGTCATTTTTGAGAATTATCTGGGGTAGTTTGATCCTACTTCTGGTTTGGTTGGGGTTTTTCAGATGAAAGATTTTTAAAAAGCAATTTTATATTCCATTTCTATTCTTTCTATTTCTCAGAAAGACCTTTATTTTATCTTTATATGTGGATGAGGGCTAAGCATGCTGTGGTGACAGTATGAGTCAGGTAAAAGAATAGTCAACGTGGCTGACAACTATAAACATTTGGTAATTGGGTCAACACCAGGCTCCTCTACAGGTGTCACTTTGTAACTGAATGATAGTTTTTCTCCTTACTAACATTTTAAAGTTGATAAGCAATTTATTCTGTAAGTAATGACAAAGTTTAAATTCTTAAGGTTACCTAAGTGGAACAAATTTTTATTAATGCAAGTTATCCTCCTAATCAGATTTAAAAAAAATCTATAATAGCTGAACACTGGGTGGTAAAATCACAAAATTTGTCATTATGTGCTTTATGATTTCTAATCGCCTTTAGATTGTTAACCCACCTAAAGATCTGAAGAAACCTCGAGGAAAAAAGTGCTTCTTCGTGAAGTTTTTTGGAACAGAAGATCAGTATGTACCTCCTTGTTTTCATCTGGGGAAAATATTGTACCACATGATGTGGATCTTTTGTGGAAGAAATATGTACTAATATTGCAGTGCAGTGAAGCATTGTAAAGGATTCCCTTTGAACCACACGATAAAAGAAATTCAGCTATTATTGCTTGCTATAGCTGCTCACTGAGGTGTATGAAGAGTATAAAAACTTAGCTTTAGGATTTGAGTTGCTGTGATAATAGCTCACCACTTTTAGGTGTGACATGACTGTGTCAGATTTTAGCATGTAGTGAGAAGGGTACATCTTGGAGTAATTTTTTTTTTTTACTGCCAGAGAAATAAAAGTAACTATATAATAGTCATTTGTGGAAGAATATACTGTCTTACATGCTGATTGAAAACATTCTTGCTGTGCTTTTGGAAGACTTCACAGTATAAGAGAGCCAAAACTGTTTTAGACTTCCTTTTTGCAAAGCAGAATTTAATGATTTCAAATGTGAACAAAATCATAGTTGTCTTAACAGATTTAAATTATTACAAACTAGGTAAAAAAACCCAACCAAAAAAGCTCCTGAGAACTTGGATATTTCGTGAAACTGACAATGATTTTGATAATTTTTCAGTTTTCCTCTTTATTTTCTCCTATTAAGTCATTTAATAAAGAAGAAAATTGCAAATATCTGTTTAGACAGATATCTGAAAGAATATCTGAAAGACTAAAAAACCCTTTACTTTTAGGAAGAAAGGTGACAAGAACTGAGGCCATTTGATGAATGTCTCTTAAGGAAATTATTTTTCACTGCTCAATTATCTTTGCTTAATGCTAAAAAATATTTTTCCATTAAGAACTGAGGTCTAAACTTGATGGAGGAGTAGTGAATGCCACATAGTCATGGGAATGTTTGGATCCCTAATAATTTGAGGCAGGTGAAGGTTGATTTGAAGCTGAAGAACGTTTTTTGGTGGTGTTATTAAATATGATTATTTGAGCTAATAAATTCTGAGTTGAACTGGATTACTTCTGTCCTGATTATTTGTTCTCGATTATTGTATTTCACATTATTGAATCAAATACAGATTTTTTTTTTTGTATTAAGAAAAGTAGTCAAATATCTTGGCTACTGTAGCTGAGATTAATAACATGATTGCAAATGAAGAGTTCAGAGCTGCAAAATAATTGGGATTTATTACAAGATTCCAGAGCTCTGGTCAGGCCAAATTTGGTCATCTGGCACAGTGAGGTAGTATGGTTGTTGTAGTGTAGCCCCTTCCCCACATCTCCAGCTTGTGAAATTTAATAATGTCATGCTAGATAATCAATAATTAGAAATTTGCTTGCTTTGATTGGCACACTCTACCTGAAAATTGAATAGAAATAAATACTAACACCTTTCTTTCAAATAATGTTGATAGAGAGAAGAGAGAGAAGCTTGTGTGCCTCTTCTGTCCTGACTTGGAATGTCAGAAGGATGTACTGGTTAGAACCGTGCTGTTCAGTGTGTTGCCTGAGAAAGTTCTCATGTTTGAGCGTAATCAGCCAAATCAGGAAAAATAGAAATTATTTCACTTCAAATGTGAAGATGAAGAGGAAATCACTTTACTTCTTTTGTACAAGTAAACTAGTGGGTTTTGCAAATACTTTTTTCAGGTGTGTGTATAAACAGGACTTGGAAGGTAACTGAGAGTGTGTTACCACCTTATGAAAAGCCTGAGGAGCAGCGGAGTGCAGAGCTGTCACTGTTCAAGGAGAGATGAGGAGCACACTTCTCCATACCGATGGTCTAGTGCATATAGCTTCTTTTTTAGCGCCTCACTTCTTCTGCCATGTTCACACTGTGTCATGGCATTTCTGTACCATGGATCCATTGCTGCAGCTCTTGTATTACTGCCTTACCCTTTGAGATTGAACAGGAGAGGATCTGGTCATTGGCTGTTCGCCTCTTGTCCGGTGTGTATAAGGCAAAGGCCATGCTGATTACTGGGTACAGTCCCTCTTGTGAACTTCTGAGGGTTGTTGCCAGCCAGTTTGTTGAGAGGTAGGCAGTGTCAAACCCTATTTTAGTCTTACTTCCTTCTGAGGAATTCCTAGGTGCCTTCTGTGGCCAGAAATGCACCTGTTCCAGGCTGGGTACAAATTGTTCCCCACTGGCTCATGTGGCTTTGGTTTGTCATACTAAAGGTTAAGGAGAAAGATGTTTAGAATTAAAAATTGATGTATATGAGCAGAGCAGAAGGGTAAATAAAATCATACTGATGAGTTTGGCAGTGGTTTTGGTGTAGTGTATAAGTTTTGGTTATTTGTGAAATTCTGCCTAGCTTAGGATACAGCACAGGGGAAATGCATTTTCCTTTTTCTGCAAATTGATTATTACTGTGTTCTGGGCCTTTGCAATGCTGCAGTGACTAAGGAAATAAATTAACTGGAAAGCTGTGAGTACTTTTGGTCCAACATACAGAGGTGAGAGCATGAGTGCATTCAGACTGTTCTCTAAGTACTGGCTTTTGATAAATTTTCTAGAGAGCTCTGTACTCCATGTGTTGTGTTGGTGATGTTAGTTTCTCCTGTTACTTCCAAAGGGTTAGATAAGGATTCTCAACCCATGGAAGCAGATTTTGCTTATGTTTAAACTGTGAAATACATATATGCTTTACCACAGTGAAAGGCCACCTGATGTTCATAGTAGTGTGTAATATCCCTGTCCTATTCTAAGTGATTGTGTGCAATTAAGGCAATCATGTAATGTCTCTTTATTGCCTTGTTCTCCAAATTGAGAAGGAGGTTTTTCTAGTCTGCCTAGGAGTTGTTTTTCCAAGTGTCTCTTCTTAGAGTAAGTCACATTAAAAGGATTCTCTAGCTAAAATCAAGAACAGTTGATGTTTCCTGCCCATAGACCTGACAGCATGTAACAACACCCATTACAGGAATCTAAACAACAAATTTAATTTCGTTTAGAAGTGGAACTAGACCTCTTATCTATGTTTCTAACTGTGCTTCTCAGATAGTATTTAAAATCCTTTTTTTTTATTTCCGTACTACAGTTTTGTTGTAGGAAATCTTTGTAGATATTTCAGTAGTCAAGTAAGAACTTTTATTTTGCTATGTATGTACATTTATTGCTTTACTAGTTAAAACAAATAGACTGGCTGGCCCGCAAGTCTTTCTTTGTGTGTGTCATACAGTTAAAAATAGTTTTACATTTTTTGGCTTGCTTAGGAATTCATTATGGTATTTGTTAAAACTAAAAATATAATTGCTTTGAAGGTATCTTTCTACTGTGATTCTATAGAAATACTAGTGTCAGTCCTGCAGCCATCAGAGATGTGTGTACAAACACAGCCATTCACCTTTCTTCCCATTTGGTAATCCCTGATAGCCAAATGACTTGCAAGTCATGTATATCACAGTCTTAACAGGAAGCTGTGACAGCCCATTCTTCCTTACAAGCTTTTGTAGCATCAGTGTGAAACTAAATATGGTGGGGTCAAGGGGTACTTCCTGATTTTATATATTAAGGAAAAAAATGGAGGAAGCTTGCAATAAAAGATAAATGTAATAATTAGCAGCCTGTTTCCATCAGGCACAGTAATTTTAACACAGCGCTCATTACCTTTCCATCTTTCGTGTTCTGTTTGGATGAAAGCACCTACCCTTTTCTTTTGCCACTGTTTTCCCTGGTTTGAAAAAAAAGAGAGAGTAAATTCAGGATGTAGTCTTTCTGAAATGCTCTTTCAGGTCCTGACATCAGAAAACACTTGCTTTAAATTTGCGAACTGTTGGAAATACATCTTAAAAGTGTGAGGGTCTGGAGGGATAGGCTGAGCTGATGGAGTAGGTGAGCTTGTGTTCCTGGTAGTTCTCAGTGAGGCAGATTAACCCATGCAGAGCTCTATGTTGCTGTAACAGAGGCAGCTGGAATGTTGTTCAACAGGCCTGCAGGCACAGTACCATAGCTGAAAATCACTGCAGACAAAACTCTTCCATCTCTTACTGAGGAGGTATTTTATTGCACAAATTTGAAAAACCTAATACTTAATTTCCTTCAGTATTGCCCTGCTTCTGGGTTTCTCTAAATATCCCTTCTTTATTCTAGTCTGATATATTAATTTTTGTATTTTTTTTCTAGGAGTTTATGTACTATGTTGCCGAGTTTAGTTGAGTTACTTAATTGATGAGGGTTGGGATGTTCCCTTTTAACAAAGGAAATCTGTCTTGATTTGTCGTATGCTCGCACACATTGGCCTTGTAAATAACTAAGCAATTTTCTTTTGACTTTTAGAACTGGTTGTGTTAGCATTTAGTATGGGCATCTAAAGTGCTACAGTCTAAAGCGATAAATTTTTTCCCAGACTGCTAAACAGAAGTTTGGAGATACAGTGCTACTATTTTCAAAAAATGGTTTGCAAAAAGCGAAGATTGGTGGATATTCTTCCATCTAATTTCTGCAGCTTATCATTAGGACTTGGTATCTGTAGACAGGAAGAGAATGGCTGGAATGGTGAAGGTTTGAAGATCTCCTTGCTTGTGCCATGGATTTGAATCTGGTGTCTCTGCATCTCTCTGTGCCACTCTTTCCCTGTGGCTGCAGGTCACTTTCATACTTGTCTCTGCTTATTCTAAGTTTTGCTTGTTGTTCGTGTTTATAATGTGGATTTGACATGAGCAGTGGTTTTCTGAGAGTATTTTGGAGACGATGAGGAACAGTGTGGAGAAATGAAAAGAGAAAGTCATTGTTAATGGGTATTTTTATTACATCTTTTTGCTTTCCGTGCAGCCCATTCTTTACAGTTGCCTGGTGACTGTGCAGCAGTATGAATGCAATGTCATCTTAAATATGACATCTTCAGTGTCATTGCTGATGTTTTTCTCATGCATTGATTTATTGCTGAATCAGGAGAGAAACAGTACTTCATTTTATATGTTGAGTCCTTGAGACTGATCTAAATACTGGGCTTCATTGGCCTTGAGGATATTGAGATCTTGTGCATAAACATGAATAATTTTGTTTGGTGAAAAGTTATTTTGTTTTCAAGTGCTTGAAACAATGCATACAATTGGCTTGTGGACATTGGTGTCAAAAGATACTCATCTCTTACAGAAGGTTGTCCAGGTAGGTGATGCATAAACAAACTGGAAAGGAAAAGACCAATTTAATTTTTTTAGTGTTTTCTTAAAGTTTATTTTTAACTGAGGCAGCATTTAAGATTGTTTTTCACTTACTCGTTTGTCTCTGAGATATCTAGTTCTTTGTCCTGGTGGATCACATGTGCCAAGATGCACCTTTGAAGCCAGGAACCAGAAAGCTTTGTACTTCGGGCTTTCTTCATACCAAAGGAAAAGGAATGAGAAAGGAAGCTAATGAACATGTGCAGTGAGGAGTGATAGGATGTGCAGAAACCTAACAGAATGCCTTGAGGGAAAATAACTTATTTTTATTTAGACATTCAGTCCTGTAATGACATTTAACATGCTTTTTTATATTGTGGTCCAAAATTTTGTTTCCTTTATACATGTAATGAAAGGCTTCTCATGAGCTGGTGCTCTGTGGTACTCAGGGATGTTTGTCACTGTTTGTCATACAGGCAGGCTTTACAGTGTGAGATAATTTTAAGGTGTGTTTCACAGTACTGTCTGGGCAGCTGTGAGAGATTCCCTGAATAGCTGCTGGACTCAGACTCTAGTCTGAATGCAATGATTTGGCTTGTTATATAAAGTCAGTTCTTACAAAAATGATGTAAACAAAGTGAAAGGATTCAGCTTTGCATGCAGGAGCACTGGGTTCTTGGGAAAGGATGCTAGCATTTTCCAGTCAGTTCTAGCAGGTCTTGTCTCTGCAAGTGAGGCCCAAAATGTTTCATTCTACTTTCTTAAAGTTAATTCCTGATACAAGCAATTTACAAACAATTGCTGTTGCCAGTGAGGAGAAAGGTCTTATTATAGTTATAGAGTTTATTTTGTGAAGAGAGGAGAAACAATCAAGATTCAGCAAAACATTTCTATTATTTTTTGTTGTTTTAATCTTCATGTTCAGTTTAACTATATGACTTGGTGGTTACAGTGTCTGGAAATGCAGCCTTTAAATCACTTCATCTGCTTGCAGAAGCTAGACTGCACTGGAGAATATTTAAAACCTGTATTCATGGATAGTCTATGTAACATAGAAATACCTGGGGACAAGAGAATCTGATTGTCCCAGTCAGGGCAAAGGAAATAGTTTTTTTTTTCTCAAAACCAAAATTATTGTTTTCATACATAATACCTGGGTATGTCAGAAATAAGTTTAATAATGAGCTGTTGCTTTTGTATTCACTCAGTGTGGTCATCTCTGTAGTGAGAATACATAATTTTGGAGGTTTTTCCCTACAGTTTTTTAGACACCTGTGTGCTCAATATATTTGAACCAGCAATTGATAGCTGAGAATTGTTAGGTGAACTTTGCTTTCAGCAACCTCTTGAGTAGATTAGTGGTATTGCCTACTGTACCTGGAGGCGTGGGTCTATGGGTGTTCCTCGTGGTGAAACAAGTGCAGTCATTGGGCTGCCCTTGTTTTAAATGTGTCCTGTGATCACATCCAAAAGCTGTTTTGCCAATAGAGAATAATGCTTAGAGGGGGACAGTGCTAGGATGAGAGGACATAAAACAAGAAATAACAAAGCACCAGAAGAAAATTCTCAGTGAATTCAGTAATGGCAACCCTTCAATTTCTAGATAGGAAGTGAGTTTGGGCTGTTGTCATCAGTAGAGCTGGGGAAGAAAGTGTAGCTGTGTGTTTCTCAAAGCAGGAGGATTTAAAAGGCTGCAGTTTGGAGAATATAACTAGCTTCTTTTTTTGTTTCAAGTGCTTGGATCAAAGTGGAGCAGCTGAAGCCTTATCACCCTCACAAAGAGGAAATGATAAAGATTAACAAGGGTAAGCGCTTCCAGCAAGCTGTGGATGCTGTAGAGGAGTTTCTTAGAAAAACCAAAGGCAAGGACCAGGTGAGTAGGTTCTTTTTCACTGCGTGCATTGAAACAGGTTTTGGCATGAATGATGATTAGATGCCTTGTTATGTGGAAGCAGTTTGTTGTCTCTGGCAAGTTGAGGAGAATTGTGTTTTCCTTCCTGTGGTTTTTGAGGTTTATTTTCTATCCTTTATTCTTCCCCATTAAATCTTGTTTGGTGGGGAAAAGTCATTATTGGATTATTAAATGATGAAGAAACTGAAGAGGCTAATTGATCTACTTGTGATGATTTTACAGATCAGTCTTAAGAATTTGGTATCTATTAATCTTGTCTTTAGTATGTTGGAAGTGCACACAGTCCTGGCAAGTCTTCGGGTGGCCTGCTCTGTTACGTGCTTACTTAAACTGGTGTGTTTTTGCAGGAGAACTAACCAGGAACTTCACTCACCAACTCCAAAGGTCTAACAGATATGTAGTTTTCAAATTACTGTGCTGTTTTTTTACTTGGTAGTAATCAGCACAGGGTCCTTCACATCCTTGTTGTGCATGAAAATCATTCCATCTCTTCTCTTCTTTCCTTACCATCTTCTATTCTATAATCTCTCAGGCGTCTTCCCATAACTCCACTGAAGAGAAGAATCGGCGTAATTCCAGTGAAGAAAGAGGCAAGCAATCTGCTGGTGAAGAGAAACGCAAAGCCAGTTTGTCTGAAGGAAAGGTGAAGAAGGGCACAGGGGAAGGAAAAAAGAGGGTTTCTTCTGTCTCGTCAGAGAGAGGATCAAAATCACCCTTGAAAAGAGCCCAGGATCAGAGCCCCCGAAAGCGGGGGCGTCCACCCAAGGATGAGAAGGTTTGTGTTGTGCATGTCTGCCAGTGCCCCTGGACTTGGCAGCTGGACTTGAGGGCTGACTGGCACCTTGACTAACAGGCCAGCAGGAAGAATCAGTTCAGTATCCCTTTTTTTTTTTTTGGCTTTTCCATGTTGCTACTTATAGACCATTTGGCTGCCTGATACCGTTGGCAAGCACATTGTTGATTCTTCCTGTGATTTTTACCAGTTAGTTCCTGTGAGTGGCTTTGTTTGTATCTTTGAGTGGCTTTGAAAGCTCTATCAGGAGACTTCATTCTTTCGTCTTGTCATCCCTCGGGTTCAGTTTGTGAAGGATTAGCAAAGAGGTATGGGTCTTCATCTGGCTCCTGACTTCTCCCATCTCATCTACTTTGTATGATCAGGAGATAAGTAGCTGCTCAACTTCAACCTCAGTACTCACAAAGAGTGAGATATCTTTAAGGGATAGGGCTTAAAGAAGAAATTTGTAGCCTGGGGAATCCACCAGAAGAATTGTCTTCATTTCAGCTTCTGTGCTTTAGGATATGTTCCTATCATCCATTATAAAGGAGCCTTAATATTTTATTCATAGTACTTCCCTGATATTTCTCTATGTTGTGGCAGCACTTTGTCTACCCTCATATAGAGTTCCAGCCTTTTTATTATGGAGCTCACTGTTGTGGTCTAGATCTTCCTATTCCAAATGGATATTTATTTTGGTGGATTATTACAAGTCATATACTTCATCAGCGACTACACCTGAAGACAACTGGGAGACCTCAACTGAAACACCATACAGCAACGTGCTTGCTCACCTGTGCTTCAAGGGGATCACTATGTGCTTCAAAGTCTTTTCTTTCAGTCAGGATGCAAGTCAAGATGGTGGTCCTTGCTCTCTGGGATTGTGAATGGATTGGCCTTCGCTGGTTGAACAGCAGACTCTCTCTTGATGTAGTAAATGAAGCTGATCATCTCAGATTAGCTGTGGAGACATCATAGAATAGAGTCATAGAATATCCTGATTTGGAAGGGGCACATGAGGATCATCAAGTCCAACTCCTAAGGGGTTAAAGGAAATACTGGCTCTTTTTTAGCGGCAATGTCTGTGAAATTAGGCTGTGTAACAGATCCCATCAGTTTCTTCTTTTGAGGGAAGTTGGAGGAGGGGAGAAATGTATGCATATTTATGAATTAAAACTAATAATTACAGAACTTGTCTTGACTGATGCAGGAAAATGCTTCACTGGCAACATAGTTTTCACTTTTCTAAGTGTCTTCCTATAAGCATGTTGTGTCTCCACATATTTCTGTTTAAATAAGCCACAAGACTTTTTTTTTCACTTGCAAAGTGATTCTGTGTCTTTGAGCTAGATTAATTCCAAAATTAATCAAAACTAATGGCTGGGAGAATTCTGATTATGCTGACACATTGCATGCATAGGTTTTACTGTGTTATCTACCTCAGGACATCAGAGTGCTGTGAGTGAGCTAATTGTAGTAGTTGACATTATTTTACTGGCACATGGCAAGCAGACTGGTTTTAAAGTTGCCACACAGTGGTGGCCAGCTGTGTGATAACTGCCTGACCACAGACCAGGAAATTAAGCAGGATAAGGTAGGAAAGTAAGCCTTACAGCTTCTTGAAAGTGACAAATAAAATATAACATATTTTATAAAATATGAAAATATAACAATACTGCCTTAATACTGGTTTTCAGCCTATAAAATAAATTTAAAATCCTGTCTTCTTGCCTGGTTCTCATAAATTCCTCAAGTTCTTAACCCTAGAGTAGAAAACATTTATGTTGTTGTCCTGAATTAATATGATGCTAGGATTTGTGGTTTTTTTTTCCTCCATCCCAGTCCAAATTCTGGCTTCCAAGTAATAATGCATAAGAATCAAGAATCCAGTTTTTGCTGACATGTGCTCTGTCTAGAAAGGCTCTGTGGCCACACATGATCATTCACATACTCTGATTTTTAAGCTTATATGAATATATTTGAAGGAGCAGCAGAACTTTGTAGGTATCAAAGCAGGTTTTGTCCACACTTTACCAGCTGAAGTATGCAGGACTCTGCCTAGACACTACAAGGTTGGAGACTGATGTCTGCATTGTCCTGCTAACCCTCGGATCGTTCTGGGTTACCTCCAGGAGTCTTATTCTGGCCGTTTTTGCAAACAGTGTTCTTCTCTTGTGCTTCTGTATGGATACTAAGGTATATTGTACATTTTCAGGAAGTAATTTCGGAGGGGAGGTAATGTGACTTCATTTCTGAACCCTTATTTCAGAGGAAGACAGCACGTATTATGTAGAAGTCCTGTGCATTCTCTTCATGTAGCATAAAAACCTAGATGTCTATAGCATATATCTATGGCCTATAGCATAGAGACCTATTTTAACCTATGTGTTTTGAGGAAATAAAAGATAAAGTTTAATCTGCTCAACAGTAAAAGCCCCAGTATGTTAAGTACTATGATGATCCTACAAACTGTGGCCTGTGGAGCAGATGGAACAGCCCACATACCAGTTTGTCTCATGGATTCTGCAAACTTGAGCAGATGTGGCTATCAATCTTATGCTTTGAAGGTTCTCCTGATAACAGGTGGGCTATTCTATTGTTACAGGGTAGGATTAAAAGAGTTCAGACCTCTGCTTGTAATGATGTCCTTCACTCATTTGTTAAGTGTTTTGCATCCACCAGAGGAAAATACGTGATCAAGCATGTTTATTTTCTGCTCATTGCATAAGTGCACAAGTGCAATGATTCCTCTTAGGTATGAAGAATGGACTCTCCAGAAGCCATAAATCTGGTTGAAATCCTTAGCTGGCAGTTGATGCTTTCCTCACCTCACCTGTGTTGCTAATACTCTGTGTTTAAAGATGAATGCTCATGGAAAGGCCTATGAAATTGAAGGCTTTTGTAGTGCTTTCGGAGCTCTCTATGTGTGCTCGAATGATCATCGTGCTGTGACCCGCTTCTGAGACAGGTTTTAAGCTCTTTCTGATCCTCCTTCTGTCTCCTCAGGACCTCACAATTCCAGAGTCAAGTACAGTGAAGAGAGTGATGACTGGAACAGTGGCTGGATTTAAATGGCCACCGAGTGTGAGCGAGGTAAGAAGCTTTATAACATCTACATTCTGAGTTTGTGGCAACATATTTAGAGCCTTTTGTCGGGCTGTGAAACAATGAGATCTTACCTTGTGTGTGAACATACTGCAGTATAACAAAGTTGAACAATATCCCAGATAGTTCAGAAGTATGTTGGGAAAAGAGATTTGTCTCTGTGGAACTACTTGCAGATTCACACTAAACTTGCTGTACTAATGTTTACACTTCTTGTTTCAAAAGCATTTCTGTGATTGACTTCCCAGAAGTGGAGGTGATGTGGAAAGTCTCTCCCTGTCTAGATGCTATCACATGGGGTGTGATTTTCTTCACAAAGCAGCCTTTGAAAGCCTTTTGATTTTGTTGAATAAATGAGTGATCACTAAAGCAGTGTAAGAGCAATGTGATTCCAGGCTAGTATGTATGATGCTCACTGGGAAGATGAGGGATCTGGGCCTTCAGTCCTTGTTGCTATTAGGATGGGTTTGCTTGGCATGTGACAATCTCCAGTGAATTCCCAGAATGCTGTTTTATGGAATTACTTATAACCTGGAAAATAAGTGTTTTCATTTGCTTGGGAGAGGAAGAAGCAGATGAATTTTCTTTCTCCCATGCTAGTATTGCTTGTATACTTCTTTGGTTTTCCTACAGATGTCCAAAAATGAGGAATTTGGTTTCAATGGCTTTGGTTTTGAGAATGAAACAAAATGTTAACTACTTAATTGAAACAGGTTCCTTGTGACAGCTGATGCATTTTATGTTTTCCGCCTTATGCTATTGCTCTTGTGCAGCTTTAGGAGAGCAAGGGCATTGTGCTGTGGTAATTCAGTGACTCTCTGGATTTATTTCTGAGGTTGTACTTTCTCTCTTTGTAGCCTGTGAAGGACAGCGATCCACACTTTCATCACTTCCTGCTGAGCCAGACAGAGAAGGTAAGGGTTTGGCAGACAGCATCATGTTGCTGGGTGTCTTGGAGTCCTGCCCTTTGCTGGAACTGAATGCAAGGAGTATGCATAAAAAGCTCCAGAATTCTGTTCTTTAGGGGGTGGCAGTTAGATTAGTTGAAGTACTTCAACTAATCTAACTATCAAGCCTTAAGATTTAGAGTAATTTAGCATTAAGTACAGTGAATAGTTTTAAGTAATTCAAGATTATCTAGCACTAGTTTTTGACAAATCTGATGTATTAAATTGTATAGAATGAACAGGATGGACAGGAAAAGCTTTTTTTTGTGTTCAAAAATCCTGTTGTTTGATTGTTTTTGATGGTTGTCCTGTCAGTTTCTTCATCTGGATAGGCTTGCCAATTCACTGAATGTTGCAAGAGAACTTCCAGGACCAGAAAAGCTCCATGTAAAATACAGCCTGTTTATCTCCTGAGAGTCAGAAGTCTTGCAGGATTTTATATTCAGCAATGAACATCAGGAGGAAAAGGAAAAATCTAATTAAGCATAAAAGGATTTATATCTTGCTGAGGATCTGAGCAGAGCCAGAAGGATTAAGAGCTGCTAACAGTTTTATCTAAACAAGCTCACAGTAAGCAGCATGGGGAGGAGCAGTCTTTGCCTTAGCATTTGTAGAAAGCCTTCTACATGCCTTCTCATATTAACCAGAATGTTTGGTTCCACAGCTGCAGAGACGTAGTGAGCATAGATGTGAGGCTTCATGGCAGGCTTCAGAGAGCTAAGTGTGGGAGTAGGGATGGCCCAGGTTCTGGTGCCTCCAGAGGAGCCTTTTATAGGAACTGCAGAAGGGAGTTTGCAGGGAATTTCTTAGAAGACAGGCTGAATTTCTGGGGCGGGGTTGGAAAGAACGATCTTAATATCTTGCAATATATTTTAGGTTTTATTTTCTCCCCTTGAGGGAAGCCCCAGAGTTGTCCTGGTTTGAGGGTGGTGGTGGGTGGGTGAGCTGCATGCTTCTGTGGAATGAGGATATGGTCTGTTTGCTCGGCAGAGTAAATCAGCACTGTCCTTCCCCTGAACGCTTTGTCTTCTTCATACAGCCAGCTGTCTGCTATCAAGCCATCACAAAGAAGCTGAAGGTTTGTGAAGAGGTAAAGTAAATCTTCATTTTGATGGATGTTTGTTGTTAAGAGGCCTTGCAGTTCTTCCAGAGCTGTGCATTAAATTGTTTTTATTATTATTTTTCCCCTCTGTCTTCCCCACCTCCCCGCCCTTGTCCCCCCACCCCACTCCCTCAGGAGACAGGATCCACCTCCATCCAGGCAGCAGACAGCACAGCAGTCAATGGCAGCATTACACCTACAGACAAAAAGTAAGATCTGCAATACACTTCAGCCTTTCCTTCCCAGCTCACACATGCAGCCACTCTCCAGCCTGTCACTGAGAATGAATAAACCTAACATTTCCCTTTAACTGCATATTCCTTTTGTCCTTGTGTGAAACTGTTTGGGTAGCAAGGTGGGAGAGAAGCAGCTAAAAACAAAGGGGGCTGTGCAATACAAAATTTGAAGGGGACTTTACAATACAAAATTCAGAGTAAATTCTGTCCTGGATACATCTGCAATTTGGAATGTTTCTGCAGTTGCCTTTTTCAGTAGGTCCCACTGCAGGTTGTTAGCAGCAGTATTCCCAAGTGTTGCATGGGATTGGAAGATAAAAGGGGATCTGTCTCCAGTAGTGCCTGGTGGTTGACTGGGGTCATTTAATCACTCTCCTGAGCATGCAGAAGACAAGAGAAAGAGGGAGGTGTGTTGTCCCATCACAAAAACTTTGCTGTGTAGCATGTGAGCTTTCTGGTTTCTCCTAACACCTCTGTTCTCCTTTATACAGTGAGAGAAGGCTAACTTGAGCTTCCTGTAACTTCTGCTCTGTTCAGATTGAGTTCAGGCCACTCTTGCTGTTTGCTGTTGGGGCAGTTAAGATGGGATGTCAGTTCTCACTTGTACTGCAGGGGAACAAAAATAACATTAAAGCTGTTCATGTAAAACAGTCTCTCAGGAAAGTGCATCTCAGAGGTGGGTTGTGAAGGAAGGGATACCTCTGCTTGTTTTGAGACTTGAAAATAGGTAGACCTTCTTTGGCCCATGTCAGGAGCCTGTAGTGATTTGCTCTGCCCTGTCTAAGGGCAGAAGGAGAAGAGGCAGCATGGCTAGCTGGGGGAAGACAGGTGGCTTGTGAAAACCACAGTGCTGCTGTAGTGTGGCTAATTCTGCAGAATTAACTGCTGGATTTGCCAGGTATATTTTGTTGTGATGTTACCTTGGATATAACTGAATGCTTCAGAATCTCTTTGAAAACTGTGGGTTTTACGGAAAGCTGCATGATGGGTAAAAGGGTTCTTGCAGCAATACCTGCAAGAGGAATTTCTGTTGCAGGTGATTGTAGGGACTTGGTGGCATATTGTCTCTTTTTTGAATGGAGAGTGCAAAATTCTTTCCAGCTTGCAGGAGGAAGGGAAGGCTGTTTTCTGGGAATGATGGTGACCTGTACTAGCCTAATACTTTCTTTCTTCCTGTGTCTGAAATGGCAGCTGTAGAACAGGGACTAGGTCTTTATTCTGGCATGATGCTTAGCACAGTAGTCTTTGCTAGACTTTATTAAAACTAGGATACTAATGTGTCATTCAATTATACAAGCAAACATTGTATGTGTGACTTAGTTTTAAAGTCAGAAGATTAATAATTAGAGAAGCATGTGCTCATTTCTAAATGTTCCCTTTAAGGCAATGACTGTCAACAGAAAGCACACAAACAGCAATTTTAGTGAGCAAAAAATCACACACAAACAATCCACCCCAAACAAACAAAAAGAATCCAGACCATCCAAACATTTAATATTTAGATGATCTTCTGAAATAGGCCAAAGACTTTCTTCAGGAAATTGTTAGGGATGCTTGGTAAGCAAAATAAATTCTCGCTTACTTTTAAAGCTCAGTATTTGCCCATTGTAGCTGTGGTTGCAGTAGAACATGTTTGTTTGGGTATTTTTTTGTCCTGGTGATGCTCCAGTTTGCTCTTCATCATTTCCAGCATCATGAGAAACTAACACTGATTGCTTTCTCTTGCATTAATGTTTATCTATACCCTCAGGATAGGATTTCTGGGCCTTGGTCTGATGGGAAGTGGCATTGTCTCCAACTTGCTAAAGATGGGTCACACTGTCACTGTCTGGAACCGGACTGCCGAGAAGGTAAGCATGTGCTTAAACCTCTGCTAAACATTCAGTTACCCCCTGTATCCCATGGAATTGTCTGTCAATGGTATCTGGTAGGGGATGCCAAAGAAACACAAGGATATGCTTGCTTTGTTTTGTCCTGTTTCCTATGTGCTTTTTGGTGGGCATGACTAGGTGCAGCTGTGGTCTGTTCTAGTGTGGTCACTCTTGTGTCAGCAGTCTCACCCCACTGCCTTTTTCTGTGAGAGGAGAGAGTTGTCAGAAAAATTACACCCTTGTATATTACACCCTTATATGTGTTGAAGAATGGGATGTAACATGCCTCTGAAAATACTGCTGATGTGAATCACCATGGTCAGTGTATTGTGCATCTGTGAATAGCCATGAAAATGCTGCTGATGTGAATTGCATGCAGTGTATGGTGCCAGAAAGGCCAGGTGCAGGGAGTTAGCCAGGAGACTGAGGTATGGTAAGATGCACTGCTCAGCTGCAGGTTAGTCTGCATCTATTGTGCTAGTCATGTGGTAACAAGTGTTCTGTCAAAGACCTGCTGTGTCATGAGACCAGGATGGAGAAGGGCTTTTTAGGAGTATTCCAACTGAAAATGGAGCTTATATTGCACTGCACTTACATACTAGACAGTGTTACTCTTTGTAGTGGAGGAGGAAAAGTAGGTAGCTGGGGGAGATGTGGTAGTTTTAAGATGCTGTGGAATAGCAAAGCAGGAAGAGCACTGTGGTTACTTTGTTAAAAGGGGAGTAAAAGATTTATTTTTTTCAGGAACAAAACATGGCTGGTATGAGGGGGTGGGGTAAGAAGGAGCTAAGATTTTGAAGCAGCAGCCCTCTGAAACACACTCATCTCAGATGTGCATATTCCTGTTACTATCCAGTAACAAATTGCTATGTCCTTTAACCAATTTTTTCCCCTAAATCTTCCTTTTTTCCCCCTAATAATTTCTTGTCAAACCCGCAACATTCTTACCGCTTCACCTTAAGAGTTTTGTTTCTTTGTGTCTTTCTTTCAAAGTTCTTCACCTGTTCTTCAGAAAGGCTGCAAAAGAGCCCCGCACGCACACATATGTGTGTGTGTGTAGGCAAAGCAACAAAAGAAGACAAAGTTGTTGTGTAATTAACACACCTGTCTCCTTTGGAGTTGTGTCCAGCAGTGGAGATTTTACAGCAAAATGCAAAAAATCCATTTTCTCTGTATTTAATTTGTCTTACCTTTGGACTTGTGCCTTTTGCAGTGTGATTTGTTCATCCAGGAGGGTGCACGACTGGGAAGAACCCCTGCTGAAGTAGTCTCCACCTGTGACATCACGTTTGCCTGTGTATCAGATCCAAAAGCAGCCAAGGATGTAAGGATTAGCTCTTATTTTACCTCCACTGGTTAGACTTTGAGATGGCAGTCACTGAATGCCAGTTCTGATTCCTGTTAACTACAGTAGCTTGGGTTATTGTACATCCTGAGCAGTGCAGCTGTGTAAAAATAAATGTCCTAACAAAAATTAAGCATTTTAAAAATGAAGTCTTTGAGGGCAGGTTCTGATAACCCTCTGGGGGTCTGCCACTGTAGTGCCAGGCTCAGCTGGACTCCTGCAGAAGTGGAGTTTCTCTGCAGACACCCTATTGCTTTACCGCTCTTCTGTTCTCCACAGCTGGTGCTTGGTCCAAGTGGAGTGTTGCAGGGGATTCGCCCAGGGAAGTGTTATGTGGATATGTCCACAGTGGATGCAGATACAGTCACAGAGCTGGCCCAGGTAATCACTGAACTGAGCCTCTTAACAGCAGCAGGTGTTCATTCAGCAGCAGTTCTTCAGTTGCTGATGGTAATAAAACTGCTTCTAAAGGTCTTTGGGAGAGTCTCAGGTTCCAGGCAAACAAGACAACAAGTCTTAACCAGCAAACAGTGTTGGATGAGATGTTGCCTGGTGATACCAGCAGAGTTGTAGATTTGGCAGAGCTGTTACCTGACACCATTGCAAACAGCCAAATTTTGATCCCCTAAGAAATATTTGTAGACAGGTTGGTATTCTGTAGCAAACTGGAGAGTAAAACCCTGTCTGGATTTACAACTGATGAAATGCATAATCTGCCTAGTTTAAGTGCTCTGGTTGGGGAGAATTAATGCCTTCACATTTCATTCTATAGAAATATTATTATAGGATTTCTGTTCTGATTGCTTCTGCTGTGGTGTCTGTGATTTCTTTTTTGGCATCTTGCTTGTTCCCTATTGCCTTAAGGCAGCATGTGTGGTTTTACAAGGAAGGGGAACTGGTTTTGGTCAAGTTTTAAGTAGACATGTTGTTGATGCACTAGTGTGTAATATTAATTTGGAGAATGCAAATCACTTATATTAATAAACATCTGGCTGAAGAGATTTGTCAAAGGCCTTTCCCCTGTGGGAAAGAGGGGAAAATATAATGATCAGTCTTCTGGGATTCTTATGCAACATATACACCTTCAGCATTGATCCCTTGGCCAGTATAGGATGTCATGACTAAAGCATGTCAGTTCAGCTGCTTAGAACATGCACAGTAGTGATGGGTGCAGGAGGGTCTTGCCCGGACCCTTTTGGTCTTAATCACACTTTGCAGGATACATCACAACAGTGCTTTCCTCTCCTGTTGGAGCTATTTGTTATGCTTTAAATTTCTGTCATTAGTGGCAGATATGCCTTAAATTATGTTCCTGCTGCTGTTCATGCACAGCTGACCAGAGATGCTCTTCTCCCAGGTGATAGTGTCCCGAGGTGGTCGCTTTCTGGAAGCACCAGTCTCAGGAAACCAGCAGCTCTCTAATGATGGAATGCTTGTGATCCTGGCAGCTGGCGACAGGGGTTTATATGAAGACTGCAGCAGCTGTTTCCAAGCCATGGGGAAGACCTCTTTTTTCCTAGGTAATTGAAACATAGAGGGCCTGATAGCAGTTTCTTAGTGCAAGGACTGGGAATTTCAGCAAGGAGTCTGAGATGTATATGTCATCTTTTCTCTGTGGGCAGTGTCGGAAATTGCCGTGCTGCTCTGGAACTTGGCCAGTTTCAGAGCCTGCAGACTAAGGTTTATTTTTTGAATGCTGGCTCATTTTGGAGGATCTGTGATAATTTTGGTTTTAAATCTAATTTTCTTATTGTTTCTCCTTTCCTTTGAGTGCTTGGAAAATGAAAATACTTTCTGAAGTCCTTCAGGGCAAGGGAGAGATGCCAAGTGTTTGATGACAGGAGTTTAGCAGTGTTACTGCCATGTGGGCTGGGGAAGCAGGGCTGCTACTTCTCTTCTGGAGGAATCCCAATGGTGTGTCTTGCTCCCAGGTGAAGTAGGCAATGCTGCCAAGATGATGCTGATTGTGAACATGGTCCAAGGCAGCTTCATGGCAACAATAGCAGAAGGACTGACTTTGGCTCAAGTGACTGGCCAGTCCCAGCAGACCCTTCTGGATATCCTCAATCAGGGACAACTTGCCAGCATCTTCCTGGACCAGAAGTGCCAAAGTAAAGTTCTCTTACATTGTTTTCTTACGGGTCATTTTTACAATCTAGCAGCTTTTCAGATAGTGGCAGAAGGTAGAAAATAACAATCTCATCTTCATCAACCTGGGATGATGGTTATTTTAAGCATTCTGTAAATGAAGAACTGAGTTCCCATTCCTTCCTCTTCATAGCTGGGACTTTTGAGAATCTGAGTTAGAACTGCTTAGGGCTTAAGTCAGGATTTCATTGCAGCAGGGTAACAAGGTGCTTAGAAATCTGAGCTCACTTTGTCAGTGGGCAGTAGTGACATCAATCTGCTGTGGCCAGATGAAGATAGAGAATAGAAAAACAGGAGAGCTAAAAGTAGTGATCAGCAGTAGAAAGAGAGATTGGTGTTGAATTGCAGCCCCCTGCAGCATGGGCTTGGCTTACTTTTGTCATGCTTAATTTGGCATGGGTTCCTCTCTGCAGATATCTTGCAAGGAAACTTCAAACCTGATTTCTACCTGAAGTACATCCAGAAGGATCTTAGATTAGCTATTGCACTGGGCGATTCTGTCAACCATCCAACTCCCATGGCAGCTGCTGCCAACGAGGTAAGAGTTGTTCAGTGTTCAGATGTGTTCTTCAGCATTTATTCAACAGTGCCATTTGTCAATAAGAGACGCAGACCAAAGAATTATGTCATCTCTAAGACAAGGGAACAGTGATTGAAATATTTTTTACTAGGGTGGCATTGGATTTGTTTTGATTATAGAGACCCTTACAAGGTTACATCAGGAAACACAGAAAGACCTGGCATTTTCTGATCTGCACTTAGATTATTTGACATCCTGTGTGGTCCTCTGGTTGCAGTGGTCAGCAAGGGAGTTTTTCTGCTGGGAAGACGCTTCATACAAGAGCAGGCTCTGATCCTTTTTTGATTTCTCTTTAGGTCTATAAACGAGCAAAAGCATTGGACCAATCTGACAACGACATGTCTGCAGTGTACAGGGCCTACATCCATTAGGCTGCACCCTTCTTACTGTTCATACAATGATGATTGATTAATATTATTATGATACTGGGTTTTAACTCTGGACCAGTCCATCTCTTGTCTTTCCATTTCCTTTTATACACAAACTTTGAGACCTGCTGTGGTGAGCCTTCCACTGTGGCAGGAGGGGGGAGGAGGGGGCTCGGATTGTTGCAGTCTAATTAGAAAAATCCATGCCATGCACTGACAGTCATGAGACGAAACAGTGGCAATTGTTCAGAAGCTCTGAGGCAACTCTACCAGAAATCTGCTGCTTGGCTACTTTAATTTTCCTCCTTATTTGCTAGTCCAAAATGCTGTTTTTAACAATCCCTTTTCTTCTTTGCTGTGAAATAATGCAAGTGTTGGACTGTCTACATCAAGGGGACAGGGTGACATACATCCCATCCACCTGTGAATATCACTTGAGTCCTTGGTCCCAAGTAAGGTGAGGAGCATGCCTGCTAATTAGCCACTGTTAGAGAACAAAGCACCTCCCATGGAGGAGAAGGGCAGTTCCAGAGGGTAAGGGGAGCTGAGTGCAACACTGTCTTGATTCAGTTTCTTTTTAGACTTCCACTTCCCCACCTTGATGGAGGAATTCCTGTACTGTTAAAGACAACTCATTGCATCCATGTCTTCCCCTGTACAGACAACTACAGCTTAGGGAACACAAACTGTACTGAAAATAGGAGAATGCCTATGTCAGTGAGACTCCTGAAAGGCTTATCATAGCCCATCCAAAACATCACTGGAAAGTAATACATTTGCATAGAAAACTGCAAGACAAACATAGTGCCTATAAAACTGGGCTAGAGATTTTACTTGTTCCTGGCCTTAGCTTATGTTATGTTACTACTTGTTTGGTTTTTAACCCTTGTAGTCAGTAATTACAAAGATGTCTTGGATTGCAGCAGTGTCACAAGCAGAGTGGTGAGTGAAAAGGGAGAGAAGAATGATCCAAGAGATTGAGATTCCTGAGCTGCTTTCCACGCTCTCTGGCCTTTGCATGGTTGTCACATCTCTCAGCCTGTTTGCCCATCTATAAAGGTGGGTGATGGTTACCTACCTCACAGGGATACTTTGTGTACTGACTAGTGATCTTTATACATGTCAGATTTTCCATACATGTTCTTAGTGTTACTACCTTGGGTACAAGATAGCACAGCATAGGCCGTCTCCCTGTATCTGTGAACTCTGCTTGTGGCCAGATACCAACTTCTAGAGAGACCAGTAACTGAGACTGGGGAGGCTAAGACCACTGCTCAGCTTTAGTCTAGAGATGAGCGACATGAACTGCAGATGCCAAGGCTAGAGATCAGAGATACTTTCAGTGTAGATAGCAGAGCAACTCAGAGTCCAAAGGATGCCTGTCACAAAAAATACACGGAGTGTGGCTTGGTTTTTGGTTTGTTTGGATTTTTTTCCTCCAGTTCTCAGTATTAGCCTTTTGGGAGTGTTCTTGCATTTTAAATTTGAGTGTTAGGAAAATGCCAGTGAGAAACTTTGGCCAAAATCACTTCTCAAGTGGTACAATCTCCTTCCTCCCTTGGGCTGGGATTCTGAAAGCAAAGAAGACAGATTCAAAATAGGTTGTGTTCCTGACATCTGCCCCTGCCACCTTATTTTTTTTTTCTAGGAACTTAATGGCTGTGTAAGGAAATATTCCCTGGGTTAGGATTTCTTACCAGTCCTGCTTTGTGCAGCATGTGTGTATGGTTCAGGGACACCTTGTTAAGAAAGAAAGAAAGTGTCACATACTAATTTTGTCACATACTCATTGAATCACAACATCTAATGCCTTATGCTGTAAATGTTACTTTGAGTATTTCACCTCCTGTGATGACTGTTCCTTGTGGGCTAATGGTGTATTCTGCATTACTTATATCCTGTAGTGAACACCTGGCAACAGAGCTGTCAGACCTCACTGCCTGTTGGCCACTGTGTGTGGGCGATGGTAGTTCTACATCTGTGTTCCTTTGGCAATGCCACTGCCATTCTGTATGTAGGTATTCACATTAAAGGCATGGAAAATTGCCAGGATAGCTAGCCATTGACCTGCTTTGGCACACTGTTCTTCTCTACCCAGAACTCCACAATTAGCATCTGAAGTCCTTTGTTAAACATACTGTAGTAAAAAAAAATTCTCATAGAATTGTGCATTGTGGGCATCTGAGGGAAGTTGTAGGTTTGGAGGCAGGAAATGAGACTAAAAGGAAAAATCTTGTGGGAGGAAGAAGGAAGTACTGTCCCATGTGCAGAGCCAGTTCAGTGGCATCCCCCACCTGTCCCTGCCCTCTTGGGCCAGAGTGAACGTGAATGGTGTGAGCAAAGGTAATGGAGAATCTTTGTTAGTTTGTGGTGCCTCTGGATACAGAGAGAATGCCAAACGAGCTCTCAAATCCTATGACAGGTATTTCATAATGAATTCAAAGGACTGGTTCCAAGGCAGCTCACTGCTGCAGGGTTTGTTTCTAGAAATACTGTAGTTCCCAGAATGGAGATGGTTATTTCTATGGGAGTGGCAGATGTGGAGTAGTTGAACGCTGTAATTTATCCTGGAAGAGTCTGACTGCAGCACCCAGTTGTGGGTGGCTGTAGAGTGGCTGCAGTGCTGCCTGGACAGCTGTACAGTCACAGGTGTGCCCAGCAGGAGCAGGAGGAGACCAAAGAGCTCTGATGTAGCTCTGAGGAGGAGGGATGGAAATGGGGAATCCAGACTGTTCCAGATGCCAGTTGAGATTGCTGTCAGTCTCACTCAGATTCTTGTATTTATGTCTGTAGCCTCTGAACATGGATTTGAGTCTGTTCCTAGGCCTGAGATTTGAGGGTGGGAAGTGGGGGAAGCAGTGGATTGAAAGATGCTCTAATAAAACTGGCTAGTTAAATGTTGTCCTAATATTGTTGACAATTCTGTAAAGTTTCTTTTTATGAAGATTTGTTTTAGAAGTTTGCTTTTTTTGACTCCCTCCTTTTTAAAGAGAAAATGTGACACTTGTGAAAGCTTGTAAGAAAAGCAGTTTCATTTTTCCTCAATGATAGATCCCATAGTTCATTAAGGTTGTGAATTTTTATTTTCCTGCCTTGTTTTTAATTAACATTTGTCATTCAGAATAGGATGTGTGAAAATGTTTAAATGGCAAAGATTTTTTTTGTGCAATTAACAAAGCTACTGGCAAAAAGAATAAAACCTTTCTTGGTAACAGAATGTTCTTGTGGCATTTTCTAAAGCCTGTCAGAGCTGTCTTGAGGCATTAAGGAAGTATGTGTTCCTCTGAACACTAGAAACTTAGAGCTGCTGAAAACCAAGTAATCCTGAGAGCACTTCAGTCATTGCTCAAGCTTGGAGCTGTCAGTGAGGCATTACTGTGGATAAGTTTGGATAAATTCTATGCTCTGTGTGCAGAGGGATGAGAGGAGGATCCTTGGTTTTAATGTTCCGATGTTGATGACAACTTCTGTTAAGTTTTGGGCTGGGATATTCATCCTTCTGGCATTTGGGGTTTTTTTGAATCCAGTGGAGGATTCTTGTCCATCACAGGAGGGTGGAATGAGATGAGCATTAAGGATCCTCTCAACCCCAGCCATCCCATGATTCTGTGAACACTAACTCAGCAGTCAATTCGGTATTCTAAGATAGGATCCTTAACTGAAATGTTTACAAGCTCTGAATACTGCTTGTGGATAATCAGACAGTTGGACAGCTGTTCCTGCCCTGAGGATGAAATGTAGATACAGTGGTTTTCAGGTGCAGTGAATTACAGGTGCCCGAGGAAGCATTCTTTTTGAGCACTGTCATTAAAAGCAACAGACAGGAAGTCGAGAGCTGTGCTTACAGCAGGAACTGGAGCTGTTGGAAGCTTTCGCTACCCTGAAGCATCATTCCCATCTCCTACCCCTTCAGGGGCTAGTGTGGTGAAGACGCTATGCCCTCACCTCTCGTCTCGCTCGCAGTACAACCGTTGTGAAAAGGAACTCACCGACTTTTATAGAAAGGCCTCACTGCCAGGATAAATGTATTTAAGAAGTGATGAAACTTCCACGTCTTCACTCATTTGAGTATTGTGACACGCAGCTGGTTTCGAACCTGGCCGATGGGGGGCAGGCAGGTCAGAGCCGTCTCGCAGCGGGCACAGCTCGGGGGGGGCGGGCCAAGGTCCCGCCTTGCCTGACGGGTGCGCGGGGCCCCGCCCTCGGGGGCGGCGGAGGGAAATGACGCTGCCCAATCACGCGTTGCCGCGTCATGCGCATGGGGTGACGGGGGCGGGGCCGGCGGTGTCAGGATGGCGGCCATGGCGACCCAGGGGGAGCGGGCGGTGCTGGTGAGTCGGGCGGGCGCTCGGCGGGGCCAGGGCGAGCGGCAGCGGCTTCTGGCTGATGACAGCACTGCTAGACCCCCGCAGACTCGTTCTGTCTGGCCGCGCTCGGATGGGGGGGTCGCGGGATGGCGGCAAGGCCGTCCCCTGCGCCTGGGTCGAGCGCTGTGCAGGGGCTGCCCGGGCCCAGCCCTGGAGCAGCTGCCCTGACTGGAGGCGCTGCCGAAGTTCAGGCATGTTGTCGGGCCAGGCTATCGGACCGGTGCCCGACGCCCGTCGCCGTGTGGTTCGGAGGCCGCGGCCTCCTTCCGCCTCGCCCAGCGGCGGCGCCCAGGTGTCTCTGCCACCGGCGCCGCTCCTCCGATGGGCCAGATGGGGCTGGGTGGGGGGGCAAGGCCGGGGTCGTCCTGCTCCCGGCACACCGTGAATGTGCCCTTTGACCTCGGTGTCCTGCTGAAGCGCCCCTCGCATGGCGGGTGCCCGAGCCGCCCTGGTGAACTGGTAGCCTCGGCGACGGTGCAGTGCCGGCGTCACTGCGGCTTCCCTGGGACAGGATCTCCGATGAGGAATGAAATCTCCGGTATGGAGAAGGGGTTCAGAGATCTGTTGGTCTGGATGGAAAGCCACATAGGAAAACGGGTTTTTTTTATGTCATATGGTTTAGAAGAGTATGACTAGCATTCGCCAAAAACACAGATGTGCAAACTTTACTTAGTCCAAAATTAATGGGCAGGGGAAAGGAGATTTCTTGCTGTGACTAAAGGAAAGAATGATACCAATGGGCATTTTGAGTAGAAACACTTACTGGTGAGTGTTGGAGGTACTGAAGGTATTTGCTGCACCCATGGGATCACTGTTCCTTTGGGAACCTGGAGGAGGCCAAATATTACAGAGTGAAAGAATTGCATGTCCATCTTCTCTCTGGTGATTAGTGACAGGATCTGAGGGAACAGCATGGAGCTCTGTCAGGGGAGGTTTAGGCTGGATATTTGGAAAAGTTTTTTCATCCAGAGTGTGGTCAGGCACTGGAAGAGGCTCGCCAGGGCAGTGGTCACAGTACCCTGACAGATTTCAGAGAGGGTTATGACAGAACTCTCAAGGCACATGGTAGAATTCTTCGGACTGTCCTATGTAGAGCCCACTTGGACTTCATGATCCTTGTGGGTCCCTTCCAGTTAAGAATATTCTATGATCAGTATAATTCCTAGAAACGCAGAAGAGGATTAAAGTGTCAAAGTCAGTGGTCCTGCGCCCAAACTGCTTTGAAGGATAACAGGGAATCCTGCCTGGCTTTGTTGTGTGTGCCTGCCTTGGATAAATGTTTGCTGAAATAAACCTGACTTTGGCCTACTGGTTGTTGGGATGACTCTTGCATAAGGTGATGACACATCAGTGGGGGTTGTGTTCCTCATGGTAAACAGGAACCATCTAGCAGAGAAACCACAAGCTTAAAGATCTGACTTGACCCTAGCTTGCCTGTTTTTTTTTTTTGTTTGTTTGTTTTTTTGTTTGTTTTGTTTTTTTTTTTTTTTGTGGGCAACCTGCTCAGAACTCTCCCCATGGAAAATTTCTCTTTTCTTACAGGATGAAAAGTGGCAATCTTTTCTTTGTCCCATGCTTGCTTCTCTTCCCCACTTCTTTGATGACCTGCATGGGGACTCCATGGTTTAACAGGAACACTAGATGTGCTTTGAGGGTCTGCTTTATACAGGCTTCTCTGTGGCAGCAGCCAATGGAGGCTCAAGGCAGTGAGTCGTCAGATCCGAACTTGTTCATTACTGGATTTGCCCCAATGATTGGGAGTCCCCAGCCTGTGTCCCCCCCACACCCCCTTTTCAGTTTAATTGTTTTGGTTTTAGACTACTATTGCTTGGGGAAATGCTGGGGATGGGGGTGGGGAGGCTCATTTTAGTTCTTATCTTTGTTTCTCACCACTTAATTAGCAATGAATTTGTCTGCAAATTGATTCACTTTTGTCTGTGCCAGGAGTTGGTAATGGATGTCCCTAGCTTTACCTTGGCCCATGATTCCCCTTTGAGGAAGGGGCAGTGAGGGAGGCTGGTTATGTGTCTGGCAGCCAGGTAAGTCCATCTCAACAGCTTAAAAAGATGCCCCAGTTTTTGACGCAGTAGTATTTTTACTTTGCTCTGAGAGTTGCATTCAGTTCTAGGTTTTTTGGTACAGTGATTTGTGTACCAAATTGCTTTCTTAAACAAAGTCAGGGCAAGAATGAGGACAGTTTATTGGACTGGGGTGGAGAAGTGGAGATGTGGAGACTGAAGTGTTTCAACAAATCAGGAAGAAAACTTTTGTTGTCTTTTGTTTAAACAGCGCTGAAACAGCAGTACACTTAGAACTTAAATAATTTTGGCATGTGTCTGAGAGATTTGCTTGCAGTGTTTGATGTCTAGTGATTCCACTGCTATTTTTCCACGATGTAGGAAGAAGAATTTAAATGGCTTTTACAAGAAGAGGTCCATGCTGTTTTGAGACAGCTGCAGGATATTTTGAAGGTGAGGTTAATTTTGTCTGAGTTTTGTTTCACCTTTTGTGTAAGGAATGGTGATAAGTTGCCTCTGCAGGAAAAAATTCTTGGTAGAGGCTGCACAGAAAGGTATGTATGATCTGGTCACAGATCTGTCCTGTCCCTGGTGCTTGCTTGCCCTCTGCTCTTGAGGATTCACAGTAATTCTGATTTCCCCAAGATTTCTCTGTTCTTTACCCTCTGCTGAGAGCTGTTTTGAAAAGGTACATGAAGCCAGCCAGACCTATCTGCCAGGCATTTGCCTGAGATATGAATATTTTCTGGAACAGAGAATCTGAATCTGCCTGTAACTGATGTGTGCTGGTGGAAGCAAGCAACATGGCCTTTAGGTGACTGCTGCTACTTGTGCAGTAATTACTGGCATGTGCTCTCCTTGTTCAAAATCATGCTTTCCTCAACCTGCCCACTGCTCTGCTGGTACCTGCCCCTTTCAGAGCCCTGATGTGTCCAGCTGAAGCAAATGGGCAGCCCTTTTTTTGCCTTTCTCCAGCCTGAGCATGTGCTGCGGGGCTGACTCTTTCCAAGCAGCCAGTGGAGAACTGGCCAAAGGGACTTCTGTGCACCGCAAATGCACTGTGTGTCTGCTGGATCAATGTTCAACAGGCCCAGCCCCTTAACACTCTCTGGCTTTTGGAGGTTATGAAGTGATGGAAGAGCAAGGCCAAAAAAATGGAGGTGAGGGGCAAGTGCCAGAGCAGGTGCGAGTGCCATAGTGCTGATTCAGATCCCCAGGACTGGAGTCAATAGCAGGTGACAATAGACTGCAATATTTTTATATATAGTACCTGTTTTGAAGAATGTATTATGGTTTTGAGGGCGAAGTGTGTAAAGGGCAGTCACCAGCCAGTGTAACCAGATGGAGGGCTGGGAAGGGCTGATGTTCTCTCCACACTTTTTCATGTGTAAAGACCAGCTGTGATAAGGGGCAGGACCATGGTGCCTGAGGGTATTGCAGAGCTGAGCTGTCAGGTGCTACTCCTTCTGTGGGCAGCTTGGGGATCCTGCTGGCAGTGCCCAGCTCCAGGGTGTGGGATTTGAAAATGCCTTTTGCTATGGGTTGCATGTGCTGAGCCTCCTCCTGGGCTTCACCAGTCCTGCAGTAGGATGAAATCCAAGTGCTCTACTTGGTGGACTTTGGGAGGTTGGCAGAGCTGACCGCTACATGTTCAGCCACTTGATGGTGTCCACATTATCTTTGTTCCTGGCTCATGGTGTGCTGGGCCCAGGCAGATGCTCCAGCACTCACTGTGTCCTCTCTTGGGCAGGAGGCCTCCCACCGCTTTGCCTTGCCCACCAGTGGCTCAGGAGGAGCTGTCAAGCAAGAGAACTTTGTACTAAGCACATCAGGGTAAGTGGTGGTGGTCAGCAGGTAACTTCCCTCTGCAGCAAAGGGTGCAGATCCTGGAGGATCTGTGGTGAAGGGCTTTTACAGAAGCCCCGGAGTAGTGGGTTTTCCTTAACAGGAGATTCTGCCTTAAGGAAAACAAACTAGCTCTCATGGCAGGTGAAGGTAACGGTCTGTAGCTGTGCTCCAGGGCTGCATGAGCCAGCTTTGTGCCATTTTGTGCTGACACCTATAATGTAGTCACTGATTCCTGACCACATGCTTGTGTGTTGCCTCAGTGCTGCCGGCAGTTTGCCAAAGGGCATTTTTCTGATTATGACACAGGGAGTTGCAGTTACAAGACCTGAATTCTGCTCTTGGCTCAGTTCCTGACCCTGACTATGGAGAAATCTTAACCTTTTTCCTAATCTCCCTAAAGTAGCAATAGTAAATCTCCTTCACACAAAGCAAACTGAGGTTTGTGCAGAAGATGCTATAGGTGTGCAGTTCTTCTGAAATCGATATCCATTTTTTGATCCTCAGTGGTTTGAATACTAGCAGAGTTCACAAGCTTTTCACAAAGCAATTTACCTTAGTCATTTGGGCTGTCATATCATTGCAAGAAATCATGCAGTAATTCTGTACTAAATTTGAACATTATCTTCTTCAGGCCTTAGCTAATTTAGTTTTCATTTGTTGTTGTAAGGTGGATCTTGCAGTGTTGATCAAAAGAGTCTCTAATATAGTAAAATATAAGGTATGGCTCAACCACATGCTTCAGTCTTCTCCTCACACTGTTCGTTGTACATGTGAGTCATTTTGCAGGACCTTTCAAAGGGTTTGGGATGTGGGGTTTTTATTTTTTTAAGGTTGTGGGGTTTTACTTATTTAGGGTCTTTTTTCTTGGAATGGGGTGTGAGGAATCATCTGACTCTTCAATGTCAGTAATTAATTTATTGTCTTGTGCTTGTGCCTGCTAAAGCTGTTTGTAACAGCAGCCAAATTGTTGACAGGTGATAAATGGAATAAGAATGGGATCAGAAATGAAGGTAATGTTTTAGTCAGAGCAATTAGGGTGAGGTTGCTCATAAAGAATATGACTGGAGTTCACCACAGGCCAATGACTGCGGACTTGAAAGTATGTGTGGTGTTCAGCTGCTGGGCAGGAGCATTGTTCAGACCCTGGGCAGGAGGAGCTGTGCTGGCTACACAGGACGAGGAGGGGAGATGTTAGGCTGGCAATTGATAGGTGCCTCTTGTGACATGTGTTGCCCAGATGTTTCTTCTCATTCCAGCACAGACCAGGTGAAAGGTGTGATGACGCTGCAGGGAGATGCACTGTGTCAAGCTGTGAGTACTTGCAACACTTCTTGCTTTGTATGGCAAGGGGTAGTTGTCACCCTTATCAGCCTTTGATCACCTCAGGGAGGGAGGTCACCCTGGTTGTGTGTTACCAGTGATCAGTGTTCTTTGTCAGTTCTTCCTAATTGGCCTAGGTGTTTCAGCAGGCATTGAAATTTATCAAGATCCAGCATCTGACATCCCCTTCTACCACCACCATGTGGTGGTGAGTAGTTAACTTCCACTGGGATTCCTTGCCTTTACCACCTTTGTTGTGTAATAATAAGTTGTCTTGGGGACCTTCTGGGCTAAGGTCATGTGTCCTGCCAGGATCCTGATTCACTCATGCATTTCAGCCTATTCTTTGTATTAATATCATCCTGTGGAAGCACTGAGGTTCTGGCTGTGCCAGGACTGCAGATGGCAGTTTGCTAGGATGGTCTGGAAGAAGGGAATGTGACTGCAAGCCCCCATCTTCAGGCATTTCTTGCTCTCATGTGTTTGTTTCTTTTTTTCAAGGATGTTAATCTGAAAATGCCCAGAAACAATCAGCTCCTGCATTTTGCATTCCGGGAAGACAAGCAGTGGAAATTGCAGCAGGTACCTGTTGGCTCTAGATTCCCTCCCATCCACAGTCTCAGTGCTCTCTGAGCAGGAACTTCAGTCTTTTGACAGAGATTGTTATGTTTGTTATGTCCATTCCACATGAGCTACACTGGTAAAAGCTAAGGGAAGAAGCAGGTGCAATTAAATCAGTTAAATTGAGTTGGGGTGCCTGGGTGGGCTCATTCCAGACACACCAGCTGCTGATATGAAGGCTGTCTGCATAGCAGACAAGATCCTGTAAAGGACTGTCTGGAGCTGCCTGTGCAGGACTGTCCCATGTCACCGCAAGATAGCAGGGCAAAGAGCAGCTTCAGGGGCTTTGAGTAGCTTGTTCTCATTCTCGTACAGATGCATTTGTTTACACTGAGAACAAATTACTCTATTCAGTAGCATGTCTCAGTTTCCTCAGGTAAGGAGTTAAAATAATGCAGATATCCAGAACCAAAATCTTTTTCCCATCATTTTGCTGGGACATAGCCGATTTCAGGACCTGACCTAGTGTTTGAAGACATGGTTTTCCTCAGTTTGTCACAGCTGAGTAGGTTGGAGGAGAGTGGATTCAATGTATTTCCTCGTGCCATAGCTCAGGTTTTTCTAGGTGATAAGTGCATTTGGCATTAAGTGCAGTTCCCAACATCTGCTTTAGCAGTTTAAGCTCTACCTAGAAAATTTGTAGAAATCTAGAAAATTGTGTACTTAGGATATTAATGCCAAACTTGACTGTGTTTGTTTATGCCTTGCAACAAAGCAAGAAAATTTTTATGACAGAACTCAGCAGTGCCTCCTCTTTTGTGGCTATTTTGTACTGCTACCTGGTTGATAGAGTTCTACCAGCTTTTATGGAAAACTACTTCCTTTATTTACTTGCATTTTGTGTTCTAATGTTCAGATATGGAGTGTGAGTGCCTAAAGGACTGTGTGCAAAAGCATTTAAAGTGGTTATATGGTGATCTTTAGCCTGTCTGAATTAAAAATTAGCATCTCAAAGGAGTGTCTTCCCTTAATGAGTTGTGACTGTTGGAGTTTTGTTTGTCTGTACAAAGTGAAGTCATGGGTAAGAAGTTGTAGCATAGGCACGTTTTTGAGGAATACAAGTGCAGGCACATAAATTTTGAGGTAGTTGATTAGAAGACAAAGCAAAGTCAAGAGGGAATATGAATAGAGCAAATCATAACAGCAACAGCAAGCATTGCTTGGTTGGGTAGTTCTGCCAGGAGCAGTTAAGCTTGCTCAGAAGCCTCTAGGAGATTTAAAGGCTGGAGGTGGTGATATTTGGAAATGCCCAAGTACCTGCAGTCTCTGCAGTCCGACAGTGGACTTAGCATTCTCACTTTTCTCTCTGTGGCCTCCAGTGCAAGAGCTTTCTAAGAGCAGGGCTGTTCTGTATTGCCTGAGCTCTGCATTAGAAGCAACCAGAGCCAGGTCTGTACCAGGGAGGCTTCTGCAAGGGTGTAGAGCTGGGAGCTGTGACTACTGGAGGACATTTTAAATATATCAACTACAAGTACCTCATGCTGTGTAGCCTGTCTCCCAGCAGACAAGCTTCTCTGCTTAGCTGTTCTGTTTGCACCCTCTAATTTACTCCTTGGGCTTATTTTTCCATTTTCACACTGCTGCCTAAAATTGAACACAGTCAGCTTCTCCCAGGACCATTGTCTTCCTCTGGTTTGTCCTTGCTCCCATAAAAGCAAGGATACACCAATCAACCTTGCTTTTATGACTGTGTTCCTCTTGCTTGAGGGGAAGTCGAGCCAGATGTGTCCTGAGTCTGGTCTGGTCCCACACAATGGCACAACTTCTTGATGCTGGAGATTACTCTTAATCCAAACAATTTCACTTTAGAAGGTCTCAGGGATATTGGCAGAGACGTTGTATTAGAAATCAGTGCTTGGTGCTCTTTGGTGTCATTTGTTTTAGCTCTGATAGGATGAAATAATTGTTCATGGTGCTAGAGCTGACTGCTGTATGCCATTACCAGTGAGAATTCCTTCCAAGCCGTCATGGTCAGAGTGCTCCCAGGATGAGAATGTCTGATGTCACTTCAGGACAGGAGCAATATCTGTACTGACAGTCCAGGTTGTAGCTGTCAGACTGTTCTGTATCTCCAGTCCATGAGTGGAGAACCCAGTAACGCTTCAGGGGAACCAGTGGTAGGTTTGTGTTAGAGAGTATCTGACATTTAGATGTGGCATTACATTTGGGAAGACACCATTCTTAAGGTCAGTGAGATAGCTGGGGAAACCTTTACTTCCGAGTACATGTTATTACGGAGTGTTTCTTTCATAGGGCTGTATTTGTACCTTTGCAGATCCAGGATGCTAGAAACCATGTGAACCAAGCCATTTACCTGCTTATGAACAGAGATGTGAACTACCAGTTCAAAACAGGCTTGGAGGTGCTCAAGGTGAGGAGAAAGCTCTTGATGCTTGGGTAGGAACATGCATTTTTCTTCCCTCCATTTGTTGTTTTAAACACATTTAATGCAGATTACTCTCTGAGTTTCTTAGTGGAAACAGACTTAATAGTTGTACCCATACATACCATGTCAAGAAGTGTCCATATGACCTCATATTTTATATGAATCTGTACTAGTTTAGCATTAGTAACAGGGATGTACATTCTGGTGAACAGTAATCTGAGCAGTCAGTGCACTGTTACACACCGGTGACAATGTGGGAGGATATTCCTTGATCTTCTGTGGGTGATGCTGTTACATAACTTACTCTCTGTTGGTCAGTGCTGCAGGCAAGAGCAGCAGTGAGGCAGCCATCAGTAAACAGAAGATGACAGTACTTGTGATTTACTGAAAATCTGAAAGTGACTTCTCTCTTGCCAGTAGTATTTTCTGGGGTCTAATACAGAGCAGCTGCTGCATGGCAGTGAAGCTCAACCTTCTGCTTGAAAATGCTCTCTGAAGGCAACAGAATTTCGGCTTGCTCATTGGAATTCATCACAACATCAAACATGAGAAAACTCAAGTGGAAATAAGGGGAGATATTAGACGTTATACAAAGTGCCTTCATCTTAGCAGTCATGAGGTCTATTACAGACATGTTGTTTCCCGTTTTTTTCTGGAAGAGGAAGTCTGCCTGAAGAGCCTTTGAACTGTGGGTTCTGGCAGGATTGGCCTCACAATGAGCTGGATCTTTTTATCTCCTGCCTGTCATAGCTGGTTGTGAACAGAGGGAGCCCATGCAGCGGTTGTACCTGTGATGTGGGAGTGGGGAGACTGAGAATGCAGCTTGTTTTTTCCTTAAAAATAAAGGAAAAAACAAGCCTGTTCTTCTGAAGAGCTGATGATGAGTTTGTTGATGCCTCTGTAGCATCAGTCAGTGATCTTATATTGGCTTGGTATTCTTGTCATGAATAGCTATTCTCTTGTCACCTGCTGGTATTGAGCACTCCAGACCTGTCTCGTAAGTCTCTGATGGTGCGTTTATGCACCATCTTTATAAACTGCATTTATGTGGGAGCCACCCCTTCCCAATAAGTTCCTGAATTCCTGGAAGGATGGGGACTAGTGGCGTTTGTTGTTTTAACACTTGCAGAAGGCTGTAGGATTCTGCAGCACTCTATCCAGAGCTGTCCAGGAATCACACTCAGCAGTGGTTCTGTGCATTACCTTGTAGCTTATGGATGCTGTGATGTTGCAGCTCTCCAGAGCCCGAAATCGACTGACCACTCCTGCCACTCTGACACTACCAGAAATTGCCTCCAGTGGTCTCACAGTAAGTATGTGATGGTCTAGATCTCTATACAGGTTTGGCAGCACTGCAACAGTTCGGATACTGGGCTGCATCTTGGTGGGAGTGGGTTTCTGAAGTGTCTCCTGAGGCAGAACTGAAGCAAGTGCAAATCCTGATTGTTTTTGGCTGCTCTTTATCTTCCTGTGGGCATGCAGATGACTTGGGCATGAGGACTCTGGTTCTTTTGGGAGTAAGTTCTGTTCTCTGCTCAAGAGTCTTGTCCAGGGATGATTTGCCCTTGTGAAAACTGCTCCATCCTTCCTTGTCGCTGTCATGCACATATCATTTGATCAAGAGCAATGAGAGCAGCAGTCATTGCCTGCAGCTGCTCAGTCTTTGTTTCTCTCCTACTGTTTTTCTTTTGTCATAGGGTGATTGTAGTGTGGCTTGGGAAAAGGGAATGGTTTCCCAGCATTAGAAATTATCTTTTCACTGACAAAGAAACTAATTTTCTTGCCAGAAAATGTTCACCCCTGTGCTGCCTCCAGACATCCTTGTGAATTTCTATATTAACCTGAACAAGCTGTGCCTCACTGTCTACCAGCTCCATGTGATGCAGCCCAGCACAACCAAGGTGATGCCTGCTATCTCATGAGCCTTGTTTAGTTTCCTCTCCTTACATTCCACTGTGAGGAGGAGATCACACTGCTACCTGGTGCAATGTTATATTCATAAGATAATGCAGAAATAAGTTCAGCTGGTACTAAGTTTCTGTGTTTAGGTATGCTGTACACAGAACACTGGCTCTAAATCTAGTTTGGGGCATGGCTGCTTAGCCCAAAAGAACATACCAGTACTCTGGAGTAAGCCATTTTTTACCAAATACTTCAAATATAGTATGATAATTTTGTGTCATTTTGGAAGGGCATAGTTATATTAATCCAGTTTACATCTGAGTAGCATCTTGGGTTTCGTCATGGAGTTTTGACAGATACTTTTGTGCTTCACCTGTTGCATGGGTCAACTTGATGTCCTGTAAAAACAGCCTTAAACTCTTAAGCTTTATGAAATGCAGTCCTTCCATAAGGAAGATTTTCCTAAAAATCCGTATTTTGTTTTTCTTCTGGATCTTCTCATCTTATTTCTGTAGTGATAAAATTTGTAGCTACATTGAACTCAGCCAATGAAGGAATGAACTCCTTTCATGAAGGAGCAGGAAGGTTTCTAACAAAAGGGTTTCCATATTGATGGAGTGTCCAGGCTAATAGAGCATGGGTGTTTCTTGATGTCAATCTTCTGAAAGTGTAAGCTTTAAATGTCTTTCTCCTAAGTGATTTGTTTACTACATCAAAATCCTAATGACCTTTTCCTTCTCTAGAACTTCAAGCCTGCTGGAGGGTCTGTTTTGCACAACCCTGGGGCCATGTTGTAAGTACAGTCACTACAACGGCAGTGTACTTGGGTAACAGGTGTTGGTATGTCTTTAGGGTGAAATCCAAACAGCTGCGTGCAGTTTCTATTATAGCATCTCTGAAGTGGAGTAGCTGGACTGAGTCACTTGCTGTGCCTGTGAATGCTCTGTTGTGTCTCTTTAATGACTTGGTCCTAAAGGCCAGAATATATGAATTTCCAGGATTCAGCCCATCTAGACAGTACCATGAGTTTATCTAGAGATGACAGTTTACAACAAAAATTAGTGTTTGGATTTTGGCATTGCCATCTGCATTCCCTGCCTCTGTGCCTGTCTGGAATCAAGGGAAGTTCCTAACTTCACCCTTTAGTTTAACTGTAAATCTGGTCAGAGGTGGGTGCTGATTTAAATGTGATAGAAATAATCATATTCTCTCCTATGGGAATGTAGGACAGTTGAGTTCTATGCTGTTGTGTGTGAAGCTGTGCTCTTTTTCCCCCTTCCAGTGAATTTGGCAGCCAGCGATATGAAGTCAGCCATGTCCATAAAGTGGAATGTGTTGTCCCGTGGTTAAATGATGCCCTTGTCTTCTTCACAGTTTCACTGCAGCTTTGCCAGCAGCTGAAGGATAAGGTAATGGCCTTGAAAAAGGGGCTTTGTTTTTAACTCTGGATTTTGAGAGGACTTCAGATCTGATGTTATTCTGTTCAGCTTGCTGAAAATAAGGGATGAGTGAGTGTTCTGGAGCCAGGGAGCTGGCTGGCACTGCTTAGCAAGCAGCCATAGGCTAAGTGTAGTGGTGTGGCAGATGTCTCCTGAGCTGGTGACTAGATGGAAAGGAGCAAGCAGACATTTCTGTGTTCTCAGTCATGCAGTGGATGAGACAAAATAAGCAACCTAGATTCCAGTAGATCAATGCCCAGTTCCAGCTCTGCAAGTGTCACCTTGAGCAAGTAACTTTGTGCTCCTTGAGTGACGGCAGCAGGAAACCTGTCCTTCAGTAGTGCAGTGCTGAAGTGTGTAATGCTGTGAATCTAAGCCCTCCCTCACACATTATATGCTCCTTTTTTTGTGGTCCAAGGGGTATAGGAACTTACCTGCTTTTGTTCTTGCTTTCCAGATCTCCGTTTTCTCCAGTTACTGGAACTACAGGCCATATTAATTTTTTGTGGAATGGTCTAAGCCTTTACAGTACTTTGAGTGTCTCTCTCTGTTCTCTCATGCCAGCTGAGTCCAGGTCAGCCTGAGGAGTGCTGGGGTTCGCTGCCATATGCCCTGCACAGGGCAGGGTCAGTGTACCCAGAGACATAGCTTTAGTAGCCTTGTCTGGGACTGCTGCATAAGCAGGGCACCAAGTAGTGCTGTGTGTTTGGCAGGAGCTTCCATTGGTCCATCTTGTGCGTTCTGTGGCTGACACTTCCCAAGCCCCTGATAAGTTATGCAGGTCTTTTAAAAGGGATAGGTGCTCTGGACCACCCTCACTAACTAGATCTGTGCATTGTGCTGTAACTAACTCCTTGACTGTGAAGTGGCCAGGAAGGGGGCAAAACAGACTAACTTAACACACCTCTTAAAAGGTAGGACATGTGGCTCCCTGTAGTGAACTAAGTTTCTCTTGTCTGGTCCAGCTGTGCTTTTAACTAACCCTGAATGACTCCCTCTCCAGCCTGTTCTGCCATCCCCACGTTACTGATTCCTCTTTGGGGATGCTCTTACTTGCCGCTGTTTGAATTCTTTCCCCCCTCATCCAGCATCAATGTGATAATTATTATTTTTTTCCTAAGCCCTAGTTGGGCCAATTGGTCTTTTCCAGGTTTAGTATCTTGTTTTCACTACCAGCTTTTGGAGTTGCCCTGGTGTACCTTGTGCAGTCTTTCATCTTGTAATTAAATGCAAAGTGAGTACCATGTTGCTATTATGATTTGCTGCCTATGGATGTTACAATGTGTAACTCATACCTTTAGCCACTGCTAACTGTGAAATAAAGACACTCATACCTGCAGTGCTCACGTGGGCTGTGAAAGAATGAGTATCTTGAGATTCTGTGCTCTCTCACAATTGAGTGGCTGTTCTTGGTTATGCATGCTGAGTTGTCTTTTGTTTTACTGGGGAGGACAGTAGTGGAGGCACTGTTAGCTGGGCAGCTCTTCAAAGGCTGAGCCTGTTTGCATAGCCTCAGCCCAGTGCTGTCTGATACTTGAAATACTACCTGAAGTAGTTTTCCAAACATGTCTTGACAGTAGTGTTTGGAATAGGCTGTAGGCATTCAGACTGGGGTGGGTTGGCTCATAGAGTTCATTCAGAACATCTCTGGCAGAGTGGAAAGTCTGCAGGTCCTGTTCAGGATCTTCTCAGGAAGCTGCCACCTACCCACATGGCTCTGTTGCCCTTGGAAGTCTTATGCAACCTTCTCATACACCTTTTTGTGAACAGGTGTATGTAAATGCTCCCAAATTTCACTTGGTTCTGAATATCCTCGAGGAACACTGAAAGGGACAGCTGCTCTGACAGGAAGGATGATGGAGAGCATGGGCAGCTGGGTTCCTCTCCCACATCTGCTACTCAAGAGCTAGCAGGGGCAGAGACAATGTGATGAAAGAAGTAAAAATACTCAGGCATGAGATCCCAATCAGTTGCAAAGTTGGGGCTCAAGAGACCTGGTTTTGCTAATGAGAGTTCTGTAAGGGAATGGCCAAGAGAGTTGTTCCAAATATGTAGCTGGGGGGGTTAACAAAAAGCCCCAGACAGCCTTAGTAGTAGCAGGCAGCCTATCATGCATGGCAAGTATGGTGCAGGCCAGTACAGCCAAGCTCCTGAGGCAAGGGAAGGTCAAGAAAGGTGGTGTAAGGGGATAGACAGCAGTGCTGGGTGGGGACAACAGAGGCCCTGCTGATCTAACCGGAGAGCAGCAGGGAGAAGAGGGGGTGACAAGGAACAGGCAGTCTGTGCTCACTGGTGCTCCCAGGCCTAGTTCTGGTGCTGGTGGGGAGCAGAGTGCTTCTGATTTGAGCAGTAAAACCAGGTCAGTTGCTTTGCAGGGACATAGGGCAGAGTCCCCAAGCTGCTTGGGGACCTAGCTCCTGCTGAGCAGACCTGCATTGTGCTCAACCTGGGCAGCCCAAATATAGCTTCATCTTGCAGTGGGCGCAGATGTCGGGTCCTTCCTTCCTTTCTGCCTGCCTACCTGCCTCGTCGTGCTGCCAGCTTACACCAGATTGGGTGGTGTTGGCAAAGGGAATTTGCCAGCTTTTGGCTTTCTGTGCCAGCAAATTGCTGCACTTCGGCTGTGCCAGAACAGGGAAATTTCTGGATCTAGGTCCTGGCAGTGCCAGGAAACACCAGATCAGGGTGATGCTGGCACACGGTATTTGCTGGCTTTTAGCTTTCTTTGACAGCAAATTGCTGGACTTGGGCTCTATTGGCAGTGGGAAATTTGTGGATCTGGGCACTGGTTTTCCCAGCAAACACCAGCTCTGGGTGGTGCCTGTGCCAGCACCAAGAAGCTGCTGGGTTTTGGCTTTCTTTGCCATCAGATTGCTGCACTTGGGTTGGGTTGTGTTGGCACCAGGAAATTGCCAAATTGTTTTGCTTTCTATGCCCGCAAATTGCTAGAATTATGCTGTGCAGGCATCCACATAAGAGGAGAAATCCTGTAGATTGCCAGGGAATCATGAAAACATGTCCCATTCCCATCTTTTCCATCCTTGGACAGGTACATGAGCTAACTTTATTTCCTGTGTTATTTGCCTGACCACATTTCTGTTGCCATCTCTTTGCAAACAGCAGTCTGAATACTTTAATTTTCCACAAGCGCCTCTTTCTTCTGTTAATAGGTACTGTAATACTGTCAAATGTTAAAATATTGCCTTACTAATTTGGGTGGATTGGTCACCAGGAAGGTCAAGAGCTGTAGCTGTTTTGTTGGTTATTGTTTCAACAACAGCTTGTAACCCAGTTATCCTATTCAAATATCTGGCACCTGATACTAATTAGTAAGGATTCCAAGTGGCTGGTCTGTAGTGCAGTATAATTTTTTCCAGTGGCCATTCATCTTTTCCCCATTTTGGGGTACTCTCTCCAGCCAGTGCTTCATCAATTGATTGCTTTTCTCTAATTAAATGTAATAAAATCAAATAGATTTTGATTCCTAAGTGATTTCCCTGAACTTGTGGTAGGAAAAAGAACAACTGTCTATTATGTCCCATATAAAATATCCCTGAGTAGTCTGGAGGTAACCTGCAAAAAGCATGCTGGCCACAAATCCAATAATGTCCCTTCAAAGCTCATGTTCCATTAGCAAAGGGGCCTTCCTACCCTTTGTGATCAATTGGTGGGTCAAAATACAGCTTGTTTTGTGGCCTTCACCATCATCCAACAGTAGCTGCCCCACCATTAGTGTCCCAGTATTTGCATTTCCAGGCTCCCATGTGGAGTTCCCATCTACGTTTATATCTGAAAGCTGTTTGGTTGGATTTGGAGCAGAACTCACTAAAAAGGGTTCAAGTCCCATTCTGGTGTTGCCATTTCCACTGATAGTCACAAACAACATGCATTCTACTTGTGGAATTTTCTTGGGGCCAGCTTAAAAACAGGTGGTCAAAAAAACCCCTCGTCCCTTCCCACTGCTTTACAGCCTTTAAAATCTTTGCATCAAATATGGTAGGAACACCTCACCCAGCTAGCATTAGTGAGCTAAACAGGCATTTGGTTGCATTTGCATTTGCTTTGATATTTGGGACAATTTTAAGGAGGGTAATTGGGAATCCAAACCCAGTTGGTTTAACCCAAAGATAAATCAATTCACGAATGCTTTTCCTACATAGATCCCCCTGTCCTATTTAAGCTATATGTGCCTGTTTCAGAAGAATGAAGTCACCATGGACTTCCTTCTTCGTCCCCATATCCCATCCCATTAAGGACCTCACTTAGGGTGTTGACCCACCATTTAGGTTCAACTGATCTAGGCACTCATGGCCACTCTTCAGATCCTCCTGGCTCTCCCCAGACCCAGCAATAGCTGAGGTTAACAACTCTTGCTACTTCTTCTCCTAAAATTGAAAATTGATTCTACCCCTCCTGGTCTAAACTTAGCTGAGAATATAAAAGTAGAATTAGTAAGGAAAATATTCTAATATATTTATAATATTCTAATTGTCTAGTCTAATTTTCACCTTATCTTCTGCTCCACCTCTGGGGAATGATGGCACGGAAACCACTTAAGAGAAAGAAAACAGTGAAAGCAAGTAGTAGCATCCCAGTGAGTGGAGTTTCTAAAGGAGGGATATCCATACAGACTGTTTCAGCAGATGGTCTGTGGCTGGGCACAGGGGGCTTCCCCCAGTGTTGATTCACCAGTGGCTGCTCCGACCCACTCGTGCGGAGTGTCAGTCAGAGCCTGCTGTCCTTCTTTTCCAGCTGAGATGTCCAAATCTCTGAGGCCTTAGAGACCTTGACCCAAATGTGATGGGTCCACCTGTGTTCAGCTGTCTTTATGGCTGTTTCTGTGGTCAGTAACACTTGGAAAGGTCTTTGCCATCAGTGGTGCTTCTTTCCACTCCTTAACCAGAATGAAATCCCTTTGCTGGCTGTTACAAACAGCAAAGTCCAAAGGCAGGGGCTGTGCCAGCTGAATTTCCTATTGAAGGAGATTTCACAAGAGAGAGTATCCTGGAAACATATTGTTTTAAATATACATCACTTATCTCCACCCCCCACTAGGCTTAGAATTACCTGGGTAAGAATTCAAAAAAATCAATCAAAGAAAGATAGCTCATCTCTCTTCTGGGTCTGGCATTCATTCTTGCCAAAGCCAATGGCAAAAAGGGTTCCTGTGGCATCCTGTGGAAACCTGTGGCATCTTGGTTTCTGTTACCAGCTTCAAAAGGTATTTCTTTTTTTTGTTACTTTTTTTTTTCCCCTACTGAATACAAGAGATCTGGCAGTGTCAGGGGTATGGAGGATCCATTGTTCTCCTAAAGTAACCATAATCCCTTGAAGGATCTTTCCTGTAAAACAAGTTCCCCTATCTGAGTCTGTTGCTTCTACAGTCCTATGTCTTGGAATTATTTGTTCCAAAAAGACTTTAATAACTGATGCTGTAGTTGCTGAAGCTGTTGGAAATGATTCTGGCCACCTTGTTAGCTGGCATACTATTACCAGAAGATATTTAAACTTTCCCACTTGGGGCATCTCAGTAAAATCCACTTTGTATCTTTGAAAGGGACATACAGCCCAAGGTCTCCCTCCCCTGGCAGCTTTCTTTGTAGCCCTGTTACTGGCTTTAGGACAGATCAAGCAACCTTCAACAGCTGATTTTGCTAGACTAAAAAGACCCACAGCACCATACCTCTCAAGAATTGGCAGAAGAAGGCTTCTGCCAATCCTTGAGAACTCCAATGACTGCCTTCATGGAGTTGTTCCACTACTTGTAAGGCCAAAGCTTCTGGTATCTCTTCTTTGTCATCCCTTGTAAACCAGTTATCCCCTTTTTTCTTTGCCCCATAATTTTTAACTATCTCCAGTTCCTTTTGTGGAAAAGACAGTTTCTCTGGCAGTGATTGAGTCATTGGGAGCAAAGGGAGGATCTTGCAGAGTTCTGGCAAAAATGTTGCTTTCTGAATTTTATCTGCCAATTGATTACCTCTTGCCTCCTCCGAATACCCTACCTGATGTCCCCTAACGTACATTATTGCCACCATTCTGGTAAATTCACCACCTCCAGTAGACAAGTAATTAAGCTTTCATGAGCTAATGTGTGGTGTTACATTTTAGTTAAATGGTATGCTCTGTCTTACCCATTGAAAATGTACGGTTTATTCCAAGCCTGTGATCCTCCCCTGAAGTCTCATGTATCTGTAATCCCATTGGCCCAAGTCTCATTCTGTGCCCACTTTGAATCTCCCTGTTAAGATGTGCGAGGGACAAGAGCCCTCTTTTGGCCCCTTTTCTCCCTAGGCTCTCCCTCTCTCCCCCTCCCTTCCCCCCTTCTCCCTCAGAAACCATGCTTCTCCCGGGGATGGGACCCCCAGTAAACCGTCTGTAATCAGCACCCTCAGAAGCTGTGAGGAGTCTCCTTGCCTGATGGCTGTTACCAGTGAACACACAGCTTAGGGGGCCCTCTGGGGATTCCCTGGGTAGCAGCCTCAAACCAACTGCAACTGAAATCCAGCAAAGTTTCCAAATTTCTAGCTGGGCATCACATGGTCTGCCAGTGCAACTGGCTGCAAACAGAGGCCATATACAGGGGAAAAAGAAGTCATTTGCCCAGGGTCTGGGCATCAGATGAAAGCTGGTGTTTGGAGCTCTATGGACTTGCGGAATCCTAGTTTCTAGCAGCTTTAAATTTGGAGAAATCCAGCAAAATTTGGAAATTTCTAGCTTGGGTGGCCAGGGTCGGCCAGGGCGAGTGGCCGCAAAGAGAGGCCATTTTCCAGGGAAAAAGAAGTCATTTGCCCAGGCTCTGGGCATCAGATGAAAGCTGGCATTTGGGGCTCTAAGGACATGCATTGGCCTAGATTCTGAGCACTTGAGTTTTGGAGAAATCCAGCAAAATTTGGAAATTTCTAGCTTGGGTGGCCAGGGTGGGCCAGGGCGAGTGGCCGCAAATGAAATTGGGCTGCAGTGCCTCTCTCTGTCCCCAAGGCGGTAGCGCTGCAAGAAATCCCTGCTGGGGGAAGCTGCACCATTTCTCACTGTTTACAAGGGGGCGGCACTTCCACCGACATCTTTTAGGGGGAGGGACTGGGAGCGACTGGGAGGGACTTGGGGAGGTCACTTGGAGGGAATGGGAGGGATTGGGACAGACTGCACTTTGTTACTGGGAACACTGGGAGGGACTGGTGGGCACTGGGACAAAGGGTCTTTGTGCTGGGAGACACTGGGGGTCATTGGACAGAGCCTCTTTGTTACTGGGTGGGAGTGGGAGGGATTGGGAAGGACTGGGACAGAACAGGTTTGTACTGGGAGCACTGGGAGGGACTGAGACAAAGGGGCTTTCTACTGGGAGGGAACTGGGGGTCACTGGGGATTACTGGGATCAAGCCACTTTGTTACTGGGAGGGACCTGGACAGAACGGCTTTGTTACTGGGAGCACTGGGAGGGACTGGGATGTCACTCAGATGGACTGGGAGCACTGGGAAGGACTGGGAGCACTGGGATGGACTGGGAGCACTGGGAAGGACTGCGAGTTACTGGGATGAACTGGGAGCAGGGGTCGCCCCCTGCCGGTGTCCCTCGACAGGGATGGGGGTGGGGCCACTCTGGGGACACCTTGGGGACATCTTGGGGTGACCCTGGGGACATCCCACTGACACCTTGGGGACACGCAGGAGACACTGCAGGGCCATCCTCGGGGGACATTGTGGGGACACCTCAGGAACTCCCTGGGGACATTTTGGAGACACCTTGGGGACACCCTGGGGACATTTCAGAGCCACCTTGGGGACACTTTGGGGCCATCGTGGCCGCCCTGGGGATGCTTTGAGACACTTTGTGACGCTTTGTAACACTTTATGAGTCTTTGTGACACTTTATGATGCTTTGTGACATTTTGTGAAGTTTTGTGACACTTTGGGGACACTTTGGGACCCCCCATTGAGCTCAGACCAAGGCCACGCCCATTTCCCTGCCCCTTTTTATTCCCAACCAATCAGATCTTCTAGCGTGCCCGGGTGGGGGGTGGGGCCTCCTAGCCTGGCTCCTCCCCCTGCACCGTGGTGGGCGGGGCCTCCCCAATGGTGTGTGTGGCCTGCAGGCCATGGGCGGTGCTACACCAGCGCTGCAGCCAATGTGAGAAGGGGGTGTGCTCGGGGGGCGTGACCAGGGCCCACTGAGCCAGCGGGGCCCACCTGGGAAAGGGGTGGGGTTAAAAAAGGGGGCGGGGCTTGGGCTGGGAGGAGCCAGGCCCCCACCCCAGGCCCCTCCCCAGGATTGATCTTTAAGCCATGCCCCTCCCTTAGGCCCCACCCTGACCCGTCCCATTGTCACACCCCTTTGCCAAGGCTGCTCCCCCTTTCCCTCAAGCCCCACCCCCTTTCCCCTAAGCCACTCCCCCTGCAGGCCCCAACCTCACTCACCATTGGCTGACGAGCTCCTGGAGGCGGGGCCAGTCCCTGATTTGCTGCTGGCAGCTGGCACTGACCAATCGCAGATGGGGCAGCAGTTCGGCCACGCCCTGGGGGAGGCGCGGGGCTGGCTCTGGCCCCCCCCCCCCCCGGTGCGCATGCGGCACCCCCGGCGGAGCTGCTGCCGCAAGATGGCCGCCTGGGACAGCAGCGCCCCCTGCTGGAGGCGGGGCTGGTGTGAGGCCTGGCCACGCCCCCCACCCCACAGCCCAAGCCCACAATGGGCAGGACACTTCCCACCCCTCCCCCACCCTTTCAGTCCCCATTAAGCCCCTCTCCCACCCCGGGCTTTCTGCTCCACCCCCACGCTCCAAATCTCCCCCTTTTAGCCCCTCCCACTCCCCTCAGACTCCTCCCCCTCTTGAAGCCTTTCCCATTTAAGCCCCTCCTCCACTCCCAGGCCCCTCCCCCACTCCCTCTGCTTTAAAACCCTCCCCACCTTAAGCCCCTCCCCCTCATTAAGCTCCTCCCCTCTCATTAAACCCCCCACTTAAGCCCCTCCCCTTCACTAAGTCCCTCCCCCCCAAGTCCCTCTCCTTTTATTAAACCCCCAGTTAAGCCCCTCCCACTAATCCCCTCCCTCTTTTATTCATCCCCACCCCCACTCATTAAACCCCTCCTCCCCTTCAAGCCCCTCCCCCACCTTAAAGCCCCTCCCCCAGTTTAAGCTCCTCCCCTTTCAGCCCCCCATGTTTAGGCCCCAGCCCCTTTGGCCCCGCCCCCACCTGTGCTGCCCCAGCTCCCGGCCCATCCCCCAGAGAGGGGGTGGGGCTGCAGGCGGGGGGAGGGGCTCTCCCAGTGCTCCCAGCCCCGGCCCCTCCAGCGGGGGAGCGGCTGAGCCCGGCCCCGCCCAGGCCACACCCACCACCTGCGGCCAGTCAGAGAGCTTGGAGTGGGGGATTGGGAGGAACTGGGGGGAAATGGGGGGATACTGGGAGGGAACTGGGATCAAACTGGGAGTTACTAGGAGCACTGGGATCACAGCTGGAGTCATACTGGGAGCACTGGGAGGGAACTGGGGGATACTGGGAGGGACTGGGAGGGAACTGGGATGGGATTGGGGGGTGACTGGGAGCAACTGGGATAAACTGGGAAGGGACTGGAACAAACTGGGATGGACTGGCTTGTACTGGGAGGGACTGGGACAAACTGGGAGGGGACTGGGGGGGTTACTGGTCTGTACTGGTTTGTACTGGTGCAATCCCCACCTGCTCCTGCATGGGCACTGGGGGGTCTGTACTGGTTTGGACTGGGAGCACTGGGAGGTCACTGGTCTGTACTGGTCCACACTGGGCCGTACTGGTCCATACTGGTCTATCCTAGTCCCTACTGGTCTATATTAGTCCATACTGGTCCATACTGGTGCAGTCTCCACCTGCTCCTGCAGGGTCTATAAGGATCATTGGTCTGTACTGGTTTATACTGGTCCGTACTGGTGCAATCCCCACCTACTACTGCAGGGTCAATAGGGATCATTGGTCTGTACTAGTCTATACTGGTCTGTATTGGTTTATACTGGTCTGTACTGGTCTATCCCAGTCCATACTGGTCCATACTGATCCGTACTGGTCTATACTAGTCTATACTGGTCCATACTGGTCTATACTGGTCCATACTGCTCCATACTGGTCTGTACTGGTGTGTACTGGTCTGTACTGGTCCATACTGGTGCAGTCCCGACCTGCTCCTGCAGGGGGCGCGGTGCTGCCAGGCGCCCCCTGCTGGCCGTGCTCAGGAACCGCAGGCACTGCTGCAGCTGCAGCTGGGCAGGGAAACAGCAAAAATCACCAAATTTCACCCAAAATTCACCCAAATTAACACCAAAATCACCAAAACTGACCCATATGCACCCCAAATTAACCCCAAAACCACCCAAATTCACTCAAAACCAGCAAAAATCACACAAATTCACCCAAATTCACCCCAAAACCAGCCAAAATCACCCAAATTCACCCCCAAAACAGACCAGGGACCCCAAAAATGGACTCGGGGAGCCCTGAAAATCCAAAAAATGAACAAAAAAACCCCAAAATCCACCCCAAAAATGAACTCAGGGAGCCCCAAACCCCCAAAATCCACCCCAGAAGCCACAAAAACCACCCCAAAACCAAATCAAGGACCCCAAAAATGAACTCAGGGACCCCAAGTATTCCCCTCAGGATTTCTCAAAATTTTCCAAAAATCTCAAACCTTGACCACGAATCCCACCAAAATAGAAAATTTAGAGACCAAATCCCCCAAAATCCAAAATTTGGAGCCCAAATTGCCCAAAATACCAAATCTAGAGCCCAAATTGACCAAAATCCTAAATTTGGAGCCCAAATTACCCAAAATCCCTGTTCCCCTGCCCCCACAGCTGCAGGAGGCTCCTCAGGGTGGGCAGGGCCTCAGCTGAGGGGGTGGGGCCAGCCAGGAGATGCCTGTGATTGACAGGCACGGAGCCATGCCCCTTTTGCGATGGCTGTCACCATCCCTTTAGGCTCCTCCCACCCAGCCAGGCCACGCCCACCCCCTTAAGCCCCTCCCAGCCCCTTAGGCCCCACCCATCCCTTTCAACCTTTCTATGCCCCGCCCACTCCTTTCAGCCCCAGCCATGCATTTAGGCCACACCCACCCCACTAAGCTCCACCCACATTTTAGGCCACACCCCCTCCCCTGGCCTGCTTGCACCTTCAAGCACCACCCACCCCTTCAAGCCCCACCCCCCATTCCAGCCCCACCCACACCCCTGACTCACACCCACCTCTTTAAACTCCACCCACCCCCAATAAGCCCCACCTATTCCTTTCGGCCCCACCCACTGCTCTAAACCCCACCCATCCTCTTGAGCACCACCCATTGATTTAGGCCCCACCCACCCCTTCAGGCCCCTCCCATCCCTCCAAGCCCCACCCACCCCTTCAGGCCCCACCCCCCCACTCCCTCTACCCACACCCACTTCATTAAGCCCCACCCACCCCATCAAGCTCCAGACAACACTTTCCATCCCACCCGCCATTTTAAGCCCTACCCACCACCTTAGCCCCTGCCTAGTTAAGCCCCTCCGACCCCTCAAGCCCCACCCACCTCTCTAAGCCCCACACACCTCTTTAAGCCCCACACTCCTCCTTAAGCCCCACCCACCTCTTTAGGCCACACCCACCTCTCTAAGCCCCACCCACCTCCCGAAGCCCCACCCACCTCTTGAAGCCTTTCCCACCCCCTTAGGCCCCACCTACCTCCTCCTCTGATTGGCCAAGACCTCCAACGCCCACAGCACTGCCTCCGGGCTCTGGCCAATCAGCACGGCCTGCAGGGGCCGCCAAGTGTCAGGGGAGGAGGTGTGGCCTCGTTGGAGCCACGCCCCCTCCCCAAGGAAGCCACGCCCACCTGAGAAGGGTTTAGGGGGGCTGGAGGATTTTGGTGCCCCTGAGGGCATTTTGGCAGGCCTCAGCCGAGGGGGCGGGACTGGTCAAGAGATGCCTGTGATTGACAGGCACGGAGCCACACCCCTTTCGCCATGGCTGTCACCATCCCTTTAGGCTCCTCCCACCCACCCAGCCAGGCCACGCCCACCCCCTTAAGCCCCTCCCAGCCCCTTAGGCCCCACCCATCCTTTTCAACCCTTCTAAGCCCCGCCCACTCCTTTCAGCCCCAGCCATGCATTTAGGCCACACCCACCCCACTAAGCTCCACCCACCTTTTAGGCCACACCCCTTTCTGACCTGCTTGCACCTTCAAGCCCCACCCACCCCTTCAGGCCCCTCCCATCCCTCCAAGCCCCACCCACCACCTCAGGCCCCACCCACCCCTCACGCACTGTAGCCACACCCACTTCATTAAGCCCCACCCACCCCATCAAGCTCCACACAACCCTTTCCATCCCACCCGCCATTTTAAGCCCTACCCACCACCTTAGCTCCTGCCTACTTAAGCCCCTCCCACCCCTCTTTAAGCCCCACCCACCTCTCTAAGCCCCACACACCTCTTTAAGCCCCACCCTCCTCCTTAAGCCCCACCCACCTCTTTAGGCCACACCCACCTCGCTAAGCCCCACCCACCTCCCGGAGCCCCACCCACCTCCCGAAACCCCACCCAACTCCTGAAGCCCCTCCCACCCCCTTAGGCCCCACCCACCTCCTCCTCTGATTGGCCAAGACCTCCAACGCCCACAGCACTGCCTCCGGGCTCTGGCCAATCAGCACGGCCTGCAGGGGCCGCCAAGTGTCAGGGGAAGGGGTGTGGCCTCGTTGGAGCCACGCCCCCTCCCCCAGAAAGCCACGCCCACCTGAGAAGAGTTTAGGGGGGAATGGAGGATTTTGGTGCCTCTGAGGGCATTTTGGCGGGGCCTCAGCCGAGGGGGCGGGGCCAGTCAAGAGATGCCTGTGATTGACAGGCACGGAGCCACACCCCCTTCCCCATGGCTGTCACCATCCCTTTAGGCTCCTCCCATCCACGCAGCCAGGCCACGCCCACCCCCTTAAGCCCCTCCAGCCCCTTAGGCCCCACCCATCCCTTTCAAGCCTTCTAAGCCCCACCCACTCCTTTCAGCCCCAGCCATGCATTTAGGCCACACCCACCCCACTAAGCTCCACCCACATTTTAGCCCACACCCCTCCCCTGGCCTGCTTGCACCTTCAAGCCCCACCCACCCCTTCAGGCCTCTCCCATCCCTCCAAGCCCCACCCACCCCCTCAGGCCCCACCCACCCCTCACTCCCTGTGGCCACACCCACTTCATTAAGCCCCACCCACCCCATCAAGCTCCACACAACCCTTTCCATCCCACCCGCCATTTTAAGCCCTACCCACCACCTTAGCCCCTGCCTAGTTAAGCCCCTCCCACCCCTCAAGCCCCACCCACATCTATAAGCCCCACACACATCTCTAAGCCCCACACACCTCTTTAAGCCCCACCTTCCTCCTTAAGCCCCGCACACCTCTTTAGGCCACGCCCACCTCTCTGAGCCCCACCCACCTCCTGGAGCCCCACCCACCTCCCGAAGTCCCTCCCACCCCCTCAGGCCCCACCCACCTCCTGCTCTGATTGGCCAAGACCTCCAACGCCCACAGCACTGCCTCCGGGCTCTGGCCAATCAGCACGGCCTGCAGGGGCCGCCAAGTGTCAGGGGAAGGGGTGTGGCCTCGTTGGAGCCACGCCCCCTCCCCCAGAAAGCCACGCCCACCTGAGAAGACTTTAGGGGGGCTGGCGGATTTTGGTGCCCCTGAGGGCATTTTGGCAGGCCTCAGCCGAGGGGGCGGGACCAGTCAAGAGATGCCTGTGATTGACAGGCACGGAGCCACACCCCTTTCGCCATGGCTGTCACCATCCCTTTAGGCTCCTCCCACCCAGCCAGCCAGGCCACGCCCACCCCCTTAAGCCCCTCCCAGCCCCTTAGGCCCCACCCATCCCTTTCAACCCTTCTAAGCCCCGCCCACTCCTTTCAGCCCCAGCCATGCATTTAGGCCACACCCACCCCACTAAGCTCCACCCACATTTTAGGCCACACCCCCTCCCCAGCCTGCTTGCGCCTTCAAGCCCCACCCACCCCTTCAGGCCCCTCCCATCCCTCCAAGCCCCACCCACCCCCTCAGGCCCCACCCACCCCTCACTCCCTGTGGCCACACCCACTTCATTAAGCCCCACCCCCCATCAAGCTCCACCCACCCCTCACTCCCTCTAGCCACACCCAATTCATTAAGCCCCACCCACCCCATCAAGCTCCACACAACCCTTTCCATCCCACCCGCCATTTTAAGCCCCACCCACCACCTTAGCCCCTGCCTAGTTAAGCCCCTCCCACCCCTCTCTAAGCCCCACCCACCTCTCTAAGCCCCACACACCTCTTTAAGCCCCACTCTCCTCCTTAAGCTCCACACACCTCTTTAGGCCACACCCACCTCTCTAAGCTCCACCCACCACCCGGAGCCCCACCCACCTCCCGAAGCCCCAACCACCTCCCGAAGCCCCTCCCACCCCCTTAGACCCCACCCACCTCCTCCTCTGATTGGCCAAGACCTCCAACGCCCACAGCACTGCCTCTGGGCTCTGGCCAATCAGCACGGCCTGCAGGGGCCGCCAAGTGTCAGGGGAAGGGGTGTGGCCTCGTTGGAGCCACGCCCCCTCCCCCAGGAAGCCACGCCCACCTGAGAAGTGTTTAGGGGGGCTGGAGGATTTTGGTGCCCTTGAGGGCATTTTGGCGGGGCCTCAGCCGAGGGGGCGGGACCAGTCAAGAGATGCCTGTGATTGACAGGCACGGAGCCACACCCCTTTCGCCATGGCTGTCACCATCCCTTTAGGCTCCTCCCACCCAGCCAGCCAGGCCACGCCCACCCCCTTAAGCCCCTCCCAGCCCCTTAACTTACCCTTAGCCCCCCTTAGCCCCTTAACTTACCAGGGCCCTGGTAAGTTACAGCTGCACACATGCCTTGGCAATGAGAAGCAAAGGAACCCAGCCTGTGTCACTGCACCAGGGTCATGGGATGGGAACACGCAGCCCTTGTGCTGGAGCTGAGCTGCTCTGCCCAGCCCTGGTGGCTGCCATCCAAGCAGGTTTTGCTTGTCCTGGTTCCCTGACAGCTGGGGCCCTGGACAGAACCCTGACAGCCTGGTCTGAGCCCAGGGAAGGAGAAGGAGCCCCCAGAGAAGTTGTACCAGGTGGGGCTGCTGCTGCTGGGGACAGCAAGGATCACATCAAGGATGACAGCCTCTTCCTGGACCTGGCCACTGGTAAGCTGATGGACTTCAATTCTGGCACCTTCTTCAAAGCCTGGCTGCACAGCAAATTTACAGATGAGTCCACATGCAGGGGGATGCTCCCAGATTTGGGCATTGCACAGCCTGGCCTCAAAATAAAAGTTCCCACCCCACTCATTGCTGGGATGGATGCAACTGATCCTTCAGTCGGCTGCCCAGCTGCTTTTGGCAGGGCTGGGGGCATGGGCTGGGGTGGGTATGAAATGGGAGTGGGCTCCTGGCCCTGCCAACAGCCCCCAGCACCCACCGTGCCCCAGGCTGGGGCTGGGGCTGGGGCAGCCAGACCAACACAAACAAACCCCCATGGTGGGAGCAGAGGTGGGACTCCCAGATCTGTGCACAGGTGCTTTGCTGTGCAGGCAAGGAAGGGCTTGGGCTGCTCCACTGCCCTTGTTTGCTTTGGGATCACGGTTATTGTGTGGGACAGTGCAGGGGGAAGGGAGAAAACCTGGGCTTTGCTCACACATGGCTGGGTTTTTCCCTGGCTTGCAGGGCTTGGGCCTTCCTCAATCCCCTCACAGAGATATGATTTTTACCTTTGTTCTTTTTTTCCCTTTTTGTCTGTAATCTATTTTCAACAATTTGTTGTTTGTTTTTCTAGAGGAAGCATTCTGGTTGGTCCAGTCTGGATCAGGAAGTTCTTGGGAGCAGCTGCGGCGTGGATGGGTCGTGCCCTTGGAGCAGGCTGAGGACATCGTTTGGGACCAGCTTTTTTTCCAGCCATGGATGGCATGAGGTGGGTCCCCGTGTGCTTGGCAGGGTGGGCTCAGAGCTTTTGGGAGATGGCAGCGAGCACAGGAGCATCCTGCTCTGGGCAGCTGCTGAGCAGGTGGATGTGCCATGGCTGGCTGCAGGCTGGGCACATGTCCTGCCTTCCTGCCCTGCTCCCAAAGGCAGCACTGATGGGCAGCTCTGGGCACTGCTCTGGGCACTGCTCTGGGCACGGCCAGCAAGGCCTGGGCACCACGGGGAGCTGGGACAAGGGGACAGGAGCCCTCAGCTGACGGGCAGTTTCTGCTTTCTCTCCTTGCAGCCGGGCTCTGCAGATGCTGAGGCTGCTCTGGGCTCTGGCAGGGCTCTGCTGGAGCTCAGCACCGGGCCGGAATCAGCCAAAGAAGAAATGGTGTCACCTGCAGCACAGACTTGCTTGAGCATTTTGGCAACGCAGCTCAAGTTTGCAGCGTGGACACCTCCAAGGGAAAACATGACACCTCCCAAAAATTAAACTTGTTCAATACCTTCCGAAATCAAATCAATCTGGGATGACTCCAAATGACATTTTTCAGCTTGCTCAAGCTGTAGCTCAGCCCTTCTCTGAACAGTTCTCTCCCCCACCTGCCTTTTACTTCCCAAATGCTCCCTTTTTTTCCCCCCAGTGAATTCCCAGCCCATTGCTGTCTCCATCACTCTGTTGCCTATCTTGATGCCCCTGACCACAAGGAAGGCCGAGCCCCAGGTTTAGGGACTCATGCTGTCACTGGCTGAGGAGCAGCAATGTTTCAGAGGTCCAGTGGCATTTTAGTGTCATTCAGAGCCACTCTCCATCCCTCAGCTCTCCTCACTGCTGAGTTCCCACTCCCTTCATCCTTGCAGCAGGATGAGCTCTGTGAATCCCCTTGAGCCTCCCCACTCTTCCCAGCCGATGCACCCACCTCAGTGAGGCTGAAGCTGAAGCTTCTCTGTCTCCTCTGGCACTCCAGTCCCCTGTGTGGGGAGCCCCAGCCCCAGAGCACAGCACACAGCAGTGCAGTCCGGGCTGGAGCAGCTGCCCTGCAGCCCTGGCTTGGCTATTTGTGGCAGCTGAATGCTCCCTGTTTCCAGCTGTCCCTGCAGGATGGCCCCAGGGCAGAGCCCAGCCGGGCTCCCACTGCAGCCCCTGGAGCTTGGGGCAGACAGTGCTCCCAGAGCTGAGGTTGATGGGGAGCACCCGGAGCTGTGCCTCGCACTCAGTGCTGGCAAGTGTTGTGTTCTCATCTTCTGCAGCCTGAGGGGAAAACAAGCTGTGCTGCCAGGCCAGCACTGCCCCTCTGGGCAGGGAGAAGGCTGAAAGGCTTTCCCATTCAAGAGGATCCTGCACTGAGCCTTGGCAGGGCCTGGCAGGGCTGGAGCCAGGTCTGGCCTGCTGTCTGGGACTCGCTGCCCACCAACCACCCCCACCTGCCACGCTCCATCCTCCAGAGACAGAAGGGTCTGTGTGTGCCAGGGGCTCTTGGGTGTCTCTGTATCCATGGACAGAAGGGTCTGTGTGTGCCAGGGGCTCTTGGATGTCTGTGCATCCATGGACAGCAGGCTCTGTGTGTGCCAGGGGCTCTTGGATGTCTCTGTATCCATGGACAGAAGGGTCTGTGTGTGCCAGGGGCTCTTGGATGTCTCTGTATCCAGGGACAGAAGGCTCTGTCTGTGCCCGAGTTTCCATAATGTCTCTGTACCCATGGGTATGGGATGAACATGGACAGTGAAAGTGTCAGTACCGTTGCTTGCACACTCCTTCCTTTGTGTACAAGACACATCCATGCACACCCCCACATATTGGTATATTAATAGGATAGGAATGGATAGAGACTTCGCACAGAGCTCTAACTTTGGCATAACTCACCCTTTAGCCAGAGACCAGGAGATTTTTTTCCCAGCTCTGTGTGAGAAGGTGTCCAAGACCTGAAGGAGCAGCATTCAGAAGCAGTTTCAGGATTTCTACGCCGGAAGTAGAGCTCACAACCCTCCATATAACTTGCCATATTTATCGGGATGGGCTGCTGCTTCTTTAGGAATATGGCCCAATGCAGACATGAGACTTGGAAAAAGCCAGCTCTCTGTGGGTTTGTGCAAAAGGGGGAGCAGCACAAACACTTTGTGCCTGCCTGGGGACACAAGGTCCAAGGAGCTTTGCTGGCAGAGGGTGACCTGGGCTGGTGGCAGGCGAAGTTCCATTCCATGACATCTCAGAGTGGCACAGGACAAAGGTCAAAGTACCCCCAACCCCACTGATGAAGTCCTTGGAGTGCTGTACATCCTCTAGGAAAAGCTGCTGTCAGACAATCTATTGGGATTTATAACTTTCATTTGCAACACTTTAAATCCAAATTTCCAACTGCAATATTTTTACACTCAAGAGAGTCATGCACAATCCATCTTTCAATTTCCTATTGATTCAATCACAATTTAAAATAACTTAATATTGCAAACAAAACCCTGAATCTTTTAAAAAAGGGATGCTGAGGTCAGTAATATGGATCCATGCCATCAGAACATTTACAGAGTAACTGAGTTCTCTTTTTAAAAAGATCAGTTACCTCTTAATCCAAAGTTAGAGAAGATTTTCACTACACATTTTTTTTTTTGTTTTTATCTTTCATATTTTTCTTTTTTCCTTTTTTTTTTTTAACAGAGAACTCGTAATAAAAAAGGATTGTACAGCAAAAAGAGAAACATTTCTGACAAACAATGAAAATGTCGGCTCCTCCTCTGTTTACTTTTCTCTGGATACGCTGAAGAAAAAAATCTAGCAGATATGAGCAGAGGTGTGAAGTGTTTCATTTGGACTGTGCTGGAGTTCAGCACTGCTGACATCCTGATCCAGTCAAGAGCTGCAGAATTCTTTTGCAGATCTCGAACCCTGTGTTTGCAGGCACAGCACCTGCAGTGCTGATGCACCAATGCACATGAATAACTCTGTTATTCCCTCTCAGAATTTGGGCTCTACCCCAGCACGAGGTGCTGCAGCCCTTTGCTCCTGGTTCCCGTGTGGAGCAGCTCCCTTCCTGCTGGCTGAGCTGCTCAGGCAGAGCCCGGCAGCTCCTGGCCCTGCAGGGCTGAGGCTTTTCCCCATTGCTGGGCACAGACTGATGGAGCAGCACTGCTGAACATGGGGGCACACCCAGAGGGACCAGGAGCAGCTGCCTTTGGCCACCTGAGGCTCCAAGGCCCAAACTCTGAGCAGCCAGGGCTGGAAGAGACTCGCAGGCTCCCTGGTGGCTGTGCTGCCCCACTTGTGCCCGGCCCAGCTTTGCTTGGGGCAGAGGGAGAACAAGGGGCAGCTCCCTCCCAGCCCAGCCCAGGGACCCCTCCAGCCCCGGGGCTTGGGGCACTGTCAGCACCTGCTGCTCCAGCCACCGCTCCTGCTGGCCCTGACAGCAACACCCAAACTGGGGCTGATCCCGAGGGAGCAGCAGCAGGGCCTGGATCTGATCCCTGACTCTGGGGCAGGCCTGGACAAATGACCGCACAGCAACAGCAGCAGCACATGGAGCTGACTTTCAATGTCATCTTAACTTTTTAAGATTTTCTAAGTGTTCTGATGTTTGCATTCTTGTATCAAACTTTCTCACACACTTTCTGTAAACAACTTATTGTTTTGCATTCTTTTATGGAGGAGGAGAAACTTGATGGACTGTTTGTTTGTCCTTGGAGAGGTGGCACTTTCACCCTCCAATCCACTGTCACCTTTGGAAATCTATAAATGTTGGAGTAAAAAAATAAACTTCTCCTTTTTCCTGCCTTGAGAGCAACAACGTCTCTGCGTCGTGTTGTCTTGTGTCCTATAGTGACATTTCAGCACTGTCCCTGCCACTCTTCCCTGCCGTGTGCAGCGGTGTCACAGCAGCCTGAGGCACCTGGGAGCCCCCAGTGCCAGCAGGGACTTGAGATGACAGCCCTGGGCTCCTGGAGATTGTGCAAGGAACAGAGCTGGCGACTCCCTGTCCATGGGGAGCTTCCAGATGGAAGAGGCTGCTGTACCCAGGCAGCTCCAAGGCCACAGCAAGGAGGGTCTCGACCACTGGATCTGGGCCAGTCCCACAGTCCTGGGCAGCAGCCACTGAGCCCTGGGGGAACAGAGGGCACAGCAAGAGGGACAAAACCAGGCAAGGTCAGAGACTGGAGAGAGTCAAGACATGAGAGCAGGAACAGCTGCTCCATTGCACTCTTGGAGAAAGCTCCTGGCTGGTTCAAAGTGCTGAAAGTTGTGAAGGGCAGAGAGGAGGCTTCACCAAACAATGCTCCTGTTTCCACACCCTCCCCTCTCTGTGTCCCAGAAGGAATTGCATGGACTGTGTTCTTCTCTCCAAGTCGTCTCGTTCAGCATGAGCAGCTTAGCACCAGGAGCTGAAGGAGCTGAAGCCTCAGGCCACAAGAGCTGGGCAAGAGGGGATTTTCTGAGCAAATGAGTGCTGCTAACATGGACCTAGCTGAATTCAGCAGATACAATCACAGAATCACAGAATCCTTTCTGTGATGACCTCTGAGCTCATCCAGTCCAGCTGGTCACCCAGCAGTGCCAAGCCCAGCACTAAACCACGTCCCTGAAGTGCCAAGGCCTGGACAACAGCCCTGAATGAGGCCTGAACAGCAGGCCCTGAGCCAAAGGTGGCCTCTGGATGAACCTTCCAAGCAAAGGCTATCTTTGTATCTGCTCACTGATGAAATATGCATGGTCATTAGCACTGTGATAGATGTAGCCACTCATTAGTGACACTTGTATTGATCTTTTTGTATTTGCAAGGCAGACAAGGCCATGAAATCTGACATCTGGCCTTGTTTGGGGCTGAAGGATCAAAGTCACCTCCCTTGGTTCCTCCTTGGGCCCTGGACAGGCTTTGGGAGGAACCCAAGAGGAGGATGAAAGCAGATGTTCCCACACTAGAAGTGCTGTCAGTTTGTTCATTCAGCACTGTCAGAGCTGGGCCCTCTCACAGCGAGGTTGGAGCCTCAGCTGTGGCTGGAGGCAGCTGCAGGAATTCCCAGTGTCCAGGAGTGGCTCTGCAGCCCTTGGCTGGGACAGCTTCCCCCAGCTGCTGTGTGGATCTGGGGCATGGTGAAGTCTGAGGCCAAATGATGCTGGATTTTTCTTAATCACTGCTGCAATCTTTGGTGGTGATGGTTGGGTGCATTACTGAGCTCCTCCTTTTGTGATCCTTTGCTGCTTTGAGCTGCAGTAAATGACACAATTCCTTCAGTTGGAGTCTGTGTCTTTGGTGCTGATCCTGCCCACTGGTAAAACAAAACTGGCACAGTCGGGCCAGATCACAGCAAAATGTCTCTTGTTAAATGTAAATGTGAGGAATCAGTTCCATCAGAAATTCCCAGATGGGAAGCCCTTCCCTGGAGTTGGCTGGCTCTGGAGTGGGCTGAGGTCGCAGCACTGTGTGAGCAGTGGGGCAGTTGGTTAAAATAAGCTGAACCCCTGGATGTCTTAAAATGCATCCAAAAATTGCATACGGAAAAGGAAAAGAACTTGTGGGTTTGGGCAGACAAAGATGAATTTGTTAACAGTACCTTGGAAACAGCACCTTCAGAAGGAACAGTTATTGTTGGAATGCTCCCACATGGAGCAACAGAAGGTTTTAATCTTGAGCTCTGATGCATTTGTGCAAGTGAAATATTAATATGATAAATAACTATGTACATATTTATAGTATAATAAGGCCTTATTTTATATATATATATAGATATATATCTATTTTATATGTATGTCTATATCTATCTAGCTATATCTATATTTCTATATCAATATCTATACGTATAAAATAGTAATAATGTGAAATAGTGCTGACAATACTAATTTGGCAGCTTTGGCTGCTCAGGGATGTAACATTAAACACTCTACAGAAAATGATTGGCCAGGACCCTAATGTTAGAGGTAAACTTTGTGAGATTGTATACAATGAAAAAAGGAGGAGGGGATAAAATTGTCTATTTTTACAGGGTTTGCTGATACTGTGATGCAGAGTGCTTTGTCTGTTACTGTGAAAAATACCGTGATTCAGACTGCAGGGTTTTTCATGAACCAGACTATCTTCAAACTGCAGGATTTGTTGAACGGGTGAAGGGGTTGTTAAAAGAGCAGTTGAAAACATGAGGAGATGGGAACCTGTCCCCATGGAGAACCCATCTCCCAGATGTGCTCCATGCCCTTAACAATGGCCCACTGGGGAAATGGAAACCCCCTGGCTGTGCACAGCTGCACCCAATTTGCACCTACAACCATGGGCAGTGAGACTTGGACTGCCTGGGAGACTGTTCTGGGTGTGATGGCCCCTGGCAGGGCCAGCCCAAAGGTTGCAGGGCTGGACCTTCATGCATTGGAATTAATTAGGATAAATCCAAAGCAAATGAGAGCTGTCAATAGTGAGACAGGAATTCAGATTCCTCCAGGACACTTTGGTTTGGTAACTGCTCGCTTGGAGCTTGGCCTTGCAAAGGGTTCATGTCATGGCAGGAGGAATTGATGCAGAATATCAAGGAGAAACTACAATAATTTTGTTAAACAACACTGAACAAGATTGGATTATTCAACTCCATGACAGGGTAGCACAATAATTGATGTTGCAATTTTAAGAACAATTGTGAATAAAGGAGATCCGCCTCCAATCACCACCGTTTGTGGAGATAAAGGGTTTGGATGCAGCAGTCCTAATAATGGAGCCAGAGTGTGGGCCCAGAGGCCAAAAGGCTCTCCCAAGGCACGTGAAGGAAGAGCTCTGGGGAAAGACAGCACTGAATCCTGAAACCTGAGCAGGAACAATGGGAATATGTCCCTGCAGCCAAGTATTCTGTGTGAGAACAAGGAGATATTACAGGATACTGTTTTACACATCCTGCCAGACCAAATCTCCTTGTTTGCCCCAATGGCCCCTTTGGAAAATGCTCTGATCCACAGGGCTCCATGTGGAGGCTGCTGTGACACTGAGGGACTTGCACACAAATTCCATCCAGGAGCCTGGGTGCCCTCAGGGACTGGGACCCGGCCCCCTTCCAGCCAAAGGGGAAAGGGCCCCACCAAGCCTTGTTAGCCACAGACAACATGGTAAAGCTGAACAGCAAAGGACCTTGGAGGCATTCTTCTGGAATGGCACCAGCTCCATGGACAACAGAATTATTGTTCCTAACCCAAATGAGACTGAAGAAAAAGAATGAGTAACCTTGTCACTGAAGTACTGCTGATGTCTGTAAGTTGTATCTTGAGTGTCAGCCAGAAACTTTGTTTGCCACAAACACCTCTACAGTTTCACCAAGGATTCGTCATTAAATTCTTATGAGAATGTAAAGATCAAAGTAACCAAAATACTCAAAATATCTAATTGCTGGAAATGTTCTCAACCGATGCTGGGAGGAATGGGGTTCCCTTGGAGGGCCCAAGGAGGAGCCCTGGATCCATCAGCAGCCCACAGTGGGAAATGGGAAATCAGACCTTTGGTACTGGGAATGGGAGCTGCTGGGTGTGTGGACACTGCCCATAAACAGCTTCCTAAAGGATGGTTTGGGTCCTGTTTCCAGGCAATGCTGATGCCTCCCTTGAGGGTCCTTCAGCAACAACCACAAGGAAGAGTTGGGGCCAAGAGAACATTTTTCACCCAAGGAGCGCCTTTGTTCTCAGAAAACCAAAGATTCTGGTTCACACTGTGCCCCATGTGCACTGCCCTGTCCTGTGGATATTACAGTAAAGATATAAATTGATTATTAGAAAAAATAACAAATGATCCTGTTAAAATATCCAATAGTACATCCCAGGAGCTCCAACAAACACAAATGGGGCACAGCCTGGGATTATCTGCTTGCTGGCCAGGGAGGAACCTGGGCTCTCATGGGACAGGAATGTTGCACTGCTATCTGATGGGCTTGAAGACAAACAGTCAGGAATCACCTTAACAGAAAAAGCAGTTGAAGAGTGGCAGCAAGAAGAAAATCTTTCTTGGTGGCATTGGCTTTATGGCTGCCAAATTGGAGGTTGCTGTGAAATGAATTTGTGGCAGTGTCTGTTGTCATTGCAGTGTGAGCACTTGGTGTGTTATGATTTCATGTTAGAGTTGTTGTGACACTGTGCTGGAAATGGAGTATTGAGACTTGTCTAGAAAGAGACACAGTCTCAAGTAAAAAGGGACATTTGATAAAATAACAGGGAATAGCAATTAATTAGGGTTGTTTTAAAAGGAATGGGAATTATAGCTCTGAGTACTGAACAGCACTTAAATAAAGAACAAGAGGCAATGCCTTTATGACTAATACCTAAATCTAAACTGTGTTATTGAAAGAATTGTTATGAATTGTAGTTCCTCTACAGGTTAAAGGACAAATTGAAGTCCTGAGGCCTCAGCACCAGGCCCTGATTGAGGCCTGAACACCAGGCCCTGAGCCAAAGTTCAGCTCTAGATAAACTTTGCCACCAAATCTTATATTTGTATCTACTCATTAATGTATCACTATGAGGAATATGATCTCTGTATGTGTTCATTGGTGAAATGAGGATTTACCTTTCTGCATTTAAAAAACAGACAAGGCCCATCTGGCCTTGTTTGGGGCTGAAGGATCAAAGTCACCTCCTTTGGTTCCTCCTTGGGCCCTGGCCAGGCTTTGGGAGGGACCCAAGAGGAGGATGAAAGCAGATGTTCCCACACTAGAAGTCAGTTTGTTCATTCAGCACTGTCAGAGCTGGGCCCTCTCACAGCGAGGTTGGAGCCTCACCTGTGGCTGGAGGCACCTGCAGGAATTCCCAGTGTCCAGGAGTGGCTCTGCAGCCCTTGGCTGGGACAGCTTCCCCCAGCTGCTGTGTGGATCTGGGAGATGGTGAAGTCTGAGGGGAACTGATGCTGGATCTTTCTTAATCACTGCAGGCAATCTTTGGTGGTCATGGTTGGCTGCATTGCTGAGCTGCTCCTTTTGTAATTATTTTCTAATCATTATTTGATTTACTTTTGTAATTTTTGCTGATTTACCTTATATAAATAACACAATTCCTTCAGTTGGTGTCTGTGTCTTTGGTGCTGACCCTGCCCACTGGCACAACTGACCCTGTGGGCTCCACAGAACCAAGGGGCCCTTGTGACACTGCAGGGCCTCCTGTAACCAGGGGACCATGGTGACCCTATGGGGCTTAATGGAACCAAGGAGCCATTGTGACATTGTGGGACGTCATGGAACCACATAGCCCATTCTGACACTGTGGGGACTCGTATAGACAAGGGTCCATCATTTTCCTCTCCCTGCCCCTGCCCCAGCCCAGCAGAGCAGCAGAGCCAGGTCTGGCCCTGCAGCAGGAACTGCAGGCACTGGAGGTCAGGGACAGCCACTCTGGGTCTGGAATGCTCAGCAGATGCTCAGCTCGGGCAGCTCTTGCAGCCCCAGGGCCAGCCCCGCTGCCCAGCCCAGCAGCAGAGTTGGCCCCGGGGCTCCTCAGGCAGCTCCTGCTGGCCCAGGGACAGGCCAGCCTCTTGCCAGGGCTCCTCTGCACACCCATGGGCTCCTGCTCTGCTCCTGGCCCATGCCAGCTGCCCCCAGAGCCTTTCCCAGGGGAACACGTCTGTGCTGCCCCCAGCAGCTCTGCAGAGCACGGGGGCTGTGCTGCCCGGGGCCCTGGGCTGCCTCTGCTGGGCTCTGCTGCTCAGCCTGGCACACAGAGGCAGCTGATGGTGCTCCCTGCACTGACCCCCTCCCACACAGGCTCTGCGGGGCCATGGAGGGGGCTCAGAGGTGCCTGCCTTGTGCCAGGGCTGCCAGAGGGGCTTGGGGCTGCCCTGGATCCTCCTGGGGGAGTTCCCTGAGGGTCAGAGCAGGCAGTGCCCAGACTCCTTTCCCTGGGCCTGCTGTGTCCCTGGGCTGCAGAGCTCTCCTGGCTCACAGCAGACATTCAGTCCTTGATCTCGGGGTGAGCCCAGCCTGGCCAGGCCTGTGCCCAGTGAGCTCCACTCCCTGCTGCTCCCTGGCACACACTGTCCCTGCAGGTCCCCTGTGTTCTCCTGGCAGCTCCCAAGGCCTTCCAGACAAACCTTCTCCTGCCATCAGCCCTGGCACAAGCTGCAGGGCCCCAGGAAGGTTCAGCACAGACCATTCAGCATCTGATGGGCACTGGCCACCAACAAGCAAAACTTGACCCAGACCTGAGTCCCCTGAAGGCCCCAGTGAGACCCTGATCTCATCCCACTGAGCCCTGGGAGAACAAGGAACACAAGGAGCCTCTTGAGAGTCCTGAGAGTGACTCTGGAGGGGAGCAAAGCCTTCCTGCCCTGCACTCAGGAGATGCCCTTTGCTGGTGGAGCTGCTGTGCTGGAGCCCAGCTGTGTCCCAGCAGTGCCCATGGCCTGTCCCTGCCTGAGGGCACAGCACGGACACGCAGCAGGACAGTGACCAAGCTGCCAGAGCACTCCGGCCTTGCACCCACAGCAGGGCTGGGGAGTGTGGAGCTGGGAGGAGCAGATGTGGGAAGAGGCAGGGCCATTGTCCCTGGCTGTGCTGCTGTGCTGGGAGCCCCTTCCCTCCACCTTTGCTCACAGGCACTGCCCCTGCAGAGCCAGAGAAGGGCTGAGGAAATGCCTAAGAAACACAAGCCATGAAAACCACTTGTTTTTAGTGAAATGCATAAGAAACAAGCCTCCTGAAATTCTTTGTGCTGCAAAAGAAAAGTAGATATTCATGGAAAAATGCTCAGAGTAGTACTCCAGTAATTTATGAAAAATATTATACCACCAGAAAAATAGTGAGGAAAAGTCCCAATGAAGAAACGGACAAATAGGAAAAAAATCATTAAGATTGTCAAGAGTTACATTCTGAAGGTTCTGAGCAGAAAAAAAGATAGTTTATTGATTCTGAAAAGATACAGTCATTATTTTCCTCAGGGTACCCTTGAGCTCCTGGTTCCTCAGGCTGTAGATGAGGGGGTTCAGGGCTGGAGGCACCACCGAGTACAGAAGAGAGACTGACAGATCCAGGGATGGGGACGAGATGGAGGGGGGCTTCAGGTAGGCAAATGTACCAGTGCTGATAAACAGAGAGACCACAGCCAGGTGAGGGAAGCAGGTGGAAAAGGCTTTGTGCCGTCCCTGCTCAGAGGGGATCCTCAGCACAGCCCTGAAAATCTGCACATAGGAGAAAACTATGAACACAAAACAACCAGATGTTACACAGATGGAAAACACAATGAGCCCAAGTTCCCTGAGGCTGGAATTTGAGCAGGAGAGCCTGAGGATGTGTGGGATTTCACAGAAGAACTGGCCCAGGGCATTGCCATGGCACAGAGGCAGGGAAAATGTATTGGCTGTGTGCAGCAGTGAATAGAGAAAGGCACTGGCCCAGGCAGCTGCTGCCATGTGGGCACAAGCTCTGCTGCCCAGGAGGGTCCCGTAGTGCAGGGGTTTGCAGATGGACACGTAGCGGTCGTAGCACATGATGGTCAGGAGCGCAAGCTCTGCTGAGATGAAGAACAGAAAGAAAAAGACCTGTGCAGCACATCCTGTGTAGGAGATGGTGCTGGTGTCCCAGAGGGAATTGTGCATGGCTTTGGGGACAGTGGTGCAGATGGAGCCCAGGTCGCTGAGGGCCAGGTTGAGCAGGAAGAAGAACATGGGCGTGTGCAGGTGGTGGCCGCAGGCTACAGCGCTGATGATGAGGCCATTGCCCAGGAGGGCAGCCAGGGAGATGCCCAGCAAGAGGCAGAAGTGCAGGAGCTGCAGCTGCCGCGTGTCTGCCAATGCCAGCAGGAGGAAGTGGCTGATGGAGCTGCTGTTGGACATTTGCTGGGACTGCACATGGGGACCTGTTCATGGAGAAAGGACAGTGACAAGTCAGAAGAGGCTGCTTGGAGCCAAACCTGGGCCATTCCCTGCAAACTATCCCGCTGGGACTCACACACCCTTGTTCCTGCTCTGGGAAAACCTTCCCCCAGCTCCCTGCCTCAGCTCCAGCTGTGCTGGCTGAGTGTGCCAGGAGCAGCCAGGGCTGTGCATGGGGACACCCAGGAGAGCAGCTCAGAGCTTGGAAGGGCACAGCAAGGAGATCCCCAGCTGTGGCCATGATGGGATCTCAGGGAGGGGGCTCAGCTCATTCCCCTTTCCCATGGACTGCTTTGCCCACAGCCCCACAGGTCCCAGGGAAGCTTGGACAGCCCATTCCCATGGACACCCCTGCCTGGTAGGAATGCCAAGGGCAGTGCCTGACTCAGCTGCTGCAAATGCCAGAGCCTCCCTGAGAGCAGCAGATAACAGTGACAATATCAGGGCAGGGCAGAAACAAGAGAAGATGTTGTGGTGCTGTGCCTGAGAGGGCAGGGCTGAGACAGGCGGGCACTCAGGACAGTGTTCCCGTGCCCAGCTGTGCCCGGCACCTCCCACACACCAACAGTGCCCTCCTGCCCCAGCACTGCTCTCTTCAGCCCCCTCTCCTTGCCTGAGCATCTCCCTGGGCCTGGACATTCCCTCCTGAGAGGAGCCTTGTCCCTGCCAGCGCTCACAGAGCCCATCCCACCCTGTGTGCCCTGGCCCCGGCCCTACAGAAACCTGCCTGCGTGCCGGGCCCTGGCTGGGGCAAGCTCTGTGTGCAGGTGGGCAAGGGCAGCTCAGGAGAGCCCTGCTGGGCCCTGCAGAGGTGATGCTGCTCCTGTCCAGGGCCGAGGAGTGGCTGAGGGCCCTTTGGGAGGCTCCCAGCAGAGACACTGACCACCCCAAGTTACAGTTCTGGTGTCTCTGTAAATGTTCAAACATTCCTTTGATGATCCTGTGTGTCCCTTTCAACTCAGAATGTTCTGTGATTCTGGGATTACAATTCCTGTTCTGCCACTCTCATCCCTCTGTTTTCTCTAATAAAAAGAGAAGAAAACTCTTGCAAAGTTGTTAGAAACGTAAAGTAAAAAACAGACATTTATTGGAAGCTTCCAGGTATCCAAGTGGGAATTGGGCACAACTGATTTCAACAATTCATTAAGGTGGATTAATTAGGATATTTGACAGGAACCTCCAATAGGAGATCCTGTTTCCCCACTTACACACAGTTGCTCAACTCATAGGAGTTGGTCCAAGGGCTTCTTTGCCATCATTTTGGTATGACTGCTCACATTCTGGTGAAAAAACAAAATGTTCTTCTAGTAGGGCCTCTTTCTGATAATAAGACTATACAGTATCAGGAATGTATTTATACAGTCAACTTATTGTTCTAAAATCTGAGATGGGTTAGGAAATGTACCAGAGTTAATTAGGGATTATAGTTAAAGAAGTATGTAATACTTGTTTAATAGACTTAATAAGAGTTCAATAGAGTTATGTAAGCATTATAATTTTAAAACTATATAATAGTAATTTTCAGAGCTATGAATACATGAAAATGTATCAAAAGTAAAAAAATCTTTTTGTCATTACCCCAACTTTCCCATCCTTCTCCAAGCAGGAAAAGGAAAGTTCCTGATCTTTCCAGCAATGCCAGGCTTACCTTCTTTGGGAAGTGTCCTCCAGAGCTGTGCCCAGGCTGGTGTGGAGCTGGGAGCAGCCCTGCCCCACCCAGCCCCTCTCAGCAGCAGCACCTGCCCTGCTCAGGGTGGCTCCTTCCCCCCACAGCTTCTCCCCAGTGCTGGGAGCAGCTCCCCGGGCCGGCTGAGAGCTGTCCCTGGCAGGCAGCAGAGTCCCTGCCCCAGCACAGCGCCCTGGGCTGCAGGAGCCTGCTCTGCAGGACAGCCCTGGGCACCTCTGGCTGCACCCGCGGCTGCTCAGCCCTGCAGCAGAGCCTGGCAACAGGAGCTGCCCTGGGCTGTGCCTTGCCTGGGGCATCAGGGAAAGCCAGCCCTGCCCTGGGGCCACATCCCTGCCCTGGAGCAGCTCTGAGAGTGCTCCTGAAAGCTCCTAAAAGCTGTGGGATGTGCCAGCTCCAGGAGATCCCTGCAGGAACTGCAGCTTCTCTTCCCACAGCCAGAGAATGACTGTTTCAAACCTGGGATGATTTCTGCTGTAGTGAGCCCTGAGTGAGCTCTGCTCTGTGCTCCCAGCCCAGGCTGAGTTTAACCCCTCTGTGCTGTGCTCAGGCTGGCTGCAGGCAGTGCCCCAGGCACTTGGTGCACTGCTGGGCTGTGCACAGGAGCTGCTCATCAAGAGAAATGTGCTTTTGAAGCTCTTCTTGCTTACCAGGAACTGCCTCTGTGCCAGGAGCCCAGCCCAGCTCAGCAGCACAGACACAGCAGCAGGACTTTAATGACCCTCTGGGGCTTTGTGCTCAGGCCCTGAACATCAGTCCCTGAGAGGCAGCTGAAGAAACCTCTCCAGAACTCCAAGTCACAATCACACTCCAAAGTTTCTTGGACTTTTAATGGGTCCCAGTGAGGGACACGACTGAGAAAGTGTCCCCAGGCCCCAGGCAGAGCAGAGAACTGGAGGCACTGATGACAGGTGGGGACAAAGAGAAGCCAAGTCTTGGTGGCCTGGGGCACAGCAGCAGGGTCTGTGCCACCAAGGGCTGGGAGGAGACACCTTGTCCTGAGGCCCTGGGGCCTCCTGGCACAGCCCCAGCCAGGCTGGGCACTGTCAGCCCCTTGTCCTGCCCTCAGCATCCCCCCCTAGCCCACATCCCAGTGGCCTCAAGGATCTGCTGGAAGGAGTCCCTGGGGAGCCTTGCTCAGCAATGGCCCTGGGGGCTCCTGAATGCTCCCAGGGACTGCAGGTTTTTCAAAGGACTTTGGGTTTGCCTTTTGCCTTGACTTTTTGAGAAGTTTGTGCAATCATGGCCTCCAATTATCTGGTGTAATTAGTCCCTGGAGAGGCTTTGTCAGTAACAACACTCAGTGGGGCTCATTAATGCTTCAAGGTACTTCAGTTATTTGAAGGTACTTAGTGTTTCCCTTTTGATACTGACTCTGTGAGAGGTTTGTGCAATCATGGCCCCAATTATCTGCTTTAACGAGTCCCTTGAGAGCTCTGTACTGACACTCAGTGGGGCTCATTAATGCTTTGAGATACTCAAGGTTTTTAAAGTACTTTGGATTTTCCTTTCTCACACTGAGTCTTTGAGAAGTTTTTGTGCCATCCTGGCTTCCAATTCTCTCCTCCAAGGAGTCCATGACGAGCCTGTGTTGGGGATGGACCTTACTGGGACCCATTCATGCCTTGAGACACTTTGGGGTTTTCTTCTGACTTTGATTCCTGGACAGGTTTGTGCAATCTCCTCTCAGGTCCTGAGGTTCCAAGGCTCAGCTCCAAATGCACCATGGAGCTTATTAGCATCAAGCAAGTCCTGACAAACCATGGCTCTGCCTTGATTTCCCTCTGCTCTAGTGCTGTTCATCATGAAGTTTCCTGTTGGGGAAATATTTCAAAGATTTTCTAGTAAATATATATTCCTATTTTAAAGTATGTTTTTTATTATTTTTTGTTATGAATAGAAAGTTGTATTTTTTTTTTTTTAAGTTTCAGAGTTAAAAAAAAAAAACCAAGGCAGACCGAGTCAGCCTCCTTTAGTTTCGCTGCCGAAGGAAAGCTTTTCAAATACCTGTTAATGGCAGGTGATTAACTGATTGTTTCCCTGATGCTGGCTGCATGCCAAGAAGATACCAAGGGAAACCCTCCAGGGTAAAGAGATGGGCAGTGACACCAGAAACAACATGCAAATAAGAAACGCAGTGCACCCTGGATTGTTACAGTTTTACAGTTTTTATAAGAAAAACCCCTAAAATCACGAGCTAACAAGTGACTTAAAGTGACGTCTAAGGATGGGAGCATTGTCCCGTACCTGCTTGAATCTTTTTATTTCTCACCCTAACCTGAAAAGAAACTGATTAAAGAGACCCCCCGGGTTTCTAAACCAACAAACCAAGGACTCAACGACTCTCCCGTGAGGACAGAGTCCCCAGTTCTGTCTGCAGACCAGCGGACAAAACTGCATCATCCTCCTGCTTCGTGCCACGCCTGGGAGCAGCGGCGGCGAGGGCGCAACCCGTCGATTTCTTCCCACCTGAGCTGATTCTTCTTAATAAAGGCATTAAAAAGGAGAAAGATCTCCTGCCCATTTATTTCATTTTTCTTATTATGCAAGAGGTGATTAAAGCATTCTGTGACTGATATTGATCCAAGGACTCTCCTAAGAAGGTCTGGCCTGGTCAGAGAAGCTGTGCCTTGAGCTCTGACCCAGTGTCAACAACCTTGCTCCAAATTCCCCAACCCCATCCTGTCTCTCCTCACTCACTTGGGATCTGCTTTGCTTGGAGATCTGACTGCACACAGCCAAACAGCAGTTTTGTCTTTTTAATTCTTTGAAGCAATCTAAAACTCTTGAGTTACTCTGTTGAAAACATAGACCATCCTCAAGTCTGTGCCAAGCCCAAGGTGCCACCAAGGTGCCACCAAGGCCACTCCAGGCCTGTCCTGGGCCAGCTGTGAGGGTGGATCATCATCCCAACCTACACTGGGCCATTGCAAAAACCAAAATTCTGCTTAATTTGATGTTGATTTCTGTTAGGGACCAGATACCCCCCTCCCCCAGAGACAATTTTTTCTAAAATGTTCTTGTTGACCACACCAGAAACAGATTTTTGGGCCCTGTAATTGTTGCTGGGGCCCCTTAAAGGGGAATGGCATGGCCACTAGGGCTTCTGCAACTCCTTGCCCAATGGCCTGGGCTTGTACGGCCGCTACGTGTTCTGCTTTCCTGAGGCAATTACAGCCTCAATCATCTGCAGAACTGTGGGTTCCATCTCTAGTGGAAGGGCACACAGCCCTTTCTTACATTCCAGGTTGGCATTGGCTACCCCCAATGAGTTCAGTAATTCATTTTGAGTCTTTTCATCCCGGACTTGTTTCTCTACTGCCTGTTTAAGGCAATCAATCAATTTCATGCAGGGCTCTCTGGGTTCTTGCCTTATGTTTACATAGTGCAAACTGGGGGTGCTACCATCTGGTACCTGGATTAAAGCTTTCAAAGCCATCTCTTTTATATCGTCCAATACTTCTCTGGGGATACCTGCTGCTTGATCATCTGGCAGGCTGTGTTGTCTTTTTCCAGGTAGATGGTTGATTGTCAATTGTGCACTTACCTCATTATTAGCATAGTCTGCTATTAATTGATTTAGTAATCACTTCCATCCCCCTTTCCCACAGGGTGTATTCTGTAGGTGATAAAAACATGGTCATAATGTATTTTAAATCAGGGGGGGTTACATGTGCTATAAACATGGCCCTCATTAGGCCATTAAAACAAGGTGAGTCCTGCCTCTAGTCTTTAGCTGCCCTACACAGCTCCTTGATTTCCCCATAAACCTGTGGCTGACTCCTGGGATTCTGCTCCCTTCTTTCATAATGTCCTGGGGCAATGAGGAGTTTCAAGACTATTTGCCAGTCTCCTTCCTTAACTGCTTCCTTCCAGATCCTTTCCCAGGATCTTCTAGGCTTGAGGGGAGAGGTGGCTCTGGGGAGTCCAAAGTGTCTTCTGGGGAGGAAGAATAACTTGGAGCAGAAACACTTGGATTAGAAATAGTGTGACAGTTTGGCTTAGTATCCTTGACCATGGGGTTTATATTGTTGCCGGAGGGTGAGTAAAGGGCGCTGCCATTTTGTCATTTTCTGGAGCTGTGGCCCAGGGTGGAGGTGGAATGAATGACAGTGGAGGTGTGACCTGCAGGCACAGGGGTGGAGTCTGGAGGTTCGTTCAGAGTGGAAGAGAAGGTTGTGGTAGCAGAAAGTGGAGGAGCCAAGTTGGAGGGAGGATGGCCAGGCTCCCAAGCCACATTCGGGCTTCTTCCATCTTGGGTCTCCAGGGCACATTGCTCCAAGACAGCGTGGCCATTGCCATCTTGGACCATCATGGAAAGTCCAAGAAAGGCAGGTTTCGGGGGAGGTCCCGGGTTAGGAGTGACTGATGGATCAGGTTTTCGACACACAGCTTGCTCGTGAAGGGTCTCAAGGATGGTGTGGAAGATGGGGAGCATGTGGGGTGCAATGGGGTCCCTTTTGATCGAAAGGTTCTACAGTTTAAATCCCACAGAGTCACAAAATTCAGTGGTATGGATTTCATCAGCATAAGTGTCTGGAAAATTTTGAATGATCCACCTCATGACTGATTTTAATTTGTTCTTTGTAAATAATTTGTCATGATCAGTGAGAATTAACTTAAAATGTCCATATAAGCTCCTTTCTATCTTGGACAACTGGCCACCCATTTTTCTCCCTCTCTGCCTTGGGGGGAACAGCCACCGGAACACCCCAAATCAATTATGGGATATGGATCCATATTTTAAAAACACGGAGGCAAAATAGGCGATAAATGTCCTGCATTTTCCCAAACCAACCTGAAATGCTCCACAGGAGGAAACCGTCATCATCCCCACCAATGCTGGCTCAGGTCCCTCAAAGTGATGGGAAATCCACTGGTCCAGGCACAATCCACAGTCCCAGGGAGCACTGGCCTATCTCTCAGCTAACCCCAGCTGACACAACTGAATGTCAGGGTCCCTGCTCAGGGGCCAGATGTCGCAGTGAGGGTGGCTGAAACACCTCTCTGGTTCCCTGACGTAAGAGTGAAGTTGGCGAAAATGAAAAGGAGCGGGTTTAATGGAATTGCCCAAAAAGAATTTCAATAACGGGGTGAAAAACAGTAAACATGGAGAAGTTGAGCACAGTACGAAGGGCAGGATCCAAAGACCTGAGATAAAGGGGAAGCAACAACATATACACTTGGGGCTAGAGAACTAGAACAATACCCATATAGGGGAAACAAGTAACCAGTAGGGAAGCAGAACTTGGACAACTTAGCATAACAACACTAAAGGCTTATCAGGGAAGTCTCAAGCTCATCCAAAGTTAAATAAATCACTCCCAGGGCTTGAAACTCACGCCCGGTTCTACCAGGACAAAATCTGGCTGACTCTGAGTTACTGCCGGGCTAACTCCCACACTGCTGATTTGCACTGGCCCCTTGGGACCATGGGGCCCAACAGAGCCACAGTGATGTCCTTCGTTCCACGAGGCTCCACAGTGTCACAATGGTCCCTTGGATCCATGGTGCTCTGCAGTGTCACAATGCCCCTGCATTTCACAAGGCCACAAGGTGTCACATTGGTCTCCATAGGAAGGAAACCACAGAACCCCCATGTTTCAGGAGCTGATGAATGGCAGCCACCAGAGGCCAAGGCAAGCCTGACCTGTCTGTCCTGGCAGGTTTGTCTGGGAGCAACCCTTAGATGTTCAAAATTATGAATGTGGAATCCTAATTTCAGACATTTGTGCCTGGAGAAGGAGGATTTTTTCCACAAAAAGAAAAGCATAGAAGCTTTTCCAGTGTTTGGAAAACAGGTCAGTACTGGCACTCAGGAGATAAAGACGATCCAGACCTGTCTGTCCTGGCAGCTTTTCTCTGGCAGCAATCCTTGGATACACAGAAATTTGGAGGTGGAATCCTAATTTTGGCCATGGATACCTGGAAAAGATGGACAGTTCTTCTCCATACAAAGGAAAGCCCAGAGCCCCAGTGTTTCAGGGACAGATGGGAGCGACCTTCCACACTCCAAGGTCATCCAGACCTGTCAGGTGACTCCTGGGAGGCCAAGGCAGCCAGACCTATTTTGTGTTCTCTTGGTTCCATAGGGCCCTGCAGGGTCACAACGGCTCTATGCTTCCATGAAGTCTTGCAACATCACAGTGGTTCTCTTGCTTCCATGATGTCCTGTGGCATCATAATGGCCCCTTGGTTACACAAGTGCTTGAGGATCTTAAGGATCTTAAGGTCTCCATGGTTCCAAAAGGCCCCACAGTGTCATAATGGTCTTTGTGTTCCATGAAGCCCTGCTGTGTCACCATGGCCCCTTGGTTCTGTTGGGGCCCATTAGTGCAACAATGGTTCCACAGCTTCCCACAGTGTCACAATGTCCCCTTCCCTCCATGAGGCCCTGTAGGGTCACAATGGCTCTTTGGTTCCCTGGGGCCCCAGAATGTCACAATGATTCCATGGGGCCTTGCAGTGCCACAATGGTCTCCATGGATCCATGGTGCCCCACAGGATCACAACGGCCCTTGGGCTCCACGAACCCTGAAATGCAACAATGGCCTCTTGGTTCCACAAAGCCCTACTGCTTCACATTGGCCCCTTGGGACAATGTGGCTCAACAGAGCCACAGTGATGTCCTTGGTTCTGTGAGGCTGCACAGTGTCACAATGGTCCATGGTGCTCTGCAGTGTCACAATGGCCCCTGCATTTCACAAGACCCCAAAGTGTCACAATGATCTCCATGGTTCCTCAAGACCCTACAGTGTCACAATGATCCCATGGTTCCTCAAGACCCCACAGTGTCACAATGATCCCCTTGGTTCCACAAGTTCCTACAGTGTAACAATGCTCTTTGGCTCCACAATACCCCACAGTGTCTCAGTGGTCTCCATAGGAAGAAAACAGCCGAGCCCCAGGGGCAGATGAGAGGCAGTCACCAGAGGCCAAGGCTAGACAGACTTGACTGTATTGGCAGATTTTGTCTGGGAGAAAGCCTTGGATATAGGGAATTTTAGAGGTGGAATCCTATTTTAAGCCATGGAAGCCTAGACAAGAAAGATAGTTCTTTTCCATAGGAAGGAAACAGGGAGCCCCAGTGCTTCACAGTCAGATGGGAAGTGGCCCTTGACATGTCAAATTCAGTGGGACCTGTCAGACCGGCCCCAGGAGGCCAAAGCAGGCAGACCTGTTCCATGTTCCGCTGATATCATGGGTCCCCACACCATCACAATGGTCTCCTTGATTCCATCAATCTTGCAATGTCACAATGGCTTCTTGGTTTCATGGGACCCAACAGAGTCACAGTGGTCCCTTGGCTCCATGCAGCCCTGCTGTGTCACAATGGCTCCTTGTTTCTATGGGCCCCACAGTTTGATCATTGACCCTTGCTTCCACAGAGCCCCTGAATTGCACAATGGTTTCCTTGATTCCATGAAGTTCCACAGTCCCACCATTGTTTCCTTGGATCTCCAATGTCACAGTGCCCATGGCTCCATGAGGTTCCATAGTGTCACCGTGGTCGCTGTCAGGGGCTGGATGAGATCGATGTCCCGAGACACCTCGGGATGCTCGGAATGCCCGTGTGGGGCCAGGGCCGGATCAGGCCTTGGTTTGTGGTGGGACAGAGGCCCGCCCCCAGCCCTGGCAGAGCTGTCAATCACACAGCAGGGGCGGTGCTATCCCAGCTGTGATTGGCAGCAGAGCAGATGTTGATGGGACAGGAGCCCTGCGGGGCTGTCAGGGACCTGCAGCTTGCAAGGTGCTCTGCTCTCCCTCAGGTGCTCTCAGAGAGATCCAATCCCAGCTGGGCACCTCAGGGCACAAGTTGCATTGCCTGTTCATGAGCACACAGCTGATGTCTGCCTGGAAAGGGGCACAGGTTTTAATACTTGTACATTTCATAATATACCAGAAAATATTTCTTATCTGGATTACTTGAATACTTATGAGAAATGGCAAAGATTTCCCACCAGGAACAGGAGTTTCCTGTTTTTCATGTGTTCTTCTACTGATGGCAGGAGAAAAAATACTGATCTTCCCCTCTACCTTTGCCACCAACATTCAGTCTAGTATTTCACGGCCCTCTTCCTTTAGGTGTCTCCAGCTCTCCTGGTTAAATGGCCATGCCTAAGGACATCTCTACATTTAGAGTAGCTGGATCTATGCCCTTCCCCTTGCTCCCAGATTTCCTCCTGCAGCTGTTCTCTGGTCATTCCAATGTGTCTCCCTTGACTGGCTTCATGCTTTAAGCATCAGGGAGTTGCCCAATTTTTCAAAACTTTAAATACCTTCTTAGTCAGCATCTTAGTTGTGTTTTTATCTTTTATATCTTTATGCCTTTGTCTAAAATCCTTCCCATATGGCAATCCCTTGTCGATAGTGGACATGTCAGATGTTGCTGTCACAAGGAGCTGAGGGAAGAGTTTTCATGTTTATTAAATTTATTAAATTTTATCATGTTCACATTTTTTATGTTGGCCATGAAGAGAAACCCTTCTGTGCCTCTGAGTCTCACCAGTTCCTGGTCCCTCACAGGACACAAACCTGATGAGTTGTGGTTCCCACTCCAGTGCCTACACTTGGACCTCCTTCCACAGCCAGAGCAGAGCTCCTTTGTCCCAGAAAGTGCCTGGCAAAGGAGGGATGAAGGAAACAGGACAGGCTGCGGGGATCAGGGGCAGGGCAGAGCCAGGGAGAAGAAAGACTTTTGCATTTGATGGAGCTGTGCCTTCCCTTGGCTTTGTTGGCTGACAATAAATGAACATCCCTCTGTGTCTCAGGCAGCTCCTTCTCCAAGGAAAGCAGGTGGGAATTGGAGCCAAGGAGCTGAAAGCTGCAGGTCCAGCTTGGGCTGGAGGGAGCTGAGATTTGCACAAGACTGCTCTGAGTGCCAGGGCTTGGATGGGGGAAATGGTGGGGCGGGGGTAAGGACTGTGTCTGATTGTCAGCCATGAAGGGTCTTGAATTTCATATCTATTCAAACTGCATGAGGAGGTGCTTAGATTCAGTGTCAATTGGAGATTGCACATAATAATTAATTAAAAGGAAAAAAAAATTACAGGACCTAAACAAATCTTTTCTCGCTGTCTTTTTCAAGATAGTGTATTTGCTTTGAATAGGCTTCTGAAATCTTTCTAATCAACTACAAAAGATTTGGAAACTAAAATCAAATTATTCCCAGAGGCTTGGCTTGTTAAGGTGTTCTGAATGTTAATGAGCCCTGGGACACTGAATTCCTGCACTGAAGACCTGAAGGCTGAACAAGCCTCTGGAGCAGTGAAATCCAGCAGCAGCCTCCAAGTTGCTGAGGATGTCAGCAGCCCCCACTGAGGCCATCCCTGCCCAGAGACCGTGGGGGAATGGGCAGACAAGGAGAGCGTCCCTGGGGCTGGGCCAGCAGAACTCAGAGGCAGCAGCGGCTCCAGCTGGGCAATGGAGTGTGGAATGTGGCTGGGAAAGCCCTGCCTGGGCTGTGCCAAACAGGACAGACAAGGCCCTGACTCCCATCCACCAAACAACTCTCTCAAGGAGACATTTAAGAGGAATTATAGTTGTATGTGTACTCTGAGTTGGACTTCCTGGAGAAATACCAAGAAGAGATTCTGAAAAGCTCAAAAGAGCAATACAGCCTTTACTGGCAACTTTAGAAAATCAGAGAAACTTTGGCAAAAGGTTTATTATGACATTAAATCCACAAAAAACACTTTGCAAAGCATTAATTTGGCACATTCAACTTCGCAAACTCTAAGCTGTTCAATTTTAAGTTAATCAAAATTTCCAAGGGGCATATAAAGTGGAAGCAGACAGAGAGAGAGAAAAAAAGTAAGAAAGATACAGAGGAGCACACACACACCTACCGCCTCCTGGATTCCAGCAATGTTCAGAAAGAAATTCCAAGAGAAGGTAGAGTCAAGATGTGTGCTTGCCTTGTGGTCAGCCTTCAATACCCCTTGGTCTTCCTGGGCCCTTTCCCCAGGTGAGATTTGGGGTCAATTTGGTTGCTCAGGTGCTGGGCTGGGGGCTCCAGAGGTGGCTGTGGAGCATTGCCTGTGCTGTGCCAGGGACTGGCAGCCATTGCTGGGCTGGGATAGAGGCTCTGGGGGGATTGGGGTTGCAGGGCAGGGCAGTGCTGGGGTTCCCGGGCATGGCAAGGGCTGGATCTGCCCTTTCCTCCCCCACACATGAAATGTTTCCAGCCAAAAATCTCCTCCAGTCTGTTACAGTAGGGAATGTTGGAGGCGAAATCCCAATTCTGGCCATGGGCACCTGGACAAGAAGGACAGTTCTTTTCAATTGGAAGTAAAGCATAGAGCCCCAGTGTTTGGAAAGCAGGTGAGAGCCTCACTAGGCCAAGGCCAGCAGAGTTGTCAGAAATGGCAGATTTTGTCTGGGAGCAGTCTTTGGATTTAGGGAATTTTGGAGATGGAACTCCAGTCTTGGCCATGGGTGCCTGGAGAAGCAGGACAGTTCTTTCGCATAGGAAGGAAAGCACGGAGCCTTCACCAAGCTTTTGAAGACAGATGGGAAGTGACCATGAAACCACTGCCAGCCAGACTTGTCCTGGCAATATTCCTGTGCAAGGAATTCCTTGATATAAGGAAATTTGGAGGTGAAATCCGAATTCTGGCCATTTGTGCCTGGAGGAGAAGGAGAGTTCTTTTCCATAGGAAGGACAGCACAGAGCCCCAGTGTTTCAGTAGGAGGTAACAGGAGATTCTCAACATACCAAGGTCAGCTGGACCATTCAGGGGGCCTGGAAGGCCAAACCAGCCAGACTTGTTCCGTGTTCCCTTAGTTTTATGGTGCCTCATAATGTCACAATGATGCCTGGGTTCCATGAAGCCTTGCATTGTCACAATGGTCTCTGTGGTTCCCTAGGCCCCACAATGACATGTGACTCCTCTGTTCCATGAGCACTGCAATGTCACAATGGACCTTTGGACCCTGGGGGTTTTCTGTGTCACAATGGTCTCTTTTAGCTCCACAGTGTCACAATGGACCATTCATGACAGGAGGCCCCTCTGTGTCGCCCTGGAGCTTTGGTTCCATACAGCCCTGGAGTGTCACAATTGTCTCCTTTGGTTGCCCAGTGTCACAATGGAGCACTGATGGGATGAGGCCCTGCAATGTCACAATGGAACTTTGGTTCCAGCCCTGCAGTCACAAAGGCCCCTTGGTTTCACAAGGCCCCACAGTATCACAATGGTCCTCTTGGTTCTGTGGGGACCCCCAGGGTCACAATGGTCTCACTGGTTCCATGAGGCCTCACAGTATCAAAATGCTTTGCTTATTCCATAGGGCCCCATAGTATCTTCATGATTCCATGAGTCCCCTCCTTGTCACAACGGCCTCATGGTTTCATGAGGCTGTAAAGTCACTTAATGGTGCCTCCATGGTTCCACGAGGCCTTGCAATGTCACAAGGGACATTTGGCTACATGGAGTCCCCACAGTGTCACAATGGCCCCATGGTCCCATGACACCCCAAAGTGTCATAATGGTCTCCACGGTTCCTGGGGGTCCCACGATATTACAATGGACCCTTGGTTTGATGGGGCCTCTCAGTGTCACAATGATCCCTACATTCCATGGAGTCACACAGTATCAGTACAGTCCTCTTGGTTCCATGAGCCCAGCGATGTCACAGTGCTCTCCAAGATTCCATGTGGCCCCACAGTGTCACAATGGCTTCTTGGTGTCACAGGGCCCCACAGAGTCACAGTTGTCCCTTGGTGTCACAAGGCCCCACAGTGTCACCATGGTGCCTTGGTCTCACAGGGCCCCACAGTGTCACAATGGTGCCTTGGCTCCATGGGCCCTGTGCTGCTGCATTCCCCCCTCCCCTTCTCAGGCCGCCCTGCCAGCTCAGAAATGCTCCTTGGGCCTCGGCCTTGGCCAACAGCCCCTGGGCTCAGCTCCTCTGCAGCTCAGCACAAACACTGTCTGCTCCAGGCTCTGCTGCTGCCCAACCAGCTCCTGGTTGCTGGAGGAGCAACCCTGGGAACTGGTTTTGTTCCCTCAGTGGCACAACATCCCTGTTCTCACAGTGCCAAAGAAAGCTGTTGATGCCAAGTGCGGCCAGGATGAACCATTGCTGTGACTGAAGCCCCTCTCTTGGGGCCCTACAAACAGCGCTGCAAAAGGAGCCCCTTGGAGCTCTCCTGGGCCAGCGACTCCCTCTGAGTGGGGCCTCTCCCAGCCGGGAACTCTCCCGTTTGCTGCACTCGGGGATCCTGAACAACGAGGGAGACTGGGCCGATCCCCCCACTCCTCCAGGCTCAACCCTTCACCCTCTGGGGAGATGCCAAAGCATCCACAGGGAGCATTTCCTGCCCTCAGGGGAATTTCTCACAGGTGCCTTGCACTGACTCTTTGTGTCTGTGTGCACACAGGAGTGCCTGTGCTGGGAAAATGTGGCAGAAATGCTGCTCTCAGAGGGGTTGGAGTGCCTTGGATAGCTGAGTCAAGTCAGGCCTGTAAGTAAGGTTAAGTCACAAGGTCTAAGTGAAGTTAAATGCTTCTAAGAGTTGTTCTTTTGCTAACTCTTTATGTTTACTCTAAGTTAATAGCGAGTTAAATAGTATTAAATGTTATTCCCCTGTTAAATTTCAAAGTCATATATTATAAATTAGGTTAAATACTGTTAAGCTCTGTTCTTTTGCTGAATTGTGAAGTTGAAGGTATCAGTTAAGGTTAAGGTGTAAGTCAAGTCCTGTTCAGTTTGAGCTCTGTTACGCTTTTAGACTGTATTCCTTTAATCCTTGCCCTCACTGCCCTTGTGTCACACACACACACACACAAAGGGACAGTTTTCAGTTCATTTCTGGTTTGATTGCCTGGAGATTTTTTTGCTTTTGGGGTTGCTTTGTTTCTTTGTTTTGCCTGAAGTGTCCAGTCAGGAGCAGAGTGACTCTTGCCAAGGAAGTTTGTGGTGCTGTCCCTTAATATTAAATCGGGTTTTTGCTGATCCCTTGCTGAGGATTTTTTCAGCGCTCTCAAGCCTTCGTTCATAACAGGGTGAAGGAGCCCTGGCCCAGGCTCTGGCCCTGGGGGACATGGGGATGCTGCCGGGGGTCCCTGTCCCCCTGTCTCACCCCCCACAGCCCCAGCCCCCCGTCCCCGTGTCAGGCTCTGGGGTCGATCTCGTGGAACATCCTCTGGGGGAGGCTGCGGCGCCAGGGGCGGGGGGACCCGGGGGGACAGGGGACCCCGCTGTGCACGAGCAGGGTTGGACTGCTCTGGGGGAACTGTGAGGGGGGCTGGGATAGGGTGACCTCCCCAGTGACCTCATACAGCCCTGTGATGTCACACAGCCACTGTGATATCACACAGCCCCTTTGTGATGCCACAGCCCTCATTATGATGACACAGCCCTCATTATGATGTCGCAGTTAATCTTGTGATATCACACATCCTCCCCTGGGATGTCACACAGCCATTCTGTGATGTCACATCCCCTCTGTGATGTCACACAGATACCCTGTGATGGCAGAATCCATTCTATGATGTCACAGAGCCTACTCTATGATGACACAGGCAACTCAGTGATGACACACAACTGCTCTGTGATGTCACAGCCTGCTCTGTGATGTCACAAAGACCCTTCATGATATCACAGGGCCAGTGCTGGGATATCACTCTGTGATACCATAAAGCTGCTCTGTGATGTCACAGAAGATTTGATGATGTCACAAAGTCACCATGTGATGTCACAGTCTCTTCTGTGATGTCACATCTGGCTCTATGATTTTACTCAGTCACCCGGTGATGTCACAACCCACTCGCTGATGTCACAGAGCCACCTTCCATGATGGCAGAGGCTACTCCATGGCCTCACACCCTACTCTATGAAATTGCAGACAGTTCTGTGATGTCACAACTCCCTCAGTGATATCACATAACCCTCTCTGTGATACCATATTGCCACTCTGTAATGCCACAGCACGCACTTTGACCTCACAGCCTGCTCTGTGATGCCACAGCCTGCTCTGTGATGCCACACAGTCCCCTCTATGAGGCTGTAGCTGCTCGACAACCTCACACAACAAACTCTGTGATGTCATAGCCCAACCTGTGACCTCACACAGCCCACTCTGTGCTGTCACACAGCCCCTTGCTGACATCACAGCTGCTCTGTGCCTCTAGGACACAGCCACAGAGGTGCCACTGTGACACAGCCTCCTCTGGGACATCCCCCAGCCCCTGCCAGTGCTGAGCCCCTGTCAGCTCTGTCTGTGCCCTGCTGGTGTCCCTGAGCTGCCCTGGAAGTGCCCCAGCCCTGCTGGGCTGTGCACAGGAGCTGCTCCTGGCCAGAGCTGTCTCTCTGCAGCGCTGCCCTTGCCAGGAGCTGCCTCTGGGCCAGGAGCCCAGCCCAGCTCAGCAGCACAGACACAGCACAAGGACTTTAATGACCCTCTGGGGCTTTGCTGCTCTTTGTGTCTGCCATGTCCAAAGTGCTGCCCAAGTTGGCTCTGTCAGGGCCTTGCAGCTGCTGCCCATCCCTGTGCCCTGTGCAGCCCAGGCTGTCCTACGGTGTCCCTGCCCTGTGCCTCTGTCCCTGCAGGCTGTCGTCATCCCCCAGCTGCCCCACCTGGCTGGCCCCTTCCTTTGCTGACAGCTCTGCCTCCTGCCTGCCTCTGCCTGCCCACACAAAGCCTTGGGCTGCTCCAGGCTCTGAATGGGGGATGTGTTGCACCACAGCCCTGCCCTGGGAGGGGAATTCCTTTCTCCTCACGTCCAGTCTGGGGCTCCCCAGCTGCCCCTGTGTTGTGTTCCACCACAGTGAGGGGCACAACAATTCCCTCAGGGCCCAGAGTCTCAGACCTCAGGCAGGCACTGATGACCAACAGGGAAAGGAAGGCAACAGGATGGATCTTGTGTAGAAAAACCCAGGATCCTTTATTGTGCCAGGGAACCAAGACAAGAAATGAAGGGGGTGGGGTCATGGGTTTAGAGGTGAAGTTTAGGGTCGGGGTCCAATAGCAGAAGGAGCAGGGAAATGGAAATGGATCGAGGAGGACAACAACAACAAAAAATCTAAGCTGGAGCCATTGCAGTAGAATTTAAACCAGTGAGGGTACAGAAAAGGAAGAACATTCTGGGGCCATTCCTTATTTGACCAGATGGGGTGGGATATCATTTCATGGGCTTGAAGGGGCATGCCCAACAGGGTGGAGGGGTGGAATCTTCTTTAAATCACACTGCTCACCCCATGCAGTCTGTCTGGGTAGAATCCCTGCCTCATGGGGCAGGAACACGCCACACCTTGGTGCCATTATTTCTTTCTCTAGCTGCTTTTTACAAGAAAAATTCCTCTCTGAAACCACTCTTCACTCCCTCCCAGACTACTCCTGTTCTGTCCTCAGTCTCCACACCACTGAGCCCAGAGCCATCAGACTCTCCCTGCTGGTTATGTGATGAGGCCTCCAAATCCCATCTTGGGAGATTTTTGGGTCCTCTCCAAGGACTGTGAAAATGGAAGAATAGTGGTCAAAGTTATTTTCTCCCAAATCTTCCAGTGGCAGAACAAGGCTCAATATCTCTGAACTAAATGAGGGTGGATTTACATTTCTTAAAAGGAGGAAATATTTTACAATGATGAGAGTGGCAGAAAACTGCAACTGTTTTTCCAGAGAAGTAGATGCCTCATCCCACGAATTGTCCAAGAGTAGGAGCTTTGTGCAACCTGACCCATTGAAACCCCCTCATCCCCAAGCACAGAATTCCTGTTGTGTGCGTTCTCTGATGTGCTGGGTGCCCTCACAGCACTTCTGGCCAGAATGTCTGCTGAGGGCAGCCAGGCTGCTGCAGGGGCAGTGACCTCACAGCCATCACCATGGCAGCCCTGTCCCCTGGGCCTGACTCTCCCCTTTCCTCTGCCCCTGCCTTGTCTCTGCTGGCATGAAGAGTTTTGTCATTAATATCTTGTGCCCAAGGTGCTGGGGCCAATGGCTTCCCAGCCAGACTCCTGGAGCAGAAGTGGCTTTTCAGAGCCCAGGCAGAAATAAGCCCTGAGGCAGCAGCTCTGCAGTGCTGGCCACCAGGCCGGGCTGCCAAGGGAGGCTTCTGGCCATGCCCTGCAAGCAGCCGCTGCTGCCAAGGTGCCTTTGGTGCCTCAGGCTCTGCCTGGCACATCTCCCAGCACGGCACTCTGCCCTTGTGCCCGAGCCCTTCCCTGTGCTGGGGCTGGCCTGGGGCTTTTCCTGCAGCGGGACCTGCCCTGCTGATGGCACAGGAAAGGCAGTTCCTGCTGGAGCAGGAGGCTCTGCCTGCAATGGGCTCCAACAACTCCAGCAAGGCCCTGTTTGCAAAGCCCCCAGTGGGAAATGAAGGAGGAGGGTCATGCTGCTTTTGGGGTGAATAATGCTGAAAGCAGACTTCTCCATCCCAAAATCTGACATCCTGAGAGGGAGAGAAAACTGTGGCAGGGATGCAATAATTCCCAGAGAAAGGAACAACCAAGGGACAGCACTGAGAGCTTCTTCAGAGCTGCTGAGCTGGCCCAGCCTGGGCACATCTGACTGACAGGGCAGCACTTCAGACTAGAGAAGCCCCATCCCAGATTTTAACAGCAGTGTCTCCTGACATTTCCCTACTTGGGGGTGTGGTGATTCCTCCCTACCATGGGGACACCCCTCAAGGTCACTGTTCCAGGCTGAGCCAAAGGAATTTGCCCACGATCATTAGTCTCGGGGAGCGACATTAATCTCTCTTAAATAACTGGTTTTGCTTTAACAGAGTTGCTTTGAAATCACTTCCAAATACTCTATACAATATAATATGTTATAACTCTTATATATTGGTGTAAATATTTCTGATTAAGATAATTTTGTCTCATCACTGCTATAATAGATATTTATAAAAATATCTCTGGTTTGCCATCCTTAATCCTGTGAAACAAATTCTATAAAGGTGTCATGGTTTGACCCTGGCACAATGCTAGTGCTCCCATGAAAGGTATATTTGCAAAATGGTTACTGTGAGATGGGACTCGGAAACAGAACAAAGCAGGCTCCAACTTGGGAATGGAGCGGAAAAAAAACCAAAAACCAACACTTTATTAATCTACAACATAGAGACAAAAGGGGAAAAAAGGAAAAAAAAATTACACACGACAATCCACAATGGAACACTTCCAAAACACTTTTCCTCCTTCTACCTTTCTAACACTCAATCCTCTCTAACACTCACTTCTCAGTCCAATATCATCTCTCACAGAACCTCCCCCAGTTCATCAGGAGAGAGGAGTCTCCCTCTTGCACCATGGGCCTCCCCAGGAAACACAGCTGGAACCTCCTGTGCTTCCGTGTCACACGTGGCAGCCGCCCGGAGAGAATCTGCCGTGGTGACCATCTTCCTTCCATGGCCAGTGCTCTCACCACCGGCCATGGATCCAAACTGCTTCTTAGGTCTTTTTAAGAATGCTTTGCTCAGTTTCAAGAAGTGGCAGCCTCTCACTATTTGGGACACCTGTCCCCCCCTTATTTCACCCCTTGGGGCCAAAGGGCCTTGTGAAATAGAGATCTTTCTCCTCTGAAGACAGAGGGCTCCACCACACCCTCCTCATCAGTCTCTGTTCCCTCTACTTCTTCTTACAACAGCTTTGTCACTTTTGGTTTTTGGCCAACCGCTTCCCCCAAGGTGCAGACTCTACATTACAGGAAGAAATTGGTTCTGTCCTGTGGCCATGTAAGAGAAAAGTCTAGCCCAACAGTCCACCCCATCATCTCCTCCATCTACGGCGCTTCTCATCTGCTGGCATTTCTTTATTCACTCAAACCTTCTTCTCATTTGCTCATCCTTCGTTCCCTCTCAATTCTCAGCTGGGGAGGATCAGTGTTTTTACAGCTTCCATTGTTTCAGTACCAAAGGGGTTAAAACCTCAGCCATGGTCTGCCTGCGGCTGGGCACCTTGCCCCCGCCTTTTCTCCTGGCCATGGTGCCGGCACAAGATATCAAAATACAAGCCAGCACAGTCTCTATCACTCTCTCCCGGGGGGGCTGCCCAAACATCCCAGGTCTCCTCCACCCTGCACCTTGCAGGGCTCCGGCCTCCCTCCCCACAGGCCACATGGCCTCCCCTGCCCCACCCAGACGCAGCTGGGCAGGGGAGAGGTGAGATCAACTCATTGCTGGACTCAAAAGAGAGAGTCCCTCTGGGAATCTTCTGCTTTTAACCTCTGTGTGTTCTCAGAGGTGTATCCAGGTCCCCAGTGGCCACACCTGGTGGCAATTTTCAAATCTGGCCACTGATTGGTTTGACCACAACTTTCCCAGAAACTCACTTCCTGGTCAAACCACAACAAAATGTTAATTCCACCTCATTAATTTTTTACACACAAACGCTTGAAAAGTCCGGGGCTGGGATTGGAACCAGCTGCTCCAAGGCTGTTCTCACAAAAAGAGCTTAGAAAGCCTGGAGGTTCTTGAGGGTGTTTGAGTGCGGATATGACAGTCCGGTCAGAGACAGAGAAAGCAAGATAAGCTTTCCCATGAATTGGTCTGGGAACTTTTAGGGAGCTGGAGAGAAAGAATTGTAAACTATCCACAGGTGGTGTTTGGAATAAGTTGTGTTTTTTTCCAAAAAGTTGTTTAATGGAAGGTGTTTTCTTCATTAGCCAGTCATGTGAAATGTGTTGATTAAATGACCAATGAGGTGCACTTGTAGCAAACCAAGGTATAAAAGAAGAGGACTGAATAAACCGGGGGCTTTTAGCTCTCAGCCTTCTGACCTGAGTCTGTGTCATCTCTGACTCCACAGTGATATTTGGGGATCTGTGGGGGCTATTTGGGATCCTTTCTGCACCTCGTGACCTAATAGGAGCTTCTCCAATAAACTTTGCCTGAAGCTCCTGCTGTGCCCATGACAGGAACCCCTGTGAGTGTCTGGGACATCCCGGCTCTTTGGCAGCCTGGGGACTATTGGGATGTCACTGTGGAGCCCCCGTGAGTGCCTGTGACAGATCGGTGCCTTTGCAGCCCAAGGTGCCCTGGGATGTCACCATGGAATGGCTGTGACTGCTTCTGAGCACAGGGATGTTTACCATCTCCAGAAATCCCTGGGAGGCCTCCATGGAGCCCCTGTCTCTGCCTGTGACATTCCAGCTCTTGAACAGCCTGGAGACTCTTGGAAAGTCCCCATGGAACCCCTCCGAGGGCGTGTGACAAATCTGATCCTTAGCAGGCAACCATCACCAGGCCCTGTTGCTATGGGTCATGGGATCCCAGATCCACAGAAGTGGCTGAGCTGGGAGGGACCCATCAGGATCCTGGAGTCCAACTGCTGGCCCTGCACAGGACACCCCAACAATGCCAGCCTGGGCCTGGCAGCGCTGTCCAAACGCTGCTGGAGCTCAGAGAGCCCTGGAGCTGGGAGCCTTCCCTGGGAAGCCTGGGCAGTGCCCCAGCAGCCTCTGGGGAAAAACCTTTTCCTGAGATCCAACCTGAGCCTGCCCCAACTCAGCTGCAGCTGTTCCCTCCAGTCCTGTCCCTGGGCACCAGAGGGAAGAGGTTCCCACAGCCCCAGCCAGGGACCCGCTCCCAAGACTGTTGCCATGGCCAGCAGGGTGGGACCAGCTGGGATGCTCAATTTCCACAGGCTGGGGTTTAGGAATGGGATTCCCCAATGTCCTCTCCCACTAAAACCTCACTGCTGCTCTCTGCCCTCCACCTCCCATGGAAAGCACAAAAGGCACAGATCCCAGGCTGGGATAAGAACAATTTATTTGGAACAGCAAAGAGATAAAAACAAACAGGAACAGAAACAATATTGCTAACAGAAGGGTTTTAAAAAAGGGAAAACTACAACACAACAGTATCTTCCTGGCCATAATTTTATCCTGCCTGGGAAGGACACCCTTCTCCTCAGGGGGAGATAGAGAGACCTGGCAATGACCTGAGGTCGGAGTGAATGTAATGACACAGCCCTGGCCAGACCCTCATGTTCTTCACGCTCACATCATGTCATTGGCAGGAGCAGGAAAACAAACAGGTGTCTTCCCAGCATGGATCACAGTGAACACGTATCACCAGGGCCCTTACAAACATGGTTCTCCCATGGGGGATGAAGTTGGAGCAGTGCACAAAGCTCTTCCTGCAGCTGCAGCATTTGCATGTCTTCCCTTACTGGTGACTGTGTTGGTGTCTGCTCAAATGAGAGCTCTGTCTGAAGCTCTTCCCACACTGGGGACACTCGTAGGGCCTCTCCCTGGTATGGATACGCCGGTGGGTGACGAGGTGGGAGTTGCGGTTGAAGCCCTTCCCGCAGTCAGGGCAGCGGAAGGGCCTCTCATCTGTGTGAATCCGCTGGTGCTGGAGGAGATTGGAGCTCGTGTGAAACCTCTTCCCACACTCAGGACACTCATAGGGCCTCTCCCCAGTGTGGATGCGTTGATGCCTGACAAGTTTTGAGCTGCAGCTGAAGCCCTTCCCACATTCCCCACACTCGTAGGCCCATTCCCCAGTGTGGATCATCTGGTGGCTGATCAGGGTGCTGCTCTGCCTGAAGCTCTTCCCACACTCCAAGCACTTGTAGGGCTTCTCCCCATCATGAAGCTGCTCACGGACCACCAGCTCCAAGCCCTGGCTGAAGCTCTGTCCACCTTCCTGGCACAGGGTGGGTCTTTCCTCCTCAGAGCACCTTGGGCTGGGTTTGAAGCCCCTCCTCCTGCAGGATCTCAGGGAATTTTCCTCCTTTATAGATTCCTGTGCCATGGAGCCCCTGAAATCTGCCTCTTCCACAAGGTTCTGCCATGGGGATTTGTCCTCCCTGGTCTCTATTCTCAGCTTGTTGTCTGAGGAAGACAGGCCAAGGAGAGGATGGGATTTCCCTCCGTGCCAGAGGGGAGGGGAAGGAAATCCCCCCAGTGCATCCCTGGCAGGACAGTGTTGGCAGTGGGGCTGTCCTGCAGCCTTGGGCTGTGCTGGGCAGGGAGATGGAGCAGGAGAGAGGGGGAAAAGGGTCCTGACTTCCTCCTCACCTGCCTGAGTGTGTCGGGGCATCTTCCTTTTCCTCACAGCCATCTCCTCCATCTGGCGGTGGGTTTGGGATGTGAAATTCTGGTTTGGGAGGAAAACAAGAGATTAGTGCATTGAGTATTGTACTGGTTTGAAGGCAAACCAGGGGGAGATTTTAAGCCAGAATTACAATTTAATAAGAAAATTAAGATCAAGGCAATGATACAGAAACACTGTCTAAAACTGACAGAGTCAGGATATCACCTGACACCCTTTTGGTCAGGGTGGTGGTAGCAGTCCCATTAAATGGTGGCTGCAGTCCTGTTGCAGTGATGATCGTGATTCTGTCAAAGCAGTGATCCTGTAGAAGGGTCTGGTCTTCCTCTGAAGGTCCAGTGGTGGTGATGGAGCTCTTGTCCTCTGGCAATCCAGTAGGTGCAGCGGCTACTGCTGACCTCTTGGTCTCTGACTCGCCCGGCTGCACAGGCCAGCACCGCCGGCAGCAGTGAGGGGGGAAGGGCACTCTCCCGCTAGGAGACTTCCTAGGGAGAGTATTTAAGGCAGAATGCCTTCAGAAGGGCGAGAAACCCCCAGAGCCGTGAGGAGAGAAGCTGGGCTGCATCCCGCAGGAGAAAAGGCTTTGGACTGCGTCGACAGGGAAAAAGGAGGTGTTTATTGATGGTGCGTCGGGCGTGGACAAAAAGGCTTGCTCGGCAAGGTCTTATAACTAGAACACAGCGACCAATCTAAAATTTTGAGAGGAGGGAATAACACATAACAAACAGCTCGGATGTCCAGTGTAAATAAATTAGGGGTTGAACCCTGACCTCTAAACCAATCATTCAATGTCTAGGCCAGAATGTTCTGGATGAGTGGGCAAGGACCCTGAATAACAGACAGGCAGTTAGGGAGGAATTTAGGAAAGATAAAGTGTAGCTGACGGGACAATTCAGAAGAGGGAGAGAGAGAGAGCCCGGGGCAGAACCATAAGCAGGAATGGGGGGTACAGGAATAAACCAACTTAAATTAATGCACCCCAACATCTCCCCCTTCTTTGTTTAAAAAAAGGAGGAGTGGGGTAACTTAAAAACCATCTTCTGAGGATTCATCTGACCAGGGGTTGTCTTTTAACCGCTCGTCTTCTTCGGAGCCTTCTTCTTCTTGACTTCCGTCCATAACCTGTTCTTCGACTACCACTCGATTCACTTCCACAGCAGACATCGACTTAACGATAAGCCCTCTAAGAATTCTCCAAACGACAGAAATTGCAATTGAAATGACCAGTAAAATGAAAAGGACTAAAACAACAGTTTTCAAAATAGAGACTACCCAGCCCGAGAGACCCCATCCCGTAAAGATGTCTCCCAGCCAGTCTGATGTTTTCTCCTTAATGTCGCTGATCATTCCCTTCATTTGGTCAATAGATCTTCTGGCGTCCCCGGCTTTGGATGATAAATTGAGGCAGCAGAGCCCTTCGAACTCTTCACACCGGTGATCATGGAGCAGCAATAGAAAATCTATTGCTGCCCGGTTTTGGAGAGTCGCCTGCCTTGTTATTTCTTCGTCTGCTAGGAGGTTACTTAGAGCGGCTGAGGTAAAATTGGCTTGTTTGGCTACCCAACACTCTAGGTGGGCTAATTCACCTAGAGACTTCGCAATAGACACCCACGGGAGAAACACTGTCCATGCGACACCTTCTGGCTTTGACCAATGAACAATATTGGAGTCGCACTGTTCATTTAAGTCTTTAAGATCTCTTGCTACACGGGCCGAATTGTGTGCGACAATTTTCTGTTTCCAATCTTTAATTTGGGAATTGTTGGGAGCAAACAGCGTCAGCCGTCCAAATGTACACGGGCCTCCTAGAAGGCGAGGGGGGATGCCTGCCCATGCTCGGTCTCCGCAAATGAAAAATATACCGTTGGGAAGGGATCTGGGTTTATCTTCAAAGGAGAGGGCGATGGTAATATGGGAGGTAACAGAACACCAATTTCCTGCCGCGTAGTTTTGATTTGGTTCTATGATCGGTGTAAAAGAATTTTCGTCGCGGTCATGGAAAGGGAGAAATTGAACACACAAATTTGCTGATGCGGAGCCGAGCAATTTAAATTCGGTGGGGTCAGATTTAGATATGTTCAATTTGGACATTAGCCTCCTCCAGATTAAATTGGGATTGGGACTAGAGGGACGGAAAACTTTATTTTGGAAAGGGGTTTAAGGAGGGAGTAAAGGGGCTCGGGAAACTCCTTTGGAGGAAGTGGGATCCCCACAAGGCAGGTCGACAAGGGGTCTGCTGCCGAGGTGGCGGTGAGGCACAAATGATCTCTGCCGAGGGCGCCAGCGAGCATCTTCCAAACATTTTGCTTAGGTTGAGGAACAATCCATGAGCTCGCGATGGCCAAAAGGTTCCAGAGAATGATCAGCTCGATGTGGGTCATGGGGATGGGCTTTCTCGGGCTTTCTGAAAAGAACAAGACAAAAGGTCATAAAGGTAAAACATCAGGAATGGTTCTGCTCCGGGAGGTCTAAACCTCCTTCAGAAGGCCTCTTTTTTCTCCTCCAGCAGGCCTCTTCGACCTGTGCCACTTTCTTAGTTGGAACTTTACTGGAGGCGGTGTATGGCTTGACCCATTTTGAAGGGACCCATTTTGGACCCGAGGGAGTGGAAACGCAGGCGTATCCCCTCCCCCAGGTGACAAGGTCAAAAGGTCCCTCCGTCCTCCAGGTCTCGGGGTCCTTTACGAGAACTGGAGGCTTCTCTTTCGGCTGCAGTTGTTGGTGTTGCCCAAAGTGCCGAACAATTGGTGGATTTAGATTCTCAAAAGAGCAGTTTAAGAAATTGATTGTGAAAAGGGCCCTGGCAAGGCGGACCTGGGGGGACTCCATCTTCATTGCCTCACGTTGTTGTTGAAGGACCCTTTTGAGGCTCTGATGGGTCCGCTCCACTACAGCTTGACCTGTTGGGGAATAGGGGATGCTGGTCTTATGTTCTATTCCCCATTGCTGCAGGAAGTTGCGCAGTTCCCTGGACTTATATGCTGGGCCGTTGTCAGTTTTTAATGTTTTTGGAATGCCCAGCGTGGAGAAGGCTAAAAGAAGGTGTTTCTTGGTGTCATTTGCCTTCTCCCCTGCGTGGGCGGAGGCAAAAACTGCGCCGGAAAAGGTATCTACTGATACGTGAACGAATTTCAGTCTGCCAAACTCAGGGACGTGTGTAACATCGGATTGCCACACTTCGCAACTCGCCAATCCTCGGGGGTTAGCCCCTGCGTTGACAGTTGGAAGCTGGAAGGATTGACAGTGGGGGCATGTGGCCACAATGGCCTTGGCCTGGTCACGGCTAAGTTGGAACTGCCTGACCAGACCCGGCGCATTCTGATGATAGAGCTGGTGGCTGATCTTAGCCTGGCGGAACACGTCTGGGAGCGGGGCCACCTGCACAGGGGCAGCGAGGGCATCCGCTCTCCTGTTCCCCTCGGCGATGAACCCTGGCAGGTTAGTGTGGGACCGCACATGCATCACATAAAATGGTTGCTCTCGGTGAGAGACTAAATTTACTAGTTTGGTGAGCAATTGATAGAGGGCTACGTTGGACACTTCCTGCAGAATCGCTTGTTCTGAACGGGCAACTACGCCCGCTACATAAGCGGAATCGGTGACCAGATTGAATGGTCCAGGGAACTTCTCGAAAGCCCTGACGACAGCATCCAACTCAGCTACTTGAGGTGATCCTTCCACCTCCTTGATGTCAGCTTCCCACTGCTGAGTCTGCGGATCCCGCCAAGTCATAACTGACTTGTGGGAGGCGCTGGATGCGTCAGTGAAAACGGTCAGAGCCTTCAGAGGAGTCCTACTCTGAATCTGCTGAAGAGATAATTTAAACTGGACTTCCGAATTAAAAATTTTGTGAGCCGGCCGATGAATAGAAATCTGACCGGTGTAGCTGTCCAGAGCGAACTGCAGGGCCTCATTCTCTTGGAGAAGGTGTTCCAACATAGCTTTTGTAAAGTGGGCCGAATCTAATTTGAGTGGTATGTGAATACATGTGAAATCCACACCTGCCAACTCCCTGATCCGAAGGCGAGCCTTACGGATCAGCTCCGCCACCAGCTCCTGTGGCCTCGTCATTCTTTTGGACCTTTGGTGACTAAGGAACACCCACTCTATAATCAAGAGAGGGACCCTAGCCCCTTGATCTTTTTTGGTGTTCTTGATGTCCTCCCACTGGAAGATCATTCCATGGAGGTGTGGCAATTTCCCAAGAATAATGAATTTGAAGGGCAGACCCGGCTGGTAACGATGGGCTTGCCTCTCCGAGATGGACTTTTGGATCCTTTCCAACGCAGCTTGTGCCTCTTGGGTGAGCGACCTAGGAGAACTAAGCTCCTCTCCCCCTTTCAATAAATTGAAAAGGGGGGCCAGGTCTTCGGTGGGAATGCCTAGCCAAGGCCTTACCCAATTCAGAGACCCACACAGCTGCTGGGCATCAGAAAGCGTTCGAATGGAATTCCGAATTTTAATTTTTTGTGGTGTAATAGTTGTTTTGCTAATTGTAAGACCTAGATACCTCCAGGGTGGCATTCTTTGAATTTTGTCCTGCTGCAACTCGAACCCTGCAGCAACCAATGCACTGATTGTTAGGTCAAGACTGTGAGCAAGTTCGTCATCAGTTGGAGCACAGACGAGAATGTCATCCATGTAATGGAAAATTGTAGCGTTGGTTGCCTTTGCCCTGACTGATGAGAGCAAGGAAGAGACATACCACTGGCAAATTACTGGACTGTTCTTCATGCCTTGGGGTAAAACTGTCCAGTGGTAGCGCCTCCTAGGGGCCTCTCGGTTGATGGTAGGAACCGAGAAAGCAAAACGCGGAGCATCGTCGGGGTGTAGTGGAATTTGGAAAAAGCAGTCTTTTATGTCAATTACAGCTAAATTCCAATTTTGGGGAAGCATTGTTGGGGAGGGCATCCCTGGTTGGAGGGGACCCATGTCTTCGATGACGTTGTTAATTTGTCTAAGGTCGTGAAGGAGCCGCCACTTCTCTTTATTAGGTTTCTTTATGACAAACACTGGGGAGTTCCACGGAGACGTGGTCTCCACCAGGTGACCTCGCTGCAGCTGCTCTTCCACGAGCTCCTCGGTGCCTTTAATTTCTGTTTTGAAAGCAGCCACTGTTCTACCCAGACAGGTGTGTCAGCCAATTCAATTTCTGGGTAGGGCGCTCCTCAGTGACCGCTGCCCCAAAAACCTGGGGAGCTGCTGGTAGATCAATTCAGGCTCCCCATTGGGCGAGCAGGTCCCTTCCCCACAGGGGCTCCGTGTAATCTAAAACAAATGGACGTACAGACGCTAATTGTCCATCCGGCCCCATAATTTGCACAATGCTCTTAGATTGTTTCGCCAATTGGATCCCTCCTACACCTCGGATTCGTTCTGCTGCGTCCTGCAACTCCCAATGCGACGGCCAATCCCGTGAGGGAATGACCGTAACATCTGCTCCAGTGTCCAGAAGCCCGTGAACGAGCTTCTGGTCCCCACCTTTCTGTAGGCTGCAGGTGATTCTTGGTTTTTCTTTGCCTAGGGCCTGAGCCCAAGCCACCGATGGGAGGTGTGAGGATGTGGATGTTTTGGGTGGCTTGGAGTCCCAGAGCTCCTCAGGGATAGGAATGGCTTGCGCCACAATTTGACCCCGAGGCAGAAAGGTGGGAGGGCTGGCACAATACATGGCTACTTCGAATGTTTTCGGGTCTGATGATATGAGACCCGGGATGATGTGAATGTCTTGTGGTGTGAATTTGGAATCTCCAACTGTGACGAACCTACCCTTGGTCCGATGCCAGGTACCTGGGCACTCCGGGCTGACGGAGACGAGTTGGATATTTGAGTCAATAAGATGGAGAGGTTCCGCCAACTGCAACCGAAAGGGGACCGTCCTGGAGGTGGTTGTTAGGACTGGCCGAGGCACCTCCTGAAAAAGATCAGAAATAGATTCGTGAGAAGTTGAGTTTGGTAAAGTTTTAGAATCTGTGGCAACAGGCAGGTCCTGCTGGAGGTCTCCCTCCCTTCCCTTTTCCCCGCGTGATGAAATGGTGGCACCCGCCCTATTTTTATCGTGGCGCGGGGAGGAGGCGCGCTTGCAATTTAGTTTTTTGGTTGGTGTTGTGGGGTCCCCTGAGGCCAATGTTTCTTTTTAAATTCGTAAAACTCCCGCCTCAGGGGACAGTCCGGCATCCAATGCCCAGACTGGTTGCACAGATGGCACGGTGCATCCGTCCGGGGTTGCAGCTTTGGCGTGTTGGGCTGTCGGGACGGGGCAGCAGCAGCAGTTGTGGTGACTTCCTCCAGGTTGGTGGCAGCTACCCTTCGAGCCGGAGCCCTGGGCTGCTTGTCCAGCTCCTCCGCAATAATGGCGACTTTGCGGTCGCAGACGTCTAGCATCTGATCCAGCGTGGGGGGAGGATCTAACGGCAGACTGAGGATGGCGGCCTTGCAAGCTGGATTTGCATTCGTCGCTGCCACCTCAGTGAGGATTCCCCTCTTAGTTGACTCATCATGGACCTGCGTCTCGATCGCCCTGCGGAGGCGCTCAACAAAGCTTAAAAAGGGCTTGTTAGATTCTTGCATGATTTTCACATACGATGTTAAGGGGGTAGCGAGAGACCGTAAGGTGAGGAAAGCCCGCTTGGCTGCTTTGGCTCCCTCCCTTAAAGCCTCCACTGGAACAAACCACGCTTGAGCCTGCCCATCCTCCCATGCCCCTGTCTCACACAAGTGGTCGGTTGTTAACACACCCCCCTGCAGATCTGAGGCTGTGGCTTGGTTTTCCCACAGCGAGGGTAAGATGTTACTAATTTCTCTTCGCCAGTGTTTCTCCCAAACAAGGAATTCTGTGGGGTTTAAAAGGCAGGAGAACAGCCGCCTTAAATCTGCAGGGGTGACCACTGCTTCAGAGAGTGTAGCTCTTAGAATTCCCCGGAAATATTCACTCTCCCGGGAGAAATCTTTTTGAGCTTTGCACAGCTCCTTTATCGAATGATGTGGAAATGGAGTCCAATGTGGCTGGTTTCTGCCCCCCCCCCCGGGCTGGTAAGTGACCGGGGCCACCGAGAGGACTGGCGGCTCTGGAATTTGGCCTTCAGCTCCCTCCCCCGCGGCTCCGGACGGAGCGTGGGAACCGGAGCTGAGAGGGGAAGAGGGAGGGGGAGAGATAAGACTGGGGGCGGAGACGGCTGACGACTTTGTCCCCGCCTGGGAGACGTGGCATGGGGGAGGCGCTGATGCCGGAGTGGGAGTACCTCGGGGTGTAGGACCGGGAGAAGGGAGGGGAGGGGTGGAGGGAGGAACAGTGGGAGGGGAAACCGGATAAGGGAAAGAGTCGTGGTGAGAAAAAAGTGGGTTTTGGGAAGAAGAAGGAATGTCGGTGGGAAGCACCACGCGGTGTCCGCCATTTCGGGCTCCTTGTGAGCTATCCTGGAAGAGTGGGGTAGATGGCGGGGAAGGAGGAGGAGGGGGGGGGGAATATTGAGACGAACTGAACCTTTACGACTGGGAGCAATCTTATGTGGGAGAGGGGGTGGACAGGGAGAGCCCCGGGAAGTTTGGCCAGAATTTCCCGGGCGGGGGGAACGGGATTCCCGAAAGGAGCCGGGGCGGTGACCTGAGCCCCGCGCGGTGCTGTCGCGGGCTGCTGCTTTCAGGATTCCGCGCTTGGGGGAAGCGGGGGAGGGAGAAGGATTAGAACAAAAGGAAGAAGATGAACTGGGAACAAAACTGGAGTCAGACGGCTGCCCCCTCAGTTTCTTCTGGGACTTTAGAACTTTCCTAATTTGGGAAGCCCAGAAAGCAGTCTGCGAAAGCGAAGAATTTCCTGCTCGAGTTAATTCCCCTAATTTAGTACAAACTTGTCCCCAAAAATGCCAATCGTGAATTTGTTCAGGGGAAAGCTCTGGGAACTGAGTAGACAGCCAAAAGACTAGTTTTTGAACTTCTTTTTTTTCTATTTTTTCAAAACCCCGAGAAAGGATAACAGAAATAAAGTTAAAGTGCCTTTTTTGAGCTTTTGTAAAATGAGCACCCATTATGAGATGGTAAAAAGCTCAAACCCACCAACCCTGGATAATGTGAAGGAGAAGACCTTTGGGGCAACCCCCCCGGAGCCGGACTACGCCGGCAAGACGCTGGCCAGCTAGGGAAAAACGAGAAACCCGGGTGAAACCGGGGAGCCGGGCGAAACCGGCGGACCGGGCAAAACCGGCGCAAGTTACAAAGGGGGGGGGGGGGGGAGAGGAAGAAAGAAAGGAAAAAGAACTCACGTTTCCAGGGGTGGTTTGACTCCCGTGGAGGAAATCGACTCCGGAGTGCATGGAGCTCCCGACTCCAGTCCCCAAGTGGGGACGATACCCATGAAAATGGGTCCGCTCCCACACAGGGTAGGTTAACGACTCGCGAGAAACTTTCTGGGAGTCCAACGGATCGCGCCCGTCGGCTCCGGGGTTCTCTGTCGTAGGGTCCGCGGTGGTGTCGGACTGCCCCACAGCTGAGCGCCAACCTGCAGCGGCTACTGCTGACCTCTTGGTCTCTGACTCGCCCGGCTGCACAGGCCAGCACCGCCGGCAGCAGTGAGGGGGGAAGGGCACTCTCCCGCTAGGAGACTTCCTAGGGAGAGTATTTAAGGCAGAATGCCTTCAGAAGGGCGAGAAACCCCCAGAGCCGTGAGGAGAGAAGCTGGGCTGCGTCCCGCAGGAGAAAAGGCTTTGGACCGCGTCGACAGGGAAAAAGGAGGTGTTTATTGATGGTGCGTCGGGCGCGGACAAAAAGGCTTGCTCGGCAAGGTCTTATAACTAGAACACAGCGACCAATCTAAAATTTTGAGAGGAGGGAATAACACATAACAAACAGCTCGGATGTCCAGTGTAAATAAATTAGGGGTTGAACCCTGACCTCTAAACCAATCATTCAATGTCCAGGCCAGAATGTTCTGGATGAGTGGGCAAGGACCCTGAATAACAGACAGGCAGTTAGGGAGGAATTTAGGAAAGATAAAGTGTAGCTGACGGGACAATTCAGAAGAGGGAGAGAGAGAGAGCCCGGGGCAGAGCCATAAGCAGGAATGGGGGGTACAGGAATAAACCAACTTAAATTAATGCACCCCAACAAGTAGGCAAGCTGCTCCTGGGGCTGTAAGCCTCAGCTTATATCCAGGTAGGAATGCTTGGCTCCTCCCCCTGGGCGGAGCATCCTACAATGGGATGATGTCATTTTACCAGTCCTGCAGGGACACTCAATGGCCCATTCACAGAAGAGAGCCCCTGGAGGGCGTTATCAGGGCTGAGTCATGGAAGAGATAAAGAACACTGCCCTGACTGTTTATAACAGTTTATGAAGATGGTGATGGAAAACATGCATTTGGTTACATCTTGCACTGCAACCTGAAACAGTGGGGTAATCCCTGCTCGGGGGGTGAACACCACCCCCCTTACCCAAACTGGCTCAGGTGTAAAACCCCCACTCCGGGAAGGCCATGCATACGGGGGACAATGTCAAACTTGCCCCCCCCCAGGGGACGTCTCTGTCCCTGTACCTCCCTTGTTCTCCCCTGCTTTTCTCCTTCTTTCCATCTCTCTCTCTACCTCACATTGACTGTTCAATACTATCCACTTTGGATTTGGTCTCATTAGCCCCTTAACTGGGGCAGAGGCATCTCTCTAACAATTTTCTTAAGCAGATTGTGACATTATTTTGGCACAGTGAGTTTAGGCACTGTTCTCTGACCCCAAGTGCCTTTGACAACAGCATATTTCCCTCCTCTGAGGTGGCTGTGGTTCTGTCTGGAGGAACTCTTGGAAAATTGGACACCGCTTCTTCTGAGGGACTTGTGGGAGAACTGATGAGGAAAATGGCTGCTGTGGCTGGCCAGTGTAACAAAAATATTTTGTTGTCCTCCCTTGAAAATTTTATTAAAATCACTGGAGGAAAGGGAGCAAATGATACCAGTAAGACTGACAAGGTTCTTTCACCCCAACATGAGGAACGCAAGGCTGCCAGAAGTCCCACAGGAAGCCCAGCTCAAGTAGCTAAATTCCTAAATTTGTCCTGAATTCACAGGCTTGGAGACTTGGCCACCTGTCAAAATCATAAGTGTCTTCGTTGCTGTCACGTTTGTCACAGCTATACAGAGTTTTTCCTTCCTTTTAATAATCTTGGGCCAAATTTCCATTATTTTGTTTCTTTGTAACCTGCCAGCTGCCAAGCTGGAGCTGTGCAGGAACCGATGAAACTTGGAATTGCCACAGAATTGCTTCTATTGGCAGTTTATTAATGTTTGGGATTTGTTTACATTTCCATCAGAAGTGACTTGTGGCAAGAGCAAATGTTCCTCAAGGCATTTAAAGTGGTGTTAAGTTTGATTTCTGCCAAGTTTATTTTGTCCAGTGCCCAGGGGATGCTTGAGGGATGCTTGTGAGGGGCTTGGGGGGATTTTGTCCCTGTCCCTGTCACCCCAGACCATTCCTGAGGTGGTCTCCATCATTCTCATCCCAGGGAATGCCTGGGCGTCTCCCTCCCTCTCACCCCCATGCCAGGGGATGCTCAGGGGTCTCTGTCCCCTCACCCTGGGGGATGCTCGGGGGTCTCTCCATCCCGCTGGCCTCAGGGAATGCTTGTGCAGAGCTGGGGACCAGGGCCTCTGTGTCCCTCTCACTGCTGAGGGTGCTCAGGGCTGGGGGGGCTCTCCGACCTTCTCATCTCTGGGGAGGCCAGGGGGGTCTCTGTCCCTCTCAGCCCTGGTGTGACCCCAACCAAACGTCATCGGGGTCAGAGGGACAGAGACACCCCCAAACCCCAAGAAGGGCTGGACCTGGGATCATGCTCCTACCCACATTTGTCTGTTTAGCCCAGAAATTAGTTCTGCACATTTAAGGCTGGTTCTGAGAGCGAAGGGAGGGAGGAAGAAGCTGCAGTTTGTTTTAGAAACTGCATTCACTCCTCCACATTCCAGCTCCTGGAGGGACAGATGGTGGGACAGGGCTCTCCTTGGCTTTCAGGCGTTTTTTAGCTCTCTGAGGCAGATAAGTTCCCTGGACTGTGATTTTTCTTTTTGTTTGGAATTGTTTTAACCTGCTCTGGACTGAACACCCAGAAGGGCACCTGCAGCTCACACCTGTGGCCCATTGGGCTGAGCCTGGGCTGTGGCTTTTCCAGTGCTGGAGGAACTGATAAAAGACTGATATGAAACTGATAAGAGAATGAGTGAGCTGAGCTACAGCCCAGGGAGGGACTTGCTGAGTTTGTCATCTCTTTTGGAGTGGCAAGAAGTTTTGTTGTTTAATATTGGTCATTTGCTCTGCTCGTGAATTCCTTGCCTGTTAAATAACCAGGTTTTTTTCCACTTTTCTCCAAGGAAATCTTTTCCTGAACTGGTTGATGGAGGGGCCAGTTGAATTTGCTTTCTAGTGGAATCCCCTTTTGGAGGTTTTCTCCCAAATTTGCCCTAAACCAGCAGAGGGCAGTGGGGAGAGGAGAGAGCCCCAAGTAACTAGATTGGGCGGAGGCTGGAGACGGGGACCCTGGGACCCCAAAACCCCCCAGCATCCCTAAGCAGGACCCTGGAGAGGGGGGATCCCCAGGAGCTATGGGATCTTTGGCAGCCATGAGAGGGGGGTCCACCAGAACCCCAGAGAGATGAGACTGGAAGTGGGACACTCCTGGTGGCTTTTTTAGATTCACTTGTGCTTTTTGAAGGTTTTTATGGACACCAGGTGACTTCTAGAGATGGACTTGGGCAAAGGACCTTCAGCCTCACTGTGCTCATCTCTTGTTTTTCCCCAAAGCAGGTTTTCCCCTTCCCAAATCTCGGACCAATGGAGGAGGAGACTGCAAGGAAGAGAAAGATGCCCTGAGACACTCAGGCAGGTGAGGAGGAAGTCAGCGCCCCCTTCCCCCTCTCTCCTGCTCCATCTCCCAGCCCAGCATGGCTCCTGGCTGCAGGACAACCCCGCTGCCAACGCCGTCCTGCTGGGGATGCACTGGGGGATCTCCTGCCCCTTCCCTCTGGCACGGAGGCACATTCACAGGCTCTGGGGCAGGAGGGGGAACCGCGGGCGCTTTGGGGTGCGTGGCTCGGCTGCTCCCGGCGCGGTTTCCCCGAGCCCCTGGCGCGGCTCCGCCAGGCCCCCCCCACCACAGCACTGGCTGTAGGTTCTTTAACAGAAATGCTGGTAAATTGACCATATGGAATGACACTAAACACAATTTCAAGAAGCTGCTGGTTTGCTGGGCTGTTTGCCAAATTCCACATTGTTGTTTCCTTCAGTAAAACTGCACTTTAAAAGGCATTAGTAAATTCATGCTTGCATAAAATTTGTGCTGCCATGGGCTTCTCTCAAAACTAATTTACATAAAATCATGACATACTTATTACATCCTTTTAATCCCTCCAGTAATTCCTTCATGCTGTTATTTCATTCACAGATTGTTCAACTGTTCAGTGCCTTATTTCCATTTATAGCAACAGAATAAGTTAAATTTTGTTGTATGTATAACTTTTAAGGATATTAATTTTTGATTCTGTGATGTTTAATGTAATGCAAATTCAGGGTTGATAAGATTAAGCAAAGTTAAGCCTCGTTATTGTTAGATTTGAGTAATGTTAAGTTACATTTTATTAATTTGAATTCCTGTTGTTCTGGATTGAAAGATAATGTGTGTATTCTATTTGCCATCTGTCACAGGTAGGGTAGTTATCTTCTGTTAATTGGGCAGTAAATTCGACCCCCAATGGCTCCTACAGATCTCCACACACCTGCAAGGACCTCCAAGCTTTCTAAACTTCTTTTTGTGAGAGGAGCCTTGGAGCAGCTGTTTCCAATGCTAGTCCCAGACTTTCAAGATTTTGTATGTAAAGAATTATAAAGGTGGATTGAAACCTTTCTAGAATTTGTCCCACAGGATTAAGGATGGCAAACCAGAGATATATAACCTATATATTATCTATATTATCTATCTATCTATCTATCTATCTATCTATCTATCTATCTATCATCTACCTATCTATATTTATTTATTATTTATATATTTTTATAAATTATATATATATTCTATCCTATATATAGGATCAAGGATGGCAAACATATAGATTTCCGTAGATATATATTATCTATTATGGTAATGATTAGACAATACTATCTTAATCTGAAATATTTAAACCTAGGTATAACAGCTGTAACATATATCATATATAATATATAATATCATATTATATAATATACTAGTAATATACTAGGAAGTGATTTCAACATAACTGCATTAAAGCAAAACCAGTTATTAAGCAGAGGTTGATGTCACCCTCTCTTGGTTTGGAAAAACGGGTGTCTGCTAAGGAAGGCAGGAGCCTCTCCTAAAATGTAAAATGTAAACCCCCTTCCTCTGAATTGTTATAAATTTGAAATTAAGGGGCTCTCAGGAAAAAGTATGGGAGCAGGAATAACAGTTCTTTATTAGGGAAACAATAAAAATATAAAATAAACAATGCTGTAAACCAAGACAACACCGACAGAGTCAGAACACAACCTGACACCCTGTTGGTCAGGGTGTTGGTAGCAGTCCAGTTGGAATGGTGGCTGCAGTCCTCCTGGAGTGTCAGGTGTGGTTCTGCTGGAGCAGGGATCCTTTAGAAAGGTGTAGTCTTCCTCTGAAGATCCAGTGGAAGAGGCAGCTGCCATTCCTCTGGGAAATCCAGTGGAGAAAGCCATGCTGGTGTTCCAGAATTTCAAGATTATATCTGGGTAGGAATGCTTGGCTCTCCCCTCTGGGCAGATCATCTCATAATGGGGTGCTGTAGCTTTATCAGTCATGCAGTGACATTCAATAGCCTGTTATCAGCAGATGTCTGCCTGGAGGGAGGAGTGGGTGTGGAAGAGATAAGGAAAACTGCCCACTTAACAGAAGACAACTGCCATACAGATGGCAAAGAGAATGCAATCTGCTTGGCAATCCAGGAGGGTCTCCATTGTGAAACACAGGGGCCCCAAGGAACCAAGGGTCCATGGTGACCTTGTGGAGCCTGTAGTGTCACAGAAGAGCCATTGTGACACAGCGAGGGCGCATGGAGCCGAGGGGACATGGTGACACATCAGGGCTTTGTGGAACCACAAAGCAGTTGTGACATTGCAAGGCCTCATGGAAACATGGGGCCATTGTGACACTGTGGAGTCCCAGGAAACCAAGGGAACATGGAACAGGTCTGGCTGGCTGGGCCTCCTGGGGACCACCTGACAGGTCCAGCTGACCTTGGCATGTCGAGGGCTGCTTCTCATCTGCCCTTGAAGCACTGGGGCTCTGGGCTTTCCTTCCTAGGGGAGAGAACTCTCCTTCTCCTCCAGGGGCGCATTGTCAAAATTGGGATTCCTCCTCCAAATTTCCTTATATGCAAAGATTGTTTCCAGATGAAATTTGCCAGGAGAGACAGCTCTGGCTGCCTGGGCCATCCAGGAGCCACCTCTCATCTGCCTTTGAAACACTGGGACCATGTGCTTTTCTTTCTTATGGGAAAATACATCCATCTGGACTAGGCACCCATGGCTAAAATTGGGCATCTGCCTCCAGCATTCCCTATATCCAAAGATAACTCCCAGACAAAAGCTGCCAGGAGTGACAAATCTGGCTGGCCTTGGCTTCCTGAGGGCTGGCACTCATCTGCCTCTGAAACACTGAGGCTCTGTGCTTTCCTTCCTAATGAAAAGAACTCTTCTTGCTGTCCAGGTGCCCATGGCCAAAATTCCACCTCCAAAATGCCAAATGTCCAAGGATAGCCCCTAGACAAAAGGTGCCAGCAGAGAGAGGTTTGGCTGGCTTGTCCTAAGGGTGGCCACCTCTTATCATCTTCCAGAACACCTGGACTTTGCACTTTTCTTTCCAATACAAAAAACCCCATCCATCTTGACCAGGTGCCCATTGTCAAATCTGGGATTCCATCTCGAGAACTCCATACATCCAAGGATTTCCCCCCAATGAAAGATGGCAGGACAGACAGGTCTGGCTGCCCCTGGCCTCTTGGGGGCTGCGTCTCATCTGCTTTCCAAACACTGGGTGTCGGTGCTTTCCTTCCAATGGAAAAGAACCATTCTTCTTCTCAAGGTGCCCATGGACAAAACTGAGATTCTTCCTACCAAATTCCATATATCCAAGGATTCCTCCATGACAAAAGCTGCCAGGACAAACAGGTCTGGCTGGCTTGGACCGCAGGAGCCACCTCTCTCCTCTTCAGCCTTTGAAAACCTTGGGCTTTGTGCTTTCCCTCCTATGGAAAAGAACTGTCCTTCTTATCTACACAAAAATGGCTGAAATTGGGATTCCACCTCCAAAATCCCCTATATCCAAGGGTTGCTGTCAGACAAAAGCTACCAGGACAGAGAGGTCTGTCTGTCGTAGGCCTCTGATGGCTGTCTTTCATCTGCCCGTCAAACCCCGGTGTTCCGTGCTTTCCTTCCTATGGAAAAGAACTGTGCTTCTCCTCTGGTGTCCATGTGTGAAATTGGGATTCCACCTTCAAAAGTCTGCATATCCAAGAATTGATCCCAGGCAAAATCTGCCAGTACCATCAAGTCTGGCTGGCCTTGGCCTCTGGTGGCTGCCCCTGCAACACTGGGGCTTGGCTTTTTTCTTCCCATGGAGATCCCTGGGACACTGTGGGGACCTCATGGAACCAAGGGGATCATTGTGGCACCACTGGAGCCCATGGAACCAAGGGGCCATGGTGACACAGCAGGGCTTCATGGAACCCAGAGACCATTATGGCTCTGGGGGGCCTGATGGAACCCAGGGAACATGGAACAGGTCTGGCTGGCTTGGCCTCCCAGGGGCCACCTGACATGTCTGGCTGATCTTGGGATGTCAAGGGCTGCCTCTCATCAGCTCCTGGAGGGGTATCTCTCCGAATAAAACCTGGCACCTCTGGCTGGCCTTGGCCTCTGGTGGTTACCTCTCATCTGCTCCTGAAACACCAGGGCTCTGTTCCTTCATTCCTTAGGAATAGAACTGACTTTCACGTCCAGGGGCCATGGCCAAAATTAGAATTTGGCCTCCCAAATTCTGTATACCCATGGATTGCTCCCAGACAAAAGTAGCCAGGACAGGCACGTCAGGATGGCACTGTCCTCTTGTCATTTTCTTAGACTATGAGTTGAATATTTTCATTTGGACACACTTTGGACAGGGCCCAGAGATCTCCCAAAAATGGGTTTTGAGGCTTACGGCTCATGACTACTACATATGGAAAAAGGAGCTCTGTGCTCTGTGCTGTTGTGGTGGTTTTGCATTATGGAAGTGATGTTCTATAGAGAAGCTGTTAGCAATTTTGTGGGTGTGTGACAAAAAAACCCAATAAGTAATTAGCTTTGAGGACTGACAGTCTGTTAAACCACTAATGAAACTGTACACGACTCTGTGAAGACACATGTTAAAGATAAAGAAGCCGGGGAGGGTCTCTTTCCCTTCTGGCCAGCAAAGAGGTAACAAGGCTGGCCCAGCCCCCGTCTCAGCCGGGCCGGGCCGGGCGGCTCCTGCCGTGGGGCCGGGCCCCTTCCCAGGGAGCCCCCCAGGCCCCATCGGCTGCCGGGCAGGGCAGGGGAGGCCGCGGGGCCGAGGCCGGGCCGGGCCACGGCTGCGGTTGCCAACACCTGGGCGCTACCGAGCCCTGCCCCGCCGCCAGCCCGGGCCCAGCCAGGATCCGCTGGGCCCCAGGAGCAGCCCCGGGCCAGGCCGGCTCGGCCAAGATTCTGCCACCCTTGGGGTTCACCCGCAAGCCCGGGCAGGGGGAGGAGAAGCCATGGGCCCCGGCCGTGCTGCTGCTGTGCTCTGGCCTGGCTGCTGAGATCCTGGCCCTGCCCCAGCGCGGCCCATCCTGACACAGCCCCAGTGCAGCCGCTGCAGAAACCTCCATGGTAAAACAGCTCCGGCCGCAAGGACCCAGCCCGGCCAGGGTCATGGAACCATCTGCAGGCCCTGGGTGAGATATTAACTCTTTCAGTGCTTCCATCCTCCCTCGAGGGAGAGAAAAGGACAAAGTGCAGGCATACAGAGGAGCAACATGAAGACACCGAGGTCAGTGAAGGAAGAGTACAGTCCCAGATAGGAGGAATTAGGAGATACTTTGATCTTGGGGCTCGAATCGTCTTGTAAATGTATAGAGATGGATGTAATTGATACATCAAACTTTCTTTTCCCCCATAATGCATTGAAAAGAATGGGGAGATGACTTGTTCAGCAAAGGCCTCCATGCTAAAGGAAGCAAATGTTGAAGTACTTGTGATTCCAAGAGAAGTTTAAATGGAGAAAGAGAGAAGAGTGATGAGACCCTGTGCCCTCAGGGAGAGAAGAAGATCTCTGTTCCCAGAGACGAAGATGATTTCAGAAATAGATGAAGAGAAACTTTGCTCTTAAACCGCTCATGTTTAAACTAATACCCGATAAATTAACGTGGCCCATAAACAGAGCTGTGGGCAAAGCTGTAAAAAATGGCAGGGACTTCAAAATTGCAGACTTTCTGGGCAGCTGCTATTGGTGGGAGTTGAGAGCTATGAGAGAACTGTTTTCTTAAGTATAAATCTCCATAGTATGAAAGATAGACTCCTCTCCCTATGTGAACTGAAGAAAAACTATTCTAGAGGTGGTAAAATGACTGGAAACTTTATGTTTTGTCTCCTTACATTGTCAGTGGGAAAGAAAAGTTTGTAGGGAGGGTAATTGTTCTGAAAGTTTTGTTCTGATTCTTATTACTCTTTCTTGTATTAACTGTTAAAAATCTTTTCCTTGCACCCTTTTGAAGCTTTGAGCCTGCTGTGCATTTCTCCTAATCCTATCTCACAGCAGTAAATGAGTAAGACTATTCTAGTGAGTTCCCTGGAAATTGCCCAACACTGAACTCACCACACTAATTAATCCATTCCCAAGAAATCTCAAAATGGCAAACCAAAACCACTACAGAAATCTTCCTAATGAACTGCCCAGAGCAGAGGGAAATCAAGACAGAGCCATGGTCTGTCAGTACTTGCTTGATCCTAACGAGGCCTGTGGTGCATTTGGACCTGAGCCCTGGAACCTCAGGGCCTGAGAGGAGATTGCACAAACCTTTCCATAAGTCAAAGTCAGAAGAAAAACGCAAAGGGTCTCAAAGCATGAATGGGTCCCACTGAAGTCCATCCCCAACACAGGCTCCTCATGGACTCCTTGGAGGAGAGAATTGGAGGCCAGGATGGCACAATAAACATCTCAGAGATTCAATGTGGAAAGGAAAATCCAAAGTACCTTAGACATCTTGACTACCTCAAAGTATTAACGAGCCCAACAGAGTGTCAGTACAAAGGTCTCAAGGGACTCATTAAAGCAGATAATTGGAGGTTGTGACTGCACAATCTTTCTCATAAAGTCTGTATCAAAAGGGAAACAAAAAGTAGCCTAAAAAACCGAAGTACCCTGAAGTATTAATTAAGTCCCGTTGAAGGTTGCTACTGACAGAGAATCTCAAGGGACTAATTACAGCAGATAATTAGAGGCCATGATTGCACAAACCTCTCAGAAAGTCAAGATAAACCAAAACCCAAAGTCCTTTGAAAAACCTGCAGTCCCTGGGGGCATTCAGGAGCCCCCAGGGCCATTGCTGAGCAAGGCTCCCCGGGGACTCCTTCCAGCAGATCCTGGAGGCCACTGGGATGTGGGCTAGGGGGGGATGCTGAGGGCAGGACAAGCGGCTGACAGTGCCCAGCCTGGCTGGGGCTGTGCCAGGAGGCCCCAGGGCCTCAGGACAAGGTGTCTCCTCCCAGCCCTTGGTGGCACAGACCCTGCTGTGCCCCAGGCCACCAAGACTTGGCTTCTCTTTGTCCCCACCTGTCATCACTGCCTCCAGATCTCTGCTCTGCCTGGGGCCTGGGGACACTTTCTCATTTGTGTCCCTCAGTGGGACCCATTAAAAGTCCAAGAAACATTGGAGTTGGATTCTGACTTGGAGTTCTGGAGAGGTTTCTTCAGCTGCCTCTCAGGGACTGATGTTCAGGGCCTGAGCACAAAGCCCCAGAGGGTCATTAAAGTCCTTGTGCTGTGTCTGTGCTGCTGAGCTGGGCTGGGCTCCTGGCCCAGAGGCAGCTCCTGGTAAGCAAGAAGAGCTTCAAAAGCACATTTCTCTTGATGAGCAGCTGTTCTGCCAGCCCTGCAGGGCTGGGGCACTGCCTGCAGCCAGCCCGGGCACAGCCCAGAGGCACAGAGAGCTTCAATCAGTCAGGGCTGGGAAGGTGCTGAGAAGTGCCTGGGGCAGAATCCCTGCCAGCCCTTGGCACAGGAACCTCTGGCTGCAGGACAATGCAGCTGCAGCTCCTGGAGCCATCTCCTAAAGCTGGAACATCCCAATGCCTGCAGACCCTGTGAGTACAACTCTGAGTATTTCTGCTGCAGGGGAGGTGAAATGCTCCTGAATCTCTGACATGCTGGGGGCTTCTTATCAGTCACAGAATATTTCCAGGACAAGGATTTTGATAAATATGAGGAAATTTCTTGAGACTTTGCATTCAGTTTCATACTATTAGAGAATGGAAGAAAAGGGAGATCAATATTAAAGGTTTATTATGAATTATGAGTTAGGAATTATTGAATTATTATGAATCATTAATTAAAGATTAGTTATGAATTTTGACAAGTGCTTAAGACATCCAAACTGTTACTTTTAGTGATCAGTAGGTTCACAACAGATCCATAATGTTCCTTCAGCCACTCTGTCCATGGACAGCACCAGCACCACCTTTGCTGGACCCATCAGGCTCAGTCTGAGCTGTCCTTTCTCCAAGCTGCAAACAGAACCTGCCCACAGCCAGTGTCCTGCAAACAGGCAGGGTTCTGTCAGGCAAGGGAGAGTGCACAGAGATTTGGGGTCTGTGAGTGCTGGCAGGGAGAGATCAGGCACAGGGAAACACCTGCAAGAGGAAAATCTCCAGGAAGCAGAGAGAAGATCAGGGATGGGGAGAAAACAAAAGCCAGCAATGCTGTGGCAGGGAGAGTTGAGAGATGTCCACAGGAGCCCCTCCAGTGCAGCCCCTCCCTCTGAACAAGCCCTCTCCCTCCTGTCCCCCAGCCAAGCCTCTGCCCTCAGGGCCGGGGCTCCAAGGCGTGAAGCCCCTCCTGTGCAGGCAGAGCTGCAGCAGAGCCGTGGGGCAGCTCTGCAGCCCCGGGCCCAGTTCCCTCTGCAGAGCACAGGGCTGGGAGCAGCTGCCCGGCCCTGGGGGCTCTGGGAGGGGGCACAGCTGGCTCAGGGTGACGCTGTGCCCAGTGCCCGGCTCTGGGCAATGCTGTCAGTGCAGCCAGGGAAGGAACTGCATCTCCCTTCATGCAGTGCCAGCATAAGGACACTTGGAAGTCTCCCTGAGATTTCAGTCCAAGCTGCGAGCTTCAATCCAGGATGCAAACTTGTCCTAGAGCATCTCTGAGTTTAAGATTGATGGGGAAAGGCAGAGGTGTTCTGACACTGAAAATGCTGCAGGGTTGGTGAAATGAGCAACGTGAGTCCTTGGCTACAAATGTGGAGCTGGCTGTGATGGATCCATCTTGTTTAAGCAGTACCTGCTGACACTTTAGGGGGAGCATGGGAAGGTGATCAGCCTCCAGCTGAGAAAGTTTAAATTCCACAGAAATCTGAACTGGTCAGAATGAGAGACCATCTTCCCTCACTCTCCGATCATCACAGAAATTGCTCTGGTCTACCTGAGGGCAGCAGAAATGTTGAGGGTTGCTGATATCCAGAAACACCAGAAGATATATGGGGGAGCTTAAAAAGAAAATCCTAAAACTCTAAAACACTAAAGACCAGGTCTGTGTGTTCTTGGGGATGGTGTATTGGAAATGGCTTTGATTTTGATTACAGGTATCTCCTCTAACTCTTCACTGTCCTTTTCTCCAGGGAAGTACCCAATGCTAAAATACCGCACAAATGTCCAACAGCAGCTCCGTCAGCCACTTCCTCCTGCTGGCATTGGCAGACACGCGGCAGCTGCAGCTCCTGCACTTCTGCCTCTTGCTGGGCATCTCTCTGGCTGCCCTCCTGGGCAACGGCCTCATCATCAGCGCCGTAGCCTGCGGCCACCACCTGCACACGCCCATGTTCTTCTTCCTGCTCAACCTGGCCCTCAGCGACCTGGGCTCCATCTGCACCACTGTCCCCAAAGCCATGCACAATTCCCTCTGGGACACCACCACCATCTCGTACACAGGATGTGCTGCTCAGCTCTTTTTCTTTCTGTTCTTCATCTCAGCAGAGTATTACCTCCTGACCATCATTTGCTACGACCGCTACGTGTCCATCTGCAAACCCCTGCACTACGGGACCCTCCTGGGCAGCAGAGCTTGTGCCCACATGGCAGCAGCTGCCTGGGCCAGTGCCTTTCTCTATTCACTGCTGCACTCGGCCAATACATTTTCCCTGCCTCTGTGCCATGGCAATGCCCTGGGCCAGTTCTTCTGTGAAATCCCCCAGATTCTCAAACTCTCCTGCTCACACTCCTTCTTCAGGGAACTTGGGCTCATTGTGTTCAGTGCCTCCTTATTATTTGGCTGTTTTGTGTTCATTGTTTTCTCCTATGTGCAGATCTTCAGGGCCGTGCTGAAGATCCCCTCTGAGCAGGGACAGCACAAAGCCTTTTCCACCTGCCTCCCTCACCTGGCCGTGGTCTCCCTCTTCATCAGCACTGTCATGTTTGCCTACCTGAAACCCCCCTCCGTGTCCTCCCCATCCCTGGATCTGGCCCTCTCAATTCTGTACTCAGTTGTGACTCCAACCCTGAACCCCCTCATCTACAGCCTGAGGAACCAGGAGCTCAAGGCTGCAGTGTGGAGACTGATGACTGGATGCTTTCAGAAACATTAAACTGCTCACCAAATTTGGCAAATCTTTTGTAATAAAAGTCATCTTTGATACTTCTTGTTGGTTTGGTTGTGTTTAATTTTTTTTCCCCTTTGTTTTTTCATATTGTCTACAAAGTAGGGTCATTGTTTGTGCCATTTCTCATTTTGTTTCTCTACAGATTCACTGTGGCCGCAGACTGTGTCAATGAGGGGCTGTGCTCTCAGTGGCTTTAAATGAATGAAAGGATCTCCCAGCAGAGTTTTCTCCAGAGATGCCCTTTTGTTGCCTTCTCTGGAGCTGCAGCAGCAATGTCTGTGTGCAGAGCTGGGGCAGATCAGTGCTGGCACAGCAGCTGTGTCCAGCAGCAGCAGCAGCAGCACTTGGTGTTGCCAGTGCTGCTGCCGTGGCCCTGCCCCGCTGCCCTGGTGGCCCTGGTGTTGCTGCAGGGCCTGAGTGCTCTCGGGGCCGGGCACAGTCCTGGGAGTGGCAGTGCCGAGGCTGCAGCAGGGACAGGCCATGGGAACTGCTGGGGCAGCGCTGACGCCTCAGGCCAGGGCTCACAGAGGTGCTCACAGAGGTGCCGCATCCTTGCAGGCACAGCCACGGCAGCACTGGCTCAGGAGCCCCTGTTTGCATTGCACAGAGCAGGCAGGAGCACCCCCATGCTGCTGCTGTGGGGACATGAACCTGAGGGAGCACAAATGCCATCAGCCCCCGGGGCCAGCAAGGGCTGGGGGACACCAGGGAAACCACTCAGCTTTGTCGTGGCCTCTGCAGTCAGCCAGAAATTTTGTTCCCATCAGCTGGGAGTTTCCTCTGCCACTGCAGACGCTGTTGCTCAGAGCCAGATCTGCCTGGCAGCCACCCCCAAACTGCCCTGAGCATTTCCTTTGCTTCACCTTTGCTTTCTTTATTCTTCCTTGGTCCAGATTTCTTCCTCTTGCCCACCCCTGTCCCCTCCCCTGCAAACAGCCCATCCCTGTTTGCCCTTTCCTCTCTGGCCCCACTCCCCATTGCAGTTCCTGACTTGGCACCATGGGAACGTCCCTTGGGCAGCAGGATCATCCTCCAAGTGCTGCAGGAATTGTCTGCAGGCTCCTGCAGTGCCTCAAGCTGCTCCCTTGCCAGAGGCACCCCAGGCCAGGGGGGCACATCTGGGCTGCTGTGTCTGCCTGTGGGGCTCCCTGTTCTGGGCAATGAGGAGGAGCTGCAGAGGCTCTGCAGGACTGACAGGATGGGCTTTGGGGCTGGCAGGAGAAGCTGAGGCACCTGGGCTGCTGGAGCTTCTGAAGTGGAGGCCCAGGGCTCATCCTGCAACTGCTGCAAGGGTGGTTTCAGAGAATCACAGAATCAGCAAGGTTGGAAAAAACCTTGGAGATCATCAAGTCCAACCTGTGCCCTGACACTGCCTTGTCTCCCTGAGCCTCCTCTTCTCCAGGATAAACAGCCCCAGCTCCCTCAGCCACTCCTCACAGGACTTGTGCTCCACACCCCTCCCCAGCCTTGTTGCTTTTCTCTGGACACGCTCCAGCCCTTCTATGCCCATCCTAAATGGGGGGGCCCAGAACTGGACACAGCACTTGAGGTGCTGCCCAACCAGTGCCCAGCACAGGGGAAGAATCACTGCCCTGCTCCTGCTGGCTACACCATTCCTGATCCAGGCCAGGAGCCAGTGGTCTTCTTGGCCACCTGGGCACACTGCTGCCTCATGTCCAGCCTGCTGTCCATCACTCCCTGCAGGTCCTTTTCTGCCTGGCTGCTGTCCAGCTACTCTGTCCCCAGCCTGTTGTACTGCAGAGGTTGTTGTGGCCAAAGTGCAGGACCTGGCACTAGAACTTTTTATCCCTCACCTTGTTGTATTTCTTTTTAGTAACTGCTCTGTGTGTCTCTGCAGGGGAGCAATCTACACAAATGCCATGTTAACAATTTCCTCAGACCTGCTGTGATGGGGAATAAAAGCTGTAGCACCAGGAACTGGTGGATGTCTGACTGAAGCTCTTTGCTCCCTTTCCCAGCCAGGAAAGAGGTTGGGAGGTTCCTGCAATGGGTTAGTCCTCATTCCCAGCACTTCTTGGAGACCCTGGCTCTTCTACCTTTCCCAGCCCCGTGGTGCTGGCTTGGGCCACCCAGAGGTGTCAGCAGCCGTGGAGGGCGAGAGGCATTGCAAGAGGCTGCCTGGCTCCCAGTAGGAGCTGTGCTGTCAGATGTGTTAATTAATGGAGCTCTGGTAGATACTGGTGATAGTGGAGCCAGGACATGGTGCCAGTCCTGCTGCAATTCATTCATATCTGTGAGAATTTTAGTGCAGAGGGAATGCTGCTTTAAACACTCTCATTTCCTCTCCCACTCCCTGCTGATCTGGCTTCAAGCAGCCTTGCTCCAGAGAGAAATTAAAATCTGCTTCCATTCCAGGATGTTTTTATTCTCCAGCATTTTTTCCTGCTTTTCTTCAGGGCTGGAAGTGAGTGTGTGCTTTGGTTTGCTGCCCTGAGCCAGCTCAGTCTGTTGAAAGCAGAGCCCTTTGGAAGAGGGAGGCTTCTGGAAGGGGACCCTCCCCTTTTCCAGTGCTGCTCATTGCCTTGGTGGCATGTGAGGGGCTCAGGGCAGTGGCCTGGGGCCTCCCTTGTGTCAGTGCTGCCACAAGGAGTGGGCAAAAACTGTTCCATGGCTCTGACTGTGCCAGAGATGCTGCTGCCTCATCCTCCTTAACTCTGGAAGCAGGAGAAACTAATCTGCTGCATCAATCTATGAGTGAATTGGTCCTCTGGACTTGGAGCTTTTCTGCTTCTCTATCTCAGAGTTCTTCCATCATCCCACATGAGCGACATCTTTTGTGTAATTTGCCTGTGGGACCTGTGAGGAAAAAGCCCTGGATGTGACAGGACCTGGTGCTGCAGTACTCTGGGGCACAGCTAAGTGTTTCCTTTTGGAGTTCTCTTGACCACGGATTTGTTAACAGGGTTCTGTTTCCTGCTGGTTGCCTTGATCAGATGTGCCCAGAGCGTGTGCAAGGAGGTTCCTCAGCACAGCTGAAGATTAAGACATAAGGAGGAATCCTAGTTTGAAAGGATGAGAGCAAAACCAAAATAAAAGGATGTTTTAGCCCAAAGTTAGCGTGAGTCAGCAGGTAGGAATCAGCTCTTCCCTGGATCCCTGTCCTTCCTGTGCCTGCAGTGCTGTGATCCATCAGCAGTCCTGGAATGCAGGAATATACATTATTTAGCTGCTATTAAGCTGGTTGTAACACAGCTGCTAAAAGCCCTTGGTATTTGCCACATCCAAGTGAGATGAGTATTCACTTGGACTTTTTTAATGCCATCTGAACTTCCACTTGTGAAAAGTCACCCTTTCTGTCATTGCTTGACCTGTTTGGAAAAGCTGAGAGTCTCTACAAACAGCAGCACTGCAACAAGGCTATAATGCATCCTTGGAAAAACAGCCTGGAGCCCTTTGGGGATCTCACTGGGGAGCAGGCTCTGTGCAATATATTCCAATATCTCTAAGCAGCAGCTTAATGTGTTGCCTTGTGTGCTTAAATAGCAGAGCTCCTCTGGCCTAAAAGCCTCAGCACCAGAGGCTTATGGAGCGCAAATTGCTGCTGAATGAATTTGCTGCTTTGTTCACTCTGGTTTCCCCTCCCTTTTCTGTTATGACAGTGAAATTACTCATCTTCACCTTAATATCATGTTTTAGAGAAATGGTCTAATATTTTGTATATGTTCATTGTAAAAAAGCCCAAACCAACAAAACAGATGAAATCTGTTTTCTGGAACAATGTTTTCCCTTGCAATTACACAGAGCTGGCACCTTTCTCCACACGCTTTTGGCCAGCAGACATTGTGGAGTACCAAGTTTACAACACCATCAACTATTGTAAGGAAAAGAGGGAAAAGCAAAAGGCCTGGTTTGAGCTTAGTGAAACTTGTTTCTGGCTTTGGACTGCAATAATTTATTACAGCACTGTTTTACAATTAATACCAGCCTGACCTACTTAAATAGGACATCATAATTCTTGTGGCCATGTATGTGCTCATGAAAATTCAGTGCTAAGAGCATGAGCTGTGTTGGTTATGTCAGTGTGATGGAGAAAGATGTAAGTTGCATAACTCAGGTGAATTGAGTAGGAAATGGTGTGCTATAAAACTCATAATTTAAAATGCAAAAGATAAAAGGAAAAGGGAAGGGATTACTGCAAGATGAGGTTTATGGCTGGTGCTCTCAGCACCCCATGCTCATGGCCATAGCGGGGATGCTTGAGCAAGTGAGGGAGGGACTGGATTCAGTGTGGACCCCAGAAACAGCCAAAAGGGCATTGACAGTCAGAAAATCTTGGCTCTTCTCTCTTTAAAATCTAATTTGAGCCCCAAAGCAAAGCCCCAAATATAATTCCTTGGGGAGGGAAGCTGTGAGGTCTTTGACTGGGGCTTTCACAGCACGCTGGGTAAATAAAGCCTCCATCAGAAATCATATTGATGCAAATTATAGATAACCACACCAAAAAGAAGTTTTGGATGCTTGTGGAGGAGAAACAGAAAAAGCAAAGAAATAAAGGTACACCTCTGTGTTTTCCACAGGGAATAATTTCTGAAGTGCAGAACTCGCCAGGCCATGCAGGGCCTCCTGCCAAGGGGAATGATTTCAGACAAGTGCTGACTGTGTGGGAGAAGGTGTTTTGTGTTGGAGGGCTGAGTTATCACTGAAGTTTTTCACTTCTAATACTTGGTAATATCAGTGCCATTTTGTCAGTAAGGAGCACACTCAGTGCCTGAGACATCTCCATCTCCACCTGCTTCACAACTCCACTTGAAGGCAGATGAAAATTATTTCCTTGTAAATGACCTGTTTTCACCAAACTCTGCAAACTCTTACTGAGGCTCTTTGCCATGAAGTTGATTTTCTATTTATTTTTTCCTTTTTTTTTTTTTTTAATAAGAATTGCTTTCTCCTTGCAAATGTTAAGTAAATTTTTCCCCGCCTGGGATGTCAGAAGGTACACATCCTGTACAGAAACACTCCCCAACTGCATCAATAACCTTTTTGTACTGCTGAGTGAGTCCTAGAAAACTGCAGAGCAGTTTTGTGTCTCTGCAGGTTACTTGGCAATCAATTCTCCATCTCTGATAAATCCTAATTTACAAGGAGGATGTGACGAACTCCCTCCTCTGCAATCAGGAGTTGGCAGTGCCCATTCTTCTGCAAATGTATGGGTTCAGCAGAATAATATCATAGGAACAGAGATGTTCTGCAGCATTCCTGCTTGGTTTGCTCCTCATTTTGTGGGGCAGACAGCAGCCTTCTACAGCCCTAAAAAGGACAGGGAATTTTCTGGACTGGAAAGAAAAGCATCCGTGAGAGAGGCAGAATGTGATGCTGTTACCCATGGCTGGTGTTCCCACCTCTGTTGTCAAATTTGCCTCCCTTGCTGCCCTGGGGCATCTGAGTAATGGGTGGTTTGTAGTGATGTTCTCCTTATTGAAATCAGTCAAGAGTTTGTGGACTTATTTCCAGCATGAAAACAAACCCTGTTTTGCTGGTTGTATGAGGGAAAAAATTATTTCAGGCAGAGAGAGGAAGAAAGAGGTGAGAGACCACTGAATTTTTTCCATGTGGCTGCAGGGAGGGAGAACAGTTGTGGTGTGGAGATGCGTTGTTAATGTAAAAGCAACAAAAAGCAACCCAAATAGTGAGTGAGCATCACTTGAGCTGCACCTCTGCCAGTTAGGGATGGATCCCTCCTGCTCCTTCCCATGCCTGAGGCGCCTGTGTGGGGCTGGTTGTCCCTGTCATTTACCTTTCAATTGCACAACAAACAACAAGTTTCTTGGAAAACAGTTGGCTTTTCAGACTCTCCCGGGCATTCAAGTGAGTCCAGAAGATGCGGGGATGAGCTGATAAGTGGCTTTGGATGGTCTTGGCTGTTGGGTGTTGCTGTGTTTCCTGATGCTCCAAAGCAATCCCTGGCATGCTGCTTTTGTGAAAGGCAGAACAGCTCAAGAGAAAAATGTGCTTGAAATTACCTGTCCTGGGGAAATGCAATCACTGCGAATTTTCTGCTAGGAACTTCTTGTGAACAAAGATGGAGCCTGAATGAGGGATGTGCCCTTGTGGGGGTGCCTTACACTGACACAAAGCTCTCTGTGCCTCTCCAGAGGGTTGTCACCCTACAGAAAGTTGTCACTTGAGGAATCTCCTGGCAGGGCAGGGAGGGAGATTTGACATCACAGCTGCATGGCTGGCAAAAACAACGAGGCAAATTCTCCTTTTCTGGCCAGGAAAGCGAGGGTGTGTGCCTGCTGTGTTCCACGAGGAGGAAATCAATTGCTGAGGGATTTCTGCTGGGAGATTTGTGCTTTATGAAATTCATGCCAGGGGCAGAGGACTGAGGAGCTGCCAACGATAGCACTGTCTTCCTCCCCTCTGCTGCTTTAATTGTTTGTAATGATTTAATAAATTGCACTGTTCTTCCCTGCAGCAAACATAGGCATGTGGCATTTTATTATCTTTATTAGGGCCCCTGTTTGGAATTTCTTTGCTGTATTTCCTTCTTTGCAGAATTGGTCCAAAACTTGGAGGGGTTGGTGTGAGAACTGGACTTTGTGCTGTCGACATTCTGAATGTTGAGCCAGTGCTAAATCCGTGCAACTATATGGGAATGAAATAAATGACATGATTTAAACAAGGAAATGCTCCTGGCTTAGGCATTTTATCTGCACAAATGCACACTAGGAGAGGAAGAGCAAATCAGGTACAAGCTCCCCATACTTACAGAAGAATGAATGGAAGTAACTTCCTGTTTAGGCTGGAAATTAGGAGAACATTTGTACCCATCAGAAGGGTGTTGAACTGGAGCAGCTGCCTAGTGACAACAGACAAGTGGAGAAGTGAAACCCCAAATTAAAGGCTTTGAGTGTCAAGGTTTTTGGATGTTGGGGACAAACAGAAGCAGATCTTGAGTCCCACGGGCAATGCAGGCGGCTTCCCAGGGGAGCATCTCTGTCCCGTGCCAGGGCCCTGCTGCCCTGGTCCCACAGAGTGATTTGGGGGGTACCTGATGGCCCAGCAGAGCTTGGGGAAATGCCTCAATGTTTGCTGGATTTGAATGGCATTTGGGTCAAACTGAGTTTCTCCTCTGAGGGATGGAGTCTTGAGCTCTCACAGGTTTTGCTTGAACACTTCTTTAATCTGTCCCCTACCCCAAAAACCCCCAGCAGATCCCCTGCTCCTCCCTCTCTGTGTCTCCCCACAGCTGTGATCCTCAGAGCTTTTCCCTTACACAAAAAAACTGGAAATTGGCTGGGTTTTATTCCCTCTTGGCGACAAAATCGTCTCCTATTGTGCAGCTCAGGGGGAAAGGAACCTCTTCCTCCCTTCAGTTTTCTGCAACAAAGTGTTTTGTTCCTCTTTGTGAAGAACTAGGAAGAAACACTTCTTTTTAAGCTGAGGGAGCCCAATTCAATTCCCTTATCATTTTGAGCAAAAGAGCCAAGTTATTTATGTTGAAAGTCACTCCAAAATTTTGAAGAGATCTTTTTAGAAAATATTTCTCTTGGTGACTGATTATGAGTGGGTATGGGAAGAAACTCTTTGCCTTAAACCACTCAAAGCAGTAATTTCTTCCCAAAGAGTAGATGTAATTTCATTTGCTGGGTAAAAAAAATAAGTAGTAGTGGACCAAAGGAGCTTCAAGCTGATCTCCATTTGCTGTCAATGACTGAATTAAATGCACAGGGTTCCTCTCGCTGATAGGAACCAGACACAATGTTTTGTGCCAGACAAAACATTGCTTTTGGGTTATTGGAGGTTTTGTCAGAAATCTTTGTAGCATGAATAGTTCATGGACTTATCTCTGCTGGCTTCAGCCATTCCTGCTGTCCACCATATCTTGCTATTATAAGGCAGCTCTTTTCATTATGTTGTCTTTTAATTCAGATATCTGAGCCTTTTTCTACTTCTAGTCCCAGTTTTCAGGAGGACAAACATTTTCTTATCTGTGAGTGTATTCAGTGGTGGCCACACAAGTGAAGGCAAGGAGCTGGCAGGTGATAATTTATGGAACTCCATAATGGGCAAAACTCAGCATCAATTTCCATCTCCCTAGAAATATCTATTTCTTTTCTTGTCTCTTGTGCACTTTGTGGCTGGTCTGAGTTTAGTGCTTGGAAATGAAATTCTATGGATCCCAATTCTTTTGAGAGAGAATAATCTTGTACACAAAGCCAAATAAATTGAACTTTTCAATATTAGAGCAGTTTGACATCCAGGCTTGGGGACCTGGCAGTGGTTAGTGCCTGGCCAGCCTCAGAACACAGAGTTCATCTGATTTAGGTGAAATTTCATTCACTGGAGACAAAGTAAAATTGCCTCTTATTTGCTCAGCACTAAAAATCCATCTGAAGCTGATTGCCAAGACTTGCTGCTGAGTGATGGGATTAACCCCTGCAATGGCACCATGAAATGAGAGACTGGGAGAGGAATATTAAACAATGATATTTCCAACCATGGGCAGACCCTGGAGTTCTGCTCTTGGCTTGGTGCTGTCAAAGGAGCGGCTTTTGATGGTTCTAGAGGCACTAACCTGGGCAGTGAAATGCACCTCAGGCACCAACTGCATCTCTGGTGTCTGCAAGTGCCTTTATCTCCCTTCATGCTCCTCAGAACCAAAATCCTGCAAGGACCAAGTGAATCTGAGACTTTGGAAAGGCCCAATAGTGACAGATTTTGGGGAGATTTGAGTCAGGAGATGGAAGCAGCAGCAGCAGGTGCTGTAATCTTTATCCTTGCGCTCTCCTGCATGCTGATGCATGTGTGAAGGAGGCAGGGATTCCATAAAGCACCTTCTGTAGCTCCTGAGGGAAAACCAGTGGCAAGTTCTTTAATTTCTTAGAGTTTCAGGCATGTGTTGTGTGGCTGTGCTGCCCCCCAGGGCCAGGCTCTGCCACTCTCTGCTCCAGCTGGTGCTTCCAAACTGCCCTCTGTGATTTTTATTTGCAAACCAGCTCTCTGAGCAGCTTCCACTTTGCTTTAAAAATTCAGCACCACGTTTGTGGCTGAACAGGTCCCAGAGCTGGGGAGGAGGATTTGAGATGCAATTTGCATGACAGAGTTGTTACAGCGGGGAAAATGTCACATCCCTCCTGTGCCTGGAGCTGCTAATCTTATTCTGAACACTGAAAACCTCTTCAGCTGCTCTCATTATACCTCAATTTGATTACTGCTTTGATTTCACACCTCTTTCATGCAGGCTTTTCCTCTCTCCTTAGCTGGAATTGTCAGGCCTGAGGAGAGAAATTTTGTTGAGCCTTGGGACAGTTCCCATATATCCCTGCTCCTAAAGCTGCTTTGAATTATCTTGGGAACCTGAGCATGAGATAAACTGTCAGGAATTTAGTGAGAGGAAAAGTAAGGCACAGAGGCCAAAGTGTAAATGCAGAGTCTGGGGACTCTGTTGTGGGGATCTGGGCCCTGCAAACATATGTTTTTCTTTGTGAATGGCTGATTCCTTCTGTATCTCCTCCTGAAATTCGGAGCACCAGGGCTCGTGCTGGAACTGCAGCCACACAAACTCCCCACGGAGCTTTGTGGGACCCAGTGGGAATCATTGATTTGCTGCTTTTGATGAAAAGTTGTGACATGAACCTCAGTGTCGGGGAGGTGACACGTTAATGCTGCTGCTGTCAGACAGTGCCCACACACTGTGTCTGGAGACAGCTCTGGAGAAGATGAAGAAAAACCAGGATTAAATCCCATGTGCTACTGAGCTCTATCAAAAATGGCTTAGAGTGAAGTCTGTGAAGTGACTGGGGAGAGCTGGATGAAAGGGACAGCTCTGAGAAGTGTGTGGTACATCAGGGATGTCCTAATACTGATCTTTGCACGGAGATGAAAAAGTATCAGTTTCAATGGCCTGAATGTCTGGTTCTGGAAATTCTGCATTGCACAAGATGTGCTGAGCTCATCTGGCTCTGAAATATCATCTCTGCACCTTAGCTAGGAACGACATCAGAGTTCTGAACAGATTCATCAAAATCAGTCATAAGCCAGAAGCAAAACCTTGGCAATACACATCGGTGGCTGGTGAGGAGACCAAAAGCTTCCATTCTTGTTCTTGCAGAATGAATTCAGCAATAAAAATCCTCTCTCTTGGCATTAAAATACTTTAGTTGCAGCTCTGCCCCAGACTGTCAGTGTCAAGTATTTCTCTGGGTGGCTGGGGGTAGGTTCTCCCCCTGGAGCTCTCTGCAGGTTGATGCTAATGCCAGATGTTCCCTCAGGTTCAGATGTTTTGCTGCCTAAGCAGAGTGTGCAGAACAGGGATTACAAGCACTGACATTTGCTGTGCTAGAAAGTGCAAGGGACACATTTGTGCCAATGAAGGTCACACCTTGAACTAGGAGGATCAATTCTTGTTGTGCTCAGAGGAGTCTGGGGAGAGAGGGGGTTTCCAAAGGAAATCTTGGTCCATGTAGGGCTGAGGCTCCCTCCAGGCTGGCTCCAGCCCCTCAGGGTGCCCAGGAGCAGGGCTTGCCCACAGCCCAGTGCTCCCTCCTTAGCCCTGGGGCTGCCCAGGGAAGAGCCATGGCTGAGGCTCTGCAGGAGCACACAGGCTCAGCCCTGCTCCAACATGGGATCCATGGGCCAGGGCACGCTGGGCTTTGCCCCTACAGCTCCCAAGTGTGTCCAGAGAAACTGCAAGGAGAGGCTCACCTCTGTCAGTGGGACCCCCACTCCTGGGGTGGCTGTGCCAGGGACCCCCAGTCCTGGCGACCTGGAGCAAGTGGAAACAACCATTTTCCAAAATGCTGCCTGTGCCTGAAGCAAATGCAAGGAGAACTGGGGTGTGAAAAGTAAAATTTGTTTATTACAGAAAAACAGCAGCAAAAATGCAGAATACATTTACATTGTAAGAATATTTGTAACAACAACAATAGATAGAACATATATACATAAAAACCTACCTAGCAAAACTATGGGAAACGTATTTACAGATGTCAAAAATAGCCCTACAATCTACATTCTAAAGAACAACAACAAACTGTAGAACATATATACACAAGGGTGGTGTCTCTGTCTGTGCTGTCCATCGCACCTGGAAGAAAAGCAAATGCCACGGTCACTCCAGTCAGGCACAGAGGGCTCTTGCATGTGCCCCCAGGCTGGCAGACACTGGCCCAGCAGCAGGACTCTGCTACCAGGACTGAGCCTGGCTGGGTCTGGGAGGGAGCTTGTGTGGAGCAAGCAGGCACAGGACAGGCTGTGGATGGCCACCAGAATCCAGTGCCCTGGGTACAATGTCCCTGAGCAGGGAGCACCCAGCCCAGCCCCAGCCTGGCAGCAGGAGACCCACTCTGCCTGTCCTGCTGCTGGCATTGCTCTTCAGCCCAAGATCATGGCCTCTTCCTCATCTTTTTAATCAATATCCATGTCCACAATGAACTCTTCCATATCCACATCCATCTCCTCTTCCACCTTCACCTCCACCTCCATCTCTTCCTCTCCAGGGACTTCTCCCTCTGTCTCCATGTCCTCCTCTCTATCAATCTCTGTACTCACCTCCATCTCCTCCTCTCTGTCTGGGACAGCCTGCAGAGGTAGCAGAACCTCAGAGTGGGGTCCCTGTCCCACTCCATCCCCACAGAGCTCCAGCCCACCCAGGCAGGTGTGGGGTGTCCACCTCCATGGAATGGCACCATACCTTCCCCAGAACAAATGGGAGCATCCTGCGGGGCTGGATGATGAAATCCAGGCACTCAGGAGCTGTCAGGAATGATCGGGGGATCGGGGGGATAAGAAGAGTGAAAGGCGAGGGCAGGAGCAAGGTGAAGAGCGTGCAAACACAACGGCCAAGGGTTGTGTTGTGCCCTTTGCTGGGCGCTGGACGTTCCAGCTGGAGTGTGGGCTGTGACATCACAGTTCCCAGGCTCCATCTGAAGTGGACAGTGGAGACTATTGGAATGATGGAGTCCCTGAATGGTTGGGCTTGGAAGGGAGCCTGAAGAACAACATCTTGTTCCCAGCTGAGCAGTCTTCCCCCACAGCAGGCTGCTGAGAGCCCTGTTGCCAAGGATGGGGCATGCACAGCCTCTGTGCACAGCCTGGGCCAGTGCCCCACCACCTCCAGTGGAAAAGAGCAGCTTCCTTAGATGCAGCTTCAATCAACCTGCTGCAGTTGAAAGCCAATCCCCCTTGTCCTGTCAGCACGGGTCCTGCTGAACACTCTGTCCCCTTCTTTCCTGCGGGACCCTTCCAGTCCTGCACAGCCACAGGGAGGTCTCCCAGTGTCTCCTCTCTCCAGGCTGAGCATCCCCAGCCCCACTTGCCCAGCAGTCAGTCACATCAGGGCGAGTCAAGGCTGAAGGGTAGCAAATAGCATCGGGAACTGACAGATGCAAGCTTTAGACCCAGGTTTGCCTCTAAGTGTACAAAATTAATAACAGTGGAGGGGAAGATGGTGGGACACTGGTTCTGTTCTAACTGGTGATTTATTTTTCTTCTTTTCTGTCATGCTGACTCAGGTTTTTCTGTTTGAAAGGAAGCTTGGCAAAATGTCCATTGTCTTCTCCATTTGTGAAAGACCAAGTGGAGTCTGGGCAGGCTGATATGCAGAGCAAAACCTGAAAATATACTAGTGATCCTGAGCCTGGGGGATGCAGCTAAACCCAGCCAAAAGCAATTTCTGGAAAGCTGATACTCGTTTACATTATCTTGAGTTTGGCTTTGCCAACTTCACCAGTCATTTATGAAAAAGCTAACAAAGAACTCAAACCAAATCATACAAAAACCCAAACAAACAAACAAACAAACAAACAAATAAACAAACCAACCAATGAACCAACCAACCAACCAACCAACCAACCAACCAACCAACCAACCAACCAACCAACTAACCAACCCATGCAGCAAACCAATCAAAGAGATAAAAAATGCCAAATAAAACTAAAGGAAATGAAGAGTTAGTACTAGTTGTGAGGATAGCACAGCAGGCAAATGGCTGCTTCCCACAGGATCACCATCAAAAAGCCACATAGAACAGCTGCTCCAAAATATAACCAACAGGAGAAAAAGAAAAAGTGATGCATGGCAACTTTGGGGGCAGCTCCACATTCAGGTGAAGGATGAGCACGCAGTGGTACAGATCCAGCATTGCCCACCCTCCAGGCTGCTGTTTGCTCCTGGTGAAAGACCCTTGCAGGACTGTGGCCCCTCTCAGTGCAGTGTCAGTCACTGCCAGAGCCCTCAGCTGAGCCACTGGCATTTGCAGAGTGACATCCAGCTGCAATCCTACTGCCTGCTGAGCATCTGTGGAAGATCCTGAGCATCTTCATGCCTAGGACCACAAAACAGCTCAGGATTTCTCTGAACTGCTTTTCAGGGGGGCTTTCCATATCTCCGTGAGATCTGTTCATCCCTCAACATGTATGACTTGATGTACAATGATGCATTTGTGTTCCTTCCTTCCTCCTGTGTGCCAGTGAGAAACCATCCATGGGAATGGAGGATGTTGTGTGCAGGGCAATGTATTCCTGGCTTGCCATTTTGCTTCACTGTCACTCAGCTGAACATGGTCCTTATCTAAGAAGGACTTAGAACTTGCAACAAGTGGTAAATTAACCTGCTCCGCTCTCCTTAGCATGGGTGTGATGAGTGTTAAGGAAAGCAGCGAGCGCTTGCCAGGATGGGAGCTTGTTCTTTGCCAGGGAGGAGGGAGAAAATCTTGCTTGGAGTAAATAAAGCAACTCTGCTTCCCCAGGAAGAGAAGCAATTAAATATGTGAGTGCTGCATGTGATGATTTGCACAAGGATTGTCTACTATGCAGCAATGTTCCCAATAAACCATGCTTCTCCTGACCTTCATTTTTCTGGGTTTCCACCACATGATAGAAGAGACAATCAATGAAAAAAAAAGCAAAACAACTTGTGGGGAGACGTTTTTTCCTTTCTTCAGGCTTCCTCTTTCTTTTGTTCCCTCCAGAGCTCTCACTTCATTTCTGCTGTGGTTTGGAGCTCGTGCTTCCCTCTTTCCTGATGCCCTGTGCTTCTTTTGGCTCTGGGTGTCCTGGACACTCTTAATTGTGGATTTTTTCCCCTTCATCTACTTCTGACCTCCAGCCCTGGGAACCTGGAGCAAGTGGAAACTACAACTTTGCAAAATGCTGCCTGTGCCTGAAGCAAATGCAAGGAGAACTGGGGTGGGAAAAATAAAATTTGTTTATTACAGAAGAATAGCAGCAAAAATACAGAACATATTTACATTGCAAGAATATTTGTAACAACAACAATCGATAGAACATATATACAGAAAAACCTATGTAACAAAAAATATATGAAACGTATTTACAGAAGACAAAAAGCCCTAAAACCTATATCCTAAAGACAACATCAAAGTGTAAAACGTATGTACAAAATGGTGGCATCTCTCCCCATGATGTCCATCGCACCTGGAAGAAAAGCAAATGCCACGGTCACTCCAGTCAGGCACAGAGGGCTCTTGCATGTGCCCCCAGGCTGGCAGACACTGGCCCAGCAGCAGGACTCTGCTACCAGAACTGAGCCTGGCTGGGTCTGGGAGGGAGCTTGTGTGGAGCAAAGCAGGCACAGGACAGGCTGTGGATGGCCACCAGAATCCAGTGCCCTGGGTACAATGTCCCTGAGCAGGGAGCACCCAGCCCAGCCCCAGCCTGGCAGCAGGAGACCCACTCTGCCTGTCCTGCTGCTGGCATTGCTCTTCAGCCCAAGATCATGGCCTCTTCCTCACCTTTTTAATCAATATCCATGTCCTCAATGGACTCTTCCATATCCAATTCCATCTCTTCTTCCACTTTAACCTCCACCTCCATCTCCTCCTCCCCAGTGTCTTCTCCGTCTGTCTCCATGTCCTCCTCTCTATCAATCTCTATATCCACCTCCATCTCCTCTTCTCCATCTGGGACAGCCTGCAGAGGCAGTAAAACCTCAGAGTGGGGTCCCTGTCCCACTCCATCCCCACAGAGCTCCAGCCCACCTGGGCAGGTGCGGGGTGTCCACATCCATGGAATGGCACCATACCTTCCCCAGAACAAATGGGAGCATCCTGCAGGGCTGGATGACAAAATCCAGGCACTAAGGATCTTTCAGGACTGAGGAAAGTTGACAAGCAGAGTGGGCAGGAGCAGGGTGAAGAGCGTGCAAACACAAAGGCCAAGGGTTGTGTTGTGCCCTTTGCTGGGTGCTGGACGTTCCAGCTGGAGCGTGGGCTGTGACATCACAGTTCCCAGGCTCCATCTGAAGTGGACAGTGGAGACCGTGGAATGATGGAGTCCCTGAACAGTTGGGCTTGGAAGGGAGCCTGAAGAACAACATCTTGTTCCCAGCTGAGCAGTCTTCCCCCACAGCAGGCTGCTGAGAGCCCTGTTGCCAAGGATGGGGCATGCACAGCCTCTGTGCACAGCCTGGGCCAGTGCCCCACCACCCCCAGTGGAAAAGAGCAGCTTCCTTAGATGCAGCTTCAATCAACCTGCTGCAGTTGAAAGCCATCCCCCCTTGTCCTGTCAGCACGGGTCCTGCTGAACACTCTGTCCCCTTCTTTCCTGCGGGACCCTTCCAGTCCTGCGCAGCCACAGGGAGGCCTCCCAGTGTCTCCTCTCTCCAGGCTGAGCATCCCCAGCCCCACTTGCCCAGCAGTCAGTCACATCAGGGCGAGTCAAGGCTGAAGGGTAGCAAATAGCATCGGGAACTGACAGATGCAAGCTTTAGACCCAGGTTTGCCTCTAAGTGTACAAAATTAATAACAGTGGAGGGGAAGATGGTGGGACACTGGTTCTGTTCTAACTGGTGATTTATTTTTCTTCTTTTCTGTCATGCTGACTCAGGTTTTTCTGTTTGAAAGGAAGCTTGGCAAAATGTCCATTGTCTTCTCCATTTGTGAAAGACCAAGTGGAGTCTGGGCAGGCTGATATGCAGAGCAAAACCTGAAAATATACTAGTGATCCTGAGCCTGGGGGATGCAGCTAAACCCAGCCAAAAGCAATTTCTGGAAAGCTGATACTCGTTTACATTATCTTGAGTTTGGCTTTGCCAACTTCACCAGTCATTTATGAAAAAGCTAACAAAGAACTCAAACCAAATCATACAAAAACCCAAACAAACAAACAAAAAAACAAACCCATGCAGCAAACCAATCAAACAAATAGATAAAAAATGCCAAATAAAACTAAAGGAAATGAAGAGTTAGTACTAGTTGTGAGGATAGCACAGCAGGCAAATGGCTGCTTCCCACAGGATCACCATCAAAAGCCACATAGAACAGCTGCTGCAAAATATACCCAACAGGAGAAAAAGAAAAAGTGATCCATGGCAACTTTGGGGGCAGCTCCACATTCAGGTGAAGGATGAGCACGCAGTGGTACAGATCCAGCATTGCCCACCCTCCAGGCTGCTGTTTGCTCCTGATGAAAGCCCCTTGCAGGACTGTGGCCCCTCTCAGTGCAGTGTCAGTCATTCCCAGAGCTCTCAACTGAGCCACTGGCATTTGCAGAGTGACATCCAGTGGGATACCCTTTTCGGTTTGTCTCCTAATGCCACAGGGGTCCTAAACAGTATATGCCATCCCATTTTTGTTCCGTTGATATTGACTGCTTGGTTTTATTTTGTCAGCAGTTCTATTCATTATGAATTGGAATATGATGAAGATACTAAGGAAGTTAGCACCTATAATTAGTGCACATAGCTTAACTGATGCGGCAGCTCATTTAATGCTTGCTAGGAAAGAACTAGAAAGATTTAATGAACCAAACTGGTAAAAAAAGAAATGGGGGATTTGTAATAAGTAGTAATACATTTGTTCATTAATTAAATCAATAGCTAAATAACTATATGTTATAAAACAATAGTTAAATAGCCAAAAAAACTTCTTGTGCAGATACATATGGTTGCTGGTTTACTATAGTGCTTTGGGAATTCCATTGTAAAGTTATGCCTTGTGAAAGGAAAGTAATGAGAAGCAGCTGTAATAACAATCCTTAAACTTGCTAGAATTGCTTAGCTTGCAGAAAGTGTATAGTACTAGTAAGAATTGCTTAGCTTGCAGAAAAGTGTATAGTGTTCTGTATAGCTATGCCTTATAAGGCATAAGTTCACTCAGCGTTCACAAAGAGGAAGACTAAGGGGGACTAAGCCTTCATCCCACGACCACCAGAAGGCAGAAAAAGACCCCCTAGCAACTGAATGAGCAAGCGCAGAAGACAGATCACGTCATCCCTAAACCCGGAGAAGAAGGCAATAAAAGGTGGACTCAGGGGATAGGAATTTTGTGAGCCAAAGTGGAGTGGAGACTCCGGGCCGCCCAGCGCCGTCCTTGCTTATTCTTGCTTGCAAAAATAATAAAGATAATTATTTGATCCTTAAATTCAGTGGACTTGTTTATCACACTGCCCAGACCCTAAACTGCCCCAAATGTGCCCCAGAAATGTCTCCAGGGACCCCAAAGTGGCCCCTTTTACCCTGTGCGTGAAAATAATAAAAAAATATGTCAAAAGATCTAAAAATAGCACTAATTAGCATTAAGAAGGAGAAATAAATGGCCAGTAGTGGTCAATGATTTAATGAAAGGAATTGTTTTATTTAAAACCAATGACAAATAATTTTTTGATTGCTAAAAATGTATTCAATTTTTCACATAAATATCAAAGGTAATAGAAATATACAGTAATACTAATATAAATTTTAAAACTATAATTATAATTTTATAAATTAATCAATCTTATTTATTTTAAAAATGCATACTTTTTTATGTTTTGGGATGTCAGTCCCAGGTGGGCCATGTCAGACATGGTGAGGCTGGGGTGAGGAGCAGGTTGTCCAAAATGGGTCAGCCTGCAAGGGGCTTGTTCCTCTCCATGCCCAGATCTTCTAGGGAGACATTCAGCATCAAGATCACCTGGGGAATCGTTCTTTCACCTCTTTTCTGAACTGAAAAATAAAAACCCACACACGTGATTAAAACAAACCATCATGCCGTCGGTGCACTGTGAAATCTCCCTCCTTAACAGAACTCCAGACTGACTCCAAGCAGCTTCACAAGCCCTGGAGGCTTGGAGGAAAATTGAAGGAAGAGAAAGAGCCCCCCAGGGCTTTCTGTATTTTAATCAGCCCCACGGTGGATTTGGGGCTGGGTCCAGGAGACTCAGGCACTGAGAGAAGGATGAAGAAGCTGCTCAAGGAGTCAGCAGCAAAACTCCAAGTGCCTTGGAGCATGGCTGGGCCCCAGTGAGGGCAGGGAGTGCCAAAGGCTCCCCAAGGACTGGTGAGAGCAGATCCTTGAGGCCAGGAGTGCAGGGAGCCCAAGGCTCTGGGCAGGGAACTGCAATGCTGAGCAAGGCCTGGGCTGGCTGGGGGAAGCAGAAAGGCCAAGCCCTGAGCCCAGCCTGGGCCAGCAGGGCCTGTCCCTCACGGGTGGCTCGGGGCTCTCTGTGGGGCAGGGGGATGTGAGGGGCAGCAAGGACAAATGCCATCAACCTGCAGCCCCTGCCAGCCTGGCCAGGGAGGCCGAGGGAGAGCCAAAGTGCAGCCCCTGCCAGGAAAGTTCCTGCTGTGGGGCCTCCAGAGGCGCTGCCCGAGCCCAGGGCACAAAGGCCTGGGTGCCTGTGGCCCTGCCAGCCCTGCCCAGCCCTTGGCCATCTGTCCTGCAGGCTGTGCCCCCTGTGCGTGCTGCTCCTGTGCCCTGGCCGGCTGCACTCGCCCCTCTCGCTGTGCCCCAGCATTTCTCAGCCAGCGTTTCTGTGCCCTTCCTGGGCTCCCTGCACCCAGCGCTGCCGGCTCCTGGCACACAGAGCCGGCCATGGCCCAGCCTCACGCTGCCACACCTCGAGCACCACAATTCCACCCTGGCAGGGACTTTGCTTTCTCCTCAGCTCCAGCCTGAACCTTCCAAGCTGCACTTTGGGGAGGTTTCCTGCAATTCCCACTCCCAAGGAAAGCTCTGTCTCCTGCTGGTCACAAACAGAGAAGGGCTGGTGGGAGAAGTGCTGGTCAGAGGCTCTTTAGGGCACAGTGATCATGAAATTATTGACTTTTTAAATATTTGGTAAAAGAAGGAGGGACATCAATAAATCTTCTACACTGGACTTTTGAGGGCAGACTTTGGTCTGTTGAGGATGCAGATTTGGGGAGGACTAAATCAGGTATTGATTTTTTAAAAAAAACAGCCCTTAAAAACAACTAGTTCCAGGAAGGATGGAAACACTTCAAAAAAGAAATCTTGAAGGGGCAAGAGTAGGCTGCCCCCTTTGTGCAGAAAGATGACCCAGAGGGGGAAATGACTGGCCTGGCTGGGCATGGAGCTTTTCAAGGAAAAGGGGGATTCAAAAGGGATTAAAAAGGATATTTCTAGGGATTAAAAAGAGGGTGCAGCACCTTTGGACATTGAGGCAGGTAAATCAAGAAATGTTTAAGGATGTTGTTAGGTCATGCAGAAAGAAAATTAGAGAGGTAAAAGCTCAGTTAGGACTTAACTTGGATACTTCTGTGAAGGATAATTATTATGTTTTTATAGGTACATTAATGTCAAAAGGAGGGGTAAGGACAACCTGCATTTCTTACTGTGAGGGATATGATTACCAAAGATGAAGAATGGACTGAGGTACTTCACCCCTTCTTTGCCTCAGTTTTCAACAATAAGACAGGCCATCCTCAGGACAAGTGTTCTCCTGAGCTGGTAGATGGGCACAGGGAGCAGAACAGCCCCCTGGAATCCAGGAGGAAGCAGCTGGAGACCTGCTGAGCCACTCAGGTGCTCACAGGTGTCTCTGGGATCAGATGGGATCCATCCTAGAGGGATGATGGAACTGGTGGATGAGCTCCCCAAGCTGCTCTCCATCATTTACCATCAGTCCTGGCTCAGCAGGGAGGTGCAAGAGGAGTGGAGGTGCCAACGTGAGCCCATCCCCAAGAAGGGCTGGAAGGAGGAGCTGGGGAACTCCAGGCCTGTCAGCCTGACCTGGGTGCTTGTCAAGGTTATGGAACAAATCACCTTGAGAGCCATCACAGGGCACCCACAGGATGGCTGAGGCATCAGAGCCAGCCAGCGTGGATTTCAATATCTGCAGTGATGATCTGCATGAGGGGACTGAGTGCACCATCAGCAAATTTGCAGATGACACCAAGATGGGTGTGAGTGTGGATGTGATGGAGGAGAGGAGGGCTCTGCACAAGGCCCTGGACAGGCTGGATCCAGGGCCCAAATCCAACAAGGTGAGGTTGAACAAGACCAAGTGCCAGCTCCTGATCTTTGGCCACAACAACCCGTGCAGCACTACAGGCTGGGGACAGAGTGGCTGGACAGCAGCCAGGCAGAAAAGGACCTGCAGGGACTGATGGACAGCAGGCTGGACATGAGGCAGCAGTGTGCCCAGGTGGGCAAGAAGGCCAATGGCTCCTGGCCTGGATCAGGAATGGTATGGCCAGCGGAGCAGGGCAGTGATTCTTATCCTGTTCTCAGCACAGGCTGGGCAGCACCTCCAGTGTTATATCTGGTTCTGGGCCCCCAATTTATGAAGGACATGGAGGGGCTGGAGCATGTCCAGAGAAGGGCGACAAGGCTGGTAAGGGGTCTGAAGCACAAGAGCTGTTACGAATGGCTGAAGGAGCTGGCGTTGTTTATCCTGGAGAAGAGGAGGCTCAGGGAAGTCAAGTCAGTGTCAGGACACAGTTTGGACTTGATTATCTCCAAGGTCTTTTCCAACCTTGCTGATTCTGGGATTCTCTGAAACCACCCTTGCAGCAGTTGCAGGATGAGCCCTGGGCCTCCTCTTCAGAAGCTCCAGCAGCCCAGGTGCCTCAGCTTCTCCTGCCAGCCCCAAAGCCCATCCTGTCAGTCCTGCAGAGCCTCTGCAGCTCCTCCTCATTGCCCAGAACAGGGAGCCCCACAGGCAGACACAGCAGCCCAGATGTGCCCCCCTGGCCTGGGGTGCCTCTGGCAAGGGAGCAGCACCAGGCACTGCAGGAGCCTGCAGACAATTCCTGCAGCACTTGGAGGATGATCCTGCTCCCCAAGGGATGTTCCCATGGTGCCAAGTCAGGAACTGCAATGCGGAGTGGGGCCAGAGAGGAAAGGGCAAACAGGGATGGGCTGTTTGCAGGGGAGGGAACAGGGCTGGGCAACAGGAAGAAATTTGTAGAAGGAAAAGTAAAGGAAGCAAAGGTGAAGCCAAGGAAATGCCCAGTGCAGTTTGGGGATGGCTGCAGGCAGCCATGGCTCTGAGCAACAGCATCTGCAGTTGCACAGGAAACTCCCAGCTGATGGGAACAAAATTTCTGGCTGACTGCAGAGGCTAGGACAAAGCTGAGTGGTTTCCCTGGTGTCCCCCAGCCCTTGCTGGCCCCAGGGGCTGATGGCATTTGTGCTCCCTCAGGTTCATGTCCCCACAGCAGCAGTATGGGGGTGCTCCTGCCTGCTCTGTGCAATGCAAACAGGGGCTCCTGAGCCAGTGCTGCCGGGGCTGTGCCTGCAAGGATGCGGCACCTGTGTGAGCTGGGGGAGAGGCCAGGGCTGCAGAGGGGGGATGTTGTTGGCAGCTCCATCAGGACGCTCTGGGACGCTGCCCTGGGCTGTGCAGCACACTGGGGATGGATCAGCCCCTGCTCTGCTGCTCCTTCCCGTCTCCCCCAGGGCCCTTGCAGAGCCCCAGCCATGCTGTTTGCCCCCAGCCTGCCCACGGCCAGCCTGGGGCTGCTCACCCTGGGGCTTTTCTGTGCTGAGCATTGGCCTGGCCGTGTTCTTGAGAGAGCCTGGGCAAGGAGCCTGCAGCCCCCAGGGCCTGGCCTGAGGCGTCAGCGCTGCCCCAGCAGTGCCCATGGCCTGTCCCTGCTGCAGCCCTGGCACTGCCACCCCCAGGACTGTGCCCGGCCCCGAGAGCACTCAGGCCCTGCAGCAACACCAGGGCCACCAGGGCAGCGGGGCAGGGCCACGGCAGCAGCACTGGCAACACCAAGTGCTGCTGCTGCTGCTGGGCACAGCTGCTGTGCCAGCACTGATCTGCCCCCAGCTCTGCACACAGACATTGCTGCTGCAGCTCCAGAGATGGCAAGAATAGAGGGATCTCTGGAGAAAACTCTGCTGGGACATCCTTTAGTTCCTTTAAAACCTTTGAGACTGCAGCCCATCATTGTCACAGTCTGTGGCCACAGGGAAGGTGGAGAGAAACAAAGTCAGAAATGGCAGAAACAATCATCTAGCTTTAGGAAGAATATTTAAAAAGGAAATGACAGGGAAATCAAAGAACCAAACCAACAGAGGTATAAGTGATGACTTTTATTACAAGTGATTTGCAGAAATTGGCAATCAGTTTAATACTTCCTAAGATGTGCAGTGATCAGTCTCCTCACTGCAGCCTTGAGCTCCTGGTTCCTCAGGCTGTAGACGAAGGGATTCAGGGCTGGAGGCACCACCGAGTACAGAACTGACACCAACAGATCCAGGGATGGGGAGGAAATGGAGGAGGGTTTCAGGCAGGCAAATACTGCAGTGCTGAGAAATGCATTTCTCCTGCATTTTTCCTTTACAGATTCTTTCAGTCATCTCCTGAGAGGTACAGTTTGTTCTGGTGCTTTTCATGAATTGATTGTACTCTTCATTTAGATGGAGATTTTAGAATTGATTTCAGATGTAGAAGAATCTGAACTGAGCACAGAAACAAACTCCCTCTGTCAGCCCATTTTCATCTTCTAGATCAATTTCAAGATGTCCTTGGGGGTGTTGGAATGATTATCACACAGCTCTCCACTTCTGGCTGCAGGCTCTGCAGATTGTTTCTCTGCATTCAGTCAGGCTTGCATTCCCCAGGAGTTCTTGGTAGCCTGTCATGTTTTCTTAGGGTAGAACAGTAACAATGAAAACCTTACCAATGGCACAACTGCCCAGCCCACAAGGAAAAGAGAAGAACAAGCAGTCAAGTTCTTCAAATATTTGTCCTGCTTTGCTGCAAGTGTGCTGCACACACAGTGTGGAAAGCCAAGAGGAGCTGCAGTTGGTGGCACACCTTGTGACAGAAGCTGCACCTCATTCTTCAGGAAAGGTTCTTGGAAAAAGCAAACAGGACTGAGGAGAAGTTTCTGGAAAAACTGAAAGAGCTTTTAAGAAATTAAATGAAAATTGAAACAATTCAAGACATTTTTCTCTATTTATTTTTATGCTCCCCTTTTCCATCTTGCACTTTCCATCTTTCCATCCCATTAATTCCAAACAGATCTCACCTCTAAGATCCATGAGTTGGCACGTTTTAGACATTTTAAGATACCATGACCTACACACAGTTTGGCTTCCCCTGTTTTTCTTGGAAAGCAATGCTGGAGAGGTAAGTGCAGTGTTTGTGTCAGGTACAAATTCTGCATTCAGGGAATGCGCTCTGAGAGTGTTTGACCCTCAGCAGGGACAATGCACAGCAGGGACCGAGGGGATTCCTGAGCCACTGTGCAGGAGTCCAGACTCTGGCTCTTGGCTGAACTTGGCAAAGTTCCCGTGTTTGGACAGGCTCAGGGGCTGCCCTCGGGGAACGTGGGGCTCGAGGCGGGGGCGAGCGGGCAACGGACAAACGGACACGGGGACAAACTGCCCCGGAGCTTCAGTTGCAGCAGCGGCGGCAGCAGCAGCAGCAGCGGCGGCAGCAGCAGCAGCGGCAGCAGCGAGACAGCGCGAGAAGAAACTTCAGATTCCCTTCTCCTCTCCCTCTCCCTCTCCCGCTGTCCCGTACCTCTCCCGGTCTCCTCTCCTCTCCCCGCCTCCCTCTCCCCGTACCTCTCCCGGTCTCCTCTCCTCTCCCCGCCTCCCTCTCCCCGTGCCCGGCCGGGCAATGCCCCCGGCCCGCCCCCGGCCCCGGGCGGGGCTGCCCCGTGCCCGCCCCCGGCCGTCCCGCCGCCTCCTGGCCTCAGCCCGGCTCTGGCCGTGCTGGCGCTGGCGCTGCTGGGCGGGGTTCAGTGCCTGGGGCTGGGGTGCTATTGCCTGCTTTTGGCTCCGCCTGGCCCGACCCCGACCCCGGCCCCGGCCCCGGCCCCGGCTCCTCCCGCGGCCCGCGGAGGACACACGCGGCGCAGCCGCTCCCGCCGCCTCCGCTGCGGCTTGCCCGGCCCCTGCTCCGCCACTCGGCAGCGCGGCCCCCGACCCCGAGCCGCCGCTGTCCCGTTGCAGGGAGCGAACGCCGGGGGATGGCCGGGCCGGGGCGGGTGAGGGGCGCTCGGGGGCCGTTGCTGGCCCCGGGCCGAGCGCTGACAGCCGCGTCCCGCCCGCAGGGAAGGCGCAGCAGCGCCTGAAGGAGCGGTACCGGCTGGGCTCGCTGCTGGGCCGGGGCGGATTCGGCAGCGTCTTCGCAGCAACGCGGCTCTCGGACGGCGCCCCGGTGAGCGGCGGGGCCGGCGGCGGGCGCAGGAGGAGGGAGTGGAGGAGGAGGAGCAGGGCGGAGGGGGCGGGTGGAGGATGGCACTGGGCATGGTGGACAGCGAGCTGGGCCCTGTTCTGCACTTGGCTTGCAGGTAGCCATCAAAAGGGTGCCACAGAACCGCGTCCATCACTGGGGTGAGCTGGTGAGTGAGCGAGGTGCTGTGCTGGGCAGGGATGAGCCGAGGCCCGGCAGGGTGGGAGCCGCCAGGACGCCTCGAGGGAGAGCGGGCATGGGGCCAGAGCAGGGTGCAGAGCATCCCGGGCTGGCTGAGGGCTTCCTGACCCCCGGCACGGCATCAGGCCCACTGACAGCATCGTGCTCCTCCCGCAGCCCGATGGCACCAGCGCGCCCCTGGAGATCGTGCTGCTGGACAAGGTGTCCAGTGGCTTCTCCGGTGTGGTCCAGCTGCTGGAGTGGGTTGAGCTCCCCAACGACATCTTGATGGTGGTGGAGCGGCCGGAGCAGTCTCAGGACCTGCACCATTTCATTCAAGCACGGGGCTTCCTGTCCGAGGGGGTGGCGCGGCAGCTGTTCCACCAGGTGCTGGAGGCCGTGCGGCACTGCACCAGCTGCGGGGTCCTGCACAGGGATATCAAACCAGAGAACATCCTGGTTGACCTGGCCACCGGGCAGGCCAAATTGATTGATTTTGGCTGTGGCACCTACCTGCAAGAGGCAGCCTACACTCACTTTGCAGGTGAGCCTACACAGGGGTGTGCTCCCGGTTCTGGTATCTCACGGCCCAAGATCTCACAGCCCAAGCTGGGTGTGGCAGCGGGGATTCTCCCTTTTGCTGCCCTTCATGGCCCTAAGATTTCAGCTGAGTTGGGTTTGAGCAGGGCTGGGTGGGGAGCCATCTTCCAGCCCTGCTGGCAGCCTTTGCCCACCACTCTGCCCAGGGGTGGGGCTGGGGCAGCCAGCCCAACAAAAACACCTGTGGGTGAGGGTAGCAGAGATGGAGGGGCCTGGAACCTGTGCCCCAGCCAGTTTGGTGTGCAGGTGAGAAGGGCTTGGGCTGCTCCACTCACCTGGTTTGTTCTGGGTTTGTTTTTGGGGCAATACAGGCAGGGAGGATGAAGGCATGGTTTTCCCTCAGCACTAAGTGTGTTTCTGTCATGGTTGGGCCTTGCCAGGGCTTCTGCTGCCCTTTTCCAACACCGATGGCTTCTTTTCCAACCCCATGTGTTGGAAAGAGGGGCAGTGGGTTACCCTGTGTGCCACTGGGACAGCCCCTGCATGCCCAGGGATGCTGGGGCCAGCTTCTGGGAGCAGCAGCATCCCCCTGATGAACTCCATCTGTATTCCATAGGAACACCATCATACAGCCCCCCGGAATGGACCCATTTTGGCTGGTACTATGGCAAGCCAGCTACCATCTGGTCCCTGGGCATCGTGCTGCACCAGATGGTCTGCGGGGAGCACCCTTTCAGGAGGGACCAGAACATCAGCTGGGACCATCAGCTCTCGCTGCCACAACGGCTCTCTCCAGGTGGATCCTCATCTCTGGGCACGGGGGGAATGCCAGTGCTGGGAGACAGCAGCGGGCTCGGGAGCATCCCGTTCTGGCAGCTGCTGAGGAGGTGGCACATGTCCTGCTCTCCCCCAAAACCAAGAAAGTTTAGGCCCAGCTCTGAGCACATCCAGCATGGAGTGGGCAGGGAATGGTTGGGCAAAGCCAACAGGAGCTTTCTCCAACTGACCAGCGGTTTCTGGTTTCTCTGCCCAGAGTGCCAAGATCTGATCAGGCAGTGTTTATCCATGCTGGACGTGGAAAGGCCCTCATTAGAAGAGGTGTTCTGTCATCCTTGGATGCAGGATATTCATCTGCCCTAGAAGAAGGGAGAGAGCCACAGGCACACTGTGCTGCAGGGCCCTGGTAAGTTACAGCTCCACACCTGCCTTGGCCATCAGAAGCAAAGGAATCCCAGACTTTTTTGTCCTGCCTGTGTCACTGCCCAGGGCTCATCAGATGGGAGCACACAGCCCTTGTGCTGGAGCTGAGCTGCTCTGCCCAGCCCTGGTGACCACCATCCAAGCAGGTTTTGCTTGTCCTGGTTCCCTGACAGCTGGGGCCCTGGGCAGAGCCCTGACAGCCTGGTCTGAGCCCAGGGAAGGAGAAGGAGCCCCTGGAAAATCTGTATCAGGTGGGGCTGCTGCTGCAGGAGACAGCGAGGATCACATCAAGGATGACAGCCTCTCCCTGGACCTGGCCACTGGTAAGCTTAAGTTGATGGACTTCAATTCTGGCACCTTCTTCAAAGCCTGGCTGCACAGCAAATTTACAGATGAGTCCACATGCAGGGGGATGCTCCCAGATTTGGGCATTGCACAGCCTGGCTGGGAACCAAAAGTTCCCACCCCACTCATTGCTGGGGTGGATACAACTGATCCTTCAGTCTGCTGCCCAGCTGCTTTTGGCAGGGCTGGGGGCATGAGCTGGGGTGGGTACGAAATGGGAGTGGGCTCCTGGCCCTGCCAACAGCCCCCAGCACCCACTGTGCCCCGGGCTGGGGCTGGGGCTGGGGCAGCCAGCCCAACACAAACAAACCCCCATGGTGGGAGCAGAGGTGGGACTCCAGAACCTGTGCCGGGGGTGCTTTGCTGTGCAGGCAAGGAAGGGCTTGGGCTGCTCCACTGCCCTTGTTTGCTTTGGGATCATCCTTATTGTGGGGGACAGTGCAGGGGGAAGGGAGAAAGCCTGGGCTTCCCTGACATGTGGGTGGGTTTTTCCCTGGCATGCAGGGCTTGGGCCTTCCTCAATCCCCTCACAGAGGTACGATTTTTTTACCTTTTGTCTTGTTTCCCCTTTTTCTCTGTAATCTATTTTCAATAATTTATTGTTTGTTTTTCTAGAGGAATCGTTCCAGCTGGGATCCAGTCTGGATCAGGAAGTGCTTGGGAGCAGCTGTGGCGTGGATGGGCCGTGCCCTTGGAGCAGGCTGAGGACATCGTTTGGGACCAGCTTTTCTTCCAGCCATGGATGGCATGAGGTGGGTCCCTGTGTGCTTGGCAGGGTGGGCTCAGAGCTTTTGGGAGATGGCAGCGAGCACAGGAGCATCCTGCTCTGGGCAGCTGCTGAGCAGGTGGATGTGCCATGGCTGGCTGCTGGCTGGGCACATGTCCTGCCCTCCTGCCCTGCTCCCAAAGGCAGCACTGATGGGCAGCTCTGGGCACTGCTCTGGGCACTGCTCTGGGCACGGCCAGCAAGGCCTGGGCACCACGGGCAGCTGGGACAAGGGACAGGAGCCATCAGCTGACGGGCAGTTTCTGCTTTCTCTCCTTGCAGCCGGGCTCTGCGGATGCTGAGGCTGCTCTGGGCTCTGCCAGGGCTCTGCTGGAGCTCAGCACGGGGCCGGAATCAGCCAAAGAAGAAATGGAGTCACCTGCAGCACAGATTTGGTTGAGCATTTTGGCAACACAGCTCAAGTTTGCAGAGTGACACCTCCCAAAAATTAAACTTGTTCAATACCTTCTGAAATCAAATCAATCTGGGATGACTCCAAATGACATTTTTCAGCTTGCTCAAGCTGTAGCTCAGCCCTTCTCTGAACAGTTCACCCCCCCATCTGCCTTTTAGTTCTCAACTGCTCCCTTTTTTCCCCCCAGTGAATTCCCAGCCCGTTGCTGTCTCCATCACTTGCTGGCCTTCCTTGTTGCCCCTGACCACAAGGAAGGCCAAGCCCCAGGTTTAGGGACTCATGCTGTCACTGGCTGAGGAGCAGCAATGTTTCAGAGGTCCAGTGGCATTTTTGTGTCATTCAGAACCACTCTCCAGCCCTCAGCTCTCCTCACTGCTGAGTTCCCACTCCCTTCATCCTTGCAGCAGGATGAGCTCTGTGAATCCCCTTGAGCCTCCCCACTCTTCCCAGCCCACGCACACACCTCAGTGAGGCTGAAGCTGAAGCTTCTCTGTCTCCTCTGGCACTCCAGTCCAGTCCCCTGTGTGGGGAGCCCCAGCCCCAGAGCACAGCACACAGCAGTGCAGTCCGGGCTGGAGCAGCTGCCCTGCAGCCCTGGCTTGGCTGTTTGTGGCAGCTGAATGCTCCCTGTTTCCAGCTGTCCCTGCAGGATGGCCCCAGGGCAGAGCCCAGCCGGGCTCCCACTGCAGCCCCTGGAGCTTGGGGCAGACAGTGCTCCCAGAGCTGAGGTTGATGGGGAGCACCCGGAGCTGTGCCTCGCACTCAGTGCTGGCAAGTGTTGTGTTCTCATCTCCTGCAGCCTGAGGGGAAAACAACCTGTGCTGCCAGGCCAGCACTGCCCCTCTGGGCAGAGACAAGGCTGAAAGGCTGTCCCATTCCAGAGGATCCTGCACTGAGCCTTGGCAGGGCCTGGCAGGGCTGGAGCCAGGTCTGTCCTGCTGTCCGGTACTCGCTGCCCTCCAACCGCCCCCACCCACAGCGCTCCGTCCTCCAGAGACAGAAGGGTCTGTGTGTGCCAGGGGCTCTTGGGTGTCTCTGTATCCATGGACAGAAGGGTCTGTGTGTACCAGGGGCTCTTGGATGTCTCTGTATCCATGGACAGAAGGGTCTGTGTGTGCCAGGGGCTCTTGGGTGTCTCTGTATCCAGGGACAGAAGGCTCTGTGTGTGCCAGGGGCTCTTGGATGTCTCTGTATCCAGGGACAGAAGGCTCTGTGTGTGCCGGAGTTTCCATAATATCTCTGTACCCATGGGTATGGGATGAACATGGACAGTGAAAGTGTCAGCCACGTTTCTTGCACACTCCTTCCTTTGTACACAAGACAAATCCATGCACACCCCCATGTATGGATATATTAATAGGATAGGGATGGATAGAGATTTCCCACAGAGCTCTAACTTTGGCATAACTCACCATTTAACTGGTGGCCAGGAGATTTTTTTCCCAGCTCTGTGGGAGAAGCTGTCCAAGAGCTGAAGGAGCAGCATTCAGAAGCAGTTTCAGGATTTCTAGGCAGGAAGTGGAGCTCACAACCATCCACATAACTCACCATATTCATCAGGATGGGCTGCTGCTTCTTTAGGAATATGGCCCAATGCAGACATGAGACTTGGAAAAATCCCAGCTCTCTGTGGGTTTGTGCAAAAGGGGGAGCAGCATAAACACTTTGTGCCTGCCCGGGGGACACAAGGTCCAAGGAGCTTTGGTGGCAGAGGGTGACCTGGGCTGGTGGCAGGCGAAGTTCCATTCCATGACATTCTCAGAGTGGCACAGGACAAAGGTCCAAGTACCCCCAACCCCACTGATGAAGTCCTTGGAGCACTGCACATCCTCTAGGAAAAGCTGCTGTCACACAATCCATTGGGATTTATAACTTTCATTTCCAACACTTTAAATCCAAATTCCAAACTGCAATATTTTTACACTCAAGACACAGTCCATGCACAATCCATCTTTCAATTTCTTATTGATTCAACCACAATTTAAAATTACTTAATATTGCAAACAAAACCCTGAATCTTTTAAAAAAGTGATGCTGAGGTCAGTAATATGGATCCATGCCATCAGAACCTTTACAAAGTAACTGAGTTCTCTTTTTAAAAAGATCAGTTACCTCTTAATCCAAAGTTAGAGAAGATTTTCACTACACATTTGTTTTTTGTTTTTATCTTTCATATATTTTTTTCCTTTTTTTTAACAGAGAACTTATAATAAAAGAGGAATGTACAGCAAAAAGAGAAACATTTCTGATAAACAATGAAAATGTAGGCTCCTCCTCTGTTTACTTTTCTCTGGATACCCTTAAGAAAAAAATCTAGCAGATATGAGCAGAGGTGTGAAGTGTTTCATTTGGACTGTGCTGGAGTTCAGCACTGCTGACATCCTGATCCAGTCAAGAGCTGCAGAATTCTTTTGCAGATCTCGAACCTGGTGTTTGCAGGCACAGCACCTGCAGTGCTGACGCACCAATGCACATGAATAACTCAGTTATTCCCTCTCAGAATTCGGGCTGTGCCCCAGCACGAGGTGCTGCAGCCCTTTGCTCCTGGTTCCCATGTGGAGCAGCTCCCTTCCTGCTGGCTGAGCTGCTCAGGCAGAGCCCGGCAGCTCCTGGCCCTGCAGGGCTGAGGCTTTTCCCCATTGCTGGGCACAGACTGATGGAGCAGCACTGCTGAACACAGGGGCACACCCAGACGGACCAGGAGCAGCTGCCTTTGGCCACCTGAGACTCCAAGGCCCAGACTCTGAGCAGCCAGGGCTGGAAGAGACTCACAGGCTCCCTGGTGGCTGTGCTGCCCCACTTGTGCCTGGCCCAGCTTTGCTTGGGGCAGAGGGAGAACAAGGGGCAGCTCCCTCCCAGCCCAGCCCAGGGACCCCTCCAGCCCCGGGGCTTGGGGCACTGTCAGCACCTGCTGCTCCAGCCACCGCTCCTGCTGGCCCTGACAGCAACACCCAAACTGGGGCTGATCCCGAGGGAGCAGCAGCAGGGCCTGGATCTGATCTCTGACTCTGGGCCAGGGCTGGACAAATGACCCCACAGCAGCAGCAGCAGCACATGGAGCTGACTTTCAGCACAGCCCCTGCCACTTCCCTCCTGTGTGCAGCAGTGTCACAGCAGCCTGAGGCACCTGGGAGCCCCCAGTGCCAGCAGGGACTTGAGATGGCAGCCCTGGGCTCCTGGAGGTTGTGCAAGGAACGGAGCTGGGGACTCCCTGTCCATGGGGAGCTTCCAGATGGAAGAGGCTGCTGTGCCCAGGCAGCTCCAAGGCCACAGCAAGGAGGGTCTCGACCACTGGATCTGTGCCAGTCCCACAGTCCTGGGCAGCAGCCACTGAGCCCTGGGGGAACAGAGGGCACAGCAAGAGGGACAAAACCAGGCAAGGTCAGAGACTGGAGAGAGTCAAGACATGAGAGCAGGAACAGCTGCTCCATTGCACTCTTGGAGAAAGCTCTTGGCTGGTTCAAAGTGCTGAAAGGTGTGAACGGCAGAGAGGAGGCCACAGCAAACAATGCTCCTGTTTCCACACCCTCCCCTCTCTGTGTCCCAGAAAGAATTGGATGGACTGTGTTCTTCTCTCCAAGTCATCTCGTTCAGCATGAGCAGCTTAGCACCAGGAGCTGAAGGAGCTGAAGCCTCAGGCCACGAGAGCTGGGCAAGAGGGGATTTTCTGAGCAAATGAGTGCTGCTAACATCGACCTAGCTGAATTCAGCAGATAGAATCACAGAATCACAGAATCCTTTCTGTTGGAAAAGACCTCTGAGCTCATCCAGTCCAGCCGCTCACCCAGCAGTGCCAACCCAGCACTAAACCATGTCCCTGAAGTATCAAGGCCTGGACAACAGCCCAGAGTGAGGCCTGAACAGCAGGCCCTGAGCCAAAGGTGGCCTCTGGATGAACCTTCCAAGCAAAGGCTATCTTTGTATCTGCTCACTGATGAAATATGCATGGTCATTAGCACTGTGATAGATGTAACCACTCATTAGTGACACGTGTATTGATCTTTTTGTATTTGCAAGGCAGACAAGGCCATGAAATCTGACATCTGGCCTTGTTTGGGGCTGAAGGATCAAAGTCACCTCCCTTGGTTCCTCCTTGGGCCCTGGACAGGCTTTGGGAGGAACCCAAGTGGAGGATGAAAGCAGATGTTCCCACACTAGAAGTGCTGTCAGTTTGTTCATTCAGCACTGTCAGAGCTGGGCCCTCTCACAGCGAGGTTGGAGCCTCACCTGTGGCTGGAGGCACCTGCAGGAATTCCCAGTGTCCAGGAGTGGTCTGCAGCCCTTGGCTGGGGCAGCTTCCCCCAGCTGCTGTGTGGATCTGGGTGTTGGTGAAGTCTGAGGGTAAATGATGCTGGATCTTTCTTAATCACTGCAGGCAATATTTGGTGGTGATGGTTGGGTGCATTACTGAGCTGCTCCTTTTGTGATCCTTTGCTGCTTTGAGGTGCAGTAAATGACACTGATTCCTTCAGTTGGAGTCTCTGTCTTTGGTGCTGATCCTGCCCACTGGTAAAACAAAACTGGCACAGTCGGGCCAGATCACAGCAAAATGTCTCTTGTTAAATGTAAATGTGAGGAGTCAGTGCCATCAGGATTCCCAGATGGGAAGCCCTTCCCTGGAGTTCCCTGGCTCTGGAGTGGGCTGAGGTCGCAGCACCGTGTGAGGAGTGGGGCAGTTGGTTAAAATAAGCTGAACCCCTGGATGTCTTAAAATGTATCCAAAAATTGCATACGGAAAAGGAAAAGAACTTGTGGGTTTGGGCAGACAAAGATGAATTTGTTAACAGTACCTTGGAAACAGCACCTTCAGAAGGAACAGTTATTGTTGGAATGCTCCCACATGGAGCAACAGAAGGTTTTAATCTTGAGCTTTGATGCATTTGTGCAAGTGAAATATTAATATGATAAATAACTATGTACATATTTATAGTATAATAAGGCCTTCTTATATATATATATTGATATATATCTATTTTATATGTATGTCTATACCTATCTAGCTATATCTGTATTTCTATATCAATATCTATATCTACGTATAAAATAGTAATAATGTGAAATAGTGCTGACAATACGAATTTGGCAGCTTTGGCTGCTCAGGGATGTAACATTAAACACTCTACAGAAAATGATTGGCCAGGACCCTAATGTTAGAGGTAAACTTTGTGAGATTGTATACAATGAAAAAAGGAGGAAGGGATAAAATTGTCTATTTTTACAGGGTTTGCTGATACTGTGATGCAGAGTGCTTTGTCTGTTACTGTGAAAAATACCGTGATTCAGACTGCAGGGTTTTTCATGAACCAGACTATCTTCAAACTGCAGGATTTGTTGAACGGGTGAAGGGGTTGTTAAAAGAACAGTTGAAAAAATGAGGAGATGGGAACCTGTCCCCATGGAGAACCCATCTCCCAGATGTGCTCCATGCCCTTAAAAATGGCCCACTGAGGAAATGGAAACCCCCTGGCTGTGCACAGCTGCACCCAATTTGCAACTACAACAATGGGCAGTGAGACTTGGACTGCCTGGGAAACTGTTCTGGGTGTGATGGCCCCTGGCAGGGCCAGCCCAGAGGCTGCAGGGCTGGACCTTCATGCATTGGAATTAATTAGGATAAATCCAAAGCAAATGAGAGCTGTCAATAGTGAGACAGGAATTCAGATTCCTCCAGGACACTTTGGTTTGGTAACTGCTCGCTTGGAGCTTGGCCTTGCAAAGGGTTCATGTCATGGCAGGAGGAATTGATGCAGAATATCAAGGAGAAACTACAATAATTTTGTTAAACAACACTGAACAAGATTGGATTATTCAACTCCATGACAGGGTAGCACAATAATTGATGTTGCAATTTTAAGAACAATTGTGAATAAAGGAGATCCGCCTCCAATCACCACCGTTTGTGGAGATAAAGGGTTTGGATGCAGCAGTCCTAATAATGGAGCCAGAGTGTGGGCCCAGAGGCCAAAAGGCTCTCCCAAGGCACGTGAAGGAAGAGCTCTGGGGAAAGACAGCACTGAATCCTGAAACCTGAGCAGGAACAATGGGAATATGTCCCTGCAGCCAAGTATTCTGTGTGAGAACAAGGAGATATTACAGGATACTGTTTTACACATCCTGCCAGACCAAATCTCCTTGTTTGCCTCAATGGCCCCTTTGGAAAATGCTCTGATCCACAGGGCTCCATGTGGAGGTTGCTGTGACACTGAGGGACTTGCACACAAATTCCATCCAGGAGCCTGGGTGCCCTCAGGGACTGGGACCCGGCCCCCTTCCAGCCAAAGGGGAAAGGGCCCCACCAAGCCTTGTTAGCCACAGACAACATGTTAAAGCTGAACAGCAAAGGACCTTGGAGGCATTGTTCTGGAATGGCACCAGCTCCATGGACAACAGAATTATTGTTCCTAACCCAAATGAGACTGAAGAAAAAGAATGAGTAACCTTGTCACTGAAGTACTGCTGATGTCTGTAAGTTGTATCTTGAGTGTCAGCCAGAAACTTTGTTTGCCACGAACACCTCTACAGTTTCACCAAGGATTCGTCATTAAATTCTTATGAGAATGTAAAGATCAAAGTAGCCAAAATACTCAAAATATCTAATTGCTGGAAATGTTCTCAACCGATGCTGGGAGGAATGGGGTTCCCTTGGAGGGCCCAGGGAGGAGCTCTGGATCCATCAGCAGCCCACAGTGGGAAATGGGAAATCAGACCTTTGGTACTGGGAATGGGAGCTGCTGGGTGTGTGGACACTGCCCATAAACAGCTTCCTAAAGGATGGTTTGAGTCCTGTTTCCAGGCAATGTTGATGCCTCCCTTGAGGGTCCTTCAGCAACAACCACAAGGAAGAGTTGGGGCCAAGAGAACATTTTCCACCCAAGGAGCGCCTTTGTTCTCAGAAAACCAGATTCTGGCTCCCCCTGTGCCCCATGTGCGCTGCCCTGTCCTGTGGACATTACAATAAAGATATAAATTGATTATTAGAAAAAATAGCAAATGATCCTGTTAAAATATCCAATAGTACATCCCAGGAGCTCCAACAAACACAAATGGGGTTCTACAGAACCGCACAGCCTGGGACTATCTGCTTGCTGGCCAGGGAGGAACCTGGGCTCTCATGGGACAGGAATGTTGCACTGCTATCTGATGGGCTTGAAGACAAACAGTCAGGAATCACCTTAACAGAAAAAGCAGTAGAAGAGTGGCAGCAAGAAGAAAATTTTTCTTGGTGGCATTGGCTTTATGGCTGCCAAATTGGAGGCTGCTGTGTAATGAATTTGTGGCAGTGTCTGTTGTCATTGCAGTGTGAGCACTTGGTGTGTTATGATTTCATGTTAGAGTTGTTGTGACACTGTGATGGAAATGGAGTATTGAGACTTGTCTAGAAAGAGACACAGTCTCAAGAAAAAAGGGACATTTGATAAAATAACAGAGAATAGCAACTAATTAAAGCTGTTTTAAAAGGAAAGTGAATTATAGCTCTGAGTAATGAACTTGAACGGTACTTAATTGAAGAACAAGAGGCCATGCCTTTATGCCTAATACCTAAATCCAAGCTGTGCTATTGAAAGAATTGTTATGGAGGTTGTAGTTCATCTCTAGGTTAAAGGACCAATTGAAGTCCTGAGGCCTCAGCACCAGGCCCTGCCTGAGGCCTGAACAACAGGCCCTGAGCCAAAGCTGAGCTCTAGATAAACTTCCCACAAAATGTTTTATTTGTATCTACTCATTAATGAGTCACTGTGAGGAATATGATCTCCGTACGTGTCCATTGGTGAAACATGGATTAACCTTTTTGTATTTAAAAATCAGACAAGGCCCCATATGGCCTTGTTTGGGGCTGAAAGATCAAAGTCACCTCCCTTGGTTCCTCCTTGGGCACTGGCCAGGCTTTGGGAGGAACCCAAGAGGAGGATGAAACCAGATGTTCCCACACTAGAAGTGCTGTCAGTTTGTTCATTCAGCACTGTCAGAGCTGGGCCCTCTCACAGCAAGGTTGGAGCCTCACCTGTGGCTGGAGGCACCTGCAGGAATTCCCAGTGTCCAGGAGTGGCTCTGCAGCCCTTGGCTGGGACAGCTTCCCCAGCTGCTGTGTGGATCTGGGTGTTGGTGAAGTCTGAGGGTAAATGATGCTGGATTTTTCTTAATCACTGCTGCAGTCCTTGGTGATGTTGGTTGGGTGCATTGCTGAGCTGCTCCTTTTGTAATTATTTTCTAATTATTATGTGCTTTACTTTTGTAATTTTTGCTGATTTACCTTATATAAATTACACAATTCCTTCAGTTAATGTCTGTGTCTTTGGTGCTGACCCTGCCCACTGGCAAAACTGACCCTGTTGGCTCCATAGAACCAAGGGACCTTTATGACACCGCAGGGCCTTGTGTGACCTGGGGACCATGGTGACCCTGTGGGGCTTAATGGAACCAAGGAGCCATGTGACATTTTGGGGCCTCATGGAACCATGGAGCCCATTCTGACACTGTGGGCACTCCTGGGGACAAGGGTCCATTGTTTTCCTCTCCCTGGCACTGCCCAGTTCAGCCTTTCCCTGCCCCAGCCCAGCAGAGCAGCAGAGTCAGGTCTGGCCCTGCAGCAGGAACTGGCGGCACTGGAGGTCAGGGACAGCCACTCTGGGTCTGGAATGCTCAGCAGATGCTCAGCTCGGGCAGCTCCTGCAGCCCCAGGGCCAGCCCCGCTGCCCGGCCCAGCAGCAGAGTTGGCCCCGGGGCTCCTCAGGCAGCTCCTGCTGGCCCAGGGACAGGCCAGCCTCTTGCCAGGGCTCCTCTGCACACCCATGGGCTCCTGCTCTGCTCCTGGCCCATGCCAGCTGCCCCCAGAGCCTTTCCCAGGGGAACACGTCTGTGCTGGCCCCAGCAGCCATTGCTGCAGCCCCTGCCCTGCCCCGAGCTGGGGCTGCTGCTCTGCAGAGCATGGGGGCTGTGCTGCCCGGGGCCCTGGGCTGCCTCTGCTGGGCTCTGCTGCTCAGCCTGGCACACAGAGGCAGCTGATGGTGCTCCCTGCACTGACCCCCTCCCACACAGGCTCTGCGGGGCCATGGAGGGGGCTCAGAGGTGCCTGCCTTGTGCCAGGGCTGCCAGAGGGGATTGGGGCTGCCCTGGATCCTCCTGGGGGAGTTCCCTGAGGGTCAGAGCAGGCAGTGCCCAGACTCCTTTCCCTGGGCCTGCTGTGTCCCTGGGCTGCAGAGCTCTCCTGGCTCACAGCAGACATTCAGTCCTTGATCTTGGGGTGACCCCAGCCTGGCCAGGCCTGTGCCCAGTGAGCTCCACTCCCTGCTGGTCCCTGGCACACACTGTCCCTGCAGGTCCCCTGTGTTCTCCTGGCAGCTCCCAAGGCCTTCCAGACAAACCTTCCCCTGCCATCAGCCCTGGCACAAGCTGCAGAGCCCCAGGAAGGTTCAGCACAGACCATTCAGCATCTGATGGGCACTGGCCACCCACAAGGAAAACCTCATCCAGACCTGAGTCCCCTGAAGGCCCCAGTGAGACTCTGATCTCATCCCACTGAGCCCTGGGAGAACAAGGAACACAAGGAGCCTCTTGAGTGTCCTGAGAATGACTCTGGAGGAGAGCAAAGCCTCCCTGCCCTGCACTCAGGAGATGCCCTTTGCTGGTGGAGCTGCTGTGCTGGAGCCCAGCTGTGTCCCAGCAGTGCCCATGGCCTGTCCCTGCCTGAGGGCACAGCACGGACACGCAGCAGGACAGTGACCAAGCTGCCACAGCACTCCGGCCTCGCAACCACAGCAGGGCTGGGAAGGGGAGTGTGGAGCTGGGCAGAGCAGATGTGGGAAGAGGCAGGGCCACCGTCCCTGGCCGTGCTGGGAGACTCTTCCCTCCACCTCTGCTCACAGGCACTGCCCCTGCAGAGCCAGAGAAGGGCTGAGGAAATGCCTTGGACACACAGGTCAGGACAGCCACTTGTTTTTATTGAAATGTACAAGGAACAAGCCACCTGAAAGGCTTTGTGCTGCAAAAGAAAAGCAGATGTGCATGTAGAAATGCTGAGATTAGTACTCAAGTAATTTTTAAATACATTATGACACCAGAAATATTATAAGAAAATCCGAAGAACAAAATGGACAAATAGGAAAAAAAGGCCAAGATTGTAAAGAGTTACATTCAGAAGGTTCTGAGCAGAAAAAAGAGAGGTTGTTGTTTCTAAAAATATACAGTTATCATTTTCCTCAGGGCAGCCTGGAGCTCCTGGTTCCTCAGGCTGTAGATGAGGGGGTTCAGGGCTGGAGGCACCACCGAGTACAGAACTGACAGGGCCAGATTCAGGGACGGGGAGGAAATGGAGGGGGGCTTCAGGTAGGAAAATGCACCAGTGCTGATAAACAGAGAGACCACAGCCAGGTGAGGGAGGCAGGTGGAAAAGGCTTTGTGCCGTCCCTGCTCAGAGGGGTTCCTCAGCACAGCCCTGAAGATCCGCACATAGGAGAAAACAATGAACACAAAACAGCCAGATGCTAAACCGATGGAAAACACAAGAAGCCCAAGTTCCCTGAGGATGTTGGAGTGTGAGCAGGAGAGCTTGAGGATGGGGGGTATTTCACAGAAGAACTGGCCCAGGGCATTGCCATGGCACAGGGGCAGGGAAAATGTATTGGCCGTGTGCATGAGAGCATTGAGAAAGGCACTGGCCCAGGCAGCTGCTGCCATGTGGGCACAAGCCCTGCTGCCCAGGAGGGTCCCGTAGTGCAGTGGTTTGCAGATGGACACGTAGCGGTCGTAGCACATGATGGTCAGGAGGCAAAACTCTGCTGAGATGAAGAACATAAAGAAGAAGAGCTGTGCAGCACATCCTGTGTAGGAGATGGTCGTGGTGTTCCAGAGGGAATTGTGCATGGCTTTGGGGACAGTGGTGCAGATGGAGCCCAGGTCGCTGAGGGCCAGGTTGAGCAGGAAGAAGAACATGGGCGTGTGCAGGTGGTGGCCGCAGGCTACGGTGCTGATGATGAGGCCGTTGGCCAGGAGGGCAGCCAGGGAGATGCCCAGCAAGAGGCAGAAGTGCAGGAGCTGCAGCTGCTGCATGTCTGCAAATGCCAGCAGGAGGAAGTGCCTGATGGAGCTGCTGTTGGACATTTGCTGGCGCTGCACATGGGGACCTGTTTATGGAGAAAGGACAGTGGCAAGTCAGGAGAGGCTGCTTTGATCCAAACCTGGGCAGTTCCATGCAGACTGTCCCACTGGGACTCACCCAGCCTTGTTCCTGCTCTGAGAAATCCTTCCCCCAGGTCCCTGCCTGAGCTCCAGTTGTGCTGACTGAGTGTGCCAGGAGTAGCCAGGGCTGTGTGTGGGGACACGCAGGAGAGCAGCTCAGAGCTTGGAAGGGCACAGCAAGGAGATCCCCAGCTGTGGCCATGATGGGATCTCAGGGAGGGGGCTCAGCTCATTCCCCTTTCCCATGGACTGCTTTGCCCACAGCCCCACAGGTCCCATGGAAGCTTGGACACCCCATTCCCATGGGACACCCCTGCCTGGCAGGAATGCCAAGGGCAGTGCCTGACTCAGCTGCTGCAAATGCCAGAGCCTCCCTGAGAACAGCAGATAACAGTGACAATATCAGGGCAGGGCAGAAACAAGAGAAGATGTTGTGGTGCTGTGCCTGAGAGGGCAGGGCAGAGACAGCCGGGCACTCAGGACAGTGCTCCCTGTGCCCACCTGTGCCCGGCACCTCCCACACACCAACAGTGCCCTCCTGCCCCAGCACTGCTCTCTTCAGCCCCCTCTCCTTGCCTGAGCATCTCCCTGAGCCTGGACATTCCGTCCTGAGAGGAGCCTTGTCCCTGCCAGCGCTCACAGAGCCCATCCCACCCTGTGTGCCCTGGCCTCAGCCCTACAGAAACCTGCCTGTGTGCAGGGCCCTGGCTGGGGCAGGCTCTGTGTGCAGGTGGGCAAGGGCAGCTCAGGAGAGCCCTGCTGGGCCCTGCAGAGGTGATGCTGCTGCTGTCCAGGGCTGAGGAGTGGCTGAGGGCCCTTTGGGAGGCACCCAGCAGAGAGACTGACCAGCCAAAGTTACAGTTCTGGAGTCCCTGTAAATGATCAAACATTCTTTTGATGATCCTGTGTGTCCCTTTTGGCTCACAATGTTCTGTGATTCTGGGATTACAATTCCTGTTCTGCCTCTCTCATCCCCCTGTTGTCTGTAATCAAAAGAGAAAAAAACCCTTGCATCAGTGTTAGAACAGTAAAATAATAATCAGATATTTATTGGAAGCTTCCAGGTGTCCCAGTGGGGATGGGGCACACCCAGACCCTGATTTCAACAATTTATTAAGATTGATTAATTAGGTTATTTAACCGGAACATCCAATAGCAGGTTTAGTTGCCCCAGTTACACACCCCTAGCTCAACCCATTGGAATAGGTCCAAGGGCTTCTTTGCCTTCACTTTTTGTTATGGCTGCTCACATTCTGGTCAAAAAACAAAATGTACTTCTTGTAGGTCCTCTTGCTGATAATAAGAGTATACACTATTTCAGGAATGTATTTAGACAGTCAGCTTATTGTTCTAAAATCTAAGACTAAGATTAGCAAATGTACTATAGAAACTTTCCTAAATTTAGGAAGGATTACAGTTATATAAATATATAATAGTACTTTAATCAAGTTAATTAAGAGTTTAGTAAAGTAAGAATTATAGATTTATAACTATATAATAGTAATTTAAAGAGCTACAAATATATGAAAAAAATGTATAAAATGAAAAAATCTTTTTGTCACAATCCCAACTTTCCCATCCTTCTCCAAGCAGGAAATTGAAAACACTCACAGGAAAGCTACTGATCTTCCCAGCAATCCGAGGCTTACCTTCTTTGGGCAGTGCCCTCTGGAGCTGTGCCCAGGCTGGTGTGGAGCTGGGAGCAGCCCTGCCCCACCCAGCCCCTCTCAGCAGCAGCACCTGCACTGCTCAGGGTGGCTCCTTCCCCCCACAGCTTCTCCCCAGTGCTGGGGCAGCTCCCCGGGCTGGCTGAGAGCTGTCCCTGGCAGGCAGCAGAGTCCCTGCCCCAGCACAGCGCCCTGGGCTGCAGGAGCCTGCTCTGCAGGACAGCCCTGGGCACCTCTGGCTGCTCTGCACCAGAGAGAATCAGAGAATGTACTCACAGGGTCTGCAGGCATTGGGATGTTCCAGCTTTAGGAGATCAACCCAGGAGCTGCAGCTGCATTGTCCTGCAGCAAGAGGTTCCTGTGCCAAGGGCTGGCAGTGATTCTGCCCCAAGCACTTCTCAGCACCTTCCCAGCCCTGACTGATTGAAGCTCTCTGTGCCTCTGGGCTGTGCCCGGGCTGGCTGCAGGCAGTGCCCCAGCCCTGCTGGGCTGGCAGAAGAGCTGCTCATCAAGAGAAATGTGCTTTTGAAGCTCTTCTTGCTTACCAGGAGCTGCCTCTGTGCCAGGAGCCCAGCCCAGCTCAGCAGCACAGACACAGCAGCAGGACTTTAATGACCCTCTGGGGCTTTGTGCTCAGGCCCTGAACATCAGTCCCTGAGAGGCAGCTGAAGAAACCTCTCCAGAACCCCAAGTCAGAATCCAACTCCAAACTTTCTTGGACTTTTAATGGGTCCCAGTGAGGGGCACCACTGAGAAAGTGTCCCCAGGCCCCAGGCAGAGCAGAGAACTGGAGGCAGTGATGCCAGGTGGGGACAAAGAGAAGCCAAGTCTTGGTGGCCTGGGGCACAGCAGCAGGGTCTGTGCCACCAAGGGCTGGGAGGAGACACCTTGTCCTGAGGCCCTGGGGCCTCCTGGCACAGCCCCAGCCAGGCTGGGCACTGTCCTGCCCTCAGCATCCCCCCCTAGCCCACATCCCAGTGGCCTCAAGGATCTGCTGGAAGGAGTCCCTGGGGAGCCTTGCTCAGCAATGGCCCTGGTGGTTCCTTCATGCTCCCAGGGACTACAGGTTTTTCAAAGGACTTTGGGTTTGGCTTTTACCTTGACTTTCTGAGAAGTTTGTGCAATCATGGTCTCCAATTATCTGCTGTAATTAGTCCCTGGAGAGGCTTTGTCAGTAGCAACACTCAGTGGGGCTCATTAATGCTTCAAGGTACTTCAGTTATTTGAAGGTACTTGGTGTTTCCCTTTTGATACAGACTCTGTGAGAGGTTTGTGCAATCATGGCCCCAATTATCTTCTTTAATGAGTCCCCTGAGAGCTTTCTACTGACACTCTGTTGGGCTCGTTAATACTTTGAGGTAGTCAAGATGTTTAAGGTACTTTGGATTTTCCTTTCCACATTGAATCTCTGAGATGTTTATTGTGCCATCCTGGCCTCCAATTCTCTCCTCCAAGGAGTCCATGAGGAGCCTGTGTTGGGGATGGACCTTAGTGGGACCCATTCATGCCTTGACACACTTTGGGTGTTTCTTCTGACTTTGACTCCTGGAAAAGTTTGTAAAATCTCCTCTCAGGGCCTGAGGTTCCAGGGCTCAGCTCCAAATGCACCATGGGGTTCATTAGCATCAAGGAAGTCCTGACAAACCATGGCTCTGCCTTGATTTCCCTCTGGTCTAGTGCTGTTCATCAGGAAGCTTTCCTGCTGGAGAAATATTTCAACGATTTTCTAGGAAATATGTATTCCTATTTTCAAGGATATCTTTTATTTTTTTTTTTTCTTATTACACAAGAGGTGATTGAAGCATTCTGTGACTGATATTGATCCAGGGACTCTCCTAAGGAGGTCTGGCCTGTTCAGAGAAGCTGTGCCTTGAGATCTGACCCAGTGTCTACAACCTTGCTCCACATTCCCCAAATCCATCCTGCCTCTCCTCACTCACTTGGGATTTGCTTTGCTTGGAGATCTGACTGCACACAGCTAAAGAGGGGTTTTGTCTTTTTAATGTTTTGAAGCACTCTAAAACTCTTGAGTTTCTCTGTTGAAAACATAGACCCTCCTCAAGTCTGTGCCAAGCCCAAGGTGCCACCAAGGTGCCACGAGTCCACTCCAGGCCTGTCCTGGGCCAGCTGTGAGGGTGGATCATCATCCCAACCTGCACTGGGCCATTGCAAAATGAGAAATTCTGGTTAGTTTGATGTTGATTTCTGTTAGGGACCGGATACCCCCCTACCCCAGAGACAATATTTTCTAAAATGTTCTTGTTGACCACACCAGAAACATATTTTTGGGCCCTGTAATTGTTGCTGGGGCCCCTTAAAGGGGAATGGCATGGCCACTAGGGCCTCTGCAACTCCTTGCCCAATGGCCTGGGCTTGTACGGCCGCTACGTGTTCTGCTGTCCTGAGGCAATTACAGCCTCAATCATCTGCAGGAGTGTGGGTTCCATCTCTAGTGGAAGGGCACGCAGCCCTTTCTTACATTCCAGGTTGGCATTGGCTACCCCCAATGAGTTTAGTAATTCATTTTGAGTCTTTTCATCCCGGACTTGTTTCTCTAGTGCCTGTTTAAGGCAATCAATCAATTTCATGCATTTCTTATGTTTACATAGTCCAAACTGGGGGTGCTACCATCCGGTACCTGGATTAAAGCTTTCAAAGCCATCTCTTTTATATCGTCCAATATTTCTCTGGGGATACCTGCTGCTTGATCATCTGGCAGGCTGTGTTGTCCTTCTCCAGCTAGATGGCTGATTGTCAATTGTGCCCTTGCCTCATTATTAGCATAGTCTGCTATTAATTGATTTAGTAATCACTTCCATCCCCCTTTCCCACAGAGTGTATTTTGTAGGTGATAAAAACAAGGTCATAATATATTTTAAATCACAGTGGGTTACATGTGCTGTGAACATGGCCCTCATTATGCCATTAAAACAAGGTGAGTCCTGCCTATAGTCTTTAGCTGCCCTACACAGCTCTTTGATTTCCCCATAAACCTGTGGCTGATACCTGGGATTCTGCTCCCTTCTTTCATAATGTCCTGGGGCAATGAGGAGTTTCAAGACTATTTGCCAGTCTCCTTCCTTAACTGCTTCCTTCCAGATCCTTTCCCAGGGACCTTCTATGGTTGAGGGGAGAGGTGGCTCTGGGGAATCCAAACAGTCTTCTGGGGAGGAAGAATAACTTGGAGCAGAAAGACTTGGATTAGAAATAGTGTGACAGCCAGGCTTAGTATCCTTGACCATGGGGTTTATATTGTTGCTGGAGGGTGAGTAAAGGGCGCTGCCATTTTGTCATTTTCTGGAGCTGTGGCCCAGGGTGGGGGTGGAATGAATGACAGTGGAGGTGTGACCTGCAGTCACGGGCGTGGAGTCTGGAGGTTCGTTCAAAGTGGAAGAGAAGGTTGAGGTAGCAGGAAGTGGAGGAGCCAAGATGGAGGGAGGATGGCCAGGCTCCCGAGCCACATTCGGGCTTCTTCCATCTTGGGTCTCCAGGGCACATTGCTCCAAGACAGCGTGGCCATTGCCATCTTGGACCATCACGGAGAGTCCAAGAAAGGCAGATTTCAGGGGAGGTCCCGCATTAGGAGTGACTGATGGATCAAGTTTTCGACACACAGCTTGCTGGTGAAGGGTCTCAAGGATGGTGTAGAAGAAGGGGAGCATGTGGGGTGCAATGGGGTCCCTTTTGATCAAAAGGTTGCACAATTTAAATCCCACGGAGTCACAAAATTCAGTGGTATGGATTTCATCAGCATAAGTGTCTGGAAAATTTTTAATGATTCACCTCATGATTGATTTTAATTTGTTCTTTGAAAATATTTTTTCATGATCAGTGAGAATTAACTTAAAGTGTCCATATAAGCTGCTTTCTACTTTGGACAACTGGCCACCCATTTTTCTCCTTCTCCGCCTTGGGGGGAACAGCCACTGGGAATACGCCCGAAATCAATTATGGGATGTGGATCCATATTTTAAAAACACGGTGGCAAAATGGGCGATAAATGTCCTGCATTTTCCCAAACCCACCTGCAATCCTCCATGTGAGGAAACAGTCATCATCCCCACCACTGCTGGCTCAGGTCCCTCAAAGTGATGGGAAATCCACTGGGCCCAGCACAATCCACAGTCCCGAGGAGCACTGGCCTATCTCTCAGCTGACCCCAGCTGACACAACTGAATGTCAGGGTCCCTGCTCAGGGGCCAGATGTCACAGTGAGGGTGGCTGCAACAAACCTCTCTGGTTCCCTGACTTAAGAGTGAAGTTGGCAAAAAGGAAAAGGAGCGGGTTCAATGGAGTTGCCCAAAAAGAACTTCAATAACGGGGTGAAAAACAGTAAACATGGAGAAGTCAAGCCCAGTATGAGGGGCAGGATCCAAAGACTTGAGACAAAGCAACAATATATACACTTGTGGGTAGAACACTCTAGAACAATAACCATAGAGGGGAAACAAGTCACCAGTAGGGAAGCAGAACTTGGACAACTTAGCATAACAACACTAAAGGCTTATCAGGGAACTCCCAAGCTCATCCTAAGGTAAACAAATGACTCCCAAGGCTTGAAACTCACGCCTGGTTCATCTAGGACAAAATCTGGCTGACTCTGAGTTACAGCCAGGCTAACTCCCACACTGCTGCTTTGCACTGGCCCTTTGGGACCACAGAGCCACAGTGATATCCTTGGTTCCACGAGGCTCCACAGTGTCACAATGGTCCCTTGGATCCATGGTGCTCTGCAGTGTCACAATGGCCCCTTCATTTCACAAGGCCACAAAGTGTCACATTGGTCTCCATAGGAAGGAAACCACAGAACCCCCATGTTTCAGGAGCTGATGAACAGCAGCCGCCAGAGGCCAAGGCAAGCCTGACCTGCCTGTCCTGGCAGGTTTGTCTGGGAGCAACGCTTAGATATTCAAAATTTTGAATGTGGAATCCTAATTTCAGACATTTGTGCCTGGAGAAGGAGGATTTTTTCCACAAAAAGAAAAGCATAGAGCCCTTTCCAGTGTTTGGAAAACAGGTCAGTGCTGGCTCTCAGAAGTTAAAGACCATCCAGACCTGTCTGTCCTGGCAGCTTTTCTCTGGCAGCAATCCTTGGATATACATAAATTTGGAGGTGGAATCCTAATTTTGGCCATGGATACCTGGAAAAGATGGACAGTTCTTCTCCATACAAAGGAAAGCCCAGAGCCCCAGTGTTTCAGGGGCAGATGGGAGTGGCCTTCCACATTCCAAGGTCAGCCAGACCTGTCAGGTGACTCCTGGGAGGCCAAGGCAGCCAGACCTATTTTGTGTTCTCTTGGTTCCATAGGGCCCTGCAGTGTCACAACGGCTCTGTGCTTCCATGAAGTCTTGCAACATCACAGTGGTTCTCTTGCTTCCATGATGTCCTGTGGCATCATAATGGCCTCTTGGTTGCACAAGTGCTTAAGGATCTTAATGGTCTCCATGGTTCCAAAAGGCCCCACAGTGTCATAATGGTCTTTGTGTTCCATGAAGCCCTGCTGTGTCACCATGGCCCCTTGGTTCCATTGGGGCCCACTAGTGCAACAATGGTTCCACAGCTTCCCACAATGTCACAATGACCCCTTCCCACCATGAGGCCCTGCAGGGTCACAATGGCTCTTTGGTTCTCTGGGGCCCCTCAGTGTCACAATGATTCCATGGGTCCTTGCAGTGCCACAATGGTCTCCATGGATCCATGGTGCCCCACAGGATCACAACGGCCCTTTGGCTCCATGAGGCCCTGAAATGCAGCAATGGCCTCTTGGTTCCACAAAGCCCTGCTGCTTCCCACTGGCCCCTTGGGACCATGTGGCTCAACAGAACCACAGCGTTGTCCTTGGTTCTGTGAGGCTCCACAGTGCCACAATGGTCTCTTGGATCCATAGTGCTCTGCAGTGTCACAATGCCCCTGCATTTCACAAAACCGCAAAGTGTCACAATGGTCTCCACGGTTCCTCAAGACCCCACAGTGTCACAATGACCCCATGGTTCCTCAAGTTCCTACAGTGTAACAATGCCCTTTGGCTCCACAATGCCCTACAGTGCCTCAGTGGTCTCCACAGGAAGAAAACAGGCGAGCTGTTGTTATGATATTTTAGTGAAAAAGCCTCTGCTAGGATTTTTCCTGTCCTGAGGAGCTGAGAGCCTCAGAAAAGAAATGTAAACAATAACTATCTGCTGCTGTGGAGTGCCACAGGTGCATCTTCCATTAGTCCATGTGGATTTTTTTCAATCAGTGACCAATCACAGCCACCTGTGCCAAGGCTGTGAGCAGTCACAGGATTTTTGTTATTCATTCCTATTCTATTCTTGTCTTTGTAGCCTTCTGATCTTCTTCTCTCTGTTCTTTTAGTATAGTTGTAATGTAGTATTTTAGTATAATATATAACATAATAAATCAGCCTTCTGATGAAAATGGAGTCATACCTCGTATCCTCGCACCAGGGATCTCAGTCTAAACAAGAGCGAGCCCCAGGGGCAGATGAGAGGCAGTCACCAGAGGCCAAGGCTAGACAGACTTGACTGTATTGGCAGATTTTGTCTGGGAGGAAGCCTTGGATATAGGGAATTTTAGAGGTGGAATCCTAATTTAAGCCATGGGAGCCTAGACAAGAAAGATAGTTCTTTTCCATAGGAAGGAAAGCATAGAGCCCAGTGCTTCACAGTCAGATGGGAAGTGGCCCTTGACATGTCAAATTCAGGGGGACCTGTCAGACAGGCCCCAGGAGGCCAAACCAGGCAGACCTGTTCCATGTTCCGCTGATATCATGGGTCCCCACACCATCACAATGGTCTTCTTGATTCCATGAAGTCTGGCAATGTCACAATGGCTTCTTGGTTTCATGAGCCCCAACAGAGTCATAGTGGTCCCTTGGCACCATGCGGCCCTGCTGTGTCACAATGGCTCCTCGTTTCTATGAGCTTCCACAGGGCCCCTGAACTGCACAATGGTTTCCTTGATTCCATGCAGTTCCACAGTCCCACCATAGTTTCCTTGGACCCGCATTGTCACAAGTGACCCTTGGTTCCATGAGGTTCCGTACTGTCACCATGGTCGCTGTCAGAGTCTGGATGAGATCGATGTCCAGAGACACCTCGGGATGCTCGGTATGCCCGTATGGGGCCAGGGCCGGGTCAGGCCTTGGGTTGTGGTGGGACAGAGCCCCGTCCCCAGCCCTGGCAGAGCTGTCAATCACACAGCAGGGGCGGTGCTATCCCAGCTGTGATTGGCAGCAGAGCAGATGTTGATGGGACAGGAGCCCTGCGGGGCTGGCAGGGACCTGCAGCTTGCAAGGTGCTCTGCTCTCCCTCAGGTGCTCTCGGAGAGATCCAATCCCAGCTGGGCACCTCAGGGCACAAGTGGCACTGCCTGTTCATGGGCACACAGCTGATGTCTGCCTGGGAAGGGGCACAGGTTTTAATACCTGTTAGTTTCATAATATACCAGAAAATATTTCTAATCTGGATTACTTGAGTACTTATAAGAAATGGCAAAGTTTTCCCACCAGGAACAGGAGTTTCCTGAATCTCATGGATTCTTCTACTGATGGCAGGAGAAAAAATACTGATCTTCCCCTCTACCTTTGCCACCAACATTCAGTCTAGTATTTCACGGCCCGCTTCCTTTAGGTGTTTCCAGCTCTCCTGGTTAAACAGCCGTGTCTAAGAACATCTCTCCATTTAGAGCAGCTGGATCTATGCCCTTCCCCTTGCTCCCAGATTTCCGCCTGCAGCTGTTCTCTGGTTATTCCAATGTGTCTCCTTTGACTGGTTTCATGATTTGAGCATCAGGGAGTTGCCCAAATTTTCAAAACTTTAAATACCTTCTTAGTCAGCATCTTAGTTGTGTTTTTATCTTTTCTATCACCTCTTCCTATGTCTTTGTCTAAAATCCTTCCAGTATGGAAATCCCTTGTGGATGGTGGACATGTCAGATGTTGCTGTCACAAGGAGCTCGGGGAAGGCTTTTAATGTTTATTAAATTTATTAAATTTTATCATGTTCACATTTATTATATTGGCCATGAAGGGAAACCCTTCTGTGCCTCTGAGTTTCACCAGTTCCTGGTCCCTCAAAGGACACAAACCTGATGAGTTGTGGTTCCCACTGCAGTGGCTGCACTTGGACCTCCCTCCATAGCCAAAGCAGAGCTCCCTTGTCCCAGAAAGTGCCTGGCAAAGGAGGGATGAAGGAAACAGGACAGGCTGTGGGGACCAGGGCCAGGGCAGAGCCAGGGAGAAGAATGACTTTTGCATTTGATGGAGCTGTGCCTTCCCTTGGCTTTGTTGGCTGACAAGAAATGAACATTCCTCTGTGTCTCGGGCAGCTCCTTCTCCAAGGAAAGCAGGTGGGAGTTGGAGCCAAGGAGCTGAAAGCTGCAGGTACAGCCTGGGCTGGAGGGAGCTGAGATTTGCACAAGGCTGCTCTGAGTGCCAGGGCTTGGATGGGGGAAATGGTGGGGTGGGGGTAGGGACAGTGTCTGATTGATTGTCAGCCATGAAGGGTCTTGATTTTCATATCTATTCAAACTGCATCAGGAGGTACTTGGATTCAGTGCCAATTGGAGATTGCACATATCAATGTATTAATAGGAAAAATAAACCTAAACAGGACCTAAAATATCTTTTCTCACTGTATTTTTAAATAGAACATATTCAGTTTGAATACACTTCTGAAATCTGCCTAATTAACCACAAATGATTTGAAAACTGAAATCAAATTATTCCTAGAGGATTGGCTTGTTAAGGTGTTCTGAATGTTAATGAGCCCTGGGACACTGAATTCCTGCACTGAAGAGCTGAAGGCTGAACAAGCCTCTGGAGACATTTAAAAGAAATTACAATTGATTGGACGCACTGGAGGAATACAAACAAGAGGTCCTCTGGAGCTCAAAACAACAAAACAGCCATTGCTGGCAATTTTAGAAAATCATTGAAACTTTGGCAAAATGTTTATTATGACATTGTAGTGATTTTGGTTTGTTAATTTAAGATTTTTCTAATTTTGATATTTAATTAATATGTTGATGAGTGTGGTGGATTTTAGTGTCCATTAATTATTTTTGTATTTGTTTTATTGTGAGATAGGATTTGGAGAAAGGTAAAGTAGGCTTAAAATTTTATAGGGTATAAATAAAATGTTATTATAAGTAACTAAAAGAAAAAGAGTAGTATGAATTAAAATACACTCTTTAGAACACTTTTTCTTTACAACTTTTTTTTTTTTTACTGACAATGTAAAGAAAGTAAAATTAAAATTTCTAGTTAGTTTGCTATTTTTAGAAAAGTCTTTTTTTAGTTCACTAAGGGAATAAAGTTTTTCCTGTTATGGTTATGGAGATTTTTTTTACAACAGGAAAAATTTTTTTGTGGCTCTTAATTTTGTCGTGGATAACAGTTGTCTGGGGAACTTTGTTATTGTGAAGTTGTTTTTATTACTACAAGTTTTTTTACAGCTTGTTGATGGGCCATGTCAACTTATAGGGTATTGTTTTAAAGCTGAGTTCTTTAAAAGTAAAAGTTTTTATTACTTACTTCTAAAATTATTTTTATCTCTGGGAATAAAGATCTTCTCTTGTGGGTAATGGATTACTTTCTTTTTCTGTTTAAACATTTGATGAAATTACAGTTATTTTAATTTTTTATTTTAGTGTGGTAGTTTTTGATATTAATTTTAATTTTTTAAAATAGTTTTATGTAATTTAAAGAAAAAGTTTTTTCTTTATAATTTATAAGAGTATTTTAGTTTTCAGATTACGTTTTTTTTTTCCTTTTTAAATTGGGATTTAATTTCTTCTTTACTGAGTTTAATGGCTTCGTGTTGTTCTTTTATATGCTTGTATTTTGCTTTTTTCTTTTACTCAAGGGAGGATTGAAGAATTGAAAGGGTTAACACCTGACCCGCCAGTAACTTGTGGTGGGAGTTGTGGTTGGGATGTGTTAGGATTGTTTTTATGGTTGGTTTTTGGGGTTTTTTGTGTTTAATTTTAGTTGTTGAGTTATTTTGTATGGGTTGTAGGTTGTAGGTATTTTGGTTTTAGTTGTTTTGGGGGAGGGGACTTGATGGTAAGATTTTAACAGCTGTGGCTGGCTTTGTTCTGGTTAGGGTGTTGTAGCCTCTTTTGTTTTCCTGTTTGGTCGTTGTTGGGTTTGGTTTGGTCAGAATGGGGCCCATGGGGGGGCAGCCTGGGAGGGGGGAAGGGGCTCGGCCCGGGGCAGGGCTGCTTGGTTTGGTTTGGTTCAGATAGGGGCCAGGGCTGGGTCCTGCTGCTTCTTTGTTGAGTGGAAAAGAAAGAGGAGGTTCCTGGGTTTTGTCATCTTTAACATACATGTTTCACAGAGGTGTGTTCAGTATCTTAGTGGTTTAAGACATTGGTGGTAAGACATTAACATGTGCCTTGCACTGCCTCTTTGTGTCTGTCTGCACACAGGACTGCCTGTGCTGGGGAAATGTGGCAGAAATGCTGCTCTTGGAGGGGTTGGAGTGCCTTGGATAGCTGACTCAGTCAGGCCTGTAAGTAAGGTTAAGTCACAAGGTCTAAGCTAAATGCTGCTAAGTGTTGTTCTTTTGCTAAAATGTACGTTTACAGTAGAAGTAAAGGTTAAGATGTAAGTTAAGAAATGTTAATTTTGAGCTCTGTTCCGCTTTTAGGCCATATTCCTTTTATCCTTGCCATCACTGTCCTTGTGTCACACACACACATATTTCTTGGTTCATTTCTGGTTTGATTGTCGGATTTGGTTTGGTTTTGTTGTGTCTTTGTTCCCTCCTTGTGCCTGAAGTGTCCAGCCAGGAGCTCCCTACTCTATGATGTAACAGACAGCTCTGTGATGTCACAACCCCCTCCGTGATGTTACACAATCCTCCCTGTGATGCCATACTGCCACTCTGTAATGTCACAGCACACACTTTCACATCACAGCCAGCTCTATGATGTCACACAGAATCCCCTCTGTGATGCTGTTGCTATTCAATGACCTCACACAACAAACTCTGTGATGTCATAGTCCAACCTGTGACCTCACACAGCCCACTCTGTGCTGTCACACAGCCCCTTGCTGACATCACAGCTGCTCTGTGCCTCTAGGACACAGCCACAGAGGTGCCGCTGTGACACAGCCCCCTCTGGGACATCCCCCAGCCCCTGCCAGTGCTGAGCCCCTGTCAGCTCTGTCTGTGCCCTGCTGGTGTCCCTGAGCTGCCCTGGCAGTGCCCCAGCCCTGCTGGGCTGTGCACAGGAGCTGCTCCTGGCCAGAGCTGTCTCTCTGCAGCGCTGCCCTTGCCAGGAGCTGCCTCTGGGCCAGGAGCCCAGCCCAGCTCAGCAGCACAGACACAGCACAAGGACTTTAATGACCCTCTGGGGCTTTGGTGCTCTTTGTGTCTGCCATGGCCAAAGTGCTGCCCAAGTTGGCTCTGTCAGGGCCTTGCAGCTGCTGCCCATCCCTGTGCCCTGTGCAGCCCAGGCTGTCCTACGGTGTCCCTGCCCTGTGCCTCTGTCCCTGCAGGTTGTCGTCATCCCCCGGCTGCCCCACCTGGCTGGCCCCTTCCTTTGCTGACAGCTCTGCCTTCTGCCTGCCTCTGCCTGCCCACACAAAGCTTTGGGCTGCTCCAGGCTCCTTCTGGGGGATGTGTTGCACCACAGCCTTGCCCCGGGACAGGAGGGAAATTCCTTTCTCCTGGTGTCCAGTCTGGGCTTCCCAAGCTGCCCTTGGTGCCATTATCTCTTTCTCTGGCTGATTTATACAATAAAGAAAAACTCCGAGATGTGTGAAACCACCCTTCAATCCCTCCCCAGCTACTCTTATTCTGTCCTCAGTCTCCACACCACTGAGCCCAGAGTCCTAAGCCTCTCACTGCTGGTTATGGGATGAAGCCTCCAAACCTCATCTTAAGAGGTTTTTGGATTCTCTCCAAGGTCTGTGAAAATGAAAACAGTGGTCAAAGTTATTTTCTCCCAAATCTTGCAGTGACAGAACAAGGCTCAATATCTTTGAACTGAATGAGAGTAGATTTACAATTGTTTAAAGGCGAAAATATTTTACATTTATGAGAATGGCACAAAACTGCAACTGTTCTTCCAGAGAAGTGGATTCCCCATCTCAGGAATTATCCAAGAGCAAGAGCTTTGTACAACCTGACCCAGTGAAACCCTCTCATCCCCAAGAACAGAATTCCTGTTGTGTGGGTTCTCTGCTGTGCTGGGTGCCCTCACAACGCTTCTGGCCAGAATGTCTGCTGAGGGCAGCCAGGCTGCTGCAGGGGCAGTGACCTCACAGCCATCACCATGGCAGCCCTGTCCCCTGGGCCTGGCTCTCCCCTTTCCTCTGCCCCTGCCTTGTCTCTGCTGGCATGAAGAGTTTTGTCATTCATATCTTGTCCCCAAGGTGCTGGGGCTAATGGCTTCCCAGGCAGGCTCCTGGAACAGAAGTGGCTTTTCAGAGCCCAGGCAGAAATGAGCCCTGAGGCAGCAGCTCTGCAGTGCTGGCCACCAGGCCGGGCTGCCAAGGGAGACTTCTGGCCATGCCCTGCAAGCAGCTGCTGCTGCCAAGGTGCCTTTGGTGCCTCAGGCTCTGCCTGGCACAGCTCCCAGCATGGCACTCTGCCCTTGTGCCCGAGCCCTTCCCTGTGCTGGGGCTGGCCTGGGGCTTTTCCTGCAGCGGGACCTGCCCTGCTGATGGCACAGGAAAGGCAGTTCCTGCTGGAGCAGGAGGCTCTGCCTGCAATGGGCTCCAACAACTCCAGCAAGGCCCTGTTGACATCAAAATTGCTTCCTAGATCACTATATGCTAATAATTGTTATAGCTCCTATACTGTGGAGTAAATAACTCTTTTTAAAAATTTAATCTGTGGTGTAAACAAACCATTCTGTCTAATCATGATCAGAATCCATCAGAGCTGTATTTATATCAATTTATCTAGTATTCCATCGATAATCCTGTGGGACAAATTGCATTAAGGTTCAATTCTACCTGTCTAATCTTTTACAGCTTTGACAAAGTCTGGGGCTGGGATTGGATCCAGCCACTCCCACTCTCCTCTAATAAAATAAATTTTGGAAGTCTAGGGGTCCTGCAGGGGTTTGAGGATCCATGGTGTCTGTTGGGTGTCATTTCTCCATCTCATGACTCATCAGGAGTTTCTCCAAAAAAGAAATAAAGCTTTTGCCTGAAGCTCCCACTGTGCCCATGACTGGAGCCCCTGTGAGTGTCTGGGACATCCCAGCTCATTGGCAGCCTGGGGACTCCTGGGATGTCACCGTGGAGCCCCCCGTGAGTGCCTGTGACAGATCGGTGCCTTTGCAGCCCAAGGTGCCCTGGGATGTCACCATGGAATGGCTGTGACTGTCTCTGAGCACAGGGCTCTTTACCATCCCCAGAAACCCCTGGGAGGCCTCCATGGAGCCCCTGTCTCTGCCTGTGACATTCCAGCTCTTGAACAGCCTGGAGACTCTTGGAAAGTCCCCATGGAACCCCTCTGAGAGCCTGTGACAAATCTGATCCTTAGTGGGCAACCACCACCAGGCCCCTCTTGCTATGGTCAGTTTCCATGGCATCCATCACCAGGCCCCTGTTCCCCCAGATCCACAGAATTGGCTGAGCTGGGAGGGACCCATCAGGATCCTGGAGTCCAACTGCTGGCCCTGCACAGGACACCCCAACAATGCCAGCCTGGGCCTGGCAGTGCTGTCCAAATGCTGCTGGAGCTCAGAGAGCCCTGGAGCTGGGAGCCTTCCCTGGGGAGCCTGGGCAGTGCCCCAGCAGCCTCTGGGGAGAAACCTTTTCCTGAGATCCAACCTGAGCCTGCCCCGACTCAGCTGCAGCCGTTCCCTCCAGTCCTGTCCCTGGGCACCAGAGGGAAGAGGTTCCCACAGCCCCAGCCAGGGACCTGCTCCCAAGGCTGCTGGCATGGCCACCAGGGCTTGGTTTCCACCGGCTGAGGTTTAGGACTTCGGGTCCCCAGTTTCCTGCTCCTGCTAAAACCGCGCTGCCCTCACTGCCCTCCTGCCTCCCATGGAAAGAACAAAAGGCAAAGATCCTGGGCTGGGATAAGAACAATTTATCGAGAATAGCAACAAGACAAAGAACAAACAGCAACAGAAACAATATCGATCACAGCAAGGAATAAGAGAAAGGATTTGCAGGAAAAGCTACATTACCACTGACTGCCTCTACCCAACCATGTTTATCCTCGCTCCTGGGAAGGACACCCTTCTCTTCAGGGAGACAGGGAGGCTCTTTCGTGCTCCTAGCACTGACTAGAGATGGGAGTGAATGTAATGACAGGGCCATGGCCTGACCCTCATGTTAGGCCCACATCATGTCGTTGGCAAGGGTAGGAAAAGGTACAGGTGTCTTCCCAGCATGTATCACAGGGACCATTGATCACCAGGGCTCTTCCCAACATGGGTCTTACAGTGGGGGATAAAGCTGCAACTGGGCATGAAGCTCTTCCTGCAACTACGGCATTTGCAGAGCTTCCCTTACTGGTGCCTCCGTTGGTGTTGGGTCAAGTGAGAGCTCTGGGTGAAGCTCTTCCCACACTGGGGACACTTGTAGGGCCTCTCCCCAGTGTGGATGCGCCGGTGGGTGATGAGGGTCGAGTTGTGCTTGAAGCCCTTCCTGCAGTCGGGGCAGCGAAATGGCTTCTCCTTGGTGTGAGTCTGCTCATGCAGGAGGAGATTGGAGGTGGTGGGAAACTGACACGATCCGTCCTAAGGACGTGATTCGTGTAGGTTCTTTTTCACTGATCTCAGGGTGCAAAAAACTGACACGACAAGGGGATTTGCAGTAAAATCAAAATACATGTACTTTTATTAAATAGCCATAGAGAAGATGCGTTAGAGAGAAGGGGAAAGAAGAAAAGGGGAAAGAATAAGGAAAAGAAAAAGAAGAGAGGGAGGGCAAGGAGGTATATAGCTACCAGACGTGCGGATGACAAAGTCCCTCGAAGTCCGGTCGACGAAGAGGCCTGTCGTCTTCACGTCAGGGGAGATCTCAAAGGTATCAGTCAGGTCTAACCTTTTTTATAGTCCTTTTGAAATGGGGAAGGGGACCCATTTCAAAATAGTCTACAAGGAGTCCATCAGTAGTCCATCAGGAGCAGGTGTCGTCAGCAGCAGATGTCATAGGCAAGAACCATTGTCTTCTCGGCCCAGTGGTCGCTTGCAAAACTTGCTTTGGCCCCCACGCATACCTTCCCTCACCCTACGGTGGGGATTTCAGTCTTAGTCCTTTTGGGAAGAAAAGGGGAACTTTTCCATGTAGGGGTCGCATGTCTCAGTCCTTGAGGGAGAACCTTCTCCCATCTCAGTCCATCTGTCACGGTGGTTGATGTACGGTGAATGGAGGGTCCTTTTGTGGTGACCCCCGGGAAGGTCATTCCAGAGAGAAAGTCCAGCCAAGTCAGAAGGGTGGAGAAATTCCAGCACTAGCGTTGCTAGGTGATGCAGGTGAAGGAGAGCACACTGCCCCTTCTCGGGTGCAGTGTTCCATGAGTTGAGCAAACACACCCGTAGGCAATAATCTGGCTTGATGGACCAGACAGACCTGGATTTTCAGAACAGGATCTTTCCCTTTCCCCGGTGGTCTTGGCTTTCATGACGATCGAGAGGCAAAAAATGAGGGAAGTTTTGGACAGACACTCACACGACCCCGTGACTCACGATTGTCTTGAAAGGGTCTTCATCAGCAGGTCTCAAGTCTCCTTCACGCTGGTAGCATACCTCAGAAAACGGACAGTATGACAGAGAGAGAGGAAAAGAGAAGGAAAGATAAGAAGAAATAAAAGAAGGGCGAAAAAGAGAAGCAATTAGCAAAACAAAATCAAAACAATTTTTTAGCAAATAATTAAATAATAATTGAAAATTATCAAAATAATATTATAGCTTGAATAATTGGAACAAACTCACAAATTATTATAATGGCATTATAGCTTAAATAATCTGAAAAATCACAAATGGTAATAATCAAATCAAATAATCAAAATAAAATCACAAATGGCCAAAAGTAAAAGCAATAATTAAGTAATAAAATGAATATAAATTTAACAAAATCACAAGATGGAAAGTAAAAGGTTTTTCAAAACACATCTACTGATTCATAATCGCCTTGTGTCAATTGTCTTGGGGACGTCCATAGTAAAAAGGACATCAGCCAAATTGTGTGCATTAATTATGGACGTCAGTCTTGTTAACCGTTTCATCATTCTCCAATTCATGACAAACAAGATTGCTGACAAAACAAAACCAATTGAAACCAGGATCAAAAGCACAACAATAGGATGACACATGGTGTTCAGGACACTTGTGGCAGTTGGTGACCACCCAAAAAGAGTATCCCACCACTTGTGTTCAGCATCTCTCTTTACTCTTTCCATGACACGATGTATTTGTTTTACATTGTGATGAACAGTTACCAGGGTCTTCTGCCCATCTTTCTTGATCTTTCTCAGAATCTCAGCCAGGTCCTGGTGGAGCAGCAACTGCCTTACCAAAGTGAGGTTCATCCCAATTGGAGTAGGTATCAATTTGTGAATCAGGGTGTAATTGGATTGCAAAAGCTGGTGAGAGGTAACTGGAGCTACATAAGAAAAATCATATCCTACAATTCTGGTAAAATTACAAGCGCAGAAATTTGAATGATTCCTAGTATCCACTACTACATTTTCTACAAATACAAGATCACAGGCAGTTCTAAAGCATGCACATCCATTGCCTATGTATATGAGAACTGTTTCAGAAGTCTCGTTAGGATGTATTTCAAAGTGACAGATATTCTGCTCTGTGTCCAGACAGATATCCTGGGCTATGATTGCATTGCTTTCACAGATGAACCCTTGTTGTTCACGGACAATACAAGATTCCAGATTGACAGTTTGCCATTTGTTGTTAATCTGACGGGCCCATTCCCTATGCTCCGAAGGATAGAGAATAGCTCCGTCATGATTTATCCCTAATGCTATAATAGGAAAAACCAAATGCACTGAAGCACTGCGTATGGTTAACACAAAAGCCGTGGCCACGTTTGAAATGGGGTCATAAGTGAAATTTACCAAATTCCACCAGGATTGGAATTCTCTTTCAAAGTCAGTAGCACTGTCCCAGACTATTTTTCAAATTTCAGTGGGAAAAGTGCCTTCTTCACCTTCTTTTATAATTGAGGCAGCAACTGACTGCATCCACAATTGAGCCCGAACACAGCTGAGAGCCAAGGAAACATTATTTTGTGTGGCATTGAGTGCATCAATCACCAATTTGTGGTTGTTTCCATTTACCTTTTCCCAATTTGGTAGTATGTTTGATAGCAGCCACTGATGTGTTAAGGATGATTGCAGTGGTTGCTGTAATTTGGTCAGATTTTTACTTGTAGCAGCCAATTTGTTCATTATTATTTAATTTACTTGTTAAGTGTAATGTTATCACTTTGTGTTACCATAAAGGGAAGGGAAAACATTATATTTGTTGTACAATGCTAGTGTTATCATGGTTTCTCAGGTCTCCATGTCCCACGGAGTTCTTCTGTAAAAATAAGCACAACAGAATCTACTACGAAGAGGCAGAAAGAGTTAGAACAATGGGGTTGTCAGAGAGGTTTTTAACACCAGTGGTACTTCCCCTACAATAGGGGGTGGTCCACCAAAAAGAGGTTGTCCAGGGTAATGTGCTGGGTTCTTGAAATCATCTGGTCCGTGTAGTGAAGGAATTATGCTTGGAGCTGTCGGGCAAAAAGCAGTGATTTTAGGACACCCATCTGCCCCCCATCTGTCGTAAGGGGTGTGAGAAGTCCATTCAATCCCTTCACCTTTTGCCCAATCCTGCGCACTTTTGACAGTAAAGTGAGAAACATTATCAGATTGAATTTCCTGTGGGCTTAGGAAAATTCCAAACCATCCCTGTATTGCTTTAACAGTATTATTTCCTGTAGTTCTTTTAAAAGCATTGGCCTGAAACAACACAAATACAAGTGCGGCATAGGACTTGATGTTAATACAGACAAGAAAATAATTCTGTCCCTCACACTGGAAAATACTACAAATGGTTAACAGTTCCTCTGCCTGAGCACTGCCTTCTCCCTCTCTGTTAGCAGAAGCAGGGAAGAAAGGAGGGGTTGCTTTAATCACAGAGGCAAGTTTGTTTTGGCTGCTACCCAAGCTCTCAGTTTCTTGTATCGCTAAGTTTTTTTCTACTTCTATGAGAGTTAAGCCAACCACGGACAAACCTCTTTCCCAGGTAGAGTATCTTCTCTCAGCATCTTTGAAACCATGGGAATAAAAACCAACGGGCCTTGTTGGACCCTCGGGAGCCCGCTGCCCAATGTGTACTGATAACCCTGAGGAGGCAAATCCCCACTCTACCTGAAAGGGATCTGTAGGATGGATAGGGTCCAGTGCTTGGTGAGCTGTTGCTTCAAAAATCAGCGATTGCAGTGCTTTCTCTTGAGAAAGACTCCAATCCCATTTTATCCCTTTTCTCAGCAAGTCATAAGAGGGAACAAATGGGTTATTCTGGTTACTAAGAAGTTTATCTGGTGTTTCTATAGGGGACATAGCTGCTATGGGTTTTTGAGGGAAAATTGCTATAGGTTTAAGTGTTTCTGTAAACCTTTGAATTAAAGAGGTCATAATTTTAGACTTTACAGGTGATTGCATTGGTGACTCATAGCTTGTAGTTGGTTTTCTTTCATGCATTATTTGCAAGCAGGCAGCTTTTTGAATGTTTTCCAGGAGTTGGTCAGGGGTACCGGCTATGGTTAAAAGGTTTCCCCTTTCCAAGGGGTTAAGCCCCTCTGCCCAATAAGCTATATGCTGAATTAGGGACCATGGGATGCGTCTGTCTCCCGTTGTTAAGAACACTCCATGTTCCCAGTACCCACCGGCTTCTTGTTCTGACAAATGTGTTTGAACTTTCCCAGTGAGAGATTTTGTTTCAGTTTTGTGGGAGAGAAGCCCATACTGCTTTGCAAGTTTTGTTAATTCAGTAGCAGTGTATGGGATTTCTTTAGTGATTATATGTGGGTCAAAATCCTCATCATTAATATAGTTGCATTCTGTTTTAATTTGAGGTTTCATGCTATTGCAACAACAGTGTTCCCCAAAATTTTTCATCAGAACTAATTCTCTTTGGGGGTAATTTTGATTAAGGTGAGAAGTTTCCTTCTCCTCTGTTTCTTTTGAGGAATCAAAGTTCTGTGAATTTTTAACATGCACCTCTCTCAAGGCAGCCCATAATAAATTATTTTCATTTCTTTCTTCATTTAATTGTTTTTGCAAAACTCCAACTAAGTTTTGAAGGGAGTCTATTATAGCATTTTCCTCACTTCTTCGCTTAGAGCGAGTTTCTATGGCTGCTGTGAGGCAGGCTCCCAAAACTGAGCAGAGGATGGTTTTATCTTCACCAAGTTTAAATTTTGTTTCATGTTGCAGAGAACATATTCTACCAACAACATTTTCTAAATTAAACCAATTGCTCTTTGCCCAGGCCTCTCCGCCTGGTGAAGGTTTTGCATTGTGTTTAGCAAGTAGTGTGTAAAAATCAGTTTTTGCCTTGGCACCAAAATCTTCATTCATCTTGTGAAGGGACTAGGGACCACAACAGGGAGGTGTTTTCGGTTACACAATCACACACTGTGTTTTCCCTTCACTCAACTTTTTCCCTGGGTGGCTGAAGAGACAGAGTCAATCTGGGAGGCCCTGCTTAGTTTCTTCAAGGTGTCTCTTCCTTCCCAGACAGTTAAACACACACACACAGTTGAAGAGACAGTATCAATCTGGGAGGCCCTGCTTAGTTTCTTCAAGGTGTCTCTTCCTTCCCAGACAGTTAAACACTCTTAGAACAGAAACAGTTTTTTTCCCCCTTTTGCACCAAGAGATCTTTTGTGATATTCTGGAGACAGAACCCTCAAAAAGAGTTTGGAGAATGCTTTTTCCGCCTTGGTTCGTGCAGTATGCGGGAAATTCGAATCACAGCCCTTGCTTTCTAAATCCGTTCAAACCCTTTCGGGAAAATTGACGGTTTCGGTGTGGCTGCCGTGAAACGTCCTTCCCCTGTTACAAACTACACGTAACCTGCAGACTCCTCCGTCCCCAGAACCCAAGATCCGTGACGCCAATTTATGACACGATCTGTCCTAAGGACGTGATTCATGAAGGTTCTTTTTCACTGATCTCAGGGTGCAAAAACTGACACGACAAGGGGATTTGCAGTAAAATCAAAATACATGTACTTTTATTAAATAGCCATAGAAAAGATGTGTTAGAGAGAAGGGGAAAGAAGAAAAGGGGAAAGAATAAGGAAAAGAAAAAGAAGAGAGGGAGGGCAAGGAGGTATATAGCTACCAGACGTGCGGATGACAAAGTCCCTCGAAGTCCGGTCGACGAAGAGCCTGTCGTCTTCACGTCAGGGGAGATCTCAAAAGGTATCAGTCAGGTCTAACCTTTTTTATAGTCCTTTTGAAATGGGGGAAGGGGACCGATTTCAAAATAGTCTATTGATAAAGGGTACAAAGAGTCCATCAGTAGTCCATCAGGAACAGGCGTCGTTAGCAGCAGATGTCGTAGGCAGGAACCATTGTCTTCTCGGTCCAGTGGTCGCTTGCAAAACTTGCTCCGGTCCCCACGTACGCCTTCCCTCACCCTACGGTGGGGATTTCAGTCTTAGTTCTTTTGGGAAGAAAAGGGGAACTTTTCCATGTAGGGGTCGCATGTCTCAGTCCTTGAGGGAGAAACCTTCTCCCATCTCAGTCCATCTGTCACGGTGGTTGATGTACGGTGAATGGAGGGTCCTTTTGTGGTGACCCCCGGGAAGGTCATTCCAGAGAGAAAGTCCAGCCAAGTCAGAAGGGTGGAGAAATTCCAGCACTAGTGTTGCTAGGTGATGCAGGCGAAGGAGAGCACACTGCCCCTTCTCGGGTGCAGTGTTCCATGAGTTGAGCAAACACACCCGTAGGCAATAATCTGGCTTGATGGACCAGACAGACCTGGATTTTCAGAACAGGATCTTTTCCTTTCCCCGGTGGTCTTGGCTTTCATGACGATCGAGAGGCAAAAACTGAGGGAAGTTTCAGACAGATTCACACAATTGGCAACATTCACATTATTACTTACTGCTTGGTTAAGGAACAACATGGGGAAAAAAAGCAAGAAACAAAATTCAGTCAATCAAATGAGAAACATTCTGAGAAGTGTGTGTGTGTGTGTGTGTGTGTGTCTGTGCGTGTGTGTGTTTAGGTGCATTTGAGAAAGGGACAGAAAGGACAAGGATCAGAAGGAATACGGCCTAAAAGCTTAACAGCACTCGAGCTGAGCAGTGGTTAAACTGGAGCCTCCAGGAGTGGGCTCTTGGCCCAGGATCCATGGCTGCTCAGTCATGCTGCCAGTGCAGCAAGCTTGAGAGCGCGCTGGCTCTGCGAGGCCCCACTCAGAGGGAGGTTGCTGCTGGCACCTCTGGGCTCCAGGAGAGCCCCAAGGGCCTCCTTTGGGAGCGCTGTTCATGGGCCACAGGTGAGGGGCCTCAGCCATCAACGCTTCATCGTGGCCGCACCGTGGGTCAGCAGCCTGGCTCTGAGAGTGGGAGAAGGAGGATGTCATGCCATTGAGGCAGGAAAAGCGGTTTCCAAGGCAGTTCACAGGACACCCCAGGAGCTGGTCAGACAGCACAAGTGCCTGGGAGCGCTCGGTGTCTCTGGGAAGCTCAAGAGGAGCTGGGCCCAGGGGCTGCTCAGCAAGGCCCAGGCCTGACAAGCGTTTCTCAGGTCACCGTGTGGCCAGACAAGGCCAGGGCCATTCGCCACCACAATCTGAAGCACGAGGTTTTGATGTAGGGTAAAAAGGCATGGCCCAGTGGAAGTGGGCCGTGTCCTCAGGCCTGTGGGAGAATCACAATGCAGATCCTTGTGCTACTGATTCCATCTCTCCCATTTTTCTGAGTTCTTGGTGGCAAGGTCATTTAGGTCACACAGCTCTCTGAAGCTTTCTGCAAATGAATTAAAGTGAGATTACACATCCCAGATTGTGTTCTGTTACAGTTTAACTGATTGATTTAAGAAATTTCTGGAGCAGAAAACTTGCTTCCTCAGATATTTACTGTGTGTGGCACCAAGCACAGAGGAGAGATTTAATGTCAAAGGCATGGCCCAGGCAATGCTCTTTTGACAAGTTCTGCCCGGAGCTTTCCTGAGGAAGATCGGAAAGGTTCGATGTCACTGGCACAAGCTCCTGCAGTGGCTGCTGGCTAGCAGAGCAGGGCTGGCAGCTGTGCAACAAGTGTTGCCACAAGCAGCAGCTCAGCCAGGGCAGCAAATCAAGAGCTGGGATGGAGCTGATCTGAAGGCCAAATTTAGCTCCTAAAAGAGCTGGAACAGTTCCTCATTCCAATGAGGTGCAGTGTTGGACACGGCTCTGTGTGAGCACTGGACACAAGTTGCTCCCACTGAGTGCTGTGATGGTTTCTGCAGGAGCTCTGGGCTCCTGTGTGTGCTGGACACAATGAGGAGAGAAGGAGCCAAGTGCACTGACACACACCTTTGCCTTGAGCATGACCCGGCCTGGACCAAACACACTGCAAGCTTTCCCCTTTGGCCCATGTCTCAAAATGTCAGGTCAGCTGTTGGACAACTCAGGTTGGTTTGGTGTCAAAGAATTCCCCTCAGAAATACTGGGTTTGTCTTCCTCTGTGCCTTCCCCTCAGCAGCCTTGGGGCTGCTCCTGTGTGAAGCCATGTGTCTCACACAGTTTGGGAGAACTTAATACAGGACACTCTGCAATGAGTCGTCTCCTCTAAAGTGTTCCAACAATCCCTTTCCAGTAACAGGAAATTAATACAAATAGATGAAAGTGGAAAAAAATTGCAACAGTTTATTAACAAGTGGAATACCTGAAAAGCAAGCAAAAAAGCCAGTGACTTCTAGATATCAAACTGCCAGACCTCACCGTCCCCCTGCTGGGACAAAGACCCAGAATGCCGGAGGAAAATCCCCCCTGGACACGCGTTACAAGGTGGTGCTGGGTTCTCCCTCGGGAAGAACAGGAGCTGTCACGGAGCAGCTCCAGCAGCAGATGAAAGCTCCATGCTTGTCCAGCGTCGACTTTCTCCCAGAGGCAGAGCTCTGTGGACCCGTCACGGCAGGTGAAGCAGCTGGGCTGGAGCCCCTCGGTGTCTTTTCTCCCCGGCGTGGCTCAGCTCACGCTCTCGGGCTGGGAGCGGGGCTGCTCCACTCCTGCTGGCACCATGTCCCTGGGCTTGGACAGTTTTCTGCCAGGAGAGCCCAGCATGCTGTTACACAGATCTCTCATAAAGGCCCAAAGCAACTCCAAACACTCTGCCTACAGCAGCGTTTCACAAAGGGCTGCAGAAATCCAGGACAGCTGCAAGTGAGTGTCAGACGGCTTTTGTCTTGTTCTTGCCAGCAGAATTCTTGATGAACTGATGCAATTTTATTCAGATGTTACACAGGAGCTGTGTTTTTTTATTGAAATATTTCATGATGAGTAACAAGCCTTGGAGCATGAGGTACAGGACTGACGTGTGAAAGCATGAGCATATCCTCCAAAGTCACCAGTTTAATTGTCCATTTTATTACCCTTGTATTTATTCCACACTAATAAGCAAACTCAAGCTTTGCTTGGATATAAAACAGGCACAGCATACCCTACGGTCTCTTGCAAGGTCACCAGGGCTGGCAGTGACAAAGCAGGCAGTCTGCTTCATTGTGAATCACTACAGATCTGCATCACAATGTGTTTTTAAGTAGCATGGTATTATTAAGATCTCCTTTTCTGCACGAGATACAAAAAGGAGGTTCTGAAATGATTTCCATGCAAGCAGGCAGTAAAGAACTGACCCTGCTATCCTAACAAAGCTTTGGCTTTGGCAATTGCACTCTTCCCATTCATCTTTTGACGCAGACACTCCAGGTTTTCCCCACACCCCTGCAAGGCTGGCAATCCCTGTTTCCCATTTACTGTTCTTCCCTAGAGCAAGTACAGTGGCTGCTTTGAAACTAAAAGCCCTGAGATCTGGGCATCTTGAAGGAGCATGAAATACTAATTAAGTGTTCCCATTGGTAATACCCAGGTCTGCACTTCCCAGAGCTCTGAAGCAGCAGCAGGAGGGCCATGCATCATTCCTGTTGGTGGATGTTCATGTTTCTGGTGTGCAAGAGCAATGGCTTTGAAGAGGGACAAAAATGCCCCTATCCAAACAGTGATTGTGCAAGGATATGTGAAGTTTCACTGCCTTTTTTAAGATAGTTTAGAACGATCTAAGAGAATACTGTGGCATGGAGCAGGCCCCTAATTTTGTCTCCAGAGAAATCCCCAAAGGACACATCGGCTCTGCTGGTGATGGCAACCCCATAAGCTCGTGGACTTGTTTTCCCTGCAACATGCCACCCTGCCTGGGCTTTACTAGGCCAGGACTAGACCCATAGCTATGCCAACACATGCAGCCACGTGACACAGAGTCAGACAAAGTTTTCCTTCAGAAAACTCAATTAACACATTCACATGCAGTTTCTTCTAGAACATCAGAAGCTGGCAACCATGAGGACTTTGCTGTCAAAAGGTTACAGTTTGCACTGGGCCCAGAAGCATTTTTCCCTAAGGCAAAACAAATTGAAATGTGAAGTTTAAATCTTCAAATGACTATGAAAGGAAACTGTAGAATAATTTCTGGAAAAGCAGCATTGTCAATGATCATGCAGCCCACCAAGAGCTGGAGTGGAATCCAGAATTGCTTTTTTCAGCTATGCAGGAATTCATTACCCTGGCAAGCACTGGTCCATGGGAACAAATGATCCCATAGCCCTGGGCAGAAGGGCACCCAGGCTGCAGTGGCAATAGATTTGAGGAACCCTTGTCACTTGTTATTGGCCTCACAGCCCACTCATCCCTTGGCAAGCAAGTTGCAAAAGACACTGTTGGACTGCTGTCCTGGGTAAATCTACATACAGACAACTATTCCAAAGCAGGGCATCTTTTCCCAGTGAAATACACATCCTCCTCTTACCTATGAAATTGTGCCTGAAGTCACCTGTGAGCCAGACCTCTGTGAGATTGCAAAGGAGCAAAGCTTTGGCATTTGGGCACACTTCCCTTGGTTTCTTTGCTCAGGCCTTCTGAGAGCACACAACATATCCAGGTAGAAATCTTTTGACTATACAGGATCTTTTGGTTCCATTGTCCCCCAAACATGTCAATGTGTGGCCCTATTGTAATGCCAAGTAACAAAGAGCAGCACTAATGACAGAAAGAAAACGTGGCAAAAGAGGAAGAGGAGATGTGCAGTGAGGAAAGGATGTGGTGAGACACTGGCACATCAAGCAAGCTGCACTCCCATAATCTCTAGGCTGGCAGATCCTGGTCTCACATTCTCCTTTTGGTTTATTTAATTTATTTTTTTTTTAATAACGAAAATAAAATATATAGAATTAAAAATATGTCATCAAAATTGAAAGATACAATCAAAACCTTTATTCAAAACGACATCTAAATATCAGAATATATATCCATATCTAACTATGAAGCCTAACACATAAATCCTATTCTTGTGACACTCTTCAGACAGGCAGCAGCTTCTTCCTGAGCTTGGAGGAATTAGAGCTCTTCTGGATGGGAGACAAAGACTTTGTGGGTAAGAGAACATTGGAAGTGTCCAGAGAAAACTGCTTGGTAAGGCTGTAGGCAGTCAGATCTGCAAAGGAGAGACACAAAATGCAACAGAGCCAGCAATACAAAAGAAAATCATCTGAAGCTCCATATTTCATGGGACAGACTTCCTGGAATCTTCTAAATAGCTGCATATGGAAACATGCTCTTGCTGGCAGACACGTGGAGTAGGCCATAGGAAAAACCCTGCCCCACTTCCACAGAGGCACCCCAGGAACAGCCTGGCCTCTGGGCTGCCCTGGGACAGCAGGGAGCCCAGAGCCCCGTGCTCTCCAGCAATGGCTCAGCTGCACATGCACCCTCCTGCTCCTCTCCCTGCCCCACAGCTGAGCAGCCCTCCAGCTGCACGGGGCACTGGCAGCAGCACAGCTCATTGCAGGGCCACATGCAGGGCACAGCTGTTCCCTGGCAATGTGCACAGCCTGGCTGGGCTGCCACAAGACCCTTCCTCCCAGCAGAGAGCGGCCCAGCTCCCCCCTCACCTCTGTGTGAGGCTGAGCCATGTTCACCTTGTCCTCAGTCTGGAGTTGCTTCAGGCCCCCCATGTCATGACTAAGAAGGGAAGTGGAGAGAGCAGGGGCAGATGCAAACCCTTCCTTAGGCACCCACAGCTCCTCTGGGCAACTTGTTCCCAGTGCCTCAACAGCCTCACTGTAGAGAATTTCTTCTTAGAAAATTGCAAAGAGGATAAAAATGCTTCTGTAAATCCATCAGCAACAAAAGGAGGGCTAAGGAGAATCTCTGTCTTTTCCTGGATGTGGGTGGAAACACAGAACAAACGATGAGGAAAAGACTGAAGACCTTAGTGCACTCTTCCATGGGTAAAAACTGTCAGGATGGCCAGGCCCAGGGAGGGGTGGAATTCAATGGAATTAAATCCAGCTGGTGCCTGGTCACAGGTGGTCTTCCCCAGGGCTCAGCACTGGGACCGGTTGTGTTTCTCATCTTTGCCAACGATGGGAAAGAGAGGATCAAGGGCACCTCAGGCAGTTTACAGACAATGCCAAGCTGGGTGGGAGTGCTGATCTGCCAGAGGGATCTGGACAGGCTGGATCGTGGGCTGAGGCCACTTGCGTGAGGTTCAACAAGGTGAAGAGCCCGTCCTCCCCTGGGGCCACAGCACCTCCATGGATGGCTACAGGCTGGGGGCAGAGTGGCTGGGAAGCCGCCCAGCAGAAGAGCACCTGGGGGTGCTGGTTGGCAGTGGCTGAGAGCCAGGGTGCCCAGGTGGCCAAGAATGCCAATAGCATCCCGTCCTGGGATAGGCTTTAGGGGTGGCCTTGGCAGTGTCAGCAGTCTCAGATTATGGGAAGGACTCTATGATCTTAAAGGTCTTTTCCAATGGAAAAAGTTCTGCAATTCTAAACCTCCATTTGTGCTTTTGAAGGATGCAGTCCCAAATAGACCTGCATTTGTGTTTTTAAGGAATTTAGCATTGACCTCTCCTTGAAAGTAATAGGAATCAGGCTTTAAATGTTCTCAAAGCACTTTTATTCCTTGATCTTAAGCTGTGTGTTTGAATTGAGGTGCTTTTGTACAGGAAGGTTGGACCATGGGATAAATACAGGCAATTTAGCTGCAATGGCACTTGTTTCATCTGCTTTTCTGCTTCCTTTTCCCATGGGTGGCAGATTTGGGAGTATTTTCTTGTGCATTGACTTCAGGCTCAGACTTGCTCATGGATGTGCTGTAAAATCTTATCTACCCCTTAGTGAAAAATGCTTGCAAACTGGTGGGAATTGCTAGAGACAAGAATTACAAACCGGTCCCCAGTATGATTAGCCCAGTGTCCCTGCTTAAATCAGGTATGCTTGTATTAAAAAGGAGCAAACTATTCTAACTCTCCTGCCCACTCCACTTTAAAAAAAAATTTTTGTACCTCTTGGGGCAAGTCCTGTGTGCCATTCCAAGTCTGTTATCAAATGTGTGAAGTGATGCTGCTGCTGTAGCAGCAGCCTGAGTTGAGTGGGAGCAACTCCAAAGCACTGGGTTCTACAGCAGTGGGCATGGTGGGAGGCTTGCCTCTGCTGCCATGGCCATCCAGCCATGGGGAGAGCAGCTGCTGGGGCTTCCCCCTTCTGCCAACAGCAGTCTGCCTCCAACACGTGGACTGTATGGCCACGATTTTGCCAGAAAGTGGGAAATGCATCGTTTGAATGTATTTTGATGTTGTCTGACATCACCTGACTGGAGCGGTTTGGTGGGCAGGATGCCCTGTGGGCAGGGCCATGGCAGGGATCAGTGGCTGGCACTGGCAGTGTTATTTTCCCAGGCAGGCTCCTGACACAGCTGTGGGGGAAGGCAGCAGCAGCTGTATCAGCCCAGTGAGCAGCAGCACATGGAGGAGACCCTCACTGCAAAGAGCCCGTCACCCCCTTTGCTCTCCCATGGCAGCACAAGATGATTCCAGCAGGTGAAGGGCTGCCACAGCCTGGAAACTCCTTCAGCCAGCACTTGTTGCAATCTCCTTGCTGCAGCTGTCCTGGAGGATGTTGGCTGCAGAGGTGGTGCCAATGCCCAGGAATGCTGCTCGGCTCAGGGGCAGGGTGTGTACAAAGCTGCCTTCAGAGCGCTGATCACCAGACCCCGGAGCCGCTGGCAAGGGCAGCAGCTCTTCTTCATTCTGTGCAGGAGAGAGGCCAGCCTTGGAGCCTGGCCCTGGGGACAGGGAAACGCTCTGAGTATAGGTTTGAATTTTCAGAGACAGTCCAAATGAGAATTGTTTTGAGGCAGGTGTTGCAATGTTGGGTTTGGGTGTGTCTGCAGGAAAGCAAGCAGGAATAAACCCCTGCCACAATGAGGGAGAACTTTGCATGGCCAGTTTACACCCTAGAGATACACTGATGATATGGGCCCACTGAACACTGGGGGCATCTGATGCAGAGTGCAAAGCTTCTTTCAATAGACAGGAGACATGAGACTTGAAGAAATAATATTGCAGATGCAGAAAAAGGGATCAGACCCACTGGTCCCATGGCTCAGGCTTAGTTTTGCCAAATCAAGCAGGATTAGTTTTATCCACTTTTTTCAGAATAACCTGCCCTGTGCTATTTCCATCATGAAAAGTTTGAATTGTCAGGAACTGCCAAGATCAGAAATGTTTTGAGGCAGATCATGTTTATGTTGGGTTTGGGTGTTTATGCAAAAAAGCAAGCAGGGAATAAACCCCTAGAACAATGAAGCAGAGCAAAAGTGGAATATTTGGATGGTCAATTTGTTCTCTAAAGCTATCGGCCAGCTGAATTCTGGGGTCATCTACTGGGGAGTGCAAAGCTGCTTTTACTTCCACGGCCCGGTGCCATTCTTTGTGTCCCAGCACTTTGTTTGATGTGAAGAGAAATTAACCAATTCCCACACCAACCAGCTGCAACCCAGATCTGAGTGGGAATTACAGAAATAAATTACAGAAATGAATTTACAGAAATAAAGGACTTGAAAAGTAGCTTTGGAGAGGGTTTACTTCCTAGACAGTGTGAAAGCCTCAGGCCTGGCCAGGCTGGGCTCAGGGCTGGCTGCCCTTGGGAAGGGAAGGGGATGGAGTTGGGGTGGGGTTTTGCAGCCATGGAAATGAGAGAACCACGGGCTATTGCATCACAAAGGGGCAGCCCCATGGGCTATTGTGTCACAAAGGGGCAGCCCCACGCTGGGGCTGTGAAGGCTGTGCAGGTTGTGGTTGGCACGGCCACAGCAGCAGCAGACGCGTCTGGCTCTGCCTCTCTGTGCCGAGCGCTGGCAATCAGAGTTACCCGGCCTTGTTCTGAGGCTGGGCACCAAGCTCCTGTCGCTGTCAGCTCTGAGAGTGTTCCCAGAGTCAAACCCAGATCCTTCTGCCAGGCAGAAGCACGGGTTTGAAGATGGACTTTAGTGGAAAAGGAAAAACCTCTGAAGGAAAAGGTGAGGATAGGAAGGAGCTGAAAGGCTGAAGCCAAATGGAAAACAAATCCCACCATATTTCAGGGAAAACTGTTCCGTGGTGGTCAGTGCTGGCTCTTTGTCAGAGTAGGTGGCTGACAGCTACAGAGGATCCTGCAAGGGCTCCCATGGAATCACAACATTCTGTCATTAGTTTACTCTGCTTTCTCCTGTTTGACAGTAGCCAAATCAGTCATACTGTCAGCCAGGACAGGGACTGTGGCCACAGCTGCCCACAAACTGGCCATGAGATGCAAGTCCTGTTGCTTTCTTTACCATCAATGTTGGGTCTCAGTACAGAAAAATTTCCTGTTCTTCCTCTGCTTGCTGATGGGGTCCCACCCAGGGGATGGTATTACGGTGGTACAGAAACACCAATAAGGCCTGCCTGCTTGCTGAGAGGTCTTTGTGGTTTTCCGAAATAGCAGTCACAGCTATGTGGGTCTTTCCTAGGGATTCCCAGAAGGCCAGCCTCAAGGAGGAAATTTTTTTCCCCTCTTATGTTTGGAGACTTCCACCTTTCCCTTCACACTTGCTAACTCAATACTGTTGAGAGGAATGTAACGCAGACTAGTTTCATGAAAAAGAAAACCAAAGAAATTTTCCCAATAATTAAAAATTATTCCAATCGAGTGCCATACCTATTAGATGTGTTGATGATAAAAGTGGGCCTTCACATAACTCACTTCTTCCCTTGAGAGCATGGCTCAGCCTCACACAGAGGTGAGGGGGGAGCTGGGCCGCTCTCTGCTGGGAGGAAGGGTCTTGTGGCAGCCCAGCCAGGCTGTGCACATTGCCAGGGAACAGCTGTGCCCTGCATGTGGCCCTGCAATGAGCTGTGCTGCTGCCAGTGCCCCGTGCAGCTGGAGGGCTGCTCATCTGTGGGGCAGGCAGAGGAGCAGGAGGGTGCATGTGCAGCTGAGCCATTGCTGGAGAGCACAGGGCTCTGGGCTCCCTGCTGTCCCAGGGCAGCCCAGAGGCCAGGCTGTTCCTGTGGCAGCTCTCTGGAAGTGGGGCAGGGTTTTCCCCTGGGCTGTCTCCAGTGTCTGCCCGTAGGACCATGCTTCCCTGTCCAGCTCTTTAGAAGTTTCCAGGAAATGTGTCCCATGAAATATGGAGCTTCAGATGTTTTAGGTTTGCATTGTGGCCTCTGTTACATTTTGTGTCTCCACTTTGCAGGCCTGACTGGCTACCCTCTCGCCAAGAGGTTTTCTCTGGCAAATCCCTCTATGCTCCTTCCCTCCAAGCCATTGCCTCCCATCCAGAAGAGCTCTCCTTCTACCACACCAAGTCAGACATGCAGTGGAGAGGAGGAGAATGGGAAAAATGGCAGTGGCTGTGATGAGCACCGGGCAAAAATACAGGAGCTGAGCTCAGAGAGAAAAGGCCATAAGGTAAAGAGACCAAGCCAATCCTGTGTGGTAAATTTTCAATTTCTTTGCTGTAGGTAGAACTCTGAGATATTTTTGCTGACAGGAAGTGACCCTTTCACTGAAGTTTGAACAGGTCCCGATTTAGATCCTTAGCTGGGCCAGACATGATGGGATATGAAGGAAAGGTGCCTATGCACCTGCTGCCTCCACCCCCCTTCCTGCCCATGGCATGGGGGCTCAGGAAGAACTTGGGCAGGCAGATAATTTCCAGAGAGCAGCAGGGCAAGGAGCTCTGCTGGACTTCCTAAATGCCAGTGAGCCTGACATGATGGATGTGTGGGAGCTGGAGTGCAGCGAGCATCCCGAGAGCTCAGCAGCAGCATCTGGGCTCAAAAGCTGCTGGGGAAGTGTAGGAGGGAAGGGCAGCAGCAGCAGAAGAGAGGGGCTTGAGAAAAGCAGGTTTTGCCATCCTGCAGAATGGCTTTGTGGGGATGTGCTGGAGATCAAGAGCGGCTGTAAGGTGCCTAAGGGTCAGAGAGAGAACCGTGATCTAAACACACTCCAATACCATCCACAAGGCCAGTGGAGGCAGTGGCAGCCCAGAACACCTTGATGTCAAACTTGTGGATGCCAGCTGGGAATGTAGCCACACTTGCAGAGAAGTCACCACAAGGGAAGGGGTGGCAAATCTGGGGCATGGTCTCTCCCTCACCACCTCCCTTTCCATTCCCCATCCTCGGCCAACCGCACCATCAGTTTGACTATTCCTGCCAGGTCCCAGCTGAGGGCATATCTAGATGTCTTGAGGCATGAAGGGGGGCAAGGCTGGATGCTTGATCTGAGCCCTGTGTTCTACTCTTTCCAGGCTGCCTTGCTGCATTCCATTGGTGGGGATATGAAGAAGGGGTCACTGGGACTGCCTTTGGTCCCCCCAATAGGCAAGGCAGGAGGTCCCCCTGTGGGCAGTGCTGCGGGGTCCCTGCCAAGCTCTCCCCAGCTGGATTCCCAGGATTCCAGGGAGATGAGGTAAGCCAAGGTGTCTGCTGCTCCAGTGTGCTGTTCACCTCACTCCTCCCATCTCGTGTGATTATTTTGCACAGTCAGCTGTCCCCAGTGTTTATACAAACATCTGTGTTTTCACCATTTTGCACACCTATAATGACGTAGCACAATGTCATGCCCAAGGGCGTTCGATCTGATCCTTCTTCTTGAAAAAACAAGGAGTTGTAATATTCTAAGGAGACAGCAGTGCTCTGACCACATGTAGAACAAGGCTGTCACCAGGGTAATGCAGGAGCAGGCAAAGTCAAGCTTTGGCAGCAGTACAAAAGTAGCTGCCCTCCATACAGACTCGTGTCTCAGCTCAGCAGCTCTTGCTGCTTCAGAGAGGCTCTAGGAACCACTTGGCTCCAAAAGGAGAGGCAGCAGACTTGGGGAGTTTTGATGCCAGTTGAAGAATGACTGCTGTGTTTCAGCCAGAGCTTGGCCAGCTCTGTGTGACTCCAGAAACAGAAAGCCCAAGGACAGTTAATCAGCTTGGCATCTTGTTGGGTTTATGTGTTGCATTTCCCCCTTCATCACAGTGACCATGCTAATAACTTTGCCTCCTTTCATGGTACGCCCTTTCCCTCCCTTCTCTTTCTCCCTCCTCATACGTTCTTTTGTCCTCTATTTTCTCCAGGCCAAGACCCAGCAGCAGAAGCAAAGAGAACAGCTCTGAAGATGCAGGTAGGTAGAGGGCATGCCTGTCCTAAAATGATCATTGTAGTCTTGCCTCAGAGGTGACATTTGGAGAGCTTGGTTAAAACCCATTCTTTTGAAAATTTCATTAAATTCATTTCAATTCCTTGATGGGTTCAGTGGAGTCTCCCAGAGTCCAGTCCCTGCGAGTGTGCTCTGGTGGTGCCATGAAAATTCCTCCATTTTGCAGGCAAGAATAGGTTCAATTCTTCCAAGTCTTTCCGGCCATGTCCCTTTTCACTGCTTCCCTCCAAGCCATTGCCTCCCATCCGGAAGAGATCTCTTCCTAACACAAATGAAATGTACAGGATGGAGAAAGAGAACAAGAAAAATGGCACTGGCTGTGATGATGGGAGTAGAAAAAACCAGGAGCTGAGTTCAGAAGGAAAAAGTTATAAGGTAAGGAGACCAAGCTAAGACCTGTGCAGAAGATTTCCAGTTTATTTGCTGTAGGCTGAGCTTGGAGACCTTTTCTTGTGGTGTGAGCCCAGGGAAGCAGCTGAGTGGAGGAAGAGCTCAGCTGGACACTGCACTTCAGGCTGGCATTGGGTGTGTGGTGGAGACTTCACATGCTCAGTGTGGATCAATAGCAGGAGAGGTCTTTGAATGGTTTCTGGGCTCTGTTGTGGTTCCTCCTCTGTCTTATGGCTGAGAAAACACCAAGAAGCAGTCAGAGCAGCTAAAGTTGTCTAATCTGGAAAAGCTATCCTTCTAGATTTAGTAAACTATAGGTATCTGTGAACCATCTCTATGTCTTGGTGATGTTTTCTGCCTGCTCTGTCTGGTTGGGAAGCAAAAAGGTGTTTGTTGGAGCAGGCAGTCCTGCAAAGTCAGTTCCAGGTTATCTCAGCTTCAGAGGTGGTGAGAGCCAGACATCCTCTGCTGCTGTTTCCAGACTTATCAGCTTCTGGGCGGCTGTGTGCTCTGGCACGGCTTTGTCCAGAGGGAAGGGATGGGAGGTGGCCATGGGGAGAGCAGCCCCGAGCCCAGGCACACGATTGCCTTGGCAGCAGGGCCAGGAGCTGCAGTTGTTCTGGGTTTGCTGTGGGGTGCAGGAGGAGGCAGATGAACAACAGCTTTGGTAGACAAAATATCCAATCCAAGGCTTGGGTATTGATTTCAGCCTGGCTGAGAAAGGGCCCCATGTATCCCTGACAGGACCTGACCCTCTCACTGAAGTTTGAACAGGTCCTGAGTTGGCTCCTTAGCTGGGCCAGAAATGATGGGTTAAGAAGGAAGGGTGTGCATCTGCCCCTGCTGCCTCCACCCCCCTTCCTGGCCATGGCATGGGGGCTCTGGAGGAACTTGGGCAGGCAGAGACCTTGCAGAGAGCAGCAGGGCAAGGAGCTCTGCTGGACTTCCTAAATGCCAGTGAGCCTGACATGATGGATGTGTGGGAGCTGGAGTGCAGCGAGCATCCCGAGAGCTCAGCAGCAGCATCTGGGCTCAAAAGCTGCTGGGGAAGTGTAGGAGGGAAGGGCAGCAGCAGCAGAAGAGAGGGGCTTGAGAAAAGCAGGTTTTGTCATCCTGCAGAATGGCTTTGTGGGGATGTGCTGTGGATCAATACTGGCTGTTGGGTGCCTAAGGGTCAGAGAGAGAACAGTGATCTAAACCCATTCCCATGCCATCCAGAAGGCCAGTGGAGGCAGTGGCACCCCAGGATATCTTGATGTCAAACTTGTGGATGCCAGCTGGGAATGTAGCCACACTTGCAGAGAAATGAGCATGAAGGGAGAGGGGGCAAATCTGGTGCATGGTCTCTCCCTCACCACCTCCCTTTCCTTGGTCAACTTTCCCTGTCCTAGGCCAAGCTGCTCCATAGGTTTGGCTTTTCCTGCCAGATCCAAATCAATTGCACAGCTAGATGTCTTGAGGCATGAAGGGGGGCAAGGCTGGATGCTTGATCTGAGCCCTGTGTTCTACTCTTTCCAGGCTGCCTTGCTGCATTCCATTGGTGGGGATATGAAGAAGGGGTCACTGGGACTGCCTTTGGTCCCCCCAATATGCAAGGCAGGAAGTCCCCCTGTGGGCAGTGCTGCGGGGTCCCTGCCAAGCTCTCCCCAGCTGGATTCCCAGGATTCCAGGGAGATGAGGTAAGCCAAGGTGTCTGCTGCTCCAGTGTGCTGTTCACCTCACTCCTCCCATCTCGTGTGATTATTTTGCACAGTCAGCGGTCCCGTGTATGTATGCAAACATCTGTGTTTTCACCATCTTGCCCATCTGTGATGATCCAGCACAATGTTAATTCCAACACCAATGCCCCAAGAGCAGGGGCTGTGGTGGGGAAGAGGAGGAAGGGCTTAAAAGCTCCTCAAGATGCGTCCAGGGCTGGACTTGGCTATTGATTGCCTCTGCAGTGGTTGTGATGTCATTTGGTAGTTGTACTGCATGGGTCTGGATCCTGAAGATCCTTGAATGCTGTGATCCTTGACTGTCAACTTCTGCAAACAGGAGAATATGTTTGGGCAAATATTGGCTCCTGGAGAGGTGTCTGCAACTTCAGGTGCTGCTCCTGTAATCTTCAAGTGTAAATTCAAGGTGCCTGGGCCTCCACTGTGAAATGAGATCCCAGAGAAATTTTGGGATATAGATGTATAATCTGATTGATGTTTAGTATTTTGATCTGAGCTTAAGATCAAACAGGGCAAATTGCTTGAGAAGAGGCATAGGACTGTACCTGATGGAAAGGTACTGGCTTGGATATGTATGAGAAAATGAAGCTGTCAAGCTGATCCAAGTGATAACAATAAAGAAGGAGACACAGAAGTATCTTTCCAATTGAAAATCTTCAGCAGGGCTTTGAAAGTGTGATCTGAATATCCTTCCCCAAGAGCTGAGTTGGAAAAAGCCTTTTTGTTCTGGAAAGAGCCAGATGGTGTAATGTCATTCTCAGGAGCCAGCGGTGCTCTGACCACATGTAGAACAAGGCTGTCACCAGGGTAATGCAGGAGCAGGCAAAGTCAAGCTTTGGCAGCAGTACAAAAGTAGCTGCCCTCCATACAGACTCGTGTCTCAGCTCAGCAGCTCTTGCTGCTTCAGAGAGGCTCTAGGAACCACTTGGCTCCAAAAGGAGAGGCAGCAGACTTGGGGAGTTTTGATGCCAGTTGAAGAATGACTGCTGTGTTTCAGCCAGAGCTTGGCCAGCTCTGTGTGACTCCAGAAACAGAAAGCCCAAGGACAGTTAATCAGCTTGGCATCTTGTTGGGTTTATGTGTTGCATTTCCCCCTTCATCACAGTGACCATGCTAATAACTTTGCCTCCTTTCATGGTACGCCCTTTCCCTCCCTTCTCTTTCTACCTCCTGATATGTTCTTTTGTCCTCTATTTTCTCCAGGCCAAGACCCAGCAGCAGAAGCAAAGAGAACAGCTCTGAAGATGCAGGTAGGTAGAGGGCATGCCTGTCCTAAAATGACCATTGTAGTGTTGCCTCAGAGGTGACATTTGGAGAGCTTGGTTAAAACCCATTCTTTTCAAAATCTCATTAAATTCATTTCAATTCCTTGATGGGTTCAGTGGAGTCTCCCAGAGCCCAGTCCCTGCGAGTGTGCTCTGGTGGTGCCGTGAAAATTCCTCCAGTGGGAAGTGTTGGGTGGCAAGAGCTGGAGTGGTGGCTTGGGGCCCTGGAAATGCAGTGCAGGAAAAGGAAACATTCCTCTTTTTCCTGCACATGCCTTTTATCTTCCTGAAGCCTTCCTAGTATCACACTTAGTAGGGAAAATGAAGTCATTTAGCATGAAATGAGAAATGTTACCACTCCTTTCTCCTGCTTTTGAAGGAGAATACCTTTCCTTGGGGCAGTTTCTGAGCTGAACCCTTTGAGATCTGGAGGAGATTCATGGGCACTGCCTGGTTTTGCACTGGCAGAAATAGGGAAAGCTCCTATGACAGAAAGTCCTTTTGAATTTTGCAGTGAAGGAGAAGGAGGCTTCCAGGTGGATGCAGCTTAGGCAGGGTGTGAGTTTGTCATCCTCTGAGAGCACAAGAACAAAGCCACCCGTGGCAGGTTCACAATGACAAATCTCTTCCCTGGCTGTCTCTGCCTGTGTCAGTGCTGCAGGCTGAGGCTGGGGGAGGAGATGCCTTCTGCCTTGTCCCTGTCCCTGCCTTGCCTGATCCCTGACAAGTGGAATGTGCCAGACAAAATGCAGTCTCTGGTGCATCTGGCTCAGCCAATGCTTTCAAGTTGAAAGCCCCAGTGACACTGTTGTTGTTCCTTTGCCGTCGCTGGGCGTGTCATGCTAGGAGAGATGAGACTTGGAGAAATAATTCTGCTGATGCAGAAAAAGGGATCAGATCCCCTGGTCCATTTGGGGATCAGAGCTAGGTCTGCCAAATCCTGGGTGTGGCCCCTTTGGAATGACTCTTTATTTCCTGATATGCAGCTGGAGTGCTAAATGCAGCTCAGGAGTAGTACTGCTCAGTAAGTTAGGTGACATTTTTGCTGGATCAGTTCTGGACTAGAAAGTACCTATCTTATTAAACCCTGCCTGTTTTACTTTTATTACTGACCCCAGCATTCTACAGGGTGAAAGAATCCAGTTTTAAGACACTCATTCTGCTTGGATGCCATATGATTTTATCCTCCGTGAAGCCATGTAAAGAATTACATGTTGATGGAAAGTATTTTAGAATGATCCTCCAGGTCTGATGGAGAGTATTTTAGAATGATCTGCCCTCTGCTATTTCCATTAGGAAAATTTTGAATTGACCATATCAGCCAAGATCAGAAATGTTTTGAGGCAGGCCATGTTTATGTTGGGTTTGGGTGACTCTGCTGAAAAAAAAGCGGGGAATGAACCCCAGGAAGAGGCAAGTAGAGCAGAATTGGCACTTTTGGATGACCACTTTGTTCCCTACAAATACAGGCTCGCAGAATACTGGGCGCATCTAATGGAGAAAGCAAAGCTTCTTTTATGTGCAACACGTGGTGCCATTGTTTGTGTCCCAGCACTTCCTTTGTTGGAAAGAGTAATATAAAAATCCCAAATGTGCAAAACCCGACCTCAAATTGAGTGGGACCTACAGAAACAAAGGCCTAGAAAGCTACTTTTGAAAACAATGATTTCCTTGACAGTGTCCAATTCTAGAGACCACTGTGAATTTCCAACTGTTTGGAAGGAAAGGGATCCTGTAGTAGTGGGGAGGCAACAGGCAACACATAAATAGTAGAACCCTTCTCTCCTGGCTTGCCAGCTCCATATTGTTCAGAGAAATTAAACTGATGCTGGTTTCATGTAAAATAAGAAACCAACCAATCTTTTCAGTAACTAAAATGTGCTTTGAATGCCTCACCCATTAGATGGGTTGATTGTAAAGGCATGAGTTCAATTAACTCACTTCTTCTCTTGTACCTGAATTACAGCTTCTTCTGAGCCTGCTGCAAACACCCAGAGGAAGAAGGGAAAGAGCTCTTGGTGCAAAACAGGACCTGGGATGCCTCTGTTCCCAAGGAAACTGGCTGACCTGTTTGGCTTGGAGACCTATGTGCCGAAGCCCGACCTTGGGAATGGAGGTCTGGGCTCCCAGCCGGCTCAGGGGGCCTCGGCCCAGGAGCCCCAGGAGCGTGGCTCAGGCTCACACAGAGGTGAGGGGGGAGCTGGGCCGCTCTCTGCTGGGAGGAAGGGTCTTGTGGCAGCCCAGCCAGGCTGTGCACATTGCCAGGGAACAGCTGTGCCCTGCATGTGGCCCTGCAATGAGCTGTGCTGCTGCCAGTGCCCCGTGCAGCTGGAGGGCTGCTCATCTGTGGGGCAGGCAGAGGAGCAGGAGGGTGCATGTGCAGCTGAGCCATTGCTGGAGAGCACAGGGCTCGGGGCTCCCTGCTGTCCCAGGGCAGCCCAGAGGCCAGGCTGTTCCTGTGGCAGCTCTCTGGAAGTGGGGCAGGGTTTTCCCCTGGGCTGTCTCCAGTGTCTGCCCGTAGGACCATGCTTCCCTGTCCAGCTCTTTAGAAGTTTCCAGGAAATGTGTCCCATGAAATATGGAGCTTCAGATGTTTTAGGTTTGCATTGTGACCTCTGTTACCTTTTGTGTGTCCATTTTTCTGACCTGAATGACTGCAGTGGTTCCAAGGAGGTTACCCTGGGATCAGGAGTTTCCCTGCCAACTTCCCAAATGCTTTTACCTTCCAAGGCATTGCCTTCCACCCTGAATTCCCTACCTTCCTCAAAGCCCATTTCTAACTCTCCTTTTTTATTGTTAAGCTGACCATTCTGCAGGAGCAAAAAATTCTGATTTAAGAATTCCTTTTTTCCTACTGTGCTGCCACTTGATTTTGTCCTCTATGAAGCTGTTGTATAGAATGATTAGTTCTCTGAATTTTAACAGCTCTGTTGGAGAGTATTTTAGAATGAGCTCCATTGTTCTACTTGAAATTAGAAAATCAGCCTTTGGTCAGACTAGCTTGAAAGTAGCCCAATCTCATACAGTTTAGGATGAACATCCTTGGGGAAAATGAAATATCTAGTCTCAAGGACACAGTTCACGTTTGGGTAACACTCCTGCAATGCTGAGCTTTTCTTTGAATGTCCTCCAAAACAGTCCAACAAAGAGAAGAAAATGTAAATCCAAGTGCATACATGTATTAGTACCTGTGACTTCTTCCAGGAGCTGGAAAGAAGATGTTTACTAAAATCAGCATGAATAAGGGCAGATAAGAATCTCTGTCAAGAGCAATCTCCATCTCTGCCCTTCTCTATCAGGCACAGAGGCTCTCCAGCATCCAGGGGCTCTGGCCTTCACCATGCAGCAGGTTTCAGTCTGCTGGCCAGCAGAGTAATGTCATGTCTGCTGCCAGTAGCCCATCCCTTGGGAGAGGGTCTAGGCATGTGGACCTTGCTGCTCTCAGTCCCAATCTCTGTGTTTTATGAGAGCTCTGCAACCTGGAACCTGTCTTGCCTGTTGCCCAGCACGGCATTTTTGGGGGCTTGAACTCTGCCAGAGATTTACAGAAACCTTTGCTTCCATTCCCAGGCCTCCCCCTGAGCCAGGCCAAGGAGACAGATCATCCCACCAGTCCTGGTCTTACGAGGGACAGAGAGCTGAAGGACGGCTTTGGAAAGGTAAGGGACAAGGACAGGGATGAGCAGACTTCCTTTCCAGTGGCTGTTTAGTACTTGGCCCAAAATGCCACTGAAAATAATGATCTTCCCCCTGCCCTGGGAGATGGGGATTCTCTTGGGAATATATTTGACAGCTCCAGAGCAATTGCTTGGCTATTTCCAGTGGTGCCAAGGTCACTAGCTTGGACATGGTGCTAAGGTCACGCCAGAAGCAATCTTTATGTGCAAAAGCTGTTTTAGAGAAGTTCTGAATGACAGAGCAAGCTACACATCAGTGAATGTGGGCAAAGTGCACCCTCAGAAGCAGAGAAGCAAAGACTCTAATGTTGAGTGTAAGCAAGGCTGGAAAGTAAAATGGGAGAGTTTGACTTTTCCTGGTTACCTTTGTGGCTGTATCTCACAGCCCTCTCATTCTCAAGGTTTCTGCTCATTAACTTCAGCGTTTCTGCAACTTGTTTTCACACGAGTCCTCCTTTTGGTCTCGTGTTCTCACAGACCAAGTCCTTCAGAGTCCTTCAGAGCTGAGTCCTTCAGAAGCCAGGAAGTGAGAAATAGCTGCAACTCCTGGCCATGAGTGTTAAGCAACAGCTCATTACCACTCCTTGCTGGGCATTGCACATGGTTTTTATTCTGCTGCCATGGCCTGTAGGAACTGAACTGCCTGCTCACTGTCATGTGAGCTCTTCGTCTGTCTTGGAGCACTCCTATGAATTCATGCTTCAAGCAGGGCTTCCTGACATAAGTTGCAGTTGCAGCAGTGGAAGGTCATGGCACTGAACTGTTCCACCTCACTGTGTGTAATTGCCAAGGTGAGGACAGGAGACATTCCTCTGAAACTATTGGAATGGATATGGAGCTGCATTGAAGCCTATGGCACCCTGTGGACTCTGTGCTCCTGATGAGATGTTGTGTCTGGTTTGTGTGTCTCTGCTTACAGTCTATGATGTATTTCCATTGCACCTAGATCCGTGCTGCACTGTGGGAGTTGGCTCAAGAGAACTTGAAGCCAATGGACACAAAGCATTTTGTGGAAGAGATGAAGAAAAGGAGACAAAAGAAAAGATTCTTGCAGCTTCTTCCTGAGACAGTTGAGACCAGGGACGCAGCTGAAGCAAGTAAGTGGTGGCTACACTTGTGGTCCTTTTTGACCACTTGCTTGCCCCTTGCACATGGCTGCAGTCAGACTGGGGGGCTGTTCTGCTTGCATCTGAGTAGAAGCTTGCTTATTTGTTTCTGTTTCCCAAAATAAACTGCAGAGGCATGAAGAGTCTTGCCCCTGGCCTCCCTGAGTCAGTAACAGAATATCAGCTTCCCACCTTCACCTCTAAAGTCTTTCAGAGTAGAAAATTCTGTCTTGCAAAGTACACTGGGGCTTCAGACTCTCTCCTGGAGAGCAGCCTCCAGGGAAGGCGAGGCCAAAAGACTGCTTTTCAACTGGGATTCCACCTGGACGAAACAAAGCTCCATTCCTTCTCATGAAAACACCAGAGATCCTTCTCCTGCTGCTCCCTGCTGAGGAGCTGATGCTGTAGAGCTGTGCTGAAGCCCCAGGAAGTGCTTCTGCTGCAGCCCCGGGAGCAAGCAGCGTTCCCGACTGAATCCCAGCCGGGCTCTGCCTGCAGGGCTGTGAGCGCTGCCCGAGGGCGGCAGCAGGGCCCTCAGGAGGCAGCACTCAGCCCCAGGGCAGCATGCAAGGTTAGCTGCACTTTCTTGGGTAACTTCCCCTGCCAGTGTCTGGAACAGGAGAACAAAAGCAAGGCAATACTGGCTTTTCCTTGTTTCTTCGAGGAAGCATCACTGCAGGTTGGTTTTATACTAGAAGAGGGAAGATTTTGACTAGATATCAGGGAGAATTTTTTCTATAATGAAGGGGATGAAAAGTTGGAAGGTTTGCCCAGAGAAGCTGTTGTTGCTCCATCCTTGAAGGTGTTCAAGGCCAGTTTACATGGGGCTCTGTGGACCCTGATCTAGACGAAGATATCCCTGCTCACAGGGCTTGGACTAGACGGTGGTTAAAGGTGCCTTCCAACCCAAACTCTTCTAGGATTCTGTGATCACTGTCCCTTGTTAGTGTTATCTTGGTATAAAGTGGTATACCATTGTTATACTTGAAGTTCTTTGGGATAACAAAGAGATGTTGCCCAGCTCCAGCAACTTTTGTTGTCAACCTGTCCAGCACCCTCCACTTACAAGCTCTTCTTTGCTTCCTGCAGCCTTTAGCTTACCACCTGTTGATGGCACAGCTCCTAGGGTGCAGAGAAAAGACCCTGGTACTGCCTTGAAGAAGAAGGTCTTGAGAAAGCAGGACAACGTGCCCTTACTGCCCAATAAGCCCACCATCCTTGGAGATGGCAGCTTCCCACGCAACTCCTCAGGTAAGCCTGCTCCATGGAAGCTTTTCCCTGCATGGCTTTTTCCCTGCACAAGGAGAACAAAGTGTCTCCTGCCTCAGCCAGCACAGCTGGGATCTTGGGGCTATAGGCTGTCCTGAGAATGAGCAGCAAATCTACTTTTCAGTTACTCCAGTTTGGTAGCACTAGAGAGTTGGTTCTTAGAGATCCATTGGAAAGTGGGGCTGAATAAAGTCCGTGCTGAAGGCCTAAGCTCTGGCTTTTGCCCATCCTAATACTCCAAACTACAGCACTGGTGCCAGGAGACAGCTGTGACTGCAGGGATGAGCTATGGGGCAGCATGCCAGGCTGTGCTCACCGTGCACCTACGAGTGCCACCATGATCTGCTGTCCACTCACCATCTGGGCCCTCTGCCTGTCTGCAGTCCGGCTCTGCAGCCAGCTTTTCTGCTGTCCAGCAAGGGCTGTCTCTGCAGGGCCGTCAGTGGCTTGGTGCAGCTGTGCCTCTGCTCCCAGCAGTGCCCGATGGCTCCTGGCTGCCGCCATCCAGGGCCTGCAGTGCCAGGAGGGAACAAGCAGTGCCTCCTGTGTCACCCAGCAAAGACAGCGGCTGTGTGCAGCAGGTGACAGCCAGGAGGGGCTGCCTGCTGCTCCCAGGCTGTTTGCTGCCTGCAGGAAATGCACAGCAGACAGTCCCCAGTGGCTCTTGTCTCTCCTTTGTGGGCAGCCTGCCTGTGCTGTGATGCCAAGCAGGGCGAGATAAGAAGAAGGCAGCTAGGAATGATACTTCAATGCTCTTTGCTACTTCCATGTTCAGAATTGACCAGAACTAGCCTGATGTGGCTCTCCATTCACAGTGAATCTAGATGTGTGTATGTCTACATACTTCTGCAGTGCCATCACTGGTGTCAGTGGCTGAGGTACATCAGTGACACCCGGATTAGCTCCTGCCTGAATAGTTCTGATGTTTGGGTTCCTCCATACTTTGTGAGAACATGCAAGGTAGCACAAAAGCCCTACAAAGTCTAGAGCAGTTTGTCTAGATTCTGTGTAATATTTATACTCCATCCTTTTAGACAGCTCAAATGTTTTCATCTACACAAGAGGAAATGAGCTTTTGAGTACATGATGTGAAATTTTTGATTGACAGTACTATTGATGACAGATGGGTTTCATAAGAAATGCATTTACCATCTGATTTTTTCATACCTTGTTAATTCCTTTCTTTACCAAGAAATTCAATTAAGGCAAACCCAGGCCAATTGATTAACAACAGAGTGCATGTGCCAACAATGTGCATCTGTATTTGCCTATTTTTATCCCCAGGACACATTTGGAAGGCTTTTTTCTATCAACTGTCTAGTCTGGAAATTGCATTTTTCCACAAGAGAAAGTTTAGAAATGTCTGAGTTTGCAAATACAGCCATTAGATGACAAATACATTTCCCCATAGCATCTTTGAAATACAGCCAGTGTGTATCTCTGAAAGAGCAAAGTTTCACAATGCTTGGAAAGAACAAAATCCATAAACCACTGCCTTCCCAACAGTAGGCTAAATGTATGTGCAGTCAGCTGCTTCTGTCTAGAATATGTGAAGTTAATGGAAACAGAGGCACTGTCAGGTGTGAAGGGTCAGGTATGGCTGTTCCCTGGTCGTTGCTCCGTGGGGATTGAGCCGGGCCCAGCAGGGCTGGCCTGTTCAGGCTTGGTTTGGTGCTGTCTCCAGGCAGCTGCAGGTCTCTCCTGAGGGAGCTGCAGAGTGCTCCTGTCCTCAGGGCTGGGGAAATCAGGGTGCTGAGACAAGAGAGGCACTGAGGGGCTCCCTCCTGGGTAGCGAGTGCTGCTGGTCAGTGCTGTCTGGCAGGGAGCGGGAGCTCTGTGGCCGCAGGAACCTGCCGCTGGCCGTGGCACCTGTGGCCCTGGGAGCTGGGGCTGCGGGGCAATTGTCAGGTTTAGCCTGGAGCTGTGCCCAGCTGGGGAAGGCTGGGAGCAAGCAAGGAGCCCCAGGAGCCAGACAGCAGGGAAGTCTCTGCCCCAGTGGCAGTGTGTGCCACAGGGAACCCTGGCTGGGAGATGGGCTGCAGGCCGCTCCATGGTGGGTGCCTTGCCCGGGCCGCAGCGCCCATGGCCGACCCTCTCCTTGCAGTGACCTCGCAGACAGGCACTGGTGCCCAGCGCCGAGAGGAGCCGCTCCGTGGGCATGGGCAGGAGGACAGAGCCTCTTCAGAGCCACAGCAGTCCTTGCAGGAGGCACTGTCCTTGCTGGGCAGTGATGACTGGTAAGAAAGGCCCCATCACTCTGTGTCCCTCACAGCATTCGGGTTGGTCAGAAGCGTGTCTCGCTGGTGCCTCTGAGCCCCGAGAGCCCAGAGGGCCAAAGGGCACTGCTGAAACCTCTGCAGAGCAGTGAGAGGATAAAGACTGGAGAGCAGTCTTTATTGGCCTTGCTTTTCTTGGCCTTGCTCTGCAGCACCGCTCCAGCTGCAGCAGGTCCATGCTGTTTCCTGGCTTTGGCAGCTGCTCCATGGAGCTGCAAAGGAAATGTTGAGGGAAGAGAGAAAGCTGTGCAAAGAGATGATTTGCTGGCTGAAGACAGAAGCAGGATGGCAGCAGTTTTGAGTGTACAGATTTGGGTGCCTTGGGCCACTGGCCCAGTGGGACTGAGTAAGATTTCTCTCTGCTCCCACTGCTGACAGCAAGGGCAGGTGACAGGCTCTCCCTGTCATCTCCTGCATGTGAGTCCCAGAAGCAGCTCCGGGGAGTTCCTCTTTCTGAGTAATGGACTGAGTTGTGCTTTCAAGTCCCTCAGCCTGTCATTACTCCTGAGGGGCTCATGGCAGAAGAGAAGGAAAAAGAAATAAAATCCTCTAGGAATCTTGCACTTTTGGAGGTTAACTTTTTCCTTCTCACTGCTTCCTATGGGCCTGAGATATTTTGTCAGTACTCCCAGTGTGTCCCAAAATTATACACAGGTACAAGGAGGCCCAGAAGTTACAAGCCTACAAATGTGAGGTAATATTGGTTGTCTTTCTGATGGCTTTTTGATCACTCCCTGTTGGATGCTTCATTCACACAGGGGTAAGGCCTCCATTCATATTGGGAGAACCATAAGAAACCTCCAACAGTTCATCTCCTTCTGCAGTGGCCTTTGCTTTGCCCTTTCTCTTCTGCTTTCTCTTCCCCATTCTCTTTGGTGCCCTGTGAGGTGCAGAGAGCTTCTGCAGCTGTGAGTGTCCTGATGACGCTCAGGGGTGCCCGTGGGATCAGTCGCCAGCCCTGTGCTGCAGCCCTGATGCCTCACACTCCTTCCTGGAGCTGAGGGCCTGCACAAAGCAAGTGCTGAGAGATGGAGTTGTTTTCAGCTTTGAAATAACATGTGGCTGTTGTGCAAGTTGTTTTAGGTAGGGGGGTTTTGAGCAAGCCAGAGTTTCAACAGTTCTTGCCCAGGGCTGGAATCTTCTGGGGCATCCTGCTGATTTTTTTGGGAATTTGTGAGGTGGGGTGGAGTGGGTGAGACACACAGGCCTAGACTGAAGAGTGGAAACTCAGCTCCAGAGTGCCAGTGCAGACTCTCAGTGCTGAACTGCCTGCTGGGGCAGACAAAGAAGGAAAATGCCCCAGTAACAGCCCAATGGGACTGTGTCTCAGGGACAGGTACAGGGAACTGAGAAGAAACAGCAGCATGGCCCAGCCTCACAGCTTCTAGGAAGCAGTGACAGAGGGAGTTCATGTGCCAGAGATTTCAGGAAGGCTGTCTTCTTAAACAGCCACGAATGAAGTCTCTGAAAGCCCTCTCTTTGCCTCTTGGATTTGTGCATGCTTTTGACAGCTACAGCATCCTGTGGCAACACATTCCATGATTTCATTAAGTACTCCTTGAAAAGCACCTCCCATGGCTTGAGCTGCCAGCCTGGTCATTTCGGAGGGTGCTGCCTACTTCTTGGGCAGAGAGAAAAATCAATCTTTTTGTTACATGCCTTTCAGGGAGCTGAAGGAGAAGGGACTCTTCAACATCAAGCACCTGGCTGAGTCCCATTGAGAAGTCCTGCTGTCCAGACTTCATGACATTTGCTTGGCAGTTACCAGCGAGGTGAGAACATTGTTTTGAATTGTTCCCCATACTTCATACAGGATGTGCAGAGTAGGTATGTGCTTGTTCATCTCCATGTGTGCTCAGGGTGTGCCTCCTTTTCTGGTTTGAGACCTTCTATTTCCCATGTCTGTCAGCTGTCTGTAGGATCTGTGTGCACATGTAGCTGTATTTACTGGTAGGTCGAATATCTGACACTTGTCTGTGAGTGAGGTGACATTACAATGCAATGTGCAAATGGCAAAATCAAGACACTAATGACGTTATTTGCCAGAGTCCTAATCTCTGCCCAAGCTGTAATTCAACACTGCAAATGAGTCTGTAGATCTGAGCCTGTGTTTTCTGTTTCCTGGCTGAGTGCTTCAGCTGCTGGTGTAGCTTTTCTGAACAGGAGCAATTGACTCTTCTATTTTTATGACTTGTGTCTTTATGATTTGAAAGCAGCCCTTGATTTAATTTTCTAGTGAAAGGGCCTAAAATCATGGCAGTGGACATTGTAGAAAGGTTAGGTAGGAAGCTTTAGTGAATTTTGCTTTTGTTTTGTTTTGGTTTTTTTTTTTTTTTTTTTTTTGGTTTGCAGTAAGCAGGTCTGAGGTCAGAAATTGGTTCCAGAGTAAGTGCCTTTCAGTGTTTGTATCTTCCTGCTCTTACTGTGCTTTTATGTTCCTCTGGACACAGTGGGATGTGTTGCCATTTCTTGGGATTTCTGCTGAAGGCAACTGGTTTTCTGTTCAAGGTGATTCTTATGTTTCCTATCATGTCTTCCCCAGGTGACCAATCTCCGGTCCAAGGTGTCCTACTCTGCAGTTGTCACTCTGGGAGAGTTCTTTGTGACCTTGAAGAAGGACATGGACTGCGAGGCGGATGAGGTTGCTGCAGTCCTTCTCCAGATGGTGTGGAACTCCCCAGAGTTTGTTCAGAAGGCAGCCTGTCAGAGCCTGGGGATGATGGTAGAGGATGTGACTCCTGCACGAGCAATGGCTGCTCTCATGGACAGGGGAGTCAAGTAGGTTCTTCTTCTTCCAGTGATGTTCTTCAGCGTCTAGTGTGTGGGCGGGGGAAGGGATGAGGGAAAGAATGGGAATGATGGGAGGGAAGGGTCCTGTATCCTGCATCTTCTGGGAACTCAGTGACTTCATTCTCTGATCAACCTCATTTCTTTCCTCTTGTCACCTATTTCTGCCCTCCTGCAGCCTATTAGTTCTCAGAATCACAGAACTGTAGAATATGGCCAGTTGGAAGGGGCCCTTCAGGATCATCAGGATCATTGCACAGAGTGGCCCAATGCTAACTTTGTGTTTATCTGAGGACAGAACCTTCTGCAGGTGTCTGCAGCTGCAGGGAGAAGCCAGGCCCCCTTCCCCCAGCAAGGACAGGGAGCAGGCTCTGGCCAAGGCCTGTGCTGCTGCTGCTCCTTCTCCCCGTGCCCCAGGGTTTGCTCTCTCCTTCCCAGGAGCTGCCACGCCCAGGTGCGGAAGTGTGCGGCCCAACTCCTCCTGTCCCTGATGCAGAAATTGGGAGTCACGAAGCTGGCAGGCACAGCCAGGGCTGAGAGGCTGGCACAGGTGGCAGGGACGCTTGCTCAGGACTGTCACCAGGACACAAGGTAATGATCTTCATTTCACTTCCTGAAACAGGAAAACCGTTTTGTGTTTGGCTTTAAAGGTAAAACCAGAAAAGAGTGGAAACTCAAGGAAATAATAAGTGACCTCACTGTGTGGATAAGGGTCATAGAATCACAGAATATGCCCAGTTAGAAGGCACCTATCAGGGTCATCCATTCCAGCTCCCAGCCATGTCCTGGTTTAGGGCAAGTTTGGGAGATAACCCCCAGAGGGGCTTCTCTACAAAAGCAGATTCAATTGCCCCTCCCCCCTCCAACCGGTTCAGGAGAAAATATCTCCTTGGAGAAAAAGTGGAAAGAAACCTGTTTGTTAAACAATAGAACCCAAACAATATTAAACAATAAAACTTCTCACTGCTCCAAAAAAAGGGCAAAATCAGAACAGTCCTCTCCCCGGGTTGCAGCTCGGCTCACTCAGTCTCTGATCAGTCTCTGGTGCTGGAAACGCCGCGGCCCAGGCCCGGCCAGGGGGGCCACAGGTGGAGCTGCCGGTGCTCTTCTGGGTGTTCAGTCCAGAGCAGCCTTGAACAGGTCCAAGAAAAAGGAAAAAAAATCACAGTCCAGGGAACTTCTTTGCCTCAGCTAGCTAAAACTAACTAAAAGCAAAAAAAAAAAACAAAAAAACAAAAAAACGGAAAAAGGAGCTCTGTCCTGCTGTCTGTCCATCCACAGACAACACAGTCCAGGAGCAGGAATGTGGAGGAGTGAGAGCAGTGTGAAAACAAACTGCGCGCTTCTTGCCTCCCCTCTTCACTGTCTGGAAGAGAGTCTTAAAGGTGTAAAACTTATTATTCAGTATAAACAGAACAAGACGACTGGGGATAAAAGCATCATATAGTCAACCTAGGACAGCAGGGCACCCCAAGAGTCACTCCGTGTGCCTGAGAGCATTGTCCAAATGCTTCTCAAGTTCAGTCAGACTTGGTGCTGTGACCACTGCTCTGGAATGCCTGGGGAAATGACTGTACTGCGTAACCTGAGGCTGGCCAGCAAGGAGCATTGCCAGCTTCCTGTGACTTGAAGGATTCTTTACTGAGTTCAAAAGAGCTCAGATTAGCCAGTCCAACAGTTTTGATTTGCCTTAGGTGCAAAGCACAAAGCCAAAGTGTTGGCTAATATTCATCACTGAAGGATCCCAAACATCTGTTTCTCATTAACTTAAGACATTCCTAGAAATATTTCAGGGGTCTTTAGACTCTTTCTAAAATCCCTTCTGCAGATTTCTAGAATGCTGTTATCTGTGGTTCAACAACCTCCAAATTTCTTCTTGAAGAAAACTGTGGTTTCCTGGTGGCAAAATCAACCCAAACCACCAAGATCCCCTTACTTTGATGATGAAATTCCCATTAATAGCTGCCAAGATCACCAGAGCAACTAGCTACCCCTGTGCATACATATAGTATAGAATAAGCAACAGGATGCAGGAGGTGTTTTGTCTCGGCTTCCCTGCCAGTTAAAGAAAGGCAAAGTTTTGTGCAATGGCAGCAAGACACTGCTAATAGGCTCTGACAACAAAGCAGATGTGTTTTGCTTATTCCCTGGGAACACCCACAGTGTCAGAGTGAAATGGTATTTTTCTGTGGCCCGACATTCTCCTCTTGCCTCTTGTGTTCAGCTGACAGCACTGTGCAGTGTCAGGTGGAGGTAAATCTCCCTCTTTGCTGAGTAGGTAATGCCTTCTCATGCAGGGGTTGCACCTGATGAGTTTAAGGTGTCAGCCTCTTCTGTTAACACTCTCCCTTTCTTCACTGTTGTTTCCTTCCTGCCTGCCTTCCTTTCTGCCTCCCTCCCTTCCTGTCTTCCTTTCTCCTGCCCTTCCTTCTATCCTTCCTCAGGCATTATGGACAGGAGATGGTGAAGATGTTGCTGAGCCATCAAAAATTTAAAATGCTTCTGGAACAATCTCTCTCCATGCGTGATCTGGAAGATATTCTGACAAGAATTAAGAAGAAAGTAAGTGCTTGACACGAGAAATGTCTCCTTTGTGCTAGTATGCTTACATTAGGTCAAGCATACCCAATGTGTCTTTATCTCATTTCTCTTCTGCTGAATCACTTTGCTCTTGGGAATGAGCTGTTAATCCTTAGCCTGTTCATATGCAGGCCGCAAAGAAACTGCCATTATTAGGGAATAAGTGGGGTTTGGAATATTTTGAATATGGGTCACAAAGAGGAAAGGGAAAGAGGAGAAAATGGGTTTACCTTTAAGAGTAAGCCCCCACCATGTTCTCCCTGCTCTGCCCCCAGTAAAGCAATTAAGTGAGAATTGAACATAACAGAGTCTGAAGATAACAGTCTTTGCAAAAGACATGGAAGCAGTAGTACCAAGAAAACTTCCAAATATACAAAAGATGTCCAAGTCAATCCTAGTTACTACAATTACTGTCTGTCTTTTGGGAATACTGCCCTGCTGTCAAGCCCTGTGGAGCTGGAAGAAGCTTGGTGAATTCAGCAGCATCCAGTGAAAAATCCTTTGTTTGTTAGGAGGGGGATTTTATTTTTTTAATCAACATTATATGTTATGAATAAAAAGTTGTAATTTTTTTTTAAAGTTTCAGAGTTAAAAAAACCAAGCCAGACCGAGTCAGCCTCCTTTAGTTTCGCTGCCGAAGGAAAGCTTTTCAAATACCTGTTAATGGCAGGTGATTAACTGATTGTTTCCCTGATGCTGGCTGCATACCAAGAAGATACCAAGAGAAACCCTCCAGGGTAAAGAGATGAACAGTGACACCAGAGACAACATGCAAATGAGAAACGCAGTGCACCCTGGATTGTTACAGTTTTACAGTTTTTATAAGAAAAACCCCTAAAATCACGAGCCATAAGTGACTTAAAGTGACGTCTAAGGATGGGAGCATTGTCCCGTACCTGCTTAAACCTTTTTATTTCTCACTCTAACTTGAAAAGAAACTGATTAAAGAGACCCCCCGGGTTTCTAAACCAACAAACTAAGGACTCAACGACTCTCCCGTGAGGACAGAGTCCCCAGTTCTGCCTGCAGACCAGCGGACAAAACTGCATCATCCTCCTGCTTCGTGCCACGCCTGGGAGCAGCGGCGGCGAGGGCGCAACCCGTCGATTTCTTCCCACCTGAGCTGATTCTTCTTAATAAAGGCATTAAAAAGGAGAAAGATCTCCTGCCCATTTATTTCAGCTTGGGGGACTCGTCCGGGATAGCCACGCCTGAAGAGGACACCAGGACTGGGACGGCCGCCCACCCTGGACCTGCAGGACAGCTGGCTATCAGGACCAGAGAAGATCGGCTTGGGACAGTGACACGGAGCAGCGTCGGATAGGTGAGAATATCCGGCGGCGGGAGAGGGAGGCGAGCGAGTGTGTGTGCGTGAGACGAGGGCCGGCAGCCTGGCTCCTCGAAGCGAGTGGGGACCCCTCGGTACCGCGGTTCCGCACCCCCGCGAGGGGGCCGGCCGGGAACAGGGGGAAGCGAGTGGAACTGGTGATTGAGGCGCCTCCAGAGGGGTAAAGAGGACCCCCCTCCGGGCGTGCGGAGGAAATAGCTGTGTGAGTGGCACGCACCCCAAAGGCTCTGATACAGGTCCTAACGAAGGAAGTTAGGATTTATGATATCAGGCAGTTTGGCTCTGACAGAAGAGGTCAGGTACCCCTCAGAAGCCAGGGTTTCGAGGTTTGACTGTTTGAGCCTTGGCAAGGGAAGGCCAAGGTCTCTCTAAGTCCTGACGAAGGAGGTCAGGCAAACCTCAGAGGTCAAGACCTCGAGGATGTTTTTTTGTATTTTGGTTGTTTGTTGAGTCTTGGCAAGAAAGCCAAGGTCTTAACAAAGTCCTGACGAAAAGGGTCAGTGAAATTGGAGTTTTGGCAGGAGGTCGAGACTTCTTAAATAAGATATATTTCCTTTAGAGAAAAAGACACCTTGTGATTTGTTTAGAGGCAGAAAATAATGGGAGGGTGTGGTAGTAAGAAAAGTGGCCAAAGATTGAAGAATATACCTCCCCACAGTCCCCTAGGTGAACTATTAGAGAAATGGGACTTTATAGAAAGTACAGAAGGATTAGATAAAGTTAAGATGATTCATTACTGTTCAGAAGTGTGGCCAGAATTAGAAGTGCAAGGAGGATGGCCATGGTGTGGGACGAAAGACAAGTGGATGTGTCAACAGCTCAGTAATTATCTGACAGCTAGAGAAAATACTGATGCTGAGGAATTATTATATGTAGCTTGTTGGTTGAATGCTATACAGAAAGAAGGAGTGCAAATTTGTAAAGTGCAGAGCAAGAAAGAAGAGAATGAAGATATTAATGAGTTATTGAGGGAAGCATTGAAAGTGTATTTAAGGAGGGAAGAAGAAAAAGCAATAGCCAAAGCCAAGATCATGCTTGCTATAGCCAGAGAAAGTGTGGGAGTAAAGAACCCTTCCCTACAGTACAAGGCCACAAAAGAGTGGGGGAGTCCACCACCAGGAGCAGGCAAGGATGGGCCAGTACTGTCAGGGACAGGAGGCATGGAGAGGCCTCGAGTCCCTTTGAGTGAAAGCTGCTGCTATTACTGTGGAGCAACTGGACCCCCCCCCCAAGACTGTTTAGCCTAAAGTTGTGAAACCTTTGCTAGCTTATCAAGATAGCAAAGGAAGCAGCTTTAAGACCAGAGGATCTGGTAAAAGGTTTTTTTTAAGCAGAAACCACACCCGAGTAGGGAAAAAGAAAAAAAGAACTCATATTTTGTGAAATTTAAAGTTACACCAAGGGATATGGGGGAGTGGTTAATACCTGATAGACGGGTGTTTCTAAACAAAGCACTTGCTGGGATGGTGCTAACAGAACTACAAGAATTAACCCACTGGGGAGTCCAAGGACTATGTGATTATTTCCTAAGAAATAACCTGTGCATAAGCGGATATGACCTAGCAAAAACAATTATAAAAGAGTGTTTAACTTGCCAAAAAGATGAACCAGAATGAAATAGTGAATACCTTAGACTCAGACTGAGGTCCAAATTTGTGGCCCAAACATTGCAAATTATAATTGAAGCTTCAGGAATAAAGTGGAGATTGCATACTCTGTGGCACCCCCAGAGTTCTGGGAGGGTGGAACAAATGAACAAAATTCTCAAAAATGAATTGGCTAAAGTGTTTACCCCTAGCGCTCTTGCGCATCAAAACAAGACCCCAGTCTGATATAAGGATTTCACCTTATAAAATGATTTTCGGATTGCCATTCTTGTTAACACCCTATAGCACAGGAGACTACCTGGAAGGAGAAATTTGAAGGCCCCTTTCAGGTACTCCTCATCGCTAATTCGGCCGTGCGAACCAGAGAAAAAAGTTGGACTCACATTACGAGAATTAAAGGACCAGTCCCACCCCCGAGCATTGGACAAGATTCTTCAGTGTCTGGTATTGGACCAGATTCCACACCACTCTCACCCCCGAGCATTGGACAAGATTCTTCAGTGTCTGGTATTGGACCAGATTCCACACCACTCTCACCCCCGGGCATTGGACAAGATTCGTCAGTGTCTCCTTCTGGTATTGGACCAGATTCCACACCACCCTCACACTCTAACTCAGGACAAGATTCAACTGCATCAGGAGTTAATTCAGCTGAGTATACTATTATAAAAGGACCAAATGACTTAAAATTGACATTCAAAAAGACTGATGAACTGCGTAAGAAAAAAGTTTAGAATCATAACATGTCTTGAAGTGTTTTAAGAAATTTGTAAAAGTCAAAAATTGTTAATAAGTAATTCTGGTTAAGTCGTCCCAACTTGGTACCAAAGACCCCAGGTTAATCTTCTCCAGAGTGCTCCCCTAGGAGGGACCAAATTAGCAGGGACAGATCAAGAGAGGTTTAACCAGAGGAGCAAGAGACTCTAAAGAACTTGGAGACTTCTTCTCAGTAAAATCCTCAAGAGGCAAGGCCGGGTGGGCAGGCTGTGCAAGATGACCCATACCGGACTCTTGGGAAGGGTAGTAGTGCTGGCTCTGATTGCTGGTGGTGCTCTGGAGAGCCCAGGAGAACTGTGCAATGAGTACTACCAACCTTTCTATGAGAAAGAAGTAAGCTCCTTGCTGAGAGTCCACAACAATTGTGTTAACCTCTCCCAACTGATCTTTTATCAAGAGAATAAGAAAATATATTGGATGACCCGGAACACTGCCACCTTTAGGCAGCCACTCCTGGGAGAGCACCCTGTAGGAGAAACCTGGTGGTGCTTTGAACGTGATGCTACTGAAGCAAACCTGGTAAATCTGGTAAAAGGAAAAAATATTTCTAAATATTGGGAGGGCACGACAAAAATTAATATCTTTCAGGAAACCCCTAAACACCTGTTTTGGGTCAATGGTTCCACAACATCCACTGAATTGCCAAGAGGCTGGTCTAGTGGTGGCATCATTAAAATTATAACACAAAGAATCTGGATCAAGTTTAAGAGTTCCTATATATGAGAATTTGAGAAAAACAAAACTGAAGGAACAATATATGTTAAACAAAATTTTGAAACTACAATCAGAATTAGAAGTAATATCTAATCAGACCGCATTGGCTCTTAATCATATTAATGACCAACTCAACCAAACCAAAACAGTAGTTTATCAAATCAAATTAATTGTGGCAGTCATTAGAAATACTTTAAACGAAATAAAAGAACTAGCATATTTACAAAATCAAAAGACTCCTACACTTGATTCCAGTTGGTGGGATAATCTATGGATTTTCAAAAAAGGTTGGAAAACTATAACCTTCACTGTGGGTACACTTGTTAGTCTGTTCTTATTTCCATGTTTAACAAAAATAGTGACATCTGCTGTACAGAATAACCTAAGGATCTCTAAAGGAATTAACCTGAAAAAACCAAAAAAGGTAATGAAGCTTAGTAAATATGATCACCCAAGTGCTGAGGAAATGTATAATCAATATAAAAAATATAGGAAATTCTATGTTAATGAGCCAAAAATTATAAGTTGATGCAAGCTTAAGCTTGATCAAAGAAAAATAGGGGGGAACTGTTATGAATAAAAAGTTGTAATTTTTTTTTAAAGTTTCAGAGTTAAAAAAACCAAGCCAGACCGAGTCAGCCTCCTTTAGTTTCGCTGCCAAAGGAAAGCTTTTCAAATACCTGTTAATGGCAGGTGATTAACTGATTGTTTCCCTGATGCTGGCTGCATACCAAGAAGATACCAAGAGAAACCCTCCAGGGTAAAGAGATGAACAGTGACACCAGAGACAACATGCAAATGAGAAACGCAGTGCACCCTGGATTGTTACAGTTTTACAGTTTTTATAAGAAAAACCCCTAAAATCACGAGCCATAAGTGACTTAAAGTGACGTCTAAGGATGGGAGCATTGTCCCGTACCTGCTTAAACCTTTTTATTTCTCACTCTAACTTGAAAAGAAACTGATTAAAGAGACCCCCCCGGGTTTCTAAACCAACAAACTAAGGACTCAACGACTCTCCCGTGAGGACAGAGTCCCCAGTTCTGCCTGCAGACCAGCGGACAAAACTGCATCATCCTCCTGCTTCGTGCCACGCCTGGGAGCAGCGGCGGCGAGGGCGCAACCCGTCGATTTCTTCCCACCTGAGCTGATTCTTCTTAATAAAGGCATTAAAAAGGAGAAAGATCTCCTGCCCATTTATTTCATTATAGAGTGTGCCTTTGTGCAGGCACAGGGAGAGTGAGTGTTGAACCAAATCAACTTCCAACACAATGGGCCAACCCCCAAAGAGTCCAACTTTTTCTGCTGCTTCCTTTAAGACCACTCATTGCCTACCAGTTTGCATTATTCCCATTTGTGCTCAGGACTAATGAATTTGGGATTTTAGACTGCTGCTCAGTGTGGTAGCACCCATAACCTGCCTTGGGCTATTGAAAACAAAGAGTTGGCATCACTGAATCTCTGGTCTGTTTATTTCTGTAAGTTAGGAAATGTTTCCCTAGGCCTTGGTAGCAGTGATTCTGGTTCTAAGTTGTGTTTTAAACAGGAATTTCCTGTTTTATATCCTAAAGATTGATGGGGTTTCTTTATGTCTCACTAGGGGATGGAAAACCAGAAAGGTGAACGTCCATCTGTCAAGGAGCCGGTGGAGAAGAGGAACGATGGCTCCAAGAAGCCCCAGGCCACATTGCCTTCTAGCAAACGGTACTGAGCACTTTTGTCAGATGTGACAAAGCCCATGACAAGCTTCACATGCCTCTTCTTCAGGCAAATCTTTCTGGCAGAGATGACCAGTGCCAGAGATTGTTTCCTTTCCCTACAAATGCTCTAGGATAAAAAATGTCTACTTCTGCATTATGCTGAACACAACTTCTCTGGAGAGCTTTCCACAAAAAATGGGGAGACAAAAAGACATCCATTGGTTGCAGCTCAGATGATCCAGTGCAGTGGCAAGGGCAGGGTTGTGGAGGCTAGGAGAGGTCCACTTTGCTGCTGCCTGACTTGGGACAAGTAAATTGAACTAGGGTGTTTCGGTTTTTTTTTTTTAATCTGAGTGGAGTCTTTTCCAGATGGGTGTTTTGATGAGAAGTCCCAGACTAGAAGCAAGGTGCCATTCCACAAAGATGCAGGTCTCATCCATGTGATTTGGCCTGGCTGAATGATGGCTTTCTTACCCTCAGACAGTACCAAGTTTGAGTAGGAAGTAGCAAGGCAATTCCTTTGCAACTTTGGTCAACAGCTGTCTCAAGGTGGATGTTTTGTCTTGATATTCCTGTCCTTCATATATGTTGCTCGATGGAAAGCATGTTTGGTTTATTTCCCCCTGTGCTGCAATCAGCATTTAAGACAGGAATTTGGTCCTTGCTTTCTCTTCATGCCAGTGGCAGAGCTACCTATGCTCCTCTGATAACAGAGGGGATTTATTTAGCTCTGTTGTGCTCAGCAGTGGCAGGAACGTGACCACATGCCTCAGTAGCATGGCTCTAGCATCTTTCCATGCTCGTGGAAGAGACAGGTTGATCCAGGAGAATTGTTCCCTGTGGGGTTGTTGAGCTATGCATCTAGTCTCTAGGGAAGCAAACAAAATGTGAGCATAGTTCTGGGATGTCTGGCTTCTGGTTTTATCTCTATTATTGATTTTCTGGATCCTTCAGATGTGCCCCTGTTCATCTGTTCAGATGCATCTGAGCTGCTTTTGCAGATTGTCATGCCTGGTTGTAGAGACACTTCTCCAGAGTGATGAGTTTCCTTATTATAAGGCACACACGTCCCATATGAAGAGGCATTTAAACTTGGAAGTAATGTCTCTCTTTCCCCACAAAGCAATGTAACCCGTGTGCCTTGGAAGCCATCTGAAGATAGATCAGATGCATCTCATCCTTGGTTTTCCTGAGTGAGCACTGGGAGAATGTTCCTTGCAGATTGCCTCCCATAATGATAGTCACGAGGTCCATGTTGTTCTTCCGAGCCTCATGATTTTCTAGCTTGAAATAACGTCATGAGGAAAGCTCCTCAAGATGTTTTGCTCACAATTAACTGAAGGCATTGTCACCAACAGGTCCTAATTTGGATTTATTTTCCAGGGTGAAACCTACCTCTGATGGACGCCTCGTACACCGTGCCAAAGCCCAGGTCACGCTGCCTGCAGCTCTGGGAGAAACGGAGCCGCTCCAGAAGCTTTACCATCTCCTGGAAGCCAAGGGGTTTCAGACACGCATGGAAGGAGTGGCACTCCTCCTAGACCTGTGCAAAACCAGCCCCCAGCTCATCTCCACTAACATTGTCCAAGTATGTAGGGTGTCTTCATTGTCCCTTTCCTTTAGCTCCTTTCCTAAGGCTGCAGAAGTAAAGTTAATTCAGTGAGTCTTGGCACTCCATCCTGGCTGTTTGGGACAGTCTGGTCCCTCTTACCCAGACAAATTTATACCAGGTTCAGGCTTCAGAACAAGTTTTTTTAGTCCAGCTGTATTTGTCTGGCCGGTGCCCATTGATGCTGTTCATCAGATGATGGCAGCATTTTCTGCTGCTGTAATTGCTGCTGACTCCTACTGCTAGTTGGGTTAAGTGAAGGGAATCCAGCCACTGAAAGCATGGCTGTTGTTCTCTAGAGAAATGATGCATTTGCACGGGGAAGAGAAGTATTAGGCTGGGTTGGTTTAAAGACAGTTTTTTTGAAAGAATTTTTCTGTAAACTCCATCTTGTTTTGCTCAGGCACAACTCTGGAACTCATTTCCACTTGTCCCTATTCCTCTTGGTAAAGACAGTGCTCACCCTTCTTGGGGGGCCTTTTGTTCTCTTTGGAAATAAAGAAACAGCTAAGGACAGATCCATCCTTTCTCCTCCCAGTAGCTGCTTTTTCCCTTTGTCCAGAATATGGTGCCTGATGCTGTGGCTGTCAAGGGACTGAACCTGCTCTAAGGAGAGCTGTACAGCACATTTCATTTCAGAAGTCTCCCTCTTAATTAGAGAAATGATCTGGATCCTGGAAGAGTTGATCAGAGCCCTGGCCTTCTCCAGACACAGGTTTTGAGACAGACAAAATCAAACTTAGATCTTCTCCAGCCATAGTTTTGCCAAAATCATAGCTGCCCTCAGTACTTGAGGGAACTGTATAGAAAAATGGGCATTGTAAATATCTGCTTACATACTTGCAAAGCAAAGGTAGCCTTTTCCATTAACAAATGGAATTGATTTAATGATTTCTAGATGGAGAGAAATACAATAGAACTAATCCTTCCCCAACCAAACCTCTTAAAAACAGAAGAAAATCTTTCAAGCAGCATGAGGTTGCGCTACCATTCCAGTGAGTGGCCCACAGGAAAAGAGTGAAATTGTGCAAGCAAGTGCTGACCTGAGAGAGAGGATCACTTTCATCTCTTACATTGCTGAGTGCTATATCCACTCTTCAAACAGACATTCTAATCCAGCTTTCATGTTGCTTCTTCTCTTCACAGATTTTTGATTATTTTGTCCTGAGAATATCTGACAGCCACAAGAAAGTGAAGCAGAAGGCGCTGGATGTGCTGGCTGAAATCATTGGCCTCCTGGAAGGTGCCCTGAACCCGGTGATGATCCCCTTGGTGCAGGGAATAACAAAGAACCTGAACTCAAAGGATCCCGGGGTTCATGCCGCAGCTGTGAACGCACTGGAAGAATCCATTGCTCATCTGGGTAAGGCTGAGCCCTGGCACGGACTCTCCTCTCCTGTGCCTCTGTCTCTCCCACACAAGAGAACGCTGAGTGCCTTGGTAGCTGCTGTTGTCTGTGGAAGGCTCCAGCTGGCAGCCACCAGAAGCTGTGCAGGTGCAGTCCTTATGCACCATCCCCAACAGGCTGGAATGTGCAGCAGCATTGCCCAACAGTCCCAGCAGACCTTGGCTCTGTGCTACAGGTCTGAAGAGCAAGTCCTGGACTACAACTTTGCTACAAATCAGAGGGAAAGGGGTTTTGCAGTTTTCTTGGTCCCCATTTGAATTCCTAAATGAAGAGCTTTGCTGTTGGCATGCAGGGACACTGGCCCATCAGAGCTTCTGCAGAGCAGCCACCTGGCAGGCTCTACATTATAGGCATTAGCTGCCTATGTTCTACCTTTCTTCTTTCTCTTCTTTTTTTTGAAAGGGGAACTTATGATTCACCAAGTTAATTTCTTTGTAACAAGCAAGTCTAAATCCAGCTGCAATGATGACTTGTTCTACATGTTGTTTTGTGTGGGGCAAGATGGCAATAGCAAAGAACTACATAGGCAAGGGCTGCTCTAAATTCCTTTGCCACATAGACTTATGTCAGCTCTGAAAATGCCTCAAAAATGGAATGTTGAGGAGGCAGATCTTCAAGGGGAGTTTCCACTTTCTCCACCTCAGCTGCTCTGTGAAGTCCTGAAGTGCCCGACTTAGTGCCTTTCTGTGTGCCAAGGATGGGCTTCTTCCTTTTTTCTCTGGGATGCAAAACCTTTCCACTGCTTCTTACATGTGACTGAACTCCTCTTGAGGTCCCTGATGTGAAATGCTTTAACATAGCTTCTGGTACAGGAGATGAGTTGGGATTTGCAAATGTGAAAGGAGAGCTTTTCTTTTGGAATTTTAAACCCTGCCAAGTAGGCAGGAAGGAAAGTCAAAAACAATTCAGAAATCAGCAGAAATTTACTTGCTTTGATAAAATGGGGCTGCCCTGCCCTTTCCCTCCCCACTCTCCTTTCTCCTATGACCTCAGACAAGTGAGCAGAAACATGTGTTTCACTTGTAGATAAAGTATCACTGCTGAAAGAGTTCAGCCACCAATGGAGTCATCTGAGTGGCCAAGCTCTGCTGGATGTCACCGGGAGTATCGCAGGTATGGCCTCCCCTTCTAAGCCAAGAGGTCTCCGAGGGAGTATTTACAGGGAATGCCTGTGAGCAGACAGCAGAGTAGCTCCTCCACACCAGGAGGTGCTGAGCTTGTCCCTCCTGCCCAGTGCCCAAGGCAGGTGTATTTGGCAGGTTTCCCTGGCTGCTGCAGAGCTGTGCAGCACCTGAGATGGGGCAGCGCTCGGCCTCGGGGCTGAGCCCTCACTGGGGCATCTCAGAACCCAGCTGTAGGAAAGGGAGGGCTCAAATACCCCAGCTGGCTCCTCTCTTGGGAGCTCAGGGACATCTGTGATCCTTTAGGGAAAATGGTGGCAAACGCTGTTTCAGGGAATCAGTTTGTTTTGTTCTCACAGAATTCTTGTTTTTCTCTTGGGAAGTTTTGAGGCTGAACCGTGCAGAGCCTGGGGGTCACAGCTTAGGTCAAAACTCAACACACGTCTTAGAGGCACGGATTTAGTGCAAGGCAGCCTTTGGGGGCACAGGGGCAGAAGCAGAGTGCTGGGCTCCCTGCCTGTGCTGAAATCCAAGTGGCATTGGAGTGAGCATTTCAGGGTGTGCAAACAGTGTCTGCCTGTGTCTGCGCTGTCCCAAATGCTACAAATGCAGCTGTTAATGGATTCCTCAGAGGAGCTTGCTATGTCAGCAGTAGCCAAAGAATGAAAAAATTATAATCTCAATATATAGCAGAGAAGACAATTGTTAGCCTTGCTTAAGCTGCGGCTAAATCCACTGCTAATTATGCCAGCATCTTTAAATGCTAGGTGTAATAACTTTGTGTCTTCATTAGGAATCTCAAAAGGGCATGTTCAGTGATTAGGAATGTCAAAGGCCCATTATAGAGCATTTGAATAAAGTAGATCTCCAGCAACAGGGAATTTAGTTTTGCAGTTCTTTTGATCTCTTTTTCAAATAAAGGAATTAAGCATAAATTAGGACTACTTTAGAAAGAGCAGATGTTCTCTCTGAGATTTAGTAGGAACAGACAGCTGTTCCTCACCTTCAATATCACCATTGTCTTTACTTACATTTAAACTCAAATGAACTCCCATTTAGAAAGGGGTACCATAACCCTTTCCCTGCTTAGCAGAATTGGTTTGGGGTCTTTCAGGAGCTGTTTCAATGTTGAATTGTTGCATTAGGGTGCTGGTGGATTAACAGCATAGAGAAAATGAAGTCTCTTCCAGCACAGGATAATAAATGGCTACTACATAACATTTTGCCTGATCAGAAAATAAGAATGGTCTCCAGACCACTTCAGGTTTTGATGTCCCAGCCAAATTTGCCATGCAGGAAGCCTGTTGGTAGTAAATTTTTGTCTGTGTTTGATATGGTTCAGTTCAGAAAATGAGCAGAGTGCAAATTTCAGAAACAATGTGAGAAAACACTTGTGTTTTGGTTAAATTTCCATCCGCTGTGCAGCATTTTTCTCCCGCTATGCCCTATTTCAGTGGACATTATAAGAAAAAATGGCATTAACACTGGGAGTGGAAATGCCATTAAAATGTGGAGATGTCCAAATGCCACGGCAATGGGGTCTGGGTAATTCTCTAAGACACCCTGAGGTTTGAAACAGCATTTTGTTGGAAGCCTCAAAAGCATTCTGCCAAAGACACCAGCTAGTCACTGGTGTTTCTCATCCAGCTGTCAGGCAGCACCCATCTCTGGTGGGCTGGAGTTTTGAAGTGGGTTCTAATGCTGCCCTTTGCTGTGCACCACTGAGCAAAGGGGAGAGCCAGGTTAGACTTCTGGCCCTTGACATCAAAGTTACAGAAATTGAATCATCCCTCTTATTAGAAATCTCTCAATTGCCTCTCTAGGGTGCATTTCCAAATCTTCAGTGTGGATTTAGACAACTTCTTAATGGAAATAAAAAGCAATTTGACATTTCAGTCATTGTTCTTGCAGGAACAGATTGTGAAATGTTTTAGGAAAGGTACAAAGTCTGCCACAGCGACAAGGCTCTGGTTGGAGAAAGTCCTGAGGGGTTGGTGGTTCTGTTTCCAGGATGATCAGCTGCATTGCCCGTTTCTGGGTCATGGGGCTCTGTGTGCTGTTTCACTGACCTTAGCCAGAGAGGCTCCCAAGAAGCACAAGCAGAGGCAGATCCCTGTTGGCATTGAGGCTGGTGGGTAAGGAGCTGTGTCTCTCTCCCGGCAGTGCTCGTGGAGTGGGTTCATGCCAGGAGCCCTGCAGTGGTCCAGCGCTGCGCCCTGCCCGTGCTCTGGTCCTGCCTGGAGAACAAGGCGCTGCCTGTGCGAAGCGCCAGCGTCCGCACTGTGCTCACCAAGCTGGCCTGTGCCCTCTGCGAGGTGATGGGCACCCAGCTGAGGAAGTGTGCTGCCAGCAAGCCTCCCCACGTGCGGGAAAACCTCAACAGCCTTTTGGGCTGGTGAAGCCATCATGTTCTCCAGAAAGCTGACCAAGAGCTGATTTGGACACCTCTGGATGTGACTTCTTAGCTGTGCCAAAAATGACAAAAGACTAAGGAAGGGCGTGCATCTGCCCCTGCTCTCTCCATCGCTCTTCTTAGTCATGGCGTGTGGGGCCTGAAGCAACTCCAGACTGAGGACAAAGTGAAGGCTGATCATGGCTCAGCCTCACGCAGAGGTGAAGGGGGAGCTGGGCCGCTCTCTGCTGGGAGGAAGGGTCTTGTGGCAGCCCAGCCAGGCTGTGCACATTGCCAGGGAACAGCTGTGCCCTGCATGTGGCCCTGCAATGAGCTGTGCTGCTGCCAGTGCCCCGTGCAGCTGGAGGGCTGCTCAGCTGTGGGGCAGGGAGAGGAGCAGGAGGGTGCATGTGCAGCTGAGCCATTGCTGGAGAGCACAGGGCTCTGGGCTCCCTGCTGTCCCAGGGCAGCCCAGAGGCCAGGCTGTTCCTGGGGCAGCTCTGTGGAAGTGGATCAACATTTTTCCCCCTGGCCTGCCTGAAGTGTCTGCCAGCAGGACCATGTTTCCCTGTGCAGCTATTGGAAATAATGTCCCATAAAAGATCTTGGCAGGAAATATGTCCCATGAAATATGGTGCTTTGGCAGTGTTAGGTTTGCACTGTGGCCTCTGCTGTACTTTGTGTCTCCACTTTGCAGATCTGACTGCCTACACTCTTACCAACAGGTTTTCTGGGCTGACTTCCCATTATCTCCTACCCTCACATTCAGAAGAGCTCTCTTTCCTCCAAGCTCAGGAAGAAGCTGCCGCCTGCATGAAGAGTATTTCAAGAATAGGATTTATGCATTAGTCTACATAGTTAGAGATGTACATATGTTCTGATCTTTAAATATAGTTTTGAATAAATGTGTTTTGATTGCATCTTTAAATTTTGATGACATATTTTTAATTGTATATATTTTATTTTGATGTTTTTTGAAAAGGTAAATAAATAAATAAAAAAAATTAAATAAACCAGGAGGAGAATGTGTGACCAGGACCTGCTAGCCCAGAGGTTATGGGAGTGCAGCTCACTCCATGTGCCAGTGTCTCACCACATCCTTTCCTCACTGGGCTGCTCCTCTTCCTCTTTTGCCATGTCTTTTTTGTGTCATTTGTGCTACTCTTTTTAAATTGGCATTACAACAGGACCACCTCTTCACATGTTTGGGGGACAATGGAAACAAAAGATCCTGTATGGTCAAAAGTTTTCTACCTGGATGTGTTCTGTGCTCAACAAAGCCCTGAGCAAAGAAACCAAGAGAAGTGTGCCCAAATGCCAAAGCTTTGCTCCTTTGCAATCTCACACAGATCTGGCTCACAGGTGACTTCAGGCACAATTTCATAGGTGAGAAGAGGATGTGTATTTCACTGGGAAAAGATGCCCTGCTTTGGAATAGTCATCTGTATGTAGATTTACCCAGGACAGCAGTCCAACAGTGTTTTTTGCAACTTGCTTGCCAAGGGATGAGTGGGCTGTGAGGCCAATAGCAAGTGACAAGGATTCCTCAAATCTATTTCCACTCCAGCCTGGGTGCCCTTCTGCCCAGGGCTATGGGATCATTTGTTCCCATGGACCGGTGCTTGCCAGGGTAATGAATTCCTGCATAGCTGGAACAAGCAATTCTGGATTCCGCTCCAGCTCTTGGTGGGCTGCATGATCATTGACAATGCTGCCTTTCCAGAAATTATTCTACAGTTTCCTTTCATAGTCATTTGAAGATTTAAACTTCACATTTCAATTTGTTTTGCCTTAGGGAAAAATACTTCTGGGCCCAGTGCAAACTGTAACCTTGTGACAGCAAAGTCCTCATGGCTGCCAGCTTCTGATGTTCTAGAAGAAACTGCATGTGAATGTGTTAATTGAGTTTTCTGAAGGAGAACTCTGTCTGACTCTGTGTCACGTGGCTGCATGTGTTGGCATAGCTATGGGTCTAGTCCTGGCCTAGTAAAGCCCAGGCAGGGTGGCATATTGCAGGGAAAACAAGCCCACGAGCTTATGGGGTTGCCATCACCAGCAGAGCAGATGTGTCCTTTGGGGATTTCTCTGGAGACAAAATTAGGGGCCTGCTCCATGCCACAGTACTCTCTTAGATCTTTCTAAAATATCCTAAAAAAGGCAGTGAAACTTCACATCTCCTTGCACAGCCACTGTTTGGATAGGGGCATTTTTGTCCCTTCTCAAAGCCATTGCTCTTGCACACCAGAAACATGAACATCCACCAACAGGAATGATGCATGGCCCTCCTGCTGCTGCTTCAGAGCTCTGGGAAGTGCAGACCTGGGTATTGCCAATGGGAACACTTAATTAGCATTTCATGCTCCTTCAAGATGCCCAGATCTCAGGGCTTTTAGTTTCAAAGCAGCCACTGTACTTGCTCTAGGGAAGAACAGTAAAAGGGAAACAGTGATTGCCAGCCTTGCAGGGGTGTGGGGAAAACCTGGAGTGTCTGCATCAAAAGATGAATGGGAAGAGTGCAATTGCCAAAGCCAAAGCTTTGTTAGGATAGCAGGGTCAGTTCTTTACTGCCTGCTTGCATGGAAGTCATTTCAGAACCTCCTTTTTGTATCTCGTGCAGAAAAGGAGATCTTAATAATACCATGCTACTTAAAAACACATTGTGATGCAGATCTGTAGTGATTCACAATGAAGCAGACTGCCTGCTTTGTCACTGCCAGCCCTGGGGACCCTGCAAGAGACCGTAGGGTATGCCGTGCCTGTTTTATATCCAAGCAAAGCTTGAGTTTGCTTATTAGTGTGGAATAAATACAAGGGTAATAAAATGGACAATTAAACTGGTGACTTTGGAGGATATGCTCATGCTTTCACACGTCAGTCCTGTACCTCATGCTCCCAAGGCTTGTTACTCATCATGAAATATTTCAATAAAAAATCACAGCTCCTGTGTAACATCTGAATAAAATTGCATCAGTTCATCAAGAATTCTGCTGGCAAGAACAAGACAAAAGCCGTCTGACACTCACTTGCAGCTGTCCTGGATTTCTGCAGCCCTTTGTGAAACGCTGCTGTAGGCAGAGTGTTTGGAGTTGCTTTGGGCCTTTATGAGAGATCTGTGTAACAGCATGCTGGGCTCTCCTGGCAGAAAACTGTCCAAGCCCAGGGACATGGTGCCAGCAGGAGTGGAGCAGCCCCGCTCCCAGCCCGAGAGCGTGAGCTGAGCCACGCCGGGGAGAAAAGACACCGAGGGGCTCCAGCCCAGCTGCTTCACCTGCCGTGACGGGTCCACAGAGCTCTGCCTCTGGGAGAAAGTCGACGCTGGACAAGCATGGAGCTTTCATCTGCTGCTGGAGCTGCTCCATGACAGCTCCTGTTCTTCCTGAGGGAGAACCCAGCACCACCTTGTAACGCGTGTCCAGGGGGGATTCTCCTCCGGCATTCTGGGTCTTTGTCCCAGCAGGGGAACGGTGAGGTCTGGCAGTTTGATATCTAGTACTCACTGGCTTTTTTGCTTGCTTTTCAGCTATTCCACTTGTTAATAAACTGTTGCAATGTTTTTCCACTTTCATCTATTAATATTAATTTCCTGTTACTGGAAGGGGATTGTTGGAACACTTTAGAGGAGACGACTCATTGCAGAGTGTCCTGTATTAAGTTCTCCCAAACTGTGTGAGACACATGGCTTCACACAGGAGCAGCCCCAAGGCTGCTGAGGGGAAGGCACAGAGGAAGACAAACCCAGTATTTCTGAGGGGAATTCCTTGACACCAAACCAACCTGAGTTGTCCAACAGCTGACCTGACATTTTGAGACATGGGCCAAAGGGGAAAGCTTGCAGTGTGTTTGGTCCAGGCCGGGTCATGCTCAAGGCAAAGGTGTGTCAGTGCACTTGGCTCCTTCTCTCCTCATTGTGTCCAGCACACACAGGAGCCCAGAGCTCCTGCAGAAACCATCACAGCACTCAGTGGGAGCAACTTGTGTCCAGTGCTCACACAGAGCCGTGTCCAACACTGCCCCTCATTGGAATGAGGAACTGTTCCAGCTCTTTTAGGAGCTAAATTTGGCCTTCAGATAAGCTCCATCCCAGCTCTTGATTTGCTGCCCTGGCTGAGTTGCTGCTTGTGGCAACACTTGTTGCACAGCTGCCAGCCCTGCTCTGCTGGCCAGCAGCCACTGCAGGAGCTTGTGCCAGTGACATCGAACCTTTCAGATCTTCCTCAGGAAAGCTCCAGGCAGAACTTGTCAAAAGAGCATTGCCTGGGCCATGCCTTTGACATTAAATCTCTCCTCTGTGCTTGGTGCCACACACAGTAAATATCTGAGGAAGCAAGTTTTCTGCTCCAGAAATTTCTTAAATCAATCAGTTAAACTGTAACAGAACACAATCTGGGATGTGTAATCTCACTTTAATTCATTGTGCAGAAAGCTTCAGAGAGCTGTGTGACCTAAATGACCTTGCCACCAAGAACTCAGAAAAATGGGAGAGATGGAATCAGTAGCACAAGGATCTGCATTGTGATTCTCCCACAGGCCTGAGGACACAGCCCACTTCCACTGGGCCATGGCTTTTTACCCTACATCAAAACCTCGTGCTTCAGATTGTGGTGGCGAATGGCCCCAGCCTTGTCCGGCCACACGGTGACCTGAGAAACGCTTGTCAGGCCTGGGCCTTGCTGAACAGCCCCTGGGCCCAGCTCCTCTTGAGCTTCCCAGAGACACCGAGCGCTCCCAGGCACTTGTGCTGTCTGACCAGCTCCTGGGGTGTCCTGTGAACTGCCTTGGAAACCGCTTTTCCTGCCTCAATGGCATGACATCCTCCTTCTCCCACTCTCAGAGCCAGGCTGCTGACCCATGGTGCGGCCACGATGAAGCGTTGATGGCTGAGGCCCCTCACCTGTGGCCCATGAACAGCGCTCCCAAAGGAGGCCTTTGGGGCTCTCCTGGAGCCCAGAGGTGCCAGCAGCAACCTCCCTCTGAGTGGGGCCTCGCAGAGCCAGCGCGCTCTCAAGCTTGCTGCACTGGCAGCATGACTGAGCAGCCATGGATCCTGGGCCAAGAGCCCACTCCTGGAGGCTCCAGTTTAACCACTGCTCAGCTCGAGTGCTGTTAAGCTTTTAGGCCGTATTCCTTCTGATCCTTGTCCTTTCTGTCCCTTTCTAAAATGCACCTAAACACACACACACACACACACACACACACACACACACACACACACACACACACACATAATTCTCAGAATGTTTCTCATTTGATTGACTGAATTTTGTTTCTTGCTTTTTTCCCCCATGTTGTTCCTTAACCAAGCAGTAAGTAATAATGTGAATGTTGCCAATTGTGAGAATCTGTCTGAAACTTCCCTCATTTTTTGCCTCTCGATCGTCATGAAAGCCAAGACCACCGGGGAAAGGAAAAGATCCTGTTCTGAAAATCCAGGTCTGTCTGGTCCATCAAGCCAGATTATTGCCTACGGGTGTGTTTGCTCAACTCATGGAACACTGCACCCGAGAAGGGGCAGTGTGCTCTCCTTCGCCTGCATCACCTAGCAACGCTAGTGCTGGAATTTCTCCACCCTTCTGACTTGGCTGGACTTTCTCTCTGGAATGACCTTCCCGGGGGTCACCACAAAAGGACCCTCCATTCACCGTACATCAACCACCGTGACAGATGGACTGAGATAGGAGAAGGTTTCTCCCTCAAGGACTGAGACATGCGACCCCTACATGGAAAAGTTCCCCTTTTCTTCCCAAAAGAAGTAAGACTGAAATCCCCACCGTAGGGTGAGGGAAGGCGTACGTGGGGACCGGAGCAAGTTTTGCAAGCGACCACTGGACCGAGAAGACAATGGTTCCTGCCTACGACATCTGCTGCTGACGACGCCTGTTCCTGATGGACTACTGATGGACTCCTTGTACCCTTCATCAATAGACTATTTTGAAATGGGTCCCCTTCCCCCATTTCAAAAGGACTATAAAAAAGGTTAGACCTGACTGATACCTTTGAGATCTCCCCTGACGTGAAGACGACAGGCTCTTCGTCAACCGGACTTCGAGGGACTTTGTCATCCGCACGTCTGGTAGCTATATACCTCCTTGCCCTCCCTCTCTTCTTTTTCTTTTCCTTATTCTTTCCCCTTTTCTTCATTCCCCTTCTCTCTAACGCATCTTCTCTATGGCTATTTAATAAAAGTACATGTATTTTGATTTTACTGCAAATCCCCTTGTCGTGTCAGTTTTTGCACCCTGAGATCAGTGAAAAAGAACCTTCACGAATCACGTCCTTAGGACAGATCGTGTCATAAACTGGCGTCATGGATCTTGGGTTCTGGGGACAGAGGAGTCTGCAGGTTACGTGTAGTTTGTAACAGGGGAAGGACGTTTCACGGCAGCCACACCGAAACCGTCAATTTTCCCGAAAGGGTTTGAACGGATTTAGAAAGCAAGGGCTGTGATTCGAATTTCCCGCATACTGCACGAACCAAGGCGGAAAAAGCATTCTCCAAACTCTTTTTGAGGGTTCTGTCTCCAGAATATCACAAAAGATCTCTTGGTGCAAAAGGGGGAAAAAAACTGTTTCTGTTCTAAGAGTGTTTAACTGTCTGGGAAGGAAGAGACACCTTGAAGAAACTAAGCAGGGCCTCCCAGATTGATACTGTCTCTTCAACTGTGTGTGTGTGTTTAACTGTCTGGGAAGGAAGAGACACCTTGAAGAAACTAAGCAGGGCCTCCCAGATTGACTCTGTCTCTTCAGCCACCCAGGGAAAAAGTTGAGTGAAGGGAAAACACAGTGTGTGATTGTGTAACCGAAAACACCTCCCTGTTGTGGTCCCTAGTCCCTTCACAAGATGAATGAAGATTTTGGTGCCAAGGCAAAAACTGATTTTTACACACTACTTGCTAAACACAATGCAAAACCTTCACCAGGCGGAGAGGCCTGGGCAAAGAGCAATTGGTTTAATTTAGAAAATGTTGTTGGTAGAATATGTTCTCTGCAACATGAAACAAAATTTAAACTTGGTGAAGATAAAACCATCCTCTGCTCAGTTTTGGGAGCCTGCCTCACAGCAGCCATAGAAACTCGCTCTAAGCAAAGAAGTGAGGAAAATGCTATAATAGACTCCCTTCAAAACTTAGTTGGAGTTTTGCAAAAACAATTAAATGAAGAAAGAAATGAAAATAATTTATTATGGGCTGCCTTGAGAGAGGTGCATGTTAAAAATTCACAGAACTTTGATTCCTCAAAAGAAACAGAGGAGAAGGAAACTTCTCACCTTAATCAAAATTACCCCCAAAGAGAATTAGTTCTGATGAAAAATTTTGGGGAACACTGTTGTTGCAATAGCATGAAACCTCAAATTAAAACAGAATGCAACTATATTAATGATGAGGATTTTGACCCACATATAATCACTAAAGAAATCCCATACACTGCTACTGAATTAACAAAACTTGCAAAGCAGTATGGGCTTCTCTCCCACAAAACTGAAACAAAATCTCTCACTGGGAAAGTTCAAACACATTTGTCAGAACAAGAAGCCGGTGGGTACTGGGGACATGGAGTGTTCTTAACAACGGGAGACAGACGCATCCCATGGTCCCTAATTCAGCATATAGCTTATTGGGCAGAGGGGCTTAACCCCTTGGAAAGGGGAAACCTTTTAACCATAGCCGGTACCCCTGACCAACTCCTGGAAAACATTCAAAAAGCTGCCTGCTTGCAAATAATGCATGAAAGAAAACCAACTACAAGCTATGAGTCACCAATGCAATCACCTGTAAAGTCTAAAATTATGACCTCTTTAATTCAAAGGTTTACAGAAACACTTAAACCTATAGCAATTTTCCCTCAAAAACCCATAGCAGCTATGTCCCCTATAGAAACACCAGATAAACTTCTTAGTAACCAGAATAACCCATTTGTTCCCTCTTATGACTTGCTGAGAAAAGGGATAAAATGGGATTGGAGTCTTTCTCAAGAGAAAGCACTGCAATCGCTGATTTTTGAAGCAACAGCTCACCAAGCACTGGACCCTATCCATCCTACAGATCCCTTTCAGGTAGAGTGGGGATTTGCCTCCTCAGGGTTATCAGTACACATTGGGCAGCGGGCTCCCGAGGGTCCAACAAGGCCCGTTGGTTTTTATTCCCATGGTTTCAAAGATGCTGAGAGAAGATACTCTACCTGGGAAAGAGGTTTGTCCGTGGTTGGCTTAACTCTCATAGAAGTAGAAAAAAACTTAGCGATACAAGAAACTGAGAGCTTGGGTAGCAGCCAAAACAAACTTGCCTCTGTGATTAAAGCAACCCCTCCTTTCTTCCCTGCTTCTGCTAACAGAGAGGGAGAAGGCAGTGCTCAGGCAGAGGAACTGTTAACCATTTGTAGTATTTTCCAGTGTGAGGGACAGAATTATTTTCTTGTCTGTATTAACATCAAGTCCTATGCCGCACTTGTATTTGTGTTGTTTCAGGCCAATGCTTTTAAAAGAACTACAGGAAATAATACTGTTAAAGCAATACAGGGATGGTTTGGAATTTTCCTAAGCCCACAGGAAATTCAATCTGATAATGTTTCTCACTTTACTGTCAAAAGTGCGCAGGATTGGGCAAAAGGTGAAGGGATTGAATGGACTTCTCACACCCCTTACGACAGATGGGGGGCAGATGGGTGTCCTAAAATCACTGCTTTTTGCCCGACAGCTCCAAGCATAATTCCTTCACTACACGGACCAGATGATTTCAAGAACCCAGCACATTACCCTGGACAACCTCTTTTTGGTGGACCACCCCCTATTGTAGGGGAAGTACCACTGGTGTTAAAAACCTCTCTGACAACCCCATTGTTCTAACTCTTTCTGCCTCTTCGTAGTAGATTCTGTTGTGCTTATTTTTACAGAAGAACTCCGTGGGACATGGAGACCTGAGAAACCATGATAACACTAGCATTGTACAACAAATATAATGTTTTCCCTTCCCTTTATGGTAACACAAAGTGATAACATTACACTTAACAAGTAAATTAAATAATAATGAACAAATTGGCTGCTACAAGTAAAAATCTGACCAAATTACAGCAACCACTGCAATCATCCTTAACACATCAGTGGCTGCTATCAAACATACTACCAAATTGGGAAAAGGTAAATGGAAACAACCACAAATTGGTGATTGATGCACTCAATGCCACACAAAATAATGTTTCCTTGGCTCTCAGCTGTGTTCGGGCTCAATTGTGGATGCAGTCAGTTGCTGCCTCAATTATAAAAGAAGGTGAAGAAGGCACTTTTCCCACTGAAATTTGAAAAATAGTCTGGGACAGTGCTACTGACTTTGAAAGAGAATTCCAATCCTGGTGGAATTTGGTAAATTTCACTTATGACCCCATTTCAAACGTGGCCACGGCTTTTGTGTTAACCATACACAGTGCTTCAGTGCATTTGGTTTTTCCTATTATAGCATTAGGGATAAATCATGACGGAGCTATTCTCTATCCTTCGGAGCATAGGGATTGGGCCCGTCAGATTAACAACAAATGGCAAACTGTCAATCTGGAATCTTGTATTGTCCGTGAACAACAAGGGTTCATCTGTGAAAGCAATGCAATCATAGCCCAGGATATCTGTCTGGACACAGAGCAGAATATCTGTCACTTTGAAATACATCCTAACGAGACTTCTGAAACAGTTCTCATATACATAGGCAATGGATGTGCATGCTTTAGAACTGCCTGTGATCTTGTATTTGTAGAAAATGTAGTAGTGGATACTAGGAATCATTCAAATTTCTGCGCTTGTAATTTTACCAGAATTGTAGGATATGATTTTTCTTATGTAGCTCCAGTTACCTCTCACCAGCTTTTGCAATCCAATTACACCCTGATTCACAAATTGATACCTACTCCAATTGGGATGAACCTCACTTTGGTAAGGCAGTTGCTGCTCCACCAGGACCTGGCTGAGATTCTGAGAAAGATCAAGAAAGATGGGCAGAAGACCCTGGTAACTGTTCATCACAATGTAAAACAAATACATCGTGTCATGGAAAGAGTAAAGAGAGATGCTGAACACAAGTGGTGGGATACTCTTTTTGGGTGGTCACCAACTGCCACAAGTGTCCTGAACACCATGTGTCATCCTATTGTTGTCCTTTTGATCCTGGTTTCAATTGGTTTTGTTTTGTCAGCAATCTTGTTTGTCATGAATTGGAGAATGATGAAACGGTTAACAAGACTGACGTCCATAATTAATGCACACAATTTGGCTGATGTCCTTTTTACTATGGACGTCCCCAAGACAATTGACACAAGGCGATTATGAATCAGTAGATGTGTTTTGAAAAACCTTTTACCTTCCATCTTGTGATTTTGTTAAATTTATATTCATTTTATTACTTAATTATTGCTTTTACTTTTGGCCATTTGTGATTTTATTTTGATTATTTGATTTGATTATTACCATTTGTGATTTTTCAAATTATTTAAGCTATAATGCCATTATAATAATTTGTGAGTTTGTTCCAATTATTCAAGCTATAATATTATTTTGATAATTTCCAATTATTATTTAATTATTTGCTAAAAAATTGTTTTGATTTTGTTTTGCTAATTGCTTCTCTTTTTCGCCCTTCTTTTATTTCTTCTTATCTTTCCTTCTCTTTTCCTCTCTCTCTGTCATACTGTCCCTTTTTCTGAGGTATGCTACCAGCGTGAAGGAGACTTGAGACCTGCTGATGAAGACCCTTTCAAGACAATCGTGAGTCACGGGGTCGTGTGAGTGTCTGTCCAAAACTTCCCTCATTTTTTGCCTCTCGATCGTCATGAAAGCCAAGACCACCGGGGAAAGGAAAAGATCCTGTTCTGAAAATCCAGGTCTGTCTGGTCCATCAAGCCAGATTATTGCCTACGGGTGTGTTTGCTCAACTCATGGAACACTGCACCCGAGAAGGGGCAGTGTGCTCTCCTTCGCCTGCATCACCTAGCAACACTAGTGCTGGAATTTCTCCACCCTTCTGACTTGGCTGGACTTTCTCTCTGGAATGACCTTCCCGGGGGTCACCACAAAAGGACCCTCCATTCACCGTACATCAACCACCGTGACAGGTGGACTGAGATGGGAGAAGGTTCTCCCTCAAGGACTGAGACATGCGACCCCTACATGGAAAAGTTCCCCTTTTCTTCCCAAAAGAACTAAGACTGAAATCCCCACCGTAGGGTGAGGGAAGGTGTGCGTGGGGACCAAAGCAAGTTTTGCAAGCGACCACTGGACCGAGAAGACAATGGTTCTTGCCTACGACATCTCCTGCTGACGACACCTGTTCCTGATGGACTACTGATGGCTCCTTGTAGACTATTTTGAAATGGGTCCCCTTCCCCATTTCAAAAGGACTATAAAAAAGGTTAGACCTGACTGATACCTTTGAGATCTCCCCTGACGTGAAGACGACAGGCCTCTTCGTCGACCGAACTTCGAGGGACTTTGTCATCCGCACGTCTGGTAGCTATATACCTCCTTGCCCTCCCTCTCTTCTTTTTCTTTTCCTTATTCTTTTCCCTTTCTTCTTTCCCCTTCTCTCTAACGCATCTTCTCTATGGCTATTTAATAAAAGTACATGTATTTTGATTTTACTGCAAATCCCCTTGTCGTGTCAGTTTTTTGCACCCTGAGATCAGTGAAAAAGAACCTACACAAATCACGTCCTTAGGACGGATCGTGTCAGTTTCCCACCAGCTCCAATCTCCTCCTGCATGAGCAGACTCACACCAAGGAGAAGCCATTTCGCTGCCCCGACTGCAGGAAGGGCTTCAAGCACAACTCGACCCTCATCACCCACCGGCGCATCCACACTGGGGAGAGGCCCTACAAGTGTCCCCAGTGTGGGAAGAGCTTCACCCAGAGCTCTCACTTGACCCAACACCAACGGATGCACCAGTAAGGGAAGCTCTGCAAATGCCGTAGTTGCAGGAAGAGCTTCATGCCCAGTTGCAGCTTCATCCCCCACTGTAAGACCCATGTTGGGAAGAGCCCTGGTGATCGATGTTCCCTGTGATCCATGCTGGGAAGACACCTGTACCTTTTCCTACCCTTGCCAACGACATGATGTGGGCCTAACATGAGGGTCAGGCCATGGCCCTGTCATTACATTCACTCCCATCTCTAGTCAGTGCTAGGAGCACGAAAGAGACTCCCTGTCTCCCTGAAGAGAAGGGTATCCTTCCCGGGAGCGAGGATAAACATGGTTGGGTAGAGGCAGTCAGTGGTAATGTAGCTTTTCCTGCAAATTCTTTCTCTTATTCCTTGCTGTTATCGATATTGTTTCTGTTGCTGTTTGTACTTTGTCTTGTTGCTATTCCCGATAAATTGTTCTTATCCCAGCCCAGGATCTTTGCCTTTTGTTCTTTCCATGGGAGGCAGGAGGGCAGTGAGGGCAGCGCAGTTTTAGCAGGAGCAGGACATTGGGGACCCGAAGTCCTAAACCTCAGCCGGTGGAAACCAAGCCCTGGTGGCCATGCCAGCAGCCTTGGGAGCAGGTCCCTGGCTGGGGCTGTGGGAACCTCTTCCCTCTGGTGCCCAGGGACAGGACTGGAGGGAACGGCTGCAGCTGAGTCGGGGCAGGCTGAGGTTGGATCTCAGGAAAAGGTTTCTCCCCAGAGGCTGCTGGGGCACTGCCCAGGCTCCCCAGGGAAGGCCCCCAGCTCCAGGGCTCTCTGAGCTCCAGAAGCATTTGGACAGCACTGCCAGGCCCAGGCTGGCATTGTTGGGGTGTCCTGTGCAGGGCCAGCAGTTGGACTCCAGGATCCTGATGGGTCCCTCCCAGCTCAGCCAATTCTGTGGATCTGGGAGAACAGGGGCCTGGTGATGGATACCATGGAAACTGACCATAGCAACAGGGGCCTGGTGGTGGTTGCCCACTAAGGATCAGATTTGTCACAGGCTCTCAGAGGGGTTCCATGGGGACTTTCCAAGAGTCGCCAGGCTGTTCAAGAGCTGGAATGTCACAGGCAGAGACAGGGGCTCCATGGAGGCCTCCCAGGGGTTTCTGGGGATGGTAAAGAGCCCTGTGGTCAGAGAGAGTCACAGCCATTCCATGGTGACATCCCAGGGCACCTTGGGCTGCAAAGGCACTGATCTGTCACAGGCACTCACGGGGGGCTCCACGGTGACATCCCAGGAGTCCCCAGGCTGCCAATGAGCTGGGATGTCCCAGACACTCACAGGGGCTCCAGTCATGGGCACAGTGGGAGCTTCAGGCAAAAGCTTTATTTCTTTTTTGGAGAAACTCCTGATGAGTCATGAGATGGAGAAATGACACCCAACAGACACCATGGATCCTCAAACCCCTGCAGGACCCCTAGACTTCCAAAATTTATTTTATTAGAGGAGAGTGGGAGTGGCTGGATCCAATCCCAGCCCCAGACTTTGTCAAAGCTGTAAAAGATTAGACAGGTAGAATTGAACCTTAATGCAATTTGTCCCACAGGATTATCGATGGAATACTAGATAAATTGATATAAATACAGCTCTGATGGATTCTGATCATGATTAGACAGAATGGTTTGTTTACACCACAGATTAAATTTTAAAAAAGAGTTATTTACTCCACAGTATAGGAGCTATAACAATTATTAGCATATAGTGATCTAGGAAGCAATTTTGATGTCAACAGGGCCTTGCTGGAGTTGTTGGAGCCCATTGCAGGCAGAGCCTCCTGCTCCAGCAGGAACTGCCTTTCCTGTGCCAGCAGCAGGGCAGGTCCCGCTGCAGGAAAAGCCCCAGGCCAGCCCCAGCACAGGGAAGGGCTCGGGCACAAGGGCAGAGTGCCGTGCTGGGAGCTGTGCCAGGCAGAGCCTGAGGCACCAAAGGCTCCTTGGCAGCAGCAGCTGCTTGCAGGGCATGGCCAGAAGCCTCCCTTGGCAGCCCGGCCTGGTGGCCAGCACTGCAGAGCTGCTGCCTCAGGGCTCATTTCTGCCTGGGCTCTGAAAAGCCACTTCTGCTCCAGGAGCCTGCCTGGGAAGCCATTGGCCCCAGCACCTTGGGCACAAGATATGAATGACAAAACTCTTCATGCCAGCAGAGACAAGGCAGGGGCAGAGGAAAGGGGAGAGCCAGGCCCAGGGCACAGGGCTGCCATGGTGATGGCTGTGAGGTCACTGCCCCTGCAGCAGCCTGGCTGCCCTCAGCAGACATTCTGGCCAGAAGCGTTGTGAGGGCACCCAGCACAGCAGAGAACCCCCATGACAGCAATTCTGTCCTTGGGGATGAGAGGGTTTCACTGGATCAGGTTGCACAAAGCTTCTGCTCTTGGACAATTCCTGGGATGGGGAATGCAGTTCTCTGGAAAAACAGTTGCAGTTTTGTGCCATTCTCATCATTGTAAAATATTTCTCCTTCTAACAAATGTAAATCCACCCTCATTCAGTTGAGTGATATTGACTCCTGTTCTGTTACTGCAAGATGTGGGACAAAATAATGTTGACCACTATTTTTCCATTTTCACAGACCTTGAAAAGTAACCAAAAATCTCCCAAGATGGGGTTTGGGCGCCTCATCGCATAACCAGCAGGTAGAAGGTGGTGGCTCTGGGCTCAGTGGTGTGGAGACTGAGGACAGAACAGGAGCAGCCTGAGAGGGATTAAAGGGTGGTTTCAGAGAGGCTGGAGTTTTTCTTCATTGTATAAAACACCAAGAGAAAGAAATAATGGCACCAAGGGTGTGGAGTTCCCCTGCCCCAGGAAGTAGGGATTCTAGCCAGACAGACAGCATCAAGTGAGGAGTGTGATTGAAAGAGGATTCCGCCCCTCCACCCTGTCGGGCATGCCCCTGCAAGCCCAGGAAAAGACACTCCACCCCATCTGGTCAAAAAAGGAGTGGCCACAGAACATTTTTCCTTTTCTGTAACCTCATTGGTTCAAATTCTACTGCAAAGACCCCGCCATCGATTTTTCCATTGGTTGTCCTCCCTGATCCACTCCTTTGCAGGGCCCTGCTCCTTCTGCTATTGGACCCCGACCCTAAACTCCACCCCTACCCTGTCATATAAAACCCATGACAAGCCACCACCCCCTCTCCCCCTTAATTTCTTGTCTTGGTACCTGGCGCAATAAAGGATCCTGTGCTTTTCTAAACCAGTACCCATCCTGTTGCCTTCCTTTCCCTGTTGGTCATCGATGCCTGCCTGAGGTCTGAGACTCTGGGGCCTGGGGGAGTTGTTTTGCTGCTTACTGCAGTGGAACACAACACAAGGGCATCTGGGGAGGCCCAGACTGGACAGCGGGAGAAAGGAATTTCCTCCCCCAGGGCAGGGCTGTGGTGCAGAAGGAGCCTGGAGCAGCCCAAGGCTTTGCGTGGGCAGGCAGAGGCAGGCAGGAGGCAGAGCTGTCAGCAAAGGAAGGGGCCAGCCAGGTGGGGCAGCCGGGGGATGACGACAGCCTGCAGGGACAGAGGTGCAGGGCAGGGACACCGTAGGACAGCCTGGGCTGCACAGGGCACAGGGATGGGCAGCAGCTGCAAGGCCCTGACAGAGCCACCTTGGGCAGCACTTTGGCCATGGCTGCTGGCCCTGGACCTGAGCCAGGAGCAGGAGATAAGTGACCCTTGCAGGCCTGGAGCCTCATTGCCTCCTTTTCCCTGCCCAGCAGCCTGGCAGGGGCCGCCCCATGGTCCTGCCCTTGGCATTGCACATCCCCACATGCCAGTGCCCATCCTGGGAAGAGCCCTGAGCAAGGAGGGAGGGACAGGATCTGGCTGGCCAGGGGCTGGGACTCAGGCCTTGGCCCTTTGCATTCCTGAAACACATCCAGGTTTGCTCAGCACCAGAGACACCTTTCCCTTGCTTGTTTCCACCTGTCATCACTGCCTCCAGTGTTCTGCTCTACCTGGAACCTGGGAACACATTCACATGAGTTGTGTCCCTCCTTGGGACCCATTAGAAGTTAAAGAAAGTTTGAAGTTTGAATCTGATTTGGAGTTCTTGAGAAGTTCTTTGAGGATACTCTGAGGGACTCAGTCTGATGCAAAGAGCACCAAAGCCCCAGAGGGTGATTAAAGTCCTTGTGCTGTGTCTGTGCTGCTGAGCTGGGCCGGGCTCCTGGCCCAGAGGCAGCTCCTGGCAAGGGCAGCGCTGCAGAGAAACAGCTCTGGCCAGGAGCAGCTCCTGTGCACAGCCCAGCAGGGCTGGGGCACTGCCAGGGCAGCTCAGGGACACCAGCAGGGCACAGCCAGAGCTGACAGGGGCTCAGCACTGGCAGGGGCTGGGGGATGTCCCAGAGGGGGCTGTGTCACAGCGGCACCTCTGTGGCTGTGTCATGGAGGCACAGGGCAGCTGTGATGTCAGCAAGGGGCTGTGTGACAGCACAGAGTGGGCTGTGTGAGGTCACAGACTGGGCTGTGACATCACAGAGTTTGTTGTGTGAGGTCATAGAGGGGATTCTGTGACATCGCAGAGCAGGCTGTGACTTCATGGCATGGCTGTATGACATCATAGGGCAGGCTGTGAGGTCAAAGTGTGTGCTGTAGCATTTAAGAGTGCCAGTATGACATCACAGAGAGGGTTTTGTGACATCACTGAGGGAGTTGTGAAATCACATAGCTGTCTGTGACATCATGGAGTAGAGTATGAGGCCATAGAGCAGATCCTGCCATCATAGAGGGTGGCTCTGTGGCATCAGAGAGTGGGTTGTGACATTCTAGGTGACTGTGTAACATCATAGAGCAGGCTGTGACATCACATGGTGACATTGTGACATCGCAGACTCTTCTGTGACATCTCAGTGCAGCTGCATATCATTCCAGGGTGACATCCCAGAGTTGGCTCTGTGACACCAAAAGGGTGCTGTGTGACATCATAGGGGGCTCTGTGACATCACATGATGCTGTGTGACATCACAGGCTGACTGTGTGACTTCATAGGGGGCTCTGACATCACAGGGGCTGTGTGATGTCACTGGGGAGGTCACTCTGCCCCAGCTCCCCTCACAGTTCCCCCAGAGCAGTCCAACCCTGCTCGTGCACAGCGGGGTCCCCTGTCCCCCCGGGTCCCCCCGCTCCCGGTGCTGCAGCCTCCCCCAGAGGATGTTCCACGAGATCGACCCCAGAGCCTGACACGGGGACGGGGGGCCGGGGCCTTGGGGGGTGGGACAGGGGGACGGGGACCTCCCGGCAGCATCCCTGTGTCCCCCAGGGCCAGAGCCTGGGCCAGGGCTCCTTCACCCTGTTCTGAATGAGGGTTTGAGAGCGCTGAAAATATCCCCAGCAAGGGAGCAGCAACAACCAGATTTAATATTAAGGGACAGCACCACAAACTTCCTTGGCAAGACACATTGTTGACTGGACACTTCAGGCACACCAAAGAAACAAAGCAACAAAAAAACCAAACAAAATCCAGGCAATCGAACCAGAGATGAACTGAGAACTGTCCCTGACTCTGTGTGTGACACAAGGACAGTGAGGGCAATGGTAAAAGGAATACGGCCTAAAAGCGTAACAGAGCTCAAACGTAACAGGACTTAACTTGTACCTCAACCTTAAGTGATAACTTCAGCTTCACAATTTAGCAAAAGAACAGAGCTTAACAGTATTTAACCTAAATTATAACCTATGATTTTTCAATTTAATAGAGGAATAACACTTAATGATGTTCAGCTTAGCTTATAACATATTAAACATAACAACTTAGCAAAAGAACAACTCTTAGCAGCATTTAATGTCACTTAGACCTTGTGACTTAACCTTTCTTACAGGCCTGACTGACTCAGCTATCCAAGGCACTCAAACCCCTCCGAGAGCAGCATTTCTGCCACATTTCCCCAGCACATCAGGTTTGTGTCCTTTGAGGGACCAGGAACTGGTGAGACTAGAGGCACAGGAAGGTTTCTCTTCATGGAAAACAAAAAATGTGAACATGATAAAATTTAATAAACATCAAAAGTCTTCATTCAGTTTCTTGTGACATCCCAGCAACATCTGACATGTGCACCATCCACAAGGGATTGCCATACAGGAAGGATTTTAGACAAAGACATAAAAAGAGGTGATAGAAAAGATAAAACTACAACTAAGATGCTGACTAAGGAGGTATTTAAACTTCTGAAAGATTGGGCAATTCCCTGATGCTCAAATCATGAAGCCAATCAAGGATGATACATTGGAATCAGCAGAGAGCATCTGGAGGAAGACTTCTGGGAGCAATGTGAAGGACAAGGATCCAGCTGCTCTAAATGAAGAGATGTCCTTAGACATGGCCATTTCAAAAGGAGAGCTGGAAACACGTAAAGGAGGGGGTCATGAAATATTAGAGTGAATGATGTTCATGGCAAAGATAGAGGGGAAGATCCGTATTTCTCCACTTGCCATAAGTAGAAGAATCTAGTAGAATCAGGAAATTTCTGCTCCTGGTGGGAAAACTTGGCCATTTCTTAAAAGTACTCAAATGACCCAGATAATAAAGATTTCCTTGTATATTATGAAATGTACAAATATTAAAACCTGTGCCCCTTTCCAGGCAGACATCAGCTGTGTGCCCATAAACAGGCAGTGCCACTTGTGCCCTGAGGTGTCCAGCTGGGATTGCATCCCTCCAAGAGCACCTGAGGGAGAGCAGAGCACCTTGCAAGCTGCAGATTGTCCCTGACAGCCCCACAGGGCTCCTGTGCCATCAACATCTGCTCTGCTCCAGTCTGAAACAGGGCCCAGCATGGTGCCGGGATCATCAGAGAGCTGAGGTGTGTGCTGGAATTCAATGCCCTCCCCATCCCGCAGCAGCCCTGCATTTCCCTGCTCCAGCCTGGGTCTCCAGCACAGCCATGGAGGCTCTTTGGGCTCCTGACTGTTCCTGCAGCCCCCAAGGGCAGCTGAGCTCTGCCTGTGGCACAGTCAGCCCTGGCCAGCGCAGGCCATGCTCAGCAATTGCTTGTGTGTGCCTGGCCTTGCTGTCAGCCCCGGCAGCGGGTGCGTGGCCCCTTGGTGGCCCTGTGCTGGCCCAGCCATGGTGGCCCAGCCCCTGTGCAGGCCCAGCCCAGGCCAGGAGCATTGCGGCTGGGAACGGCCCCTGTGCCGTGGTGCCCACGGCAGCCTTGGGGCTCTGTGCCCCATGGCCTCCCTGCTGGGCAGCCTCTGTCAGCTCCTGCACAGCCCCTGGCACCTGTGGGCCTGCACAGACAGCCCTGCCCCGGGCTCTGCCGGCCTCTGGGCCAGCAGAGAGGCTGGCCAGGGCTAGCCATGGCCGGGAACAGGCCCAGAGCCCCGCAGGAGGATGGAGCTGGGCCACAGCCAAACTCAGCCCAGGCCAAAGCTGGGCTCAGCAGCCAGGGCTGCCAAGGGCTGGGCACAGAGGCTGGCACTGACAAATGTCCTGGGCCCCCTCCCTGCTCTGTCCATGCCCCCAAGGGCACAGAGCAGCCTCCTCTCTGGGGCACTTGCCTGTTTGCAATGCCTTGCACAGGCGCTGGCCCTGCCCCACAAGGCCTGGCCTGAGTCCTGCCCCTGCACGCCCAGCCAGGCTGAGATGGACACTGATGGTTTCTGGGGCAGGCTCTCTGAGCCCAGCCCAGCTCCCTGCAAGCTCTGCCAGCTGGCCTGAGCTCTGGGCAGCACCAAGGGCCTCTCCCCAGCCCAGCCCAGCCGGCTCTGGCCCCACAGCTCTGCTCAGGCCAGGCTGCTCTGGCCACTGGCCCCACGGCCTCAGCCCCTGCCAAGGGCACAGCAGCAGCTGCAGCTCACACAGGGCTCAGCCCCAGCCATGGGGGAAGGTGCTGGGCAAGGCCAAAGGAGGCTCCCTGCCTGCCCTGCTCCCCTCTGGCTCAGGTGCTGAGAGCTCTGCAGCCCCTGCTGCCATCCCATGTGCCAAGGGCAGCTCAAGAGCCCCGGCCTTGGGGCCCTCAAGAGCTGCTCCTGCTGCAGGCCCAGGGCCCATCCCAAAGCTGGGGTAGCCACAAAGCTGTGCCCATTGCTGTTCATTGCTGCTCTGATGGGGATGGATCCTCAGCCACTTGGAGGTTGATGATGAATTTTCCTACTCCAGAGTCCTCTTCTTTCTTGAGCTCTTCAGTTCAGGAATTCAGTGAGAAAAGCTCATAAACATTTGTTCAACATGCCCAAAGAAGAAAAGCCATTTGGAATAACAGAAGTTTTCAAGTTTTCTGTAATTAATTAGACAGATATCTGAAGTGTATTCAAAGTGTATATACTGTCTTGAAAACAATGCAGAGAGAACAGTTTGTTCTGTTTAATTTTTTTTCCTGTTTATAGATTGATATCAGCAATGTCCAGTTGATATTGACACCCAGCATCTTCTAATGCAGACTGAATAGGTATGAAAATCAAGACCCTTCATGGCTGAGAGTCAATCAGACTGCCTCTCCTGCCCCCTCCCGACCATTTCCCTCATCCAACCCCTGGCACTCCTATGGACCAGGAATGGTGTCACCAGCAGGACCAGGAGAGCAATTCTTCCCCTGTGCTGGGCGCTGGTTGGGCAGCACCTCGGGTGCTGTGTCAAGTTCTGGGACCCCAAATTTAGCAAGAACGTGGAGGGGCTGGAGTGTGTCCAGAGAAGGGCAACAAGGCTGGTGAAGGGTCTGGAGCACAAGTCCTGTGAAGAGAGGCTGAGGGAGCTGGAGTTGTTTATCCTGGAGAAGAGGAGGCCCGGGGGAGACAAGGTGGTGTCAGGGCACAGGTTGGACTTGATGATCTCCAAGGTCATTTCCAACCTTGCTGATTCTGGGATTCTCTGAAACCACCCTTGCAGCAGGTGCAGGATGAGCCCTGGGCCTCCTCTTCAGAAGCTCCAGCAGCCCAGTTCCCTCAGCTTCTCCTCCTAGGCCCAAAGCCCATCCTGTCAGTCCTGCAGAGCCTCTGCAGCTCCTCCTCATTGCCCAGAACAGGGAGCCCCACAGGCAAACACAGCAGCCCAGATGTGCCCCCCTGGCCTGGGGTGCTTCTGGCAAGGGAGCAGCACCAGGCACTGCAGGAGCCCGCAGACAATTCCTGCAGCACTTGGAGGATGATCCTGCTCCCCAAGGGACATTCCCATGGTGCCAAGTCAGGAACTGCAGTGGGGAGTGGGGCCAGAGAGGAAAGGGCAAACAGGGATGGGCTGTTTGCAGGGGAGGGAACAGGGCTGGGCAAGAGGAAGAATTTGGTACAAAAACAAAGGGGAAAAAAAAGCAAAGGTGAAGCCAAGGAAATGCTGAGGGCAGTTTGGGGGTGGCTGTCAGGCAGCCCTGGCTCTGAGTAATAGCATCTGCAGTGGAAGAAGAATCTCCCAGCTAATGGGAACAAACTTTCTGGCTGACTGCAGAGGCCAGGACAAAGCTGAGTGGTTTCCCTGGTGTCCCCCAGCCCTTGCTGGCCCCAGGGGCTGATGGCATTTGTGCTCCCTCAGGTTCATGTCCCCACAGCAGCAGCATGGGGCTGCTCCTGCCTGCTCTGTGCAATGCAAACAGGGGCTCCTGAGCCAGTGCTGCCGTGGCTGTGCCTGCAAGGATGCGGCACCTGTGTGAGCTGGGGGAGAGGCCAGGGCTGCAGAGGGGGGATGTTGTTGGCAGCTCCATCAGGACGTTCTGGGACGCTGCCCTGGGCTGTGCAGCACACTGGGGATGGATCAGCCCCTGCTGTGCTGCTCCTTCCCGTCTCCCCCAGGGCCCTTGCAGAGCCCCAGCCATGCTGTTTGCCCCCAGCCTGCCCACGGCCAGCCTGGGGCTGCTCACCCTGGGGCTTTTCTGTGCTGAGCATTGGCCTGGCCGTGTTCTTGAGAGAGCCTGGGCAAGGAGCCTGCAGCCCCCAGGGCCTGGCCTGAGGCGTCAGCGCTGCCCCAGCAGTGCTCATGGCCTGTCCCTGCTGCAGCCCCGGCACTGCCACCCCCAGGACTGTGCCCGGCCCCGAGAGCACTCAGGCCCTGCAGCAACACCAGGGCCACCAGGGCAGCGGGGCAGGGCCACGGCAGCAGCACTGGCGACACCAAGTGCTGCTGCTGCTGCTGGGCACAGCTGCTGTGCCAGCACTGATCTGCCCCCAGCTCTGCACACAGACATTGCTGCTGCAGCTCCAGAGATGGCAAGAATAGAGGGATCTCTGGAGAAAACTCTGCTGGGAGATCCTTCAGTTCTTTTAAAGTCACTGAGAACACTGCTCCTCATTGTCACAGTCTGTGGCCACAGGGAAGGTGGAGAGAAACAAAGTCAGAAATGGCAGAAACAATCGTCTAGCTTTAGGAAGAATATTTAAAAAGGAAAACGACAGGGAAATCAAAGAACCAAAGCAAAAGAGCTATAAAAGATGACTTTTATTACAAGTGATTTGCCGAAATTGGCAATCAGTTTAATGCTTCCTAAGATGTCCAGTCATCAGTCTCCTCACTGCAGCCTTGAGCTCCTGGTTCCTCAGGCTGTAGATGAGGGGATTCAGGGCTGGAGGCACCACTGAATACAGAACTGACACTGCCAGATCCAGGCATGCAGAGGAAATGGAGGAGGGTTTCAGGTAGGCAAGTACTGCAGTGCTGAGAAATGCATTTCTCCTGCATTTTCCCTTTTCAGATTCTTTCAGTCATCTCCTGAGAGGTACAGTTTATTCTGGTGCTTTTAATGAACTGATTGTACTCTTCATTTAGATGGAGACTGTGGAATTGTTTTCAGATGTAGAAGTATCTGGACTGAAGACAGAAACAAACTCCCTGTCAGCCCACTTTCATCTTCTAGATCATTTTCAAGATGTCCTTGGGGGTGTTGGAATGATTATCACACAGCTCTCCACTTCTGGCTGCAGGCTCTGCAGATTGTTTCTCTGCATTCAGTCAGGCTTGCATTCCCTAGGAGTTCTTGGTAGCCTGTCATGTTTCCTTAGGGTAGAACAGTAACAATGAAAACCTTACCAATGGCACAAGTGCCCAGCCCACAAGGAAAAGAAAAGAACAAGCTGTCAAATTCTTCAAATATTTTTCCTGCTTTGCTGCAAGTGTTGTGCTGCACACACAGTGTGGAAAGCTGCAGTTGGTGGCACACCTTGTGACAGAAGCTGCACCTCGTTCACCAGGAAAAGTTCTTGGAAAAAGCAAACAGGACTGAGGAGAAGATTCTGGAAAAACTGAAAGAGCTTTTAAGAAATTAAATGAAAATTGAAACAATTCAAGACGTTTTTCTCGATTTATTTTTATGCTCCCCTTTTCCATCTTGCACTAGTTGTCCATCCCATTAATTCCAAACAGATCTCACCACTAAGATCCACGAGTTGGCAAGTTTTAGACATTTTAAGATACCATGACCTGCACACAGTTTGACTTCCCCTGTTTTTCTTGGAAAGCAATGCTGGAGAGGTAAGTGCAGTGTTTGTGTCAGGTACAAATTCTGCATTCAGGGAACACGCTCTGAGAGTGTTTGACCCTCAGCAGGGACAATGCACAGCAGGGACCGAGGGGATTCCTGAGCCACTGTGCAGGAGTCCAGACTCTGGCTGAACTCGGCAAAGTTCCCGTGTTTGCAGAGGCTCAGGGGCTGCCCTCGGGGAACGTGGGGCTCGGGGTGGGGGCGAGCAGGCAACGGACAAACGGACACGGGGACAAACGGCCCCGGAGCTTCAGTTGCAGCAGCGGCAGCAGCAGCAGCGGCAGCGGCAGCAGCAGCAGCAAGAGAAAAAACTTCAGATTCCGTTCTCCTCTCCCTCTCCCTCTCCCGCTGTCCCGTACCTCTCCCGCTCTCCCTTTCCCGGTCTCCCCTCCTCTCCCCGCCTCCCTCTCCCCGTGCCGGGCTGGGCCATGCCCCCGGCCCGCCCCCGGCCCCGGGCGGGGCTGCCCCGTGCCCGCCCCCGGCCGTCCCACCGAGGTCTGGTCTCAGCCCGGCTCTGGCCGTGCTGGCGCTGGCGCTGCTGGGCGGGGATCAGTGCCTGGGGCTGGGGCGGCATCGCCGGCTTTTGGCTCCGCCTGGCCCGGCCCCGGCCCCGGCCCCGGCCCCGGCCCCGGCCCCGGCCCCGACCCCGACCCCGGCCCCGGCCCCGGCTCCTCCCGGGGCCCGCGGAGGACACACGCGGCCCCGCCGCTCCCGCCGCCTCCGCTGCGGCTTGCCCGGCCCGAGCTCCGCCGCTCGGCAGCGCGGCCCCCGGCCCCGCGGCTCCCGGGTCGCGTTGCAAAGAGCGAACGCCGGGGGATGGCCGGGCCGGGGGCGGGTGAGGGGCGCTCGGGGGCCGTTGCTGGCCCCGGGCCGAGCGCTGACAGCCGCGTCCCGCCCGCAGGGAAGGCGCAGGAGGCCCTGCAGGAGAGGTACCGGCTGAGTTCCCTGCTGGGGTGCGGCGGATTCGGCAGCGTCTTCGCAGCAACGCGGCTCTCGGACGGCGCCCGGTGAGCGGCGGGGCCGGCGGCGGGCGGAGGAGGAGGGGGCGCAGGAGGAGGAGGATGGGGCTGGGCAGGGCGGGCGTTGAGCTGAGCCCGCTGCTCCCATTGGCTTGCAGATGGCCATCAAAAGGGTGCCACGGAACCGCATCTGGCATTGGAGCGAGCTGGTGAGTGAGCCGGGACAGCGGGAGAAGCCGGGCCGTGCCGGGCGGGGATGAGCCGAGCCCCGGCAGGGTGGGAGCCGCCAGGACATCCCGAGGGAGAGCGGGCGTGGGGCCATCGCAGGGCGCAGAGCATCCCGGGCTGGCTGAGGGGTTGCCCAGCCCTGGCCCAGCATCGGCCCCACTGACGGCATCGTGCTCCTCCCGCAGCCCGACGGCACCAGTGCTCCCCTGGAGGTTGTGCTGCTGGACAAGGTGTCCACTGGCTTTCCCGGTGTTGTCCAGCTGCTGGAGTGGCTTGAGCTGCCCAGCGACATTGTGATGGTGCTGGAGCGGCCAGAGCAGTCTCAGGACCTCCTGCATTTCATTCGGGCACGGGGGTTCCTGCGCGAGGAGGTGGCGCGGCAGCTGTTCCGCCAGGTGCTGGAGGCCGTGCGGCACTGCACCAGCTGCGGGGTCCTGCACCGCGACATCAAACCAGAGAACATCCTGGTTGACCTGGCCACCGGGCAGGCCAAATTGATTGACTTTGGCTGTGGAACCTACCTGCAAGAGACAGCCTACACTCACTTTGCAGGTGAGCCTACACAGGGCTGTGCTCCTGCTCCTGGCATCTCACGGCCCAAGATCTCACAGCCCAAGCTGGGTGTGGCAGCGGGGATTCTCCCTTTTGCTGTCACTCATGGGACTGAATCTGCAGCTGAGTTGCTTTAGAGCTGGGCTGGGTGGGGAGCCATCTTCCAGCCCTGCTGGCAGCCTTTGCCCACCACTCTGCCCAGGACTGGGGCTGGGCTGGTGCAGCCAGCCTGACAAAAACAGTCGTGGGTCAGGGTAGCAGAGAGGGAGGTCAGAACCTGTGCCCCAGCTGGTTTGGTGTGCAGGCAAGAGGAAGGGCTTGGACTGCTCCACTTGCCCTGTTTGTCTTGCCTTTATAATATGTTTGGGGTAATGCAGACAGGGAGAATGAGGGCATGGTTTTTCCCCAGCACGCAGTGGGTATTTCCTTTGCATGTCATGGTCAGGCCTAGCCAGGGCTTCCACTGTCCCCTTCCCACACCAGTGGCTTCTTTTGCAATCCCAAGTTTGTACACCAGTCCCAGATGCTGGTGAGAGGACAGTGGTCACCCTGTGTGCCACTGATGCAGCCCCCACACGCCCAGGGATGCTGGGGCCAGGCTCTGGGAGCAGCAGCATCCCCCTGATGAACTCCATCTGTATTCCACAGGAACACCATCATACAGCCCCCCGGAATGGACCCGCTTTGGCTGGTACCATGGCGAGCCAGCTACCATCTGGTCCCTGGGCATCCTGCTGCACGAGATGGTCTGTGGGAAGATGCCTTTCAGGAGGGGCTGGAACTTCAGCTGGGGCCAGCTCTCGCTGCCACAACAGCTCTCTCCAGGTGAATCCTCTTCTCTGGGCACAGGGGGAATACCAGTGCTGGGAGACAGCAGCGGGCTCGGGAGCATCCCGTTCTGGCAGCTGCTGAGGAGGTGGCACATGTCCTGCTCTCCCCCAAAACCAAGAATTGATGGGAAAGTTCAGGCCCAGCTCTGAGCGCATCCAGCATGGCCTGGGCAGGGAATAGTGGGGCAAAGCAGACAGGAGCCTTCTCCAGCTGACGGGCAGTTTCTGGTTTCTCTCCCCAGAGTGCCAAAATCTGATTGGGTGGTGTTTATCCATGCACCCCTTGGCCAGACCCTCATTAGAAGAGGTGTTCTGTCATCCTTGGATGCAGGATATTCATCTGCCCTAGAAGAAGGGAGAGAGCCACAGGCACACTGTGCTGCAGGGCCCTGGTAAGTTACAGCTGCACACATGCCTTGGCAATGAGAAGCAAAGAAAGCCAGCCCCTGTCACTGCACCAGGGTCATGGGATGGGAACATGCAGCCCTTGTGCTGGAGCTGAGCTGCTCTGCCCAGCCCTGGTGGCTGCCATCCAAGCAGGTTTTGCTTGTCCTGGTTCCCTGACAGCTGGGGCCCTGGACAGAGCCCTGACAGCCTGGTCTCACCCCAGGGAAGGAGAAGGAGCCCCCAGAGAAGCTGTACCGGGTGGGGCTGCTGCTGCAGGAGACAGCGAGGATGACATCAAGGATGACATGAAGGATGACAACCTCTTCCTCAACCTGGCCACCAGCAGTTGAAGGTGATGCACTTTGATTGTGGCACCTTCTTCAAAGCCAAACTCCACAGGGAATTTGCAGATGAGTCCACACCTGGGGAAATGCTCCCAGATTTGGGTATTGCCCAGCCTGGCTGGGAAGCAAAGGTTCCCCTTTTGCTGAGGCAGATGCAGCTGATCCTTCAGTCGGCTGCCCAGCTGCTTTTGGCAGGGCTGGGGGCATGGGCTGGGGTGGGTACGAAATGGGAGTGGGCTCCTGGTCCTGCCAACAGCCCCCAGCACCCACCGTGCTCCAGGCTGGGGCTGGGGCTGGGGCAGCCAGACCAACACAAACAAACCCCCATGGTGGGAGCAGAGGTGGGACTCCCAAATCTGCGCACAGGTGCTTTGCTGTGCAGGCAAGGAAGGGCTTGGGCAGCTCCACTGCCCTTGTTTGTTTGGGATCACGGTTATTGTGGGGGACAGTGCAGGGGGAAGGGAGAAAACCTGGGCTTTGCTCACACATGGCTGGGTTTTTCCCTGGCTTGCAGGGCTTGGGCCTTCCTCAATCCCCTCACAGAGATATGATTTTTACCTTTGTTCTTTTTTTCCCTTTTTGTCTGTAATCTATTTTCAACAATTTGTTGTTTGTTTTTCTAGAGTAAGCATTCTGGTTAGTCCAGTCTGGATCGGGAAGTTCTTGGGAGCAGCTGCGGCGTGGATGGGCCGTGCCCTTGGAGCAGGCTGAGGACATCGTTTGGGACCAGCTTTTCTTCCAGCCATGGATGGCATGAGGTGGGTCCCCGTGTGCTTGGCAGGGTGGGATCAGAGCTTTTGGGAGATGGCAGCGAGCACAGGAGCATCCTGCTCTGGGCAGCTGCTGAGCAGGTGGATGTGCCAAGGCTGGCTGCAGGCTGGGCACATGTCCTGCCCTCCTGCCCTGCTCCCAAAGGCAGCACTGATGGGCAGCTCTGGGCACAGCTCTGGGCACAGCCAGCATGGCCTGGGCACCACGGGCAGCTGGGACAAGGGGACAGGAGCCCTCAGCTGACGGGCAGTTTCTGCTTTCTCTCCTTGCAGCCGGGCTCTGCGGATGCTGAGGCTGCTCTGGGCTCTGCCAGGGCTCTGCTGGAGCTCAGCACCGGGCTGGAATCAGCCAAAGAAGAAATGGTGTCACCTGAAGCACAGGCTTGCTTGAGCATTTTGACAACGCAGCTCAAGTTTGCAGAGTGTACACCTCCAGAGGAAAACAAGACATCCCCCAAAAATTAAAATTGTTCAATATCTTCTGAAATGAAATCAATCTGGGATGACTCCAAATGACATTTTTCACCATGCTCAAGATGTAGCTCAGCCCTTCTCTGAACAGTTCTCTCCCCCACCTGCCTTTTACTTCTCAAATGCTCCCTTTTTTTCCCCAGTGAATTCTCAGCCCGTTGTTGTCTCCATCACTCTGTTGCCTTCCTTGATGCACCTGACCACAAGGAGGGCTGAGCCCCAGGTTTAGGGTCTCATGCTGTCACTGGCTGAGGAGCAGCAATGTCTCAGAGGTCCAGTGGGATTTTAGTGTCATTCAGAGCCACTCTCCAGCCCTCAGCTCTCGTAACTGCTGAGTTCCCACTCCCTTTTCCTGGTCCTTGCAGCAGGATGAGCTCTGTGAATCCCCTTGAGCCTCCCCACACTTCCCAACCTATGCACCCACCTCAGTGAGGCTGAAGCTGAAGCTTCTCTGTCTCCTCTGGCACTCCAGTCCAGTCCCCTGTGTGGGGAGCCCCAGTCCCAGAGCACAGCACACAGCAGTGCAGTCCGGGCTGGAGCAGCTGCCCTGCAGCCCTGGCTTGGCTGTTTGTGGCAGCTGAATGCTCCCTGTTTCCAGCTGTCCCTGCAGGATGACCCCAGGGCAGAGCCCAGCCGGGCTCCCACTGCAACCCCTGGAGCTTGGGGCAGACAGTGCTCCCAGAGCTGAGGTTCATGGGGAGCACCCGGAGCTGTGCCTCGCACTCAGTGCTGGCAAGTGTTGTGTTCTCATCTCCTGCAGCCTGAGGGGAAAACAACCTGTGCTGCCAGGCCAGCACTGCCCCTCTGGACAGGGACAAGGCAGAAGAGCATTCCCATTCCAGAGGAGCTGGTACTGAGCCTTGGCAGGGCCCGGCCCAGCTTTGCTTGGGGCAGAGGGAGAACAAGGGGCAGCTCGCTCCCAGCCCAGCCCAGGGACCCCTCCAGCCCCGGGGCTTGGGGCACTGTCAGCACCTGCTGCTCCAGCCACCGCTCCTGCTGGCCCTGACAGCAACACCCAAACTGGGGCTGATCCCGAGGGAGCAGCAGCAGGGCCTGGATCTGATCCCTGACTCTGGGGCAGGCCTGGACAAATGACCCCACAGCAGCAGCAGCAGCAGCAGCAGCAGCAGCAGCACATGGAGCTGACTTTCAGCACAGCCCCTGCCCCTCTTGCCTCCTGTGTGCAGCGGTGTCACAGCAGCCTGAGGCACCTGGGAGCCCCCAGTGCCAGCAGGGACTTGAGATGGCAGCCCTGGGCTCCTAGAGGTTGTGCAAGGAACAGAGCTGGGGACTCCCTGTCCATGAGGAGTTTCCAGATGGAAAAGGCTGCTGTGCCCAGGCAGCTCCAAGGCCACAGCAAGGAGAGTCTTGACCACTGGATCTGTGCCAGTCCCACAGTCCTGGGCAGCAGCCACTGAGCCCTGGGGGAACAGAGGGCACAGCAAGAGGGACAAAACCAGGCAAGGTCAGAGACTGGAGAGAGCCAGACCTGGGACAGGAACAGCAGCTTCACTGCACTCTTGGAGAAAGCTCCTGGCTGGTTCAAAGTGCTGAAAGGCATGAAGGACAGAGAGGAGGCCATACCAAACAATGCTCCTGTTTCCATACCCTCCCCTCTCTGTGTCCCAGAAGGAATTGGATGGACTGTGTTCTTCTCTCCGAGTTGTCTCGTTCAGCATGAGCAGCTTAGCACCAGCAGCTGAAGGAGCTGAAGCCTCAGGCCACAAGAGCTGAGCAAGAGGGGACTTTCTGAGCAAATGAGTGCTGCTAACATGGACCTAGCTGAATTCAGCAGATAGAATCATGGAATCACAGAATCCTTTCTGTTGGAAAAGACCTCTGAGCTCACCCAGTCGAGCTGGTCACACAGCAGTGCCAAACCCAGCACTAAATCACGTCCCTGAGGTGCCAAGGCCTGGACAACAGCCCTGAGCGAGGCCTGAACAGCAGGCCCTGAGCCAAAGGTGGCCTCTGGATGAACCTTCCAACCAAAGGTTATCTTTGTATCTGCTCATTAATGAAATATGCATGGTCATTAGCACTGTGATAGATGTAGCCACTCATTAGTGAAACATGTATTGACCTTTCTGTATTTAGAAGCCAGACAAGGCCATTAAATCTGACATCTGGCCTTGTTTGGGCTGAAGGATCAAAGTCACCTCCCTTGGCTCCTCCTTAGGCCCTGGCCAGGCTTTGGGAGGGACCCAAGAGGAGGATGAAACCAGATGTTCCTGCACTAGAAGTGCTGTCAGTTTGTTCATTCAGCACTGTCAGAGCTGGGCCCTCTCACAGCGAGGTTGGAGCCTCACCTGTGGCTGGAGGCACCTGCAGGAATTCCCAGTGTCCAGGAGTGGTCTGCAGCCCTTGGCTGTGACAGCTTCCCCCAGCTGCTGTGTGGATCTGGGAGATGGTGAAGTATGAGGGTAACTGGTGCTGGATCTTTCTTAATCACTGCAGGCAATATTTGGGGCTGATGGTTGGGTGCATTGCTGAGCTGCTCCTTTTGTGATCCTTTGCTGCTTTGAGGTGCAGTAAATGACACTGATTCCTTCCGTTGGAGTCTGTGCCTTTGGTGCTGACCCTGCCCACTGGTGAAACAAAACTGGCACAGTCGGGCCAGATCACAGCAAAATGTCACTTGTTAAATGTACATGTGAGGAATCGGTGCCATCAGAAATTCCCAGATGGGAAGCCCTTCCCTGGAGTTGGCTGGCTCTGGAGTGGGCTGAGGTCAGGGCACCGTGTGAGCAGTGGGGCAGTTGGTTAAAAGAGGATGAACTCCTGGATGTCTTAAAATGCATCCAAAAATTGCATATGGGAAAGGAAAAGAACTTGTGGGCTTGGGCAGATGAGGATGGATTTTGTTAACAGCACATTGGAAACAGCACCAACAAAAGGAAAATTGTTGTTGGAACACTGCCACATAGAACAACAGTAGAAGATTTTAATCTTGAGCTCAGGTTCACTTGTGCAAGTGATACTAGTAATACTAATAGTAATACTAATAGTAATACTAATACTAGTAATAAATATAACACAAAAAATTATATTTATATCTGTATAATTTAAAATGGATACTGTGAAATAAGGCTGACACTCGTAATATGTCAGCTTTGGTTGCTCACTGTAACACTAAATACCCTAGAGAAAAGGACTAGCCAAGACCCAGCTGTCAGTGGTAAACTTTGTGAGATAAAGGAGGAAGGGATGAATCTGGCTATTTTTATAGGATTTGCTGATACTGTGATGGGGAATGCTTTGTCTGTTAGTGTGAAAAATACAAAAATACAATTATTAAGTCTGCTGGGTTTTTCATATCCCAGACAATCCACAAGCTGCAGGATTGGTTGAATGGGTGAAGGGGTTATTAAAAGAGCAGTTGACAAAATGAGGAGATGGGAACCTGTCCCCATGGAGAACCCATCTCCCAGATGTGCTCCATGCCCTTAACAATGGCACACCGGGGAAATGGAAACCCCTGGCTGTGCACAGCTGCACCCAATTTGCAACTACAACCATGGGCAGTGAGACTTGGACTGCCTGGGAAATTGTTGTGGGTGTGATGGCCCCTGGCAGGGCCAGCCCAGGGGCTGCAGGGCTGGACCTTCATGCCTTGGAATTAATTAGCATAAATCAGAAGCAAATGAGAGTTATAAATACCAAAACAGTAATTCAGATTCATCCAGGACACTTTGGTTTGGTAACTGCTCACTGGAGCTTGGCCTTGAAAAGTGTTCATGTGATGGGAGGAGGAACTAATGCAGATTATCAAGGAAAAATTAAAGGAATTGTGTTAAAAATAGTGAACAAAATTGGATTATTCAACTACAGAGTAGCACTATTACTGATATTGTCAGTTTTTAAAACAATTGGAAAAAAGGACATCCGTCTCAAATCACTGCTGTTGGTGTAGATAAAGGGTTTGGATCCACCAGTCCTAATAAAGGAGCAAGAGTGTGGCTCCATAGGCCAAAAGGTCCTCCAGAGGCAGCTGAAGGAACAGCTCTGGGGAAAGACAGCACTGTTTGAATCCTGAAACCTGGGCAGGAACAATGGGAATGTGTTCCTGCAGCCAAGTGTGAGAACAAGGAGATGTTACAGGATACTATTTTACACATCCTGCCAGAACAAATCTCCCTGTTTGCCCCAATGGCCCCTTTGGAAAATGCTCTGATCCATAGGGCTCCATGTGGAGGTTGCTGTGACACTGAGGGACTTGCACACAAATTCCATCCAGGAGCCTGGGTGCCCCTCATGGACTGGGATCCAGCCCCCTTCCAGCCAAAGGGGAAAGGGCCCCACCAAGCCTTGTTATCCACAGACACCGTGCTAAATATGAACAGCAAAGGACTTGGGGGCATTGTTCTGGAATTAACATGGTGCCAGCTCCATGGACAACAGAATTATTGTTCCTAACCCAAATGAGACTGAGGAAAAAGAATGATTAACCGTGTCACTGAAGTACTGCTGATGTCTGTAAGTTGTGTCTTGAGAGTCAGCCAGAATTTTTGTTGCCACGAACACCTCTACAGTTTCCCCAAGGATTAGTCATTAAATTCTTATGAGAATGTAAAGATCAAAGTAGCCAAAATACTCAATGTAACTAATTTCTGGAAATGTTCTTAGATGATGTTGGGAGGAATGGGGTTCCCTTGGAGGGCCCAGGGAGGAGCCCTGGATCCATCAGCACCCCCCAGTGGGAAATGGGAAATCAGACCTTTGGTACTGGGAATGGGAGCTGCTGGGTGTATGGAGACTGCCCATAAACAGCTTCCTAAAGGATGGTTTAGGTCCTGTTTCCAGGCAATGCTGATGCCTCCCTTGAGGGTCCTTCAGCAACAATCACAAGGAAGAGTTGGGGCCAATAGAACATTTTCCACCCAAGGAGTGCCTTTAATCTCAGAAAACCAAAGATTCTAGTTCACCCTGTGCCCCATGTGCACTGCCTCATCCTGTGGATTTTACAGTAAAGGGCTTAATAGATTATTAGAAGAAATAGCAAATGATCCTGTTAAAATATCCAATAGCATATCCCAGGAGCTCCAACAAACACAAATGGGGCTCTACAGAACCACACAGCCTGGGATTATCTGCTTGCTGGCCAGGGAGGAACCTGGGCTCTCATGGGATAGGAATGTTGCACTGCTATCTGAGGGGTTTGAAGGCCAACACTCAGGAATCAGCTTGACAGAAAAGGCAGTAGAAGAGTGGCAGCAAGAAGAAAATTTTTCTTGGTGGCGTTAGCTTCATGGCTGCCAAATTGGAGGCTGCTGTGAAATGAATTTGTGGCAGTCATTGTATTCATTACAGTGTGTGCACTTGGTGTGTTATGATTCCATGTTACAGTTGTTGTGACACTGTGCTGGAAATGGAGTACTGAGACTTGTCTAAAAATTGACACAGTCTAAAGAAAAAGGGGACATTTGATAAAATAACAGAGAATAGCAACTATTTAGGGCTGTTTTAAAAGGAATGTGAATTATAGCTCTGAGTAATGAATTTGAACAGCACTTAATGGAAGAACAAGATGCAATGCCTTTATGACTAATTCCTAAATCTAAACTATGTTGTTGAAAGAATTGTTATGAAGGTGATAGTTCATCTGCAGGTTAAAGGACCCAATTGAAGTCCTGAGGCCTCAACACCAGATCCTGTGTCAGGCCTGGACACCAGGCCCCAAGGCAAACCTGACCTCTAGATGAACCTTCCAACCAAAGGTCATCTTTGTATCTGCTCATTAATGAATCATTATTAGCAATATGATCTCTGTATGTGTTCATTGGTGAAATGTGGATTTACCTTTGTGTATTTAAAACTCAGACAAGGCCCCATCTGGCCTTGTTCGGGGGCTGAAGGATCAAAGTCACCTCCCTTGGTTCCTCCTTAGGCCCTGGCCAGGCTTTGGGAGGGACCCAAGAGGAGGATGAAACCAGATGTTCCTGCACTAGAAGTGCTGTCAGTTTGTTCATTCAGCACTGTCAGAGCTGGGCCCTCTCACAGCGAGGTTGGAGCCTCACCTGTGGCTGGAGGCCCCTGCAGGAATTCCCAGTGTCCAGGAGTGGCTCTGCATCCCTTGGCTGGGGCAGCTTCCCCCAGCTGCTGTGTGGATCTGGGGGATGGTGAAGCCTGAGGGGAACAGGTGCTGGATCTTTCTTAATCACTGCAGGCAATCTTTGGTGGTGATGGTTGGGTGCATTGCTGAGCTGCTCCTTTTGTAATTTCGGAATTTACATCGTATAAATTAGACAATTCCTTCAGTTGGTGTCTGTGTCTTTGGTGCTGACCCTGCCCACTGCCAAAACTGACCCTGTGGGCTCCACAGAACCAAGGGGCCCTTGTGACAGTGCAGGGCCTCCTGTAACCAGGGGACCATGGTGACCCTGTGGGGCTTAATGGAACCAAGAGGCCCTTGTGACACTGTGGGGACTCGTGGGGACAAGGGTCCATCATTTTCCTCTCCCTGGCACTGCCCAGTTCAGCCATTCCCTGCCCCTGCCCCAGCCCAGCAGAGCAGCAGAGTCAGGTCTGGCCCTGCAGCAGGAACTGCAGGCACTGGAGGTCAGGGACAGCCACTCTGGGTCTGGAATGCTCAGCAGATGCTCAGCTCGGGCAGCTCCTGCAGCCCCAGGGCCAGCCCCGCTGCCCAGCCCAGCAGCAGAGTTGGCCCCGGGGCTCCTCAGGCAGCTCCTGCTGGCCCAGGGACAGGCCAGCCTCTTGCCAGGGCTCCTCTGCACACCCACGGGCTCCTGCTCTGCTCCTGGCCCATGCCAGCTGCCCCCAGAGCCTTTCCCAGGGGAACACATCTGTGCTGGCCCCAGCAGCCATTGCTGCAGCCCCTGCCCTGCTGCCCAGAGCCCCGAGCTGGGGCTGCTGCTCTGCAGAGCACGGGGGCTGTGCTGCCCGGGGCCCTGGGCTGCCTCTGCTGGGCTCTGTGGCTCAGCCTGGCACACAGAGGCAGCTGATGGTGCTCCCTGCACTGACCCCCTCCCACACAGGCTCTGCGGGGCCATGGAGGGGGCTCAGAGGTGCCTGCCTTGTGCCAGGGCTGCCAGAGGGGATTGGGGCTGTCCTGGATCCTCCTGGGGGAGTTCCCTGAGGGTCAGAGCAGGCAGTGCCCAGACTCCTTTCCCTGGGCCTGCTGTGTCCCTGGGCTGCAGAGCTCTCCTGGCTCACAGCAGACATTCAGTCCTTGATCTCGGGGTGAGCCCAGCCTGGCCAGGCCTGTGCCCAGTGAGCTCCACTCCCTGCTGGTCCCTGGCACACACTGTCCCTGCAGGTCCCCTGTGTTCTCCTGGCAGCTCCCAAGGCCCTCCAGACAAACCTTGCCCTGCCATCAGCCCTGGCACAAGCTGCAGAGCCCCAGGAAGGTTCACAGCTCAGACCATTCAGCATCTGATGGGCACTGGCCATCAACAAGCAAAACCTGACCCAGACCTGAGTCCCCTGAAGGCCCCAGTGAGACCCTGATCTCATCCCACTGAGCCCTGGGAGAACAAGGAACACAAGGAGCCTCTTGAGTGTCCTGAGAGTGACTCTGGAGGGGAGCAGAGCCTTCCTGCCCTGTGCTCAGGAGGTGCCCTTTGCTGGTGGAGCTGCTGTGCTGGAGCCCAGCTGTGTCCCAGCAGTGCCCATGGCCTGTCCCTGCCTGAGGGCACAGCACGGACACGCAGCAGGACAGTGACCAAGCTGCCAGAGCACTCCGGCCTTGCCCCCACAGCAGGGCTGGGAAGGGGAGTGTGGAGTTGAGCAGAGCAGATGTGGAAAGAGGCAAGGCCATTGTCCCTGGCGGTGCTGCTGTGCTGGGAGCCCCTTCCCTCCACCTCTGCTCATAGGCACTGCCCCTGCAGAGCCAGAGAAGGGCTGAGGAAATGCCTTGGACACACAAGCCAGGGAAATCACTTATTTTTATTGAAATGCTTAAGAAAAAAACCTCCTGAAAGTCTTTGTGTTGCAAAAGAAAAGCAGATGTTAATCTAAAAATGCTGAGTAGTACTCCAGTAATTTATAAAAATATTATAGCACCAGAAAAATAGTAAGGAAAAGTTCCAATGAAGAAATGGACAAATAGGAAAAAGAATGGTCAACATTGTCGAGATTACATTCTGAAGGTTCTGAGCAGAAAAAAAGATAGTTTATTGATTCTGAAAAGATACAGTCATTATTTTCCTCAAGGTACCCTTGAGCTCCTGGTTCCTCAGGCTGTAGATGAGGGGGTTCAGGGCTGGAGGCACCACCGAGTACAGAACTGACAGTGACAGATCCATGGATAGGGAAGAGATGGAGGGCGGTTTCAGGTAGACAAATGTGCCAGAGCTGATAAACAAGGACACCACAGCCAGATGAGGGAGGCAGGTGGAAAAGGCTTTGTGCCGTCCCTGCCCAGTGGGGATCCTCAGCACAGCCCTGAAGATCTGCACATAGGAGAAAACAATGAACACAAACCCACCAAAATATAGAAGACCACCGAGCACAAGAAGCCCAAGTTCCCTGAGGTAGGAATTTGAGCAGGAGAGCTTGAGGATCTGGGGGATTTCACAGAAGAACTGGCCCAGGGCATTGCCATGGCACAGGGGCAGGGAAAATGTATTGGCTGTGTGCAGGAGAGCATTGAGAAAGGCACTGGCCCAGGCAGCTGCTGCCATGTGGGCACAAGCTCTGCTGCCCAGGAGGGTCCCGTAGTGCAGGGGTTTGCAGATGGACACGTAGCGGTCGTAGCACATGATGGTCAGGAGGCAAAACTCTGCTGAGATGAAAAACACTAAACTAAATAGCTGTGCAGCACATCCTGTGTAGGAGATGTTCCTGGTGTCCCAGAGGGAATTGTGCATGGCTTTGGGGACAGTGGTGCAGATGGAGCCCAGGTCGCTGAGGGCCAGGTTGAGCAGGAAGAAGAACATGGGCGTGTGCAGGTGGTGGCCGCAGGCTACGGCGCTGATGATGAGGCCGTTGGCCAGGAGGGCAGCCAGGGAGATGCCCAGCAAGAGGCAGAAGTGCAGGAGCTGCAGCTGCCGCGTGTCTGCCAATGCCAGCAGGAGGAAGTGGCTGATGGAGCTGCTGTTGGACATTTGCTGGGACTGCACATGGGGACCTGTTCAAGGAGGAGACAGTGACAAGTCAGGGGAGACTTTCCTGAGCAATGTCCAAGCCCCTTCTCCCAGCCCTGCCCCTGCTGCTCTGTGCCACTCAATTTTCCTTTTCTCATAGCCCTTCCTTCTGCCCTGTGCCTGGAGCTCTGCTGGGATCCAGCCACATTGCTGTGATGAGTGGGAGCTCTGCCCATGGACACCGAGGGGTCAGCTCTGCTCTGCAGCTGTGGGGTCATGGGAACAGGGACAGGGGCCAGTCCTGGGCTTGGATTTCATCAGCCCAAGCTGCTCCTGAGGCAGAGGAGCTCTGCAGCACCTACTGTCCCAGGGCTAAGGAACAGTGGCAGCCAAAGGCAGTTTGAGAGGGTTTCCTGCTGTGCCCAGGGAGATCAGAGAGAACTGAGCAATGCAAGAGCAGTGGCTGTGACTCAGTGAAGGGTGAGGGGAGCTGCTCTGTCACCCCATCTGTCCCCATCTGCCCTTTTGAGATCCAGGGCAGTTCCTGTGTTCCCCTGGAAATCGGCCTGCCACAGCTGAGAGCAGAGGGACCCACAGCAGAGCAAACTGGCTCAGCCTTTCTCAGAGTCTCAGCCCCACTCTGGCCAAGGACACTCCTGTCCCTCAGTGTCCCCTGGAGGCAGCTCACAGCTTGGATGGCATCCCAAGGACACACCAAGGGTCATGTCCATGGCATTGCTTGAGGAGAGTCGGCTCATTGCCAGCCTGCCCTGCCCAGAGCTCCCCGGGCACAGGGAGCTGGGACACCCCAGTGCTGAGCTCAGCCTGCACAGGAGGAGCCCAAGGGCTGGGCCTGACCCTGCAGCTGGAACTGCCATCCCAGAGAGACCCTCAGCAATGCCAGGAGCACCTGGGCAAGGTGAGGAGAGAGAGAGCCGGGCCTGAGGAAAAGCCTTTCACTGCCCAGCCCTGCCCAGCCCCTGCCAGGCAGCACCAGGGCAGGGCAGTGGCCCTCAGGCCCTGTCAGCAGGAATAGGCACATGGCAGGAGAGATGCCCTTCATCTCTGGGGCAGCTCTGCCAGCACAGGAGGGACTGAGGGGCCCCGAGCCCCCGGGCTGAGGGCTGTGCTGGCTGGGAGGGGACACAAGAGCTGTGCTGCTCAGGGCAGTGTCTGCCCTGCAGGGCAGGGCTGGCAGTGCCACATCTGCCCTGCAGCAGGGCTTCCCTCAGCACTGCCTCCCTCCCTCCCTGCCCACGGCTCTGCTGCTGGAGCTGTCCCTGCCCGAGCTGCTCCTGTGGCCCCGGGCTCCTTCCCTGCCAGAGCTGCCAGAGCCCAGCCCAGCCCCTGGGCCAGCTCTGCCCTGCAGCTGCTCAGGGCTGCAGGGATTAAAGAACAGCTCCCCCAGCCTGGGCACCATGGAAAGGTGATGCTGGATGAGCCTGGAGGCTGGGGAGGAGGGGGGCACTTGCTGAGGTTCCCAGAAAAACTCAGGGTAATTGTTTAAGAGCCCCAGCCCCTTCTCTGTCCTGCACAGCTGAGTTTCCATTGCCACCAAGCTGAGCCAGGGAAAAGTGGGAGCACAGATTCAGGAAAGCAGAGACCCAAGCAGGAGACCCCTGCCCTGAATGAGCTCATGAAAAGTCCCCTCAGGAATGAGCTGGGCGTGAGCTGGAGCTCTGAGCAGCCCTGGCCCACACAGCACCCTCTCCACAGCAGCAGGACCTGCCCTGGCAGGAGTCACTCCTTGCCCCCACAGCTCTCCTGCAGCATCCATGGGGAGCTGCCAGGCAGGCTGAGAGCTGCCCCTGGCAAGTGGCACATCCCCTGGGCTGGCCAAGAGCCCTGAGGGCTGCAGGCCCTGCTCTGCAGGACAGCCCTGGCAGTCCTGGCTGCAGCCCCAGCTTCACCCCCTGCAGCCGTCCCTGGCAGCAGGAGCCGTCCTGCCCTGTCCCTCTGAGGGTGCCCAGGGCAGCTCCGCTCTGCAGCACATCCTCTTTCCTGCTCCCCTGCCACAGAGAAATTGGGAGAGTCCTCCTGGCACATCCCCCAGGCTGTGGGGTGTGCCAGCTTCAGGAGATCCCTCCAGGAGCACAGGGGACATTGCCCTGCATCCACTGACTCACCATGTGGAGGGCTGTGAAGATCTTTCCCCAAGTGAAGTTTCAGCTCAATGACTTCCTCAGCCTGTCTCTGCCTGCCTCCTGTCTCCTCAGTGCCTGCAGGGAGAGCCCTCAGCCCTGCTGGGCTGGGAGAGGAGCTGGTCCTGGGAAGAGCTGTTCCTTTAAAGCTCAGCAGCACAGACACAGAACAAAGACTTTAATGACCCTCTTGGGACTTGGGTGTTGTTTACATCAGACTCAGTCCCTGAGAGAGACTTCCAAAGACTTCTCCAGAACTCAAAGTTAAATTGAAACTCCAAAGTTTCAATTATTTTAATGGGTCCCACTGAGGGACATGACTGAGAAAGTGTCCCAGTTAGAGCAGAACACTGGAGGCAGTGATGACAACTGGGGACAAACAAGGCAAAGGTGTCTCTGATGCTGAGCAAACCTGGATGTGTTTCAGGAATGCAAAGGGCCAAGGCCTGAGCCCCAGCCCCTGGCCAGGCAGATCCTGTCCCTCCCTCCTTGCTCAGGGCTCTTCCCGGGATGGGCACTGGGATGTGGGGATGTGCAATGCCAAGGGCAGCACCATGGGCTGGCCCCTGCCAGGCTGCTGAGCAGGGACAAGCAGCCACCCTGTGATGTCACACAGCTCCTCGGATGTCACACAGCCATCTGTGATCTCATACAGCATCCTGTGATATCACAGAGCACCCTGTGATGTAACACAGCCACCTGTGATGTCACAGCCCACTCTGGGATGTCATACAGCACCCTTGTTTTGTCACAGAGCCAATTCTGGGATGTCACCCTGGAATGTCATGCAGCTGCATTGTGATGTCCCAGAAGACTCTGTGATGTCAGAAAGTTGCTTTGGGATGTCACAGTCTGTTCTGTGATGTCACAGTCTTCTCTATGATGTTGCACAGCCACCTAGTGATGTCACAACCCACTCGCTGATGTCACAGAGCCACCAGCTGTTACGTCTGGATCTGCTCTATGGCCTCATACCCTACTCCATGATGTCACAGACAGCTCTGTGATGTCACAACCCCCTCAGTGATGTCACAAAACCCTCTCTGTGATGTCATGCTGCCACTCTGTAATGTCACAGCACACACTTTGACCTCAGTCTCCTCTATTATGTCATACAGATACGCCATGATGTCACAGCCTGCTCTGTGTTGTCACAGTCTCCTTTATGATGCTGCAGCTGCTCAGTGACCTCACACAACAAACTCTGTGATGTCATAGCCCAACCTGTGACCTCACACAGCCCACTCTGTGCTGTCACACAGCCCCTTGCTGACATCACAGCTGCCCTGTGCCTCCATGACACAGCCACAGAGGTGCCGCTGTGACACAGCCCCCTCTGGGACATCCCCCAGCCCCTGCAAGTGCTGAGCCCCTGTCAACTCTGGCTGTGCCCTGCTGGTGTCCCTGAGCTGCCCTGGCAGTGCCCCAGCCCTGCTGGGCTGTGCCCAGGAGCTGCTCCTGGCCAGAGCTGTCTCTCTGCAGCGCTGCCGTTGCCAGGAGCTGCCTCTGGGCCAGGAGCCCGGCCCAGCTCAGCAGCACAGACACAGCACAAGGACTTTAATGACCCTCTGGGGCTTTGCTGCTCTTTGCATCAGACTCAGTCCCTCAGAGTGTGCTCAAAAAGCTTCTCAAGAACTCCAAGTTAAGCTGAAACATAGACATTTCTTGTAGTTTAAATGGGGTCCACTGAGGGACATAACTCATGTGAAAGTGTCCCCAGGTTTCAGGTAGAGCAGAACAATGGAGGCAGTGATGACAGCTTCAGACAAGGAAGGGAAACGTGCCTCTGGTGCTGAGCAAGCCTGGATGTGTTTCAGGAATGCAAAGGGCCAAGGCCTGAGCCCCAGCCCCTGGCAAGGCAGATCCTATCCCTCCCTCCTTGCTCAGGGCTCTTCCTGGGATGGGCTCTGGCTTGTGGGGATGTGCAATGCCAAGGGCAGCACCATGGGGCGGCCCCTGCCAGGCTGCTGGGCAGGGAAAAGGAGGCAATGAGGCTCCAGGCCTGCAAGGGTCACTTGTCTCCTGCTCCTGGCTCAGGTCCAGGGCCAGCAGCCATGGCCAAAGTGCTGCCCAAGTTGGCTCTGTCAGGGCCTTGCAGCTGCTGCCCATCCCTGTGCCCTGTGCGGCCCAGGCTGTCCTACGGTGTCCCTGCCCTGCGCCTCTGTCCCTGCAGGCTGTCGTCATCCCCCGGCTGCCCCACCTGGCTGGCCCCTTCCTTTGCTGACAGCTCTGCCTCCTGCCTGCCTCCTGCCTGCCTCTGCCTGCCCACACAAAACCTTGGGCTGCTCCAGGCTCCTTCTGGGGGATGTGTTGCACCACAGCCCTGCCCTGGCAGGGAAATTCCTTTCTCCTGGTGTCCACTTCAGGCCTCCTCAGCTGCTCTTGCTGCCATTATCTTTCTCAGGATCATTTAAATATGAAGCTCCAGCCTCTCTGAAACCACCCTTCAATCCCTCCCAGGCTATTCCTGTTCTGTCCTCAGTCTCCACACCACTGAGCCCAGAGCCCTAAGCCCCTCCCTGCTGGTTTTGTGATGAGGCCTCCAAACCCCATCTTGGGAGATGTTTGGGTCCTCTCCAAGATGTGTGAAAATGGAAAAATAGTGGTCAAAGTTACGTTCTCCCAAATCTTGCAGTGACAGAACAAGGCTCAATATCTCTAAACCGAATGAGGGTGGATTTACATTTGTTAGAAAGAGGAAATATTTTACAGTTATGAGCGAGGCAGGAAACTGCAACTCCTTTTCCAGATAAGTGAATGCCCCATCCCAGGAATTGCCCATGATCAGGAGCTTTGTGCAACCTGACCCAGTGAAACCCTCTTATCCCCAAGGACAGAATTCCTGTTGTGTGGGTTCTCTGATGTGCTGGGTGCCCTCACAACGCTTCTGGCCAGAATGTCTGCTGAGGGCAGCCAGGCTGCTGCAGGGGCAGTGACCTCACAGCCATCACCATGGCAGCCCTGTGCCCTGGGCCTGGCTCTCCCCTTTCCTCTGCCCCTGCCTTGTCTCTGCTGGCATGAAGAGTTTTGTCATTCATATCTTGTGCCCAAGGTGCTGGGGCCAATGGCTTCCCAGGCAGGCTCCTGGAACAGAAGTGGCTTTTCAGAGCCCAGGCAGAAATGAGCCCTGAGGCAGCAGCTCTGCAGTGCTGGCCACCAGGCCGGGCTGCCAAGGGAGGCTTCTGGCCATGCCCTGCAAGCAGCTGCTGCTGCCAAGGTGCCTTTGGTGCCTCAGGCTCTGCCTGGCACAGCTCCCAGCACGGCACTCTGCCCTTGTGCCCGAGCCCTTCCCTGTGCTGGGGCTGGCCTGGGCCTTTTCCTGCAGCGGGACCTGCCCTGCTCCTGGCACAGGAAAGGCAGTTCCTGCTGGAGCAGGAGGCTCTGCCTGCAATGGGCTCCAACAACTCCTGCAAGGCCCTGTTGACTTCAAAATTGCTTCCTGGAGCACTATATTCTAATAACTGTTATAATTCCAGTACTGTGGTTAAGATCTTTCTGACTAATCATGATCACAATCCATCAGGGCTGTATTTATATAAATTTATCTGGTATTCCATCGTTAATCGTGTGGGACAAATTGCATTATGGTTCAATTCCACCTCTCCAATCTTTTATACATAAACCTTTGACAAAGTCTGGGGCTGGGATTGGATGCAGCCTCTCCCAGTCTCCTCTCTTAGAAGGAATTTTAGAAGTCTAGGGGTCCTGCAGGGATTTGAGGTTCCATGGTGGCTGTTGGAAGTAATTTCTCCACATCATGTCTCAACAGGAGTTTCTCCAATAAAGAAATGAAGCTTTGCCTGAAGCTCCCACTGTGCCCATGACAGGAACCCCTGTGAGTGTCTGGAACATCCCGGCTCTTTGGCAGCCTGGGGACTCCTGGAATGTCACTGGGGAGCCCCTGTGAGTGCCTGTGACAGATTGGTGCCTTTGCAGCCCAAGGTGCCCTGGGATGTCACCATGGAATGGCTGTGACTGCCACTGAGCACAGGGCTCTTTTTCATCCCCAGAAACCCCTGGGAGGTGTCCATGGAGCCCCTGTCTCTGCCTGTGACATTCCAGCTCTTGAACAGCCTGCTTGGGGCATAGTGATCATGAAACTATAGAATTCTCAATAATTGGTGAAATAAGGAGGAATATCAATAAGATCTCTACACTGGACTTCCGGAGGGCAGACTTTGGCCTGTTTAAAAGACTTATCCAGAGAATTCCTTGGGAAACAGCCTTTAAAAACAAAGGAGTCCAGGAGGGATGGGTGTGCTTCAAAGCAGAGATCTTGAGGGCACAAGAACAGACTGTCCCTGTGTGCTGAAAGATGAGTAGACGAGGCAAACGTCCAGTCTGGATGAGGAATGAGGTTTTGAAGGAACTTAGAAATAAGAAAAAGATGTATCATCTTTTTAAGGAGGGAGTGATTTCTGAGGAATTATTTAAGGGTGCTGCCAGGGCATGTAGAAAAAAAATTAGGGAGGCCAAAGCTCAGTTTGAACTCAACTTGGCAACTTCTGTTAAAAATAATAAAAAAAGTTTTTACAAATATATTAATGGTAAAAGGAAGGGTATAACCAACCTCGGTTCCTTATTGGATGGAGCAGGCAAACTAGTTACTAAAGATGCAGAAAAGGCGGAAGTGCTTAATGTTTTTTTCACCTCAGTCTTTAGTGGTAAGACAGCTTATCCTCATGACAACTGTCCTCTAGGGTTGGTAGGTGGTGCCAGGGATCAGAATGGTCCTCTTATTATCCAAGAGGAGGCAGTCAGAGAACTGCTGGGACACTTGGATATTTATAAATCAACGGGACCATATGGGATCCACCCTAGGATGATGAGGGAGCTGGCAGATGAGGTTGCCAAGCCGCTCTCCATCATTTACCAGGAGTCGTGGCTCACTGGTGAGGTTCCAGATGATTGGAAACTGGCCAATGTGACACCTGTTTACAAAAAAGGTGGGAAGGAGGATCCTGGTAATTACAGGCCAGTTAGCCTGACCTCAGTACCAGGTAAGATAATGGAACGGTTCATACTAAGTGCTATCACACAGCACTTACAAGATGGCCGGGGTATCAGAGCGAGTCAGCATGGGTTTATGAAGGGTAGGTCATGTCTGACCAACCTGGTCTCCTTCTATGACTAGGTAACTCGTCTGATGGATGCAGGAAAGGCTGTGGATGTTGTCTATTTAGACTTCAGCAAGGCCTTTGATACTGTCTCCCACAGCACACTCCTGGAAAAGCTGGCAGCCCGTGGCTTGGATAGGAGCACTCTTGGCTGGGTTAGGAACTGGCTGGATGGCCGGGCCCAGAGAGTGGTTGTGAATGGTGCTGCATCCAGATGGCGACCAGTTACCAGTGGTGTCCCTCAGGGGTCTGTACTGGGACCAGTTCTATTTAATATTTTTATTGATAACATGGATGAGGGCATCGAGTCCTTCATTAGTAAATTTGCAGACGACACTAAGCTGGGAGCTTGTGTTGATCTATTGGAAGGAAGGAGGGCTCTGCAGGGAGACTTAGATCGGTTGGATGGATGGGCAGAGTCCAACAGTATGAAGTTTAATAAGTCTAAGTGCCAAGTTCTGCATTTTGGCCACAAAAATCCCCTACAGCGTTACAGGCTGGGGACGGTGTGGCTGGACAGTGTTCAGGCAGAAAGGGACCTGGGGGTGCTGGTTGACAGCCGATTGGATATGAGCCAGCAATGTGCCTTGTTGGCCAAGAAGGCCAACGGCATCCTGGCCTGCATTAGGAATTGTGTGACCAGCAGGAGCAGGGAGGTCATTCTCCCCCTGTACTCGGCACTGGTGAGGCCACATCTTGAGTACTGTGTCCAGTTCTGGGCCCCTCAATTTAGGAAGGATATTGAGATGCTTGAGCGTGTCCAGAGGAGAGCAACAAGGCTGGTGAGGGGCTTGGAAAACAAGCCCTACGAGGAACGTTTGAAGGAACGGGGGTTGTTTAGCCTGGAGAAGAGGAGGCTTAGAGGTGACCTTATTGCTCTCTACAACTTCCTGAAGGGAGGTTGTAGACAGGTGGGGGTCGGTCTCTTCCACCGGGCAGCAACTGACAGAACAAGGGGACACAGTGTCAAGCTACGTCAGGGAAGGTATAGGTTAGATATTAGGAAAAAATTTTTCACTGAAAGAATAATAAAGCACTGGAATTGTCTTCCCAGGGAGGTGGTGGAATCACCATCTCTGGATGTGTTTAAAAAAAGACTGGACATGGCACTTGGTGCTATAGTCTAGTTGAGATGTTAGGGCATAGGTTGGACTTGATGATCTTAGAGGTCTCTTCCAACCTCATTATTCTCTGATTCTGTGATTCTGAGACTTTTGGAAAGTCCCCATGGAACCCTTCTGAGGGCCTGTGACAAATCTGATCCTTAGCAGGCAACCATCACCAGGACCCTGTTGCTATGGGTCATGGGATCCCAGATCCACAGAACTGGCTGAGCTGGGAGGGACCCATCAGGATCCTGGAGTCCAACTGCTGGCCCTGCACAGGACACCCCAACAATGCCAGCCTGGGCCTGGCAGCGCTGTCCAAATGCTGCTGGAGCTCAGAGAGCCCTGGAGCTGGGAGCCTTCCCTGGGGAGCCTGGGCAGTGCCCCAGCAGCCTCTGGGGAGAAACCTTTTCCTGAGATCCATCCTCAGACTGCCCCGACTCAGCTGCAGCCGTTCCCTCCAGTCCTGTCCCTGGGCACCAGAGGGAAGAGGTTCCCACAGCCCCAGCCAGGGACCCGCTCCCAAGGCTGTTGCCATGGCCACCACAGCTGGGACCAGCTGGGATGCTCGGTTTCCACAAGCTGGGGTTTAGGAATGGGATTCCCCAATGTCCTGCTCCGCTAAAACCGCACTGCCGCTCGCTGCCCTCCCACCTCCCATGGAAATAACAAAAGGCAAAGATCCTGGCCTGGGATAAGAACAATTTATTTGGAACAGCAACGAGATAAAGAACAAACAGGAACAGAAACAATATTGACAACAGAAGGGTTTTAAAAAAGGGAAAACTACAACACAACTGACTGCATCTTCCTGGCCATAATTTCCTCCTGCCTGGGAAGGACACCCTTCTCCTCAGGGGGAGATAGAGAGAGAGAGAGTCCCTTTCCTGCCCCTGGCAATGACCTGAGGTCAGAGTGAATGTAATGACACAGCCCTGGCCAGACCCTCATGTTCTTCAGGCTCACATCATGTCATTGGCAGGGGCAGGAAAACGAACAGGTGTCTTTCCAGCATGGATCACAGTGAACACGTATCACCAGGGCTCTTCCAAACGTGGTTCTCCCATGGGGGATGAAGTTGGAGCAGTGCACAAAGCTCTTCCTGCAGTTGCAGCATTTGCATGTCTTCCCTTACTGGTGACTGTGTTGGTGTCTGCTCAAATGAGAGCTCTGGGTGAAGCTCTTCCCACACTGGGGACACTCATAGGGCCTCTCCCCAGTGTGGATATGCCGGTGGGTGACAAGGTGGGAGTTGCGGTTGAAGCCCTTCCCGCAGTCAGAGCAGCGGAAGGGCCTCTCATCTGTGTGAATCCGCTGGTGGCAGAGGAGGTTGGAGCTGGTGTGAAACCTCTTCTGGCACTCAGGACACTCATAGGGCCTCTCCCCAGTGTGGATGCGTTGATGCCTGACAAGTTCTGAGCTGCAGCTGAAGCCCTTCCCACACTCCCCACACTCACAGACCCATTTCCCAGTGTGGATCATCTGGTGGCGGATCAGGGTGCTGCTCTGCCTGAAGCTCTTCCCACACTCCAAGCACTTGTAGGGCTTCTCCCCATCAGGAAGCTGCTCATGGACCACCAGCTCCGATCCCTGGCTGAAGCTCTGTCCACCTTCCTGGCACAGGGTGGATCTTTCCTCCTCAGAGCACCCTGGGCTGGGATTGAAGCCCCTCCTCCTGCAGGATCTCAGGGAATTTTCCTCCTTGTTAGATTCCTGTGCCATGGAGCCGCTCAAATCTGCCTCTTCCATGAGGTTCTGCCATGGGGATTTGTCCTCCCTGGTCTCTATTCTCAGCTTGTCTGAGGAAGGCAGGGCAAGGAGAGCATTGGATTTGCTTCCGTGCCAGAGGGAAGGGGAAGGAAATCCTCCCAGTGCATCCCTGGCAGGACAGTGTTGGCAGTGGGGCTGTCCTGCAGCCTTGGGCTGTGCTGGGCAGGGAGATGAAGCAGGAGAGATAAGGAAAGGGGCCCTGACTTCCTCCTCACCTGCCTGAGTGTCTCGAGGCATCTTCCACTTCCTCGCAGCCTTCTCCTCCATCTGGCAGTGGGTTTGGGATGTGAAATTCTGTTTTGAGTGGAAAACAAGAGATTAATGCATTAAGTTTTGTACTGGTTTGAGGTCAAACCAGGGGGAGATTTTAAGCCAGAATTACAATTTAATAAGAAAATTAAGATCAAGGCAATGATACAGAAACACTGCCTTAAACAGACAGAGTCAGGATATAGCCTGGCACCCTGTTGGTTAGGGTGCTGGTAGCAGTCCCATTAAATGGTGGCTGCAGTCCTGTTGCAGTGATGATCGTGATTCTGTCAAAGCAGTGATCTGGAGAAGGGTCTGGTCTTCCTCTGAAGGTCCAGTGGTGCCTATGGAGCTCTTGTCCTCCGGCAATCCAGTAGCCAATGTGCTCCTGGGGCTGTAAGCCTCAGCTTATATCCAGGTAGGAATGCTTGGCTCCTCCCCCTGGGCGGAGCATCCCACAATGGGATGATGTCATTTTACCAGTCCTGCAGGGACACTCAATGGCCCATTCACAGAAGAGAGCCCCTGGAGGGTGTTATCAGGGCTGAGTCCTGGAAGAGATAAAGAACACAGCCCTGCCTGTTTATAACAGTTTGTGAAGATGGTGATGGAAAACATGCTTTTGGTTACATCTTACACTGCAACCTGAAACAGTGGGGTAATCCCTGCTGGGGGAGTGAACACCACCCCCCTTACCCAAACTGGGTCAGGTGTAAAACCCGCACCCTGGGAAGGCCTCACACACAGGGGACAATGTCACACTTGCCCTGCCAGGGGAGGGCTCTGTCCCTGTCACTCCTTTGTTTTCTCCCCCTTTCTCTTTCTTTCCATCTCTCTCTACCTCACATTTACTGTTCAATGAAATCCACTTTGGATTTGGTTCCTTAGCACCTTAATTGGGGCAGAGGCATCTCTCTAACAATTTTCTTAACCACATTGTGACATTATTTTGGGACGGTTAAGTTCAGGGCACTGTTCTCTGACCCCAAGTGCCTTTGACAACACCATGGTTCCCTCCTCTGAGGAGGTTGTGGCTCTTTCTGGAAGATCTCTTGGAAAATTGGACGCAGCTTCCTCTAAGCAACTCATGGGAGAACTGATGAGGAAAATGGTTGTTGTGGGTGGGCAGGGTAAAGAAAATATTTTGTTGTCCTTCCTTGAAAAGTTCATTAAAATCACTGGAGGAAAGAGAGCAAATGATACCAGCGAGACTGACAAGGTTCATTTACCCCAAGGTGAGGAACACAAGGCTGCTGAAAGTCCCACAAGGAGCCCAGCTCCATGAGCTAAATTCCCAAATAATCCCTGAATTCACAGGCTTTGGGGCCTTGCCAAATGTGAGAATAATTTTTCTCTTCATCCCTGTCACTATTGTGACAGCTACACGGAGCTTACTCTTCCTTTTAATAATCTGTATTGATCCAAATTTCCACTTTTCTTTTATCGGCACCTGCCGGCAGCTGAGCTGAAACCGATAAAACTTGGAATTGTCACAGAATTGCTTCTATTGTTGGTTTATTAATGTTTGGGTTTTGTTGGCATTTCCATCACAAGTGACTTGTGGGAAGAGCAAATATTCCTCAAGGCATTTAATGTAGTGTTAAGTTTGATTTCTTCCAAGTCTATTTTGTCCAGTGTCCAGGGGATGCTTGAGGAGTCTCTGTGCCTCTTGCCCTGGGGGTTGCTTTGGAGGGGCTTGGGGGAAATTTTGTCCTTGTCCCTGTCACCCCAGGCCATTCCCCAGGGAGTTTCCATCATTCTCACCTGAGGGAATGCCTGGGGGGTCTCCCTCCCTCTCCCCCTGTGCCAGGGGGTGCTTGGAGCACTCTCTGTCCCTTTCAGTTCAGGGGATGCTCAGGGGTCTATGTCCCCTCACCCTGTGAGATGCTTGGGAGTCTCCATTTCTCTGGCCTAAGGGAATGCTTGTGCAGGGCTGGGGACCAGGGGCTCTGTGTCCCTCTCACCGCTGAGGGTGCTCGGGGCTGGGGAGGCTCTCCGACCTTCTCATCCCTGGGGAGGCCAGGGGGGTCTCTGTCCCTCTCAGCCCTGATGTGACCCTGCCCAAACATCATCGGGGTCAGAGGATCAGAGACACCCCCAAACCCCCAGAAGGGCTGAACCTGGGATCATGCTCCTACCCACATTTGTCTGTTTAGCCCAGAAATTAGTTCTGCACCTTTAAGGTTGGTTCTGAGACCCAAGGGATGGAGGAAGAAGCGAGCAGTTTGTTTTAGAAACTGCACTCACTTCTCCACATTCCAGCTCCTAGAGGGACAGATAGCGGCACAGGGCTGTCCTTTGGTCTTAATTAGTTTTTCGCTCTCTGAGGCAGAGAAGTTCCCTGGACTGTGATTTTTCTTTTTGTTTGGAATTGTTTTAACCTGTTCTGGACTGAACACCCAGAAGAGCACCTGTAACTCGCACCTGTGGCCCACTGGGCCAAGCCTTGTCCATGGCATTTCCAGTGCTGGAGGAACTGATAAGGGACAGATAAGAGACTGAGTGAGCCGAGCTACAGCCCATGGAGGGACTTTCTGAGTTTGTCATCTCTTTTGGAGTGGCAAGAGGTTTTAATGTTTAATATTGGTAATTTCCTGTGCTCGTGAATGCTTTGCCTGTTAAATAAACAGTTTTTTTCCACTTTTCTCTAAGGAAATCTTTTCCCAAACTGGTTGGGGGAAGGGAAGCTTGAATTTGCTTTCTAGAGGAAACCCCTTTTGGAGGTTTTCTCCCAAATTTGCCCTAAACCAGGACAGGGCGGTGGGGAGAGGAGGGAGCCCCAAGTAACTGGATTGGGGGGAGGCTAGAGAGAGGGACCCTGGAACCCCAAAACCCCCCAGCATCCCTAAGCAGGACCCTGGAGAGGGGGGATCCCCAGGACCCATGGGATCCTTGGCAGCCATGAGAGAGGGGACCACCAGAACCCCAGAGGGATGAGAATGGAAATGAGATGCTCCTGGTGGCTTTTTTTGATTCACTTTTGGATTTTGAAGGTTTTTACCAGGTGACTTCTAGAGATGAACTTGGGCAGGGGCCTTTCAGACACACTGTGCTCATCCCTGGTTTTTCCCCAAAGCAGGATTTCCCATTCCCAAACCTTGGCCCAATGGAGGAGAATGCTGCAAAGAAGATAAAGATGCCCCGAGACATACAGGCAGGTGAGGAGGAAGTCAGTGCCCCTTTCCCCCTCTCTCCTGCTCCATCTCCCAGCCCAGCATGGCCCCTGGCTGCAGGACGACCCCACTGCCAATGCCGTCCTGCTAGGGATGCACTGGGGAGATCTCCTGCCCCTTCTATTTGCCATCTGTGACAGATAGGGCAGTTATCTTCTGGTAATTGGGCAGTAAATTGGACCCCCTAAATCCCCCACAGTTCCCCAAACACCTGCAAGGACCTCCAAGCTTTCTAAACTCCTTCTTGTGGGAGGAGCCTTGGAGCAGCTGTTTCCAATCCCAGTCCCAGACTTTCAAGATTTTGTACGTAAAGAATTATAAAGGTGGAATGAAACCTTTATAGACTTTGTCCCACGGGATTAAAGATGGCAAACCAGAGCTATTTCTATAAATATATATTATCTCTTATGGTAATGATTAGACAATATAATCTTAATCAGAAAAATCTGCTCCTAGGTATAACAGCTGTAACTTATATTATATTATATTATATTATATTATATTATATTATATTATATTATATTATATTACATTATATCGTATCGTATCATATCGTATCGTATCGTATCGTATCGTATCGTATCATATACTAGGAAGTGATATCAAAGTAACTGTGTTAAAGCAAAACCAGTTATTAAGCAAAGATTGATGTCACTCCCTGTCTTGGTTTGGAAAGACGGGTGTCTGCCAAGGAAGGCAGGAGCCTGTCCTGAAATCTAAAATGTAAACCCCCTCCCTCTGAATTGTTATAAATTTGAAATTAAGGGGCTCTCAGGCAAAGATATGGGAGCAGGAATAACAGTTCTTTATTAGGGAAACAAATAAAAAGATAAAATAAACAATGCAGTAAACCAAGACAACACTGACAGAGTCAGCACACAACCTGACACCCTGTTGGTCAGGGCGTTGGTAGCAATCCAATTGAAATGGAGGCTGCAGTCCTCCTGGAGTGTCAGGTGTGGTTCTGTTGGAGCAGGGGTCCTTTAGAAAGGTGTAGTCTTCCTCTGAAGATCCAGTGGAAGAGGCAGCTGCTGTTCCTCTGGGAAATCCAGTGGAGAAAGCCATGCTGCTGTTCCAGAATTTTTAATATTATATCTGGGTAGGAATGCTTGGCTCTCCCCTCTGGACGGATTATCTCCCAATGGGATGTTGTAGTTCTTATCAGTCATGCAGTGACATTCAATAGCCTGTTAGCAGCAGATGTCTGCCTGGAGGGAGGAGTGGGTGTGGAAGAGATAAGGAAAACTGCCACTTAACAGAAGACAACTGCCATACAGATGGCAAAGAGAATACAATCTGCTTGGCAATCCAGGAGGGTCTCCATAGCAAAACTCAGGGGCCCCAAGGAGCCAAGGGTCCATGGTGACCTTGTGGAGCCCGTAGTGTCACGGAGGAGCCATTGTGACACAGTGAGGGCACAGGGAGCCGAGGGGCCATGGTGACATATCAGGGCTTTGTGGGAGCATGAAGCCATTGTGACATTGCAAGGTCTCATGGAAACATGGGGCCATTGTGACACTGCAGAAGCAGGGGGAACATTGTGACACTCCAGGGCCTCATGGAACCAAGGAGACCGTTGTGACACTGTGGGTCCCACAAAACCAAGGGAACACATCACAATTTTTTATATTGGCCATGAAGAGAAACCCTGCTGTGCCTCTGAGTCTCACCAGTTCCTGGTCTCTCAAAGGGCACAAACCTGATCAGTTGTGGTTCCCACTCCAGTGGCTGCACTTGGACCTCCCTCCATAGCCAGAGCAGAGCTCCCTTGTCCCAGAAAGTCCCTGGCAATGCAGGGATGAAGGAAACAGGACAGGCTGTGGGGATCAGGGCCAGGGCAGAGCCAGGGAGAAGAATGACTTTTGCATTTGATGGAGCTGTGCCTTCCCTTGGCTTTGTTGGCTGACAAGAAATGAACATCCCTCTGTGTCTCAGGCAGCTCCTTCTCCAAGGAAAGCAGGTGGGAGTTGGAGCCAAGGAGCTGAAATCTGCAGGTGCAACCTGGGCTGGAGGGAGCTGAGATTTGCACAAGGCTGCTCTGAGTGCCAGGGCTTGGATGGGGGAAATGGTGGGGTGGGGGTAGGGACAGAGTCTGATTGATTGTCAGCCATGAAGGGTCTTGATTTTCATATCTATTCAAACTGCATTAGGAGGTGCTTGGATTCAATGCCAATTGGAGGTTGCACATATCAATGTATTAACAGGAAAAAAAAAACCTAAACAGGACCTAAAAATTGCTTTCTGACTATCTTTTAAAATAGAATATATTCAATTTGAATACACTCCTGAAATCCATCTAACTAACCACGAATATTTGAACACTTAAATAAATGATCCTCAGAGGATTAGCTTGTTAGGGTGCTCTGAATGTTAATGAGCCCTGGGACACTGAATTCCTGCACTGAAGAGCTGCAGGCTGAACAAGCCTCTGGAGCAGTGAAATCCAGCAGCAGCCTCCAAGTTGCTGAGGATGTCAGCAGCCCCCACTGAGGCCATCCCTGCCCAGAGACCGTGGGGGAATGGGCAGACAAGGAGAGCGTCCCTGGGGCTGGGCCAGCAGAACTCAGAGGCACCAGTGGCTCCAGCTGGGAAATGGAGTGTGGAATGTGGCTGGGAAAGCCCTGCCTGGGCTGTGCCAAGCAGGACAGACAAGGCCTTGACTCCCATCCCCCAAACAACTCTCTCAATGAGATATTTAAAAGGAATTAGAATTGTTTGTGTCCTCTGAGTTGGATGTACTGGAGAAATACCAACAAGAGATTCTCAGGAGCTCAAAACATCAAAACAGCCTTTACTGGAAACTTTAGAAAAATCAGAGAAATTTTGGTGAAAGGTCTTTTGTGACATTGTAGTGATTTTTGTTTTTTTAATTTAAGATTTTTCTAATTTTTAGATTTCTTATTTAATGTATTGATGAGTGTGGTGGATTTAATGTTTGTTAATTATTTATATATTTATTTTCTTGTGAGATAGGATTAGAAGAAAGGTAAAGTAGGCTTAAAATTTTAAAAGGATGTAAAGAAAATGTTATTAAAAGTAACTAAAAGAAAAAATGTAGTAAGTATTAAAATAAACTCTTTAGAACACTTTTTATCTTTACACCTGTTTTTTCTGACAATGTAAAGAAACTAAACTTAAAATTTCTAGTTGGTTTACTTTTTCTAGAATAGTCTTTTTTTAGTTTACTTAGAAAGAGTAGTTTTTCTGGTTAAGGTTGTGGAGATTGTTTTACAAGGGGAAAAAATAGGTTTTTTGTGGTTCTTAATTTTATCATGGGTAACAGTTGTCTGGGGAACATTGTTATTATGAAATTGTTTTTATTGCTACATGCTTTTTTACAGTTTGTTGATGGGCCATATCAGCTTATGGGGTATTGTTTTAAATATGAGTTCTTTAAAAGTAAATGTTTTAATTATTTACTTTTAAAATTATTTTTATCTCTGGGAACAGACATCTTCTCTTGGGGATTCTGGATTACTTTTTTTTTGTTTAAACTTTTTATTAAATTACAGTTATTTTAACATTTGTTTATTTCAGTATGGAGGGGTTTTTTTCATCAATTTGAATATTTTCTTCTTTTTTTTTTAGTTTTATGTGCTATTAAAAAAAAATCTTTAGAGTTTATAAGGGGATTTCAGTTTTAAGATTGAGGTATTTTTTCTGCTGTTTTATTTGGGATTTAATTTCTTCTTTACTGACTTTTAGGGGTTTATATTTGTTTTATATACTTGTATTTTGTTTTTTTCTTTTACTCAAGGGAGGATATAAGTACTGACAGGGTTAACACCAGACCCGCCAGTAACTTGTGGTGGAAGGTGTGGTTGGGATGTGTTAGGTTTGGTTTTATCGTTGGTTTTTGGGGGGTTTTTGTGTTCAGTTTTAGTCGTTGAGTTATTTTGTATGGGGTATGGGTTGTAGGGGTTTTTGGTTTTAGTTGTGTTGGGGTAGAGAACTTGATGGTAATATTTTCACAGGTGTGGCTGGCTTTGTTCTGGTTAGGGTGTTGTAGCCTCTTTTGTTTTCCTGTGTGGTTATTGTTGGGGTTTGGTTTGATCAGAATGGGGCCCATGGGGGGGCAGCCTGGAGAGGGGGGAAGGGGCTCGGCCCAGGGCAGGGCTGCTTGGTTTGGTTTGGTTTAGATGGGGCCAGGGCTGGGCCTGATGCTTCTTTGTTGACTGGAAAAGAAAGAGGAGGTTGCTGAGTTTTTTCATCTTTAACATCTGTGTTTCACAGAGGCGTGTTCAGTATCTTAGTGGTTTAACAGATTGACAGTTACACAAAAAGTTGTGTATTGCTTTTTAAAATTCTTCTCATGTCAAACTCTGACAGACATTCAATCAACAAAAAACACTTCTCAAAGCATTGACTTGGCCCATTCAACTTCACAAACTCTAAGCCTGTTCAATTTAATGTTACTCAAAATTTGCAAGAGCTCAGAAACAGAAGAAGAAGACTCAGAAAGAGAGAAAGAAAGTAAGAAAGATACAGAGAAGCACACACTCACATCTACCAACTCCTGGATTCCAGCAGTGTTCAGACAGAAATTCCAAGAGGAGGTAGGGTCAAGATGTGACCTTGCCTCATGGTCAGCCTTCAATACCCCTTGGTCTTCCTGGGCCCTTCCCCCAGGTGGGACTTGGGGTCATTTGGTCACTCAGGAGCTGGGTGGGGGCTCCAGAGGTGGCTGTGGAGCATTGCCTGTGCTGTGCCAGGGACTGGCAGCCACTGCTGGGCTGGGATAGAGGCTCTGGGAGGATTGGGGTTGCAGGGCAGGGCAGTGCTGGGGTTCCAGGGCAGGGCAAGGTTGGACCTGCCTCTTCCTCTCTCACACATGAAATGTTTCCAGCCAACAACCTCCTCCAGTCAGTCATACTAAGGCAATGTTGGAGGTGAAATCCCAATTCTGGCTGTGGGCACCTGGATGTCAAGGACAGTTCTTTTCCATAGGAAGGAAAGCACAGAGCTCCAGTGTTTGGAAGGCAGGTGAGAGCCTCACTAGGCCAAGGCCAGCCAGACTTGTCAGGAATGGCAGATTTTGTCTGGGAGCTATCTTTGCATGTATGGAATTTTGGAGTTGGAAAACCAGTCTTGGCCATGGGTGCCTGGAGAAGCAGGACATTTCGTTCCAACAGGAAGGAAAGCATGGAGCTTTCCCCAGGCTTTTTGGGATCAAATGAGAGCTGACCCTTGTGAAACCACTGCCAGCCAGAGTTGTCCTGGCAATATTCCTGTAGGAACAATCCCTGGATATATGGAAATTTGGAGGTGAAATCCCAATTCTGCCCATGGGTGCCTGGAGAAGAAGGACAGATCTTTTTCCACTGGGAAGGAAAGCACAGAGCACCAGTGTTTCAGCAGCAGATGAGAAGAGATCCTCAACATGCCAAGGTCAGCTGGAGCAGTGAGGCAGCCCATAAGAGGCCAAACCAGCCAGACATGTTCTGTGTTCCCTTAGTTTTATGGTGCCTCATAGTGTCACGACGATGCCTGGGTTCCATGAAGCCTTTAATTTCCCCAATGTTCTCTGTGGTTCCACAGGCCCCACAATGACACGTGACTCCTCTGTTCCATGAGCACTGAAATGTCACAATGGACCTTTGGACCCTGGGGGTTTGCAGTGTCACAATGGTCTGCTTTGGCTCCATGGTGTCACAATGGACCATTGATGACAGGAGGCCCCTCTGTGTCGCCCTGGAGCTTTGGTTCCATGCAGCCCTGCAGTGTCGCAATGGCCTCTTGGTTTCACGAGGCCCCATAGTATCACAATGTTCCTCTTGGTTCTGTGGAGACCCCCAGGGTCACAATGGTCTCACTGGTTCCATGAGGCCTCAGAGTGTCACAATGCTTTGCTTATTCCATGGGACCTCACAGTGTCTCAATGGTCTCCATAATCCCATGAGTCCCCTCAATGTCACAATAGCCCCTTGGTTCCATGAGGCTGTGAAGTCTCTTAATGGTCTCTCCGTTGTTCCATGAGGCCTTGCAATGTCACAATGGACCTTTGGCTATACAGGGTCTCACAGTGTCACAATGGTCCCTTGGTCTCACAGGGTCTCACAGTGTCACAATGGTCCCTTGGTCTCACAGGGTCTCACAGTGTCACAATGGTCCCTTGGTCTCACAGGGCCCCACAGTGTCACCATGGTCCCTTGGCTCCATGGGCCCTGTGCTGCTGCATTCCCCCCTCCCCTTCTCAGGCTGCCCTGCCAGCTCAGAAATGCTCCTTGGGCCTTGGCCTTGGCCAACAGCCCCTGGGCTCAGCTCCTCTGCAGCTCAGCACAAACACTGTCTGCTCCAGGCTCTGCTGTGCCCAACCAGCTCCTGGTTGCTGTAGGAGCAGCCCTGGGAACTGGTTTTGTTCCCTCAGTGGCACAACATCCTTGTTCTCACAGTGCCAAAGAAAGCTGTTGATGCCAAGTGCGGCCAGGATGAACCATTGCTGTGACTGCAGCCCCTCTCTTGGGGCCCTACAAACAGCGCTGCAAAAGGAGCCCCTTGGAGCTCTCCTGGGCCAGCGACTCTGCAGCTCAGCACAAACACTGTCTGCTCCAGGCTCTGCTGTGCCCAACCAGCTCCTGGTTGCTGTAGGAGCAGCCCTGGGAACTGGTTTTGTTCCCTCAGTGGCACAACATCCTTGTTCTCACAGTGCCAAAGAAAGCTGTTGATGCCAAGTGCGGCCAGGATGAACCATTGCTGTGACTGCAGCCCCTCTCTTGGGGCCCTACAAACAGCGCTGCAAAAGGAGCCCCTTGGAGCTCTCCTGGGCCAGCGACTCCCTCTGAGTGGGGCCTCTCCCAGCCGGGAACTCTCCTGTTTGCTGCACTCGGGGATCCTGAACAATGAGGGAGCCTGGGCCAATCCCCCCACTCCTCCAGGCTCAACCCTTCACCCGCTGGGGAGATGCCAAAGCATCCACAGGGAGCATTTGCTGCCCTCAGGGGAATTTCTCACAGGTGCCTTGCACTGACTCTTTGTGTCTGCGTGCCCACAGGAGTGCCTGTGCTGAGGAAATGTGGCAGAAATGCTGCTGTCGGAGGGGTTGGAGTGCCTTGGATAGCTGAGTCAGTCAGGCCTGTAAGTGAGGTCAAGTCACAAGGTCTAAGCTAAATTAATTGCTTCTAAGAGTTGCTCTTTTGCTAATTTGTTAGGTTTAATTTAAGTTATTAGTTGAGTATTGCTAAGTGTTATTCCGCTATTAAATTATTTATTCATAGGCTATAAATGAGGTTAAATAGTGTTAAGTGCTGTTCTTTTGCTAAATTCTGAAGTTTACGGTAGAAGTTAAGGTTAAGGTATAAGTGAAGTCCTTAAGTTTGAGCTCTGTTCAGCTTTTAGATCATATTCCTTTTATCCTTGTCCTCACTGTCCTTGTGTCTCACACACAAATACACAGGGATAGTTCTTGGTTCATTTCTGCTTTATTTGCCTGGATTTGGTTTGGTTTTGTTGTTGCTTTGTTCCCCCGGTGTGCCTGAAGTGTCCAGTCAGGAGCAGAGTGACTCTTGCCAAGGAATTTTGTGGTGCTGTCCCTTAATATTAAATCTGGTTTTTGCTGATCCCTTGCTGGGGATTTTTTCAACACTCTCAAGCCCTCATTCGTAGCAGGGTGAAGGAATCCTGGCCCAGGCTCTGGCATTCGGCGACATACGTACACTGTCAGGGAGTCTCTGTCCCCCTGTCCCACCCCCCAGGGCCCTGGCACCCCGTCCCCGTGTCAGGCTCTGGGGTCAATCTTGTGGAACATCCTCTGGGGGAGGCTGCGGCACCGGGGGCAGGGGGATCCGGGGGGACAGGGGACCCCGCTGTGCACGAGCAGGGTTGGACTGCTCTGGGGGAACTGTGAGGGGGGCTGGGGCAGAGTGACCTCCCCAGTGCCCTCACACAGCCCCTGTGATGTCACACAGCACCTTTGTGATGCCACAGCCCTCATTATGATGTCACAGTTAATCTTGTGATATTACACATCCTACCCTGGGATGTCATGCAGCCATTCTATGATGTCACAACCCCTCTGTGATGTCACACAGATACCCTGTGATGGAAGAATCCATTCTATGATGTCCAGACTATGATGTCACAGAGCCTATTCTATGATGTCATAGGCAACTCAGTGATGACAGACACAACTGCTCTGTGATGTCACAGCCTGCTCTGTGACGTCACAAAGCCCCTTCATGATATCACAGGGCCAGTGCTGGAATATCAGTCTGTGATATCATAAAGCTGCACTGTGATGTCACAGAAGATTCGGTGATGTCACAATGTCACCATGTGATGTCACAGTCTGTTCTATGACATCACAGCTGGCTCTATGATGTTACTCAGCCACCCAGGGATGTCACAACCCACTCTCTGATGTCACAGAGCCACCTTCCATGATGGCAGAGGCTACTCCATGGCCTCACACCCTACTCTATGACATTGCAGACAGCTCTGTGATGTCACAATACCCTCAGTGATGTCACAAAAACCTCTCTGTGATACCATACTGCCACTCTGTAATGCCACAGCACATACTTTGACCTCACAGCCTGCTCTATGATGTCATACAGCCATACCATGAAGTCACAGCCTGCTCTGTGATGTCACAGAATCCCCTCTATGATGCTGTAGCTGCCCAATGACCTCACACAACAAACTCTGTGATGTCATAGCCCAACCTGTGACCTCACACAGCCCACTCTGTGATGTCACACAGCCTCTTTCTGACATCACAGCTGCTCTGTGCCTCTAGGACACAGCCACAGAGGTGCCGCTGTGACACAGCCCCCTCTGGGACATCCCCCAGCCCCTGCAAGTGCTGAGCCCCTGTCAGCTCTGGCTGTGCCCTGCTGGTGTCCCTGAGCTGCCCTGGCAGTGCCCCAGCAGTGCTGGGCTGTGCACAGGAGCTGCTCCTGGCCAGAGCTGTCTCTCTGCAGCGCTGCCCTTGCCAGGAGCTGCCTCTGGGCCAGGAGCCCGGCCCAGCTCAGCAGCACAGACACAGCACAAGGAGTTTAATGACCCTCTGGGGCTTTGTGCTCTTTGCATCAGACTCAGTCCCTCGCAGTCTGCTCAAAAAGCTTCTCAGGGACTCAAAATCAAAGTCCAAACTTTCTTTAACTTTAAATGGGTCCCACTGAGGGACACAACTCATGTGAAAGTGTCCCCAGGTTTCAGGTAGAGCAGAACAATGGAGGCAGTGATGACAGGTAGGGACAAGCAAAGGAAAGGTGTCTCTGGTGCTGAGCAAACCTGGATGTGTTTCAGGAATGCAAAGGGCCAAGGCCTGAGCTCCAGCCCCTGGCAAGGCAGATCCTGTCCCTCCCTCATTGCTCAGGGCTCTTCCCGGGTGGGCACTGGGATGTGGGGATGTGCAATGCCAAGGGCAGCACCATGGGGCAGCCCCTGCCAGGCTGCTGAGCAGGGACAAGGAGGCAATGAGGCCCCAGGCCTGCCAGGGTCACTTGTCTCCTGCTCCTGGCTCAGGCCCAGGGCCAGCAGCCATGGCCAAAGTGCTGCCCAAGTTGGCTCTGTCAGGGCCTTGCAGCTGCTGCCCATCCCTGTGCCCTGTGCGGCCCAGGCTGTCCTACGGTGTCCCTGCCCTGCGCCTCTGTCCCTGCAGGCTGTTGTCATCCCCCGGCTGCCCCACCTGGCTGGCCCCTTCCTTTGCTGGCAGCTCTGCCTCCTGCCTGCCTCTGCCTGCCCACATAAAGCCTTGGGCTGCTCCAGGCTTCTCCTGGGGGATGTGTTGCACCACAGCCCTGCCCCGGGAGAGAAATTCCTTTCTCATGGCGTTCAGGCTGGGCCTCCCCAGCTGCCCTTGGTGCCATTGTTGCCTTCTCATGCTTATATCCTATATGAAGAAAAGCTCCGGCCTCTCTGAAAAACCACCCTTCAATCCCTCCCAGGCTACTCCTGTTCTGTCCTCAGTCTCCACACTTTTGAGCCCAGAGCCACCACCTTCTACCTGCTGCTTAGGTGATGAGGCCTCCAAACCCCATCTTGAGAGATTTCTGGGTCCTCTCCAAAGTCTGTGAAAATGGAAAAATAGTGGTCAAAGTTACGTTCTCCCAAATCTTGCAGTGACAGAACCAGGCTCAATATCTCTGAACTAAATGAGAGTGGATTTACTTTTGTTAAAAGGAGGAAATATTTTTCAATTATGAGAATGGCACAAAACTGCAACTGTTTTTTCCAGAGAAGCGAATGCCCATCTCAGGAATTATCCAAGAGCAGGAGCTTTGTGCAGCCTGACCCAGTGAAACACCCTCATCCCCAAGGACAGAATTCCTGTTGTGTGGGTTCTCTGATGTGCTGGGTGCCCTCACAACGCTTCTGGCCAGAATGTCTGCTGAGGGCAGCCAGGCTGCTGCAGGGGCAGTGACCTCACAGCCATCACCATGGCAGCCCTGTGCCCTGGGCCTGGCTCTCCCCTTTCCTCTGCCCCTGCCTTGTCTCTGCTGGCATGAAGAGTTTTGTCATTCATATCTTGTGCCCAAGGTGCTGGGGCCAATGGCTTCCCAGGCAGGCTCCTGGAGCAGAAGTGGCTTTTCAGAGCCCAGGCAGAAATGAGCCCTGAGGCAGCAGCTCTGCAGTGCTGGCCACCAGGCCGGGCTGCCAAGGGAGGCTTCTGGCCATGCCCTGCAAGCAGCCGCTGCTGCCAAGGTGCCTTTGGTGCCTCAGGCTCTACCTGGCACAGCTGCCAGCACGGCACTCTGCCCTTGTTCCCGAGCCCTTCCCTGTGCTGGGGCTGGCCTGGGCCTTTTCCTGCAGCGGGACCTGCCCTGCTGCTGGCACAGGAAAGGCAGTTCCTGCTGGAGCAGGAGGCTCTGCCTGCAATGGGCTCCAACAACTGCAGCCAGGCCCTGTTTGCAAAGCCCCCAGTGGGAAATTAAGGAGGAGGGTCATGTTGCTTTTAGGGTGAATAATGCTAAAAGCAGACTTCTCCATCCCAAAATCCTGAGAGGGAGAGGAAGCTGTGGCAGGGATGGAATAATTCACAGAGAAAGGAACAAGCAAGGGACAGCACTGAGAGCTCCTGCAGAGCTGCTGAGCTGGCCCAGTCTGGGCACATCTGACTGACAGGGCAGCACTTCAGACTAGAGAAGCCCCGTCCCAGATTTTAACAGTAGCGTCTCCTGCCATTTCCCTGCTTGGGGGTGTGGAGATTCCTCCCTACAGTGGGGACACCCCTCAAGGTCACTGTTCCAGGCTGAGCCAAAGGAATTTGCCCACAATCATTAGTCTTGGGGAGTGACATTAATCTCTCTTAAATAACTGGTTTTGCTTTAACACAGTTGCTTTGAAATCACTTCCAAGTACTCTATACAATATAATATGTTATAGCTCTTATATATTGGTGTAAATATTTCTGATTAAGATAATTTTGTCTCATCACTGCTATAATAGATATTTATATAAATATCTCTGGTTTGCCATCCTTAATCCTGTGAAACAAATTCTATAAAGGTGGTTTGACCCTGGCACAATGCCAGTGCTCCCATGAAAGGTATATTTGCAAAATGGTTACTGTGAGATGGGACTCGGAAACAGAACAAAGCAGGCTCCAACTTGGGAATGGAGCGGAAAAAAAACCAAAAACCAACACTTTATTAATCTACAACATAGAGACAAAAGGGGAAAAAAGGAAAAAAAGAAATTACACACGACAATCCACAATGGAACACTTCCAAAACACTCTTCCTCCTTCTACCTTTCTAACACTCAATCCTCTCTAACACTCACTTCTCAGTCCAATATCATCTCTCACACAACCTCCCCCAGTTCATCAGGAGAGAGGAGTCTCCCTCTTGCACCATGGGCCTCCCCAGGAAACACAGTTGGAACCTCCTGTGCTTCCGTGTCACACGTGGCAGCCGCCCGGAGAGAATCTGCCGTGGTGACCATCTTCCTTCCATGGCCAGTGCTCTCACCACCGGCCATGGATCCAAACTGCTTCTTAGGTCTTTTTAAGAATGCTTTGCTCAGTTTCAAGAAGTGGCAGCCTCTCACTATTTGGCACACCTGTCCCCCCCTTATTTTACCCCTTGGGGCCAAAGGGCCTTGTGAAATAGAGATCTTTCTCCTCTGAAGGCAGAGGGCTCCACCACACCCTCCTCATCAGTCTCTGTTCCCTCTACTTCTTCTTGCAACAGCTTTGTCACTTTTGGTTTTTGGCCAACCGCCTCCCCCAAGGTACAGTCTCTACATTACAGAAAGAAATTGGTTCTGTCCCATGGCCATGTAAGAGAAAAGTCTAGCCCAACAGTCCACTCCATCATCTCCTCCATTTACGGCGCTTCTCATCTGCTGGCATTTCTTTATTCACTCAAACCTTCTTCTCATTTGCTCATCCTTCGTTCCCTCTCAATTCTCAGCTGGGGAGGATCAGTGTTTTTACAGCTTCCCTTGTTTCAGTACCAAAGGGGTTAAAACCTCAGCCATGGTCTGCCTGCGGCTGGGCACCTTGCCCCCCCCTTCTTCGCCTGGCCGTGGTGCCAGCACAAGACATCAAATTTCCAGCCAGCACAGTCTCTATCACTCTTTCCCGGGGGGGCTGCCCAAACATCCCAGGTCTCCTCCACCCTGCACCTTGCAGGGCTCTGGCCTCCCTCCCCACAGGCCACATGGCCTCCCCTGCCCCACCCAGACGCAGCTGGGCAGGGGAGAGGTCAGATCAACTCATCGCTGGAGTCAAAAGAGAGAGTCCCTCTGGGAATCCTCTGCTTTTAACCCCTGTGTGTTCTCAGAGGCGTATCCAGGCCCCCAGTGGCCACACCTGGTGGCAATTTTCAAATCTGGCCACTGATTGGTTTGACCACAACTTTCCCAGAAACTCACTTCTTGGTCAAACCACAACAAAATGTTAATTCCACCTCATTAATTCTTTACACACAAACGCTTGAAAAGTCCGGGGCTGGGATTGGAACCAGCTGCTCCAAGGCTGTTCTCACAAAAAGAGCTTAGAAAGCCTGGAGGTTCTTGGGGGTATTTGGGTGTGGATATGATAGTCCGGTCAGAGACAGAGAAAGCAAGATAAGCTTTCCCATGAATTGGTCTGGGAACTTTTAGGAAGCTGGAGAGAAAGAATTGGAAACTATCCACAGGTGGTGTTTGGAATAAGTTGGTTTTTTTTCCAAAAAGTTGTTTAATGGAAGGTGTTTTCTTCATTAGCCAATCATGTGAAATGTGTTGATTAAATGACCAATGAGGTCCACTTGTAGCAAACCAAGGTATAAAAGAAGAGGATTGAATAAATGGGTGGCTTTTAGCTCTCAGCCTTCCGACCTCAGTCTGTGTCATCTCTGACTCCACAGTGACATTTGGGGATCTCTGGGGGCTATTGAGGATCCTTTCTGCACCTCGTGACCTAACAGGAGCCTCTCCAATAAACTTTCCCTGAAGCTCCTGCTGTGCCCATGACAGGAACCCCTGTGAGTGTCTGGGACATCCCAGCTCTTTGGCAGCCTGGGGACTCCTGCGATGTCACCATGGAGCCCCCGTGAGTGCCTGTGACAAATTGGTGCCTTTGCAGCCCAAGGTGCCCTGGGATGTCACCATGGAATGGCTGTGACTGCCTCTGACCACAGGGCTCTTTACCATCCCCAGAAATCCCTGGGAGGTGTCCATGGAGCCCCCGTCTCTGCCCATGACATTCCACCTCTTGAACAGCCTGGAGACTCTTGGAAAGTCCCCATGGAACCCCTCTGAGGGCATGTGACAAATCTGATCCTTAGCAGGCAACCATCCCCAGCCCCCTGTTGCTGTGCTCAGTTTCCATGGCAACCATCCCCAGTCCCCTGTTGCTATGGTCAGTTTCCATGGCAACCATTCCCAGACCCCTGTTGCCAGGCTCAGTCCCTTGGCAGCTCCATGCAGACCCCATGCCAGGGGTGGTTGCCACGGACACCAGCTCAGGCCTGCAGCCAGAGCCCGTTGCCATGGCAACCATTGGCAGCCCCATCCCCAGGGTCATGGCATCCCAGATCCACAGAACTGGCTGAGCTGGGAGGGACCCATCAGGATCCTGGAGTCCAACTGCTGGCCCTGCACAGGACACCCCAACAGTGCCAGCCTGGGCCTGGCAGCGCTGTCCAAATGCTGCTGGAGCTCAGAGAGCCCTGGAGCTGGGAGCCTTCCCTGGGGAGCCTGGGCAGTGCCCCAGCAGCCTCTGGGGAAAAACCTTTTCCTGAGATCCATCCTCAGACTGCCCCGACTCAGCTGCAGCCGTTCCCTCCAGTCCTGTCCCTGGGCACCAGAGGGAAGAGGTTCCCACAGCCCCAGCCAGGGACCCGCTCCTAAGGCTGTTGCCATGGCCACCAGGGCTGGGACCAGCTGGGATGCTCGGTTTCCAAGGACTGGGTTTTAGGAACGGGATTCCCCAATTTTCTGCTCCAGCTAAAACTGTGCTGCTGCTCGCTGCCCTCCCACCTCCCATGGAAAGAACAAAAGGCAAAGATCCTGGGCTGGGATAAGAACAATTTATTGGGAAAAGCAATGACATAAGGAACAATCAAGAACAGCAAAAATATTGACAACAGAAGGGAAAATAGAAACGATTTGCAGGGAAAACTACAACACAACTGACTGGCTCTTCCTGGCAATGTATTTCCCCCTGCCTGCAAAGGACACCCTTCTCCTCAGGGAGAAAGAGAGTCCCTTTCCTGCCCCTGGCAATGACCTGAGGTGGGAGTGAATGTAATGACACAGCCATGGCCTGAACCTCATGTTATTCAACCCCACATCAGGTCACTGGCAGGGGCAGGAGAAGGGACAGGTGTCTTCCCAGCATGGATTGTAGTGAATATGGATTACAGGTCTCTTCCCAGTGTGGGTCCTCCATTTGGGTATGAAGCTGCAGCCGGGCACAAAGCTCTTCCTGGAATTGGGGCATTTGCAGGGCTTCCCTTACTGGTGCATCCGTTGGTGTCTGGTCAACTTAGAGCTCTGGATGAAGCTCTTCCCACACTGGGGACACTTGTAGGGCCTCTCCCTGGTGTGGATGCGCTGGTGGGTGACAAGGGTGTAGTTGTGCTTGAAGCCCTTCCCGCAGTCAGGGCAGCAGAAGGGCCTCTCCTCGCTGTGAATCCGCTGGTGATGGAGGAGATTGGATCTAGTGTGAAACCTCTTCCCACACTGGGGACACTCGTAGGGCCTCTCCCCAGTGTGGATACACTGGTGGCGGATGACATGGGAGTTGCGGTTGAAACCCTTCCCACATTCAGGGCAGCGGAAAGGCCTCTTCTCAGCGTGAATCTGCTGGTGGTTGAGGAGTTCTGAGCTGCACCTGAAGCCCTTCCCACATTTTCCACACTTGTATGGCCATTCCCCATCATGAAGCTGCTCATGGACCACCAGCTCTGAGCTCTGGCAGGAGCTTTGTCCACCTTCCTGGCAGAGGGTGGGTCTTTCCCCCCCAGAGCACCCTGGTCTGGGTTTGGAGCCCCTCCTCCTGGGGGATTTCTGGGGCTTTTCCTCCCCGTCGGATTCCTGTCTTTTGGAGCCCCTCAAAACAGCCACTTCCACGAGGTTCTGCCATGGGGATTTGCCCTCCCTGGTCTCCATCCTCAGCTCCTTGTCTGGGGGAGGAAGGACAAGGAGAGGATGGGATTTGCCTCCATGCCACAGGGAAGGGGAAGGAGATCCTTTCTGGGTATCCCCAGGAGGATGGTGTTGGAAGCGGGGTTGTCCTATAGCCAGGCACCTTTCTGGGCTGGGAGATGGAGCAGGAGAGAGGGGGAAAGGGGCACTGACTTCCTCCTCACCTGCCCGGGTGTCTCGAGATATCTTCCTCTTCCTTGTAGCCTCCCCCTCCATCCGGACAAGTTTTGGGAATGGGAAAACCTGGTTTGAGAGGAAAACAATGGATGAGTACATGGAGTTTTGTACTGGTTTCAAGGCCAACCACAGGGAGAGTCTAAGTCAGAATTACAATTTAAAAAGAAAATTTAGATCAAGGCAATGATACAGAAACAAGGCCTTAAACTGACAGAGTCAGGATATAACCTGCCACCCTGTTGGTTAGGGTGCTGGTAGCAGTCCCATTAAATGGTGGCTGCAGTCCTGTTGCAGTGATGATTGTGATTCTGTCAAAGCAGTGATCCTGTAGAAGGGTCTGGTCTTCCTCTGACGGTTGAGTGCTGGTGATGGAGCTCTTGTCCTCTGGGAATCCAGTACGCAAGGTGCTCCTGGTGTTGCAAGGCTCAGCTTATATCCAGGTAGGAATGCTTGGCTCCTCCCCCTGGGCGGAGCATCCTACAATGGGATGATGTCATTTTACCAGTCCTGCAGGACACTCAATGGCCCATTCACAGAAGAGAGCTCCTGGAGGGTGTTATCAGGGCTGAGTGATGGAAGAGATAAAGAACACTGCACCCCCTGTTTATAACAGTTTCTAAAGGTGGTGATGGAAAACATGCATTTGGTTACATCTTACACTGTAACCTGAAACAGTGGGGTAATCCCTGCTGGGGAGGTGAACACCACTCCCCTTACCCAAACTGGCTCAGGTATAAAACCCCCACCCCAGGAAGGCCACACACACAGGGGACAATGTCACTCTTGCCCTGCCAGGGGAGGTCTCTGTCCCTGTCTCTTGCTCTCCCTCCTTTTCTCTTTCTTTCCATCTCTCTCTCTCTACCTCACATTTACTGTTCAATAAAATCCACTTTGGATTTGGTTTCCTTAGCACCTTAATTGGGGCAGAGGCATCTCTCTAACAATTTTCTTAAGCAGATTGTGACATTATTTTGGCACAGGGAGTTTAGGCACTGTTCTCTGACCCCAACTGCCTTTGACAACAGCATGGTTCCCTCCTCTGAGGAGGTTGTGGATCTCTCTGGAGGAACTCTTGGAAAATTGGATGCAGCTTCCTCTGGGAGACATATGGGAGAACTGATCAGGAAAATGGCTGTTGGTGGCCAGAGTAAAGAAAATATTTTCTTGTCCTTCCTTGAAAATTTTATTAAAATCAATGGAGGAAAGGGAGCAAATGATACCAGCAAGTCTGACAAGGTTCTTTCACCCCAAGGTGAGGAACACAGGGCTCCGAAAAGTCCTATAAGAAACCCAGCTCAAGTAGCTAAATTCCTAAATGAGTCCCGAATTCACAGGCTTGGGGGCCTTGCCAAATGTGAAAATCATAGGTGTCTTCGTTCCTGTCACCTTTGTCACACTTATACAGAGTTTTTCCTTTCTTTTAGTAATCTTGGGCCAAATTTCCATAATTTTTTTTTTTTGGAACACGCCAGGTGCCAAGCTACAGCTGTGCAGGAACCGATGAAACTTGGAATTGCCTCAGAATTGCTTTTATTGTTGCTTTATTAATGTTTGGGATTTGTTTACATTTCCATCACAAGTGACTTGTGGCAAGAGCAAATGTTCGTCAAGGCATTTAACGTGGTGTTAAGTTTGATTTCTGCCAAGTTTATTTTGTCCAGTGCCCAGGGGATGCTTAAGGGATGCTTGGGAGGGGCTTGGGGGGATTTTGTCCCTTTCCCTGTCACCCCAGGCCATTCCTGAGGTGGTCTCCATCATTCTCACCCCAAGGAATGCCTGGGGGTCTCCCTACCTCTCACCCCCATGCCAGGGGGATGCTCGGGGCAGTCTCTGTCACTCTCAGCCCAGGGGATGCTCAGGGGTCTCTGTCCCCTCACCCTGGGGGATGCTCAGGGGTCTCTCCATCCCGCTGGCCTCAGGGAATGCCTATGCAGGGCTGGGGACCAGGGCCTCTGTGTCCCTCTCACTGCTGAGGGTGCTCGGGGCTGGGGGGACTCTCCGACCTTCTCATCCCTGGGGAGGCCGTGGGGGTCTCTGTCCCTCTCAACCCTGGTGTGACCCCACCCAAACATCATTGGGGTCAGAGGGCAGAGACACCCCCAAACCCCCCGAAGGGCTGAACCTCAGATCATGATCGTACCCCCATTCGTCTGTTTAGCTCAGAAATTAATTCTGCACCTTTAAGGCTGGTTCTGAGAGCAAAGGGAGGCCGAAAGAAGCGAGCAGTTTGTTTTAGAAACTGCACTCACTCCTCCACATTCCAGCTCCTGGACAGACAGCTGGTGGGACAGGGCTCTCTTTAGTTAGTTTTTAGCTAGATGAGGTAGATAAGTTTCCTGGAGTATGATTTTTCTTTTTGTTTGGAGTTGTTTTAACCTGCTCTGGACTGAAAAACCACAAGGGCACCAGCAGCTGGCACCTGTGGCCCATGGGGGCGAGCCTGGTCCATGGCATTTCCAGTGCTGGAAGAACTGATAAGAGACTGATAAGAGACTGAGTGAGCAGAGCTGGAGCCCATGGAGGGACGTTCTGAGCTTGTCACCTCTTTTGGAGCAGCCAGAGGTTTTATTGTTCAATATTGGTCATTTCCTGTGCTCGTGAATGCTTTGCCTGTTAAATAAACAGGTTTTTTCCACTTTTCTCCAAGGAAATATTTTCCCGAACTGGTTGGGACAGGGGCCGTTTGAATTTGCTTTCTAGAGGAAACCCCTTTTGGAGGTTTTCTCCAAAATTTGCCCTAAACTAGGACAGGGCAGTGGGGAGAGGGGGGAGCCCCAAGTGACTGGATTTGGGGGGAGGCTGGAGATGGGGACCCTGAAACCCCGAAACCTCCAAACATCACTAAGCAGGACCCTGGAGAGGGGGGATCCCCAGGAGCTATGGGATCCTCAGCAGCCATGAGAGGGGGGAACACCAGAACCCCAGAGGGATGAGAATGGAAGTGGGACACTCCTGGTGGCTTTTTTTTTTTATTCACTTCTGCTTTTTGAAGGTTTTTATGGACACCAGGTGACTTCTAGAGATGGACTTGGGCAGAGGACCTTCAGCCTCACTGTGCTCATCCCTTTTTTTCCCCCAAAGCAGGATTTCCCATTACCAAACCTTGGCCCAATGGAGGAGAAGACTGCAAGGAAGCAAAAGATGCCCCGAGACACCCAGGCAGGTGAGGAGGAAGTCAGTGCCCCTTTCCCCCTCTCTCCTGCTCCATCTCCCAGCCCAGCATGGCCCCTGGCTGCAGGACAACCCCACTGCCAATGCCATCCTGCTGGGGATGCACTGGGGGATCTCCTGCCCCTTCCCTGTGGCACGGAGGCACATTCACAGGCTCTGGGGCAGGAGGGGGAACCGCGGGCGCTTTGGGGTGCGTGGCTCGGCTGCTCCTGGCGCGGTTCCCCCGAGCCCCCGGCGCGGCTCCGCCAGCCCCCCCACCACGGCACTGGCCGGAGGTTCTTTAACAGAAATGCTGGTAAATTGACCATCTGGAATTACACTAAATACAATTTCAAGAAGCTGCTGGTTTGCTGGGCTGTTTGCCAAATTCCACATTGTTGTTTCTTTTAGTAAAACTTCACTTTTAAAGATCTTAGTAAATTTATGCTTGCATAAAATTTGTGGCTACCATGGGCTTCTCTAAAAACTAAATTACATGAAATCATGACACACTCATTACATCCTTTTAATCCCTCCAGTAAATCTATCATGCTGTTATTTCAATCCCAGATTGTTCAACTTTTCAGTGCCTTTTTTCCATTAATAGCATCAGAATAAGTTAAATTTTGTTATATGTATAACTTTTAAGGATATTAATTTTTGATTCTGTAATGTTTAATTTAATCCAAATTCCGGGTTGATAACACTAAGCAAAGTTAAGCTTCATTATTGTCAGATTTGAGCAATGTTAAATTCCAAAATTTGAAATCCTGTTGTACTGGATTGAGAGATAATGTGTGTATTGTATTTGCCATCTGTCAGAGGTAGGGCAGTTATTTTCTGTTAATTGGGCAGTTTTCTTTATCTCTTCAACAAATCAATCCTCCCTCCAGGGAGATATCTTTTGTTAATGGGCCATTGAGTGTAACTGCAGGACTGATAAAAATTACATCATCCCACTGTGAAGTGCTCTGCCCAGAGGGAGGAGCCACGCATTGCAGACATGGTGAGGCTGGGGGTGAGGAGCAGCTTGTCCAAACAGGGTCAGCCCTCAAGGGGCTCATTCTTCTACATACCCAGACCTCCTAAGGAGACATTCAGCATCAAGATCTGCTGGGGAATGCTTCTATCAGCTCTTCTCTGAACTGGAACATAAAAAATTACTTGATTAAAGAAAAAAAAATTAATGAGGTGCACTTTGAAATCTTTCATCCATAAAGGAACTCTACACTGACTCCAATCAGCTGCACAAGCCATGGACACATGAAGAGCACTGAAGAAAGAGCCCTCAAGAGCTTTCTGTGTTTTGACGATCCCCATGTTGGATTTGGGGCTGAGTCCAGGACCCTCAGGCACTGAGAGAAGGATGAAGAAGCTGCTCAAGGAGTCAGCAGCAAAACTCCAAGTGCCTTGGAGCATGGCTGGGCCCCAGTGAGGGCAGGGAGTGCCAAAGGCTCCCCAGGGACTGCTGAGAGCAGATCCTTGAGGCCAGGAGTGCAGGGAGCCCAAGGCTCTGGGCAGGGAACTGCAATGCTGAGCAAGGCCTGGGCTGGCTGGGGGAAGCAGAAAGGCCAAGCCCTGAGCCCAGCCTGGGCCAGCAGGGCCTGTCCCTCACGGGTGGCTCGGGGCTCTCTGTGGGGCGGGGGGATGTGAGGGGCAGCAAGGACAAATGCCATCAACCTGCAGCCCCTGCCAGCCTGGCCAGGGAGGCCGAGGGAGAGCCAAAGTGCAGTCCCTGCCAGGAAAGTTCCTGCTGTGGGGCCTCCAGAGGTGCTGCCCGAGCCCAGGGCACAAAGGCCTGGGTGCCTGTGGCCCTGCCAGCCCTGCCCAGCCCTTGGCCATCTGTCCTGCAGGCTGTGCCCCCTGTGCGTGCTGCTCCTGTGCCCTGGCCGGCTGCACTCGCCCCTCTCGCTGTGCCCCAGCATTTCTCAGCCAGCGTTTCTGTGCCCTCCCTGGGCTCCCTGCACCCAGTGCTGCCGGCTCCTGGCACACAGAGCCGGCCATGGCCCAGCCTCACGCTGCCACACCTCGAGCACCACAATTCCACCCTGGCAGGGACTTTGCTTTCTCCTCAGCTCCAGCCTGAACCTTCCAAGCTGCACTTTGGGGATGTTTCCTGCAATTCCCACTCCCAAGGAAAGCTCTGTCTCCTGCTGTTCATGAACAGAGAAGGGCTGGTGGGAGAAGTGCTGGTCAGAGGCTGTTTGGGGCACAGTGAACCGTGAAAATATTGAGTTTTAAAATATTCCATGAAAGGAGGAGGGGCATCAATAAATCTTCTACACTGGACTTTTAAGGGCAGACTTTGGCCTATTGGGGATGCAGATTTGGGGAGTACCAAATCATGTACTGATTCTTTTAAGGGAAACAGCCCTTAAAAACACAGGGTTCCAGGAAGGATGGACACACTTCAGTAAAGAAACCTTGATGGAGCAAGAGTAGGCTGTTCCTTTTTGCAGAAAGATGACCCAGAGAAAGAAATGACTGGCTTGGCTGGGCATGGAGCTTTTGCAGGAATTTAGGGGTTAAAAAGAGGGTGCATCACCTTTGGACATAGAGGCAGGTAAATCAAGAAATGTTTAAGGATGTTGTTAGGTTGTGTAGATAGAAAATTAGAGAGGTGAAAGCTCAGTTACGACTTAACTTGGATACTTCTGTGAAGGATAATAAAAATGTTTTTATAAGTACATTAATGGAAAAAAGAGGGCTAAGGACAATCTGCTTTTCTTATTGTGGGGGATGTGGTTAAAAAAGATGAGGAAAAGGGTGAGGTACTTCATCCCTTCTTTGCCTCAGTTTTCAACAATAAGACAGGCCATCCTCAGGACAAGGGTTCTCCTGAGCTGGTAGATGGGCACAGGGAGCAGAACAGCCCCCTGGAATCCAGGAGGAAGCAGCTGGGGACCTGCTGAACCACTCAGGTGCTCACAGGTGTCTCTGGGAGCAGATGGGTTCCATCGTAGGGGGATGAGAGAGCTGGTGGATGATCTCCCCAAGTTGCTCTCCATCATTTACCATCAGTCCTGGCTCAGCAGGGAGGCCCCAGAGGAGTGGAGGTGCCAATGTGAGCCCATCCCCAAGAAGGGCTGGAAGGAGGATCTGGGGAACTCCAGGCCTGTCAGCCTGACCTGGGTGCCCAGCAAGGTTATGGAACAGATCACCTTGAGAGCCATCACAGGGCACCCACAGGATGGCCGAGGCATCAGAGCCAGCCAGCGTGGATTTCAGTATCTGCTTTGTTGGTCTGGATGAGGGGATTGAGTCCAGCATCAGCAAATTTGCAGATAACACCAAGCTGGGTGTGAGTGTGGATGTGCTGGAGGAGAGGAGGGCTCTACACAGGGCCCTGGACAGGCTGGATCCAGGGCCCAAATCCAACAAGGTGAGGTTAAACAAGACCAAGTGCCGGGTCCTGCACTTTGGCCACAACAACCCCTGCAGCACTACAGGCTGGGGACAGAGTGGCTGGACAACAGCCAGGCAGAAAAGGACTTGAGGGATCAGCCCCTGCTCTGCTGCTCCTTCCCATCTCCCCCAGGGCCCTTGCAGAGCCCCAGCCATGCTGTTTGCCCCCAGCCTGCCCACGGCCAGCCTGGGGCTGCTCACGCTGGGGCTTTTCTGCGCTGAGCATTGGCCTGGCCGTGTTCTTGAGAGAGCCTGGGCAAGGAGCCTGGAGCTCCCAGGGCCTGGCCTGAGGCGTCAGCGCTGCCCCAGCAGTGCCCATGGCCTGTCCCTGCTGCAGCCCCGGCACTGCCACCCCCAGGACTGTGCCCGGCCCCGAGAGCACTCAGGCCCTGCAGCAACACCAGGGCCACCAGGGCAGCGGGGCAGGGCCACGGCAGCAGCACTGGCAACACCAAGTGCTGCTGCTGCTGCTGGGCACAGCTGCTGGGCCAGCACTGATCTGCCCCAGCTCTGCACACAGACATTGCTGCTGCAGCTCCAGAGAAGGCAACAAAAGGGCATCCCTGAAGAAAACTCTGCTGGGAAATTCTTAATTCGTCTAAAGCCACTGAGTGCACAGCTCCTCATTGTCACAGTGTGCGGCCACGGTGAATGTGGAGAGACACAAAGTCAGAAATAGCAGAAACAATGATCTAGATTTAGGAAGAATATTAAAAAAAAAAAAAAAGACAGGGAAATCAAAGAACCAAACCAAAAGAGCTATAAAACATGACATTTATTACAAGTGATTTGCAGAAATTGGCAATCAGTTTAATGCTTCCTAAGATGTCCAGTCATCAGTCTCCACACTGAACCCTTGAGCTCCTGGTTCCTCAGGCTGTAGACGAGGGGATTCAGAGCTGGAGGCACCACTGAGTACAGAACTGACACAAACAGATCCAGGCATGGGGCGGAAATGGAGGAGGGTTTCAGGCAGGCAAATACTGCAGTGCTGAGAAATGCATCTCTCCTGCATTTTTCCTTTACAGATTCTTTCAGTCATCTCCTGAGAGGTGCAGATTGTTCTGGGGCTTTTCATGAACTGATTGTACTCTTCATTTAGATGGAGACTGTAGAATTGATTTCAGATGTAGCAGAATCTGAAGTGAGCACAGAAACAAACTCCCTCTGTCAGCCCATTTTCATCTTCTAGATCACTTTCAAGATGTCCTTGGGGGTGTTGGAATGATTATCACACAGCTCTCCACTTCTGGCTGCAGGCTCTGCAGATTCTTTCTTTGCATTCAGTCAGGCTTGCATTCTCCAGGAGTTCTTGGTAGCCTGTCATGTTTCCTTAGGGTAGAACAGTAACAATGAAAACCTTACCAATGGCACAACTGCCCAGCCCACAAGGAAAAGAAAAGAACAAGCTGCCAAATTCTTCAAATATTTGTCCTGCTTTGCTGCAAGAGTTGTGCTGCACACACAGTGTGGAAAGCTGCAGTTGGTGGCACACCTTGTGACAGAAGCTGCACCTCGTTCTCCGGGAAGGGTTCTTGGAAAAAGCAAACAGGACTGAGGAGAAGATTCTGGAAAAACTGAAAGAGCTTTTAAGATATTAAATGAAAATTGAAACAATTCAAGACGTTTTTCTCGATTTATTTTTATGCTCCCCTTTTCCATCTTGCACTAGTTGTCCATCCCATTAATTCCAAACAGATCTCACTTCTAAGATCCATGAGTTGGCAAGTTTTAGACATTTTAAGATACCATGACCTACACACAGTTTGGCTTCCCCTGTTTTCCTTGGAAAGCAATGTTGGAAAGGTAAGTGCAGTGTTTGTGTCAGGTACGAATTCTGCATTCAGGGATTGCGCTCTGAGAGTGTTTGACCCTCAGCAGGGACAATGCACAGCAGGGACCGAGGGGATTCCTGAGCCACTGTGCAGGAGTCCAGACTCTGGCTCTTGGCTGAACTCGGCAAAGTTCCCGTGTTTGCAGAGGCTCAGGGGCTGCCCTCGGGGAACGTGGGGCTCGGGGCGGGGGCGAGCGGGCAACGGACAAACGGACACGGGGACAAACGGCCCCGGAGCTTGCTTCAGTTGCAGCAGCAGCAGCGGCAGCAGCGGCACCAGCAGCAAGAGAAAAAACTTTCGATTCCCTTCTCCTCTCCCTCTCCGTCTCCGTCTCCGTCTCCGTCTCCGTCTCCCTCTCCCTCTCCCTCTCCCTCTCCCTCTCCCTCTCCCTCCCCGCTGTCCCGTACCTCTCCCACTCTCCCTTTCCCGGTCTCCCCTCCTCTCCCCGCCTCCCTCTCCCCGTGCCGGGCCGGGCCATGCCCCCGGCCCGCCCCCGGCCCCGGGCGGGGCTGCCCCGTGCCCGCCCCCGGCCGTCCCACCGAGGTCTGGTCTCAGCCCGGCTCTGGCCGTGCTGGCGCTGGCGCTGCTGGGCGGGGTTCAGTGCCTGGGGCTGGGGCGGCATCGCCGGCTTTTGGCTCCGCCTGGCCCGAGCCCAGCCCCGGCCCCGGCCGTGACCCCGAGCCCGAGCCCGGCCCCGGCCCCGGCCCCGGCTCCTCCCGGGGCCCGCGGAGGACACACGCGGCCCCGCCGCTCCCGCCGCCTCCGCTGCGGCTTGCCCGGCCCGAGCTCCGCCGCTCGGCAGCGCAGCCCCCGGCCCCGCGGCTCCCGGGTCGCGTTCCAAAGAGCGAACGCCGGGGGATGGCCGGGCCGGGGCGGGTGAGGGGCGCTCGGGGGCCGTTGCTGGCCCCGGGCCGAGCGCTGACAGCCGCGTCCCGCCCGCAGGGAAGGCGCAGGAGGCCCTGCAGGAGCGGTACCGGCTGGGCTCGCTGCTGGGGCGTGGAGGATTCGGCAGCGTCTGCTCGGGGACGCGGCTCTCGGACGGCGCCCCGGTGAGCGGCGGGGCCGGCGGTGGGCGGAGGAGGAGGGGGCGCAGGAGGAGGAGGAGGAGGATGGGGCTGGGCAGGGCGGGCGTTGAGCTGAGCCCGCTGCTCCCCTTGGCTTGCAGGTGGCCATCAAAAGGGTGCCACGGAACCACATCTGGCATTGGAGCGAGCTGGTGAGTGAGCCGGGACAGTGGGAGAAGCCGGGCCGTGCCGGGCGGGGATGAGCCGAGCCCCGGCATGGTGGAAGCCGCCAGGACATCCCGAGGGGGAGCGGGCGTGGGGCCAGCGCAGGGCGCAGAGCATCCCGGGCTGGCTGAGGGGTTGCCCAGCCCTGGCATGGCATCGGCCCCACTGACAGCATCGTGCTCCTCCCGCAGCCCGACGGCACCAGCGCTCCCCTGGAGGTTGTGCTGCAGGACAAGATGTCCACTGGCTTCCCCGGTGTCGTCCAGCTGCTGGAGTGGCTTGAGCTCCCCAGCGACATTGTGATGGTGCTGGAGTGGCCAGAGCAGTCTCAGTACCTCCTGCATTTCATTCGGGCACGGGGGTTCCTGCGCGAGGAGGTGGCGTGGCAGCTGTTCCGCCAGGTGCTGGAGGCCGTGCGGCACTGCACCAGCTGCGGGGTCCTGCACCGTGACATGAAACCAGAGAACATCCTGGCTGACCTGGCCACCGGGCAGGCAAAGCTGATTGACTTTGGCTGTGGCACCTACCTGCAAGAGACAGCCTACACTCACTTTGCAGGTAAGCCTACACAGGGCTGTGCTACCGCTCCTGGCATCTCACGGCCCAGCATCTACAGCCCAAGCTGGGTGTGGCAGCGGGGATTCTCCCTTTTGCTGCCACTCAGGGGACTGAATCTGCAGCTGAGTTGCTTTACAGCAGGGCTGGGTGGGGAGCCATCTTCCAGCCCTGCTGGCAGCATTTGCCCACCACTGTGCCCAGGACTCGGGCTGGGCTGGTGCAGCCAGCCTGACAAAAACAGCCGTGGGTGGGGGTAGCAGAGAGGGAGGTCGGAACCTGTGCCCCAGCTGGTTTGGTGTGCAGGCAAGAGGAAGGGCTTGGACTGCTCCACTTGCCCTGTTTGTCTTGCCTTTATAATATGTTTGGGGCAATGCAGGCAGGGAGAATGAGGGCATGGTTTTTCCCCAGCACGCAGTGGGTATTTCCTTTGCATGTCATGGTCAGGCCTAGCCAGGGCTTCCACTGTCCCCTTCCCACACCAGTGGCTTCTTTTGCAATCCCAAGTTTGTACACCAGTCCCAGATGCTGGTGAGAGGACAGTGGTCACCCTGTGTGCCACTGATGCAGCCCCCGCTCGCCCAGGGATGCTGGGGCCAGGCTCTGGGAGCAGCAGCATCCCCCTGATGAACTCCATCTGTATTCCACAGGAACACCATCATACAGCCCCCCGGAATGGACCCGCTTTGGCTGGTACCATGGCGAGCCAGCTACCATCTGGTCCCTGGGCATCCTGCTGCACGAGATGGTCTGTGGGAAGATGCCTTTCAGGAGGGGCTGGAACTTCAGCTGGGGCCAGCTCTCACTGCCACAACGGCTTTCTCCAGGTGGATCCTCTTCTCTGGGCATGGGTGCAATACCAGTGCTGGGAGACAGCAGCGGGCTCGGGAGCATCCTGCTCTGGCAGCTGCTGAGGAGGTGGCACATGTCGTGCTCTCCCCCAAAACCAAGAATTGATGGGAAAGTTCAGGCCCAGCTCTGAGCGCATCCAGCATGGCCTGGGCATGGGAATAGTGGGGCAAAGCAGACAGGAGCCTTCTCCAGCTGACGGGCAGTTTCTGGTTTCTCTCCCCAGAGTGCCAAAATCTGATTGGGTGGTGTTTATCCATGCACCCCTTGGCCAGACCCTCATTAGAAGAGGTGTTCTGTCATCCTTGGATGCAGGATATTGATCTGCCCTAGAAGAAGGGAGAGAGCCACAGGCACACTGTGCTGCAGGGCCCTGGTAAGTTACAGCTGCACACATGCCTTGGCAATGAGAAGCAAAGAAAGCCAGCCCCTGTCACTGCACCAGGGTCATGGGATGGGAACATGCAGCCCTTGTGCTGGAGCTGAGCTGCTCTGCCCAGCCCTGGTGGCTGCCATCCAAGCAGGTTTTGCTTGTCCTGGTTCCCTGACAGCTGGGGCCCTGGGCAGAGCCCTGACAACCTGGTCTCACCCCAGGGAAGGAGAAGGAGCCCCAAGAGAAGCTGTACCAGGTGGGGCTGCTGCTGCAGGAGACAGCGAGGATGACATCAAGGATGACATGAAGGATGACAACCTCTTCCTCAACCTGGCCACCAGCAGTTGAAGGTGATGCACTTTGATTGTGGCACCTTCTTCAAAGCCAAACTCCACAGGGAATTTGCAGATGAGTCCACACCTGGGGAAATGCTCCCAGATTTGGGTATTGCCCAGCCTGGCTGGGAAGCAAAGGTTCCCCTTTTGCTGAGGCAGATGCAGCTGATCCTTCAGTCGGCTGCCCAGCTGCTTTTGGCAGGGCTGGGGGCATGGGCTGGGGTGGGTACGAAATGGGAGTGGGCTCCTGGTCCTGCCAACAGCCCCCAGCACCCACCGTGCTCCAGGCTGGGGCTGGGGCTGGGGCAGCCAGACCAACACAAACAAACCCCCATGGTGGGAGCAGAGGTGGGACTCCCAAATCTGCGCACAGGTGCTTTGCTGTGCAGGCAAGGAAGGGCTTGGGCAGCTCCACTGCCCTTGTTTGCTTTGGGATCACGGTTATTGTGGGGGACAGTGCAGGGGGAAGGGAGAAAACCTGGGCTTTGCTCACACATGGCTGGGTTTTTCCCTGGCTTGCAGGGCTTGGGCCTTCCTCAATCCCCTCACAGAGATATGATTTTTACCTTTGTTCTTTTTTTCCCTTTTTGTCTGTAATCTATTTTCAACAATTTGTTGTTTGTTTTTCTAGAGTAAGCATTCTGGTTAGTCCAGTCTGGATCGGGAAGTTCTTGGGACCAGCTGCAGCGTGGATGGGCCGTGCCCTTGGAGCAGGCTGAGGACATCGTTTGGGACCAGCTTTTCTTCCAGCCATGGATGGCATGAGGTGGGTCCCCGTCTGCTTGGCAGGGTGGGCTCAGAGCTTTGGGAGATGGCAGCGAGCACAGGAGCATCCTGCTCTGGGCAGCTGCTGAGCAGGTGGATGTGCCATGGCTGGCTGCAGGCTGGGCACATGTCCTGCCCTCCTGCCCTGCTCCCAAAGGCAGCACTGATGGGCAGCTCTGGGCACAGCTCTGGGCACAGCCAGCATGGTCTGGGCACCACGGGCAGCTGGGACAAGGGGACAGGAGCCATCAGCTGACAGGCAGTTTCTGCTTTCTCTCCTTGCAGCCGGGCTCTGTGGATGCTGAGGCTGCTCTGGGCTCTGCCTGGGTTCTGCTGGAGCTCAGCGCGGGGCCGGAATCAGCCAAAGAAGAAATGGTGTCACCTGCAGCACAGACTTGCTTGAGCATTTTGGCAACACAGCTCAAGTTTGCAGAGTGACACCTCACAAAAATTAAACTTATTCAATACCTTCTGAAATCAAATCAATCTGGGATGACTCCAAATGACATTTTTCAGCTTGCTCAAGCTGTAGCTCAGCCCTTCTCTGAACAGTTCACTCCCCCAGCTGCCTTTTACTTCTCAACTGCTCCCTTTTTTCCCCAGTGAATTCCCAGCCCGTTGCTGTCTCCATCACTCTGTTGCCTTCCTTGTTGCCCCTGACCACAAGGAGGGCTGAGCCCCAGGTTTAGGGACTCATGCTGTCACTGGCTGAGGAGCAGCAATGTTTCAGAGGTCCAGTGGGATTTTAGTGTCATTCAGAGCCACTCTCCAGCCCTCAGCTCTCCTCACTGCTGAGTTCCCACTCCCTTTTCCTTGTCCTTGCTGCAGGATGAGCTCTGTGAATCCCCTTGAGCCTCCCCACTCTTCCCAGCCCACGCAGCCACCTCAGTGAGGCTGAAGCTGAAGCTTCTCTGTCTCCTCTGGCACTCCAGTCCAGTCCCCTGTGTGGGGAGCCCCAGCCCCAGAGCACAGCACACAGCAGTGCAGTCCGGGCTGGAGCAGCTGCCCTGCAGCCCTGGCTTGGCTGTTTGTGGCAGCTGAATGCTCCCTGTTTCCAGCTGTCCCTGCAGGATGGCCCCAGGGCAGAGCCCAGCCGGGCTCCCACTGCAGCCCCTGGAGCTTGGGGCAGACAGTGCTCCCAGAGCTGAGGTTGATGGGGAGCACCCGGAGCTGTGCCTCGCACTCTGTTGCTGTGTGTCACAGCACAGGCTGGCTTGTACTGTGTGACAGTACCAGCCCCTGGTGTGACTGACAGGGCCTCGCCCAGTCACATCTCTCCCAAGGCTGCAGCATTTCACTGCCCAGAATCTGAAGGGGCGTAGAGATCAGACCCATGACATTTTCCAGACTGGGTTTTTCAAAGGCTCTTTATAATGAAGGGCTTGAGAATAAGCGCTCTCTGTTTGCAGAGATGAAAATCAGGGTGAGTGGTCTCTTTGTCTCCAACCCACTGCCACCCCCGGGCCAGTGTTAGAGCCACCCAGTCCCTCACCCACCCGCCTCGAGCCTTCCCACTGCCTTGTCCTGTCAGGTCTTCTGCTGCCCCTCATCCCTTCATGGCCTCATCCCCTCAGGGTCTCCCCCAGCCCGGCCAAGCTGCCCGGCAGCAGCGCCGCAGCCCCACAGGAGCTCCAGAGGAGCCCCATCCAGAGGCACCTGGGAGCCCTCAGCAATGCAGCCAGCAGCACACAGGCAGGAGGACACAGATGGCGGTTCCTGCCTGGGACAGGGCTTGTGGCCATCTCCAGGTACCGGTCTCACAGGGATCCCTGCAGCTCCGGCCTCTGCCCACCTGCTCTGTTGGCAGCACAAAGGCTTCAGCAGACCCACCAAAGGCCAAGGGGCTTCTGGCCATTTTATCTGCAACACTGCACGCCTGGGCAGCTTGTTGAGCCCAGACACCCTTTTCCCCCTCTTCCCCTATGCCCTGCAGACCCTGGGCAGCAAAAGAAAGCTCCTGGGAGTCTGTTTATTACAACACATCCTATATTCATATACTAAAGGAAAAAACAAGAAGAAGAAAAGAATAATCTCAAAGAAATGGAAAATTCCTGCTGGCTCAGGTGAGCCCAGCAGACAGAGCCTCTGGGATCAGCTCTCTCCAGAGCTCCAGCAGCACGGCCAGCCGAGCCCTGACAGACGAGGCCGTGTCCTCCATGCCCTGCGGAATTGATTTTGCAGCCTCTGGAAGATGGAATATTGCCCACTCTGTAGTGCCCGGAGGACATACAATGTTTGAAGTGCTGTGTCTGACACGGCACTGATGATGTCCTCTGTCAGGTGTTCAAGGGCTGAAAGAGAGAGGAACAGAGCAATGGTCAGATCCTGGATCTGCAGGGACCTGAGGAGAGCCCCCTGCTAGGGCCATCCCAGCCCGCTCTAGCCATGGCCGGGAGGGAGCAGGGAGAAACGGGATCAGCCCAAAACTGCTGGCCACGAATGCCCCAATGGCCCTGAAATCTCTGTGTGCTCTGCCCACGCTGCCCCTCGTCCGCACAAGGAGCAGAGCCCTCGGCAGCCGGGGCAGGGCTCACAGCTGCCCCCGCCAGCCCCCGCTGCCAGCCCGCTGCCCTCACTCACCGCTGCAGATGAGCTGGAGCTCTTCCCTCTTCCCCCTCAGGTGCTGCCCGGCCATTCCTGTGAACACAGAGCCTGTCACGGTGCCAGCGGCACAGCTCCCTGCCAGCGGCGCTGCCGGCGCTGCGGCCACATGCCCTGCTGGCCCGGCAGGGCTCAGCCCGGGCCACGCCGCACGCTGTCGCCCGAAGGCACGGCTGCCAGAGGGCAGCAGCAGTGCCTGGGCCAGTCGGGGCTCCACGGCGCCGGGCCTGGACGGCGCTGCCGGGGCAGTGGGCAGGGCTGGGCCTGAGCTGCGGCGGGGCGGGGAGGGAGCAGATAAAATGGCCATGGGCTCGTGGCTCACCCATGAACCTGATGGCCGCCTCTCGCAGGGACTCCAGTGGGTTCCGCAGGTACGGCAGGGCCCGGCGCAGGTGCTCGGCCGCTTGGCTCGTGTCCTCTGCCAGCTGCAGAGATCGGCAGCAGGGAAGGCTTGGCGCGGGCTCAGCCCCTCGGCCAGGCGCTCCCTGCGCCCAGCCCCGGCCTCCCCTGCCCGCACAGCCCTGAGGCGCGGCCAGCAGCCGCTGGCGCTGGGCTCTGGAGGGGGCAGAGGGCCGGCTGCTGCCCGGGGAGCCGCACTGCCATCCCATCCCGCAGCCCCGCTGGGCCAAGGCTCCATCGGCCCCCGGCTCGGGCCCACAGGAGCCTGGAGAAGAGCCCGCGCGGCCTCTGGGTGCAGCAGCGGGCAGGGGCACAGCTGCCAGCGCCACACACTGAGCACCGCGCTCAGGGGCCTTCTCCAGGCTGAGGCTGGGGCTTCCAGCCCGTCCTTACCAGGCACTCAGTGAACTTCCACAGCTTCTTGTCCTTCACCAGTTTTTCAAGATCGCTTCTCTTCAGGAACTCTACCACACAAAGCAGCGTTTCCAGAGAGGCCTGGGGAGCAGCAGAGACGCGGAGATAGCCCCACAGCCCAGGGTGCAGGACCCGCGTCCCTGTGCCAAGGCCTGGAGGAGGCTGCAGCCTGGCAGGCGCCAGGGGAGGAGGCAGCCGAGCCCCCTGCCAGGGGGACAGCAGCAGCCCACGAGTCCTCACCTCTGCCACACGCTGATTCTCATTGTGGCAGTGGAAGAAGAGTGGCAGCAGGCTCTGGCGCAGGTGTGTCTTCAGGGCCTTTTTTTCCTTTTCCTGTGGAAGAGTCACCAATGTTCGGAAGAGCAGTATGGAGAGCAGCTGCACCTGGCTATTCTCCTGTATCAAAGGAAGAAAAAAAGACCTCAGCATCAGCTGCACAGGGCTCAGCTTGGCGCAGCCTGCAAATCCACAGGGCAAAAAGTTTCTGGGCAGCACCCAGTGCCCGTGGCTGGGGGCAGCAAGCCTTACATGGTCAAAGAGTGGCAGGAGCGCCTCAACCAGCTGCAGTGCCATGGGGCTGGGTATCAGCATGTCATTGTCCAAGATGATAAAGCTGAGTAGCATGACTGTCATGCTGACTATCTCTCCATTTGCGTCCCACAGGAGCCCCACAAGACTTTCAGTCAGGCTCCACATTTTCTCGTTCTATGTGGAACACAAGTTTGTGAAACACCATCCATCCTGCTGCCACAGGGCTCAGAGGCTAAAGGTCTGTCCCGAAGCACTCAGGCAGCTGAACCGGGAGGCAAGAGAGCTGGGAGCATCTGCCCCAGTTCCCAGAGCCCAGCCAAGCCCAAGAGACTGTATTTTCTAGCTCAGCCTCAGGCGCTGCCCCTTTCTCACCATTGAGGGATCGTCAATGATCTCAAAAAGGACCCTGAGTGCCAGGCGACGCCTCTCCCTGCACTTGCTCCGCAGCTGCCTTGACAAGATTTGCTGGAGTCTGTTAGCACCATGTTCACTCAAGTCCAGCAACTCGAGGACCTGAAAGGCACAGGGTAGTGTCAGGGGACCCGGCCGGCAGGAGCCCAGAACCACACAGGGCTGGGCCCAGGCAGCAGCACAGGGCACGGGCAGCTGTGGCTACGAGAGGGCAGAGAGCTGGGAGGCAGCTCAGCGAGGCAGCGCGGGCCATCAGGCTCACCTCCGCAAGGAACGCCAGGGCAGGCAGCTCCCAGCGTGGCTCCTGGGTGCTGAGCAGCCGGAGCAGGTAGCGAATGATCTGGGAACGCAAGGGGATGGAGACACAGGACATCTCCCTGGCAGGAGAAAAAGTAACCAAGACTGTGGGCTGGGGGATAGACCTCTGCCAGGACTGACTCACAGAGGTCTGGTCTTTCCCCAGCATCCTGCACGGGGCCCTGGGCTATTTGGGAGGCGGCTCCTTATGGGCACCCTCCTCTCCCAGCCTTTTCCACTCTGCTTGGCTGTCCCTCAGTGACAAGGCCCTCTGGTTGATGACCACAGGGACTGTGTGGGGCTCCCTGGGCACAGAGCACGAATGTCAGAGGCAGCGGGGAGAAGGGAGTCTCACCTGGCCAGCAGACCCACGGCATAGTGGTGGGTGTCAGCACACAGCAGCGTGTCCCAGCCACACTTGCGTTCCATTGCCACCACCACATCCTCGTGCTGCATTCGGCAGAGCAGGGACATCAGGGTCCGCACTGCAAACCTGCGTGCAGAGCAAAGCCCAGGTCATGCTGGAGCACTGGCTTCTGCCCAGGGATGTGGCAGGGACAGGAGGAGTGGGATGGAGAACCTGTTGGGGCTGATGGCAAGGCCGTATTGCTGCTGGCATCCCTGCCAGAAGGGATCGACCTTCTCTGGCATTTCCAGAGTGCTGAAGAGCACTTGGAAGAGCAGATGCACAAAGAGGCAGGGGAAATACACCATCACAATACGTGGGATACAGGGTACCTGGAGGATCTTCCACATCACCACAGTTGCCTGCAAAGCCCCCCGAGACAGCGCTCAGTGCTGAGGTGTCCGTGTGGCAGGGCCTGAGCAGGGGAGGGAGAGGCCTGGAGAGAGGCGGGGGAGGACCGGGCCTGGTGCCCCTGAAGCTGCCCCGAGGCCAGGTTTCAGCCCAGCGCCTGAGGCAGGGAGATGCAGTGGGGGAAGGAGGATGGAGAGCTGCTGGAGAGGCGGCTTTGGGGCCAGCAAAGGCCAGTTGCAGAAACTCACAGCCAAGACAAAGACACCCGTTTTGTCCCCATCTGAGGTGCACGTGCTGTGCTCGGGCCATCTCCTCAGCACATCCAGGAGTATCAGCAGCGCAGGCTCCGCAGTCCTGGACGAGCACATGATGCTATTCCACATGGTCAAAGCAGCTCTGTGGGGTTAGAGCTCTGTCTCAGGGGGGGCTCAGACACAGCACCATGGCTTGGACAGCAGTGGGGACCTGAACTGGCTGCCAGCTCTGCCTCTGCCCACTGTCCCTCGCCAGCAGCAGCCAGGCAGCCCAGCCCTGTGGGGACAGGCCCCTGAGGGGCAGCGAGGGGGCATGGCAGCAGGCTCGGGGACTGACGTGCCAGGGTGGCAAAGGGAGCAGCCAGAGAGCCCTGGAAGTCTCTGTTGGTCAGACACCTGGGAGAGGCTGTACAGGCTGATGGGCTGGGGAGCCCTGAGCCCTCTGGGCAGGTGGGCCCATACCTGTCACAGGATGGGGCCACACGCAGGAGCGTCATGACTACATCAGCTGGCTGTGCTTTGGTGAGATACAGCAGGGTCCTGTTCAGCCTGTGCTCTACAAACTGATTGGCCATGAGCCACTGGTGGATGTACCTCACCATGGCGGGCACCTGGAGAAGGCACAGGGAGACTTGGAAAGCTGCCAGAGGGAGGAATGTTGCCAGCTTCCCCAGAGAAGTGCTTCCCTTCCCACCACACTGCCATGGCCTCAAAGATGTCCACACCAGCGGGTGTGGCTTGGGAGGCCAAGCAATTCCTGGGAGGATCAAAACCTGGCCACAGGCTGCTTACTTGCTTTGGATTGCAAAACCCCTCCTGTACGAGCATGCTCAGCAGGGCAGCACTGGTCTTGGTTTTGAAGATGTGCGAATATGCTCGGAGCCCAGTGCCCATGGTGCTGGTTTCTTCCTGCCGAATTCGCTTGATGAATTTGCAAACCAGATGTAAGAGAAGGGCAGAAGCCAGGGATGTTCCACAGAATGCTCCAAGCATGGTGACAGCAGGCCCAGCCCAGGCAGGGATGGCTGCAGGTACCTGCGCTGTTCTGCGGAAGCGGCCACGGGCAGGGTCCTGCTCTTGTGTGCGCTCCACGGCTGCATCTGGCAAAGAGCGAGTGCAGCCAGAGCTGAGGGGCTGCGGGAGAGGCCAGAGAACACAGCCCAGCCCTGAGCTCCCCAGGCAGGGACAGCCCCGGGATGCCCCAGGGGATGGAGCATGGCTGCTGTGGGGTGTCTGCCCGGCCTCTCTTCCATCCTGTCCATGGGCATGTCCCCAGGGGATGGGATGGGATGGGATGGGATGGGATGGGATGGGATGGGATGGGATGGGATGGGATGGGATGGGATGCCATGGGATGGGATGCCATGGGATGGGATACCACGGGATGCCACGGGATGCCATGGGATGCAATGATGCCAAGCTGGCTGCAGGCACAAGTCCTCTGGCCCAGCTCTGCCACTCACCCTCCTGTGGCAGCTCGAGTGGCACCACCTCTTCAGTCTCCTGTGCTGGGGCAGCTCCAGGGCCTTCTTCCTCCTCCTCCACCCAGGCCAGCTTGGGCACTTTTGGGGGTCTCTGCTCCATGTCAGTGACTGGATTTGTGGCTGCTTGCAGGAGAGATGCCTCGGAAAACCTCAGAGTCAGCAAGTCCTGCAGTCGTGCCTGGAAGGCACCTTCAAGAGAGAAGCCTCAGGAAGGCTGCAGGACAGCAAGTTCTGCACTCTGGTCTCTAGGGCTCCTGCCACAAGGGCAGGAGAGTCCTGTCAAGGATTGTGGTCTGGCCTCGAGGGCACCGGCGGCAGGGATGGGAGATGCCTCCAGGACACCAAGTCCCACGGTCTGCCCTCGAGGGCACCTGCAGAAGAGAAGCCTCGGGAAGGCCAGGGCTCAGCAAGTCCTGTGGTTTGGCCTCGAGGTCAGCTGCAGAAATAACGTCTCGGAAAGGCTCCGGGTCAGACATGAACAAGTGTGCTGTGCGGGGGCTCCTCACAGCACCGATCTGTCCCGTCCTGTCCCGTTGTGTGCTCCGAGCACTGTGGCGTGGTCTTGCCACCTCCAGCTCCTATGTCACCACGTGTCACAAAGAGCTCTTGGACACCCGTTCCATGCCACGGTGACCATGCTGCACTGTGTCACAAAGGGCCCCTGTACACACCGCCCCCTGCCCTGGGGCCACCCCCAGCCCACCCAAAGTGGTCCAGGTTGGAAGGAATCCCTGGTCCCAAGTGTCTAATGCAGCCCGACAGAGTCTTTAGGAATGGCTCAAACCATCAGCAAACACTGCCCTGCTCTGCGGGCTCAGAGCAGCAGAAGGAGCCCCCAGGGCTGCCGACACAGCCACGCTGGGAAGGGCACGGGGCCTTCCACAGAAGCTGGCACGGCCTCCTTGGCACACGTCCCGGCTGGTGGCCATCCTAAACCCGCAGATGTGACCCAGAGAAGCAATGTGTGGGCCAGGGCACAAATGCTGCTCTGACCCCTGGAGCCAGAGGAGCACTGACATCAGCAGGTGTGGCAGAGTCCCTGCCCAAGCATACCTGCTACCCCCTGAGCCCTGGCAGTGCTGCTGTCCCTCTCCTGCCCCAGAGACCTGTGCCCCCGGGGGGCTTCTGTGCCTGGGGCAGCATGAGCCCATGTGCACTGGGGGCTGTGCTCCTTCCTGCAGGGGCTGTTGGCAGGAGCACCTGGAACAACTGCTGGCAACACTTTGTCTCAGTCAGAAGCCCTACATCCTGAAATTATTTTCTCATTGAAGTAATTTCCTTCAGCACAAAAACACCTTAGTGGGGTAGGCACAGAAGAATCTGGCATTTAACAAGCCTCACTTCAGGAAAGCTTTACTTCCCGTTGCTCAACTCAAGTAGTTCCAAAAAGTTGCAAACTTCCCAAATTGATTGGGATGACCTGAGAAGGTGAAGAGCTGGAATTTTGCTTCCCATCTCAAAGCAGCAACTCATTTGCATTAACCTCGTCCGCTGAGAGTCACTTTACAGAACATAACACTACACAGAGGCAAAAAAAAAAAAGGGCCATTCTTTGGTTTGCAAACAGTTTTGTGTGAAAGGATGATATTATCCAAATTCTCTTAAGGAATAAAAGCTCTCAATAAATGAAAGTGCACTGAGTGTTACAAAAGTAGCCCAAACAAATGAGTAGATGGCAAAAGGGCTAATCCTCCCCCTGGTACAGTTATCTCAGTGGCCAGTAAAGTACAGCTCTCGCCTCTTGTTCCCTGCAGGAGAATCAGGACCATGAAGAGGAAAAGTCACAGATAGTCTTTCTGCCCTTCGTAACCAAAGCTGTGCCAACCCACAGATGCTGCCTTCAAACTGACTCAAATTCGAGCCAAGACCTCTCACCTTCCAGACAACGCCTTCTCCAACACCCCACCAACACCAACTCCCCAAACTCCCCCAAAGAAGCTGTTAACACCCCGCCAGGACCCCCAGCTGTCCCCGTCCCTCTGCAGAGCTTTCCCACCCTCCAGCAGACGCCCTGGTTCCCTGCACGTGCTGTGGGATGGCCCTCAGGAGGATCTGCTCCAAGGCCTTCCCCGGTGGCAGCTCAGGCTGCCAGGCCTGTGGTTCCTGGATCACCCTTCCCACCGAGCCTTCCTGTGCACGGCTGTTCCATTGGCACCTTTGCTCAGCTCGGACTTCTCCACTTAACCAGGACTGTTGGTCAGGGATCCAGAGCAGCCTGGCAAGCTCTTTCTCCAGCTCCCTCTTTACTCTCAAGTCAGGTAGAACATTCCACAGGAAAGCTACAGGTGCCACAAGGAGCAGGCAGCCTCAGGCACCTTTGGTAATGAAACAAGGCCTTTGTTTGACATAAGTAAGCACAAGGCATTCACATTAGTAAACAAGTAATTAGCACAGACAGACATAAGTACTTAGCACCAATTAGCATAAGAAAAACCTGGCTGGCCTAACTTGACATGAGAGTGACTTGGGAAAAAGCTTTAGACATAGTCTACCAGAAGAACTAAGGGGAAATAGAGAATCAGCCCAGTGCAGAGAAGGCATGAGGAAGACTTTGTGCTTTTTAGGGCATCGAGACTGCTTCTGGCCAGTATCTGGACATCAGCTTCAAGTATAGGAATCTGACACAGTGTATTTTGAACCCCCTGCCAATCAAATCATCTCAGCAGCATAAAGATGGATGGTATGTTTGATGCAATTCCTATATCAACCCACTGAAATTTATACGTGGCAGAGAAATATTTTAGTGGGGGGCAGACTCCTGCCCTCCTGCCAGGTCAGTAAAAGAGCCAATTTCTTTGAATGAGGGAGACCACTCAGGACTGCTGTTTCCTGAGGGAACACCGTTGGCCTTGACATGTGGGCACCTGCACAAGCTTAAAATCAGCTGCCTCAGCTTCCAAGACCTCTCTTGGCCATCCTGATGTGGATGCAGGACTGCTGCGAGGCACTGCTGGGACCCAGCGGGACAGGACCGGCTGTCTCGTGTCCATGTAGCACCCTCTGACACAGCCAGGGTCATCCCAAAACCAGACAAACGCTCATGAGTCAGCAGAGGGGAGCAAGGAGCACTGGGCTCCTCTCAGGGTATCTCAGCTGGGCTCGCTCCACAACACACCCCCAGTTTAAAGCCTGCTGATGCCCAGCTGCCAGAAATGCCTACCTTGTTCTCTCCAAGATGCACAGAGAGAGCCAATGAGCAGGACACCTGGGGAGGCAAAGCTTCCAAGACTTTTCTGAGGCCAGGGACACACCAAGACTTGCCATGCTGCCTGACCCACCCAGCCCAGCTCTGTGCTGGCCCTGGCCCACAGTAGCTTCCACCAAGCAAGAGGCAATTGCATCTTGCCAAGAGTTGAAACACAGCAGACAGGGAAGATGTGAAAAGTGTGTGCATAAAGACTTTTAATTCACAGATCTCAGAGAGTTTTGGAGCTTGTGGCTGGACAGAGATTCTCCTGCTCACACCTCTGTCCAAAGTGGGGGAAGACACCCTGCTGCAGGTGCTTGGGTTGGTCTCCACAGGTCCAGGCAGATGCCAAACCCGCTATTCACTGCCCTGCCCCTCTGCCAAGTGCAACAGGCCTCAAGGACTGAAAGGAGCACAGAGAGCCGAAAGGGACACTTTTACCTACCTCACTGGGAGCTCCCTGGGAAGCACTTTCCTTGAGAAGCAAGCCCCTTTCCTCCAAAGGCATTTCCCCAAATGTGTAGCTTTCCTGGGGAACACCTTAAGAAAAGCTGGCAAGGCTGAATGACTTCAGGATCTTTCAGGACAGGCACTCCAGCTCTAGCTCGTATTCCCCAAGTGAGTTTCCAGGTGGAGGTTCAGGCGTGCAGCCCCAGGCCCTCTACAAACACAGGCTGCTCACTGCCTCTTCAGCTGCCTCAACTCCTGCCTGTGGTCACAGCAGCAAAACCAGGCTTTTCCAGCCAGACAGCAGAGCCCTGTCCCCGCAGGATGCTCTTGCCAGCACCTTCCAGGACTCTCCACTGTGCACACAGTGCTTTTCATGCCTGCACCCAACAGGCTTTGGAACACAGAGCACAACCTAGCTGGCTCTGCCAGCATCACACCCCAAACACAGGTGGAGGAAGAAGCAGCAGGGGTTGTTTGGCGGCCATGCCCCAGAGAAACTGGAAGGGTGCCCTCCCTCTGGTCTCACTTGCTTAGATTTCTGACTGGGTCTGAGGCTTGGGCTGCCATTCCTTGGTTGTGGGGACCAGAACCATACCCAAGATCCCAGCACTGTCTGACAGTGCTCTGTGCACTGGCACGGTTGCACTTCTGAATCTTGGGCACCGTGCTGCTGCTTCATTTGCCCTTAGGCACACCCAAAGCTCTCTTAAGCTCAGATGGTCTCTGGTTCTGCCCTCTTCCTGATCCTGTGAAGGGATGGAGCACTGCTGTGCTTTCAACAAGCTGCTCTTGAAACCATCCAGCATTTCCAAGCTCCTTTGCCCTCTGTGGATGCTTGCCATGGAATCCCTCACAGCTGGGTTCAGAGCATCCTCAGGTTGGCTCTTCCAAAGTCCAGGGGCTCCAGGGTGCTCAGCAAGATCTGTAACTGCACAGTGTTGTGGAACTGGACCTTCACCACAGGGACCTTTCCAGCCTGATCTGCCCTTGTTCCTCTGTGTCTGTGCACAAAACACGGCGTGGAAGAGAACGGCAGGAGGGGCCTGTGTGTCCCAGGGCTCTGGATTTGCATCGCATCAGTTCCACAGAGATGCAGGCAAAGCGAGGAAGCCAAACTGTTTATTAATGGAAGGTGAAGCAAAGGGGTGAGCTGGGAGGGAAGAAAGGGGATGGGCAGGGTCTGAGGGCTGGAGGGAGGCAGCTGTCAGCAGGGAGGGAGAAGACAGGAGCTATGGGAGCTTCCCACAGGCTCAGCTGTGCCAGTCGTCAGCTGTGCCTGGAGCTCCAGCTGGTCTCCAGGTGGTCTCACCTTCCAAGGGATCTGGAGGTCTTAAAGAGACACAGGCTCTTCTGAGCCAGCAAATGAAAGTAGTTCTGCAGCTCTTCCCTCCAACATCACCTGAACAAATATGCTTATGTGGGAGGGGCTGTTGTTTTCACTCAGAGCTTGAGGGGCTGGAAGAGAGAGGAACAGAGCCACTGTCAGAACCTGGATCTGCAGGAATCCAAGGAGACCTTCCTGCCAGGGCCATCCCACCCAGCTCTTGCCATGCCCACAAGACAAGAGCAGCCAAGGGGATCAGCTGCAAGGTGCTGGCCATGAATCCCCTCACCCATGTCCCTAAAATCTCTGTGTGCTCTGCCCACACCACCCCTTGTCCACAAAAGGAGCAAAGCCCACCGCAGCCGGGGCAGGGATTGCAGCTCCCTGCCCAGGCATTGCAGCTCACCCGGCCAGCCCCACTGACAGCCCGCTGCCCTCACTCACCCTCACAGAGAGCCTGGAGCTCTTCCTTCTGCCCCATCAGGAACACCCCGACATCCCTGGGAACACAGGCTAACCATAGCTAAGGCTACTGTGGCTGTTATCCAGTTTGCTTTATGGGTTAATAAGGTGAGGATTTAATGGATCTTTAACTTCCACTGCAAGGCAGACACATGGATTCAGAGCTATCACATGCTAACTATGTGTTTTTGGGGTTACTTTAAAAATGGTACGTACTGTGACAAAATGATACCAGGGCAAATTTTCTCTCAACCTGTCATAGCTTAAGAAGGAAGTGAGTTTTTTGGGAGGTTGTGGTCAAACCAATCAGTGCTTGGATTGGAATATTGGCACCTGGTTTGGCCACTGAAGGTGTGGACCGCCTCTGAGAACACAGGGGGTTAAAAGCAAGAACTCCCAGGAGAGCTCTCTCTTGGTCCCGGTCAGTGAAGGAGCTCAGAGCTCCCCTGCCCAGCTGGGGCTGGCTGGGGGAGGGAAGCCATGCGGCCGGGTGAGGTAGGCCGGAGCCTTGGGCAGAGGAGGGGGGTGAAGGCCTTGCAAGATGGAAGGGTGGAGGAGCCTGAGAAGCATCAGGCCCCCCTCCTTCCCCCTGGAGAGAGATAGAGAGCCAGTGCCTGTGCTGCCTTGAAATTCGGTATCATGTACTGGCAGCACAGCCGGCCAGAAGCAGGGAATGGGGCGAGAGAAGGTGGCCCCAGCTGTGGGAGTCCTGGGCAGACAGAGGCAAAGATTTTAACCCCTTCCTTGAATAGTGGAAACCTTACAAATACTGATCCTCCTGAATCTGAATGAGGTGAGAGAGAGATGAAGCCAGAGGAAATGGGCAAGTGTGATGAAAGCTGGTGCAAGTGAGAGATGTTAGAAGAGGTGAGAACAGTCCTAGGTGGGAGGAGATGATGGAGTGGCCTTGAGCTGGACTCTTTCTTGTTTGGTCATGAACAGACCTATGTTTTTCCTGTGACACAGAGACTGCATTTAGTGGGAGGCAATGCCTTGGAGCCAAGAGTGAAGCAGTGGAGTGAACAGAGATGGCTGAGGAGGATATGGGATGCCCTGTGTCTTCTGTGGAGGGGAAGATCTCTGTTCACGAGGCCCCTTGGTCCCAGGGGGTAAATCTGGGGGGGACTGGTGTCCCGAAGTTGAGAGACTGCTGCTTTTGGAACTGGGTGGAGCATCCTTAAATGGGGAACCATAAAAGCAGTCCTGGTCCATGTGCAGTGGTGAGAGCACTGGACATGGAGGGAAGAAGTCAAAAGGGCAAATGTTCTCCAGGCAGTGCCACAAGTGACATGGAATCACAAGAGGTTTCAGTTGTGTTTCCGGGGGAAGCCTATGGTGCAAGGCGGGACTCCTGTCTCCTTGATGGACTTCAGAATTGATTATTTGAGGGGTGATGATGAACTGAAAATTGCTTATCTGAGAGATGGTGATGGTGTGGAAATTTATGGTGTTATTTCATGCTGTGGAGGAAAAGGAGGGAGAGGAGGAGAAATGTATTTGGAGGGTTTTCATTCTTAGTTTTGTGTCTGTTCCTTTTTAGATGTTGTAGTTAATAAAGTTTGTTTCCTTTATTCCTAAGTTGGAGCCTGCTTTGCTCTGTTCCTGATCACATCTCACAGAAGCCACTAGGGAAAGTATATTTCCATGGGGGGCACTGGCATTGTGCCAGCCTCAAACCATGACACGAGTACAGCCAGATTGTGAGCCCTCTCTACCTGGTCACCTGCAAAAAGAACGATTTCCGGTGGGGCCCTGAACAGCAACAAGCCTCTGCCCAGATCAAGCAGGAGACCACTCATGCAGTAGCCCTTGGCCCCGTCACGATAGAACCGGAGGTAAAGAATGTGCTCTACTCTGTAGCCAGGAGCAATGGCTTGTCCTGGAGCCTTTGGCAGAAGGTGCCTGGGGAGACTCGAGGCAGACCACTGGGATTCTGGAGCCAAAGTCACGGAGGGTCCAAAGCCAACTACATTCCCACAGAGAAGGAAATCTTGGCCACCTATGAAGGAGTTCAAGCGGCCTTGGAGGTGATTGGCACAGAAACACAACTCGTCTTGGCACCCTGACTATCGGTGCTGGGGTGGATGTTTAAAGGAAAAGTTCCCTCTACCCACCATACCACCAATGCCACATGGAGCAAATGGATTGTCCTCATCATACAGCGCGCCCCTATTAGAAACCTGAATCACCCTGGGATTTTGGAGGTAATTACAAACTGGCTGGAAGGTAAGAACTTTGGTCTCACTGACGAAGAGGAGCAGGAACAAGTGACATGGGCTAAAGAAGCTCCACCATACAACCAACTACCAGCAGAGTAAACAGGCTATGCTCTTTTCACTGATGGTTCTTGTCACATCATAGGGATGAACTGGAAGTGGGAAGCAGTCATGTGGAGCTCCGCATGACAGGATGCACAAGCTACTGAAAGAGAAGGTGGATCAAGTCAACTTACTGAACTCAAGGCCATTCAGCTGGCCCTGGACATTGCTGAAAGAGAGGTTGCCAAAGCTCTACCTTTACACTGATTCGTGGATGGTAGCCAATGCTCTGTGGGGTTGGCTAGAAAGGTGGAAAAGGCCAACTGGCAGCATAGAGGAATCCAGTCTGGGCTGCTGATGAGTGGAAAGCCATTGCCACTGAGGTAGAGAAGCTACCTGTGAAAGACTGTCATGTAGATGCCCATGTCCCCAGGAGTGAGGCTAGTGAGGAACACCAAAACAACAAGCAGGTAGATCAGGCTGCAAAGATAGAGGTGTCGTAGATAGGCTTAGATTGGCAACATAAGGGGGAGTTGTTCCTAGCTCAATGGGCCCATGATGCTTCAGGTCATCAGGGCAGAGATGCCACCTCTAAGTGGGCACAAAACTGAGGGGTGGATCTAACCATAGACAGTATTTCTCAGGTTATCCATGACTGTGAGATGTGTGCTGCCATCAAACAGGCCAAGCGAGTGAAGCCCCTACGGTATGGTTGTTGGTGGTCCAAGTACAAGTATGGGGAGGCCTGGCAGATCGATTACATCACACTGCCCCAGACACGCCAAGGCAAATGCTACGTGCTGACCATGGTGGAAACCACCACGGGATGGCTGGATCTTGTTTAGACAACCCTTTGTGTGAGGACACGAGTCTTGACTCCATTTTCATCAGAAGGCTGATTTATTATGCTATATATTATATTAAAATGCTACATTAAAACTATGCTAAAAGAACGGAGAGAAGAAGATCAGAAGGCTACAAAGACAAGAATAGAATAGGAATCAATAACAAAATCCTGTGACTGCTCACAGCCTTGGCACAGGTGGCTGTGATTGGTCACTAATTGAAAACAATCCATATGGACCAATGAAAGATGCACCTGTGGCCTTCCACAGCAGCAGATAGTTATTGTTTACATTTCTTTCCTGAGGCTCTCAACTCCTCAGGACAGGAAAAATCCTAGCAGAGGATTTTTCACTAAAATATCATGGCTACAGCTGGAGACTTACCCTGTGCCTCACACCACTGCCTGGAACACCATCCTGGGCCTTGTAAAACAAGTCCTGTGGAGGCATGGTACCCCTGGGAAGACTGAGTACGACAATGGGACTCATTTCAAGAACAGCCTTATCAACACCTGGGCTAGGGAATATGGCACTGAGTGGGTGTACTATATTCCATAGTATGCACCAGCGGCTGGGAAAGCTGAACAGTGCAATGGCCTGCTTAAAACCACCTTAAAAGCACTAGGTGGGGGGACTTTCAAGAAGTGGGAGATTAATTTAGCAAAGGCCACATGGTTAGTGAACACCCGAGGCTCCACTAACCAAGCAGGCCCTGCCCAATCTGAGCCCTTGCAAACAACAGATGGAGATAAGGTTCCAGGGGTACATATGAGAGGTATTTTAGCAAAAACTCTTTCGGTTAATTCTGCATCCAGCAAAGACAATCCCATCTGTAGGGCTGTCTTCACTCAGGGACCCGGTTGCACCTGGTGGGTGATGCAAAAGGATGGAGAGACCCAATGCATATCTCAAGGGAACCTTGTTTTAGGGTGAACTACCTCTGGTACTATGCTTGTACCTGTATCTGCGAGTACAAAATTAAGGTGTATATATATGTATATATATAATGTATATATATAATTAAAGGTTTATATTTGATGTAACATGTTGGTATGGGAAAAAATTTGGGATGGATAATGTTGAGGGTTGGGTTTTTTCTTTTCTTTGCTTGTTACTTGTAGAATGGTTTCCCATTGAGTTGCTATGAAGCTCTGATGGCTGTGTGCTTGAGATGTTGGGGAAGGGGAATGCCTTTGGTTTCATGGGAGTTTCTCTCAGGGGAGACATAGATACTGTGAGAACAGAGGTAGGAAAAAGATGGAGACTGGGGAGTTTGGAACACTCTCTCTCTCTGCTGGGCTTTGGAGGAGGACGGACGGACCTGCTGCTTGGGAAGGGAATTCACTGCCACCACCATAACGCAGAGGGGAACCTTTCTTCTGCTGCTGGGCCCTGCATCCCCCTGCCCTGCAAGGGCATGCCACAGGTTCCAGCTATTGTCATGGAGTTTCTGATATATCTCATCCACCGTCCCGGGATATTTTACTCATTCCTGCCGTTCCAGCCTGCTGCTTCCGAGAGTCCTGTCGGGGCACCGGGATCGGCGGCCCCAGGGTTTGTGGAGCAAAGCCTCTCCCCCATCCCTCCCGGTCTGGGCCCGGCCGCCGTTGCCGTGCGCTCCCCGAGCCCGCGCCGCAGCGCCCCCTGCAGCCCCGCGGGGATCCCTGCATGGCCCCGCCCACCGGGAGCCACCAGCGCCCCTGCTGGCTGCGAGCGGAACTGCACCGCAGGGGAAAGCGCCACGGCCGAAGGGCTGGGACTGGGTTCCTGCTCTGTGATTGTCAGTGCTGCAGCTGCTGGTGTTTGGTGTGCCTTGTTATACATACGGGCAAAGAACCGTTATTGCTATTCCCATATCTTTGCCTGAGAGCCCCTAAAACTCAAAATTGTAATAATTCGGAGGGAGGAGTTTTATGTTATCCATTCCAAAGGAGGCTTTCGGCTTGCCCTAGCAGACACCTGTATCGTAAATCAAAACATGTTAGATTAAGGAAATGGTGGGGTGCAGTAGGGACAAAGTGTGATTGATTGTCAGCCATGTAGGGTCTTGATTTTCATATCTATTCAATCTGTATTAGGAGGTGCTGGGAGTCAATATCAACTGGAGATTGCTGATATCAATCGATAAACAGGAAAAAAAACTAAACAGGACAAAACAAGTCTCTCTTCATTGTTTTCAACAGAGTAGATTCACTTTGAATACACTTCTGAAATTTGTATAATTAACCACAGAAGAATTGAAGACTTGAACTACTCCCATGGGTTTGTCTTGTCTGGGTGTTTTGAAAAAATATTTGTGAGCATTTTTCACTGACTATTTCAACCGAAGAGCTCAAGAAAGAAGAGGCCTCTGGAAAAGTAAAATTCATCACCAGCCTCCAAATAGCTGAGGATCCATCCCCATCAGAGCAGCAATGAACAGCAATGGGCACAGCTTTGTGGCTGCCCCAGCTTTGGGATGGGCCCTGGGCCTGGAGCAGGAGCAGCTCTTGAGGGCCCCAAGGCTGGGGCCCTTTTGCTGCTCTGGGCACATGGGATGGCAGCAGGGGCTGCAGAGCTCTCGACACCTGAGCCAGAGGGGAGCAGGGCAGCCAGGGAGCCTCCTTTGGCCTTGGCCCAGCACCTTCCCCCATGGCTGGGGCTGAGTCCTGTGTGAGCTGCAGCTGCTGCTGTGCCCTTGGCAGGGGCTGAGGCCGTGGGGCCAGTGGCCAGAGCAGCCTGGCCTGAGCAGAGCTGTGGGGCCAGAGCCGGCTGGGCTGGGCTGGGGAGAGGCCCTTGGTGCTGCCCAGAGCTCAGGCCAGCTGGCAGAGCTTGCAGGGAGCTGGGCTGGGCTCAGAGAGCCTGCCCCAGAAACCATCAGTGTCCATCTCAGCCTGGCTGAGCGTGCAGGGGCAGGACTCAGGCCAGGCCTTGTGGGACAGGGCCAGTGCCTGTGCAAGGCATTGCAAACAGGCAAGTGCCCCAGAGAGGAGGCTGCTCTGTGCCCTTGGGGGCATGGACAGAGCAGGGAGGGGGCCCAGGACATTTGTCAGTGCCAGCCTCTGTGCCCAGCCCTTGGCAGCCCTGGCTGCTGAGCCCAGCTTTGCCCTGGGCTGAGTTTGGCTGTGGCCCAGCTCCATCCTCCTGCGGGGCTCAGGGCCTGTTCCCAGCCATGTCCAGCCCTGGCCAGCCTCTCTGCTGGCCCAGAGGCCGGCAGAGCCCGGGGCAGGGCTGTCTGTGCAGGCCCACAGGTGCCAGGGGCGTGCAGGAGCTGGCAGAGGCTGCCCAGCAGGGAGGCCATGGGGCACAGAGCCCCAAGGCTGCTGTGGGCAGCACGGCACAGGGGCCGTTCCCAGCCGCAATGCTCCGGGCCTGGGCTGGGCCTGCACAGGGGCTGGGCCACCATGGCTGGGCCAGCACAGGGCCACCAAGGGGCCACGCAGCTGCTGCGGGGCTGACAGCAAGGCCAGGCACACACAACAATTGCTGAGCATGGCCTGCGCTGGCCAGGGCTGACTGTGCCACAGGCAGAGCTCAGCTGCCCTTGGGGGCTGCAGGAACAGTCAGGAGCCCAAAGAGCCTCCATGGCTGTGCTGCAGACCAAGGCTGGAGCAGGGAAATGCAGGGCTGCTGCGGGATGGGGAGGGCATGGAATTCCAGCACACACCTCAGCTCTCTGATGATCCTGGCACCATGCTGGGCCCTGTTTCAGACTGAGCAGAGCAGATGTTGATGGCACAGGAGCCCTGTGGGGCTGTCATGGACTTGCAGCTTGCAAGGTGCTCTGCTCTCCCTCAGGTGCTCTCAGAGAGATCCAATCCCAGCTGGGCACCTCAGGGCACAAGTGGCACTGCCTGTTCATGGGCACACAACTGATGTCTGCCTGGAAAGGGGCACAGGTTTTAATATCTGTTATTTTCTTAATGTAGAAACAAATTATCTGGGTTATTTGACTACTTTAAGAAATGGCAACATTTTCCCATGAGGAACAGGAATTTCCTGGATCTACTGGATTCTTCTACAGATGGTAGAAGAAGAAATACTGATCTTCCCCTGTACTTCTGTCACCAATGTTCAGTCTAATATTTAATGAACCTCTTTCATCAGGTGTTTCCAACTTTCCTGTTTAAATGGCCATGTCTAAGGATGTCTCTTCACTAGACCAGCTGGATCTATGACCTTCCCCTTTCTCACTGATTTCCTTCTCTAGATGCTCTCTAGTCACTCAAGTGCCTCTTAACTGACTGGTTTCATACTTTGAGCTTCAAGGAGTTGCACAATGTTTCTGAAGTTCAAATAAATCTATAATTAATCATCATCTTAATTGTGTTTATATGTGTGTCTATATCTATCACAGAATTACCTTTTCTCATGTGCTTGTCTAAAACTGTTCCTGTATGGAAATCCCCTGAGGATGGGGGACATGTCAGATGCTGCTGGCACATCACAGAGAGCTGAGGGAAGAGCTGTGATGGTTATTAAACTGTATCATCTTCAACTTGTGTTTCTGGGCAAGAAACCTTTCTGTGCCTCTGAGTGTCACCAGGCCCTGAGCCCGAAGGACACAAACCTGATGAGCTGTGGTTCCCACTGCAGGGTCACTTGGACCTTGGTTCTGCACAGGAGAGCTCTTCATCCACTTTCTCTTTTCTTCCCTCTTGGCATGGAGGGAGCTCCTGCCTTCAGTGTGTGACTCGTGTGTGCAAAGAGCAAATCTGGGCAGAATTGGGGCAGGGAGGGTTTGGGGGACCTTGGGATCTGTGCTGGGCACAGAAGTGTTTTCTATTGCTCTGAGACTGTCTACTGTGGGAAGTGGATTTAATATCCAGCAGAGGAATGACTTTGGCGTTTCATGGAGCTGTGCCTTCCCTTGGCTTTGTTGGCTGAAAATCAATGAACATCCCTCTGTGTCTCGGGCAGCTCCTTCTCCAAGGAAAGCAGGTGGGACTTGGAGCCAAGGAGCTGAAAGCTGCAGGTGCAGCCTGGGCTGGAGGGAGCTGAGATTTGCACAAGGCTGCTCTGAGTGCCAGGGCTTGGATGGGGGAAATGGTGGGGTGGGGGCAGGGACAGAGTCTGATTGATTGTCAGCTGTGAAGGAAGGGTCTTGATTTTCATATCTATTCAAACTGCATGAGGAGGTGCTTAGATTCAATGTCAGTTGGAGATTGTACATATGAATGTATTAACAGGGGAAAAAAAAACCTAAACAGGACCTAAAAAATGCTTTCTCACTGTCTTTTTAAAGAGATTATGTTCAATTTGAATAGGCTTCTGAAATCTGTCTAATTAACCATAAATTATTTGAAAACTGAAATCAAATTATTCCCAGAGGCTTGGCTTGTTAAGTTGTTCTGAATGTCAATGAGCCCTGGGACACTGAATTCCTGCACCTAAGAGCTGCAGGCTGAACAAGCCTCTGGAGCAGTGAAATCCAGCAGCAGCCTCCAAGTTGCTGAGGATGTCAGCAGCCCCCACTGAGGCCATCCCTGCCCAGAGACCATGGGGGAATGGGCAGACAAGGAGAGCGTCCCTGGGGCTGGGCCAGCAGAACTCAGAGGCACCAGCGGCTCCAGCTGGGAAATGGAGTGTGGAATGTGGCTGGGAAAGCCCTGCCTGGGCTGTGCCAAGCAGGACAGACAAACCCTGACTCCCATCCACTAAAAAACTCTCTCAATGAGACATTTTAAAGAAATTGCAATTGTTTGTGTACTCTGAGTTGGACTCCCTGGAGAAATACCAATAAGAGATCCTCAGAAGCTCAAAACAACCAAACAGCCTTTACTGGCAAACACAGAAAAGTGGAGAAACTTCAGCAAAGTTTTAATATGATATTCAATCAACCAAAAAAAACACTTCTTAATGCAATAACGTGGCCCATTCAAATTCAGAAACTGTAAACATGTTCAATTTAATTAAACTCAAAATTTGCAAGGGGGATGGAATTAGAAGATACAGAAAGAAAGACAAAAAACATTTAGGAACACACACACAGCTACTAACTCCTGGATTCCAGCAGTGTTCGGATGGAAATGCCAAAAGGAGGTAGGGTCAAGATGTGTGCTTGCCTTGTGGTCAGCCTTCAATACCCCTTGGTCTTCCTGGGCCCTTTCCCCAGGTGGAACTTGGGCTCATTTGGTCGCTCAGGAGCTGGGCTGGGGCTCCAGAGGTGGCTGTGGAGCATTGCCTGTGCTGTGCCAGGGACTGGCAGCCACTGCTGGGCTGGGATAGAGGCTCTGGAGGGATTGGGGTTCCAGATCAGGGCAGTGCTGGGGTTCCAGGGCAGGGCAGTGCTGGGGTTCCAGGACTGCCCGTTCCTCCCCCACACATGAAATGTTTCCAGCGAACAATCTACTCCAGTCTGTCACGACAGGGAATGTTGGAGGTGAAGTCCCAGTTCCTGCCATGGACACCTGGCCATGAAGGACAGTTCTTTTCCATAGGATTGAAAGCACAGAGCCCCAGTGTTTGGAAGGCAGGTGTGAATCTCACTAGGCCAAGGCCTGCCAGAGTTGTCTGTAATGGCAGATTGTTCTGGGAGTACTCATTGGGTATAGGGAATAGCTGGACCAATCAGGGAGCCCGGTAGGCCAAACCAGCCAGACCTGTTCCGTGTTCCCTTGGTTTTATGGTGCCTCATAGTGTCACAATGGTCCCAATGACTCCATGGGGCCTTGCAGTATCACAATGGTCTCTGTGGTTCCCTAGGCCCCACAATGTGACATGACTCCTCTCTTCCATGAGCCCTGATGTGTCACAATGGTCCTTGGACCCTGGGGGTTTGCTGTGTCACAATGGTCTTCTTTGGCTCCACAGTGTCACAATGGACCACTGATGACATGAGTCCCCTCTGTGTCACCCTGGAGCTTTGGTTCCATGCAGCCCTGCAGTGTCACAAAGGCCTCTTGGTTTCATGAGGCCCCACAATATCACAATGGTTTTCTTGGTTCTGTGGGGTCCCCCAGAGTCACTATGGTCTCACTGGTTCCATAAGGCCTCACAGTGCCACAATGCTTTGCTTATGCCATGGGGCCTCATAGTGTCACAATGGTCTCCATGATCCCATGAGTCCCCTAAATGCCCCTTGGTTCCATGAGGCTGTGAAGTCTCTTAATGGTCTCTCCATTGTTCCATGAGGCCTTGCAATGTCACAATGGACCTTTGGCACTATAGGGTCTTACAGTGTCACAATGGTCCCTTGGTCTCACAGGGCCCCACAATGTCACCATGGTCCCTTGGTGTCACAGAGCCCCACAGTGTCACAATGGTCCCTTGGTCTCACAGGACCCAGTGTCACCATGGTCCCTTGGTTCCATAGGCCCTGTGCTGCTGCATTCCCCCCTCCCCTTCTCAGGCCGCCCTGCCAGCTCAGAAATGCTCCTTGGGCCTCGGCCTTGGCCAACAGCCCCTGGGCTCAGCTCCTCTGCAGCTCAGCACAAACACTGTCTGCTCCAGGCTCTGCTGTGCCCAACCAGCTCCTGGTTGCTGTAGGAGCACCCTGGGAACTGGTTTTATTCCCTCAGTGGCACAACATCCTTGTTCTCACAGTGCCAAAGAAAGCTGTTGATGCCAAGTGCGGCCAGGATGAACCATTGCTGTGACTGCAGCCCCTCTCTTGGGGCCCTACAAACAGCGCTGCAAAAGGAGCCCCTTGGAGCTCTCCTGGGCCAGCGACTCCCTCTGAGTGGGGCCTCTCCCAGCCGGGAACTCTCCCGTTTGCTGCACTCGGGGATCCCTGAACAACGAGGGAGCCTGGGCCGATCCCCCCACTCCTCCAGGCTCAACCCTTCACCCGCTGGGGAGATGCCAAAGCATCCACAGGGAGCATTTGCTGCCCTCAGGGGAATTTCTCACAGGTGCCTTGCACTGACTCTTTGTGTCTGTGTGCACGCAGGAGTGCCTGTACTGAGGAAATGTGGCAGAAATGCTGCTCTTGGAGGGGTTGGAGTGCCTTGGATAGCTGAGTCAGTCAGGCCTGTAAGTAAGGTTAAATCATAAGCTGTAAGTGAAATTAAATGCTGCTAAGAGTTGTTCTTGTGCTAAGTTGTTACATTTAATATAAGTTATTAGCTAAGTTAAATATTGTTACATGTTATTCCTCTTTTAAATTGATAAGTCATCGGTTACAAGTTAGGTTAAATACTGTTAAGTGCTGTTCTTTTGCTTCATTGTGAAGTTTAAGGTATCAGTTAAGGTTAAGGTATAAGTTAAGTCCTGTTAAGCTTGAGCTCCGTTTAGTCCTGTTCAGCTTTTAGGCCGTATTCCTTTTGTCCTTGCCCTCCCTCACTGTCCTGTTGTCACACACACACACACCACACACACACACACAGGGTCAGGTCTTGGTTTATTTCTGGTTTGATTGTCTGGATTTTGTATGGTTTTGTTGTTGCTTTGTTTCCTTGGTGTGCCTGAAGTGTCCAGTCAAGAGTGACTCTTACCAAGGAACTTTGTGGTGCTGTCACTTAATATTAAATCTGGTTGTTGCTGATGCCTTGCTGGGGATTTTTTCAGCGCTCTCAAGCCCTCGTTTGTAGCAGGGTGAAGGAGCCCTGGCCCAGGCTCTGGCCCTGGGAGACACGGGGATGCAGCCGGGGGATCCCTGTCCCCCTGTCCCGCCCCCCATTGCCCTGGGCTCCCGTCCCCGTGTCAGGCTCTGGGGTCGATCTCGTGGAACATCCTCTGAGGGAGGCTGCAGCACCGGGGGCGGGGGGACCCGGGGGGACAGGGGACCCCGCTGTGCACGAGCAGCATTGGACTGCTCTGGGGGAACTGTGAGGGGAGCTGGGGCAGAGTGACCTCCCCAGTGCCCTCACACAGCCCCTGTGACCTCACACAGCTCCTGTGATGTCACAAAGCCCCTGTGATGTCACGCAGCCCATTTGTGATGTCACAGCCCACATTACGATGTCACAGTTAATCTTGTGATATTACACAACCTACCCTGGGATGTCACACAGCCATTTTGTGATGTCACAACCCTTCTGTGATGTCACACAGATAGCCTATGAGGGCTGAATCCATTCTATGATGTCCAGCCTATGATGTCACAGAGCCTATTCTATGATGTCACAGGCAACTCAGTGATGACACGCAACTGCTCTGTGATGTCACAGCCTGCTCTGTGATGTCACAAAGCAGCTTCATGATATCAAAGGGCCAGTGCTGGTATACCATTCTGTGATATTATAAATCCGCACTGTGATGTCACAGAAGATTTGGTGATGTCAAAAACTCACCATGTGATGTCACAGTCTGTTCTGTGATGTCACAGCTGGCTCTATGATGTTACTCCGTCACGCGGTGATGTCACAACCCACTCTCTGATGTCACAGAGTCACCTTCCATGATGGCAGAGGCTACTCCATGGCCTCAAACCATACTCTATGATGTAACAGACAGCTCTGTGATGTCACAACCCTCTCCGTGATGTTACACAATCCTCTCTGTGATGCCATACTGCCACTCTGTGATGTCACAGCACACACTTTCACATCACAGCCTGCTCTATGATGCCACACAGAATCCCCTCTGTGATGCTGTTGCTACTTAATGACCTCACACAACAAACTCTGTGATGTCATAGTCCAACCTGTGACCTCACACAGCCCTCTCGGTGCTGTCACACAGCCCCTTGCTGACATCACAGCTGCTCTGTGCCTCTAGGACACAGCCACAGAGGTGCCGCTGTGACACAGCCCCCTCTGGGACATCCCCCAGCCCCTGCCAGTGCTGAGCCCCTGTCAGCTCTGGCTGTGCCCTGCTGGTGTCCCTGAGCTGCCCTGGCAGTGCCCCAGCCCTGCTGGGCTGTGCACAGGAGCTGCTCCTGGCCAGAGCTGTCTCTCTGCAGCGCTGCCCTTGCCAGGAGCTGCCTCTGGGCCAGGAGCCCGGCCCAGCTCAGCAGCACAGACACAGCACCACAACTTTAATGACCCTCTGGGGATTGGGTGTTCTTTGCATCAGACTCAGTCCCTCAGAGTGTGCTCAAAAACCTGTCAACATCTCAAAGTCAGATTGAAACAGAGAAGTTTCCTTGAGGGGTTAATGGTTCCCATTGAAGGACACAACTGAGAAACTGTCCCCAGGTTGCAGCCAGAGCAGAACACTGGAGGCAGTGATGACAGCTGGGGACAAACAAGGCAAAGGTGTCTCTGGTGCTGAGCAAACCTGGATGTGTTTCAGGAATGCAAAGGGCCAAGGCCTGAGCCCCAGCCCCTGGCAAGGCAGATCCTGTTCCTCCCTCATTGCTCAGGGCTCTTCCCGGGATGGGCACTGGGATGTGGGGATGTGCAATGCCAAGGGCAGCACCATGGGCTGGCCCCTGCCAGGCTGCTGAGCAGGGACAAGGAGGCAATGAGGCCCCAGGCCTGCAAGGGTCACTTGTCTCCTGCTCCTGGCTCAGGCCCAGGGCCAGCAGCCATGGCCCAAGTGCTGCCCAAGGTGGCTCTGTCAGGGCCTTGCAGCTCCTGCCCATCCCTGTACCCTGTGCAGCCCAGGCTGTCCTACGGTGTCCCTGCCCTGTGCCTCTGTCCCTGCAGGCTGTCGTCATCCCCCAGCTGCCCTACCTGGCTGGCCCCTTCCTTTGCTGACAGCTCTGCCTCCTGCCTGCCTCTGCCTGCCCACACAAAGCCTTGGGCTGCTCCAGGCTCCTTCTTCACCCTGTCCTGGGGGAGGAAATTCCTTTCTCTTCATGTCTGGTCCTCCCCAGCTGCCCTTGTGCTGTGTTCCACTGAAGTAAGCAGCAAAATGACTCCCCCAGACCCCAGAGTCTCAGACCTCAGGCAGGCATTGATGACCAGCAGGGAAAGGAAAGCAACAGGGTGGGTCTTGGTTTAGCAAAGCCCAGGATCCTTTATTGTGCCAGGTACCAAGAGAAGCAATTAAGTGGGAGAGGGGGCAGTGGCTTGTCATGGGTTTTATATGACAGGGTAGGGGTGGAGTTTAGGGTCAGGATCCAATAGCAGAAGGAGCAGGGGACTGCAAAGGAGTGGATCAGGGAGGACAACCAATGGAAAAATGTGTGGCGGGGACTTTGCAGTAGAATTTGAACCAATGAGGTTACAGAAAAGGAAAAACTTTCTGTGGCCACTCCTTATTTGACCAGATGGGCTGGAGTGTCTTTTCCTGGGCTTGCAGGGCGTGCCCCACAGGGTGGAGGGGCAGAATCCTCTTTAAATCACGCCCCTCACTTGATGCTGTCTGTCTGGGTACAATGCCTGCTTCCTGGGGCGGGGGGACTCTACACCCTTGGTGCCATTATTTCTATCTCTGGGTGTTTTACACAATGAAGAAAAACTCCAGCCTCTCTGAAACCACCCTTCAATGCCTTTTGGGCTGCTCCTCTTCTGTCCTCAGTCTCCACACCACTGAGCCAAGAGCCACCACCTTCTACCTGCTGGTTATGCGATGAGGCGCCCAAACCCCATCTTGGGAGATTTTTGGTTACTTTCCAAAGTCTGTGAAAATGGAAAAATAGTGGTCAACATTATTTTGTCCCACATCTTGCAGTAACAGAACAAGAGTCAATAACTCTCAACTGAATGAGGGTGGATTTACATTTGTTAGAAGGAGAAATATTTTACAATGATGAGAATGGCACAAAACTGCAACTGTTTTTCCAGAGAACTGCATTCCCCATCAGAGTAATTGTCCAAGAGCAGGAGCTTTGTGCAGCCTGACCCAGTGAAACAATCTCATCCCCAAGGACAGAATTCCTGTTGTGTGGGTTCTCTGATATGCTGGGTGCCCTCACAACGCTTCTGGCCAGAATGTCTGCTGAGGGCAGCCAGGCTGCTGCAGGGGCAGTGACCTCACAGCCATCACCATGGCAGCCCTGTGCCCTGGGCCTGCCTCTCCCCTTTCCTCTGCCCCTGCCTTGTCTCTGCTGGCATGAAGAGTTTTGTCATTCATATCTTGTGCCCAAGGTGCTGGGGCCAATGGCTTCCCAGGCAGGCTCCTGGAGCAGAAGTGGCTTTTCAGAGCCCAGGCAGAAATGAGCCCTGAGGCAGCAGCTCTGCAGTGCTGGCCACCAGGCCGGGCTGCCAAGGGAGGCTTCTGGCCATGGCCTGCAAGCAGCTGCTGCTGCCAAGGTGCCTTTGGTGCCTCAGGCTCTGCCTGACACAGCTCCCAGCACGGCACTCTGCCCTTGTGCCCGAGCCCTTCCCTGTGCTGGGGCTGGCCTGGGCCTTTTCCTGCAGCGGGACCTGCCCTGCTGCTGGCACAGGAAAGGCAGTTCCTGCTGGAGCAGGAGGCTCTGCCTGCAATGGGCTCCAACAACTCCAGCAAGGCCCTGTTGACTTCAAAATTGCTTCCTAGAGCAGAATATTCTAATAGTCGTTATAGCTCCTATACTGTGGAGTAAAAAACTTTTTTTTTTTTAATTTACTCTGTGGTGTAAATAAGCCATTCTGTCTAATGATGATCAGAATCTATCAGAGCTGTATTTATATGAAAATATATCTGGTATTCCATCATTAATCCTGTGGGACAAATTGTGTTAACGATCAATTTCACCTGTCCAGTCTTTTTAAACTTTTGGCACAGTCTGGGGCTGGGATTCGATCCAGCTACTCCCAGTCTCCTCTATTAAAAGGAATTTTAGAAGACTAGGGGCCCTACAGGGGTTTGAGGATCCATGGTGGCTGTTGGGTGGCATTTCTCCATGTCATAACTCAGCAGGGGTTTCTCCAATAAACACATAAAGCTTTTGCTTGAAGCTCCCACTCTGCCCATGACAGGAACCCCTGTGAGTGTCTGGGACATCCCGGCTCTTTGGCAGCCTGGGGACTCCTGGGTTGTCACCATGGAGCCCCCGTGAGTGCCTGTGACAGATCGGTGCCTTTGCAGCCCAAGGTGCCCTAGGATGTCACCATGGAATGGCTGTGACTGCCTCTGAGCACAGGGCTGTTTACCATCCACAGAAACCCCTGGGAGGTGTCCATGGAGCCCCTGTCTCTGCCTGTGACATTCCAGCTCTTGAACAGTCTGGAGACTCTTGCAAAGTCCCCATGGAACCCCTCTGAGGGCCTGTGACAAATCTGATCCTTAGCAGGCAACCATCACCAGGACCCTGTTGCTATGGGTCATGGGATCCCAGATCCACAGAAGTGGCTGAGCTGGGAGGGACCCATCAGGATCCTGGAGTCCAACTGCTGGCCCTGCACAGGACACCCCAACAATGCCAACCTGGGCCTGGCAGCACTGTCCAAACACTGCTGGAGCTCAGAGAGCCCTGGAGCTGGGAGCCTTCCCTGGGGAGCCTGGGCAGTGCCCCAGCAGCCTCTGGGGAAAAACCTTTTCATGAGATCCATCCTCAGCCTGCCCCAACTCAGCTGCAGCCGTTCCCTCCAGTCCTGTCCCTGGGCACCAGAGGGAAGAGGTTCCCACAGCCCCAGCCAGGGACCTGCTCCCGAGGCTGTTGCCATGGCCACCAGGGCTGGGACCAGCTGGGATACTCGGTTTCCACAGGCCGTCATTTAGGAATGGGATTCCCCAATTTTCTGCTTCTGCTCGCTGCCCTCCTGCCTCCCATGGAAATCACAAAAGGACAAGATCCCAGGCTGGGATAAGAACAATTTATTTGGAACAGCAACAAGATAAAGAACAAACAGGAACAGAAACAATATTGACAACAGAAGGGTTATAAAAAAGGGAAAACTACAACAGAGCTGACTCTATCTTCCCGGCCATAATTTCCTCCAGCCTGGAAAGGACACCCTTCTCCTCAGGGGGAGATAGAGAGAGTCCCTTTCCTGCCCCTGGCAATGAGCTGAGGTCAGAGTGAATGTAATGACACAGCCCTGGCCAGACCCTCATGTTCTTCAGGCTCACATCATGTCATTGGCAGGGGAAGGAAAACGAACAGGTGTCTTCCCAGCATGGATCACAGGGTACACGTATCACCAGGGCCCTTCCAAACATGGTTTTCCCTTGGGGGATGAAGTTGGAGCAGTGCACAAAGCTCTTCTTGCAGTTCCAGCATTTGCATGTCTTCCTTTACTGGTGACTGTGTTGGTGTCTGGTCAAATGAGAGCTCTGTCTGTAGCTCTTCCCACACTGGGGACACTCGTAGGGCCTCTCCCCAGTGTGGATACACCGGTGGGTGACAAGGTGGGAGTTGCGGTTGAAGCCCTTCCCGCAGTCAGAGCAGCGTAAGGGCCTCTCATCTGTGTGAATCCGCTGGTGCTGGAGGAGATTGGAGCGGGCGTGAAACCTCTTCTGGCACTCAGGACACTCGTAGGGCCTCTCCCCAGTGTGGATGCGTTGATGCCTGACAAGTTTTGAGCTGCAGCTGAAGCCCTTCCCACACTCCCCACACTCGTAGGCCCATTCCCCACTGTGGATCATCTGGTGGCTGATCAGCGTGCTGCTCCGCCTGAAGCTCTTCCCACACTCCAAGCACTTGTGGGGCTTATCCCCATCAGGAAGCTGCTCATGGACCACCAGCTCTGATCCCTGGCTGAAGCTCTGTCCACCTTCCTGGCACAGGGTGGGTCTTTCCTCCTCAGAGCACCCTGGGCTGGGTTTGAAGCCCCTCTTCCTGCGGGATCTCAGGAAATTTTCCTCATTGTTAGATTCCTGTGCCATGGAGCGGCTCAAATCTGCCTCTTTCACGAGGTTCTGCCATGGGGATTTGTCCTCCCTGATCTCTATTCTCAGCTTGTTGTCTGAGGAAGACAGGGCAAGGAGAGGATGAGATTTGTGTCCGTGCCAGAGGGAAGGGGAAGGAAATCCCCCCAGTGCATCCCTGGCAGGACGGCGTTGGCAGTGGGGCTGTCCTGCAGACTTGTACTGTGCTGGGCTGGAAGATAAAGCAGGAGAGATAAGGAAAGGGGCACTGACTTCCTCCTCATCTGCCTGAGTGTCTCGGGGCATCTTCCTCTTCCTCGCAGCCTTCTCCTCCATCTGGCAGTGGGTTTAGGATGTGAAATTCTGTTTTGGGAGGAAAACTAGAGATGAGCGCATTGAGTTTTGTACTGGTTTGAGGTCAAACCAGGGGGAGATTTTAAGCCAGAATTACAATTTAACAAGAAAATTAAGATCAAGGCAATGATACAGAAACACTGCCTTAAACCGACAGAGTAAGGATATCACCTGACACCCTGTTGCTCAGGGTGCTGGTAGGAGTCCCATTAAATGGTGGCTGCAGTCCTGTTGCAGTGATGATCATAATTCTGTCAAAGCAGATCTGTAGAAGGGTCTGGTCTTCCTCTGAAAGTCCAGTGGTGGTGATGGAGCTCTTGTCCTCTGGGAATCCGTAGCCAAGGTGCTCCTGGTGCTGTAAGCCTCAGCTTATATCCAGGTAGGAATGCTTGGCTCCTCCCCCTGGGTGGAGCATCCCACAATGGGATGATGTCATTTTACCAGTCCTGCAGGGACACTCAATGGCCCATTCACAGAAGGGAGCTCCTGGAGGGATTATCAGGGCTGAGTCATGGAAGACATAAAGAACACTGCCCCGACTGTTTATAACAGTTTCTAAAGGTGGTGATGGAAAACATGCATTTGTTTACATCTTGCACTGCAACCTGAAACAGTGGGGTAATCCCTGCTCAGGGGGTGAACACCACCCCCCTTACCCAAACTGGCTCAGGTGTAAAGCCCTCTCCCTGAGAAGGCCTCACACACAGGGGACAATGTCACACTTGCCCCACCCCAGGGGAGGTCTCTGTCCCTGTCACTCTCTTGCCCTCCCCCCTTTTTTCTCTTTTATTCCATCTCTCTCTACCTCACATTTACTGTTCAATAAAATCTACTTTAAATTTGGTCTAATTGGCACCTTAATTGGGGCAGAGGCATCTCTCTAACAATTTTCTTAACCAGATTGTGTACAATATTTTGGCACAGTGCGTTTAGGCAGTGTTGTCTGACCCCAAGTGCCTTTGTCAGCAGCATGGTTCCCTCCTCTGTGGGAGGAGGGCTCTTTCTTTCCAGAGGAACTCTTGGAAACTTGGATGCAAATTCCTCTGAGCGACTTGTGGGAGAACTGATGAGGAAAATGGCTGTTGTGGGTGGCCAGTGTAAAGAAAATATTTTGTTGTCTTTCCATGAAATGTTTGTTAAATCACTGGAGGAAAGTGAGCAAATGTTACCATTGAGGCTGACAAGGTTCATTCAGGTTGAGGAACACAAGGCTACTAAACGTCCCAGAAGAAGCCCAGCTCAAGTAGCTAAATTCCCGAATAACTCCAGAATTCTGAGGCTTGGGGACTTTGCCAAACGTGAGAATCATTATTTTCTGTGTTCCTGTCACCTTTGTCACAGCCACACAGATTTTTTCCTTCCTTTCAATAATCTGTATTGGGTCAAATTGTCACTTTTTTTTTTTTTTTTTTTTTTTTTTTTTTTTTTTTAATCAGAATTGCTTCTGTTGTTGGTTTATTAATGTTTGGGATTTATTTGTATTCTCCTCTCATGTGACTTGTGAGAAAATCAAATCTTCATCCAAGTGATTTATGCAGATTGAAGTTTGATTTCTGCCAAGTTTATTTTATCCAGTGCTCAGGGGATGCTGGAAGGGTCTCTGTGCCTCTCACCCTGGGGGATGCTTGGGAAGGGCTTGGGGGGGGTTGTCCCTCTCACCCCAGGCCGTTCTTGAGGGGGTGTCCCTGTCCCCCAGGGGGGCGTCCCTGTCCCTGTCACCCCAGGCCATTCCCCAGGGCGTCTCCATCATTCTCACCCCAGGGAATGCCTGGGGGCTCTCCGTCCATCTCAGCCCCATGCCAATGGGGTGCTCAGGGCATTCTCTGTCCCCTCGCCCTGGGGGATGCTCACGGGTCTCCATCCCGCTGGCCTCAGGGAATGCTTGTGCAGGGCTGGGGACCAGGGGCTCTGCATCCCTCTCACCACTGAGGGTGCTCGGGGTTGGGGGGACTCTCCGACCTTCTCATCCCTGGGGAGGCCGTGGGGGTCTCTGTCCCTCTCAGCCCTGGTGTGACCCCTGGTCTTCCCTCTGGTGCCCAGGGACAGGACTGGAGGGAACGGCTGCAGCTGAGTCGGGGCAGGCTCAGCTTGGATCTCAGGAAAAGGTTTTTCCCCAGAGGCTGCTGGGGCACTGCCCAGGCTCCCCAGGGAAGGCTCCCAGCTCCAGGGCTCTCTGAGCTCCAGCAGCGTTTGGACAGCACTGCCAGGCCCAGGCTGGCATTGTTGGGGTGTCCTGTGCAGGGCCAGCAGTTGGACTCCAGGATCCTGATGGGTCCCTCCCAGCTCAGCCAATTCTATGGATCTGGGATCCCATGACCCATTCCAACAGGGTCCTGGTGATGGTTGCCTGCTAAGGATCAGATTTGTCACAGGCCCTCAGAGGGGTTCCATGGGGGCTTTCCAAGAGTCCCCAGGCTGTTCAAGAGCTGGAATGTCACAGGCAGAGACGGGGGTTCCATGGACACCTCCCAGGGGTTTCTGTGGATGGTAAGGAGCCCTGTGCTCAGAGGCAGTCACAGCCATTCCATGGTGAAATCCCAGGAGTCCCCAGGCTGCCAAAGAGCTGGGATGTCCCATTCACAAAGGTTCCTGGCAGAGTGGGAGCTTCAGGCAAAGTTTATTACGGAGGCTCCTGTTGGGTCTCGAGGTGCAGAAAGGAGCCCCAATAGGCCCCCCAGTTTCCCAAATACCCCCAAGGACCTCCAGGATTTGTAAATCCCTGGTGTGAGAGGAGCCTTAGAACAGCTGGTTCCAACCCTAGCCCTAGACTTTTCAAGAGCTTTTATGTAAAAAATTATAAAGGTGGAATTAGACCTTTATAGAATTTGTCCCACAGAATTAAGGCTGGCAAGCTGGAGGTATTTATATTTTTATATATATATATATTCTATAATGGTAATGATTATAAACAATTATCTTCAAAATAATCAGAAATATTTATTCTAAGGTATAAGAGCTGTAAGATATTATATTGTATAGAGCACTAGGCAGTGATTCCAAAGCAATTTTATTAAAGCAAAACTAGTAATTAAGCAGAACAATGATGGTGGGACTGAGTCCTTTGGCTCAGGCTGGAGCTGTGACCTTGAGCAGTGTCTCCACTGTGGGGAGGAATCTCCACACTCCACAAGAAGGGAAATGTCAGGAGATGCTGCTGTTAAAATTTGGGACGGGGCTTTTCTAGACTGAAGTGCTGCCCTGTCAGTCAGATGTGCACAGGCTGGGCCAGCTTGGCAGCTCTGCAGAAGCTCTCAGTGCTGTCCCTTGGTTGTTCCTTTCTCTGGGGATTTTTCCAGCTCTGCCACAGCTCCAGCTCCCTCTGAGAATGTGGAACTTCGAGATGGAGGAGTCAGGCTGGTTTCAGCTTTATTCACCCCAAAAGCAGCATGACCCCCCCCTCCTTCATTTCCCACTGGGGCTTTGCAAATAGGGCCTGGCTGGAGTTGTTGGAGCCCATTGCAGGCAGAGCCTCCTGCTCCAGCAGGAACTGCCTTTCCTGTGCCAGGAGCAGGGCAGGTCCCACTGCAGGAAAAACCCCAGGCCAGCCCCAGCACAGGGAAGGGCTTGGGCACAAGGGCAGAGTGCCGTGCTGGGAGCTGTGCCAGGCAGAGCCTGAGGCACCAAAGGCACCTTGGCAGCAGCAGCTGCTTGCAGGCCATGGCCAGAAGCCTCCCTTGGCAGCCCGGCCTGGTGGCCAGCACTGCAGAGCTGCTGCCTCAGGGCTCATTTCTGCCTGGGCTCTGAAAAGCCACTTCTGCTCCAGGAGCCTGCCTGGGAAGCCATTGGCCCCAGCACCTTGGGGACAAGATGTGAATGACAAAACTCTTCATGCCAGCAGAGACAAGGCAGGGGCAGAGGAAAGGGGAGAGGCAGGCCCAGGGCACAGGGCTGCCATGGTGATGGCTGTGAGGTCACTGCCCCTGCAGCAGCCTGGCTGCCCTCAGCAGACATTCAGGCCAGAAGTGTTGTGATGGCACCCAGCACATCAGAGAACCCACACAATAGGAATTCTGTCCTTGGGGATGAGGTTGTTTCACTGGGTCAGGCTGCACAAAGCTCCTGCTCTTGGATAATTCCTGAGATGGGCATCCGCTTCTCTGGAAAAAACAGTTGCTGTTTTGTGCCATTCTCATAATTGAAAAATATTTCCTCCTTTTAACAAAAGTAAATCCACCCTCATTCAGTTCAGAGATATTGAGCCTTGTTCTGTCACTGCAAGATTTGGGAGAAAAAAACTTTGACCACTATTTTTCCATTTTCACAGACTTTGGAGAGGACCCAGAAATCTCTCAAGATGGGGTTTGGAGGCCTCATCACCTAAGCAGCAGGTAGAAGGTGGTGGCTCTGGGCTCAAAAGTGTGCAGACTGAGGACAGAACAGTAATAGCCTGGGAGGGATTGAAGGGTGGTTTTTCAGAGAGGCCGGAGCTTTTCTTCATATAGGATATAAGCATGAGAAGGCAACAATGGCACAAAGGGCAGCTGGGGAGGCCCAGACTGAACGCCATGAGAAAGGAATTTCCCTCCCAGGGCAGGGCTGTGGTGCAACACATCCCGGAGAAGGAGCCTGGAGCAGCCCAAGGCTTTGTGTGGGCAGGCAGAGGCAGGTAGGAGGCAGAGCTGTCAGCAAAGGAAGGGGCCAGCCAGGTGGGGCAGTCGGGGGATGACAACAGCCTGCAGGGACAGAGGCACAGGGCAGGGACACTGTAGGACAGCCTGGGCTGCACAGGGCACAGGGATGGGCAGCAGCTGCAAGGCCCTGACAGAGCCAACTTGGGCAGCACTTTGGCCATGGCTGCTGGCCGTGGGCCTGAGCCAGGAGCAGGAGACAAGTGACCCTTGCAGGCCTGGGGCCTCATTGCCTCCTTGTCCCTGCCCAGCAGCCTGGCGGGGGCCGCCCCATGGTGCTGCCCTTGGCATTGCACATCCCCACATGCCAGTGCCCATCCCGGGAAGAGCCCTGAGCAATGAGCGAGGGACAGGATGTGCCTGGCCAGGGGCTGGGGCTCAGGCCTTGGCCCTTTGCATTCCTGAAACACATCCAGGTTTGCTCAGCACCAGAGACACCTTTGCCTTGTTTGTCCCCAGCTGTCATCACTGCCTCCAGTGTTCTGCTGTGTCTGCAAGCTGGGGACAGTTTCTCAGTTGTGTCCTTCAATGGGAACCATTAACCCTTCAAGAAATCTTCTGTGTTTCAATCTGACTTTGAGATGTTGACAGGTCTTTGAGCGCAATCTGAGGGACTGAGTCTGATGCAAAGAGCACCAAAGCCCCAGAGGGTCATTAAACTCCTTGTGCTGTGTCTGTGCTGCTGAGCTGGGCCAGGCTCCTGGCCCAGAGGCAGCTCCTGGCAAGGGCAGCGCTGCAGAGCGACAGCTCTGGCCAGGAGCAGCTCCTGTGCACAGCCCAGCAGGGCTGGGGCACTGCCAGGGCAGCTCAGGGACACCAGCAGGGCACAGCCAGAGCTGACAGGGGCTCAGCACTGGCAGGGGCTGGGGGATGTCCCAGAGGGGACTGTGTCACAGCAGCACCTCTGTGGCTGTGTCCTAGAGGCACAGAGCAGCTGTGATGTCAGCAAGGGGCTGTGTGACAGCACAGAGTGGGCTGTGTGAGGTCACAGGTTGGGTTATGACATCACAGAGTTTGTTGTGTGAGGTCATTGAGCAGCTGCAGCATCATAGAGGAGACTGTGTGACAACACAGAGCAGGCTGTGACATCATGGCATGGCTGTATGACATCATAGAGGAGACTGAGGTCAAAGTGTGTGCTGTGACATTACAGAGTGGCAGCATGACATAACAGAGAGGGTTTTGTGACATCACTGAGGGGGTTGTGACATCACAGAGCTGTCTGTGACATCATGGAGTAGGGTATGAGGCCATAGAGCAGATCCGGACGTAACAGCTGGTGGCTCTGTGACATCAGCGAGTGGGTTGTGACATCACTAGGTGGCTGTGTAACATCATAGAGAAGACTGTGACATCACAGAACAGACTGTGACATCACAAAGCAACTTTCTGACATCACAGAGTCTTCTGGGACATCACAATGCAGCTGCATGACATTCCAGGGTGACATCCCAGAGTTGGCTCGGTGACAAAACAAGGGTGCTGTATGACATCCCAGAGTGGGCTGTGACATCACAGGTGGCTGTGTTACATCATAGGGTGCTCTGTGACATCACAGGATGCTGTATGAGATCACAGATGGCTGTGTGACATCCAAGGGGCTGTGTGACATCACAGGGTGGCTGCTTGTCCCTGCTCAGCAGCCTGGCAGGGGCCGCCCCATGGTCCTGCCCTTGGCATTGCACATCCCCACATGCCAGAGCCCATCCTGGGAAGAGCCCTGAGCAATGAGGGAGGGACAGGATGTGCCTGGCCAGGGGCTGGGGCTCAGGCCTTGGCCCTTTGCATTCCTGAAACACATCCAGGTTTGCTCAGCACCAGAGACACCTTTGCCTTGTTTGTCCCCAGCTGTCATCACTGCCTCCAGTGTTCTGCTCTGACTGGAACCTGGGGACACTTTCTCAGTTGTGTCTCTCAGTGGGACCCATTAAAACTTCAAGAAAGTTCAGAGCTTAAATTTAACTTCGAGTTTTAGAGACGTTCTTTGAACACTCTCTCAGGGACTAAGTCTGATGTAAACAACACCAAAGCCCTGAGAGGGTCATTAAAGTTTTCCACGTCCAATTATGGAGAAATATTTCAAAGAGCTTGTAAGACATACACATGCCTATTTTAAAGGGTTTATTTTATTACATTTCTCTTTAGATCAGAGGTGATTGCAGCATTCTGTGATTGATATTGACCCAGGGTCTCTCCTCAGGCGCTCTGGCCTGCTCAGAGAAGCTGTGCCTTGAGCTCTGACCCAGTGTGGACAACCTTGCTCCACATTCCCCAGCCCCATCCTGTCTGTCCTCACTCACGTGGGACCTGCTGGGCTTGCAGAGCTGGCTGCACTCAGCCTAAGAGGGGTTTTCCCTTTTTGAAGCAATCTAAAACTCCTGAGTTTCCCCACTGAACACAGACACACTCCTCAGGTGTGTGCCAGCCCATGGTGCCACCAAAACCACTGCAGAGCTGCCCTGGGCCAGCTGTGAGGGTGGATCATCAGCCCAAGCTGCACTGGGCCACTGCAAGGGGCTGTGGCCATGGACACTGCCCTGACCCCACTGCTGGGTTTGGCTGCCACGGCAACCCTGAGAAATTAAACTGTGCTTGGAAACACTGGGGAGGACTGGGACATACTGGGGAGCACTGGAACGCTGTGGGAGACACTGGGACATCCTGGGAGTGACACGGGGAAGAACTTGGACAAGTTGGGAACACAGGGAATGCTGAGGGGCAATCTGGGCAGAATGAGTTGGACTGCAAGGGTACACACTGGGACATACTGGGAGTGGTACTGGGGGATACTAGAGAAAACTGGGGATACTGGGAACATTGTGGGGAGTACTGGGGGACACTAGAGCATACTATGCATGGCACAGGGGGGAACTGGGAAGGACTGGGAATGTACTCATGGGTATTGGGAGGTACTGAAGGGGCACAGGGGCTGTACTGGGAATAAACTGGGCTGTACTGGGAGGGACTGGAGAGGGTGAATGGGCTGTTCCCGCCTCCACCGCCTCCCATTTGCCGAGGCTCCTGCCCATCAAAACCTGCTGCCAATCAGCGCCAGTCTGGGACTGTCGAAGGCGGTGCCTGGTGTCAGTGCCATATTTTCTATTTTCCATACAACTCCCGCCATGCCCTGCGGCCCGATAGCGCCCCACTGGAGCTGGGACTACAACGCCCGTCATGCACCGCGCTCCACAGAGCCCACCCCAGTATCCGCCCCCATCTGTCCCTTAAGTATCCCCAGACACTGCAGGATCCCTCAGTGCCCCTCAGAGCCCATTTGGGACCCCTCAAAAGAGTCCCCGGATCCTCTGAGTGCTCCCAGCCCCACAGATGCCCGGTACAGCCACTTCTGGGAATTCATCTCCTCTCATCCCCCGGATCCCCAGAGCCCCCATAGCACAGCCCCGCACCTAAAACTCGTGCCATGCCCCATGCCCTAAAGAGCCCAGTTGGAGCTCCCCAAGCACCCCCCAGGTATTCCCAAACCATTTACGTTCCCCCCGAGGACCTCACGTCGCGGCTCGGGCCCTGAAGTGTCACCCCAAGTGCCTTCCTGAAGCCCCAAACGCCGCGGTCCAGCCACTTCCGGGACTACAGCTCCCATCATGCTCCGCGGCGCAGGTACGGCGCTCTTCGAGCCGGGACTTCATCTCCTGTCATGCCCCGCCATCACCAAAAGCCATTGCAGCTGCGCCTACAACTCCCGTGATGCTCCGCGGCGCGATTAAACCGTATTATACCCGTGCCTACAACTCCCATCATCCCCCGCGCCCCAGAGAGCCCCGTTCGAGCTCCTCAAGGGCTTGACCAGACCCCGAAGGGCCCCAAATTCCCCTCCCTGACCTCCAAGGGCCGCCCTGGACCCCCAAGTGCTCCCCCGGACCCAGAAATGTCCCTCAGAATCCCTGAGTGCCCCTCCAAGTGCCCACCTGGCTCCCCTAAGTGTCGTCCATACTCTCAAGTTCTTTCTAAATTCCCTCCCCAGACCCACAACTGCCTCAAATGTGCCCCAGAAATGTCTCTCTGGACACCAAAAGGCTCTCCCATGCCCCTGTCTGAGAAAAAGATGATAAAAACGATGACAAAATGACTGGACATATTACTAATTACCATAAAGAGGAAGAAATAAATAGCCAATAGATCTTCATTAATTAAGGAAGGGAAATGTGCTACATAGAACCAAAGAACATTAATGTTCTTGGCTACTAAAAATGTATAGATTTTTTATGCAAATATAAAAACTAGGTAAGAAAAACCACTCTTAATATTATAAATGAAAATAAATATATACATAATTTAACAATCACAAAAAATAATGTATTACAGAATAAAACAAAAGAATAAATTACATTAACATTTTTGGATATTTTGGGATGTCAGTCCCAGGTGGGTTATGACAGACATGGTGAGGTAGGGGGTGAAGAGGAGGTTGTCCAAAAAGGGTCAGCCCAAAAAGGGCTCATTTGTCTCCATGCCCAGACCCCCTAAAAAGACATTCAGCATCAAGATCACTTGAGGAATGCTTCTATCACCTCTTCTCTGCAATGAAAAATAAAAACCAAACTCACATATGTGATTAAAAAACCAAAAATCATGAGGTGCACTTTGTAATCTCCCTCCTTAACTCCAATCACTGCAGAAGCCCTGGAGACTTGAAGACAATTGAAGGGAGACAAAGAGCTCCTGAGGGCTTTCTGTGTTTTAATCAGCCCCACGGTGGATTTGGGGCTGGGTCCAGGAGCCTCAGGCACTGAGAGAAGGATGAAGAAGCTGCTCAAGGAGTCAGCAGCAAAACTCCAAGTGCCTTGGAGCATGGCTGGGCCCCAGTGAGGGCAGGGAGTGCCAAAAGCTCCCCAGGGACTGCTGAGAGCAGATCCTTGAGGCCAGGAGTGCAGGGAGCCCAAGGCTCAGGCAGGGAACTGCAATGCTGAGCAAGGCCTGGGCTGGCTGGGGGAAGCAGAAAGGCCAAGCCCTGAGCCCAGCCTGGGCCAGCAGGGCCTGTCCCTCACGGGTGGCTCGGGGCTCTCTGTGGGGCAGGGGGATGTGAGGGGCAGCAAGGACAAATGCCATCAACCTGCAGCCCCTGCCAGCCTGGCCAGGGAGGCCGAGGGAGAGCCAAAGTGCAGCCCCTGCCAGGAAAGTTCCTGCTGTGGGGCCTCCAGAGGCGCTGCCCGAGCCCAGGGCACAAAGGCCTGGGTGCCTGTGGCCCTGCCAGCCCTGCCCAGCCCTTGGCCATCTGTCCTGCAGGCTGTGCCCCGTGTGCGTGCTGCTCCTGTGCCCTGGCCGGCTGCACTCGCCCCTCTCGCTGTGCCCCAGCATTTCTCAGCCAGCGTTTCTGTGCCCTCCCTGGGCTCCCTGCACCCAGCGCTGCTGGCTCCTGGCACACAGAGCCGGCCATGGCCCAGCCTCACGCTGCCACACCTCGAGCACCACAATTCCACCCTGGCAGGGACTTTGCTTTCTCCTCAGCTCCAGCCTGAACCTTCCAAGCTGCACTTTGAGGATGTTTCCTGCAATTCCCACTCCCAAGGAAAGCTCTGTCTCCTGCTGCTCATGAACAGAGAAGGGCTGGTGGGAGAAGTGCTGGTCAGAGGCTGTTTGGGGCACAGTGACCATGAAATTATTGAGTTTTTAAATATTCCATGAAAGAAGGAAGGGCATCAATAAATCTTCTACACTGGACTTTTAAGGGCAGACTTTGGCCGAGTTGAGGATGAAGATTTGGGGAGTACCAAATCAGGAACTGATTCTTTTAAGGGAAACAGCCCTTAAAACACAGGGTTCCAGGAAGGATGTACACACTTCAGCAAAGAAACCTTGATGGAGCAAGAGTAGGCTGTTCCTTTGTGCAGAAAGATGACCCAGAGGAAGAAATGATTTGCCGGGCTGGGCATGGAGCTTTTGCAGGAATTTAGAGGTTAAAAGGGGATGCATCACCTTGGACACAGGGGCAGGTAAATCAAGAAATGTTTAAGGATGTTGTTAGGTTGTGTAGATAGAAAATTAGAGAGGTGAAAGCCCAGTTAGGACTTAACTTGGATACTTCTGTGAAGGATAATAAAAATGTTTTTATAAGTACATTAATGGTAAAAAGAGGGCTAAGGACAACCTGCATTTCTTATTGTGGGGGATATGGGTACAAAAGATGAGGAAAAGGCTGAGGTACTTCATCCCTTCTTTGCCTCAGTTTTCAACAATAAGACAGGCCATCCTCAGGGCAAGTGTTCTCCTGAGCTGGTAGATGGGCACAGGCAGCAGAACAGCCCCTGGAATCCAGGAGGAAGCAGCTGGGGACCTGCTGAGCCACTCAGGTGCTCACAGGTGTCTCTGGGAGAAGATGGGATCCATCCTAGAGGGCTGATGGAGCTGGTGGATGATCTCCCCAAGCTGCTCTCCATCATTTACCATCAGTCCTGGATCAGGAGGGAGATCCCAGAGGAGTGGAGGTGCCAGTGTGAGCCCATCCCCAAGAAGGGCTGGAAGGAGGATCTGGGGAACTCCAGGCCTGTCAGCTTGACCTGGGTGCCCAGCAAGGTTATGGAACAGATCACCTTGAGAGCCATCACAGGGCACCCACAGGATGGCTGAGGGATCAGAGCCAGCCAGCGTCGATTTCAGTATCTGCACTGATGATCTGCATGAGGGGACTGAGTACAGCATCAGCAAATTTGCAGATGACACCAAGCTGGGTGTGAGTGTGGATGTGCTGGAGGAGAGGAGGGCTCTGCAGAGGGCCCTGGACAGGCTGGATCCAGGGCCCAAATCCAACAAGGTGAGGTTAAACAAGACCACGTGCCGGGTCCTGCACTTTGGCCACAACAACCCGTGCAGCGCTACAGGCTGGGGACAGAGTGGCTGGAGAGCAGCCAGGCAGAAAAGGACCTGAGGGATCAGCTCCTGCCCTGCTGCTCCTTCCCGTCTCCCCCAGGGCCCTTGCAGAGCCCCAGCCATGCTGTTTGCCCCCAGCCTGCCCACGGCCAGCCTGGGGCTGCTCACCCTGGGGCTTTTCTGTGCTGAGCATTGGCCTGGCCGTGTTCTTGAGAGAGCCTGGGCAAGGAGCCTGCAGCCCCCAGGGCCTGGCCTGAGGCGTCAGCGCTGCCCCAGCAGTGCCCATGGCCTGTCCCTGCTGCAGCCCCGGCACTGCCACCCCCAGGACTGTGCCCGGCCCCGAGAGCACTCAGGCCCTGCAGCAACACCAGGGCCACCAGGGCAGCGGGGCAGGGCCACGGCAGCAGCACTGGCAACACCAAGTGCTGCTGCTGCTGCTGGGCACAGCTGCTGGGCCAGCACTGATCTGCCCCCAGCTCTGCACACAGACATTGCTGCTGCAGCTCCAGAGATGGCAAGAATAGAGGGATCTCTGGAGAAAACTCTGCTGGGACATCCTTTAGTTCTTCTAAAGTCACTGAGAACACTGCTCCTCATTGTCACAGTCTGTGGCCACAGGGAAGGTGGAGAGAAACAAAGTCAGAAATGGCAGAAACAATCATCTAGCTTGAGGAAGAATATTAAATAAGCAAAACTACAGGGAAATCAAAGAACCAAAGCAAGAGAGCTATAAAAGATAATTTTATTACAAGTGATTTGCAGAAATTGGCAATCTGTTTAATGCTTCCTAAGATGTCCAGTCATCAGTCTCCACACTGCAGCCCTGAGCTCCTGGTTCCTCAGGCTGTAGATGAGGGGATTCAGGGCTGGAAGCACCATTGAATACAGAACTGACACCAACAGATTCTGGGATGGGGCGGAAATGGAGGAGGGTTTCAGGCAGGCAAATACTGCAGTGCTGAGAAATGCATTTCTCCTGCATTTTTCCTTTTCAGATTCTTTCAGTCATCTCCTGAGAGGTACAGTTTGTTCTGGTGCTTTTCATGAACTGATTGTACTCTTGATTTAGATGGAGACTGTGGAATTGTTTTCAGATGTAGAAGAATCTGAACTGAGCACAGAAACAAACTCCCTGTCAGCCCATTTTCATCTTCTATATCATTTTCAAGATGTCCTTGGGGGTGTTGGAATGATTATCACACAGCTCTCCACTTCTGGCTGCAGGCTCTAGAGTTTGTTTCTCTGCATTCAGTCAGGCTTGCATTCCCTAAGAGTTCTTGGTAGCCTGTCATGTTTTCTTAGGGTAGAACAGTAACAATGAAAACCTTACCAATGGCACAAGTGCCCAGCCCACAAGGAAAAGAAAAGAACAAGCTGTCAAATTCTTCAAATATTTTTCCTGCTTTGCTGCAAGTGTTGTGCTGCACACACAGTGTGGAAAGCTGCAGTTGGTGGCACACCTTGTGACAGAAGCTGCACCTCGTTCACCAGGAAAAGTTCTTGGAAAAAGCAAACAGGACTGAGGAGAAGATTCTGGAAAAACTGAAAGAGCTTTTAAGAAATTAAATGAAAATTGAAACAATTCAAGACGTTTTTCTCTATTTATTTTTATGCTCCCCTTTTCCATCTTGCACTAGTTGTCCATCCCATTAATTCCAAACAGATCTCACTTCTAAGATCCATGAGTTGGCAAGTTTTAGACATTTTAAGATACCATGACCTACACACAGTTTGGCTTCCCCTGTTTTTCTTGGAAAGCAATGCTGGAGAGGTAAGTGCAGTGTTCAGGGAATGTGCTCTGAGAGTGTTTGACCCTCAGCAGGGACAATGCACAGCAGGGACCGAGGGGATTCCTGAGCCACTGTGCAGGAGTCCAGACTCTGGCTCTTGGCTGAACTCGGCAAAGTTCCCGTGTTTGGACAGGCTCAGGGGCTGCCCTCGGGGAACGTGGGGCTCGGGGCGGGGGCGAGCGGGCAACGGACAAACGGACACGGGGAAAAACGGCCCCGGAGCTTCAGTTGCAGCAGCAGCAGCAGCAGCGGCAGCAGCGGCAGCAGCGGCAGCAGCAGCGACACCGACAGAAGAAACTTTAGATTCCCTTCTCCTCTCCCTCTCCCGCTTCCCCGCACCCCTCCCGCTCTCCCTTTCCTGGCGTCCCTCTCCTCTCCCCGCCTCCCTCTCCCGGTGCCGGGCCGGGCCATGCCCCCGGCCCACCCCCGGCCCCGGGTGGGGCTGCCCCGTGCCCGCCCCCGGCCGTCCCGCCGCCACCTGGCCTCAGCCCGGCTCTGGCCGTGCTGGCGGTGGCGCTGCTGGGCGGGGTTCAGTGCCTGGGGCGGCATCGCCGGCTTTTGGCTCCGTCTGGCCCGAGCCCGGCCCCGGCCCCGGCCCCGACGCAGGGTCCAGTCCCGGCCCCGACCCCGGCCCCGGCCCCGGCCCCGGCCCCGACCCCGACCCTGACCCCGACCCCGGCCCCGGCCCCGACTCCTCCCGGGGCCCGCGGAGGACACAGGCGGCGCTGCATCTCCCGCCGCCTCCGCTGGGGCTTGCCCGGCCCGAGCTCCGCCGCTCGGCAGCGCGGCCCCCGGCCCCGCGGCTCCCGGGTCGCGTTCCAAAGAGTGAACGCCGGGGGATGGCCGGGCCGGGGCGGGTGAGGGGCGCTTGGGGGCCGTTGCTGGCCCCGGGCCGAGCGCTGACAGCCGCGTCCCGCCCGCAGGGAAGGCGCAGGAGGCCCTGCAGGAGCGGTACCGGCTGGGCTCGCTGCTGGGGCGTGGAGGATTCGGCAGCGTCTGCTCGGGGACGCGGCTCTCGGACGGCACCCCGGTGAGCGGCGGGGCCGGCGGCGGGCGGAGGAGGAGGGGGCGCAGGAGGAGGAGGAGGATGGGGCTGGGCAGGGGTGGGCGTTGAGCTCAGTCCGCTGCTCCCCTTGGCTTGCAGGTGGCCATCAAAAGGGTGCCTCGGAACCGCATCTGGCACTGGAGCGAGCTGGTGAGTGAGCCGGGACAGCGGGAGAAGCCGGGCCGTGCCGGGCGGGGATGAGCCGAGCCCCAGCATGGTGGGAGCCACCAGGAGATCCCGAGTGAGAGCGGGCGTGGGGCCAGCGCAGGGCGCAGAGCATCCCGGGCTGGCTGAGGGGTTGCCCAGCCCTGGCCCAGCATCGGCCCCCACTGACGTGCTCCTCCCGCAGCCCGACGGCACCAGCGCTCCCCTGGAGGTTGTGCTGCTGGACAAGGTGTCCACTGGCTTCCCCGGTGTCATCCAGCTGCTGGAGTGGCTTGAGCTCCCCAGCGACATTGTGATGGTGCTGGAGCGGCCAGAGCAGTCTCAGGACCTCCTGCATTTCATTCAAGCACGGGGGTTGCTGTCCGAGGAGGTGGCGCGGCAGCTGTTCCGCCAGGTGCTGGAGGCCGTGCGGCACTGCACCAGCTGCGGGGTCCTGCACCGCGACATCAAACCAGAGAACATCCTGGTTGATCTGGCCACCGGGCAGGCCAAATTGATTGACTTTGGCTGTGGCACCTACCTACAAGAGACAGCCTACACTCACTTTGCAGGTGAGCCTACACAGGGCTGTGCTCCCGCTCCTGGCATCTCATGGCCCAACATGTCACAGCACAAGCTGGCTGTGGCAGCGGGGATTCTCCCTTTTGCTGCCACTCAGGGGACTGAATCTGCAGCTGAGTTGCTTTACAGCAGGGCTGCGTGGGGAGCCATCTTCCAGCCCTGCTGGCAGCCTTTGCCCACCACTCTGCCCAGGACTGGGGCTGGGCTGGTGCAGCCAGCCTGACAAAAACAGCCGTGGGTGGGGGTAGCAGAGAGGGAGGTCGGAACCTGTGTCCCAGCCGGTTTGTGTGCAGGCAAGAGGAAGGGCTTGGACTTTTCCACTTGCCCTGTTTGTCTTGCCTTTATAATATGTTTGGGGCAGTGCAGGCAGGGAGAATGAGGGCATGGTTTTTCCCCAGCATGCAGTGGGTATTTCCTTTGGATGTCATGGTCAGGCCTAGCCAGGGCTTCCGCTGTCCCCTTCCCACACCAGTGGCTTCTTTTGCAATCCCAAGTTTGTACACCAGTCCCAGATGCTGGTGAGAGGACAGTGGTCACCCTGTGTGCCACTGATGCAGCCCCCGCTCGCCCAGGGATGCTGGGGCCAGGCTGTGGGAGCAGCAGCATCCCCCTGATGAACTCCATCTGTATTCCACAGGAACACCATCATACAGCCCCCCGGAATGGACCCGCTTTGGCTGGTACCATGGCGAGCCAGCTACCATCTGGTCCCTGGGCATCCTGCTGCACGAGATGGTCTGTGGGAAGATGCCTTTCAGGAGGGGCTGGAACTTCAGCTGGGGCCAGCTCTCGCTGCCACAACAGCTCTCTCCAGGTGAATCCTCTTCTCTGGGCATGGGTGCAATACCAGTGCTGGGAGACAGCAGCGAGCTCGGGAGCATCCCGCTCTGGCAGCTGCTGAGGAGGTGGCACATGTCGTGCTCTCCCCCAAAACCAAGAATTGATGGGAAAGTTCAGGCCCAGCTCTGAGCGCATCCAGCATGGCCTGGGCATGGGAATAGTGGGGCAAAGCAGACAGGAGCCTTCTCCAGCTGACGGGCAGTTTCTGGTTTCTCTCCCCAGAGTGCCAAAATCTGATTGGGTGGTGTTTATCCATGCACCCCTTGGCCAGACCCTCATTAGAAGAGGTGTTCTGTCATCCTTGGATGCAGGATATTGATCTGCCCTAGAAGAAGGGAGAGAGCCACAGGCACACTGTGCTGCAGGGCCCTGGTAAGTTACAGCTGCACACATGCCTTGGCAATGAGAAGCAAAGAAAGGCAGCCCGTGTCACTGCACCAGGGTCATGGGATGGGAACATGCAGCCCTTGTGCTGGAGCTGAGCTGCTCTGCCCAGCCCTGGTGGCTGCCATCCAAGCAGGTTTTGCTTGTCCTGGTTCCCTGACAGCTGGGGCCCTGGGCAGAGCCCTGACAGCCTGGTCTCACCCCAGGGAAGGAGAAGGAGCCCCCAGAGAAGCTGTACCGGGTGGGGCTGCTGCTGCAGGAGACAGTGAGGATGACATGAAGGATGACATGAAGGATGACAACCTCTTCCTCAACCTGGCCACCAGCAGTTGAAGGTGATGCACTTTGATTGTGGCACCTTCTTCAAAGCCAAACTCCACAGGGAATTTGCAGATGAGTCCACGCTTGGGGAAATGTTCCCAGATTTGGGCATTGCCCAGCCTGGCTGGGAAGCAAAGGTTCCCCCTTTGCTGAGGCAGATGCAGCTGATCCTTCAGTTGGCTGCCCAGCTGCTTTTGGCAGGGCTGGGGGCATGGGCTGGGGTGGGTACGAAATGGGAGTGGGCTCCTGGTCCTGCCAACAGCCCCCAGCACCCACCGTGCTCCAGGCTGGGGCTGGGGCTGGGGCAGCCAGCCCGACACAAACAAACCCCCATGGTGGGAGCAGAGGTGGGACTCCCAAATCTGTGCACAGGTGCTTTGCTGTGCAGGCAAGGAAGGGCTTGGGCAGCTCCACTGCCCTTGTTTGCTTTGGGATCACGGTTATTGTGGGGGACAGTGCAGGGTGAAGGGAGAAAGCCTGGGCTTTGCTGACACATGGCTGGGTTTCTCCCTGGCATGCAGGGCTTGGGCCTTCCTCAATCCCCTCACAGAGATATGATTTTTACCTTTGTTCTTTTTTCCCTTTTTGTCTGTAATCTATTTTCAACAATTTGTTGTTTGTTTTTCTAGAGGAAGCATTCTGGTTGGTCCAGTCTGGATCGGGAAGTTCTTGAGAGCAGCTGTGGCGTGGATGGGCCGTGTCCTTGGAGCAGGCTGAGGACATCGTTTGGGACCAGCTTTTCTTCCAGCCATGGATGGCATGAGGTGGGTCCCCATCTGCTTGGCACGGTGGGATCAGAGCTTTTGGGAGATGGCAGCGAGCACAGGAGCATCCTGCTCTGGGCAGCTGCTGAGCAGGTGGATGTGCCATGGCTGGCTGCAGGCTGGGCACATGTCCTGCCCTCCTGCCCTGCTCCCAAAGGCAGCACTGATGGGCTGCTCTGGGCACTGCTCTGGGCACAGCCAGCATGGCCTGGGCACCACGGGCAGCTGGGACAAGGGGACAGGAGCCCTCAGCTGACGGGCAATTTCTGCTTTCTCTCCTTGCAGCTGGGCTCTGCGGATGCTGAGGCTGCTCTGGGCTCTGCCAAGGCTCTGCTGGAGCTCAGCACCGGGCCGGAATCAGCCAAAGAAGAAATGGTGTCACCTGCAGCACAGACTTGCTTGAGCATTTTGGCAACACAGCTCAAGTTTGCAGAGTGACACCTCCCAAAAATTAAACTTGTTCAATATCTTCTGAAATCAAATCAATCTGGGATGACTCCAAATGACATTTTTCAGCTTGCTCAAGCTGTAGCTCAAGCCCTTCTCTGAACAGTTCTCTCCCCCACCTGCCTTTTACTTCTCAACTGCTCCCTTTTTTCCCCCAGTGAATTCCCAGCCCGTTGCTGTCTCCATCACTTGCTGGCCTTCCTTGATGCACCTGACCACAAGGAGGGCTGAGCCCCAGGTTTAGGGACTCATGCTGTCACTGGCTGAGGAGCAGCAATGTTTCAGACGTCCAGTGGGATTTTAGTGTCATTCAGAGCCACACTCCAGCCCTCAGCTCTCCTCACTGCTGAGTTCCCACTCCCTTTTCCTTGTCCTTGCAGCAGGATGAGCTCTGTGAATCCCCTTGAGCCTCCCCACTCTTCCCAGCCCACGCAGCCACCTCAGTGAGGCTGAAGCTGAAGCTTCTCTGTCTCCTCTGGCAGACCAGTCCAGTCCCCTGTGTGGGGAGCCCCAGCCCCAGAGCACAGCACACAGCAGTGCAGTCTGGGTTGGAGCAGCTGCCCTGCAGCCCTGGCTTGGCTGTTTGTGGCAGCTGAATGCTCCCTGTTTCCAGCTGTCCCTGCAGGATGGCCCCAGGGCAGAGCCCAGCCGGGCTCCCACTGCAGCCCCTGGAGCTTGGGGCAGACAGTGCTCCCAGAGCTGAGGTTCATGGGGAGCACCCGGAGCTGTGCCTCGCACTCTGTTGCTGTGTGTCACAGCGCAGGCTGGCTTGTACTGTGTGACTGTACCAGCCCCTGGTGTGACTGACAGGGCCTCGCCCAGTCACATCTCTCCCAAGGCTGCAGCATTTCACTGCCCAGAATCTGAAGGGGCGTAGAGATCAGACCCATGACATTTTCCAGACTGGGTTTTTCAAAGGCTCTTTATAATGAAGGGCTTGAGAATAAGCGCTCTCTGTTTGCAGAGATGAAAATCAGGGTGAGTGGTCTCTTTGTCTCCAACCCACTGCCACCCCCGGGCCAGTGTTAGAGCCACCCAGTCCCTCACCCACCCGCCTCGAGCCTTCCCACTGCCTTGTCCTGTCAGGTCTTCTGCTGCCCCTCATCCCTTCATGGCCTCATCCCCTCAGGGTCTCCCCCAGCCCGGCCAAGCTGCCCGGCAGCAGCGCCGCAGTCCCACAGGAGCTCCAGAGGAGCCCCATCCAGAGGCACCTGGGAGCCCTCAGCAATGCAGCCAGCAGCACACAGGCAGGAGGACATGGATGGCAGTTCCTGCCTGGGACAGGGCTTGTGGCCATCTCCAGGCACCGGTCTCACAGGGATCCCCGCAGCTCCGGCCTCTGCCCACCTGCTCTGTTGGCAGCACAAAGGCTTCAGCAGACCCACCAAAGGCCAAGGGGCTTCTGGCCATTTTATCTGCAACACTGCACACCTGGGCATCTTGTTGAGCCCAGACACCCTTTTCCCCCTCTTCCCCTATGCCCTGCAGACCCTGGGCAGCAAAAGAAAGCTCCTGGGAGTCTGTTTATTACAACACATCCTATATTCATATACTAAAGAAAAAAACAAGAAGAAGAAAAGAATAATCTCAAAGAAATGGAAAATTCCTGCTGGCTCAGGTGAGCCCAGCAGACAGAGCCTCTGGGATCAGCTCTCTGCAGAGCTCCAGCAGCACGGCCAGCCGAGCCCTGACAGACGAGGCCGTGTCCTCCATGCCCTGCGGAATTGATTTTGCAGCCTCTGGAAGATGGAATATCGCCCACTCTGTAGTGCCCGGAGGACATACAATGTTTGAAGTGCTGCATCTGACACGGCACTGCTGATGTCCTCTGTCAGGTGTTCAAGGGCTGAAAGAGAGAGGAACAGAGCAATGGTCAGATCCTGGATCTGCAGGGACCTGAGGAGAGCCCCCTGCTAGGGCCATCCCAGCCCACGCTAGCCATGGCCGGGAGGGAGCAGGGAGAAACGGGATCAGCCCAAAACTGCTGGCCACGAATGCCCCAATGGCCCTGAAATCTCTGTGTGCTCTGCCCACACTGCCCCTCGTCCGCACAAGGAGCAGAGCCCTCGGCAGCCGGGGCAGGGCTCACAGCTGCCCCCGCCAGCCCCCGCTGCCAGCCCGCTGCCCTCACTCACCGCTGCAGATAAGCTGGAGCTCTTCCCTCTTCCCCCTCAGGTGCCGCCCGGCCATGCCTGGGAACACAGAGCCTGTCACAGCGCCAGCGGCACAGCTCCCTGCCAGCGGCGCTGCCGGCGCTGCGGCCACACGCCCTGCTGGCCCGGCAGGGCTCAGCCTGGGCCACGCCGCACGCTGTCGCCCGAAGGCACGGCTGCCAGAGGGCAGCAGCAGTGCCTGGGCCAGGCGGGGCTCCACGGCGCCGGGCCTGGACGGCACTGCCGGGGCAGCGGGCAGGGCTGGGCCTGAGCTGCAGCGGGGCGGGGAGGGAGCAGATAAAATGGCCATGGGCTCGTGGCTCACCCATGAACCTGATGGCCGCCTCTCGCAGGGACTCCTGTGGGTTCCGCAGGTACGGCAGGGCCCGGCGCAGGTGCTCAGCCGCTTGGCTCGTGTCCTCTGCCAGCTGCAGAGATCGGCAGCAGGGAAGGCTTGGCGCGGGCTCAGCCCCTCAGCCAGGCGCTCCCTGCGCCCAGCTCTGGCCTCCCCTGCCCGCACAGCCCTGAGGCGCGGCCAGCAGCCGCTGGCGCCGGGCTCTGGAGGGGGCAGAGGGCCGGCTGCTGCCCGGGGAGCCGCACTGCCATCCCATCCCGCAGCCCCGCTGGGCCAAGGCTCCATCGGCCCCTGGCTCGGGCCCACAGGAGCCTGGAGAAGAGCCCGCGCGGCCTCTGGGTGCAGCAGCGGGCAGGGGCACAGCTGCCAGCGCCGCACACTGAGCACCGCGCTCAGGGGCCTTCTCCAGGCTGAGGCTGGGGCTTCCAGCCCGTCCTTACCAGGCACTCAGTGAACTTCCACAGCTTCTTGTCCTTCACCAGTTTTTCAAGATCGCTTCTCTTCAGGAACTCTACCACACAAAGCAGCGTTTCCAGAGAGGCCTGGAGAGCAGCAGAGACGCGGAGATGACCCCACAGCCCAGGGCGCAGGACCCGCATCCCTGTGCCAAGGCCTGGAGGAGGCTGCAGCCTGGCAGGCGCCAGGGCAGGAGGCAGCCGAGCCCCCTGCCAGGGGGACAGCAGCAGCCCACGAGTCCTCACCTCTGCCACACGCTGATTCTCATTTTGGCAGTGGAAGAAGAGTGGCAGCAGGCTCTGGTGCAGGTGTGTCTTCAGGGCCTTTTTTTCCTTTTCCTGTGGAAGAGTCACCAATGTTCGGAAGAGCAGTATGGAGAGCAGCTGCACCTGGCTATTCTCCTGTATCAAAGGAAGAAAAAAAGACCTCAGCATCAGCTGCACAGGGCTCAGCTTGGCGCAGCCTGCAAATCCACAGGGTACAAATTGTCTGGGCAGCACCCAGTGGCCGTGGCTGGGGGCAGCAAGCCTTACGTGGTCAAAGAGTGGCAGGAGCGCCTCAACCAGCTGCAGTGCCATGGGGCTGGGTATCAGCATGTCATTGTCCAAGATGATAAAGCTGAGTAGCATGACTGTCATGCTGACTATCTCTCCATTTGCGTCCCACAGGAGCTCCACAAGACTTTCAGTCAGGCTCCACATTTTCTCGTTCTATGTGGAACACAAGTTTGTGAAACACCATCCATCCTGCTGCCACAGGGCTCAGAGGCTAAAGGTCTGTCCCGAAGCACTCAGGCAGCTGAACCGGGAGGCAAGAGAGCTGGGAGCATCTGCCCCAGTTCCCAGAGCCCAGCCAAGCCCAAGAGACTGTATTTTCTAGCTCAGCCTCAGGCGCTGCCCCTTTCTCACCATTGAGGGATCGTCAGTGATCTCAAAAAGGACCCTGAGTGCCAGGCGACGCCTCTCCCTGCACTTGCTCCGCAGCTGCCTTGACAAGATTTGCTGGAGTCTGTTAGCACCATGTTCACTCAAGTCCAGCAACTCGAGGACCTGAAAGGCACAGGGCAGTGTCAGGGGACCCGGCCGGCAGGAGCCCAGAACCGCACAGGGCTGGGCCCAGGCAGCAGCACAGGGCGCGGGCAGCTGTGGCTACGAGAGGGCAGAGAGCTGGGAGGCAGCTCAGCGAGGCAGCACTGGCCATCAGGCTCACCTCCGCAAGGAACGCCAGGGCAGGCAGCTCCTAGCGTGGCTCCTGGGTGCTGAGCAGCCGGAGCAGGTAGCGAATGATCTGGGAACGCAAGGGGATGGAGACACAGGTAATCTCCCTGGCAGGAGAAAAAGTAACCAAGACTGTGGGCTGGGGGATAGACCTCTGCCAGGACTGACTCACAGAGGTCTGGTCTTTCCCCAGCATCCTGCACGGGGCCCTGGGCTATTTGGGAGGCGGCTCCTTGTGGGCACCCTCCTCTCCCAGCCTTTTCCACTCTGCTTGGCTGTCCCTCAGTGACAAGGCCCTCTGGTTCATGACCACAGGGACTGTGTGGGGCTCCCTGGGCGCAGTGCACGAATGTCAGAGGCAGCGGGGAGAAGGGGGGTCTCACCTGGCCAGCAGACCCACGGCATAGTTGTGGGTGTCAGCACACAGCAGCGTGTCCCAGCCACACTTGCGTTCCATTGCCACCACCACATCCTCGTGCTGCATTCGGCAGAGCAGGGACATCAGGGTCCGCACTGCAAACCTGCGTGCAGAGCAAAGCCCAGGTCACGCTGGAGCACTGGCTCCTGCCCAGGGATGTGGCAGGGACAGGAGGAGTGGGATGGAGAACCTGTTGGGGCTGATGGCAAGGCCGTATTGCTGCTGGCATCCCTTCCAGAAGGTATGGACCTCCTCTGGCATATCCAGAGTGCTGAAGAGCACTTGGAAGAGCAGATGCACAAAGAGGCGGGGAAAATACACCATCACAATACGTGGGATACAGGGCACCTGGAGGATCTTCCACATCACCACAGTTGCCTGCAAAGCCCCCCGAGACAGCGCTCAGTGCTGAGGTGTCCGTGTGGCAGGGCCTGAGCAGGGGAGGGAGAGGCCTGGAGAGAGGCAGGGGGAGGACCGGGCCTGGTGCCCCTGAAGCTGCCCCGAGGCCAGGTTTCAGCCCAGCGCCTGAGGCAGGGAGATGCAGTGGGGGAAGGAGGATGGAGAGCTGCTGGAGAGGCGGCTTTGGGGCCAGCAAAGGCCAGTTGCAGAAACTCACAGCCAGGACAAAGACACCCGTTTTGTCCCCATCTGAGGTGCACGTGCTGTGCTCGGGCCATCTCCTCAGCACATCCAGGAGTATCAGCAGCACAGGCTCCGCAGTCCTGGACGAGCACATGATGCTGTTCCACATGGTCAAAGCAGCTCTGTGGGGTTAGAGCTCTGTCTCAGGGGGGCTCAGACACAGCACCATGGCTTGGGCAGCAGTGGGGACCTGAACTGGCTGCCAGCTCTGCCTCTGCCCACTGTCCCTGGCCAGCAGCAGCCAGGCAGCCCAGCCCTGTGGGGACAGGCCCCTGAGGGGCAGCGAGGGGGCATGGCAGCAGGCTCGGGGACTGACGTGCCAGGGTGGCAAAGGGAGCAGCCAGAGAGCCCTGGAAGTCTCTGTTGGTCAGACACCTGGGAGAGGCTGTACAGGCTGATGGGCTGGGGAGCCCTGAGCCCTCTGGGCAGGTGGGCCCATACCTGTCACAGGATGGGGCCACACGCAGGAGCGTCATGACTACATCAGCTGGCTGTGCTTTGGTGAGATACAGCAGGGTCCTGTTCAGCCTGTGCTCTACAAACTGATTGGCCATGAGCCACTGGTGGATGTACCTCACCATGGCGGGCACCTGGAGAAGGCACAGGGAGACTTGGAAAGCTGCCAGAGGGAGGAATGTTGCCAGCTTCCCCAGGGAAGTGCTTCCCTTCTCACCACACTGCCATGGCCTCAAAGGCGTCCAGCGCCCAGCGGGTGTGGCTTGGGAGGCCAAGCAATTCCTGGGAGGATCAAAACCTGGCCACAGGCTGCTTACTTGCTTTGGATTGCAAAACCCCTTCTGTACGAGCATACTCAGCAGGGCAGCACTGGTCTTGGTTTTGAAGATGTGCGAATATGCTCGGAGCCCAGTGCCCATGGTGCTGGTCTCTTCCTGCCGAATTCGCTTGATGAATTTGCAAACCAGCTGTAGGAGAAGGGCAAGAAGCCAGGGATGTTCCACAGAATGCTCCAAGCGTGGTGACAGCAGGCCCAGCCCAGGTGGGGATGGCTGCAGGTACCTGCGCTGTTCTGCGGAAGCGGCCACGGGCAGGGTCCTGCTCTTGTGTGCGCTCCACAGCTGCATCTGGCAAAGAGCGAGCACAGTCAGAGCTGAGGGGCTGCGGGAGAGGCCAGAGAACACAGCCCAGCCCTGCGCTCCCCAGGCAGGGACAGCCCTGGGATGCCCCAGGGGATGGAGCATGGCTGCTGTGGGGTGTCTGCCTGGCCCCTCTTCCGTCCTGTCCATGGGCATGTCCCCAGGGGATGGGATGGGATGGGATGGGATGGGATGGGATGGGATGGGATGGGATGGGATGGGATGGGATGCCACGGGATGCCAAGCTGGCTTCAGGCACCAGTTCTCTGGCCCAGCTCTGCCACTCACCCTCCTGTGGCAGCTCAAATGGCACCACCTCTTCAGTCTCCTGTGCTGGGGCAGCTCCAGGGCCTTCTTCCTCCTCCTCCACCCAGGCCAGCTTGGGCACTTTCGGGGGTCTCTGCTCCATGTCAGTGACTGGATTTGTGGCTGCTTGCAGGAGAGATGCCTCAGAAAACCTCAGAGTCAGCAAGTCCTGCAGTCGTGCCTGGAAGGCACCTTCAAGAGAGAAGCCTCAGGAAGGCTGCAGGACAGCAAGTCCTGCACTCTGGTCTCTAGGGCTCCTGCCACAAGGGCAGGAGACTCCTGTCAAGGATTGTGGTCTGGCCTCGAGGGCACCGGCGGCAGGGATGGGAGATGCCTCCAGGACACCAAGTCCCACGGTCTGCCCTCGAGGGCACCTGCAGAAGAGAAGCCTCGGGAAGGCCAGGGGTCAGTAAGTCCTGTGGTTTGGCCTCGAGGTCAGCTGCAGAAATAACGTTTCGGAAAGGCTCTGGGTCAGACACGAACGAGTGTGCTGTGCAGGGGCTCCTCACAGCACTGCTCTGTCCCGTCGCGTGCTCCGAGCACTGTGGCGTGGTCTTGTCACCTCCAGCTCCTATGTCACCACATGTCACAAAGAGCTCTTGGACACCCGTTCCATGCCACGGTGACCATGCTGCACTGTGTCACAAAGGGCCCCTGCGCACACCGCCCCCTGCCCTGGGGCCACCCCCAGCCCACCCAGAGTGGTTCAGGTTGGAAGGAATCCCTGGTCCCAAGTGTCTAATGCAGCCCGACAGAGTCTTTAGGAAGGGCTCAAACCATCAGCAAACACTGCCCTGCTCTGCGGGCTCAGGGCAGCAGAAGGAGCCCCCAGGGCTGCCGACACAGCCGTGCTGGAAAGGGCATGGGGCCTTCCACAGAAGCTGGCACGGCCTTCCTGGGACACGTCCTGGCTGCTGGCCATCCTAAACCCGCAGGTGTGACCCAGACAAGGAATGTGTGGGCCAGGGCACAAATGCTGCTCTGACCCCTGGAGCCAGGGGAGCACTGACATCAGCAGGTGTGGCAGAGTCCCTGCCCAAGCATACCTGCTACCCCCTGAGCCCTGGCAGTGCTGCTGTCCCTCTCCTGCCCCAGAGACCTGTGCCCCCGGGGGGCTTCTGTGCCTGGGGCAGCATGAGCCCATGTGCTCTGGGGGCTGTGCTCCTTCCTGCAGGGGCTGTTGGCAGGAGCACCTGGAGCAACTGCTGGCAACACTTGGTCTCAATCAGAAGCCCTACATCCTGAAATTATTTTTCTTATTGAAGTAATTTCCTTCAGCACAAAAACACCTTAGTGGGGTAGGCACAGAAGAATCTGGCATTTAACAAGCCTCACTTCAGGAAAGCTTTACTTCCCGTTGCTCAACTCAAGTAGTTCCAAAAAGTTGCAAACTTCCCAAATTGATTGGGATGACCTGAGAAGGTGAAGAGTTGGAATTTTGCTTCCCATCTCAAAGCAGCAACTCATTTGCCTTAATGTCATCCACTGAGAGTCACTTTACAGAACATAACACTACACAGAGGCAAAAAAAGGGCCATTCTTTTGGTTTGCAAACAGTTTTCTGTGAAAGGATGTTATTATCCAAATTCTCTTAAGGAATAAAAGCTGTCAAGAAATGAAAGTCCACTCAGCGTTAGAAAAGTAGCCCAAACATATGAGTAGATGGCAAAAGGACTAATCCTCCCCCTGGTACAGTTATCTCAGTGACCAGTAAAGTACAGCTCTCCCCTCTTGTTCCCTGCAGGAGAATCAGGACCATGAAGAGGAAAAGTCACAGATAGTCTTTCTGCCCTTCGTAACCAAAGCTGTGCCAACCCACAGATGCTGCCTTCAAACTGACTCAAATTCGAGCCAAGACCTCTCACCTTCCAGACAACGCCTTCTCCAACACCCCACCAACACCAACTCCCCAAAATCCCACACAGAATCTGTTAACACCCCGCCAGGACCCCCAGCTGTCCCCGTCCCTCCGCAGAGCTTTCCCACCCTCCAGCAGATGCCCTGGTTCCCTGCACGTGCTGTGGGATGGCCCTCAGGAGGATCTGCTCCAAGGCCTTCCCCGGTGGCAGCTCAGGCTGCCAGGCCTGTGGTTCCTGGATCACCCTTCCCACCGAGCCTTCCTGTGCACGGCTGTCCCATTGGCACCTTTGCCCAGCTCGGACTTCTCCACTTAACCAGGACTGCTGGTCAAGGATCCAGAGCAGCCTGGCAAGCTCTTTCTCCAGCTCCCTCTTTACTCTCAAGTCAGGTAGAACATTCCACAGGAAAGCAACAGGTGCCACAAGGAGCAGGCAGCCTCAGGCACCTTTGGCAATGAAACAAGGCCTTTGTTTGACCTAAGTAAGCACAAGGCATTCACATTAGTAAACAAGTAATTAGCACAGACAGACATAAGTACTTAGCACCAATTAGCATAAGAAAAACCTGGCTGGCCTAACTTGACATGAAAGTGACTTGGGAAAAAGCTTTAGACATAGTCTATCAGAAGAACTAAGGGGAAATACAGAATCAGCCCAGTGCAGAGAAGGCATGAGGAAGACTTTGTGCTTTTTAGGCCATCGAGACTGCTTCTGGCCAGTATCTGGACATCAGCTTCAAGTATAGGAATCTGACACAGTGTATTTTGAACCCCCTGCCAATCAAATCACCTCAGCAGCATAAAGATGGATGGTATGTTTGATACAATTCCTACATCAACCCACTGAAATTTATACGTGGCAGAGAAATATTTTAGTGGGGGGCAGACTCCTGCCCTCCTGCCAGGTCAGTAAAAGGGCCAATTTCTTTGAATGAGGGAGACCACTCAGGACTGCTGTTTCCTGAGGGAACACCGTTGGCCTTGACATGTAGGCACCTGCACAAGCTTAGAATCAGCTGCCTCAGCTTCCAAGACCTCTTTTGGCCAGCATCCTGATGTGGATGCAGGACTGCTGCGAGGCACTGCTGGGACCCAGCGGGACAGGACCGGCTGTCTCGTGTCCACGTAGCACCCTCTGACACAGCCAGGGTCATCCCAAAACCAGACAAACGCTCATGAGTCAGCAGAGGGGAGCAAGGAGCACTGGGCTCCTCTCAGGGTATCTCAGCAGGGCTCACTCCACAACACACCGCCAGTTTAAGGCCTGCTGATGCCCAGCTGCCAGAAATGCCTACCTTGTTCTCTCCAAGATGCACAGAGAGAGCCAATGAGCAGGACACCTGGGGAGGCAAAGCTTCCAAGCCTTTTCTGAGGCCAGGGACACACCGAGACTTGCCATGCTGCCTGACCCACCCAGTCTGTGCTGGCCCTGGGCCACAGCAGCTTCCACCAAGCAAGAGGCAAATGCATCTTGCCAAGAGTTGAAACACAGCAGACAGGGAAGATGTGAAAAGTGTGTGCATAAAGACCTTTTAATTCACAGCTCTCAAAGAGAGTTTTGGAGCTTGTGGCTGGACAGAGATTCTCCTGCTCACACCTCTGTCCAAAGTGGGGGAAGACACCCTGCTGCAGGTGCTTGGGTTGGTCTCCACAGGTCCAGGCAGATGCCAAACCCGCTATTCACTGCCTTCTCCCTTGCCCTGCCCCTCTGCCAAGTGCAACAGTCCTCAAGGACTGAAAGGAGCACAGAGAGCCAAAGGGGACACTTTTACCTACCTCACTGAGAGCTCCCTGAGAAGCATTTTCCTTGAGAAGCAAGCCCCTTTCCTCCAAAGGCATTTCCCCAAATGCGTAGCTTTCCTGGGGAACAGCAACACACCCTTAAGAAAAGCTGGCAAGGCTGAATGACTTCAGGTCCTTTCAGGACAGGCACTCCAGCTCTAGCTCGTATTCCCCAAGTCAGTTTCCAGGTGGAGGTTCAGGCATACAGCCCCAGGCCCTCTACAAACACAGGCTGCTCTCTGCCTCTTCACCTCCTTCAACTCTTGCCTGTGATCACAGCAGCAAAACCAGGCTTTTCCAGCCAGACACCAGAGCCCTGTCCCTGCAGGATGCTCTTGCCAGCACCTTCCAGGAATCTCCACTGCGCACACAGTGCTTTTCATGCCTGCACCCAACAGGCTTTGGAACACAGAGCACAACCTGGCTGGCTCTGCCAGCAGCACACCACAAACACAGGCGGAGGAAGAAGCAGCAGGGGTTGTTTGGTGGCCATGCCCCAGAGAAACTGAAAAGGTGCCCTCCCTCTGGTCTCACTTGCTTGGCTTTCTGACTGGGTCTGAGGCTGGGGCTGCCATTCCCTGGTTGTGGGAACCAGAACCACATCCAGGATCCCAGCACTGACAGCGCTCTGTGCACTGGCACGGTCGTGCTTCTGAGTCTCGGGCACTGTGCTGCTGCTTCATTTGCCCTTAGGCACACCCAAAGTTCTCTGTTAAGCCCAGATGGTCTCTGGTTCTGCCCTCTTCCTGATCCTGTGCAGGGATGGAGCACTGCTGTGCTTTCAGCAAGCTGCTCTTGAAACCATCCAGCATTTCCAAGCTCCTTTGCCCTCTGTGGATGCTTGCCATGGAATCCCTCACAGCTGGGTTCAGAGCATCCTCAGGTTGGCTCTTCCAAAGTCCAGGGGCTCCAGGGTGCTCAGCAAGATCTGTAACTGCACAGTGTTGTGGAACTGGACCTTCAGCACAGGGATCTTTCCAGCCTGATCTGCCCTCGTTCCTCTGTGTCTGTGCACAAAACACGGCGTGGAAGAGAACAGCAGGAGGGGCCTGTGTGTCCCAGGGCTCTGGATTTGCATCGCATCAGTTCCACAGAGATGAAGGCAAAGCGAGGAAGCCAAACTGTTTATTAATGGAAGGTGAAGCAAAGGGATGAGCTGGGAGGGAAGAAAGGGGATGGGCAGGGTCTGAGGGCTGGAGGGAGGCAGCTGTCAGCAGGGAGGGAGAAGGCAGGAGCTATGGGAGCTTCCCACAGGCTCAGCTGTGCCAGTCATCAGCTGTGCCTGGAGCTCCAGCTGGTCTCCTCTGGTCTCCAGGTGGTCTCACCTTCCAAGGGATCTGGAGGTCTTAAAGAGACACAGGCTCTTCTGAGCCAGCAGATGAAAGTAGTTCTGCAGCTCTTCCCTCCAACATCACCTGAACAAATATGCTTATGTGGGAGGGGCTGTTGTTTTCACTCAGGGCTTGAGGGGCTGGAAGAGAGAGGAACAGAGCCACTGTCAGAACCTGGATCTTCAGGAATCCAAGGAGACCTTCCTGCCAGGGCCATCCCCCCCAGCTCTTGCCATGCCCACAAGACAAGAGCAGCCAAGGGGATCAGCTGCAAGGTGCTGGCCATGAATCCCCTCACCCATGTCCCTAAAATCTCTGTGTGTTCTGCCCACACCACCCCTTGTCCACAAAAAGAACAAAGCCCACCGCAGCTGGGGCAGGGATTGCAGCTCCCTGCCCAGGCATTGCAGCTCACCCGGCCAGCCCCGCTGACAGCCCGCTGCCCTCACTCACCCTCACAGAGGGCCTGGAGCTCTTCCTTCTGCCCCATCAGGAACACCCCGACATCCCTGGGAACACAGGCTAACCATAGCTAAGGCTGCTGTGGCTGTTATCCAGTTTGCTTTATGGTTAATAAGGTGAGGATTTAATGGATCTTTAACTTCCACTGCAAGGCAGACACATGGATTCAGAGCTATCACATGCTAACTATGTGGTTTTGGGGTTACTTTACAAATGGTACGTACTGTGACAAAATGATACCAGGGCAAATTTTCTCCCAACCTGTCATAGGTTAAGAAGGAAGTGAGTTTTTTGGGAGGTTGTGGTCAAACCAATCAGTGCTTGGATTGGAATATTGGCACCTGGTTTGGCCACTGAAGGTGTGGACCGCCTCTGAGAACACAGGGGGTTAAAAGCAAGAACTGCCAGGAGAACTCTCTCTTGGTCCCAGTCAGTGGAGGAGCTCAGAGCTCCCCAGCCCAGCTGGGGCTGGCTGGGGGAGGGAAGCCATGCGGCCGGGTGAGGTAGGCCGGAGCCTCAGGCACAGGAGGGGGGTGAAGGCCTTGCAAGATGGAAGGGTGGAGGAGCCTGAGAAGCATCGGGTCCCCCTCCTACCCCGCTGGAGAGAGATAGAGAGAGAGAAAGAGAGCCAGTGCCTGTGCTGCCTTGAAATTCGGTATCGTGGACTGGCAGCACAGCCAGCCAGAAGCGGGGGATGCATCGAGAGAAGGTGCCCGGCCGCTGTGGGAGTTCTGGGCAGACAGAGGCAAAGATTTTAACCCCTTGGTAGAATAATGGAAACCTTACAAATACTGATCCTCCTGAATCTGAATGAGGTGAGAGAGAGATGAAGCCAGAGGAAATGGGCAAGTGTGAAGAAAGCTGGTGCAAGTGAGAGATGTTAGAAGAGGTGAGAAGAGTCCTAGGTGGGAGGAGGTGATGGAGTGGCCTTGAGCTGGACTCCTTCTTGTTTGGTCATGGACAGACCCATGTTTTTCCTGTGACACAGAGACTGCATTTAGGGGGAGGCAGTGCCTTGGAGCCAAGAGTGAAGCAGTGGAGTGAACAGAGATGGCTGAGGAGGGTGTGGGATGCCCTGTGTCTTCTGTGGAGGGGAAGATCTCTGTTCACAAGACCCCTCGGCCCCAGGGGGTAAATCTGGGGGGGACTGGTGTCCTGAAGCTGAGAGACTGCTGCTTTTGGAACTGGGTGGAGCATCCTTAAATGGGGAACCCTAAAAGCAGTCCTGGTCCGTGTGCAGTGGTGAGAGCAGTGGACATGGAGGGAAGAAGTCAAAAGGGCAAATGTTCTCCAGGCAGTGCCACGAGTGACATGGAATCACAAGAGATTTCAATTGTGTTTCCAGGGGAAGCCTATGGTGCAAGGGGGGGGACTCTTGTCTCCCTGATGGACTTCAGAATTGATTATTTGAGTGGTGATGATGGACTCAAAAGTTGCTTATCTGAGAGATGGTGATGGTGTGGAAATTTATGGTTATTTCATTGTTATGTTTCAATTTATTTCATGTTGTGGAGGAAAAGGAGGGAGAGGAGCAGAAATGTATTTGGAGGGGTTTCATTCTTAGTTTTGTGTCTGTTCCTTTTTAGATGTTGTAGTTAATAAAGTTTGTTTCCTTTATTCCTAAGTTGGAGCCTGCTTTGCTCTGTTCCTGATCACATCTCACAGAAGCCTCTAGGGAAAGTATATTTTCATGGGGGGCACTGGCATTGAGCCAGCCTCAAACCATGACACGAGTACAGCCAGATTGTGAGCCCTCTCTACCTGGTCACCTGCAAAAAGAACAATTTCCAGTGGGGCCCTGAACAGCAACAAGCCTCTGCCCAGATCAAGCAGGAGACCACTCATGCAGTAGCCCTTGGCCCCGTCACGATAGAACCGGAGGTAAAGAATGTGCTCTACTCTGTAGCCAGGAGCAATGGCTTGTCCTGGAGCCTTTGGCAGAAGGTGCCTGGGGAGACTCGAGGCAGACCACTGGGATTCTGGAGCCAAAGTCACGGAGGGTCCAAAGCCAACTACATTCCCACAGAGAAGGAAATCTTGGCCACCTATGAAGGAGTTCAAGCGGCCTTGGAGGTGATTAGCACAGAAACACAACTCCTCCTGGCACCCTGACTACCGGTGCTGGGGTGGATGTTTAAAGGAAAAGTTCCCTCTACCCACCATGCCACCAATGCCCCATGGAGCAAATGGATTGCCCTCATCACACAGCATGCCCCTATTAGAAACCTGAATCACCCTGGGATTTTGGAGACAATTACAAGCTGGCTGGAAGGTAAGAACTTTGGTCTCACTGACGAAGAGGAGCAGGAACAAGTGACATGGGCTAAAGAAGTTCCACCATACAACCAACTACCAGCAGAGTAAACACGCTATGCTCTTTTCATTGATGGTTCTTGTCACATCATAGGGATGAACTGGAAGTGGGAAGCAGTCGTGTGGAGCTCCACATGACAGGATGCACAAGCTACCAAAGGAGAAGGTGGATCAAGTCAATTTACTGAACTCAAGGCCATTCAGCTGGCCCTGGACATTGCTGAAAGAGAGGTTGCCAAAGCTCTACCTTTACACTGATTCGTGGATGGTAGCCAATGCTCTGTGGGGTTGGTTAGAAAGGCAGAAAAGGCCAACTGGCAGCATAGAGGAAATCCAATCTGGGCTGCTGATGAGTGGAAAGACATTGCCACTGAGGTAGAGAAGCTACCTGTGAAAGCCTGTCATGTAGATGCCCATGTCCCCAGGAGTGAGGCTAGTGAGGAACACCAAAACAACAAGCAGGTAGATCAGGCTGCAAAGATAGAGGTGTCATAAATAGGCTTAGATTGGCAACATAAGGGGGAGTTGTTCCTAGCTCAATGGGCCCATGATGCTTCAGGTCATCAGGGCAGAGATGCCACCTCTAAGTGGGCACAAAACTGAGGGGTGGATCTAACCATAGACAGTATTTCTCAGGTTATCCATAACTGTGAGACGTGTGCTGCCATCAACCAAGCCAAGAGGGTGAAGCCCCTATGGTATGGTTGTTGGTGGTCCAAGTACAAGTATGGGGAGGCCTGGCAGATTGGCTACATCACACTGCCCTAGACACGCCAAGGCACGTGCTCACAATGGTAGAAGACACCACGGGATGGTTGGAAACCTACCCTGTGCCTCATGCTACGGCCCGTAACACCATCCTGGGCCTTGAAAGTCCTGTGGAGGCATGGTACCCCTGAGAGGATTGAGTCAGACAATGGGACTCATTTCAAGAACAGCCTTATCAACACCTGGGCTGGGGAACATGGCATTGAATGGGTGTACCATATCCCCTACCATGCACCAGCTGCAGGCAAAGTGGAGAGGTACAATGGACTACTAAAAACCCAGGTGAAAGCCTTGGGTGGGGCATCTTTCAAAAATTGGGAGCAGCATTTAGCAAAGGCCACCTGGTTAGTTAACACTAGAGGTTCCACCAGCCGAGCAGGTCCTGCCCAGTCTGAGTCCCTGAATATAACAGATGGAGATAAAGTCACAGTGGTACATGTCAGAGGTTTGTTAGGGAAGACCGTGTGGATCAATTCTGCCTCGACTACAGACAAACCCATTTGTGGGGTTGTCTTTGCTCAGGGACCAGGTTGCACATGGTGGATAATGCAAAGAGATGGAAAAACACAATGTGTACCTCAGGGAGATCTGATTGTGGGGTGAGGATGAGTATAGCTTGTAATTTTTGGGGGGAACAGATGGAAGTTTTATGTTAGTATGTTGACGATATGGGGATAAGGGGTGGAATGTCCTAGGGTGAGGTTATGATGCTTGTATCCCCAATCGTGTGTTCTGTTAATGCTGGATGTTATGTACTGTGCCTTCAAGACTGGCTCTGAAGAGCAAGGTTTGTTTTGGTTTGTTATCAGCCTGCTCCCCCACGGCTGGCGGGACAGAGAGACAGGGAAGTACATAGTGTAGCTTTTGCTTTTTGGCTTTGGTTTTTGCTTTTGCTTTGCTCTTGCTTCTTGCTGTGCTCCTGCTTTGCTTTTGCTTTTTGCTTCTGCTTGTTAGTTAGTTCACCTAAGCAGTCCACATTTTTCCCTGGACTGTTTTTTCCTTTCCCTTTTTGGAACCACTCAAACCTGCTCCGGACTGGGATCTGGGAAACACCAAGAGTTTGTATCCTGTGGCTGCAGCAGCTATCCCCAGAGCCAGAGGGAGTGACAACAGAGCGATCACTCCCAGGAAAGACTTTCTGAATTTGTCATCCTTTTCAGATCAGTGAAAGAGTGTTGTCATCTGGTATTTGTAATAAAGAGGACAGGAGATCTTTCTCCTTTTTAATGCCTTTGTTAAAAAGAATCAGCTCAGGTGGGGAGAAATCGACGGGTTGCACCCACGCTGCCACTGCTCCCAGGAGTGGCATGGAGGAGGAGGAGGAGGATGCAGCTTTGTCCGCTGGTCTCCAGGCAGAGCTGGGGCCTCCGTCCTCACAGGAGATTAGGAGATTCCACTTTTTCGGTCTAACATTCCAGGTCCTCTTTCTAGTTAAGGCCTTTTCAGGTTAGGGTGAGAAGTAAAAGGATCTTAGCAGATATTTAGCAGTTCCTCATCTTCAGACATCACTTAGGTCTCTTAATTCCACATTGGCTAGTTGTTTTTAGGGTTTTTTTCCTGGAACATTTCAAAATCTGGTGAAATGCATTCTCCTACTCAGCTGCCCCGGAGCCATGTCCCTCTGTGGCTTCACAATAGGGACCTCGGCACAGTGTTCAGCTCCTGCCTTGGCAAACCGCTCCAATACTTTATCACTCTTTCTGTAAAAAACTTTTCCCTAAAATCCAACCTATATTTCCATTGGTGCAGCTGAAGACTGTGTCCTCTGGTTCTGTCAGTCGTTGCTGGAGAAAGAGACCAACCCACACCTGACTACAACCACCTTTCAGGAAACTGTAGAGAGGGATAAGGTCACCTCTGAGTCTTCTTTTCTGAAGACTAAACAACCCCAGCTTCCTCAGTTGTTCCTCACAGGACTTATGTTCCAAGCCCCTCACCAGCCTTGTTGCCCTTCTCTGGACACACTCCAGGCGCTCAATGTCCTGCCTAAATTGGGGGGCCCAGAACTGGACATAGCACTCGAGGTACAGTGCCAGTCCAGGGGAATAATGCCAAGTACACCAGTGCCAAGTGCAGGGGAAGAATGAGCTCCCTGCTCCTGCTGGCCACACCATTCCTGATCCAGGCCAGGAGCCATTGGCCTTCTTGGCCACCAGGGCACACTGCTGGCTCATGTGCAGCCGGCTGTCGAGCAGGACCCCCAGGTCCCTTTCTGCCTGGGCACTGTCCAGCCACACCATCCCCAGCCTCTAGCATTGCAGGGGGTTATTGTGGCCAAACTGCAGGACTTGGGACGTGGAGTTATTAAACTTCATCTTATTGGACTCTGCCCATCCCTCCAACCATTCCAGGTCGGCCTGCAGAGCCCTCCTACCTTCCAGCAGATGGACACACGCTCCCAGCTCAGTGTCGTCTGCAGATTTACTAATGTAAGACTCAATCCCCTCATCCATATCATCAATAAAAATATTGAACAGCCCTGGCCCCAGCACAGAGCCCTGAGGGACAGCACTGGTGCCTGGCTGACAGCTGGATGCAGCAGCGCTCACCAGCACTCTCTGGGCCGGCCATGCAGCCAGTTCTGAACCCAGCACAGAGTGCTCCTGTCCCAGCCCTGGGCTGCAGCTTTTCCAGGAGTGTGCTGTGGGACACAGTGCCAAAGGCCTTGCTGGAGTCCAAATAGACACATCCACAGCCTTTCCTGCATCCACCAGGAGGGGCACCTGGTCATAAAAAGAGACCAGGTTGGTCAAACTCGACCTACCCCTCCTAAACCCTTGCTGGCTGGGTCTGATACCCTGGCCATGCTGTAAGTGCTGGGTGATGACACTCAGTATAAACTGTTCCATCACCTCACCAGGTGCTGAGGTCAGGCTGACTGGCCTGTAATTACCAGGATCCTCCTTCCCACCCTTGTTGTGAATGGGTGTCACATTGGGCAGCTTCCAGTCATCTGGAACCTCAGCAGTGAGCCAGGACTGCTGGTAAATGATGGAGAGCGGCTTGGCAAGCCCATCTGCCAGCTCCCTCATCACCCTGGGGTGGATCCCTTCTGGTCCTGTGGATTTATGAACATCCAAGCAGCTCAGAAGTTCTATGACTGCCTCCTCCTGAATAGTGGGAGCCCATTCTCCTCCCTGATACCATCAACCAACCCAAGAGGACAGTTCTCCTGGGGACAAGCTGTCTTCCCACCAAAGACTGAGGCAAAGAAGGCGTTAAGCACTTCTGCCTTCTCCTCATCTGCAGTTACTAAGTTCTCTCCCTCATCCAATATAGAACAGAAGTTGGTTTTACCCTTCCTTTTACCATTGATATATTTGTAAAAACATTTTTTATTATCCTTTACAGAAGTCGCCATCTTAATTTCAAAATGAGCTTTGGCCTCCCTGAATTTTTTACTACATGCTCTAGAAACCCTCTTAAATATTTCGTGAGAGACCTGACCCTCCTTCGAAAGATGATTCATTCTCTTTTTATTCTTAAAGTTTTCCAAAACCTTCCTCCCCTCTAGGCTGGGCGATTGCCTCCTCACCTCATCTTTTGGCACACAGGGACAGTCTGTTCCTGTGCCCTCAAGATCTGTGTTTTGAAGCACGCCCACCTTTCCTGAACTCCTTTGCTTTTAAGGGCTGCTTCCGAAGAAACTCTTTGAATAAGCCTCCTAAATAGGCCAAAGTCTGCCCTCTGAAAGTCCAGTATAAAAGCCTTGTTGATGTTCCTCCCGACTTCACCAAATATCAGGAACTCCATAATTTCATGATCACTCTGCCCCAAGTGGCCTCCAACCACCACATCTCCCACCAGCCCACCTCTGCAAACAACAGATCTAACATAATCCATCCCCTGGTCAGCCCACCCACCAGCTGCGACAAAAAGTTGTCCTCTACACACACAAAAAATTTCCTGGACTGCCTTTTTTCTTCTGTATTACGTTCCCAACAGTTGTCTGGGAGTTTGAAGTCACCTACAAGAACAAGGGTTGATGATCCAGAAACATTCTCTAGCTGCTTACAGAATGAGTTGTCCACCACTTCTTCCTGCCTGGGTGGATGGTAACAGACTCCCTAGTAGGATGTCAGCCTTGTTGGCCTTCCCCCTAATTCTCACCCACAGGCATTCAACTTCATCCTCATTAGTTTCAATACCTCTGGTGTCCAAAGCCTTCCTAATATAAAGGGCCACCCCTCCACCTCTTCTCCCTTCCCTGTCTCTCCAGAAGATCTTGTAGCCATCCAGTGCAGCACTCCAGCCATGTTTCTGTGATGGCAATTATGTCACAGCTCTGCTGCTGAACCATGGCCTCCAGCTCTTCCTGTTTGTTACCCATGCTGCGTGCACTGGTATCCATGCACCTCAGCTGGGCTGCTGATTTCACCCCTAACTCAGGCTTACCTCCCTTGGGCCTGCTTCCAGAGAGCCCAGCTGCATCCCTTTCCCCCTTCAAACCTAGTTTAAAGCCCTCTCAACATCTTCTGCCAGTTCATGAGCTAAAAACCTTCTGCCCTTTACAAAGAAATGGAGCTTGTTATGAATAAAAATAGTTATCAATTTTTTTAAGGTTGCAAAGTTAAAGAAAAGTGGAACCAATTGCTGTTAAACTGAAGGTTACCTAGATGTTGCAGCCACCTATTGTTAAAAGAGTTCTTCTCCAATTACCTGTTAATGGTTCGTGATTAGCCATTGTCCCCTCTAATGCTTGCCGGGGGGGATACCAGACCCCGCAGGCAGCAGGGGAAGGAGAGTGACATCAGAGCTAGTATGCAGATGAGAATGCATTTTACCTGTAAATTTCAGGAAAAAAACCCTTAAAAACAACGAGCCAACATGGAATTAAGAGACCTAAGTGACGTCTAAGGATGAAGAACTTAATCCAGTATCTGCTAAGATCCTTTTACTTCTCACCCTAACCTGAAAAGGTCTTAACTAGAAAGAGGACCTGGAATGTTAGACCAAAAAAGCGGAATTTCCTACTCTTCCATGAGGATGGAAGCCCCAGCTCTGCCTGGAGACCAGCGGACAAAGCTGCACCATCCTCCTCCTCCTCAGTGCCACTCCTGGGAGCAGCGGCAGCGTGGGCGTGACCTGCTGGCTTCTCCCCACCTGAGCTGATTCTTTTTAATAAAGGCATTAAAAAGGAGAAAGATCTCCTGCCCTGTTTATTTCAAGTGGCATTTATTGCTTGGGCACAGACTGTGTTCTGACAACTGCACTCTGTTATTCGGACTGAGAGAGATTCTAAGTAACTGGGGAAAGAATACAACAAAACTAACACATTGTTGGCCTCTCTGCTGCCAAATGGGGTCCTCCCACTGCTGTTGCATCAGTGGCACAAATTAAGAGGGTTTGTGCACTTCTGCGATATTCCTCTGAATGCTGAGCTGCTCTTATGTAGGGTACTGCCTCATCACAGGAACTACTTACTAATTCTCATAGAAGTCTGGGCATCCTGAATCTTTAAAAAAGGTGCTGAGGACACAGGAGAGGTCACAGATGTTGAGATCCAGCCTAAAGCATAGTTGAGGAAGGTGGTTTTCTCTGCCAGGCTAAATTCCCCTATATTCTCACTTGTACCTCAGCACAAGTGAACCATAAGTGCACAACCTTGAGATATCTCTTTTGTTTACCCCATTCTTGCTTTCTTTGTACAGACTTTTCAGGCTACTCTAAATCAAATAGATAAGCTGGTATCCTTATGGTAGTCCTATATTTCAAAAATTTTTTTTTCCCTTTTCTCCATTTCCAAAGGTACAGAAAGAATGTTAAAACCACTATTACCAAGAACAATCACGCATTTAGGCTGCTCTCAGAGGTGAGGTGGGCTCTTACCAAGCCACCTTTCTTTCTGAGGATTCTTTATGGAGTTGCTCAGAATGGATTCCTGGTATCACAAAGGGAGGACCTGGAGTTGTTTCCAAGGGCCCATCACTGTAATATTGCCAGGACATTCTGCAGGCAAGAATGGGCACACACCACATACAGTATAGAGTGTTTGAGCAAGAGAGAAAGGACAGAACAAAAGGAAGACAGCTGGGAGAGAGGAAGGATTACATTGTCAGTACTTCACAGTTTCATACAGAAAAACCTTCATTTACTGAGTTTGAGGGGTAGAAAGTTCCAATTCAGAGTTTGATAGCCATTATTACTTTTTAGCTTGGGTGACTTGAGTATAAATTGGTGCTGGTGTTATTTGCCATGATGCCTCAGAGGATGATGAGGATAAAAACTCAGCACATCTCAGAAAAAAACAGATTTTTTTCTGGCCACCTGCTCAACCACCAACTGCTCATACTTTTTTTTCCTCACTTTTTTAAACAAATGTGCCAAAGGATATCAAAACATATTTATCAGAACAGTAAAATAATAAACTATAACAAGGTGTCAGATTAAACAGGAAATGTAGTGGAAATATATATATTAAAAAGGTTTGAAAAACACTCCTCTTGCTTCTGTCCTTGAAAGGTAAGTTAATCCCTCCAGTATTACTTTCTAGTTCAGCAGCTCCCTGCAGCTTCCTGGGTTTTATAGCCACAGAAACCCAAAGCAAAGACTCCCTCCTCCTGCCACCTTGAGACTTTTGCTCCTGGTCCTCCTCTTTCCTCTGCTATTCTCACATCCTCACATCCCCCAACACCTTTCCCTGCTGCACACATCACCAGATGGAAGCTGCTCCCTTCCCTCCACAGCAACCACATTGCCCAGGCCTTTCCCTCTTGCCCTCACCCCAACTCAAAGGTCACACAGAGTCCTTGGGCACAAACTGGAACAAACCAACCTAATACCACATCCTTTTTGCCACTCTGATATAAGGGAGGCAGCTTCATTTATGCAGACCTACAGAGTGTAGATATCTGAAATGGATTTTTCTCTTCTATGGAAAGAATTTCTTTCCTGCTATTTTTACTATTTAAATTCAGAATGAAATACAGAAAATGCAGCTTCTAACTTGACAGAAGTTTTTACCCACTTAAAATAATTCAGAATATGCTACAGCATATTTTCTGCATGGAATAAATCAGCACATTGGGTATTTTAAATACACATTGTTTTTTTATTAAAATATACATGATTTCAAAGGACGATTCAAGCATCCTATTTTAAAAATGCCTTTCCTTTTGTTTTAATAAATTTCTCTTACCGCTTTCCTTATAAGGGTGACAATAATCTAAATTTAGTTCAGGAGAGGAACAGAACGCTTTCAACAAGCAACAATTCCAATTGTTTATTATGTTAAAAGCAAAAAACATCATAATAAACTCTGCATCCAATACTCATGAGGAAATTGCTAAATTTATATGGTAGGTTATGATTTTCAGAATCAGTGGCTGTTTTCTCAGAATTCCTAAAAATTAGTCCTCCTTTAACAGGAGACCTGAAATTAGGTCTGTTTCTTCTCTTTTCTCTTCTCCTCCCCACTATTTTTAGCAATTTGTTTTATTTTCAAGGTGAAATACTTGCTTTTATTCAAGGCATCTTTCTCTACTGAGGGCTTCCAGGATTAAACTAAAAAGCTGCATGTTTAATATAGTGCAATAGAGTGTAACATTCCAGTTGTGATATCTCATCAAAGACTCATGAGGTAGGAAAAACGGTCTTACACATTTTCAGCAGGGAAATGTAACTTCTTGTACAGGCTTCAAATATGTACAGGCCATGTGTGACAGAATCTTGTAAACTTGTACAGGCCATGTGTGACAGAATTTTGTAAACTTCTTTGATTTCTGAGTGCTAGAGAAGGGTCCCCTGTGCTGCATTCCCTGGCAAAGGCCACCAGTAATCTCCAAACTGTCTCATACTGGAGCAGTGGAAGACTTTAGGTGATGGTACAGTCTGAAGCTCAGCAATTTTCTAGTTTTAAGTTCTAAGTATAGAAAACCGAGCCCAAGGCTACTATCCATGCTGTACTCCAGCTGATACCAGACCAGTGAGGGCTTTGATTATTTCTTTTTGGAGATGTACTTGCAGAGACTGTCCAGTTGTGTTAAAAGCTCCCCTTTCTGGGTGAAAGTGCAATTTGTGTCTGCACCACTCAGCTAAAACATCCCATGGCTATGGAAACAACCACATTCTTCCTGGGATCACACAGGGCATGGTCAGCAACAGCACCAGCATCCCTGGCTTAAAAATGGAGCCTGGAAGGAGTTGCTGAAGCGCAGTATCCTTCATTCATTCATTCTTTCTTTTGGTGATAGTTTTTCCTCATGCTGATGTAAATTAAAATGCCCTCACAGTCATATGTTGTTATCAGCAGTGCTTCCTCCAGCCTATCAGGTTGGTCACAGGGATGTTTCCTAATCTGCTGTGGAGTTTAGAGTTCACTGCAGTCAAGTCAAGGTAAATGTGGTTAACAAAGATCTATTTATTAAATTCCTAAGTAAATCTGATTTTGAACCTGGCAGCCAAAGAGCTGAATGGGAGACCAAAGTACAATATCCAGAGGAGGTAAAAAAATGTCAGACAGCTAAAGGACCTTAAGCTCTGCATTTAACACAGGGGTAGATACCTGTGGATGCTGCCAGGTCTGCCAAAATTAATTTTTCCCTTCTTCAGGAAATTATGGATATTCTCAGGCAAATCATTGTAGTTCTCCCCTCCCCTGCATTCTCAGAGCACATTTCTGATGATACAAGTATGGTTTCTTGAGTGTATTATCAAGGTGCTTTGTTGTATGTAATAAAAAAGGAGGCCAAAAGGAAGCAAAGCAAAAAGGTGTTCCAAGACATCTCAGATCCCAGCAGAAGTCCAGTGTTTGTAATACCTGAATTCCTCTCAATGACACCCATGATGATTTGCTTGAAGAGAGGTGGTAAAACACTACACTGAACTTGGGAAGAATTTTGTGCAGCAACTACAGCAACAGTCCAGCTGCTGCTTTTACAAGAAAAATGGCTTAATTATTTATAATTATGCAAGCTCTATAATGGATTTTTTTTCTGGCATTCATCCCTCCCACAATCTGTCATATAAAGCTGCTCAGAATTAAAATCCACATCCCCTCAGCAAAGTGTCACTGGCCAGGGCGCTTGTTCTGATGGATGATACCAGTGACAGCTGCCAGAAAACACACTTAAATTGCCCACAGATACCTTGAAGGTGTATGCAGCAACACATATCACCTAAAAAGAACCAATATATATCTTCCTGCTCATCAGTTCTGTACTTGTACGTTCTATTCTTTAATACCAACCCTTAAATCCAGTTTCTCTGGAGTTAGTTATTCAGACATCACTGGTATGATTAATAAAAACAGAAGTTGAATTGACAATGGCTAGATTAAAACACCAAGCCCAACCGTCAGAAGCTCTGAATTGGTAGAGATGTATTGACAGAAGTATGCCAAGGGTTTGGGAACTGTTAATTTTAATGCCATTATTTCTGTATCATACATGTACTGGCAGAATATTCACCTCCTAAACCTTAGTACTGAAATAAGCCTATAACTTTAACTTTTTTTCCCTAAACTGTGAGCTGATTATGGATGGGTTATTTTCTTTTTTCTTCTATTGTTTTTGGCTAGCCAACTGTATGTATTTGATTTGTAGTGAGGCTGATTAATCGTAATTTTTAAAGCAGGCACAGCCTGCAGAGAGCTTAAATGGATCTGTGAGACTTTCTGGACATGGCCCATCAGTGGATTTTGGAAACACAGCTTCCAGTCTCCTGGGAATTTGTATTTTTTTTCAGCTTTGGTCAAATGAGACCAACTGCTTATTTTTACTGTATTCAGCTAATTTTGAATTTAATTAATCTGACCAGATTCGGTCAAAACATTTCTAATCAGCTCTAATAGAAATGACAAAATCTGTTTTTCTCAAAATTTATGGTTATCATCAACAACCTTCATCTCTGCACAAGCTTTTATAGTACTGACAGTGTCAAAAACCATGGTTGAAAACAGTGTTCAGAAAGTAGAAACGCTGGGGAGAAGTGGCTGAGATCAACCTTCAGGCCAGCTGAAGAGGACCCAGGTGAGCACAGGTCTCTGGTCTGGGGCCAGAGCTGGCTCTGATAAGCAGTGTAGACATCCCCTTCATTAATGTCAACAATATTTACCTGCTTAAAGCTGTGACCACAGTTACAGAGTCACATTGGTGTTCCCCTTGAAAATCCAGGTTGTTATTTTATAATTAGCATAGTATATAGACACATTGGACAGCCTCAGCAACAGATTTAATTCAGCAGCTAAGCCTTGGCAGGCAGGATATACATCTTAGCACTCTAAAGCTGTTGATTTTGTTCCTGTTAATTTTAGCATGGAAGAAGCAGACCACATTTGTTTCATGGTGCTGCTGTATCCCCAGCAGGTTCTGCGCTTTCTTGGAGATATATTATCTATTTTTAAGGTTTCCTTTTTAATATTTTAATCAATATTTAAATAAACCACAAATAACATCTTCAGTCAGTACAACATAGGCATCCTATATTAAACTATTCCCATCTCTAAAGATCTCTAACAAAAAAAGGAGGTGCAAAACTGTCCCTACTTGAACTGTGCCATTTCATGCAGATGTAGACATTTAAGTCTATCTGTTTGGGGTCTCCCCCACCTCCCCCAAATATAATATATTGTTTAATAGATTTCCATTTATGTTATTTAAACAACCACAGAGCAATCAGGATTTGCAGTGACACAAAAATAATGTCATTAAAATAAAGTTAATTTGGACTGGATTTGCCTGACATGAACATGCCATCCTGGAAGACAAAAAATTCTGCTCTCCTCTTCCTTATTTATCATTAAAGTGGCTGGCTCACACTTTGGGAAAGGGCCAAGATTAATTCACCTTTCTATCTGTTAAAATTAGAGGAGAGGGTTTTGGCAGCAAATTAATCTCCATCAGTGATTTTTGAAAAGTTTTTTAAGAGATTAAGTATTATGAATTGATAGAAGAGCAATTTTAAATAAAAAAACCCCACAGATTGGTTTGATAGCAATGCAAAAAAATATTTGATTAAATGGTAGCAAAATAACTGTTACTTTGAGAGGTGGACTCAGTTTCTTTACAATATTTATGTCTCTTATATCACCTATTCATAAAATACTTCTAAATATTAAAATATGCACACAATTTTTTTGGAAGAAGCTTCCTTTTAATAATTGTGTAGCTTGACTTTCATTGTTTGAAGATGAAATTGTGGGCTTTGGGGTTAGCTTAGTTTAACTCTTATTTCTTTTCTAGACAAGAACTCAGCCTAATATTTGTTTTTATTTCCTTTCCATCCAATATTCATACACAGAGCATGTTTCTCAATGCAATCATGGAGCATTGGCATTTACACCAGTGTGAGCTCAGGAGTGTGAGAGCAGCAAAGACAGAAAGCTACCTGAGCATCTCCCACGTAAGCAAACTGAATAATTGATTGTAATATACTTAATTACTTTCCTTAAATTACATGGTGGGCTAAAAAGTTTCTTTCTGCTTTTAATAAATTTGTTAATGATTGAAAACTGCTAAAAATGGTTAGGCTTAAATTTGGATTCTACTCCAAAAAGGGAGATATTTAACAGCCCAGATAAGAAAAGCTGCAGCATTTTTTGTTTGATGAACTTGTCAGTTGTGTAGTAGGAAGAGGCAAAATAAATAAAAAAGTTACACAAAGGACATTTTCATGTTTAAAAATAGTTGAAAAATAAGGACCAATATAGTATGTTCCAAACACCTGCAATTACCACGTGCTGTTTTATTTGTTTGTATGTGGACTATTTTGAAGTTCTCTAATAAAACAATTTGCTCAGTTCTCATTTCACATTATGGCAGACTGGAATAAACTTGTGAATCATCTTGGTACAGGTATTGCTGAAACAAATTTTCAATTTCTGGTTTTTATCCTCACTTAGAATTGTATTTACAAAGTAAAGGTTTCTGGCCAAGTATGGATTGGATTTGGAGCCATGAGAGATGACTGTTAAAAACAGTGAATTTTTTTTTTTTTTTCAAAAGTGCTTCAAAAGCTTGAAACTTAAACTTACATTCAAAGTTAACATGAACTAAAAGTATTAAATTAATCATCAAATAAATCAACTTTAGGTAATATATTAAATTTTGTAAACTACTAATCAAAAGATCAAGGTGAAATCTTAGCCTCTTTTTTCCCCAGTGACAAAATTCAAGTGAGGTCTGTGGAGGATTTAGGACTTATAAGTGGGTGAAACTAAAACTCCTCCCCAAAGCTCTGTTGGAAAGACAATTAAATGCCCTAGACTGTGATCTAATACCATATTTCACATGTAAGACCCTGCATAAAGAAATGTTTGCATTCCTGGATGTGATGTAAGAAAACTAATTTCCCTGGCTAAGGAATCTGATTATAAAATCCTGAAATACAGTTTAAGAAGCTGGAAGAAAAGCTATCTTTTTTTTTTCTCTATTAAAGTTATTTCACTTGTAGATTAAAACCAACTGCTCTGTCTTTGAAGCGCAGAGCCCAGGGCCATGCTATGCTTGACATTGATGTGTGGAGACACCTGAAGCAGTTCTGCAAGTAGATATGATCAGGCTTGCTGATGCTGATGAGATGCTGCATCTGGCCTTCCTACCTAATCCCAGTGAAAAACAGAGTACTTAAACCTGGATGTCACCCCAGCACTTGGTCTGCTTGGTGACAGAGGGACTTCCTGAAGAAAGGCGTACTTCCTTTGGGGTGCTTCCCATACTAAGGGCTTTAAAGATGGGACTTAGTTATCTTTGTAAAGGTGACATAGAAAGATTCCAGTATCCAGGCCTTGCCCTAAAGGCAGATCATGGATTCCCAAGTTTTTACTAACCAAGGTGTTTAACAAGAGCCTTCACAGCAGTCCCAGCCAATTTATTACTTATTACAAACCATCTGAAAGGAAGCTCAAAGATACAAAAGGGAAATTAAAATTCTGCGTAGAAACCTCAGACAGGTGCCTTGGGGAAACCATTACCTACTCTAACACTTTTGTGAATGCTGTTTATATAATTCTTGAAATCCATATGCATTTTATATGTGATGTATATACAAAAGAAAGAGCAACATGCAAAAAAAACCCAGTACCTGGTATTGCAGATCACTTAGCCACCAATCCTAGCCTTGGGCTGCTCGTTCTAGCTGACAAAGAGTATCCCTGCCCAAGGACTGCCTCTTCTTTTATGTAGTGAGTGCAACTTGCCAGGAAAAGAATGATCAACAGGGGACCAGTGTTTAGAATTCCTTCTGATAGGAAGTATCAGCAAGACTACTAAAACCATGGAACTGAAGGAAGAAAGAAAAATTTTACACTTATTTGTGGGTAACTGTCTGTAGGTACAAGAGGCCTGGCAGAAAAAGAAGTAAGATTGTACTGCGGAGAGCCCAGCAATACAGGAGGCTCACAGCACAGGCTGAAATGGAATCCCTCATGGCTGCGTTCAGAGCATACTCAAGCTGGCTCTTCTAAAACCCAGGCTCCTTGTTCCCTTCAGCGTGCTCAGCACCACCTTTAACTCCACGGTGCTGTGCAACTGGAGCAGCAGCACAGGGACCTTTGCAGCCTGAGCTGCCCTTGTTCCTCTCTGTGTGTGCACAGAACGCAGCACAGAAGAGAAGGGCAGCAGGGCCCCGCGTGTCCACGGGCTCAGGATTTGCGCCGCTTCAGCTCCATGGAGACGTGAGTAACATGAAAAAGCCAAACTTTATTAAGGGAAAGAGAAGGGAAGGGGTAAGCTGGGAGGTAAAACAGGGGATGGACAAGGCCTGAGGGCTGCAGGGAGGGAGATGCCAAGAGGGAGAGAGAGGGCAGGAGCTCCTGGAGCTTGCCACAGGCTCAGCTGTGAGCAGTAAGATCTGTGCCTGGAGCTCCAGCTGGTCCATTCTCCTCTGCAGGTTCTCTCATCTCCAATTGGATCTGGATATCACCGAAAAACGCCAGTTCATCCGATCCAGCAGACAAACAAAGTCCCGCAGCTATTCTTTCGAATGTCATCTGCACCAGTATGCTCATGGAGGATGGGCTCTTATCTTCCCTGAGGGCTTGAAGAGCTGGAAGAGAGAGGAACAGAGCCACGGCTAGAGGCCAGATTGAGGGAATGCAAGGAAAGCCTCCTGCCAGGGCCATCGCAGCCAGCTCTTGTCATGGCCAGGAGGGAGTGGCAGACAAGGGCTTGGGCTGGAAGGTGCTGGCCTCGCATCCCTCACGTGTCCCTGAAAGCTCTCCGGGCTCTGCCCCCGCCGCCCCTGGTCCGCACAGGGAGCAGAGCCCTCGGCAGCCCGGGCAGGGATTGTAGCTTTGGGGCCGGGATGTGCAGCTGCCCCGGTGGTCTCTGCTGGCCCGCGGCTGCCCACACTCACCCTCACTGAGGACCTGGAGCTCCTCCTTCTGCCCCATCATGAGCGATCCGGCCACCCCTTGGCAACACAGAGGCTGTGGGGCCCCAGGCGGCACAGCTGCCCGACACGGGCGCTGCCAGCCCCGGGGCCACACGCCCTCCTCCCCGGGCCGGGCTCAGCCCGGGCCCTGCCGCACGCTGCCGCCCGAGGGAGGGCACGGCTGCGGGAGGGCGGCGGCAGCACCGAGGGCGGGCGGGGCTGCAGCGGCCGGGCCGGGAGGCGGGGAGGGACGCCGGGCTCGTGGCTCACCGATGATCCTGACGGCCGCCTCTCGCAGGGGCCGCTGCGGGCTCTGCAGGCGCAGCAGGGCCCAGCGCAGGTGCTCGGCCGCTCGGCTCGCGTCCTGCAGCAGCTGCGGGGAGCGAAGGCTCGGCGCGGGCTCTGCCCCTCAGCCAGGCGCTCCCTGCGCCCAGCACCGGCCGAGCTGGCCCGCACGGCCCAGGGCAGGGAGCAGCGTGCGGGGCACGGGCTGGCGGCCCTGGGTGCGACGCTGGGCAGGGACACAGCTGCCAGCCCCCCACGCTGAGCACCGGGGGCAGAGGGCTTCTCCAGCCTGTGGCTGGGGCTCCCGGGCTGTCCTTACCAGGCTCTGGGCAAACTTCATCCGCTGCTCCTTTGTCAGCAGCTCCTCGAGGTCCGTCCTCCTCAGGAAGCGTGCCGCACAAAGCAGGGCTTCGTGAGAGGCCTGGAGAGCAGCAGAGAGCTGCAGGTGGCACCAGGGCACAGGGCACAGGACCCGTGTCCCTATGCCAAGGCCAGCGGGAGGCTGGAGCCCGCCAGGTGCCAGGGCAGGAGGTGGCCGAGCCCCTTCCCAGGGATGCAGCAGTATGCCACAAAACCTCACCTTGGCCACATGCAGGTTCTCATCGTGCCAGCGCAGGAATAGAGGGAGCAGGCTCTGGCTCACGATTCTCGTGAGAGGCTCTTCCCCCTCTTCCACTACCAGCTCCAGCACTTTGCTGAAGAGCTGAATGGAGAGCAGCTGCATCTGGCTGTTGTCCTGGAAGGAAAGGAAAAGTCCTAAGCACCAACTACTCCAGGCCCACTGGGGTAAAGGCCCAAAACTGCAGAGAGCACAAAGTTTCCAGGCAGCGTCCAGTGCCCTTGGCTGGGGGCACAGAGCCTTACATTGTCAAAGTGTGGCAGCAGGGGCTCAGCCAGCTTCAGGGCGGTGATGCTGGGTATCTTGAGGTCTTTCTTCTGGAGCACATGTGTGAGCACAGAGAGGGTCATCCAGACCATCTCTGCATCGGGATCAGCCAGCTGCTCCAGCAGGTGTTGATAGAGGCCACGTATTTCTCCGCTCTGTGTGCAAGATGAGGCTGTGCTGTGAAGCTGTGAGTGGCTGCAGCACCAAGAGCTGCTTGGGGCACTGGGGCAGCTGAAGCAGGAAGCAGGAGAGCTGGGAGCAGCTGCCTCTGCTGGCCCAGCCAAGGCCAAAGGTCTGTGTTGCTCAGCCCCACGCTGCCAGCGTGGCTTCAGCCACTGCCTCCTCTCACCAGCGAGGGCTCCTTGCTGAGCACCACGAGGCCTCTGAGCTGCAGGCGCAGCCTGTCCCTGCACTTGCTTGGCAGGTGCCTGGATACGACCCACAGGGCACTGGGACCGTGTTGGCTCAAGTCCAGACACTCCAGGAGCTGAAAGGCACAGGGCAGTGACAGGGGACATGGCCAGCAGAAGCCCGGAGCCGCACAGGGCCGGGCCCAGGCAGCAGCAGCAGGCACGGGCAGCGTCCCAGGCGGCTGCAGCTACCAGAGGCCAGAGAGCTGGGAGGCAGCTCAGCCAGGCAGTGCTGGCCATCAGGCTCACCTCCACCAAGAACGCCAGGGCAGGCAGATGACAGCGTGGCTGCTTCCCGATGAGCAGGCTGAGCAGGTGCGAGGCCATGTAGGGACACAATGGGGTCAACCCACGGCGCATCTCCCTGGCAGGGGAAAAAGGCATCCAGGCCCTGAGCTGGTGGGCAAACATCTCCCGGGAGTGACTGACAGAGGTCTGATCTCTTTCCCCAGCACTCTGCAAGGGGACACGGGCCCCTTGCGAGGCGGCTGCTCCTGGGCATCCTCCTCTGCCAGGCTTTTGCAGTCTGCTTGGCCGTCCCTCGGTGGCAAGGCCCTCTCACTTACAACCACAGGGACTGTGTGGGGCACTCTGGGCACAGGGCACAAATGCTGTCGGTGGTGGCGGGGAGAAGGGGGTCTCACCTGGCTAGCAGGCTTGCTGCAAACAGCTGGGTGTTGGCACAGAGCAGGGTCTCCCAGACCTGCAGGTGTTCCAGAGCCACCAGCTTCTTGTCAAAGCCCAGTCGGGAGAGCAGAGCCTTCATGGTCTGCGCTGCAAACCTGTGTGCCGAGCAAAGGCCAGGTCACGCTGGGAGCACGGGCCCTGGCCACAGGGGGCATGGGAAGGACAGGGCGACTGAGACCTTTTGGGGTTGCTGCGAAGGCCGTGTTCCTTCCGGCATGCTCTCCAGAAGTTCTGAACATTCTTTGGCATCTGCTCTGTGGTAGTGAAAATTTGAAAGAGCAGATCCACGAGCAGCTGGGGAGAATAAATGAGCATTGCGTAGTGCCACTCGGACATGGGGGCAATCCTCCACAGCACCAGAGTTGCCTGCAAGACACAAAGCACCCCGAGGCAGCGCTCAGTGCCAAGGTGTCATGAGGGAGGACCCGAGGGGAGACGCAGGGCGAGCACCCAGCCTGCTGCCCCGAGCCTCCCTGAGCCCAGCTTTCAGCCCAGGCCGGGAGCTGCAGCGTGGCGAGAGCATGGAGAGCTGCTGGAGAGGTGACCTGGAGGGCGAGCAAAGGCCAGCTCCAGAAACTCACAGCCAGGGCAAAGACGGCCTCATCCCTGCTGCAGAAGATCCTGCTGCATGGTGGCTGCTTCTCTAGCACAGAGAGCAGTGCTGGAAGCACCTCCTCCGCAGCTACTTCCGAGGTGCCCATGGCCCTCCACATCAGTGTGGCAGCTCTGTGGGACCAGAGCTGTGCGTCAGCACCCTACCCCGTGCAGCTGCGTGGGGCCGGGTGACAGAGCCCCGGTGCTCTGAGGGGCCGGGAGGGAGCATGGCAGAGGGCTGGGGAAACAGAGGGGCCCGAGGGGCCATACGGGCTGGTGAGCACTGAGCTCTTGAGGCAGTTGTGTCCTGTACCTGTCACACAGTGGGGCACAGCACAGGAGGATCATCACCACATGAGCCGGGTATCTTTCAGTCAGGCTCAGAATGTCCATTTGCAGCCCAGCGTCCACAGTGTCGCAGGACGCAAGTCTCTGTAGAATGTCCTTGACCATGGCTAGCACCTGAAGCAGAAGAAGCAGCATGGGGAAGACTTGGTGTGCTGTCCTAGGGAGCAACTTCCCCAGCTTCCCCCAGGAAGTGCTTGCCTTCCCACCCCACTGTGATGGCCCCAAAGGCTGAGTGGGCCTAGCAGATATGGCTGGAGGGGCCACATGATCCTGGGAGGCCTCCAGCCCTGGCCCCAGGCTGCTTGCCTGCTGCAGAGAAGAAAAACCCTTCTGGAAACTCCAGCCTGGGTGCAGGACTCACAGTCAGTGCGATCGTGGTGTCAGTATCTGGGATGGCCTGAGTCTGGCTGTTTGAGGTGGCCATGCCCTCAGTCATGGCCATGTCAGCCTCCGCCCTGCCCTCGGCTGCTGCCCGGTCACAGGTTGCAGCGAGCTCAGAGGACGCTGTGCTGACAGCAGGCTCTGTCTGCAGCTCGCTGGGCCTGGAGTTGGGCTCAGCCGTGCCCTCGGTGGCTGTGGCTCTGGTCTTTCTGCGCCGAATGCGCAGGAACCTCCGCAGTGCCTGCAGCAGAAGGAAGGGTGGGAAGAGAGGGATGTTCCATGGTCTGCTCCAAGCACGGGGCTGGGCTGAGCAGTGCCAGCAGGCCCAGCCCAGGTGAGGATGGCCGCAGGTACCTGCACCGCTCTGCGGAAGCGGCCACAGGTGGGATCCTGCTCTTGAGTCTGGTCCTTGGCTGCATCTGGCAAAGAGAGAGCAAGCCAGAGCTGAGGGGCCACGGGAGAGGCCAAAGAACACAGGCCAGCCCTGTGCTCTCCAGGAAGGGACAGCCCCCTGCGTGCCCGGGGGATGGAGCACGGCTGTCACTGGGGGCCAGTCCCGGCCTCCGTCCCATCCTGTCCGTGGGCATGTCCACAGGGATGGGATGGGATGGGATGGGATGGGATGGGATGGGATGGGATGGGATGGGATGGGATGGGATGCAATGGGATGCAATGGGATGCAATGGGATGGGATGGGATGCAATGGGATGCAATGGGATGCAATGGGATGCAATGGGATGCAATGGGATGCAATGGGATGGAATGCAATAGGATGGGGCCAGGCTGGCTGCAGGCACCAGCCCTGCAGCCCAGCTCTGCCACTCACCGTCCTGCAGTGGCTGCAACTGCTCCAGTTCTGCAGGCTGCTGCGCTGGGGCAGCTTCAGGGCCATTCTTTTTCTTCCCCCGAGGCCTCCTGAACAGGCTGAGCACTCTGCTCGCCATCCCGCTGTCCGACCTCGAGGACACCTTCGAGACAGATGCCTCGGCAAAGGTCTGAGTCAGCGATGCCGCAGTTGCGCCTTGCAGGCACCTGCGACAGAGAGGCCTCAGGAAGATGACAGGACAGCAAGTCCTGCACTGTGTTCCTGAGGGCTCCTGCCACAATGACAGGAGACTCCTCGTGAACAATGGATGTCACCAAGTCCCACGGCCTGGCCACGAAGGCACCGGCCGCAGGGATGGGGGATGCCTTGGAAAAGCTCCAAGTCAGTGAGTCCTGAGGTCTGGCCGTGAGACCAGCCACAGGAGTAATGCCTCGGAAAAGCTCTGGATCAGCAAGGAACGAGCCGGCTGTGTGGGGGCTCCTCACAGCACCGCTCTGTCCCGTCCTGTCCCGTCGCGTGCACCGAGCACTGTGGCCTGGCCGCGACGCTGCCGGCACCTATGTCAGCACATGTCACAAAGGGCTGCTGTGACACCCTGTCCCACTCTGGCCCATGGTGACCCTGCTGCATCGTGTCACAAAGAACCCTGGGAGATGCCGCCACGTGCCCCGGGGCCACCCCCTCCCCAGGCAAGGTGCCCCCGGTTGGAAGGAATCCATTGGCCCAAGTGTCTAACGCAGCCCTGGACACACCAAGGCCGGCCAAGTGCTCAGGGAAGGACTCTCCACCTCTGTTCCTGGCCCGCACAGCCCAGCTCGGTGCTGCCCCTGGAGCAGAGCGGCTTCCAGCAAGCAAGAAGCAAATGCATCTTGCCGAGAGCTAAAACACAACCAGATAGGGAAGATGGCATTAATGTGTTCATAAAGGCCTTTCAATTCACAGCTCTCTGAGAGACATTTGGGGCTCTTGGCTGGACAGAGATTATCCGGCTCTGTCCTGTGCTCAAAGAGGGGAATACACCCTACCACAGGTGCTTGGCTTGGTCTCCGCAGGCCCAGGCAGATGCCAAAGCTGCTCTTCACAGCCTTCTGCCTTCCCACGCCCCTCTGCCAAGTGCAAGGGGCCTCAAGGACGGAAAGGAGCGCAGGGAGGCAAAGGGAGACAGCTGCACCTACCTCACTGGGGGCTCCTGGGGAAGCACTTTGCTTGAGAAGCAAGCCCCTCTCTTCCAAAGGCATTTCCCCAAATGCACACATTTCCCAGGGAACATCAACACACACTTAAGAAACCCTGGCAATGCTGAATTCCTTCTGCTCCTTGCAGCACAGGCACTCCAGCTCGAGCTCCTCTTGCTTCCCCGAGTCTGTTTCCATGTGTCCCTTCTGGCGTGCAGCCCCGGGCCCCCTATAAACAAGAGCTGCCCGCTGCCTCCTCATATGCCCGAACTCCTGCCTGCACTCAGGGCAGCAAAACCAGGCTGTTGCCAGCCAGGGAGCGGAGCCCTGTTCCCGCAGGAGGCTCTGGTGAGCCCCTTCCCCACTGTGCACGCAGCACTCCTCCTGCCTGCCCAGAACGCTCCTGGGAGAGCAGAGCACAAGCTGGCCAGCTCTGGGCTCGGCACACCCCAAACACAGGCGCAGGAAGATGCAGCTGCTGTTTTGCAGCCATGTCCCAGAGAGATGAGAAGGATCCCCTGCCCCTGGTCTCTCTTGGTTGGGTTTCTGACTGGCTCTGAGGCAGGGGCTGAGCTTCCTCGCTTGTGGGGAAAGCAGAGCCACTGGAACCACACCCAGCGTGCAGGCACTGCCTGACAGCGTGGCAGCCACTGGGACGCTCGCACCTCAGAGCCTCAGCCACTCTGCCGCTGCTGCTGCTGCTGCTTCATTTGCTTTGAGGCACACTCAGAGCTCACTGCTAGGCCACAGTGGTCTCTGGTTCTGCCCTCTTCCTGTCCCTGTATAGGGCTGGAGCACTGCTGTGCTTTCAGAAAGCTTTTGTGAAAACTTCCAGCATTGCAAGCTCCTTTGCCTTCGGTGGATGCCTGCCATGGAATCCCTCATGGCTGGGTTCAGAGCATACTCAAGCTGGCTCTTCTAAAACCCAGGGTCCTTGTCCCCTTCAGCGTGCTCAGCACCACCTTTAACTCCACGGTGCTGTGCAACTGGAGCAGCAGGGCAGGGACCTTTGCAGCCTGAGCTGCCCTTGTTCCTCTCTGCCCGTGTACAGACGACGGCGTGGAAGAGAAGGGCAGCAGGGCCCTGCATGTCCCTGAGCTCAGGATTTGTGCCGCTTCAGCTCCACGGACAGAGCCATGGGTCAAGTGAAAAAGCCAAACTGTTTATTAAGGGAAGGCAAGGCGAAGGGGTGAGCTGGGAGGCAAAAAAGGGATGGGCAGGGCCTTAGGGCCGCAGGGAGGGAGCTGCCAAGAGGGAGAGAGATGGCAGGAGCTCCTGGAGCTTGCCAGAGGCTCATCTGTGAGCAGCAAGAGCTGGGCCTGGAGCTCCAGCTGGTTCCCTCTGCTCTGCAGGTGGTCCCATCTTCAGTGGTATCTGGGGGTGGCCAAAGGACACCAGTTCTTCTGAGCCTGCAGAGGAAGTTTGCCAGATCTCCTGGACAGGGACAGCAGATGGGACATCTGGGAAGCAAAGGGAACACTGAGTCAGTATGTGGACCTTTCCTTTAGCAGCAGCTGTACTTCCATCAGGGAAGAGGAAATGTCAGAGCCTCCCCAGGAGGGTTAGAAAGAGAAAGCAGCCGAGCGGGCCAGACTGTGGTGAGCACAGCCGCAGCAGGACCGTTCAGGAGCCCTGGCAGCCCGGCAGAGCCGGCACAGCTCCTGGGCCCTGCCAGCACAGCTGCCTTGCCCAAGGACAGCCCCTGTGCCAGCCGGGGCAGCTGTGCTGAGCAGCCCCAGCACGGGCAGGGCCCATGGCCACAGCCCACGCCAGCCTCAACCCCACCCATGCTCTCGGCAAACCCCCAGCCCCCTTCAGCTTCTTCAGCCCCTCACAGTCCTCTCACCTCCCTCAGTCCCTTCTGACCCATCCCGTCCCCTTAGACCCGCCATCCCCTCAGCCTGTGCCACTTGCCTGTCACCTCAGTGCCACCATGGCCCTCGGCTGCCCCACAGCCCTCAGCCCCAGCAGCACCTCAGGGTCAGCGTCCCTTCAGCACCACCGCCCCCTCAGCCCCCTCAGTCTCACTGTCCTTCAGCAGCTCCTCAGGGGACAGTGCCTGGGGCCACCAGCAGCTCCCAGCGCTCCAGGGACACCCGGGGCTGGAACTGCTGCTCTGCCCGGCCCGGTCACCAGCTCGGACCCAGCACAGGGAGAGGGGACAGAGCGGGCACGGGGGAAAACACGAGGTGAGGGAGGAAGCAGAGCCAGGAAAGAGGTTAAAAAAAGGGGTATATAGATATCAATCTATTTAGCTAAACCTCCATATACAAATATAAATATGCATTTACAAATGTATATATGTAAATGTAACTATACACTGGTAAAAATGCAACTGTGCACATCTGTAACTATAACAACCCATCTAAAGCTATAACAATAACAATATACATCTAAAACAAAAAAAAATTAACTGCACAGATCTCTATCTATATAGATAAATATAATTACACAAATCTATAAATACAACTACCTAGATAAATAAACATAACTATACTATACTAGAGACAGAGGAATTCTACCTGCCCAATGGTCACAGGTTCTCCCTCTGTCTCTTCCTGCCACACAAGGCAGCCCTCCTGCAGAGGTTGATCACACAGAATCTGGGAAGCAAAGGGAACACTGAGTCAATATTGGCCATTGTGCACGTGTTCCTTGAGCACCAATTGTCCTTCTATCAGGGACTGTCAAAGATGGCCTGAAAGGCAAACTCTCACTTGGCAATTTGAAACCTGCTCTTTAAAGAACAGGGATCCTTCCAAGTGCTCAAAACTGAATTGTGTAAAGTGTTTAAGTATCCTGATAAAGTCTTAGCAAAGGCTTGAGCTTGAAACACAGACAGTCTCAGTGACAGAGAGATCTCAGTCCTCACTGAAGTGGCTGAAGCTGAAGGCTGCTGGGAGCTGATTTATGAACCAAACTGGGACACCCAGCTTGGTGACACAACTGCCACAAGGTCAGCTTTATTCCCTGCTCTCTTGCCACAGCAGCGGACTCAGTGTCAGCGTCTCTGGAGAAGCATGGAGGGCAGGGCTCGGGGAGGCTGTGCCAGTGCAGGATTTGAACTAAAGGCACCAGGAAGCACCAACCCTGCAGACAGGAACTCAACTCTGCTCATCTCCCTTGCTGCCAGAGGCAGGCTCAGAGCAGCCATCTCACACCTTTCTAAACCAATGGGGGCTCTGTTCTTACCAAGCTCCTCAGGCTCTGGGGAACTGTTCCTGCAGCTCTTGGTGCCAGATGAGGCTTCCTCTGCTGCAGCCTGGTTCACAGGCTCGCCTCCGGAAGACTCAGGCACAACATTAATATTGCCCTTGAAAGAACAATGGAAAGAAGGAAAACTCAAGATCATTTGGTATTTTCTTGGAATCACATCAAGGGTGCAGTTTCTCTCCTTCTCCATGTAACAACTTTCAATAGCTCTCAGCCCAGCTTCTTCCTTTCCCCTCCAATGGGGTGACCTGAGCAGAGGGAGACCTTTCAGGCAGTGATCTCCTGATCTCCTGGATCATTTGCTCAATGGCAAAGCCAAGATCCACTGGTGGAGACTGCTCTTCCCCAGGTGCGTTCTGTGTGGAGCTGGAGGCTGTCAATGCTGCACAACCAGCACTGCCAGCTGGAGTGCTGGATGCTGAAGTGCCTGGGGTGGCTGCAAGAATCCAAACATATTGGTCAGGCTCCACAATGTGGCTCTGGGACACAGATCTCTATTGCTGCCTCGGATCAAACATCACAGGAAGCATGCAGGAAAAAAACCAGGCAGATAATTTTTTGGCCTTCTAGGTTCCCCTTCCTAATAGACTTGACAATTTCTGGCTGAGAATGACAGGGCCTTGTGGAAAAATACTTCAAACGGTCACTTTTCATTACATTTCGGAAAAACAAGACTACAACTCTTTTCCTACTTCGTGGGTTGAAGGCTGGGGGCTGCTGCTCCCTGTGGAGCTGCTGGGAGCCGCAGGGTGGGCACCTGTGGCACTCCTGGTACGCTGCCGGCCGGCGCCTGATGCGGAGCAGGAGGTCAGGACGGTCGGGGCGAAAACAGGGGTTGCTGTGGTGCAGCCAGCCCCCGGCATCACCCAGCACAGCCGCGCCGAGCCAGCCCGGCACCTTGCGGAAGCCGTAGCGGTAGAGCTGGCGCACAAAGCTGTGGAACTGCGTGGCCCTGAAGGTGCACGGCACCAGATCTGCCCCAGTGCCACCGCCCCCGGGGTGTGGCCTGGGCTGAGCAGCTCCCGCTCGGAGAGGGAGCGCTCAATGAGCAGCTCCTGGGCCCGTCTGTCCCAGTGCACGGAGTGGACCCAGGGGCTGTTCACCAGGCGCCACAGCTTGGCGGGGTGGCTCCTGGTGCTGGCCGGGCTCCACACAGCACAGCATGGCAGGGCAGGTTACAGCAGGACTCGGCAGGCAAGGCAGGCAGGGAAGGGCAGGGCAGGGCATTGAGAGCAGTGGTGGGCTCTGTCCCTGCGCTGCATCCTCTGCCTGGGTCACCATTGGTGACAGAGAGGAAGGACATTGCTCTGTCTTGGCTGGGGAAAGGATGAAAAGGGGGCATTAGAAAACATTCATTTGATCTCCTTTTCAGCAGACTAGCTCTTTTTATCTCACCATGTCTGCCTGTCTTTGGCAGAGTTGGCACGTTTCTCGTGATTTGGAGTCAGCTATAGCAGCAGGAAGGGGCAGCAATTTTGTCCGCATTGTCATCCAAGCTAAAGTGCTGGCCCATGGATGGATGTTGCTTTACCCAACATTATAATGCCTGGGCAATAAGATAATGTTGCCCCATCACCCTCCCTGGTTTGCCCCCTCCCACTTCGCTTTTTTTTTTGGTGCCGAGGCAATGAGGAAATGCTTGAGCTCCCTCCTCGAGCCCTTCTGTGGGTATCCTTGGACAAAAGGCCTCTTGGTGAGAGCTCCCAGTGGCAGGTTAAGGAAGGAGGTTGATATTTCAGGGCTGTGACTGCTGAAAGCAGCTGGTTTCCAGAGGTGTCCAGAGCTGGGAGTGCCTCCTTTTCTCACCAGCCTGTAGGAAACGAAGTTGCAAAGTGGGAATTTCATTTGCAGAGATGGCCATCAGAGGTGTTTTCCAAGAGATGGGCTGGCAGGGAGGCAGGTCTCCTGCTAAACTGGCTGTGTGTTTTGTTTTGATGGTGGGGAAGGTCAAAGATGCAGACACAGACACCAGCTGGAGGAATCGTGTCGTTTACTGTAATGCAAAAGTGCAAGAAAAGAGTCAGAACAGGAGAAGCTAAGCAATGCACCTCAGCATTACTACAAAAGGTTGCCTCTAGTGATTAAGAAAGATACATCACCAGATACCCTAGTCCTTTCCCCTCCATCCAGAGCTGCACATCAGCTGAGGGAAGCTGTCCCAGCCAAGCCCTGGAGAGCCACGGCCGGGAACTGGGAAATCCTGTGGAGCCTCCACCTTTGCTGGCCACGAGGCTTACGACTGCACTGTGAGAGTAGCCCAGCTCTGACAGTGCTGGACAGGCAACGTGACAGAGCTTCTGCTGGGGGACATCTGATTTCATTCTCCTCTTGGTTTTCTCCCTGAGTTTGCCCAGGGCTCAAGGAGGAACCAGGGCAAGGTGTGGCCTTGTCCATTTTCCTAATGCAGAAAGGTGCAGATGTGTTTCACCGGTGAATGGATGCATTGATCCTTTTGATAGCAATACTCGGTTAAGGAGCAGATACACAGAACATTTTTTTCCAAGGGTCATCTGGAGGGCAGCTTTGGCTCAGGTCCTGCTGTTGAGGCTTCAGCCAGGGTCTGAAGTTCAGCCTTCAGTCCTTCAGTATTTTGTGGCGCAAATCATTGCTGTGCAGAGCTGGAAACAAACAAGTCTGTCTTTAGCACATTTGAGACAGGGAACAGGATTAGCCCTGCAAGGCCAGGCTAGGGCCAAGAGCAGAAGGCCAGCACCCTGCACTTGCCCCCAGGGAGCTCTCCAGAGCAAGAAGCCACTCCTGGCCAGGGGCTGAGGTGCCCAAAGCTGCCTCCCCGCTGTGCAGCTCTGCAGAGCCCACAGAGCGCCGGGTCCTGGGCAGCTGGGACAGCCCGGCTGCCCTGGAGCACAAGGAGTGTCCCAGAGAGAAGCTGCTGCCCTTTGCTTTGCAACTGTTTGGAGAGTCTTGTCGTTAATCTACAGTCTCTGATATGTTTTCCTTTCCTCTCCCAAATTTAACACAGCTTTTTGAGAAAATTGACTGATATAGCTTCTGCTAGTGGTGGTGCATTTGTCTGCAAGAGAGGGCAGGTGATTTGAACCAAGAACGGAGTCCACTGTTAACATCCCAGCCTTGCCAAGTCAAGGAAAGCACTCGCAATTGGGCTCCTGGTGCTGAGCAGTTTTCCTAGTTTTTGGAAAGCTATGACCTTAAGAAATCCAACAGATTTTCCTCCATGAGGACACCAGCATGATGCCAATTTTTTCCACCTCTTTTCTGTGTCTTTGGTGTTTTTAAGAGTTTCTCAGTGCCCAGCAGGAATGAAAGGCCCTGTGATAATGTGATTTGAGAGCTCTGTTGTTCCTTGCCACATGAATGTTCATGACAAGCTGGACACCCCACTCGTGGCTCTGTTGAGTTAAATTCATCCCAATTCTGTGCAAACAGCAGCCCCGAAGTGCTGAGAAGAGCAAGGACAGTGGGTGGGTGTGCATGCACACACCTGGGGCTGACTGCTGTGTGGGCAGAAGGTTTTGGACTGCTGTACATCTTCACTCTCCCAGGCTGGAAGAATATATCAAATCTATATGAACTAAAGTTATTTATTAAAATATATCAAAATGTATCACATGACACATATGAATTTATCATCTATATACTACATATTATATATTTTAATGTAGATACTATAATAAATAGAATATATAAAATATAGACTTGATCTTTTCCTAAACCATTTCCTGTGGGTCCTACAGACCATCTCCTGGTGATACTGCATTTTTGTATTCTGGTACTGCTTATTATAGCATCCATGTCCCTGGGAGTTCCTTCAGGGAACTTCACACAAAGGGCTTCCGTCATTTCAGTGCTTGTCAGAACTTGTTGCTTCCCAGTTCTCCAGCCTCCTTCTGCATTTTGGAGCATCTCAGCCCTTGTGTCCATGGCCCTTCCTTCATCCCCAGCCTGCAGCAGTCACAGTCACTGTTGCCTCCGCCTTGCTGCAGCTCATTTGCCAAAGTGTTGCCAAAGGCAGCGGAGCTGGCTCAGGATCCCTGTTGGCTTCTGGGCTCTGGGATGAGCTTCAGGGGGACACCTGGAGCTCTTCCTAAAGAGCTGCCCGTGGGATGTGGGGTGGATTGGTCCTCCCCAGGTGGCTCCTGCTTGGAGTTATGCTCTCAGTGGAGTCCTGGAGTTTTCTCAGCAGGCCTTTGCAGTGAGTTCTGAGCCAACGTGTGGCTCTGCTGCCATCCCAAATCTGCACTTCCCGTGCCAAGCCTGAGTGCAGGTGGGGCATGTGCTGGGCATGGCAGGAGATTTTCATGGCCCAAACCCTCCAGCATTTCCATGGCTTTGGGTAGCACAAATCTACCCTTCTTTCAATTGAATCATTGCATTTATTGCAGATAGTTACACCTGCACTAGTAATGAACAAATATGCAAAACCCCTTAAGTTTAAAAATTAAATTTGCTTTAATTTGCTACCCTTATGCTGCCAATGTAGAAACATGCACATAATAAGTTTAAAATCTAACTTTTTTTGAGAATTGTGATTTTTAAATATATACAAATATCAACTTCAGTTAAAAAATTATTTTATTGCAACTCTATACAACTCACTATACACAAATATGAATTGAAGTTTTACAATTAAATTTTTTGCATATTACTACAACTCTACGGCCCATATACAAATACAGGAATATCAATATCCTTCTCTAAAGAATCTCAGATTCAGAACTAAATAAATACTATTTTAGAACTATGCAACTCCATCTATATTTAAGTAGAAGTAAATACAAATATATCCATAAGAATTTATAGATGTAAATATGTATTACGTATTTCATTCCATATATGACATGTAGAACACACATAACAAACCTATCTGTAAATATACAAATTTCAATGGACCAATATAAAACCCCAGCAATAGAACTACACCGCTACACAACTGTACAAGTATGTAAATATAACTACAGACGTAAACACATCAATATACATGCATCAGTATAACAATATACATATGTAAATTCCTATACAAATATCAGTCAAGGTATGTAAATATCCCTACACTTGTAACTATCTAAGTCTAACTCTACCCATCCATAAACAGAACCAGATCAGGAGGGATTGCAGCCGCCGATGTTCCCAGGCTCTCCCTCGGTCTCCTCCTCCCAGGCAGAGCAGCTCTCCTGGACAGGGACAGCAGATGGGACATCTGGGAAGCCAAGGGAACACTGAGTCAGTATGGGGACATTTCCCTTGGCAGCAGCTGCACTTCCATCAGGGAAGAGGAAATCTCAGAGCCTCCCCAGGAGGATCAGAAGGAAAAGCAGCTGAGCGGGCCAGGCTGTGGTGAGCTGTTCACTTCCTTCAGGCAGCCCAGTTGCTCTGGGGGAACTCCCTGAACTCCCTCATGTCACGTTATTGAACCACCTCTGCACTTATCAAGACTGTGGCCCCCAGTTCAATCAGTATTTCTGTCTCCAGCTGCTTGCACCAATGACAGGGAACATCCTCTGACAGAGCTGGGACACAAAGTTACCTTCCACAGCTCATCTGACAGGGCCTTGTTCTTCCTCTGCTTCCTCTCTTTCTCCTTATCTTCCACATGGAACTGTTACAGCATTTCTTTTCCTTTCCCCTTGATCAGTGTTAAAATGAATGTTTCTGTTCCAAGCTTGAGTTTGTTTAGTGATCCGGTCAAGCATTTTCTCAGAAGCTTTTATCATGCAATTGAGTGTTAATTTCAGCAGTTTTGGTGATTTTCTGTGTGATTTATGCAAGTCTCCAGTTCATTATGGCACCACTTAGGAAGGTACAAAGAGAAAAAGGATGTTTCTGTATGTCAGTTCACTAGTGGAATATTCATGGATAGAGAGAGTGATTAGCTGCATTTTAAATGTGCTCCTAACCTGAAAGTGCAGCAGGTAACTTGGGGAGAAATTAAAGCCAGATCTCTTCTCCTACCAGCCTGTATTCAAATGTAAAGTAAATAGAGCAGGGTGAGAATGTTAGTGTTCAGTTCCTAATGTGCTTTATCAAGGTGTTCCTAAAGTAATGGAGGTAAAATCTGGGTTGGCATTCCTAATTTCTAGACACTCCTTGTCAGTTTCATTGACTCTTGAAACAGCAGAGATGTGCCCATCATACCTTATCAATCCATTTGGGGGTGTTATAGGTTCAGATTCTCTGAGGCTTTAGCTTTTTAGATCTCTAGACAGTGCTTCCAGGAATCTAAATGGCTTCCAGAAATTAAACTTTTCTCCTTTTTTCCTCAGTCTTTGCACTCATGTGCACCAGAAACCTTCAGTGAATGTATTCCACTCTAATACAAATCCAAACTAAGTCTCTCAGCTGTGTTTACAGTGGTGCTTTGTGTCTCTTCTGCACAGAGCAATTTTAAAACCTTCATTCGTTTTTATCTCTGCCCTTCTTTTTCTGTTTTAGCTTGTAAATGCATGCAGATGTATCAGAAATTATACATTTCATTTCTGATACATCACTTCCTGTCTAGTAATTTCATTTTATCCTGTTCTGTTGTTATGCTAGACTCGTATGTTTTATTCTAAGTGCACTCATGTTTTCTTGAATGTGGAAGTTTTATATTGCAATGCAATCATTCACCTCTTTCATGAAACTCTTCATTAACATTAGCAGAAGTAACTGTGTGGTTCCTTTCTGCTTTGTAGAACATTTGGGAAAATCAAGTCCTGCTCAGCTACAAAAAACATTTATGGTGCATGGTAATTCTCCTACAAGCTGAAGTTAATGGTAAAGCAACAGCAGCTGCTTGTTCACTTCACAGAAATTGGGAGGAAACACACTGCAGATACTGAGGAATGCAGTCCAAGGATGATGGGCATCCCTCAGTTATCCCGGCAGATTGATATCACTGGCAAAATTCCCTCTTTTCCAAAGGGTTTTCATTTGCTTTGGCTGTACTTTGTATGGCTGCAGGTCACATTTCCGGTGATTTCATGAAGTATCTTGGCAGTTATTCTTGGTAATATATCTTGCTAATTCCCGCCTTGGAGGAATTACTCAGTTCTGCAGTCCTCATTGTATGCCCTGTTCTAAAAGACTTTTATGCTATTTTCCCTCTCTTGGTGTTTTCTCACTTGTTCAACAAGGTTTCCTTTTTAAGAAAGTGAATCACAATATCCCAAAGGATTAAAAAATGCTTGGGTATTTGTTCCCTAAGTATTTACAATATAAGAATAAATTACAAAATCTGTATAAATCCTGGATATAAAATGCAAATAAAAATAAACTTGAGAGTTCTTCCAAAAACCTTGTTATATTTGTCCAATTATCCAATTTAAAAAAAAGGCAAAAAAAAAGCAAAATTAAATGTAACAGCAATTTTAATTAAGTAGCTTAATATATATAAAATTGAATACACTCAAAATATTGACAATACAATTTGGGTAAAATAAGGAATAATTTGGTTCTGGTAATACCATATAAGCAAAACTAACCACGTGGGGTAGTGCAGGGTACAGAGGGCAGGGCTTGACCCCTGTCACCTCACGTACTTGTCAGGCCAAAATTCCCTTTTTATGCTCTATGTCATTACCATCTCCTCCCATTTTCAATTTGTCACACTTGTATCACCACCCTCATCACCTTTACCATACATCCTCCACCATTCTTTTAGGGGGTCGTGCCCCTCTTTGGGGTTCTTCTTTGAAGAAGGCCTCTCCTCTACCTTGGTGTCCTTTAGTTCACCTTTTGGATTACACGTGTGCACCAAGCTGGTATAGTACAAACCAATATTATATTCTAACATTAAAGCACCAGATCTCATATAAATAACATTTTCCTGGTGTCCAACCAAATTTTACTCTCTTCCAACTAAATTTAGTAATATTATCTCTTGTTTCTTCCTGTTCTGAACATCTGCAGGAGAAGGGGGGCGGGGGGAAGCCCTCGTCTCCCTTTCTTTCCTGGCATTACACCTTCAACTGTTTTATTATTTCCAATTATAAATTACTGTATCAATATTGATTATTGTTTGAATTTTATCAGCACAAATCATACCTATTTATTACATTTCTTTTCTAAGAATATGAACCACAATACACCAAAGGATTAAGAAATGTTTGGGTATTTATTCCCTAAGTATTTACAAAAGAAGAATAAAAAAATCTCTACAAATACTGGTTGTAATATGGAAATAAAAATAAACTTGAGAGTTCTCCCAAAAACCTTAAGAAAAAAAACCCCATGTATTCCATAAATCCATATAATTCATCCACAGAATACAAAAAGGGACATGTTCTAGAAGAGAAAAATTTGTACCACAGTGCTGCACAGAATTCTATGCTTTCAAGCTTTTTGCACTTCAGGGGCAGTATCATTCTCTGCACTGCAGTGCTCTGAGAATGTTCTGCTCCCCGTGGCAGCTTTCTGCTCTCCCTGGTACAGATCATCCTCCCAGCCAAGGGTGAGTGCAGCCACCACAGCTCGCAGCACCTTCCTGCACAGCAAGAGCCGAGCGAGAGAGATGGCTTCCCCCAGCTGCTGCGTGTTCTAACACTGCCACCTCGCAGCTGCTGAAAGCCTCAATGTCTGTGTTGCGGAGTGTTAGTTTATTGAGTCGCATGTTCCTTTACCTTGTGGTATGTTCAGGTGCTCCCCAAGTTATTACAGTTAGTTTCTCCCCTGTGTCATGTCCTCCTACCCAACTGTCCCTCCAGGAATCCCCTCCCTCCTTCCCAGCTTTTTCCCTGTCTGTCAAGACAACCCGGCCCCTTTGCCCTGTCCATCAGCCCAAATTCTACCCTTTGTTCCAGAAAGTTCCCTGTCCCTCACCCTAAGATCCAATCCTTATCCCAACCCTCTCTCCTCCCCTTGTTCTGATTTGTTGTAGCCCTCAAAACCACACCCCAAGACTCGCTTACTGGTTACTGTATGGTGTCTACCCCCTGTTTTGAGAGATTTTAAAAACCCGTGCACAGGGCTGATGAGGGCTTTTTTTGCTTGTGCTGCTGTTTGGGAATTCCCTGCTGTGTACCCTCCTGCTGCCTCTGCTAATAAACTTATTGGACTTTGCACTGCAGAAGAGCCTCCTCTGCCTCCTTCACTCAGTGCTCATGGCTCCTCCAGGCCTCTCTACTGCTAGGCTGGCTTAGAGGTTCTGGCTCAGGCAAAACCCCAGTCTAGCCACTTCCCTGCTCTCGCCATTGCCCCTGGAGCATCACAGACCTTGCCAGGGCTCTGGAGGACAGTGGCAGTGACCCATGCCCTGGCATGTCCCAGCCCCCAGAGTCACGCCTGCCAGGCCACGAGCCCCAGCCTTGGTCCCCACTGCCGGCCTCAGTGGCTCCTGGCCATCCTCACCCTGAATGCAAAGCCAGCCCCAGGAGCCCCCCAGGGCGCTCTGGATCCAGGCTGAGACACCCTCAAGCCATCACTGAAAGGGACATGGATGGGGACTGCAGCTGGATCTTGCAGTGCTCACCATCCCTGACTGTGCTCCAGGTGAACCCAAACCTCAGCTGTTGCACCTTGAGCACATTGACCCTTCTTGCCCATCCAGGAACTTGGTATTCCCACATCATACATGAGCCCTTTGCAGGGAGTGACCGGCTCCCAGGTGATCTGCTACCCTGGCCTTAACTTTCTGTTTCCCTGCAATGAACTTAATGGACACACTCATGAGAATCCCAGCACAGCATTTGCTTCTCAGGAGCTCTTAGGTAAAAAAAACTGCACTCATCACTAGTTTTTGCACAGAGAAGGAGGTGCTGACAAGCATAAGGCACAGACAGGGCCCTGACAGAAGAATTCCTGAGCCATAGGATTCCACACGTTGCTGTTCCCAGCTGCTTTGTTCATATTTTATAGCCAGTTCTGGACATGGGCTGCTGCTGACAGGGTAGGAAAATTTGGAGAAATAAAGGTGCAGGACACAACCAAAACCAAGAGGGAAAACACTTAGAAATACAGAGCACAAGAGAAGACCTTGGAGATGGCTCAATAGAAAATGCCACCAGCAGCGCCCGGAGCCCGGAGCTGCTCACTGCCACCACAGGGGCTCCTCAGTGCCCTGCTGGTTTGTGTCTGGTCCCTGCTGGGCTCCCTCTGCCCCTCCAGCAGACACAGCCCTGCCTGGAAAGGGCTCCGTGCTCTGGTGTTCTCAGCTTGCTGCAGGCTACATTCTTAGCAGCGCTGAAAGAAGAGGTGAAACAAAGAGCCCTTTTCTGTGCTGCCTGCAGCTCGGAGTGCCCGGAGCCCAGGCCCATGAAGAGCTGCTCCTGGCGCTGGCTGTGCTCAGCCCGCTGTGCCGAGCAGCCGCGGCCATGGAGACACAGGCGGGAGCTCTGCCCGAGGCCGGCAGCGGCCAGGCCCGGCTCGCAGCTGCGAGGACGCCGGCAGCCTGTGCCTGAGCCGAGGCCGTGGCGGGGGGTTTGCGGGCAGGGCTTTTGCGAGCCGGCCGGAATGTGCCGCCTCCCGTGTGGGCCCGGCTGCGGCAGAGGCAACGGGAGCGCGGCGGGGCCGGCAGCAGCGGGCAGAGGCCGCGGAGAGCAGCAGCCCGGCCGGGCCCGCTGCGGACCGGCAGGGAGCTCCCGGGCAGCCCTCGGCCGTGTCTGTGCCCGCCGGGCAGGAGCCACAGCAGGAGCCGGCCATAGCGGCAGCTCGCCGTGCCCGGGGCCGCGGCCGCAGCTCTCCCCACCTGGCTCCGGCAGCAGCCGCTCGCCTCCGAGGCTCCAGCGCTTCCCGAAGAGGACGGGCCCGGCCCCCGGGACGCGCTGGAGCCCCGCGGCGAGAGGAGCCGCCGGCGCCGCAAAAGGCAGTGCGGATGGCGCGGCTTGAGGAGGAGCAGATGAGGCTCTTGCTGGGCCACGCTGTGGCAGCTCTGCCCTCTCGCCTTGAGCCCTTTGCTGCTTTTCTCTGAGCCCTGATCCCCCATCCTTGGCCAAGGGCCCCCGGAGCCCTTTCCAGAGCTGCAGGGAAAGTTCCCTCAGTCACAGAATCACAGAATCACTGGGTTGGAAGACACCTTCAAGATCATGGAGTCCAACCCATCCCCTAACACCTCAACTAAACCATGACACCTAGTGCCACATCCAGTCTTTTCTGAAACACTTCCAGGGATGGTGACTCCACCAGCTGCCTGGAGGGGTCTGTCCCAGGAAGAACCAAGATAGCACTGGGGCCTTCTACCTCCCCCCTGGTAGTGCTTGGAGCTCTGGAAGTTTGTCTTTCTGCTTAGGGAAAGGCCGTGGAAAAGTATTGGGAAAACTAGTCACTAATAGAGTAGCCCACAGAGCTACAAATATATGTGCAAAGAATACAGAAAACATAGAAAAGAAAAATGGCAAAACCCAAACAGCATCAGCAAGGTCTTGGGCATGAACACATAGATCCAAATGGTCTTCTCAGCCCTATATCTGTGTATTTCTGAGAACCAAAGGAATCTTGTTTGAGCCTGTGGGGAGATGGGTTTGGGAGGTACAAGTTCATTCATTTTTTTTCTCCTTGGGGCAGCTCCTGTTCCTAACATCAGCCGAGCCTGTCTCCAGCCTGATGCCTCTGATGGTTGCAGCCAAACAATTCATGGCAGGCAGAAGACACTGACACTTCCAGGAACATGACTTTCTCCAGTGCTAGCTGTGAGTGGGAGTCAGAATAAAAACTACAGAAACCACAACTCCATTGGAAAATTCCCTTCCTTTTAATTCTGTAAATAAGTTCTGTATCCACTTCTGAATTGTCAGTTGTTTGTTAAGGATGGGAAGTTCTCTTTTACGAATTTTTTAATGTGGTTTGCATAAGGGTCTCCTTCCTTCACAAACTCCAGCCCAAACTGCCTTTGGAATATGGCCCACTGGGCAGTTTTTGCCAAGCCATGGTATGTCTGGATAAGAAAGCAAGGGCAATGGTGTTTGCAGCTAAAAGCCAACAAAGCCTGGGACAGCCAAAGCATCCTGTGGAGATCCAGGCCTCCAGCTGTTACTAGAAATCAGCAGAGTTCCAGCCAAATGGTTCTGTATCACTAAGTGCAATCTCTTTGCCTGGATCAGAGCCTTGCTCAACTGAAAAAGCAGAAAGATCAGCAAGGGTGATCCCAAAGGCCCACAACAGCGTTGTTATTTTGCTCATCTTGTTTAAGTTTGCAACTAAATGTTGAGCTGATGGCGGGGAGGGCAGGTAAGAAAAGAAAAGAGGCTTATGACAGGGCCATGACATTCCACGAGAGGAATCACTGGTGTGCATTTCCTCGACCTGTCTCAATCCCATTAAAGAATTGTAGCCCCGATTTAAAACAGACAGGTAGGAAATGACCTTTGAGAGCCAGAGGCTAAAATGGCTTGTGGATTTTTTTTAAGAATGAGGATATAAAAATTACCAACTGCAATAAATAAAGAGTTAAAAAAGAAGTATTTTGGTATATGAATAATTAGAAACACAAAAATGTGGAGATGGGAATGCATGTTTTCATGAAAATAATGAAATTATAGACAAAAACCACAGGGCTGTTGACATTTATCTCTCCTCCTGTGGCATTCTTGAGTGCTCTAACCACATCTCCAAAAGACCTAGAAACAAAAGAGAAGCAGTGAAATGAGCAGCTGTTTAGCTCTTGGAGTGAAAGCCAGCCCACACAGGAGATGTCTCCTGTAAATGCCCAAAACCTGCAGGATGCAGGAGGGCTCTGCCAGAAGGCAGATGATGCATTTTCCTTTCAAGTGCATGGGCACTGGACCTGTTCCTGAAGCACTGGGATTTACTGCCTCAGCTCCTTGGGTTTCAGTTTCTAAACTGTGTGGTTCCTATCCTAACCACAGATTATTTCCTTCAGCAAACCATGGGAAAGAAATGTTCCTGAGAACTGTCATCTGACAGCTTTGATAAGGGGGTTGCTCTTTCAGGCAAGCAAGTTTCTTCTTTTTTCATTAGTGTGTCAGTATGATTTTGAGACATACAAAAATGCTAAAGAAATTAATACAGAGCTGTCCCACACTTGAGAGACAAGGAAATCTTCCAGGTCTTGCTCCTTGATGCAGGCAAGACCTCGGCAGCATGAAGATGTCTCTGACAAAGCACTCTGAGCACACTCACAAATTCTGAGCAGCACTGAGAGATGGGACAATCTACCCCCAGAGTGTGAAGATCTTTCTAGCTGGCCTGACTTCATGCTGGACAGACATTTCCACCAGAAAAACTCCTGGCCCATGGTTGTGTAGAAGTAACTGCGTTTGGACTTGCCCGCTGCCAATACGTCCCCTTTCCGTGTATTTAATCACAGGGTTTTCCATGGTCGCCATTCTCCCTGAGGGAAACAAAATGCAAGATGCTCACTTTTAAGCAGAGATCCCAGCTTCCAGGAGATACAAAAGGCAGCCCCACTGTCTGGGGCTCTGAGCCCTTTGTGGTCAGCTGGGTAACAATAGTAACAACCACAATAGCAAAAACAAACCAAAAGAAAACAAACAAACAAAAAAAACCCACAAAAAATAAGCAAAACAAAACAACAACCCTTCCCCCCAACCAAAATGACAAAAAAAAAAATCCCAAGCCAAAAAGACAAAACTCCAAAACCAGTCAACTTCTGTGAGGTTTATTTGCTCTGATGACTAGTTGGGAGTCAGGAATCTAAGGAGAATTTAGGAAGCTAAAAATTGTGTTCAGTTTGGCCACTAGCACACAAGACTTGTCCAGATGATTTGCTAGCTCACAGCCTTCATCTGGTTCAAGAACAATCCGTGCTTCAGCCTTTAGCAGAGAGGGAAGCTCAGGCAAAGCCAAGCCAGTCCAAGCTGCCCTCAGAAGCAGCAGGAACACCCAGAGCGCTCTCTCGCTGCCTTGGAGCGCAGCACTTCCTCTGGGGAGTCCTAAATGTCCCCAGTGGGACACCAGACTCAGGAGGAGCATTTGGTACAGCTGTGCTGACACCTGCACAGAGTACACTGTCCCTCAGACAAGAAATACTCCAGACTTACCCAGTATCTCCAGGTACTTCTCAATCTCCGGTTTCAGAGCAGCCATGCTGCTGTCAGACCTGGAGATGAACAAACTGCCCCAGCTCGAATTCCCAGGTTCAACAGAATAGATTCCCCCAGGTACTACTGCTGCTGCAGCAGGTTTAGTGCCAGAGCCCATGTAGGTGTGCTGAACCTGTAGCACTTCTGGTGGGGACAGTTCCTGTGCCTCACACCAACCTTGGGGCCCTTCATTGCCAGTTGTTTTCTGGAAGTCTTTGCAGTCTGCCAGGTGAGATGTCAACACTTGCAGGAAAACAGCTTTGAGGGGAAAAAATCCCATATCTGGAGGGGGAAACATCTCTGCCTGTTCAGAACTGGTACACGGAACATGTCTCTAATCCTCTCCTGAAAGGGATGCTTTAGGTGAGGTTTGCACCTCCAACATCCTTGGACCAGAGATGGGAAGATTCAATTATGTAAAAGTTACATAGATAGATAGATAAATAGATAGATAGATAGATAGACAGACAGACAGGTAGATCTCACTACTATAATCTCTCTTTACTGTCGTCTCTCACATCAAAACTTGGTAGGCAGTGCCCCCACTCAGCAGCAATCCTGAGATTGCTGTCCTGCTGCTTCAATAAACCACACTCTTGGGGAATCTGGAGCTCGTATGTACTTATGGAAAACGATCTGACCCAGAGCATTGCACTGAGAACTGCACTCTTTCTGCATCTGTGCTTGAGCAAGTTCTTCTCTTGGACTCAACCACACTGACACTGCTGAAGTGGCTGTAATCAGAAATGCTGCCCAGCCCCTCCCAGTTCCTCTGATCTCTGAGGACCAGTTGGAATGAAAGGCCATTGATATCCTGCTCAATTCCCAAACACAAAACAAACTGAGTCCCTGGGCTGCAAAAAGCCACAGGCATTGATAACCTGAAAGTGATCTCAAATGCCAAACTGGCTGGCCTAGAAATACACATTTTCATCTGCACCAAGGTGCTAGCACTAAATGATGTCTTGTCATGCAAAACTATTTCATTCTACAGCAGTGACACCTTAGAAATTAAAATTCTAGCAGAACCAGTACCAGTCCTGTAAAAGGGAAGAAAATAATGAGGAAAAGCAGCATGGATGGGAAAAAAGGAAAATGAAGAAGCTTCATTCTCCAAGCAAAGAAAAAATAGCAGTTAAGAAAAAGGGGGGGGGGAAAGTAACTACAAAAAGTGGCTAAAATAGTTCAATGGAGAGAGTAGAAGCTGAAAGTCCCTCATGAGACTCCCATTATCCAGGATAAACCTCCCTCAGCACCTCGTCACTGGGCTTGTGTTCCACACCCTTGCCCAGCTCCCGTGTCCTTCTCTGCACCTGCTCCAGCCCCTCAGTGACGTTCTGCTTCACAGGGCCCACAACTGCACACAGCACTCACTGCAGCTGTGGCCGCAGCGCTGCCCAGCACAGCCGACACTCAGTGCCCTGGTCCTGCTGCCCCTCTGCTGCTGACACAGGCCACCATGCCCTTGGCCTTCTTGGCCACCTGGCCACACGCTGCCTCACGTTCAGCTGCTCTGGACCGGCAGCACCCCTGGCTCCTTTTGGCCCATGCAGCTCTCCAGGCACAAAGTTGCCCATCTGACTTCAAATACTGCATCCTCCATTTCAACACGTCCCTCCTGTGCAGAGCAACACAAGACAGCACTCAAGGACTTGCAGCTTCACCCCCACTCCAGGCTCCAAGGCACTTTCCAAAGCTGAAGACTTCACCGTGAAACAGATCCACAGAAACTCGCCGCTTCTGCCTTTTGCCTGACAAGAAGGCTTCGCAACTGCGCGGTTCCTTTCCTTGGCCACACGGGACAGAAATGGCCCCCCACAGCTTCAGGGACAGCACAGTCATCTCCTTGCAGCTTATCAAAAAGCAAAAGACAGCTGGGCCAAAAGAGTCTGTACGAGTGAAGAACTCATCAAGAATACTGCAGAACACTTCCACAAGCCAACCACACCTTTCCACAATGGAAAAACCAACATAGCCCTGGGACCTCCAGCACTGCCATGTGTGCCCTTGGCCAAAGCACTGCAGAAGCCCAGAGACAGAGCTTCACTGAGTCAGGCAGCCAAAGGGTCATCCAGAGCCCCCAGCTCTTTGGTGCCTCAGCATGACAGGTTAAAGGCCAATTTTGAGCTGTCAGTGCCTGCAGGAAATGGCTACATCCTGCAGGACTCCAGCACTCGGCATCCTCGGCCAGCAACAGCAAGTGCTGGCTGCTCAGAAACTTGCACCTCTGCCTTGCACTAAAGACAGCAGCACCCACAACTGGCACTTAGTCTCTTGGAATGATGGGGCTGTGCTGTGAGCACAGCTGGACGCATGTGGTCGTCCTGCTCACTTTGCTCCTCTTTGGCTTCTTCTCCAGGAGCAGAGGGAGCCAGGGGAGAGACGGCTGTTGCTTTTGTCGTCTGTGGCAAGAGAGAAGCATGAGGGACAGGCTGTTACCTATCATTTCTAACCTCATTTCTCCTCGCATCTATAACCAGAGCTTCTAACTCATCAACTGTGTCACAATGGCCCCTTGGTTCCATGACACTCCAAAGCATCATAATGGTCTCCACAGTTACATGAGGTCCCTTGGTGTCACAATGTACCTTCTGTAGATGCGGCCTCACAGTGTCACAATGGTCTCTACCTTCCATGGAGCCACACAGCTTTAGTATGGTCCCCCTGTTCCATGAGGCAAGCGAAATATCACAGTGCTCTCCACGATTCCATGAAGCCCCACAGTGTCACAATGGTTCCTTGGTCTCCCAGGGCCCCACAGTGTCACAATGGTCCCTTGGTCTCCCAGGGCCCCACAGTGTCGCTATGGTCCCGTGGTCTCACAGGGCCCCACAGTGTCACCATGGTCCCTTGGTTCCATGGGCCCTGTGCTGCTGCATTCCCCCCTCCCCTTCTCAGGCCGCCCTGCCAGCTGAGAAATGCTCCTTGGGCCCCGGCCTTGGCCAACAGCCCCTGGCTCAGCTCCTCTGCAGCTCAGCACAAACACTGTCTGCTCCAGGCACTGCTGCTGCCCAACCAGCTCCTGGTTGCTGTAGGAGCAGCTCTAGGAACTGGTTTTGTTCCCTCAGTGGCACAACATCCCTGTTCTCACACTGCCAAAGAAAGCTGTTGATGCCAAGTGCGGCCAGGATGAAACATTGCTGTGACTGCAGCCCCTCTCTTGGGGCCCTACAAACAGCGCTGCAAAAGGAGCCCCTTGGAGCTCTCCTGGGCCAGTGACTCCCTCTGAGTGGAGCCTCTCCCAGCCGGGAACTCTCCCGTTTGCTGCACTCGGGGATCCTGAACAACGAGGGAGACTGGGCCGATCCCCCCACTCCTCCAGGCTCAACCCTTCACCCTCTGGGGAGATGCCAAAGCATCCACAGGGAGCATTTCCTGCCCTCAGGGGAATTTCTCTCAGGTGCCTTGCACTGACTCTTTGTGTCTGTGTGCACACAGGAGTGCCTGTGCTTGGGAAATGTGGCAGAAATGCTGCTCTTGGAGGGGTTGGAGTGCCTTGGATAGCTGAGTCAGTCAGGCCTGTAAGTCAGGTTAAGTCACGAGGTCTAAGCTAAGTTAAATGCTGCTAAGTGTTGTTCTTTTGCTAAGTTGTTAAGTTTAAGTTATAAGCTAAGTTAAATATTATTAAGTGTTATTCCTCTGTTAAGTTACTAAGTCATATTTAAACTAACTTATAATGACCTATAAGCCATTGTAAGTTAGGTTAAATACTGTTATGTGCTGTTCTTTTGCTAAACTCTGATGTGTAAGGTATCAGTTAAGGTTAAGGTATAAGTTAAGTCCTGTTAACTTTGAGCTCTGTTCAGCTTTTAGGCTGTATTCCTTTTATCCTTGCCCTCACTGTCCTTATGTCACGCACACACACACGCGCACACACACAGGGACTGTTCATGGTTCATTTCTGGTTTGACAGCCTGAATTTGATTAGGTTTTGTTGTTGCTTTGTTTCCTTGATGTGCCTGAAGTGTCCAGTCAGGAGCAAAGTCACTCTTTCCAAGGAACTTTGTGGTGCTGTCGCTTAATATTAAATCTGGTTTTTGCTGATCCCTTGCCGAGGATTTTTTCAGCGCTCTCAAGCCCTCGTTTGTAACAGGGTGAAGGAGCCCTGGCCCAGGCTCTGGCCCTTGGGGACACGGGGACACTGCTGGGGGGTCCCTGTCCCCCTGTCCCACCCCCCACAGCCCCGGCCCCCCATCCCCATGTCAGGCTCTGGGGTCGATCTCGTGGAACATCCTCTGGGGGAGGCTGCGGCACCGGGGGCGGAGGGACCCGGGGGGACAGGGGACCCTGCTGTGCACGAGCAGGGTTGGACTGCTCTGGGGGAACTGTGAGGGGGGCTGAGGCAGAGTGACCTCTCCAGTGACCTCACACAGCCCCTGGGATGTCACACAGCTTCCTGTGATGTCACACAGCATCCTGTGATGTCAAACAGCCCCTGTGATGACACACAGCCCCTTTGTGATGACACAGCCCTCATTATGATATTACACATCCTACCCTGGGATGTCACACAGCCATTCTGTGATGTCACATCCCCTCTGTGATGTCACACAGATACCCTGTGATGGCAGAACCTATTCTATGATGTCACAGCGCCTACTCGATGATGTCACAGGCAACTCACTGATGACACACTACTTCTCTGTGATGTCACAGCCTGCTCTGTGATGTCGCAAAGCCCCTTCATGATATCACAGGGCCAATGATGGGATATCACTCTGTGATACCGTAAAGCTGCTCTGTGATGTCACAGAAGATTCAGTGATGTCACAAAGTCACCATGTGATGTCACAGTCTGTTCTGTGATGTCACATCTGGCTCTATGATGTTACTCACTCTGTGATTTCACATCCCACTCTCTGATATCACAGAGCCACCTTGCGTGATGGCAGAGGCTACTCCATGGCCTCACACCCTACTCTATGACATTGCAGACAGCTCTGTGATGTCACAACACCCTCAGTAATGTCACAAAACCCTCTCTGTGATACCATATTGCCACTCTGTAGTGTCACAGCACACACTGTGACCATACAGCCTGCTCTATGATGTCATACAGCGATGTCATGATGTCACAGCCTGCTCTGCGATGTCATACAGTTACCCCTCTTTGATGCTGTAGCTGCTCAATGACCTCACACAACAAACTCTGTGATGTCACAACCCCCTCAGTGATGTCACACAGCCCCTTGCTGACATCACAGCTGCTCTGTGCCTCTAGGACACAGCCACAGAGGTGCCGCTGTGACACAGCCCCCTCTGGGACATCTCCCAGCCCCTGCGAGTGCTGAGCCCCTGTCAGCTCTGGCTGTGCCCTGCTGGTGTCCCTGAGCTGCCCTGGCAGTGCCCCAGCCCTGCTGGGCTGTGCACAGGAGCTGCTCCTGGCCAGAGCTGTCTCTCTGCAGCACTGCCCTTGCCAGGAGCTGCCTCTGGGCCAGGAGCCCGGCCCAGCTCAGCAGCACAGACACAGCACAAGGACTTTAATGACCCTCTGGGGCTTTGGTGCTCTTTGCATCAGACTGAGTCCCTCAGAGTATCCTCAAAGAACTTCTCAAGAACTCCAAATCAGATTCAAACTTCAAACGTTCTTTAACTTCTAATGGGTCCCAAGGAGGGACACAACTCATGTGAATGTGTCCCCAGGTTCCAGGTAGAGCAGAACACTGCAGGCAGTGATGACAGCTGGGGACAAACAAGGGAAAGCTGTCTCTGGAGCTGAGCAAACCTGGATGTGTTTCAGGAAGGCAAAGGGCCAAGGCCTGAGCCCCAGCCCCTGGCCAGGCAGATCCTGTCCCTCCCTCATTGCTCAGGGCTCTTCCCAGGATGGGCACTGGGATGTGGGGATGTGCAATGCCAAGGGCAGGACCATGGGGCGGCCCCTGCCAGGCTGCTGAGCAGGGACAAGGAGGCAATGAGGCTCCAGGCCTGCAAGGGTCACTTGTCTCCTGCTCCTGGCTCAGGCCCAGGGCCAGCAGCCATGGCCAAAGTGCTGCCCAAGTTGGCTCTGTCAGGGCCTTGCAGCCTTGCCCATCCCTGTGCCCTGTGCAGCCCAGGCTGTCCTACGGTGTCCCTGCCCTGCGCCTCTGTCCCTGCAGGCTGTCGTCATCCCCCGGCTGCCCCACCTGGCTGGCCCCTTCCTTTGCTGGCAGCTCTGCCTCCTGCCTACCGCTGCCTGCCCACACAAAGCCTTGGGCTTCTCCAGGCTCCTTCTGCACCACAAACCTGCCCAGGGGGAGGAAATTCCTTTCTCTTCATGTCTGGTCCTCCCCAGCTGCCCTTGTGTTGTGTTCCACTGCAGTAAGCAGCAAAATGACTCCCCCAGACCCCGGAGTCTCAGACCTCAGGCAGGCATCGATGACCAACAGGGAAAGGAAAGCAACAGGGTGGGTCGTGGTTTAGCAAAGCCCAGGATCCTTTTTTGTGCCAGGGACCAAAACACGAAACAAATTGGGAGAGGGGGTGGTGGTTTGTCATGGGTTTTATATGACAGGGTAGGGGTGGAGTTTAGGGTCAGGGTCCAATAGCAGAAGGAGCAGGGGACTGCAAAGGAGTGAATCGAGGAGGACAACCAATGGAAAAATCTATGGCAGGGACTTTGCAGTAGAATTTGAACCAATGAGGTTACAGAAAAGGAAAAACTTTCTGTGGCCACTCCTTATTTGACCAGATGGGCTGGAGTGTCTTTTCCTGGGCTTCCAGGGGCGTGCCCGACAGGGTGGAGGGGCGGAATCCTCTTTAAATCACGCCCCTCACCCAATGCTGTCTGTCTGGGTAGAATCCCTGCTTCCTGGGGTGGGGGAACTCCACACCCTTGGTGCCATTATTTCTTTCTCTGGGTGTTTTATACAATGAAGAAAAACTCCAGCCTCTCTGAAACCACCCTTCAATGCCTTTTGGGCTGCTCCTGTTCTGTCCTCAGTCTCCACACCACTGAGCCCAGAGCCACCACCTTCTACCTGCTGGTTATGCGATGAGGCATCCAAACCCCATCTTGGGAGATTTTTGGTTACTTTCCAAGGTCTGTGAAAATGGAAAAATAGTGGTCAATGTTATAAATGAGCGCAATGGGCCAATCGGGTCAATTATATAGCCAATTTATTAATACAGAAAAGAGGAAGCAAATCGCAGCGCTGGGCGGCGGGGGAGTCCTTGCTCCACCAACTGCCGTGCCGAAAACTGTTCCGTTCCCCTTTTTGTACCCTCCCGCGCTCCTAGCCCCGTCGCATTTCCGGTGCTTCTCCGCGCAGGTCCACCCGGTTGTTAGAGGGTCTCCTTCTGCCTCCTGGTGGTCGTCGAATAGGGCCTCTGGTACTTTTCCTCGGCGCCCCCCCCTCTGGGAATCTGGGACTGGGAACAACTTATATTTTGGTTAGCTCAGCAATGTTTGGTCTCATATGTTATCGCATGCCAGTTGGCGGTTACTTATTTACATTATGTTTCCTCCTGTTTTCAGTGAACAAGAAGGTCATATTCCCATCACAACCTTATGCTTTCTCCTGTTTTCAGTGAACAAAAAGGTCATATTCCCATCACAAACCCCCCTTTTTTTCTATGTCACTCTTTTTGTTCACTGAATCTGGCAAGCTCCTTTCTGCTGAGCTCTAAGTAGTCCTCTGTGTTCCCATCGCTTAGAGGTTCATACCTCGCCTTAATGAGCATGAGGTGGGCGGCTTCCAATCTTCCCTTTACCACATTAATCAATTTATTAAATATGCAAGGCCCGAAAGTGATTGTTAGGATAAACAATATGAGAGGTCCCGCTATAGTGGACAGGAGTGTGGTGAGCCAAGGGGAGTGGTTGAACCATGATTCGTACCAGTTTTGTTGTGCTTCCCTTTCCCTTTTTCGCTTTTCCAATTGTTTTCTGAGCTCGGCCATGGTATCTATCACTATTCCAGTGTGGTCTGCATATGTGCAACATTCCTCTCGTAATGCTACGCACAACCCTCCTTGTTGCAGAAACAGTATATCCAATCCCCGTCTGTTCTGGAGTACTACTTCCGATAAAGATCTTACTGATTTGACTAGTCCATCTATTGCCTTTTCGATTCTACTTAGATCTTCATCTACTGAGGCTCTCAAGTCTTTCATACCCCTCTGCTGATTTATTAGGGCAGTTGCCCCTGTTCCTACTCCTGCTCCTCCTAAGCCCAATAGGACGGCTACTGTAAGAGCTGTGGCCGTAAAGGGTTCTCGTTTCACTAAATGATGTTCAGGAGTGATCTGATGTTCGTATACATATTCCTTTGGGTGGTATATAATTCGGGGAACTATCACAACCTGTATGCAATATTCGAATGTCTCATTGAAATGAGGTATAGATATACATGGGGTGACTCCCAGTGTATTGCATACCCATTTGGCATTTACTGCAGGGAGAAGCCACTTAGCCGATTTTTCAGACTTGACGGTTGTCATATCTATTTCACACAGATGTTTTTTGTCTGATGGAATTTTTCCTACGCACCTCCCTTTCCCTGTTACCTGAACTATTGATATCCCTGGGGTTCTGTCCTGGCCTCTCTTCCAAAGGCACTCCCGTGGATTGGTTCCGTTAATCCTCCTAGGTTTTGCTGTAGTTCCTAAAGCTTCATAAAAAGGCGGGTTAACAGTATAGCACAACCAGCATTCATTGGTTAAATTTGGGTTCGTAGTATTGAGAACTCTGAATGTAGCTTGCATCACTTTCCACAGCATACTATACTCCCGAGCAGGTGGAGCTGTTAGTGGCCAATCTCCCGACTGAGTCGGCTTCCTTGTGAGATTTTCTACTAATGAATAATTGCCCCTTTCTCTCTTCCTCCCTTCTTCAGTAAGTACGGGGTTCGGCCCCACAGGTTCCGGGTCATGAGGGACTGGCTCTTTTCTTATTAGAAAATGCCCCCCCCGATCCTTTCCTGGTTCCCATAATCTTGCCCCCCAGGTTTTTCCTGTGACCCAAACTGGATCGTTAATTTTGTCATTGGTCACGTTTATCTGAATGGACTGGCAGTTCCCCCCCGTTGTCACTCCACCGGCAAAATCAAATCGGGGAGGGGTACAGCCCCATGGGTACCATCCGACTCTTATATATGAGTCCCTCCCTCCTCCTGGGGTAAAGCCATGAGCTATAGTTTCACATCCCCAATATCCACAATAAAAGTGTCCAGGATAGTTGCAGTATGGTTTCCCTGGATTCGACGCTGGGCACATATAAAACCCTATCCTGTTTAAACAGGGTTTAGCCTGGATAATGTCACATAGCTGACACCTAAAGGAGGGGACTCCTGAAGTTGTAGTTGTTGCTATGACTCGTTGATCTTCCCACCTAATAAGTGACCATTTGAAGGGTTCATGGCTTACGCTGTCCCCTAATGTTTCCCTAATCAATAACCATATCATCAATATTCGCATTAAAGTTGAGTAACATCCACTGCCAGTATGGGTATGAATAATCAGCCTGTCCAGTTTCACCCTTTCTTCAACTTGAGTCCCTTGGCCCTTTTGATCCCTGCCTGTAAGCTCTATTGGTGCTCCCATTTTGTGAAATTCCATCCTTCCACTAAGTATCCCTCCGCCTCGCTCGTCAACTAGTTTGCGACTAGTTACGAGGGCTGTTATCTTCTCGGCGGCAAGGACCTTCTGAGGGATGGAGTTTGCACCTCCTTCGCCTCTTAAGAGGGTTAACAGGGAGTCGCACCTGTAGCTGTTATTTTGCTTGCGAGTTTTACCCTTGTAAGGACCAAGAGACTGGTTAGGATACTCTAGAGTCCTTTCCCTAGTTATCCCTCCCAACGAGGTTGGTAAGTATTTTCTGGGAGCCCTCCCTCTCTGGCAGTGGACTCACCACAACCTTTTACAAAGTTTATGACAGGGACGGATTGACCCGGCTTTTCTTGATATGTAGACGTTCAAATTTAGCAATCCAATTATTTAAAGCTGTGTCTGGGTCTATGTCTTTTCCTAGGGGTCCGACTATTGAGGTCCTTAAGTGTGGTACCGTATGTCGGCACCTTGCAGTTAGAATACGGGAATTGGCGATCTGTCGGCACTTTTTCAACCAACATTTAATTTGCCACCTTGCCCATGCTAACAAGAGCTGTTCTGGGGTCTCATACACACTCCGAAATTGAGTATAAGGTATTCCGTTCTCTCTTTCTAATGCTAGAGCCCAATCTCCCCTCCTAATGTCCTTGTCTGCACACCTCCCGCACCACAAGTGATATATTAACCTTTGTTCTTTCCAATAAACCTTATTACAACCACCGCATTTAAAGGCTACCCATGCCTCACAAAGTTCTTTTCCACAGCTACAGCAGGGACTGCGTTTAAGAGGTCGGAACGAGGGTTCCTCTTGGGGTCCGTAAGTTTCAATCCACCAGACCCAATTGTCTGGAGGATTCGTTAAGGCTTCTCGAGCTGCTGAGTTGAAGCGTGCTAAACTTAGTAGATACGGCTGCAAAGTTAATGACAGCTTCTGTTGGACCCTCCTTTGGTCCGCTGGTTCTAGCCTTTCCCATTGCTCAGTCATCGGGATGACGGCCCATTTCTGGTGTTTTGGTGAATGTCAGTCTTAGGCCGTCTGGGGGTCCTTTTATTCTCCACTGACAGTTCTGTGAATGCTCAGGAAAGTCGGAAGGGTTCACTGGTCCTTTTACTCGACTGGCGTGAGTCCACCCTTTTTCGGCAGTTCTCACAGCAGTGTCTGTGGTGAGCAGGGTAAGATATGGGCCTTCCCACCTTGGGGTTAAAGGATTTTCCTTCCAACTCTTGATTAACACCCAGTCTCCTGGCTGAACCTGGTGTAATACAAGATTCAAAGGAGGTCGTTGAATCCACATTCCCTTTTCCCACAGTTTCTTTCTGTATTTTTCCAAGGTAACCAAATAACTATTCAAACTCTTATTACTGATATTGGGGTTTATCTGTACTTTTTCTAAGTGGTAGGGCATTCCATATAGCATCGCAAAGGGGGATAGCCCTGTGTCCGCCCGGGGTTGTGTCCTAATGTTTAGTAATGCCAGGGGTATACACTTTACCCAGGACAACTTAGTTTCTAATACTAATTTGGTTAGCTGTTTTTTTATTTCCCCGTTCATTCTTTCCACCCTTCCCGAACTCTGGGGATGATAAGGGGTATGTTGCTCCCACCTTATTCCTAGGGAGTCGGCTAGATCTTGGGTTACCTTTGAGGTGAAATGCGGCCCTTTGTCTGAGTCTATGGTTTCAGGTACTCCATATCTTGGCACTATTTCCTCTAATAGGATTCTTACTACAGTATGGGAGGTTTCTCTGGTAGTTGGGAATGCTTCTACATAATGGGTAAGGTGGTCCACCATTACCAAGAGGTATCGTGTCCGCCCTACCTTTGGAAGTTCAGTAAAGTCAATTTGTATATGTGAAAATGGTCTTTTTGCCAACGGCCGACCCCCTGGGGGCAACTTCCTCAGGTTGCTTCGATTAACCCGTAAGCATGTTGGGCAACTCTTGGTAATGTATTTGGCGATATCATGTAGCCCTATAGTCATATATTGGGTTGCGAAGTGGTCTGCTAACCCTTGTGCTCCCCAATGTGTACCTTGGTGTAGTTTATATAGGACTCTTTGGGCTACGGCTTTTGGCAATATTTTCCGCTTATCCCGAGTTACCCATTCCCCATTAAGTTTAGACAGTCCCATTTTCTTCAATTTGTCCTCCTCTTCAGGAGTGAAGACCAATGCTGGATCTTCCTGACTATCCTGCTCCCTTGGTTTTTCTCTCAAGAGCATTTCTCTAGCCGCTGCTCGTTTAGCCTCTTGATCTGCTACATTATTACCCCTAGTCTTGAGGTCTGTTCCTACTTGGTGACCTTTCAAATGTACTACTGCTATTCTTTTTGGTCCCCTCAGGGCTTGCAGTACCTCAGTTATCAATTGTTGATGAACTAATCCCTTCCCTTGTGAGTTTACTAATCCCCTTTCTTCCCATAATTTTCCAAAGGTATGTACCACCCCAAACCCATATCTAGAATCGGTATATATCGTTCCCTCTTTCCCTTTCAAGAGCTTCAAAGCTCTTAGAATAGCATATAGTTCACAGGCTTGTGCTGACCAGGATTTATCTAAAGCCCCTGATTCCACTACTCGTAAGTCTGTGCCCCCAATAATAGCGTATCCTGATTGGCGTTTCCCATCTACCACCCGGGAGGACCCATCTATGAACAACTTTTCTCTCTCGTCTAGCTCTTCTTCTTCCAGGTCAGGCCTAATCTTGGTTTGTTCTTCAATAGTTATTAAGCAATCATGTATTAAAGGTGCTTCTTCTATATTCCCGAACAAAAAGGTAGCCGGATTTTGAATAGCAGTTGTTTCTAAGGTAAAATTTGGTGCTTCTAGTAAAATCCCCTCATATTTCAGGAGCCTAGCATCTGATATCCATTTATCTGCTTTTTGCTGCATTACGCTCCTGATATTATGGGGGGAGAAAACCTTAAGACTACTGTTAAAGGTAATTTTCCTAGCTTCTTCAACTAATAAAGCACATCCGGCTAACATTTGTAAACACGTAGGCCATCCCCTGCTCACGGGGTCCAAAAGTTTCGATAAGTACGCTACAGGTTTCCTTTTGTCTGCCCATTCTTGGGTTAGTACTCCAAAGGCAATTCCCCCTTCTATATTAACGAATAAATAAAAGGGTCTTTTTAAGTCAGGGAGACTTAGAACTGGAGCATGCACCAAGCTCTCCTTTAATTCTTTCAGGTTTTCTGTATCCTCCTGAGTCCATTTCATCCACCCATCCTGAGTCAATTTTTGGTATAAAAACCTGGCCTTACTACTGTAATTCTCTATCCACTGTCTACAGTATCCTGTTAAACCTAAGATTTGTCTGATTTGTCTCTTGTTCCTGGGGGTTGGCAATGATAGAATAGCCTGCACCCTTTCCGGATCTATTCTTTTCTCACCTCGTCTTAGATAGTGTCCTAAGTACTTTACCTCTTCCTCTACAAACTGCAGCTTAGCCTTCGAAACCTTTAGTCCTTTAAGCCCCAGGAAATTCAAAAGTTTTATACTTTCTCTTCGTACTCCTTCCTCATCTTTCCCTGCTAACAATAGATCGTCTACATATTGTATCAGGGTTATCCCCGGTTCGGTTTGGTAATCCTCCAAAATTTGTTCCAAAGCTTGTCCAAATAAATTAGGGGATTCTGTAAAGCCCTGGGGTAACACCGTCCATCTAAGCTGTTGTTTTCTCCCTGTCTCTGGGTCTTCCCATTCGAAGGCGAAATAATCCCTGCTCGCTTCATCTAAGGGGCAAGCCCAAAAGGCATCCTTCAGGTCGATTACACTGTACCAGTGGTTATCCGGGCTTAGTTTGCTCAATAATGTGTAAGGGTTAGCCACCACGGGGAACCTAGCTATCGTCCTCTTGTTTATTTCTCTCAGGTCATGTACTAAACGATAAGACCCGTTTGATTTCTTTACTGGTAAAATTGGGGTATTATAAGGGGACATACAGGGTTCTAATAATCCTTGTTTGATTAGTCTATCGATTTCCGGTTTCAACCCTTTGCTCCCTTCCAAAGACATCGGGTATTGTTTTATTCTTACTGGAATCTCCGGATTTCTAATGGTTACCTTGAAGGGGGTAATTTCTAATCTGCCAGCACTATCTGGATTATACCATACTTCAGGGTTGATTTTTCTCTCATCTTCTAATCTTAGGGGACACAACTTAATCTGAATCTCCTGTTCTACCACCTTGATTTGAATACCTAATTCTACAATCATATCTCTACCTAATAGGTTATAATCTGATTCTGGTACTAATAGAAAATTCCCAATACCCATCTTGGAGTCCGATTCTACTACTACCTCTTTTATAACTTTAACTTCGAACGGTTCCCCTTTTGCTCCCACTACTGTAACGGTTTCCCTAGATAACTTGCACCCTCTAGGTAATGACTGGAGTGTGGACCTCTCAGCTCCAGTATCAACCAGGAAGGTAATATCCTGGCCCTGGGGACCTACCTTCAATTTTACCAAGGGCTCCCTTTGATGTTTCTGGGTCCCCAAGAGATAGAGCCCCTGACCCCCCTAGTCCTCCTTAAACTCCTTCTCGTCCCGAATCCGCGTCCGACATTCCCTCTTAAAGTGTCCTCTCCGTCCGCAGTAAAAGCACACCTTCAGTTCCTGTTTATCCCGTGGGCTTTTCTGCCCACTTCGCCTCAATTCCCTTCTGTCCTGTTCGGGTCTCCTATCCGTTCCCTGGCTTTCACGCACTGCCGCCATCATTAGTCGGGCTTGTTTCTTATCTCGCTCTTCCTCTCTCCTCACATACACTCTCTGAGCTTCTCTCAGCAACTCGTCTAACCCTCTATCTTGCCAATCCTCTAATTTCTGTATTTTCCTTCTGATGTCCTCCCAGGATTTGGAAACGAAGTGTACCTTTAGCACTGCCTGTCCCATCTGTCCATCTGGATCCATTCCTGAATACAACTGAAAATTCTTCCTTAATCTTTCTAGCCATTCAGTGGGGGTCTCATCCTTTTTCTGTCTTTCGTTAAAGGCTTTATTAATATTCTGTCCTCTTGGGACAGACTCCCTGATTCCCTGCACAATTATTGTTGAGGTCTTGCATGTGCACCCTATGGGCCGGGTCCTGATGATCCCAATTAGGATTTTGTAATGGCCATTTTATATCTGCTGCCGGCCCCTGCGCGTGCTGCGCATCCCAGATGCGCATTCCCTCTCTTCTAATCATATTTTTTTCCTCTGCCGTGAATAGGATATTCAGTATGGATTGTAATTCCTCCCAGGTGTACATATTAGGTCCTAAGAATTGATCTACCCGCTCGGCCACTCCAAGCGGGTCCTCCAAGAGGTGTCCCATTTCTTTCTTAAATTCCCTAACATCTCCTGAGCTTAGGGGCACCGACACAAACCCTATACCGGCCTGGGGTCCCCCCATGGGCATTTCCCTTAAGGGGTATAAGCCTTTCTTGGTTCGACTTCGAGTCATTGGCCCTGTATATTCGGGCCCATCCGAATCCGAGTCTGTCCCTGCTGGTGCATTCGGAGGAGCCTCCGCTTCCTGTGCTTGGGATGGGAGTACATAAGGAGGGGGTGGCACCAAAGTGTCTTCTGGTTTATTCCCCTTTTTCTTACTCTTATTCCCTTTCGGTGTTTCAGAAAGTTTGAAGAGAAACACTTCGGGTCTCTCTACCCAAACTTTAGCATAATTACTCTCCTCCTGAGCACAGGGGGGTTCTCTACTATTTACCCAGATATTTAAGGTTTGCCTTACCCAATCTTCTGAAGAGCCAAATACAGGCCAAAACACCCTCTTGGAGATTTCTTTCCCTCCCCATACTTCCATGCAATAGTGAATCATTTTAGCCTTATCCTTGTCCCGTGTGCCTGGAAAATGTCGCCAGTTTTCTATCATAAATCCTAAAGGGCTTTCCCTAGGTATTGGAGGGAGTTTCACCTCGGCAGGGGGCTTACTCTTCCCCTGTCCCATTCTTCCGGAGTGCCTTCTTTCACACAATCAACTTTCGCTTCCCCTGGTTCGTGGCCCAAGCCCTCGCGGGTCTGTGGGAAACGCACTACTGGGGGTCCGCACTCACTTGGAAAGTCTGGCTGCCAGCTCTCCTCTCACGCACCACACACTCGCCACACTCCGGGATCCCAACCCCGCCCGGACGGATCCCGTAATACTTACGCGTCCCGCGTCTTCGTCCAGACTTTGTGCACAAATCTTTTAAGGGGTTTCCTTGGGCCCGCAACCTCCCTTTGCTTTCTCCTTTCCTCTTTTCGGGGTTCGTCGGTCGGGGCCGGGAGCGGGTCCCTCAGGTCCCGGGGCCTCCGAATCGGAGGGGCGCCCGCCCCAGTATTGAGAGACCTCTCCGACGACCACCGATCCGAGTCACGGCACCAAGTTGTTATAAATGAGCGCAATGGGCCAATCGGGTCAATTATATAGCCAATTTATTAATACAGAAAAGAGGAAGCAAATCGCAGCGCTGGGCGGCGGGGGAGTCCTTGCTCCACCAACTGCCGCGCCGAAAACTGTTCCGTTCCCCTTTTTGTACCCTCCCGCGCTCCTAGCCCCGTCGCATTTCCGGTGCTTCTCCGCGCAGGTCCACCCGGTTGTTAGAGGGTCTCCTTCTGCCTCCTGGTGGTCGTCGAATAGGGCCTCTGGTACTTTTCCTCAGCGCCCCCCCCTCTGGGAATCTGGGACTGGGAACAACTTATATTTTGGTTAGCTCAGCAATGTTTGGTCTCATATGTTATCGCATGCCAGTTGGCGGTTACTTATTTACATTATGTTTCCTCCTGTTTTCAGTGAACAAGAAGGTCATATTCCCATCACAACCTTATGCTTTCTCCTGTTTTCAGTGAACAAAAAGGTCATATTCCCATCACAGTCAACATTATTTTGTCCCACATCTTGCAGTAAAAGAACAGGAGTCAATATCGCTCAACTGAATGAGGGTGGATTTACATTTGTTAGAAGGAAAAATATTTTACAATGATGACAGTGGCGCAAAACTGCAACTGTTTTTCCAGAGAACTGCATTCCCCATCTCAGGAATTATCCAAGAGCAAGAGCTTTGTGCAACCTGACCCATTGAAACCCCCTCATCCCCAAGGACAGAATTCCTGTTGTGTGGGTTCTCTGATATGCTGGGTGCCCTCACAACGCTTCTGGCCAGAATGTCTGCTGAGGGCAGCCAGGCTGCTGCAGGGGTAGTGACCTCACAGCCATCACCATGGCAGCCCTGTGCCCTGGGCCTGGCTCTCCCCTTTCCTCTGCCCCTGCCTTGTCTCTGCTGGCATGAAGAGTTTTGTTATTCATATCTTGTCCCCAAGGTGCTGGGGCCAATGGCTTCCCAGGCAGACTCCTGGAGCAGAAGTGGCTTTTCAGAGCCCAGGCAGAAATAAGCCCTGAGGCAGCAGCTCTGCAGTGCTGGCCACCAGGCCGGGCTGCCAAGGGAGGCTTCTGGCCATGCCCTGCAAGCAGCTGCTGCTGCCAAGGTGCCTTTGGTGCCTCAGGCTCTGCCTGGCACAGCTCCCAGCACGGCACTCTGCCCTTGTGCCCGAGCCCTTCCCTGTGCTGGGGCTGGCCTGGGGCTTTTCCTGCAGCGGGACCTGCCCTGCTCCTGGCACAGGAAAGGCAGTTCCTGCTGGAGCAGGAGGCTCTGCCTGCAATGGGCTCCAACAACTCCAGCGAGGCCCTGTTTGCAAAGCCCCCAGTGGGAAATGAAGGAGGAGGGTCATGCTGCTTTTGGGGTGAATAGTGCTGAAAGCAGACTTCTCCATCCCAAAATTTGACATCCTGAGAGGGAGAGGAAACTGTGGCAGGGATGGAATAATTCACAGAGAAAGGAACAACCAAGGGACAGCACTGAGAGCTTCTGCAGAGCTGCTGAGCTGCCCCAGCCTGGGCACATCTGACTGAGAGGGCAGCACTTCAGACTAGAGAAGCCCCGTCCCAGATTTTAACAGCAGCATCTCCTGACATTTCCCTACTTGGGGGTGTGGTGATTCCTCCCTACCATGGGGACACCCCTCAAGGTCACTGTTCCAGGCTGAGCCAAAGGAATTTGCCCACAATCATTAGTCTTAGGGAGTGACATTAATCTCTCTTAAATAACTGGTTTTGCTTTAACACAGTTGCTTTGAAATCACTTCCAAGTGCTCTATACAATATAATATGTTATAGCTCTTATATATTGATGTAAATATTTCTGATTAAGATAATTTTGTCTCATCATTGCTATAATAGATATTTATATAAATATCTCTGGTTTGCCATCCTTAATCCTGCGAAACAAATTCTATAAAGGTGGTTTGACCCTGGCACAATGCTAGTGCTCCCATGAAAGGTATATTTGCAAAATGGTTACTGTGAGATGGGACTCGGAAACAGAACAAAGCAGGCTCCAAGTTGGGAATGGAGCGGAAAAAAAAACCGAAAAACCAACACTTTATTAATCTACAACATAGAGACAAAAGGGGAAAAAAGGAAAAAAAAATTACACACGACAATCCACAATGGAACACTTCCAAAACACTCTTCCTCCTTCTACCTTTCTAACACTCAATCCTCTCTAACACTCACTTCTCAGTCCAATATCATCTCTCACACAACCTCCCCCAATTCATCAGGAGAGAGGAGTCTCCCTCTTGCACCATGGGCCTCCCCAGGAAACACAGTTGGAACCTCCTGTGCTTCCATGTCACACGTGGCAGCCGCCCGGAGAGAATCTGCCATGGTGACCATCTTCCTTCCATGGCCAGTGCTCTCACCACCGGCCATGGATCCAAACTGCTTCTTAGGTCTTTTTAAGAATGCTTTGCTCAGTTTCAAGAAGTGGCAGCCTCTCACTATTTGGGACACCTGTCCCCCCGTTATTTCACCTCTTGGGGCCAAAGGGCCTTGTGAAACAGAGATCTTTCTCCTCTGAAGGCAGAGGGCTTCACCACACCCTCCTCATCAGTCTCTGTTCCCTCTATTTCTTCTTACAACAGCTTTGTCACTTTTGGTTTTTGGCCAACCGCCTCCCCCAAGGTACAGTCTCTACATTACAGGAAGAAATTGGTTCTGTCCCGTGGCCATGTAAGAGAAAAGTCTAGCACAAAATCCCACTCCATCATCTCCTCCATCTACGGCGCTTCTCATCTGCTGGCATTTCTTTATTCACTCAAACCTTCTTCTCATTTGCTCATCCTTTGTTCCCTCTCAATTCTCACCTGGGGAGGATCAGTGTTTTTACAGCTTCCATTGTTTCAGTACCAAAGGGGTTAAAACCTCAGCCATGGTCTGCCTGCGGCTGGGCACCTTGCCCCCACCACTTCTTCTCCTGGCCATGGTGCCGGCACAAGACATTAAATTTCAAGCCAGCACAGTCTCTATCACTCTCTCCCGGGGGGGCTGCCCAAACATCCCAGATCTCCTCCACCCTGCACCTTGCAGGGCTCCGGCCTCCCTCCCCACAGGCCGCATGGCCTCCCCTGCCCCACCCAGACACAGCTGGGCAGGGGAGAGGTCAGATCAACTCACCGCTGGAGTCAAAAGAGAGAGTCCCTCTGGGAATCCTCTGCTTTTAACCCCTGTGTGTTCTCAGAGGTGTATCCAGGTCCCCAGTGGCCACACCTGGTGGCAATTTTCAAATCTGGCCACTGATTGGTTTGACCACAACTTTCCCAGAAACTCACTTCTTGGTAAAACCACAACAAAATGTTAATTCCACCTCATTAATTCTTTACACAGAAATGCTTGAAAAGTCTGGGGCTGGAATTGGAACCAGCTGCTCCATGGCTGTTCTCACAAAAAGAGTTTAGAAAGCCTGGAGATTCGTGGGGGTGTTTGAGTGTGGATATGACAGTCCGGTCAAGAGACAGAGAAAGCAAGATAAGCTTTCCCATGAATTGGTCTGGGAACTCGGAGCTGGAGAGAAAGAATTGTAACTATCCACAGGTGGTGTTTGGAATAGGTTGTTTTTTTCCATAAAGTTGTTCAATGGAAGGTGTTTTCTTCATTAGCCAGTCATGTGAAATGTGTTGATTAAATGACCAATGAGGTCCACTAGTAGCAAACCAAAGTATAAAAGAAGAGGATTGAATAAATGGGTGGCTTTTAGCTCTCAGCCTTCCGACCTCAGTCTGTGTCATCTCTGACTCCACAGAGACATTTGGGGATCTGTGGGGGCTATTTGGGATCCTTTCTGCACCTCGAGACCAAACAGGAGCTTCTAAAATAAACTTTGCCTGAAGCTCCTGCTGTACCTATGACAGGAAACCCTAGGAGTGTCTGTCACACCCCGGCTCTTTGGCAGCCTGGGGACTCCTGGGATGTCACCATGGAGCCCCCATGAGTGCCTGTGACAGATCGGTGCCTTTGCAGCCCAAGGTGCCCTGGGATGTCACCATGGAATGGCTGTGACTGCCTCTGACCACAGAGGCTCTTTACCATCCCCAGAAACCCGTGGGAGGTGTCCATGGAGCCCCTGTCTCTGCCTGTGACATTCCAGCTCTTGAACAGCCTGGAGACTTTTGGAAAGTCCCCATGGAACCCTTCTGAGAGCCTGTGACAAATCTGATCCTTAACAGGCAACCATCACCAGCCCCCTGTTGCTATGGGTCATGGGATCCCAGATCCACAGAAGTGGCTGAGCTGGGAGGGACCCATCAGGATCCTGGAGTCCAACTGCTGGCCCTGCACAGGACACCCCAACAATGCCAGCCTGGGCCTGGCAGTGCTGCCCAAACGCTGCTGGAGCTCAGAGAGCCCTGGAGCTGGGAGCCTTCCCTGGGGAGCCTGGGCACTGCCCCAGCAGCCTCTGGGGAAAAACCTTTTCCTGAGATCCAAGCTGAGCCTGCCCCGACTCAGCTGCAGCCGTTCCCTCCAGTGCTGTCCCTGGGCACCAGAGGGAAGAGGTTCCCACAGCCCCAGCCAGGGACCCGCTCCCAAGGCTGTTGCCATGGCCAGCAGGGCTGGGACCAGCTGGGATGCTCAGTTTCCAAGGGCTGGGGTTTAGGAATGGGATTCCTCAGATTCCTGCTCCGGCTAAAACAATGCTGCTGCTCGCTGCCCTTCTGCCTCCCATGGAAAGCACAAAAGGAATAGATCCTGGCCTGGGATAAGAACAATTTATTGGGAACAGCAACAAGATAAAGAACAAACAAGAACAGAAAAAATACTGCTAACAAAAGGGAAAAGAAAAACTATTTACAGGGAAAACCAAAACACAACTCACTGGGTCATCCTGGCCACATATTTCCTCCTGCCTGCAAAGGACACCCTTCTCCTCAGGGAGAGAGAAAGAGACCCTTTCCTGCCCCGGCAATGACCTGAGGAGGGAGTGGATATAATGACACGGCCCTGGCCAGAACCTCATGTTCATCGATCCCATATCATGTCATTGGCAGGGGCAGGAGAAGGGATAGGTGTCTTCCCAGCATGGATGACAGGTCTCTTCCCAACGTGGGTCCTCCAATTGGGTATGAAGCTGGAGCCAGGCACAAAGCTCTCCTTGTAGTTGGGGCATTTGCAGGGCTTCTCTTAACGATGCCTCCGTTGGTGTCTCGTCAAGTGCGAGCTCTGGGTGAAGCTCTTCCCACACTGGGGCACTCATAGGGCCTCTCCACAGTGTGGATACGCTGGTGCCTGACGAGGTGGGAGTTGCGGTTGAAGCCCTTCCCGCAGTCGGGGCAGCGGAAGGGCCTCTCATCCGTGTGAATCCGCTCATGCAGGAGGAGATTGGAGCTGGTGTGAAACCTCTTCTGACACTGGGGACACTCATAGGGCCTCTCCTCAGTGTGAATGCGTTGGTGCTTCACGAGTTCTGAGCTGTAGCTGAAGCCCTTCCCACATTCCCCACACTTGTAGGCCCATTCCCCGGTGTCGATCATCTGGTGGCGGATCAGGGTGCTGCTCTGCCTGAAGCTCTTCCCACACTCCAAGCACTTGTGTGGCTTCTCCCCATCATGAAGCTGCTCATGGACCACCAGCTCTGATCCCTGGCTGAAGCTCTGTCCACCTTCTTGGCACCCGGTGGGTCTTTCCTCCTCAGAGCACCCTGGGCTGAGTTTGCAGACCCTCATCCTGTGGGATCTCTTGGGCTTTACCTCCCTGTTCGATTCCTGTGCCATGGAGTCCTTCAAAACTGCTTCTTCCATGAGGTTCTGCTGTGAAGATTTGTTCTCTCTGGTCTCCGTCCTCAGCTTCTTGTCTGGGGGATGAAGGACAAGGAGTGGATGGGCTTTGCCTCCATGCCAGAGAGAAAGGGAACGAGATACCTCCAGTGCATCCCCAGCAGGATGGCCAAGGCAGAGGGGTTGTCTTGCAGCCTTGGGCCATGCTGAGCTGGGAGATGGAGCAGGAGAGAGAGAGAAAGAGGCACTGACTTCCTCCTCACCTACCTGGTGGTCCTGGGACATCTTCCACTTCCTCGCAGCCTTCTCCTCCATCTGGCAGTGGTTTTGAGATGGGAAATTCTGGTTAGGGAGGAAAACAAGAGATGAGTGCATTGAGTTTTGTACAGGTTTGAGGGCAAACCAGGAGAAGAGTCTAAGCCAGAATTACAATTTAATAAGAAAATTAAGATCAAGGCAATGATACAGAAACACTGCCTTGAACTGACAGAGTCAGGATATAACCTGCCACCCTGTTGCTCAGGGTGCTGGTAGCAGTCCCATTAAATGGTGGCTGCAGTCCTGTTGCAGTGATGATCGTGATTCTGTCAAAGCAGTGATCCTGGAGAAGGGTCTGGTCTTCCTCTGAAGGTCCAGTGGTTGTGATGGAGCTCTTGTCCTCTGGCAATCCAGTAGCCAAGGTGCTCCTGGTGTTGCAAGCCTCAGCTTATATCCAGGTAGGAATGCTTGGCTCCTCCCCCTGGGCGGAGCATCCCACAATGGGATTATGTTATTTTACCAGTCCTGCAGGGACACTCAATGGCCCATTCACAGAAGATAGCCCCTGGAGGGCGTTATCAGGGCTGAGTCCTGGAAGAGATAAAGAACACTACCCTGCCTGTTTATAACAGTTTGTGAAGATGGTGATGGAAAACATGCATTTGGTTACATCTTGCACTGCAACCTGAAACAGTGGGGTAATCCCTGCTGGGGGGGTGAACACCACCCCCCCTACCCAAACTGGCTCAGGTGTAAAACCCCCACCCTGAGAAGGTCACACACACAGGGGACAATGTCACACTTGCCCCACCCCAGGGGAGGTCTCTGTCCCTGTCACTCTCTTGCCCTCCCCCCTTTTTTCTCTTTTATTCCATCTCTCTCTACCTCACATTTACTGTTCAATAAAATCCACTGTGCATTTGGTCTCGTTAGCACCTTAATTGGGGCAGAGGCATCTCTAACAATTTTCTTAACCAGATTGTGTATAATATTTTGACACAGTGCGTTTAGGCAGTGTTGTCTGACCCCAAGTGCCTTTGTCAGAAGCATGGTTCCCTCCTCTGTGGGAGGAGGGCTGTTTCTTTCCAGAGGAACTCTTGGAAACTTGGATGCAAATTCCTCTGAGCGACTTGTGGGAGAACTGATGAGGAAAATGGCTGTTGTGGCTGACCAGTGTAAAGAAAATATTTTGTTATTCCTTGGAAAGTTTGTTCAAATCACTGGAGAAAAGGGAAGGAATGTTACCAGTGTGACTGACAAAGGTTCATTCACCCCAAGGTGAGGAACACAAGGCTGCTAAAGTGCCACAGGAAGCCCAGCTCAAGGAGCTACGTTCCTGAATAAATGCCAAATTCACAGGCTCAGGGGCTTTGCCAAATGTGAGAATCATTATTCTCTTCATCCCTGTCACATTTGTGATAGTTACACAAAGCTTTCTCTTGCTTTTAATAATCTGTACTGGGCCAAATTTCCACTTTTCTTTTATGGGAACCTGCCAGCAGCTGAGCTGGAACTGTGCAGGAACCAATGAAACTTGGAATTTTCACACAATTGCTTCTATTGTCAGTTTATTAATGCTTGGGATTGGTTTGCGTTTTCATCACATGCCACTTGTGGGAAAATCAAATATTCATCAAAGTGGTTTATGCAGAGTTAAGTTTGATTTCTGCCAAGTTTATTTTGTCCAGTGCCCAGGGGGTGCTCGAGGGGGCTCTGTTCTTGCCTCTCACCCTGGGCGATGCTTGGGAGGGGCTTGTGGGGGCTGTTCCTGTCCCTGTCACCCCAGGCCATTCCTCAGGGGGTCTCCATCATTCTCACTCCAGGGAATGCCTGGAGGGTCTCCCTCCCCCTCACCCTGTGCCAGGGGGTGCTCAGGGCAGTCTCTGTCCCTCTCAGCCCAGGGGATACTCGGGGATCTCTGTCCCGCTCAGCCCTGATGTGACCCTGTCCAAACATCATCGGGGTCAGAGGGACAGAGACACTCCCAAACCCCCAGAAGGGCTGAACCTGGGATCATGCTCATACCCTCTTCATCTGTTTAGCCCAGAAATGAGTTCTGCACCTTTAAGGCAGCTTCTGAGAGCGAAGGGAGGCAGGGAGTGAGCAGGTTTTTTTTAGAAACTGCACTCCTCTATATTCCGGCTGCTGGACAGACAGATTGCAGGACAGGGCTCTCCTTTGGTTTTAGTTAGTTTTTAGCTCTCTGAGGCAGATAAGTGCCCTGGACTGTGGTTTTTCTTTTACTTTAGAGCTGTTTAAACCTGCTCTCAACATCCAGAAGAGCCCTGGCAGCTCCACCTGTGGCCCACTGGCCCGAGCCTGGTCCACGGCATTTCCAGTGCTGGAGAAACTGATAGGAGACTGATAAGAGACTGAGTGAGCAGAGCTACAGCCCACAGAGGGACTTTCTGATTTTGTCATCTCTTTTGGAGCAGCAAGAGGTTTTATTGTTTAATATTCGTCATTTGCTGTGCTCATGAATGCTTTGTCTGTTAAATAAACAGGTTTTTCCACTTTTCTCCAAGGAAATCTTTTCCCAAACTGATTGGGGGAGAGGCTGCTTGAATTTGCTTTCTAGAGGAAACCCCTTTTGGAGGTTTTCTCCCAAATTTGCCCTAAACCAGGACAGGGCGGTGGGGAGAGGAGAGAGCCCCAAATGACTGGATTGGGGGGAGGCTGGAGAGAGGGACCCTGGGACCCCAAAACCCCCCAGCATCCCTAAACAGGACCCTGGAGAGGGGGGATACCCAGGTGCTCTGGGATCCTTGGCAGCCATGAGAGAGGGGATCACCAGAACCCCAGAGGGATGAGACTGGAAGTGGGACACTCCTGGTGGCTTTTTTTTTTTAATTCACTTCTGCTTTTTGAAGGTTTTTATGGACACCAGGTGACTTCTAGAGATGGACTTGGGCAGAGGACCTTCAGACTCACAGTGCTCATCCCCTTTTTTTCCCCCAAAGCAGGATTTCCCATTACCAAAACTTGGCCCAATGGAGGAGAAGACTGCAAGGAAGCAAAAGATGCCCTGGGAAACTCAGGCAGGTGAGGAGGAAGTCAGTGCCCCCTTCCCCCTCTCTCCTGCTCCATCTCCCAGTCCAGCATGGCCCCTGGCTGCAGGACAACCCCACTGCCAATGCCATCCTGCTGGGGATGCACTGGGGAGATCTCCTGCCCCTTCCCTCTGGCACAGAGGCACATTCACAGGCTCTGGGGCAGGAGGAGGAACCGCAGGCAGTTTGGGGTGCGTGGCTCGGCTGCTCCCGGCGCGGTTCCCCCAAGCCCCCGGCGCGGCTCCGCCAGCCCCCCCACCACGGCACTGGCCGGAGGTTCTTTAACAGAAATGCTGGTAAATTGACCATCTGAAATGACGCTAAATACAATTTCAAGAAGCTGCTGGTTTGCCGGGCAATTTGCCGAATTCCACATTGTTGTTTCTTTCAGTAAAACTTCACTTTTAAAGATCTTAGTAAATTTATGCTTGCATAAAATTTGTGGCTACCATAGGCTTCTCTCAAAACTAAATTACATGAAATCATGACACACTCATTACATCCTTTTAATCCCTCCAGTAAATCTATCATGCTGTTATTTCAATCCCAGATTGTTCAACTTTTCAGTGCCTTTTTTCCATTAATAGCATCAGAATAAGTTAAATTTTGTTATATGTATAACTTTTAAGGATATTAATTTTTGATTCTGTAATGTTTAATTTAATCCAAATTCCGGGTTGATAACACTAAGCAAAGTTAAGCTTCATTATTGTCAGATTTGAGCAATGTTAAATTCCAAAATTTGAAATCCTGTTGTTCTGGATTGAGAGATAATGTGTGTATTGTATTTGCCATCTGTCAGAGGTAGGGCAGTTATTTTCTGTTAATTGGGCAGTTTTCTTTATCTCTTCAACAAATCAATCCTCCCTCCAGGGAGATATCTTTTGTTAATGGGCCATTGAGTGTAACTGCAGGACTGATAAAAATTACACCATCCCACTGTGAGGTGCTCTGCCCAGAGGGAGGAGCCACGCATTCCAGACATGGTAAGGCTGGGGGTGAGGAGCAGCTTGGCCAAACAGGGTCAGCCCTCAAGGGGCTCATTCTCCTACGTAGCCAGACCTCCCAAGGAGACATTCAGCATCAAGTTCTGCTGGGGAATGCTTCTATCAGCTCTTCTCTGAACTGGAACATAAAAAATACTGCACTGAGTCAACAAAAATGGTCATGAGTTGCACTTTGAAATCTTTCATCCTTAAAGGAACTCTACACTGACTCCAATCAGCTGCACAAGCTCTGGACAATTGGAAGAAAATTGAAGGAGGAGAAAGAACCCCTGAGGACTTTCTGTAGTTTAATGATCCCCATGTTGGTTTTGTGGCTGAGTCCAGGACCCTCAGGCACTGAGAGAAGGATGAAGAAGCTGCTCAAGAAATCAGCAGCAAAACTCCAAGTGCCTTGGAGCATGGCTGGGCCCCAGTGAGGGCAGGGAGTGCCAAAGGCTCCCCAGGGACTGGTGAGAGCAGATCCTTGAGGCCAGGAGTGCAGGGAGCCCAAGGCTCTGGGCAGGGAACTGCAATGCTGAGCAAGGCCTGGGCTGGCTGGGGGAAGCAGAAAGGCCAAGCCCTGAGCCCAGCCTGGGCCAGCAGGGCCTGTCCCTCACAGGTGGCTCGGGGCTCTCTGTGGGGCAGGGGGATGTGAGGGGCAGCAAGGACAAATGTCATAAACCTGTGTGACACTCCAGATCCTCAAGGAACCAAGGGGCCAGTGGGACACTGTGGGAAGTTGTGGAACCAAGGGGATCATTGTGGCACTGTTGGGGCCCATGGAACCAAGGGGCCAGTGTGACATTGAGGGGCCTCATGGAAACAAGAGGCCATTGTGAGCCTGCAGGGCTGGAACACCCCAGAACACTGAAATGCTGGGGGGGACCAAAGGCTCCTTTCCTTGAGTTTGGTACACAGGAGAAACAGCAACCAGATATTCTCAACATGGCCAGATGCAAAGAATATTCTTGGTAGGATAGGACCCAAAAGGTTCATCAAGTCCAGCTCTGAAGTGATTGGCCCACACAAGGATTGAACCCACTACCTCATCCAGCCTCTGACAGCGACCACGGTGACACTACGGAACCTCATAGAGCCATGGGTCACTTGTGACAATGTGGGTCCAAGGACACCATGGTGACACTACAGAACCTCATGGTACCATGGGTGAGTTGTGCCAATGGAGATCCAAGGAAACGATGGTGGGACTGGGGAACTTGATAGAATCAAGGAGACCATTGTGCAATTCAGGGGCCCTGTGGAAGCAAGGGTCAATGATCAAACTGTGGGGCCCATAGGAACAAGGAGCCATTGTGACACAGAAGGGCCACATGGAGCCAAGGGACCACTGTGACTCTGCTGGGGCTCATTAAACCAAGAAGCCATTGCGACATTGCAAGACCTCATGGAATCCATGAGAACATTGTGACATTGAGGAGACTCATGAAATCAAGGGAACATAGAACAAGTCTGCCTGGTTTAGCCTCCTGGGGGCTGTCTGACAGGTCCCACTGAATTTGGCATGTCAAGGGCCACTTCCCATCTGACTGTGAAGCACTAGGGCTCTGTGCTTTCATTCCTATGGAAAAGAAATGTTTTTCTTGTCTAGGTGGCCATGGCCAAAATTGGAATTCTGCCTCTAAAATTCCCTATATCCCATGCTTACTCCCAGACCAAATCTGCCAATACAGTCAAGTCTGGCTAGCCTTGGCCTCTGGTGACTGCCTCTCATCTGCCACTGCACCACTGGGGCTCAGTTGTTTCCTTCCTGTGGAGACCTCTGCGACACTGTGGGGCGTTGTGGAGCCAAAGGGCATTGTTACACTGTGGGAACTTGTGGAACCAAAGGGATCATTGTGACATGTGGCCACATGAGTCCAAAAGCTCTCATTGAGGGCTGCCCCAGGCTAGCTCTTTGGCACACGAGCCACAGCGAGGGGGGGCGCTCTCCTCACTTCCGCTTGCAAGGAGAGAGCCTTACGCACTAATGCCTTAAAGGAGTCTGGGCCAATGCCGACGGGAGTGAAGAAAGCGGGCTTCGACTTCTGGTGATACAGGGTCTATTGGGAGGAGCAGGGAGATGAAAAGTCTAGGAGGTCTAGAAACTGAAGACAGTGGGAAAGGGCTTACAGAAACTTACAAAGGGGGGTGGCAACAGGGGTGGAGTCGGCCCTCCAACCAAGAGAGGAGCAGGAAGGAGTGGAAAAGGAAAGAAGGACACTGCTGTGGGACCAATGGAGAGCGACTAGGGGAGCAGCCCCACCCCCTAAACCAATCACTTGATACCCAGAAGAGAAGCTTCTAGATGGAGAGGATGGGTCGCCAAGTGATGGACAGGGCACCAGGCTCAGTCAAAACAAAAGATGCATTTGTAATTGGGGCAACAGGGGAGGAGACAGAGAGACTGACAAGGATTGCGGGGGAGGAGGCAACCTGGGTAGAACCATTGTATAACTAAAGGGATGAGTGGAACAAACCAACTTACAATATACAACTTAGCATAAGTAAAAACACAAAAAAACCACAACACAACAGCTCTCCCTTTTTTGTTTAAAATTAATCACAAGAGGAGAAAACAAGTCCTTAAAATGAAGTAAATTCAATTTGATTGTTAAATTCCAAGTAAATGTCCCCAAACCAAGGTTGAGCTAGTGGGGCAGAAGCCCACCAGCCCTCCTCAGGAGCCAGATGGTCTTCGGTGGAGTCTTGATCTTCTTCCTCCAGGTCTGATGTTGGAATTTGCACTCAGTTAATGCTTGGGGAAGATGTCATCTTTGTCAGAAATTTTAGTATTAGCTGCCATATGATGCTGGCAGCAACACAGACAATTAAAATGACTAAACAGAACAAAAGAATGGTTATTAAAACAGAGCCCACCCAGCCTGAAAGGCACCATCTGGAGAAAATGTCCCCCAGCCAGTCTGCACTCTCTTTCTTAATCTGATGCACCATGTCCTTCAGTTGTGCAATTGTATTCCTGACATCCTTGGCCTTAGATGTCAAGTTCAGACAGGAGAGCCCCTCAAACTCTTCACATTGATGGTAATGGAGCAGGAGCAGGAAATCAGTTGCTGCCCTGTTCTGAAGGGTTGCCTGCCTTGTTATTTCTTCATCTGATAGGAGGTCGCTCAGGACTGCTGAGATTAAGTTCACTTGTTAGGTTACCCAGAACTCTAGGTGAGCTAATTCACCTGCAGCTTTTGTCGCAGCCACCCAAGGTAAAAGGACTGTGATTGCAACACCTTTAGGTTTGGACCAATGAACAATTTCCAAATCACACTTAGAATCTAATTCTTGAAGGTTTCTCCGGGAATGGGCTGAATTGTGTGTGACGTTTCTAGATTTCCAATTTGAAATTTGGGTATTGTTGGGTGCAAACAGCGTCAGCCTCCCAAAAGAACAAGGGCCTTCCTATCAGGCGAGAGGGGATGCCTGCCCAAGCTGGGTCTCCACAAATTAAGAAAATTCCCCGGGGAAGGGATAGGGATTTGTGGTCATAAGTCGAAGCCATGGAAATTTGGGAAACGGCGTTGCACCAGTTTCCAGCGGTGTAATCTTGATTGTGTTGAAGGACTGGGAGGTAGGATTTATCAAGGGGGTCTGGGGAAAACAGAAATTGGACACAAACTGAGGCTGGCACAGAGCCGAGCAAGGTAAACTCAAGGGGTTCAGAATCTGAATGATTTAATTTGGGGAGGAGATTTCTCCAGACAAGGTTAAGGTTAATTCCAGGGGAGAGGTAACTTTCTAATGGGCAAGGAGTTTCAGGGAACTGTTGAGAGGGGGAGGAAACTCATCTAGGTTTGAAGGGATCCCCACAAGGCAGGTCGACAAGGGGTCTGCTGCTGAAACGGTGGTCAAACAAAGAAGATACTGGTCAAGGACCTTGGTAAGCACTTTCCAGATGTTAACTTTTGGCTGGGGGATGATCCACATATCAACAGGTGGTATGGTGGACCAGATGAAAACCAGGATGACGGTGATCCAAAGCCAGATGAGGGCCATTAGGTTTGGGTTTACTGGAAAAGAAGCAGAATCAGTGAGTACAATGCAAAAAAAGGGGGTGGTTCTACTCCAGGATAATGAGATCATCTGAAAAAGGTCTCTTCTTCCTCCTCCAACAAACATCTTCTACTTGCACTACCTGACAAGCCAAATGTTTTTTTGGTAGAAATGGCTTGACCCATTTGGAGGGTACCCACTTAGGCCCAGAGGGACTGGATACGCAAGCGTATTCCCTTCCCCAGGTGACAAGCTGGAAGGGGCCCTCCACTTTCCAGGTCTCCGGGTCTCTTACCATGACCCAGGACCTGTCCTTCAGCTCCAGTATAGGGTTTGAGTGGTAACACCGAGTCATGGGTGGATTCAAATTTTCAAAACTGCAGTTTAAGAAGTTTAATCTGAAAAGCACTTTGGACAACCCGATCTGGGGAGGGTCCACATTCACTGTCTCTCGCTGATGTTCGAGCGTTGAGACTCTGCTGAGACCTCTTCCACCATGGTTTGACCTGTCGGGGAATAAGGGATGCCAGCATGTCTTATTCCCCATTGTTGCAGGAAAGCTTTACATTCCTTGGATTTGTGCCCCGGCCCATTATCCATTCGAAATTTCGAGGTCGAGGTACTTCCAAGGTGGCATCCTCTGAATTTTGTCACTTTGCAGCTCGAGCCCTGCAGCAATTAATGAAGATGCTGCCAGTTCAAGTGCATGGCTAAGTATGTTGTTGCTGAGTGCATAAATTTGAATCCCCAATGATTACATACCTGCAACGGATCCAGTGCCAAGTACCTGGGGTCTTGGGTGAAACCGTTACTGCATGGAAATTAGAGTTTCGGAGATGGATGGGCTTTGTCAACTGGAGTCTGAAGGGAGAAAGTTTAGATAATGTCGTCAGAATGGGTTTTTGGTTTAAGTATATAGGTGTTGCAGATGGTGAATCTTTAAAAGTCATGTCCGGTGAAACATTGGAAATCACATCAGGTAAAGTCATGTCAGTTATGTCAGCAACAAGTGGGATGTGTCTGAAGGGGTGTCCTCCCCTGCCCTCCTCACAGGACGCTTAATTGTTCTGCCTTAATTTTGTTGTCGCAAAGGGAGGGGCTGCACTTAGAAATTTTTTTTTTTGACCCCTCCTCAGAAAGCGACTGGCTCTATCTAAATTAAAGAAATTGTTGCTGCAGTGGGCAAGCCAGGGCCCAGTGGCATGGCTTAACACAGAGATGACACAGGCAATCCTCGGGCGGTGGCGGGCCAGCAGGTCTTGGCATGGTTTGCATGCCTGGAGCCAAAGTAGGATAAACATCAATGGGAGGTTTGGCAAAAGCAACTTTGAGAGCAGTTCTTGGTATGTGATCTTTTTGAGTAGGTTTCTCCGGAAGCACAGAAAACTTTTTTGCACAAACTTCAAGCATGAGTTGCAAGGTGGGTGGGACGTTCTAATGGGAGGCTGAGAATGGCCACCTTACACCTGGGATTGGTGTTAGCTGATGCCATCTCACATAAAATCTCTTGACAAGCCTCCTCACCCCAAACCTGCAACTCCACTGCCTTCCAGAGGCATTCTACAAAGGCTGTAAAAGGCTCAGATGGAGATTGAAAAATTTTAGAGTATGTTAACAAGGGAGCCTCAACTTGCAAAGCGAGGAATGCCTTTTCAGCCAACTACATGGCTTCTTTTAAAGCCTCTCGAGGTAGTACTTCAGCTTGAACCTGCCCTTGTGCCCAGTTTGTCAGGCCACAAAGATGATCAATAGAGATGGGCTCTCCTTTCAAGTCTGCACTAGTCTGGGGATTCTCCCACAGAGTCGGGAGGATTTCCCGAGCTGCCTTTTTCCATACTCCCTCCAACAAGGTGTACTTGGTGGGATTGAGGAGGGAGGAAAACAAATGTTTGAGATTGGCCGGGGTACCTCTGACTCTGTGAGAGTGGCCCTTAAGATTCCCCAGAAATGTTCACTATCTCTACCAAAATCTTTTTGGGCCTTGCAAAGTTCTTTAATTATGTGGTGTGGAAAGTGGGGTCCATTGGGCTCATGTCCTCCCCTCCCTCTCCGGATGGTATGAGACTCGAGCCGCTGATATTGTGGGCATTGGCTCCAGTTTCCGGTGTCCCACCTCTTGCCCCCCACAAGCCAAAGCATGGGAACCAGAAAGAGGAGGGGGAGGGGAGGAGCTAAGGGACTAGGCGGGGAGACCTGATGTTCCAGTCTCCACCTCAGGGACGTAACATGGAGCAGGGATTTCTGAGGAGGGACTGGCAGAGGGACAAGGGAAGGGGCAGGGGAATGGGAGGAGTCTAAATAAGAAAGGGGTTGTTCGACATGCAAAAGGGTTTATAGAAAGAGGAGACTGGGTTGGTGGGAAAAGCCACAAGACTTCCACCATACTGGGCTTCACAGAAGCCATTTTGTGAGGGATAAGGATCTGGGAGATTAAAGCGAACTCGGGATGGAGATTTGCAAACTGGAAGAGGCTCAGAAGGGGAAGGTCCCAAGAAGTTTGGCCAGGACTTCTCGGGCGGCAGGGGCAAGAACCTTGGAGAGAGCTGGCGAGATGGGGACCCTGATTTGTGACAACTGTGGAAGCTCCCTTCAAGATTCCACCTTTTGGGCCCACGGATGAGGGAAGAGGGGTAGGACAGAGAGAACCGCATGAACTGGGGATTGAAGTGTTAACTGATGGTTGTTTTCTCCATTCCCGCCTTGAATTTAAAATGGCTCTAACTTGACGGACACAAAGATCTTAGAAAAGGAGGAGTCCCCTGACCGTCCTAATTCTGCCAACTTTGCAATGACTACATCCCAAAAATTGACCTCATACAATTGATCAATGGTAACCTCCAGGAAGTGAGAAAACAACCAAACAATTAACTTTCTTAATTCCCATTTTTTTAACATGAACATCGCCACCCGCAAGGATTCCCACAACTTGGATAAACGCTGTTTTCTGGATCCCAGAAAGCCTCACACCCATGGCTTATGATGTTAAGAGAGGGAACCAACACCCACCACCCTTGGGAAAAATGAAAAGGAAAAGGCAGAAAGATCCACACCTGCCCCTATCGAAAAAGACAGTGGCTGTGCAGCACAGAAAAGAGGCAAAGGTGCTAAGTTAAAAAGACCTGGCTCAAAGTAAACGAAAGGAGCTCAGGACGCCCCAACCCTTCATCAATTGAAAGGATCTGGGGTAGAGAGACAGGGGAACAAGAAGAAGGTGAGAAGGGGAGAGGAGACCACTTACAGTTGCAGGCGCAGAATTCAACGTCGTTTTGACTCGGGCCCCCTCTCAGTAAAAATGCGGTGTTAGGTGAACAAAAGACCAAATGTGGGGGTTCCTGTCAGGGGAAGACTCCTCGGGTGCAGGAGCTGCCTCCCCGAGCCTCCGGGAGCGCCACCCACCAGAGATGGGTCTGCTCCTACTGGAGGAAGTTTCACAGCCAGGTGGTCTCAAGAGGTCACTCCCACAGCAGGTCCAGATGCAGATCTGCAGGAGCCCAGAGTCCACTTTCCACAGGGTCCAGCGATGAACTCAGGCCTCACATTGGGTGCCAAACTGTGGCCACATGCATCCAAAAGCCCTCCTTGAGGGCTGCCCCAGGCTAGCTTTTTAGCATGTGAGCGACAGCGAGGTGGGGGGCACTCTCCTCGCTTGCAAGGAGAGAGCCTTACGCATGAATGTCTTGAAGGACTATATGCCGATGTTGATGGGAGTGAAGAAAGTGGACTTTGACTTCTGGTGAAACAGGGTTATTGGGAGGAGCAGGGAGATGAAAAGTCCAGGGGTCCAGAAGCTGAAGACAGTGGGAAAAGGGTTTACAGCAACTTCTAAAGGGGGGTGGCAACAGGGGTGGAGCCTGCCCTCCAACCAATAGCAGAGCAGGAGGGGGTGGAAAAGGAACAAAGGACACTGCTGTGGGACCAATGGGGAGTGACTAGGGGAAGGGTCCCAGCTGCTGAAACAATCACTTGGTGCCCAGAAGAGAAGCTTCTAGATAGAGAGGATGAGTTGCCAAGTGACAGACAAGTCACCGGGGTGCAACAGAACAAAGGATACAATGTTAACTGGGGTAACAGGGGAGGAGACAGGGAGACTGACAAGGATTGCGGGGGAGGAGACAACCTGGGTAGAAACATTACACAACCACAGGGGCGATTGAAACAAACCAACTTGCAATATACAACTTAACATAACTAAGAACCTGAAAAACACAACACAACAGTAAACAATCTCCATATTGCATTCTACTTTAGCACAACACAGGCACAGCAAGAGAGGTAAGAATTATGTTTTCCTTCTTCTCTGCTTGTCTCACAGCTTTGAACATTCACATGTTCAGAAGGCATGTGAATACCACACTCAGGGGGAGAGAGAGTCCCTTTCCTGCCGCTGGCAATGACCTGAGGTGGAAGTGAATGTGATGACAGGGCCATGGCCAGACCCTCATGTTCTTCAATTCCACACCATGTCATTGGCTGGGGCAGGAAAATTAACAGATGTCTTCCCACCATGGGTCACAGGGCTCTTTCCAATATGGGTCCTCCAATGGGGGAAGAAGCTGGAGCAGTTCATCAAGTTCTTCCTGCAGCTGGGGCACTGGCAGAACATCCCTTATCGGTGACTCCTGGCTGGTCAAGTCAGAGCTCTGGGTGAAGCTCTTCCCACATGTGGGGTACTCATAGGGCCTCTCCGCAGTGTGGATCCGACGGTGCCTGACAAGGTTGAGTTTCTGCTTGAAGCCCTTCCCACAGTCAGAGCAGCGGAAGGGCCTCTCATCTGTGTGAATCTGCACATGCAGGAGGAGATTGGAGCTGGTGGCAAACCTCTTCCCACACGTGGGACACTCGTAGGGCCTCTCCCCAGTGTGTATGAGCTGGTGCCTGACGAGGTGGGAGTTGCGCTTGAAGCCCTTCCCGCAATCAGGGCAGCAGAAGGGCCTCTCATCTGTGTGAATCCGCTGGTGCTGGAGGAGATGGGAGCTGGTGTGAAACCTCTTCCCACAGTCAGGACACTCGTAGGGCCTCTCCCCAGTGTGGATGCGTTGATGCCTGACAAGTTTTGAACTGCAGCTGAAGCCCTTCCCACACTCCCCACACTCGTAGGCCCATTCCCCTGTGTGGATCATCTGGTGGCTGATCAGGGTGCTGCTCTGCCTGAAGCTCTTCCCACACTCCAAGCACTTGTGGGGCTTCGCCCCGTCAGGAAGCTGCTCATGGACCACCAGCTCTGAGCTCTGGCTGAAGCTTTGTCCACCTTCTTGGCACTGGGTGCGTCTTTCCTTTTCAGAGCACCCTGGGCTGGGTTTGGAGTCCCTCCTCCTGAAGGATCTCTGCAGCTTTTCTTCCCCATTGTATTCCTGTGCTGTGGAGCCACTCAAAATGGCCTCTGCTACAAGGTTGTGCCATGGGGCTTTGTCCTCACTGGTCTCCATCCTCTGCTCCTTGTCTGGGGGAGGAAGGACAAGGAGAGGATTGGATTGGCCTCCGTGACAGAGGGAAGGGGAAAGAGATTCCCCCAGTGCATCCCTGGCAGGACAGCATTGCCAATGTTGTTGTCCTGCAGCCAGGGGCCATGCTGGGCTAGGAGGTGGAGCAAAGAAAACGGGAAAGGGGCACTGACTTCCTCCTCACCTGCCTGCATGTCCCAGGGCATCTTCGTCTTCCTCACAACCTCCTCCTCCATCTGGAAAAGGTTTTGGCATGGGAAATTCTGGTTTGGGAGGAAAACAATGGATGAGTACATGGCGTTTTGTACTGCTTTCAAGGCAAACCACAGGGAGAGTCTAAGTCAGAATTACAATTTAAAAAGGAAATTTAGATCAAGATAATGATACAGAAACACTGCCTTAAACCGACAGAGTAAGGATATAACCTGGCACCCTGTTGCTCAGGGTGGTGGGAGCAGTCCCATTAAATGGTGGCTGCAGTCCTGTTGCAGTGATGATTGTGATTGTCAAAGCAGTGATCCTGTAGAAGGGTCTGGTCTTCCTCTGAAGGTCCAGTAGTGGTGATGGAGCTCTTGTCCTCTGGCAATCCAGTAGCCAAGGTGCTCCTGGTGTCAGAAGCCTCAGCTTATATCCAGGTAGGAATGCTTGGCTCCTCCCCCTGGGCGGAGCATCCCACAATGGGATTATGTCATTTTACCAGTCCTGCAGGGACACTCAATGGCCCATTCACAGAAGAGAGCCCCTGGAGGGCGTTATCAGGGCTGAGTCCTGGAAGAGATAAAGAACACTGCCCTGCCTGTTTATAACAGTTTGTGAAGATGGTGATGGAAAACATGCATTTGGTTACATCTTGGACTGCAACCTGAAACAGTGGGGTAATCCCTGCTGGGGGGGTGAACACCACCCCCCTTACCCAAACTGGCTCAGGTGTAAAACCCCCACTCCGGGAAGGCCATGCATACAGGGGACAATGTCAAACTTGCCCCGCCCCAGGGGAGGTCTCTGTCCCTGTACCTCCCTTGTTCTCCCCTGCTTTTCTCCTTCTTTCCATCTCTCTCTCTACCTCACATTGACTGTTCAATACTATCCACTTTGGATTTGGTCTCATTAGCACCTTAACTGGGGCAGAGGCATCTCTCTAACAATTTTCTTAAGCAGATTGTGACATTATTTTGGCACAGTGAGTTTAGGCACTGTTCTCTGACCCCAAGTGCCTTTGACAACAGCATATGTCCCTCCTCTGAGGTGGCTGTGGTTCTGTCTGGAGGAACTCTTGGAAAATTGGACACCGCTTCTTCTGAGGGACTTGTGGGAGAACTGATGAGGAAAATGGCTGCTGTGGCTGACCAGTGTAACAAAAATATTTTGTTGTCCTCCCTTGAAAATTTTATTAAAATCACTGGAGGAAAGGGAGCAAATGATACCAGCAAGCCTGACAAGGTTCTTTCACCCCAACATGAGGAACGCAAGGCTGCCAGAAGTCCCACAGGAAGCCCAGCTCAAGTAGCTAAATTCCTAAATTAGTCCTGAATACACAGGCTTGGAGACTTGGCCACGTGAAAATCATAAGTGTCTTCGTTGCTGTCACGTTTGTCACAGCTATACAGAGTTTTTCCTTCCTTTTAATAATCTTGGGCCAAATTTCCATTATTTTGTTTCTTTGTAACCTGCCAGCTGCCAAGCTGGAGCTGTGCAGGAACCGATGAAACTTGGAATTGCCACAGAATTGCTTCTATTGGCAGTTTATTAATGTTTGGGATTTGTTTACATTTCCATCAGAAGTGACTTGTGGCAAGAGCAAATGTTCCTCAAGGCATTTAAAGTGGTGTTAAGTTTGATTTCTGCCAAGTTTATTTTGTCCAGTGCCCAGAGGATGCTTGAGGGATGCTTGGGAGGGGCTTGGGGGGATTTTGTCCCTGTCCCTGTCACCCCAGACCATTCCTGAGGTGGTCTCCATCATTCTCATCCCAGGGAATGCCTGGGGGTCTCCCTCCCTCTCACCCCCATGCCAGGAGATGCTCGGGGCAGTCTCTGTCCCTCTCAGCCCAGGGGATGCTCAGGGGTCTCTGTCCCCTCACCCTGGGGGATGCTCAGGGGTCTCTCCATCCCACTGGCCTCAGGGAATGCTTGTGCAGGGCTGGGGACCAGGGGCTCTGTGTCCCTCTCACCGCTGAGGGTGCTCAGGGCTGGGGGGGCTCTCCGACCTTCTCATCCCTGGGGAGGCCAGGGGCGTCTCTGTCCCTCTCAGCCCTGGTGTGACCACTGCCCAAACATCATCGGGGTCAGAGGGACAGAGACACCCCCAAACTCCTAGAAGGGCTGGACCTGGGATCATGCTCGTACCCCCATTTTTCTGTTTAGCCCAGAAATGAGTTCTGCAACTTTAAGGCTGGTTCTAAGAGCGAAGGGAGGGAGGAAGAAGCTGAAGTTTGTTTTAGAAACTGCATTCACTCCTCCACATTCCAGCTCCTGGAGGGACAGATGGTGAGACAGGGCTCTCCTTGGCTTTCAGGCTTTTTTTAGCTCTCTGAGGCAGATAAGTTCCCTGGACTGTGATTTTTCTTTTTGTTTGAAATTGTTTTAACCTGCTCTGGACTGAACACCCAGAAGGGCACCTGCAGCTCACACCTGTGGCCCATTGGGCCAAGCCTGGGCTGTGGCTTTTCCAGTGCTGGAGGAACTGATAAAAGACTGATATGAAACTGATAAGAGAATGAGTGTGCTGAGCTACAGCCCAGGGAGGGACTTGCTGAGTTTGTCATCTCTTTTGGAGTGGCAAGAAGTTTTGTTGTTTAATATTGGTCATTTGCTCTGCTCGTGAATTCCTTGCCTGTTAAATAACCAGGTTTTTTTCTACTTTTCTCCAAGGAAATCTTTTCCTGAACTGGTTGGTGGAGGGGCCAGTTGAATTTGCTTTCTAGTGGAATCCCCTTTTGGAGGTTTTCTCCCAAATTTGCCCTAAACCAGCAGAGGGCAGTGGGGAGAGGAGAGAGCCCCAAGTAACTGGATTGGGTGGAGGCTGGAGACGGGGACCCTGGGACCCCAAAACCCCCCGGCATCCCTAAGCAGGACCCTGGAGAGGGGGGATCCCCAGGTGCTCTGGGATCTTTGGCAGCCATGAGAGGGGGGTCCACCAGAACCCCAGAGAGATGAGACTGGAAGTGGGACACTCCTGGTGGCTTTTTTAGATTCACTTGTGCTTTTGAAGGTTTTTATGGACACCAGGTGACTTCTAGAGATGGACTTGGGCAAAGGACCTTCAGCCTCACTGTGCTCATCCCTTGTTTTTTCCCAAACCGGGATTTCCCATTGCCAAATCTCAGACCAGTGGAGGAGGAGACTGCAAGGAAGAGGAGGATGCCCAGAGACACGCAGGCAGGTGAGGAGGAAGTCAGTGCCCCCTTCCCCCTCTCTCCTGCTTCATCTCCCAGCCCATCATGGCCCCTGGCTGCAGGACAACCCCACTGCCAACACTGTCCTGCTGGGGATGCACTGGGGGATCTCCTGCCCCTTCCCTCTGGCACGGAGGCACATTCACAGGCTCTGGGGCAGGAGGGGGAACCGCGGGCGCTTTGGGGTGCATGGCTCGGCTGCTCCTGGCGCGGTTCCCCCGAGCCCCCGGCGCGGCTCCGCCAGGCCCCCCCACCCCCGGCGATTGCTGGAGGTTCTTTAACAGAAATGCTGGTAAATTGACCATCTGGAATGACACTAAATACAATTTCAAGAAGCTGCTGGTTTGCTGGGCAGTTTGCCAAATTCCACATTGTTGTTTCCTTCAGTAAAACTGCACTTTAAAAGGCATTAGTAAATTCATGCTTGCATAAAATTTGTGCTGCCATGGGCTTCTCTCAAAACTAATTTACATAAAATCATGACATACTTATTACATCCTTTTAATCCCTCCAGTAAGTCCTTCATGCTGTTATTTCATTCACAGATTGTTCAACTTTTCAGTGCCTTTTTTCCATTAATAGCAACAGAATAAGTTAAATTTTGTTGTATGTATAACTTTTAAGGATATTAATTTTTGATTCTGTGATGTTTAATGTAATGCAAATTCAGGGTTGATAAGATTAAGAAAAGTTAAGCCTCATTATTGTTAGATTTGAGTAATGTTAAGTTACATTTTATTAATTTGAATTCCTGTTGTTCTGGATTGAAAGATAATGTGTGTATTCTATTTGCCATCTGTCAGAGGTAGGGCAGTTATCTTCTGTTAATTGGGCAGTAAATTCGACCCCCAATGGCTCCTACAGATCTCCACACACCTGCAAGGACCTCCAAGCTTTCTAAACTTCTTTTTGTGAGAGGAGCCTTGGAGCAGCTGTTTCCAATGCCAGTCCCAGACTTTCAAGATTTTGTATGTAAAGAATTATAAAGGTGGAATTAAACCTTTATAGAATTTGTCCCACAGGATTAAGGATGGCAAACCAGAGATATATAACCTATATATTATCTATATTATCTATCTATCTATCTATCTATCTATCTATCATCTACCTATCTATATTTATTTATTATTTATATATTTTTATAAATTATATATATATTCTATCCTATATATAGGATTAAGGATGGCAAACATATAGATTTCTGTAGATATATATTATCTATTATGGTAATGATTAGACAATACTATCTTAATCTGAAAAATTTACACCTAGGTATAACAGCTGTAACATATATAATATATAATATATAATATCATATTATATAATATACTAGTAATATACTAGGAAGTGATTTCAACGTAACTGCATTAAAGCAAAACCAGTTATTAAGCAGAGGTTGATGTCACCCTCTCTTGGTTTGGAAAAACGGGTGTCTGCTAAGGAAGGCAGGACCCTCTCCTAAAATGTAAAATGTAAACCCCCTTCCCCTCAATTGTTATAAATTTGAAATTAAGGGGCTCTCAGGAAAAAGTATGGGAGCAGGAATAACAGTTCTTTATTAGGAAAACAATAAAAATATAAAATAAACAATGCAGTAAACCAAGACAACACTGACAGAGTCAGAACACAACCTGACACCCTGTTGGTCAGGGTGTTGGTAGCAGTCCAGTTGGAATGGTGGCTGCAGTCCTCCTGGAGTGTCAGGTGTGGTTCTGCTGGAGCAGGGATCCTGTAGAAAGGTGTAGTCTTCCTCTGAAGATCCAGTGGAAGAGGCAGCTGCTGTTCCTCTGGGAAATCCAGTGGAGAAAGCCATGCTGGTGTTCCAGAATTTTTAAGATTATATCTGGGTAGGAATGCTTGGCTCTCCCCTCTGGGCGGATTATCTCCCAATGGGATGCTGTAGTTCTTATCAGTCATGCAGTGACATTCAATAACTTGTTATCAGCAGATGTCTGCCCTGAGGAAGGAGTGGGTGTGGAAGAGATAAGGAAAACTGCCCACTTAACAGAAGACAACTGCCATACAGATGGCAAAGAGAATACAATCTGCTTGGCAATCCAGGAGGGTCTCCATTGTGAAACTCAGGGGCCCCAAGGAACCAAGGGTCCATGGTGACCTTGTGGAGCCCGCAGTGTCACAGAGGAGCCATTGTGACCCAGCGAGGGCGCATGGAGCCAAGGGTCCATGGTGACACATCAGGGCTTTGTGGAACCACGAAGCCATTGTGACATTGCAAGGCCTCATGGAAACATGGGGCCATTGTGACACTGCAGAAGCAGGGGGAACATTGTGACACTCCAGGGCCTCATGGAACCAAGGAGACCATTGTGACACTGTGGGGTCCCATGAAACCAAGGGAACATGGAACAGGTCTGGCTGGCTGGGCCTCCTGGAGACCACCTGACAGGTCCAGCTGACCTTGGCATGTAGAGGGCTGCTTCTCATCTGCCCCTGAAACACTGGGGCTCTGGGCTTTCCTTCCTAGGGGAGACAACTGTCCTTCTCCTCCAGGGCCCCATTGTCAAAACTGGGATTCCTCCTCCAAATTTCCTTATACACAAAGATTGTTTCCAGATGAAATCCGCCAGGAGTAACAGATCTGGCTGCCTTGGCCATCCAGGGGCCACCTCTCATCTGTCTTTGAAACACTGGGATCATGTGCTTTTCTTTCTTATCGGATAAAACCATCCATCTTGACCAGGCACACATGGCCAAAATTGGGGATCTGCCTCCAGAATTTCCTATATCCAAGGATAACTCCCAGACAAAAGCTGCCAGGGCTGACTAGTCTGGCTTCCTGAGGGCTGTCACTCATCTGCCTCTGAAACACTGGGGCTCTGCGCTTTCCTTCCTAATGAAAAGATCTCTTCTTCCTGTCCAGGCAGCCATGGCCAAAACTGAGATTCCACCTCCAAAATGCCCTATGTCCAAGGATAGCCCCTAGATGAAAGGTGCCAGGAGAGACAGGTCTCGCTGGCTTGGCCTGAAGGTGGCCACCTCTCATCTTCTTCCAGAACACTTGGACTTCGCACTTCTCTTTCCTATAGGAAAAAAACTATCCATCTTGACCAGGTGCCCATGGCCAAAACTGGGATTCCACTCCAAAATTCCATACATACAAGGATTTCTCCCCAGTGAAAGCTGCCAGGACAGACAGGTCTGGCTGCCCTTGGCCTCTTGGTGGCTGCCTCTCACCTGCTTTTGAAACATTGGTGCTTTTGTTCCAATGGAAAAGAACCATCCTTTTTCTCAAGGTGTCCATGGTCAAAATTGAGATTCCTCGTCCCAAATTCAATATAACCAAGGATTCCTCCATGATAAAAGCTGCCGGGACAAACAGGTCTGGCAGGCTTGGCCTCCCAGTGTAGGAATGTGCCCCCTGTTGACGGAGTAACCAAATTATCCTTGTCTCCTTAAAAAGGGAAAAGCCCAGAAGTTTCTCTCCTCACTTTGGTAAAAAGACATCTCATAGGACTTTTGGGACTTTACTTCAAACTTAAGGATAGATAACTGGACAGAAGCCAAAAGGTCCTTCCTAAACAATTTACTAGAAAAAGTGGAAAAAAGGAACTAAACACTTTTGTGGGGTTTTTACCGGAAGCAAGAGCTTCTTGCCGCTGGCTTAGGTTTTCTCTGTAAAGACCTTTGTTATTTTATCTTTTTTAAAAACTTTTCTGTTTCCAACACTACCACTGAAGCCATCATGCTGATTTTATGCCATCTGAGGTGGCTGAACTATCTTTGGTGTAATATAGGTCCCCAAGAGCTCATAAGACCTGGCCTGAGGATATCATTAATACCATTCCAGGAGCCACCTCTCTCCTCTTCTGCCTTTGAAACATATGGGCTCTGGGCTTTCCTTCCTATGGAAAAGAATGATCTATCTTATCTACACAGAAGTGGCCAAAATTTGGTTTCCGTCTCCCAAATTCCCTATATCCAAGGGTTCCTGTCAGACAAAAGCTACCAGGACAGAGAGGTGTGGCTGGCCTAGGCCTCTGATGGCCGATTTTCATCTGCCCTGAAACACTGGAGTTCCATGCTTTCCTTCCTATGGAACAGAACCATCCTTCTCTGGGTGTCCATGTCTGAAATTGGGATTCCACCTCTAAAATTCCATACATCCAAGGGTTGCTCCCAGGCAAAATCTGCCAGTACTGTCAAGTCTGGCTGGCCATGGCCTCTGGTGACGGCCCCTGCAACACTGGGGCTGGGTTCTTTCCTTCCCATGGAGATCCCTGGGACACTGTGGGGACCTCATGAAACCAAGGGGATCATTGTGGCACCACTGGAGCCCATGGAACCAAGGGGCCATGGTGACACACCAGGGCTTCATGGACCCCAGAGACCATTATGACTCTGTGGGGCCTGATGGAACCATGGAGACCATTAGGACCCTTCAGGGCCTGGTGTCACCAAGGGGGCATTATGACACCTCAGGGCCTCATGGAAGCAAAGGACCACTGGGACAGTGTGGGACCCCATGGAACCGAGTGAACGTGGAACAGGTCTGGCTGGCTTGGCCTCCCAGGGGCCAGCTGACAGGTCTGGCTGATCTTGGGATGTCAAGGACTGCCTCTCAGCAGCTCCTCCAACACTGGGGCTCCATGATGTTTTCCATGCTACAGAAAAGAACCATCCCTCTTTTTAGATGCCCATTGCCAAAACTGATACTTTCCCTAAAAAATTTTCCCATATGCAAGGTGGTTACCTCTCATCTGCCCCTGAAATAATGGGGCCCTGTTCCTTCATTCCTTTGGAAAAAACTGGCCTTCCTGCCAAGGGACCATGGCCAAAATTAAAATTTGGCCTCTCAATTTCCATATATGCAAGGATGGCTCCCTGACAAAAGTAGCCAGGACAGACAGGTCAGGCTGGCCCTGACCTCTGGTGATTTTCTGAGACCATGAGCTGAATGTTTGTATTTGAAAACACCTTGGAGAGGGCTCAAAGATCTCCCAAGGTGGGGTTTTGAGGCCTTGGGCTCATGAGCACTACATATGGACAAAGGAGCTCTGTGCTCTGTGCTGTTGTGGTGGTTTTGCATCATGGAAGTGATGTCCTAAGAGAAGCTGCTAGCAGTTTCCTCTGTGTAGGACAAAAACCAGTAAGTCACTAGCTTTGAGAACTGACAATCTGTTAAACCACTAAGGAAACTGTACATGACTCTGTGAAGACACATGTTAAAGATAAAGAAGCCTGGGAGGGTCTCTTTCCCTTCTGGCCAGCAAAGAGGTAACAAGGCTGGCCCAGCCCCCGTCTCAGCCGGGCCGGGCCAGGCAGCTCCTGCCGTGGGGCCGGGCCCCTTCCCAGGGAGCCCCCCAGGCCCCATCGTCTGCCGGGCAGGGCAGGGGAGGCCGCGGGGCCGAGGCCGGGCCGGGCCATGGCTGCGGTTGCCAACACCTGGGCGCTACCGAGCCCTGCCCCGCCGCCAGCCCGGGCCCAGCCAGGATCCGCCGGGCCCCAGGAGCAGCCCCGGGCCGGGCCGGCTCGGCCAAGATTCTGCCACCCTTGGGGTTCACCCGCAAGCCCCGGGCAGGGGGAGGAGAAGCCATGGGCCCCGGCTGTGCTGCTGCTGTGTTCTGGCCTGGCTGCTGAGATCCTGGCCCTGCCCCAGCGCGGCCCATCCTGACACAGCCCCAGCGCAGCCGCTGCAGAAACCTCCATGGTAAAACAGCTCCGGCCGCAAGGACCCAGCCTGGCCGGGGTCACGGAACCATCTGCAGGCCCCAGGAGAGATATTAACTCTTTCAGTGCTTCCATCCTCCCTCGAGGGAGAGAAAAGGACAAAGTGCAGGCACACAGAGGAGCAACATGAAGACAGTGAGGTCAGTGAAGAGGAACTTGTGTCCCAGATGGGAGGGATGAGGAAATGCCTTGATCTTAGAGCTGAAATCCTCTTGTAAAGCTATGGAGAAGGATGTAATTGTTACATCAGACTCTCTTTTTCCCTATATAATAAATAGTTGTGATCCGTGGTGATAAAATTGAAACAGTACTCAATATTAATAGAAGAATTAAAATAATTAATATTTGGAAATAATAAAACAGTTAAAGGTATAATGCCAAGAAAGACAGGGAGAGGAGGGGTGTCATCCTCCCCCTGCCCCCCCCTTCTCATGCAGATGTTCAGAAGAAGAAAAAGAAGCAAGAGGTAACTATTTCTAAATTTAGTTGGAAGAGAGGAAAATTTGGTTGGACATCCAGGAAAATTATTTATATGAGATTTATTGCTTTGATGCTAGAACATAATATTGGCTTGTATGATATTAGCTGTGGCTTACATTATACCAGCTTGGTGTGCATGTGTAATCCAAAAGGTGAATCAAAGGACATTGAGCAAGAGGAGAGGCCTTCATCAGAGATGACCCCCAAAGAGTGGCATGACCCCCTAAAAAATGTTGGATCATGCGTGGTAAAGGTGATAATGAGGGTGGAGATACAAGTGTGACAAATTGAAAATGGGAGGAGATGGTGATGATGTACATTATAAAAAGGAGAATTTTAGTTTTGGCAATATGTACGTGAGGGGACAGGGGTCAAGTCCTGCACTCTGTACCCTGTGCTACCCCGCACGGTTATTTTTGCTTATGTGCTATTATATGAACCAAATTATCCCTATAATAACCAAATTATATTGTCAATATTTTGAGTGCATTCAATTTTATATACTTTTAAGCTACTTCATTTAAACTGCTGCTACATTTAATTTTGTTTGTTTTTTTTTATGATGGGATAATTAAGAAAATATAACATAAACATTTGTTCAAAAGACCTGAACAAGAAAAGCTCATGGCAAAACTTGAAGTTTTAAATCTTCTGTGCTTAATTAGACAGATTTCAGATGTGTATCCCAGGTGAATATGTTATATCGGAAAAAATGCAGAGACAACTATTTTGTCCTGTTTTCTTTTCCTGTTTATAGATTGATATCAGTAATGTCCAATTGATATTGACCTCAGCACCTTCTAAAGCAGTCTGAAAAGATATGAAAATCAAGAAACTTCATGGTTGACAGTCAAGAACACTTTGTCCCCACCACCTCCCTGCCATATCCCCCATCCAACCTCTGGCACTCCTATGGATCAGGAATGGTGTGGCCAGCAGGAGCAGGGCAGTGATTCTTCCCCTGTGCTCAGCACCGTTTAGGCCACACCTCAGGTGCTGTGTCCAGTTCAGGACCCCCAATTTAGGAAGGACATGGAGGGGCTGGAGCGTGTCCAGAGAAGGGCAACAAGGCTCGTGAGTGGTCTGCAGCACATGTCCTGTGAGAAGCAGATGAGGGAACTGAGTTCATTTATCCTGGAGAAGAGGAGGCTTCAGGGAGACAAGGCAGTGTCAGGGCACAGGTTGGACTTGATGATTTCCAAGGTCTTTTCCAACCTTACTGATTCTGGGATTCTCTGAAACCACCCTTGCAGCAGTTGCAGGATGAGCCCTGGGCCTCCTCTTCAGAAGCTCCAGCAGCCGAGGTGCCTCAGCTTCTCCTGCCAGCCCCAAAGCCCATCCTGTCAGTCCTGCAGAGCCTTTGCAGCTCCTCCTCATTGCCCAGAACAGGGAGCCCCACAGGCAGACACAGCAGCCCAGATGTGCCCCCCTGGCCTGGGGTGCCTCTGGCAAGGGAGCAGCACCAGGCACTGCAGGAGCCTGCAGACAATTCCTGCAGCACTTGGAGGATGATCCTGCTGTGCAAGGGACGTTCCCATGGTGCCAAGTCAGGAACTGCAATGGGGAGTGGGGCCAGAGAGGAAAGGGCAAACAGGGATGGGCTGTTTGCAGGGGAGGGGATAGGGTTGGGCAAGAGGAAGAAATTTGTAGCAGGAGGAGTAAAGAAAGCAAAGGCGAAGCCAAGGAAATATTCAGGGCAATTTGGAGGTGGCTGCCAGGCAGCCCTGGCTCTGAGCAACAGCGTCTGCAGTGGCACAGGAAACTCCCAGCTGATGGGAACAAACTTTCTGGCTGACTGCAGAGGCTAGGACAAAGCTGAGTGGTTTCCCTGGTGTCCCCCAGCTCTTCCTGGCCCCAGGGGCTGATGGCATTTGTGCTCCCTCAGGTTCATGTCCCCACAGCAACAGCATGGGGGTGCTCCCGCCTGCTCTGTGCAATGCAAACAGGGGCTCCTGAGCCAGTGCTGCCGTGGCTGTGCCTGCAAGGATGCAGCACCTGTGTGAGCTGGGGGAGAGGCCAGGGCTGCAGAGGGGGGATGTTGTTGGCAGCTCCATGAGGACGCTCTGGGACGCTGCCCTGGGCTGTGCAGCGCACTGGGGATGGATCAGCCCCTGCTCTGCTGCTCCTTCCCATCTCCCCAGGGCCCTTGCAGAGCCCCAGCCATGCTGTTTGCCCCCAGCCTGCCCACAGCCAGCCTGGGGCTGCTCACCCTGGGGCTTTTCTGTGCTGAGCATTGGCCTGGCCGTGTTCTTGAGAGAACCTGGGCAAGGAGCCCTGTGTGAGCTGGGGGAGAGGCCAGGGCTGCAGAGGGGGGATGTTGTTGGCAGCTCCATGAGGACACTCTGGGACGCTGCCCTGGGCTGTGCAGCGCACTGGGGATGGATCAGCCCCTGCTCTGCTGCTCCTTCCCATCTCCCCCAGGGCCCTTGCAGAGGCCCAGCCATGCTGTTTGCCCCCAGCCTGCCCACAGCCAGCCTGGGGCTGCTCACCCTGGGGCTTTTCTGTGCTGAGCATTGGCCTGGCCGTGTTCTTGAGAGAACCTGGGCAAGGAGCCTGGAGCCCCCAGGGCCTGGCCTGAGGTGTCAGCGCTGCCCCAGCAGTGCCCATGGCCTGTCCCTGCTGCAGCCCCGGCACTGCCACTCCCAGGACTGTGCCCGGCCCTGAGAGCACTCAGGCCCTGCAGCAACACCAGGGCCACCAGGGCAGCGGGGCAGGGCCACGGCAGCAGCACTGGCAGCACCAAGTGCTGCTGCTGCTGCTGGGCACAGCTGCTGTGCCAGCACTGATCTGCCCCAGCTCTGCACACAGACATTGCTGCTGCAGCTCCAGAGAAGGCAGCAAAAGGGCATCTCTGCAGAAAACTCTGCTGGGAGATCCATTAGTTAATTTAAAGGCATTGAGAGCGCAACCCCTCACTGACTCAGTGTATGGACACAGGGAAGGTGGAGAGAAGGAAAATGAGAAATGGCACAAAAAATGACATTTTTTTATGGACAATATCAAAAAAGTAAAACAAAGAAAAGCATCTCCACACGGAAATCAAGAAGAAGTATCAAAGATGACTTTTATTACAAGTGATTGGCAGAATTTGGCCAGCAGTTTAATGTTTCTGAAATCATCCAGTCATCAGTTTCCTCACTGCAGCCTTGAGCTCCTGGTTCCTCAGGCTGTAGATGAGGGGGTTCAGGGCTGGAGCCACCACCGCATACAGAACTGACAGGGCCAGATCCAGGGATGGGGAGGAGATCGAGGGAGGCTTCAGGTAGGCAAACACTGCAGTGCTGAGGAACAGAGAGACCACAGCCAGGTGAGGGAGGCAGGTGGAAAAGGCTTTGTGCCGTCCCTGCTCAGAGGGGATCCTGAGCACAGCCAGGAAGATCTGCACATAGGAGAAAACAATGAACACAAAACAACCAAATGCTAAACAAGCACTAAAAGCAATTAGCCCAATTTCCCTGAAGTAGTATTTGGAGCAGGAGAGTTTGAGGATGTGTGGGATTTCACAGAAGAACTGGCCCAGGGCATTGCCATGGCACAGGGGCAGGGAAAATGTATTGGCTGTGTGCAGCAGAGCATTGAGAAAGGCACTGGCCCAGGCAGCTGCTGCCATGTGGGCACAAGCTCTGCTGCCCAGGAGGGTCCCGTAGTGCAGGGGTTTGCAGATGGACACGTAGCGGTCGTAGCACATGATGGTCAGGAGGAAATACTCTACTGAGATGAAGAACAGAAATGAAAAGAGCTGTGCAGCACATCCTGTGCAGGAGATGGTCGTGGTGTCCCAGAGGGAATTGTGCATGGCTTTGGGGACAGTGGTGCAGATGGAGCCCAGGTCGCTGAGGGCCAGGTTGAGCAGGAAGAAGAACATGGGCGTGTGCAGGTGGTGGCCGCAGGCTACAGCGCTGATGATGAGGCCGTTGCCCAGGAGGGCAGCCAGGGAGATGCCCAGCAAGAGGCAGAAGTGCAGGAGCTGCAGCTGCCGCGTGTCTGCCAATGCCAGCAGGAGGAAGTGGCTGATGGAGCTGCTGTTGGACATTTGCTGGCACTGCACATGGGGATCTGTTCATGGAGAAAGGACAGTGAAGGGTTAGAGGAGATGCCTGTAACCAAAATCAAAGGCATTTCCCAGACACCCTCCTCTGTAACCCACACAGACACTCTTCAGTGTTTAAGAGTTCTGAGGTTTTCTTTTTAAGCTCCTCCCATGTCTCTCCTGCTATTCTTGGATATCAGAAACCCTCAGCATTTCCGTTTCCCTCTGGTAGAACACAGTTAGTTCCCCTGAGGAAAGATTATGAGTGGAGATTGCAGGGAGATGGTCTCTCACTTGACTGTGTTTGGAGTTTCTCTGGACTTTCACTTTCCTCACTTGGAGGATTTGTGCACTCCTAAGTTTTTTGTAAAGGTCACCAGGCACTGCTGAGAACAGATGGATCCACCACAGCCCAACTCCACATTTGTAGCCAAGGACTCACTTTGCTCATTTCACCAACCCAGCAGCATTTTCAGTGTCAGAACACCTCTGCCTTTCCCCATAAATCTTATAACTCAGACATGCTCCAGGACAGGTTTGCATCCTGGATTGAAGCTCCCAGCTTGGACTGAAATCTCAGGGAGACTCCCAAGTGTCCTTATGCTGGCATTGGATGAAGGGAGATGCAGCTCCTTCCCTGGCTGCACTGACAGCATTGCCCAGAGCCGGGCACTGTGCACAGCGTCACCCTGAGCCAGCTGTGCCCCCTCCCAGAGCCCCCAGGGCCGGGCAGCTGCTCCCAGCCCTGTGCTCTGCAGAGGGAACTGGGCCCGGGGCTGCAGAGCTGCCCTACGGCTCTGCTGCAGCTCTGCCTGCACAGGAGGGGCTTCATGCCTTGGAGCCCTGGCCCTGAGGGCAGAGGCTTGGCTGGGGGACAGGAGGGAGGGGGCTTGTTCAGAGGGAGGGGCTGCACTGGAGGGGATCCTGTGGACATCTCTAAACTCTCTCTGCCACAGCATTGCTGGGTTTTGTTTTCTCTCCTTCCCTGATCTTCTCTCTGCTTCCTGGAGATTTTCCTCTTGCAGGTGTTTCCCTGTGCCCGATCTCTCCCTGCCAGCACTCACAGACCCCAAATCTCTGTGCACTCTCCCTTGCCTGACAGAACCCTGCCTGTTTTTAGGGCACTGGCTGTGGGCAGGTTCTGTTTGCAGCTTGGAGAAAGGACAGCTCAGACTGAGCCTGATGGGTCCAGCAAAGGTGATGCTGGTGCTGTCCATGGACAGAGTGGCTGAAGGAACATTATGGATCTGTTGTGAACCTACTGATCACTAAAAGTAACAGTTTGGATGTCACAAGCACTTGTCAAAATTCATAACTAATATTTAATTAATGATTCATAATAATTCAATAATTCCTAACTCATAATATAATTCATAATAAACCTTTAATATTGATCTCCCTTTTCTTCCATTCTCTAATAGTATGAAACTGAATGCAAAGTCTCAAGAAATTTCCTCATATTTATCAAAATCCTTGTCCTGGAAATATTCTGTGACTGATAAGAAGCCCCCAGCATGTCAGAGATTCAGGAGCATTTCACCTCCCCTGCAGCAGAAATACTCAGAGTTGTACTCACAGGGTCTGCAGGTATTGGGATGTTCCAGCTTTAGGAGATGGCTCCAGGAGCTGCAGCTGCATTGTCCTGCAGCCAGAGGTTCCTGTGCCAAGGGCTGGCAGTGATTCTGCCCCAGGCACTTCTCAGCACCTTCCCAGCCCTGACTGATTGAAGCTCTCTGTGCCTCTGGGCTGTGCCCGGGCTGGCTGCAGGCAGTGCCCCAGCCCTGCTGGGCTGGCAGAAGAGCTGCTCATCAAGAGAAATGTGCTTTTGAAGCTCTTCTTGCTTACCAGGAGCTGCCTCTGTGCCAGGAGCCCAGCCCAGCTCAGCAGCACAGACACAGCACAAGGACTTTAATGACCCTCTGGGGCTTTGTGATCAGGCCCTGAACATCAGTCCCTGAGAGGCAGCTGAAGAAACCTCTCCAGAACTCCAAGTCAGAATCACACTCCAAACTTTCTTGGACTTTTAATGGGTCCCACTGAGGGAAAAAATTGAGAAAGTGTCCACAGGTCCCAGGCAGAGCAGAGAACTGGAGGCACTGATGCCAGGTGGGGACAAAGAGAAGCCAAGTCTTGGTGCCCTGGGGCACAGCAGCAGGGTCTGTGCCACCAAGGGCTGAGAGGAGACATCTTGTCCTGAGGCCCTGGGGCCTCCTGGCACAGCCCCAGCCAGGCTGGGCACTGTCAGCCCCTTGTCCTGCCCTCAGCATCCCCCCCTAGCCCACATCCCAGTGGCCTCAAGGATCTGCTGGAAGAAGTCCCTGGGGAGCCTTGCTCAGCAATGGCCCTGGTGGCTCCTGAATGCTCCCAGGGAATGCAGGTTTTTCAAAGGACTTTGGGTTTGGCTTTTGCCTTGGACTCTCTGAGAGTTTTGTGCAATCATGGCCTCCAATTATCTGCTGTAATTAGTCCCTGGAGAGGCTTTGTCAGTAACAACACTCAATGGGGGTCATTAATACTTCAAGGTGCTTCAGTTATTTTAAGGTACTTGGTGTTTCCCTTTTGATAAAGACTCTGTGAGAGGTCTGTGCAATCCTGACCCCAATTATCTGCTTTAACGAGTCCCTTGAGATCTTTGTACTGACACTCAGTGGGGCTCATTAATACTTTGAGGTACTCAAGGTTTTTAAAGTACTTTGGATTTTCCTTTTCACACTGAGTCTTTGAGAAGTTTTTGTGCCATGCTGGCTCCCAATTCTCTCCTCCAAGGAGTCCATGAGGAGCCTGTGTTGGGGATGGACCTCAGTGGGACCCATTCATGCCTTGAGACACACTTTGGGGTTTTCTTCTGACTTGGACTCCTGGACAGGTTTGTACAATCTCCTCTCAGGTCCTGAGGTTCCAGGGCTCAGCTCCAAATGCACCATGGGACTTATTAGCCTCAAGCAAGTCCTGACAAACCATGGCTCTGCCTTGATTTACCTCTGCTCTAGTGCAGCTCATTAGGAGGGTTTCCTTTTTCAGTTATGGAGAAATATTTCAAAGAGCTTCTAGCAAGTATGTATTCCTATTTTAAAGGGTGTCTTTTATTGCTGTTCTTATTACACAAGAGGTGATTGCAGCATTCTGTGACTGATATTGATCCAGCAGGGACTCTCCTAAGGAGCTCTGGCCTGCTCAGAGAAGCTGTGCCTTGAGCTCTGACGCAGCGTGGACAACCTTGCTCCACATTCCCCAAGCCCATTTTGTCTCTCCTCAGTCACCAGGGACCTGCTTTGCTCAGAGAACTGGCTGTACACAGCCAAAGAGGGGTCATCTTCTTTTGTATTTTGAACCAATCTAAAACTCCTGAGTTTCCCCATTGAAAACAGACATCCTCCTCAAGTGTGTGCCAAGCCCAAGCTGCCACCAAGGAGGTTCCCCTTCCCTAAGGCAGAACCCTGCAAGGAATATTTTAGACACACAGGAAGTTCTGCAATAAACACAAATCCAGAGTTTGCTCAGGGCAGAATTAGACCAATTCCTGATGGACAGACCAGCTTTGAACTCCTTGCAGCTGAAAGCTCTGAGTTGGGAGGTGTGGGAGAGACCCAAGAGTGAGGGAAGGGAAATGCAGAGCACCCAGCAAGTGCTTCTGTGCAGACAGGCTGTGAGGAAGGGCACTGCAGACCTTCCCTGGGCCAGCTGGGAGGGTGGATCATCATCCCAGTCTGCACTGGGCCATTACAAGACACTGTTGGATGGACACTGCACCGACCCCAGCGCGCCAGCCCATTGCTCAGGGCTGGTGTCACTGCCCAGAGCCAGAGGGGATCCCTTGCTGGGGGCTTGTGCCATGGCCACCTGCCCTGTGCCGCGCTGGCCGCTCAGGCACCAGGAACCAGCAGCAAAGGGCACTGCCAGGGCCAAAGGCCAGGTCAGCCAGACAGAAGGGGGCAGTGCTGGCACTGTTTCCATGGCAGCCCTCACTGGGGGTGACACCTGGGTCACCTGTCCTGGCAGCTGCCATGGAAAGCCCTGGCAGGGACTGAGGGCACAGACACTGGCACTGAGACACTGCTGGGCCGGGTGCTGAGCAGAGGGCTGAGCACGCAGAGATGGTTTTGTTCTTGCTGAGCTGCAACAGAGCCAAGGCCTGTCCTGCCTCTCCTCCAGCCACCCTGGGCAGGGGCTGGGGCTGTGGGGAGCTTGGCAGGGGACACAGCCAGGACAGGTGACCCCAACTGACCCCGGGGATACCCCAGACCACAGGACATCATGCTCAGTGTATGAAGTGCAGGGAGCAAGGAGGAAGGGGGGAATGTTGGAGTGAGGGTTTTTGCCTTGCCAAGTAATTCTTAGGCAACAAGGGGCCCTGTTTCACCAGCGGGCAGTGTCAGTACCAAAGACACAGACACCAACTTAAGGAATACTGTCATTTATATAATGCACAGATGCAAAGAATTACAAAAGGATAAGCTCAGCAAAGCACATAATCACTAGCAAAGAATTACAAAAGAAGCTCAGCAATCCATCCAGTCATTACTACCAAAGAATGCCTGTAGTGATTAAAGAGAGGTCCATCACCAATTACCCTCAGACTTTACCATCACCCAGATCCACACATCAGCTGGAAGCCAAGGACTGCAGAGCCACTCCCAGACACTGGGAATTCCTGCAGGTGCCTCCACCTTTGCAGGCAAGGAGCCTCCAAGCCCACTCTGAGAGGACACAGCTTTTACACTGTCAAATAAACAAACTGACATCACTGCTAGTGTGGGAACATCTGGTTTCCTTCTCCTGTTTGGTTTCTCCCCAAGCCTGGCCAGGGCTCAAGGAGGAATCAAGGGAGTTGACTTTGATCCTTCACTCCCAAACAAGGCCAGATGGGGCCTTGTCTGGTTTCTAAATACAGAAAGAGAAATCCATGTTTTATCAAGGAACACATTCACTGATCATGTTGTTAATAATGCTTTGTTAGTGAGTGGATACTAATATAACATTTGGTTGGAAGGTTCATCTAGAGGTGAACTTTGCTTCCAGGCCTGTTCAGGCCTTGCTACTTGGATGGGCCCTGAGTGCTACAATGAAGTACAACCTTCATAACCATTCTTTCAACAGCACAATTTAGATTTAGATATTAGGCATAAAGGCATCTCCCCTTGTGCTTCAATTAAGTGCTGTTAAATTTCATTACTCAGAGCTATTCACATTCCTTTTCAAACATGCCTAAAGAGTTGCTACAATTCTCTCTTCTTTATCAAATGCCTCTCTTTTCTTGAGACTGTCTCTTTTAAGACAAGTCTCAATATTCCACTTTCCAGCACAAAGTGTCACAACAACTTGCACATGGAATGTTAGAGTGCACACCAAGTGCACACACTGCAGTGATGACAGACACTGCCACAAATGCATTTCACAGCAGCCTCCAGTTTGGCAGCCCTGAAGCCAATCCCACCAAGAAGAATTTTCTTCTTTCTGCCACTCTTCTCCTGCTCCTTCTCTCAAGGTGATTGCTGACTGTTGGCCTTCAAACCCATCACTGACAGCAGTGCAACATTCCTGTGCCATGACAGCCCAGGCTCCTCCTTGGCCAGCAAGCAGATAATCCAAGGCCATGTGGTTCTGTGGAGTCCCCATTTGTGTTTGTTGGAGCCCATAGGATGTGCTACTGGACGTTTTAACAGCATCATTTGCTACTTCCAATAATCCTTTCAGCTTATTCATGTCAACTCCACAGGACAGGGCAGCACGCATGGGGCACAGGATGAACCAGAATATTTTGCTTTCTGAAACCCAAGGCACTCCTTGGGAGGAAAATGTTCTCTGGGCTCCAGGTCTTCCTTGTGGTTGTTGCTGAAGGACCCTAAATGGTGGCCCTGCAGCCAGGAGTGGGGTAACACTTACACTGAACCAGCTCCAGCAGCCCAAGTTCTACTGACATTGGGAGTGATGGTAAAGCACAGAAATCCTCTCACACTGTGGCCTCTGTAACTAGAACAGGCTTCGGTTCCCCTGAAGGGAAATCTTAGTGAGTCCTGTCAAACAGATCATTGTATTCCTGTGTTTTCTTGAACTGTCCCTTCATTGACAGTTACGAGTCAGAGCCCATGGACTGAGTTCTGGCCAGCCCACAGGGTGGGCCCTCCAAGGGAACCCCATTCCTCCCAACTTCAGCTGAGAACAAACCCAGCAATTAGTGACATGGAGTACTTTGGCTACCCTGATCTTGAAATTTGCAGAACTAATCAGTAAATTTTGATGACTAATCCCTTGGTGAAACACTGGAGGTGTTTGTGGCAAACAAAGATTCTGGCTGACTATCAAGGTACAACTTACAGACATCAATAGTACTTTAGTGACACTGTTCTTAATTTTTTCTAAATCTCATTCGAGATAGGAACAAAAATTGTGTTGTCCATGGAGGTGGTGCCTTTTTAATTCCAGAACAATGCCCCCAAGTCCTTTGCTGTTCAGCTTTAGCACAGTGTCTGTGGCTAACAAGGCTTGGTGGGGCCCTTTCCCCTTGGCTGGAAGGGGGCCGGGTCCCAGTCCCTGAGGGCACCCAGGCTCCTGGATGGAATTTGTGTGCAAGTCCCTCAGTGTCACAGCAGCCTTCACAGGGAGCCCTGTGGATCAGAGCATTTTCCAAATGGGCCATTGGGCCAAACAAGGAGATTTGGTCTGGCAGGATATGTAAAACAGTATCCTTTAACACCTACTTGTTCTCACACAGAATACTTGGCTGCAGGGACATATTCCCATTGTTCCTGCCCAGGTTTCAGGATTCAATGTTGTCTTTCCTAGAAGCTGCTCCTTCAGCTGCCTCAGGAGGGCCTTTTGGCCTCCGGGCCCACACAGGCTCCATTATTAGGACTGCTGGATCCAAACCCTTTATCTCCACAAATGGTAATGACTGGAGGTGGATCTCCTTTTTTCACAATCGTGCTTAAAATTGCAATATCAATAATTGTGCTACCCTGTCATGGGGTTGAATAACCCAATCTTATTGACAATTGTTTAACAGAATTACTGTAATTTCTCCTTGATATTCTGCATCAATTCCTCCTTTCCTCCTGCCATGACATGAACATTTTGCAAGGCCAAGCTCCAAGCAAGCAGTTATGAAACCAAAGTGTCCTGGAGGAATCTGAATTCCTGTCTCACTATTGATAGCTCTCATTTGCTTTGGATTTATCCTAATTAATGGCAATGCATGAAGGTCCAGCCCTGCAGCCTCTGGGCTGGCCCTGCCAGGGGCCATCACACCCACAACAATTTCCCAGGCAGTCCAAGCCTCACCGTTCATGGTTGTAGTTGCAAATTGGGTGCAGCCATACACAGCCAGGGGTTTCTATTTCTTCAGTTAAGGGCATGGAGCACATCTGGGAAATGGGTTCTCCATGGGGACAGGTTCCCATCTCCTTGTGTTTTCAACTGCTCTTTTAACAACCCCTTCACCCGTTCCACCAATCCTGCAGCTTGAGGATAGTCTAGTACATGAAAAAACCCTGCAGTCTTAATCACGGTATTTTTCACAGTAACAGACCAAGCACTCTGCATCACAGTATCAGCAAACCCTGTAAAAACAGACAATTTTATCCCCTCCTCCTTTGTTCATTGTATACAATCTCACAAAGTTTACCTCTAACATTAGGGTCCTGGCCAATCCTTTTCTGTAGAGTATTTAATGTTACATCCCTGAGCAGCCAAAGCTACCAAATCAGTATTGTCAGCACTATTTCACATTATTACAATTTTATACGTAGATATAGATATTGATATAGAAATATAGATATAGCTAGATAGGTATAGAAATACATATAATATATATATCAATATATATATTAAGGTCTTATTATACTATAAATATGTACATAGTTATTTATCATATTAATATTTCACTTGCACAAATGCATCCGAGCTCAAGATTAAAACCTTCTTCTGTTGCTCCATGTGAGAGCATTCCAACAATAACTGTTCCTTCTGAAGGTGCTGTTTCCAATGTACTGTTAACAAATTCATCTTTGTCTGCCCAAACCCACAAGTTCTTTTCCTTTTCCATATGCAATTTTTGGATACATTTTAAGACAACCAGGGGTTCAGCTTCTTTTAACCAACTGCCCCACTGCTCACACGGTGCTGCGACCTCAGCCCACTCCAGAGCCAGCCAACTCCAGGGAAGGGCTTCCCATCTGGGAATTTCTGATGGGACCGATTCCTCACATTTACATTTAACAAGAGACATTTTGCTGTGATATGGCCAGACTGTGCCAGTTTTGTTTTACCAGTGGGCAGGGTCAGCCCCAAAGACACAGACTCCAACTGAAGGAATCAGTGTCATTTACTGCAGCTCAAAGCAGCAAAGGATCACAAAAGGAGGAGCTCAGCAATGCACCCAACCATCACCACCAAAGATTGCAACAGTGATTAAGAAAGATCCAGCACCTGTGTCCCTCAGCCTTTACCATCCCCCAGATCCACACAGCAGCTGGGGGAAGCTGTCCCAGCCAAGGGATGCAGAGCCACTCCTGGACACTGGGAATTCCTGCAGGTGCCTCCAGCCACAGGTGAGGCTCCAACCTCGCTGTGAGAGGGCCCAGCTCTGACAGTGCTGAATGAACAAACTGACAGCACTTCTAGTGTGGGAACATCTGGGTTCATCCTCCTCTTGGGTTCCTCCCAAAGCCTGGCCAGGGCTCAAGGAGGAACCAAGGGAGGTGACTTTGATCCTTCAGCCCCAAACAAGACCAGATGTCAGATTTCATGGCCTATGTCTGGCTTCTAAATACAGAAAGGTCAATACATGTTTCACTAATGAGTGGCTACATCTATCACAATGCTAATGACCATACACATTTCATTAATGAGCAGATACAAAGATAACCTTTGGTTGGAAGGTTCATCCAGAAGTCACCTTTGGCTCAGGGCTGCTGTTCAGGCCTGGGCACTTCAGGGACGTGGTTTAGTGCTGGGCTTGGCACTGCTGGGTGAATGGCTGGGCTGGATGACCTCAGAGGTCTTTTCCAACAGAAAGGATGCTGTGATTCCAGGATTTTATCCACTGCATTCAGCTAGGTCTATTTGAGCAGCATTACTTTGCTCCAAAAGTTCCCTCTTGCTCAGCTCCTGTGGCCTACGGCTGCACCTCCTTCAGCTGCTGGTGCTAAGCTGCTCATGCTGAACGAGACAACTCAGAGAGATGATCACAGTCCATCCAATTTCTTCTGGGATACAGAGAGGAGAGGGTGTGGAAACAGGAGCATTGTTTGCTGTGGCCTCCTCTCTGCCCTTCATGGCTTTGAGTGCATTGAACCAGCCAGGAGCTTTCTCCAAGAGTGCAATGGAGCAGCTGCTCCTTGTCCCAGGTCTGGCTCTCTCCAGTCTCTGACCTTGCCTGGTTTTGTCCCTCTTGCTGTGCCCTCTGTTCCCCCAGGGCTCAGTAGCTGCTGCCCAGGACTGTGGGACTGGCACAGATCCAGTGGTTGAGACTCTCCTTGCTGTGGCCTTGGAGCTGCCTGGGCACAGCAGCCTTTTCCATCTGGAAGCTCCCCATGGACAAGGAGTCCCCAGCTCTGTTCCTTGCACAACCTCCAGGAGCCCAGGGCTGTCATCTCAAGTCCCTGCTGGCACTGGGGGCTCCCAGGTGCCTCAGGCTGCTGTGACACCACTGCACACGGGAGGGAAGAGTGGCAGGGGCTGTGCTGAAAGTCAGCTCCATGCACTGCTGCTGCTGCTGTGGGGTCATTTGTCCAGGCCTCTCCCAGAGTCAGGGATCAGATCCAGGCCCTGCTGCTGCTCCCTCGGGATCAATCCCAGTTTGGGTGTTGCTGTCAGGGCCAGCAGGAGTGGTGGCTGGAGCAGCAGGTGCTGACAGTGCCCCAAGCCCTGGGGCTGGAGGGGTCCCTGGGCTGGGCTGGGAGGGAGCTGCCCCTTGTTCTCCCTCTGCCCCAAGCAAAGCTGGGCCAGGCACAAGTCGGGCAGCACAGCCACCAGGGAGCCTGCGAGTCTCTTCCAGCCCTGGCTGCTCAGAGTCTGGGCCTTGGAGTCTCAGGTGGCCAAAGGCAGCTGCTGCTGGTCCCTCTGTGTGCCCCTGTGTTCAGCAGTGCTGCTCCATCAGTCTGTGCCCAGCAGTGGGGAAAAGCCTCACCCTGCAGGGCCAGGAGCTGCCGAGCTCTGCCTGAGCAGCTCAGCCAGCAGGAAGGGAGCTGCTCCACACGGGAACCAGGAGCAAAGGGCTGCAGCACCTCGTGCTGGGGCAGAGCCTGAATTCTGAGAGGGAATAACAGAGTTATTCATGTGCATTGGTGCGTCAGCACTGCAGGTGCTGTGCCTGCGAACACAGAGTTCAAGATGGGCAAAAGAATTCTGCAGCTCTTGACTGGATCAGGATGTCAGCAGTGCTGAACTCCAGCACAGTCCAAATGAAACACTTCACACCTCTGCTCATACTTGCTAGCTTTTTTTCTTCAGGGTACCCAGAGAAAAATAAACAGAGGACGAGCCTACATTTTAATTGTTTATCAGAAATGTTTCTCATTTTGCTGTACATTCCTTTTTTATTACGAATTCTCTGTTAAAAAAAAAAAAAGGAAAAAAGAAAAATATGAAAGATAAAAACAAAAAACAAATGTGTAGTGAAAATCTTCTCTAACTTTGGATTAAGAGGTAACTGATCTTTTTAAAAAGAGACCTCAGTTACTTTGTAAAGGTTCTGATGGCATGGATCCATATTACTGACCTCAGCATCACTTTTTTAAAAGATTCTGGGTTTTGTTTGCAATATTAAGTAATTTTAAATTGTGGTTGAATCAATAGGAAATTGAAAGATGGATTGTGCATGACTGTGTCTTGAGTGTAAAAATATTGCAGTTTGGAATTTGGATTTAAAGTGTTGCAAATGAAAGTTATAAATCCCAATGGATTGTGTGACAGCAGCTTTTCCTAGAGGATGTGCAGCACTCCAAGGACTTCATCAGTGGGGTTGGGGGTACTTGGACCTTTGTACTGTGCCACTCTGAGATGTCATGGAATGGAACTTCACCTGCCACCAGCCCAGGTCACCCTCTGCCACCAAAGCTCCTTGGACCTTGTGCCCCCAGGCAGGCACAAAGTGTTTGTGCTGCTCCCCCTTTTACACAAACCCACAGAGAGCTGGGATTTTTCCAAGTCCCATGTCTGCATTGGGCCATATTCCTAAAGAAGCAGCAGCCCATCCTGATGAATATGGTGAGTTATGTGGATGGTTGTGAGCTCCACTTCCTGCCCAGAAATCCTGAAATTGCTTCTGAATGCTGCTCCTTCAGCTCTTGGACACCTTCTCCCACAGAGCTGGGAAAAAAATCTCCTGGCCACCAGTTAAATGGTGAGTTATGCCAAAGTTAGAGCTCTGTGGGAAATCTCTATCCATCCCTATCCTCTTAATATATCCATACATGGGGGTGTTCATGGATTTGTCTTGTGTACAAAGGAAGGAGTGTGCAAGAAACGAGGCTGACACTTTCACTGTCCATGTTCATCCCATACCCATGGGTACAGAGATATTATGGAAACTCCGGCACACACAGAGCCTTCTGTCCCTGGATACAGAGACATCCAAGAGCCCCTGGCACACACAGACCCTTCTGTCCCTGGAGGATGGAGCGTGGTGGGTGGGGGCGGTTGGTGGGCAGCGAGTCCCGGACAGCAGGACAGACCCGGCTCCAGCCCTGCCAGGCCCTGCCAAGGCTCAGTGCAGGATCCTCTGGAATGGGACAGCCTTTCAGCCTTCTCCCTGCCCAGAGGGGCAGTGCTGGCCTGGCAGCACAGCTTGTTTTCCCCTCAGGCTGCAGGAGATGAGAACACAACACTTGCCAACACTGAGTGCGAGGCACAGCTCCGGGTGCTCCCCATGAACCTCAGCTCTGGGAGCACTGTCTGCCCCAAGCTCCAGGGGCTGCAGTGGGAGCCCGGCTGGGCTCTGCCCTGGGGCCATCCTGCAGGGACAGCTGGAAACAGGGAGCATTCAGCTGCCACAAACAGCCAAGCCAGGGCTGCAGGGCAGCTGCTCCAGCCCGGACTGCACTGCTGTGTGCTGTGCTCTGGGGCTGGGGCTCCCCACACAGGGGACTGGACTGGAGTGCCAGAGGAGACAGAGAAGCTTCAGCTTCAGCCGCACTGAGGTGGGTGCATCGTCTGGAAAGTGTGGGGAGGCTCAAGGGGATTCACAGAGCTCATCCTGCTGCAAGGACAAGGAAAAGGGAGTGGGAACTCAACAGTGAGGAGAGGTAAGGGCTGGAGAGTGGCTCTGAATGACACTAAAATGCCACTGGACCTCTGAAACATTGCTGCTCCTCAGCCAGTGACAGCATGAATCCCTAAACCTGGGGCTCGGCCTTCCTTGTGGTCAGGGGCAACAAGGAAGGCAACAGAGTGATGGAGACATCAACGGGTTGGTAATTCACTGGGGGAAAACAGGGAGCAGTTGAGAAGTAAAAGGCAGGTGGGGGAGAGAACTGTTCAGAGAAGGGCTGAGCTACAGCTTGAGCAAGCTGAAAAATGTCATTTGGAGTCATCCCAGATTGATTTGATTTCAGAAGGTATTGAACAAGTTTAATTTTTGGGAGGTGTCATGTTTTCCCTTGGAGGTGTACACTCTGCAAACTTGAGCTGTGTTGCCAAAATACTCAAGCAAGTCTGTGCTGCAGGTGACACCATTTCTTCTTTGGCTGATTCCGGCCCCGTGCTGAGCTCCAGCAGAGCCCTGGCAGAGCCCAGAGCAGCCTCAGCATCCACAGAGCCCGGCTGCAAGGAGAGAAAGCAGAAACTGCCCGTCAGATGATGGCTCCTGTCCCCTTGTCCCAGCTGCCCGTGGTGCCCAGGCCATGCTAGCCGTGCCCAGAGCTGTGCCCAGAGCTGCCCATCAGTGCTGCCTTTGGGAGCAGGTCAGGAGGGTAGGACATGTGCCCAGCCTGCAGCCAGCCATGGCACATCATCCACCTGCTCAGCAGCTGCCCAGAGCAGGATGCTCCTGTGCTCGCTGCCATCTCCCAAAAGCTCTGATCCCACCCTGCCAACCAGACGGGGACCCACCTCATGCCATCCATGGCTGGAAAAAAGCTGGTCCCAAATGATGTCCTCAGTCTGCTCCAAGGGCACGGCCCATCCACGCCGCAGCTGCTCCCAAGAACTTCCCGATAAAGACTGGACCAACCACAATGCTTCCTCTAGAAAAACAAACAACAAATTGTTGAAAATAGATTACAGACAAAAAGGGAAAAAAAGAACAAAGGTAACAATCATATCTCTGTGAGGGGATTGAGGAAGGCCCAAGCCCTGCAAGCCAGGGAAAAACCCAGCCATATGTGAGCAAAGCCCAGGTTTTCTCCCTTCCCCCTGCACTGTCCCCCACAATAACCGTGATCCCAAAGCAAACAAGGGCAGTGGAGCAGCCCAAGCCCTTCCTTGCCTGCACAGCAAAGCACCTGTGCACAGATTTGGGAGTCCCACCTCTGCTCCCACCATGGGGGTTTGTTTGTGTCAGGCTGGCTGCCCCAGCCCCAGCCCCAGCCCGGGGCACGGTGGGTGCTGGGGGCTGTTGGCAGGACCAGGAGCCCACTCCCATTTCATACCCACCCCAGCCCATGCCCCCAGCCCTGCCAAAAGCAGCTGGGCAGCCGACTGAAGGATCAGCTGCATCTGCCCCCGCAAAGGGGGGAACCTTTGCTTCCCAGCCCGGCTGGGCAATGCCCAAATCTGGGAGCATTTCCCCAGGTGTGGACTCATCTGCAAATTCCCTGTGGAGTTTGGCTTTGAAGAAGGTGCCACAATCAAAGTGCATCACCTTCAACTGCTGGTGGCCAGGTTGAGGAAGAGGTTGTCATCCTTCATGTCATCCTTGATGTCATCCTCGCTGTCTCCTGCAGCAGCAGCCCCACCCGGTACAGCTTCTCTGGGGGCTCCTTCTCCTTCCCTGAGGTGAGACCAGGCTGTCAGGGCTCTGCCCAGGGCCCCAGCTGTCAGGGAACCAGGACAAGCAAAACCTGCTTGGATGGCAGCCACCAGGGCTGGGCAGAGCAGCTCAGCTCCAGCACAAGGGCTGCATGTTCCCATCCCATGACCCTGGTGCAGTGACAGGGGCTGGCTTTCTTTGCTTCTCATTGCCAAGGCATGTGTGCAGCTGTAACTTACCAGGGCCCTGCAGCACAGTGTGCCTGTGGCTCTCTCCCTTCTTCTAGGGCAGATCAATATCCTGCATCCAAGGATGACAGAACACCTCTTCTAATGAGGGTCTGGCCAAGGGGTGCATGGATAAACACCACCCAATCAGATTTTGGCACTCTGGGGAGAGAAACCAGAAACTGCCCGTCAGCTGGAGAAGGCTCCTGTCTGCTTTGCCCCACTATTCCCATGCCCAGGCCATGCTGGATGCGCTCAGAGCTGGGCCTGAACTTTCCCATCAATTCTTGGTTTTGGGGGAGAGCACGACATGTGCCACCTCCTCAGCAGCTGCCAGAGCGGGATGCTCCCGAGCCCGCTGCTGTCTCCCAGCACTGGTATTGCACCCATGCCCAGAGAAGAGGATCCACCTGGAGAGAGCCGTTGTGGCAGTGAGAGCAGGCCCCAGCTGAAGTTCCAGCCCCTCCTGAAAGGCATCTTCCCACAGACCATCTCGTGCAGCAGGATGCCCAGGGACCAGATGGTAGCTGGCTCGCCATGGTACCAGCCAAAGTGGGTCCATTCCGGGGGGCTGTATGATAGTGTTCCTGTGGAATACAGATGGAGTTCATCAGGGGGATGCTGCTGCTCCCACAGCCTGGCCCCAGCATCCCTGGGCGGGTGGGGGCTGCATCAGTGGCACACAGGGTGACCACTGTCCTCTCACCAGCATCTGGGACTGGTGTACAAACTTGGGATTGCAAAAGAAGCCACTGGTGTGGGAAGGGAACAGTGGAAGCCCTGGCTAGGCCTGACCATGACATGCAAAGGAAATACCCACTGCGTGCTGGGGAAAAACCATGCCCTCATTCTCCCTGCCTGCATTACCCCAAACATATTATAAAGGCAAGACAAACAGGGCAAGTGGAGCAGTCCAAGCCCTTCCTCTTGCCTGCACACAAACCGGCTGGGACACAGGTTCCGACCTCCCTCTCTGCTACCCTCACCCACGGCTGTTTTTGTCAGGCTGGCTGCCCCAGCCCAGCCCCAGTCCTGGGCAGAGTGGTGGGCAAAGGCTGCCAGCAGGGCTGGAAGATGGCTCCCCACCCAGCCCTGCTCTAAAGCAACTCAGCTGCAGATTCAGTCCCCTGAGTGGCAGCAAAATGGAGAATCCCCGCTGCCACACCCAGCTTGGGCTGTGAGATCTTGGGCCATGAGATGCCAGGAGCGGGAGCACAGCCCTGTGTAGGCTCACCTGCAAAGTGAGTGTAGGCTGTCTCTTGCAGGTAGGTGCCACAGCCAAAGTCGATCAATTTGGCCTGCCCGGTGGCCAGGTCAACCAGGATGTTCTCTGGTTTGATGTCACGGTGCAGGACCCCGCAGCTGGTGCAGTGCCGCACGGCCTCCAGCACCTGCCGGAACAGCTGCCGCGCCACCCCCTCGGACAGGAACCCCCGTGCTTGAATGAAATGCAGGAGGTCCTGAGACTGCTCTGGCCGCTCCAGCACCATCACAATGTCACTGGGGAGCTCAAGCCACTCCAGCAGCTGGATGACACCGGGGAAGCCAGTGGACACCTTGTCCTGCAGCACAACCTCCAGGGGAGCGCTGGTGCCGTCGGGCTGCGGGAGGAGCACGATGCCGTCAGTGTGGGCCGATGCTGGGCCAGGGCTGGGCAACCCCTCAGCCAGCCCGGGATGCTCTGCGCCCTGCGCTGGCCCCACGCCCGCTCCCCCTCGGGACATCCTGGTGGCTTCCACCATGCTGGGGCTCGGCTCATCCCCGCCCAGCATGGCCCGGCTTCTCCCGCTGTCCCGGCTCACTCACCAGCTCGCTCCAATGCCAGATGCGGTTCCGTGGCACCCTTTTGATGGCCACCTGCAAGCCAAGGGGAGCAGCGGGCTCAGCTCAACGCCCGCCCTGCCCAGCCCCATCCTCCTCCTCCTCCTGTGCCCCCTCCTCCTCCGCCCGCCGCCGGCCCCGCCGCTCACCGGGGCGCCGTCCGAGAGCCGCGTTGCTGCGAAGACGCTGCCGAATCCTCCACGCCCCAGCAGCGAGCCCAGCCGGTACCGCTCCTGCAGGGCCTCCTGCGCCTTCCCTGCGGGCGGGACGCGGCTGTCAGCGCTCGGCCCGGGGCCAGCAACGGCCCCCGAGCGCCCCTCACCCGCCCCGGGCCGGCCATCCCCCGGCGTTCGCTCTTTGGAACGCGACCCGGGAGCCGCGGGGCCGGGGGCCGCGCTGCCGAGCGGCGGAGCTCGGGCCGGGCAAGCCGCAGCGGAGGCGGCGGGAGCGGCGGGGCCGCGTGTGTCCTCCACGGGCCCCGGGAGGAGCCGGGGCCGGGGCCGGGGCCGGGGCCGGGGCCGGGGCCGGGGTCGGGGTCGGGGCCGGGGCCGGGCCAAGCGGAGCCAAAAGCCGGCGATGCCGCCCCAGGCACTGAACCCCGCCCAGCAGCGCCAGCGCCAGCATGGCCAGAGCCGGGCTGAGACCAGACCTCGGTGGGACGGCCGGGGGCGGGCACGGGGCAGCCCCGCCCGGGGCCGGGGGCGGGCCGGGGGCATGGCCCGGCCCGGCACGGGGAGAGGGAGGCGGGGAGAGGAGGGGAGACCGGGAAAGGGAGAGCGGGAGAGGTGCGGGACAGCGGGAGAGGGAGAGGGAGAGGGAGAGGGAGAGGGAGAGGGAGAGGGAGAGGGAGAGGGAGAGGGAGAGGGAGAGGGAGAGGGAGAGGGAGAGGAGAAGGGAATATGAAGTTTCTTCTCTCGCTGTCGCTGCTGCTGCCGCTGCTGCTGCTGCTGCTGCTGCCGCCCCTGCTGCAACTGAAGCTCCGGGGCCGTTTTTCCCCGTGTCCGTTTGTCCGTTGCCCGCTCGCCCCCGCCTCGAGCCCCACGTTCCCCGAGGGCAGCCCCTGAGCCTGTCCAAACACGGGAACTTTGCCGAGTTCAGCCAAGAGCCAGAGTCTGGACTCCTGCACAGTGGCTCAGGAATCCCCTCAGTCCCTGCTGTGCATTGTCCCTGCTGAGGGTCAAACACTCTCAGAGCGTGTTCCCTGAATGCAGAATTTGTACCTGACCCAAGCACTGCACTTACCTCTCCAGCATTGCTTTCCAAGAAAAACAGGGGAAGCCAAACTGTGTGCAGGTCATGGTATCTTAAAATGTCTAAAACTTGCCAACTCATGGATCTTAGCGGTGAGATCTGTTTGGAATTAATGGGATGGACAACTAGTGCAAGATGGAAAAGGGGAGCATAAAAATAAATAGAGAAAAACGTCTTGAATTGTTTCAATTTTCATTTAATTTCTTAAAAGCTCTTTCAGTTTTCCCAGAAACTTCTCCTCAGTCCTGTTTGCTTTTTCCAAGAACCTTTCCTGAAGAATGAGGTGCAGCTTCTATCACAAGATGTGCCACCAACTGCAGCTTCTCTTGGCTTTCCACACTGTGTGCAGCACAACACTTGCAGCAAAGCAGGACAAATATTTGAAGAACTTGACAGCTTGTTCTTTTCTTTTCCTTGTAGGCTGGGCAGTTGTGCCATTGGTAAGGTTTTCATTGTTACTGTTCTACCCTAAGAAAACATGACAGGCTACCAAGAACTCCTGGGGAATGCAAGCCTGACTGAATGCAGAGAAACAATCTGCAGAGCCTGCAGCCAGAAGTGGAGAGCTGTGTGATAATCATTCCAACACCCCCAAGGACATCTTGAAAGTGATCTAGAAGATGAAAATGGGCTGACAGGGAGTTTGTTTCTGTGCTCAATTCAGATTCTTCTACATCTAAAATCAATTCTAAAATCTCCATCTAAATCAAGAGTACAATCAATTCATGAAAAGCACCAGAACAAACTGTACCTCTCAGGAGATGACTGAAAGAATCTGTAAAGGAAAAATGCAGGAGAAATGCATTTCTCAGCACTGCAGTACTTGCCTGCCTGAAACCCTCCTCCATCTCCTCCCCATGCCTGGATCTGGCCCTGTCAGTTCTTTACTTGGTGGTGCCTCCAGCCCTGAATCCCCTCATCTACAGCCTGAGGAACCAGGAGCTCAGGGCTGCAGTGTGGAGACTGATGACTGGACATCTTAGGAAGCATTAAACTGATTTCCAATTTCTGCAAATCACTTGTAACATAATTATCTTTTATAGCTCTCTTGCTTTGGTTCTTTGATTTCCCTGTAGTTTTGCTTATTTAATATTCTTCCTCAAGCTAGATGATTGTTTCTGCCATTTCTGACTTTGTTTCTCTCCACCTTCCCTGTGGCCACAGACTGTGACAATGAGGAGCAGTGTTCTCAGTGACTTTAAAAGAACTAAAGGATCTCCCAGCAGAGTTTTCTCCAGAGATCCCTCTATTCTTGCCATCTCTGGAGCTGCAGCAGCAGCAATGTCTGTGTGCAGAGCTGGGGGCAGATCAGTTCTGGCACGGCAGCTGTGCCCAGCAGCAGCAGCAGCACTTGGTGTTGCCAGTGCTGCTGCCGTGGCCCTGCCCCGCTGCCCTGGTGGCCCTGGTGTTGCTGCAGGGCCTGAGTGCTCTCGGGGCCGGGCACAGTCCTGGGGGTGGCAGTGCCGGGGCTGCAGCAGGGACAGGCCATGGGCACTGCTGGGGCAGCGCTGACGCCTCAGGCCAGGCCCTGGGGGCTGCAGGCTCCTTGCCCAGGCTCTCTCAAGAACACGGCCAGGCCAATGCTCAGCACAGAAAAGCCCCAGGGTGAGCAGCCCCAGGCTGGCTGTGGGCAGGCTGGGGGCAAACAGCATGGCTGGGGCTCTGCAAGGGCCCTGGGGGAGATGGGAAGGAGCAGCAGGGCAGGAGCTGATCCCTCAGGTCCTTTTCTGCCTGGCTGCTCTCCAGCCACTCTGTCCCCAGCCTGGAGTGCTGCAGGGGTTGTTGTGGCCAAAGTGCAGGACCCGGCACGTGGTCTTGTTCAACCTCACCTTGTTGGATTTGGGCCCTGGATCCAGCCTGTCCAGGGCCCTGTGCAGAGCCCTCCTCTCCTCCAGCACATCCACACTCACACCCAGCTTGGTGTTATCTGAAAATTTGCTGATGCTGGACTCAGTCCCCTCATGCAGATCATCACTGCAGATATTGAAATCCACGCTGGCTGGCTCTGATGCCTCAGCCATCCTGTGGGTGCCCTGTGATGGCACTCAAGGTGATCTGTTCCATAACCTTGCCAGGCACCCAGGTCAGGCTGACAGGTCTGGAGTTCCCCAGATCCTCCTTCCAGCCCTTCTTGGGGATGGGCTCACACTGGCACCTCCAGTCCTCTGGGACCTCCCTGCTGAGCCAGGACTGATGGTAAATGATGGAGAGCAGCTTGGGAAGCTCATCCACCAGCTCCCTCATCCCCTGGGATGGATCCCATCTGCTCCCAGAGACACCTGTGAGCACCTGAGTGGCTCAGCAGGTCCCCAGCTGCTTCCTCCTGGATTCCAGGGGCTGTTCTGCTGCCTGTGCCCATCTACCAGCTCAGGAGAACACTTGTCCTGAGGATGGCCTGTCTTATTGTTGAAAACTGAGGCAAAGAAGGGGTGAAGTACCTCAGCCCATTCTTCATCTTTGGTAATCATATCCCTCACAGTAAGAAATGCAGGTTGTCCTTACCCCTGCTTTTGACATTAATGTACCTATAAAAACATAATAATTATCCTTCACAGAAGTATCCAAGTTAAGTCCTAACTGAGCTTTCACCTCTCTAATTTTCTTTCTGCATGACCTAACTACATCCTTAAACATTTCTTGATTTACCTGCCTCTGTGTCCAAAGGTGCTGCACCCTCTTTTTAATCCCTAGAAATATTTTTTTTAATCCCTTTTTAATCCCCCTTTTCCTTGAAAAGCTCCATGCCCAGCCAGGCCAGTCATTTCCCCCTCTGGGTCATCTTTCTGCACAAAGGGACAGCCTACTCTTGCTCCTTCAAGATTTCTTTTTTGAAGTGTTTCCATCCTTCCTGGAACTCGTTGTTTTTACAGGCAGTTTCTCTTTAAAAAATCAATACCTTATTTGGTACTCCCCAAATCTGCATCCCCAACAGGCCAAAGTCTGCCCTCAAAAGTCCAGTGTAGAAGATTTATAAATGCCCCTCATTCTTTCAGAGAATATTTAAAAAGTCAATAATTTCATGATCACTGTGCCCTAAACAGCCTCTGACCAGCACTTCTCCCACCAGCCCTTCTCTGTTAATGAAAAGCAGGAGACAGAGCTTTCCTTGGGAGTGGGAATTGCAGGAAACATCCCCAAAGCGCAGCTTGGAAGGTTCAGCCTGGAGCTGAGGAGAAAGCAAAGTCCCTGCCAGGGTGGAATTGTGGTGCTCGAGGTGTGGCAGCGTGAGGCTGGGCCATGGCCGGCTCTGTGTGCCAGGAGCCGGCAGCGCTGGGTGCAGGGAGCCCAGGGAGGGCACAGAAACGCTGGCTGAGAAATGCTGGGGCACAGCGAGAGGGGCGAGTGCAGCCGGCCAGGGCACAGGAGCAGCACGCACAGGGGGCCCAGCCTGAAGGACAGATGGCCAAGGGCTGGGCAGGGCTGGCAGGGCCACAGGCACCCAGGCCTTTGTGCCCTGGGCTCGGGCAGCGCCTCTGGAGGCCCCACAGCAGGAACTTTCCTGGCAGGGGCTGCACTTTGGCTCTCCCCCGGCCTCCCTGGCCAGGCTGGCAGGGGCTGCAGGTTGATGGCATTTGTCCTTGCTGCCCCTCACATCCCCCCGCCCCACAGAGAGCCCCGAGCCACCCGTGAGGGACAGGCCCTGCTGGCCCAGGCTGGGCTCAGGGCTTGGCCTTTCTGCTTCCCCCAGCCAGCCCAGGCCTTGCTCAGCATTGCAGTTCTCTGCCCAGAGCCTTGGGCTCCCTGCCCTCCTGGCCTCAAGGATCTGCTCCCACCAGTCCCGGGGAGCCTTTGGCACTCCCTGCCCTCACTGGGACCCAGCCATGCTCCAAGGCACTTGGAGTTTTGCTGCTGACTCCTTGAGCAGCTTCTTCATCCTTCTCTCAGTGCCTGAGGCTCCTGGACCCAGCCCCAAATCCACCATGGGGCTGATTGAAACACAGAAAGCCCTCAGGAGCTCTTTGTCTCCCTTCAATTGTCCTCCAAGTCTCCAGGGCTTGTGAAGCAGCTTGGAGTCAGTCTGGAGTTCTGTTAAGGAGGGAGATTTCAAAGTGCACCGACGGCATGATGTTTGGTTTTAATCACGTGTGTGGGGTTTTATTTTTCAGTTCAGAAAAGAGGTGAAAGAACGATTCCCCAGGTGATCTTGATGCTGAATGTCTCCCTAGGAGATCTGGGCATGGAGAAGAACAAGCCCCTTGCACGCTGACTCATTTTGGACAACCTGCTCCTCACCCCAGCCTCGCCATGTCTGACATGGCCCACCTGGGACTGACATCCCAAAACATAAAAAAGTGTGCATTTTTAAAATAAATAATACTGATTAATTTATAAAATTATAATTACAGTTTTTTAATTTATATTAGTATTACTGTATATTTCTATTACCTTTGATATTTATGTGAAATATTGAATACATTTTTAGCAATCAAAAAATTATTTGTCATTGGTTTTAAATAAAACAATTCCTTTCATTAAATCATTGACCACTACTGGCCATTTATTTCTCCTTCTTAATGCTAATTAGTGCTATTTTTAGGTCTTTTGACATATTTTTTTATTATTTTCACGCACAGGGTAAAAGGGGCCACTTTGGGGTCCCTGGAGACATTTCTGGGGCACATTTGGGGCAGTTTAGGGTCTGGGCAGTGTGATAAACAAGTCCACTGAATTTAAGGATCAAATAATTATCTTTATTATTTTTGCAAGCAAGAATAAGCAAGGACAGCGCTGGGCGGCCCGGAGTCTCCGCTCCACTTTGGCTCACAAAATTCCTATCCCCTGAGTCCACCTTTTATTGCCTTCTTCTCCGGGTTTAGGGATGACGTGATCTGTCTTCTGCGCTTGCTCATTCAGTTGCTAGGGGGTCTTTTTCTGCCTTCTGGTGGTCGTGGGATGAAGGCTTAGTCCCCCTTAGTCTTCCTCTTTGTGAACACTGAGTGAACTTATGCCTTATAAGGCATATCTATACAGAACACTATACACTTTTCTGCAAGCTAAGCAATTCTAGCAAGTTTAAGAATTGTTATTACAGCTGCTTCTCATTACTTTCCTTTCACAAGGCATAACTTTACAATGGAATTCCCAAAGCACTATAGTAAACCAGCAACCATATGTATCTGCACAAGAAGTTTTTTTGGCTATTTAACTATTCTTTTATATTGTATAGTTATTTAGCTATTGATTTAATTAATGAACAAATGTATTACTACTTATTACAAATCCCCCATTTCTTTTTTTACCAATTTTGTTCATTAAATCTTTCTAGTTCTTTCCTAGCAAGCATTAAATGAGCTGCCGCATCAGTTAAGCTATGTGCACTAATTATAGGTGCTAACTTCCTTAGTTTCTTCATCATATTCCAATTCATAATGACTAGAACTGCTGACAAAATAAAACCAAACAGTCAATATCAACGGAACAAAAATGGGATGGCATATACTGTTTAGGACCCCTGTGGCATTAGGAGACAAACCGAAAATGGTATCCCACTGGATGTCACTCTGGAAATGCCAGTGGCTCAGCTGAGAGCTCTGGGAATGACTGACACTGCACTGAGAGGGGCCGCAGTGCTGCAAGGGGCTTTCACCAGGAGCAAACAGCAGCCTGGAGGGTGGGCAATGCTGGATCTGTACCACTGAGTGCTCATCATTCACCTGAATGTGGAGCTGCCCCCAAAGTTGCCATGGATCACTTTTTCTTTTTCTCCTCTTGGGTATATTTTGGAGCAGCTGTTCTATGTGGCTTTTGATGGTGATCCTGTGGCAAGCAGCCATTTTCCTGCTGTGCTATCCTCACAACTAATACTAACTCTTCATTTCCCTTGGTTCTATTTGGCGTTTTTTTATCTATTTGTTTGATTGGTTTGCTGCATGGGTTTGTTTGTTTGATTGATTTGGGTTTTTGTCTGATTTGGTTTGAGTTTTTTGTTTGCTTTTTCATAAATGACTGGTGAAGTTGGCAAAGCCAAACTCAAGATAATGTAAACCAGGATCAGCTTTCCAGAAATTCCTTTTGGCTGGGTTTAGCTGCATCACCCAGGCTCAGGATCACTAGTATATTTTCAGGCTTTGCTCTGCATATCAGCCTGCCCAGACTCCGCTTGGTCTTTCACAAATGGAGAAGACAATGGACATTGTGCCATTCCTTTCAAACAGAAAAACCTGGGACAGCATGACAGAAAAGAAGAAAAAAAAAAAATCACCAGTTAGAACCAGTGTCCCACCATCTTCCCCTCCGCTGTTATTAATTTTGAACATTTAGAGGCAAACCTGGGTCTAAAGCTAGCATCTCTCAGTTCCTGATGCTATTTGCTACCCTGCAGCCTTGACTGGCCCTGATGTGACTGACTGCTGTGCAAGTGGGGCTGGGGATGCTCAGCCTGGAGAGAGGAGACACTGGGCGGCCTCCCTGTGGCTGTGCAGGACTGGAAGGGTCCCGCAGGAAAGAAGGGGACAGAGTGTTCAACAGGGCCTGTGCTGACAGGACAAGGGGGGATTGGCTTTCAGCTGCAGGGGGTTGATTGAAGCTGCATCTAAGGAAGCTGCTCTTTTCCACTGGGGGTGGTGGGGCACTGGCCCAGGCTGTGCACAGAGGCTGTGCATGCCCCATCCTTGGGAACAGGGCTCTGAGCAGCCTGCTCTGGGGGAAGACTGCTCAGCTGGGAACAAGATGTTGTTCTTCAGGCTCCCTTGCAAGCCCAACCGTTCAGGGACTCCATCATTCCATGGTCTCCAGTGTCCACTTCAGATGGAGCCTGGGAACTGTGATGTCACAGCCCACGTTCCAGCTGGAACGTCCAGCGCCCAGCAAAGGGCACAACACAACCTTTGGCTGCTGTGTTGACACGCTCTGCACCTTGCTCCTGCCCTCGCCTTTCACTCTTCTTATCCCCCCGATACCCCCATCATTCCTGACAGCTCCTGACTGCCTGGATTTCATCATCCAGCCCTGCAGGATGCTCCCCTTTGTTCTGAGGAAGGTATGGTGCCATTCCATGGAGGTGGACACTCCCCACCTGCCCAGATGGGCTGGAGCTCTGTGGGGATGGAGTGGGACAGGGACCCCACTCTGAGGTTTTTCTACCGCTGCAGGCTGTCCCAGATGGAGAGGAGGAGATGGAGGTCGATACAAAGATTGATATGGAGGAGGAGATGGAAATAGACGGAGAAGACCCTGGAGAGGAAGAGATGGATGTGGATGTGGATGAGGAAGAAGAGATGGACGTGGATATGACTGAAGAAGAAGAGATGTATGTGGATGTGGAAGAGTCCATTGAGGACATGGATATTGGTTAAGAAGGTGAGGAAGAGGCCATGATCTTGGCATGAAGAGCAATGCCAGCTGCAGAACAGGCAGAGTGGGTCTCCTGCTGCCAGGCTGGGGCTGGGCTGGGTGCTCCCTGCTCAGGGACATTGTACCCAGGGCACTGGATTCTGGTGGCCATCCACAGCCTGTCCTGTGCCTGCTTTGCTCCACACAAGCTCCATGCCAGACCCAGCCAGGCTCAGTTCTGGTAGCAGAGTCCTGCTGCTGGGCCAGCATGTGCCAGCCTGGGGGCACATGCAAGAGCCCTCTGTGCCTGACTGGACTGACTGTGGCATTTGCTTTTCTTCCAGGTGCGATAGACATCACAGACAGAGACACCACCCTTTTGTATATATGTTCTTCAGTTTGTTGTTGTTCTTTAGCATGTAGATTGTAGGGATATTTTTGACTTCTGTAAATACGTTTCACATAGTTTTGTTAGGTAGGTTTTTATATATATATGTTCTATCGATTGTTGTTGTTACAAATATTCTTACAATGTAAATGTATTCTGCATTTTTGCTGCTGTTCTTCTGTAATAAACAAATTTTACTTTTCACACCCCAGTTCTCCTTGCATTTGCTTCAGGCACAGGCAGCATTTTGCAAAGTGGTTGTTTCCACTTGCTCCAGGTCACCAGGACTGGGGGTCCATGGCACAGCCACCCCAGGAGTTGGGGTCCCTGTGCACAGAGGGGTTCCCCTGACAGAGGTGAGCCTCTCCTTGCAGTTTCTCTGGACACACTTGGGAGCTGTAGGGGCAAAGCCCAGCATGCCCTGGCCCATGGATCCCATGTTGGAGCAGGGCTGAGCCTGTGTGCTCCTGCAGAGCCTCAGCCATGGCTCTTCCCTGGGCAGCCCCAGGGATAAGGAGGGAGCACTGGGCTGTGGGCAAGCCATGCTCCTGGGCACCCTGAGGGGCTGGAGCCAGCCTGGAGGGAGCCTCAGCCCTACATGGACTAAGATTTCCTTTGGAAACCCCCTCTCTCCCCAGACTCTGCTGAGCACAACAAGAATTGGTTTTCCTAGTTCAAGGTGTGACCTTCGTTGGCACAAATGTGTCCCTTGCACTTTCTAGCACAGCAAATATCAGTGCTTGTAATCCCTGTTCTGCACACTCTGCTTAGGCAGCAAAACATCTGAACCTGAGGGAACATCTGGAATTAGCACCAACCTGCAGAGAGCTCCAGGGGGAGAACCTACCCCCAACCACCCAGAGAAATACTTGACACTGACAGTCTGGGGCAGAGCTGAAACGAAAGTATTTTAATGCCAAGAGAGAGGATTATTTTATTGCTGAATTCATTCTCCAAGAACAAGAATGGAAGCTTTTGGTCTCCTCACCTGCCACAGATGTGTATTGCCAAGGTTTTGCTTCTGGCTTATGACTGATTTTGATGAATCTGTTCAGAACTCTGATGCTGTTCCTGGCTAAGGTGCAGAGATGATATTTCAGAGCCAGATGAGCTCAGCACATCTTGTGCAACGCAGAATTTCCAGAGCCAGACATTCAGGCCATGCAAACTGATACTTTTTCATCTCTGTGCAAAGATCAGTATTAGGACATCCCTGATGTACCACACATTTCTCAGAGCTGTCCCTTTCATCCAGCTCTCCTCAGTCACTTCACAGACTTCACTCTAAGCCGTTTCTGATAGAGCTCAGTAGCACGTGGGACTTAATCCTGGTTTTTCTTCATCTTCTCCAGAGCTGTCTCCAGACACGGTGTGTGGGCACTGTCTGACAGCAGCAGCATTAACCTGTCACCTCCCTGACACTGAGGTTCATGTCACAACTTTTCATCAAAAGCAGCAAATCAATGATTCCCACTGGGTCCCACAAAGCTCCGTGGGGAGTTTGTGTGGCTGCAGTACCAGCACCAGCCCTGGTCCTCAGAATTTCAGGAGGAGATACAGAAGGAATCAGCCATTCACAAGGAAAAACATCTGTTTGCAGGGCCCAGATCCCCACAACAGAGTCCCCAGACTCTGCATTTACACTTTGGCCTCTGTGCCTTACTTTTCCTCTCACTAAAGTCCTGACAGTTTATCTCATGCTCAGGTTCCCAAGATAATTCAAAGCAGCTTTAGGAGCTGGGATAGATGTTGGGAACTGTCCCAAGGCTCAACAAAATTTCTCTCCTCAGGCCTGACAATTCCAGCTAAGGAGAGAGGAAAAGCCTGCATGAAAGAGGTGTGAAATCAAAGCAGTAATCAAATTGAGGTATAATGAGAGCAGCTGAAGAGGTTTTCAGTGTTCAGAACAAGATTAGCAGCTCCAGGCACAGGAGGGATGTGACATTTCCCCCGCTGTAACAACTCTGTGATGCAAATTGCATCTCAAATCCTCCTCCCCAGCTCTGGGACCTGTTCAGCCACAAACGTGGTGCTGAATTTTAAAAGCAAAGTGGAAGCTGGTCAGAGAGGTGGTTTGCAAATAAAAATCACAGAAGGCAGTTTGGAAGCACCAGCTGGAGCAGAGAGAGGCAGAGCCTGGCCCCGAGGTGCAGCACAGCCAAACATGCCTGAAACTCTAAGAAATTAAAGAACTTGCCACTTTTTTTCCCTCAGGAGCTACAGAAGGTGCTTTATGGAATCCCTCCTTTACACTGCACCAGCATGCAGGAGAGCGTAGGGATGAAGATTACAGCACCTTCTGCTGCTGCTTCCATCTCCTGACTCAAATCTCACCAAAATGTGTCACTATTGGGCCTTCCCAAAGTCTCAGATTCACTTGGTCCTTGCAGGATTTCGGTTTTGAGGAGCATGAAGGGAGATAAAGGCACTTGCAGACACCAGAGATGCAATTGGTGCCTGAGGTGCATTTCACTGCCCAGGTTAGTGCCTCTAAAACCATCAAAAGCAGCCCCTTTGACAGCACCAAGCCAAGAGCAGAACACTAGGGCCTGCACATGGTTGGAAATGTCATTGTTTAATATTCCTCTCCCAGTCTTTCATTTCATGGTGCCATTGCAGGGGTTAATCCCATCACTCAGCAGCAAGTCTTGGCAATCAGCTTCAGATGGATTTTTAGTGCTGAGCAAATAAAAGGCAATTTTACTTTGTCTCCAATGAATGAAATGTCACCTAAATCAGATGAACTCTGTGTTCTGAGGCTGGCCAGGCACTAACCACTGCCAGGTCCCCAAGCCTGGATGTCAAACTGCTCTAATATTGAAAAGTTCAATTTATTTGGCTTTGTGTACAAGATTATTCTCTCTCAAAAGAATTGGGATCCATAGAATTGCATTTCCAAGCACTAAACTCAGACCAGCCACAAAGTGCACAAGAGACAAGAAAAGAAATAAAGATTTCTAAGGAGATGGAAATTGAATGCTGAGTTTTTCCCATTATAGAAAGTTTCATAAATTATCACCTGCCAGCTCCTTGCCTTCACTTGTGTGGCCACCACTGAATACACTCACAGATAAGAAAATGTTTGTCCTCCTGAAAACTGGGACTAGAAGTAGAAAAAGGCTCAGATATCTGAATTAAAAGACAACATAATGAAAAGAGCTGCCTTATAATAGCAAGATATGACGGACAGCAGGAATGACTGAAGCCAGCAGAGATAAGTGCATGAACTATTCATGCTACAAAGACTTCCAACAAAACCTCCAATAACCCAAAAGCAATGTTTTGTCTGGCAGAGCTGATAGGAACCCTGTGCATTTAATTCAGTCATTGACAGCAAATGGAGATCAGCTTGAAGCTCCTTTGGTCCACTACTACTTATTTTTTTTCACCCAGCAAATGAAATTACATCTACTCTTTGGGAAGAAATTACTGCTTTGAGTGGTTGAAGGCAAAGAGTTTCTTCCCATACTCACTCGTAATCAGTCACCAAGAGAAATATTTTCTAAAAAGGTCTCTTCAAAATTTTGGAGTGACTTTCAACATAAATAACTTGGCTCTTTTGCTCAAAATGATAAGGGAATTGAATTGGGCTCCCTCAGCTTAAAAAGAAGTGTTTCTTCCTAGTTCTTCACAAAGAGGAACAAAACACTTTGTTGCAGAAAACTGAAGGGAGGAAGAGGTTCCTTCCCCCTGAGCTGCACAATAGGAGATGATTTTGTTGCCAAGAGGCAACAAATCCCAGCCAATTTCCAGTTCTTTTAGTGTAAGGGAAAAGCTCTGAGGATCACAGCTGTGGGAGACACAGAGAGGGAGGAGCAGGGATCTGCTGGGGGTTTTTGGGGTAGGGGACTGATTAAAGAAGTGTTCAAGCAAAACCTGTGAGAGCTCAAGACTCCATCCCTCAGAGGAGAAACTCAGTTTGACCCAAATGCCATTCAAATCCAGCAAACATTGAGGCATTTCCCCAAGCTCTGCTGGGCCATCAGGTACCACCCAAATCACTCTGTGGGACCAGGGCAGCAGGTCCCTGGCACGGGACAGAGATGCTCCCCCGGGAAGCCGCCTGCCTGGCCCATGGGACTCACAAGATCTGCTTCTGAAGACCCCAACATCCAAAAACCTTGACACTCAAAGCCTTTAATTTGGGGTTTTGAAATAAATGGGCAGGAGATCTTTCTCCTTTTTAATGCCTTTATTAAGAAGAATCAGCTCAGGTGGGGAGAAATCGACGGGTTGCGCCCTCGCCGCCGTTGCTCCCAAGGCGTGGCACGAAGGAGGAGGATGATGCAGTTTTGTCCGCTGGTCTGCAGACAGAACTGGGGACTCTGTCCTCACGGGAGAGTCGTTGAGTCCTTGGTTTGTTGGTTTAGAAACCCGGGGGGTCTCTTTAATCAGTTTCTTTTCAGGTTAGGGTGAGAAATAAAAAGATTCAAGCAGGTACGGGACAATGCTCCCATCCTTAGACGTCACTTTAAGTCACTTGTTGGCTCGTGATTTTAGGGGTTTTTCTTATAAAAACTGTAAAACTGTAAAAACCCAGGTTGCACTGCATTTCTCATTTGCATGTTGTCTCTGGTGTCACTGCCTATTCTCTTTACCCTGGAGGGTTTCCCTTGGTATTTCCTTGGCATACGGCTAGCATCAGGGAAACAATCAGTTAATCACCCACCATTAACTGGTGATTAAGGGCTTTTCTTCGGCAGGGAACCTAAAGGAGTCTGACTCGGTCTGGCTTGGTTTTTTTAACTCTGAAACTTAAAAAAAATACAACTTTCTATTCATAACAGCTCCCCCCTATTTTTCTTTGATCAAGCTTAAGCTTGCATCAACTTATAATTTTTGGCTCATAGAATTTCCTATATTTTTTGTATTGATTATACATTTTCTCAGCACTTGGGTGATCATATTTACTAAGCTTCATTACCTTTTTTGGTTTTTTCAGATTAATTCCTTTAGAGATCCTTAGGTTATTCTGTACAGCAGATGTCACTATTTTTGTTAAACATGGAAATAAGAACAGACTAACAAGTGTACCCACAGTGAAGGTTATAGTTTTCCAACTTTTTTTGAAAATCCATAGATTATCCCACCAACTGGAATCAAGTGTAGGAGTCTTTTGATTTCCTAAATATGCTAGTTTTTTTATTTCGTTTAAAGTGTTTCTAATGACTGCTACAATTAATTTGATTTGATAAACTACTGTTTTGGTTTGGTTGAGTTGGTCATTAATATGATTAAGAGCCAATGCGGTCTGATTAGATATTACTTCTAATTCTGATTGTAGTTTCAAAATTTTGTTTAACATATCTTGTTTCTTCAGTTTTGTTTTTCTCAAATCTTCATATATAGGAACTCTTAAACTTGATCCAGATTCTTTGTGTATTATAAAGACAGTTTGTTTTATAATTTTAATGATGCCACTACTAGACCAGCCTCTTGGCAATTCAGTGGATGTTGTGGTACCATTGACCCAAAACAGGTGTTTAGGGGTTTCCTGAAAGATATTAATTTTTGTCGTGCCCTCCCAATATTTAGAAATACTTTTTCCTTTTACCAGATTTACCAGGTTTGCTTCAGTAGCATTACGTTCAAAGCACCACCAGGTTTCTCCTACAGGGTGCTCTTCCAGGAGTGGCTGCCTAAAGGTGGCGGTGTTCCGGGTCATCCAGTATATTTTCTTATTCTCTTGATAAAAGATCAATTGGGAGAGGTTAACACAATTGTTGTGGACTCTCAGCAAGGAGCTTACTTCTTTCTCATAGAAAGGTTGGTAGTACTCATTGCACAGCTCTCCTGGGCTCTCCAGAGCACCACCAGCAATCAGAGCCAGCACTACTACCCTTCCCAAGAGTCCGGTATGGGTCATCCTGCACAGCCTGCCCACCCGGCCTTGCCTCTTGAGGATTTTACTGAGAAGAAGTCTCCAAGTTCTTTAGAGTCTCTTGCTCCTCTGGTTAAACCTCTCTTGATCTGTCCCTGCTAATTTGGTCCCTCCTAGGGGAGCACTCTGGAGAAGATTAACCTGGGGTCTTTGGTACCAAGTTGGGCCGACTTAACCAGAATTACTTATTAACAACTTTTAACTTGTACAAATTTCTTAAAACACTTTAAGACATGTTATGATTCTAAACTTTTTTCTTATGCAGTTCATCAGTCTTTTTGAATGTCAATTTTAAGTGATTTGGTCCTTTTATAATAGTATACTCAGCAGAATTAACTTCCGATGTGGTTGAATCCTGTCCCGAGTTAGGGTGTGAGGGTGGTGTGGAATCTGGTCCAATACCAGACACTGAAGAATCTTGTCCAATGCTCGGGGGTGGGACTGGTCCTTTAATTCTCGTAATGTGAGTCCAACCTTTTTCTCTGGTTCGCACGGCCGAATTAGCGATGAGTACCTGAAAGGGGCCTTCAAATTTAGGCATTAATGGTCTATAATTCCAGGATTTTATTAAAATCCAATCTCCTGGGTTGATGTCATGTGCTTTTGTATCAAGAGGGGAGGTTTGGGGGAGGTATCCTCTTTTTCTAAGTCCTTCTAGAGTTCTTCCAATTACTTCTAAATATTTCCTTGTAGCTTCTTCTCCTTCCAGGTAGTCTCCTGTGCTATAGGGTGTTAACAAGAATGGCAATCCGAACATCATTTCATAAGGTGAAATCCTTATATCAGACCGGGGTCTTGTTTTGATGCGCAAGAGCGCTAGGGGTAAACACTTTAGCCAATCCATTTTTGAGAGTTTAGTTCATTCGTTCCACCCTCACAGAACTCTGGGGGTGCTACGGAGTATGCAACCTCCATTTTATTCCTGAAGCTTCAATTGTAATTTGCAATGTTTGGGCCACAAAATGTGGACCTCGGTCTGAGTCTATGGTATTCACCATTCCGTATCTGGGGATAATGTTTTCTAAGATTACCTTTGCTACTACTTGGGCTGTTTCCCTTTTAGTCGGGAAGGCTTCTACCCAGTGAGTGAGATGATCTACTATCACTAGTAAATATTTGTATCCTTGTACTGGGGGCATCTCAGTAAAATCTATTTGTATGCTCTGGAAAGGTCTTAGAGTTAGTTCTCTCCCTCCAGGTGTTACTTTTCTCATGACTTTCTGGTTTACTTTTTGGCAAATTAAACACTCTTATAATTGTTTTTGCTAGGTCATATCCGCTTATGCACAGGTTATTTCTTAGGAAATAATTACATAGTCCTTGGACTCCCCAGTGGGTTAGTTTCTGTAGTTCTGTTAGCACTATCCTAGCAAGTGCTTTGTTTAGAAACACCTGTCCATCAGGTATTAACCACTCCCCCATATCCCTTGATGTAACTTTAAATTTCACAAAATATGAGTTCTTTTTTTTTCTTTTTCCCTAGTCGGGTGTGGTTTTTGCTTAAAAAAACTTTTACCAGATCTTCTGGTCTTAAAGCTGCTTCCTTTGCTATCTTGATCAGCTAGCAAAGGTTTTACAACTTTAGGCTAAACAGCTTAGGCTAAACAGTCTGGGGGGGTCCAGTTGCTCCACAGTAATAGCAGCAGCTTTCACTCAAAGGGACTCGAGGCCTCTCCATGCCTCCTGTCCCTGACAGTATTGGCGTATCCTTGCCCGCTCCTGGTGGTGGACCCCCCCACTCTTTTGTGGCCTCGTACTGTAGGAAAGGGTTGTTTGCTCCCACACTTTCTCTGGCTACTGCAACCATGATCTTAGCTTTGGCCTTTGCTTTTTCTTCTTCTCTATTTTCTCGGGCCGTCAGATAGTTACTCAGCTGCTGACACATCCACTTGTCTTTCGTCCCACACCATGGCCATCCTCCTTGCACCTCTAATTCTGGCCACACTTCTGAACAGTAATGTATCATCTTAACTTTATCTAATCTTTCTGTGCCTTCTATAAAGTCCCATTTCTCTAATAGTTCACCTAGGGGACTGTGGGGAGGTATATTCTTCAATCTTTGGCCACTTTTCTTACTACCGCACCCTCCCATTATTTTCTGCCTCTAAACAAATCACAAGATGTCTTTTTCTCTAAAGGAAATATATCTTATTTAAGAAGTCTCGACCTCCTGCCAAAACTCCAATTTCACTGACCCTTTTCGTCAGGACTTTGTTAAGACCTTGGCCTTCTTGCCAAGACACAACAAACAACCAAAATACAAAAAAACATCCTCGAGGTCTTGACCTCTGAGGTTCGCCTGACCTCCTTCGTCAGGACTTAGAGAGACCTTGGCCTTCCCTTGCCAAGGCTCAAACAGTCAAACCTCGAAACCCTGGTTTCTGAGGGGTGCCTGACCTCTTCTGTCAGAGCCAAACTGCCTGATATCCTAAATCCTAACTTCCTTCGTTAGGACCTGTATCAGAGCCTTTGGGGTGCGTGCCACTCACACAGCTATTTCCTCCGCACGCCCGGAGGGGGGTCCTCTTTACCCCTCTGGAGGCGCCTCAATCACCAGTTCCACTCGCTTCCCCCTGTTCCCGGCCGGCCCCCTCACGGGGGTGCGGAACCGCGGTACTGAGGGGTCCTCACTCGCTTCGAGGGGCCGAGCTGCCGGCTCTCATCTCACTCACACACACTCGCTCGCCTCCCTCTTCCGCCGCCGGATACTCTCACCTATCCGATGCTGCTCCGTGTCACTGTCCCAAGCCGATCTTCTCTGGTCCCGATAGCCAGCTGTCCTGCAGGTCCAGGGTGGGCGGCCGTCCCAGTCCTGGTGTCCTCTTCAGGCGTGGCTATCCCGGACGAGTCCCCAGCTGAAATAAATGGGCAAGAGGTCTTTCTCCTTTTTAATGCCTTTATTAAGAAGAATCAGCTCAGGTGGGGAGAAATCGACGGGTTGCGCCCTCGCCGCCGTTGCTCCCAAGGCGTGGCACGAAGGAGGAGGATGATGCAGTTTTGTCCGCTGGTCTGCAGACAGAACTGGGGACTCTGTCCTCACGGGAGAGTCGTTGAGTCCTTGGTTTGTTGGTTTAGAAACCCGGGGGGTCTCTTTAATCAGTTTCTTTTCAGGTTAGGGTGAGAAATAAAAAGATTCAAGCAGGTACGGGACAATGCTCCCATCCTTAGACGTCACTTTAAGTCACTTGTTGGCTCGTGATTTTAGGGGTTTTTCTTATAAAAACTGTAAAACTGTAAAAACCCAGGTTGCACTGCATTTCTCATTTGCATGTTGTCTCTGGTGTCACTGCCTATTCTCTTTACCCTGGAGGGTTTCCCTTGGTATTTCCTTGGCATACGGCTAGCATCAGGGAAACAATCAGTTAATCACCCACCATTAACTGGTGATTAAGGGCTTTTCTTCGGCAGGGAACCTAAAGGAGTCTGACTCGGTCTGGCTTGGTTTTTTTAACTCTGAAACTTAAAAAAAATACAACTTTCTATTCATAACAGGTTTCACTTCTCCACTTGTCTGTTGTCACTAGGCAGCTGCTCCAGTTCAACACCCTTCTGATGGGTACAAATGTTCTCCTAATTTCCAGCCTAAACAGGAAGTTACTTCCATTCATTCTTCTGTAAGTACGGGGAGCTTGTACCAGATTTGCTCTTCCTCTCCTAGTGTGCATTTGTGCACATAAAATGCCTAAGCCAGGAGCATTTCCTTGTTTAAATCATGTCATTTATTTCATTCCCATATAGTTGCACGGATTTAGCACTGGCTCAACACTCAGAATGTTGACAGCACAAAGTCCAGTTCTCACACCAACTCCTCCAAGTTTTGGACCAATTCTGCAAAGAAGGAAATACAGCAAAGAAATTCCAAACAGGGGCCCTAATAAAGATAATAAAATGCCACATGCCTATGTTTGCTGCAGGGAAGAACAGCTCCATTTATTAAATCATTACAAACAATTAAAGCAGCAGAGGGGAGGAAGACAGTGCTATCGTTGGCAGCTCCCCAGTCCTCTGCCCCTGGCATGAATTTCATAAAGCACAAATCTCCCAGCAGAAATCCCTCAGCAATTGATTTTCTCCTCGTGGAACACAGCAGGCACACACCCTCGCTTTCCTGGCCAGAAAAGAAGAATTTGCCTCAACGTTTTTCCCAGGCACGCAGCTGTGATGTCAAATCCCCCTCCCTGCCCTGCCAGGAGATTCCTCAAGTGACAACTTTCTGTAGGGTGACAACCCTCTGGAGAGGCACAGAGAGCTTTGTGTCAGTGTAAGGCTCCCCCACAAGGGCAGATCCCTCATTCAGGCTCCATCTTTGTTCACAAGCAGTTCCTAGCAGAAAATTCGCAGTGATTGCATTTCCCCAGAACAGGTAATTTCAAGCACATTTTTCTCTTGAGCTGTTCTGCCTTTCACAAAAGCAGCGTGACAGGGATTGCTTTGGAGCATCAGGAAACACAGCAACACCCAACAGCCAAGACCATCCAAAGCCACTTATCAGCTCATCCCTACATCTTCTGGACTCACTTGAATGCCCGGGAGAGTCTGAAAAGCCAACTGTTTTCCAAGAAACTTGTTGTTTGTTTTGCAATTGAAAGGTAAATGACAGGGACAACCAGCCCCACACAGGCGCCTCAGGCATGGGAAGGAGCAGGAGGGATCCATCCCTAACTGGCAAAGGTGCAGCTCAAGTGATGCTCACTCACTATTTGGGTTGCTTTTTGTTGCTTTTACATTAACAACGCATCTCCACACCACAACTGTTCTCCCTCCCTGCAGCCACATGGAAAAAATTCAGTGGTCTCTCACCTCTTTCTGTCCTCTCTCTGCCTGAAATAATTTTTTCCCTCATACAACCAGCAAAACAGGTTTTGTTTTCATGCTGGAAATAAGTCCACAAACTCTTGACTGATTTCAATAAGGAGAACATCACTACAAACCACCCATTACTCAGATGCCCCAGGGCAGCAAGGGAGGGAAATTTGACAACAGAGGTGGCAACACCAGCCGTGGGTAACAGCATCACATTCTGCTTCTCTCACGGATGCTTTTCTTTCCAGTCCAGAAAGATCCCTGTCCTTTTTAGGGCTGTAGAAGGCTGCTGTCTGCCCCACAAAATGAGGAGCAAACCAAGCAAGAATGCTGCAGAACATCTCTGTTCCTATGATATTATTCTGCTGAACCCATACATTTGCAGAAGAATGGGCACTGCCAACTCCTGATTGCAGAGGAGGGAGTTTGTCACATCCTCCTTGTAAATTAGGATTTTTCAGAGATGGAGAATTGATTGCCAAGTAACCTGCAGAGACACAAAACTGCTCTGCAGTTTTCTAGGACTCACTCAGCAGTACAAAAAGGTTATTGATGCAGTTGGGGAGTGTTTCTGTACAGGATGTGCACCTTCTGACATCCCAGGTGGGGAAAAAAATACTTAACATTTGCAAGGAGAAAGCAATTCTTCTTATTAAAAAAAAAAAAAAAAAAAAAAAAAAAAAAAAAAAAAAAGAGAGAAAATAAATAGAAAATCAAATTCATGGCAAAGACCCTCATTAAGAGTTTGCAGAGTTCGGTGAAAACAGGTCATTTACAAGGAAATAATTTTCATCTGCCTTCAAGTGGAGTTGTGAAGCAGGTGGAGATGGAGATGTCTCAGGCACTAAGTGTGCTCCTCACTGACAAAATGGCACTGATATTACCAAGTATTAGAAGTGAAAAACTTCAGTGATAATGCAGCCCTCCAACACAAAACACTTTCTCCCATGCAGTCAGCTCTTGTCTGAAATCATTCTCCTTGGCAGGAGGCCCTGCATGGCCTGGTGAGTTCTGCACTTCAGAAATTATTCCCTGTGGAAAACACAGAGGTGTACCTTTATGTCTTGGCTTTTTCTGCATCTCCTTCACAAGCATGCAAAACTTCTTTTTGGTGTGGTTATCTATAGTTTCCACCAATATGATTTCTGATGGAGGCTTTATTTACCCAGCGTGCTGTGAAAGCCCCAGTCAAAGACCTCACACCTTCAATCCCCAGGGAATTAAATTTGGGGCTTTGCTTTGGGGCTCAAATTAGATTTTAAAGAGAGAAGAGCCAGGATTTCCTGACTGTCACTGCTCTTGGGGCTGTTTCTGGGGTCCACACTGAATCCAGTCCCTCCCTCACTTGCTCAAGCATCCCCGCTATGGCCATGAGCATGGGGTGCTGAGAGCACCAGCCATAAACCTCATCTTGCAGTAATCCCTTCCCTTTTCCTTTTATCTTTTGCATTTTAAATTATTTTTATTATGAGTTTTATAGCACACCATTTCCTCCTCAATTCACCTTAGTTATCCACCTTACAGTTTTCTCCATCACACTGACATAACCAACACAGCTCATGCTCTTAGCACTGAATTTTCATGAGCACATACATGGCCACAAGAATTATGATGTCCTGTTGAAGTAGGTCAGGCTGGTATTAATTGTAAAACAGAGCTGTAATAAATTATTGCAGTCCAAAGCCAGAAGCAAGTTTCACTAAGCTCAAACCAGGCCTTCTGCTTTTCCCTCTTTTCCTTACAATAGTTGATGGTATTGTAAACTTGGTACTCCACAACGTCTGTTGGTCAAAAGAGTGTGGAGAAAGGTGCCAACTCTGTGTAATTGCACTGGAAAACGTTGTTCCAGAAAACAGATTTCATCTGTTTTGTTGGTTTGGGCTTTTTTACAATGAACATATACAAAATATTAGACCATTTCTCTAAAACATGATATTAAGGTGAAGATGAGTCATTTCACTGTCATAACAGAAGAGGGAGGGGAAACCAGAGTGAACAAAGCAGCAAATTCATTCAGCAGCAATTTGCGCTCCATAACCCTCTGGTGCTGAGGCTTTTAGGCCAGAGGAGCTCTGCTATTTAAGCAGACAAGGCAACACATTAAGCTGTTGCTTAGAGATATTGGAATATATTGCACAGAGCCTGCTCCCCAGTGAGATCCCTGGAGGGCTCCAGGCTGTTTTTCCAAGGATGCATTATAGCCTTGTTGCAGTGCTGCTGTTTGTAGAGACTCTCAGCTTTTCCAAACAGGTCAAGCAATGACTTTTCACAAGTGGAATTTCAGATGGCATTAAAAAAGTCCGAGTGAATACTCATCTCACTTGGATGTGGCAAATACCAAGGGCTTTTAGCAGCTGTGTTACAACCAGCTTAATAGCAGCTAAATAATGTATATTCCTGCATTCCAGGACTGCTGATGGATCACAGCACTGCAGGCACAGGAAGGACAGGGATCCAGGGAAGAGCTGATTCCTACCTGCTGATTCACACTAACTTTGGGCTAAAAACATCCTTTTATTTTGGTTTTGCTCTCATCCTTTCAAACTAGGATTCCTCCTTATGTCTTAATCTTCAGCTGTGCTGAGGAACCTCCTTGCACACGCTCTGGGCACATCTGATCAAGGCAACCAGCAGGAAACAGAACCCTGTTAACAAATCTGTGGTCAAGACAACTCCAAAAGGAAACAATTAGCTGTGCCCCAGAGTACTGCAGCACCAGGTCCTGTCACATCCAGGGCTTTTTCCTCACAGGTCCCACAGGCAAATTACACAAAAGCTGTCACTCATGTGGGCTGATGGAAGAACTCTGAGATAGAGAAGCAGAAAAGCTCCAAGTCCAGAGGACCAATTCACTCATAGATTGATGCAGCAGATTAGTTTCTCCTGCTTCCAGAGTTAAGGAGGATGAGGCAGCAGCATCTCTGGCACAGTCAGAGCCATGGAACAGTTTTTGCCCACTCCTTGTGGCAGTACTGACACAAGGGAGGCCCCAGGCCACTGCCCTGAGCCCCTCACATGCCACCAAGGCAATGAGCAGCACTGGAAAAGGGGAGGGTCCCCTTCCAGAAGCCTCCCTCTTCCAAAGGGCTCTGCTTTCAACAGACTGAGCTGGCTCAGGGCAGCAAACCAACCAAAGCACACACTCACTTCCAGCCCTGAAGAAAAGCAGGAAAAAATGCTGGAGAATAAAAACATCCTGGAATGGAAGCAGATTTTAATTTCTCTCTGGAGCAAGGCTGCTTGAAGCCAGATCAGCAGGGAGTGGGAGAGGAAATGAGAGTGTTTAAAGCAGCATTCCCTCTGCACTAAAATTCTCACAGATATGTATGAATTGCAGCAGGACTGGCACCATGTCCTGGCTCCACTGTCACCAGTATCTACCAGAGCTCCATTAATTAACACATCTGACAGCACAGCTCCTACTGGGAGCCAGGCAGCCTCTTGCAATGCCTCTCACCCTCCACGGCTGCTGACACCTCTGGGTGGCCCAAGCCAGCACCACGGGGCTGGGAAAGGTAGAAGAGCCAGGGTCTCCAAGAAGTGCTGGGAATGAGGACTAACCCATTGCAGGAACCTCCCAACCTCTTTCCTGGCTGGGAAAGAGAGCAAAGCCACCAGCTCCTGGTGCTACAGCTTTTATTCCCCATCACAGCAGGTCTGAGGAAATTGCTAACATTGCATTTGTGTAGATTGCTCCCCTGCAGAGACACACGGAGCAGTTACTAAAAAGAAATACAACAAGGTGAGGGATAACAAGTTCTAGTGCCAGGTACTGCACTTTGGCCACAACAACCTCTGCAGTACAACAGGCTGGGGACAGAGTGGCTGGACAGCAGCCAGGCAGAAAAGGACCTGCAGGGACTGATGGACAGCAGGCTGGACATGAGGCAGCAGTGTGCCCAGGTGGCCAAGAAGGCCAATGGCTCCTGGCCTGCATCAGGAATGGTGTGGCCAGCAGGAGCAGGGCAGTGATTCTTATCCTGTGCTCAGCACTGGTTGGGCAGTACCTCAAGTGCTGTGTCCAGTTCTGGGCCCCCAATTTAGGAAGGACATGGAGGAGCTGGAGCATGTCCAGAGAAGGGCAACAAAGCTGGGGAGGGGTCTGGAGGACAAGTGCGGTGAGGAGCAGCTGAAGGAGCTGGGGTTGTTTATCCTGGAGAAGAGGAGGCTCAGAGGAGACAAGGCAGTGTCAGGGCACAGGTTGGACTTGATGATGTCCAAGGTCTTTTCCAGCCTTGCTGGTTCTGTGATTCTCTGAAACCACCCTTGGAGCAGTTGCAGGATGAGCCCTGGGCCTGGTCTTCAGAAGCTCCAGCAGCCCAGCTCCCTCAGCTTCTCCTCCCAGTCCCAAAGCCCATCCTGTCAGTCCTGCAGAGCCTCTGCAGCTCCTCCTCATTGCCCAGAACAGGGAGCCCCACAGGCAGACACAGCAGCCCAGATGTGCCCCCCTGGCCTGGGGTGCCTCTGGCAAAGGAGCAGCACCAGGCACTGCAGGAGCCTGCAGACAATTCCTGCAGCACTTGGAGGATGATCCTGCTGTGCAAGGGACGTTCCCATGGTGCCAAGTCAGGAACTGCAATGGGGAGTGGGGCCAGAGAGGAAAGGGCAAACAGGGATGGGCTGTTTACAAGGGACAGACAGAAAGACCCAGGGAGGCAATAAGAAGAAAACTGGATCATGGATGGGTATAGAAAGCAAAGGTGAAGCCAAGGAAATGCTCAGGGCAGTTTGGGGATGGCTGCCAGGCAGCCCTGGCTCTGAGCAACAGCGTCTGCAGTGGCACAGGAAACTCCCAGCTGATGGGAACAAACTTTCTGGCTGACTGCAGAGGCCACGACAAAGCTGAGTGGTTTCCCTGGTGTCCCCCAGACCTTGCTGGCCCCAGGGGCTGATGGCATTTGTGCTCCCTCAGGTTCATGTCCCCACAGCAACAGCATGGGGGTGCTCCCGCCTGCTCTGTGCAATGCAAACAGGGGCTCCTGAGCCAGTGCTGCCGTGGCTGTGCCTGCAAGGATGCGGCACCTGTGTGAGCTGGGGGAGAGGCCAGGGCTGCAGAGGGGGGATGTTGTTGGCAGCTCCATCAGGACGTTCTGGGACGCTGCCCTGGGCTGTGCAGCACACTGGGGATGGATCAGCCCCTGCTCTGCTGCTCCTTCCCATCTCCCCCAGGGCCCTTGCAGAGCCCCAGCCATGCTGTTTGCCCCCAGCCTGCCCACAGCCAGCCTGGGGCTGCTCAGCCTGGGGCTTTTCTGTGCTGAGCATTGGCCTGGCCGTGTTCTTGAGAGAGCCTGGGCAAGGAGCCTGCAGCCCCCAGGGCCTGGCCTGAGGCGTCAGCGCTGCCCCAGCAGTGCCCATGGCCTGTCCCTGCTGCAGCCCCGGCACTGCCACCCCCAGGACTGTGCCCGGCCCCGAGAGCACTCAGGCCCTGCAGCAACACCAGGGCCACCAGGGCAGCGGGGCAGGGCCACGGCAGCAGCACTGGCGACACCAAGTGCTGCTGCTGCTGCTGGGCACAGCTGGTGTGCCAGCACTGATCTGCCCCAGCTCTGCACACAGACATTGCTGCTGCAGCTCCAAAGGAGGCAATAAAAGGGCATCTCTGCAGAAAACTCTGCTGGGAGATCCTTTAGTTCCTTTAAAGGCATTGAAAGCGCCGCCCCTCACTGATACAGTTTGTGGACACAGGGAAGGTGGAGAGAAACAAAATGGGAAATGGCACAAAAAATGACATTTCATTGTAAGCAATGTTAAAAAAGTAAAACAAAGTAAAAGAATCTCCAAAAGGAAATCAAGAAGAAGTATCAAAGATGACTTTTATTACAAGTGATGTGCAGAAATTGGCCAGCAGTTTAATGTTTCTGAAACCATCCAGTCATCAGTCTCCACACTGCAGCCTTGATCTACTGGTTCCTCAGGCTGTAGATGAGGGGGTTCAGGGCTGGAGGCACCACCGAGTACAGAACTGACAGGGCCAGATCCAGGGATGGGGAGGAGATGGAAGGGGGCTTCAGGTAGGCAAATGCACCTGTGCTGAGGAACAGAGAAACCACAGCCAGGTGAGGGAGGCAGGTGGAAAAGGCTTTGTGCCGGCCCTGCTCAGAGGGGATCCTGAGCACAGCCAGGAAGATCTGCACATAGGAGAAAACAATGAACACAAAACAGCCAGATACCAAACAAGCACTAACAGCAAGAAGCCCAAGTTCTCTGAGGTGGGATTTGGAGCAGGAGAGCTTGAGGATTTGGGGGATTTCACAGAAGAACTGTCCCAGTACATTACCATGGCACAGGGGCGGGGAAAATATATTGGCTGTGTGCAGCAGAGCATTGAGAAAGGCACTGGCCCAGGCAGCTGCTGCCATGTGGGCACAAGCTCTGCTGCCCAGGAGGGTCCCGTAGTGCAGGGGTTTGCAGATGGACACGTAGCGGTCGTAGCACATGATGGTCAGGAGGGAAAGCTCTGCTGACATGAAGAACAGATAGAAAAAGAGCTGAGCAGCACATCCTGTGTAGGAGATGTCCCTGGTGTCCCAGAGGGAATTGTGCATGGCTTTGGGGACAGTGGTGCAGATGGAGCCCAGGTCGCTGAGGGCCAGGTGGAGCAGGAAGAAGAACATGGGCGTGTGCAGGTGGTGGCCGCAGGCTACGGCGCTGATGATGAGGCCGTTGCCCAGGAGGGCAGCCAGGGAGATGCCCAGCAAGAGGCAGAAGTGCAGGAGCTGCAGCTGCCACGTGTCTGCCAATGCCAGCAGGAGGAAGTGGCTGATGGAGCTGCTGTTGGACATTTGTGCTGTCTTGGCATGGGGATCTGTATAAAAAGTAATCATGGAATAATTGGGTTTAGAGGGAACTTTAAATATTCCAGCCCAGCCTGGGGGCACTTTCCCCCCACTGCCTGCCCAGGGCTGTGCTGCCTGGAGCTGTCCCTGCCAGCAGCTGCTTCCCTGTGCCCAGGGCTGGGCCCTGCCAGTGCTGCCAGAGCCCAGCCCAGCCCTGGGGGCTCAGCTCTGCCCTGCAGACCCCTCCCAGCTCTGGCACTGCCCAGGGGCAGCTCTGGCTCTGCAGGCACTGATGGCAATGTCAGAGCAACCCTGAGGAAGATGGAAAAGGGACACTGATGCTGCCTCTAAGGGGCCCTGTGCTAATTTCTTTCACTGCTCAGTTTATTTAGATCAGACCGAAATTATTTTTATTTTTCTTAACCTGAATTGAGAGATTAATATCTATGTGCGATTTCCCACCCAGGCAGTCCAGAGCAGTACATTAAAAAAGCAGGATTTTCACTTTTATTTAGCCCCTGGCCTGCTGTGCTCCCTGTATCATCTACTTGGAAATGATCTGCAGTTAAATGTCATGCTGGGAGCAGCCCTGGATGATGCACTATCATACCCACACAAGGAGAACAATTGAAAGCCTTACCAGCTGTCTCCTTCCACCCAGATCTTGTCCCCCAGAGCTGGGAGCAGCTCCCCGGGCTGGCTGAGAGCTGTTCCTGGCAGGCAGCAGAGTCCCTGCCCCAGCACAGCGCCCTGGGCTGCAGGAGCCTGCTCTGCAGGACAGCCCTGGGCACCCCCGGCTGCTCTGCACAAGAGAGAATCAGAGAATGTACTCACAGGGTCTGCAGGCATTGGGATGTTCCAGCTTTAGGAGATGGCTCCAGGAGCTGCAGCTGCATTGTCCTGCAGCCAGAGGTTCCTGTGCCAAGGGCTGGCAGTGATTCTGCCCCAGGCACTTCTCAGCACCTTCCCAGCCCTGACTGATTGAAGCTCTCTGTGCCTCTGGGCTGTGCCCGGGCTGGCTGCAGGCAGTGCCCCAGCCCTGCTGGGCTGGCAGAAGAGCTGCTCATCAAGAGAAATGTGCTTTTGAAGCTCTTCTTGCTTACCAGGAGCTGCCTCTGTGCCAGGAGCCCAGCCCAGCTCAGCAGCACAGACACAGCAGCAGGACTTTAATGACCCTCTGGGGCTTTGTGCTCAGGCCCTGAACATCAGTCCCTGAGAGGCAGCTGAAGAAACCTCTCCAGAACCCCAAGTCAGAATCCAACTCCAAAGTTTCTTGGACTTTTAATGGGTCCCACTGAGGGACACAACTCAGAAAGTGTCCCCAGGCCCCAGGCAGAGCAGAGAACTGGAGGCAGTGATGACAGGTGGGGACAAAGAGAAGCCAAGTCTTGGTGCCCTGGGGCACAGCAGCAGGGTCTGTGCCACCAAGGGCTGGGAGGAGACACCTTGTCCTGAGGCCCTGGGGCCTCCTGGCACAGCCTCAGCCAGGCTGGGCACTGTCAGCCCCTTGTCCTGCCCTCAGCATCCCCCCCTAGCCCACATCCCAGTGGCCTCAAGGATCTGCTGGAAGGAGTCCCTGGGGAGCTCAGCAATGGCCCTGGGGGCTCCTTCATGCTCCCAGGGATTCCAGGTTTTTCAAAGAGCTTTGGGTTTGGCTTTTGCCTTGGAGTCTCTGAGAGGTTTGTGCAATCATGGCCTCCAATTATTTGCTGTAATTAGTCCCTGGAGAGGCTTTGTCAGTAACAGCATTCAGTGGGGCTCATTAATGCTTCAAGGTGCTTCAGTTATTTTAAGGTACTTGGTGTTTCCCCTTTGATACAGACTCTGTGAGAGGTCTGTGCAATCATGGCCCCGATTATCTGCTTTAATGAGTCCCTTGAGATCTTTGTACTGACACTCAGTGGGGCTCATTAATACTTTGAGATACTCAAGGTTTTTAAAGTACTTTGGATTTTCCTTTTCACACGGAGTCTTTGAGAAGTTTTTGTGCCATGCTGGCTCCCAATTCTCTCCTCCAAGGAGTCCATGAGGAGCCTGTGTTGGGGATGGACCTCAGTGGGACCCATGCATGCTTTGACACACTTTGGGATCTTCTTCTGATTTTGACTTCTTGACGGTTTGTACAATCTCCTCTCAGGCCCTGAGGTTCCAGGGCTCAGCTCCAAATGCACCATGGGGCTTATTAGCCTCAAGCAAGTCCTGACAAACCATGGCTCTGCCTTGATTTCCCTCTGCTCTAGTGCTGTTCATCAGGAAGTTTTCCTGCTGGAGAAATATTTCAAAGATTTTCTAGTAAATATGTATTCCTATTTTAAAGGATGTATTTTATTTTTTTTTATTATTATTATACAAGAGGTGATTGAAGCATTCAGTGACTGATATTGATCCAGGGACTCTCCTAAGGAGGTCTGGCCTGTTAGAGGAGCTGTGCCTTGAGCTCTGACCCAGTGTCAACAACCTTGCTCCACATTCCCCAACCCCATCCTGTCTCTCCTCACTCACTTGGGATCTGCTTTGCTTGGAGATCTGACTGCACACTGCCAAAGAGGGGTTTTGTCTTTTTAATTCTTTGAAGCAATCTAAAACTCTTGAGTGTCTCTGTTGAAAACACAGACCCTCCTCAAGTCTGTGCCAAGCCCAAGGTGACACCAAGATGCCACCAAGGCCACTCCAGACGTGCCATGTGCCAGCTGTGAGGGTGGATCATCATCCCAACCTGCACTGGCCATTGCAAAAAGCCAAATTCTGCCTCGTTTTATGTTGATTTCTGTTAGGGACCGGATACCCCCCTCCCCCAGAAACAATATTTTCTAAAATGTCTTTTTGACCACACAGGAAACATATTTGGGGGCCCTGTAATTGTGGCTAGGGTCCCTTAAAGGGGAATGGCATGGCCACTAGGGCCTCTGCAACTCCTTGCCCAATGGCCTGGGCTTGTACGGCCGCTACGTGTTCTGCTGTCCTGAGGCAATTACAGCCTCAATCATCTGCAGGAGTGTGGGTTCCATCTCTAGTGGAAGGGCACGCAGCCCTTTCTTACATTCCAGGTTGGTATTGGCTACCCCCAATGAGTTTAGTAATTCATTTTGAGTCTTTTCATCCCAGACTTGTTTCTCTACTGCCTGTTTAAGGCAATCAATCAATTTCATGCATGTCTTATGTTTACATAGTCCAAACTGGGGGTGCTACCATCCGGTACCTGGATTAAAGCTTTCAAAGCCATCTCTTTTATATCGTCCAATACTTCTCTGGGGATACCTGCTGCTTGATCATCTGGCAGGCTGTGTTGTCCTTCTCCAGCTAGATTGTCAATTGTGCCCTTGCCTCATTATTAGCATAGTCTGCTATTAATTGATTTAGTAAACACTTCCATCCCCCTTTCCCACAGGGTGTATTCTGTAAGTGATAAAAACATGGTCATAATATATTTTAAATCATAGTGGGTTACATGTGCTGTGAACACGGCCCTCATCAAGCCATTAAAACAAGGTGAGCCCTGCCTCTAGTCTTTAGCTGCCCAACATAGCTCCTTGATTTCCCCGTAAACCAATGTCTGATACCTGGGATTCTGCTCCCTTCTTTCATAATGTCCTGGGGCAATGAGGAGTTTCAAGACTATTTGCCAGTCTCCTTCCTTAACTGCCTCCTTCCAGATCCTTTCCCAGGGATCTTGTAGGGTTGAGGGGAGAGGTGGCTCTGGGAATCCAAACTGTCTTCTGGAGAGGAGGAATAACTTGGAGCAGAAACACTTGGATTAGAAATAGTGTGACAGTTTGGCTTAGTATCCTTGACCATGGGGTTTATATTGTTGCTGGAGGGTGCGTAAAGGGCGCTGCCATTTTGTCAGGTGTTGGGGAGGAAGGACTTTGATTTAGGATGGCGGATTTTTGGGGTGGAGTTCTGGAGGCATGGCCCAGGGTGGAAAGGATGATTGACAGTGGGAGCATGGAGTGCAGTTACAGGGGTGGAGTCTGGAGGTTGGTTCAGGGCAGAAGAGAAGGTTGTGGTAGCAGAAGTGGAGGAGCTAAGATGGCAGGAGAACGGTCGGGCTCCTGAGCCACATTAAGGCTCCTTCCATCTGGGGTCTCCAGGGCCTGATGCTCCCAGACAGCATGGCCATCGCCATCTTGGACCATTGTGGAAGGTCCAAGCTCCTCCATATAGGGGTTTCATGTCACAGTCCTTGAGGGAGACGCTTCTCCCAACTCAGTCTGTCCACCACAATAGTTGTAAAACAGACCATTGTGGAAGGTCCCAGAAAGGCAGGTTTCAGGGGAGGTCTTGGCTTGGGAGTCACCAATGGATAGAATTTTTCACACACTGCTTGCTGGTGAAGGGTCTCAAGGATGGTGTGGAGGATAGAGAGCATACAGGGTGTGAAAAGGAGTTTCCTGGATCTCATGGATTCTTCTACTGATGGCAGGAGAAAAAATACTGATCTTCCCCTCTACCTTTGCCAGCAACATTCAGTCTAGTATTTCATGGCCCTCTTCCTTTAGGTGTTTGCAGCTCTCCTGGTTAAATGGTCCTGTCTAAGGACATCTCTTTGTTTAGAGCAGCTGGATCTATGCCCTTCCCCTTGCTTCCAGATTTCCTCCTGTAGCTGTTCTCTAGTTATTCCAATGTGTCTCCCCTGACTGGCTTCATGCTTTGAGCTTCAGGAAGTTGCCCAATTTTTCAAAAGTTTAAATACCTTCTTAGTCAGCATGTTAGTTGTGTTTTTATCTTTTATATCACCTCTTCCTATGTCTCTGTCTAAAATCCTTCCTCTATGGCAATCCCTTGTGGATGATGGACATGTCAGATGTTGCTGTCACAAGGAGCTGAGGGAAGGGTTTTAATGTTTATTAAATTTATTCAATTTTATCATGTTCACATTTTTTATATTGGCCATGAAGAGAAACCCTTCTGTGCCTCTGAGTCTCAGCAGTTTCTGGTTCCCCAAAGGACACAAACCTGATGAGCTGTGGTTCCCACTCCAGTGGCTGCACTTGGATCTCCCTCCACAGCCAGAGCAGAGCTCCCTTGTCCCAGAAAGTGCCTGGCAAAGGAGGGATGAAGGAAGCAGGACAGGCTGTGGGGATCAGGGCCAGGGCAGAGCCAGGGAGAAGAACACTTTTGCATTTGATGGATCTGTGCCTTCCCTTGGCTTTGTTGGCTGACAATCAATGAACATCCCTCTGTGTCTGGGGCAGCTCCTTCTCCAAAGAAAGCAGGTGGGAGTTGGAGCCAAGGAGCTGAAATCTGCATGTGCAGCCTGGGCTGGAGGGAGCTGAGATTTGCACAAGGCTGCTCTGAGTGCCAGGGCTTGGATGGGGGAAATGGTGGGGTGGGGGTAGGGACAGAGTCTGATTGATTGTCAGCCATGAAGGGTCTTGATTTTCATATCTATTCAAACTGCATGAGGAGGTACTTGGATTCAATGTCCATTGGAGATTGCACATATCCATTTATTAACAGGAATAAAAAACCTAAACAGGACCTAAAAAATGTTTTCGCACTGTCTTTTTAAATAGAATCTATTCAGTTTCAATGGGCTTCAGAAATCTGCCTAACTAACCACAAATGATTTTAAAACTGAAATCAAATTATCCCCAGAGGCTTAGCTTGTTAAGGTGCTCTGAATGTTAATGAGCCCTGGGACACTGAATTCCTGCATCAAAGAGCTGCAGGCTGAACAAGCCTCTGGAGCAGTGAAATCCAGCAGCAGCCTCCAAGTTGCTGAGGATGTCAGCAGCCCCCACTGAGGCCATTCCTGCCCAGAGACCGTGGGGGAATGGGCAGACAAGGAGAGCGTCCCTGGGGCTGGGCCAGCAGAACTCAGAGGCCCAAGTGGCTCCAGCTGGAAAATGGAGTGTGAATGTGTCTGGGAAAGCCCTGCCTGGGCTGTGCCAAGCAGGACAGACAAGCCCTGACCCCCATCGCCCAAACAACTCTCTCAAGGAGACATTTAAAAGGAATTACAATTGCTTGTGTACTCTGAGTTGGATGCTCTGGGGAAATACCAATAAGAGATCCTCAGAAGCTCTAACTACAAAACAGCCTTTACTGGGAATTTTAGAAAATCAGAGAAATATTGGCAAAAGTTTTCTTATGACATTGTAGTGATTTTGGTTTGGTAATTTAAGATTTTTCTAATTTTGAGATTTCTTAATTAATGTATTGGTAACTGTGGTGGGTTTTAGTGTCAGTTAATTACTTATGTATTTATTTTGCTGTGAAGTAGGATTAGGAGAAAGGTAAAGTAGGCATAAAATTTTAAAAGGAAATAAAGAAAATGTTATTAAAAGTAACTAAAATTAAAAAAAAAAGTTGTAAGAATTAAAATAAACTCTTTAGAACAGTTTTTTTCTTTACAATTATTTTTTCCTGACAATGTAAAGAAAGTAAACTTAAAATTTCTAGTTAGTTTACTCTGTCTAGAATAGTCTTTTTTCATTTTAGTTAGGGAGAGAAGTTTTTCTTGTTGAGGTTATGGAGATTTTTTTACAAGAGAAAAAACTAGATTTTTGGTGGCTCCTAATTTTGTCATGAATAACAGTTGTCTGGGGAGCGTTGTTCTTGGGAAGTTGTTTTTATTGCTACAAGTTTTTTTACAGCTTGTTGATAGGCCATGTTGACCTATGTGGTATTGTTTTAAAGATTAGTTGTTTAAAGGTAAAAAAAATTATTATTTATTTTAAAATTGGTTCTATCTCTGGGAATAGAGATATTCTCTCCGTGGTAGTGGATTACTTTTTTTTCTTTTCTTCTGCTGAAACTTTTTATGAAATTACAGTTATTTTAACATTTGTTTATTTTAGTATGCAAGTTTTTGTTTGATATTAATTTCAAATTTTTTATAATTTTATGTGGTATAAAAAAAGAGTTTTTACCTTATGGTTTTTAAGGGGATTTTAGTTTTAAGATTATGGCTTTTTTCTTTATTTTTAATTCAGATTTATTTTTTTCTTTTCTGACTTTGATGGTTTTACGTTGTTCTTTAATATGCTTATATTTTGTTTTTCTTTTACTCGAGGGAGGATAGAAGTATTGAAAGGATTAACACCTGACCTGCTGGTAACTTGTGGTGGAAGTTGTGGTTGGGTTTTGTTAGCATTGCTTTTATGGTTGGGTTTTGCCTTTTTTTGTGTTTAATTTTAGTTGTTTTTTATAATTTTAAGATTATTTTGTATGGGTTGCAGGTTGTAGGGGTTTTTGGTTTTAGTTTTTGCAGGGAGGGAACTTGATGGAAAGATTAGAATAGCTGTGGCTGGCTTAGTTCTGGTTAGGGTGTTGTAGCCTCTTTTGTTTTCTTGTTTGGTCGTTGTTGGGTTTGGTTTGGTCAGAATGGGGCCCATGGGGGCGGCCTGGGGAGGGGGGAAGGGGCTCAGCCCGGGGCAGGGCTGCTTGGTTTGGTTTGGTTCAGATGGGGCCAGGGCTGGGCCTGCTGCTTCTTTGTTGAGTAGAAAAGAAAGAGGAGGTTCCTGGGTTTTGTCATCTTTAACATACATGTTTCACAGAGGTGTGTTCAGTATCTTAGTGGTTTAAGACATTGTCAGTAGCACAAAAAAATTAGTATTACTTTTTAAAATTCTTCTCATGTTAAAGTACAACAGACATTCAATCAACATAAAACACTTCTCAAAGCATTGACTTGGCCCATTCGACTTCACAAACTCTAAGCCTGTTCAATTTAATGTTAATCAAAATGTGCAGGAGCACAGAAACAGAAGAAGAACTCACAGAAAGAGAGAAAGATGAAAAAAATACAGATAAGCACACACACAGAGCTACCAACTCCTTGTTTCCAGCAGTGTTCAGATGGAAATTCCAAGAGGAGGTAGGGTCAAGATGTGTGCTTGCCTTGTGGTCAGCCTTCAATACCCCTTGGTCTTCCTGGACCCTTCCCCCAGGTGGGACTTGGGCTCATTTGGTCACTCAGGAGCTGGGCTGGGGGCTCCAGAGGTGGCTGTGGAGCATTGCCTGTGCTGTGCCAGGGACTGGCAGACACTGCTGGGCTGGGATAGAGGCTCTGGGGGGATTGGGGTTCCAGGGCAGGGCAGTGCTGGGCTTCCAGGGCAGGGCAAGGTGGACCTGCCTCTTCCTCTCTCACACATGAAATGTTTCCAGCCAACAACCTCCTCCAGTCAGTCACACTAAGGCAATGTTGGAGGTGAAATCCCAATTCTGGCTGTGGGCACCTGGATGTCAAGGACAGTTCTTTTCCACAGGAAGGAAAGCACAGAGCCCCAGTGTTTGGAAGGCAGGTGTGACTCTCACTAGGCCAAGGCCAGCCAGACTTATCAGTAATGGCAGATTTTGTCTGGGAGCTATCTTTGCGTGTATGGAATTTTGGAGTTGGAAAACCAGTCTTGGCCATGGGTGCCTGGAGAAGCAGGACATTTTGTTCCAACAGGAAGGAAAGCATGGAGCCTTCCCCAGGCTTTTTGGGAACAAATGAGAGCTGACCCTTGTGAAACCACTGCCAGCCAGAGTTGTCCTGGCAATATTCCTGTGGGAACAATCCCTGGATATAAGGAAATTTGGTGGTGAAATCCGAATTCTGGCCATGTGTGCTTGGAGGAGAACAACAGTTCTTTTCCATAGGAAGGAAAGCACAGAGCACCAGTGTTTCAACAGCAGATGAGAACAGACCCTCAACATGCCAAGGTCAGCTGGACCAGTCACGGGCCCAGGAGGCCAAACTAGTCAGAGCTGTTCCACTTTTCCTTTGTTTTATGGTGCCCCATAGTGTCACAATGGTGCCTGGGTTCCATGGGACTTTGCAGTCACAATGGTCCCAACAATTCCATGAGGCCTTGCTGTGTCACAATGGTCTCTGTGGTTCCCCAGGCCCCACAATGTCACATGGCTCCTCTGTGCCATGAGCCCTGCAATGCCACAATGGATGTTTGGACCCTGGGGGTTTGCAGTGTCACAATGGTCTCCTTTAGCTCCACAGTGTCACAATGGACCACTGATGACACTAGGATCCACAATGTCACAATGGACCTTTGATTCCATAGGGTCTCCCAGTGTCACCATGGTCCCTTGCTTCCATGGGCCCTGTGCTGCTGCATTCCCCCCTCCCCTTCTCAGGCCGCCCTGCCAGCTCAGAAATGCTCCTTGGGCCTCGGCCTTGGCCAGCAGCCCCTGGGCTCAGCTCCTCCGCAGCTCAGCACAAGCACTGTCTGCTCCAGGCACTGCTGCTGCCCAACCAGCTCCTGCTTGCTGTAGGAGCAGCCCTGGGAACTGGTTTTGTTCCCTCAGTGGCACAACATCCCTGTTCTCACAGTGCCAAAGAATGCTGTTGATGCCAAGTGCGGCCAGGATGAACCATTGCTGTGACTGCAGCCCCTCTCTTGGAGCCCTACAAACAGCGCTGCAAAAGGAGCCCCTTGGAGCTCTCCTGGGCCAGCGACTCCCTCTGAGTGGGGCCTCTCCCAGCCGGGAACTCTCCCGTTTGCTGCACTCGGGGATCCTGAACAACGAGGGAGCCTGGGCCGATCCCCCCACTCCTCCAGGATCAACCCTTCACCCGCTGGGGAGATGCCAAAGCATCCACAGGGAGCATTTCCTGCCCTCAGGGGAATTTCTCAGAAGTGCCTTGCACTGACTCTTTGTGTCTGTGTGCACACAGGAGTGCCTGTGCTGGGGAAATGTGGCAGAAATGCTGCTCTCAGAGGGGTTGGAGTGCCTTGGATAGCTGAGTCAGTCAGGCCTGTAAGTGAGGTTAAGTCACAAGGTCTAAGCTAAATGCTGCTAAGTGTTGTTCTTTTGCTAAATTGTTAAGTTTAATAGAAGTTATATGCTAAATTAAATATTGTTAAGAGTTTTTCCTCTTTTCAATTGATAAGTTAGAGGTTTTAAGTTAAGTTAAATACTGTTAAGTGCTGTTCTTTTGCTAAATTGGAAGTTGAAGATATCAGTTAAGGTTAAGGTACAATTTAAATCCTGTTAAGTTTGAGCTCTGTTAAGCTTTTAGGCCGTATTCCTTTTATCCTTGCCCTCACTGTCCTTGTGTCACACACATTCACAGGGACAGTTCTCAGTTCATTTCTGGTTTGATTGCCCGGATTGCGCTTGGTTTTGTTGTTGCTTTCTATCTTGTGCCTGAAGTGTCCAGTCAGGAGCAGAATGACTCTTACCAAGGAACTTTGTGGTGCTTTCACTTAATACCAAATCCTGTTTTTGCTGATCCCTTGATGGGGATTTATTCAGTGCTCTCAAACTCTCATTCATAATAGGGTGAAGGAGCCCTGGTCCAGGCTCTGGCTCTGGGTGACACAGGGACGCTGCCAGGGGGTCCCTGTCCCCCTGTCCCACCCCCCATGGCCCCGGCCCCCCGTCCCCGTGTCAGGCTCTGGGGTCGATCTCGTGGAACATCCTCTGGGGGAGGCTGCGGCGCCGGGGGCGGGGGGACCCGGGGGGACAGGGGACCCCGCTGTGCACGAGCAGGGTTGGACTGCTCTGGGGGAACTGTGAGGGGGGCTGGGGCAGAGTGACGTCCCCAGTGACCTCACACAGCCCCTGTGATGTCACACAGCCCTTTTGAGATGTCACACAACCATCTCTGTGATGTTACAGAGCCAACTCTGGGATGTCACCCTGGAATGTCATGCAGATGCACTGTGATATCACAGAAGACTCTGTGATGTCAGAAAGTCAGCCTGTGATGTCACAGTCTGTTCTGTGAGGACACAGCCTGCTCTATGATGTTACACAGCCACCTGGTGATGTCACAACCCACTCTCTGATGTCACAGAGCCACCTTCCATGATGGCAGGATCTGCTCTTTGGCCACACACCTTACTCTATGATGTCACAGACAGTTCTGTGATGTCACAGCCTCCTCAGTGATGTCATAAAACCGTCTCTGTGATGTCATACTGCCACTCTGTAACGTCACAGCACACACTTTGACCTCACAGTCTGCTCTATGATGTCGTACAGCCATGCCATGATTTCACAGCCTGCTCTGTGATGTCACACAGTCTCCTCGATGATGCTGTAGCTTCTCAATGACCTCACACAACAAACTCTGTGATGTCATAGCCCAACCTGTGACCTCACACAGCCCACTCTGTGCTGTCACACAGCCCCTTGCTGACATCACAGCTGCTCTGTGCCTCTAGGACACAGCCACAGAGGTGCTGCTGTGACACAGCCCCCTCTGGGACATCCCCCAGCCCCTGCCAGTGCTGAGCCCCTGTCAGCTCTGTCTGTGCCCTGCTGGTGTCCCTGAGCTGCCCTGGCAGTGCCCCAGCCCTGCTGGGCTGTGCACAGGAGCTGCTCCTGGCCAGAGCTATCTCTCTGCAGCGCTGCCCTTGCCAGGAGCTGCCTCTGGGCCAGGAGCCCGGCCCAGCTCAGCAACACAGACACAGCACAAGGACTTTAATGACCCTCTGGGGCTTTGTGCTCTTTGCATCAGACTCAGTCCCTCAGAGTATGCTCAGAGAACTTCTCAGGGACTCAAAAAGAGAGTGAAACACAGACGTTTCTCATACTTTAAACTGATCTTTCTGAGGGACAGGATTGAGAAAGTGTCCCCAGGTTGCAGCCAGAGAAGAACACTGGAGGCAGTGATGACAGGTGGGGAGAAGTGAGGAAAAGATGTCTCTCATGCTGAGCAAACCTGTGCCTCTGTCCCTGCAGGCTGTCGTCATCCCCCCGCTGCCCCACCTGGCTGGCCCCTTCCTTTGCTGACAGCTCTGCTTCCTGCCTGCCTCTGCCTGCCACAAAGCCTTGGGCTGCTCCAGGATCTTTCTGGGGGATGTGTTGCACCACAGCCCTGCCCTGGGAGGGAAATTCCTTTCTCCCACTGTCCAGTCTGGGCCTCCCCAGCTGCCCTTAGCACAATTAGTTCTTCTTCAGGCTCATTCCCACTATGAAGAAAAGCTCCAGCCTCTCTGAAACCACCCTTCACTCCCTCCTGGACTACTCCTGTTCTGTCCTCAGTCTCCACATCTCTGAGCCCGGAGCCTGCAGCCTCCTCCCACTGGTTATGTGATGAGGCCTCCAAACCCCATCTTGGGAGATTTTTGGGTCCTCTCCAAGGTCTGTGAAAATAAAAGAATAGTGGTCAAAATTATTTTCTCCCAAATCTTGCAGTGACAGAGCAAGGCTCAACATCTCTCAACTGAATGAGGGTGGATTTACATTTGTTAGAAGTAGAAAATGTTTTACAATTATGAGAATGGCACAAAACTGCAACTGTTTTTCCACAGAACTGAATTCCCCATCTCAGGAATTATCCAAGAGCAGGAGCTTTGTGCAACCTGACCCTCTCATCCCCAAGGACAGAATTCCTGTTGTGTGGGTTCTCTGATGTGCTGGGTGCCCTCACAACGCTTCTGGCCAGAATGTCTGCTGAGGGCAGACAGGCTGCTGCAGGGGCAGTGACCTCACAGCCATCACCATGGCAGCCCTGTGCCCTGGGCCTGGCTCTGCCCTTTCTTCTGCCCCTGCCTTGTCTCTGCTGGCATGAAGAGTTTTGTCATTCATATCTTGTGCCCAAGGTGCTGGGGCCAATGGCTTCCCAGGCAGGCTCCTGGAGCAGAAGTGGCTTTTCAGAGCCCAGGCAGAAATGAGCCCTGAGGCAGCAGCTCTGCAGTGCTGGCCACCAGGCCGGGCTGCCAAGGGAGGCTTCTGGCCATGCCCTGCAAGCAGCTGCTGCTGCTGCCAAGGTACCTTTGGTGCCTCAGGCTCTGCCTGGCACAGCTCCCAGCACGGCACTCTGCCCTTGTGCCCGAGCCCTTCCCTGTGCTGGGGCTGGCCTGGGGCTTTTCCTGCAGCGGGACCTGCCCTGCTCCTGGCACAGGAAAGGCAGTTCCTGCTGGAGCAGGAGGCTCTGCCTGCAATGGGCTCCAACAACTCCTGCAAGGCCCTGTTGACATCAAAATTACTTCCTAGATCACTATATGCTAATAATTGTTATAGCTCCTATACTGTGGAGTAAATAACTCTTTTTTTAAATTTAGTCTGTGGTGTAAACAAACCATTCTGTCTAATCATGATCAGAATCAATCAGAGCTGTATTTATATCAATTTATGTAGTATTCCATTGATAATCCTGTGGGACAAATTGAATTAAGGTTCAATTCCACCTCTCCAATCTTTTACACCTTTGACAAAGTCTGGGGCTGGGATTGGATCCAGCCACTCCCACTCTCCTGTAATAAAATAAATTTTGGAAGTCTAGGGCTTTGAGGATCCATGGTGGCTGTTGGGTGTCATTTCTCCATCTCATGACTCAGCAGGTGTTTCTCCAATAAAGAAATAAAGCTTTTGCCTGAAGCTCCCACTGTGCCCATGACAGGAACCCCTGGGATTTTCTGGGACATCCCAGCTCTTTGGCAGCCTGGGGACTCCTGGAATGTCACTGTGGAGTCCCCATGAGTGCCTGTGACAGATCGGTGCCTTTGCAGCCCAAGGTCCCCTGGGATGTCACCATGGAATGGCTGTGATTGCCTCTGACCACAGGGCTGTTTACCATCCCCAGAAACCCCTGGGAGGTGTCCATGGAGCCCCTGTCTCTGCCTGTGACATTCCAGCTCTTGAACAGCCTGGAGACTCTTGGAAAGTCCCCATGGAACCCTTCTGAGGGCCTGTGACAAATCTGATCCTTAGCAGGCAACCATCACCAGGACCCTGTTGGAATGGGTCATGGGATCCCAGATGCACAGAATTGGCTGAGCTGGGAGGGACCCATCAGGATCCTGGAGTCCAACTGCTGGCCCTGCACACGACACCCCAACAATGCCAGCCTGGGCCTGGCAGCGCTGCCCAAACGCTGCTGGAGCTAAGAGAGCCCTGGAGCTGGGAGCCTTCCCTGGGGAGCCTGGGCAGTGCCCCAGCAGCCTCTGGGGAAAAACCTTTTCCTGAGATCCAACCTCAGCCTGCCCCAACTCAGCCGCAGCCGTTCCCTCCAGTGCTGTCCCTGGGCACCAGAGGGAAGAGGTTCCCACAGCCCCAGCCAGGAACCTGCTCCCAAGGCTGTTGCCATGGCCAGCAGGGCTGGGACCAGCTGGGATGTTTGGTTTCCACAGGCCATCATTTAGGAATGGGATTCCCCAATTTTCTGCTTCTGCTCGCTGCCCTCCCACCTCCCATGGAAATCACAAAAGGACAAGATCCCAGACTGGGATAAGAACAGTTTATTTGGAACAGCAACGAGATAAAGAACAAACAGGAACAGAAACAATATTGACAATAGAAGGGTTATAAAAAAGGGAAAACTACAACAGAGCTGACTCTATCTTCCCGGCCATAATTTCCTCCTGCGTGGAAAGGACACCCTTCTCCTCAGGGGGAGATAGAGAGAGAGAGAGAGTCCCTTTCCTGCCCCTGGCAATGACCTGAGGTCGGAGTGAATGTAATGACACAGCCCTGGCCAGACCCTCATGTTCTTCAGGCTCACATCATGTCATTGGCAGGGGCAGGAAAACGAACAGGTGTCTTCCCAGCATGGATCACAGTGAACACGTATCACCAGGGCTCTTCCAAACGTGGTTCTCCCATGGGGGATGAAGTTGGAGCAGTGCACAAAGCTCTTCCTGCAGTTGCAGCATTTGCATGTCTTCCCTTACTGGTGACTGTGTTGGTGTCTGCTCAAATGAGAGCTCTGTCTGAGCTCTTCCCACACTGGGGACACTCGTAGGGCCTCTCCCTGGTATGGATACGCTGGTGGGTGATGAGGTGGGAGTTGCGGTTGAAGCCCTTCCCGCAGTCAGAGCAGCGGAAGGGCCTCTCATCTGTGTGAATCCGCTGGTGCTGGAGGAGGTTGGAGCTGGTGTGAAACCTCTTCCCACAGTCAGGACACTCGTAGGGTCTCTCCCCAGTGTGGATGCGTTGATGCCTGACAAGCTCTGAGCTGCAGCTGAAGCCCTTCCCACACTCCCCACACTCACAGACCCATTTCCCAGTGTGGATCATCTGGTGGCGGATCAGAGTGCTGCTCTGCCTGAAGCTCTTCCCACACTCCAAGCACTTGTGGGGCTTCTCCCCATCAGGAAGCTGCTCATGGACCACCAGCTCTGATCCCTGGCTGAAGCTCTGTCCACCTTCCTGGCACAGGGTGGGTCTTTCCTCCTCAGAGCACCCTGGGCTGGGATTGAAGCCCCTCCTCCTGCAGGATCTCAGGGAATTTTCCTCCTTGTTAAATTCCTGTGCCATGGAGCCGCTCAAATCTGCCTCTTCCATGAGGTTCTGCCATGGGGATTTGTCCTCCCTGGTCTCTGTTCTCAGCTTGTTGTCTGAGGAAGACAGGGCAAGGAGAGCATTGGATTTGCTTCCGTGCCAGAGGGAAGGGGAAGGAAATCCTCCCAGTGCATCCCTGGCAGGACAGTGTTGGCAGTGGGGCTGTCCTGCAGCCTTGGGCTGTGCTGGGCAGGGAGATGAAGCAGGAGAGATAAGGAAAGGGGCACTGACTTCCTCCTCACCTGCCTGAGTGTCTCGAGGCATCTTCCTCTTCCTCGCAGCCTTCTCCTCCATCTGGCAGTGGGTTTGGGATGTGAAATTCTGTTTTGAGAGGAAAACAAGAGATTAATGCATTAAGTTTTGTACTGGTTTGAGGTCAAACCAGGGGGAGATTTTAAGCCAGAATTACAATTTAACAAGAAAATTAAGATCAAGGCAATGATACAGAAACACTGCCTTAAACAGACAGAGTCAGGATATAACCTGGCACCCTGTTGGTCAGGGTGGTGGTAGCAGTCCCATTAAATGGTGGCTGCAGTCCTGTTGCAGTGATGATAGTGATTCTGTCGAAGCTGTGATCCTGTAGAAGGGTCTGGTCTTCCACTGAAGGTCCAGTGGTGGTGATGGAGCTCTTGTCCTCTGGCAATCCAGTAGCCAAGGTGCTCCTGGTGTCAGAAGCCTCAGCTTATATCCAGGTAGGAATGTGTGGCTCCTCCCCCTGGGCAAAGCATCCCACAATGGGATGATGTCATTTTACCAGTCCTGCAGGGACACTCAATGGCCCATTCACAGAAGAGAGCCCCTGGAGGGCGTTATCAGGGCTGAGTCCTGGAAGAGATAAAGAACACTGCCCAGCCTGTTTATAACAGTTTGTGAAGATGGTGATGGAAAACATGCATTTGGTTACATCTTGCACTGCAACCTGAAACAGTGGGGTAATCCCTGCTGGGGAGGTGAACACCACCCCCCTTACCCAAACTGGCTCAGGTGTAAAACCCCCACCCCGGGAAGGCCACATACACAGGGGACAATGTCATACTTGCCCTGCCAGGGGAGGGCTCTGTCCCTGTCACTCGTTTGTTTTCTCCCCCTTTCTCTTTCTTTCCATCTCTCTCTACCTAACATTTACTGTTCAATAAAATCCACTTTGCATTTGGTCTCGTTAGCACCTTAATTGGGGCAGAGGCATCTCTCTAACAATTTTCTTAACCACATTGTGACATTATTTTGGGACGGTTAAGTTCAGGGCACTGTTCTCTGACCCCAAGTGCCTTTGACAACAGCATGGTTCCCTCCTCTGAGGAGGTTGTGGCTCTTTCTGGAGGATCTCTTGGAAAATTGGACGCAGCTTCCTCTGAGCAACTCATGGGAGAACTGATGAGGAAAATGGTTGTTGTGGGTGGTCAGGGTAAAGAAAATATTTTCTTGTCCTTCCTTGAAAAGTTCATTAAAATCACTGGAGGAAAGAGAGCAAATGATAGCAGCGAGACTGACAAGGTTCATTTTCCCCAAGGTGAGGAACACAAGGCTGCTGAAAGTCCTACAAGGAGCCCAGCTCCATGAGCTAAATTCCCAAATAATTCCTGAATTCACAGGCTTTGGGGCCTTGCCACATGTGAGAATAATTTTTCTCTTCATCCCTGTCACTATTGTGTCAGCTACACGGAGCTTTCTCTTCCTTTTAATAATCTGTATTGATCCAAATTTCCACTTTTCTTTTATCGGCACCTGCCAGCAGCTGAGCTGTAACCGATGAAACTTGGAATTGTCACAGAATTGCTTCTATTGTTGGTTTATTAATGTTTGGGTTTTGTTGGCATTTCCATCACAAGTGACTTGTGGGAAGAGCAAATATTCCTCAAGGCATTTAATGTAGTGTTAAGTTTGATTTTTGCCAAGTCTATTTTGTCCAGTGTCCAGGGGATGCTTGAGGAGTCTCTGTGCCTCTTGCCCTGGGGGATGCTTTGGAGGGGCTTGGGGGGAATTTTGTCCTTGTCCCTGTTACCCCAGGCCATTCCCCAGGGAGTTTCTATCATTCTCACCCGAGGGAATGCCTGGAGGGGTCTCCCTCCCTCTCCCCCTGTGCCAGGGGGTGCTTGGAGCACTCTCTGTCCCTCTCAGTTCAGGGGATGCTCAGGGGTCTATGTCCCCTCACTCTGTGGGATGCTTGGGAGTCTCCATTTCTCTGGCCTAAGGGAATGCTTGTGCAGGGCTGTGGACCAGGGGCTCTGTGTCCCTCTCACTGCTGAGGGTGCTCGGGGCTGGGGGGGGCTCTCTGACCTTCTCATCCCTGGGGAGGCCAGGGGGGGGGGCCTGTCCCTCTCAGCCCTGATGTGACCCTGCCCAAACATCATCGGGGTCAGAGGGACAGAGACACCCCCAAACCCCCAGAAGGGCTGAACCTGGGATCATTCTCCTACCCACATTTGTCTGTTTAGCCCAGAAATGAGTTCTCCACCTTTAAGGTTGGTTCTGGGACCGAAGGGATGGAGGAAGAAGCGAGCAGTTTGTTTTAGAAACTGCACTCCTCCACATTCCAGCTCCTGGAGGGACAGATGGCGGCACAGGGCGATCCTTTGGTTTTAGTTAGTTTTTAGCTCTCTGAGGCAGAGAAGTTCCCTGGACTGTGATTTTTCTTTTTGTTTGGAGTTGTTTTAACCTGTTCTGGACTGAACACCCAGAAGAGCACCTGTAACTCGCACCTGTGGCCCACTGGGCCAAGCCTTGTCCATGGCATTTCCAGTGCTGGAGGAACTGATAAGGGACAGATAAGAGACTGAGTGAGCCGAGCTACAGCCCATGGAGGGACTTTCTGAGTTTGTCATCTCTTTTGGAGTGGCAAGAGGTTTTAATGTTTAATATTGGTAATTTCCTGTGCTCGTGAATGCTTTGCCTGTTAAATAAACAGTTTTTTTCCACTTTTCTCTAAGGAAATCTTTTCCTGAACTGGCTGGGGGAAGGGCAGCTTGAATTTGCTTTCTAGAGGAAACCTCTTTTGGAGGTTTTCTCCCAAATTTGCCCTAAACCAGTACAGGGTGGTGGGGAGAGGAGGGAGCCCCAAGTGGCTGGACTGGGGGGAGGCTGGAGAGAGGGACCCTGGAACCCCAAAACCCCCCGGCATCCCTAAACAGGACCCTGGAGAGGGGAGATCCCCAGGACCCATGGGATCCTTGGCAGCCATGAGAGAGGGGATCACGAGAACCTCAGAGGGATGAGACTGGAAGTGGGACACTCCTGGTGGCTTTTTTTGATTCACTTTTGCTTTTGGAAGGTTTTTACCAGGTGACTTCTAGAGATGGACTTGGGCAGAGGCCTTTCAGACACACTGTGCTCATCCCTGGTTTTTCCCCAAAGCAGGATTTCCCATTACCAAATCTTGGCCCAATGGAGGAGGAGACTGCAAGGAAGAGGAGGATGCCCAGAGTCACTCAGGCAGGTGAGGAGGAAGTCAGTGCCCCTTTCCCCCTCTCTCCTGCTCCATCTCCCAGCCCAGCATGGCCTCTGGCTGCAGGACAACCCCACTGCCGATGCCATCCTGCTGGGGATGCACTGGGGGATCTCCTGCCCCTTCCCTCTGGCACAGAGGCACATTCACAGGCTCTGGGGCAGGAGGGGGAACCGCAGGCGGTTTGGGGTGCGTGGCTCGGCTGCTCCTGGCGCGGTTCCCCCGAGCCCCCGGCGCGGCTCCGCCAGGCCCCCCCACCACTTCACTGGTCGGAGGTTCTTTAACAGAAATGCTGGTAAATTGACCATCTGGAATGACACTAAATACAATTTCAAGAAGCTGCTGGTTTGCTGGGCTGTTTGCCAAATTCCACATTGTTGTTTCTTTCAGTAAAACTGCACTTTAAAAGGTCTTAGCAAATTCATGCTTGCATAAAATTTGTGGCTGCTATGGGCTTCTCTCAAAACTAAATTACATAAAATCATGACACACTTATTGCATTGTTTTAATCCCTCCAGTAAATCCATCATGCTGTTATTTCAATCACAGATTGTTCAACTTTTCAGTGCCTTATTTCCATTAATAGCATCAGAATAAGTTAAATTTTTTTGTATGTATAACTTTTAAGGATATACATTTTTGATTCTGTGATGTTTAATTTAATGCAAATTCAGGGTTGACAAGACTAAGCAAAGTTTAACTTCATTAGTGTTAGATTTGAGCAATATTAAGTTACATTCTCTTAATTTGAATTCCTGTTGTTCTGGATTGAAAGATAGTGTATGTATTCTATTTGCCATCTGTCAGAGGTAGGGCAGTTATCTTCTGTTAATTGTGCAGTAAATTGGACCTCCAACGGCTCCCACAGATCCCAAACACCTGCAAGGACCTCCAAGCTTTCTAAACTCCTTCTTGTGAGAGGAGCCTTGGAGCAGATGTATCCAATCCCAGTCCCAGACTTTCAAGATTTTGTATGTAAAAAATGATAAAGGTTGAATGAAACCTTTCTATAATTTGTCCCCACCTGGCCGGCCCTTTCCTTTGCTGACAGCTCTGCCTCCTGCCTGCCTCTGCCTGCCCACACAAAGCTTTGGACTACTCCAGGCTCCTCCTGGGGACGTGTTGCACCACAGCCCTGCCCTGGCAGGGAAATTCCTTTTTACATCGTGTCCAGTCTGGGGCTCCTCAGGTGCACCTGGAATTAATTTTTCCTTTTTCAGGCTTTTCTCTACTATGCCAAAAGGATCCACCATCTCTGAAACCACCCTTCAGTCTCTCCCAGGGCTCTCCTCTGCTCTCCTCAGTCTCCACCTCACTGAGAACAGAGCTCCTTTTTTCCTGTATTGTGCACATGTGCTTGAGGTCTCCAAACTCCACTTTGGGAGGTCTCTGGTCACCTCTCCAAGGTGTTTGCAAATGAAAACATTCTTCTCATACTCTAACAAAACCGCCAGAGGCCAAGGCCAGCCAGACCTGTCTGTAATGGCCGCTTTTATCTGGGAGCAATCCTCGGATAAATGGAATTATGGGAGGCCAAGTTCCAATTTTTGCCATGGTCCCCGGACAAGAAGGACGGTTCTTTTCCATCAGAAGGAAGGAACAGCACCCCAGTGTTTCAGGGACAGATGGGATGTCATCACCAGAGGCCAAAGCCAGCCAGAGCTCTTTGTCCTGGCAGCTTTTGTCTGCGCGTAGCCCTTGCATATAGGGAAATTTCAGCCATGGACACCTGAAAAGGGAGAAGAGAAGGGAAGATTATTTTCCATAGGAAGAAAAGCATGGAACCCCAGTGCTTTATAGGAGGCATCCATGCTGATGACAGGCAGCCGTCAACATGCCAAGATCGGCCGGACCAGTCAGGTGCCTCTCAGGTGGCGGAATCAGCCAGGCCTGCTCCGTGTTCCCCTCATTCCATGAGGCCCTGCAGGGTCACAGTGGCCCTCTGGTTCTGTGGGGTTCCAGAGTGTCACAATGGTCTCCATGATTTCATGGGGCCTTGCAATTCTACAATGGTCTCCATGGATCCACGGTGCCCCACAGGATCACAACGGCCCTTTGGCTCCACAAGGCCCTGCAGTGCAGCAATGGCCTCTTGGTTCCACAAAGCCCTGCTGCTTCACACTGGCCCCTTGGGACCATGCAGCCCAGCAGTGCCACAGTGATGTCCTTGCTGCCACGAGGCCACACAGTGTCACAATGGTCCCTTGAATCCATGGTACCCTGCAGTGTCACGATGGCCCCTTGGTTCCATGAAGATCCAGAAGTGTCACAATGGTCTCCATGGTTCCACGTGGTCCTCACAGTGTCACAATGGTCTCCATAGGAAGGAAACCACCAAGCCCCAGTGTTACAGGGGCCGATGAGGGGCAGTCACCAGAGGCAAAGGGCAGCCATATTAGATGTTACTGGAAGATTTTGTCTGGGAGCAATCTCAGATATACAGAATTGTAGAGGTGGAATAACAATTTTGGACATGGATGACAGGAGGAGAAACACAGGTCTTTTCCATAGGAAAGCAAGAGTTCTAAGGGGAGTTGAAAGGCGGCAATCAGAGGGCAAGGTCAGCCAGACCTCTCCATTCTGGTAGCTTTTGTCTGAAAGCAAGCCTTGGATAATAGGGAATTTCAGAGAGAGAATCCTAATTTCTGCCATTTCTGCATTGATAAGCAGAATGGTTTTTTCCATAGGAAGGAAAGCACAGAGGCCAAGTGTTTCAAAGGCAGATGAGAGGTGGCTCCCAGGAGCTCAAGCAAGACAGACTTGTTTATCCTGGCAGCTGCTTTTACAGAGGGATCCTTGGATATATTTGTTGCCTTGCAGGCAAGGCGTGACGACCTGGTTCCAAGGAAAACGCAGCACGACGGCCCAATGCTTTTGGCCGTTCGGGCTAAGGACACGCAGACATCAATGTGATAGACGGTCCAAAAAGCCCTTTATTGGTTTTCTCCTCGGTATATATACCCTTGGTCCTTCTTACCTTCTGGGGTCTGACTTTTACCTTATATGGTTAGTAAGGAAACTGGGCGGAGGCCGTGTTAGTGGGGGGTTACAACATTCTTGTCCTCTTGTCCTGCGGCTATCCTTATCTCTAGGTAGTCAGGGGAGAGAGGCCCTATCAGGTTTCCGTGACAGCCCGAAATCTTCCAATCGCCTGTCCCTATTCTCTCTGCCACAATATTTTGGGAGGAGGAATCTCACTTTTGACCACAGACATGTTGACAAGCATGACGGTTCCTTTCCATTGGAAGGAAAGCACTGTGCCCCGGTGTTTCAAAAACAGGTGAGAGGCAGCCCCTAGGAGGCCAAGGGCTCCCAGACCTGTCTGTCCTGGCAGCTTTCACTTGGGAGCAATCCTTGGATGAATAGAATCCCAGTTTCAGCCATGGGCTCCTGGTGGAGATGGATGGTTTTTCCATAAGAAATAAAAGTGCGAAATCCAAGTGGTTTGGAAGAAGATGAGAGGGGGCCAAACCTGCAGCTGTGGATGTCCAAAAGCCCCTTTTCAGGGCAGCCTCGTTGAGCCTGATGGCACCCGACCTGCAGTGGTGAGGGTACACTCTCCACTCTGGTGTGACAGAGAGTGCACACTTTCTAGGACCCTTGGTAGCTACAGCAGAAGCGAGGAAAAAGGCGGACACTGTCTTCTGGGATAACCGGGTTTATTGAGGATCAGGGAGATGGAAGGTCGAGGGGAGCTAGAAGGCAGAGACACGGTTAACAGGGTGACAGCAACTTATAAAGCAAGGTGGGTACAAAGGTGGAGCCAGGTCTCTAACCAATAGAGGACCGGGGGTAGTGCATAAAGGGATACAGCCAACTTAACTGAACCAAGCCCAGGAATCCTGGGGAGGGGCCCCAGCCCCTGAACCAATCACTCGACGCCCTAGAGAGAAGCTTCTCGATGAAAGGGTCAGGTCGCCGAGTGATGGGCAGGGCACTGAGGAGGGATAGAACAAAAGGATACAGTGCAACCGGGGAGGAGATAGGGAAACTGACAGGGGTTCAAGGGACGAGGCAACGGGGCAGAGCCACTCTTAACATAAGGGGAGAATGGAATATACCAACTTACAAAGTACAACTTATTCAACTGCAACTGATTGAGGACACAACCCAACAGGCCACCATAGGCAAAGCCAGCCAGACCTGTCTTTCCTGGCACCTTTCATCTGGGAGAAATCCTTGGATATAGGGAATTTTGGAGGTGGAATATCAGTTTTGGCCACAGGCACCTGGACAGGAAGAAGAGTTCTTTCTATTAGGCAGGAAAGCACATGGTCCCGGTGTTTCAAAGGCAGATGTGAGGTTGCCCCTGGGTGGCCAAGCCAGCCAGATCTGTCTGTCCTGCCAGATTTCATCTGGGAACAATTCTTGGATAAACAAACATTTGGAGGAGGAAACCCAGTTTTGGCCATGGGCACCTGGAGGAGAAGGACAGCTCTTTCCCACAGGAAGGAAAGCACAGAGCCCCGCTGCTCCAGGGGCAGATGAGCAGCAGCCCTCGACATGCCAAGGTCAGCTGGGCCTGTCAGGTGGTCCCCAGGAGGCCAAACCAGCCAGACCTGTGCCATGTCCCCTTGGTTCCATGGGGCCCCCATGTTTCACAATGGTCTCCTTGAGTCCATGAGGCACCTCAGTGTCACCATGGCCCCTTGGTTCCAGGAGATTCTGTGCTGTCAGCAATGGTCTCCTTGCTTCTCCAGTGTCACAATGGCTGCATGAAGGGCTTAGGGTTTAAAAAACAGAGCATGAGCTCAGCCCATGGTCTGGACCCTCCTTCTCCTGGGCTTTGTGTCTCACCCACACTGGAACCCAAGCAGTTGGTAGTTGAATGTATGTCTTTCTGTAGATCATTTGTCTTTCAGTCTTTCCCCATTTCTTCTTCTGCTTATCCTCTTTACCTGGAATATTTTTGGATAATTTAACATCTTTATGGTTATTTGGTTTCCAGGTTAAAAGTTAATGAAGTTACTGCTATAAGTTTTTCATGTTGAATTGGATGTTGTATTAAACCCTTTACCAAAGTTGCTTGATTTTTTTGTACTTTGACAGTAAGATTTTGTGTCATTTTGACCTCTTGAGAATATCGGGTGGTGTTTCTCCTGTTCAGCAAACTTGAGTAAAGGAGCCTTTGGTTTTCCCCAGCATTTGAGTGTTCTGGGGTGTCACAGCCCTGCAGGCTCACAATGGCCTCTTGTTTCCACAAGGCCCAGTGTGTCACACACCGATTCTCGATTCCCTGAGAATCTGGAGTGTCACACAGGTTTATGACATTTGTCCTTGCTGCCCCTCCCATCCCCCTGCCCCACAGAGAGCCCCGAGCCACCCGTGAGGGACAGGCCCTGCTGACCCAGGCTGGGCTCAGGGCTTGGCCTTTCTGCTTCCCCCAGCCAGCCCAGGCCTTGCTCAGCATTGCAGTTCCCTGCCCAGAGCCTTGGGCTCCCTGCCCTCCTGGCCTCAAGGATCTGCTCCCACCAGTCCCGGGGAGCCTTTGGCACTCCCTGCCCTCACTGGGGCCCAGCCATGCTCCAAGGCACTTGGAGTTTTGCTGCTGACTCCTTGAGCAGCTTCTTCATCCTTCTCTCAGTGCCTGAGGCTCCTGGACCCAGCCCCAAATCCACCATAGGGCTGATTAAAATACAGAAAGCTCTCAGGAGCTCTTTGTCTGCCTTCAATTGTCTTCAAGTCTCCAGGGTTTGTGCAGCTGATTGGAGTGAGTTTGGAGTTCTGTTAAGAAGGAAGATTTCAAAGTGCACCTCATGATTTTTGGTTTTTTAATCACATGTGTGGTTTTGGTTTGGTTTTTTTTTTCATTGCAGAGAAGAGGTGATAGAAGCATTCCCTAAGTGATCTTGATGCTGAATGTCTCCTTAGGAGATCTGGGAATGGAGAAGAATGAGCCCCTTGCAGGCTGACCCTGTTTGGACAACCTGCTCCTCACCCCCAGCCTCACCATGTCTGACATCGCCCACCTGGGACTGACATCCTTGTGCCCTGCAGCAGAACCTTGTCCCCTGAGCTCTGCAGCTCCACATCCCAGCCCATTGCAACGTGTCCCACCTGCTCTCCTCAAGGCTCTGCCTGCATGCAGGCCCAGTTGTTTTCCTGCTTGTAAGGAAGGAGTAGGAAAGCCTGAGCAGATTTCCTGAACAACAAACCCCACTCAGGAACCACCTGCTCAGTACAGGCTGCCTGGAATGATGTCACCTTTCTACATGGGACAGTGTGGCCAGAAATGATCTCTGGAAGCAGAATTCTCAGAGTCTTTCAGCTGAATTCTCTGTCCCTGTCATTTCCCTGGATCTCTGCTGCAGATGGAAGCTGCTGGTGCCATTCTTACCTTTAACCTCTCTTTTGAATCCAAACAGATGTTCCCAGGTGTGTTAAGCAGGTGTTGCTCAATGTTTATGCAAAGGTTTTCGGTTCCTCATGCAGCCAAGGAGACCCTTGTGACACAGCGAGGGCTCATGGAACCAGTGGTCCATTGTGACACTGCCCATTCAAGGAGACCATGGTGACACCATGGAACCTCATGGAACAGAGGATCCATGGTGACAGAGTGGAGCCCTGTGGAACCAAGGAGCCTTTGTGATACTCCAGATCCTCATGGAACCCAGGGTGCATTGAGGCACAGCCAGTCCTTGTTGGAAGCAAAGAAACTTCTGTAAAAAGCAGGGTAACACACACAAAACCAAGGAGTCGAGTCCATTGTTACAGGATAAAACCTATGGAACCAGGGATCCATTGTGACAAAGTGGGGCCTCATGGAAACAAGGGGCCACTGTGACATAGTGGGACCACACGGAACAAATTGTGCATTATGACAATGTAGATCCAAGGAGACCATGGTGACACTATAGAATCCATGAATCCAAGGGGCCATTGTGACACTGAAGAACTTCATGAAACCCAGGATCCACTGTGACACAGCAGAGCCTCATCGGAACAAAGGAACCATTGTTGACAGTACAGAAACTCATGGAACCAAGGGGCCATGGTGACACAGCAGGGCCACATGGAACCAAGGAGACCAGTGATGTTTAGGAACCTCAAGGAACCGAGGGTCCATTATGACACTGCAGAAACAATGAGGCAATTGCTGACAGTATGGAAATTCATGGAACCAAGCAGCCATTGTGACACTGCAAGGTGTCATTGAACCAGAGAGACCATGGTGACACTAGAGAACCTCATGGCACTAAGGGTTTATTGTGACACAGCAGGGGCCCATGGAACCAATTGTCCATTGTGACAATGCAGCTCTGAGGAGACCATGGTGACACTGTGGTAGCTCATGGAGCCACAGGTCCATTGTGACAAAGGAAGGCCTCGTGGAACCAAGGAGACTATGGTGACATCGTGGAAACTCAGGGAACCAAGGAGATCATGGTGACAGTACAGAACCTCTAGGACCAAGATTCCATTGTTATACAAAGGGGCTTCATGGAAGCAAGGAACCATTGTGACACGGCAGGGCCACATGGAACCATTGGACCATAGTGATTCATCAGATCCATGGAGACCATGGTGATGCTGTGGAACCTCATGGAACCAAAGGGCCATTGTGACACTGTGGGACCTCACTGGAACAAAGGACATGGTTGATAGGACAGAAGCTCCTGGAAACTATGGGACTTTTTGGCACTGCAGAGCCTCATGGAACCAAGGAGACCACTGGGACACTGAGGAACCTTATGGAACCAAGCAGCCATTTTCACACTATGGAATAAGGAAATAATTGTTGACAGTACAAAACCTGATGTAAATGAGAGGCCATTGTTATATAGCAAGGCCTTGTGGAACCAAGGGGCAATGTGACACTGCAGGGCCCCATGGAACCAAATATTCATGGTGACACAGCAGGGCTGCTTGTGACCAATTGTCCATTGTGATACTGCAGATCCAAGAGACCAGGATGACGCTATGGCAGTTCATGGAATCAAGGGGCTGTTGTGACACAAAGCCTCGTGGAACCAAGGACAGCATTGTGGCAGTGCAGAACCAAGAAGGACATTTTGACAGTAGAGAACCCAGTGGAACCAAGGGTCCATTCTTGTACAGCAGGGCCTGATGAAACCAAGGGGCCATCGTGAAACTGTGGGGCATAATGGAGTCAAGGACACCACTGATAATGAAATCCACAGGACAGAAACTTTTGAACACAGTTTTGAATATTTGAAAGCAGGTATTCTTTATTGCAGCATGGTGGTCACTTGGGCCATCCTTCCTCCATTCAAGCCTACTTAGCATCAAATGAACAGAGTTTTTATCACACACACTGATTATGTGTTCATTAGCTATCCCCACTTTCTTTGAATTTATTTGACATAGTTACTCCCCTTATCACAAATCCTTATATGGTTCTTTGGGGTCTGTCTTCAACATCTGGTGTTCTTTTTAGGTGGCTCTTCCTCAACCCCCACTTTTGAGTAAGGGCAATATTATTGTTCTGTATAACTTCTGCTTTGTCAGCCTTGCAGAGCTGAGCTGGCATCTTGCTTGCATTTTGTGTGATTTCTGTTTGCCTCATCTACATCCTTTATCCATTTCTCCAAGGCTGGGCTGTTCTGTTCTACTGTTCTTTATAAGAGTAAATGTTGTTCTGTTCTCCTGTCCTTGTCACAGTGCTCACCTCGCATGAAGTGTGTCTGCAATCCCCCAACCTATGGGCTTGGGGTGGGCTAGTGTTCCTGGGGAAACAGGGATGGGACAGCTGGGCTGGACTGACCCAATGGATGTTCCATTCTATGTCACACCATGTTCAGCAATCAACTGAGAGAAGCGGGGGGGACAAGGTGGGTAGGGGATTAATTTTTTTTAAGACATTTTTCTTTCAAAACAGCACCTACACATACAAAGTCTTCTCCTGTGACAAGGTGGTTAAATATTTTCTGCTGATAGGAGATTTCCTGTGGATTTGCTTTTCTTCTGTTTGTGGCCTTTTCTTTTTGTGGTTGGTTTGTTTGTGGGGTTTTGTGTTGTTGTGGGTGGGTCTTGCTTTGGTTTTCTTGATTGGGTTTGGGTTTTTTTTTGTTTGAGTTTGGGTTTTTCCCTATTGAATTGCCTTTCTTCTGATGCATAAATTTTCCCTGTCTTTTCTTGTGGCTTGCTTGGCACATGATAGCAAGACAAATTTACCCAACTCAGTCATCTTGCCCAGTTATGTTTGCAGTCATCATTTACTAGATGAGTTCAGTCACAGACTCCCTGCAATTTGGCAACATCCACAAAGACATTGAAAGTGCATTTCATGCCCTTGAAGACATAATAGAAATGTTCCACTGTGGTGGTCAAGGTTTGGTCACTGAGGGATGTCACCAGGGTGTGGCTGCCAAGAGGACTCTGTACCACAGATGACATTTGACCCTCCTTGTTCAGCCACATCCCCACCCACCCCATGTTCCACTCCTTCAGCCCAGCTCTCTCCAGTCTGAGAGGAGAGCACAGCTCTGAGGAGAGCACAGCAGACCCTGTCACAGGCCTGGCTGATGTCTGGGCACACAACATCCCCTTCTTTTCCCTCCCACATGGGATCTGCAGTCCCAGCCCTGTCCTGCCAGTGCCTGGAATGGCTGCAGGAGGATTTGCCACATCCCCTCCCTTCCTGAGCCTGACCAGGCTGTGACTCTCCCAGTCCCCCTCCCTACCCTGTTTGCAGACTGGTTCCATATCTGCCCTTCCCAAGTGCCCAGGATGCTCTGGAATGGCTCTGGCCTTTCCAAGGGGTTTGGGAGAGGTCCCACAATGACATTGCCCAGCCTTCTCAATAGCCCTGTCACCAAAGGCCTTTTGCACATCCCTCAGTTCCAGCTCAGTGCCCAGAACACAGCACAGCCCTGTCCAGGTCCTTGGAGTGGTTCACAAGGGAGGCAGCTGTGATTTCTTCCCACAGATCCCCACTCCAATGGAGTCTCTGTGCAGTCCTTGGCTACCCTGATGCCCTAGTTTAGGTCAAATTTAAGGAGGAAACCTCCAAAGGGTCCTTCTGGAAAGCAAATTCAACCTGCCCCTCCCCTCACCAGTTCAGGAGGCAAAAATCTCCTTCCAGAAAAGTGGAAAAAAACAGTTTATTTAACAAGCAAAGTACTCACAAACATGGAAAAAAAATATTAAACAATGAAATCTCTTGCTGTTCTGAAGAGATGGCAAATTCAGAAAGGTCTTCTGTGGTTCCCAGAGTCCTTCCGTGGGCTGTGACTTGGCTCCCTCAGTCTCCATCAGTCCCTCCAGTGCTGGAACACCGTGTCCCAGGCCCCTGTGGGCCACAGGCGTGAGCTCCCAGTGTTCTTCTAGGTTCGTGGTACAGAGCAGGGCTGAACAGTTCCAAGGAAAGGAACAGCCCCAGTCTGGGGAACTTCTCTGCCTCAGCTAGAAAAAATAAACAAACTAAAAGCAAAGGAGAACTCTCTCCTGCTTGCTGTCCATGCTGCAGAACAACAGGCACAGAGAGAGAAAGAATTGTGGGGCAGTGAAAATAAAGCTTCTGCACACACAAACTGCATGCTGTGACTTCCTTTGCTCTTGAAACCAGTCTTAAAGGTGCAGTACTTATTTCTGGGCTAACAGCTGAGTGGGGATATAACTCGGCATCACAAAGTCACCCCAGGACACCTGAGCACTTTCTCTGGAGCTTCACTCCCCTGGATGTTTGTCTCCATGCAATCCTCAGCACATCCCAGCAAAGAATTTAGGTGGTTTTGCAGAGGACTTAACTCTCAGAGTGAAGAGGCCTCAAGGCATTGTTTGTGCCCCTGGAATTGTGCTCACTCAGGTTCATCTCCCCACACATGCACGATGCACTGCTGAAATCTCCTCAGTACAGAGCAAACATGGCCTGCTGGCCTGGTCACTTGGTGTCCCCCCATGCAGGGACAAACAACCTCCTGCAGGTGGGGGAGAGGCCAGTGCTGGCAATGGTGGTTGCAGGGGCTGGTGTGGGACAATTGCCCTGGGGCACCTTCCCAGGCTGTCTCCAGAACAAAGACACAGCCCAGGCCCTTCTCTGGTGCTCCCTCAGGTCCATGCCAGGAGCTCTGGCTGTGCCAGGACACTGCTGCGTGTCCCCCCTGCACACTCCCCCTCTGCCCCAGGCACTGGGCTTTGCTGTGCCAGGGCATTCCCTGCCCTGCGCTCAGGAGATGCCCTGTGCTGGTGGAGCTGCTGTGCTGGAGCCCAGCTGTGTCCCAGCAGTGCCCATGGCCTGTCCCTGCCTGAGGGCACAGCACGGACACGCAGCAGGACAGTGACCAAGCTGCCAGAGCACTCCGGCCTCGCACCCACAGCAGGGCTGGGAAGGGGAGTGTGGAGCTGGGAGGAGCAGATGTGGAAAGAGGCAGGGCCATTGTCCCTGGCCGTGCTGCTGTGCTGGGAGCCCCTTCCCTCCACCTCTGCTCACAGGCACTGCCCCTGCAGAGCCAGAGAAGGGCTGAGGAAATGCCTTGGACACACAGGTCAGGACAGCCACTTGATTTTATTCAAATGCAGAGGGAACAAGCCTCCTGAAAGTCTTTGTGTTACAAAACAGAAGTAGAAGTTCATGTAGAAATGCTCCGAGTAGTACTACAGTATTTTATAAAAAACATTTTAATACCAGAAAAATAATAAGAAAAGGTCCCAGTGACAAAATGGACAAATAGGAAAAAAAGGCCAAGATTGTAAAGAGTTACATTCTGAAGGTTCTGGAGCAGAAAAGTTTAATGTTTCTGAAAAGATACAGTCATCATTTTCCTCAGAGCAGCCTTGAGCTCCTGGTTCCTCAGGCTGTAGATGAGGGGGTTCAGAGCAGGAGGCACCACCGAGTACAGAACTGACAGGGCCAGATCCACGGATGGGGAGGAGATGGAGGGGGGCTTCAGATGAGCAAATGCTGCAGTGCTGATGAACAGGGAGACCACAGCCAGGTGAGGGAGGCAGGTGGAAAAGGCTTTGTGCCGGCCCTGCTCAGAGGGGATCCTCAGCACGGCCCTGAAGATCTGCACATAGGAGAAAACTATGAACACAAAACAACCAAAAACGAAAGAGATGGAAAACACAAGAAACCAAACTTCCCTGAGGTAAGATTGTGAGCAAGAGAGCTTGAGGATTTGGGGGATTTCACAGAAGAACTGGCCCAGGGCATTGCCATGGCACAGGGGCAGGGAAAATGTATTGGCTGTGTGCAGCAGAGCATTGAGAAAGGCACTGGCCCAGGCAGCTGCTGCCATGTGGGCACAAGCTCTGCTGCCCAGGAGGGTCCTGTAGTACAGGGGTTTGCAGATGGACACGTAGCGGTCGTAGCACATGATGGTCAGGAGGGAAACCTCTGCTGAAATGAAAAATACAAACAGAAATAGCTGTGCAGCACATCCTGTGTAGGAGATGGTCGTGGTGTTCCAGAGGGAATTGTGCATGGCTTTGGGGACAGTAGTGCAGATGGAGCCCAGGTCGCTGAGGGCCAGGTTGAGCAGGAAGAAGTACATGGGCGTGTGCAGGTGGTGGCTGCAGGCTACGGCGCTGATGATGAGGCCGTTGCCCAGGAGGGCAGCCAGGGAGATGCCCAGCAAGAGGCAGAAGTGCAGGAGCTGCAGCTGCCGCGTGTCTGCCAATGCCAGCAGGAGGAAGTGGCTGATGGAGCTGCTGTTGGACATTTCTTCACTCTGGGTATTATGAGCTATTCAAAGACAACATTGATAATCTGGACAAAGTACCTTGAGTCAATCCTCTGCTCATTTCTTACACAATCACTCAAAATTGCTTCTCTTTCTTTGGGGAAATTTCATTTCCTTTTTTTTTTTAATTTAGGTTTGGCTGCTAAGTAACTACGTGTTTTCTGGAAGGGGTTGATGTCTTGTTCTTAGCACTGCTCTCAGCCTGAACACTGTGGAGCCCAGAGGGAAAACAGGGCTCCCTGTGCCCCAGAGCAGTCAAACCTGCTGGTCCCACACAAGTGTCCTTTGTTCATTTCACCTGCCTCTAGTACAGGATGAACAAATTTAAAAGTGTACTTAAAAATAACGTGGCCTTTTTGAACACTCCAGTTTCAAAATCAATCTCTCCAAACCCTTCTCTCTTTCCCTGTGCAGCTGGACAGGGAGGGATGCCAAAGGTTGGTCTGGCTGTCTGCTGCCTGCAGTTGTGCCTATTTGGAGCTGTTTCTCTCTACCCGAGCCTTGTCCCTGCCAGTGCTGCCAGAGCCCAGCCCAGCCCTGGGAACTCAGCTCTGCCCTGCAGACCCCTCCCAGCACAGGGCACTGCCCAGGGGCATCTCCCTGGCAGCAGGGCCCTAAGGACAGGGCAGACAAACAGAGATGCTGCAAGCCAAGGTGCTGCTGCTGCTGTCTGTAGGGAGAGCAGGCTGAGGAGGCAATTTCTGAGGGAGATCTGAGGCACATCTGCTCATGCCCAGGCTGACAGTGCAGGAGTCTCAGTGACACAGCCAAAGCTGACAGCCCCTTCCCTTTAGGAGAAAGCTGAGAGCAGCCCTGGCCATGCAGCAGCATCTCCACAGCAGGAGGAATCTACCCTGATGAGGGTCGCTCCTGCCACCTCCAACTTCTCCCCTGCAGTGTCCATGGGGAGCTGCCAGGCAGGCTGAGAGCTGCCCCTGGCAGGTGGCACATCCCCTGGGCTGGCCAAGAGCCCTGAGAGCTGCAGGACCTGCTCTGCAGGACAGCCCTGGCAGCCCTGGCTGCAGCTCCAGCTTCACCCCCTGCAGCCGTCCCTGGCAGCAGGAGCCGTCCTGCCCTGTCCCTCTGATGGTGCCCAGGGCAGCCATGCTCTGTAGCACATCCTCCTCCTCCTGCTCCCCTGCCACAGAGAAATTGGGAGAGTCCTCCTGGCACATCCCCCAGGCTGTGGGGTGTGCTGGCTTCAGGAGATCCCTCCAGGAGCACAGGGGACATTGCCCTGCATCCACTGACTCACCATGTGGAGGGCTGTGAAGATCTTTTCAGAGACAATAAACTCTCTTTTTTCTCCTCCAGAACCTTCAATCTCCTGGCTGTTTTTTTCCTATTTGTCTGTTTTTTCCTTGAGACATTTTTTATTATTTTTCTAGTGTTGTAATGTTTTTAATAAAATACTGTAGTACTACTCTTAGCATTTTCCATGAACATCTACTTTTCTTTTGTAAAACAAAGATTTTTAGAAGACTTGTTCCCTGTGCATTTGAATAAAAATAAGTGGCTGTCCTGACCTGTGTGTTCAAGGCATTTCCTCAGCCTTCTCTGGCTCTGCAGGGGCAGTGCCTGTGAGCAGAGGTGGAGGGAAGGGGCTCCCAGCACAGCAGCACGGCCAGGGACAATGGCCCTGCCTCTTTCCACATCTGCTCCTCCCAGCTCCACACTCCCCTTCCCAGCCCTGCTGTGGGTGCGAGGCCGGGGTGCTCTGGCAGCTTGGTCACTGTCCTGCTGCGTGTCCGTGCTGTGCCCTCAGGCAGGGACAGGCCATGGGCACTGCTGGGACACAGCTGGGCTCCAGCACAGCAACTCCACCAGCAAAGGGCATCTCCTGAGCACAGGGCAGGAAGGCTATGCTCCCCTCCAGAGGCACTCTCAGGACTCTCAAGAGGCTCCTTGTGTTCCTTATTCTCCCAGGGCTCAGTGGGAAGAGATCAGGGTCTCACTGGGGCCTTCAGGGGACTCAGGTCTGGGTCAGGTTTTGCTTGTTGGTGGCCAGTGCCCATCAGATGCTGAATGGTCTGTGCTGAACCTTCCTGGGGCTCTGCAGCTTGTGCCAGGGCTGATGGCAGGGGAAGGTTTGTCTGGAGGGCCTTGGGAGCTGCCAGGAGAACACAGGGGACCTGCAGGGACAGGGTGTGCCAGGGACCAGCAGGGAGTGGAGCTCACTGGGCACAGGCCTGGCCAGGCTGGGGTCACCCCGAGATCAAGGACTGAATGTCTGCTGTGAGTCAGGAGAGCTCTGCAGCCCAGGGACACAGCAGGCCCAGGGAAAGGAGTCTGGGCACTGCCTGCTCTGAGCCTCAGGGAACTCCCCCAGGAGGATCCAGGGCAGCCCCAAGCCCCTCTGGCAGCCCTGGCACAAGGCAGGCACCTCTGAGCCCCCTCCATGGCCCCGCAGAGCCTGTGTGGGAGGGGGTGAGTGCAGGGAGCACCATCAGCTGCCTCTGTGTGCCAGGCTGAGCAGCAGAGCCCAGCAGAGGCAGCCCAGGGCCCCGGGCAGCACAGCCCCCGTGCTCTGCAGAGCAGCAGCCCCAGCTCGGGGCTCTGGGCAGCAGGGCAGGGGCTGCAGCAATGGCTGCTGGGGCCAGCACAGACGTGTTCCCCTGGGAAAGGCTCTGGGGGCAGCTGGCACGGGCCAGGAGCAGAGCAGGAGCCCGTGGGTGTGCACAGGAGCCCTGGCAAGAGGCTGCCCTGTCCCTGGGCCAGCAGGAGCTGCCTGAGGAGTCCCGGGGCCAACTCTGCTGCTGGGCTAGGCAGCGGGGCTGGCCCTGGGGCTGCAGGAGCTGCCCAAGCTGAGCATCTGCTGAGCATTCCAGACCCAGAGTGGCTGTCCCTGACCTCCAGTGCCTCCAGTTCCTGCTGCAGGGCCAGACCTGACTCTGCTGCTCTGCTGCCCTGGGGCAGGGGCAGGGAAAGGCTGAACTGGGCAGTGCCAGGAAGAGGAAAACAATGGACCCTTGTCGCCATGAGTCCCCCCGCAGTGTCAGAATACACTCCGTGGTTCCATGAGGCCCCAGTGTCACAATGGCCCCTAGGTTCCATAAAGCCCCACAGGGTCACCATGGTCCCCAGGTCACACGAGGCCCTGCAGTGTCACAAGGGCCCCTTGGTTCTGTGGAGCCCACAGGGTCAGTTTTGCCAGTGGGTAGGGTCAGCACCAAAGACACAGACACCAACTGAAGGAATTGTGTCATTTATATAAGGTAAATCTGCAAAAATTACAAATGTAAAGCACATAATTATTTGAAAATAATTACAATAGGAGCAGCTCAGTAATGCACTCAATCATCACCACCAAAGATCAAAGATTGCCTGCAGTGATTAAGAAAGATCCAGCACCACTTACGCTCAGCCTTTACCATCCCCCAGATCCACACAGCAGCTGGGGGAAGCTGTCACAGCCAAGGGCTGCAGAGCCACTCCTGGACACTGGGAATTCCTGCAGGTGCCTCCAGCCACAGCTGAGGCTCCAACCTCGCTGTGAGAGGGCCCAGCTCTGACAGTGCTGAATGAACAAACTGACAGCACTTCTAGTGTGGGAACATCTGGTTTCATCCTCCTCTTGGGTTCCTCCCAAAGCCTGGCCAGGGCCAGATGGGGCCTTGTCTGATTTTTAAATACAGAAAGGTAAATCCACATTTCACCAATGAACAGATAGAGATCATATTGCTAATAAAGATTCATTAATGAGCAGATACAAAGATAAGCTTTGGTTGGAAGGTTCATCTAGAGCTCAGCTTTGCCTCAGGGCCTGTTGTTCAGGCCACATACAGGACCTGGTGTTGAGGCCTCAGGACATCAATCAGTGCTTTGACCTACAGATGATGAACTGCAACCTTCATAACAATTCTTTGGATAACAGAGTTTAGATTTAGCTATTAGGCATAAAGACATCAGCTCTTGTTCTTCAATTAAGTGTTGTTCAAGTTCATTACTCAGAGCTATAATTTGCCTTCCATTTAAAACATCCCTAATTAGTTGCTATTCTCCATTATTTTATCAAATGTCCCTTTTTTCTTGAGACTGTGTCTCTTTTTAGACAAGACTCAGTACTCCGTTTCCAGCACAAAGTGCCACAACAACTCTAAAATGAAGTCATAACACACCAAGTGCTCATATTGCAATGACACGACACTGCCAAAAATTAATTTCACAGTAGCCTCCAATTTGGCAGCCATGAAGCCAATACCACCAAGAAAAATTTTCTTCTTTCTGCCACTCTTCTACTGCCTTTCCTGTCAAGCTGATTCCTGACTGTTGGCCTTCAAACCCATCACTGAGAGCAGTGCAACATTCCTGTCCCATGAGAGCCCAGAAAGCAGATAATCCCAGTCTGTGTGTTTCTGTAGAGCCCCATTTGTGTTTGTTGGAGCTCCTGGGATGTGAGATTGGACATTTTAACAGCATCATTTGCTATTTCTTCTAATAATTGATTTAGCTCATTACTGTAAAATCTGCAGAATGGGGTAGTACACATGGGGCACAGGTTGAACCAGAATCTTTTGGTTTTCTGAGACCAAATGCACCCCTTGGGTGGAAAATGTTCTCTTGGCCCCAACTCTTCCTTGTGATCGTTGCTGAAGGACCCTCAAGGGAGGCATCAGCATTGCCTGGAAACAGGACCCAAACCATCCTTTAGGAAGCTATTTATGGGCAGTCTCCACACAGCCAGCAGCATCCATTCTCAGTACCAAAGGTCTGATTTCCTATTTCCCACTGTGGGCTGCTGATGGATGCAGGGCTCTTCCCTGGGCCCTCCAAGGGAGCCCCATTCCTCCCAAAATTGGTTGAGAGCATATCCAGGAATTAATTACATTGAGTATTTTGGATACTTTGATCTTAGCATTCTCAAGAATTTAATGACTAATCCTTGGTGAAACTCTAAAGGTTTTTGTGGCAAACAAAGATTCTGGCTGACTATCAAGATACAACTTGCAGACATCAATAGTACTTTAGTGACACTGTTCTTCGTTCTTTTTCCTCGGTCTCATTTGGGTTAGGAACAATAATTCGGTCGTCCATGGAGGTGGCACCGTGTTAATTTCAGAATAATGCCCCCAAGGTCTTTTGCTGTTCAGCTTTAGCACGGTGTCTGGGGCTAACAAGGCTTGGTGGGGCCCTTTCCCCTTGGGCTGGAAGGGGGCCGGGTCCCAGTCCCTGAGGGCACCCAGGCTCCTGGATGGAATTTGTGTGCAAGTCCCTCATTGTCACAGCAGCCTTCACATGGAGCCCTGTGGATCAGAGCATTTTCCAAAGGGGCCGTTGGGGCAAACAAGGAGATTTGGTCTGGCAGGATGTGTAAAACAGTATCCTGTAATACCTACTTGTTCTCACACAGAATACTTGGCTGCAGGGACATATTCCCATTGTTCCTGCCCAGGTTTCAGGATTCAATGTTGTCTTTCCTAGGAGCTGTTCCTTCAGCTGCCTCAGGAGGGCCTTTTGGCCTCCGGGCCCACACTCTGGCTCCATTGTTAGGACTGCTGCATCCAAACCCTTTATCTCCACAAATGGTAATGACTGGAGGTGGATCTCCTTTTTTCACAATCGTGCTTAAAATTGCAATATCAATAATTGTGCTACCCTGTCATGGGGTTGAATAACCCAATCTTATTGACAATTGTTTAACAGAATTACTGTAATTTCTCCTTTATATTCAGCATCAATTCCTCCTTTCCTTCTGCCATGACATGAACATTTTGCAAGGCCAAGCTCCAAATGAGCAGTTACCAAACCAAGGTGTCCTGGAGGAATCAGAATTCCTGTCTCACTATAGATAGCTTTCATTTGCTTTGGATTTATCCTAATTAATGGCAATGCATGAAGGTCCAGCCCTGCAGCCTCTGGGCTGGCCCTGCCAGGGGCCATCACACCCACAACAATTTCCCAGGCAGTCCAAGCCTCACCGTTCATGGTTGTAGTTGCAAATTGGGTGCAGCTGTGCACAGCCAGGGGGTTTCCATTTCCCCAGTGGGCCATTGTTAAGGGTATGGAGCACATCTGGGAGATGGGTTCTCCATGGGGACAGGTTCCCATCTCCTCATTTTTTCAACTGCTCTTTTAACAACCCCTTCACCTGTTCAACAAATCCTGCAGCTTGAGGATAGTCTGTTACATGAAAAACCCAGCAGTCTTAATCACGGTATTTTCCACAGTAACAGACAAAGCACTCTGAATCACAGCATCAGCAAACCCTGTAAAAATAAACAATTTCATCCCCTCCTCCTTTTTTCATTGTATACAATCTCACAAAGTTTACCTCTGACATTAGGGTCCTGGCCAATCCTTTTCTGTAGAGTATTTAGAGTTACATCCCTGAGCAGCCAAAGCTACCAAATTAGTATTGTCAGCACTATTTCACATTATTACAATTTTATACGTAGATATAGATATTGATATAGAAATATAGATATAGCTAGATAGGTATAGACATACATATAAAATATATATATATCAATATATATTAAGGCCTGATTATACTATAAATATGTACATAGTTATTTATGATATTAATATTTCACTTGCACAAATGCATCGGAGCTCAAGATTAAAACCTTCTTCTGTTGCTCCATGTGGGAGCATTCCAACAAGAATTGTTCCTTCTGAAGGTGCTGTTTTCAATGTACGGTTAACAAATTCATCTTTGTCTGCCCAAACCCACAAGTTCTTTTCCTTTTCCATATGCAATTTTTGGATACATTTTAAGACATCCAGGGGTTCAGCTTCTTTTAACCAACTGCCCCAGTGCTCACACAGTGCTGCGACCTCAGCCCACTCCAGAGCCAGCCAACTCCAGGGAAGGGCTTCCCATCTGGGAATTTCTGATGCCACTGATTCCTCACATTTACATTTAACAAGTGACATTTTGCTGTGATCTGGCCAGACTCTGCCAGTTTTGTTTTACCAGTGGGCAGGGTCAGCACCAAAGACACAGACTCCAACTGAAGGAATCAGTGTCATTTACTGCAGTTCAAAGCAGCAAAGAATCACAAAAGGAGCAGCTCAGCAATGCAGCCAATCATCAGCACCAAAGATTGCAGCAGTGATTAAGAAAGATCCAGCACCAGTGTCCCTCAGACTTCACCATCCCCCAGATCCACACAGCAGCTGGGGGAAGCTGTCATAGCCAAGGACTGCAGAGCCACTCCTGGACACTGGGAATTCCTGCAGGTGCCTCCAGCCACAGCTGAGGCTCCAACCTCACTGTGAGAGGGCCCAGCTCTGACAGTGCTGAATGAACAAACTGACAGCACTTCTAGTGCAGGAACATCTGCTTTCATCCTCCTCTTGGGTTCCTCCCAAAGCCTGGCCAGGGCTCAAGGAGGAACCAAAGGAGCTGACTTTGATCCTTCATCCCTAAACAAGGCCAGATGTCAGATTTCATGGCCTTGTCTGGCTTGCCAATACAAAAAGATCAATATGTGTGTCACTAATGAGTGGCTACATCTATCACAGTGCTAATGGCCATGCATATTTCATCAGTGAGCAGATAGAAAAATAACCTTTGGTTGGAAGGTTCATCCAGAAGTCACCTTTGGCTCAGAGCCTGCTGTTCAGGCCTTGGCACATCAGGGACGTGGTTTAGTGCTGGGCTTGGCACTGCTAGGTGACCGGCTGGACTTGATGAGCTCAGAGGTCTTTTCCAACAGAAAGGATGCTGTGATTCCATTACTATATCTGCTGCATTCAGCTAGGTCTATTTGAGCAGCATTACTTTGCTCCAAAAGTTCCCTCTTGCTCAGCTCCTGTGGCCTATGGTGGCAGCTCCTTCAGCTCCTGGTGCTAAGCTGCTCATGTTGAATGAGATGACTCGGAGAGATGAATACAGTCCAGTTTCTTCTGGGACACAGAGAGGAGAGGGTGTGGAAACAGGAGCATTGTTTGCTGTGGCCTCCTCTCTGCACTTCATGCTTTTCAGTGCTTTAAACCAGCCAAGAGCTTTCTCCAAGAGTGCAATGGAGCAGCTGTTCCTGCTCCCAGGTCTGGCTCTCTCCAGTCTCTGACCTCACCTGGCTTTGTCCCTCTTGCTGTGCCCTCTGCTCCCCCAGGGCTCAGTGGCTGCTGCCCAGGACTGTAGGACTGGCACAGATCCAGTGGTCGAGACACTCCTTTCTCTGCCCTTGGAGCTGCCTGGACACAGCAGCCTTTTCCATCTGGAAGCTCCCCATGGACAGGGAGTCCCCAGCTGCATTCCTTGCACAACCTCCAGGAGCCTAGGGCTGCCATCTCAAGTCCCTGCTGGCACTGGGGGCTCCCAGGTGCCTCAGGCTGCTGTGACACCGCTGCACACGGGAGGGAAGAGTGGCAGGGGCTGTGCTGAATGTCAGCTCCATGTGCTGCTGCTGCTGTGGGGTCATTTGTCCAGCCCTGGCCCAGAGTCAGGGATCAGATCCAGGCCCTGCTGCTGCTCCCTTGGGATCAGTCCCAGTTTGGGTGTTGCTGTCAGGGTCAGCAGGAGTGGTGGCTGGAGCAGCAGGTGCTGACAGTGCCCCAAGCCCTGGGGCTGGAGGGGTCCCTGGGCTGGGCTGAGAGGGAGCTGCCCCTTGTTCTCCCTCTGCCTCATGCAGAGCTGGGCCGGGCACAAGTGGGGCAGCACAGCCACCAGGGAGCCTGCGAGTCTCTTCCAGCCCTGGCTGCTCAGAGTTTGGGCTTTGGAGCCTCAGGTGGCCAAAGGCAGCTGTTCTTGGTCCCTCTGGGTGTGCCCGTGTTCAGCAGTGCTGCTCCATCAGTCTGTGCCCAGCAGTGGGGAAAAGCCTCAGCCCTGCATGGCCAGGAGCTGCCGGGCTCTGCCTGAGCAGCTCAGCCAGCAGGAAGGGAGCTGCTCCGCATGGGAACCAGGAGCAAAGGACACTCTTTTTTTACAGCATGTTTTCTGTTATAAGGAAAAAAAAATTGGTAAAATGATAAAGATAAAAACAAAACCCAAGTGTGCAGTGAAAAATCTTTTGTGACTTTGTATTAAGAGGCAAATGATCTTTTGAAGAAGAAAACTCAGTTATTTTTTTCATACATTACTTTGTGAATGTGCTGATGGCATGGATCCATCTTACTGACCTCAGCAGCCTTTTTAAAAAGTTTTTGGGCTTTGTTTCCAACATTGTTATTTTAAATTGTGGTTGAAGCAATGGGAAATTGCTTTGTGCCCTTCCAGCTCCAAGCAGCACTGGGAATATAACCTCTGTCAAACCCCAAACCCTTCAGAAGATGCCCTTCCTTCTCACCCTGTGAATGAGCTGCACATTCCCTTTGAAACTGTCAGGGGTTTCTTAAAGACACAAAGTCCCACTTACAGATTTTTCCTCTGGTTTGGGAGTGCAGAAAGGCAATTCTCCATCCATCAGCTCCAGACTGCACTGCCTCAGGGACATGGCCCACTCGCCAGCTTTGGCCCACTTGTGGCACCTCTAGAGGAAGAAAAAGCCAAAAAGGAATGAAGAGTGTGACAGATGAAACATCTTTGGAGATACAGGCGTTCAGCTGGGACTGTGGAGAGTTTGCGTTCTTGCCAATTGGATGTGTGTCCCCACCTGCAATCTCTGGGCCTGCAGGAGAGTCTCACTCACCTGCCAAAGCAGAAAGCTCAGGCGCTGTGCTCAGAACGGGCTTGTCTGATGCAAAGCTGTCAGAGCAATGTGAGGGCAGAGCCAGCCCAGCTGTGCCCAGGGCTGAGCCCAGCAGAGCCCTGGCAGAGCCCAGAGCAGCCTCAGCACCCGCAGAGCCCGGCTGCAAGGAGAGAAACCAGAAACTGCCCGTCAGCTGAAGGTTCCTGTCCCCTTGTCCCAGCTGCCCGTGGTGCTCAGGCCATGCTGGCTGTGCCCAGAGCTGCCCATCAATGCTGTCTTTGGGAGCAGGGCAGGAGGGCAGGACATGTGCCCAGCCTGCAGCCAGCCACGGCACATCTAGCCCTCAGCAGCTGCCCAGAGCCAGAAAGCAGCTGGGGAGCTGAATGAAGAATTCGTTGCATCCCCCCCAGCAAAGGGGGAACCTTTGGTGCCCAGCCAGGCTGTACCATGCCCAGATCTGGGAGCATCCCCCTGGCTGTGGAACTCACCTGCAAATTGGGTGTGGAGTGTGTCTTTAGAGAAGGTGCCAGAATCCAAGTCCATCTTCTTCAGCTGGCCAGGCCAAGGAAGAGACTGTCATCCTTGAGGCTGTCCTTGCTGTCTCCAGCAGCAGCCCCACCTCGTACAGCTTCTCCAGGAGCTCCTTCTCCTTCCCTGGGAACAGACCAGGCTGTCAGGGCTCTGCCCAGGGCCCCAGCCATCCATGAACCAGACAAACAAACCGGGGGGATGGTGGCCACCAGTGCTTGCCACACCAGATCTCCAGCTCAGCTCCCGCCCAAGAGCTGCTTGTTCCCTTCTGCTGACCCCTGCTCAGAGCTACAGGCAGGACAAAACAAGTCTGGTTTGCTTTGCCACTGAGTGCCAAGAGATGTGTGGAGCTGGTACCTGCCAGGCCCCTGGATCCAACTGTGCACATGGATCTCTCCCATCTTCTAGGGCCGAGGAGCACCCTGCACCCAAGGATGGCAGAAAAGCTCTTCTAATGATGGCCTGTCCGAGGGCTGCATGGACAAACACCGCTTAATGACATCTTGGCACTCTGGGGAGACAAACCAGAAATCACCAGTCAGTTGGAGAAGTTGCCCCCCTGTTCCTGTGCCCAGGCCATACTGGGTGTGCCCAGAGCTGGGCCTAAACTTCCCCACGGATTCTCTGTTTGGAGGAGAGCAGGACATGTGCCACCTCCTCAGCAGCTGCCAGAGCAGGATGCCCATCAGCTCGCTGCTGTCTCCCAACACTGGTATTCCCCCTGTGCCCAGAGATGAGGATCCGCCTTGAGAGAGCCGTGCTGGGAACAAGATGCGCCCCCAGATGATCTCCTGGCCCCTCCTGAACGGGTGCTTCCCCACGACCAGCTGGTACAGCAGGAGGCCCAGGGACCAGATCGTCGCTGCCTCGCCATGGTAGCTTTGGTGCTGGGTCCACTCTGGAGGGCTGTAGGCCAGGGTTCCTGTGGAACACAGACAGAGCTCTTCAGGGGGATGCTGCTGCTCCCAGAGCCTGGCCCCAGCATCCCCGGGCATGTGGGGGCTGCTCCAGCAGCACACGGGGTGACCGCTGCCTTCTCACCATCACCTGGGACTTGTGTACAAACTCGGGGCTGGAAAAGAAGCCACTGGTGCTGGAAGAGGGCAGCAGAAACCCTGGGAAAGCCCAACCATGACACACAAAGGAAAAACCCACCCACTGGTGGAGAAAACCCATTCTCCTCTCTGCCTGCGTGGGCCCCCAAAAAATGTTAATAAGCCAAGGCAAACAAGGTGAGTGGAGCAGTCCAAGCCCCTCCTCCCCTGCACACCAAACCATCCAGGGCATGGGTTCAGACCCCCCTCTCCATTACCCCCATGGGGGTTTTTGTCGGGCTGGCTGCACCAGCTCCAGCCCCAGCCCAGGCCACAGTGGGTACTGAAGGCTGTCAGCAGGGCTGGGAGCTGGCCCCCCTCACACCCCAACCAAATCAACTTGGCTCCAGCATTAATCCCATCCCAGCTGCAGTAGGGGGAAGCCCCGGTGCTACACCCAGGCTGGGCCATGAGATGCCCAGGAGCATTCCCTGCGAGGGCTCACCTGCAAACTGGGTGTAGGCTGTGTCTTGGAGGAAGGCGCCACAGCCAAAGTCAATCAGTTTCAGCTGCCCGCTGGCCAGGTCGAGCAGGATGTTCTCAGGCTTGATGTCCCTGTGCAGGACCCCGCAGCTGGTGCAGTGCCGCACGGCCTCCAGCACCTGGCGGAACAGCCCCCGCGCCTCCTCCTCCGGCAGGAACCTCCACTCCACCAGGAAATCCGAGAGCTCCTGGCACCGTTCTGGACGCTCCATCACCAGCAAGAAGCTGTCGGGGAGCTCAAGCCACTCCAGCAGCTGAATGACACCAGCACACCCACAGGACACCTTGGCCAGCAGCACGATCTCCAGGGGAGCGCTGGTGCCGTCGGGCTGCGGGAGGAGCGCGATGCCGTCAGTGGAGCTGAGGCTGTGCCAGGGCTCTGGGACTCCTCAGCCAGCCCGGGATGCTCTGCATGCCCTGCTCAGCCCACGCCCGCTCTCCCCACAGGGCTCCCGGCAGCTTCCACCATGCCGGGCCCCGGCTCCTCGCCGCCCGGCACGGCCCGGCTTCTGCCACTGGCCCCGCTCACTCACCAGCTCGCTCCAGTGCCGGATGCGATCCCGCGGCACGCGTTTGATGGCCACCTGCGAGCAAGGGGAGCAGCGGGCTGAGCTCAACGCCCTTCCCACTGCGCTCCGACATTCTCGTCCTTGTCTCCCTCTTCCCTCTCCGCCCGCCGCCGGCCCCGCCGCTCACCAGGGCGCCGTCCGAGAGCCGCGTCGCCGAGCAGACGCTGCCGAATCCGCCGCGCCCCAGCAGGGAACCCAGGTGGTACCGCTCCTGCAGGGCCTCCTGCGCCTTCCCTGCGGGCGGGACGCGGCTGTCAGCGCTCGGCCCGGGGCCAGCAACGGCCCCCGAGCGCCCCTCACCCGCCCCGGGCCGGGCATCCCCACCCGCCCCGGCGGCCGCGCTGCCGAGCGGCGGAGCTCGGGCCGGGCAAGCCGCAGCGGAGGCGGCGGGAGCGGCTGCGCCGCCTGTGTCCTCCGCGGGCCCCGGGAGGAGCCGGGACCGGGGCCGGGGCCGGGGTCGGGGTCGGGGTTGGGGTCGGGGCCGGAACTGGACCCTGCGTCGGGGCTGGGACCGGGCTCGGGCCAGGCGGAGCCAAAAGCCGGCGATGCCGCGCCAGCCCCAGGCATTGACGCCCGCCCAGCAGCGCCAGCGCCAGCACGGCCAGAGCCGGGCTGAGGCCAGGCGGCGGCAGGACGGCCGGGGGCGGGCACGGGGCAGCCCCGCCCGGGGCCGGGGGCGGGCTGGGGGCATGGCCCGGCCCGGCATGGGGAGAGGGAGGCGGGGAGAGGAGAGGAGAGGAGAGGAGAGGAGAGGAGAGGAGAGGAGAGGAGAGGAGAGGAGAGGAGAGGAGAGGAGAGGAGAGGAGAGGAGAGGAGAGGAGAGGAGAGGAGAGGAGAGGAGAGGAGAGGAGAGGAGAGGAGAGGAGAGGAGAGGAGAGGAGAGGAGAGGAGAGGAGAGGAGAGGAGAGGAGAGGAGAGGAGAGGAGAGGAGAGGAGAGGAGAGGAGAGGAGAGGAGAGGAGAGGAGAGGAGAGGAGAGGAGAGGAGAGGAGAGGAGAGGAGAGGGACGCCGGGAAATCGACGCGGAGGGAAGGGTGCTCGTCAGCGGGAAAGGGCGAGAAAGAGAGAGAAAAAGAGAAAGAAAAAGTGTGTTTTAGATTCTCTGCTTGCGCTGCTTTTGCTGCCACCGCTGCTGCTGCCGCCACTGCAACTGAAGCCCCGCGGCCGTTTGTCCGCGTGTCCGTTCCCCGCTCGAGCCCCACGAGCCCCACGGGCGAGCCCCGCGCGCCCCGGGACAGCCCCTTAGTCTGTCCAAACATGGGAACTTGGCAGTGTCGAGCCCAGGTGCAGAGCCCTGACTCCTGCACGCTGGCAGAGGAATCCCCTCAATCGCTGCTGTGCATTGTCCTTGCTGCGGGTCAAGCACTGTCGGGGCACATTCCCTTGGTGTAGGATTCCTGCCTGACCCAAGCACTGCACTTACATCTGCAGTGTTGCTTTCCAGTAAAAACAGGGGAAGGAAAACTGTTGTGTGTCTCATGGTATTTTAGAGTGTCTAAAACATGATAAGTCACCGATCTTAGAGGTGAGGTGCATTTGGAATGAATGGGATAGAGAAGTAGTGCAACATGGGAAAGGGCAGACTAGAAATAAATGGAGGAAAACTTCTTGGAATGTTTCTCTCACTTTCATTTCACTTCTGGAAAGCTGTTTCAGTTTTCCAGGAATCTTCTCCTGTCTGCTCTTCTCAAGAACCTTTCATGGAGAACAAGGTCAAGCTTGTGTCCCAAGATTTGCCACCAGCTGCAGCTTCTCTTGGCTTTCCACACTGCACTGTGTGTGCAGCATGACTTTTGCAGCAAAGCAGGACAAATGTTTGGAGAACTTTACACATCCTTTCTTTTTGCTGGTGGGCTGTGGAATTGTGCCACTGGTGAAGTTTTCATTTTAACGGATTGTGCTGGTTTAGGGCAAATTTTGGGAGGAAACCTCCAAAAGGGTCCATCTAGAAAGCAAATTCAAGCAGCCCCTCCCCCTACTAGTTCAGGAAAAGACTTCCCTGTTAGAGAGCATTTTGGGCAGACACTGTGGCCTATGTGCACAACCCTGCAGGCAAAACAATGGACATTCCGTGGATTTAGAAGCATGCTTGCAAACACTCTGTGTACGTGCCTGATAGCAGAAGCACACTGCCCTTGGGCAGCCAGCATGAGAAAGTTTGCCAACTGCATCCAAGAGAAAAGGACGTGAAATGTTATAAATGAGAAGCTTGACGAGGCCAATATTCAAGGAGCAATCAATTTATTAATTAATACGGTAAAGTATGAGCAATACAGCGCTGGGTACAGTGGGGGAAATTTTCCCTCCAACTGCACGCTGATAGTTGGGGCTTACAGATATTTATAGGGGTACTCATAAGCTTTCTCAGCAGTTTCTGTTCCAAATTTTTATGTCACAATTCTATACACTATTGTGATTTAATTTTTCTCAGGATGTATCTCAGAAAAGAGTATCCCCGTATGGTGGGGTCTGGCTTCTGAAAGAAGTCTCCCAGCTGGTGAGGTCCAGATTCCAGATGTGGGTCCACCTTTTAATTGCAAGGACTGTAAATCTCATAACAGTGATGTCCAGCTTCCCTTTGTTGAAACTATCAGTCCTTGATAGAGTTGATGTTCATCTTCCTTTCTCAAGCTGCTTTTCACTGTTTTGTTAAGGTGTCGAGATAAGCATGTTTCCTTTTGATATATTCTAAAGCTACAGTTCCAAAGATCCTTACTACAAGCAATATTCTAAAATGATACTTCTAAAGGTTATTATTGCAAAACTCATTTTAGCTAGAAGCAGAAAGTTCCTGTCAAGCAGCAACATCCTTAAAGCTTTAATTTGAATGGTCCTAAATCAGCTGAAGAATTATAAAGGTTAATTGCAAACAAAGGATAGGTTCAAAGGCCTTCTTCCATGCTTTACTTCCTCAGTTATTTATTAGAATTGTCTTTGTAACTGTCCCACGGTCAGTTTCCACACATATCCCAATCACAGATACACAGGTTGCCTGTATGTACCTGACACAAAACATAGCTTTGTATTTCACAACATAAAAACTAGGTAAGAAAAAACAATGTTATTATTATAAATAGAAATGAATATAATAAATATATACGTAGTTAAATAATAACACAAAATAATTTCATACAGATTAAAATAATAAATTACAGCAACATTTTTGCATGTTTTAGGATGTCAGTCCCAGGTGGGCCATGTCAGACATGGTGAGGCTGGGGTGAGCAGCAGGCTGTACAAAGAGGGTCAGCCCAAAAGGGGCTTGTTCTTCTCCGTGCCCAGACCTCCTAAGGAGACATTCAGCATCAAGATCACTTCAGGAATGTTTCTATCACCTCTTTTCTGAACTGATAAATAGAAAACTGCCCATATGATTAAATCCAAACATCATGTGTTTGGTGCACTTTGACATCTTCCTCCTTAACAGAACTCCAAACGGACTCCAATCACTGCACAAGCCCTGGAGACTTGAAGACAATTGAAGGGAGACAAAGAGCTCCTGAGGGCTTTCTGTGTTTTAATCAGCCCCACGGTGGATTTGGAGCTGGGTCCAGGAGCCTCAGGCACTGAGAGAAGGATGAAGAAGCTGCTCAAGGAGTCAGCAGCAAAACTCCAAGTGCCTTGGAGCATGGCTGGGCCCCAGTGAGGGCAGGGAGTGCCAAAGGCTCCCCAGGGACTGCTGAGAGCAGATCCTTGAGGCCAGGAGTGCAGGGAGCCCAAGGCTCTGGGCAGGGAACTGCAATGCTGAGCAAGGCCTGGGCTGGCTGGGGGAAGCAGAAAGGCCAAGCCCTGAGCCCAGCCTGGGCCAGCAGGGCCTGTCCCTCATGGGTGGCTCGGGGCTCTCTGTGGGGCAGGGGGATGTGAGGGGCAGCAAGGACAAATGCCATAAACCTGCAGCCCCTGCCAGCCTGGCCAGGGAGGCCGAGGGAGAGCCAAAGTGCAGCCCCTGCCAGGAAAGTTCCTGCTGTGGGGCCTCCAGAGGCGCTGCCCGAGCCCAGGGCACAAAGGCCTGGGTGCCTGTGGCCCTGCCAGCCCTGCCCAGCCCTTGGCCATCTGTCCTGCAGGCTGTGCCCCCTGTGCGTGCTGCTCCTGTGCCCTGGCCGGCTGCACTCGCCCCTCTCGCTGTGCCCCAGCATTTCTCAGCCAGCGTTTCTGTGCCCTCCCTGGGCTCCCTGCACCAAGCGCTGCTGGCTCCTGGCACACAGAGCCGGCCATGGCCCAGCCTCACGCTGCCACACCTCGAGCACCACAATTCTACCCTGGCAGGGAATTTGCTTTCTCCTCAGCTCCAGGCTGAACCTTCCAAGCTGCACTTTGGGGATGTTTCCTGCAATTCCCACTCCCAAGGAAAGCTCTGTCTCCTGCTGCTCACAAACAGAGAAGGGCTGGTGAGAGAAGTGCTGGTCAGAGGCTGTTTGGGGTACAGTGACCATGAAGACCATGAAATTATTAAGTTTTAAAATATTCCATGAAAGAAGGAGGGGCATCAATAAATCTTCTACACTGGACTTTTAAGGGCAGACTTTGGCCTATTAAGGATGCAGATTTGGGGAGTACCAAATCAGGAACTGATTCTTTTAAGGGAAACAGCCCTTAAAAACACAGGGTTCCAGGAAGGATGGACACACTTCAGCAAAGAAACCTTGATGGAGCAAGAGTAGGCTGTCCCTTTGTGCAGAAAGATGACCCAGAGGGGGAAATGACTGGCCTGGCTGGGCATGGAGCTTTTGCAGGAATTTAGGGGTTAAAAAGAGGGTGCAGCACCTTTGGACATAGAGGCAGGTAAATCAAGAAATGTTTAAGGATGTTGTTAGGTTGTGCAGATAGAAAAAATTAGAGAGGTGAAAGATCAATTAGGACTTAACTTGGATACTTCTGTGAAGGATAATTATTATGTATTTATAAGCACATTAATAGCAAAAGGAGGGGTAAGGATAACCTGCATTTCTTATTGTGAGGGATATGGTTACCAAAGATGAAGAATGGGCAGAGGTACTTCACCCCTTCTTTGCCTCAGTTTTCAACAATAAGACAGGCCATCCTCAGGACAAGTGTTCTCCTGAGCTGGTAGATGGGCACAGGGAGCAGCCGCTGGAATCCAGGAGGAAGCAGCTGGGGACCTGCTGAGCCACTCAGATGCCCCCAGGTGTCTCTGGGAATACATGGGATCCATCCCAGGGGGATGAGGGAGCTGGTGGATGAGCTCCCCAAGCTGCTCTCCATCATTTACTATCAGACTTGGCTCAGCAGGGAGGTGCAAGAGGAGTGGAGGTGCCAATGTGAGCCCATCCCCAAGAAGGGCTGGAAGGAGGATCTGGGGAACTCCAGGTCTGTCAGCCTGACCTTGGTGCCTGGCAAGGTTATGGAACAGATCACCCTGAGAGCCATCACAGGGCACCCACAGGATGGCCGAGGGATCAGAGCCAGCCAGGGTGGATTTCAATATCTGCACTGATGATCTGGGTGAGGGAATTGAGTCTAGCATCAGCAAATTTGCAGATGACACCATCTGGGTGTGACTGTGGATCTGCTGGAGGGGAGGAGGGCTCTGCACAGGGCCCTGGACAGGCTGGATCCAGGGCCCAAATCCAACAAGGTGAGGTTTAACAAGTCCCAGTGCCGGGTCCTGCACTTTGGCCACAACAACCCCTGCAGCACTACAGGCTGGGGACAGAATGGCTAGAGAGCAGCCAGGCAGAAAGGGACCTGCAGGGACTGATGGACAGCAGGCTGGACATGAGGCAGCAGTGTGCCCAGGTGGCCAAGAAGGCCAGTGGCTCCTGGCCTGGATCAGGAATGGTGTGGCCAGCAGGAGCAGGGCAGTGATTCTACCCATGGTGCCAAGTCAGGAACTGAAATGGGGAGTGGGGCCAGAGAGGAAAGGGCAAACAGGGATGGGCTGTTTGCAGAGGAGGGGATAGGGATGGGTAATAGGAAGAAATTTGTACTGCTAGGAGTAAAGAAGAAAAAGTGAAGCAAAGGAAATCCTGAGGGCCGTTTGGGGTGGCTGCCAGGCTGCCCTGCTCTGAGCAACAGCGCCTGCAGTGGCACAGGAAACTCCCAGCTGATGGGAACAAACTTTCTGGCTGACTGCAGAGGCCAGGACAAAGCTGAGTGGTTTCCCTGGTGTTCCCCAGCCCTTGCTGGCCCCAGGGGCTGATGGCATTTGTGCTCCCTCAGGTTCATGTCCCCACAGCAGCAGCATGGGGGTGCTCCCGCCTGCTCTGTGCAATGCAAACAGGGGCTCCTGAGCCAGTGCTGCCGTGGCTGTGCCTGCAAGGATGTGGCACCTGTGTGAGCTGGGGGAGAGGCCAGGGCTGCAGAGGGGGGACGTTGTTGGCAGCTCCATGAGGACGCTCTGGGACGCTGCCCTGGGCTGTGCAGCGCACTGGGGATGGATCAGCCCCTGCTCTGCTGCTCCTTCCCGTCTCCCCCAGGGCCCTTGCAGAGCCCCAGCCATGCTGTTTGCCCCCAGCCTGCCCACGGCCAGCCTGGGGCTGCTCACCCTGGGGCTTTTCTGTGCTGAGCATTGGCCTGGCCGTGTTCTTGAGAGAGCCTGGGCAAGGAGCCTGCAGCCCCCAGGGCCTGGCCTGAGGCGTCAGCGCTGCCCCAGCAGTGCCCATGGCCTGTCCCTGCTGCAGCCCCGGCACTGCCACCCCCAGGACTGTGCCCGGCCCCGAGAGCACTCAGGCCCTGCAGCAACACCAGGGCCACCAGGGCAGCGGGGCAGGGCCACGGCAGCAGCACTGGCAACACCAAGTGCTGCTGCTGCTGCTGCTGGGCACAGCTGCTGTGCCAGCACTGATCTGCCCCAGCTCTGCACACAGACATTGCTGCTGCAGCTCCAGAGAAGGCAACCAATGGGCATCTCTGCAGAAAACTCTGCTGGGAGATCTTTTATTTCCTTTATAGCCACCAGGAATGCAGCCTGTCATTGACACAGTCTGTGTCAATGCCACAGGGGACATGGAGAGAAACAAAATGCGAAATGACACAGACAATGACATTTATTTGTAGTCAATGTGAAAAATATAAAACAAAGGAAAAAATCCCAACAACTATACCAATGAGAAGTATCAAAGATGACTTTTATTACAAGTGATTTGCAGACACTGGCCAGCAGTTTAATGTTTGTGAAAGCATCCAGTCATCAGTCTCCACACTGCAGCCTTGAGCTCCTGGTTCCTCAGGCTGTAGATGAGGGGGTTCAGGGCTGGAGGCACCACCGAGTACAGAACTGACAGGGCCAGATCCAGGCATGGGGAGGACATGGAGGGGGACTTCAGGTGAGCAAACATGACAGTGCTGAAGAACAGAGAGACCACAGCCAGGTGAGGGAGGCAGGTGGAAAAGCCTTTGTGCCATCCCTGCTCAGAGGGGATCCTCAGCACAGCCCTGAAGATCTGCACATAGGAAAAAACAATGAACACAAAACAGCCAAGTGCTAAACAGGCACTAATAGCAATGAGCCCAAGTTCCTTGAGGTTTGAGTGTGAACAGGAGAGTTTGAGGATCTGGGGGATTTCACAGAAGAACTGGCCCAGAACATTGCCATGGCACAGGGGCAGGGAAAATGTATTGGCTGTGTGCAGCAGAGCAGTGAGAAAGGCACTGGCCCAGGCAGCTGCTGCCATGTGGGCACAAGCTCTGCTGCCCAGGAGGGTCCCGTAGTGCAGGGGTTTGCAGATGGACACGTAGCGGTCGTAGCACATGATGGTCAGGAGGAAATACTCTGCTGAGATGAAGAACAGAAATGAAAAGAGCTGTGCAGCACATCCTGTGTAGGAGATGGTGGTGGTGTCCCAGAGGGAATTGTGCATGGCTTTGGGGACAGTGGTGCAGATGGAGCCCAGGTTGCTGAGGGCCAGGTTGAGCAGGAAGAAGAACATGGGCGTGTGCAGGTGGTGGCCGCAGGCTACGGCGCTGATGATGAGGCCGTTGGCCAGGAGGGCAGCCAGGGAGATGCCCAGCAAGAGGCAGAAGTGCAGGAGCTGCAGCTGCCGCGTGTCTGCCAATGCCAGCAGGAGGAAGTGGCTGATGGAGCTGCTGTTGGACATTTGTGGTGCCTTGGCATGCGGATCTCTATAAAAATTAATCATAGAATAGTTGCATTAGGAGAGGATTTTAAATATCCCAGCACGGGCTGGGGACACTTTCCCCCCACTGCCTGCCCAGGGCTCTGCTGCCTGGAGCTGTCCCTGCCAGCAGCTGGTCCCTGTGCCCAGGGCTGGGCCCTGCCAGTGCTGCCAGAGCCCAGCCCAGACCTGGGGGCTCAGCTCTGCCCTGCAGACCCCTCCCAGCTCTGGCACTGCCCAGGGACAGCTCTGGCTCTGCAGGCTCTGATGGCAACATCAGAGCAACCCTGAGCAGGCTGGAAAAGTGACACTGATGCTGCCTTTAAAGTGAACTGTGGTGATTGCTGTCACTGCCTGGTTTGTTCAGATTTGAGAAAATTGTTTTTATTTTTCTTCACCTGAACTGAGATTAACATCTATATGGAATTTCCGATCCAGGCAACCAACAGCAGTAGATTTAAAAAGCAGGATTTTCCCTTTTATCCAGCCCCTGACTAGCTGTGTTAGCTGTATAATCTACTTGTAGATGTTCGGCAGTTAAATGTTATGCTGGGAGCAATCCTGACCAATGCAGCATCCTCACCACACAAGGAGAACACTTCAAAGCCTTACCAGCTGTCTCCTTCACCCCAGATCTTGTCCCCCAGTGCTGGGAGAAGCTGCCAGGGCCGGCTGAGAGCTGTCCCTGGCAGGCAGCAGAGTCCCTGCACCAGCACAGCGCCCTGGGCTGCAGGAGCCTGCTCTGCAGGACAGCCCTGGGCACCCCTGGCTGCTCTGCACAAGAGACAATCAGAGAATGTACTCATAGAGTCTGCAGGCATTGGGATGTTCCAGCTTTAGGAGATGGCTCCAGGAGCTGCAGCTGCATTGTCCTGCAGCCAGAGGTTCCTGTGCCAAGGGCTGGCAGTGATTCTGCCCCAGGCACTTCTCAGCTCCTTCCCAGCTCTGACTGATTGAAGCTCTCTGGGCCTCTGGGCTGTGCCCGGGCTGGCTGCAGGCAGTGCCCCAGCCCTGCTGGGCTGGCAGAAGAGCTGCTCATCAAGAGAAATGTGCTTTTGAAGCTCTTCTTGCTTACCAGGAGCTGCCTCTGTGCCAGGAGCCCAGCCCAGCTCAGCAGCACAGACACAGCACCAGGACTTTAATGACCTTAATTGCTTTGTGAGCCACTCAGGAGCAGGAGGTGGAGCTTCCTTGTTCCGGAGTGACCCATTGTAAGAGACCTCTGGGGAGCGCGGTGACCCGGAGTGCGGTGAACAGGAGCAGGCAAACAGGGTCACAGCAGTTCGCACAGGCAGGGCGAGCAGGCAGGGCTGCAGGTTCCAGCTAGTTTGGTGAAGTATTGTTTTGTTGGTTGATTGATCTTGGGCTTTCTCCTAAGCAATGGTTTTAACCCGGTCAAAATCCGTGGTTGGTACAAGTGTATATGACCAAGTAGAGCCCTCCAAAAAGGATGTGTCCGTACAGACCCATTCCTGCCCGGAGTGTTTGAGCTTATCAGTGGCTTCAGGGGATGTTATGGAGAAGGCCTGCCTGAGGTGTGAACAAGTGAATGACCTCCTTTCGCTAGTGGCTGAGCTTAGGGAAGAAGTTGAAAGGTTAAGGAGTATCAGGGATAGTGAAAAGGAAATAGACTGGTGGAGTTCAGCCCTTACATCTTTAAGGGAGGCCCACCAGGAGTCAGAGGGCTCATGTGTCTTTCACTCTCAGGCAATAGAGGGGCACCTGGTAGATGAAGGGGAGTGGAAATGGGTCCCTGCTCGGGGTGGTAATAACAAAAAACCCTTCCTGCCCCCCATCCCCTAGCCAGGTGCCACTTCAGAATAGGTATGAGGCACTGGATCTAGACAGCCAGAGAGATGATTTAGAGGAAAATCATCTACCCAGTGAGCCTCCCAATTATGACTTGCCTAAAAAGAGGATTACCACCTCTAATGTCAAGAAAAAAAGAAGGGTAATCGTGATGGGTGATTCCCTTCTGAGGGGGACAGAGGGCCCCGTATGTCGACCTGACCCATCCCACAGGGAGGTCTGCTGCCTCCCTGGGGCCCAGGTACGAAACATCACTGAGAAACTTCCTAGGCTGATTCAGTCCTCTGATTATTACCCACTGCTGATACTCCAAGCTGGCAGTGATGAGATTGAGAAGAGGAGTGTCAAGGTGATTAAAAGGGAGTTTAGGCCACTGGGTCAAGTGGTTGATAGGACAGGTGCACAGGTAGTGTTCTGCTCAGTCCCTTTGGTGGCAGAGAAAAATAATGAAAGGAATAGGAAAACTCATATCATTAACAAATGGCTCAAGGGTTGGTGTTATTGGCAAAATTTTGGATTCTTTGATCATGGAGCAACCTTTATGGCACCTGCTCTATTGGAATCAGATGGGGTACATCTCTCTGTTAAGGGTAGGAGGTTTTTAGCTCATGAACTGGCAGACCTTATTGAGAGGGCTTTAAACTAGGTTTGAAGGGGGAAGGGGATGCAGCTGGGCTGTTTGGAAGCAGGCCCAGGGGTGGTAAGACTGTGTTAGGGGAGAAATCAGCAGCCCAGCTGAGATGCATGTATACCAATGCACGCAGCATGGGTAACAAACAAGAAGAGCTGGAGGCCATGGTGCATCAGCAGGACTATGATGTAGTTGCCATCACAGAAACGTGGTGGGATGACTCACATAGTTGGAGCACTGCACTGGATGGCTACAAGCTCTTCAGAAAAGACAGAAAAGGGAGAAGAGGTGGAGGGGTGGCCCTTTATATTAGGGAGGTTTTGGATGTCACAGGTATTGAGACTAATGATGATGAAGTTGAGTCCCTATGGGTAAAAATTAAGAGGAAGGCCAACAAGGCTGACATCCTACTGGGAGTCTGCTATCGTCCACCCAACCAGGATGAAGAGGTGGACAACTTATTCTATAAACAACTGAACAAAGTCTCAGGATCATCAGCCCTTGTTCTTGTAGGTGACTTCAACCTACCAGACATCTGCTGGGAACTCAATACAGCAAAAAAACAGCAATCTAGAAGGTTTTCAGAATGTGTGGAGGATAACTTTTTGTCACAACTGGTGGGCAAACCCACCAGGGGAGGGGCTATGTTAGACCTATTGTTTACAAATAGAGATGGACTGGTAGGTGATGTGGAGGTTGTAGGCCGCTTGGGGCATAGTGATCATGAAACTATAGAATTCTCAATAATTGGTGAAATAAGGAGGAATATCAATAAGATCTCTACACTGGACTTCCGGAGGGCAGATTTTGGCCTATTTAAAAGACTTGTCCAGAGAATTCCTTGGGAAACAGCCTTTAAAAACAAAGGAGTCCAGGAGAGATGGGTGTGCTTCAAAGCAGAGATCTTGAGGGCACAAGAACAGACTGTCCCTGTGTGCCAAAAGATGAGTAGACGAGGCAAACGTCCAGTCTGGATGAGTAATGAGGTTTTGAAGGAACTTAGAAATAAGAAAAAGATGTATCATCTTTTTAAGGAGGGAGTGATTTCTGAGGAATTATTTAAGGGTGCTGCCAGGGCATGTAGAAAAAAAATTAGGGAGGCCAAAGCTCAGTTTGAACTCAACTTGGCAACTTCTGTTAAAAATAATAAAAAAAGTTTTTACAAATATATTAATGGTAAAAGGAAGGGTATAACCAACCTCGGTTCCTTATTGGATGGAGCAGGCAAACTAGTTACTAAAGATGCGGAAAAGGCGGAAGTGCTTAATGTTTTCTTCACCTCAGTCTTTAGTGGTAAGACAGCTTATCCTCATGACAACTGTCCTCAAGGGTTGGTAGGTGGTGCCAGGGATCAGAATGGTCCTCTTATTATCCAAGAGGAGGCAGTCAGAGAACTGCTGGGACACTTGGATATTTAAAAATCAATGGGACCAGATGGGATTCACCCTAGGGTGATGAGGGAGCTGGCAGATGAGGTTGCCAAGCCGCTCTCCATCATTTACCAGGAGTCGTGGCTCACTCGTGAGGTTCCAGATGATTGGAAACTGGCCAATGTGACACCTGTTTACAAAAAAGGTGGTAAGGAGGATCCTGGCAATTACAGGCCAGTTAGCCTGACCTCAGTACCAGGTAAGATGGAACAGTTCACACTGAGTGCTATCACACAACACTTACAGCATGGCCAGGGTATCAGAGCCAGTCATCAGGGGTTACGAAGGGTAGGCCATGTGTGACCAGCCTGGTCTCCTTCTGTGACCAGCTGACCCGCCTGGTGGACGCAGGAAAGGCTGTGCATGTGGTCTATTTAGACTTCAGCAAGGCCTTTGATACTGTCTCCCACAGCACACTCCTGGAGAAGCTGGCAGCCCACGGCTTGGACAGGAGCACTCTTGGCTGGGTTAGGAACTGGCTGGATGGCCGGGCCAGAGAGTGATGGTGAACGGTGCTGCATCCAGCTGGCGGCCAGTCACCAGTGCTGTCCCTCAGGGCTCTGTGCTGGGACCAGTCCTATTTCATATTTTTATAGACCACATGGATGAGGGCATCGAGTCCTTCATTAGTAAATTTGCAGCTGACACTAAGCTGGGAGCTTGTGTTGATCTCCTGGAAGGAAGGAGGGCTCTGCAGAGAGACTTGGATCAGTTGGATGGATGGGCAGAGTCCAGCAGCATGAAGTTTAATAAGTCTAAGTGCCGAGTTCTACGTTTTGGCCACAAAAATCCCCTACAATGTTACAAGCTGGCGACAGTGTGGCTGGACAGTGTTCAGGCAGAAAGGGACCTGGGGGTGCTGGTTGACAGCTGGTTGAATATGAGCCAGCAATGTGCCTTGGTGGCCAAGAAGGCCAATGGCATCCCGGCCTGCAGTAGGAATTGTGTGGCCAGCAGGAGCAGGGAGGTCATTCTTGCCCTGTACTCGGCGCTGGTGAGGCCGCACCTTGAGTACTGTGTCCAGTTCTGGGCCCCTCAGTTTAGGAAGGATGTTGAGATGCTTGAGCACGTCCAGAGGAGGGCAACAAGGCTGGTGAGGGGCTTGGAACACAAGCCCTATGAGGAATGTTTGAAGGAACTGGGGTTGTTTAGCCTGGAGAAACGGAGGCTTAGAGGTGACCTTATTGCTCTCTACAACTTCCTGAAGGGAGGTTGTAGACAGGTGGGGGTCAGTCTCTTTCACCGGGCAGTGACTGACAGAACAAGAGGACACAGTCTCAAGATACGTCAGGGAAGGTACAGGTTGGATATTAGGAAAAAAAGTTAACCAAAAGAATAATAAAGTACTGGAATGTTCTTCCCAGGGAGGTGGTGGAATCAGTATCTTTGGATGTGTTTTAAAAATGGTGGAATATGGCATTTGGTGCTCTAGTCTAATTGAGGTGTTGGGGCATAGGTTGGACTTGATGATCCTAGACATGTCTTCCAACCTCATTATTCTGTGGTTCTCTGAAAACCTTGAAAATTATCAGCGGGCTCTGGAAAACTTTTTAAAAAAATCAGAAATGGATGTAGCTCTGTGAATTTTCAGGCACAGCTCTTTGGATCTGGAGGAAATATTTGCTTTGCATCAGCTAAGACATAGACAGACACACAGCAAATGGAGCACTGAACATCACAGACTGGGCTAGTGTTTTTCCCAGAAGAACTGACAGAAGATCACAATGAAACACTACAGTGCCCCTGAACAATCCAATTGTCCAGGGAAACTCAGCAGCTGATGGTGTTGTGGTGCTACTGCCAATCCCTTCCATGAGCAAATCATTTCAGGACTGACTAACAGCCTCTGCCTTCTCACAGACACCAAGTGGTGCAGCAGTGCTCCAGGTGCTCCTGCCAACAGCCCCTGCAGGCCAATGCCCCAGTGCACGTGGGCTTTGGCTCCCTGTGGCACAGAAGCCCCCCGGGGCACAGGTCTCTGGGGCAGGAGAGGGGCAGCAGTGCTGCCAGGGCTCGGGGGGTGGCAGCTCTGCTTGGGCGGGCACTCTGCCACACCTGCTGATGGCAACGCTGCCCGGGCCCCAGGGCTCAGAGCAGCATTGGTGCCCTGGCCCACACGTTCCCTGTGCCTGTCACAGCCGCGGGTTTAGGATGGCCAGCAGCCGGGACGTGTCCCAAGGAGGCCGTGCCAGCTTCCGTGGAAGGCCCCGTGCCCTTGCCAGCGCGGCTGCCTCGGCAGCCCTGGGGGCTCCTTCTGCTGCCCTGAGCCTGCAGAGCAGGGCAGCGTTTGCTGATGGGCTGAGCCCTTCCTAAAGATCCTGTCGGGCTGCCTTAGACACTTGGGGCCAGGGATTCCTTCCAACCAGGGCCACTTTGGGTGGGCTGGGGGCGGCCCCAGGGCAGGTGGCAGTGTGTGCAAGGGCCCTTTGTGACACGCTGCAGCACGGTCACCGTGGCATGGAATGGAGGAGTGTGTCCTTTGTGACACGTGGTGACATAGGAGCTGGTGGTGACAAGAACACTCCACAGCGCTCAGAGCAGGCGACGGGACAGGACGGGACAGAGCGGTGCTGTGAGGAGCCCCCGCACAGCGCACTCATTCATACCTGACCCGGAGCTTTTCTGAGGTGTTGTTCCTGCAGCTGACCTCGAGGCCAGACTGTGGGACTTGCTGACCTGAGTAATTTACCAGGAATCTCCTGTCATTGTGGCAGGAACGCCCAAGACTAGAGTGCAGGACTTGCTGTCCTGCAGCTACCCTGAGACCTCTCTGTCTCAGAAATCTTCAAGGCACAACTGAAATTGCTGACTTGGCAATATCCTGAGGCATCTCTCTAGAAGGTGCGTTCAAGGCTGGAAGGTGGAATGGCAGGCAGATTTTTCAGCCTGTTCAAATGCTTCCGGGGGAAAAATAAGAAAGGCCCTGGAGCTGCTTCAGGAGAGCAACTTGAAGAGCCAGCGCAGATCCAGACACTGCAGGACGGTGAGTGGCAGAGCTGGGCCGTAGGACTGGAGCCTGCAGCCAGCCTGGCCCCATTCCGTCCCATCCCATCCCATCCCATCCCATCCCATCCCATCCCATCCCATCCCATCCCATCCCATCCCATCCCAAGGCATCCCATCCCCTGGGGACATGCCCATGGACAGGACGGAAGAGGGCCCAGGCAGACACCCCGCAGTGGCCGTGCCCCATCCCCCTGGGGCATCCCGGGGCTGTCCCTGCCTGGGGAGCGCAGGGCTGGGCTGTGTTCTCCGGCCTCTCCCACAGCCCCTCAGCTCTGGCTGTGCTCGCTCTTTGCCAGATGCAGCCGTGGAGCGCACACAAGAGCAGCAATCCAGCCGTGGCCACTTCCGCAGAACAGCGCAGGTACCTGCAGCCATGCCCACCTGGGCTGGGCCTACTGTCCCTGCTCAGCCAAGCACTACACTTGGAGCATTCCTGGCTTCCCTGTCCTTTATTCTTTGGCAGGTGTTCCGAAAATTCCCACGGGTTCGGCGTAGAGAAACCAACACCACAGCAGCTGAGGGCCCAGCTGAGCCTGACTCGGGGCTGACCCAGCTCCAAGCAGAGCCTGATGTCAGCCCACATTCAGCTGGGCTCTCACAAGACTTGGACACCTCAGGGACTGAAACCTGGCCACAGGCTCTTCCCACATCAGTGACTGAGGATGGAGTCATAAAAAACACTGACAATGAAGAGATTGAGGCCTTGAAAAATACTGGAGCCATGCCCACTTCTCCTGAGATTTGTGCTTCCACTGTGGATTTTTTCCAGGACAGTGCTGTTCCTTATCAGCAGCAGGTAAGCAGCCTGGGGCCAGGACTGGAGGCCTCCCAGGGCCGTGTGTCCCCTCAAGCCTCGGTCACTGGGCCCCCTCAGCCTTTGAGGCCAGTAGATTGTGACGGGAAGGGAGGCACTTCTTGGGGGGAACCTGGGGAAGTTGCTCCCATAGACAGCGCTCCAGGTCTTCCCCATGCCTCCTCCAGGTGCCAGCCATGGTGAAGAACATCCACCAGAATCTCATGTCCCACGTCACTGTGGATGCCAGGCTGCACAGTGACATTGTGAGGCTGGCTGAGGAACACCCTGCAGACGTGGCGCTGACCCTCCTGCACTGTGCCCCAACGTGTGACAGGTACGGGGCCCACGAGCCTTGAGAGCTCAGGGCTCACCAGCCTTTAGGGCCCGTGGCCCATCACAGCCTGTCCAATGGGCTCTGCCAGACAGGTAGAGAGCTCCAGGACCCTCGGGCCCCTCTCTTTGCCCAGCCTGCTGCCAATGCTCCCTCCCTGCCCCTCAGGGCACCGGGGCTCAGTCACCTGTGCCCCCACAGCTGCACAGGGCATGGTACTGTGACTGAGATTCCCCTGACACAGAGCTCTGATCCCACAGAGCTGCTGCAATGATGTGGAGAGCCATAGGCTCATCACAACCAACAATGGAGAAGGTGCTGGCAACACTGCTCTGTGTGATGGAGGATTGGCCTGTGCACAGCACATGCACCTCCGATGGGGACAACAAGGACGTTTTTGCCCTGGCTGTGAGTTTCTGGAACTGGCCTTTGCTTGCCACCTGGTTGCCTCTCCAGCAGCTCTCCATCCTCTCCCTGCCTCAGTCGCTGGGATGAAACTTGGGCTAGGGGCAGACTCAGGGGACACCAGGCCCACTGCTCCCCCTGCATCTGCCCTTGGGCCCTGCCCCATGGACACCAGGGCACTGAGCGCTGTCTTGGGCTGCTTCTTCTGCAGGCAACTCTGGTGATCTGGGTCATTGTGCCTAAATGCCATGAGGCCATGATCCTTCATTCCTCCCGCCTCTTTGTGGCTCTGCTCTTCCACGTTGTCATCACCACGCAGCAGATGCCACCAGAGGAAGTTGAAAACTTCTGGAGAGCGTGCCAGGAGGAACACCGCCTTCCCAGCAAGCCCAACAGGTCCCAGTCCTCCTGTCCTTCCCCTGCCCTTGTGGCCAGTGCCAGTGCTCCCAGTGTGACCTGGGCTTTGCTCTGCACACAGGTTTGCAGTGCAGGCCATGAAGGCTCTGCTCTGCCGACTGGAATGTGACCAGGAGGTGATGGCTATGGAGCGTAAATGTGGCTGGGACACGCTGCTGTGTGCTTACACCCAGCACTATGCCGTGGGTCTGCTGGCCAGGTGAGACCCCCTTCTCCTCCACACTGCCCCCAGCATTTGTGCCCTATGCCCGTGTGCCCCACACAGTCCCTGTGGTCATGGGCCAGAGGGCCTTGTCACCAAGGGACGGCCAAGGAGACTGGAAAAGGCTGGGAGAGGAGGGTGCCCAGAAGGGGTCACCTCCCACAGCGCTCACACCCCCTCCAGGGATGCTGGGCAAAGACCAGACCTCTGTGAGTCAGTCCTGGGCAAGGTTTGGTCCCCCCACCTCAGGCTCTTGGTGTCTTTTTTCCCCTTCCAGAGAGATGCGCCGTGTCTCCCTCTCCTTGTGTTCTGGGATTTCTCTCCGCCTGCTTGGGCTGCTCAGCAGGGAGGAGCCACACTGGGATCTGCCCAGCCTGGCGTTCCTTGTGGAGGTGAGCCTGAAGGCCAGCGCTGCCTGGCTGAGCTGCCTCCCAGCTCTCTGCCCTCTCGTAGCCGCAGCTGCCTGGGACGGTGCCCGTGCCCTGTGCTGCTGCCTGGGCCCAGCCCTGTGCGGTTCCGGGCTGCTGCTGGCCGGGTGCCCTGTCACTGCCCTGTGCCTTTCAGGTCCTCGAGTGCCTGCACTTGAGGGAATGTGCTGACAGCATCCTGGAGATCATGTCAAGGCACCTGAGGAACGAGTGCAGGGAGAGGCGTCGCCTGGCGCTCAGAGGCCTCGTGGTGCTCAGCAAGGATCCCTCGATGGTGAGAAGGGGCAGCGGCTGAAGCTGCACTGGGGAAAGCAGCCCCATGGGCTGGCAGGGCTTCAGCAGCTGAGGCAGCTGCTCCCAGCTCTCCTGCCTCACCTGCCCCACTGCTTTGGGGCAGGCCTTTGGCCTGTGGGCCCTGCAGCAGCAGGGTGGGGTTGCAGTGCCAGGCTGGTGCTGGCGCTGCAGCCGTCCATGGCTTCCCAGCACAGCCTTGTGTTCCACACAGGCCAGGAGAATGGGCACTCTGTCTCCAAGCCTTCTGGAGCTGCTGGGTGATGCAGACGGAGAGCTGGTCGGCATGACGCTCTCTGTGTTCACTAATTTGCTCAAGAGCAAAGACATGCTGGTATCCAGCACCACTGCCCCGAAGCTGGCTGAGGCTCTCCTGCTGCTCTTCGACCACGTAAGGCTTTGTATCCCCAGCCTCGGGCACTGGGTGCTGCCCTGAAACTTTGTGCACTGTGGATTTTTGTACTCTTCAGGTGGGCCTGGAGTAGATGGCGCTGAGTTTCTTTCTTTCATTCAGGACAACAGCCATGTGCAGCTGCTCTCCCTTGACCTCTTCTTCAAGGTGATGGATTTGGTAGCAGAGGAGGGAAAAAAGCCTCTTAAGTCAGTGGTGTGCCAGAGCCTTCCTGCACTCTTCTTCCACTGCCACAATGAGAATCAGCATGTGGCCGAGGTGAGGACTCGTGGGCTGCTGGTGTCCCCCTGGCAGGGGGCTGGGCTGCCGGCTGCCCTGCTCACATCCCGAGCTGCAGCCTCCTCCAGGCTGTGGCACAGGGATGTGAGTCCTGTGCCCTGGGCTGTGGGGCTATCTCTGGGTTTCTGCTGCTCTCCAGGCTTCTCGGGAAACGCTGCATTGTGCGGCCGGGTTCCTGAAGAGGAGGGATCTCAAAGAGCTGGTGGAGGCAGAGGAGCTGTTGGCATTTGCTGAGGTGTTGGTAAGAACAGCCTTAAGAACCGGCGGGGCTGCGGGGCGGCCCCGTGGCTCCCCGGGCAGCAGCCGGCCCTCTGCCCCCTGCGGAGCCCGGCGCCAGCGGCTGCTGGCCGCGCCTCAGGGCTGTGCGGGCAGGGGAGGCTGGGGCTGGGCGCAGGGAGCGCCCGCCACAGGGGCTGAGCCCGCGCCAAGCCTTCCCTGCTGCCGCTCTCTGCAGCTGGCAGAGGACACGAGCCGAGCGGCCGAGCAGCTGCGCCGGGCCCTGCGCTACCTGGAGAGCCCCCAGGAGCCCCTGCGAGAGGCGGCCATCAGGTTCATGGGTGAGCCCCGTGGCCAGGCTCCCTCCCCGGCCCGCCGCAGCTCGGCCCCAGCCCCGCCCGCTGCCCCGGCAGCGCCATCCGGGCCCGGCGCCGTGGAGCCCCGCCTGGCCCGGGCGCTGCTGCCGCCCTCTGGCAGCCGTGCCCTTGGGCGGCAGCGTGCGGCAAGGGCCCGGGCTGAGCCCTGCCGGGCCAGCAGGGCGTGTGGCCGCAGCGCTGGCAGCGCCGCTGGCAGGGAGCTGTGCCGCTGCCGCCGTGACAGGCTCTGTGTTCACAGGGGTGGCCGGGCGGCACCTGAGGGGGCAGCCAGGAGAGCTCCTGATGATCTGCAGCGCTGAGTGAGGACAGCGGGCTGACAGCAGGGACTGGCATGGAGACCTGCAAGCCCTGCCCCGGCTGTGGAGGGCTCTGCTCCCATGGGCTGAACGCACAGAGGTTTCAGGGCCATGTGGGGCATTCCTGGCCAGCAGCTTTGGGCTGATGCCCTTGGTCCCTGCTCCCTCCTGGCCATGGCAAGAGCCGGCTAGGATGGCCCTGGCAGGGGGCTCTCCTCGTCTCTGTGCAGATCCGGGATCTGACTGTGGCTCTGTTCCTCTCTCATGCAGCCCTTGAACTCCTGACGGAGGATATGAGCAGTGCCGTGTCAGAGCTGGCACTTCAAACACTGCATGTCCTCCGGGCAATTCAGCGTGGGCACTATTCCATCTTCCAGAGGCTGCAAGATCAGCTGCGCAGGGCATGGAAGAGTCGGCCTCGTCTGTCAGGGCTCGGCTGGCTGCATTGTCAGAGCTCTGAGGAGAACTGATGGGCAAGGCACACTTGGTGGGGGCAACCCTAGCCAGTGGGAATTTTCCCTTATCTTTTAAGATTTTTCTTTTTTTTTTTTTTTTCCTCTTTTGAATTTCTGTAAATATAGAATGTGTTATAATTCACAGACTCCCAGGAGCTTTTCTTTGCTGCCCAGGATCTGCATGGCAAGAGAGAGGAAACGGTGAAAAAGATGCTTGTGCTCAGCAGCAGAGCAAGCTGAGGGGTCCCTGAAGGGGGAAAGTGGTGCTTGCACTCAGCCAGCTGCCCAGGCGTGCAGTGCTGCAGGGACAATGGCCAGAAGCCCCTTGGCCTGTGGTGGTTCTGCTGAAGCCTTTGTGCTGCCGCCAGAGCGGGTGGGCAGGGCCGGAGCTGCGGGGATCCCTGCTGGAGCGGTGCCTGGAGATGGCCACAAGGCCTGTGGCAGGCAGGAAGCGCCATCCGTGTCTTCCTGGCCGTGTGCTGCTGGCTGCATTGCTGAGGGCTCCCAGGTGCCTCTGGCTGGGGCTCCTCTGGATCTCCTGTGGGGCTGCGGCGCTGCTGCCGGGCAGCTTGGCCGGGCTGGGGGAGAGCCTGAGGGGCTGGGGCACTGGGAAGCCCTGAGCAATTGGGTGTCAGAGGCCATGAGCAGCCCCCTGGCAGCCGCCTTGTTCCTGACGGAGTTGACTTACAAGACAGGTCCTGGGCACTCTGTAACTCACTGCATCAGTGCTGTTGGAACCCGAAATGTAGGGAATTCTCAGACCTTTGGTCTTGTAAGCAAAGCTTAGAATTTAACAGAGGATTTGATCTGAGACCTTGGAAAAGGCTTCCAAATTTAGGTGCTGGAAGCAAGAATGTAGATTTAGAGTTCATAGCAGTGACACATGAAGCTCAGTGGAGGAAAGTTTAAAGTTATAGACTTTAAGATGTAGAAAAAATAAAAGTATTTACAAAGGTAAACAAGAAGTGGAGAATGCAGTGCTGTAGGTTTGTGTGCCATAACATGATTGGCTATAGAAGCTTACAATGTAGCATGAATCCGTAAGACGAAATGTTGAAGGATTGGGTCCAAAACATACATATCCTTGTTGGCAGTGTTTTATTGATCAAGTAAAGCTTAAAAGGTCTTGTAACAAGAAGTCTTGTGACCTTGTGGGCCATACAGTGGAGATGTGATCCAAACTCACCCTTCCTGTCTGTGTCAAAGATAAGAAAAAGAAATGGCATCATCTAAAAAACTCAGAGGTCCAGTCTCTAACTCATTCCAAACTCCTTCAAATCCCCCTAAGTGTGATGTAGCTACAAATAGATGACAAGGACTCTTAATTCTGGCTGTTTGACTCCAAACCAGCTGCTTTAGAAACTGTCACATAACCCTGTGTAATTATGTGGCAGAAATGCATCGTTTTAAGAAATTTTTGCAACAGACATGAATGGAGGTTTGTTTGAAGGGCAGTTTAGGGGAAACCCTCACAGCAGAGGTCTGGCCTTTGGCCGAGCTGTGTCCCCTGCTGGTTGTGAAGTGTGCCATCAGCTCCAGGTGTTTCTGGGCTAAAAATATAATCAAGTCACTTGGACTTGCTCTTTTTGGCCTATAAAAGCTTGACCCACTTTCAGAGCAAATTTGGAGACCTCATTTATGGGTGGATGGACCACCTAGGATTTTCCCAATTGCTGGGAATGGTTCTCCAGGTCCTTGGTGCAAAACAGGGCACCCCAGCAACTGAGGATCTACAAGATGATAAACAATTCAGGCAATTGATGATGCATCTTTCTAAATCACTCTCCTTTCTCTCTTACAGTACTGATTGAGGTGCACTGCCTTGCTTGTTTTTGCTTCTCACTAAAACCAAGTGCACATTTTTATTGAATGTATCATCTTTCACTGTGGTTCCTTAATATTCACAGTAAAATAAGAACATGATTTCCCATGAGGTGTCCTTTAAATCGCCTCTGTCAATTGGCAGAACAACAGAAGGCTCCTGAGGGGCTGGAGCACTGGGAAGCTCTGAGGAATTGGGTGTCAGAGGCCACAAGCAGCCCCCAGGCAGCCACCTTGTTCCTGGCACCTGGCTGCTCTGGCGCTTCCCCACAGCATCTGCCAGGCCTGCGGCAGAAGCCCTCGAGGCCGGGCCTCAGCAGGAGGCTGGGGACAGCCCTGAGGTGCCCAGGCTGGGCTGGCTGGGGACAGGGAGGGCAAAGCTCCCCTGCTGGGGCAAGGGACAAGGTGGTGGGAAGGCAGATAACCTGAGATTTTACCCCCCCAAGTGTTCTTTCTTTCTTTCCCCTAACATTTATCTCAGGTTTGGTCCCATAATTATCTCTATCTGCCCTTTAGAAATTACTCAGAACACAGCAGGCTTTTGGGCTGTGTGGATCCCTAGCACACCAGAGCCATAGAAATAAGAGGCTTTTGTCAGCACTGGTGCACGGTGTACTCTAATCCCATCAGGCCATGTGGGGGCAGAACCCGTTTCCACTGCTGGGGTGACGGGGGGGATCACAGCAGGTGATCCTGTTGGAAGATGAGGTGAGCCTGACTGGGAAGGAGTGGCAGAAACATCCTATTGTGACCGGCCCAGAGGCCCCGTGTATTCTGGGCATAGACTTCCTCCGTAAGGGCTATCACAAAGACCCAAAGGGGCGCAGGTGGGCTTTTGGAATAGCTGCTGTAGAGGCTGAGAACATTAAGCAGTTGAACACCTTGCCTGGATATCAGAAAACCCATCTGCAGAAGGACTCCTGAAGGTGGAAGAGCAACAAGTACCAATTGCCACCTCGATGGTGCACTGCCGGGAGTATTGAACCAATCGAGATGCTGTGATCCCCACGCACAAAATGATCCGTGAACCGGAGAGCCAAGGGGTGGTCAGCAAAACCAACTCACCCTTCAACAGTCCCATCTGGCCTGTACAAAAGTCTGACAGAGAATGGAGATTGACTGTGGACTATCGTGCCTTGAATGAAGTGAATCCACCACTGAGCTCTGCTGTGGCACACGTGCTGGAACTCCAGTACGAGCTGGCAGCTTTCTCAGAAATGGCCCCTCCTGCTGGAGGGGTGAGGTGCCCTGAGCCCCGGTGGGCACCCCACAGATCAGGGAACCCCCCGACCAAGCAAGTACTGGTCAGAGAAAAATGCTGTTCCCAGAAAAGCACTGAGTGCCAGAGTTGTCAGTCTGGAGGCACGGACAAACAGCTGCGGAGTGGCACCTCCGCTTGAATGCGGTGGGGGTCAGAGAGCAGCCGCTGAAGGGGCAGATCATGGAGTGCAGGTTGCAGCGTCCACCGGTTGCAGGGGTTTTTCCCCTGCAGCGTGGTGTTCGGAGAGAGCGGCAGCCGCCACCAGTGCGGCGGACACAGGCGCGAGGAATCGCCGCTGCAGATTTTCCCGGTTCAGGGAGGGCGGCGCTGGCAGAGCCTTCGCCACTGCTGGAGCGTTGCTGGCAACCCGAGGGCAACAGCGGGGAGCGGTGCCGGGAGTGGCGGAGGCAGCGGAATCGGCAGGGCCTGCGGCGGGTGTTCCTGCCGGCACTGCAGGCTCCCATGTCGTGAAATCAATTGCTGGCCGCGATGCAGGGGGACTGGATGTGCTCCCCAGCACGGGGCTGCCGGCTGCCGTTGCGGAGCCGTCCGCTCTCTTGTCGGGGGCGGGGGCGGCTTTGCACTCTCCTGGGGCACAGAGGCGGGGGAATCCAGCGGCGGGGCAGATCCACACGCCACACTGAGGGAAAAAGGAGGGGACGGAGATGGCAAAAGTCCCTCCAGCTCTGGTGAAAGTGATGAAGAAGGGATGACGGCTGCTCCACTCAAAATAATTGTTGACCCATAAAGCGCAGCTGCTGAAGGCTTTGGTCCTTCCTGTGCATGCTCCAGGGAGACAGAAAAAAACTGTTTCTGAGCCATGTGCAAAGCTGCTCCCCCCGCCCCATGCAGGTGGGGAAAACCAGTGGAGACTGTCCCTGGACAATTTGGTCCAGCTGTGGCGAGGGGCCTGATGGCCACCAGCCTGGGGTAAGGCGCTTCTCCAACGAGGTTCTCTTCCTCACAATGGAGGAAAGTGATGCACTGAGTGGGAACTCCCGAGAAATTTCCTCAGCCCGCATGTGTTCCTCCAAAAGTCAAGATCCAGGGGTTGCCAAGCCCTGGAATCCAGCGAGAACTGCAAATCCATGAAAACCCATGAGCTTTTGCCCATCTGAAAAACTCATAGACATCTTCCTCCAACACAGGAATTCTGTAGTGCAGAGGCAGAAACCTCCACACTCCAATAGTGTCCTCCTCTAATGGAGAAAATTGAACTTCCATTTTTGAAGGCACCTCTTCCCAACCGTCACTCCATTTCTCGTGGAGGGCAATGCTATTGTCGGGAGGAGAAGGGTTAACAGTACCTTCTCCAGGAAGCCAAAGTGACTGGCCACAACGGGCTGTGCAGGGTCCCGCAGGGTCCAAGAGAAGGTCTAAGTGGCATCTCCCATCTCATGACTCACCAAAGGAACACCGGACACTCTCCGTCAGTGTTCAGCAAACCTTTTCGTGTTCAGCCTCACCTGCAAACCCAATTGGATCCATCCAGCTCCTGGTTCTTCAGCCAACGTCAGAAGTCACCACTTATCGAATGCAGGGAGTCCCCAGCGCGGCAAATGATTGGTATTTGACTCCATTGTTTCAGAAGACTGAACAATTGCTTTATTAAAACTAAACTACATTACATTATACTAGACTATATTAAAGAGATACTAAAAGAGACTAAAGAAAAACCCGTGACTGTCTCCAGACAGTCAGGACACAGCTTTTTCCCAACTGCCAAGGAAAAAAAAACCTCATCAGGATCCAACTGAAAAATCACTTCAGGTAAAAAAAATCTTCCTAAACTATTCCATATGTCCAAAAACAACTGAAGCAGCAAGTAGAGACAAAAATTCTTTTCTCTTTTTCTGTGCTTCTCCAAAAAAAATCCTGTGAGAGAAAATTATGTCCCTCTCTGTTCAGAGATCGTGAATGCCACATTGAACAAAAACAAAAAAAAAAAGAAAAAGAAAAAAAAAATCTTGAAGAAAAAGAAAATCCTTCTCAAATGGCCCCAGCAGACAGAGCCTTCCAAATCAGCCCTCCACAGAGCTCCAGCAGCACAGCAAGGCTCTGTGGCAGAGACGAGGCCATTTCTTCCATGCAAGGAAGAATTGATCTGGTACTTTACGCCATGTGGAGGAGGGAGCTCTCTGTATGGCCTGGAGAACGAACCCAGTTTCTATTGCAAGGTTTCTGATGGCAGGATTGCTGTCAAATGCCATTTCTTCAAGGGCTGCAAGAGAGAGCAACAGAACCAAGGTCAGATCCTGCATCTGTGGGGAGCGGAAGAGAGCCCCCTGCAAAGGTCATCCCGGGCGGCAATTTCCATGTCCAGGAGGGATCAGGCCAAAGCTGCTGGCCATGAAACCCCATGTGCCCTTGAAATCTCAGTGTGCTCTTCCCACACCACCCCTCATCTGCACAGGCACCAGAGACCTCTGCAGATGGGGCAGACCCTGCAGATCCCCCATGGCCAACTCAAGTTGTCAGCCCACTGCCCTCACTCACCATCACAGATGACCTGGAGCTCTTCCATCTTCCCCCTGAGGTGCCGCCCGGCCATCCCTGTGAACACAGAGCCTGTCACGGCGGCAGCGGCACAGCTCCCTGCCAGTGGCGCTGCCAGCGCTGCGGCCACACGCCCTGCTGGCCCGGCAGGGCTCAGCCCGGGCCCTTGCCGCACGCTGCCGCCCAAGGGCACGGCTGCCAGAGGGCGGCAGCAGCGCCCGGGCCAGGCGGGGCTCCACGGCGCCGGGCCCGGATGGCGCTGCCGGGGCAGCGGGCGGGGCTGGGGCCGAGCTGCGGCGGGCAGGGGAGGAAGCCCGGCCTCGGGGCTCACCCATGAACCTGATGGCTGCCTCTCGCAGGGGCTCCTGGGGGCTCTCCAGGTAGCGCAGGGCCCGGCGCAGCTGCTCGGCCGCTCGGCTCATGTCCTCTGCCAGCTGCAGAGAGCGGCAGCAGGGAAGGCTTGGCGCGGGCTCAGCCCCTGTGGCGGGCGCTCCCTGCCCACACAGCCCTGAGGCGCGGCCAGCAGCCGCTGGCGCCGGGCTCCGCAGGGGGCAGAGGGCCGGCTGCTGCCCGGGGAGCCGCGGGGCCGCCCCGCAGCCCCGCCGCGCCGGGGCTCCATGGGCACCCGGCTCGGGCCCACAGCAGCCTGGAGAAGAGCCCGCGCCGCCTCTGGGTGCAGCAGCGGGCAGGGGCACAGCTGCCTTCTCCAGGCTGAGGCTGGGGATTATCGGTCGTCCTTACCAGGGCCTCGCCAAACCTCCATGTCTGATCCACCTGTAGCATTTGTTCGATATCCCTCCTCTTCAGGAATCTGGCTGAAGAATGCAGTGTTTCCCGGGGAGCCTGGAGAGCAGCAGAGATGTGGAGATGGCCCCACAGCCCAGGGCACCGGAGCATCCCAGTGCCTCAGCCTGGGGGAGGCTGCAGCCTGCAAGGCGCCAGGACAGGAGGCAGCCCAGCCCCCTCCCAGGGAGACAGCAGCCGGCCACAAGTCCTCACCTCAGCAACAATCTGATTCTCATCATGGCAGTGGAAGGAGAGTGGCAGCAGGCTCTGGAGCACGTGTGACTTCAGGGCCTTTTTTCCATCTTCCATTAATAACTCCAGCATCTCTTGAAAGATAGTCATGGAGCTCAGCTGCACCTGGCTATCATCCTGTAGGAAAGCAAAAAAAAAGAGCTCAGCATCAGCTGCTTCAGGCCCAGCAGGGCACAGGCCTGCATCTCCACAGGGCACCAAGTGCCCGGGCAGCAGCCAGTGCCCGTGGCTGTGGGCACAGAGCCTTACGCGGTCAAAGAGTGGCAGGAGCGCCTCAGCCAGCTGCAGGGCGATGGAGGTGGGTATTGGGGCACCATTATCCAGAAATAAATATCTGAGTAGAAGAATGGTCATCCTGATCACGTCGCTGTCTTTTTCCTCCAGGAGCTCCACAAGACTTTCAGTCAGGCTCCACATTTTTTCAGCCTGTGTGGAACACAAGTTTGTGAAAGACCACCCGGCTGCACCAGGGCCTAGAGGCCAAAGCCCGTCCTGAAGCACTCGGGCAGCTGAAGCGGGAGGCAGGAGAGCTGGGAACAGCTGCCCCAGGGCCCAAAGCTCAGCCAAGCCCAAGTGACAGCGTTTTCCAGCCCCACGCTGCCGGCAGGGCTTCAGCCACTGCCCCCTTCTCACCATCAAGGGATTCTTGCTTGCCACTGTGACTCCTCGGAGTGCCAAGTGACGCCTCTCCCTGTATTTGCTCTGCAGGTTCTTCGACATGATCTCCAGAACACTGTCTCTGCATTCCCTCAAGTCCAGGCACTCGAGGACCTGAAAGGCAGAAGGCAGTGACAGGGCACCCGGCCAGCAGGAGCCCGGAACCGCACAGGGCTGGGCCCAGGCAGCAGCACAGGTCCCACGTGGGACCTACGAGAGGGCAGAGAGCTGGGAGATATCTCAGCGTGGTAGTGCACCTGGAGAAGGCACGGCAAGACTTGGAGAGATGCCAGAGGGAGCAATGTCCCCAGTGCACCCAGAGAAGTGCTTCCATTCCCACCGCAATGCCATGGCCTCAAAGGCTCACAGGGACCAGCTGACGTGGCTTGGGTCGCCATGTGACTCATGGGGGAATGGAAGCCTGGCCACAGGCTGCTTACTTGATCTAGCCTGGAAACACCATTCTCCACAAGCAAATGCAGCAGGGTGGCACTGGTCTCCTGTCTGAGGACCTCTGAGTGTGCTCGGAGCCCAGTGCCCATGGCCCTGGCCTCTTCCTGCCGAACACTCTTAATGAATTCGCAAACGAGCTGTAGGAGAAGGGCAAGAACCAGGGATGTTCCATGGAGTGCTCCACACACGGTGCTCAGCTGAGCAGGGACAGCAGGCCCAGCCCAGGTGGGCATGGCTGCAGGTACCTGCGCTGTTCTGCGGAAGTGGCCACGGCTGGATTGCTGCTCTTGTGTGCGCTCCACGGCTGCATCTGGCAAAGAGCGAGCACAGCCAGAGCTGAGGGGCTGCAGGAGAGGCCGGAGAACACAGCCCAGCCCTGCGCTCCCCAGGCAGGGACAGCCCCGGGATGCCCCAGGGGGATGGAGCACGGCCACTGCGGGGTGTCTGCCTGGCCCCTCTTCCATCCTGTCCATGGGCATGTCCCAAGGGGATGGGATGGGATGGGACTGGATGGGATGGGATGGGATAGGACAGGACGGGATGGGGCCAAGCTGGCTGCAGTCTCCAGTCCTACAGTCCAGCTCTGCCACTCACCCTCCTGTGGTGGATGGAACGGCACCACCTCTTCTGTCTCCTGTCCTGGGTCAGCTCCAGGGCCTTCTTCCTCCTCCTCCACCCAGGGCATCCTAGGGTCTCTTGGGGGTCTCTGCTCCATGTCAGTGACTGGAGCTAGTTGCAGGACAGATGCCTTGGAAAAGCTCCGGGGCACCAAGTCCCACGCTCTGCCCTCGAGGGCACTGCAGAACAGAAGCCTCGGAAGGCCACAGGTCACCAGGTCCTGTGCTCTGGCCTCGAGGTCAGCTACAGGAACAACACCTCAGAACAGCTCCAGGTCAGACAGGAACGAGTGCACTGTGCGGGGGCTCCTCACAGCACCGCTCTGTCCCATCCTGTCCCGTCGCCTGCTCCAAGCGCTGTGGAGTGTTCTTGTCACCCCCAGCTCCTATGTCACCATGTGTCACAAAGGACACACTCCTCCATTCCATGCCACGGTGACCGTGCTGCAGCGTGTCACAAGGGAACCTTGCACACACTGCCACCTGCCCTGGGGCCGCCCCCAGCCCACCCAAAGTGGCCCTGGTTGGAAGGAATCCCTGGCCCCAAGTGTCTAAGGCAGCCCGACAGGATTTTTAGGAAGGGCTCAGCCCATCAGCAAACGCTGCCCTGCTCTGCGGGCTCAGGGCAGCAGAAGGAGCCCCCAGGGCTACCGAGGCAGCCACGCTGGCAAGGGCACGGGGCCTTCCACGGAAGCTGGCACGGCCTCCTTGGGACACGTCCCGGCTGCTGGCCATCCTAAACCCGCGGCTGTGACAGGCACAGGGAACGTGTGGGCCAGGGCACCAATGCTGCTCTGAGCCCTGGGGCCCGGGCAGCGCTGCCATCAGCAGGTGTGGCAGAGTCCCCACCCAAGCACACCTGCCACCCCCCGAACCCTGGCAGCGCTGCTGCCCCTGTCCTGCCCCAGAGGCCTGTGCCCTGGGGGGCTTCTGTGCCACAGGGAGCCAAAGCCCACGTGCACTGGGGGCTGTGCTCCTCCCTGCAGGGGCTGTTGGCAGCAGCACCTGACCACTGCTGCACCACTTGCTGTCAGAAGCTCTTACTACATGCTGAAATTATTTTCTTATTGAAGTAATTTTCTTCAGCACAAAAGCATCTTTACCATGACAACACGGAAAAATCTGGCATTAAAGACTCCTCAGTTCAGGAAAGCTTTACTTTCCATTTCTCAACTCAAGTAATTCCAAAAAGTTGCAAACTCCCCCAATCAATTGCAATCGACTGAGAACATGACAGTTGGAAATTGGCTTCCCATCTCAAAACAGCATTTCATCTGCCTTAATGTCATGCATTGGGAGTCACTTTACAAACATAACAGTACACAGAGGCAAACAGAAGGCCATTCTTTGCTTTCAAACGATTTTCAATGAATGGATGATAATATCCTCATTCACTTAAGGAATAGAAGCTCTAAAAGAATGAAAGTCCACTCAGTGTTACAAAAGTAGCCCAATGAAACGAATAGATGGCAAAAGGGCCAATTGTCCCCCTGGTAGAGATATCTAACTGGCCAATAAAGTACAGCTCTCCCCTCTTCTTCCCTGCAGGAGAATCAGGACCATGAACAGAAATAGTCACAGCTGTCCTTTCTGCCCTCCATAACCAGTGTTGCACCAAACCACAGATGCTGCCTTCAAACTGACTCCAATTCCATCCAAGACCTCTCCCCTTCCAGACAACTCCTTCCCCAACACGCCCCCAACACCAACCCCTCCAAACACCCACACAGGAGCCCTCAACACCCTGCCAGGACCCCCAGCTGTCCCTGTCACTCCGCAGAGCTTTCCCAGCCTCCAGCAGACCCCCTGGTTCCCTGCACGTGCCGTGGGATGGCCCTCAGGAGGATCTGCTCCAAGGCCTTTCCCGGGAGCAAGCTCAGGCTTCCAGGCCCATGGTTTCTGGATCATCCTTCCCACCGAGCCTTCCTGTGCACGGCTGTTCCCTTGGCACATTTGTGCTCGGCTGGGACTTCTCCACTCACCCAGGGCTGCTGCTAAAGGATCAAGAGCAGCCTGGCAAGCTCTTCCTCCAGCTGCCTCTTTCCTCTTGGGGGAGGAAGAACATTCCACAGGCAAGAAACTGGTGCCTCCACAGACCCTGGATCCATGCTGGGACAGACAAGGATGTGAAGTATGTCATATGGAAAAACTCTTTATCACTAACCGCTCGCATTTGTTCTCTCTGTTCCTTTGTTACCCGTGGTATAAAGCAATACTCACTCGTTTGTCATACGCAGAGGCCCCCACCTACACAGCTCACTCACACCATGTGGGTTCAAGTCTGATGGGTGCCTTGCACAGGTGACACAGGGAGTCCCACCTACACGGTCCCGGGTCAGGGGCGAGCGTCCCCTTGGTGGGTTAGAGTCCCAGAGTTCAGGAGTGGTATGCTAACTGGCATTGATTAAATGTGGCTGGAATTTGGATTGGGAGCTGGTTTAGAGAGTTTATTAAGTCTGGTATAATATCATGTGTGTGTCCATGTGTTAAATCTGTCAATGCAACATCGTTTATTCTTTGCTTATGTGAAGATAAGGAAGGGAATGTGCTCAACACTGTTACCTTTTTCCTTTGGGCATGGAATGCTATTAATTGGAGTAGAAGTAGTCAGAAAATTGAGTGTGCGTTCCAAGGTTCATCTCTAAGAATGCAAGAAGTGGAGACACAGTCTCAGAGGGAAACAGCGTTGTATGGTTGTCCTGGGTTGACTATATGATGCTTTTATCCCCAGTCGTCTTGTTCTGTTTATACTGAATAATAAGTTTTACTCCTGTAAGACTCTCTTCCAGACAGTGAAGAAGGGAGGGAAGAAGCGCGCAGTTTGTTTTCAGACTGCTCTCACTCCTACACATTCCTGCTCCTGGACTGTGTTGTCTGCGGATGGACAGACAGCCGGACAGAGCTCCTTTTTTCCCTTTTTTTTTTTTTCTTTTAGTTAGTTTTAGCTAGCTGAGGCAAAGAAGTTCCCTGGACTGTGATTTTTCCTTTTTCTTGGACCTGTTCAAGCCTGCTCTGCACTGAACACCCAGAAGAGCACCGGCAGGTCCACCTGTGGCCCCCTGGCCGGGCCTGGGCCGCGGCGTTTCCAGCACCGCAGGGACTGATCAGAGACTGAGTGAGCCGAGCTGCAACCCGGGGAGGGGACTGTTCTGAGTTTGCTTTTTTTTTTTTTTGGAGTAGTGAGAAGTTTTATTGTTTAATATTGTTTGGGTTCTATTGTTTAATAAACAGGTTTCTTTCCACTTTTTCTCCAAGGAGATATTTTCTCCCGAACCGGTTGGAGGGGGGAGGGGCAATTGGAGCTGCTTTTGTAGAGAAGCCCCTTTGGGGGTTATGTCCCAAACAAGCCCCGAACCAGGACAATGGTCTTGCAGATTGGAAATTGAAATTGATTGTCTAGAGAACTTAAAATACTCTGAGGAGGTTCTGGAGGACATAGGTCCCTGGCAGCCTAGCTGGGAATTTTTTCCAGCAATAGGATGATATCTTTTGGATGCTCGGAGCACCTTAAGCGCTCAGACAATTTTCTAGTTTGTGGGAAAGCCCCTAAGTACCCTTTTGTGTTGTATGAAAGAGTGTGAATATGTGGAACTGCATTTGCATTGTCACCCAGAGGGGCTTGGCAGGTGAGGGACAAGGAAGAAGTAGATGGTGAGAAAGGCCAGAGTGACTCTGACACGAATGAGACTTACAGTCTGACAGGAACCAAGTGCAGTAGCTCTACCTGCATTTCCATTTTCTGATGACGGGAGTGGCAGGGAAAGCAAAGTGACTGATGCCCTATGCTCCTTGTAACCCTCTGATCCCTTGTTTGTTGTGTAGGGGGCGTAGAGATTGTAGTCCTTGTAGCGGCCCAAACAATTGGCCCATAGAAGAGAGCAATAGCCTACTCTCAAAACAACTGGATGAAGTGAGTAGGGGACAGCCTGACTGTGAGCAGTTGCTGCTCTTGTTTCAAACATCCAAGAAGCCTGAGAATTCACTCTAGGTCAACAAATAATTGTATTTATCTCACATTCAGTAGCAGCAATTCTTGAGCAAAAGGGTGGGCGTTGGCTTTCACCCTCCAGATTGCTTAAACATCAGGCAATTTTGGTGGAACAATGTGGTATTACCAAACTAATCTCTTCTCTAGTTAATCCAGCAGCATTCCTGGTCACTCACCAGACAGACAAGGAACCTTTGTAGCATGGCTGTATCAAAACCATGAAGTCACTTTATTCCAGCTGCCCAGATCTTAAAGAAACCACAAATCCAGGAGCAGAATCTCAGTACACAGATGGGAGTGGCTTTGTAAGAGCAGATCAGTGAAAATCAGGATATACAATTAGCACAGAGCAAGTCAGCTCAGAAGGCAGAGATAATCACTTGAACCCGTACCTTCTGACCAGCCGAATGAAAAAGGATCAATATATGAACAGATTCCAAGTATGCCTTCAGAGTAATACATGCCATGAAGCAGTTTGGAAAGAAAAGGACTATTGACAGCTCAAGGAAAGCAAATTAAGCATTCGGAAGAAATCCTAAAATTGCTGGAGGCAGTACTAGTAACTCAAGTGGTTGCAGTTATGCACTGCAAAGGATATCAGAAAGGAGAAACAGACCCCAAAAGGGGTAACAGGTTGCAAAAAGAGCAGCAGAACAAAGCCATGCTGAGTTTTGGGCACTAATTCCCAAAGGTAAGGAAGAATATGACAATGATGTATGTCGTAGAATCAGGAAGATCTAGAATTAGCAAGGAATTTAGGAGCAGAACGGAAACATATTCTTTTTGCAACTCCTCAGGGATAGACAGTTATACCTGAAAGAGCATTGTGAAAATTAATTAAGGATGAACATAATTGTATACACTGGGAAGGGGATGCCTTACATAATTATTTGAGAAGGACAAGAGTAAGATGCAACCTGTACTCTAGTGGAAAGCAGGTAAGCCAAGGGTGTGAAATAATGTCTCAGAACCAATCCACAAACTAGGACTAGAGTTGAGCTTGGCACAGTAGACAAGGGACAAAATCCTGGACAGTACTGGCAAGTTGAGTTTTCTGAATTGCCAAGAAAAGGGGGCTCTAAATACCTTTTACCTTTCACTGATACCTTCTCAGCATGACCTAAGGCATTCCCAACCCAAACAAATAAAGCCAAGGAAGTTGTCAAGATTTTGTTAAACAGCATAATGGCCTGGTTCAGAGTGCCTTTAGACATCTCCTCCGATCGAGGGCCACGTTTCCTAGCAAATATTGCACAGCAACTTTGCAACAATCTCCAAATCAACTGGCACCTACACATGCTGTATTGGCCCTAGGCCAGCAGCCAAGAGGAAAAGATGAAAAGAAATTATCTGCTAAAACAACCAATAGTCAAAACTGGACAAGGGGCCAACATACCTTGGCCCCAGGCCCTACCTTTGGCTTTATTATGGATTCCTGGAGACCAAGAACAAAAGAAAATCTGAATCCCTTGGAAATACTGCACAGAAGACCATATAAGCATAACTGTCAAGGGGAAGATACTGTACAAGTTGGGGAGGGGTATCTGCAGAACCATGCTGTGCAACTGACACAACAGCTGCAGCAAATAAATCAACACATTTTGAGCAGAGGAGCAAGAGGATGCTCCTCTCCACAAATCCAGCCTGGGGACCAGGTATATGTCAAATCCCCTGGGGGAAAGCCTCTTATCACAAAATGAAAAGGACTCTATTTGGTACTTTTAATCACTTATACAGCCCTTAAAGCTTAAAGCACCACCCTCTTGGATAAATTATTCCAGAATTAAAAGACTTCTGCAAAAGGCAAGTGGAGTCCACAACTGGACCTCAGAAAGAACAGAAGAAACCAAGATGCACTTGACACCATCATTGTCTTCCCGATATTTCTGATCGGAATCCAAGCCACAGTAGGTGACTGTCACTACCATCATGATCTCCTTGGACTGCGAGATCCTGGTATATGGAGCACTCAAAAATATTCAGGACCTAATTGGCTAAAAGGGATTAATAATGTAAAAACACTTTACACCATTTTAAGGATTAATGACCGAGCAGTTGAAGATTGAGGAAAACCTGACTCCATGCTGGCCTTTCTTGTCCCACCTGAAAGCAGGACCTCTATGGCGTGTAAATTTGAAACTCACAAACCTCTTTTAGATGAGATTACTGCAGTGACCATGTGCATCCGTGACCTTTCTAACAAAAAGTGTGTGAATCCATGTTCCTGTGATTCCTGTCAGGATTTTTGTGCTATGCAAATTAAAATGGGAGACTATAACCCAGCACAAGATAGTTCCCTTCTTCTGCGGGGCACAGGTGGGGTGGGAGGACCATCATCACACAGAGATACAGGAATTGAGCCTGCCAGGAATCAAATATTGTTTCCAGCAGGCAGCTCTTGTGCCACTAGAATAATAAACCATCCTGCTGGTATGCTTAGTACATGGAACAGGTCTCATAGAGGATCTGCTTTTGAGAATTGAATTTCATTCTTGGCATATTCCAGGCCATCAGAAACAGTAACCAATCAAGTTGGAGGGGAAGCCGGGAGCACAATCATCCTATTAGGGTATATCATGCCCAATGTCATGACCGTGTGATGGCAACCCAGATATGCATGGAATCCTGACAGCACAACTACAGCCTCTTATGGGCTGAGGTACTCAGAATACTCAGCCATTTGTACTGGGAACTTTAGTAAAGTAAGTGTCCTTTGTAATACTACCAGGGGCTAGTGTAAGGTTTCTGAAGGTTTCTGAAACGCTTGCCTAAAGGCAGGCAATGTATCTGAAGAAATCTGTTACCATGCCTTGGGTACTCGACAAGGAGCAAAACAGAAGGGGTCACACAATACGCATTTAAAATTAAACAACTTTACATTAGCAAACAATGGCATAGCACGGGACCCATATGTGAAATAATATAGTTTTTCACTCTGGGGTAAGAAAAACAAATGAACAATCATTGCTTCTAAATCCACAGTACTCTCTGAAAAAGCTGGAGGTAAAGATGCAGGCTAATAGATCCAAAATTAAACAGCAATACTACCCATTCATAGAGCAAAGCCTAAAAGGCTGGGAGACATGGATACATTCCCAGACACCAAATCATAGGTCTAAAAAAGGCTTAAGGGGATGGTTTGGGTCTGAACTGGGAATATGAAATTCTATTGATCAAGAAGTCTTAGCCAATAAATAAAGCACTGTGAGTTCTTACATTGGACAGACACAAACTCCTCTCAGATCAGGCCTGCTAACACTTGCCCAAACCCGCAGCCTGGCAGCTAAACTATTAACCACCCTGGCCAACAATACACAGCAGGATTGTTTCCAGCATGCAGCGGCGGCGGCTGGCTTCCCCAAAAGCGTAAGAGTCCCGGCTAGCTGCGGCCAGCACCGCCGGCAGCACGGGGGGCACTCTCCCACGGGAAGAGCTTCTTCTCGGGAAGGGCGCCTAAGGCTTTCGCCTTGGGGACAGAGGATCCACAGAACTAAGATGTTTCTCGAATGGCTGCAACCCGCAGGAGAAGAAAAGACGGGACCTCGACGGTGGTTTGAGCAGGGAGGTTTATCCAGAGGGGAGGACCGCCGAGGAACCCCGAACACAAGCCCGGCAGGGGATTATAACTCGGGGGCGAGGGCCAATCAGGAACAAGAACAGGGGAGGAGCAACATAACAGACAACAACGGTAATCCAATGGGGGGAGAACTTGGGAGGAGCCCTGGCCCCTGATCCAATCACCCAATGGCCTCTACCGAAGATTCTGGAAGGAGAGGGGTGGCCACCGAGTGACTGACAGGGGATCAGGGAGGGGTTAACAAAGATACAATAGAAACTGGGGAGGGAACTGGGTGACTGATGGGGCAATCAACACTGGAAGAGAGAGAGAGGGAACCCGAGCAAAGCTATAGTACAATGCTCATACAACAAATTACAACAAATTTTGAAAGAAACAAAACAACGCACCACTACACCAGCACTTGTTGGCTTTATGGGAAAACTACAGGGTAACATTTCTTTAGCATTTCAATGTAGACAAGCTCAGCTGTGGCTGTGGTCTGTAATCTCAGGAAATCTTAAAAAAAAGGAGGGCTGGGGAAATTGCCATGAGAATTAACTAAATCGTGCCTAAAAATGAAACCACAAAGGAATTTGAAAAATACTTCCACACTTGGAGGCAATTGGTCAATTTCCCATAAAATGAACAGAACCCTGCAGTCTTTTACAATTAACCATTAAGAATGCAACAAAATACTGTGTAATTCCAATTTTGGCCCTTGGAGCTATAAGAACTCACGTAACTGTCACAACCATTCAGCATAATGTGTGGGCCATTTTCAACAAGAAAACTGGAAAGTGGCAAACTCTTAGTATCAAAGCATGTGTACCAAGGGGTGCACTGAATTTTGTGTGCAAAAATGCAGGGCTTGACAGAGAGGATCGGTGTCTGCACACTGAGGGCAGCCCTTGTATTTGTGAAATGAGCCCAGTAACCCATGCACAGTCACAGGTATGTTATGTGGGAAGGGGATGTGCCTGGGTGAGATCTGCTTGCACAACTATTACAACAGATTCTTTAAATGAAACTGCTAATAGTACTGACTTCTCTATTTGTAATTCACAACCAAAAGTGGATGTGACTTGAGCTGCACCACACAATAACTTCTCTTGAGATTATGCAGAATGCGTACGATGTGTATCATGAAGCACCCAAAATTCCAAACTGGAAGGAACATTGATGTTCTAAAACAAATACTGTACCAGCCTAATATAGAATGGCCAGTGGCAGAAGTCAAAAATGCATGTCACAGAGCCTTATGGGCACTGAAATTGGTATCAAAGAAGTTACCAAAATCATCACCAAAATAGAGAAATAAAGAGAACATCATGAGTCAGATGTCTTCTTGTGATGGACAAATCTGCAATCACCAACAGCTCCTCCGAGTTTTACCTTCCTCAGCAAACTAGTTCTAATAAAAAAAAAAAAAAAAATTAACCCTCCTCTTAACCATCATGAACCTATGGATGTGGTAGAAAATTAAAAGAGCAGCATAACAGTACATATGTCCTGTGGACTGTGGAGGGAATCTTGCAAAAGAATTTGCATCAGGATAAAGAGAATGGGAGGATGAAACAAGGCCTTTGTTTGACACAAGCACAAGCAATTCACATAAGCAAACAAGTACTTAGCACAGACACAGGTAAGTACCTAGCACCAGTTAGCATAAGAAAAACCTGGGGGGCCTAACTTAACAGGAGAGGGACTTGAAAAAAGCTTTAGACACATTATAGCAGAAGAAGGAAGGGCAAGTAGGGAATGAGCCCTGTGCAGGGAAGTCATGAGGAAGAAGTGCTGCTTTAGGGCATGGAGACCGCTCTGGCCAGCGCCTGGACATCAGCTTCAAGTACAGGAATCTGACAGAATGTATTTCTAACCCCCTGCCTATGGAATCACCTCAGTAGGGTGAAGATGGATGGTATTTTTGATACAATTCCTACATCAACCCACTGAAATTTATACATGGCAGAGAAGCATTTTGGTGGGGTGCAGATCCCTGTCCTCCCGTCAGCTCAATAAAAGGGCTTTTGGTGGACAATGCATTTGTCTGCAGATTTCTTTGAATTAGGGAGACCTCTCGGGACTGCTGTATCCTGAGGGAACACCATGGGCCCTGACCTGTGCCTCAGCTTCCAGGGCCGCTCTTGGCCAGCATCCTGACGTGGATGCAGGACAGCTGCCAGGCACTGCTGGGACCCAGCGGGACAGGACCGGCTGTCTCGTGCCCACGTAGCCCCCCTCACACAGCCAGGGCCACCCCGAACCCAGACAAAGGCTCACGTGTCAGCAGAGAGGAGCAAGGAGCACTGGGCTCCACTCAGGGGATCTCAGCATGGTGCTGCAGTGGGAGGGGCAGGCAGGCCACCCACCTTCAGGACATCCCCTGCATCAACAGGGAGTGCATTTTGTCCTTTTCATCCCTCCACACCAGAACCAGGCCTGACATCTCCTCCTCTGCAGTTTTTCCACTTAGGACGTCATCTCACGCTTGGCCAGTGCATCAGATGAGGCCGCAATGGCTTCTGATACCACCTCCATGCCAACCACAGCTCCATTGTGTGCTGTTCCTCTTTCACACGTTAACTTCGCATCAATTGACCAATCCATTGTTTCTCTCAAGGGTCACATTCCCACCAGTTCAACCATAAGGTTTCCTTCACTGTCTGTTCTCCATTATCTTGCTGACGTGCACAGCAGCAGATCAAATGTGGCAGGGCCTTAGACACGACTTGGCTCCTGACACACGGGCTCCTTGTGCCACTGCTGGCCTTCCGTGTGCTCAGCAGGATCTGTACCTGCACAGGGTTGTGGAACTGCACCTTCAGCACAGGGACCGTGCCAGCCTGAGCTGCCCTCGTTCCTCTGGGTCTGTGCACAAAACACAGCGTGGCAGAGAACAGCAGCAGGGGCCTGTGTGTCCCAGGGCCCCGGATTTGTTCTGCTGCAGCTCCACAGGGATGCAGGCAAAGTGAAGAAGCCAAACTGTTTATTAATGGAAGGCGAAGCAAAGGAATGAGCTGGGGGGGGGGAAAAGGGGAAGGGCTGGATCTGAGGACTAGAGGGAAAGAGCCATGAAAAGGGAGGGAGAATGGAGGGAAAAAGAAGGGATGGGCAGAGTCTGAGGGCTGGAGGGAGGGAGCTATCTATAAGCAGGGAGAGGGCTGAAGCCATGCAAGTTTCCCACAGGCTCAGCTGTGCCAATCACGAGCTGTGCCTGGAGCTCCATCTGGTCTCTTCTGGTCTCAAGGCAGTCTCATCTTCCATGGCATTTGCAGGTCTTCAGCAAACTCTGGTTCTTCTGAGCCAGTTCTGCAGCTCTCCCACTGACTATCTGTTGAATTACTATGTTTGCCTGGGAAGGGCTGTCATCTCTCCTCAGGGCTTGAAGGGCTGGAAGGGAGAGGAACAGAGCCACGGTCAGAGCCTGGATCTGTGGGAATCCTAGGAGACCTTTCTGCCAGGGCCATCCCACCCAGCTCTGGCCATGGCCACAAGAGAGGGGGTGTCAACTGGATCAGCTGGACACCCAATCTGCCCCCCCCCCCCCCCTTCTAGGCCATTCCCACTGACTAAGAAGATGTCTTATTCTTTTCCATCGGTGTTCTTCCGCCTCTGGGTTCAAGGGAATTGTGGTTGGCAGCCACTCCAGAATGCCTAGTTCATTCTTCATAAATCAGGGTTAATAAAAAAATCAACTTAAATCCTACCATATCCTCACATTACTCTTGTTACTATGTCATAAATTACACTCTTACTCCAGTTTTCTGTAAGAAAAGGTCTGCCTAATTTCAAATGCTTCTTAATTTTACTTTTAAATCTCCTGGTGTTGAGACAATTTTCCAATCAAGTATTGGGTCTTTCACTCCTGAAGCATGTGTCCAAGCCCTTTCTGCTGCTCGAACTGCAGTTTCCGTGGTCAGGAGAACTAAAAATGGTCCCTCCCACCGTGGCTCCAGGCTTTCTCCCCTCCAGCACTTAATTAATACATAATGTCCTGGTCAAATAGAATGGATTGGAAAATCCAGGGGAGTTGTTTGAGCTAAAACCCCTTTTTCTCTTAACTCCTTTAAATTGTTTGCAATAGTTGTTATATATCCCTGGATGGATCTATCCCCAACTAACGAGGGGTCCACTGTCATACCCTGAGGATAGGGCATTCCATATAACATTTCATATGGTGAAATCCTGGTCTCAGAATGGGGCTTAGTTCTGATATTTAATAAAGCCAAAGGGAGACAGGCTCCAATATCCCTCCTTCTCTGGTGCCCCTTTACGTGAACCACTGCTATTCTCTTCGGACCCTTTAATGCTTCACGTGTCTGAACTATCAATCCCTTGTGTACTAACCCTTTTCCTTGAGGGTTTCTAAGTCCCCTTTCTTTCCAAATTTTTCCAAAAGTATGTACTACACTAAAAGCATATCTGGAATCCGTATAAATAGTCCCTTCTCTCTCTTTTAGTATTAATAATGCACAGAGTAATGCATACAGGTCACAAGCTTGTGCTGAGCAGGATGGACTAAGGAGACCAGACTCCTTTACCTCAAGCTCTTCCCCACTCATTATAGCATAACCTGATGTCTTGGTTTGGAAAGACAGGAGCCTGTGAAGGAAGGCAAAAGCCTCCTGTGAAATGGAGAAGGTAAACCCCCTCCCTCCGAATTATCACAACTCCAGAATTAAAAAGGGCTCTCAGGCAAAGATATGGGAACGGGAATAACAGTTCTTTACTAGGAAGAAAAAAACTAAATAACAATGTAATTTAGTACAAGCAAAACAACCACTGGCAGAGTGAGAAAAAACCTGACACCCTGAGAAGTCAGGGTGCTAATAGCAGTCCAGCCAAAAGGTGGCTGCTCCTCCTGGAGCGGCGATCTGCAGAAGGGTGTAGATCCCTTCCGAAAATGCGGCGAAGGAGCAGCTGGGCCTTGGTTCCTGATTCCTCTCGGAAATCCAGCGAAGAAGGCTGTCTGTGGTCTCAGAAATGCTTGTTTTATGGTAGCAGGGATGCTTGGCTCCTCCCTCTGGGTGGAGCATCTCTCAATGGGATGATGTAACTAATCTTACCAGCCACAGTGAGTAATTCAATAGCCCATCAGCAGGAGATTATCTTCCTGGCAGTGTCATTGTTCTTGAAAGAGATAAGAAAAACTGCCCAACCCCCAACAGATGGCAAAAAAAGAATACATGCCTATTTTACAGGCCAGGACACCATATAGCCCATTAGCAGGAGATTATCTTCCTGGCAGTGTCATTTTTCTTGAAAGAGATAAGAAAAACTGCCCAACCCCCAACAGATGGCAAAATAGAATACATGCCTACTTTACAAGCCAGGACACCTGATTTTCTTTTCCCACTCACTCCCTGAGACGACCCATCTATAAATAACTTCTCCCCACCTTTGTAACTCCTGCTTTCCCAAATCTGGACTTATTTTTGTTTCTAACTCTATAATCTCTATGAAATCATGTACCAGCTGTTCCCCTGGATCCCCATAAAGAAATTGAGCAGGGCTCTGGACTTGTGTCAACTTCAATTCAAATTCAGGGGAGGTAGTCACGATAGCCTCATATTCCAGTATTCGGCTATCTGTTAGCCATTTCTCAGCTTTTTGGGCTAAAATTCCCCTAAGATTATGAGGGGTATATACTTCCAAAGGTTACTTTCTGGGCCACTTCCACTGGCAACGCAGTCGCTACCAAAGCCTGTAAACACCTTGGCCAACCTTTGCTAAGTGGATCTAAGAATTTTGAATAATACCCCTCTGGTTTCTGACTTCCTGCCCAGTCTTGAGTCAGCACTCCATAGGCTGTCTGCTTGGCTGTATTTACAAATGACTGAAAGGGTTTTCCCAGATCAGGAAGACTTAATACAGGAGCCTGCAACAGAGGTTCTTTAACCTATTCCAATTTTTTCTCATCCTCCCTAGTCCACTTAAAATGGTTTGTAGACAATTTTTCATAGAAAAAGTTCACTTTTCCACTTAGAAAAGAAAAAGTCCTTCAATCCACTGTCTACAATAACCCAAAGGACCTAAAAACTATTTTATATCTCTTTTTGATTTTGGGGATCCCATGTTTAATATTCCTGAAATTCTTTCAGGGTCCAGCTGTTTCTTTCCCTTACTGGTCCAATGACCTAAATCCTGACTTCTGACTCCACAAACTGTAATTTGGATCTGGATATTTTTAGACCATTCTCACCTAAAAAATTCAGCAAATCAATAGTACTCCTCCTAGTTTTCTCCTGCCAATAACAAATCACCCACATACTGTAACAACTTGATTCCTTTGGGCAACTCAAAAGATTTCAAGAGATTTTCTAATGCTCTCCCAAAAAGATTGGGTGACTCCGTGAAACCTTGCGGTAGCACCGTCCACCCAAGCTGTTCCCTTCTACCTGTATCCAGATCTTCCCACTCAAAGGCAAAATAATCGCTTCTGCCCTCATCCAAAGGGCAGGTCCAAAAGGCATCTTTCAAATCCACTACACTGTACCAGGTGTAATTAGGGGGCAATTGACTCAACAAAGGATATGGGTTAGCTACTATGGGAAAAGGAGGAACAGTTCTTTGATTTATTGCCCTTAAATCTTGAAACAGTCTGTAGCTCCCGTCAGATTCCTTTACCAGTAAAATGGGAGTATTATGGGGTGGCATGCAAGGTTCTAATATTCCTTGCTGTATTAAATTTTCAATTACTTGTTTTAATCCCCTCCGGCCCTCCAGTGATATTGAATATTGCTTCACTCAGATTGGTATTTCTGGATTTTGTATTTCAACTTTAATGGGCGGAATGTTCAACCTCCCTACTTCACCTGAATGCCAAAAGGTATTATTAATTTCCAGATTATCCTCTTAATTTAAAGAATAGATTTTGAGTTTTCCTTCACAGGGGTTTATCTGTATTCCCAAGGCTGTTGTTAAATCTCTGCCCAACAAATTATTCTCAGCCTCCAGGAGCAACAATAAGTCACTCACTCCAAATCTCTCTTCTGTCTCAATTTGCACCCCTTTAAATAGAGGAACTGGAAAAGCCTCTCCCTTAACTCCAATTACTGGAATTTTCTCCCGACTTATCTTACATCCCTGTGGTAATTTCCTTACTGTTGACCTAGAAGTTCCCGTGTCCGCTAAAAATATAATTTCTTCACTATGGGGACCTATTTTTAACTTTATCAAGGGCTCTTCTGGTTGTGTTTCAGTCCCCTTCATTAAATAGAGCCCCTGACCACCCTAATCTCCCTGAAAATTTTCCTCATCTTTCTGCTTTTTCCTACAACTTTTTTGTAGGTGTCCCTTTTTATGACAATAAAAACAGGTGGGTCCTGTACCCATAAAGGCAGGGCAAGAATTTTGGAAGTGTCCCTTCTTGTGGCAGAAAAAGCACGTGGGTCCTGGGTTTCTAAAAATAGGACCTGACGTCTGCTGTTTGTTCTTTCCTGAGGGTTTTTCTCTATTCAAAGCTGCCTGCATTTCTTTAACTGCTGCCACCAAGATTCTTGCATCTGCCCTCTGCTTCTCCTCATCCCTCTTTACATACACCTTCTGTGCTTCTCTCAGGAACTCCTGAAGCCCCCTGTCCTGCCAATCTTCTCGTTTCTCCAGCTTCTTCCTGATGTCTCCCCAAGAATTCGCCACAAACCGAGGTTTGAAAAGAACCTGCCCAGCTGCAGAATCAGCATCTATACCTGAATATAATTGCAAGTCCTCCTTTCATCTCTCTAACCATGCTGCTGGGGACTCATCCTTTCTTTGATGCTCACTCAAAGCTTTCCCTGTATTTTGCCCCCTGGGCACTGCCTCCCAAATTCCTCGAATAATTGTCCACCGAAGATCACTCATATTCTGCCTATGCCCCACATCCTGATTATTCCAGTTTGGATCCTGCACAGGCCATTTCTGATCACCCCGCTCTGGTCCCTGATGTTCTCTGTCCCAAATCCACATCCTTGCCTGTCTGATCATCTCTCTTTCTTCTCTGGTAAACAAAATTCCTAGGATAGACTGCAACTCCCCCCCAGGTACATGTGTTTGGTGCCAAAACCTCATCCAACTATTCTGCCATGCCAACGGGATCCTCTACAGCTCGCCCATCTCCTTCTTAGACTCCCTGACATCCCCTGTATTTAGGGGAGCACTCACATAACTAATAGGTGGTCCCTGTCCTGCATTTGGCATTGGAACCTCTCAAAGTGGGTAATAATCGATTTTCCCTTTCTTCCCCCTCATCTCCATCATTCTCCTCCCCACTGCCTCCCCCTCCCTCTGGTGCTGTGTGCCACTGGTTCCTCTTGAATAAGAGGTGCCTTTGGATTCACAGGGGGACCCTCAGGGACTTGAGGCTGAGCTAGCTGCTTAGGTTGTCCATAGGGGGGTGGGAGATGATTCAATGGGTCTCACGGCTCCTGCCTGTTCCTTTTGACCACTTGCTCTTTGCTTAATAAAGGATACAATGGGTAACCCTTACCTTCTTGCTTCTGAACAGCAAACCCACTCCTCCCCTCAGGGATCTGTAAGGCAGCATACTCACTCTCTTCCTGATTAACAGGCTCTTTGGAATTCACATATATATTTAGAGCCCGGCAAATCCAATCCTCAAATGATCCAAACTTAGGCCAATAGAAATTACTTTTCTGGATCATTTCCTTTGTCTATTCAAGCATACAATACTTAATCATTTTTTGCTTACTTTTTCCCCTTCGGGATTCTCATACATCCTAAAACTGTATCATCATCCCCAGCGGCTGTCTTGAGGAATGCTCTCTTCTTGAGAGCTTCCTTCACGGTCCTCAGATCCTCTAAATTCCTGTGAATTTTTCACACAATCCACAGCCCCTGGGTTTAGGCACTTACTTTTTCCCTGACTTATCCCTGGCGGCAACACACTCCAGTACCGGGAGAATCTTGGTTTCTCACACTCACCCTGTGGTTCCACTGCCTCACTTATTCCTCTGTCACACTACCTTCTCAAACTACTTGTTCTACACCTATTTATTTTTCTCTCTTTCTCAATCTATTTCCACTTCTCTTTTTTAATTTTCTCCTTCTTTCTCAATCTATTTCTACCTTCCTTTCTTCATTTATTTTACACTTTTCTGGCTACCTCTTATCACTATTTAATCACACACTAAACTGCTAGCTATCAACTCTTCAAAGCAAATTGAACTAATGCAATCACTCTTCTTCTTAGTCTCCTTACTGAGTCACTCTCTCCTGCTCAAGGACCTTCCCACAGGTTATTGGACCAGGGACTTCCTTCCTTCCTTGGTCAATCCCTCCCAGGGGCCTCCCTTGTTCACTTCTTTCTTTCTTCCTTTCTCGGCCAGTCTCCTGGCGGAGATCTCGGAAACGCGGTGCCGGCAGCTCCCACTCACTTTGGGGGTCCAAGGCTGCCCAGCCCCCATCTCAGATACTCCACACACACTCACACATGCACACAGCAGCCCCGCAGACCCAAAACCTCGTGATACTCACAGCCTCCTTTTCTCACGAGGGTCTTGGTGCACAATGTTTTATATGGGTACTCCCTTTCTCCTATAAGCCTCCACTCTGATGGGAGCCTCTTTTGCGCGATCATAATAACTAATTTGCTTATGCGTTATTGTAATTAAGGCTCTCTTTTCCAAGGGAGACTGGTCTAGTCTCGGGACCACTTAAAAGTCTGGTGGTGGGGAGCTCCTTTCCTGAGGGCTATCCATCTCCCCCAGACTTGGAGAGCCTTCCCGGGTGTCGGCACCAAAATTGTTCCATTTGCCTTTCTTCAGCCCCTCTGGGCTCAGAGTTGCTGCTCTTCTGGCTCAATCCTGCCTAAAGCCAGAGAGCTCGGCCTCTCCCACGGCAACAGGAACAAGACTCAGCAAGCAGGCACTGGAGCTCAGTGCCTAAGGCTGAGGGATCGCGGGCTCCAGTCTCGAGTACAGGGAGGGCACACGCCCAGCCCCACAACTCCTGGCCTCACAGCCCTGAAAGGCCAGGACCAGGGTTCCACACCTGATGCCAGGGGATCCCTCCAACTGCCCACTGAGGAAACGCCAGAGCAGCCGTCTGTCAGGAACAAGGCGGCTGCCAGGGGGCTGCTCATGGCCTCTGACACCCAATTGCTCAGGGCTTCCCAGTGCCCCAGCCCCTCAGGCTCTCCCCCAGCCCGGCCAAGCTGCCCGGCAGCAGCGCCGCAGCCCCACAGGAGCTCCAGAGGAGCCCCAGCCAGAGGCACCTGGGAGCCCTCAGCAATGCAGCCAGCAGCACACGTCCAGGAAGACACGGATGGTGCTTCCTGCCTGCCACAGGCCTTGTGGCCATCTCCAGGCACTGCTCCAGCAGGGATCCCCGCAGCTCCGGCCCTGCCCACCCGCTCTGGCGGCAGCACAAAGGCTTCAGCAGAACCACCACAGGCCAAGGGGCTTCTGGCCATTGTCCCTGCAGCACTGCACGCCTGGGCAGCTGGCTGAGTGCAAGCACCATTTTCCCCCTTCAGGGACCCCTCAGCTTGCTCTGCTGCTGAGCACAAGCATCTTTTTCACCGTTTCCTCTCTCTTGCCATGCAGATCCTGGGCAGCAAAGAAAAGCTCCTGGGAGTCTGTGAATTATAACACATTCTGTATTTACAGAAATTCAAAAGAGGAAAAAAAAAAAAAAAAAGAAAAATCTTAAAAGATAAGGGAAAATTCCCACTGGCTAGGGTTGCCCCCACCAAGTGTGCCTTGCCCATCAGTTCTCCTCAGAGCTCTGACAATGCAGCCAGCCAAGCCCTGACAGACGAGGCCGACTCTTCCATGCCCTGCGCAGCTGATCTTGCAGCCTCTGGAAGATGGAATAGTGCCCATGCTGAATTGCCCAGAGGACATGCAGTGTTTGAAGTGCCAGCTCTGACACGGCACTGCTCATATCCTCCGTCAGGAGTTCAAGGGCTGCATGAGAGAGGAACAGAGCCACAGTCAGATCCCAGATCTGCACGGAGATGAGGAGAGCCCCCTGCCAGGGCCATCCCAGCCGGCTCTTGCCATGGCCAGGAGGGAGCAGGGACCAAGGGCATCAGCCCAAAGCTGCTGGCCAGGAATGCCCCACATGGCCCTGAAACCTCTGTGCGTTCAGCCCACGGGAGCAGAGCCCTCCACAGCTGGGGCAGGGCTTGTAGGTCTCCCTGCCAGTCCCTGCTGTCAGCCCGCTGCCCTCACTCACTGCTGCAGATCATCAGGAGCTCTCCTGGCTGCCCCCTGAGGTGCCGCCCGGCCACCCCTGTGAACACAGAGCCTGTCACGGCGACAGCGGCACAGCTCCCTGCCAGCGGCGCTGCCAGCGCTGCGGCCACACGCCCTGCTGGCCCGGCAGGGCTCAGCCCGGGCCCTTCCGCACGCTGCCGCCCAAGGGCACGGCTGCCAGAGGGCGGCAGCAGCGCCCGGGCCAGGCAGGGCTTCACGGCGCCGGGCCCGGATGGCGCTGCCGGGGCAGCGGGCAGGGCTGGGGCCGAGCTGCGGCGGGCCGGGGAGGGAGCCTGGCCACGGGGCTCACCCATGAACCTGATGGCCGCCTCTCGCAGGGGCTCCTGGGGGCTCTCCAGGTAGCGCAGGGCCCGGCGCAGCTGCTCGGCCGCTCGGCTCATGTCCTCTGCCAGCTGCAGAGAGCGGCAGCAGGGAAGGCTTGGCGCGGGCTCAGCCCCTGTGGCGGGCGCTCCCTGCGCCCAGCCCCGGCCTCCCCTGCCCGCACAGCCCTGAGGCGCGGCCAGCAGCCGCTGGCGCCGGGCTCCGCAGGGGGCAGAGGGCCGGCTGCTGCCCGGGGAGCCGCGGGGCCGCCCCGCAGCCCCGCCAGTTCTTAAGGCTGTTCTTACCAACACCTCGGCAAACGCCAACAGCTTCTCTGTCTCCACCAGCTCTTTGAGATCCCTCCTGTTCAGGAACCCGGCCGCACAATGCAGAGTTTCCTGAGAGGCCTGGAGAGCAGCAGAGACCCAGAGATAGCCCCACAGCCCAGGGCACAGGACTCACATCCCTGTGCCACAGCCTGGAGGAGGCTGCAGCTCGGGATGTGAGCAGGGCAGCCGGCAGCCCAGCCCCCTGCCAGGGGGACACCAGCAGCCCACGAGTCCTCACCTCGGCCACACGCTGATTCTCATTGTGGCAGTGGAAGAAGAGTGCAGGAAGGCTCTGGCACACCACTGACTTAAGAGGCTTTTTTCCCTCCTCTACTACCAAATCCATCACCTTGAAGAAGAGGTCAAGGGAGAGCAGCTGCACATGGCTGTTGTCCTGAATGAAAGAAAAAAACTCAGCGCCATCTACTCCAGGCCCACCTGAAGAGTACAAAAATCCACAGTGCACAAAGTTTCAGGGCAGCACCCAGTGCCCGAGGCTGGGGATACAAAGCCTTACGTGGTCGAAGAGCAGCAGGAGAGCCTCAGCCAGCTTCGGGGCAGTGGTGCTGGATACCAGCATGTCTCTGCTCTTGAGCAAATTAGTGAACACAGAGAGCGTCATGCCGACCAGCTCTCCGTCTGCATCACCCAGCAGCTCCAGAAGGCTTGGAGACAGAGTGCCCATTCTCCTGGCCTGTGTGGAACACAAGGCTGTGCTGGGAAGCCATGGACGGCTGCAGCGCCAGCACCAGCCTGGCACTGCAACCCCACCCTGCTGCTGCAGGGCCCACAGGCCAAAGGCCTGCCCCAAAGCAGTGGGGCAGGTGAGGCAGGAGAGCTGGGAGCAGCTGCCTCAGCTGCTGAAGCCCTGCCAGCCCATGGGGCTGCTTTCCCCAGTGCAGCTTCAGCCGCTGCCCCTTCTCACCATCGAGGGATCCTTGCTGAGCACCACGAGGCCTCTGAGCGCCAGGCGACGCCTCTCCCTGCACTCGTTCCTCAGGTGCCTTGACATGATCTCCAGGATGCTGTCAGCACATTCCCTCAAGTGCAGGCACTCGAGGACCTGAAAGGCACAGGGCAGTGACAGGGCACCCGGCCAGCAGCAGCCCGGAACCGCACAGGGCTGGGCCCAGGCAGCAGCACAGGGCACGGGCACTGTCCCAGGCAGCTGCGGCTACGAGAGGGCAGAGAGCTGGGAGGCAGCTCAGCCAGGCAGCGCTGGCCTTCAGGCTCACCTCCACAAGGAACGCCAGGCCGGGCAGATCCCAGTGTGGCTCCTCCCTGCTAAGCAGCCCAAGCAGGCGGAGAGAAATCCCAGAACACAAGGAGAGGGAGACACGGCGCATCTCTCTGGAAGGGGAAAAAAGACACCAAGAGCCTGAGGTGGGGGGACCAAATCTTGCCCAGGACTGACTCACAGAGGTCTGGTCTTTGCCCAGCATCCCTGGAGGGGGTGTGAGCGCTGTGGGAGGTGGCCCCTTCTGGGCACCCTCCTCTCCCAGCCTTTTCCAGTCTCCTTGGCCGTCCCTTGGTGACAAGGCCCTCTGGCCCATGACCACAGGGACTGTGTGGGGCACACGGGCATAGGGCACAAATGCTGGGGGCAGTGTGGAGGAGAAGGGGGTCTCACCTGGCCAGCAGACCCACGGCATAGTGCTGGGTGTAAGCACACAGCAGCGTGTCCCAGCCACACTTACGCTCCATAGCCATCACCTCCTGGTCACATTCCAGTCGGCAGAGCAGAGCCTTTATGGCCTGCACTGCAAACCTGTGTGCAGAGCAAAGCCCAGGTCACACTGGGAGCACTGGCACTGGCCACAAGGGCAGGGGAAGGACAGGAGGACTGGGACCTGTTGGGCTTGCTGGGAAGGCGGTGTTCCTCCTGGCACGCTCTCCAGAAGTTTTCAACTTCCTCTGGTGGCATCTGCTGCGTGGTGATGACAACGTGGAAGAGCAGAGCCACAAAGAGGCGGGAGGAATGAAGGATCATGGCCTCATGGCATTTAGGCACAATGACCCAGATCACCAGAGTTGCCTGCAGAAGAAGCAGCCCAAGACAGCGCTCAGTGCCCTGGTGTCCATGGGGCAGGGCCCAAGGGCAGATGCAGGGGGAGCAGTGGGCCTGGTGTCCCCTGAGTCTGCCCCTAGCCCAGGTTTCATCCCAGCGACTGAGGCAGGGAGAGGATGGAGAGCTGCTGGAGAGGCAACCTGGTGGCAAGCAAAGGCCAGTTCCAGAAACTCACAGCGAGGGCAAAAACGTCCTTGTTGTCCCCATCAGAGGTGCATGTGCTGTGCACAGGCCAATCCTCCATCACACAGAGCAGTGTTGCCAGCACCTTCTCCATTGCTGGTCCTAATGTGCCTATGGCTCTCCACATCATTGCAGCAGCTCTGTAGGATCAGAGCTCTGTGTCAGAGGCATCTCAGTCACAGTACCATGCCCTGTGCAGCTGTGGGGGCACAGGTGACTGAGCCCCGGTGCCCTGAGGGGCAGGGAGGGAGCATTGGCAGCAGGCTGGGCAAAGAGAGGGGCCCGAGGGTCCTGGAGCTCTCTGCCTGTCTGGCAGAGCCCATTGGACAGGCTGTGATGGGCCACGGGCCCTAAAGGCTGGTGAGCCCTGAGCTCTCAAGGCACGTGGGCCCCGTACCTGTCACACGTTGGGGCACAGTGCAGGAGGATCAGCGCCACGTCTGCAGGGTGTTCCTCAGCCAGCCTCACAATGTCACTGTGCAGCCTGGCATCCACAGTGACGTGGGACATGAAACTCTGGTGGATGTTCTTCACCATGGCTGGCACCTGGAGGAGGCATGGGGAAGACCTGGAGCGCTGTCTATGGGAGCAACTTCCCCAGGTTCCCCCCAAGAAGTGCCTCCTTTCCCGTCACAATCTACTGGCCTCAAAGGCTGAGGGGGCCCAGTGACCGAGGCTTGAGGGGACACACATTCCTGGGAGGCCTCCAGTCCTAGCCCCAGGCTGCTTACCTGCTGCTCATAAGGAACAGCACTCTCCAGGAAAAAATCCACAGTGGAAGCACAAATCTCAGGGGGAGTGGGCATGGCTCCAGTATTTTTCAAGGCCTCAATCTCTTCATTGTCAGTGTTTGTTATGACTGCATCCTCAGTCACTGATGTGGGAAGAGCCTGTGGCCAGGTTTCAATCCCTGAGGTGTCCAAGTCTTGTCAGAGCCCAGCCGAATGTGGGCTGACATCAGGCTCTGCTTGGAGCTGGGTCAGCCCCAAGTCAGGCTCAACTGGGCCCTCAGCTGCTGTGGTGTTGGTCTCTCTACGCCGAACCCGTGGGAATTTTCGGAACATCTGCCAAAGAATAAAGGACAGGGAAGCCAGGAATGCTCCAAGTGTAGTGCTTGGCTGAGCAGGGAGAGCAGGCCCAGCTCAGGTGGGCATAGCTGCAGGTACCTGCGCTGTTCTGCAGAAGCGGCCACGGCTGGATTGCTGCTCTTGTGTGCGCTCCACGGCTGCATCTGGCAAAGAGCGAGCACAGCCAGAGCTGAGGGGCTGCGGGAGAGGCCGGAGAACACAGCCCAGCCCTGCGCTCCCCAGGCATGGACAGCCCCGGGATGCCCCAGGGGGATGCAGCACGGCCACTGCGGGGTGTCTGCCTGGGCCCTCTTCTGTCCTGTCCATGGGCATGTCCCCAGGGGATGGGATGCCTTGGGATGGGATGGGATGGGATGGGATGGGATGGGATGGGATGGGATGGGATGGGATGGGATGGGATGGGATGGGACGGAATGGGGCCAGGCTGGCTGCAGGCTCCAGTCCTACGGCCCAGCTCTGCCACTCACCGTCCTGCAGTGTCTGGATCTGCGCTGGCTCTTCAAGTTGCTCTCCTGAAGCAGCTCCAGGGCCTTTCTTATTTTTCCCCCGGAAGCATTTGAACAGGCTGAAAAATCTGCCTGCCATTCCACCTTCCAGCCTTGAACGCACCTTCTAGAGAGATGCCTCAGGATATTGCCAAGTCAGCAATTTCAGTTGTGCCTTGAAGATTTCTGAGACAGAGAGGTCTCAGGGTAGCTGCAGGACAGCAAGTCCTGCACTCTAGTCTTGGGCACTCCTGCCACAATGACAGGAGATTCCTGGTAAATTACTCAGGTCAGCAAGTCCCACAGTCTGGCCTCGAGGTCAGCTGCAGGAACAACACCTCAGAAAAGATCCGGGTCAGGTATGAATGAGTGCGCTGTGCGGGGGCTCCTCACAGCACCGCTCTGTCCCGTCCTGTCCCGTCACCTGCTCCGAGCGCTGTGGAGTGTTCTTGTCACCACCAGCTCCTATGTCACCATGTGTCACAAAGGACACACTCCTCCATTCCATGCCACGGTGACCGTGCTGCAGCGTATCACAAAGGGCCCTTGCACACACTGCCACCTGCCCTGGGACCCTGCCCAACCCACCCAAAGTGGCCCGGGTTGGCAGGAATCCCTGGCCCCAAGTGTCTAAGGCAGCCCGACAGGATCTTTAGGAAGGGTTCAGCCCATCAGCAAACGCTGCCCTGCTCTGCGGGCTCAGGGCAGCAGAAGGAGCCCCCAGGGCTGCCGAGGCAGCCGCGCTGGCAAGGGCACGGGGCCTTCCACGGAAGCTGGCACGGCCTCCTTGGGACACGTCCCGGCTGCTGGCCATCCTAAACCCGTGGCTGTGACAGGCACAGGGAACGTGTGGGCCAGGGCACCAATGCTGCTCTGAGCCCTGGGGCCCGGGCAGCGCTGCCATCAGCAGGTGTGGCAGAGTGCCCGCCCAAGCAGAGCTGCCACCCCCCGAGCCCTGGCAGCACTGCTGCCCCTCTCCTGCCCCAGAGACCTGTGCCCCGGGGGGCTTCTGTGCCACAGGGAGCCAAAGCCCACGTGCACTGGGGCATTGGCCTGCAGGGGCTGTTGGCAGGAGCACCTGGAGCACTGCTGCACCACTTGGTGTCTGTGAGAAGGCAGAGGCTGTTAGTCAGTCCTGAAATGATTTGCTCATGGAAGGGATTGGCAGTAGCACCACAACACCATCAGCTGCTGAGTTTCCCTGGACAATTGGATTGTTCAGGGGCACTGTAGTGTTTCATTGTGATCTTCTGTCAGTTCTTCTGGGAAAAACACTAGCCCAGTCTGTGATGTTCAGTGCTCCATTTGCTGTGTGTCTATGTCTTAGCTGATGCAAAGCAAATATTTCCTCCAGATCCAAAGAGCTGTGCCTGAAAATTCACAGAGCTACATCCATTTCTGATTTTTTTAAAAAGTTTTCCAGAGCCCGCTGATAATTTTCAAGGTTTTCAGAGAACCACAGAATAATGAGGTTGGAAGACATGTCTAGGATCATCAAGACCAACCTATGCCCCAACACCTCAATTAGACTATAGCACCAAATGCCATATTCCACCATTTTTAAAACACATCCAAAGATACTGATTCCACCACCTCCCTGGGAAGAACATTCCAGTACTTTATTATTCTTTTGGTTAACTTTTTTTTCCTAATATCCAACCTGTACCTTCCCTGACGTATCTTGAGACTGTGTCCTCTTGTTCTGTCAGTCACTGCCCGGTGAAAGAGACTGACCCCCACCTGTCTACAACCTCCCTTCAGGAAGTTGTAGAGAGCAATAAGGTCACCTCTAAGCCTCCGTTTCTCCAGGCTAAACAACCCCAGTTCCTTCAAACATTCCTCATAGGGCTTGTGTTCCAAGCCCCTCACCAGCCTTGTTGCCCTCCTCTGGACGTGCTCAAGCATCTCAACATCCTTCCTAAACTGAGGGGCCCAGAACTGGACACAGTACTCAAGGTGCGGCCTCACCAGCGCCGAGTACAGGGCAAGAATGACCTCCCTGCTCCTGCTGGCCACACAATTCCTACTGCAGGCCGGGATGCCATTGGCCTTCTTGGCCACCAAGGCACATTGCTGGCTCATATTCAACCAGCTGTCAACCAGCACCCCCAGGTCCCTTTCTGCCTGAACACTGTCCAGCCACACTGTCGCCAGCTTGTAACATTGTAGGGGATTTTTGTGGCCAAAACGTAGAACTCGGCACTTAGACTTATTAAACTTCATGCTGCTGGACTCTGCCCATCCATCCAACTGATCCAAGTCTCTCTGCAGAGCCCTCCTTCCTTCCAGGAGATCAACACAAGCTCCCAGCTTAGTGTCAGCTGCAAATTTACTAATGAAGGACTCGATGCCCTCATCCATGTGGTCTATAAAAATATGAAATAGGACTGGTCCCAGCACAGAGCCCTGAGGGACAGCACTGGTGACTGGCCGCCAGCTGGATGCAGCACCGTTCACCATCACTCTCTGGCCCGGCCATCCAGCCAGTTCCTAACCCAGCCAAGAGTGCTCCTGTCCAAGCCGTGGGCTGCCAGCTTCTCCAGGAGTGTGCTGTGGGAGACAGTATCAAAGGCCTTGCTGAAGTCTAAATAGACCACATGCACAGCCTTTCCTGCGTCCACCAGGCGGGTCAGCTGGTCACAGAAGGAGACCAGGCTGGTCACACATGGCCTACCCTTCGTAACCCCTGATGACTGGCTCTGATACCCTGGCCATGCTGTAAGTGTTGTGTGATAGCACTCAGTGTGAACTGTTCCATCTTACCTGGTACTGAGGTCAGGCTAACTGGCCTGTAATTGCCAGGATCCTCCTTACCACCTTTTTTGTAAACAGGTGTCACATTGGCCAGTTTCCAATCATCTGGAACCTCACGAGTGAGCCACGACTCCTGGTAAATGATGGAGAGCGGCTTGGCAACCTCATCTGCCAGCTCCCTCATCACCCTAGGGTGAATCCCATCTGGTCCCATTGATTTTTAAATATCCAAGTGTCCCAGCAGTTCTCTGACTGCCTCCTCTTGGATAATAAGAGGACCATTCTGATCCCTGGCACCACCTACCAACCCTTGAGGACAGTTGTCATGAGGATAAGCTGTCTTACCACTAAAGACTGAGGTGAAGAAAACATTAAGCACTTCCGCCTTTTCCGCATCTTTAGTAACTAGTTTGCCTGCTCCATCCAATAAGGAACCGAGGTTGGTTATACCCTTCCTTTTACCATTAATATATTTGTAAAAACTTTTTTTATTATTTTTAACAGAAGTTGCCAAGTTGAGTTCAAACTGAGCTTTGGCCTCCCTAATTTTTTTTCTACATGCCCTGGCAGCACCCTTAAATAATTCCTCAGAAATCACTCCCTCCTTAAAAAGATGATACATCTTTTTCTTATTTCTAAGTTCCTTCAAAACCTCATTACTCATCCAGACTGGACGTTTGCCTCGTCTACTCATCTTTTGGCACACAGGGACAGTCTGTTCTTGTGCCCTCAAGATCTCTGCTTTGAAGCACACCCATCTCTCCTGGACTCCTTTGTTTTTAAAGGCTGTTTCCCAAGGAATTCTCTGGACAAGTCTTTTAAATAGGCCAAAATCTGCCCTCCGGAAGTCCAGTGTAGAGATCTTATTGATATTCCTCCTTATTTCACCAATTATTGAGAATTCTATAGTTTCATGATCACTATGCCCCAAGCGGCCTACAACCTCCACATCACCTACCAGTCCATCTCTATTTGTAAACAATAGGTCTAACATAGCCCCTCCCCTGGTGGGTTTGCCCACCAGTTGTGACAAAAAGTTATCCTCCACACATTCTGAAAACCTTCTAGATTGCTGTTTTTTTGCTGTATTGAGTTCCCAGCAGATGTCTGGTAGGTTGAAGTCACCTACAAGAACAAGGGCTGATGATCCTGAGACTTTGTTCAGTTGTTTATAGAATAAGTTGTCCACCTCTTCATCCTGGTTGGGTGGACGATAGCAGACTCCCAGTAGGATGTCAGCCTTGTTGGCCTTCCTCTTAATTTTTACCCATAGGGACTCAACTTCATCATCATTAGTCTCAATACCTGTGACATCCAAAACCTCCCTAATATAAAGGGCCACCCCTCCACCTCTTCTCCCTTTTCTGTCTTTTCTGAAGAGCTTGTAGCCATCCAGTGCAGTGCTCCAACTATGTGAGTCATCCCACCACGTTTCTGTGATGGCAACTACATCATAGTCCTGCTGATGCACCATGGCCTCCAGCTCTTCTTGTTTGTTACCCATGCTGCGTGCATTGGTATACATGCATCTCAGCTGGGCTGCTGATTTCTCCCCTAACACAGTCTTACCACCCCTGGGCCTGCTTCCAAACAGCCCAGCTGCATCCCCTTCCCCCTTCAAACCTAGTTTAAAGCCCTCTCAATAAGGTCTGCCAGTTCATGAGCTAAAAACCTCCTACCCTTAACAGAGAGATGTACCCCATCTGATTCCAATAGAGCAGGTGCCATAAAGGTTGCTCCATGATCAAAGAATCCAAAATTTTGCCAATAACACCAACCCTTGAGCCATTTGTTAATGATATGAGTTTTCCTATTCCTTTCATTATTTTTCTCTGCCACCAAAGGGACTGAGCAGAACACTACCTGTGCACCTGTCCTATCAACCACTTGACCCAGTGGCCTAAACTCCCTTTTAATCACCTTGACACTCCTCTTCTCAATCTCATCACTGCCAGCTTGGAGTATCAGCAGTGGGTAATAATCAGAGGACTGAATCAGCCTAGGAAGTTTCTCAGTGATGTTTCGTACCTGGGCCCCAGGGAGGCAGCAGACCTCCCTGTGGGATGGGTCAGGTCGACATACGGGGCCCTCTGTCCCCCTCAGAAGGGAATCACCCATCACGATTACCCTTCTTTTTTTCTTGACATTAGAGGTGGTAATCCTCTTTTTAGGCAAGTCATAATTGGGAGGCTCACTGGGTAGATGATTTTCCTCTAAATCATCTCTCTGGCTGTCTAGATCCAGTGCCTCATACCTATTCTGAAGTGGCACCTGGCTAGGGGATGGGGGGCAGGAAGGGTTTTTTGTTATTACCACCCCGAGCAGGGACCCATTTCCACTCCCCTTCATCTACCAGGTGCCCCTCTATTGCCTGAGAGTGAAAGACACATGAGCCCTCTGACTCCTGGTGGGCCTCCCTTAAAGATGTAAGGGCTGAACTCCACCAGTCTATTTCCTTTTCACTATCCCTGATACTCCTTAACCTTTCAACTTCTTCCCTAAGCTCAGCCACTAGCGAAAGGAGGTCATTCACTTGTTCACACCTCAGGCAGGCCTTCTCCATAACATCCCCTGAAGCCACTGATAAGCTCAAACACTCCGGGCAGGAATGGGTCTGTACGGACACATCCTTTTTGGAGGGCTCTACTTGGTCATATACACTTGTACCAACCACGGATTTTGACCGGGTTAAAACCATTGCTTAGGAGAAAGCCCAAGATCAATCAACCAACAAAACAATACTTCACCAAACTAGCTGGAACCTGCAGCCCTGCCTGCTCGCCCTGCCTGTGCGAACTGCTGTGACCCTGTTTGCCTGCTCCTGTTCACCGCACTCCGGGTCGCCGCGCTCCCCAGAGGTCTCTTACAATGGGTCACTCCGGAACAAGGAAGCTCCACCTCCTGCTCCTGAGTGGCTCACAAAGCAATTAAGGTCATTAAAGTCCTGGTGCTGTGTCTGTGCTGCTGAGCTGGGCTGGGCTCCTGGCACAGAGGCAGCTCCTGGTAAGCAAGAAGAGCTTCAAAAGCACATTTCTCTTGATGAGCAGCTCTTCTGCCAGCCCAGCAGGGCTGGGGCACTGCCTGCAGCCAGCCCGGGCACAGCCCAGAGGCCCAGAGAGCTTCAATCAGTCAGAGCTGGGAAGGAGCTGAGAAGTGCCTGGGGCAGAATCACTGCCAGCCCTTGGCACAGGAACCTCTGGCTGCAGGACAATGCAGCTGCAGCTCCTGGAGCCATCTCCTAAAGCTGGAACATCCCAATGCCTGCAGACTCTATGAGTACATTCTCTGATTGTCTCTTGTGCAGAGCAGCCAGGGGTGCCCAGGGCTGTCCTGCAGAGCAGGCTCCTGCAGCCCAGGGCGCTGTGCTGGTGCAGGGACTCTGCTGCCTGCCAGGGACAGCTCTCAGCCGGCCCTGGCAGCTTCTCCCAGCACTGGGGGACAAGATCTGGGGTGAAGGAGACAGCTGGTAAGGCTTTGAAGTGTTCTCCTTGTGTGGTGAGGATGCTGCATTGGTCAGGATTGCTCCCAGCATAACATTTAACTGCCGAACATCTACAAGTAGATTATACAGCTAACACAGCTAGTCAGGGGCTGGATAAAAGGGAAAATCCTGCTTTTTAAATCTACTGCTGTTGGTTGCCTGGATCGGAAATTCCATATAGATGTTAATCTCAGTTCAGGTGAAGAAAAATAAAAACAATTTTCTCAAATCTGAACAAACCAGGCAGTGACAGCAATCACCACAGTTCACTTTAAAGGCAGCATCAGTGTCACTTTTCCAGCCTGCTCAGGGTTGCTCTGATGTTGCCATCAGAGCCTGCAGAGCCAGAGCTGTCCCTGGGCAGTGCCAGAGCTGGGAGGGGTCTGCAGGGCAGAGCTGAGCCCCCAGGTCTGGGCTGGGCTCTGGCAGCACTGGCAGGGCCCAGCCCTGGGCACAGGGACCAGCTGCTGGCAGGGACAGCTCCAGGCAGCAGAGCCCTGGGCAGGCAGTGGGGGGAAAGTGTCCCCAGCCCGTGCTGGGATATTTAAAATCCTCTCCTAATGCAACTATTCTATGATTAATTTTTATAGAGATCCGCATGCCAAGGCACCACAAATGTCCAACAGCAGCTCCATCAGCCACTTCCTCCTGCTGGCATTGGCAGACACGCGGCAGCTGCAGCTCCTGCACTTCTGCCTCTTGCTGGGCATCTCCCTGGCTGCCCTCCTGGCCAACGGCCTCATCATCAGCGCCGTAGCCTGCGGCCACCACCTGCACACGCCCATGTTCTTCTTCCTGCTCAACCTGGCCCTCAGCAACCTGGGCTCCATCTGCACCACTGTCCCCAAAGCCATGCACAATTCCCTCTGGGACACCACCACCATCTCCTACACAGGATGTGCTGCACAGCTCTTTTCATTTCTGTTCTTCATCTCAGCAGAGTATTTCCTCCTGACCATCATGTGCTACGACCGCTACGTGTCCATCTGCAAACCCCTGCACTACGGGACCCTCCTGGGCAGCAGAGCTTGTGCCCACATGGCAGCAGCTGCCTGGGCCAGTGCCTTTCTCACTGCTCTGCTGCACACAGCCAATACATTTTCCCTGCCCCTGTGCCATGGCAATGTTCTGGGCCAGTTCTTCTGTGAAATCCCCCAGATCCTCAAACTCTCCTGTTCACACTCAAACCTCAAGGAACTTGGGCTCATTGCTATTAGTGCCTGTTTAGCACTTGGCTGTTTTGTGTTCATTGTTTTTTCCTATGTGCAGATCTTCAGGGCTGTGCTGAGGATCCCCTCTGAGCAGGGATGGCACAAAGGCTTTTCCACCTGCCTCCCTCACCTGGCTGTGGTCTCTCTGTTCTTCAGCACTGTCATGTTTGCTCACCTGAAGTCCCCCTCCATGTCCTCCCCATGCCTGGATCTGGCCCTGTCAGTTCTGTACTCGGTGGTGCCTCCAGCCCTGAACCCCCTCATCTACAGCCTGAGGAACCAGGAGCTCAAGGCTGCAGTGTGGAGACTGATGACTGGATGCTTTCACAAACATTAAACTGCTGGCCAGTGTCTGCAAATCACTTGTAATAAAAGTCATCTTTGATACTTCTCATTGGTATAGTTGTTGGGATTTTTTCCTTTGTTTTATATTTTTCACATTGACTACAAATAAATGTCATTGTCTGTGTCATTTCGCATTTTGTTTCTCTCCATGTCCCCTGTGGCATTGACACAGACTGTGTCAATGACAGGCTGCATTCCTGGTGGCTATAAAGGAAATAAAAGATCTCCCAGCAGAGTTTTCTGCAGAGATGCCCATTGGTTGCCTTCTCTGGAGCTGCAGCAGCAATGTCTGTGTGCAGAGCTGGGGCAGATCAGTGCTGGCACAGCAGCTGTGCCCAGCAGCAGCAGCAGCAGCACTTGGTGTTGCCAGTGCTGCTGCCGTGGCCCTGCCCCGCTGCCCTGGTGGCCCTGGTGTTGCTGCAGGGCCTGAGTGCTCTCGGGGCCGGGCACAGTCCTGGGGGTGGCAGTGCCGGGGCTGCAGCAGGGACAGGCCATGGGCACTGCTGGGGCAGCGCTGACGCCTCAGGCCAGGCCCTGGGGGCTGCAGGCTCCTTGCCCAGGCTCTCTCAAGAACACGGCCAGGCCAATGCTCAGCACAGAAAAGCCCCAGGGTGAGCAGCCCCAGGCTGGCCGTGGGCAGGCTGGGGGCAAACAGCATGGCTGGGGCTCTGCAAGGGCCCTGGGGGAGACGGGAAGGAGCAGCAGAGCAGGGGCTGATCCATCCCCAGTGCGCTGCACAGCCCAGGGCAGCGTCCCAGAGCGTCCTCATGGAGCTGCCAACAACGTCCCCCCTCTGCAGCCCTGGCCTCTCCCCCAGCTCACACAGGTGCCACATCCTTGCAGGCACAGCCACGGCAGCACTGGCTCAGGAGCCCCTGTTTGCATTGCACAGAGCAGGCGGGAGCACCCCCATGCTGCTGCTGTGGGGACATGAACCTGAGGGAGCACAAATGCCATCAGCCCCTGGGGCCAGCAAGGGCTGGGGAACACCAGGGAAACCACTCAGCTTTGTCCTGGCCTCTGCAGTCAGCCAGAAAGTTTGTTCCCATCAGCTGGGAGTTTCCTGTGCCACTGCAGGCGCTGTTGCTCAGAGCAGGGCAGCCTGGCAGCCACCCCAAACGGCCCTCAGGATTTCCTTTGCTTCACTTTTTCTTCTTTACTCCTAGCAGTACAAATTTCTTCCTATTACCCATCCCTATCCCCTCCTCTGCAAACACCCAACCCTGTTTGCCCTTTCCTCTCTGGCCCCACTCCCCATTTCAGTTCCTGACTTGGCACCATGGGTAGAATCACTGCCCTGCTCCTGCTGGCCACACCATTCCTGATCCAGGCCAGGAGCCACTGGCCTTCTTGGCCACCTGGGCACACTGCTGCCTCATGTCCAGCCTGCTGTCCATCAGTCCCTGCAGGTCCCTTTCTGCCTGGCTGCTCTCTAGCCATTCTGTCCCCAGCCTGTAGTGCTGCAGGGGTTGTTGTGGCCAAAGTGCAGGACCCGGCACTGGGACTTGTTAAACCTCACCTTGTTGGATTTGGGCCCTGGATCCAGCCTGTCCAGGGCCCTGTGCAGAGCCCTCCTCCCCTCCAGCAGATCCACAGTCACACCCAGATGGTGTCATCTGCAAATTTGCTGATGCTAGACTCAATTCCCTCACCCAGATCATCAGTGCAGATATTGAAATCCACCCTGGCTGGCTCTGATCCCTCGGCCATCCTGTGGGTGCCCTGTGATGGCTCTCAGGGTGATCTGTTCCATAACCTTGCCCGGCACCAAGGTCAGGCTGACAGACCTGGAGTTCCCCAGATCCTCCTTCCAGCCCTTCTTGGGGATGGGCTCACATTGGCACCTCCACTCCTCTTGCACCTCCCTGCTGAGCCAAGTCTGATAGTAAATGATGGAGAGCAGCTTGGGGAGCTCATCCACCAGCTCCCTCATCCCCCTGGGATGGATCCCATCTATTCCCAGAGACACCTGTGAGCACCTGAGTGGCTCAGCAGGTCCCCATCTGCTTCCTCCTGGATTCCAGCGGCTGCTCCCTGTGCCCATCTACCAGCTCAGGAGAACACTTGTCCTGAGGATGGCCTGTCTTATTGTTGAAAACTGAGGCAAAGAAGGGGTGAAGTACCTCTGCCCATTCTTCATCTTTGGTAACCATATCCCTCACAATAAGAAACGCGGGTTGTCCTTACACCTCCTTTTGCCATTAATGTGCTTATAAATATATAATAATTATCCTTCACAGAAGTATCCAAGTTAAGTCCTAATTGATCTTTCACCTCTCTAATTTTTTCTATCTGCACAACCTAACAACATCCTTAAACATTTCTTGATTTACCTGCCTCTATGTCCAAAGGTGCTGCACCCTCTTTTTAACCCCTAAATTCCTGCAAAAGCTCCATGCCCAGCCAGGCCAGTCATTTCCCCCTCTGGGTCATCTTTCTGCACAAAGGGACAGCCTACTCTTGCTCCATCAAGGTTTCTTTGCTGAAGTGTGTCCATCCTTCCTGGAACCCTGTGTTTTTAAGGGCTGTTTCCCTTAAAAGAATCAGTTCCTGATTTGGTACTCCCCAAATCTGCATCCTTAATAGGCCAAAGTCTGCCCTTAAAAGTCCAGTGTAGAAGATTTATTGATGCCCCTCCTTCTTTCATGGAATATTTTAAAACTTAATAATTTCATGGTCTTCATGGTCACTGTACCCCAAACAGCCTCTGACCAGCACTTCTCTCACCAGCCCTTCTCTGTTTGTGAGCAGCAGGAGACAGAGCTTTCCTTGGGAGTGGGAATTGCAGGAAACCTCCCCAAAGTGCAGCTTGGAAGGTTCAGCCTGGAGCTGAGGAGAAAGCAAAGTCCCTGGCAGGGTAGAATTGTGGTGCTCGAGGTGTGGCAGCGTGAGGCTGGGCCATGGCCGGCTCTGTGTGCCAGGAGCCGGCAGCGCTGGGTGCAGGGAGCACAGGGAGGGCACAGAAACGCTGGCTGAGAAATGCTGGGGCACAGCGAGAGGGGCGAGTGCAGCCGGCCAGGGCACAGGAGCAGCACGCACAGGGGGCACAGCCTGCAGGACAGATGGCCAAGGGCTGGGCAGGGCTGGCAGGGCCACAGGCACCCAGGCCTTTGTGCCCTGGGCTCGGGCAGCGCCTCTGGAGGCCCCACAGCAGGAACTTTCCTGGCAGGGGCTGCACTTTGGCTCTCCCTCGGCCTCCCTGGCCAGGCTGGCAGGGGCTGCAGGTTTATGGCATTTGTCCTTGCTGCCCCTCACATCCCCCTGCCCCACAGAGAGCCCCGAGCCACCCGTGAGGGACAGGCCCTGCTAGCCCAGGCTGGGCTCAGGGCTTGGCCTTTCTGCTTCCCCCAGCCAGCCCATGCCTTGCTCAGCATTGCAGTTCCCTGCCCAGAGCCTTGGGCTCCCTGCACTCCTGGCCTCAAGGATCTGCTCTCAGCAGTCCCTGGGGAGCCTTTGGCTCTCCCTGCCCTCCCTGGGGCCCAGCCATGCTCCAAGGCACTTGGAGTTTTGCTGCTGACTCCTTGAGCAGCTTCTTCATCCTTCTCTCAGTGCCTGAGTCTCCTGGACCCAGCCCCAAATCCACTGTGGGGCTGATTAAAACACAGAAAGCCCTCAGGAGCTCTTTGTCTCCCTTCAATTGTCTTCAAGTCTCCAGGGCTTGTGCAGTGATTGGAGTCAGTTTGGAGTTCTGTTAAGGAGGAAGATGTCAAAGTGCACCTCATGATTTTTGGTTTTTTAATCACATGTGTGGGTTTGGTTTGTTTTTTTTTTCATTGCAGAGAAGAGGTGATAGAAGCATTCCTCAAGTGATCCTGATGCTGAATGTCTCCTTAGGAGGTCTGGGCACGGAGAAGAGCAAGCCCCTTTTGGGCTGACCCTGTTTCGACAACCTGCTCCTCACCCCAGCCTCACCATGTCTGTAATAACCCACCTGGGACTGACATCCCAAAATATCAAAAAATGTTAATGTAATTTATTCTTTTATTTTATTCTGTAACACATCATTTTGTGTGATTATTTAATTATGTATATATTTTCATTTATAATATTAACAATGGTTTTTCTTACCTAGTTTTTATATTTGCATAAAAAATCTATACATTTTTAGTAGCCAAGAACATTAATGTTCTTTGGTTCTATGTAGCACAATCCCCTTCCTTAATTAATTAAGGTCTATTGGCTATTTATTTCTTCCTCTTTATGGTAATTAGTAATATGTCCAGTCATTTTGACATCGTTTTTATCATTTTTTTCTCAGACAGGGGCATGGGAGAGCCCTTTGGTGTCCAGGGAGACATTTCTGGGGCACATTTGAGGCACTTGTGTGTCTCGGGAGGGAATTTAGAAAAAACTTGAGGGTATGGACTACACCTGGGGGAGCTGGGTGGGCACTTGGAGGGGCACTCAGGAATTCTGAGGGACATTTCTGGGTCCGAGGGAGCACTTGGGGGTCCAGGGCGGCCCTTGGAGGTCAGGGAAGGGAATTTGGGGCCCTTCGGGGTCCGGGCAGGCCCTTGGAGGGCTCGAATGGGGCTCTCTGGGGCGCGGGGGGTGATGGGAGCTGTAGGCGCGGGTAGAATACGGTTAAACGGGGCCTCAGAGCATCACGGGAGTTGTAGGCGCAGCTGCAATGGTTTTTGGTGATGGCGGGGCATGACGGGAGATGAAGTCCCGGCTCGAAGAGCACTGTACCTGCGCCGCTGGGCATGATGGGAGCTCTAGTCCCGGAAGTGGCTGGACCGCGGTGTTTGGGGGTTCAGGAAAGCACTTGGGGAACACTTCAGGGCCCGAGCCGCGAATTGAGGTCCTCGGGGAGCGTAAATGGTTCGGGAATACCTGGGGGAAGCTTGGGGAGCTCCAACTGGGCTCTTCAGGGCGCGGGGCACGGCACGAGTTTTAGGTGCGGGACTGTGCTCTGACGGGCTCTGGGGCCGCAGGGGATGAGAGGAGATGAATTCCCACAAGCGGCTGTACCGGGCATCCGTAGGGTTGGGAGCACTCAGGGGATCCGGGGACGCTTTTGCGGGGTCCCGAATGGGCGCTGAGGGGCACTGAGGGATCCTGGAGGGTCTGGGGGACACTTAAGGACAGATGGGGGGCGGATGCCGGGGTGGGTTCTGTGGAGCGCGGGGCATGACGGGCATTGTAGCCCCCGCTCCAATGGGGCTCTATCGGGCCGCGGGGCATGATGGGAGTTGTAGGCAAAAATAAAAGATGGCGCTGACACCAGGCACTGCTCCCAAGACCCTGATCCCTCCGCTGATTGGCTGCTGGCTGTGATTGGCAGGACCATTGGCAAATGGGAGACAGTGGAGGCGGGAACAGCCCATTCAACTCCTCCAGTCCCTCCCAGCACAGCCCAGTTCATCCCCAGTACAGACCAGTACGACCCCAGTGCCTCTCCAGTCCCTTCCAATACATCTGAGTTAATTTCTAGTCCCTTCCAGTTCCTCCCACTGTCATCCACAGTATGGCCCAGGGCCTTCCAGTCTTCTACACTGTGTCCCCAGTGTTCCCAGTTTGTCCCAGTATCCCCCAATGTCACTCCCAGTGTGTCTCAGTGTCTCCCACAGCGTTCCAGTGTTCCCCAGTATATCCCAGTCCTCCCCAGTGTTTCCAAGCACAGTTTAATGTCTCACGGTTGCCGTGGCAGCCAAACCCAGCAGTGGGGTCAGGGCAGTGTCCATGGCCACAGCCCCTTGCAGTGGCCCAGTGCAGCTTGGGCTGATGATCCACCCTCACAGCTGGCCCAGGGCAGCTCTGCAGTGGTTTTGGTGGCACCTTGGGCTGGCACACACCTGAGGAGTGTGTCTGTGTTCAGTGGGGAAACTCAGGAGTTTTAGATTGCTTCAAAAAATACAAAAAGGGAAAACCCCTCTTAGGCTGAGTGCAGCCAGCTCTGCAAGCCCAGCAGGTCCCAGGTGAGTGAGGACAGACAGGATGGGGCTGGGGAATGTGGAGCAAGGTTGTCCACACTGGGTCAGGGCCCAAGGCACAGCTTCTCTGAGAAGGCCAGAGCTCCTGAGGAGGAGACCCTGGGTCAATATCAGTCACAGAATGCTGCAATCACCTCTGATCTAAAGAGAAATGTAATAAAATAAACCCTTTAAAATAGGTATGTGTATGTCTTACAAGCTCTTTGAAATATTTCTCCATAATTGGACTTGGAAAACTTTATTGACCCTCTTGGGGCTTTGGTGTTGTTTACATCAGACTCGGTCCCTGAGAGAGTTTTCAAACAACTTTTCAGGAACTCAAACTGAAACTCTGAACTTTCTTGAAGTTTTAATGGTTCCCATTGAAGGACACAACTAAGAAAGTGTCCCCAGGTTCCAGGGAGAGCAGAACACTGGAGGCAGTGATGACAGCTAGGGACAAACAAGGCAAAGGTGTCTCTGGTGCTGAGCAAACCTGGATGTGTTTCAGGAATGCAAAGGGCCAAGGCCTGAGCCCCAGCCCCTGGCCAGGCAGATCCTGTCCCTCCCTCATTGCTCAGGGCTCTTCCCGGGATGGGCTCTGGGATGTGGGGATGTGCAATGCCAAGGGCAGCACCATGGGGCGGCCCCTGCCAGGCTGCTGAGCAGGGACAAGGAGGCAATGAGGCCCCAGGGCTGCAAGGGTCACTTGTCCCCTCGTGGCCCCAGGCCCAGGGCCAGCAGCCATGGCCAAAGTGCTGCCCAAGTTGGCTCTGTCAGGGCCTTGCAGCTGCTGCCCATCCCTGTGCCCTGTGCGGCCCAGGCTGTCCTACGGTGTCCCTGCCCTGCGCCTCTGTCCCTGCAGGCTGTCGTCATCCCCCGGCTGCCCCACCTGGCTGGCCCCTTCCTTTGCTGACAGCTCTGCCTCCTGCCTGCCTCTGCCTGCCCACACAAAGCCTTGGGCTGCTCCAGGCTCCTTCTGGGGAAGTGTTGCACCACAGCCCTGCCCTGGGAGGGAAATTCCTTTTTACATCGTGTCCAGTCTGGGCCTCCTCAGCTGCACCTGGAATTAATTTTTCCCTTTTCAGGCTTTTCTCTACTATGTCAAAAGGATCCACCATCTCTGAAACCACTCTTCAGTCCTTCCCAGGGCTCTTCTCTGCTCTCCTCAGTCTCCACCCCTCTGAGCACAGAGCTCCTTTGTCCCTGTATTGTGCTCATGTGCTTGAGGCCTCCAAACTCCACTTTGGGAGATCTCTGGGCCCTCTCCAAGGTGTTTGCAAACATTCTGCTCATACTCTAAGAAAATCACCAGAGGCCAAGGCCAGCCAGACCTGTCTGTAATGGCTGCTTTTGTCTGGGAGCAATCCCCAGATAAATGGAATTATGGAGGCCAAGTTCCAATTTTGGCCATGGCCCCTGGACAAGAAGGACGGTTCTTTTCCATAGGAAGGAAGCAACAGGACCCCAGTGTTTCAGGGACAGATGGGATGTCATCACCAGAGGCCAAGGTCAGCCAGAGCTGTCTGTCCTGGCAGCTTTTGTCTGGGCGTAGCCCTTGCATATAGGGAAATTTTAGCGATGGACACCTGAAAAGGGAGAAGAGAAGGGAAGATTCTTTTCTATAGGAAGGAAAGCATGGAACCCCAGTGCTCCATGGGAGGCATCCATGCTGATGACAGGCAGCCCTCAACATGCCAAGATCAGCCGCACCAGTCAGGTGCCTCTCAGGTGGGGGAATCAGCCAGGCCTGCTCCGTGTTCCCCTCATTCCATGAGGCCCTGCAGGGTCACAGTGGCCCTTTGCTTCTGTGGGGCCCCACAGTGTCACAGTGGTGTCCACGATTACATGGGGCCTTGCAATTCCACAATGGTCTCCATGGATCCACAGTGCCCCACAGGATCACAACGGCCCTTTGGCTCCACGAGGCCCTGCAGTGCAGCAATGGCCTCTTGGTTCCACAAAGCCCTGCTGCTTCACACTGGCCCCTTGGGACCGTGTGGCCCAGCAGTGCCACAGTGATGTCCTTCCTGCCACGAGGCCACACAGTGTCACAGTGGTCCCTGGGATCCATGGCACTCTGCAGTGTCACAGTGGCCCCTTGGTTCCATGAAGATCCAGAAGTGTCACAATGGTCTCCATGGTTCCATGTGGTCCTCACAGTGTCACAGTGGTCTCCATAGGAAGGAAACAACCAAGCCCCAGTGTTGCAGGGACCGATGAGGGGCAGTCACCAGAGGCAAAGGGCAGCCAGATTAGATGGTACTGGCAGATTTTGTCTGGGAGCAATCTTGGATATACAGAATTTTAGAGATGGAATAACAATTTTGGACATGGATGACAGAAGGAGAACCACAGATCTTTTCCATAGGAAGGAAAGCAAGAGTTCAAAGGGCAGTTGAAAGGCAGCTATCAGAAGGCAAGGTCAGCCAGACCTCTCCATTCTGGTAGTTTTTGTCTGACAGCAAGCCTTGGATATAGGGAATATTAGAGATAGAATCCTAATTTCTGCCATTTCTGCATTGATAAGCAGAATGGTTTTTTCCATAGGAAGTAAAGCACAGAGGCCAAGTGTTTCAAAGGCAGATGAAAGGTGGCTCAAAGGAGCTCAAGCAAGACAGACTTGTTTATCCTGGCAGCTGCTTTTACAGAGGGATCCTTGGATATACTGATTTTGAGAGGAGGAATCTCACTTTTGACCACAGACATGTTGACAAGCATGACAGTTCCTTTCCATTGGAAGGAAAGCACTGTGCCCTGGTGTTTCAAAGCCAGATGAGAGGCAGCCCCTAAGAGGCCAAGGGCACCCAGACCTGTCTGTCCTGGCAGCTTTCACATGGGAGCAATCCCCGGATGAACAGAGTTTTGGAGGTGGAATCCCAGTTTCAGCCATGGGCTCCTGGTAGAGATGGATAGTTTTTCCATAAGAAATAAAAGTGCGAAATCCAAGTGCTTTGGAAGAAGATGAGAGGTGACCACCATAGGCCAAGCAAGCCAGATCTGTCTTTCCTGGCACCTTTCATTAGGAGGAAATCCTTGGAGATATGGAATTTTGCAGGTGGAATCTCAGTTTTGGTCACAGGCACCTAGACAGGAAGAAGAGTTCTTTTCATTAGGCAGGAAAGCACAGAGCCCCAGTGTTTCACAGAAATGAGAGCCAGCCCTCAGGAAGCCAAGGCCAGCCAGACTTGTCTCTCCTGGCAGTTTTTGTCTAGGAGAAATCCTTGGATATAGAGAATTCTGGACGTGGATTCCCAACTTTGGCTATGAATGCCTGGATGTGAAAGTGCTTTTTTCCTGTAGGAAAGAAAATCACATGGTCCCACTGTTTCAAAGGCAGATGAGAGGTGGCCGCCGGGTGGCCAAGCCAGCCAGATCTGTCTGTCCTGGCAGATTTCATCTGGGATATCATTCTTGGATAGACAAACATTTGGAGGAGGAAACCCAGTTTTGGCCATGGACACCTGGAGGAGAAGGACAGCTCTTTCCCACAGGAAGGAAAGCACAGAGCCCCACTGCTCCAGGGGCTGATGAGCAGCAGCCCTCGACATGCCAAGGTGACACGATCCGTCCTAAGGACGCGATTCGTGAAGGTTCTTTTTCACTGATCTCAGGGTGCAAAAACTGACACAACAAGGGGATTTGCAGTAAAATCAAAATACATGTTCTTTTATTAAATAGCCATAGAGAAGATGCGTTAGAGAGAGGGGAATGAAGAAAGGGAAAAGAATAAGGAAAAGAAAAAGAAGAAAGGGAGGGCAAGGAGGTATATAGCTACCAAACGTGCGGATGACAAAGTCCCTCGAAGTCCGGTCGACGAAGAGGCCTGTTGTCTTCACGTCAGGGGAGATCTCCAAGGTATCAGTCAGCTCTAACCTTTTTTATAGTCCTTTTGAAATGGGGGAAGGGGACCCATTTCAAAATAGTCTGTTGATAAAGGGTACAAGGAGTCCATCAGTAGTCCATCAGGAGCAGGTGTCGTCAGCAGCAGATGTCGTAGGCAGGAACCATTGTCTTCTCCATCCAGTGGTCGCTTGCAAAACTTGCTCCGGTCCCCACACACGCCTTCCCTCACCCTACGGTGGGGATTTCAGTCTTAGTCCTTTCGGGAAGAAGAGGGGAACTTTTCCATGTAGGGGTCGCACGTCTCAGGCCTTGAGGGGAGAACCTTCTCCCATCTCAGTCCCCCTGTCACGGTGGTTGATGTACGGTGAATGGAGGGTCCTTTTGTGGTGACCCCCGGGAAGGTCATTCCAGAGAGAAAGTCCAGCCAAGTCAGAAGGGTGGAGAAATTCCAGCACTAGTGTTGCTAGGTGATGCAGGCGAAGGAGAGCACACTGCCCCTTCTTGGGTGCAGTGTTCCATGAGTTGAGCAAACACACCCATAGGCAATAATCTGGCTTGGTGGACCAGACAGACCTGGATTTTCAGAACAGGATCTTTCCCTTTCCCCGGTGGTCTTGGCTTTCATGACGATTGAGAGGCAAAAAATGAGGGAAGTTTCGGACAGACTCTCACACGACCCCGTGACTCACGATTGTCTTGAAAGGATCTTCATCAGCAGGTCTGAAGTCTCCTTCACGCTGGTAGCATACCTCAGAAAATAGGGACAGTATGACAGAGGGAGAGGAAAAGAGAAGAAAAGATAAGAAGAAATAAAAGAAGGGCGAAAAAGAGAAGCAATTAGCAAAACAAAATCAAAACAACCTTTTTTAGCAAATAAATAATAATTGAAAAATGATCAAAATAATATTATAGCTTGAATAATTGGAACAAAATCACAAATTATTATCTTAAATAATTGAAAAATCAAAAATGGTAATAATCAAATCAAATAATCAAAATAAAATCACAAATGGTCAAAAGTAAAAGAAATAATAAAATGAATATAAATTTAACAAAGTCACAAATGGAAGATAAAAAGTTATTTCAAAACACATCTACTGATTCATAATCGTCTTGTGTCAATTGTCTTGGGGACGTCCATAGTAAAAAGGACATCAGCCAAATTGTGTGCATTAATTATGTACGTCAGTCTTGTTAACTGTTTCATCATTCTCCAATTCATGACAAACAAGATTGCTGACAAAACAAAACCAATCGAAACCAGGATCAAAAGGACAACAATAGGATGACACATGGTGTTCAGGACACTTGTGGCAGTTGGTGACCACCCAAAAAGAGTATCCCACCACTTGTGCTCGGCATCTCTCTTCACTCTTTCCATGACACGATGTATTTGTTTTACATTGTGATGAACAGTTACTAGGGTCTTCTGCCCATCTTTCTTAATCTTTCCCAGAATCTCAGCCAAATCTTGGTGGAGCAGCAACTGCTTTACCAAAGTGAGGTTCATCCCAATTGGAGTAGGTATCAATTTGTGAATCAGGGTGTAATTAGATTGCAAAAGCTGGTGAGAGGTAACTGGAGCTACATAAGAAAAATCACATCCTACAATTCTGGTAAAATTACAAGCACAGAAATTTGAATGATTCCTAGTATCCACTACTACATTTTCTACAAATACAAGATCACAGGCAGTTCTAAAGCATGCACATCCATTGCCTATGTATATGAGAACTGTTTCAGAAGTCTCATTAGGATGTATTTCAAAGTGACAGATATTCTGCTCTGTGTCCAGACAAATGTCCTGGGCTATGATTGCATTGTTTTCACAGATGAACCCTTGTTGTTCACGGACAATACAAGATTCCAAATTGACAGTTTGCCATTTGTTGTTAATCTGACTGAACCATTCCCTATGTTCCGAAGGATAGAGAACAGCTCCGTCATGATTTAACCCTAATGCATCGATAGGAAAAACCAAATGTACTGAAGCACTGCGTATGGTTAACACAAAAGCTGTGGCTGTGTTTGAAATGGGGTCATAAGTGAAATTCACCAAGTTCCACCAGAATTGGAATTCTCTTTTGAAGTCAGTGACACTGTCCCAGATTATTTTTTAGAATTTCAGTTGGAAAAGTGCCTTCTTCACCTTCTTTTATAATTGAGGCAGCAACTGACTGCATTCACAATTGAGCCTGAATAGAGCTGAGAGCCAAAGAAACATTATTTTGTGTGGCATTGAGTGCATCAATCACCAATTTGTGGTCGTTTACATTTACCTTTTCCCAATTTGGTAGTATGTTTGATAGCAGCCACTGATGTGTTAAGGATGATTGCAGTGGTTGCTGTAATTTGGTCAGATTTTCACTCATAGCGGCCAATTTGTTCAAGTTTACTTAATTTACATGTTAAGTGTAATATTATCACTTTGTGTTACCATAAAGGGAAGGGAAAACATTATATTTGTTGTACAATGCTAGTGTTATCATGGTTTCTCAGGTCTTCATGTCCCACGGAGTTCTTCTGTAAAAAATAAGCACAACAGAATCTGCCACGAAGAGGCAGAAAGAGTTAGAACAATGGGATTGTCAGAGAGGTTTTTAACACCAGTGGTACTTCCCCTACAATAGGGGGTGGTCCACCAAAAACAGGTTGTCCAGGGTAATGTGCTGGGTTCTTGAAATTATCTGGTTCCTGCAGTGAAGGAATTATGCTTGGAGCTGTCAGGCAAAAAGCAGTGATTTTAGGACACCCATTTGCCCCCCATCTATCGTAAGGGGTGTGAGAAGTCCATTCAATCCCTTCACCTTTTGCCCAATCCTGCGCACTTTTGACAGTAAAGTGAGAAACATTATCAGATTGAATTTCCTGTGGGGTTAGGAAAATTCCAAACCATCCCCGTATTGCTTTAACAGTATTATTTCCTGTAGCTCTTTTAAAAGCATCGGCCTGAAACAACACAAATACAAGTGAAACATAGGACTTGCTGTTAATACAGACAAGAAAATAATTCTGTCCCTTACACTAGAAAATACTACAAATGGTTAACAGTTCCTCTACCTGAGCAGTGACTTCTCCCTCCCTGTTAGTAGAAGCAGGGAAGAAAGGAGGGGTTGCTTTAATCACAGAGGCAAGTTTGTTTTGGCTGCTACTCAAGCTCTCAGTTTCTTGTATTGCTAAGTTTTTATCTACTCCTGTGAGAGTTAAGCCAACCACAGATAAACCTCTTTCCCAGGTAGAGTATCTTCTCTCAGCATCTTTGAAACCATGGGAATAAAAACCAATGGGCCTTGTTGGACCCTCGGGACCCCGCTGCCCAATGTGTACTGACAACCCTGAGGAGGCAAATCCCCACTCTACCTGAAAGGGATCTGTAGGATGGACAGGGTCCAGTGCTTGGTGAGCTGTTGCTTCAAAAATCAGCAATTGCAGTGCTTTCTCTTGAGAAAGACTCCAATCCCGTTTTATTCCTTTTCTCGGCAAGTCATAAGAGGGAACAAATGGGTTATTCTGGTTACTAAGAAGTTTATCTGGTGTTTCTATAGGAGACATAGCTGCTATGGTTTTTTTGAGGGGAAATTGCTATAGGTTTAAGTGTTTCTGAAAACCTTTGCATTAAAGAGGTCATAATTTTAGACTTTACAGGTGATTGCACTGGGGACTCATAGCTTGTAGTTGGTTTTCTTTCATGCATTATTTGCGAGCAGGCGGCTTTTTGAATGTTTTCCAGGAGTTGGTCAGGGGTACCAGCTATGGTTAAAAGGTTTCCCCTTTCCGAGGGGTTAAGCACCTCTGTCCAATAAGCTATATGCTGAATTAGGGACCATGGGATGCGTCTGTCTCCCGTTGTTAAGAACACTCCATGTCCCCAGTACCCACCGGCTTCTTGTTCTGACAAATGTGTTTGAACTTTCCCAGTGAGAGATTTTGTTTCAGTTTTGTGGGAGAGAAGCCCATACTGCTTTGCAAGTTTTGTTAATTCAGTAACAGTGTATGGGATTTCTTTAGTGATTATATGTGGGTCAAAGTCCTCATCATTAATATAGTTGCATTCTGTTTTAATTTGAGGTTTCATGCTATTGCAACAACAGTGTTCCCCAAAATTTTTCATCAGAACTAATTCTTTTTGGGGGTAATTTTGATTAAGGTGAGAAGTTTCCTTCTCCTCTGTTTCTTTTGAGGAATCAAAGTTCTGTGAATTTTTAACATGTACCTCTCTCAAGGCAGCCCGTAATAAATTATTTTCATTTCTTTCTTCATCTAATTGTTTTTGCAAAACTTCAACTAAGTTTTGAAGGGAGTCTATTATAGCATTTTCCTCACTTCTTTGCTTAGAGCGAGTTTCTATGGCTGCTGTGAGGCAGGCTCCCAAAACTGAGCAGAGGATGGTTTTATCTTTACCAAGTTTAAATTTTGTTTCATGTTGCAGAGAACATATTCTACCGACAACATTTTCTAAATTAAACCAATTGCTCTTTGCCCAGGCCTCTCCGCCTGGTGAAGGTTTTGCATTGTGTTTAGCAAGTAGTGTGTAAAAATCAGTTTTTGCCTTGGCACCAAAATCTTCATTCACCTTGTGAAGGGACTAGGGACCACAACAGGGAGGTGTTTAACACACAATCACACACTGTGTTTTCCCTTCACTTTTTCCCTGGGTGGCTGAAGAGACAGAATCAATCTGGGAGGCCCTGCTTAGTTTCTTCAAGGTGTCTCTTCCTTCCCAGACAGTTAAACACACACACCCAGTTGAAGAGACAGAGTCAGTCTGGGAGGCCCTGCTTAGTTTCTTCAAGGTGTCTCTTCCTTCCCAGACAGTTAAATACTCTTACAACAGAAATAGTTTTCCCCCTTTTTGCACCAAGAGATCTTTTGTGATATTCTGGAGACAGAACCTTCAAAAAGAGTTTGGAGAATGCTTTTTTCCACCTAGGTTCATGCAGTATGCGGGAAATTCGAATCACAGCCCTTGCTTTCTAAATCCGTTCAACCCCTTTCGGGAAAATTGACGGTTTAGGTGCAGCTGCCGTGAAACGTCCTTCCCCTGTTACAAATTACACGTAACCTGCAGACTCCTCTGTCCACAGAACCCAAGATCCGTGACACCAATTTATGACACGATCCGTCCTAAGGACGTGATTCGTGAATATTCTTTTTCACTGATCTCAGGGTGCAAAAACTGACACAACAAGGGGATTTGCAGTAAAATCAAAATACATGTTCTTTTATTAAATAGCCATAGAGAAGATGCGTTAGAGAGAGGGGAATGAAGAAAGGGAAAGAATAAGGAAAAGAAAAAGAAGAAAGGGAGGGCAAGGAGGTATATAGCTACCAGACGTGCAGATGACAAAGTCCCTCGAAGTCCAGTCGACGAAGAGGCCTGTTGTCTTCACGTCAGGGGAGATCTCCAAGGTATCAGTCAGCTCTAACCTTTTTTATAGTCCTTTTGAAATGGGGGGAGAGGACCCATTTCAAAATAGTCTGTTGATAAAGGGTACAAGGAGTCCATCAGTAGTCCATCAGGAGCAGGTGTCGTCAGCAGCAGAAGTCGTAGGCAGGAACCATTGTCTTCTCGGTCCAGTGGTTGCTGGCAAAACTTGCTCTGGTCCCCACGCACGCCTTCCCGCACGCTACGGTGGGGATTTCAGACTCAGTCCTTTTGGGAAGAAGAGGGGAGCTTTTCCATGTAGGGGTCGCATGTCTCAGTCCTTGAGGGAAGAACCCTCTCCCATCTCAGTCCATCTGTCATGGTGGATGATGTACGGGGAATGGAGGGTCTTTTAGTGGTGATCTCTGGGAAGGTCATTCCAGAGAGAAAGTCCAGTCAAGTCAGAGGGGTGGAGAAATTCCAGCACTAGCGTTGCTAGGTGATGCAGGCGAAGGAGAGCACACTGCCCCTTCTTGGGTGCAGTGTTCCATGAGTTGAGCAAACACACCCATAGGCAATAATCTGGCTTGGTGGACCAGGCAGACCTGGATTTTCAGAACAGGATCTTTCCCTTTCCCCAGTGGTCTTGGCTTTCATGACGATTGAGAGGCAAAAAATGAGGGAAGTTTCGGACAGACACTCACAGGGCCTGAGACAGATCTGATCCTTAGCAGGCAACCATCACCAGGACCCTGTTGCTATGGGTCATGGGATCCCAGATCCACAGAAGTGGCTAAGCTGGGAGGGACCCATCAGGATCCTGGAGTCCAACTGCTGGCCCTGCACAGGACACCCCAACAATGCCAGCCTGGGCCTGGCAGCGCTGGCCAAACGCTGCTGGAGCTCAGAGGGCCCTGAAGCTGGGAGCCTTCCCTGGGGAGCCTGGGCACTGCCCCAGCAGCCTCTGGGGAAAAACCTTTTCCTGAGATCCAACCTCAGCCTGCCCTGACTCAGCTGCAGCCGTTCCCTCCAGTCCTGTCCCTGGGCACCAGAGGGAAGAGGTTCCCACAGCCCCAGCCAGGGACCCGCTCCCAAGGCTGTTGCCATGGCCACCAGGGCTGGGCCCAGCTGGGATGCTCGGTTTCCACAGGCTGGGGTTCAGGAATGGGATTCCCCAATTTCCTGCTCCCACTAAAAACGCGCTGCCGCTCGCTGCCCTCCCACCTCCCAAGGAAAACATGAAAGGTAAAGATCCTCGGATTGTGTAAGAACAATTTATTGGGAACAGCAATGAAATAAAGAAGAAACAGGAGCAGAAACAATACTGGTAACAGAAGGGATAAGAAAAAAATTAATAGGGAAAATTACAAGAAGAGCAACTGGCTCTCCCTGGCCATGTATTTCCTCCTGCCTGGAAAGAACACCCTCCTCCTCAGGGGAGAGGGAGATTCCCTTTCATGCCCATGGAATGACCTGAGGTGGGAGAAATTGTAATGACACAGCCCTGGCCAGACCCTCATGATCTTCCGTCTCCAATCATGTCATTGGCAGAAGCAGGAAAAGGGACAGGTGTCTTCCCAGCATGGATCACATGGACATGGATCACCAGGGTTCTTCCCAACATGGGTTCTCCCATGGGGGACAAAGTTGGAGCAGTGCAAGAAGGTCTTCCTGCAGTTGAGGCAATTGCAGAGCTTCCCTCACTGGTGACTCTGTTGGTGTTTGGTCAAATGAGAGCTCTGGGTGAAGCTCTTCCCACACTGGGGACACTGGTAGGGCCTCTCCCCAGTGTGGATGCGCTGGTGGGTGATGAGATTGGAGTTGCGGTTGAAGCCCTTCCCACAGTCCGGGCAGCGGAAGGGCCTCTCCTCTGTGTGAGTCCGCTCATGCAGGAGGAGATTGGAGCTGCTCTGAAACCTCTTCCAATACTGGGGACACTCACAGGGCCTCTCACCACTGTGGATGCGTTGGTGTCTGACAAGTTCTGAGCTGCAGCTGAAGCCCTTCCCACACTTCCCACAATCATAGGCCCACTCCCCAGTGTGGATCATCTGGTGGCTGATCAGGGTGTTGCTCCTCCTGAAGCTCTTCCCACACTCCAAGTACTTGTAGGGCTTCTCCCCATCATGAAGCTGCTCATGGACCACCAGCTCTGATCCCTGGCTGTAGCTCTGTCCACCTTCCTGGCTCAGGGTGGGTCTTTCCCCCTCAGAGCACCCGGGGGTGCATTTAGAGCCTCTCCTCCTGTAGGATCTCTGTGTCTTTTCTTCCCCATTGGATTCCTTCTCCATGGAGCTGCGCAACACAGCCTCCTCCTCGAGGTTCTGCCACGGGGATTTGTCCTCCCTGGTCTCCATCCTCAGATTCTTGTCTGGGGGAGGAAGGACAAGGAGAAGATGGGACTTGCCTCTGTGACACAGGGAAGGGGAAGGAGTTGCCCCCAGTGCATCCCCAGCAGGACGGCGTTGGCAGCGGTTTTGTTCTGCAGCTGGGGGCCATGCTGTGCTGGGAGATGGAGCAGGAGAGAGGGGGAAAGGGGGCACTGACTTCCTCCTCACCAGCCTGGGTGTCCCGGGGCATCTTCCTCTTCCTCACAGCCTCGTCCTCCATCTCCTGAAAGTTTGAGAATGAGAAATTCTGTTTAGGGACGAAAACAAGGGATGAGAACATTAAGTTTTGTACTGCTTTGAAGGCAAAGCAGGGGGAGAGTCTAAGCCAGAATTACAATTTCATAAGAAAATTCAGATCAAGGCAATGATACAGAAACACTGCCATAAACTGACACAATCAGGATATAACCTGGCACCCGTTGCTCACGGTGCTGGTAGCAGTCCCATTAAATGGTGGCTGCAGTCCTGTTGCAGTGATGAAGTGATTCTGTCGAAGCAGTGATCCTGTAGAAGGGTCGGTGGTACTTATGGAGCTCTTGTCCTCTGGGAACCCAGTACGCAAGGTGCTCCTGGTGTTGCAAACCTCAGTTTATATGCAGGTAGGAATGCTTGGCTCCTCCCCCTGGGCAGAGCATCCCACAATGGGATGATGTAATTCTATCAGTCCTGCAGGGACACTCAATGGCCCATTCACAGAAGAGAGCCCCTGGAGGGTGTTATCAGGGCTGAGTCATGGAAGACATAAAGAACACTTGCCCCGCCCCAGGGGAGGTCTCTGTCCCTGTCACTCCCTTGTTGTCCCCCCTTTTCTCTTTCTTTCCATGTCTCTCTCTACCTCACATTTCCTGATCAATACAATCCACTTTGAATTTGGTCTTGGTAGCACCTTAATTGGGGCAGAGGCATTTCTCTAACAATTTTCTTAACCAGATTGCAACATTATTTTGGCACAGTGAGTTTAGGCACTGTTCTCTGACTCCAAGTGCCTTTTATAACAGCGTGGTTCCCTCCTCTGAAGAGGTTGTGGTCCTCTCTGGAGGAACTCTTGGAAACTTGGATGCAGCTTCATCTGAGCAACTTATAGGAGAACTGATGAGGAAAAAGGCTGTAGGTGGCTAGGTGGCCAGTGTAAAGAAAATGTTTTCTTCTCCTTCCTTGAAAACTTTGTTAAAAACACTGGAGGAAAAGGAGCAAATGATACCAGTGAGACTGACAAAGTTCACTCACCCCAAGGTGAGGAACACAAGGCTGCTAAAAGTCGCACAAGAAGCCCAGCTCAAGTAGCTAAATTTCTGCATAAATGCCAAATTCACAGGCTTAGGGGCTTTGCCACATATGAGAATCATTATTCTCTTCGTCCCTGTCACCCTTGTGAAAGCCCCACAGTGCTTTCTCTTCCTTTTAATATGTATTGGGCCGAATTTCCACTTTTATGGGAACCTGCCAGCAGCTGAGCTGGAGCTGTGCAGGAACCAATGAAACTTGGAATTGCCACATCATTGCTTCTATTATCGGTTTATTCATGTTTGGGATTTATTTGCATTTTCATCACATGTTACTTTTGGGAAAATCAAATATTCATCAAAATGATTAATGCAGAGTTATATTTAATTTCTGCCAAGTTTATTTTGTCCAGTGCCCAGGGGATGCTCAAGGGGTCTCTGCCTCACCCTGGGGGATGCTTGGGAGGGGCTTGTGGGGGCTGTCCCTGTCCCTGTCACCCCAGAGCATTCCCCAGGGGGTCTCCATCATTCTCACCCCAGGGAATGCCTGGGGGCTCTCCCTCCCTCTCATCCCTGTGCCAGGGGGTGCTCAGCCCAGCCTCTGTACCTCTCAGCCCAGGGGATGCTTGGGGGTCTCTGTCCCCTTGCCCTGAGGGATGCTCAGGGGTCTCCATCCCTCTGGCCTCAGGGAATGCTTGTGCAGGGCTGGGGGCCAGGGGCTCTGTGTCCCTCTCACCACTGAGGGTGCTCAGGGCTGGGGGGGCTCTCCGATCTTCTCATCCCTGGGGAGGCTGGGGGGGTCTCTGTCCCTCTCAGTCCTGATGTGACCCCACCCAAACATCATCGGGCTCAGAGGGACAGAGACACCCCCAAACCCCCAGAAGGGCTGGACCTGGGATTTGGTTTGGGGCTGAGGATTTAGGATAGGGCTGGATTTGAGGGTGGGGTTGGAGTTAGAGCTGAGATTTGGATTAGAGCTGGCATTGGGGTTAAGGCTAGACATGGGATTGGCTTTAGGGCTGGGATTGGGAATGGGTCTGAGGCTAGACGAGTCTGGCACTGGGATGAGATTAAATACAGAACTGTGAGTGTGTCTAAACATGGAGTGAGATTGAGACGAGGATCAGGGCCAGGTTTGGGACTGAGCTCACCCCGAGCGGGACAGGGGGGATGTCACTGCAGGATGTCCCTGGCATTGTCCCAGTCCTCCTCAGGCACCTCCAAACATGGGGGGCAGCTGGGTGCTCCAAGATCCAGGTGCTCCCCCCCTGCCCTTCAATACCAGGCGAGCATTCCCTGAGGGTGGCCCACTAACCCACTGTCCTGGATTGCCAAACAGATTGTATTCTCTTTGCCTTCTGTATGGCAGTTGTCTTCTGTTAAGTGGGAAGTTTTCCTTATCTCTTCAACACCCAATCCTCCCTCTGGGCAGACATCTGCTGATAAAGGCTATTGAATGGCACTGCATGACTGATAAGAACTACAGCATCCCATTGGGAGATGCTCCACCCAGAGGGGAGAGCCAAGCATTCCTACCCAGATATAATCTTGAAATTCTGGAACACCAGCATGGCTTTCTCCACTGGATTTCCCAGAGGAACAGCAGCTGCCTCTTCCACTGGATCTTCGGAGGAAGACTACACCTTTCTACAGGATCCCTGCTCCAGCAGAACCACTCCTGGCACTCCAGGAGGACTGCAGCCACCATTCCAATTGGATTGCTACCAACACCCTGACCAACAGGGTGTCAGGTTGTGTTCTGACTCTGTCAGTGTTGTCTTGGTTTACTGCATTGTTTATTTTATATTTTTATTGTTTCCCTAATAAAGAGCTGTTATTCCTGCTCCCATATTTTTTCCTGAGAGCCCCTTAATTTCAAATTTATAACAATTCAGGGGGAGGGGGTTCACATTTTGCTTTTAGGAGAGGCTTCTGCCTTCCTTAGCAGATACCTGTCTTTCCAAAACAAGATGGAGTGACATCAATCTCTGCTTAATAACTGGTTTTGCTTTAATGCAGTTACGTTGAAATCACTTCCTAGTATATGATATAATATGATATGATATATTATATATGATATATAATATGTTGCAGCTGTTATACCTTGGAGTAAATTTTTCTGATTAAGATAATATTGTCTAATCATTACCATAATAGATAATATATATCTACAGAAATCTATATGTTTGCCATCCTTAATCCTATATATTGGTCATAATATAGATATAATATATGTATAATATATAAAATATATAAATAATAAATAAATATAGATAGGTAGATGATAGATAGATAGATAGATAGATAGATAGATAATATAGATAATATATAGGTTATATATCTCTGGTTTGCCATCCTTAATCCTGTGGGACAAATTCTATAAAAGTTTAATTCCACCTTTATAATTTATACATACAAAATCTTGAAAGTCTGGGACTGGGATTGGAATCATCTGCTCCAAAGCTCCTCTCACAAGAAGGAGTTTAGAAAGCTTGGAGGTCCTTGTGGGTGTTTGGGGATCGGTGGGAGCCATTGGGGGTCCAATTTACTGCCCAATTAACAGAAGATAACTGCCCTATCTGTGACAGATGGCAAATAGAATGCACATACTATCTTTCTATCCAGAACAACAGGAATTCAAATTAATAGAAATGTAACTTAACATTGCTCAAATCTAACAATAATGAAGCTTAAATTTGCTTAATCTTATCAACCCTGAATTTGCATTAAACATCACAGAATCAAAAATCAATATCCTTAAAAGTTATACGTACAACAAAATTTAACTTATTCTGTTGCTATTAATGGAAGTAAGGCACTGAAAAGTTGAACAATCTGTGAATGAAATAACAGCATGAAGGACTTACTGGAGGGATTAAAAGGTTGGAATAAGTGTGTTGTGATTTTATGTAATTTAGTTTTGAGAGAAGCCCATGGTAGCCACAAATTTTATGCAAGCATGAATTTACTAATGCCTTTTTAAGTGCAGTTTTACTGAAAGAAACAACAATGTGGCATTCGGCAAACCGCCCAGAAAACCAGCAGCTTCTTGAAATTGTATTTAGTGTAATTCCAGAGGGTCAATTTACCAGCATTTCTGTTAAAGAACATCCGACAAGTGCCGTGGTGGGGGGACCTGGTGGAGCCGCGCCGGGGGCTCGGGGGAACCGCGCTGGGAGCAGCCGAGCCACGCACCCCAAACCGCCCGCGGTTCCCCCTCCTGCCCCAGAGCCTGTGAATGTGCCTCCGTGCCAGAGGGAAGGGGCAGGAGATCCCCCAGTGCATCCCCAGCAGGACGGCGTTGGCAGTGGGGTTGTCCTGCAGCCAGGGGCCATGCTGGGCTGGGAGATGGAGCAGGAGAGAGGGGGAAAGGGGCACTGACTTCCTCCTCACCTGCCTGAGTGTCTCTGGGCATCCTCCTCTTCCTTGCAGTCTTCACCTCCATTGGGCCAAGATTTGGGAATGGGAAATCCTGGTTTGGGGAAAAACAAGAGATGAGCACAGTGTGTATGAAGGTCCTTTGCCCAAGTCCATCCCTAGAAGTCACCTGGTATCCATAAAAACCTTCAAAAAGCAAAAGTGAATTAAAAAAAACCCACCAGGAGTGTCCCATTTCCAGTCTCATCCCTCTGGGATTCTGGTGGTCCCCTCTCTCATGGCTGCAGAGGATACCATGGGTGCTGGGGATCCCCCCTCTCCAGGCTCCTGCTTAGGGATGCTGGGGGGTTTTTGGTTCCAGGGTCCCTATCTCCAGCCTCCCCCCAATCCAGTCACTTGGGGTTCTCTCATCTCCCCACCGCCCTGTCCTGGTTTAGGGCAAATTTGGGAGAAAACCTCCAAAAGGGGTTTCCTCTAGAAAGCAAATTCAAGCAGCCTCTCCCCCAATCAGTTTGGGAAAAGATTTATTTGGAGAAAAGTGGAAAAAACCTGTTTATTTAACAGGTAAAGCATTCATGAGCACAGCAAATGAACAATATTAAACAATAACACCTCTTGCCGCTCAAAAAATGATATGACAAACTCAGAAAGTCCCTCCATGGGCTGTAGCTCTGCTCACTCAGTCTCTTATCAGTTTCTCCATCACTGGAAATGCTGTGGACCAGGCTTGGGCCAATGGGCCACAGGTGGAGCTGCCAGTGCTCTTCTGGATGTTCAGAGCAGGTTTAAACAGCTCTAAAATAAAAGAAAAACCACAGTCCAGGGCACTTATCTGCCTTAGAGAGCTAAGAACGAAATAAAACCAAAGGAGAGCCCTGTTCTGCAATCTGTCTGTCCAGCAGCCGGAATATGGAGGAGTGCAGTTTCTAAAAAAAACTTCTCACTTCCTGCCACCCTTCTGTCTCAGAACCAGCCTTAAAGGTGCAGAACTCATTTCTGGGCTAAATCGATGAAGAGGGTATGAGCATGATCCCAGGTCCAGCCCTTCTGGAGGTTTGGGGGTGTCTCTGTCCCTCTGAGCCCGATGATGTTTGGGTGGGGTCACATCAGGGCTGAGAGGGACAGAGACCCCCCCGGCCTCCCCAGGGATGAGAAGGTCGGAGAGCACCCCCAGCCCCGAGCACCCTCAGCGGTGAGAGGGACACAGAGCCCCTGGTCCCCAGCCCTGCACAGGCATTCCCTGAGGCCAGAGGGATGGAGACCCCCCGAGCATCCCCCGGGGTGAGGGGACAGAGACCCCCGAGCATCCCCTGGGTGAGAGGGACAGAGACTGCCTGAGCACCCCCTGGCACAGGGTGAGGGAGACCCCCCAGGCATTCCCTGGGGTGAGAATGATGGAGACCCCCTGGGGAATGCCCTGGGGTGACAGGGACAGGGAGACCCCCTGGGGAATGACCTGGGGTGACAGCGACAGGTACAGGGAGAGGGACAGGGACAGCCTCCACAAGCCCTTCCCAAGCATCCCCCAGGGCGAGAGGCATGAACAGAGACCCCTTGAGCATCCCCTGGACACTGGACAAAATAAACTTGGCAGAAATCAAATTCAACTCTGCATAAACCACTTTGATGAATATTTGATTTTCCCACAAGTCGCATGTGATGAAAATGCAAACCAATCCCAAGCATTAATAAACTGACAATAGAAGCAATTCTGTGAAAATTCCAAGTTCCATCGGTTCCTGCACAGTTCCAGCTTAGCTGCTGGCAGGTTCCCATGAAAGAAAAGTAGAAATTCGGCCCATTACAGATTATAAAAAGCAAGAGAAAGCTTTGTGTAACTATCACAAAGGTGACAGGGATGAAGAGAATAATGATTCTCACATTTGGCAAAGCCCCTAAGCCTGTGAATTTGGGAGTTATTCAGGAATGTAGCTCCTTGAGCTGGGCTTCCTGTGGCACTTTAGCAGCCTTGTGTTCCTCACCTTGGGGTGAATGAACCTTGTCAGTCACACTGGTAACATTCGTTCCCTTTTCTCCAGTGATTTGAACAAACTTTCCAAGGAATAACAAAATATTTTCTTTACACTGGCCACCCACAACAGCCATTTTCTGCATCAGTTTTCCCATAAGATGCTCAGAGGAAGCTGTGTCCATGTTTCCAAGGGTTCCTCCAGAAAGAAAGAGCCACAAGCTCCTCAGAGGAGGGAACCATGCTGTTGTCAAAGGCACTTGGGGTCAGACAACAGTGCCAAAATCATGTCACAATCTGGTTAATAAAATTGTTAGAGAGATGCCTCTGCCCTAATTAACGTTCTAATGAGACCAAATTTAAAATAGATTTTATTGAACAGTAAATGTGAGGTAAAGAGAGAGAGATGAAAAGAAAGAGAAAATGGGGTAGAGCAAGAGACAGGGAAAGAGAGCCTCACTGGGGTGCAGCAAGAGTGACATTGTCCCCTGTGTGTGTGGCCTTCCCAGGGTGCGGGTTTTACACCTGAGCCAGTTTGGGTAAGGGGGGTGGTGTTCACCCCCCCAGCAGGTATTACCCCACTGTTTCAGGTTACAGTGTAAGATGTAACCAAATGCATGTTTTCCATCACCATCTTCATAAACTGTTATAAACAGGAGGGGCAAGTGTTCTTTATCTCTTCCATGACTCAGCCCTGATAACTCCCTCCAGGGGCTATCTTCTGTGAATGGGCCATTGAGTGTCCCTGCAGGACTGATAGAATGACATCATCCCATTGTGGGATGCTCCGCCCGGGGGAGGAGCCAAGCATTCCTACCTGGATATAAGCTGAGGCTTACAGCCCCAGTTGCGCCTTGCCTACTGGACTCCCAGAGGACAAGAGCTCCATAAGCACCACTGGACCTTCAGAGGAAGACCAGACCCTTCTACAGGATCACTGCTTTGACAGAATCATGATCATCCCTGCAACAGGACTGCAGCCACCATTTAATGGGACTGCTGCTACCACCCTGAGCAACAGGGTGTCAGGTTATATCCTGACTCTGTAGTTTAAGGCCGCATTTCTGTATCATTGCCTTGATCTTAATTTTCTTGTTAAATTGTAATTCTGCTTAAAATCTCCCCCTGGTCTGACCTCAAACCAGTACAAAACTGAATGCACTCATCCAGTGTTTTTCTCCCAAAACAGGTTTTCCGATTCCAAAACCTTGACTCAATGGAGGAGAAAGCTGCAAGGAAGAGGAAGGAGCCCTGGGATACCCAGGCAGGTAAGGAGGAAGTCAGTGCCCCTTTCCCCCTCCCTCCTGGTCCATCTCCCAGCCCGGCATGGCTCCCAGCTGCAGGACAACTGCGATTCCAACACTATCTTGCTGGGGAAACACTGGGGGGATCTCCTTTCCCTTCCCTCTGGCACGGAGGCAAATCCCATCCTCTCCTTGTCCTTCCTCCCCCAGCAAAGGAGCTGAGGATGGAGTCTAGCAAGGACAAATGTCCACAGCAGAAACTCATGGAAGAGGCCATTTTGAGTGGCTCCACAGCACAGGAATCCAATGGGGAACAAAAGACACAGAGATCCCACAGGATGAGGGACTCCAAACCCAGCCCAGGTTGTTTTGAGGACGAAAGGCCTACCCTGGGCCAGGAAGGCGGACAGAGCTTTAGCCAGAGCTCTGAGCTGGTGGTCCGTGAGCAGCTTCATGATGGGGAGAAACTCACAAGTGCTTGGAGTGTGGGAAGAGCTTCAGGCAGAGCAGCAACCTGATCCACCACCAGATGATCCACACCGGGGAATGGCCCTATGAGTGTGGGGAGTGTGGGAACGGCTTCAGGTGCAGCTCTGAGCTCGTCAGGCACCAACGCATCCACACTGGGGAGAGGCCCTATGAGTGTCCTGAGTGTTGGAAGAGGTTTCACACCAGCTCCAGTCTCCTCCAGCACCAGCGGATTCACACTGAGCTGAGGCCCTTCCGCTGCCCCGACTGCAGGAAGGGCTTCAAGTACAACTCCCGTCTCGTCAGGCACCAGTGCATCCACACTGGGGAGAGGCCCTACGAGTGTCCCCAGTGTGGGAAGAGCTTCACCCAGAGCTCCAACTTAACCAGACACCAAAAGAGTCAGCAATAAGGGAAGCCCTGCAAATACCCCAACTGCAGGAGGAGTTTCGTGCCCAGGCCCAGGTTCATCCCCTATTGGAGAACCCACATTGGGAAGAGCTCTTGTGATCCATGTTCACTGTAATCCATTCTGGGAAGACACCTGTCCCTTTTCCTGCCTCGGGCAATGACCTGATGTGGGATGGAAGAACATGAGGGTCTGGCCAGGGCTGTGTCATAACATTCACTCCCACCTCAGGTCATTGCCAGAGGCAGGAAAGGGACTCTCTCCCCAAGAAGAAGGGTGTCCTTTACAGGCAGGCGAAGTATGTGGCTAGGAAGGGTCAGTTGTTGATGTTGTAGTTTTCCCTATTAATTTTTTTTCTTATCCCCTCTGTTATCAATATGTTTTTTCTTCCTGTTTCTTCATTGTCTCGTTGCTGTTCCCAGTAAATTGTTCTTATCGCTGCCTGGGATCTTTGCCTTTTGTGCTTTCCATGGGAGGTGGGAGGGCAGCGAGCAGAAGCGCTGTTTTAGCCGGAGCAGGAAATTGGGGAGTCCCATTCCTGAATTCCAGACTGTGGAAACCGAGCATCCCAGCTGGTCCCAGCCCTGGTGGCCATGGCAACAGCCTTGGGAGCGGGTCCCTGGCTGGGGCTGTGGGAACCTCTTCCCTCTGGTGCCCAGGGACAGGACTGGAGGGAATGGCTGCAGCTGAGTTGGGGCAGGCTGAGGTTGGATCTCAGGAAAAGGTTTTTCCCCAGAGGCTGCTGGGGCAGTGCCCAGGCTCCCCAGGGAAGGATCCCAGCTCCAGGGCTCTCTGAGCTCCAGCAGTGTTTGGGCAGCGCTGCCAGGCCCAGGCTGGCATTGTTGGGGTGTCCTGTGCAGGGCCAGCAGTTGGACTCCAGGATCCTGATGGGTCCCTCCCAGCTCAGCCAATTCTGTGGATCTGGGATCCCATGACCCATAGCAACAGGGTCCTGGTGATGGTTGCCCACTAAGGATCAGATTTGTCACAGGCCCTCAGAAGGATTCCATGGGGACTTTCCAAGAGTCTCCAGGCTGTTCAAGAGCTGGAATGTCACAGACAGAGACAGGGGCTGCATTGACACCTCCCAGGGGTTTCTGGGGATGGTAAAGAGCCCTGTGCTCAGAGGCAGTCACAGCCATTCCATGCTGACATCCCAGGGCACCTTGGGCTGCAAAGGCACCGATCTGTCACAGGCACTCACGGGGGCTCCACGGTGACATCCCAGGAGTCCCCAGGCTGCCAAAGAGCCGGGATGTCCCAGACACTCATAGGGGTTCCTGTCATGGGCACAGTGGGAGCTTCAGGCAAAAGCTTTATTTCTTTATTGGAGAAACTCCTGCAGAGTCAAGAGATGGAGAAATGACACCCAACAGCCACCATGGATCCTCAAACCCCTGCAGGGCCCCTAGACTTCTAAACTTATTTTAATACAGGAGAGTGGGAGTGGCTGGATTGAATCCCAGCCCCAGACTTTGTCAAAGGTGTAAAAGATTGGACAGGTAGAATTGAACCTTAATGCAATTTGTCCCACAGGATTAACAATTGAATACTAGATAAATTTATGTAAATACAGCTCTGATGGATTCTGATCATGATTTGACAGAATAGTTTGTTTACACCACAGACTAAATTTAAAAAAAATGAGCTATTTACTCCACAGTACAGGACCTATAACAATTATTAGAATATTCTGCTCCAGGAATCAGTTTAGAAGTCAACAGGGCCTGGCTGGAGTTGTTGGAGCCCATTGCAGGCAGAGCCTCCTGCTCCAGCAGGAACTGCCTTTCCTGTGCCAGGAGCAGGGCAGGTCCCGCTGCAGGAAAAGCCCCAGGCCAGCCCCAGCACAGGGAAGGGCTCGGGCACAAGGGCAGAGTGCCGTGCTGGGAGCTGTGCCAGGCAGAGCCTGAGGCACCAAAGGTACCTTGGCAGCAGCAGCAGCTGCTTGCAGGGCATGGCCAGAAGCCTCCCTTGGCAGCCCGGCCTGGTGGCCAGCACTGCAGAGCTGCTGCCTCAGGGCTCATTTCTGCCTGGGCTCTGAAAAGCCACTTCTGCTCCAGGAGCCTGCCTGGGAAGCCATTTGCCCCAGCACCTTGGGGACAAGATATTGATGACAAAACTCTTCATGTCAGCAGAGACAAGGCAGGGGCAGAGCCAGGCCCAGGGGACAGGGCTGCCATGGTGATGGCTGTGAGGTCACTGCCCCTGCAGCAGCCTGGCTGCCCTCAGCAGACATTCTGGCCAGAAGCGTTGTGAGGGCACCCAGCACATCAGAGAACCCACACAACAGGAATTCTGTCCTTGGGGATGAGAGGGTTTCGCTGGGTCAGGCTGTACAAAGCTACTGCTCTTGGGTTCCTAGGATTGGGGGATTTCCCAATTCCTGGGATGGGGGATCCCCTTCTTTGGAAAAACAGTTAGAGTTTTGTGCCACTATCATCATTGTAAACGATTTCCTCCTTCTAACAAATGTAAATCCTCCCTCATTCAGTTCAAAGATATTGGCCTTTGTTCTGTCACTGCAAGATTTGTAATAAAATAACTTTGACCACTATTTTTCCATTTTCACAGATCTTGGTAAGGACCCAAACATCTCCCAAGATGGGGTTTGGAGGCCTCATCACATAACCAGCAGGGAGAGGCTGATGGCTCTGGGCTCAGTGGTGTGGAGACTGAGGACAGAACAGGAGTAGCCTGGGAGGGATTGAAGGGTGGTTTCAGAGAGGCTGGAGCTTTTCTTCATAGTGGGAATGATCCTGAGAAAGAGATAATGGCACCAAGGGCAGCTGGGGAGGCCCAGACTGGACAGCAGGAGAAAGGAATATCCCTGCCAGGGAAGGGCTGTGGTGCAACACATCCCCCAGAAGGAGCCTGGAGCAGCCCAAGGCTTTGTGTGGGCAGGCAGAGGCAGGCAGGAGGCAGAGCTGTCAACAAAGGAAGGGGCCAGCCAGGTGGGGCAGCCGGGGGATGATGACAGCCTGCAGGGACAGAGGCACAGGATTGCTCAGCATCTGAGACACCTTTCCCTTGCTTGTCCCCACCTATCATCACTGCCTCCAGTGTTCTGCTCTACCTGAAATCTGGGGACACTTTCTCAGACCTGTCCTTCAATGGGACCCATTAACCCTTCAAGAAAACTTCTGTGTTTTTCAATCTCACTTTGAGTTGTTAAGAGGTTTCTGAGCACACTCTGAGGGACTGAGTCTGATGCAAAGAGCACCAAAGCCCCAGAGGGTCATTAAAGTCCTGCTGCTGTGTCTGTGCTGCTGAGCTGGGCCGGGCTCCTGGCCCAGAGGCAGCTCCTGGCAAGGGCAGCGCTGCAGAGAGACAGCTCTGGCCAGGAGCAGCTCCTGTGCACAGCCCAGCAGGACTGGGGCACTGCCAGGGCAGCTCAGGGACACCAGCAGGGCACAGACAGAGCTGACAGGGGCTCAGCACTGGCAGGGGCTGGGGGATGTCCCAGAGCGGGCTGTGTCACAGCAGCACCTCTGTGGCTGTGTCCTAGAGGCACAGAGCAGCTGTGATGTCAGCAAGGGGCTGTGTGACAGCACAGAGTGGGCTGTGTGAGGTCAGAGGATGGGCTATGACATCACAGAGTTTGTTGTGTGATGTCATCTAGCAACTACAGCATCATAGAGGGGACTCTCTGACATCACAGAGCAGGCTGTGACATCATGGCATGGCTGTGCAACATCATAGAGCAGGCTGTAAGGTCACAGTGTGTGCTGTGACACTACAGAGTGGCAATATTGTATCACAGAGAGGGTTTTGTGACATCACTGAGGGGGTTGTGACATCACAGAACTCTCTGTAATGTCATAGAGTAGGGTGTGAGGCCATGGAGTAGCCTCTGCCATCATGGAAGGTGTCTCTCTGACATCAGAGAGTGGGTTGTGACATCACTGTGTGACTGAGTAACATCATAGAGCCAGATGTGACATCACAGAGCAGCTTTTTGGTATCACAGAGTGATATCCTAGCACTGGCCCTGTGATATCATGAGGGGGCTTTGTGACATCACAGAGCAGGCTGTGACATCACAGAGCAGTTGTGTGTCATCACTGAGTTGCCTGTGACATCACAGAGTAGGGTCTGTGACATCATAGAATGGACATCATAGAATGGGTTCTGCCATCACAGGGTATCTGTGTGATATCATAGAGGGACAGTGACCTCAGAGACCATGCTGTGACATCACAGAATGGCTGTGTGACATCCCAGGGTAGGTTGTGTAATATCACAAGATTAACTGTGACATCATAATGAGGGCTGTGGCATCACAAAGGGGCTGTGTGACATCACAGGAGCTGTGTGAGGTCACTGGGGAGGTCACTCTGCCCCAGCCCCCCTCACAGTCCCCCCAGAGCAGTCCAACGCTGCTCGTGCACAGCGGGGTCCCCTGTCCCCCCGGGTCCCCCCGCCCCCGGCGCTGCAGCCTCCCCCAGAGGATGTTCCACGAGATCGACCCCAGAGCCTGACACGGGGACGGGGGGCCGGGGCCCTGGGGGGTGGGACAGGGGGACAGGGACCCCCCGGCAGCGTCCCCGTGTCCCCCAGGGTCAGAGCCTGGGCCAGGGCTCCTACACCCTCTTATGAACGAGCGCTTGAGAGTGCTGAAATAATCCCTGCAAGGGATCAGCAACAACCAGATTTAATATTAAGGGACAGCACCACAAAGTTCCCTGGCAAAAGTCACTCTGCTCCTGACTGGACACTTCAGGCACACCGGGGGAACAAAGCAACAACAAAACCAAACCAAATCAAGGCAAATAAAGCAGAAATGAACCAAGAACTGTCCCTGTGTAGGTGTGTGTGTGACACAAGTACAGTGAGGGCAAGGATAAAAGGAATATGATCTAAAAGCTGAACAGAGCTCAAACTTAACAGGACTTAACTTATACTTTAGCCTTAACTTCTACCGTAAACTTAACAATTTAGCATAAGAACAACACTTAAGAGTCTTTAACCTCATTTATAACCTATGACTAAATAATTTAACAGTGGAATAACAATTAACAATAGTTATCTTAGCTAATAAATTAAACCTAACAAATTAGCAAAAGAACAACACTTAGAAGCATTTACCTTAGCTTAGACCTCGTGACCTAACTTTACTTACAGGCCTGACTGACTCAGCTGTCCAAGGCACTCCAACCCCTCCGAGAGCATCATTTCTGCCACACTTCCCCAGCACAGGCACTCCTGTGTGCACACAGACACAAAGAGTCAGTGCAAGGCACCTGTGAGAAATTCCCCTGAGGGCAGGAAATGCTCCCTGTGGATGCTTTGGCATCTCCCCAGCGGGTGAAGGGTTGAGCCTGGAGGAGTGGGGCGATCGGCCCAGGCTCCCTCGTTGTTCAGGATCCCCAAGTGCAGCAAACGGGAGAGTTCCCAGCTAGGAGAGGCCCCACTCAGAGGGAGTCACTGGCCCAGGAGAGCTCCAAGGGGCTCCTTTTGCAGCGCTGTTTGTAAGGCCCCGAGAGAGGGGCTGCAGTCACAGCAATGGTTCATCCTGGCCGCACTTGGCATCAACAGCTTTCTTTGGCACTGTGAGAACAGGGATGTTGTGCCACTGAGGGAACAAAACCAGTTCCCAGGGCTGCTCCTACAGCAACCAGGAGCTGGCTGGGCACAGCAGAGCCTGGAGCAGACAGTGTTTGTGCTGAGCTGGAGGAGCTGAGCCCAGGGGCTGTTGGCCAAGGCTGAGGCCAAGGAGCATTTCTGAGCTGGCAGGGCGGGCTGAGAAGAGGAGGGGGGAATGCAGCAGCACAGGGCCCATGGAAACAAGGGACCATGGTGACACTGTGGGGCTCTGTGAGACCAAGGGACCATTGTGACACTGTGGGGCCCTGTGACACCAAGGAACCATTGTGACACTGTGGGGCCCTGTGACACCAAGGGACCATTGTGACACTGTGGGGTCTTATGGAGTCATGGATTGCACTGTGACATTGCAGGGCTCATGGAACAGAGGAGTCATGTGCCATTGTGGGGCCTGTGGAACCGTGGAGACCATTGTGACACTGCAAGGTCTCATGGAAGCAAGGGGTTATTGTGACACTATAGGGTGCCATAAGACCAAGGGAACGCAGAACAGGGTTGGCTGGTTTGGCCTCTCATGGGCTGCCTGACTGTTCCAACTGACCTTGGCATATTGAGGGTCTCTTCTCATCTGCTTCTGAAACACTGGTTCTCCCTGCTTTCCTTCCCAGTGGAAAAGAACTGTCCTTCTTCTCCAGGTACACATGGCCAGAACTGGGGTTTCACCTCCGAATTTCCTTATATCCAGGGATTCTTACCACAGGAATATTGCCAGGACAACTCTGGCTGGCAGTGGTTTCACAAGGGTCATCTCTCATCTGTCCCTAACACACTGGGAAAGGCTCCATGCTTTCCTTCCTGTTGGAACAAAATGTCCTGCTTCTCCAGGCACCCATGGCCAAGACTGGGTTTCCACCTCCAAAATTCCATACATGCAAAGATAGCTCCCAGACAAAACCTGTCCTTACTGACAAGTCTGATTTGCCTTAACCTACTGAGACTCACGCCTGCCTTCCAAACACTGGGGCTCTGCCCTTTCCTTCCTGTGGAAAAGAACTGTCATTCTCAGCCAGGTGTCTATGGCCAGAATTGAATTTCACCTCCAACATTGCATACTGTGACAGACTGGAGGAGATTGTTGGCAAGAAACATTTCATGTGTCGGGGAAGAATGGGCAGACCCAGCACTGCCCAGTCCTGGAACCCCAATCCCCTCAGAGCCTCTATCCCAGCCCAGCAGTGGCTGCCAGTCCCTGGCACAGCACAGGCAATGCTCCACAGTCACCTCTGGAGCCCCCAGCCCAGCTCCTGAGTGACCAAATGAGCCCAAGTCCCACCTAGGGGAAGGGCCCAGGAAGACCAAGGGGTATTGAAGGCTGACCACAAGGCAAGCACACATCTTGACCCTGCAGCCTATTGGAATTTCCATCTGAACACTGCTGGAATCCAGGAGTTGGTAGCTTTATGTGTGCTCCTCTGTATCCTTTTTGTCTTTCTTTCTGTGAGTTCTTCTTCTGTTTCTGTGCTCCTGCACATTTTGATTAACATTAAATTGAACAGGCTTAGAGTTTGCGAAGTTGAATGGGCCAAGTCAATGCTTTGAGAAGTGTTTTTTTGTAGATTGTCTGCTGTAGTTTGACATGAGAAGAATTTTAAAAAGTTATACAAAACTTTTTGTGTAACTGACAATTTGTTAAACCACTAAGATACTGAACACTCCTCTATGAAACACAGATGTTAAAAATGACAAAACCCAGGAACCTCCTCTTTCTTTTCCACTCAACAAAGAAGCAGCAGGCCCAGCCCTGGCCCCCATCTGAACCAAACCAAACCAAGCAGCCCTGCCCCGGGCCGAGCCCCTTCCCCCCTCCCCAGGCCCCCCCATGGGCCCCATTCTGACTAAACCAAACCCCAACAACGACCAAACAGGAAAACAAAAGAGGCTACAACACCCTAACCAGAACAAAGCAAGCCACAGCTGTTAAAATATTGCCATCAAGTCCCCTCCCCCAACACAACTAAAACCAAAAAAAAAAAAAAAAAAAATACAAGCATATAAAAAAACAACATAAAACCATCAAATCTGTAAAGAAGAATTTAAATCCCAAATAAAACAGCAGAAAAAATACCTTAATCTTAAAAAGAAAATAATCTTATTAACTATGGAGAAAAATCTCTTTTTATTTATAACACATAAAACTATAAAAAATTAAATTAATATCAAACAAAAACATGCATATTAAAATAAACAAATTTAAAAATAACTGTAATTCTATCAAAAGTTTAAACAGAAAAACCAGTAGTCCAATACCCCCAAGAGAAGATCTCTACTCCCAGACATATAAATAATTTTAAAAGTAAGTAATAAAATCCTTTACCTTTAAGGAACTCATCTTTAAAACAGTACCCCATACGTCAACATGACCCATCAACAAGCTGTAAAAAAACTTGTAGCAATAAATACAACTTCACAGTAACAAATTTCCCCAGACAACTGTTATCCCTGACAAAATTGAGAGCCACAAAAAATCTAGTTTTTCCTCTTGTAAAAATCTTCAAACCTTAACAAGAAAAATTTCTCTCCCTAAGAAAACTATAAAAAGACTATTCTAGAAAGAATAAACTAACTAGAAATTTTAAGTTTAGTTTCTTTACACTGTCAGTAAAAAAAAAAGGTCTAAAGCAAAATCGTGTTCTAAAGAATTTATTTTAATTCTTACTACCATTTTTTCTTTTCTATATCTATAATAAAATTTTATTTATACCCACTTAAAATTTTAAACTTACTATACCTTTCTCCTAATCCTATCTCACAAATAAATAAATACATAAATAATTAACCAACACTAAAACCCACCACATTCACCAATACATTAACTAAGAAATCTCAATATTAGAAAAATCTTACATTAACAAACCAAAACAAATACAATGCGATAATAAACCTTTTGCCAAAGTTTCTCTAAAGTTGTCAGTAAAGGCTGTTTGGTTGTTTTGAGCTTCTGAGAATCTCTTGTTGGTATTTCTCCAGGGACTCCAACTCAGAGTACACAAACAATTGTAATTCCCTTTAAATGTCTCCTTGAGAGAGTTGTTTGGGGGATGGGAGTCAGGGCTTGTCTGTCCTGCTTGGCACAGCCCAGGCAGGGCTTTCCCAGCCACATTCCACACTCCATTGCCCAGCTGGAGCCGCTGGTGCCTCTGAGTTCTGCTGGCCCAGCCCCAGGGACGCTCTCCTTGTCTGCCCATTCCCCCACGGTCTCTGGGCAGGGATGGCCTCAGTGGGGGCTGCTGACATCCTCAGCAACTTGCAGGCTACTGCTGGATTTCACTGCTCCAGAGGCTTGTTCAGCCTTCAGCCTTTCAGTTCAGGAATTCAGTGTCCCAGGGCTCATTAACATTGAGAACACCTTAACAAGCCAAGCCTCTGGGAATAATTTTTTTCAAATCAATTTATTCAAATAAACCATTCATATAATTGTGGTTAATTAGACTGATTTCAGGAGTGTATTCAAACGGAATATATTCTACTTTAAAAGACAGTGAGAAAACATTTTTTATGTCCTGTTTAGGTTTTTTTTTTTCCAGTTAATAAATGGCTATGTGCAATCTCCAATTGATATTGAATCCAAGTACCTCCTCATGCAGTCTGAATAGATATGAAAATCAAGACCCTCCATGGCTGACAATCAATCAGACTCTGTCCCTACCCCCACCCCACCATTTCCCCCATCCAAGCCCTGGCACTCAGAGCAGCCTTGTGCAAATCTCAGCTCCCTCCAGCCCAGGCTGCACCTGCAGCTTTCAGCTCCTTGACTCCAACTCCCACCTGCTTTCCTTGGAGAAGGAGCTGCCCGAGACACATAGGGATGTTCATTGATTGTCAGCCAACAAAGCCAAGGGAAGGCACAGCTCCATCAAATGCAAAAGTCATTCTTCTCCCTGGCAGCGCCCTGCCCCTGATCCCCGCAGCCTTTTCTGTGTCCTTTATCCCTCCTTTACCAGGCACTTTCTGGGACAAGGGAGCTCTGCTCTGGCTATGGAGGGATGTCCAGGTGCAGCCACTGGAGTGGGAGCCACAACTCATCAGGTTTGTGTCCTTTGAGGGAGCAGGAACTGGTGAGACTCAGAGGCACAGAAGGGTTTCTCTTCATGGCCAATATAAAAAATGTGAACATGATAAAATTGAATAAATTTAATAAACATTAAAACCCTTGCCTGAGCTCCTTATGACAACAACATCTGACATGTCCACCATCCACAAGGTATTGCCATACGGGAAGGATTTTAGACAAAGACATAGGAAGAGGTGATATAAAAGATAAAAACACAGCTAAGATGTTGACTAAGAAGGTATTTAAAGTTTAGAAAAATTGGGCAACTCCCTAAAGGAAGAGGGTCGTGAAATACTAGACTGAATGTTGCTGGCAAAGGTAGAGGGGAAGATCAGTATTTTTTCTCCTGCCATCAGTAGAAGAATCCATGAGATCCAGGAAACTCCTGTTCCTGGTGGGAAAACTTTGCCATTTCTTAGAAGTACTCAGGTAATCCAGATAAGAAATATTTTCTGGTGTATTATGAAACTAACAGGTATTAAAACCTGTGCCCCTTCCCAGGCAGACATCAGCTGTGTGCCCATGAACAGGCAGTGCCACTTGTGCCCTGAGGTGCCCAGCTGGGATTGGATCTCTCCGAGAGCACCTGAGGGACAGCAGAGCACCTTGCAAGCTGCAGGTCCCTGAGAGCCCCGCAGGGCTCCTGTCCCATCAACATCTGCTCTGCTGCCAATCACAGCTGGGATAGCACCGCCCTTGCTGTGTGATTGACAGCTCTGCCAGGGCTGGGGGCGGGGTTCTGTCCCACCACAAACCAAGGCCTGACCCGGCCCTGGCCCCACACGGGCATTCCCAGCATCCCGAAGTGTCTCGGGACATCGATCTCATCCAGCCTCTGACAGCGACCACGGTGACACTGCGGAACCTCATGGAACCAAGGGTCACTGTGACAATGCGGGTCCAAGGAAACTATGGTGGGACTGTGGAACTTCATGGAATCAAGGAAACCATTGTGCAATTCAGGACCCTGTGGAAGCAAGGGTCAATGATCAAACTGTGGAGTCCATAGAAACAAGGAGCCATTGTGACACAGCAGGGCCGCAAGGAGCCAAGGGACCACTGTGACTCTGTTGGGGCCCATGAAACCAAGAAGTCATTGTGACGTTGCCAGACTTCATGGAATCAAGGAGACATTGTGATGGTGTGGGGACCCATGATATCAGTGGAACATGGAGCAGGTCTGCCTGGTTTAGCCTCCTGGGGCCTGTCTGACAGGTCCCGCTGAATTTGACATGTCAAGGGCCACTTCCCATCTGACTGTGAAGCACTGGGGCTCCGTGCTTTCCTTCCTATGGAAAAGAACTATCTTTCTTGTCTAGGCTCCCATGGCTTCAATTAGGATTCCACCTCGAAAATTCCCTATATACAAGGCTTTCTCCCAGACAAAATCTGCCAATACAGTCAAGTCTGGCTAGCCTTGGCCTCTGGTGACTGCCTCTCATCTGCCCCTGGGGCTCGGCTGTTTTCTTCCTATGGAGACCACTGTGGGGCGTTGTGGAGCCAAAGGGCATTGTTCCACTGTAGGTACTTGTGGAACCAAAGAGATCATTGTGACACTGTGGGCTCTTGGGGAACCACGGGATCATTGTGACACTGTAGGGTCTTGAGGAACCATGGAGATCATTGTGACACTGTGGGGTCTTGTGAAATGCAGGGGCATTGTGACACTGCAGAGCACCATGGATCCAAGGGACCATTGTGACATTGTGCAGCCTCACAGAACCAAGGACATCAGTGTAGCTCTGTTGAGCCGCATGATCCCAAGGGGCCAGTGTGAAGCAGCAGGGCTTTGTGGAACCAAGAGGCCATTGTTGCATTTCAGGGCCTCATGGAGCCAAAGGGCCGTTGTGATCCTGTGGGGCACCATGGATCCATGGAGACCATTGTGGCACTGCAAGGCCCCATGGAATCATTGCGACACTCTGGGGCCCCAGGGAACCAAAGAGCCATTGTGACCCTGCAGGGCCTCATGGAGGGAAGGGGTCATTGTGACACTGTGGGAAGCTGTGGAACCATTGTTGCACTACTGGGCCCCAACAGAACCAAGGGACCATGGTGACACAGCAGGGCTTCATGGAACACAAACACCATTATGACACTGTGGGGCCTTTTGGAACCATGGAGACCATTAAGATCCTTAAGCACTTGTGAAACCAAGGGGCCATTATAATGCCACAGGACATCATGGAAGCAAGAGAACCACTGTGATGTTGCAAGACTTCATGGAAGCACAGAGCCCTTGTGACACTGCAGGGCCCTATGGAACCAAGAGAACACAAAATAGGTCTGGCTGCCTTGGCCTCCCAGGAGTCACCTGACAGGTCTGGCAGACCTTGGAATGTGGAAGGCCACTCCCATCTGCCCCTGAAACACTGGGGATCTTGGCTTTCCTTTGTACGGAAAAGAACTGTCCATCTCTTCCAGGTATCCATGGCCAAAATTAGGATTCCACCTCCAAATTTCTGTGTATCCAAGGATTGCTGCCAGAGAAAAGCTGCCAGGACAGACAGGTCTGGCTGGTCTTTAACTCCTGAGTGCCAGCACTGACCTGTTTTCTAAACACTGGAAAGGGCTCTATGCTTTTCTTTTTGTGGAAAAAAATCCTCCTTCTCCAGGCACAAATGGCTAAAATTAATATTCCACATTCATAATTTTGAATATCCAAGGGTTGCTCCCAGACAAAGCTGCCAGGACAGACAGGTCAGGCTTGCCTTGGCCTCTGGTGGCTGCCGTTCATCAGCTCCTGAAACATGGGGGTTCTGTGGTTTCCTTCTTATGAAGACCAATGTGACACCTTGTGGCCTTGTGAAATGCAGGGGCATTGTGACACTGCAGAGCACCATGGATCCAAGGGACCATTGTGGCACTCTGGAGCCTCACGGAACCAAGGACATCACTGTGGCTCTGTTGGGGCCCATGGTCCCAAGGGGCCAGTGTGAAGCAGCAGTGTGGGAGTTAGCCCGGCTGTAACTCAGAGTCAGCCAGATTTTGTCCTGGAAGAACCAGGCGTGAGTTTCAAGCCCTGGGAGTCATTTATTTAACTTAGGATGAGCTTGGGAGTTCTCCCACAAGCCTTTATTGTTGTTATGCTATGTTGTCCAAGTTCTGCTTCCCTACTGGTTACTTGTTTCCCCTATATGGGTATTGTTCTAGAGTGTTCTATCCCCAAGTGTATATATTGTTACTTTGTCTCAGGTCTTTGGATCCTGCCCCTCATACTGGGCTTGCCTTCTCCATGTTTTTTGTTTTTCACCGTGTTTTTAAAGTTATTTTTTGGGCAACTCCATTGAACCTCCTCCATTTCATTTCCGCCAGCTTCACTCTTAAGTCAGGGAACCAGAGAGGTTTGTCTCAGCCACCCTCACTGTGACATCTGGCCCCTGAGCAGGACCCTGACATTCAGTTGTGTCAGCTGGGGTTAGCTGAGAGATAGGCCAGGGCTCCCTGGGACTGTGGATTGTGCCTGGCCCAGTGGATTTCCCATCACTTCGAGGGACCTGAGCCAGCATTGGTGGGGACGATGACGGTTTCCTCCTGTGGAGGATTGCAGGTGGGTTTGGGAAAATGCAGGACATTTATCACCTATTTTGCCACTGTGTTTTTAAAATATGGATCCACATCCCATAATTGATTTGGGGCGTTCCAGTGGCTGTTCCCCCCAAGGCGGAGAAGTGAGAAAAATGCATGGTCAGATGTCCAAAGAGGAAAGGAGCTTATATGGACACTTTAAGTTAATTCTCACTGATCATGACAAAATATTTTTAAAGGGTGAATTAAAATCAATTGTGAGGTGAATCATTAAAAAATTTTCTAGTCACCTCTGCTGACAAAATCCATACCACTGAATTTTGAGACTCTGTGGGATTTAAATTGTACAACCTTTCAATCAAAAGGGACCCCATTGCACCCCGGATGCTCCCCTTCTTCCACACCATCCTTGAGACCCTTCACCAGCAAGCCATGTGTCGAAAACCTGATCCATCAGTCACTCCTAACCTGGGACCTCTCCTGAAACCTGCCTTTCCTGGACTTTTCATGATGGTCCAAAATGGCAATGGCCACGCTGTCTTGGAGCATTGTGCCCTGGAGACCCAAGATGGAAGAAGCCCGAATGTGGCTCGGGAGCCTGGCCATCCTCCCTCCATCTTGGGTCCTCCATTTCCTGCTACCACAACCTTCTCTTCCACTCTGAAGGAACCTCCAGACTCCACCCCTCTGCCTGCAGGTTGCGCCTCCACTGTCATTCATTCCACCTCCACCCTGGGCCACAGCTCCAGAAAATGACAAAATGGCAGCGCCCTTTACTCACCCTCCGGCAACAATATAAACCCCATGGTCAAGGATACTAAGCCAAACTGTCAACCTATTTCTACTCCAAATGTTTCTGCTCCAAGTTATTCTTCCTCCCCAGAAGACAGTTTGGATTCCCCAGAGCCACCTCTCCCCTCAACCCTAGAAGATCCCTGGGAAAGGATCTGGAAGGAACCAGTTAAGGAAGGAGACTGGCAAATAGTCTTGAAACTCCTCATTGCCTCAGGACATTAGGAAAGAAGGGAGCAGAATCCCAGGTATCAGACATTGGTTTACGGGGAAATCAAGGAGCAGTGTAGGGCAGCTAAAGACTAGAGGCAGGACTCACCTTGTTTTAATGGCCTAATGAGGGCCATGTTCACAGCACATATAACCCCCTATGATTTAAAATATATTATGACCATGTTTTTATCACCTACAGAATACACCCTGTGGGAAAGAGGGACGGAAGTGTTTACTAAATCAATTAATAGCAGACTATGCTAATAATGAGGCAAGGGCGCAATTGACAATCAGCCATCTAGCTGGAGAAGGACAACACAGCCTGCCAGATGATCAAGCAGCAGGTATCCCCAGAGAAGTATTGGACGATAGAAAAGAGATGGCTTTGAAAGCTTTGATCCAGGTACCAGATGGTAGCACCCCCAGTTTGGACTATGTAAACATAAGACAAGAACCAAGCGAACCCTGCATGAAATTTATTGATCGCCTTAAACAGGCACTAGAGAAACAAGTCTGGGATGAAAAGACTCAAAATGAATTACTAAACTCATTGGGGGTAGCCAGTGCCAACCTGGAATGTAAGAAAGGGCTGCGTGCCCTTCCACTAGAGATGGAACCCACACTCCTGCAGATGATTGAGGCTGTAATTGCCTCAGGACCACAGAACACATAGCGGCTGTACAAGCCCATGCCATTGGGCAAGGAGTTGCAGAGGCCCTAGTGGCCATGCCATTCCCCTTTAAGGGGCCCCAGCAACAATTACAGGGCCGAAAAATATGTTTCTGGTGTGGTCAACAAGGACATTTTAGAAAATATTATCTCTGGGGTAGGGGGGTATCCGGTCCCTAACAGAAATCAACATCAAACTAAGCACAATTTCTCATTTTACAATGGCCTAGTGCAGGTTGGGATGATGATCCACCCTCACAGCTGGCCCAGGGCAGGCTTGGAGTGGCCTTGGTGGCACCTTGGGCTTGGCACAGACTTGAGGATGGTCTATGTTTTCAACAGAGACACTCAAGAGTTTTAGATTGCTTCAAAGAATTAAAAAGACAAAATCCCTCTTTGGCTGTGTGCTGTCAGATCTCCAAGCAAAGCAGATCCCAGGTGAGTGAGGAGAGACAGGATGGGGTTGGAGAATGTGGAGCAGGGTTGTCAACACTGGGTCAGAGATCAAGGCACAGCTTCTCTGACCAGGCCAGACCTCCTTAGGAGAGTCCCTGGATCAATATCAGTCACAGAACGCTTCAATCACCTCTTGTGTACTAAGAAAAATAATAAAAGACATCCTTGAAAATAGGAATACATATTTCCTAGAAAATCTTTGAAATATTTCTCCAGCAGGAAAACTTCCTGATGAACAGCACTAGAGCAGAGGGAAATCAAGGCAGAGCCATGGGTTGTCAGGACTTGCTTGAGGCTAATAAGCCTCATGGTGCATTTGGAGCTGAGCCCTGGAACCTCAGGCCCTGAGAGGATATTGCACAAACCTGTCCAGAAGTCAAAGTCAGAAGAAAACCCCGAAGTTTGTCAAGGCATGAATAGGTCCTAAGGAGGTCCATCCCCAATACAGGCTGATCATGGACTCCTTGGAGGAGAGAATTGGAGGCCAGGATGCCACAAAAACCTCTCAGAGACTCAGTGTGAAAAGGAAAATCCAAAGTACTTTAAAAACCTTGAGTATCTCAAAGTATTAATGAGCCCAATTGGGTGTCAGTGCAAAGCTCTCAAGGGACTCATTAAAGCAGATAATTGGGGCCATGATTGCACAAACCTCTCCCAAAGTCTGTATCAAAAGGGAAACACCAAGTACCTTCAAATAACTGAAGTACCCTGAAGCATTAATGAGCCCCATGGAGTGTTGTTACTGACAAAGCCTCTCCAGGGACTAATTACAGCAGAAAATTGGAGCCCATGATTGCACAAGCCTCTCAGAAAGTCAAGGTAAAAGCAAAAGCCTAAGTCCTTTGAAAAACCTGCAGTCCCTGGGAGCATGAAGGATCCCCCAGGGCCATTGCTGAGCAAGGCTCCCCAGGGACTCCTTCCAGCAGATCCTTGAGGCCACTGGGATGTGGGCTAGGGGGGGATGCTGAGGGCAGGACAAGGGGCTGACAGTGCCCAGCCTGGCTGGGGCTGTGCCAGGAGGCCCCAGGGCCTCAGGACAAGGTGTCTCCTCCCAGCCCTTGGTGGCACAGACCCTGCTGCTGTGCCCCAGGCCACCAAGACTTGGCTTCTCTTTGTCCCCACCTGTCATCAGTGCCTCCAGTTCTCTGCTGTGGCTGCGGCCTGGGGACACTTTCTCAGTCGTGTCCCTCAGTGGGACCCATTAAAAGTCCAAGAAAGTTTGGAGTTGGATTCTGCCTTGGAGTTCTGGAGAGGTTTCTTCAGCTGCCTCTCAGGGACTGATGTTCAGGGCCTGAGCACAAAGCCCCAGAGGGTCATTAAAGTCCTTGTGCTGTGTCTGTGCTACTGAGCTGGGCTGGGCTCCTGGCCCAGAGGCAGCTCCTGGTAAGCAAGAAGAGCTTCAAAAGCACATTTCTCTTGGTGAGCAGCTCTTCTGCCAGCCCAGCAGGGCTGGGGCACTGCCTGCAGCCAGCCCGGGCACAGCCCAGAGGCACAGAGAGCTTCAATCAGTCAGGGCTGGGAAGGTGCTGAGAAGTGCCTGGGGCAGGATCACTGCCAGCCTTGGCACAGGAACCTCTGGCTGCAGGACAATGCAGCTGCAGCTCCTGGAGCCATCTCCTAAAGCTGGAATATCCCAATGCCTGCAGACTCTGTGAATACATTCTCTGATTGTCTCTTGTGCAGAGCAGCCAAGTGTGCCCAGGGCTGTCCTGCAGAGCAGGCTCCTGCAGCCCAGGGCGCTGTGCTGGGGCAGGGACTCTGCTGCCTGCCAGGGACAGCTCTCAGCCGGCCCGGGGAGCTGCTCCCAGCACTGGGGGACAAGATCTGGGAGGAAGGAGACATGTGGTAAGGCTTGGAAGTGTTCTTGTGTGTTGAGGATGCTGCATTGTTCAGGGCTGCTAGCAGCAGGGCATTTAATTGCGGAACTTTTCGAAATACGTGATACAGGGAGTGCAGCAAGACATGCGTTACATAAAAGGGAAAATCCTGCTTTTTTAATCTATGGTTCTGGTTTGCCTGGATGGGAAATGGCACATAGATATTCATCTCTCAGTTCAAGTGAGGAAAATAAAAATATTTTTTCTCAGATGGTAATTAACCAGGCAGAGAATAAAATCAGCACAGGGCCCCTTAGAGGCAACCTCAGTGTCGCTTTTCCAGCCTCCTCAGGGTTACTCTGACATTGCCATCTGAGCCTGCAGAGCCAGAGTTGCCCCTGGGCAGTGCCAGAGCTGGGAGGGCAGAGCTGAGCCCCCAGGGCTGGGCTGGGCTCTGGCAGCGCTGGCAGGGCCCAGCCCTGGGCACAGGGAAGCAGCTGCTGGCAGGGACAGCTCCAGGCAGCAGAGCCCTGGGCAGGCAGTGGGCAGAAAGTGCCCCCAGGCTGTGCTGGGATATTTAAATTCCTCTCCAAACTCAATTATTCCATGATTACTTTTTTACAGATCCCCATGCCAAGACAGAACACATGTCCAACAGCAGCTCCATCAGCCACTTCCTCCTGCTGGCATTGGCAGACACGCGGCAGCTGCAGCTCCTGCACTTCTGCCTCTTGCTGGGCATCTCCCTGGCTGCCCTCCTGGGCAACAGCCTCATCATCAGCGCCGTAGCCTGCGGCCACCACCTGCACACGCCCATGTTCTTCTTCCTGCTCAACCTGGCCCTCAGCGACCTGGGCTCCATCTGCACCACTGTCCCCAAAGCCATGCACAATTCCCTCTGGGACACCAGGAACATCTCCTACACAGGATGTGCTGCACAGCTCTTTTTCTTTCTCTTCTTTGTCACAGCACAGTTTTATCTCCTGACCATCATGTGCTACGACCGCTACGTGTCCATCTGCAAACCCCTGCACTATGGGACCCTCCTGATCAGCAGAGCTTGTGCCCACATGGCAGCAGCTGCCTGGGCCAGTGGCTTTCTCTATTCACTGCTGCACACAGCCAATACATTTTCCCTGCCTCTGTGCCATGGCAATGCCCTGGGCCAGTTCTTCTGTGAAATTCCACACATCCTCAAGCTCTCCTGCTCAAATTCCTACCTCAGGGAACTGGGGCTTATTGTGTTTTCCATCTGTATAGCACTGTGTTGTTTTGTGTTCATTGTTTTCTCCTGTGTGCAGATCTTCAGGGCTGTACTGAGGATCCCCTCTGGACAGGGACGGCACAAAGCCTTTTCCACCTGCCTGCCTCACCTGGCCGTGCTTTCCCTGTTCCTCAGCACTGGCACACTTGCTCACATTAAGCCCCGCTCCATCTCCTCCCCATCCCTGGATCTGGCCCTGTCAGTTCTGTACTCGATGGTGCCTCCAGCCCTGAACCCCCTCATCTACAGCCTGAGGAACCAGGAGCTCAAGGCTGCAGTGTGGAGACTGACGACTGGATGCTTTCAGGAACATTAGACTGCTGGGCAATTTCTGAAAATCACTTGAAATAAAGGTCATCTTTGATACTTCTGGTTGGTTTAGTTGTGTAGTTTTTTACCTTTGTTTTAGTCTTTCATATTTTCCACAATGAAATGTCATTGTTTGTGCCATTTCACATTTTGTTTCTCTCCACCTTCCCTGTGGCCACAGACTGTGTCAATGAGGGGCTGCACTCTCGGTGGCTTTAAAGGAACTAGAGGATGTCCCAGCAGAGTTTTCTGCAGAGATGCCCTTTTGTTGCCTTCTCTGGAGCTGCAGCAGCAATGTCTGTGTGCAGAGCTGGGGGCAGATCAGTGCTGGCACAGCAGCTGTGCCCAGCAGCAGCAGCAGCAGCACTTGGTGTTGCCAGTGCTGCTGCCGTGGCCCTGCCCCGCTGCCCTGGTGGCCCTGGTGTTGCTGCAGGGCCTGAGTGCTCTCGGGGCTGGGCACAGTCCTGGGGGTGGCAGTGCCGGGGCTGCAGCAGGGACAGGCCATGGGCACTGCTGGGGCAGCGCTGACGCCTCAGGCCAGGCCCTGGGGGCTGCAGGCTCCTTGCCCAGGCTCTCTCAAGAACACGGCCAGGCCAATGCTCAGCACAGAAAAGCCCCAGGGTGAGCAGCCCCAGGCTGGCTGTGGGCAGGCTGGGGGCAAACAGCATGGCTGGGGCTCTGCAAGGGCCCTGGGGGAGACGGGAAGGAGCAGCAGAGCAGGGGCTGATCCATCCCCAGTGCGCTGCACAGCCCAGGGCAGCGTCCCAGGGCATCCTCATGGAGCTGCCAACAACATCCCCCCTCTGCAGCCCTGGCCTCTTCCCCAGCTCACACAGGTGCCGCATCCTTGCAGGCACAGACACGGCAGCACTGGCTCAGGAGCCCCTGTTTGCATTGCACACAGCAGGCGGGAGCACCCCCATGCTGCTGCTGTGGGGACATGAACCTGAGGGAGCACAAATGCCATCAGGCCCTGGGGCCAGCAAGGGCTGGGGGACACCAGGGAAAGCACTCAGCTTTGTCCTGGCCTCTGCAGTCAGCCAGAAAGTTTGTTCCCATCAGCTGGGAGTTTCCTGTGCCACTGCAGGCGCTGTTGCTCAGAGCCAGGGCTGCCTGGCAGCCACCCCCAAACTGCCCTCAGCATTTCCTTTGCTTCACTTTTTCTTCTTTACTCCAAGCAGTACAAATTTCTTCCTATTACCCATCCCTGTCCCCTCCTCTGCAAACAGCCCATCCCTGTTTGCCCTTTCCTCTTTGGCCCCACTCCCCATTTCAGTTCCTGACTTGGCACCATGGGTAGAATCACTGCCCTGCTCCTGCTGGCCACACCATTCCTGATCCAGGCCAGGAGCCACTGGCCTTCTTGGCCACCTGGGCACACTGCTGGCCCATGTGCAGCCTGCTGCCCATCAGTCCCTGCAGGTCCCTTTCTGCCTGGCTGCTCTCTAGCCATCCTGTCCCCAGCCTGTAGTGCTGCAGGGATTGTTGTGGCCAAAGTGCAGGACCCGGTACTTGGACTTGTTAAACCTCACCTTGTTGGATTTGGGCCCTGGATCCAGCCTGTCCAGGTCCCTGTGCAGAGCCCTCCTCCCCTCCAGCAGATCCACAGTCACACCCAGATGGTGTCATCTGCAAATTTGCTGATGCTAGACTCAATTCCCTCACCCAGATCATCAGTGCAGATATTGAAATCCACCCTGGCTGGCTCTGATCCCTCGGCCATCCTGTGGGTGCCCTGTGATGGCTCTCAGGGTGATCTGTTCCATAACCTTGCCAGGCACCAAAGTCAGGCTGACAGACCTGGAGTTCCCCAGATCCTCCTTCCAGCCCTTCTTGGGGATGGGCTCACATTGGCACCTCCACTCCTCTTGCACCTCCCTGCTGGGCCAAGTCTGATAGTAAATGATGGAGAGCAGCTTGGGGAGCTCATCCACCAGCTCCCTCATCCCCCTGGGATGGATCCCATCTATTCCCAGAGACACCTGTGAGCATCTGAGTGGCTCAGCAGGTCCCCATCTGCTTCCTTCTGGATTCCAGGGGCTGTTCTGCTCCCTGTGCCCTTCTAGCAGCTCAGGAGAACACTTGTCCTGAGGATGGCCTGTCTTACTGTTGAAAACTGAGACAAAGAAGGGGTGAAGTACCTCTGCCCATTCTTCATCTTTGGTAACCATATCCCTCACAATAAGAAATGCAGGTTGCCCTTAGCCCTCCTTTTGCCATTAATGTGCTTATAAATACATAATAATTATCCTTCACAGAAGTATCCAAGTTAAGTCCTAATTGATCTTTCACCTCTCTAATTTTTCTATCTGCACAACCTAACAACATCCTTAAACATTTCTTGATTTACCTACCCCTATGTCCAAAGGTGCTGCACCCTCTTTTTAACCCCTAAATTCCTGCAAAAGCTCCATGCCCAGCCAGGCCAGTCATTTCCCCCTCTGGGTCATCTTTCTGCACAAAGGGACAGCCTACTCTTGCTCCATCAAGGTTTCTTTGCTGAAGTGTGTCCATCCTTCCTGGAACCCTGTGTTTTTAAGGGCTGTTTCCCTTAAAAGAATCAGTTCCTGATTTGGTACTCCCCAAATCTGCATCCTTAATAGGCCAAAGTCTGCCCTTAAAAGTCCAGTGTAGAAGATTTATTGATGCCCCTCCTTCTTTCATGGAATATTTTAAAACTTAATAATTTCATGGTCTTCATGGTCACTGTACCCCAAACAGCCTCTGACCAGCACTTCTCTCACCAGCCCTTCTCTATTTGTGAGCAGCAGGAGACAGAGCTTTCCTTGGGAGTGGGAATTGCAGGAAACATCCCCAAAGTGCAGCTTGGAAGGTTCAGCCTGGAGCTGAGGAGAAAGCAAAGTCCCTGCCAGGGTAGAATTGTGGTGCTCGAGGTGTGGCAGCGTGAGGCTGGGCCATGGCCGGCTCTGTGTGCCAGGAGCCGGCAGCGCTGGGTGCAGGGAGCCCAGGGAGGGCACAGAAACGCTGGCTGAGAAATGCTGGGGCACAGCGAGAGGGGCGAGTGCAGCCGGCCAGGGCACAGGAGCAGCACGCACAGGGGGCACAGCCTGCAGGACAGATGGCCAAGGGCTGGGCAGGGCTGGCAGGGCCACAGGCACCCAGGCCTTTGTGCCCTGGGCTCGGGCAGCGCCTCTGGAGGCCCCACAGCAGGAACTTTCCTGGCAGGGGCTGCACTTTGGCTCTCCCTCGGCCTCCCTGGCCAGGCTGGCAGGGGCTGCAGGTTTATGGCATTTGTCCTTGCTGCCCCTCACATCCCCCTGCCCCACAGAGAGCCCCGAGCCACCCGTGAGGGACAGGCCCTGCTGGCCCAGGCTGGGCTCAGGGCTTGGCCTTTCTGCTTCCCCCAGCCAGCCCAGGCCTTGCTCAGCATTGCAGTTCCCTGCCCAGAGCCTTGGACTCCCCGCACTCCTGGCCTCAAGGATCTGCTCTCAGCAGTCCCTGGGGAGCCTTTGGCACTCCCTGCCCTCACTGGGGCCCAGCCATGCTCCAAGGCACTTGGAGTTTTGCTGCTGACTCCTTGAGCAGCTTCTTCATCCTTCTCTCAGTGCCTGAGTCTCCTGGACCCAGCTCCAAATCCACCGTGGGGCTGATTAAAACACAGAAAGCCCTCAGGAGCTCTTTGTCTCCCTTCAATTGTCTTCAAGTCTCCAGGGCTTGTGCAGTGATTGGAGTCAGTTTGGAGTTCTGCTAAGGAGGAAGATGTCAAAGTGCACCTCATGATTTTTGGTTTTTTAATCACATATGTGAGTTTGGTTTTTATTTTTCATTGCAGAGAAGAGGTGATAGAAGCATTCCCTAAGTGATCTTGATGCTGAATGTCTTTTTAGGAGGTCTGGGCATGGAGACGAATGAGCCCTTTTTGGGCTGACCCTTTTTGGACAACCTGCTCTTCACCCCCTACCTCACCATGTCTGTTATAACCCACCTGGGACTGACATCCCAAAATATCAAAAAATGTTAATGTAATTTATTCTTTTATTTAATTTTATTTATTAATTATATACATAATTAAATAATCACATTATTTTGTGTGATTATTTAATTATGTATATATTTATTTTCATTTATAATATTAACAGTGGTTTTTCTTACCTAGTTTTTATATTTGCATAAAAAATCTATACATTTTTAGTAGCCAAGAACATTAATATTCTTTGGTTCTATGTAGCACATTCCCCTTCCTTAATTAATTAAGATCTATTTGCTATTTATTTCTTCCTCTTTATGGTAATTAGTAATATGTCCAGTCATTTTGTCATCATTTTTATCATCTTTTTCTCAGACAGGGGCATGGGAGAGCCCTTTGGTGTCCAGGGAGACATTTCTGGGGCACATTTGAGGCAGTTGTGGGTCTGGGGAGGGAACTTAGAAAGAACTTGAGGGTATGGACTACACCTGGGGGAGCCGGGTGGGCACTTAGAGGGGAACTCAGGAATTCTGAGGGACAGTTCGGGGTCCAGGGGAGCACTTGGGGGTCCAGGGGGGCCCTTCGGGGTTTGTGCGGACCCTTGGGTGGCTCGAACGGGGCTCTCTGGGGCGCGGGGGGTGATGGGAGCTGTAGGCGCGGGTTTAAGACGGTTAAAACGGGGCCGCAGAGCATCACGGGAGTTGTAGGCGAAGCTGCAATGGCTTTTGGTGATGGCGGGGCATGACGGGAGATGAAGTCCGGACTCGAAGAGCGCTGTACCTGCGCCGCTGGGCATGATGGGAGCTGTAGTCCCGGAAGTGGCTGGACCGCGGTGTTTAGGAGTTCAGGAAGGCACTTGGGGAACACTTCAGGGCCCGAGCCGCGAATTGAGGTCCTCGGGGGGAACGTAAATGGTTCGGGAATACCTGGGGGCGCTTGGGGAGCTCCAACTGGGCTCTTCAGGGCGCGGGGCACGGCACGAGTTTTAGGTGCGGGACTGTGCTCTGAGGGGCTCTGGGGCCGCAGGGGATGAGAGGAGATGAATTCCCACAAGCGGCTGTACCGGGCATCCGTAGGGTTGGGAGCACTCAGGGGATCCGGGGACGCTTTTGCGGGGTCCCGAATGGGCGCTGAGGGGCACTGAGGGATCCTGGAGGGTCCGGGGGACACTTAAGGGACAGATGGGGGGCGGATACCGGGGTGGGTTCTGTGGAACGCGGGGCATGACGGGCGCTGTAGTCCCAGCTCAAATGGGGCTCTATCGGGCCGCAGGGCATGATGGGAGTTGTAGGCAAAAATAAAAGATGGCGCTGACACCAGGCACTGCTCCCAAGACCCCAATCCCTGCACTGATTGGCTGCTGGCTGTGATTGGCAGGACCATCGGCAAATGGGAGACAGTGGAGGCGGGAACAGCCCATTCAACTCCTCCAGTCCCTCCCAGCACAGCCCAGTTCATCCCCAGTACAGACCAGTACGACCCCAGTGCCTCTCCAGTCCCTTCCAATACATCTGAGTTAATTTCTAGTCCCTTCCAGTTCCTCCCACTGTCATCCACAGTATGGCCCAGGGCCTTCCAGTCTTCTACACTGTGTCCCCAGTGTTCCCAGTTTGTCCCAGTATCTTCCACTATCAGTCGCAGTGTGTCCCAGTATGTCACAATGTGTCTCAGTGTACCTGCATAGTCCCTCCCAGTCTGCCCAGATTCCCCCTCAGCATTCCCTGTGTTCCCAGCTTGTCCAAGTTCTTCCCACTGTCAATCCCAGTATGCCCCAGTGTCTCCCACAGCGTTCCAGTGTTCCTCAGTATGTCCCAGTCCTCCCCAGTGTTTCCAAGCACAGTTTAATGTCTCACGGTTGCCGTGGCAGCCAAACCCAGCAGTGGGGTCAGGGCAGTGTCCATGGCCACAGCCCCTTGCAGTGGCCCAGTGCAGCTTGGGCTGATGATCCACCCTCACAGCTGGCCCAGGGCAGCCTGCAGTGGTTTTGGTGGCACCTTGGGCTGGCACACACCTGAGGAGTGTGTCTGTGTTCAGTGGGGACACTCAGGAGTTTTTGATTGCTTCAAAAAATACAAAAAGGGAAAACCCCTCTTAGGCTGAGTGCAGCCAGCTCTGCAAGCCCAGCAGGTCCCACGTGAGTGAGGACAGACAGGATGGGGCTGGGGAATGTGGAGCAAGGTTGTCCACACTGGGTCAGAGCTCAAAGCACAGCTTCTCTGAGCAGGCCAGAGCGCCTGAGGAGAGACCCTGGGTCAATATCAGTCACAGAATGCTGCAATCACCTCTGATCTAAAGAGAAGTGTAATAAAATAAACCCTTTAAAATAGGTATGTGTATGTCTTACAAGCTCTTTGAAATATTTCTCCATAATTGGACTTGGAAAACTTTAATGACCCTCTCAGGGCTTTGGTGTTGTTTACATCAGACTCGGTCCCTGAGAGAGTTTTCAAAGAACTTTTCAAGAACTCAAGGTTAAATTGAAACTCTGAACTTTCTTGAAGTTGTAATGGGTCCCACTGAGGGACACGACTGAGAAAGTGTCCCCAGGTTCCAGGTAGAGCAGAACACTGCAGGCAGTGATGACAGGTGGGGACAAGCAAGGGAAAGGTGTCTCTGGTGCTGAGCAAACCTGGATGTGTTTCAGGAATGCAAAGGGCCAAGGCCTGAGCCCCAGCCCCCAGCCCCAGCAAGGCAGATCCTGTCCCTCCCTCCTTGCTCAGGGCTCTTCCCGGGATGGGCTCTGGCATGTGGGGATGTGCAATGCCAAGGGCAGGACCATGGAGAAGCCCCTGCCAGGCTGCTGAGCAGGGACAAGGAGGCAATGAGGCCCCAGGGCTGCCAGGGTCACTTGTCCCCTCCTTGTGGCCTCAGGCCCAGGGCCAGCAGCCATGGCCAAAGTGCTGCCCAAGTTGGCTCTGTCAGGGCCTTGCAGCTGCTGCACATCCCTGTGCCCTGTGCAGCCCAGGCTGTCCTACGGTGTCCCTGCCCTGTGCCTCTGTCCCTGCAGGCTGTCGTCATCCCCCAGCTGCCCCACCTGGCTGGCCCCTTCCTTTGTTGACAGCTCTGCCTCCTGCCTGCCTCTGCCTGCCCACACAAAGCCTTGGGCTGACCCAGACCCATTCTGGGGGAGGTGTTGCACCACAGCCCTGCCCTGGGAGGGAAATTCCTTTCTCCTGGTGTCCAGTCTGGACCTCCCCAGGTGACTCTCTGTGGCATGATTTTTTCTCAGGCTTTTTCATCCAATGAAGAAGAGCTCTACCATTTCTGAAACCACCCTTCAAGCCCTCTCAGGCTACTCCTGTTCTGTCATCAGTCTTCACACCACTGAGCCCTGGGCCATCAGTCTCTCTGGGTCATGTGCTTGAGGCCTCCCAATCCCATCTTGGAAGATTTTTGTGTCCTTTCAAGGTCTTTTCAGATTAAAACATTGTGGTCATAATCCAAGAAAAATTGAAATATTTTTATAGGCCTGTAGTGGCAGAGAAAGGGACATAGCCTTTAAAATGCTCAAGGATATGTTTAGATTTGAGATAAGAAAGAAATATTTTGTGATAAGGTTGAGAATTTGTAAACAGGTCTATGTAAACATAGACATGAATACCCCATTCCAAAATGTGTTCAAGGTCAGGATCTTTGACCATCTGTTCCAGTGGTAGTTGTGCCTTCCCACAGAAACGGGGCTGCAGTAGATGATATTTTAATGCCATTCCAATTTGAAAAACAGAAGATAAAAACCAAATTTATGAAAGTTCTGACACCTCCTCATGAAAGACTCACCAAGGGGGTCAATGGCAGAGCTTTCCAGCATGACCTTGCCAGTTGAGCATGGGGGGTTCTGCATTGGGTCTGAGATTCATGACAGAAATCCACAAGGGGCATTTGGGGAATGTGCAGCATTTCCCATGTGATGCCTAAGAAAGGCCCACAGGAAGGGAAAGGGTGGCACCATGGTGCTTTGTGAAAGAACAAACATGAATCAGCAGGGAAAAGGGCATGAAAGAGCTGGTCATGAGCAAACGTGCGTCCCTGGCTATGCCCTACAGCTGATCCCCACAGCCTGTGGCATTTTCCTAAACCCCCATTGCCAGGAACTGTCTGGAACAAGGGAGCTCTCTCTGCTCTGGGTACCAAGGGATGTCCAAGTGCCAGATACTGGAGTGGGGACCACAAATCATCAGGTCCTGTGTCCTTTGGGGGCCCAGGCACTGGTGAAACTGGTGTGTGTGTGCACACAGCACTGGTGTGGGGGGCTGGTGTAACCACCAGGGAACACCAAACCAGAGCAACCAGTGAGCAGCAGAGGCCTGAGAGATGCTGTGTGAGATCCACTCCTGCAGGGATCCACATGGTCTGGGTGTCTCTGCAGCTCTGCCTCTTCTCCTGCCATGGCAGAGCACACAAACAGCCCATCCCTGTGTCTTTTCTCCACTGACTGTGCTTTGGCCTTGCCTGGAAACTACCCGAGGTCTCTCCCAGGAGGAGTCCCTGTGCATTTCCCTCCCCCATGCCTCTGCCCTTCCTGATCCAGCAGTGGTGGGGCAGGGAGAGGGCTGGCTCTGACAGGGCTGTTGTGGTTTAGGAATGGTGCTCTCCAATTTCCTACTCCCACTACAAAGATTGATATTCCCACCATTGTCCCCACACCACAGGGGCTTTGCCTGCCTGGCCCTGCTTGATCTCAGACACGTTTCACAGTCAGGGATAACCTGGAGATGGTGTCCATGGTTAAACCTACCCCTTGCTCATGAGCCCATCTGGAGGTTGCATCTCTGCTCTGATGACCTGAGGTGCCCAGAAATAACTCACCCTTGTGTGGCCAGTCCAGACCCAGCTGAGACACTTTAATCCTGGCCGCCCCATCCTCCTCTCTGTTGTTTCGATGCTCTTCAGTGCCAGACTCTTGGGCAATGAGCATCCATAGGAGGGACTTTCACAGCCAACATCTCCCCTGGGCAACGATGTCTTGCCCCGGTCCAGCAGCCCAGATGGGTATCCCTCTGCACTGCCAATTGTCCCTTTTCCATCATTCCAGCCAGCCCACAGAGCATTTCCCACCATCCCTGAGTCAGTGCAGAGGTGCAGCGCTGGCCAATTCTCTCACTCAGAGCTGTGGGTTGGGTGGTCAGGGTGGGCCAGGGCAAGTGGCCGCAAAGAGAGGCCATTTTGCAGGGGAAAAAGAAGTCATTTGGCCAACCTCTGGGCATCAGATGAAAGCTGGCATTTGGGGCTATAAGGCCGAGCTGGGATCTAGCTTCTGACCACTGTAGTTTTGCAGAAATCCAACAAAATTTGGAAATTTTTAGGTTGGGTGGTCAGGGTGGGCCAGGGCGAGTGGCCACAAAGAGAGCCCATTTTGCAGGGGAAAAAGAAGTCATTTGGCCAACCTCTGGACATCAGATGAAATCTGGCGTTTGGGGCTATAAGGTCGAGCTGGGATGTAGCTTCTGACCACTGTAGTTTTGGAGAAATCCAACAAAATTTGGAAATGTTTAGGTTGGGTGGTCAGGGTGGGCCAGGGCGAGTGGCCGCAAAGAGAGGCCATTTTGCAGGGGAAAAAGAAGTCATTTGGCCAGGCTCTGGGCATCAGATGAAAGCTGGCGTTTGGGGCTATAAGGCCGAGCTGGGATCTAGCTTCTGACCACTGTAGTTTTGCAGAAATCCAACAAAATTTGGAAATTTTTAGGTTGGGTGGTCAGGGTGGGCCAGGGCGAGTGGCCGCAAAGAGAGGCCATTTTGCAGGGGAAAAAGAAGTCATTTGGCCAGGCTCTGGGCATCAGATGAAAGCTGGCCTTTGGGGCTATAAGGCCGAGCTGGGATCTAGCTTCTGACCACTGTAGTTTTGGAGAAATCCAACAAAATTTGGAAATTTTGAGGTTGGGTGGTCAGGGTGGGCCAGGGCAAGTGGCCGCAAAGAGAGGCCATTTTGCAGGGGAAAAAGAAGTCATTTGGCCAACCTCTGGGCATCAGATGAAAGCTGGCGTTTGGGGCTATAAGGCCGAGCTGGGATCTAGCTTCTGACCACTGTAGTTTTGGAGAAATCCAACAAAATTTGGAAATTTTGAGGTTGGGTGGTCAGGGTGGGCCAGGGCGAATGGCCGCAAAGAGAGGCCATTTTGCAGGGGAAAAAGAAGTCATTTGGCCAGGCTCTGGGCATCAGATGAAAGCTGGCGTTTGGGGCTATAAGGCCGAGCTGGGATCTAGCTTCTGACCACTTTGGTTTTGGAGAAATCCAACAAAATTTGGAAATTTTTAGGTTGGGTGGTCAGGGTGGGCCAGGGCGAGTGGCCGCAAGGAGAGGCCATTTTGCAGGGGAAAAAGAAGTCATTTGGCCAACTTCGGGGCATCAGATGAAAGCTGGCGTTTGGGGCTATAAGGCCGAGCTGGGATCTAGCTTCTGACCACTGTAGTTTTGGAGAAATCCAACAAAATTTGGAAATTTTTAGGTTGGGTGGTCAGGGTGGGCCAGGGCGAGTGGCCGCAAAGAGAGGCCATTTTACAGGGGAAAAAGTAGTCATTTGGCCAACCTCTGGGCATCAGATAAAAGCTGGCGTTTGGGGCTATAAGGCCGAGCTGGGATCTAGCTTCTGACCACTGTAGTTTTGGAGAAATCCAACAAAATTTGGAAATTTTGAGGTTGGGTGGTCAGGGTGGGCCAGGGCGAGTGGCCGCAAAGAGAGGCCATTTTGCAGGGGAAAAAGAAGTCATTTGGCCAGGCTCTGGGCATCAGATGAAAGCTGGCCTTTGGGGCTATAAGGCCGAGCTGGGATCTAGCTTCTGACCACTGTAGTTTTGGAGAAATCCAACAAAATTTGGAAATTTAGAGGTTGGGTGGTCAGGGTGGGCCAGGGCGAGTGGCCGCAAAGAGAGGCCATTTTGCAGGGGAAAAAGAAGTCATTTGGACAACCTCTGGGCATCAGGTGAAAGCTGGCGTTTGGGGCTATAAGGCCGAGCTGGGATCTAGCTTCTGAACCACTGTAGTTTTGGAGAAATCCAACAAAATTTGGAAATTTTTACGTTGGGTGGTCAGGGTGGGCCAGGGCGAGTGGCCGCAAAGAGAGGCCATTTTGCAGGGGAAAAAGCAGTCATTTTGCCAGGCTCAGGGCATCAGGTGAAAGCTGGCGTTTGGGGCTATAAGGCCGAGCTGGGATCTAGCTTCTGACCACTGTCGTTTTGGAGAAATTCAACAAAATTTGGAAATTTTGAGGTTGGGTGGTCAGGGTGGGCCAGGGCAAGTGGCCGCAAAGAGAGGCCATTTTGCAGGGGAAAAAGAAGTCATTTGGCCAACCTCTGGGCATCAGATGAAAGCTGGCGTTTGGGGCTATAAGGCCGAGCTGGGATCTAGCTTCTGACCACTGTAGTTTTGCAGAAATCCAACAAAATTTGGAAATTTTTAGGTTGGGTGGTCAGGGTGGGCCAGGGCGAATGGCCGCAAGGAGAGGCCATTTTGCAGGGGAAAAAGAAGTCATTTGGCCAACTTCGGGGCATCAGATGAAAGCTGGCGTTTGGGGCTATAAGGCCGAGCTGGGATCTAGCTTCTGACCACTGTAGTTTTGGAGAAATCCAACAAAATTTGGAAATTTTTAGGTTGGGTGGTCAGGGTGGGCCAGGGCGAGTGGCCGCAAAGAGAGGCCATTTGGCAGGGGAAAAAGAAGTCATTTGGCCAACGTCTGGGCATCAGGTGAAAGCTGGCATTTGGGGCTATAAGGCCGAGCTGGGATCTAGCTTCTGACCACTGTAGTTTTGGAGAAATCCAACAAAATTTGGAAATTTTTAGGTTGGGTGGTCAGGGTGGGCCAGGGCGAGTGGCCGCAAAGAGAGGCCATTTTGCAGGGGAAAAAGAAGTCATTTGGCCAACCTCTGGGCATCAGATGAAAGGTGGCATTTGGGGCTATAAGGCCGATCTGGGATCTAGCTTCTGACCACTGTAGTTTTAGAGAAATCCAACAAAATTTGGAAATTTTGAGGTTGGGTGGTCAGGGTGGGCCAGGGCGAATGGCCGCAAGGAGAGGCCATTTTGCAGGGGAAAAAGAAGTCATTTGGCCAAGCTCTGGGCATCAGATGAAAGCTGGCGTTTGGGGCTATAAGGCCGAGCTGGGATCTAGCTTCTGACCACTGTAGTTTTGGAGAAATCCAACAAAATTTGGAAATTTTGAGGTTGGGTGGTCAGGGTGGGCCAGGGCGAGTGGCCGCAAAGAGAGGCCATTTTGCAGGGGAAAAAGAAGTCATTTGGCCAACCTCTGGGCATCAGATGAAAGCTGGCGTTTGGGGCTATAAGGCCGAGCTGGGATCTGGCTTCTGACCACTGTAGTTTTGGAGAAATCCAACAAAATTTGGAAATTTTTAGGTTGGGTGGTCAGGGTGGGCCAGGGCGAGTGGCCGCAAAGAGAGGCCATTTTGCAGGGGAAAATGTAGTCATTTGGCCAGGCTCTGGGCATCAGATGAAAGCTGGCGTTTGGGGCTATAAGGCCGAGCTGGGATCTAGCTTCTGACCACTGTAGTTTTGGAGAAATTCAACAAAATTTGGAAATTTTGAGGTTGGGTGGTCAGGGTGGGCCAGGGCAAGTGGCCGCAAAGAGAGGCCATTTTGCAGGGGAAAAAGAAGTCATTTGGCCAACCTCTGGGCATCCGATGAAAGCTGGCGTTTGGGGCTATAAGGCCGAGCTGGGATCTAACTTCTGACCACTGTAGTTTTGCAGAAATCCAACAAAATTTGGAAATTTTTAGGTTGGGTGGTCAGGGTGGGCCAGGGCGAATGGCCGCAAAGAGAGGCCATTTTGCAGGGGAAAAAGAAGTCATTTGGCCAGGCTCTGGGAATCAGATGAAAGCTGGCGTTTGGGGCTATAAGGCCGAGCTGGGATCTAGCTTCTGACCACTTTGGTTTTGGAGAAATCCAACAAAATTTGGAAATTTTTAGGTTGGGTGGTCAGGGTGGGCCAGGGCGAGTGGCCGCAAAGAGAGGCCATTTTGCAGGGGAAAAAGAAGTCATTTGGCCAACCTCTGGGCATCAGATGAAAGCTGGCGTTTGGGGCTATAAGGCCGAGCTGGGATCTAGCTTCTGACCACTGTAGTTTTGGAGAAATCCAGCAAAATTTGGAAATTTTGAGGTTGGGTGGTCAGGGTGGGCCAGGGCGAGTGGCCGCAAGGAGAGGCTATTTTGCAGGGGAAAAAGAAGTCATTTGGCCAGGCTCTGGGCATCAGATGAAAGCTGGCATTTGGGGCTATAAGGCCGAGCTGGGATCTAGCTTCTGACCACTGTAGTTTTGGAGAAATCCAACAAAATTTGGAAATTTTTAGGTTGGGTGGTCAGGGTGGGCCAGGGCGAGTGGCCGCAAAGAGAGGCCATTTTGCAGGGGAAAAAGAAGTCATTTGGCCAACCTCTGGGCATCCGATGAAAGCTGGCATTTGGGGCTATAAGGCCGAGCTGGCATCTAGCTTCTGACCACTGTAGTTTTGGAGAAATTCAACAAAATTTGGAAATTTAGAGGTTGGGTGGTCAGGGTGGGCCAGGGCAAGTGGCCGCAAGGAGAGGCCATTTTGCAGGGGAAAAAGAAGTCATTTGGCCAACGTCTGGGCATCAGGTGAAAGCTGGCGTTTGGGGCTATAAGGCCGAGCTGGGATCTAGCTTCTGACCACTGTAGTTTTGGAGAAATCCAACAAAATTTGGAAATTTTTAGGTTGGGTGGTCAGGGTGGGCCAGGGCGAGTGGCCGCAAAGAGAGGCCATTTTGCAGGGGAAAAAGAAGTCATTTGGCCAACCTCTGGGCATCAGATGAAAGCTGGCGTTTGGGGCTATAAGGCCGAGCTGGGATCTAGCTTCTGACCACTGTAGTTTTGGAGAAATCCAGCAAAATTTGGAAATTTTGAGATTGGGTGGTCAGGGTGGGCCAGGGCGAGTGGCCGCAAAGAGAGGCTATTTTGCAGGGGAAAAAGAAGTCATTTGGCCAGGCTCTGGGCATCAGATGAAAGCTGGCATTTGGGGCTATAAGGCCGAGCTGGGATCTAGCTTCTGACCACTGTAGTTTTGGAGAAATCCAACAAAATTTGGAAGTTTTTAGGTTGGGTGGTCAGGGTGGGCCAGGGCGAGTGGCTGCAAAGAGAGGCCATTTTGCAGGGGAAAAAGAAGTCATTTGGCCAACCTCTGGGCATCCGATGAAAGCTGGCATTTGGGGCTATAAGGCCGAGCTGGGATCTAGCTTCTGACCACTGTAGTTTTGGAGAAATTCAACAAAATTTGGAAATTTTGAGGTTGGGTGGTCAGGGTGGGCCAGGGCAAGTGGCCGCAAAGAGTGGCCATTTTGCAGGGGAAAAAGAAGTCATTTGGCCAACCTCTGGGCATCAGGTGAAAGCTGGCCTTTGGGGCTATAAGGCCGAGCTGGGATCTAGCTTCTGACCACTGTAGTTTTGGAGAAATCCAACAAAATTTGGAAATTTTTAGGTTGGGTGGTCACGGTGGGTCAGGGCGAGTGGCCGCAAAGAGAGGCCATTTTGCAGGGGAAAAAGAAGTCATTTGGCCAACCTCTGGGCATCCGATGAAAGCTGGCATTTGGGGCTATAAGGCCGAGCTGGGATCTAGCTTCTGACCACTGTAGTTTTGGAGAAATTCAACAAAATTTGGAAATTTTGAGGTTGGGTGGTCAGGGTGGGCCAGGGCAAGTGGCCGCAAGGAGAGGCCATTTTGCAGGGGAAAAAGAAGTCATTTGGCCAACGTCTGGGCATCAGGTGAAAGCTGGCGTTTGGGGCTATAAGGCCGAGCTGGGATCTAGCTTCTGACCACTGTAGTTTTGGAGAAATCCAACAAAATTTGGAAATTTTTAGGTTGGGTGGTCAGGGTGGGCCAGGGCGAGTGGCCGCAAAGAGAGGCCATTTTGCAGGGGAAAAAGCACTCATTTTGCCAGGCTCAGGGCATCAGGTGAAAGCTGGCATTTGGGGCTATAAGGCCGACCTGGGATCTAGCTTCTGACCACTGTAGTTTTGGAGAAATCCAACAAAATTTGGAAATTTTTAGGTTGGGTGGTCAGGGTGGGCCAGGGCGAGTGGCCGCAAAGAGAGGCCATTTTGCAGGGGAAAAAGCAGTCATTTGGCCAGGCTCTGGGCATCAGGTGAAAGCTGGCCTTTGTGGCTATAAAGCCGAGCTGGGATCTAGCTTCTGACCACTGTAGTTTTGGAGAAATCCAGCAAAATTTGGAAATTTTTAGGTTGGGTGGTCAGGGTGGGCCAGGACGAGTGGCCGCAAAGAGAGGCCATTTTGCAGGGGAAAAAGAAGTCATTTGGCCAACTTCTGGGCATCAGATGAAAGCTGGCGTTTGGGGCTATAAGGCCGAGCTGGGATCTAGCTTCTGACCACTGTAGTTTTGGAGAAATCCAACAAAATTTGGAAATTTTTAGGTTGGGTGGTCAGGGTGGGCCAGGGCGAGTGGCCGCAAAGAGGGGCCATTTTGCAGGGGAAAAAGCAGTCATTTGGCCAACCTCTGGGCATCAGATGAAAGCTGGCGTTTGGGGCTATAAGGCCGAGCTGGGATCTAGCTTCTGACCACTGTAGTTTTGGAGAAATCCAGCAAAATTTGGAAATTTTGAGGTTGGGTGGTCAGGGTGGGCCAGGGCGAGTGGCCGCAAAGAGAGGCTATTTTGCAGGGGAAAAAGAAGTCATTTGGCCAGGCTCTGGGCATCAGATGAAAGCTGGCATTTGGGGCTATAAGGCCGAGCTGGGATCTAGCTTCTGACCACTGTAGTTTTGGAGAAATCCAACAAAATTTGGAAATTTTTAGGTTGGGTGGTCTGGGTGGGCCAGGGCGAGTGGCCGCAAAGAGAGGCCATTTTTCAGGGGAAAAAGCAGTCATTTTGCCAGGCTCAGGGCATCAGGTGAAAGCTGGCATTTGGGGCTATAAGGCCGAGCTGGGATCTAGCTTCTGACCACTGTAGTTTTGGAGAAATCCAACAAAATTTGGAAATTTTTAGGTTGGGTGGTCAGGGTGGGCCAGGGCGAGTGGCCGCAAAGAGAGGCCATTTTGCAGGGGAAAAAGCAGTCATTTGGCCAGGCTCTGGGCATGAGATGAAAGCTGGCGTTTGGGGCTATAAGGCCGAGCTGGGATCTAGCTTCTGACCACTGTAGTTTTGGAGAAATCCAACAAAATTTGGAAATTTTTAGGTTGGGTGGTCAGGGTGGGCCAGGGCGAGTGGCCGCAAAGAGAGGCTATTTTGCAGGGGAAAAAGAAGTCATTTGGCCAGGCTCTGGGCATCAGATGAAAGCTGGCATTTGGGGCTATAAGGCCGAGCTGGGATCTAGCTTCTGACCACTGTAGTTTTGGAGAAATTCAACAAAATTTGGAAATTTTGAGGTTGGGTGGTCAGGTTGGGCCAGGGCAAGTGGCCGCAAAGAGAGGCCATTTTGCAGGGGAAAAAGAAGTCATTTGGCCAACCTCTGGGCATCAGGTGAAAGCTGGCATTTGGGGCTATAAGGCCGAGCTGGGATCTAGCTTCTGACCACTGTAGTTTTGGAGAAATCCAACAAAATTTGGAAATTTTTAGGTTGGGTGGTCAGGGTGGGCCAGGGCGAGTGGCCGCAAAGAGAGGCCATTTTGCAGGGGAAAAAGAAGTCATGTGGCCAACCTCTGGGCATCAGGTGAAAGCTGGCGTTTGGGGCTATAAGGCCGAGCTGGGATCTAGCTTCTGACCACTGTAGTTTTGGAGAAATTCAACAAAATTTGGAAATTTTTAGGTTGGGTGGTCAGGGTGGGCCAGGGCATGTGGCCGCAAAGAGAGGCCATTTTGCAGGGGAAAAAGAAGTCATTTGGACAACCTCTGGGCATCAGATGAAAGCTGGCGTTTGGGGCTATAAGGCCGAGCTGGCATCTGGCTTCTGACCACTGTAGTTTTGGAGAAATTCAACAAAATTTGGAAATTTAGAGGTTGGGTGGTCAGGGTGGGCCAGGGCAAGTGGCCGCAAGGAGAGGCCATTTTGCAGGGGAAAAAGAAGTCATTTGGCCAACGTCTGGGCATCAGGTGAAAGCTGGCGTTTGGGGCTATAAGGCCGAGCTGGGATCTAGCTTCTGACCACTGTAGTTTTGGAGAAATCCAACAAAATTTGGAAATTTTTAGGTTGGGTGGTCAGGGTGGGCCAGGGCGAGTGGCCGCAAAGAGAGGCCATTTTGCAGGGGAAAAAGAAGTCATTTGGCCAACCTCTGGGCATCAGATGAAAGCTGGCGTTTGGGGCTATAAGGCCGAGCTGGGATCTAGCTTCTGACCACTGTAGTTTTGGAGAAATCCAGCAAAATTTGGAAATTTTTAGGTTGGGTGGTCAGGGTGGGCCAGGGCGAGTGGCCGCAAAGAGAGGCTATTTTGCAGGGGAAAAAGAAGTCATTTGGCCAGGCTCTGGGAATCAGATGAAAGCTGGCATTTGGGGCTATAAGGCCGAGCTGGGATCTAGCTTCTGACCACTGTAGTTTTGGAGAAATCCAACAAAATTTGGAAGTTTTTAGGTTGGGTGGTCAGGGTGGGCCAGGGCGAGTGGCTGCAAAGAGAGGCCATTTTGCAGGGGAAAAAGAAGTCATTTGGCCAACCTCTGGGCATCCGATGAAAGCTGGCATTTGGGGCTATAAGGCCGAGCTGGGATCTAGCTTCTGACCACTGTAGTTTTGGAGAAATTCAACAAAATTTGGAAATTTTGAGGTTGGGTGGTCAGGGTGGGCCAGGGCAAGTGGCCGCAAAGAGTGGCCATTTTGCAGGGGAAAAAGAAGTCATTTGGCCAACCTGTGGGCATCAGGTGAAAGCTGGCCTTTGGGGCTATAAGGCCGAGCTGGGATCTATCTTCTGACCACTGTAGTTTTGGAGAAATCCAACAAAATTTGGAAATTTTTAGGTTGGGTGGTCACGGTGGGCCAGGGCGAGTGGCCGCAAAGAGAGGCCATTTTGCAGGGGAAAAAGAAGTCATTTGGCCAACCTCTGGGCATCCGATGAAAGCTGGCATTTGGGGCTATAAGGCCGAGCTGGGATCTAGCTTCTGACCACTGTAGTTTTGGAGAAATTCAACAAAATTTGGAAATTTTGAGGTTGGGTGGTCAGGGTGGGCCAGGGCAAGTGGCCGCAAGGAGAGGCCATTTTGCAGGGGAAAAAGAAGTCATTTGGCCAACGTCTGGGCATCAGGTGAAAGCTGGCGTTTGGGGCTATAAGGCCGAGCTGGGATCTAGCTTCTGACCACTGTAGTTTTGGAGAAATCCAACAAAATTTGGAAATTTTTAGGTTGGGTGGTCAGGGTGGGCCAGGGCGAGTGGCCGCAAAGAGAGGCCATTTTGCAGGGGAAAAAGCACTCATTTTGCCAGGCTCAGGGCATCAGGTGAAAGCTGGCATTTGGGGCTATAAGGCCGAGCTGGGATCTAGCTTCTGACCACTGTAGTTTTGGAGAAATCCAACAAAATTTGGAAATTTTTAGGTTGGGTGGTCAGGGTGGGCCAGGGCGAGTGGCCGCAAGGAGAGGCCATTTTGCAGGGGAAAAAGAAGTCATTTGGCCAGGCTCTGGGCATCAGGTGAAAGCTGGCCTTTGTGGCTATAAGGCCGAGCTGGGATCTAGCTTCTGACCACTGTAGTTTTGGAGAAATCCAACAAAATTTGGAAATTTTTAGGTTGGGTGGTCAGGGTGGGCCAGGACGAGTGGCCGCAAAGAGAGGCCATTTTGCAGGGGAAAAAGAAGTCATTTGGCCAACTTCTGGGCATCAGATGAAAGCTGGCGTTTGGGGCTATAAGGCCGAGCTGGGATCTAGCTTCTGACCACTGTAGTTTTGGAGAAATCCAACAAAATTTGGAAATTTTTAGGTTGGGTGGTCAGGGTGGGCCAGGGCGAGTGGCCGCAAAGAGAGGCCATTTTGCAGGGGAAAAAGCAGTCATTTGGCCAACCTTTGGGCATCAGATGAAAGCTGGCGTTTGGGGCTATAAGGCCGAGCTGGGATCTAGCTTCTGACCACTGTAGTTTTGGAGAAATCCAGCAAAATTTGGAAATTTTGAGGTTGGGTGGTCAGGGTGGGCCAGGGCGAGTGGCCGCAAAGAGAGGCTATTTTGCAGGGGAAAAAGAAGTCATTTGGCCAGGCTCTGGGCATCAGATGAAAGCTGGCATTTGGGGCTATAAGGCCGAGCTGGGATCTAGCTTCTGACCACTGTAGTTTTGGAGAAATCCAACAAAATTTGGAAATTTTTAGGTTGGGTGGTCTGGGTGGGCCAGGGCGAGTGGCCGCAAAGAGAGGCCATTTTTCAGGGGAAAAAGCAGTCATTTTGCCAGGCTCAGGGCATCAGGTGAAAGCTGGCATTTGGGGCTATAAGGCCGAGCTGGGATCTAGCTTCTGACCACTGTAGTTTTGGAGAAATCCAACAAAATTTGGAAATTTTTAGGTTGGGTGGTCAGGGTGGGCCAGGGCGAGTGGCCGCAAAGAGAGGCCATTTTGCAGGGGAAAAAGCAGTCATTTGGCCAGGCTCTGGGCATGAGATGAAAGCTGGCCTTTGTGGCTATAAGGCCGAGCTGGGATCTAGCTTCTGACCACTGTAGTTTTGGAGAAATCCAACAAAATTTGGAAATTTTTAGGTTGGGTGGTCAGGGTGGGCCAGGGCGAGTGGCCGCAAAGAGAGGCTATTTTGCAGGGGAAAAAGAAGTCATTTGGCCAGGCTCTGGGCATCAGATGAAAGCTGGCATTTGGGGCTATAAGGCCGAGCTGGGATCTAGCTTCTGACCACTGTAGTTTTGGAGAAATTCAACAAAATTTGGAAATTTTGAGGTTGGGTGGTCAGGTTGGGCCAGGGCAAGTGGCCGCAAAGAGAGGCCATTTTGCAGGGGAAAAAGAAGTCATTTGGCCAACCTCTGGGCATCAGGTGAAAGCTGGCATTTGGGGCTATAAGGCCGAGCTGGGATCTAGCTTCTGAGCACTGTAGTTTTGGAGAAATCCAACAAAATTTGGAAATTTTTAGGTTGGGTGGTCAGGGTGGGCCAGGGCGAGTGGCCGCAAAGAGAGGCCATTTTGCAGGGGAAAAAGAAGTCATGTGGCCAACCTCTGGGCATCAGGTGAAAGCTGGCGTTTGGGGCTATAAGGCCGAGCTGGGATCTAGCTTCTGACCACTGTAGTTTTGGAGAAATTCAACAAAATTTGGAAATTTTTAGGTTGGGTGGTCAGGGTGGGCCAGGGCATGTGGCCGCAAAGAGAGGCCATTTTGCAGGGGAAAAAGAAGTCATTTGGACAACCTCTGGGCATCAGATGAAAGCTGGCGTTTGGGGCTATAAGGCCGAGCTGGGATCTAGCTTCTGACCACTGTAGTTTTGGAGAAATCCAACAAAATTTGGAAATTTTTAGGTTGGGTGGTCAGGGTGGGCCAGGGCGAATGGCCGCAAGGAGAGGCCATTTTGCAGGGGAAAAAGAAGTCATTTGGCCAGGCTCTGGGCATCAGATGAAAGCTGGCGTTTGGGGCTATAAGGCCGAGCTGGGATCTAGCTTCTGACCACTTTGGTTTTGGAGAAATCCAACAAAATTTGGAAATTTTTAGGTTGGGTGGTCAGGGTTGGCCAGGGCGAGTGGCCGCAAAGAGAGGCCATTTGGCAGGGGAAAAAGAAGTCATTTGGCCAACGTCTGGGCATCAGGTGAAAGCTGGCATTTGGGGCTATAAGGCCGAGCTGGGATCTAGCTTCTGACCACTGTAGTTTTGGAGAAATCCAACAAAATTTGGAAATTTTTAGGTTGGGTGGTCAGGGTGGGCCACGGCGAGTGGCCGCAAAGAGAGGCCATTTTTCAGGGGAAAAAGAAGTCATTTGGCCAGGCTCTGGGCATCAGATGAAAGCTGGCATTTGGGGCTATAAGGCCGATCTGGGATCTAGCTTCTGACCACTGTAGTTTTGCAGAAATCCAACAAAATTTGGAAATTTTTAGGTTGGGTGGTCAGGGTGGGCCAGGGCGAGTGGCCGCAAAGAGAGGCCATTTTGCAGGGGAAAAAGAAGTCATTTGGCCAACCTCTGGGCATCAGATGAAAGCTGGCGTTTGGGGCTATAAGGCCGAGCTGGGATCTAGCTTCTGACCACTTTGGTTTTGGAGAAATCCAACAAAATTTGGAAATTTTTAGGTTGGGTGGTCAGGGTGGGCCAGGGCGAGTGGCCGCAAAGAGAGGCCATTTTGCAGGGGAAAAAGAAGTCATTTGGCCAACCTCTGGGCATCAGATGAAAGCTGGCGTTTGGGGCTATAAGGCCGAGCTGGGATCTAGCTTCTGACCACTGTAGTTTTGGAGAAATCCAACAAAATTTGGAAATTTTTAGGTTGGGTGGTCAGGGTGGGCCAGGGCGAGTGGCCGCAAAGAGAGGCCATTTTGCAGGGGAAAAAGAAGTCATTTGGCCAACCTCTGGGCATCCGATGAAAGCTGGCATTTGGGGCTATAAGGCCGAGCTGGCATCTAGCTTCTGACCACTGTAGTTTTGGAGAAATTCAACAAAATTTGGAAATTTAGAGGTTGGGTGGTCAGGGTGGGCCAGGGCAAGTGGCCGCAAGGAGAGGCCATTTTGCAGGGGAAAAAGAAGTCATTTGGCCAACGTCTGGGCATCAGGTGAAAGCTGGCGTTTGGGGCTATAAGGCCGAGCTGGGATCTAGCTTCTGACCACTGTAGTTTTGGAGAAATCCAACAAAATTTGGAAATTTTTAGGTTGGGTGGTCAGGGTGGGCCAGGGCGAGTGGCCGCAAAGAGAGGCCATTTTGCAGGGGAAAAAGAAGTCATTTGGCCAACCTCTGGGCATCAGATGAAAGCTGGCATTTGGGGCTATAAGGCCGAGCTGGGATCTAGCTTCTGACCACTGTAGTTTTGGAGAAATCCAACAAAATTTGGAAATTTTTAGGTTGGGTGGTCAGGGTGGGCCAGGGCGAGTGGCCGCAAAGAGAGGCCATTTTGCAGGGGAAAAAGCAGTCATTTGGCCAGGCTCTGGGCATCAGGTGAAAGCTGGCCTTTGTGGCTATAAGGCCGAGCTGGGATCTAGCTTCTGACCACTGTAGTTTTGGAGAAATCCAACAAAATTTGGAAATTTTTAGGTTGGGTGGTCAGGGTGGGCCAGGACGAGTGGCCGCAAAGAGAGGCCATTTTGCAGGGGAAAAAGAAGTCATTTGGCCAACTTCTGGGCATCAGATGAAAGCTGGCGTTTGGGGCTATAAGGCCGAGCTGGGATCTAGCTTCTGACCACTGTCGTTTTGGAGAAATCCAACAAAATTTGGAAATTTTTAGGTTGGGTGGTCAGGGTGGGCCAGGGCGAGTGGCCGCAAAGAGAGGCCATTTTGCAGGGGAAAAAGCAGTCATTTGGCCAACCTCTGGGCATCAGATGAAAGCTGGCGTTTGGGGCTATAAGGCCGAGCTGGGATCTAGCTTCTGACCACTGTAGTTTTGGAGAAATCCAGCAAAATTTGGAAATTTTGAGGTTGGGTGGTCAGGGTGGGCCAGGGCGAGTGGCCGCAAAGAGAGGCTATTTTGCAGGGGAAAAAGCAGTCATTTGGCCAACCTTTGGGCATCAGATGAAAGCTGGCGTTTGGGGCTATAAGGCCGAGCTGGGATCTAGCTTCTGACCACTGTAGTTTTGGAGAAATCCAGCAAAATTTGGAAATTTTGAGGTTGGGTGGTCAGGGTGGGCCAGGGCGAGTGGCCGCAAAGAGAGGCTATTTTGCAGGGGAAAAAGAAGTCATTTGGCCAGGCTCTGGGCATCAGATGAAAGCTGGCATTTGGGGCTATAAGGCCGAGCTGGGATCTAGCTTCTGACCACTGTAGTTTTGGAGAAATCCAACAAAATTTGGAAATTTTTAGGTTGGGTGGTCTGGGTGGGCCAGGGCGAGTGGCCGCAAAGAGAGGCCATTTTTCAGGGGAAAAAGCAGTCATTTTGCCAGGCTCAGGGCATCAGGTGAAAGCTGGCATTTGGGGCTATAAGGCCGAGCTGGGATCTAGCTTCTGACCACTGTAGTTTTGGAGAAATCCAACAAAATTTGGAAATTTTTAGGTTGGGTGGTCAGGGTGGGCCAGGGCGAGTGGCCGCAAAGAGAGGCCATTTTGCAGGGGAAAAAGCAGTCATTTGGCCAGGCTCTGGGCATGAGATGAAAGCTGGCCTTTGTGGCTATAAGGCCGAGCTGGGATCTAGCTTCTGACCACTGTAGTTTTGGAGAAATCCAACAAAATTTGGAAATTTTTAGGTTGGGTGGTCAGGGTGGGCCAGGGCGAGTGGCCGCAAAGAGAGGCTATTTTGCAGGGGAAAAAGAAGTCATTTGGCCAGGCTCTGGGCATCAGATGAAAGCTGGCATTTGGGGCTATAAGGCCGAGCTGGGATCTAGCTTCTGACCACTGTAGTTTTGGAGAAATTCAACAAAATTTGGAAATTTTGAGGTTGGGTGGTCAGGTTGGGCCAGGGCAAGTGGCCGCAAAGAGAGGCCATTTTGCAGGGGAAAAAGAAGTCATTTGGCCAACCTCTGGGCATCAGGTGAAAGCTGGCATTTGGGGCTATAAGGCCGAGCTGGGATCTAGCTTCTGAGCACTGTAGTTTTGGAGAAATCCAACAAAATTTGGAAATTTTTAGGTTGGGTGGTCAGGGTGGGCCAGGGCGAGTGGCCGCAAAGAGAGGCCATTTTGCAGGGGAAAAAGAAGTCATGTGGCCAACCTCTGGGCATCAGGTGAAAGCTGGCGTTTGGGGCTATAAGGCCGAGCTGGGATCTAGCTTCTGACCACTGTAGTTTTGGAGAAATTCAACAAAATTTGGAAATTTTTAGGTTGGGTGGTCAGGGTGGGCCAGGGCATGTGGCCGCAAAGAGAGGCCATTTTGCAGGGGAAAAAGAAGTCATTTGGACAACCTCTGGGCATCAGATGAAAGCTGGCGTTTGGGGCTATAAGGCCGAGCTGGGATCTAGCTTCTGACCACTGTAGTTTTGGAGAAATCCAACAAAATTTGGAAATTTTTAGGTTGGGTGGTCAGGGTGGGCCAGGGCGAATGGCCGCAAGGAGAGGCCATTTTGCAGGGGAAAAAGAAGTCATTTGGCCAGGCTCTGGGCATCAGATGAAAGCTGGCGTTTGGGGCTATAAGGCCGAGCTGGGATCTAGCTTCTGACCACTTTGGTTTTGGAGAAATCCAACAAAATTTGGAAATTTTTAGGTTGGGTGGTCAGGGTTGGCCAGGGCGAGTGGCCGCAAAGAGAGGCCATTTGGCAGGGGAAAAAGAAGTCATTTGGCCAACGTCTGGGCATCAGGTGAAAGCTGGCATTTGGGGCTATAAGGCCGAGCTGGGATCTAGCTTCTGACCACTGTAGTTTTGGAGAAATCCAACAAAATTTGGAAATTTTTAGGTTGGGTGGTCAGGGTGGGCCACGGCGAGTGGCCGCAAAGAGAGGCCATTTTTCAGGGGAAAAAGAAGTCATTTGGCCAGGCTCTGGGCATCAGATGAAAGCTGGCATTTGGGGCTATAAGGCCGATCTGGGATCTAGCTTCTGACCACTGTAGTTTTGCAGAAATCCAACAAAATTTGGAAATTTTTAGGTTGGGTGGTCAGGGTGGGCCAGGGCGAGTGGCCGCAAAGAGAGGCCATTTTGCAGGGGAAAAAGAAGTCATTTGGCCAACCTCTGGGCATCAGATGAAAGCTGGCGTTTGGGGCTATAAGGCCGAGCTGGGATCTAGCTTCTGACCACTTTGGTTTTGGAGAAATCCAACAAAATTTGGAAATTTTTAGGTTGGGTGGTCAGGGTGGGCCAGGGCGAGTGGCCGCAAAGAGAGGCCATTTTGCAGGGGAAAAAGAAGTCATTTGGCCAACCTCTGGGCATCAGATGAAAGCTGGCGTTTGGGGCTATAAGGCCGAGCTGGGATCTAGCTTCTGACCACTGTAGTTTTGGAGAAATCCAACAAAATTTGGAAATTTTTAGGTTGGGTGGTCAGGGTGGGCCAGGGCGAGTGGCCGCAAAGAGAGGCCATTTTGCAGGGGAAAAAGAAGTCATTTGGCCAACCTCTGGGCATCCGATGAAAGCTGGCATTTGGGGCTATAAGGCCGAGCTGGCATCTAGCTTCTGACCACTGTAGTTTTGGAGAAATTCAACAAAATTTGGAAATTTAGAGGTTGGGTGGTCAGGGTGGGCCAGGGCAAGTGGCCGCAAGGAGAGGCCATTTTGCAGGGGAAAAAGAAGTCATTTGGCCAACGTCTGGGCATCAGGTGAAAGCTGGCGTTTGGGGCTATAAGGCCGAGCTGGGATCTAGCTTCTGACCACTGTAGTTTTGGAGAAATCCAACAAAATTTGGAAATTTTTAGGTTGGGTGGTCAGGGTGGGCCAGGGCGAGTGGCCGCAAAGAGAGGCCATTTTGCAGGGGAAAAAGAAGTCATTTGGCCAACCTCTGGGCATCAGATGAAAGCTGGCATTTGGGGCTATAAGGCCGAGCTGGGATCTAGCTTCTGACCACTGTAGTTTTGGAGAAATCCAACAAAATTTGGAAATTTTTAGGTTGGGTGGTCAGGGTGGGCCAGGGCGAGTGGCCGCAAAGAGAGGCCATTTTGCAGGGGAAAAAGCAGTCATTTGGCCAGGCTCTGGGCATCAGGTGAAAGCTGGCCTTTGTGGCTATAAGGCCGAGCTGGGATCTAGCTTCTGACCACTGTAGTTTTGGAGAAATCCAACAAAATTTGGAAATTTTTAGGTTGGGTGGTCAGGGTGGGCCAGGACGAGTGGCCGCAAAGAGAGGCCATTTTGCAGGGGAAAAAGAAGTCATTTGGCCAACTTCTGGGCATCAGATGAAAGCTGGCGTTTGGGGCTATAAGGCCGAGCTGGGATCTAGCTTCTGACCACTGTCGTTTTGGAGAAATCCAACAAAATTTGGAAATTTTTAGGTTGGGTGGTCAGGGTGGGCCAGGGCGAGTGGCCGCAAAGAGAGGCCATTTTGCAGGGGAAAAAGCAGTCATTTGGCCAACCTCTGGGCATCAGATGAAAGCTGGCGTTTGGGGCTATAAGGCCGAGCTGGGATCTAGCTTCTGACCACTGTAGTTTTGGAGAAATCCAGCAAAATTTGGAAATTTTGAGGTTGGGTGGTCAGGGTGGGCCAGGGCGAGTGGCCGCAAAGAGAGGCTATTTTGCAGGGGAAAAAGAAGTCATTTGGCCAGGCTCTGGGCATCAGATGAAAGCTGGCATTTGGGGCTATAAGGCCGAGCTGGGATCTAGCTTCTGACCACTGTAGTTTTGGAGAAATCCAACAAAATTTGGAAATTTTTAGGTTGGGTGGTCTGGGTGGGCCAGGGCGAGTGGCCGCAAAGAGAGGCCATTTTGCAGGGGAAAAAGCAGTCATTTGGCCAGGCTCTGGGCATGAGATGAAAGCTGGCCTTTGTGGCTATAAGGCCGAGCTGGGATCTAGCTTCTGACCACTGTAGTTTTGGAGAAATCCAACAAAATTTGGAAATTTTTAGGTTGGGTGGTCAGGGTGGGCCAGGGCGAGTGGCCGCAAAGAGAGGCTATTTTGCAGGGGAAAAAGAAGTCATTTGGCCAGGCTCTGGGCATCAGATGAAAGCTGGCATTTGGGGCTATAAGGCCGAGCTGGGATCTAGCTTCTGACCACTGTAGTTTTGGAGAAATTCAACAAAATTTGGAAATTTTGAGGTTGGGTGGTCAGGTTGGGCCAGGGCAAGTGGCCGCAAAGAGAGGCCATTTTGCAGGGGAAAAAGAAGTCATTTGGCCAACCTCTGGGCATCAGGTGAAAGCTGGCATTTGGGGCTATAAGGCCGAGCTGGGATCTAGCTTCTGACCACTGTAGTTTTGGAGAAATCCAACAAAATTTGGAAATTTTTAGGTTGGGTGGTCAGGGTGGGCCAGGGCGAGTGGCCGCAAAGAGAGGCCATTTTGCAGGGGAAAAAGAAGTCATGTGGCCAACCTCTGGGCATCAGGTGAAAGCTGGCGTTTGGGGCTATAAGGCCGAGCTGGGATCTAGCTTCTGACCACTGTAGTTTTGGAGAAATCCAACAAAATTTGGAAATTTTTAGGTTGGGTGGTCAGGGTGGGCCAGGGCATGTGGCCGCAAAGAGAGGCCATTTTGCAGGGGAAAAAGAAGTCATTTGGACAACCTCTGGGCATCAGATGAAAGCTGGCGTTTGGGGCTATAAGGCCGAGCTGGGATCTAGCTTCTGACCACTGTAGTTTTGCAGAAATCCAACAAAATTTGGAAATTTTTAGGTTGGGTGGTCAGGGTGGGCCAGGGCGAATGGCCGCAAGGAGAGGCCATTTTGCAGGGGAAAAAGAAGTCATTTGGCCAGGCTCTGGGCATCAGATGAAAGCTGGCGTTTGGGGCTATAAGGCCGAGCTGGGATCTAGCTTCTGACCACTTTGGTTTTGGAGAAATCCAACAAAATTTGGAAATTTTTAGGTTGGGTGGTCAGGGTTGGCCAGGGCGAGTGGCCGCAAAGAGAGGCCATTTGGCAGGGGAAAAAGAAGTCATTTGGCCAACTTCTGGGCATCAGATGAAAGCTGGCGTTTGGGGCTATAAGGCCGAGCTGGGATCTAGCTTCTGACCACTGTAGTTTTGGAGAAATCCAACAAAATTTGGAAATTTTTAGGTTGGGTGGTCAGGGTGGGCCAGGGCGAGTGGCCGCAAAGAGAGGCCATTTTGCAGGGGAAAAAGCAGTCATTTGGCCAACCTTTGGGCATCAGATGAAAGCTGGCGTTTGGGGCTATAAGGCCGAGCTGGGATCTAGCTTCTGACCACTGTAGTTTTGGAGAAATCCAGCAAAATTTGGAAATTTTGAGGTTGGGTGGTCAGGGTGGGCCAGGGCGAGTGGCCGCAAAGAGAGGCTATTTTGCAGGGGAAAAAGAAGTCATTTGGCCAGGCTCTGGGCATCAGATGAAAGCTGGCATTTGGGGCTATAAGGCCGAGCTGGGATCTAGCTTCTGACCACTGTAGTTTTGGAGAAATCCAACAAAATTTGGAAATTTTTAGGTTGGGTGGTCAGGGTGGGCCAGGGCGAGTGGCCGCAAAGAGAGGCCATTTTGCAGGGGAAAAAGCAGTCATTTTGCCAGGCTCAGGGCATCAGGTGAAAGCTGGCATTTGGGGCTATAAGGCCGAGCTGGGATCTAGCTTCTGACCACTGTAGTTTTGGAGAAATCCAACAAAATTTGGAAATTTTTAGGTTGGGTGGTCAGGGTGGGCCAGGGCGAGTGGCCGCAAAGAGAGGCCATTTTGCAGGGGAAAAAGCAGTCATTTGGCCAGGCTCTGGGCATGAGATGAAAGCTGGCCTTTGTGGCTATAAGGCCGAGCTGGGATCTAGCTTCTGACCACTGTAGTTTTGGAGAAATCCAACAAAATTTGGAAATTTTTAGGTTGGGTGGTCAGGGTGGGCCAGGGCGAGTGGCCGCAAAGAGAGGCTATTTTGCAGGGGAAAAAGAAGTCATTTGGCCAGGCTCTGGGCATCAGATGAAAGCTGGCATTTGGGGCTATAAGGCCGAGCTGGGATCTAGCTTCTGACCACTGTAGTTTTGGAGAAATTCAACAAAATTTGGAAATTTTGAGGTTGGGTGGTCAGGTTGGGCCAGGGCAAGTGGCCGCAAAGAGAGGCCATTTTGCAGGGGAAAAAGAAGTCATTTGGCCAACCTCTGGGCATCAGGTGAAAGCTGGCATTTGGGGCTATAAGGCCGAGCTGGGATCTAGCTTCTGACCACTGTAGTTTTGGAGAAATCCAACAAAATTTGGAAATTTTTAGGTTGGGTGGTCAGGGTGGGCCAGGGCGAGTGGCCGCAAAGAGAGGCCATTTTGCAGGGGAAAAAGAAGTCATGTGGCCAACCTCTGGGCATCAGGTGAAAGCTGGCGTTTGGGGCTATAAGGCCGAGCTGGGATCTAGCTTCTGACCACTGTAGTTTTGGAGAAATCCAACAAAATTTGGAAATTTTTAGGTTGGGTGGTCAGGGTGGGCCAGGGCATGTGGCCGCAAAGAGAGGCCATTTTGCAGGGGAAAACAAGTCATTTGGACAACCTCTGGGCATCAGATGAAAGCTGGCGTTTGGGGCTATAAGGCCGAGCTGGGATCTAGCTTCTGACCACTGTAGTTTTGCAGAAATCCAACAAAATTTGGAAATTTTTAGGTTGGGTGGTCAGGGTGGGCCAGGGCGAATGGCCGCAAGGAGAGGCCATTTTGCAGGGGAAAAAGAAGTCATTTGGCCAGGCTCTGGGCATCAGATGAAAGCTGGCGTTTGGGGCTATAAGGCCGAGCTGGGATCTAGCTTCTGACCACTTTGGTTTTGGAGAAATCCAACAAAATTTGGAAATTTTTAGGTTGGGTGGTCAGGGTTGGCCAGGGCGAGTGGCCGCAAAGAGAGGCCATTTGGCAGGGGAAAAAGAAGTCATTTGGCCAACGTCTGGGCATCAGGTGAAAGCTGGCATTTGGGGCTATAAGGCCGAGCTGGGATCTAGCTTCTGACCACTGTAGTTTTGGAGAAATCCAACAAAATTTGGAAATTTTTAGGTTGGGTGGTCAGGGTGGGCCACGGCGAGTGGCCGCAAAGAGAGGCCATTTTTCAGGGGAAAAAGAAGTCATTTGGCCAGGCTCTGGGCATCAGATGAAAGCTGGCATTTGGGGCTATAAGGCCGATCTGGGATCTAGCTTCTGACCACTGTAGTTTTGCAGAAATCCAACAAAATTTGGAAATTTTTAGGTTGGGTGGTCAGGGTGGGCCAGGGCGAATGGCCGCAAGGAGAGGCCATTTTGCAGGGGAAAAAGAAGTCATTTGGCCAACCTCTGGGCATCAGATGAAAGCTGGCGTTTGGGGCTATAAGGCCGAGCTGGGATCTAGCTTCTGACCACTTTGGTTTTGGAGAAATCCAACAAAATTTGGAAATTTTTAGGTTGGGTGGTCAGGGTGGGCCAGGGCGAGTGGCCGCAAAGAGAGGCCATTTTGCAGGGGAAAAAGAAGTCATTTGGCCAACCTCTGGGCATCAGATGAAAGCTGGCGTTTGGGGCTATAAGGCCGAGCTGGGATCTTGCTTCTGACCACTGTAGTTTTGGAGAAATCCAACAAAATTTGGAAATTTTTAGGTTGGGTGGTCAGGGTGGGCCAGGGCGAGTGGCCGCAACGAGAGGCTATTTTGCAGGGGAAAAAGAAGTCATTTGGGCAACTTCTGGGCATCTAATGAAAGCTGGCGTTTGGGGCTATAAGTCCGAGCTGGGATCTAGCTTCTGACCACTTTGGTTTTGGAGAAATCCAACAAAATTTGGAAATTTTTAGGTTGGGTGGTCAGGGTTGGCAAGGGCGAGTGGCCGCAAAGAGAGGCCATTTGGCAGGGGAAAAAGAAGTCATTTGGCCAACGTCTGGGCATCAGGTGAAAGCTGGCCTTTGGGGCTATAAGGCCGAGCTGGGATCTAGCTTCTGACCACTGTAGTTTTGGAGAAATCCAGCAAAATTTGGAAATTTTGAGGTTGGGTGGTCAGGGTGGGCCAGGGCGAGTGGCCGCAAAGAGAGGCTATTTTGCAGGGGAAAAAGAAGTCATTTGGCCAGGCTCTGGGCATCAGATGAAAGCTGGCATTTGGGGCTATAAGGCCGAGCTGGGATCTAGCTTCTGACCACTGTAGTTTTGGAGAAATCCAACAAAATTTGGAAATTTTTAGGTTGGGTGGTCAGGGTGGGCCAGGGCAAGTGGCCGCAAAGAGAGGCCATTTTGCAGGGGAAAAAGAAGTCATTTGGCCAACCTCTGGGCATCAGATGAAAGCTGGCGTTTGGGGCTATAAGGCCGAGCTGGGATCTAGCTTCTGACCACTGTAGTTTTGGAGAAATCCAACAAAATTTGGAAATTTTTAGGTTGGGTGGTCAGGGTGGGCCAGGGCGAATGGCCGCAAAGAGAGGCCATTTTTCAGGGGAAAAAGAAGTCATTTGGCCAGGCTCTGGGAATCAGATGAAAGCTGGCGTTTGGGGCTATAAGGCCGAGCTGGGATCTAGCTTCTGACCACTTTGGTTTTGGAGAAATCCAACAAAATTTGGAAAATTTTAGGTTGGGTGGTCAGGGTGGGCCAGGGCGAGTGGCCGCAAGGAGAGGCCATTTTGCAGGGGAAAAAGAAGTCATTTGGCCAACTTCGGGGCATCAGGTGAAAGCTGGCGTTTGGGGCTATAAGGCCGAGCTGGGATCTAGCTTCTGACCACTGTAGTTTTGGAGAAATCCAACAAAATTTGGAAATTTTTAGGTTGGGTGGTCAGGGTGGGCCAGGGCGAGTGGCCGCAAAGAGAGGCCATTTTGCAGGGGAAAAAGAAGTCATTTGGCCAACCTCTGGGCATCAGGTGAAAGCTGGCGTTTGGGGCTATAAGGCCGAGCTGGGATCTAGCTTCTGACCACTGTAGTTTTGGAGAAATCCAGCAAAATTTGGAAATTTTTAGGTTGGGTGGTCAGGGTGGGCCAGGGCGAGTGGCCGCAACGAGAGGCTATTTTGCAGGGGAAAAAGAAGTCATTTGGGCAACTTCTGGGCATCTAATGAAAGCTGGCGTTTGGGGCTATAAGGCCGAGCTGGGATCTAGCTTCTGACCACTTTGGTTTTGGAGAAATCCAACAAAATTTGGAAATTTTTAGGTTGGGTGGTCAGGGTTGGCAAGGGCGAGTGGCCGCAAAGAGAGGCCATTTGGCAGGGGAAAAAGAAGTCATTTGGCCAACGTCTGGGCATCAGGTGAAAGCTGGCCTTTGGGGCTATAAGGCCGAGCTGGGATCTAGCTTCTGACCACTGTAGTTTTGGAGAAATCCAGCAAAATTTGGAAATTTTGAGGTTGGGTGGTCAGGGTGGGCCAGGGCGAGTGGCCGCAAAGAGAGGCTATTTTGCAGGGGAAAAAGAAGTCATTTGGCCAGGCTCTGGGCATCAGATGAAAGCTGGCATTTGGGGCTATAAGGCCGAGCTGGGATCTAGCTTCTGACCACTGTAGTTTTGGAGAAATCCAACAAAATTTGGAAATTTTTAGGTTGGGTGGTCAGGGTGGGCCAGGGCAAGTGGCCGCAAAGAGAGGCCATTTTGCAGGGGAAAAAGAAGTCATTTGGCCAACCTCTGGGCATCAGATGAAAGCTGGCGTTTGGGGCTATAAGGCCGAGCTGGGATCTAGCTTCTGACCACTGTAGTTTTGGAGAAATCCAACAAAATTTGGAAATTTTTAGGTTGGGTGGTCAGGGTGGGCCAGGGCGAATGGCCGCAAAGAGAGGCCATTTTTCAGGGGAAAAAGAAGTCATTTGGCCAGGCTCTGGGAATCAGATGAAAGCTGGCGTTTGGGGCTATAAGGCCGAGCTGGGATCTAGCTTCTGACCACTTTGGTTTTGGAGAAATCCAACAAAATTTGGAAAATTTTAGGTTGGGTGGTCAGGGTGGGCCAGGGCGAGTGGCCGCAAGGAGAGGCCATTTTGCAGGGGAAAAAGAAGTCATTTGGCCAACTTCGGGGCATCAGGTGAAAGCTGGCGTTTGGGGCTATAAGGCCGAGCTGGGATCTAGCTTCTGACCACTGTCGTTTTGGAGAAATCCAACAAAATTTGGAAATTTTTAGGTTGGGTGGTCAGGGTGGGCCAGGGCGAGTGGCCGCAAAGAGAGGCCATTTTGCAGGGGAAAAAGAAGTCATTTGGCCAACCTCTGGGCATCAGGTGAAAGCTGGCGTTTGGGGCTATAAGGCCGAGCTGGGATCTAGCTTCTGACCACTGTAGTTTTGGAGAAATCCAGCAAAATTTGGAAATTTTGAGGTTGGGTGGTCAGGGTGGGCCAGGGCGAGTGGCCGCAACGAGAGGCTATTTTGCAGGGGAAAAAGAAGTCATTTGGGCAACTTCTGGGCATCTAATGAAAGCTGGCGTTTGGGGCTATAAGGCCGAGCTGGGATCTAGCTTCTGACCACTTTGGTTTTGGAGAAATCCAACAAAATTTGGAAATTTTTAGGTTGGGTGGTCAGGGTTGGCAAGGGCGAGTGGCCGCAAAGAGAGGCCATTTGGCAGGGGAAAAAGAAGTCATTTGGCCAACATCTGGGCATCAGGTGAAAGCTGGCCTTTGGGGCTATAAGGCCGAGCTGGGATCTAGCTTCTGACCACTGTAGTTTTGGAGAAATCCAGCAAAATTTGGAAATTTTGAGGTTGGGTGGTCAGGGTGGGCCAGGGCGAGTGGCCGCAAAGAGAGGCTATTTTGCAGGGGAAAAAGAAGTCATTTGGCCAGGCTCTGGGCATCAGATGAAAGCTGGCATTTGGGGCTATAAGGCCGAGCTGGGATCTAGCTTCTGACCACTGTAGTTTTGGAGAAATCCAACAAAATTTGGAAATTTTTAGGTTGGGTGGTCAGGGTGGGCCAGGGCAAGTGGCCGCAAAGAGAGGCCATTTTGCAGGGGAAAAAGAAGTCATTTGGCCAACCTCTGGGCATCAGATGAAAGCTGGCGTTTGGGGCTATAAGGCCGAGCTGGGATCTAGCTTCTGACCACTGTAGTTTTGGAGAAATCCAACAAAATTTGGAAATTTTTAGGTTGGGTGGTCAGGGTGGGCCAGGGCGAATGGCCGCAAAGAGAGGCCATTTTTCAGGGGAAAAAGAAGTCATTTGGCCAGGCTCTGGGAATCAGATGAAAGCTGGCGTTTGGGGCTATAAGGCCGAGCTGGGATCTAGCTTCTGACCACTTTGGTTTTGGAGAAATCCAACAAAATTTGGAAAATTTTAGGTTGGGTGGTCAGGGTGGGCCAGGGCGAGTGGCCGCAAGGAGAGGCCATTTTGCAGGGGAAAAAGAAGTCATTTGGCAAACTTCGGGGCATCAGGTGAAAGCTGGCGTTTGGGGCTATAAGGCCGAGCTGGGATCTAGCTTCTGACCACTGTCGTTTTGGAGAAATCCAACAAAATTTGGAAATTTTTAGGTTGGGTGGTCAGGGTGGGCCAGGGCGAGTGGCCGCAAAGAGAGGCCATTTTGCAGGGGAAAAAGAAGTCATTTGGCCAACCTCTGGGCATCAGGTGAAAGCTGGCGTTTGGGGCTATAAGGCCGAGCTGGGATCTAGCTTCTGACCACTGTAGTTTTGGAGAAATCCAGCAAAATTTGGAAATTTTGAGGTTGGGTGGTCAGGGTGGGCCAGGGCGAGTGGCCGCAAAGAGAGGCTATTTTGCAGGGGAAAAAGCAGTCATTTGGCCAGGCTCTGGGCATCAGATGAAAGCTGGCATTTGGGGCTATAAGGCCGAGCTGGGATCTAGCTTCTGACCACTGTAGTTTTGGAGAAATCCAACAAAATTTGGAAATTTTTAGGTTGGGTGGTCAGGGTGGGCCAGGGCGAGTGGCCGCAAAGAGAGGCCATTTTGCAGGGGAAAAAGAAGTCATTTGGCCAACCTCTGGGCATCAGATGAAAGCTGGCGTTTGGGGCTATAAGGCCGAGCTGGGATCTAGCTTCTGACCACTGTAGTTTTGCAGAAATCCAACAAAATTTGGAAATTTTTAGGTTGGGTGGTCAGGGTGGGCCAGGGCAACTGGCCGCAAAGAGAGGCCATTTTGCAGGGGAAAAAGAAGTCATTTGGCCAACGTCTGGGCATCAGGTGAAAGCTGGCGTTTGGGGCTATAAGGCCGAGCTGGGATCTAGCTTCTGACCACTGTAGTTTTGGAGAAATCCAACAAAATTTGGAAATTTTTAGGTTGGGTGGTCAGGGTGGGCCAGGGCGAGTGGCCGCAAAGAGAGGCCATTTTGCAGGGGAAAAAGCACTCATTTGGCCAGGCTCTGGGCATCAGGTGAAAGCTGGCCTTTGTGGCTATAAGGCCGAGCTGGGATCTAGCTTCTGACCACTGTAGTTTTGGAGAAATCCAACAAAATTTGGAAATTTTTAGGTTGGGAGGTCAGGGTGGGCCAGGACGAGTGGCCGCAAAGAGAGGCCATTTTGCAGGGGAAAAAGAAGTCATTTGGCCAACTTCTGGGCATCAGATGAAAGCTGGCGTTTGGGGCTATAAGGCCGAGCTGGGATCTAGCTTCTGACCACTGTCGTTTTGGAGAAATCCAACAAAATTTGGAAATTTTTAGGTTGGGTGGTCAGGGTGGGCCAGGGCGAGTGGCCGCAAAGAGAGGCCATTTTGCAGGGGAAAAAGCAGTCATTTGGCCAACCTCTGGGCATCAGATGAAAGCTGGCGTTTGGGGCTATAAGGCCGAGCTGGGATCTAGCTTCTGACCACTGTAGTTTTGGAGAAATCCAGCAAAATTTGGAAATTTTGAGGTTGGGTGGTCAGGGTGGGCCAGGGCGAGTGGCCGCAAAGAGAGGCTATTTTGCAGGGGAAAAAGAAGTCATTTGGCCAGGCTCTGGGCATCAGATGAAAGCTGGCATTTGGGGCTATAAGGCCGAGCTGGGATCTAGCTTCTGACCACTGTAGTTTTGGAGAAATCCAACAAAATTTGGAAATTTTGAGGTTGGGTGGTCAGGGTGGGCCAGGGCGAGTGGCCGCAAAGAGAGGCCATTTTGCAGGGGAAAAAGAAGTCATTTGGCCAACCTCTGGGCATCAGGTGAAAGCTGGCCTTTGGGGCTATAAGGCCGAGCTGGGATCTAGCTTCTGACCACTGTAGTTTTGCAGAAATCCAACAAAATTTGGAAATTTTTAGGTTGGGTGGTCAGGGTGGGCCAGGGCGAGTGGCCGCAAAGAGAGGCCATTTTGCAGGGGAAAAAGAAGTCATTTGGCCAGGCTCTGGGAATCAGATGAAAGCTGGCGTTTGGGGCTATAAGGCCGAGCTGGGATCTAGCTTCTGACCACTGTAGTTTTGGAGAAATCCAACAAAATTTGGAAATTTTTAGGTTGGGTGGTCAGGGTGGGCCAGGGCGAGTGGCCGCAAGGAGAGGCCATTTTGCAGGGGAAAAAGAAGTCATTTGGCCAACCTCTGGGCATCAGATGAAAGCTGGCGTTTGGGGCTATAAGGCCGAGCTGGGATCTAGCTTCTGACCACTGTAGTTTGGAGAAATCCAACAAAATTTGGAAATTTTTAGGTTGGGTGGTCAGGGTGGGCCAGGGCGAGTGGCCGCAAAGAGAGGCCATTTTGCAGGGGAAAAAGAAGTCATTTGGCCAACCTCTGGGCATCAGATGAAAGCTGGCGTTTGGGGCTATAAGGCCGAGCTGGGATCTAGCTTCTGACCACTGTAGTTTTGGAGAAATTCAACAAAATTTGGAAATTTTGAGGTTGGGTGGTCAGGGTGGGCCAGGGCGAATGGCCGCAAAGAGAGGCCATTTTGCAGGGGAAAAAGAAGTCATTTGGCCAGGCTCTGGGAATCAGATGAAAGCTGGCGTTTGGGGCTATAAGGCCGAGCTGGGATCTAGCTTCTGACCACTTTGGTTTTGGAGAAATCCAACAAAATTTGGAAAATTTTAGGTTGGGTGGTCAGGGTGGGCCAGGGCGAGTGGCCGCAAGGAGAGGCCATTTTGCAGGGGAAAAAGAAGTCATTTGGCCAACTTCGGGGCATCAGGTGAAAGCTGGCGTTTGGGGCTATAAGGCCGAGCTGGGATCTAGCTTCTGACCACTGTCGTTTTGGAGAAATCCAACAAAATTTGGAAATTTTTAGGTTGGGTGGTCAGGGTGGGCCAGGGCGAGTGGCCGCAAAGAGAGGCCATTTTGCAGGGGAAAAAGAAGTCATTTGGCCAACCTCTGGGCATCAGGTGAAAGCTGGCGTTTGGGGCTATAAGGCCGAGCTGGCATCTAGCTTCTGACCACTGTAGTTTTGGAGAAATCCAGCAAAATTTGGAAATTTTGAGGTTGGGTGGTCAGGGTGGGCCAGGGCGAGTGGCCGCAAAGAGAGGCTATTTTGCAGGGGAAAAAGCAGTCATTTGGCCAGGCTCTGGGCATCAGATGAAAGCTGGCATTTGGGGCTATAAGGCCGAGCTGGGATCTAGCTTCTGACCACTGTAGTTTTGGAGAAATCCAACAAAATTTGGAAATTTTTAGGTTGGGTGGTCAGGGTGGGCCAGGGCGAGTGGCCGCAAAGAGAGGCCATTTTGCAGGGGAAAAAGAAGTCATTTGGCCAACCTCTGGGCATCAGATGAAAGCTGGCGTTTGGGGCTATAAGGCCGAGCTGGGATCTAGCTTCTGACCACTGTAGTTTTGCAGAAATCCAACAAAATTTGGAAATTTTTAGGTTGGGTGGTCAGGGTGGGCCAGGGCAACTGGCCGCAAAGAGAGGCCATTTTGCAGGGGAAAAAGAAGTCATTTGGCCAACGTCTGGGCATCAGGTGAAAGCTGGCGTTTGGGGCTATAAGGCCGAGCTGGGATCTAGCTTCTGACCACTGTAGTTTTGGAGAAATCCAACAAAATTTGGAAATTTTTAGGTTGGGTGGTCAGGGTGGGCCAGGGCGAGTGGCCGCAAAGAGAGGCCATTTTGCAGGGGAAAAAGCACTCATTTGGCCAGGCTCTGGGCATCAGGTGAAAGCTGGCCTTTGTGGCTATAAGGCCGAGCTGGGATCTAGCTTCTGACCACTGTAGTTTTGGAGAAATCCAACAAAATTTGGAAATTTTTAGGTTGGGTGGTCAGGGTGGGCCAGGACGAGTGGCCGCAAAGAGAGGCCATTTTGCAGGGGAAAAAGAAGTCATTTGGCCAACTTCTGGGCATCAGATGAAAGCTGGCGTTTGGGGCTATAAGGCCGAGCTGGGATCTAGCTTCTGACCACTGTCGTTTTGGAGAAATCCAACAAAATTTGGAAATTTTTAGGTTGGGTGGTCAGGGTGGGCCAGGGCGAGTGGCCGCAAAGAGAGGCCATTTTGCAGGGGAAAAAGCAGTCATTTGGCCAACCTCTGGGCATCAGATGAAAGCTGGCGTTTGGGGCTATAAGGCCGAGCTGGGATCTAGCTTCTGACCACTGTAGTTTTGGAGAAATCCAGCAAAATTTGGAAATTTTGAGGTTGGGTGGTCAGGGTGGGCCAGGGCGAGTGGCCGCAAAGAGAGGCTATTTTGCAGGGGAAAAAGAAGTCATTTGGCCAGGCTCTGGGCATCAGATGAAAGCTGGCATTTGGGGCTATAAGGCCGAGCTGGGATCTAGCTTCTGACCACTGTAGTTTTGGAGAAATCCAACAAAATTTGGAAATTTTGAGGTTGGGTGGTCAGGGTGGGCCAGGGCGAGTGGCCGCAAAGAGAGGCCATTTTGCAGGGGAAAAAGAAGTCATTTGGCCAACCTCTGGGCATCAGGTGAAAGCTGGCCTTTGGGGCTATAAGGCCGAGCTGGGATCTAGCTTCTGACCACTGTAGTTTTGCAGAAATCCAACAAAATTTGGAAATTTTTAGGTTGGGTGGTCAGGGTGGGCCAGGGCGAATGGCCGCAAAGAGAGGCCATTTTTCAGGGGAAAAAGAAGTCATTTGGCCAGGCTCTGGGAATCAGATGAAAGCTGGCGTTTGGGGCTATAAGGCCGAGCTGGGATCTAGCTTCTGACCACTTTGGTTTTGGAGAAATCCAACAAAATTTGGAAAATTTTAGGTTGGGTGGTCAGGGTGGGCCAGGGCGAGTGGCCGCAAGGAGAGGCCATTTTGCAGGGGAAAAAGAAGTCATTTGGCAAACTTCGGGGCATCAGGTGAAAGCTGGCGTTTGGGGCTATAAGGCCGAGCTGGGATCTAGCTTCTGACCACTGTCGTTTTGGAGAAATCCAACAAAATTTGGAAATTTTTAGGTTGGGTGGTCAGGGTGGGCCAGGGCGAGTGGCCGCAAAGAGAGGCCATTTTGCAGGGGAAAAAGAAGTCATTTGGCCAACCTCTGGGCATCAGGTGAAAGCTGGCGTTTGGGGCTATAAGGCCGAGCTGGGATCTAGCTTCTGACCACTGTAGTTTTGGAGAAATCCAGCAAAATTTGGAAATTTTGAGGTTGGGTGGTCAGGGTGGGCCAGGGCGAGTGGCCGCAAAGAGAGGCTATTTTGCAGGGGAAAAAGCAGTCATTTGGCCAGGCTCTGGGCATCAGATGAAAGCTGGCATTTGGGGCTATAAGGCTGAGCTGGGATCTAGCTTCTGACCACTGTAGTTTTGGAGAAATCCAACAAAATTTGGAAATTTTTAGGTTGGGTGGTCAGGGTGGGCCAGGGCGAGTGGCCGCAAAGAGAGGCCATTTTGCAGGGGAAAAAGAAGTCATTTGGCCAACCTCTGGGCATCAGATGAAAGCTGGCGTTTGGGGCTATAAGGCCGAGCTGGGATCTAGCTTCTGACCACTGTAGTTTTGCAGAAATCCAACAAAATTTGGAAATTTTTAGGTTGGGTGGTCAGGGTGGGCCAGGGCAACTGGCCGCAAAGAGAGGCCATTTTGCAGGGGAAAAAGAAGTCATTTGGCCAACGTCTGGGCATCAGGTGAAAGCTGGCGTTTGGGGCTATAAGGCCGAGCTGGGATCTAGCTTCTGACCACTGTAGTTTTGGAGAAATCCAACAAAATTTGGAAATTTTTAGGTTGGGTGGTCAGGGTGGGCCAGGGCGAGTGGCCGCAAAGAGAGGCCATTTTGCAGGGGAAAAAGCACTCATTTGGCCAGGCTCTGGGCATCAGGTGAAAGCTGGCCTTTGTGGCTATAAGGCCGAGCTGGGATCTAGCTTCTGACCACTGTAGTTTTGGAGAAATCCAACAAAATTTGGAAATTTTTAGGTTGGGTGGTCAGGGTGGGCCAGGACGAGTGGCCGCAAAGAGAGGCCATTTTGCAGGGGAAAAAGAAGTCATTTGGCCAACTTCTGGGCATCAGATGAAAGCTGGCGTTTGGGGCTATAAGGCCGAGCTGGGATCTAGCTTCTGACCACTGTCGTTTTGGAGAAATCCAACAAAATTTGGAAATTTTTAGGTTGGGTGGTCAGGGTGGGCCAGGGCGAGTGGCCGCAAAGAGAGGCCATTTTGCAGGGGAAAAAGCAGTCATTTGGCCAACCTCTGGGCATCAGATGAAAGCTGGCGTTTGGGGCTATAAGGCCGAGCTGGGATCTAGCTTCTGACCACTGTAGTTTTGGAGAAATCCAGCAAAATTTGGAAATTTTGAGGTTGGGTGGTCAGGGTGGGCCAGGGCGAGTGGCCGCAAAGAGAGGCTATTTTGCAGGGGAAAAAGAAGTCATTTGGCCAGGCTCTGGGCATCAGATGAAAGCTGGCATTTGGGGCTATAAGGCCGAGCTGGGATCTAGCTTCTGACCACTGTAGTTTTGGAGAAATCCAACAAAATTTGGAAATTTTGAGGTTGGGTGGTCAGGGTGGGCCAGGGCGAGTGGCCGCAAAGAGAGGCCATTTTGCAGGGGAAAAAGAAGTCATTTGGCCAACCTCTGGGCATCAGGTGAAAGCTGGCCTTTGGGGCTATAAGGCCGAGCTGGGATCTAGCTTCTGACCACTGTAGTTTTGCAGAAATCCAACAAAATTTGGAAATTTTTAGGTTGGGTGGTCAGGGTGGGCCAGGGCGAGTGGCCGCAAAGAGAGGCCATTTTGCAGGGGAAAAAGAAGTCATTTGGCCAGGCTCTGGGAATCAGATGAAAGCTGGCGTTTGGGGCTATAAGGCCGAGCTGGGATCTAGCTTCTGACCACTGTAGTTTTGGAGAAATCCAACAAAATTTGGAAATTTTTAGGTTGGGTGGTCAGGGTGGGCCAGGGCGAGTGGCCGCAAGGAGAGGCCATTTTGCAGGGGAAAAAGAAGTCATTTGGCCAACCTCTGGGCATCAGATGAAAGCTGGCGTTTGGGGCTATAAGGCCGAGCTGGGATCTAGCTTCTGACCACTGTAGTTTGGAGAAATCCAACAAAATTTGGAAATTTTTAGGTTGGGTGGTCAGGGTGGGCCAGGGCGAGTGGCCGCAAAGAGAGGCCATTTTGCAGGGGAAAAAGAAGTCATTTGGCCAACCTCTGGGCATCAGATGAAAGCTGGCGTTTGGGGCTATAAGGCCGAGCTGGGATCTAGCTTCTGACCACTGTAGTTTTGGAGAAATTCAACAAAATTTGGAAATTTTGAGGTTGGGTGGTCAGGGTGGGCCAGGGCGAATGGCCGCAAAGAGAGGCCATTTTGCAGGGGAAAAAGAAGTCATTTGGCCAGGCTCTGGGAATCAGATGAAAGCTGGCGTTTGGGGCTATAAGGCCGAGCTGGGATCTAGCTTCTGACCACTTTGGTTTTGGAGAAATCCAACAAAATTTGGAAAATTTTAGGTTGGGTGGTCAGGGTGGGCCAGGGCGAGTGGCCGCAAGGAGAGGCCATTTTGCAGGGGAAAAAGAAGTCATTTGGCCAACTTCGGGGCATCAGGTGAAAGCTGGCGTTTGGGGCTATAAGGCCGAGCTGGGATCTAGCTTCTGACCACTGTCGTTTTGGAGAAATCCAACAAAATTTGGAAATTTTTAGGTTGGGTGGTCAGGGTGGGCCAGGGCGAGTGGCCGCAAAGAGAGGCCATTTTGCAGGGGAAAAAGAAGTCATTTGGCCAACCTCTGGGCATCAGGTGAAAGCTGGCGTTTGGGGCTATAAGGCCGAGCTGGGATCTAGCTTCTGACCACTGTAGTTTTGGAGAAATCCAGCAAAATTTGGAAATTTTGAGGTTGGGTGGTCAGGGTGGGCCAGGGCGAGTGGCCGCAAAGAGAGGCTATTTTGCAGGGGAAAAAGCAGTCATTTGGCCAGGCTCTGGGCATCAGATGAAAGCTGGCATTTGGGGCTATAAGGCCGAGCTGGGATCTAGCTTCTGACCACTGTAGTTTTGGAGAAATCCAACAAAATTTGGAAATTTTTAGGTTGGGTGGTCAGGGTGGGCCAGGGCGAGTGGCCGCAAAGAGAGGCCATTTTGCAGGGGAAAAAGAAGTCATTTGGCCAACGTCTGGGCATCAGGTGAAAGCTGGCGTTTGGGGCTATAAGGCCGAGCTGGGATCTAGCTTCTGACCACTGTAGTTTTGGAGAAATCCAACAAAATTTGGAAATTTTTAGGTTGGGTGGTCAGGGTGGGCCAGGGCGAGTGGCCGCAAAGAGAGGCCATTTTGCAGGGGAAAAAGCACTCATTTGGCCAGGCTCTGGGCATCAGGTGAAAGCTGGCCTTTGTGGCTATAAGGCCGAGCTGGGATCTAGCTTCTGACCACTGTAGTTTTGGAGAAATCCAACAAAATTTGGAAATTTTTAGGTTGGGTGGTCAGGGTGGGCCAGGACGAGTGGCCGCAAAGAGAGGCCATTTTGCAGGGGAAAAAGAAGTCATTTGGCCAACTTCTGGGCATCAGATGAAAGCTGGCGTTTGGGGCTATAAGGCCGAGCTGGGATCTAGCTTCTGACCACTGTCGTTTTGGAGAAATCCAACAAAATTTGGAAATTTTTAGGTTGGGTGGTCAGGGTGGGCCAGGGCGAGTGGCCGCAAAGAGAGGCCATTTTGCAGGGGAAAAAGCAGTCATTTGGCCAACCTCTGGGCATCAGATGAAAGCTGGCGTTTGGGGCTATAAGGCCGAGCTGGGATCTAGCTTCTGACCACTGTAGTTTTGGAGAAATCCAGCAAAATTTGGAAATTTTGAGGTTGGGTGGTCAGGGTGGGCCAGGGCGAGTGGCCGCAAAGAGAGGCTATTTTGCAGGGGAAAAAGAAGTCATTTGGCCAGGCTCTGGGCATCAGATGAAAGCTGGCATTTGGGGCTATAAGGCCGAGCTGGGATCTAGCTTCTGACCACTGTAGTTTTGGAGAAATCCAACAAAATTTGGAAATTTTGAGGTTGGGTGGTCAGGGTGGGCCAGGGCGAGTGGCCGCAAAGAGAGGCCATTTTGCAGGGGAAAAAGAAGTCATTTGGCCAACCTCTGGGCATCAGGTGAAAGCTGGCCTTTGGGGCTATAAGGCCGAGCTGGGATCTAGCTTCTGACCACTGTAGTTTTGCAGAAATCCAACAAAATTTGGAAATTTTTAGGTTGGGTGGTCAGGGTGGGCCAGGGCGAGTGGCCGCAAAGAGAGGCCATTTTGCAGGGGAAAAAGAAGTCATTTGGCCAGGCTCTGGGAATCAGATGAAAGCTGGCGTTTGGGGCTATAAGGCCGAGCTGGGATCTAGCTTCTGACCACTGTAGTTTTGGAGAAATCCAACAAAATTTGGAAATTTTTAGGTTGGGTGGTCAGGGTGGGCCAGGGCGAGTGGCCGCAAGGAGAGGCCATTTTGCAGGGGAAAAAGAAGTCATTTGGCCAAGCTCTGGGCATCAGATGAAAGCTGGCGTTTGGGGCTATAAGGCCGAGCTGGGATCTAGCTTCTGACCACTGTAGTTTGGAGAAATCCAACAAAATTTGGAAATTTTTAGGTTGGGTGGTCAGGGTGGGCCAGGGCGAGTGGCCGCAAAGAGAGGCCATTTTGCAGGGGAAAAAGAAGTCATTTGGCCAACCTCTGGGCATCAGATGAAAGCTGGCGTTTGGGGCTATAAGGCCGAGCTGGGATCTAGCTTCTGACCACTGTAGTTTTGGAGAAATTCAACAAAATTTGGAAATTTTGAGGTTGGGTGGTCAGGGTGGGCCAGGGCGAATGGCCGCAAAGAGAGGCCATTTTGCAGGGGAAAAAGAAGTCATTTGGCCAGGCTCTGGGAATCAGATGAAAGCTGGCGTTTGGGGCTATAAGGCCGAGCTGGGATCTAGCTTCTGACCACTTTGGTTTTGGAGAAATCCAACAAAATTTGGAAAATTTTAGGTTGGGTGGTCAGGGTGGGCCAGGGCGAGTGGCCGCAAGGAGAGGCCATTTTGCAGGGGAAAAAGAAGTCATTTGGCCAACTTCGGGGCATCAGGTGAAAGCTGGCGTTTGGGGCTATAAGGCCGAGCTGGGATCTAGCTTCTGACCACTGTCGTTTTGGAGAAATCCAACAAAATTTGGAAATTTTTAGGTTGGGTGGTCAGGGTGGGCCAGGGCGAGTGGCCGCAAAGAGAGGCCATTTTGCAGGGGAAAAAGCAGTCATTTGGCCAGGCTCTGGGCATCAGATGAAAGCTGGCATTTGGGGCTATAAGGCCGAGCTGGGATCTAGCTTCTGACCACTGTAGTTTTGGAGAAATCCAACAAAATTTGGAAATTTTTAGGTTGGGTGGTCAGGGTGGGCCAGGGCGAGTGGCCGCAAAGAGAGGCCATTTTGCAGGGGAAAAAGAAGTCATTTGGCCAACCTCTGGGCATCAGATGAAAGCTGGCGTTTGGGGCTATAAGGCCGAGCTGGGATCTAGCTTCTGACCACTGTAGTTTTGCAGAAATCCAACAAAATTTGGAAATTTTTAGGTTGGGTGGTCAGGGTGGGCCAGGGCAACTGGCCGCAAAGAGAGGCCATTTTGCAGGGGAAAAAGAAGTCATTTGGCCAACGTCTGGGCATCAGGTGAAAGCTGGCGTTTGGGGCTATAAGGCCGAGCTGGGATCTAGCTTCTGACCACTGTAGTTTTGGAGAAATCCAACAAAATTTGGAAATTTTTAGGTTGGGTGGTCAGGGTGGGCCAGGGCGAGTGGCCGCAAAGAGAGGCCATTTTGCAGGGGAAAAAGCACTCATTTGGCCAGGCTCTGGGCATCAGGTGAAAGCTGGCCTTTGTGGCTATAAGGCCGAGCTGGGATCTAGCTTCTGACCACTGTAGTTTTGGAGAAATCCAACAAAATTTGGAAATTTTTAGGTTGGGTGGTCAGGGTGGGCCAGGGCGAGTGGCCGCAAGGAGAGGCCATTTTGCAGGGGAAAAAGAAGTCATTTGGCCAACCTCTGGGCATCAGGTGAAAGCTGGCGTTTGGGGCTATAAGGCCGAGCTGGGATCTAGCTTCTGACCACTGTAGTTTTGGAGAAATCCAGCAAAATTTGGAAATTTTGAGGTTGGGTGGTCAGGGTGGGCCAGGGCGAGTGGCCGCAACGAGAGGCTATTTTGCAGGGGAAAAAGAAGTCATTTGGGCAACTTCTGGGCATCTAATGAAAGCTGGCGTTTGGGGCTATAAGGCCGAGCTGGGATCTAGCTTCTGACCACTTTGGTTTTGGAGAAATCCAACAAAATTTGGAAATTTTTAGGTTGGGTGGTCAGGGTTGGCAAGGGCGAGTGGCCGCAAAGAGAGGCCATTTGGCAGGGGAAAAAGAAGTCATTTGGCCAACGTCTGGGCATCAGGTGAAAGCTGGCCTTTGGGGCTATAAGGCCGAGCTGGGATCTAGCTTCTGACCACTGTAGTTTTGGAGAAATCCAGCAAAATTTGGAAATTTTGAGGTTGGGTGGTCAGGGTGGGCCAGGGCGAGTGGCCGCAAAGAGAGGCTATTTTGCAGGGGAAAAAGAAGTCATTTGGCCAGGCTCTGGGCATCAGATGAAAGCTGGCATTTGGGGCTATAAGGCCGAGCTGGGATCTAGCTTCTGACCACTGTAGTTTTGGAGAAATCCAACAAAATTTGGAAATTTTTAGGTTGGGTGGTCAGGGTGGGCCAGGGCAAGTGGCCGCAAAGAGAGGCCATTTTGCAGGGGAAAAAGAAGTCATTTGGCCAACCTCTGGGCATCAGATGAAAGCTGGCGTTTGGGGCTATAAGGCCGAGCTGGGATCTAGCTTCTGACCACTGTAGTTTTGGAGAAATCCAACAAAATTTGGAAATTTTTAGGTTGGGTGGTCAGGGTGGGCCAGGGCGAATGGCCGCAAAGAGAGGCCATTTTTCAGGGGAAAAAGAAGTCATTTGGCCAGGCTCTGGGAATCAGATGAAAGCTGGCGTTTGGGGCTATAAGGCCGAGCTGGGATCTAGCTTCTGACCACTTTGGTTTTGGAGAAATCCAACAAAATTTGGAAAATTTTAGGTTGGGTGGTCAGGGTGGGCCAGGGCGAGTGGCCGCAAGGAGAGGCCATTTTGCAGGGGAAAAAGAAGTCATTTGGCAAACTTCGGGGCATCAGGTGAAAGCTGGCGTTTGGGGCTATAAGGCCGAGCTGGGATCTAGCTTCTGACCACTGTCGTTTTGGAGAAATCCAACAAAATTTGGAAATTTTTAGGTTGGGTGGTCAGGGTGGGCCAGGGCGAGTGGCCGCAAAGAGAGGCCATTTTGCAGGGGAAAAAGAAGTCATTTGGCCAACCTCTGGGCATCAGGTGAAAGCTGGCGTTTGGGGCTATAAGGCCGAGCTGGGATCTAGCTTCTGACCACTGTAGTTTTGGAGAAATCCAGCAAAATTTGGAAATTTTGAGGTTGGGTGGTCAGGGTGGGCCAGGGCGAGTGGCCGCAAAGAGAGGCTATTTTGCAGGGGAAAAAGCAGTCATTTGGCCAGGCTCTGGGCATCAGATGAAAGCTGGCATTTGGGGCTATAAGGCCGAGCTGGGATCTAGCTTCTGACCACTGTAGTTTTGGAGAAATCCAACAAAATTTGGAAATTTTTAGGTTGGGTGGTCAGGGTGGGCCAGGGCGAGTGGCCGCAAAGAGAGGCCATTTTGCAGGGGAAAAAGAAGTCATTTGGCCAACCTCTGGGCTTCAGATGAAAGCTGGCGTTTGGGGCTATAAGGCCGAGCTGGGATCTAGCTTCTGACCACTGTAGTTTTGCAGAAATCCAACAAAATTTGGAAATTTTTAGGTTGGGTGGTCAGGGTGGGCCAGGGCAACTGGCCGCAAAGAGAGGCCATTTTGCAGGGGAAAAAGAAGTCATTTGGCCAACGTCTGGGCATCAGGTGAAAGCTGGCGTTTGGGGCTATAAGGCCGAGCTGGGATCTAGCTTCTGACCACTGTAGTTTTGGAGAAATCCAACAAAATTTGGAAATTTTTAGGTTGGGTGGTCAGGGTGGGCCAGGGCGAGTGGCCGCAAAGAGAGGCCATTTTGCAGGGGAAAAAGCACTCATTTGGCCAGGCTCTGGGCATCAGGTGAAAGCTGGCCTTTGTGGCTATAAGGCCGAGCTGGGATCTAGCTTCTGACCACTGTAGTTTTGGAGAAATCCAACAAAATTTGGAAATTTTTAGGTTGGGTGGTCAGGGTGGGCCAGGACGAGTGGCCGCAAAGAGAGGCCATTTTGCAGGGGAAAAAGAAGTCATTTGGCCAACTTCTGGGCATCAGATGAAAGCTGGCGTTTGGGGCTATAAGGCCGAGCTGGGATCTAGCTTCTGACCACTGTCGTTTTGGAGAAATCCAACAAAATTTGGAAATTTTTAGGTTGGGTGGTCAGGGTGGGCCAGGGCGAGTGGCCGCAAAGAGAGGCCATTTTGCAGGGGAAAAAGCAGTCATTTGGCCAACCTCTGGGCATCAGATGAAAGCTGGCGTTTGGGGCTATAAGGCCGAGCTGGGATCTAGCTTCTGACCACTGTCGTTTTGGAGAAATCCAGCAAAATTTGGAAATTTTGAGGTTGGGTGGTCAGGGTGGGCCAGGACGAGTGGCCGCAAAGAGAGGCTATTTTGCAGGGGAAAAAGAAGTCATTTGGCCAGGCTCTGGGCATCAGATGAAAGCTGGCATTTGGGGCTATAAGGCCGAGCTGGGATCTAGCTTCTGACCACTGTAGTTTTGGAGAAATCCAACAAAATTTGGAAATTTTTAGGTTGGGTGGTCAGGGTGGGCCAGGGCGAGTGGCCGCAAAGAGAGGCCATTTTGCAGGGGAAAAAGAAGTCATTTGGCCAACCTCTGGGCATCAGGTGAAAGCTGGCCTTTGGGGCTATAAGGCCGAGCTGGGATCTAGCTTCTGACCACTGTAGTTTTGCAGAAATCCAACAAAATTTGGAAATTTTTAGGTTGGGTGGTCAGGGTGGGCCAGGGCGAGTGGCCGCAAAGAGAGGCCATTTTGCAGGGGAAAAAGAAGTCATTTGGCCAGGCTCTGGGAATCAGATGAAAGCTGGCGTTTGGGGCTATAAGGCCGAGCTGGGATCTAGCTTCTGACCACTGTAGTTTTGGAGAAATCCAACAAAATTTGGAAATTTTTAGGTTGGGTGGTCAGGGTGGGCCAGGGCGAGTGGCCGCAAGGAGAGGCCATTTTGCAGGGGAAAAAGAAGTCATTTGGCCAACCTCTGGGCATCAGATGAAAGCTGGCGTTTGGGGCTATAAGGCCGAGCTGGGATCTAGCTTCTGACCACTGTAGTTTGGAGAAATCCAACAAAATTTGGAAATTTTTAGGTTGGGTGGTCAGGGTGGGCCAGGGCGAGTGGCCGCAAAGAGAGGCCATTTTGCAGGGGAAAAAGAAGTCATTTGGCCAACCTCTGGGCATCAGATGAAAGCTGGCGTTTGGGGCTATAAGGCCGAGCTGGGATCTAGCTTCTGACCACTGTAGTTTTGGAGAAATTCAACAAAATTTGGAAATTTTGAGGTTGGGTGGTCAGGGTGGGCCAGGGCGAATGGCCGCAAAGAGAGGCCATTTTGCAGGGGAAAAAGAAGTCATTTGGCCAGGCTCTGGGAATCAGATGAAAGCTGGCGTTTGGGGCTATAAGGCCGAGCTGGGATCTAGCTTCTGACCACTTTGGTTTTGGAGAAATCCAACAAAATTTGGAAAATTTTAGGTTGGGTGGTCAGGGTGGGCCAGGGCGAGTGGCCGCAAGGAGAGGCCATTTTGCAGGGGAAAAAGAAGTCATTTGGCCAACTTCGGGGCATCAGGTGAAAGCTGGCGTTTGGGGCTATAAGGCCGAGCTGGGATCTAGCTTCTGACCACTGTCGTTTTGGAGAAATCCAACAAAATTTGGAAATTTTTAGGTTGGGTGGTCAGGGTGGGCCAGGGCGAGTGGCCGCAAAGAGAGGCCATTTTGCAGGGGAAAAAGAAGTCATTTGGCCAACCTCTGGGCATCAGGTGAAAGCTGGCGTTTGGGGCTATAAGGCCGAGCTGGGATCTAGCTTCTGACCACTGTAGTTTTGGAGAAATCCAGCAAAATTTGGAAATTTTGAGGTTGGGTGGTCAGGGTGGGCCAGGGCGAGTGGCCGCAAAGAGAGGCTATTTTGCAGGGGAAAAAGCAGTCATTTGGCCAGGCTCTGGGCATCAGATGAAAGCTGGCATTTGGGGCTATAAGGCCGAGCTGGGATCTAGCTTCTGACCACTGTAGTTTTGGAGAAATCCAACAAAATTTGGAAATTTTTAGGTTGGGTGGTCAGGGTGGGCCAGGGCGAGTGGCCGCAAAGAGAGGCCATTTTGCAGGGGAAAAAGAAGTCATTTGGCCAACCTCTGGGCATCAGATGAAAGCTGGCGTTTGGGGCTATAAGGCCGAGCTGGGATCTAGCTTCTGACCACTGTAGTTTTGCAGAAATCCAACAAAATTTGGAAATTTTTAGGTTGGGTGGTCAGGGTGGGCCAGGGCAACTGGCCGCAAAGAGAGGCCATTTTGCAGGGGAAAAAGAAGTCATTTGGCCAACGTCTGGGCATCAGATGAAAGCTGGCGTTTGGGGCTATAAGGCCGAGCTGGGATCTAGCTTCTGACCACTGTAGTTTTGGAGAAATCCAACAAAATTTGGAAATTTTTAGGTTGGGTGGTCAGGGTGGGCCAGGGCGAGTGGCCGCAAAGAGAGGCCATTTTGCAGGGGAAAAAGCACTCATTTGGCCAGGCTCTGGGCATCAGGTGAAAGCTGGCCTTTGTGGCTATAAGGCCGAGCTGGGATCTAGCTTCTGACCACTGTAGTTTTGGAGAAATCCAACAAAATTTGGAAATTTTTAGGTTGGGTGGTCAGGGTGGGCCAGGACGAGTGGCCGCAAAGAGAGGCCATTTTGCAGGGGAAAAAGAAGTCATTTGGCCAACTTCTGGGCATCAGATGAAAGCTGGCGTTTGGGGCTATAAGGCCGAGCTGGGATCTAGCTTCTGACCACTGTCGTTTTGGAGAAATCCAACAAAATTTGGAAATTTTTAGGTTGGGTGGTCAGGGTGGGCCAGGGCGAGTGGCCGCAAAGAGAGGCCATTTTGCAGGGGAAAAAGCAGTCATTTGGCCAACCTCTGGGCATCAGATGAAAGCTGGCGTTTGGGGCTATAAGGCCGAGCTGGGATCTAGCTTCTGACCACTGTAGTTTTGGAGAAATCCAGCAAAATTTGGAAATTTTGAGGTTGGGTGGTCAGGGTGGGCCAGGGCGAGTGGCCGCAAAGAGAGGCTATTTTGCAGGGGAAAAAGAAGTCATTTGGCCAGGCTCTGGGCATCAGATGAAAGCTGGCATTTGGGGCTATAAGGCCGAGCTGGGATCTAGCTTCTGACCACTGTAGTTTTGGAGAAATCCAACAAAATTTGGAAATTTTGAGGTTGGGTGGTCAGGGTGGGCCAGGGCGAGTGGCCGCAAAGAGAGGCCATTTTGCAGGGGAAAAAGAAGTCATTTGGCCAACCTCTGGGCATCAGGTGAAAGCTGGCCTTTGGGGCTATAAGGCCGAGCTGGGATCTAGCTTCTGACCACTGTAGTTTTGCAGAAATCCAACAAAATTTGGAAATTTTTAGGTTGGGTGGTCAGGGTGGGCCAGGGCGAGTGGCCGCAAAGAGAGGCCATTTTGCAGGGGAAAAAGAAGTCATTTGGCCAGGCTCTGGGAATCAGATGAAAGCTGGCGTTTGGGGCTATAAGGCCGAGCTGGGATCTAGCTTCTGACCACTGTAGTTTTGGAGAAATCCAACAAAATTTGGAAATTTTTAGGTTGGGTGGTCAGGGTGGGCCAGGGCGAGTGGCCGCAAGGAGAGGCCATTTTGCAGGGGAAAAAGAAGTCATTTGGCCAACCTCTGGGCATCAGATGAAAGCTGGCGTTTGGGGCTATAAGGCCGAGCTGGGATCTAGCTTCTGACCACTGTAGTTTGGAGAAATCCAACAAAATTTGGAAATTTTTAGGTTGGGTGGTCAGGGTGGGCCAGGGCGAGTGGCCGCAAAGAGAGGCCATTTTGCAGGGGAAAAAGAAGTCATTTGGCCAACCTCTGGGCATCAGATGAAAGCTGGCGTTTGGGGCTATAAGGCCGAGCTGGGATCTAGCTTCTGACCACTGTAGTTTTGGAGAAATTCAACAAAATTTGGAAATTTTGAGGTTGGGTGGTCAGGGTGGGCCAGGGCGAATGGCCGCAAAGAGAGGCCATTTTGCAGGGGAAAAAGAAGTCATTTGGCCAGGCTCTGGGAATCAGATGAAAGCTGGCGTTTGGGGCTATAAGGCCGAGCTGGGATCTAGCTTCTGACCACTTTGGTTTTGGAGAAATCCAACAAAATTTGGAAAATTTTAGGTTGGGTGGTCAGGGTGGGCCAGGGCGAGTGGCCGCAAGGAGAGGCCATTTTGCAGGGGAAAAAGAAGTCATTTGGCCAACTTCGGGGCATCAGGTGAAAGCTGGCGTTTGGGGCTATAAGGCCGAGCTGGGATCTAGCTTCTGACCACTGTCGTTTTGGAGAAATCCAACAAAATTTGGAAATTTTTAGGTTGGGTGGTCAGGGTGGGCCAGGGCGAGTGGCCGCAAAGAGAGGCCATTTTGCAGGGGAAAAAGAAGTCATTTGGCCAACCTCTGGGCATCAGGTGAAAGCTGGCGTTTGGGGCTATAAGGCCGAGCTGGGATCTAGCTTCTGACCACTGTAGTTTTGGAGAAATCCAGCAAAATTTGGAAATTTTGAGGTTGGGTGGTCAGGGTGGGCCAGGGCGAGTGGCCGCAAAGAGAGGCTATTTTGCAGGGGAAAAAGCAGTCATTTGGCCAGGCTCTGGGCATCAGATGAAAGCTGGCATTTGGGGCTATAAGGCCGAGCTGGGATCTAGCTTCTGACCACTGTAGTTTTGGAGAAATCCAACAAAATTTGGAAATTTTTAGGTTGGGTGGTCAGGGTGGGCCAGGGCGAGTGGCCGCAAAGAGAGGCCATTTTGCAGGGGAAAAAGAAGTCATTTGGCCAACCTCTGGGCATCAGATGAAAGCTGGCGTTTGGGGCTATAAGGCCGAGCTGGGATCTAGCTTCTGACCACTGTAGTTTTGCAGAAATCCAACAAAATTTGGAAATTTTTAGGTTGGGTGGTCAGGGTGGGCCAGGGCAACTGGCCGCAAAGAGAGGCCATTTTGCAGGGGAAAAAGAAGTCATTTGGCCAACGTCTGGGCATCAGGTGAAAGCTGGCGTTTGGGGCTATAAGGCCGAGCTGGGATCTAGCTTCTGACCACTGTAGTTTTGGAGAAATCCAACAAAATTTGGAAATTTTTAGGTTGGGTGGTCAGGGTGGGCCAGGGCGAGTGGCCGCAAAGAGAGGCCATTTTGCAGGGGAAAAAGCACTCATTTGGCCAGGCTCTGGGCATCAGGTGAAAGCTGGCCTTTGTGGCTATAAGGCCGAGCTGGGATCTAGCTTCTGACCACTGTAGTTTTGGAGAAATCCAACAAAATTTGGAAATTTTGAGGTTGGGTGGTCAGGGTGGGCCAGGACGAGTGGCCGCAAAGAGAGGCCATTTTGCAGGGGAAAAAGAAGTCATTTGGCCAACTTCTGGGCATCAGATGAAAGCTGGCGTTTGGGGCTATAAGGCCGAGCTGGGATCTAGCTTCTGACCACTGTCGTTTTGGAGAAATCCAACAAAATTTGGAAATTTTTAGGTTGGGTGGTCAGGGTGGGCCAGGGCGAGTGGCCGCAAAGAGAGGCCATTTTGCAGGGGAAAAAGCAGTCATTTGGCCAACCTCTGGGCATCAGATGAAAGCTGGCGTTTGGGGCTATAAGGCCGAGCTGGGATCTAGCTTCTGACCACTGTAGTTTTGGAGAAATCCAGCAAAATTTGGAAATTTTGAGGTTGGGTGGTCAGGGTGGGCCAGGGCGAGTGGCCGCAAAGAGAGGCTATTTTGCAGGGGAAAAAGAAGTCATTTGGCCAGGCTCTGGGCATCAGATGAAAGCTGGCATTTGGGGCTATAAGGCCGAGCTGGGATCTAGCTTCTGACCACTGTAGTTTTGGAGAAATCCAACAAAATTTGGAAATTTTGAGGTTGGGTGGTCAGGGTGGGCCAGGGCGAGTGGCCGCAAAGAGAGGCCATTTAGCAGGGGAAAAAGAAGTCATTTGGCCAACCTCTGGGCATCAGATGAAAGCTGGCGTTTGGGGCTATAAGGCCGAGCTGGGATCTAGCTTCTGACCACTGTAGTTGTGCAGAAATCCAACAAAATTTGGAAATTTTTAGGTTGGGTGGTCAGGGTGGGCCAGGGCGAGTGGCCGCAAAGAGAGGCCATTTTGCAGGGGAAAAAGAAGTCATTTGGCCAGGCTCTGGGAATCAGATGAAAGCTGGCGTTTGGGGCTATAAGGCCGAGCTGGGATCTAGCTTCTGACCACTGTAGTTTTGGAGAAATCCAACAAAATTTGGAAATTTTTAGGTTGGGTGGTCACGGTGGGCCAGGGCGAGTGGCCGCAAAGAGAGGCCATTTTGCAGGGGAAAAAGAAGTCATTTGGCCAACCTCTGGGCATCCGATGAAAGCTGGCATTTGGGGCTATAAGGCCGAGCTGGGATCTAGCTTCTGACCACTGTAGTTTTGGAGAAATCCAACAAAATTTGGAAATTTTGAGGTTGGGTGGTCAGGGTGGGCCAGGGCAAGTGGCCGCAAGGAGAGGCCATTTTGCAGGGGAAAAAGAAGTCATTTGGCCAACGTCTGGGCATCAGGTGAAAGCTGGCGTTTGGGGCTATAAGGCCGAGCTGGGATCTAGCTTCTGACCACTGTAGTTTTGGAGAAATCCAACAAAATTTGGAAATTTTTAGGTTGGGTGGTCAGGGTGGGCCAGGGCGAGTGGCCGCAAAGAGAGGCCATTTTGCAGGGGAAAAAGAAGTCATTTGGCCAACCTCTGGGCATCAGATGAAAGCTGGCGTTTGGGGCTATAAGGCCGAGCTGGGATCTAGCTTCTGACCACTGTAGTTTTGGAGAAATCCAGCAAAATTTGGAAATTTTGAGGTTGGGTGGTCAGGGTGGGCCAGGGCGAGTGGCCGCAAAGAGAGGCCATTTTGCAGGGGAAAAAGAAGTCATTTGGCCAACCTCTGGGCATTCGATGAAAGCTGGCATTTGGGGCTATAAGGCCGAGCTGGGATCTAGCTTCTGACCACTGTAGTTTTGGAGAAATTCAACAAAATTTGGAAATTTTGAGGTTGGGTGGTCAGGGTGGGCCAGGGCAACTGGCCGCAAAGAGAGGCCATTTTGCAGGGGAAAAAGAAGTCATTTGGCCAACGTCTGGGCATCAGGTGAAAGCTGGCGTTTGGGGCTATAAGGCCGAGCTGGGATCTAGCTTCTGACCACTGTAGTTTTGGAGAAATCCAACAAAATTTGGAAATTTTTAGGTTGGGTGGTCAGGGTGGGCCAGGGCGAGTGGCCGCAAAGAGAGGCTATTTTGCAGGGGAAAAAGAAGTCATTTGGCCAGGCTCTGGGAATCAGATGAAAGCTGGCGTTTGGGGCTATAAGGCCGAGCTGGGATCTAGCTTCTGACCACTGTAGTTTTGGAGAAATCCAACAAAATTTGGAAATTTTTAGGTTGGGTGGTCAGGGTGGGCCAGGGCGAGTGGCCGCAAGGAGAGGCCATTTTGCAGGGGAAAAAGAAGTCATTTGGCCAACTTCGGGGCATCAGATGAAAGCTGGCGTTTGGGGCTATAAGGCCGAGCTGGGATCTAGCTTCTGACCACTGTAGTTTTGGAGAAATCCAACAAAATTTGGAAATTTTTAGGTTGGGTGGTCAGGGTGGGCCAGGGCGAGTGGCCGCAAAGAGAGGCCATTTTGCAGGGGAAAAAGAAGTCATTTGGCCAACCTCTGGGCATCAGATGAAAGCTGGCCTTTGTGGCTATAAGGCCGAGCTGGGATCTAGCTTCTGACCACTGTAGTTTTGGAGAAATCCAACAAAATTTGGAAATTTTTAGGTTGGGTGGTCAGGGTGGGCCAGGACGAGTGGCCGCAAAGAGAGGCCATTTTGCAGGGGAAAAAGAAGTCATTTGGCCAACTTCTGGGCATCAGATGAAAGCTGGCGTTTGGGGCTATAAGGCCGAGCTGGGATCTAGCTTCTGACCACTGTCGTTTTGGAGAAATCCAACAAAATTTGGAAATTTTTAGGTTGGGTGGTCAGGGTGGGCCAGGGCGAGTGGCCGCAAAGAGAGGCCATTTTGCAGGGGAAAAAGCAGTCATTTGGCCAACCTCTGGGCATCAGATGAAAGCTGGCGTTTGGGGCTATAAGGCCGAGCTGGGATCTAGCTTCTGACCACTGTAGTTTTGGAGAAATCCAGCAAAATTTGGAAATTTTGAGGTTGGGTGGTCAGGGTGGGCCAGGGCGAGTGGCCGCAAAGAGAGGCTATTTTGCAGGGGAAAAAGAAGTCATTTGGCCAGGCTCTGGGCATCAGATGAAAGCTGGCATTTGGGGCTATAAGGCCGAGCTGGGATCTAGCTTCTGACCACTGTAGTTTTGGAGAAATCCAAGAAAATTTGGAAATTTTTAGGTTGGGTGGTCAGGGTGGGCCAGGGCGAGTGGCCGCAAAGAGAGGCCATTTTGCAGGGGAAAAAGAAGTCATTTGGCCAACCTCTGGGCATCAGATGAAAGCTGGCGTTTGGGGCTATAAGGCCGAGCTGGGATCTAGCTTCTGACCACTGTCGTTTTGGAGAAATCCAACAAAATTTGGAAATTTTTAGGTTGGGTGGTCAGGGTGGGCCAGGACGAGTGGCCGCAAAGAGAGGCCATTTTGCAGGGGAAAAAGAAGTCATTTGGCCAACTTCTGGGCATCAGATGAAAGCTGGCGTTTGGGGCTATAAGGCCGAGCTGGGATCTAGCTTCTGACCACTGTAGTTTTGGAGAAATCCAACAAAATTTGGAAATTTTTAGGTTGGGTGGTCAGGGTGGGCCAGGGCGAGTGGCCGCAAAGAGAGGCCATTTTGCAGGGGAAAAAGCAGTCATTTGGCCAACCTCTGGGCATCAGATGAAAGCTGGCGTTTGGGGCTATAAGGCCGAGCTGGGATCTAGCTTCTGACCACTGTAGTTTTGGAGAAATCCAGCAAAATTTGGAAATTTTGAGGTTGGGTGGTCAGGGTGGGCCAGGGCGAGTGGCCGCAAAGAGAGGCTATTTTGCAGGGGAAAAAGAAGTCATTTGGCCAGGCTCTGGGCATCAGATGAAAGCTGGCATTTGGGGCTATAAGGCCGAGCTGGGATCTAGCTTCTGACCACTGTAGTTTTGGAGAAATCCAAGAAAATTTGGAAATTTTTAGGTTGGGTGGTCAGGGTGGGCCAGGGCGAGTGGCCGCAAAGAGAGGCCATTTTGCAGGGGAAAAAGAAGTCATTTGGCCAACCTCTGGGCATCAGATGAAAGCTGGCGTTTGGGGCTATAAGGCCGAGCTGGGATCTAGCTTCTGACCACTGTAGTTTTGCAGAAATCCAACAAAATTTGGAAATTTTTAGGTTGGGTGGTCAGGGTGGGCCAGGGCGAGTGGCCGCAAAGAGAGGCCATTTTGCAGGGGAAAAAGAAGTCATTTGGCCAGGCTCTGGGAATCAGATGAAAGCTGGCGTTTGGGGCTATAAGGCCGAGCTGGGATCTAGCTTCTGACCACTGTAGTTTTGGAGAAATCCAACAAAATTTGGAAATTTTTAGGTTGGGTGGTCAGGGTGGGCCAGGGCGAGTGGCCGCAAGGAGAGGCCATTTTGCAGGGGAAAAAGAAGTCATTTGGCCAACCTCTGGGCATCAGATGAAAGCTGGCGTTTGGGGCTATAAGGCCGAGCTGGGATCTAGCTTCTGACCACTGTAGTTTTGGAGAAATCCAACAAAATTTGGAAATTTTGAGGTTGGGTGGTCAGGGTGGGCCAGGGCGAGTGGCCGCAAAGAGAGGCCATTTTGCAGGGGAAAAAGAAGTCATTTGGCCAACCTCTGGGCATCAGATGAAAGCTGGCGTTTGGGGCTATAAGGCCGAGCTGGGATCTAGCTTCTGACCACGGTAGTTTTGGAGAAATTCAACAAAATTTGGAAATTTTGAGGTTGGGTGGTCAGGGTGGGCCAGGGCGAATGGCCGCAAAGAGAGGCCATTTGGCAGGGGAAAAAGAAGTCATTTGGCCAGGCTCTGGGAATCAGATGAAAGCTGGCATTTGGGGCTATAAGGCCGAGCTGGGATCTAGCTTCTGACCACTTTGGTTTTGGAGAAATCCAACAAAATTTGGAAATTTTTAGGTTGGGTGGTCAGGGTGGGCCAGGGCGAGTGGCCGCAAAGAGAGGCTATTTTGCAGGGGAAAAAGAAGTCATTTGGCCAGGCTCTGGGCATCAGATGAAAGCTGGCATTTGGGGCTATAAGGCCGAGCTGGGATCTAGCTTCTGACCACTGTAGTTTTGGAGAAATCCAACAAAATTTGGAAATTTTTAGGTTGGGTGGTCAGGGTGGGCCAGGGCGAGTGGCCGCAAAGAGAGGCCATTTTGCAGGGGAAAAAGAAGTCATTTGGCCAACCTCTGGGCATCCGATGAAAGCTGGCATTTGGGGCTATAAGGCCGAGCTGGGATCTAGCTTCTGACCACTGTAGTTTTGGAGAAATTCAACAAAATTTGGAAATTTTGAGGGTGGGTGGTCAGGGTGGGCCAGGGCAAGTGGCCGCAAAGAGAGGCCATTTTGCAGGGGAAAAAGAAGTCATTTGGCCAACCTCTGGGCATCAGGTGAAAGCTGGCCTTTGGGGCTATAAGGCCGAGCTGGGATCTAGCTTCTGACCACTGTAGTTTTGGAGAAATCCAACAAAATTTGGAAATTTTTAGGTTGGGTGGTCACGGTGGGCCAGGGCGAGTGGCCGCAAAGAGAGGCCATTTTGCAGGGGAAAAAGAAGTCATTTGGCCAACCTCTGGGCATCCGATGAAAGCTGGCATTTGGGGCTATAAGGCCGAGCTGGGATCTAGCTTCTGACCACTGTAGTTTTGGAGAAATCCAACAAAATTTGGAAATTTTGAGGTTGGGTGGTCAGGGTGGGCCAGGGCAAGTGGCCGCAAGGAGAGGCCATTTTGCAGGGGAAAAAGAAGTCATTTGGCCAACGTCTGGGCATCAGGTGAAAGCTGGCATTTGGGGCTATAAGGCCGAGCTGGGATCTAGCTTCTGACCACTGTAGTTTTGGAGAAATCCAACAAAATTTGGAAATTTTGAGGTTGGGTGGTCAGGGTGGGCCAGGGCGAGTGGCCGCAAAGAGAGGCCATTTTGCAGGGGAAAAAGAAGTCATTTGGCCAACCTCTGGGCATCAGATGAAAGCTGGCGTTTGGGGCTATAAGGCCGAGCTGGGATCTAGCTTCTGACCACTGTAGTTGTGCAGAAATCCAACAAAATTTGGAAATTTTTAGGTTGGGTGGTCAGGGTGGGCCAGGGCGAGTGGCCGCAAAGAGAGGCCATTTTGCAGGGGAAAAAGAAGTCATTTGGCCAACCTCTGGGCATCAGATGAAAGCTGGCGTTTGGGGCTATAAGGCCGAGCTGGGATCTAGCTTCTGACCACTGTAGTTTTGGAGAAATTCAACAAAATTTGGAAATTTTGAGGTTGGGTGGTCAGGGTGGGCCAGGGCGAATGGCCGCAAAGAGAGGCCATTTTGCAGGGGAAAGAGAAGTCATTTGGCCAGGCTCTGGGAATCAGATGAAAGCTGGCATTTGGGGCTATAAGGCCGAGCTGGGATCTAGCTTCTGACCACTTTGGTTTTGGAGAAATCCAACAAAATTTGGAAATTTTTAGGTTGGGTGGTCAGGGTGGGCCAGGGCGAGTGGCCGCAAAGAGAGGCCATTTTGCAGGGGAAAAAGAAGTCATTTGGCCAACCTCTGGGCATCAGATGAAAGCTGGCATTTGGGGCTATAAGGCCGAGCTGGGATCTAGCTTCTGACCACTGTAGTTTTGGAGAAATTCAACAAAATTTGGAAATTTAGAGGTTGGGTGGTCAGGGTGGGCCAGGGCAAGTGGCCGCAAAGAGAGGCCATTTTGCAGGGGAAAAAGAAGTCATTTGGCCAACCTCTGGGCATCAGGTGAAAGCTGGCCTTTGGGGCTATAAGGCCGAGCTGGGATCTAGCTTCTGACCACTGTAGTTTTGGAGAAATCCAACAAAATTTGGAAATTTTTAGGTTGGGTGGTCACGGTGGGCCAGGGCGAGTGGCCGCAAAGAGAGGCCATTTTGCAGGGGAAAAAGAAGTCATTTGGCCAACCTCTGGGCATCAGATGAAAGGTGGCATTTGGGGCTATAAGGCCGAGCTGGGATCTAGCTTCTGACCACTGTAGTTTTGGAGAAATCCAACAAAATTTGGAAATTTTGAGGTTGGGTGGTCAGGGTGGGCCAGGGCAAGTGGCCGCAAGGAGAGGCCATTTTGCAGGGGAAAAAGAAGTCATTTGGCCAACGTCTGGGCATCAGGTGAAAGCTGGCGTTTGGGGCTATAAGGCCGAGCTGGGATCTAGCTTCTGACCACTGTAGTTTTGGAGAAATCCAAGAAAATTTGGAAATTTTTAGGTTGGGTGGTCAGGGTGGGCCAGGGCGAGTGGCCGCAAAGAGAGGCCATTTTGCAGGGGAAAAAGAAGTCATTTGGCCAACCTCTGGGCATCAGATGAAAGCTGGCGTTTGGGGCTATAAGGCCGAGCTGGGATCTAGCTTCTGACCACTGTAGTTTTGGAGAAATCCAACAAAATTTGGAAATTTTGAGGTTGGGTGGTCAGGGTGGGCCAGGGCAACTGGCCGCAAAGAGAGGCCATTTTGCAGGGGAAAAAGAAGTCATTTGGCCAACGTCTGGGCATCAGGTGAAAGCTGGCGTTTGGGGCTATAAGGCCGAGCTGGGATCTAGCTTCTGACCACTGTAGTTTTGGAGAAATCCAACAAAATTTGGAAATTTTTAGGTTGGGTGGTCAGGGTGGGCCAGGGCGAGTGGCCGCAAAGAGAGGCTATTTTGCAGGGGAAAAAGAAGTCATTTGGCCAGGCTCTGGGAATCAGATGAAAGCTGGCGTTTGGGGCTATAAGGCCGAGCTGGGATCTAGCTTCTGACCACTGTAGTTTTGGAGAAATCCAACAAAATTTGGAAATTTTTAGGTTGGGTGGTCAGGGTGGGCCAGGGCGAGTGGCCGCAAGGAGAGGCCATTTTGCAGGGGAAAAAGAAGTCATTTGGCCAACTTCGGGGCATCAGATGAAAGCTGGCGTTTGGGGCTATAAGGCCGAGCTGGGATCTAGCTTCTGACCACTGTAGTTTTGGAGAAATCCAACAAAATTTGGAAATTTTTAGGTTGGGTGGTCAGGGTGGGCCAGGGCGAGTGGCCGCAAAGAGAGGCCATTTTGCAGGGGAAAAAGAAGTCATTTGGCCAACCTCTGGGCATCAGATGAAAGCTGGCCTTTGTGGCTATAAGGCCGAGCTGGGATCTAGCTTCTGACCACTGTAGTTTTGGAGAAATCCAACAAAATTTGGAAATTTTTAGGTTGGGTGGTCAGGGTGGGCCAGGACGAGTGGCCGCAAAGAGAGGCCATTTTGCAGGGGAAAAAGAAGTCATTTGGCCAACTTCTGGGCATCAGATGAAAGCTGGCGTTTGGGGCTATAAGGCCGAGCTGGGATCTAGCTTCTGACCACTGTCGTTTTGGAGAAATCCAACAAAATTTGGAAATTTTTAGGTTGGGTGGTCAGGGTGGGCCAGGGCGAGTGGCCGCAAAGAGAGGCCATTTTGCAGGGGAAAAAGCAGTCATTTGGCCAACCTCTGGGCATCAGATGAAAGCTGGCGTTTGGGGCTATAAGGCCGAGCTGGGATCTAGCTTCTGACCACTGTAGTTTTGGAGAAATCCAGCAAAATTTGGAAATTTTGAGGTTGGGTGGTCAGGGTGGGCCAGGGCGAGTGGCCGCAAAGAGAGGCTATTTTGCAGGGGAAAAAGAAGTCATTTGGCCAGGCTCTGGGCATCAGATGAAAGCTGGCATTTGGGGCTATAAGGCCGAGCTGGGATCTAGCTTCTGACCACTGTAGTTTTGGAGAAATCCAAGAAAATTTGGAAATTTTTAGGTTGGGTGGTCAGGGTGGGCCAGGGCGAGTGGCCGCAAAGAGAGGCCATTTTGCAGGGGAAAAAGAAGTCATTTGGCCAACCTCTGGGCATCAGATGAAAGCTGGCGTTTGGGGCTATAAGGCCGAGCTGGGATCTAGCTTCTGACCACTGTAGTTTTGCAGAAATCCAACAAAATTTGGAAATTTTTAGGTTGGGTGGTCAGGGTGGGCCAGGGCGAGTGGCCGCAAAGAGAGGCCATTTTGCAGGGGAAAAAGAAGTCATTTGGCCAGGCTCTGGGAATCAGATGAAAGCTGGCGTTTGGGGCTATAAGGCCGAGCTGGGATCGGGCTTCTGACCACTGTAGTTTTGGAGAAATCCAACAAAATTTGGAAATTTTTAGGTTGGGTGGTCAGGGTGGGCCAGGGCGAGTGGCCGCAAGGAGAGGCCATTTTGCAGGGGAAAAAGAAGTCATTTGGCCAACCTCTGGGCATCAGATGAAAGCTGGCGTTTGGGGCTATAAGGCCGAGCTGGGATCTAGCTTCTGACCACTGTAGTTTTGGAGAAATCCAACAAAATTTGGAAATTTTTAGGTTGGGTGGTCAGGGTGGGCCAGGGCGAGTGGCCGCAAAGAGAGGCCATTTTGCAGGGGAAAAAGAAGTCATTTGGCCAACCTCTGGGCATCAGATGAAAGCTGGCGTTTGGGGCTATAAGGCCGAGCTGGGATCTAGCTTCTGACCACTGTAGTTTTGGAGAAATTCAACAAAATTTGGAAATTTTGAGGTTGGGTGGTCAGGGTGGGCCAGGGCGAATGGCCGCAAAGAGAGGCCATTTTGCAGGGGAAAAAGAAGTCATTTGGCCAGGCTCTGGGAATCAGATGAAAGCTGGCATTTGGGGCTATAAGGCCGAGCTGGGATCTAGCTTCTGACCACTTTGGTTTTGGAGAAATCCAACAAAATTTGGAAATTTTTAGGTTGGGTGGTCAGGGTGGGCCAGGGCGAGTGGCCGCAAAGAGAGGCTATTTTGCAGGGGAAAAAGAAGTCATTTGGCCAGGCTCTGGGCATCAGATGAAAGCTGGCATTTGGGGCTATAAGGCCGAGCTGGGATCTAGCTTCTGACCACTGTAGTTTTGGAGAAATCCAACAAAATTTGGAAATTTTTAGGTTGGGTGGTCAGGGTGGGCCAGGGCGAGTGGCCGCAAAGAGAGGCCATTTTGCAGGGGAAAAAGAAGTCATTTGGCCAACCTCTGGGCATCCGATGAAAGCTGGCATTTGGGGCTATAAGGCCGAGCTGGGATCTAGCTTCTGACCACTGTAGTTTTGGAGAAATTCAACAAAATTTGGAAATTTTGAGGTTGGGTGGTCAGGGTGGGCCAGGGCAAGTGGCCGCAAAGAGAGGCCATTTTGCAGGGGAAAAAGCAGTCATTTGGCCAACCTCTGGGCATCAGGTGAAAGCTGGCCTTTGGGGCTATAAGGCCGAGCTGGGATCTAGCTTCTGACCACTGTAGTTTTGGAGAAATCCAACAAAATTTGGAAATTTTTAGGTTGGGTGGTCACGGTGGGCCAGGGCGAGTGGCCGCAAAGAGAGGCCATTTTGCAGGGGAAAAAGAAGTCATTTGGCCAACCTCTGGGCATCCGATGAAAGCTGGCATTTGGGGCTATAAGGCCGAGCTGGGATCTAGCTTCTGACCACTGTAGTTTTGGAGAAATCCAACAAAATTTGGAAATTTTGAGGTTGGGTGGTCAGGGTGGGCCAGGGCAAGTGGCCGCAAGGAGAGGCCATTTTGCAGGGGAAAAAGAAGTCATTTGGCCAACGTCTGGGCATCAGGTGAAAGCTGGCATTTGGGGCTATAAGGCCGAGCTGGGATCTAGCTTCTGACCACTGTAGTTTTGGAGAAATCCAACAAAATTTGGAAATTTTTAGGTTGGGTGGTCAGGGTGGGCCAGGGCGAGTGGCCGCAAAGAGAGGCCATTTTGCAGGGGAAAAAGAAGTCATTTGGCCAACCTCTGGGCATCAGATGAAAGCTGGCGTTTGGGGCTATAAGGCTGAGCTGGGATCTAGCTTCTGACCACTGTAGTTTTGGAGAAATTCAACAAAATTTGGAAATTTTGAGGTTGGGTGGTCAGGGTGGGCCAGGGTGAATGGCCGCAAAGAGAGGCCATTTTGCAGGGGAAAAAGAAGTCATTTGGCCAGGCTCTGGGAATCAGATGAAAGCTGGCGTTTGGGGCTATAAGGCCGAGCTGGGATCTAGCTTCTGACCACTTTGGTTTTGGAGAAATCCAACAAAATTTGGAAATTTTTAGGTTGGGTGGTCAGGGTGGGCCAGGGCGAGTGGCCGCAAAGAGAGGCCATTTTGCAGGGGAAAAAGAAGTCATTTGGCCAACCTCTGGGCATCAGATGAAAGCTGGCATTTGGGGCTATAAGGCCGAGCTGGGATCTAGCTTCTGACCACTGTAGTTTTGGAGAAATCCAGCAAAATTTGGAAATTTTGAGGTTGGGTGGTCAGGGTGGGCCAGGGCGAGTGGCCGCAAAGAGAGGCTATTTTGCAGGGGAAAAAGAAGTCATTTGGCCAGGCTCTGGGCATCAGATGAAAGCTGGCATTTGGGGCTATAAGGCCGAGCTGGGATCTAGCTTCTGACCACTGTAGTTTTGGAGAAATCCAACAAAATTTGGAAATTTTTAGGTTGGGTGGTCAGGGTGGGCCAGGGCGAGTGGCCGCAAAGAGAGGCCATTTTGCAGGGGAAAAAGCACTCATTTTGCCAGGCTCAGGGCATCAGGTGAAAGCTGGCATTTGGGGCTATAAGGCCGAGCTGGGATCTAGCTTCTGACCACTGTAGTTTTGGAGAAATCCAACAAAATTTGGAAATTTTTAGGTTGGGTGGTCAGGGTGGGCCAGGGCGAGTGGCCGCAAAGAGAGGCCATTTTGCAGGGGAAAAAGCAGTCATTTGGCCAGGCTCTGGGCATCAGGTGAAAGCTGGCCTTTGTGGCTATAAGGCCGAGCTGGGATCTAGCTTCTGACCACTGTAGTTTTGGAGAAATCCAACAAAATTTGGAAATTTTTAGGTTGGGTGGTCAGGGTGGGCCAGGACGAGTGGCCGCAAAGAGAGGCCATTTTGCAGGGGAAAAAGAAGTCATTTGGCCAACTTCTGGGCATCAGATGAAAGCTGGCGTTTGGGGCTATAAGGCCGAGCTGGGATCTAGCTTCTGACCACTGTAGTTTTGGAGAAATCCAACAAAATTTGGAAATTTTTAGGTTGGGTGGTCAGGGTGGGCCAGGGCGAGTGGCCGCAAAGAGAGGCCATTTTGCAGGGGAAAAAGCAGTCATTTGGCCAACCTTTGGGCATCAGATGAAAGCTGGCGTTTGGGGCTATAAGGCCGAGCTGGGATCTAGCTTCTGACCACTGTAGTTTTGGAGAAATCCAACAAAATTTGGAAATTTTTAGGTTGGGTGGTCAGGGTGGGCCAGGGCGAGTGGCCGCAAAGAGAGGCCATTTTGCAGGGGAAAAAGAAGTCATTTGGCCAACCTCTGGGCATCAGATGAAAGCTGGCGTTTGGGGCTATAAGGCCGAGCTGGGATCTAGCTTCTGACCACTGTAGTTTTGGAGAAATCCAACAAAATTTGGAAATTTTTAGGTTGGGTGGTCAGGGTGGGCCAGGGCGAGTGGCCGCAAGGAGAGGCCATTTTGCAGGGGAAAAAGAAGTCATTTGGCCAACTTCGGGGCATCAGATGAAAGCTGGCGTTTGGGGCTATAAGGCCGAGCTGGGATCTAGCTTCTGACCACTGTAGTTTTGGAGAAATCCAACAAAATTTGGAAATTTTTAGGTTGGGTGGTCAGGGTGGGCCAGGGCGAGTGGCCGCAAAGAGAGGCCATTTTGCAGGGGAAAAAGAAGTCATTTGGCCAACCTCTGGGCATCAGATGAAAGCTGGCATTTGGGGCTATAAGGCCGAGCTGGGATCTAGCTTCTGACCACTGTAGTTTTGGAGAAATTCAACAAAATTTGGAAATTTTGAGGTTGGGTGGTCAGGGTGGGCCAGGGCGAATGGCCGCAAAGAGAGGCCATTTTGCAGGGGAAAAAGAAGTCATTTGGCCAGGCTCTGGGAATCAGATGAAAGCTGCGTTTGGGGCTATAAGGCCGAGCTGGGATCTAGCTTCTGACCACTTTGGTTTTGGAGAAATCCAACAAAATTTGGAAATTTTTAGGTTGGGTGGTCAGGGTGGGCCAGGGCGAGTGGCCGCAAAGAGAGGCCATTTTGCAGGGGAAAAAGAAGTCATTTGGCCAACCTCTGGGCATCAGATGAAAGCTGGCGTTTGGGGCTATAAGGCCGAGCTGGGATCTAGCTTCTGACCACTGTAGTTTTGGAGAAATCCAACAAAATTTGGAAATTTTGAGGTTGGGTGGTCAGGGTGGGCCAGGGCGAGTGGCCGCAAAGAGAGGCTATTTTGCAGGGGAAAAAGAAGTCATTTGGCCAGGCTCTGGGCATCAGATGAAAGCTGGCATTTGGGGCTATAAGGCCGAGCTGGGATCTAGCTTCTGACCACTGTAGTTTTGGAGAAATCCAACAAAATTTGGAAATTTTTAGGTTGGGTGGTCAGGGTGGGCCAGGGCGAGTGGCCGCAAAGAGAGGCCATTTTTCAGGGGAAAAAGCAGTCATTTTGCCAGGCTCAGGGCATCAGGTGAAAGCTGGCATTTGGGGCTATAAGGCCGAGCTGGGATCTAGCTTCTGACCACTGTAGTTTTGGAGAAATCCAAGAAAATTTGGAAATTTTGAGGTTGGGTGGTCAGGGTGGGCCAGGGCGAGTGGCCGCAAAGAGAGGCCATTTTGCAGGGGAAAAAGCAGTCATTTGGCCAGGCTCTGGGCATCAGGTGAAAGCTGGCCTTTGTGGCTATAAGGCCGAGCTGGGATCTAGCTTCTGACCACTGTAGTTTTGGAGAAATCCAACAAAATTTGGAAATTTTTAGGTTGGGTGGTCAGGGTGGGCCAGGACGAGTGGCCGCAAAGAGAGGCCATTTTGCAGGGGAAAAAGAAGTCATTTGGCCAACTTCTGGGCATCAGATGAAAGCTGGCGTTTGGGGCTATAAGGCCGAGCTGGGATCTAGCTTCTGACCACTGTAGTTTTGGAGAAATCCAACAAAATTTGGAAATTTTTAGGTTGGGTGGTCAGGGTGGGCCAGGGCGAGTGGCCGCAAAGAGAGGCCATTTTGCAGGGGAAAAAGCACTCATTTGGCCAACCTTTGGGCATCAGATGAAAGCTGGCGTTTGGGGCTATAAGGCCGAGCTGGGATCTAGCTTCTGACCACTGTAGTTTTGGAGAAATCCAACAAAATTTGGAAATTTTTAGGTTGGGTGGTCAGGGTGGGCCAGGGCGAGTGGCCGCAAAGAGAGGCCATTTTGCAGGGGAAAAAGAAGTCATTTGGCCAACCTCTGGGCATCAGATGAAAGCTGGCGTTTGGGGCTATAAGGCCGAGCTGGGATCTAGCTTCTGACCACTGTAGTTTTGGAGAAATCCAGCAAAATTTGGAAATTTTGAGGTTGGGTGGTCAGGGTGGGCCAGGGCGAGTGGCCGCAAAGAGAGGCCATTTTGCAGGGGAAAAAGAAGTCATTTGGCCAACCTCTGGGCATTCGATGAAAGCTGGCATTTGGGGCTATAAGGCCGAGCTGGGATCTAGCTTCTGACCACTGTAGTTTTGGAGAAATTCAACAAAATTTGGAAATTTTGAGGTTGGGTGGTCAGGGTGGGCCAGGGCGAGTGGCCGCAAAGAGAGGCCATTTTGCAGGGGAAAAAGAAGTCATTTGGCCAACCTCTGGGCATCAGATGAAAGCTGGCGTTTGGGGCTATAAGGCCGAGCTGGGATCTAGCTTCTGACCACTGTAGTTTTGGAGAAATCCAACAAAATTTGGAAATTTTTAGGTTGGGTGGTCAGGGTGGGCCAGGGCGAGTGGCCGCAAGGAGAGGCCATTTTGCAGGGGAAAAAGAAGTCATTTGGCCAACTTCGGGGCATCAGATGAAAGCTGGCGTTTGGGGCTATAAGGCCGAGCTGGGATCTAGCTTCTGACCACTGTAGTTTTGGAGAAATCCAACAAAATTTGGCAATTTTTAGGTTGGGTGGTCAGGGTGGGCCAGGGCGAGTGGCCGCAAAGAGAGGCCATTTTGCAGGGGAAAAAGAAGTCATTTGGCCAACCTCTGGGCATCAGATGAAAGCTGGCCTTTGTGGCTATAAGGCCGAGCTGGGATCTAGCTTCTGACCACTGTAGTTTTGGAGAAATCCAACAAAATTTGGAAATTTTTAGGTTGGGTGGTCAGGGTGGGCCAGGACGAGTGGCCGCAAAGAGAGGCCATTTTGCAGGGGAAAAAGAAGTCATTTGGCCAACTTCTGGGCATCAGATGAAAGCTGGCGTTTGGGGCTATAAGGCCGAGCTGGGATCTAGCTTCTGACCACTGTCGTTTTGGAGAAATCCAACAAAATTTGGAAATTTTTAGGTTGGGTGGTCAGGGTGGGCCAGGGCGAGTGGCCGCAAAGAGAGGCCATTTTGCAGGGGAAAAAGCAGTCATTTGGCCAACCTCTGGGCATCAGATGAAAGCTGGCGTTTGGGGCTATAAGGCCGAGCTGGGATCTAGCTTCTGACCACTGTAGTTTTGGAGAAATCCAGCAAAATTTGGAAATTTTGAGGTTGGGTGGTCAGGGTGGGCCAGGGCGAGTGGCCGCAAAGAGAGGCTATTTTGCAGGGGAAAAAGAAGTCATTTGGCCAGGCTCTGGGCATCAGATGAAAGCTGGCATTTGGGGCTATAAGGCCGAGCTGGGATCTAGCTTCTGACCACTGTAGTTTTGGAGAAATCCAAGAAAATTTGGAAATTTTTAGGTTGGGTGGTCAGGGTGGGCCAGGGCGAGTGGCCGCAAAGAGAGGCCATTTTGCAGGGGAAAAAGAAGTCATTTGGCCAACCTCTGGGCATCAGATGAAAGCTGGCGTTTGGGGCTATAAGGCCGAGCTGGGATCTAGCTTCTGACCACTGTAGTTTTGCAGAAATCCAACAAAATTTGGAAATTTTTAGGTTGGGTGGTCAGGGTGGGCCAGGGCGAGTGGCCGCAAAGAGAGGCCATTTTGCAGGGGAAAAAGAAGTCATTTGGCCAGGCTCTGGGAATCAGATGAAAGCTGGCGTTTGGGGCTATAAGGCCGAGCTGGGATCTAGCTTCTGACCACTGTAGTTTTGGAGAAATCCAACAAAATTTGGAAATTTTTAGGTTGGGTGGTCAGGGTGGGCCAGGGCGAGTGGCCGCAAGGAGAGGCCATTTTGCAGGGGAAAAAGAAGTCATTTGGCCAACCTCTGGGCATCAGATGAAAGCTGGCGTTTGGGGCTATAAGGCCGAGCTGGGATCTAGCTTCTGACCACTGTAGTTTTGGAGAAATCCAACAAAATTTGGAAATTTTGAGGTTGGGTGGTCAGGGTGGGCCAGGGCGAGTGGCCGCAAAGAGAGGCCATTTTGCAGGGGAAAAAGAAGTCATTTGGCCAACCTCTGGGCATCAGATGAAAGCTGGCGTTTGGGGCTATAAGGCCGAGCTGGGATCTAGCTTCTGACCACTGTAGTTTTGGAGAAATTCAACAAAATTTGGAAATTTTGAGGTTGGGTGGTCAGGGTGGGCCAGGGCGAATGGCCGCAAAGAGAGGCCATTTTGCAGGGGAAAAAGAAGTCATTTGGCCAGGCTCTGGGAATCAGATGAAAGCTGGCATTTGGGGCTATAAGGCCGAGCTGGGATCTAGCTTCTGACCACTTTGGTTTTGGAGAAATCCAACAAAATTTGGAAATTTTTAGGTTGGGTGGTCAGGGTGGGCCAGGGCGAGTGGCCGCAAAGAGAGGCCATTTTGCAGGGGAAAAAGAAGTCATTTGGCCAACCTCTGGGCATCAGATGAAAGCTGGTGTTTGGGGCTATAAGGCCGAGCTGGGATCTAGCTTCTGACCACTGTAGTTTTGGAGAAATCCAGCAAAATTTGGAAATTTTGAGGTTGGGTGGTCAGGGTGGGCCAGGGCGAGTGGCCGCAAAGAGAGGCTATTTTGCAGGGGAAAAAGAAGTCATTTGGCCAGGCTCTGGGCATCAGATGAAAGCTGGCATTTGGGGCTATAAGGCCGAGCTGGGATCTAGCTTCTGACCACTGTAGTTTTGGAGAAATCCAACAAAATTTGGAAATTTTTAGGTTGGGTGGTCAGGGTGGGCCAGGGCGAGTGGCCGCAAAGAGAGGCCATTTTGCAGGGGAAAAAGAAGTCATTTGGCCAACCTCTGGGCATCCGATGAAAGCTGGCATTTGGGGCTATAAGGCCGAGCTGGGATCTAGCTTCTGACCACTGTAGTTTTGGAGAAATTCAACAAAATTTGGAAATTTAGAGGTTGGGTGGTCAGGGTGGGCCAGGGCAAGTGGCCGCAAAGAGAGGCCATTTTGCAGGGGAAAAAGAAGTCATTTGGCCAACCTCTGGGCATCAGGTGAAAGCTGGCCTTTGGGGCTATAAGGCCGAGCTGGGATCTAGCTTCTGACCACTGTAGTTTTGGAGAAATCCAACAAAATTTGGAAATTTTTAGGTTGGGTGGTCACGGTGGGCCAGGGCGAGTGGCCGCAAAGAGAGGCCATTTTGCAGGGGAAAAAGAAGTCATTTGGCCAACCTCTGGGCATCAGATGAAAGCTGGCATTTGGGGCTATAAGGCCGAGCTGGGATCTAGCTTCTGACCACTGTAGTTTTGGAGAAATCCAACAAAATTTGGAAATTTTTAGGTTGGGTGGTCAGGGTGGGCCAGGGCAAGTGGCCGCAAGGAGAGGCCATTTTGCAGGGGAAAAAGAAGTCATTTGGCCAACGTCTGGGCATCAGGTGAAAGCTGGCATTTGGGGCTATAAGGCCGAGCTGGGATCTAGCTTCTGACCACTGTAGTTTTGGAGAAATCCAACAAAATTTGGAAATTTTTAGGTTGGGTGGTCAGGGTGGGCCAGGGCGAGTGGCCGCAAAGAGAGGCCATTTTGCAGGGGAAAAAGAAGTCATTTGGCCAACCTCTGGGCATCAGATGAAAGCTGGCGTTTGGGGCTATAAGGCCGAGCTGGGATCTAGCTTCTGACCACTGTAGTTTTGGAGAAATCCAGCAAAATTTGGAAATTTTGAGGTTGGGTGGTCAGGGTGGGCCAGGGCGAGTGGCCGCAAAGAGAGGCCATTTTGCAGGGGAAAAAGAAGTCATTTGGCCAACCTCTGGGCATTCGATGAAAGCTGGCATTTGGGGCTATAAGGCCGAGCTGGGATCTAGCTTCTGACCACTGTAGTTTTGGAGAAATTCAACAAAATTTGGAAATTTTGAGGTTGGGTGGTCAGGGTGGGCCAGGGCAACTGGCCGCAAAGAGAGGCCATTTTGCAGGGGAAAAAGAAGTCATTTGGCCAACCTCTGGGCATCAGGTGAAAGCTGGCATTTGGGGCTATAAGGCCGAGCTGGGATCTAGCTTCTGACCACTGTAGTTTTGGAGAAATCCAACAAAATTTGGAAATTTTGAGGTTGGGTGGTCAGGGTGGGCCAGGGCGAGTGGCCGCAAAGAGAGGCCATTTTGCAGGGGAAAAAGAAGTCATTTGGCCAACCTCTGGGCATCAGATGAAAGCTGGCGTTTGGGGCTATAAGGCCGAGCTGGGATCTAGCTTCTGACCACTGTAGTTTTGGAGAAATCCAACAAAATTTGGAAATTTTTAGGTTGGGTGGTCAGGGTGGGCCAGGGCGAGTGGCCGCAAATAGAGGCTATTTTGCAGGGGAAAAAGAAGTCATTTGGCCAGGCTCTGGGAATCAGATGAAAGCTGGTGTTTGGGGCTATAAGGCCGAGCTGGGATCTAGCTTCTGACCACTGTAGTTTTGGAGAAATCCAACAAAATTTGGAAATTTTTAGGTTGGGTGGTCAGGGTGGGCCAGGGCGAGTGGCCGCAAGGAGAGGCCATTTTGCAGGGGAAAAAGAAGTCATTTGGCCAACTTCGGGGCATCAGATGAAAGCTGGCGTTTGGGGCTATAAGGCCGAGCTGGGATCTAGCTTCTGACCACTGTAGTTTTGGAGAAATCCAACAAAATTTGGAAATTTTTAGGTTGGGTGGTCAGGGTGGGCCAGGGCGAGTGGCCGCAAAGAGAGGCCATTTTGCAGGGGAAAAAGAAGTCATTTGGCCAACCTCTGGGCATCAGATGAAAGCTGGCGTTTGGGGCTATAAGGCTGAGCTGGGATCTAGCTTCTGACCACTGTAGTTTTGGAGAAATTCAACAAAATTTGGAAATTTTGAGGTTGGGTGGTCAGGGTGGGCCAGGGTGAATGGCCGCAAAGAGAGGCCATTTTGCAGGGGAAAAAGAAGTCATTTGGCCAGGCTCTGGGAATCAGATGAAAGCTGGCGTTTGGGGCTATAAGGCCGAGCTGGGATCTAGCTTCTGACCACTTTGGTTTTGGAGAAATCCAACAAAATTTGGAAATTTTTAGGTTGGGTGGTCAGGGTGGGCCAGGGCGAGTGGCCGCAAAGAGAGGCCATTTTGCAGGGGAAAAAGAAGTCATTTGGCCAACCTCTGGGCATCAGATGAAAGCTGGCGTTTGGGGCTATAAGGCCGAGCTGGGATCTAGCTTCTGACCACTGTAGTTTTGGAGAAATCCAGCAAAATTTGGAAATTTTGAGGTTGGGTGGTCAGGGTGGGCCAGGGCGAGTGGCCGCAAAGAGAGGCTATTTTGCAGGGGAAAAAGAAGTCATTTGGCCAGGCTCTGGGCATCAGATGAGAGCTGGCATTTGGGGCTATAAGGCCGAGCTGGGATCTAGCTTCTGACCACTGTAGTTTTGGAGAAATCCAACAAAATTTGGAAATTTTTAGGTTGGGTGGTCAGGGTGGGCCAGGGCGAGTGGCCGCAAAGAGAGGCCATTTTGCAGGGGAAAAAGCACTCATTTTGCCAGGCTCAGGGCATCAGGTGAAAGCTGGCATTTGGGGCTATAAGGCCGAGCTGGGATCTAGCTTCTGACCACTTTGGTTTTGGAGAAATCCAACAAAATTTGGAAATTTTTAGGTTGGGTGGTCAGGGTGGGCCAGGGCGAGTGGCCGCAAAGAGAGGCCATTTTGCAGGGGAAAAAGAAGTCATTTGGCCAACCTCTGGGCATCAGATGAAAGCTGGCGTTTGGGGCTATAAGGCCGAGCTGGGATCTAGCTTCTGACCACTGTAGTTTTGGAGAAATCCAACAAAATTTGGAAATTTTGAGGTTGGGTGGTCAGGGTGGGCCAGGGCGAGTGGCCGCAAAGAGAGGCTATTTTGCAGGGGAAAAAGAAGTCATTTGGCCAGGCTCTGGGCATCAGATGAAAGCTGGCATTTGGGGCTATAAGGCCGAGCTGGGATCTAGCTTCTGACCACTGTAGTTTTGGAGAAATCCAACAAAATTTGGAAATTTTTAGGTTGGGTGGTCAGGGTGGGCCAGGGCGAGTGGCCGCAAAGAGAGGCCATTTTTCAGGGGAAAAAGCAGTCATTTTGCCAGGCTCAGGGCATCAGGTGAAAGCTGGCATTTGGGGCTATAAGGCCGAGCTGGGATCTAGCTTCTGACCACTGTAGTTTTGGAGAAATCCAACAAAATTTGGAAATTTTTAGGTTGGGTGGTCAGGGTGGGCCAGGGCGAGTGGCCGCAAAGAGAGGCCATTTTGCAGGGGAAAAAGAAGTCATTTGGCCAACCTCTGGGCATCAGATGAAAGCTGGCGTTTGGGGCTATAAGGCCGAGCTGGGATCTAGCTTCTGACCACTGTAGTTTTGGAGAAATCCAACAAAATTTGGAAATTTTTAGGTTGGGTGGTCAGGGTGGGCCAGGGCGAGTGGCCGCAAAGAGAGGCTATTTTGCAGGGGAAAAAGAAGTCATTTGGCCAGGCTCTGGGAATCAGATGAAAGCTGGTGTTTGGGGCTATAAGGCCGAGCTGGGATCTAGCTTCTGACCACTGTAGTTTTGGAGAAATCCAACAAAATTTGGAAATTTTTAGGTTGGGTGGTCAGGGTGGGCCAGGGCGAGTGGCCGCAAGGAGAGGCCATTTTGCAGGGGAAAAAGAAGTCATTTGGCCAACTTCGGGGCATCAGATGAAAGCTGGCGTTTGGGGCTATAAGGCCGAGCTGGGATCTAGCTTCTGACCACTGTAGTTTTGGAGAAATCCAACAAAATTTGGAAATTTTTAGGTTGGGTGGTCAGGGTGGGCCAGGGCGAGTGGCCGCAAAGAGAGGCCATTTTGCAGGGGAAAAAGAAGTCATTTGGCCAACCTCTGGGCATCAGATGAAAGCTGGCGTTTGGGGCTATAAGGCTGAGCTGGGATCTAGCTTCTGACCACTGTAGTTTTGGAGAAATTCAACAAAATTTGGAAATTTTGAGGTTGGGTGGTCAGGGTGGGCCAGGGTGAATGGCCGCAAAGAGAGGCCATTTTGCAGGGGAAAAAGAAGTCATTTGGCCAGGCTCTGGGAATCAGATGAAAGCTGGTGTTTGGGGCTATAAGGCCGAGCTGGGATCTAGCTTCTGACCACTTTGGTTTTGGAGAAATCCAACAAAATTTGGAAATTTTTAGGTTGGGTGGTCAGGGTGGGCCAGGGCGAGTGGCCGCAAAGAGAGGCCATTTTGCAGGGGAAAAAGAAGTCATTTGGCCAACCTCTGGGCATCAGATGAAAGCTGGCGTTTGGGGCTATAAGGCCGAGCTGGGATCTAGCTTCTGACCACTGTAGTTTTGGAGAAATCCAGCAAAATTTGGAAATTTTGAGGTTGGGTGGTCAGGGTGGGCCAGGGCGAGTGGCCGCAAAGAGAGGCTATTTTGCAGGGGAAAAAGAAGTCATTTGGCCAGGCTCTGGGCATCAGATGAGAGCTGGCATTTGGGGCTATAAGGCCGAGCTGGGATCTAGCTTCTGACCACTGTAGTTTTGGAGAAATCCAACAAAATTTGGAAATTTTTAGGTTGGGTGGTCAGGGTGGGCCAGGGCGAGTGGCCGCAAAGAGAGGCCATTTTGCAGGGGAAAAAGCACTCATTTTGCCAGGCTCAGGGCATCAGGTGAAAGCTGGCATTTGGGGCTATAAGGCCGAGCTGGGATCTAGCTTCTGACCACTTTGGTTTTGGAGAAATCCAACAAAATTTGGAAATTTTTAGGTTGGGTGGTCAGGGTGGGCCAGGGCGAGTGGCCGCAAAGAGAGGCCATTTTGCAGGGGAAAAAGAAGTCATTTGGCCAACCTCTGGGCATCAGATGAAAGCTGGCGTTTGGGGCTATAAGGCCGAGCTGGGATCTAGCTTCTGACCACTGTAGTTTTGGAGAAATCCAACAAAATTTGGAAATTTTTAGGTTGGGTGGTCAGGGTGGGCCAGGGCGAGTGGCCGCAAAGAGAGGCCATTTTGCAGGGGAAAAAGAAGTCATTTGGCCAACCTCTGGGCATCAGATGAAAGCTGGCGTTTGGGGCTATAAGGCCGAGCTGGGATCTAGCTTCTGACCACTGTAGTTTTGGAGAAATCCAACAAAATTTGGAAATTTTGAGGTTGGGTGGTCAGGGTGGGCCAGGGCGAGTGGCCGCAAAGAGAGGCTATTTTGCAGGGGAAAAAGAAGTCATTTGGCCAGGCTCTGGGCATCAGATGAAAGCTGGCATTTGGGGCTATAAGGCCGAGCTGGGATCTAGCTTCTGACCACTGTAGTTTTGGAGAAATCCAACAAAATTTGGAAATTTTTAGGTTGGGTGGTCAGGGTGGGCCAGGGCGAGTGGCCGCAAAGAGAGGCCATTTTTCAGGGGAAAAAGCAGTCATTTTGCCAGGCTCAGGGCATCAGGTGAAAGCTGGCATTTGGGGCTATAAGGCCGAGCTGGGATCTAGCTTCTGACCACTGTAGTTTTGGAGAAATCCAACAAAATTTGGAAATTTTGAGGTTGGGTGGTCAGGGTGGGCCAGGGCGAGTGGCCGCAAAGAGAGGCCATTTTGCAGGGGAAAAAGAAGTCATTTGGCCAACCTCTGGGCATCAGATGAAAGCTGGCGTTTGGGGCTATAAGGCCGAGCTGGGATCTAGCTTCTGACCACTGTAGTTTTGGAGAAATCCAACAAAATTTGGAAATTTTTAGGTTGGGTGGTCAGGGTGGGCCAGGGCGAGTGGCCGCAAAGAGAGGCTATTTTGCAGGGGAAAAAGAAGTCATTTGGCCAGGCTCTGGGAATCAGATGAAAGCTGGTGTTTGGGGCTATAAGGCCGAGCTGGGATCTAGCTTCTGACCACTGTAGTTTTGGAGAAATCCAACAAAATTTGGAAATTTTTAGGTTGGGTGGTCAGGGTGGGCCAGGGCGAGTGGCCGCAAGGAGAGGCCATTTTGCAGGGGAAAAAGAAGTCATTTGGCCAACTTCGGGGCATCAGATGAAAGCTGGCGTTTGGGGCTATAAGGCCGAGCTGGGATCTAGCTTCTGACCACTGTAGTTTTGGAGAAATCCAACAAAATTTGGAAATTTTTAGGTTGGGTGGTCAGGGTGGGCCAGGGCGAGTGGCCGCAAAGAGAGGCCATTTTGCAGGGGAAAAAGAAGTCATTTGGCCAACCTCTGGGCATCAGATGAAAGCTGGCGTTTGGGGCTATAAGGCTGAGCTGGGATCTAGCTTCTGACCACTGTAGTTTTGGAGAAATTCAACAAAATTTGGAAATTTTGAGGTTGGGTGGTCAGGGTGGGCCAGGGTGAATGGCCGCAAAGAGAGGCCATTTTGCAGGGGAAAAAGAAGTCATTTGGCCAGGCTCTGGGAATCAGATGAAAGCTGGCGTTTGGGGCTATAAGGCCGAGCTGGGATCTAGCTTCTGACCACTTTGGTTTTGGAGAAATCCAACAAAATTTGGAAATTTTTAGGTTGGGTGGTCAGGGTGGGCCAGGGCGAGTGGCCGCAAAGAGAGGCCATTTTGCAGGGGAAAAAGAAGTCATTTGGCCAACCTCTGGGCATCAGATGAAAGCTGGCGTTTGGGGCTATAAGGCCGAGCTGGGATCTAGCTTCTGACCACTGTAGTTTTGGAGAAATCCAGCAAAATTTGGAAATTTTGAGGTTGGGTGGTCAGGGTGGGCCAGGGCGAGTGGCCGCAAAGAGAGGCTATTTTGCAGGGGAAAAAGAAGTCATTTGGCCAGGCTCTGGGCATCAGATGAGAGCTGGCATTTGGGGCTATAAGGCCGAGCTGGGATCTAGCTTCTGACCACTGTAGTTTTGGAGAAATCCAACAAAATTTGGAAATTTTTAGGTTGGGTGGTCAGGGTGGGCCAGGGCGAGTGGCCGCAAAGAGAGGCCATTTTGCAGGGGAAAAAGCACTCATTTTGCCAGGCTCAGGGCATCAGGTGAAAGCTGGCATTTGGGGCTATAAGGCCGAGCTGGGATCTAGCTTCTGACCACTTTGGTTTTGGAGAAATCCAACAAAATTTGGAAATTTTTAGGTTGGGTGGTCAGGGTGGGCCAGGGCGAGTGGCCGCAAAGAGAGGCCATTTTGCAGGGGAAAAAGAAGTCATTTGGCCAACCTCTGGGCATCAGATGAAAGCTGGCGTTTGGGGCTATAAGGCCGAGCTGGGATCTAGCTTCTGACCACTGTAGTTTTGGAGAAATCCAACAAAATTTGGCAATTTTTAGGTTGGGTGGTCAGGGTGGGCCAGGGCGAGTGGCCGCAAAGAGAGGCCATTTTGCAGGGGAAAAAGAAGTCATTTGGCCAACCTCTGGGCATCAGATGAAAGCTGGCCTTTGTGGCTATAAGGCCGAGCTGGGATCTAGCTTCTGACCACTGTAGTTTTGGAGAAATCCAACAAAATTTGGAAATTTTTAGGTTGGGTGGTCAGGGTGGGCCAGGACGAGTGGCCGCAAAGAGAGGCCATTTTGCAGGGGAAAAAGAAGTCATTTGGCCAACTTCTGGGCATCAGATGAAAGCTGGCGTTTGGGGCTATAAGGCCGAGCTGGGATCTAGCTTCTGACCACTGTCGTTTTGGAGAAATCCAACAAAAATTTGGAAATTTTTAGGTTGGGTGGTCAGGGTGGGCCAGGGCGAGTGGCCGCAAAGAGAGGCCATTTTGCAGGGGAAAAAGCAGTCATTTGGCCAACCTCTGGGCATCAGATGAAAGCTGGCGTTTGGGGCTATAAGGCCGAGCTGGGATCTAGCTTCTGACCACTGTAGTTTTGGAGAAATCCAGCAAAATTTGGAAATTTTGAGGTTGGGTGGTCAGGGTGGGCCAGGGCGAGTGGCCGCAAAAGGGAGGCTATTTTGCAGGGGAAAAAGAAGTCATTTGGCCAGGCTCTGGGCATCAGATGAAAGCTGGCATTTGGGGCTATAAGGCCGAGCTGGGATCTAGCTTCTGACCACTGTAGTTTTGGAGAAATCCAAGAAAATTTGGAAATTTTTAGGTTGGGTGGTCAGGGTGGGCCAGGGCGAGTGGCCGCAAAGAGAGGCCATTTTGCAGGGGAAAAGAAGTCATTTGGCCAACCTCTGGGCATCAGATGAAAGCTGGCGTTTGGGGCTATAAGGCCGAGCTGGGATCTAGCTTCTGACCACTGTAGTTTTGCAGAAATCCAACAAAATTTGGAAATTTTTAGGGTTGGGTGGTCAGGGTGGGCCAGGGCGAGTGGCCGCAAAGAGAGGCCATTTTGCAGGGGAAAAAGAAGTCATTTGGCCAGGCTCTGGGAATCAGATGAAAGCTGGCGTTTGGGGCTATAAGGCCGAGCTGGGATCTAGCTTCTGACCACTGTAGTTTTGGAGAAATCCAACAAAATTTGGAAATTTTTAGGTTGGGTGGTCAGGGTGGGCCAGGGCGAGTGGCCGCAAGAGAGGCCATTTTGCAGGGGAAAAAGAAGTCATTTGGCCAACCTCTGGGCATCAGATGAAAGCTGGCGTTTGGGGCTATAAGGCCGAGCTGGGATCTAGCTTCTGACCACTGTAGTTTTGGAGAAATCCAACAAAATTTGGAAATTTTGAGGTTGGGTGGTCAGGGTGGGCCAGGGCGAGTGGCCGCAAAGAGAGGCCATTTTGCAGGGGAAAAAGAAGTCATTTGGCCAACCTCTGGGCATCAGATGAAAGCTGGCGTTTGGGGCTATAAGGCCGAGCTGGGATCTAGCTTCTGACCACTGTAGTTTTGGAGAAATTCAACAAAATTTGGAAATTTTGAGGTTGGGTGGTCAGGGTGGGCCAGGGCGAATGGCCGCAAAGAGAGGCCATTTTGCAGGGGAAAAAGAAGTCATTTGGCCAGGCTCTGGGAATCAGATGAAAGCTGGCATTTGGGGCTATAAGGCCGAGCTGGGATCTAGCTTCTGACCACTTTGGTTTTGGAGAAATCCAACAAAATTTGGAAATTTTTAGGTTGGGTGGTCAGGGTGGGCCAGGGCGAGTGGCCGCAAAGAGAGGCCATTTTGCAGGGGAAAAAGAAGTCATTTGGCCAACCTCTGGGCATCAGATGAAAGCTGGTGTTTGGGGCTATAAGGCCGAGCTGGGATCTAGCTTCTGACCACTGTAGTTTTGGAGAAATCCAGCAAAATTTGGAAATTTTGAGGTTGGGTGGTCAGGGTGGGCCAGGGCGAGTGGCCGCAAAGAGAGGCTATTTTGCAGGGGAAAAAGAAGTCATTTGGCCAGGCTCTGGGCATCAGATGAAAGCTGGCATTTGGGGCTATAAGGCCGAGCTGGGATCTAAGCTTCTGACCACTGTAGTTTTGGAGAAATCCAACAAAATTTGGAAATTTTTAGGTTGGGTGGTCAGGGTGGGCCAGGGCGAGTGGCCGCAAAGAGAGGCCATTTTGCAGGGGAAAAAGAAGTCATTTGGCCAACCTCTGGGCATCCGATGAAAGCTGGCATTTGGGGCTATAAGGCCGAGCTGGGATCTAGCTTCTGACCACTGTAGTTTTGGAGAAATTCAACAAAATTTGGAAATTTAGAGGTTGGGTGGTCAGGGTGGGCCAGGGCAAGTGGCCGCAAAGAGAGGCCATTTTGCAGGGGAAAAAGAAGTCATTTGGCCAACCTCTGGGCATCAGGTGAAAGCTGGCCTTTGGGGCTATAAGGCCGAGCTGGGATCTAGCTTCTGACCACTGTAGTTTTGGAGAAATCCAACAAAATTTGGAAATTTTTAGGTTGGGTGGTCACGGTGGGCCAGGGCGAGTGGCCGCAAAGAGAGGCCATTTTGCAGGGGAAAAAGAAGTCATTTGGCCAACCTCTGGGCATCAGATGAAAGCTGGCATTTGGGGCTATAAGGCCGAGCTGGGATCTAGCTTCTGACCACTGTAGTTTTGGAGAAATCCAACAAAATTTGGAAATTTTTAGGTTGGGTGGTCAGGGTGGGCCAGGGCAAGTGGCCGCAAGGAGAGGCCATTTTGCAGGGGAAAAAGAAGTCATTTGGCCAACGTCTGGGCATCAGGTGAAAGCTGGCATTTGGGGCTATAAGGCCGAGCTGGGATCTAGCTTCTGACCACTGTAGTTTTGGAGAAATCCAACAAAATTTGGAAATTTTTAGGTTGGGTGGTCAGGGGTGGGCCAGGGCGAGTGGCCGCAAAGAGAGGCCATTTTGCAGGGGAAAAAGAAGTCATTTGGCCAACCTCTGGGCATCAGATGAAAGCTGGCGTTTGGGGCTATAAGGCCGAGCTGGGATCTAGCTTCTGACCACTGTAGTTTTGGAGAAATCCAGCAAAATTTGGAAATTTTGAGGTTGGGTGGTCAGGGTGGGCCAGGGCGAGTGGCCGCAAAGAGAGGCCATTTTGCAGGGGAAAAAGAAGTCATTTGGCCAACCTCTGGGCATTCGATGAAAGCTGGCATTTGGGGCTATAAGGCCGAGCTGGGATCTAGCTTCTGACCACTGTAGTTTTGGAGAAATTCAACAAAATTTGGAAATTTTGAGGTTGGGTGGTCAGGGTGGGCCAGGGCAACTGGCCGCAAAGAGAGGCCATTTTGCAGGGGAAAAAGAAGTCATTTGGCCAACCTCTGGGCATCAGGTGAAAGCTGGCATTTGGGGCTATAAGGCCGAGCTGGGATCTAGCTTCTGACCACTGTAGTTTTGGAGAAATCCAACAAAATTTGGAAATTTTTAGGTTGGGTGGTCAGGGTGGGCCAGGGCGAGTGGCCGCAAAGAGAGGCCATTTTGCAGGGGAAAAAAGAAGTCATTTGGCCAACCTCTGGGCATCAGATGAAAGCTGGCGTTTGGGGCTATAAGGCCGAGCTGGGATCTAGCTTCTGACCACTGTAGTTTTGGAGAAATCCAACAAAATTTGGAAATTTTTAGGTTGGGTGGTCAGGGTGGGCCAGGGCGAGTGGCCGCAAATAGAGGCTATTTTGCAGGGGAAAAAGAAGTCATTTGGCCAGGCTCTGGGAATCAGATGAAAGCTGGTGTTTGGGGCTATAAGGCCGAGCTGGGATCTAGCTTCTGACCACTGTAGTTTTGGAGAAATCCAACAAAATTTGGAAATTTTTAGGTTGGGTGGTCAGGGTGGGCCAGGGCGAGTGGCCGCAAGGAGAGGCCATTTTGCAGGGGAAAAAGAAGTCATTTGGCCAACTTCGGGGCATCAGATGAAAGCTGGCGTTTGGGGCTATAAGGCCGAGCTGGGATCTAGCTTCTGACCACTGTAGTTTTGGAGAAATCCAACAAAATTTGGAAATTTTTAGGTTGGGTGGTCAGGGTGGGCCAGGGCGAGTGGCCGCAAAGAGAGGCCATTTTGCAGGGGAAAAAGAAGTCATTTGGCCAACCTCTGGGCATCAGATGAAAGCTGGCGTTTGGGGCTATAAGGCTGAGCTGGGATCTAGCTTCTGACCACTGTAGTTTTGGAGAAATTCAACAAAATTTGGAAATTTTGAGGTTGGGTGGTCAGGGTGGGCCAGGGTGAATGGCCGCAAAGAGAGGCCATTTTGCAGGGGAAAAAGAAGTCATTTGGCCAGGCTCTGGGAATCAGATGAAAGCTGGCGTTTGGGGCTATAAGGCCGAGCTGGGATCTAGCTTCTGACCACTTTGGTTTTGGAGAATCCAACAAAATTTGGAAATTTTTAGGTTGGGTGGTCAGGGTGGGCCAGGGCGAGTGGCCGCAAAGAGAGGCCATTTTGCAGGGGAAAAAGAAGTCATTTGGCCAACCTCTGGGCATCAGATGAAAGCTGGCGTTTGGGGCTATAAGGCCGAGCTGGGATCTAGCTTCTGACCACTGTAGTTTTTGGAGAAATCCAGCAAAATTTGGAAATTTTGAGGTTGGGTGGTCAGGGTGGGCCAGGGCGAGTGGCCGCAAAGAGAGGCTATTTTGCAGGGGAAAAAGAAGTCATTTGGCCAGGCTCTGGGCATCAGATGAGAGCTGGCATTTGGGGCTATAAGGCCGAGCTGGGATCTAGCTTCTGACCACTGTAGTTTTGGAGAAATCCAACAAAATTTGGAAATTTTTAGGTTGGGTGGTCAGGGTGGGCCAGGGCGAGTGGCCGCAAAGAGAGGCCATTTTGCAGGGGAAAAAGCACTCATTTTGCCAGGCTCAGGGCATCAGGTGAAAGCTGGCATTTGGGGCTATAAGGCCGAGCTGGGATCTAGCTTCTGACCACTTTGGTTTTGGAGAAATCCAACAAAATTTGGAAATTTTTAGGTTGGGTGGTCAGGGTGGGCCAGGGCGAGTGGCCGCAAAGAGAGGCCATTTTGCAGGGGAAAAAGAAGTCATTTGGCCAACCTCTGGGCATCAGATGAAAGCTGGCGTTTCGGGGCTATAAGGCCGAGCTGGGATCTAGCTTCTGACCACTGTAGTTTTGGAGAAATCCAACAAAATTTGGAAATTTTGAGGTTGGGTGGTCAGGGTGGGCCAGGGCGAGTGGCCGCAAAGAGAGGCTATTTTGCAGGGGAAAAAGAAGTCATTTGGCCAGGCTCTGGGCATCAGATGAAAGCTGGCATTTGGGGCTATAAGGCCGAGCTGGGATCTAGCTTCTGACCACTGTAGTTTTGGAGAAATCCAACAAAATTTGGAAATTTTTAGGTTGGGTGGTCAGGGTGGGCCAGGGCGAGTGGCCGCAAAGAGAGGCCATTTTTCAGGGGAAAAAGCAGTCATTTTGCCAGGCTCAGGGCATCAGGTGAAAGCTGGCATTTGGGGCTATAAGGCCGAGCTGGGATCTAGCTTCTGACCACTGTAGTTTTGGAGAAATCCAACAAAATTTGGAAATTTTTAGGTTGGGTGGTCAGGGTGGGCCAGGGCGAGTGGCCGCAAAGAGAGGCCATTTTGCAGGGGAAAAAGAAGTCATTTGGCCAACCTCTGGGCATCAGATGAAAGCTGGCGTTTGGGGCTATAAGGCCGAGCTGGGATCTAGCTTCTGACCACTGTAGTTTTGGAGAAATCCAACAAAATTTGGAAATTTTTAGGTTGGGTGGTCAGGGTGGGCCAGGGCGAGTGGCCGCAAAGAGAGGCTATTTTGCAGGGGAAAAAGAAGTCATTTGGCCAGGCTCTGGGAATCAGATGAAAGCTGGTGTTTGGGGCTATAAGGCCGAGCTGGGATCTAGCTTCTGACCACTGTAGTTTTGGAGAAATCCAACAAAATTTGGAAATTTTTAGGTTGGGTGGTCAGGGTGGGCCAGGGCGAGTGGCCGCAAGGAGAGGCCATTTTGCAGGGGAAAAAGAAGTCATTTGGCCAACTTCGGGGCATCAGATGAAAGCTGGCGTTTGGGGCTATAAGGCCGAGCTGGGATCTAGCTTCTGACCACTGTAGTTTTGGGAGAAATCCAACAAAATTTGGAAATTTTTAGGTTGGGTGGTCAGGGTGGGCCAGGGCGAGTGCCGCAAAGAGAGGCCATTTTGCAGGGGAAAAAGAAGTCATTTGGCCAACCTCTGGGCATCAGATGAAAGCTGGCGTTTGGGGCTATAAGGCTGAGCTGGGATCTAGCTTCTGACCACTGTAGTTTTGGAGAAATTCAACAAAATTTGGAAATTTTGAGGTTGGGTGGTCAGGGTGGGCCAGGGTGAATGGCCGCAAAGAGAGGCCATTTTGCAGGGGAAAAAGAAGTCATTTGGCCAGGCTCTGGGAATCAGATGAAAGCTGGCGTTTGGGGCTATAAGGCCGAGCTGGGATCTAGCTTCTGACCACTTTGGTTTTGGAGAAATCCAACAAAATTTGGAAATTTTTAGGTTGGGTGGTCAGGGTGGGCCAGGGCGAGTGGCCGCAAAGAGAGGCCATTTTGCAGGGGAAAAAGAAGTCATTTGGCCAACCTCTGGGCATCAGATGAAAGCTGGCGTTTGGGGCTATAAGGCCGAGCTGGGATCTAGCTTCTGACCACTGTAGTTTTGGAGAAATCCAGCAAAATTTGGAAATTTTGAGGTTGGGTGGTCAGGGTGGGCCAGGGCGAGTGGCCGCAAAGAGAGGCTATTTTGCAGGGGAAAAAGAAGTCATTTGGCCAGGCTCTGGGCATCAGATGAGAGCTGGCATTTGGGGCTATAAGGCCGAGCTGGGATCTAGCTTCTGACCACTGTAGTTTTGGAGAAATCCAACAAAATTTGGAAATTTTTAGGTTGGGTGGTCAGGGTGGGCCAGGGCGAGTGGCCGCAAAGAGAGGCCATTTTGCAGGGGAAAAAGCACTCATTTTGCCAGGCTCAGGGCATCAGGTGAAA